>NC_090926.1:244484072-247397822 GCF_040938575.1 Ambystoma mexicanum | reverse complement strand
TTTTAATAAAAAAGGGGCCATCAGCTTGGATCCCATTTTTGTGATGTCCCAATATAGGTAAAATTTGTAAAATGACTGATCCAAACAAACTCTGGTACACTATGTGTTTGTGATATCATTTGAGGGGTAGCCAGTGCCATAATTAGAGTTTGCCAGATTTGAGCAGTGTTCTTTTCTCGCATTACTATAAGCATGTTCTCGCCATCTCTTTGTAATAGCTTTATTCGATACCATCGATGCCAGATTCGGTAAGTTGTTTTAGCCTTAACTTATGCCATAGATCTTATTTCTATAGGAAGTTTTAAGGCTTCTCGCTTTTGTAATCAAAGGCAGTTTTCATGGGCTTTACTTCACTATCAAAAGTATGATTGTGACGTAAGTGCGATGAATACTTAGTGTGCGGGACAGAAAATCGTTGCATGAGATCATAATATGGTGTGTCACAAAAGGGTTGATTCACTTGAGAATGAATAAAAGCAAGATATAGAGATTGTTCAAACTGAATTCATGTTTTCTCTGTCTATCTAATACGGTTCAATTGGTTGTTTACAATCATTGTTCCTTTGATCAAAGAGGATGCTGGATTTAATAAACAAGCTTCAACAGTCCATTTAATGGTAAGCATTACATGATCACTACCTACCATAGGTTTTATTTGGAATACGTTAATTTTCGAAAATAATTTTGAATCTACATAAATATAATCAATCATGGCTTTTGTGTGGCATTGTGTCCAAGTATGTTTTAAAGGACTTTTATCAAGCTGAGTTCTAATAAGCATGCATAGCCCACACAATGCCATGAGATGTTCCCATTGAATACGCCTTGAGCTTTCACTGCTGTGGCTTGGTTTAAAAAAATGTAAATTAAGATCTCCTGCTACATGATATCTACAGTCTCAGGCACAAGTATAATTCAATCCAGCAGAATAGTGATATCACATAAAAAACTCTGATCTTCAATTCCCTTGGGGTTCCAATAGTCGTTAACTAGTGCATACAGTTCACTAGCAATCGAAACAATAGTAAACTGAGAGCAAGAATTAGTTGCATAAGAGGCCAGACATGGGTCAACC
Source organism: Ambystoma mexicanum (assembly GCF_040938575.1). NCBI lineage: Eukaryota > Metazoa > Chordata > Amphibia > Caudata > Ambystomatidae > Ambystoma > Ambystoma mexicanum. Next base: position 247,396,747 of record NC_090926.1, on the reverse strand, counting down.
CTTGTCGCCCTTTATTGCAGGCGTAAAATGAAACCCGTGGTCATTCCAAATTGGGGCTACCTTTAGCCATGTCTCTTGTCCCCAGACAATCCCACCAACACTTTCGCCCGTCCCTTAGTTACTGCCAGGTAACAGAGTGGTGTGGAATTGTCGAGATATTGGCAATCACCACTCTACCTGAGAGGTTGACATTGGCAGGTGCACTGGCCACAGGAGTATGAAGGGAGGATAAGGGGAGCTATGAGAGAGCTTGTTAGAGGTGGGGGCCAGAGGAGTAAGGAAACTTGTATGCCAGTCTGACCCAGATCAGGACAGAGCCACACAAGGGGAGACTGCGCAAGCCGAGCGCCTGACTTCAGGATAGAGATGCAAACTACCCAACCCTACTAACAATTTCCCTTTCTGCATACTCCTCCCAACTCCAAACCAAACACAACCAAAATCTACAGCACAACAAACCGCACAAACTTCACGACATTGCAACAACAAAACAAAAACACGCATAGTCTTGCACAACATGATGACTACCGGCCGCAAACACCCCAGGCCCAGCCAACGGACCCACCGGGCTGAGGCCGCCAACAGCACATCACTGCTCTCTTGCACTTTTCCTGCCTCCTCCCACTAACTCAACCTCCCCTCCTCTTTCAGAGCCGCCAGAGTGCCAGGGGACCACTCCGGTGGTGATAGTGCGCGGTACAAATGTCCTTTAACATTAACATTAACATTGAAAGAGAATTAGATCAGAACTACCCAATTTGCTATAGTTGTTGTTTGATGATTGATGATGACCACGCGTATTCCATGAGGCTAATGTAATGTAATGCTCATTCTCTCTTGTCTGCTCTAGTTAACTCCTGGAGCCACAATTACAAACGCATTTAGGATCAGATAGTACTGGAATATCAGTAATTACATTTTTAGCAAACTCTGTTGAAGCTGATCATACCCACAAACTAGATTTTAGTTGTTCGTTAGCAGCATTAGTTGGTCCAACCAGTATTATAAATCCCAAGGCAAGAAGCTGATCTTTAGCTTCCCAGATAAGGTTACGAATAACTCGGGATCTTAGCCACAGACAAGCAGTGCTCAAAGTGGAATCATTAAAGAACTCAACTTGGTCTATATCTGTAGTTCCTATGTCTTCCTATAGCGGGATATCAGAGAATAATTTCAGAACACTATGTTTGTTAAGGACACACTGGGGATAAGGATATGGTTGACAGCCAAGAATTAGTGCAGTGGAGTTCTTATCATGGCTATGCGAGTAAGACACTTGATTCTTATTTTGAATAATTTTTTGAAATGTTATGTGCTATTACAGGTAGTACCTTGTCTCTGCTCTGTGGTAAAAGAGAATGTAATAGTTGAACTATTACTTCAGCATTTCTGAAACGTTGAGGTTCAGACATTGCCACAAGTCCACTGGTGGAAGACTGCTCTATAAGAGGTATTTTTCTAGAAGCATCAAATCGGCTATCAGTCACCTGACCTTGGTTTGGAGATTCTGACACTACAGCAACAGAGCGCACACACGGTGCTAGTACAGGTGCACTTAGTATTGGTGCATTTGAGAATCTACTCATATATGCATCAACTTCCTTTGTTATCTCTTGTCTTCTTACATCTAACACTGGTTGATCAGGGGATGTAATTATAGGGACTTTAGTATTAATAGCAACTGGAGCTAACTGGTCATTTTTATGTTTTTGAACTGCTTCAACAAGTTTGTCCAGTGGTGCATACGGTTTTACAGTTGAGGCAGTAGTTTTCATAATAATAGATTTCTGTTTCCTTGCTTGATCCAATAATGTGTATTTTTCAGTAACTGCCGCAGGAACATTTAAAGTTTTAATAAAATGTTTTGTAGCTGCTGTTGTAGTATTCTTACTCGTTTTTATGTTTTTCATTTTTTTGTTAGTAGGTTCAATCGTTTTCTTATTTGTGGGTCCCGTTTTACTAAAAATAGTGAAAGCGTTTTTTGTAGTTAGTGCAAGCTGAGTGAGGTTTTGCATCTCTTCAGTTTATCTTTGGGAAGAGATTGATCAGTAATAATTTTACTAATATATGGTAAAGCGGGTATTTGATCAACAATCTCAGCATTATCTATATTCGGCTTCAGAATTGTACATATAGCCAAAGGTTTTGTTGGCGATGTACAATTGTCAACCAGTGCCGGCAAACCAATTTCTACAGATTGTTTGTTCCATTGTAGGAGTGAATTTCTGTTTCTCGTGTTGTAATTTGTCCTGACTTAATTGCCACGCTATAATGGAAATTAACTGGGTACTTTGAATGTTCAACTTGTCATTTAAAATATCAAAGAGCTAAATTATAGTTTTCATCGTTATATTCATCGCCTCTAAAGTTAGCCCCATCACCTTCGATATGCTTGTGTATTTGGATGATATTCTGTCACATTGCATTTCCGCAGAGTAAGAGCTATAAAGGAGGATGTTAAATTTGATTTTGTATAATTCATGTTAGAGAATATTCTAGGCGAGAAAGATAGTTTCTCAGTCAGCTCTTGTGAAAAAAAATTTGAGCCAGGAGAGTCTAAATCAATAACTGCTACATCCTCCGAAATTTCAGAGTTTCGAATTGGAATGTCTGTGATTGCTACCGCTATAGAGTCCCCTCTTAAAACTGTGCTATCAGATAGGGAGATGTTACCAGTATTCATTTGAATAGAATTTGTTTCTATGTATGTCTTCATAAGAGTTTTGTGAGATTGGATGTCACCAGAAACAGAGGATATTTTGTTATTATAATCTCGGAAGGGTCTGGATAAAAAAAGCCTATATCACCCATTGTAATTAGTTTAAAAGTACTTGTATGTTTAGTCGCCAGCTTGTTTTTTTTTTTATCCGAACATTCGGAGTAGAACAACTTGTCGTTTCAAATGCATAGAGGGAGAAGCCCCTCTGGGCTGTATGCGACTTTCAGCACTATCTGCACACCCGCCTCCCAGCTTGAGCGGCGGCCTATCCGTACGAAGCGTGTAGAGACTTCGTTTCATTACAAACTTCATCAGATAATTGGAAAACTATGAAGATCTTATGCAGATATAAACGCATTCTTACTTGGGTTAACACAGACAAATTCAGAAGATTCAGCAAGGCTAAATGGAATTGCACGAGAAATTATCAGAGACACCATAAACAGAGAAGCCTGCGCTGCCCGCAACGCCGCAGCGAGGTGCTTCTACTAGGTGTACACGCGCTGCTGTGCTTGGGAGCCCTTTTTTATGTTGTTGATACAAAAGGGGCAGGGTTTATACATTAACAAGCCTATATTAAACAGAAATAAGTGATTATTATACTGGGCAGAGAGTAATAATGTCCACAATGTCCACAGTATATCATTCCACAGGATGTAACAAGGTACAATCAAAATGAATCCAAGTACCAATGTTCGAGTCCACAACGTAGAGTAGCTGAAAGAACATGTCACAAGGGGTCCAGTGCAAAGCAGTGCTTCACAGGTGCTTCCACTAGGTCCGCCACAGAGTCCTTCAGAACCCTATAAAAACAGGAGAGAAATCACACACAACCCTTAAAACCTATTGTAGAAAATTAATCCTAGAAGCCCTCATAGACAGTGCAATCCTTCTCAAAAGGAAATTATTTATTTTAGTTTTAAACAGAATGAAACCACTAACAAAACTATGTACTAAACTACAAAAAAGACTTCTCAATAAACGGAATATCAACAAAGATAGCTTCACAAACATATGTGGAGCTGAATGGAGTCACACCACGAGCACATAACCATATTTCAATGAAGAAGCATACAAACAAAAGCAAATAAATCCAATTGCCATACATAGCAGTGGACGAGGTTAATTAATAATACAATTATGGAACAAGAAACGCTGCTCACAAAAACATTCCCAGAAAACTCAGTATCAACTCTCCATTCTGCTGAACCAATAGGTCCAGTCTACAAATGGCCTTGCACATCAATGTGTAACATAGCCAAAAAAATCTTTCAAATCTTTACGCCAGTTCCTCAATCAGTATGTGACAGGAAAAGACACATTCAAAATGAAATTACTACAAAATATGGACTCCTGTCCAGTGTGCAAATACAAAGCACTACAAGGACATTCATTAGCCTGCATTTCTGGACCTATTTGCAAAAGCACCTTCCACCATATCAAAATGATATCAACACATCATTCAACTATAAGCAATCTGGTCAATAAATTGTACTATGCCAAAGGTCCTGCTTTAGCACAAGTCAATTTAAATAACAATCTTCTACATGGTACAGCCAAACAACTACTCAAGAAATAGAGCATATCCAGAGAAAATATTTTGTGACTGAAAGCCACTTACAAAATGCAATAGGTTTACAACAGACTAGCAACAACTGTATAGATGGCAACCTTCTATTACACACATACAAAATAGAAATACTAAAGTTTAAAAGTAAATCTGCTGAAGTACCAAACCATGTGTGTGTTGCCGCAGGACCTTTTATGAAAATAGCTCAAAAACTGCAGACATAACATACAAAATAGAAGACAATGAAGATTCCAAATGGTTCCAATTAGCTCTCTATCTTATAGCAGAAAACAAATACAGGATTACTGACCCCTTAATACTTTGCAGTTACTGCACTGCAAAACCCCCGCAACAACTGAATTTATATGAGAGCATCATAATTCAAACAGTCACCCATTTCAAGCAATAATACGCCTTCAACCAAAAACAGTGAATTAGTGAAAGGCATTCTTGGCAAAGTAGTTTATTTGCCATTAGATCCCAAAGAAAATGTACACACTCTGGGAGTGCAAGGTCCAATATATCAATCTTTAATTATCTTAGTAAATGGCGTACCAACAAAAGACAAAAAAAATTGGCAACAACTCGTGGACTTACATAAAGTTAGACATAGCCCTGTAATATCTAAAAGACAACAATGAATACTACAGAGACATTAATATTGAAGAACACCTGACGGAAACCACTGAAATAATTCAAGAGTCATCAGAAACTGGTCAAATTCAACTTCTAGAGCCTGCTACAGAATCCAATACTTTAGACCATTATACAATTCATCATTACACTCTAAAGACACCATAGATGAAGCACTGGAAACGTACCAAATGCGACAAGCCAAAGGATCTCCAATCAGCATATGGGAAAAAAATATAGAAGCATGTGCCTATCCTCTAATCGTTCTTACTGGGATTGGAGGAAGGAACGATCATAGACCCACACAAATGACAGCATCAGAATACCGCTCTTTACAAATATATTCTGAAGACCCCAGATTCAGACAAAACGTGGAATACATTTTCCACCTTCTCTTTGAAAGTGAACTAGCAACTCTATGCTACACAGTTGCACACACATTGAAACCAGGTACCCATTTTCAAAATATGTCAGCTACGGAATTACTACAAAAAGTACAAGAAAAAGATGAGATTTTACAGTCAAGCATTACAAATCTTTTAGCAAACATGTGTGGTACAAATGAATACTGATTCAGACGTCACAGAGATGTATGCTGTATGATAAGAAACCTTGGCCCACCCACGTGGTTTGTGACATTAAGTTGTGCAGAATATACATGGGGAGATTTACATGATTTCCTGCGCATAGCAAACAAAAAAAACAAACATAGATATAAAAACACCAGGAGAACTCTGCTCTCTAGGTCCTGTAAATGTATCAAGATATTTCCATCATTGCTTCATTGCTATGCTACACTTCATTTGTAATAAAACTGTTCCTCCTCTCGGAGAAGTGCAACACTTTTTCTGGTGAAAAGAATACCAAGCCAGAGGAGCACCACACATCCACATGCTTTTGTGGATTAAAGACGCTCCTAAATTTGGTCCGGACAGCGATTCCACTGTTTTGCAGTTCATCCAAAAATATATCTCTTGTGAAATCCCTTCACAAACAACACATAGTGACCTTCATGCACACATTTTACAATTTCAAAGACACAAATGTGGGAAATATAGTTGTTGCAAATATAAAAACAAAGGGAAATACTACAACAAATGCCGCTTTGGTTTTCCTAGACCAGTTTCAACAACGGGTCAAGTAAATAACTTCATGTCTTCAGTTAGACATAGGGCCTAATTACGATTTTGGTGGTAGCCAGGCCGCCAAAATCGGGTCCGGGTTCCCAGAATGGGGAATTACCGGGCCATCCGAGTTCGGAGGGCCCGGTAATTCCTCCCTCCAGGAACCCGGGCCCAGACCTTCCCCATTCCCATTTAGCCCCCATAGGGCTGAATGGGAATGGGGGAGGGAGCTAACAACGGGCCGATTACCACCAGCCCGTTGTTAGCTCCCTCTTCCCCTCGCGGGACCCGCTCTGCACATCTAGTAAAACCAGACGTGCAGAGAGGGTCCCGCGAGGGGACCTCATAATGTGGCGGAATGGTGTTAACGGGTCCGCATCCTTTTGCGGCACCCGTTAACCCATTCCGCCACTCTCATAATGAGGCCCATAGTGTCAAAGATAAATCACCTATGAACACATCTTACATAAAAAGAACAGAAGAATCAAAATACATCAATGATTACAATGCAATCATTGCCCTCCTATGGAATGCAAACATAGATGTGCAGTACATTGCAGACAATTCCACTGCATTTGCACAATATGTTACAGCCTACTTAACCAAAGCAGAGAAAACAGAGCTTCAGGACCTCTGGGATGATATATCATCTCACAAAACACTATCACAGAAATTGTAAAAATACTCTCTCATAGTGAATGTGGCTGCTATGAAGCTGCAGACCGTTTAACCGGTACTGCCTTGTATGGAAAATCTGAAAATATATTATGCCTAAGTCTTGGTCCTGCTAAATTTAGAAAAAGAATTCTCAAACCATATTAGGACATAGAAACAATAGCCACAAATGATCCCAACAGCCAAGACATTTTGAAAAACAATTTACTGGACACATACTACCCAAACAGGAGTAACACTTTAGAAATCATGTGTCTATACCACACAGCCCAAAACCTCACATACAAAAATAATATTAAACCATATGAAAAGAAAGGTAGATACAGAGTGGCAAATTGTGAAGGCAGTTTAGTGAAACTTACCAAATGCAGCTTAATTAATCATGTCAAATTGTCATTAAAAATTCATCAATGTGAAGAACTGTATTACATGTCCCTGCTACAACTTTTTAAACCATGGAGAAAAGAAGAAGAGTTACCAAATACCATGACTCTTATGAAGATGCTTTCAAAGCAAAAGAAAGCACTATAACAGACGTAAACGTTACACAGTACCAAACAATGGTGCACAATGAACAGCAACATAAATAACTCCAGGCCCAACTAGATGTGGACACTCCTGACAGTAGTCAACCTTCTGTAACAGGAAGCCAAGAACCACTTGGACAGCCAATAATAGCAAATGAGGCAGAATTAGCCATGACAGAAGTAGAAAACACCATGTGTCAGTATGAACAATCTACAGAAGACTTTGCTGTACTGAAATCGCAACTAAACAATGAGCAGCATAGCATTTTCCAAGAAGTAACAAAACAAATTGAACACAGTGTGCAACATGAAAATAAAAACTGTAGCTGCCAAGACTGCAAACCTATACTACTATACGTGAGTGGTCAAGCTGGTTCAGGCAAAACATTCTTAATCAAAATCATCAGCAAGTTCCTCCAACAAGTGACAAACAACTAACTGTCAGCTGTTGTAACTGCCCCCGCAGGTTTAGCTGCCTACAACATAGGCGGTCTCACTTTACACCGATTACCACTCCTTCCAGTAGAACACCAAAACAAATTATACTATTACAAACTGTCTACAGAAGCTGCAATGGAACTACACAGAGTTTTCAAACAAATGAAAATGCTGCTAATAGATAAGGCGAGCATGGTCTCCAACCTAATGTTGGCTTTGATTCAACTCAGATTACAAGAGGTCCTCAAAACAGATACTGTCATGGCCACAGGTCCCAGAACACAAACCCACACCATCTAGTGATGGGGGCAATGGGTCACTTGACTCACTTATGTCCCTTTGGGACCCATAAACACAGGGGCCCTAGCTTGACTCAGTCCTGGCTCCTTTGGCCTTTGGCGCCAGGCTCATATAGAGATGTGAGCAGGAACACATTATTTCAGTGCAGGAGTGCTTTTATTTTACAAGAACTTTCCAGGAGCTGAAAGCCTTTATTCCAGAAAACGTCCTCATGTGCTGACTCATTGGGTGTGGCTCCCTAGGCCTGGTTTTCATGTGCTGACTCATCGGGTGTGGCAGGGTGTGGCAGGCAGGCTGAACCTGGTGGGTATGGCTTCAGAAGCTCAGCTGTATAAGCTGCTCCATCGTTAAGGCCGTGCTTCACATTACTGTGCACTCACGTGCAACGTGACGCTTACCACTGCTTGGACCAGTTTACTTACCTTTGAAACCAGGCGTTCTCCTGCATACCCACCTCCAGGAAACCGATGCATAGGAAATGCCAACCTTTGGCAACATTTCCAATACAGAGAATTAACTGAAAACATGTGTCAGTCTGCAGACCTCACACATGCCAACATTTTAAAAAGTATTAGAGTTTGTATACTATCTCAAGAAGCACAATCTATATTAAAAACCAGGCACATCTATGCACTCTCTGGCCATAACTCATGTGCTACTGTTGTCATGGAACAATTAGAACACAAAAATGTCAATTGTATGCCCTTGATGCCAACTATTGCAAGTTGTTCTAAATTTAATGAAACAATGTTAAATAAAGAAATGCAACCAATAGTTCAGATTGGCTCCACAGACAAACTGGACGTACATGGTATGACACTACCCATGTGTCAACAAGCCACAACAATGCTAAACACCTTGGAAAACTCTCTCGCTAACACAGCTGGTTTGGAGAAAATAGCAAAATTATCTTTAAACTGTAGAGTAATGCATAAACATAACCTTAACGTGGACCAAGGACTAGTTAATGGAACACTGGGTACAGTTGTTGGCTTTCAAACATACCCATGTGAAAATAACATTCAATTTGTCAATATTCTTTTTGACAAACTATCCGAAGTTAAAAGGATAGGACGCTCAACAGCCTGCTTCCTTCTTTTCAAAGACATGTATGTACGCAGAGAACAATTTTCTTTAATTGTAGCATACGCAGTCACCATTCACAAATCACAAGGTCTTACCCTAGATAAAGCATTGATAGATGTTTGTAGAACAGACTTTAAAGAAGGCATGAGGTATGTAGCACTGTCACGCTTACATACACTTGACAGACTATTTCTAATCAACTTTGATGCAAGTAAAGTAAATGCTGATATTTCTTGCATTCATGAATACAATAGACTGTGTTCACTCGACACCCCCCATCTAAAAACCTATCCTGTTCCGCAAAAAGCAAAACGTTGTAAAAGAAAACTACTTCAGACTCAAACTATGCAGGATCTCACAGCAATTACTTCAAAGAAAGTTAAAGAAGCTAATACTTCATCAAGGACCAAAACCAAGGAAGAATCTACTGCTCAAAGTAACTCAACTGCCTCTTGAAAGAAGCAACATACACTCCGAACAAATGACTTGGAAACAGAACTGGCAGGTCCATTCAAATTTTCAAATATAACTGGTGTAAATTGCTAGCAAATGTAGAAATCAATATTCTATTCCAATTGCCACCAATTATTGACAACATTTACTTACACGGTACAGACCAATTGTGTTTGCAAATATTAGTCCTTCATAGAAATGCAACCAACAATCCTGACAACACTCACAATGTTTCTGGAATAAGGCAGGAATTTGACTACTTGCTGGAATGGTCAAAATCACTATAAACTCACAAGAAGATCCACAAGAATGTCTAATGTACTTACTACAAATACTAGAAAACAAAAACATACCTATAAATTAAATGAAATCTTCCAGATTTCATACATGTGGAAACCTACATGCACTCTTTGCAGGCATGTAGTACAAGAAGAAGTTCCTAATGAACGCTTCATGTATGTAGCCATACCTAACTGTGAATCCATTCCATTTCAGCAAATACTACAAAATACAAACCATGGCAGATTATGTACTACCTGCAATTCCGATAATCGTTCCACCTTACAAATACAGACACATAGTAAATACGTAATAGTAATGCTTTTACGTTATAATGCAGATGGTACCAAAAACAACTGCAGGCTGACGGGATTCACACATGGTCAATTATCACTTGGTAAGAAAACCTTCACAACAATAGGTATAATCTACCACACAGGAGACACAACCAATGCAGGTCACTAGACTGCAGATATAAAAAAGAATTGTGGACGGTTCGAATGTAATGATACTACCATTACTCTAAAACAGAGATTAGCAGCAAATCTTGTAAACACTTACTTAATATTCCTAAAACCAAAATGTAATAACTAATCTGTGTATGAACATAAACAAAACTTGAAATTTGACCAGTTAGAATACGTCAACAGGTATCTAACTGCCCCAAGATTCTGCAACAAGCAAACAGATAAATGAATACCCTTAAAATGAAACAAGAAATAAACAGTTAGAATATGCCAACAGGTATCTAACTGCCCCAAAAATTTGCAACATGCCAACAGATAGATGAATATCACTAAAATGGAAAAAGAAATAAACAAATTGAATACATCAACTGCTATCTAATAGCAACAATACCAACACCTCTTCCAAATCAAAAATCATACACATATTCAATTCCTCCTACTGAACTGAATGAAAGAAATATATTGTACCACAAAGTAGAAAGTTTTCTTTTTAATCCAGCATGGATTTTGTTCCCACAGACACAATGATTTAATCAACAAACACAGGAACTGAACAAATTGCACGGTACACTGGTTTGAAGTACAGTACTTCTAAAGTACTATGAAGATCAACAAAATACAGAAATATCTACTGTGCAATACAATACTCATTATAAACCACCTACACCAACGTGATTTTTTCTTTTATCACAGTGATTGAAAAAAAATGTCTGCTCCAAATACCCATATCATGGAAGAACTGCATACAACCACAAAAAATCAAGCAGTAAGTATGTAATGATTGGACTCACAAACACCACAGCATAACACACCCATTCAAGCAAACAACTGACCATAAACTACAATCCAAAATGTTTGCTTCCATGGGTATCTTATGCTGTAGTGCTTGTTGCCAAACACTACAATCTTGACTGCATGGCCTGGCCAAAACTCTTCATACAGCCTCAACAAAAGAAACAGTAAGTATATAATAATGAAACTCACAAACACTGCAACATAACACAGCCATGCAAACGAACACATCACCAATAAATACAACCCAAAATGCCTAGAGTCTTCAATACCAACATTCTGAACACAATCCAACAAACAAACACACATCATCTCACTATCCTATAAACACTATTACACTATTACCAATCAGTACACACATTTGTGGAAACATATCCCCTAAGCAGCCCACATACCACAGTCGAAATCTTTGGTAACATGGGTGTGTTATGCTGCAGTGGTTGTAGCCAGGGCCTAGAGTCTTGGGTGCATGGCCTAAGGCCTACGGTACTTTGGCCAGGCACCCAAAACTCTAGGCCCTGGCTACAGCCACCGCAGCATAACACACCCATAGAAACAAACACCTACCAAATGACTATAACCCAGTAATGTCATCAATAACCTTTGTGATATCATCTTTGATGTCCTGGGTGTTAGCCTTAGCAGTGCATGGTGGTGGCGCGAGTTATGGTTGCTTAGTTTACCATAACTCGAGAATTTCAGGGGGTTTTTGGTTTTTACTTGGAACCATAACGTCCCTTTAACACATTTTTTTTCACTGAATTTCATAGGTTTTTAGTAGCGCAACTTAACCATAACATTCCTTTAGCAAAGTTATTTCAACGAATATAGATATATAAATAATGTCAATTTGATAAATGTTTACTAGGATGCCCTTAGTTTATATACATATAACATAGAACATACTGAACCCCCTACCTGCGCTAGTGGCTCTGATATCTGTGGACCATGCGCCTATTCGCGGACAGACTCAGACAACATCAACACTATCCAAAAACTCAGGGGGTATCTTACATTGTTATATCATCCAAAAAAACACTTAACATGTTGGAAAAGCATCACATAAATAAATTACATTCAATAATAAATATGAAGTGAAACTGTGTATGTAAGAGACTAACAGTCCAATTACATAACATATGCAACATAGCGGAATATACCAAAGCACAATAAATATGCCTCCAACAGAATTACCTCACAGAAACTGCACTGCAAAAATCAACAGGACACTTACACAGCAGTACCAGCAAAACTAAGCAAGTAACTAGTGGGTATATTATGTTTATTGTATATATTTATAAACTTTCTGTATTAGGTACACTAAAACAATTTTTTTTTGTTTTTACACAGAAAAATGTCCAGTACTTTGGAATGGCTGTAAGAAAATTTTCCTTGGGATGAAATGAGTGAAGACTGTGATACTAATGGTAGACACTATACTTCTCTATACAAGCCAATTAATAACCATTACTTTATGTGTATTTTTTAACAGACCGTGCAGACATTCAAAATAATATACCAAGAGAGACTTTAGAAAATCCTCTGCAGCGAATGGATCTAAACATGGATCTGTTAATGAAAAATGTAATTCTTTTAAAACACTTTGTGGAGGACCATTTAAAAGAAAACAGGAACCTATGCATTGTCGCCTTGTAATCAATAATCGTGTTCTTTATAACCCTTATAGCTGACATCACTGATGACGCTTTTTTGTCTTATAACCCATTTTAACTGTAATGTTTGCCAGAGCGCTCACAGGGCAGCAGAGTTCTCTGGATGCCGAATTCTAAATAAAACTTTGGCAACCTTGCAACCTGTTCTCTTAGTCTCATTCCCTACTGGGATGTGTCTTTTATTCTGAGTTTGTACTGGTAAGGTGGGGAGTGAGCACTTTAATTATTCCAATAAGTATGATGATCACATAGGGACTACCAAGTAGATGGCCATCTCGCTACCATCCCAATATGACTATTAAGCGTCTTATGGCATTCCTAACTGTATTTTTGAAATAAATTACATTATTATAGTTTTTATCATTATTGTTAATTGTTCATTATTTAGTTTAGGATGCAACCAAACATAGCTATCCACTTTGTACTAATTATCCAGTCTAACATTCATCCAATATAGATCAAAGATTATGCAATATTGGTTGATGATTCATTGCCCCTATTCAGGATGAATTCCATATTAGTGTACAAGTCACACTGGCAATTATATACTCTCAAAGGTGGCCACTCTACTTTCGTTCCGCCATCATTTCTAATCATGTATATACACATGCATCTACCGATTAAATTGTGCAATAAATGAAAACCATCCAGTAAGCCTCTTATATAACACACGTCATTAAATTAGCATTCTAAATTAATACTGTTAGTTCAACCAGGTTGCATATAGGAATGCAACCATTTCATTATCTGAATTCAATCCGATCTTTGTCGTGCGCAACCTGCAAATCATTTTGGCCTCTATCTGTCTCTCTTTAAGTTGCCTGTCCCCTCCTCTTTTTTCGAGGTTGACCTTCATCAGTCCAATGAATCTTAAGTCTATTTTGTCATCCATTTGATGGATCGCTTGCCATTGGGCAGCAAGTGGGAACTTAGGATCTTGACTTCCCACAGTATACAGATATTCCCGTATTCGAAACCTAAGTTCTCTGATTGTATTGCTGATGTAAATTTTCTGGCATTTGCATATGATCGCATTCACAACATATTTAGTTCTGTAGTTAATCATTTCATTAATTTTTATTCTCACTACCCTCATTGCACTGAATTCCTGGGTGTTATTGAGTGCATAGTTGCACATTGTACACATTCCACATGTTGAAAATCCAATTCTTGTTGGTTGTAACCAACTGGTACTTTTCTGTCTGGCCTTACTGTCATGATGCCTACCTCCAAGGAGCCAGGTCCGACCCAGCAACCCCAGAGGCAGGCATCATTTCCCCCAGGGGAGTGCCAGCGGGCCCAAGCTGGGGCCCTTTGGGCGCAGTCCTGGCGCCTTAGGCGCCAGGCCCATGTTGGACCCCTGTCCTGGCGCCTTAGGCGCCATACTCATAAAGCTAGACATGTGTTCAAGTGTTTTAATGTGCACTTACCTGATGCAGACCATGCTGCTACATCCAGGCCCTCTTGAGGCCTGAATGGAACTACTTTACCTGTGGGGCTACTTTCCACCTGGGTGTGGTCGGGGAAGGATACATACCTGATCGGTGGAAGGAAACACACTTGGAACTTCTTCCAAAGCTATTTAAACCACACCCGATCAGCAACTCACGCTTCGCGTTGTTCTGCTCCTCACAGCTGGACGCTCACCGTGTCAGCTCCTGCATATGGACCTCGGCCACACCTGTCAGTATCCTGGGTCACCTGCAAAGGGAGACAAAAGACCTTACCTGCTAAATAAGCACCACAGAGACATCACACCCACGATCCTGAAAAGGAAGACATCATTTTTAAAAGCATTTTGCTACGATCGCTGCAACGCTGCATTTCACTCACCTATCCTGGACGCCTCTATCTTCAGCAGCGATCATCCGGATCCACAGCCACTTCCCAGAGCCTAGAAAGAAAAAGACAAGAACAAGGTGAGAGAAGGAAAGGAATAGGAAAAGCTAAGTTTCCTTCTAAGACTTACCTGTTGGGTCATTCCCATTTCATTTCGGGTCTTGCCGCTTCCAGGCATTTTCCGGACCCCGGCCCCTATGGGGAAAAAAGACAAAGACATTGAATGAGCAAATGCAAAGACATTACCCGAGCGCTCATCCAGAACTTTCCTGTCATTTACTGGAACTGCACGTTTCACTTCGGGTCGGCGCCATATCTCCGGCATTCCGAACCCCGGCCCCTAAGGGGAAAAAGACATAAGCATTAGCGCTTGCTGCAACAAGACAATGAACATTATTATTGAGCTTGGACTTTTGAACTTGCAGCAGAACTTTTACAGCGCCTTACCTGAATAGTCAAGCTTACCTGAACTCCCATCAATCCTCAATCCAGTGAAGTAACTGGGTTTCAACGCGCCCCTGCATCAGAAGCAGGATGGAGAGCTCATCCTTCCTGACCCTAAGGTGAGACTTCACGGGGAATCGTGGAAGGGTATCATGGAGGATTGGAAGAGAGTGGGAGGCTTGAGCATAACTCAGTCAGTAGGTAATACTCCCTTTTCACGCACAGGGGAATATTCCTGCGAGCCAGAGAAGCCAAAGTAGAGGGACCCTTCCTGTCCATCTTCAGCATCAGCACCCGAAGCCAGACCTGCGCCTCTGTGGGAATCAGGTGAGCGTTACACTTACTTGATAGAAAGGATGGGCTCAATGTATTCTTCAGGGTCAGTTAACTTGTATATATAAACCTTGGAGTATCATCCACACTTCTTTTTAAATCATTGTCCAAATGTAAGAGGTGCCAGTGCTTCCTCAGTATCTTTGTAATTGCATGGTTCTCATTGCAGTATTTAGTAATACATTTCATGGTTCCTTGTAGTTGTTTCGTTCCCTTTTCTTTTGGTCTTAGTGTTAATTCCCTGTCCATATTACAAGCCTTTTCCTGAGCCTTCTTAATAGAGTTTATAGAGTATCTGCCTTTAAAAAAGCTTGTTTGCAGAAGATCACATTCTCTGTCAAAAGTATTTGACCCTTCACAGTTGCACCGAGCTCTATTGAATTCCCGATGGGGATATTATTAATGACTGACTTACGGAGGTAGCTTGTGGTGTACAGTGTTGAATTCACTTCACCCTCCTTCCAATAAGTACAGGTACATAAATTGTTAGATCAAAAAGTCAAATCTTTTCACTATCGCTATGGTACATAAAGGTGATGCCAAAGTTGTTATTGTTGAGCCTGTTCACAAAAGCCTCTAGGTCTGTCTGGCTGCCCTTCCATACCATCAATACAACATTGCCACATTAGGACATTTTCCTTAAACTCTATGTCTTGATAGACTTGCTTGCATTCAAATTCACCCATGAAAAGATTTGCCATCACGGGTGCATATTTTGCACCCTTGGCCACTCCTTTTGTGTGTTGAAAGTACTGATCATTGAATAGGAATTTGATCTGCTCAAGCGTGACTCTTAACATTTCCTTTAACATATTGACATGCTCAAAATACGATACCGAGCTGTTCCTGAACGTGTAGTCAATTGCTCCAATTGCTAATTCATGTTCAATAGAGGTGTACAGAGCATTGACATCTAGTGTCACCAGCATATACATTGTTTTCCATTACAGATGTTTCAAAGATGTTAGGACATGTGTGGCATCTCTCAAGTGTGAAGGCAGTTCTGATACCAATGGATGAATTATATTGTCTAAATATTCCAAAATCTTTTCAGTGGCCCAACCTATCCTGCTCTTAATCGGTCTTGCCTCCAGGATCATCTCATAGACTTTGTGTACTTTCAGTAGAAAGTATATGTTACTGTTAAAGGATATTTGTACCGTGCACTCTCACCCCACCGGAGTGGTCCCCTGGCGCTCTGGCGGCTCTGAAAAAAAAGGGAAGGGGGGTGGATTAGTTGGCTTAAGCTGGAAAAGTGCAAGAGAGCAGTGATGTGCTGCTAGCGGCCTCAGCCCAGTAAATCCATTGGCTGGGCTTGGGGTGTTTCACGGTCGGTAGTCATTGTATGCTGTTGTGCGAGTCTATGTGTGGTTTGTTTTGTTGTTGCAGTGTAGTGAAGTTTGTGCGGATTGTTGTGTTGTAGGCTTGTGGTTGTGTTTGGTTAGAGGTTGAGAGGTGTGAGCAGGGGGGTGAAATTGTTAGTGGGTTGTTTAATCAGCATTGCTGTATGGAAGCGAGGCACTAAACTTCCATATTATCTCCTGGTGTGGTGTGCTCGCATCTCAGCTCGATCTTGATCTGGGGCCGTCCGACACTCACAGTCCCTTTCACGCATTGCATCCACTCACATTCATAACCTTGCCCAAGTTCGGCCTCAGACACCTACGTGACACCTGTCTGTATGGGATGCAGGTAGGCGTTTGTGCGTCCCTTCAAAACTGGCCAAGAGAGCATTCCTAATCCAGTTGGTGTGCAGCATCGGCTAGCCAAGGCTACTCCATCCATATATGGTGGCTGGTCGGCATTCATCATCTTATTCAGTTGCTCATGCAGGCTATTGCTCCCAGCTCCTTTGAAATGTGGCACATGCCAACACTTGCATTACGCCCAGGGGCGGCACTTGCCTTCATTCACAACTCCATCCGGTCAATGCCCATGTCAATGTCCGCAACTTCGGTCAAGTGTGGCAAGTGCTAACATTCACACAACTCTATACAAGTATGATACCTGGTAGCAATTATCGAGCAGGTGAGGTTGTTGGCTGGAGTTGGGTAGGGAGGCTGATTTCTGTCCTCATGGGTGTGGCTTGTGTCCTATTCGATTTAGCATCGTCTTTCTTGTTGTAGTAAGAGTTTCTTTAGTCGGTTCTGGATGTTGTCAGTGTCATCCTAAATGTTGTCGTCCTTTCCTTTGTGTTTCTTGTTTGGTTGTTTCGCTTCTTCAGTTTGAATCTGTGATGTTGAAGAGCCAGGTTTTTAGTAATTTTCTGAATTGTAGGTGGTCTATGGTGTTTCTTATTTCTTTCGGGATGTTGTTCCAGGTTTTTGCGGCTAAGTGGGAGAAGGAGGAGCCCCCTAGGTATGGTTTTTGTTCCAGGCAGATTTTGTTGCTTGATCTGAGGAGTCTTGTTGGCTTTTAGATTGTTATTTTCTTTTGTAGGAATTCTGCTCCTTGTCCGCTGATTGCCCTGTGTGTTATGCACATTGTTTTGAAGGTGATACAATGTTTGACAGGGAGCCAATGGAGTGTTTTAGGATTGGAGTGATGTGGTCTCTTCTGGATAGTTTTAGGAGCATTCTGGCTGCTGTATTTTGGATCAGTTTTGGTTTCTTCAGGAGGAATTCTGGTATTCTGAGAAAAAGGCTGTTTGCGTAGTCGATTCTTGACATGATGATTGTGAGTGTTTTGTGGGTGAAGGAGTGGAAAGGTAGGATTCTTTTTGCTGTATGAAGGAGGAAGAAGCAAATTGCATTTATTTGTGGTTCTAAGGTTAGAGTGTTATCCATCAGGACGCCCAGATTTTTTACTACCTTAGATGCGGTTCCCATTTCCGTTGGCCATGGAATCTAGGTGTTGTTCTCTTGGTTTTTGAATATAATCATGATTTATGTCATTCCTGGGTTGATTTTCAAGTTGTTGGCATTCATCCAGTTGAAGACTTCTTTAAGACACTCGATTAGGGTTGAGTGATAGGCTTGAGTGTCTTTGATTATGTAGATGATTTGAGTGTCATCTGCTTAGTTGTAGCATGTAATTTTGTATTTTTTGAAGATTTTGATTACTGTATTCTGGTAGATGTTGAAGTACAGTGGTGATAGTGAGGACTCTTGTGGTACTCCACAGTCGTTGACTCGTGGGGTGGATTCGAAGGGTTTAATCCATATGGTTTCTGTTCTGTCTGCTAGGAATGATTTAATCCAGACTAGTGCCATGTCGGTTATGCCTATGTCTTCTAGTCTTTTGGTTAGGGTGTCATGGCTAACTGTGTCGAAGGCTGCAGAGAGGTCGAGCAGAATCAGGGCTGAGGTTGTGTTGGAGTCCGCGTTTGTTTTTAGGTCATCCCAGATGGATGGTAGTGCTGTTTCTGTTCCTCTTTCGGGTCTGAAACTGACTTGTGTTTGGTCTAGCAGGTGGTGTTTTCCAATGTGTTTTTGGGTTAATTTGTATACATAGGTTTCAAGGCGTTTTGCTGGATAGGGAATGTTTGAAATCAGACTGTAGTTGGAGAGATCGTCTACGTCGCCACTTGTGTTTTTAAAAGCGGTTTGATATATGCTGATTTGAAGGTTCTTGGTACAGTTTCTGTTCCTAGTGAGAGATTTAGTTGGTTTCTGTAATATTCTGATGGCGTTCCTTGTGCGAGGATTGCTTTGTAGATGTCAGGGGGGCAGTGATCCATGGGTGATCCTGCTTTCTTGCTGTGTTTTACCAACAAGATGAAAGCATCTGCTGATATTTCTGGAAAGTTTTGGAGTTTGTACTGTGGCTCTGGGTTATGTCCGGTTGGTTGAATGTTATGGTGGGTTGGTCTGTTTTGTATGATTTGTCGGATGTCATTGATTTTGTTCTTGAAGTGGTCTGCCAGGTCGTTGAAAAGTTTCTCTGAAGGGGTTGAAGTGTTGTCGCAGCCTGATGGGTGTCTTATTTCTTTGATGATGTTGAACATTTCTTTTTGTGTGTTGGTGGCATTGGTGATTCTGTCATCATAATGCCTTCTCTTTGCCTTTTGTATTTCCTTCTTGTATGTGCAGATTTGTTTCTGGAACAGTATTTTTTTGTTTTGGTTGTATTCTTTCCTCCATTCCAGTTCCATCTTCTTGTTGTTCTTTTTCATGGTGCTTGAACCATTTTGCCATTGCCCTTTTCTTTGACAGGGTGAATGGTTTTTCTGGGGCGATCTGTTCAATTTTAGCAGCAATACATTTGAGAAGTAAATCC
Source organism: Ambystoma mexicanum (assembly GCF_040938575.1). Lineage (NCBI taxonomy): Eukaryota > Metazoa > Chordata > Amphibia > Caudata > Ambystomatidae > Ambystoma > Ambystoma mexicanum. Next base: position 247,377,177 of record NC_090926.1, on the reverse strand, counting down.
CCTTTCCCATCTAGGTCAGCCAGCTCTAGTTCTATAGTTGAAGGTTTGGTCATCTCCAGTTGTTCGAATACATTGCTTGCTTTGATGCTTTTCCAGTTTCTTTTTGAGGTGGTTGTGAGTTTGGGGGGCTGGATGCAGACTTGAGTTGGTAGTCTGACCACGAATGGGATGATGAGATGGTCGCTCCACAGTATTTGTATCGGTGGTGCCGTGGTGATAGGTTTTTCATTGGCGAAGATTGTGTCGAAGGTGTGTCCTGCTGAGTGTGTTGCCCCTTTGACCAGTTGTCATAGTTTCATGGTTGTAAGTTGTCCAATCAGTGAGTTTTGGGAGTTGGCGTGACTTTCTTGAAATAAAATGTTGAAGTCCCCCAGGATAATTAGATGTTTTTGCTTGATGGTTATGTTGGTGTTGGCTTCTATGAAGTTATCGACAAAGGTTGCATCGTATGTCGGTGGTCTGTACACCAGGATGAATGTGATGTTGGTTTTTGGGTTCGCTGATAGGTGTATGACCATGGTTTCACAGTTGCTGAGGTTGAGAGGTTCATCTGTTTTTATTTTCAAGTGTCCTTTTAATGCTATTCCGAGGCCTCCTCCTCCTCTTTCCATGGTGGGCATGGTAGGTTCACTGATGAGTATATTCTCTCCTGGTCTGTGATTAGACCTTGTCTATGCCATTTCATAACATAGTCTTTTATTACAGTAGTCACTTCCTGTTTACGGTCACCTCAGAGAATTTGATAACATCCAGGGGTTTGCTGATGTGAATTCGCCATTTGAATATAGTCCTCACAGTTCATGATAACAATGTTACCCCCTTTGTCTGCCTCTTTAATTATAATGTCATCTTTCATCAGATCTTGCACTGCAGTATACTCATATCATCTCAAATTGTCATGGTCTCACTACTGCTCCTCTGTGTGTTTTATCAATTAGTTTATTGATGTCCTGGACGACCGCTTTTTGGAATATATCAATCACATTATCCATCGGTACTGGTGGGATGAATCTCAATCTAGGTTTCAATTCCTATATTGTCAGGTTCCTCGGTCTAATGACTAATGCCTTGAAACACAATCACTTGATGTATAAGCGCCTTACAAATGCACGATAAATAAATAACTAAAATTCCTTAAATGTATACATTACCTCAATATTAGCCTCCTCATTCATTGTTAGAAGTAGATGTGTATTTTCTGTGTCAGTGATTGGAAGGTCACTTAGTTGTGGAACTCCTCTCGGGGTTCCATTTTTCTGGATTAATTTGTATAGAATTTCTTAAGTTTTAGTTTACGTACAAACTTAAATAGGTCCATTTGCAGATCAATAAGATCACTGGAGACTGATGGCGCATAAGATAGCCCTTTGTTCAAAATGACAGTTTCTGCTGCGGTCAGGGTTCTACTTGATACATTAATAACAAGATTCCTTATCTGCTGCTCTGCATTAGATCCTTGGTACTTGCCCTGGTCACTCTCCTTATTGGGTCTCCTTGTAAGTTTAGGTCGATTGTTCTTCTTACCTCCCTCCCGCCTCTCCTGCTCTCCCCTGAATTGTTGTATTTGTAACAAGGGGAACTTGAAATCTGAACTGCTTGATCGGGGTGCCCAGATTTCCTCTTGTGTACCTTGCAATTTGATGTAAAAAAACCTTTTTTGCTGGTGGTATCCCTGATACAAAAGAGCCAATGTTACTGCTTCCTGCTGCTATCACGCCTCCATCTAGGCTAAGTCCACATTTGAACTCGCTGGTGATGATGGGGGTGTGCTCTTCCTTGAATACGTCTTATGAGATTCATTGTATTTCTCCTGGAATGCATGGACCCAATCCTCACGGTAGTCTTTATCATCTAAGAAGAATGTTCTGCATTTTCTCAGCTTGATTTCATCATTATAGTCTTTCAAAATCTCATACATAGTTTCAAAGTTCTTCTTTTTGGTTGTTTCCAAGACGTTCATGTCAGTGATCTCTTTTATTACTATTCTATTTGTTCCACAACTCTGGCATGTACCCTTGTTGCATGCTCCACTAGGAGCTCCATCATCACCTTTGATCCTTTATTGAGATTGTCTTGCCATTGCCTTGCCAAATTAGGTGAACAATGTGCCAGGTCACTAGAAACTACAGCACTTGAGGTGAGCTTGCTTGTGGTATACATTATTCATATTTTTGTAGCTTAATAGACAACCAAAGAGTGTGGTAAGACTATCCCCTATAAAATGAGAGAATGAAAGAATGGCGCAACACTTGGATGGAGAGTGACTACTTTTAAGACAAGGCGGGAGGGTGGCACAATGATAAGGGTGTGCCCCTCCTCAACAGCAATACCTAATAAGAGCACATGAGGTATTCAATGTGCAATAATCCATTGTGTAATGTACCTAATGAACTAATCAAATATGTGTATCTCCCATCTCTCTGCCCTCTCTGATCCTCCCCATTGCCCATCCAAATTTGTCTATCCGACATGACCTTAATTGAACCTAACTCATTGATCATATTGTGATGATGGAATCATTGACTATTATATGTATAACATTGATCCATGACAAATGTAAATAAATAACTAATCTAACATATGTTTTGCATGTATTGTGAAATGATGGACTATTAGCCCTGTCTTGATGGCGACCACATGAGGTTGAAACACGTGTCGGCATTCAGTCAATAAAACATTTCTTGAAATGCAATTGGTAGTCTCAAATTGAATATTTCAAGGACCGGCACATGATTAGGGGTGAGGTACTTGTATGCTATGTTCAAATCAGGGTTTTGAGGATTCCCTTGACCATGCCTTCAAGCAACAGATCCCAAATGAATTATATATAAAAAAAATGTTTTTCCAAGTGACAAGCGTGGAGTGTCGTAAATTCCTCAGGATTGTTTGTTTACTCTTCATTCTAAAATACACATGGTTCTGCATTTGAATTCACGTCTGGACATTCAATTCGTGAAGTGGTGTGCTTTTTTTGCACTGCATCACATGCAGTGTGTGCCATGGGTCGTGTGCAGGTACTGTGTGCTCAAAAGTAGTTTGCTATCAGTTCCTGGTGGGCTGCATGCCCATCCCTGACATCCCTGTGATGGTGTTGTCACATGTCTGCAGCTGCATCCACATCATCATCATTGTCCGCCGGAGTCATGTTCATGTCCAGGGGCAGGGGAGGAATGTTCTGCTGGGTGCACATATTGTGCAACATAGCAAAGCTCAGGACTTTCTTCCCCACTTTCAGGGGTCATCAGCCATGGTAGTAAGGAGTAGCCGGAATCACCAGCATGGAATGGGACACAGGGAGAGACATTTTATTGAGGTGACTGGGCAGTGCATACATGTTGGGATGTGAATGTGTGACACATGCATCTGGGTCTGTGCTCTTGCGGGACCTCAATCACCTTGCTGCACCCTGTGACAGGGAAACTGGGTCAGCCATGTGTAGGATCTGACTCCCAAGGATGGGTTGGTGGTGGTGGGTGGGGCATAGTAGGGTATGCTGTTTTTTGTAACATGGCAGGGATGCATTTTGGTGCCTATAGTACATTGCATGTTCCTGTCTATCTGTGCCCAGATTGTGATGGGGTGTCCATCCGTTGACTCATGTGGTACATGCCAGTCATGGCCACCCACTCTTGCATGCAGAATGAGTCCCTGCATTTGCATGATGCCTGTGGAACATACACTGGTGTCAATGAACATCCACCATGCCCTGGTGCAGATGCAATGTGGTGTGTGCGTTGAACATTTTACCAGGTCTGCCGTCCACCATAACGTGCCATGTACCCAGGCAACGTGCTATTCCGCAGGACCATGGAGTCATGGGTTGATCCCGAGAAGCGTGTGCAGCAGTGTGTGATCATCGTGTCCGCAACACAGACATTTGCACATTGAAAGAGTGGTACAGCTTTCTGTATCAATACACCTCCTCTGTGTCATGGGCAGCCACTAGCTCTATGTGTGTGCAGTCCACTGCTCCCAATACATTAGGCATGCCCGCAAGGGCATGGAAGTGGACCTTGGTGGCATTCAGCTGTGCTTGTGTCGTTGGTATGGCGATGTGCTGAGACACAGGAGGGCATCCAGGAACTACACAAGTACCCTTGAAAATGCTGGCTGGGAGATGCCATGCAGCTCACTGACTTTGTGCTAGAATGTGGCCGTGGCAAGAAAATGCAGCACAGACACCACCTTCAACAGGCGGGGTATGGTAGTCCAGATGCCAATGATGCTTTGATGTTGTTTGGATGAGTCCCACTATTTCCAGGATGGTCTCCCTATTCAGGCGGTACAGTGTGTGGATCTGCCTGTCAGTCAGGGACCAGGGTGTGGCTCTTGTGCAGGGTATAGGTGCACGCCTCTGGGGCACAACTTGCTTCCCATTGTTCCTCTGCATTCTCCTTATCGTCCTCCTCCTACACTGCCTGTCGGCCTGTTCCCACTGAAGCACCTCCAAGTCCATGACTACTGCTATGGGTGGCAGCATGGTTGTGTTGGAAGGTGTATGTGGTGCGGTGACACCCTTTTCAGCAGTCCCTGTTCTTATTGGGTGTAGTTGGGTCAATTGGGTGCACCTGTGGCCTGTTCCTCCACACCTGAGCCTGGTTATCGCCTGCTCCATGGTGTCAGAGTTTCTTGCAAAACCGCTGTTGTAATGGTGCCTTCTTTCCGTGGTACTGGAGTTTCCAGCACTGATTTGAGGGTCCCGCTTTTTCGGTTCCCTTTGCTACCGGCAACGGTAGAACAGTATCAGCTGTTACGGGAACCGTTGTTGCCGGACTGCAACACTTGTAATGATGCCCCATACTGTGAAGATGACCTTCATATCTATTGTTTTTTTTTCGATATGGGTGCATGCCTGTTCTAGAGCCATGAACATAAAGGTTGTTGCCAATCTTAAACTTGTCTAGGAGAAAGTCCTGTGTTCATGAGTCATTATCGTTACTCAAAATGCAAAAGTGTAGCTTATTGGATTCAGACACATGTTTGGCATGTAAGAGAGACAGAGGTCGTTTGGGCCACATTATTTGTAATTGTGAGTCTCTGAGTAGTAGAGCGAGGTATGATTCTGATTGGAGTTGATATTCGCGTGTGCTGTCCTTGAACACCCCCTCCTCTACCTCGTTGGCATCACCCTACTCGTACAGGAAACCATCGAAGGCTTGATTAGTGGCTCTCATCTCCATATCTGTTAGAGAGAAGAGCTACTTAGAAGGGCAGGGTTATAGGTCAAAGTTTCGACTCAAAAGGGTTGAATGACAAAAGGGTCGAGTCAATTCGACTGAAAAAAAGGGTTGCATTTTTTATTTTTTGGGGGGGATCGCCCCCAAATCCCTGCTTTTGGTGTAAAATCACCTTTTTTACATATACTAAAGCAACAACAAAAAAAAGATACATTTAAAAAAAAAATTTGATCCTTTTGTTTTCGGTCAAATCTACTCGACCCTTTTGTCATTTGACCCTTTTGAGTCGAAAGGGAAGTGTATCCCGCAGTGAGAGAAAGCACGGGAAGTGAATCCCACAAATACAAGCGAATGTGAAGTTGGCAGAAGTGAATCTGAACAAGGGATGCTTACGAGCAGGAGGCAAGTCTAAAGTCCCAGGAAACAGTGCGTCAACAAGAGTGAACCTGGCGGAGGGATGTCCACTAGAACTGCTTGAAAAGACATCACGATTTGTGAGCAAAGGAGAAGCCATAGTCAGCTCAGAGAAGGGGATTGAAAGTAAAGAAGGGTCAGCGCCTAGAAGAGGGGCACCCAGGGGTGAAGCCATCACCCTGTTTGAAACTATAGTAAGCAATTGAGAAGGGTCAGCACCCAGAGGAGGGGGAGCGAGGGGTGAACCAATCACCCAGTGAACATTGGAAACAAACTTTCATTTATTAAAGGAACTTTAGTTTTGGAACCAGAAATTCCCTCAAAAGTGAGAAAAAATAGCTATCCAGGGTCTTGATATCATTAAAGACTTTCTAGGGATTTGCACTCCAGAAGAGGGGAATCCCGGGGTAAATGGCATCACCCAAAGCCCATGAAAAAGAGACACCGAAGGGCAGAACTGCGCACAGAGATACAAATCGATGCAGCAGGATTTAATGATATACTGATACCCCTCAAAGTACTGGCTATGCGTCTTATCCTGTCTACTCCAACTCTTGTCTCTCCTTTCTCTCCCTTTTTGTCTGCAGACCTACTGTTTTCTAGTCTCTACGTGATGTCTGAAAAAATTACCCCTGGCTGTGGGTTAGAAGCTCACAACAGTGATGTGCTTTTTAATCAACATATCCAGTTATTAACTCTGGTAATATTTGCTTCTGCATATGGTATTTCTCCCACGGATTCCTCATTCACCCTCCCACCTGCCACTCCAAAGGATGCTCACTAAATGCTTTTATTCTTTATCAAAAGACAACTCTACCGTTCCTCAGCGTCTGTGATGGGGGCAAAAGGGGTGGGACTGTGATCAGAGGGCTCGTTTGGCTTCATATATGCACCAGGCATGTCGCCTACTGCACAAGAGGCACCGCTGATGCTGTGACAGAGTCTGCACGGAGCGCTGATGCCACACCATGGCCGTAAGACACATTTCCAGAGCAGTCTCTGCCTAGCTGACAGATGATGACTATGTGGGAGAAATATTACACCCATAAAAAATAACATTACCAGAGGTAAGGAACTTGTTCTTTAACAGCTTCCAAGCCCGGATGACATCAGTCACGAAGGGCTATGTTATTAATCTTATTAGGGATGCCGATCCTCCCTCGGTTCTACATAAGCCCGTGGTTCCATTTCGTCTGCTCAGCCTACTTGACTGTCTGTGCTACCCAGGGATGGACTGGCCTATAGGGAATGCTGGAGATTTCCCAGTAGGCCTTTGCACCCTGGGCCTCTTTTGGCTGATGACCTATTTTATTTCCACATTTTCTCATAGGAGAAGGGTTGAAAATGTGTAATATGGGCACTCTTTGAAAATTATTTCCAGGCCCTCTTTTGGTTCCTCGTCTCCCCCCTCCCCCCACCCCCCTGCCACCTAATGAATCTCCTCCCGCTCCTGTGCAACTCATGTCCCATTTTCGAACTCCAGTGGAACCTTTTTCGGGCCCTGCTGAGCCCTGCCTCACTGGCTCAAGCAAATAAGGTGATGCAAATGAGAAGGCACTGCCCTCTGCCAATACATTCCACAATACAGTAGGGCCGCCTAACGACAGTTCTAGGCATGCCAATGGAGGACATATACCTACACCCAACCTCCCTGGACTTCTAGTCAGTGAGAAAGAAAGCTACTAGATGGAATACATCACCTATATATTTATTAATACATCCGTTATAAATACATACATCAACATCAACATTCTACTGAAAGTACTATACCATGCACATTCCAAAAACATCTACCTGAGTGGCATACAAATACAACCATTAAAAAGCAAGCGGTACCTAAGACCATAAAGTGCCACAGATACCAATAAAGTGTTCCCGTGCTCAGGTTAACCTCAAATAGTAAACGTCTTCAACTTACTCTGCAGATATTATAAAAAAGAGAAAGATCCCAACGGGATCTGGTTCTTATACATGCACCCAACATGTTTGGTTCCTTTACATCAGATTATGGGCCTCATCAGGGGTTGGGTGGAGCGGTAAACATGCGGCGGTAATAGCGTTACTGCTGTATTAACGCTCTGCCCAATCCAGAGTTTGGGAGAAAAGTTTGAGATTTACCTCCAGCTTGAAAATGTGGCTACTTTCCGCCGATTTACTGCACAATTACAGAGGCACAATTTGCGTTGTGGTAATTGCCTGGATACTGCCCGATAGAATCCTATGGAGTCTGAAAAAAATGTGGAGTAACAGCATTTACCGCCGGGATACCGCCCACTCCTGATGAGGCCCTATAGCTATGTAACTTCATCAGGGGCTTAGAGTACTTTCAGCAATCTAAGATGGTGCACCCGACAAATGTATGCATTTGTCAGGTTTCTACAGCTCTATGCTGCTGGGAGTCTTACAATCTATAAGCCCCCTTTGGGTTCAGAACATTCGCCTGCACCAGGATCAACAGCATGGCGTAATGTTTGAACATATTCGGGAGGTGTAAATATGTTATAAAGTGCTAACCGGTTTGTAACGCTAGTCTCTACTGTACATAGAGATATTAACCCATGTAGAGCTGTAGGGTGACATGAACCACCTGTGGCGTTGAAGAGATGCTGAAATTACTGAGACTAAGCAAGTCTGCTTGTAGCACGCGTACTTGTCATTAGTAATAATATATGCTTGCTTTTTAATGTTCGTCTTTGTATGTCATTCATGTAAATGATTTTAGAACTTGCATGGTGTAGTACTTTGAGTAGAACTTTGATGGTGATGTATGTATTTATAAATAAATATATAGATATATTCCACCCAGAAGCTTTCCTTCTCACCGCATTAGCACTAGCATTCCAGGAAAGTTGGCTGTATCTATGGGTTATTATTACATGGGATGCTTTCCTGCTGCTTTATCAAATGTCCTGGAGTCTCTTACTGTATGGCGTATACCACATATGGAGGCTTCTTGGTCCACCCAGGCCATTTTGACTTACATTCTGCCCTCCTTTTCCCAAAGGATGTCTGGGAGAAGCATTGTCCGTTTCTTCTTGTCAATAAAAGGTTTAGCACAGAGTATAGGCATTTCATCATGGGAAGTTTTGTTTGACTTCACACCTTCAGGCACAATCTTCTGTTGGTGCTGCTGCCATGCTTTGAAGTATATCCACAGCATCTAGTGGGGCTTCCTCTTCTGTCGCAGCAGATACTCTTAGAAAAGAATAAAAGCTGTTTCATCAGATTGGGAAGAAAGAATAGTCCCCGATGTCCTAACTCAAAGCTCCTTTGATTAGTCTTGAGAAAACATTCTCATCCACATGGAAGCTACAGCATCCTATACCAGGCCCAGTATGACATCAGGTTGTCCTGTGTTTTATCATTTGGGCCTTCAAGTGAATATACATCTTTTGACATGATCTGTGGACAATAACCATTCCGCCTGCTCACCTGGACTCATCTTGTGTTCATTAAACTCTTCTATATCTAACCTGGAGTCCATAACCCCTACATACACTCTCATTGCTCTTCTGCATTTGAAGGCTACCTGGAGGGGTTGCTACACCTATCCTCTTGTGAAGGCACCCCATTATGCCGGGATCTTAACGTATTCTTTTCAGTTCTAACCAATGAAACGTTTGAGCCCCATGGCCAATTCCGAAATACCTCTGGTGTCATGGAAAACAGCTTTCCTGGTGGCTCTCCACATAACTGATTTGCATTTGTTGTCTAGTGGGCAAGCAAATACTATCCTCATGGTGGTGGAGTGACCTGATTCTTCCTTTTTAGAAAATATATGATCAAATCTTGAAATAAATAAAGAAATCTGTCTTTCAACCATTCTTTCTAATTTGTCCAAGTATTGCAAGTTAGTTTTGCATTTCTTGGATTTTTGGAGTGACCTTACATTTTATCTGGACAAGGTGTCATCACAAGTGTGCCGGTCTGGAAAAAAATGCCAGTGACAATGGTTACCGGCACTGTTTCCCGACCCAACAACTACAAGTCTACCGATAGGGGCTGTGAACTACTGCTGGCAAGCCTGACCTGCCAGTAGTTCTGGCCCTTACCGACAGAGTTTTCACTGAAGCACCGGCTCCGTTAGTAAGGGTGCTGGTGCTTCAGTGTTCCCATTCCCATGGGAATGGCAACTTACCATTTCTCTGCTGCCCGTAATATCCCGGTATTACTGGGATATCAAGCGGCGGAAACAGTAAGGCAAGTCTGTTGGTAATCCACCGGCGACACCAGCGGGTTACCAGAAGACTCGTAGTGAGGCCCCAAATCTTTCTGGATGCGTAAAAGTAGCCTTTTTACTAAATGGATTGGGTCATTAGCCTGAAAGTTTGCAAGATCCAGAAAAATGTCCCGTCCAAATGGTCATCATGCTCAACCAGTTGAAGCTAAGCTGAGTATGTTGCCTTTCGTCAACATATGCCCATCACTGTAATTTGCCAGCTATCAGGTCTTCGACATTCACCTTCTACAAGCACTCTCCTATTGATGGACCTTCTCTGGTCTATGCTCAGTTCGGACAAGCTGGGCTCCATAACCTGTTCAGCGACTTCTAGATTTCCAATCTTCTGAATCACGTGTAATGCTCTTAAAATCTTCCAACAATATGGAGGAATGGGGAATGGGATGAAAGAATATGTAAATGTTACTGATCGTGGTCGCTCTTTGTTTTTAGTTTACTTTGCATGCCCTCAGAGCCCAGCCCCAACAGTACAGAAAACTTATACCGTAGCAAAAATTTTCAACCTACTTTCTCTAACCACCATTTTCCACTGTTCATGGAAAAGCACAGCCTTCTCCATCACTATCACTCACGCTTAAGGCCCAGGCTGATTATACTAGGTGACTGAGTATTAACAAATATCAGCAAAGGACTCTACTGCTTGAGAGCTCTCTAGCTAATTGAAGGACGAGCAGACTCTTAAAAAGGCTATGTGGCGTCATTACATACAGTACAAATCAGTGTTTCTGATTGGCAACTATTATACATATGGGCCTGCTCCAAAGGGGATGCCAGGCTATGATTGGTTAGTTCTGTTGTCGTCGATCAGTCTCCACGTGGGTCATCTGGGCTCATTACGGTCCTGGGTGAAGGTCAGGCTACTCGTATACTACGAAGTTTCATCTGAACTAACACGCTAAGCTCCCTATTGCATCACTGTGGCATGCACCTTGGCAGCAGGGGAAATGTGCCAGGGGGAAGGGAGGATATAATACAGTCAGGCTGACCCACCCATTCAGGGCTTCATTGGTACCGCACTTCCTTCACTCAAGGTCTCCACCCTGGGTTTTTATATTTAATGTATTTCTCCCTGTACCTTGTGTTACAAAGGCTGTATTTTATTCTGAAAGAAATACAGTCGTGCATGCTTGGATCTTTTATGGACATGTGATTTGTGTTACTACAGGAGGGTCACTTGCTTATCAGGGAATGCAGAGGTGTGGGGGTCTAGTGAATGATGTGGGCCCATTTCTGGGCTCACTGGGTGGGGGTTAGAGGCCTATTGGCAGTTTAGAGGAGATAGATGGGCATGATGTGGCTCCTGGCGTTTGTCTCACGCTCTTGCAGGGGCATTCCTTGGAAAGATACTAAATGTTTGCAACAGTGAAGGGACGGGGGGGGGGGGAGTGAACTTTCGTGAGAACTTGCTGTGAGGATTCCTAGCGAGCTGTGTTCATGGGGTTTGGCTTGTGCAGTGCGTTTATACAAGCCTGTGCTTTTTTGTCCTACTACAAAATGGAGTTCAGTTCTATGGCCTTCATTACAAGTCAGGCGTTAAGGGGTTAACGGCGCCGTAAAGAGCGTCAGCGCCGTTAAACCATTAGCGCCTGATTCACACTTTAACGCCTGCTTTTTGCAGGCGTTAAAGTCCAAGGTGCTAAGCGACCTTGGTGCTAATTACGGCACCGTAATTTACGGTGGCGTAATTAGCGCCTTCCCCATCCCCATTATGCCCTATGGGGCAAAAATGGGAATGGGGAAGGGCAAATGGTGAATGGGGAATTACCGCCCCACTCACCTTGGAATGGGGCGGTAATTCCGCTATCCACCATGGAGGAATCCGGCATGGACCATGGTGCTAATAGCGCCATGGTCCACCGCCTGACTTGTAATGAGGGCATCTGTGTTTTCTAGTGCCTTGCACCTACTATTGGCGCTACAGAGCTTCTATATTGGCCCTCATTACGACCCTGGCGGAGATCCATGGTGCAATTTGCACCATGGACCATGGCGCAGAGCTGCCAACTCCGCCATGGGGGTTGGCGGACTTACCGCCCCATTCCGACCTTGGCGGAGCGGTAAGTCCCCAATCCCCATTTACCCTTCCCCATTCCCATTTTTGCCCCATAGGGTATAATGGGAGTGGGGAAGGCGTTAATTACGCCACCGTAGATTACGGTGGCGTAATTAACGAGAGGGCCCGTAGCGCCATGGATTTTTCCGCCCGGAAAATCCGGGCGTAAAAATCACCATGGCGCTACGGAAAGTCCTAATCTGGCGGAGAGGTACGCCATGCATTACGCTGGCGTAAACCCCTCTCCGCCAGGGTCGTAATGAGGGCCATTGTGTTTTATGGTGCAGATTTCTCCCCCCTTGTACACTACATTACTTCATATGGAGTTTGCCTGGCCTGAAAGTGTCTAGGTGGGTGGGATATACTTATTTCCATCCCAACAGGTTGCAGTTGCGCAGATTGTGCCCAAGAAGCAATTTGTCTCAAACGTTCCAACCTATGGCATTTATCGTCATTTATAATATGGCTGGTTTATTGTTTGTCATAATTAATGCAATTATTTTTTAAGCAATTAGGCCCAGCCCGTGTAGCCATTGTAAAACCTTATATTGGGCCTGCCCTGAATCTCAAGCCAATACTTTCGTAATTTAATGTCGCTTTTGCTCTTGGCCCAGATTGGACAGTCGCTGTTTAAAAATAGCAGCCTTTTGCTTCACTTTGCGTCACATCAGGCTGTGCTTGGCTTAATAAATATAAATTATACATATGTAACTGCAAACTCGCAGGTGAGGCATACTTGAGGCATACTTGAACTACTCACGTGAACAGAAATCTACCTGCTCTAAATCTCCAGCCACTAATGATCAGTCTGGTGAATTAGAAGAAATTCCTCCCTTACAATGTAGAGTACGTGGCAACATGTACAGACGTCATAGTATTGAAAAGCAATAATCATCATTACATTTAACTGCGAGAGTGGGTGCAGCCTACAATGATTCCTTATGGGAATTCAGGATGAACATACACGCCTTTTGCACTTACGGAGTTAAAATTAACAAAATACTAGTTAGTAGGTTGCTGATGTTATGGAGCTCTAATGCTGTATTTTAACCCTATTGCAGGCGCATCATATATTAATGCCCATGTATGCATTTTTCTGTTTTTTTAAAGCCTTTCAATATCTTTACAAACTAGCCCTTTTTTTTTATTTTTGCAAGAAACCTGTGATTGGTCACCCTAAGTTACCTGGGAGAACCCAGACGTGGACCCCTTTCTCACTGTGCTCATAGAGGCACAGCTCTACCTCACTGATGAGGCCCAACAAGGCTGAAACACGTGTATTGGGTTGCTGTTGGTACTCTTTGTTAGGGAGAAATCTCAAGAATGTGCTAATTTCCCTTACCTTTTGAGACCCCCAGCAACTTTGCTGGATTTCTAGGATTTTAAGTTTTACCTGAAAGAGTGTGAGCCTTTTTTCCCACTCTTTCATGCATTTTGATGTGTGTTTTACTTTTGTGTCCTGTGGATATGGATTTTTTTAGACAAACTCCATAGGCATCATCTTTTTTTTGTGTGTCACACAGCACCTTCAGTGCATTGGCACTGGGATGTCTTCCAGACTTTCCAAGGTTTAAATACCTTCTCTGGGACTGACTGCCGTCTCCCAGTTCATGTAAAGTTAAATTGACTTTGCTAGTCTTTTTAAATGTATAGACCCAGCACAAACTATCTTCCTATAGAGTGCTGGAGGGATTGCCTAGCATCGCCTATGTCTAAACACTCATGGAACAGTCAAATGTTACCCTTTCCTCTTGAAATGGCTGGTGGCAGTGATTTTAGAACAAACTACCATGATTTGTCCCGACCGCGAACACTGGTAGAAAAAATTGGGTCAGCCATGTTTTTCAATATGGCGCCCAAGACCCCTCTGTAAAAACAGACTCTGGTCATCTTTTTTTGCCGTTTCTTTTAGGAAAGGTCCTTCCAGTGTTTAACTCTGCGCGCCAAACCAGGTTTGGTCCCTTTGTTCGATACCCTTTGGCGGGCTTCAGTGCTGAAGCCCTCCTCTGGCGCCTGAGTGTCTGGGGTGGACAGGATGTGAGGGAGGTGCCCGAAACTCTGTGTGCTTCGTCTCCTAGGAGATGTGAATGCACTCTGGCGTGAGTGGCTGGCTGACTGTCCGGCAAGGAAAGCCACCCTGCTGGGTGAGTGGCAGCTAGGCTGGAATGAATGGGAGAAAACTGTTTAAAAGTAGGTGTAACGCTCACCTGGTATCCACGGGGACGTCACTCAGCCTGTTCTGACCTCTTACGACCTCAAACCCTTCATTGAGTCTACTCGACTGGAGACTGGGCCTGAAACACAGGATTGGTAGAGTTTAACTCCCTGTTGTCTCTGTGTGCTTGAACCCCTTCTTCCCCGGGGTCCAACCCTTCCCTTTGATCCACAGCTCACCTTGTTTTCTTGGAAAGTGTTCTCTCCGTCCTGCTTTCAGCGCAGGGGCGCGTTGATTGATGCAGGCTCGTTGCTGCCTAGTTACTTCACTGGCAAGAGTCCGACAGGTAAGTATAATGAGTCTTTTGAACAGTTCTCTAACTTCGTTCCTTTCCTTCCTTAGATGATGGCCGGCGTCTGGGGATGGCGACGTGCTGCTGAGGTGAGTAGCGCTGAAGGTGAGTGAGAGCGCGATGCACGATGCAACCCTTTCGTATTTGTATTGAACTGAGTTATTTTTCTGTGTCTTTTAGTTGCCGCAAAGTTTTCAGCGTGGATGCCGGTTATGAAGAAGAAATGCGGTGAGTAAGTGCGGTATGCGGCGCCTCTAGATGTTTCCACGCTAACCTGGAGTGTCTTTTCCCTCTTGCAGATGGATGAGAAGTTCCGGAGACAGAGTTCCCCCAGAGCGGCTGGGAATCAGGTAAGCGTTTGAAGCTCGTACAGTCTTTAAAAATAAGCGAAGATTTGCTGAATAAGTGTTCATAACCTAACTGATAATCTTTATGCAGAGAAATGATTGGTTTGTTTCAAAGGTGATAATTACCCTATGCATATGTATCACATGATTTGACTGGACCCTAGGGGAATTACTGTAAGAACATACTTGAAGGATAAGTCTACAATTATAGTACCTGTTATAATTTTAATTCCTGACTGTTACTGAAGAAAACCATGGGGACTAGATATGTTAGTAAAGGAAAAAAAGGGGTGTGATGTCATCAGTGATGTCATCAATGACATTTTTGATGTCATCTTTGATGTCCTGGGTGTTAGTGTTAGCAGTGCATAGTGGTGGCGCAAGTTATGATTGCTTAGCTTACCATAACTGGCGAATTTTAAGGGTTTTTTGGTTTTACTTGGAACCATAACGTCCCGTTAACAAAGTTTTTTTTACTGAATTTCACAGGTTTTTAGTAGAACAACTTAACCATAACGTCCCGTTAACACGTTTTTTTTACTGAGAACTGTTAGGGAGATTTATCAGTTTTATGCTTAATCTCCTCTCCTAGTGAGACTCCCACCATGTTTTGCTGCACTTCTGGACCTGTTTCATTCTATCCTGAACGAGGGGAGCCTCATTCATTCTTATATGCTCTGACTTTTGGGAACTTTGTTCTTTTTGTGTTACCTTATTATATGGAGTCTGCTTTCCTTCATATCTCCTAAAGGCACCTGTGTTAAACTTTTGCAGCACAGAGCACTCTCTGTGCAGTGTCACTCAGAACTCTTTGGTTTCTCCTTTTGATATCCTGACTGACCTTAAAAACTACTGTTCTAAAGCATAGAGGCATACTTTGTATCCTTCCTAAAACTTAAATTTATGAAAGATTAGCACACACCATCATATGTGGTGTGCTAAGGGGATTCCTAGGGCCTCATTACACGGATGGCGGTAAGGATTTACTGGTACCGGTAAAATACCGGTACCGGTAAATCCTTACCGCCTTACTACGAGGTCCCTTTGCGGGTTGGGGGATTTAACGCCTGCTTTTTGCAGGCGTTAAAAACCTTTAACGCCTGCTTTTTGCAGGCGTTAAAAACCAACCCGCAAAGGGACCCATGGAGCTAATTACGGTACCACAATTTGCGGTACCGTAATTAGCGCCTTCCCCATTCCCATTGAGCCCTATGGGGCAAAAATGGGAATGGGGAAGGGCAATGGTGGAAGGGGGAATTACCGCCCCGCCAACCTTGGAATGGGGCGGTAATTCCCCTTTCCGCCAAGGCGGTGCCGGTATTTTACCGGCATGAACCATGGCGCTAATAGCGCCATGGTTCTCAGCCATCCGTGTAATGAGGCCCCTAGTATCCTCCTTCTCCCTACTCCTGTGAATTTTTAGTCACAGTGACAACCCTATAGTTATGGCTGGTGGCAGTGGACGTGTTCTACAAACTTTGGTGCTATGTCTTACTGCAGACTATATTCACAGCCTCAGTTATGCACCAAAGGGTCACCTATGTTCTAACATGGTGACTCCTTTCTTTTTTCGCCATTTCTTGCATGGTTTTCCTTTGTTAGCACATCTTCTACCATTCTGGGAGGGGAGGGTCTCTATGTGAGTTTTGAATTTGGTGGAAACCCTTGGGTGTCCACCCCTATGCTCAAGTGTGTCTGTGAAGGCAGGAAGCAGGGGAGGAGTTTAACACTACCGTGTTCTTTGTCTGCCCGTGTGACTGAATTGAAACAGTTCCCATTGGGGGGCTGGCCATCCTGAATGGACAGCCACCCGGCCCTTTCTGTAAACTGCTAGGAGAGTTTTCAGAGGAGTGACTGGGAAATACCAGTGAAAGGTGAAGTTTCCAGGGCAGAAGGCAAGTTAACCACTGGAACAGAAGATCCGAAGCTAAAGACGACCAGAGACACCTGCAGACCCTTCCAGTATCAATGAAGCGACCACTGCTGTACTGACCCTATTTTTTTATCGATGGAGGAGCTCTGAAAGAGGATGATTTCTTCCCTTTGGCTAGTGGGACTGACCATCCCCAAGACAAAATGGATATCAAGCCATCCCCGAGGTGCTGTGACCTTCCAGGGCTGAAAACTGCGAATACCAGGGGACCTCCGACCCATTTGCAGTGCAAAATCTTTGCGTCGACGAATCTGTCCAGAACTTTGGTGAGCTCGAGTAAGACCTCCAAATTCATGATCCCACTCATCCAAGTCCCATTACAAGAGTGCAGGACTGAAAAACCAAGGAAGATTGACCAGGCGATAACCGTCCTTTGTTGGAGCTGATTAAAAGGTGCAAAAAAACACAGATTGACGTAGGAGACCAAAGAAATCCTTACTGAGGGTCGTTTCTCATAACTGCTGCTGTGACATCCCATTAAGAGTCCTTCCTTTGGTCACCATACCAAGGAATCAGGAGACTAGGTCTGCCACTGCTGCACAGGAAAGCATCCAGCTTCATTTGCATCTTCTAACCTTGGGTACTGTGGGGTTCAAAGTAGAACTTAGCTCAAGCTGAATAGTCGTTCCAGTGTGACTTGAGTGCATGACTCGTTTTGTTGTGTGTCCACCCATACCTCTGGCCCAGGCTTAGCAGCTTGTGATTTTCTGGGGAGTCATTTACAGGGTCCCTATCCATTGTGTTATCTTGCCAAAGTATTTTATTTAAGTGACTAAATCATGCTGAGGATCTTTGCCTTTTCTGCTGCCGCATAAGACTTTTCTTCCACTCCTACACTGACTTTTATGAACTCTTGGATAGTTAGGGATTGGACTGCCAACACATTAGAAACATTGAAAAGTGTTGCTGAGAAATAACTTACTGCTAACAGTGTTGAGGAACCCTCCTTTTCCTTCCTACAGACGTCGTGTGAATTTATAAATTAATGAAACTGTAATTTCCCTGTAACAAATGCTGGTGCTTGGCACTACAAGTAATACAGTCAAACTGTAATTACTGGCATTTTCTGTAATAATTGTAAGTGTGAGCAACTACTATTGAAACAGTCACCTTTGAAAAGTATTGTTGATATTTCCCATGTGTATTGGTTAGTCTAAAAGAGTATTTACTTACCTGCCTTGCGTATATAAAAGAAATGCATATTTTATTATAACATTCAGTGTGTAAGAGTTTCTTTGGACTATTGAATTGACTGGATTCCTTGTCCTTACCTACAGCTCACATCCTCCTCATAAGATAAGGCTGACTGCTCCGTCCTTCTACCAATCCTTTGAGTAGTACAGACTTATACTAAGAATTGATGACTTGTACACCAAGGGATAATTTTATAGAGTCTTACCTCCATTGGAACTTTAGGAAAGCTCCCCTAACAATGACCCCCATGATTAAGCTTTGGTAAACAGCGAAACATCAATGCTTCCAATTTTTCCTGCCTTGATTGCATTATCAAAATAACATGCCTATTTTTGCAAGAACCAGCCTGGTGGGTGTTTTAGATTTGCATTGATTTCATGCAAATTCTGTGTTGCCCTGTAGTGCCCACCTGCATAGGTTTGCTTCACAGTGTTATCTTGTTCGTGGTTTCATAATACACAGCCTGTGGTAGCAGCCGTGTAGTAATGGTAAAGTTGCTCAACTCATAGAAAGAGCACTTTTTGTGTGACGTATAACTTTGACACCCCTGGACGAATCCTCACCAAAATTTGCAAAATAAAGTATATGCCCCCATCAGAATAATTTTTGTGAAGTTTGGTGTGGTTTTGTTGGGGGGGGGGGCAAAGTTATAGGGGGGTCTCACAATTTTTGAAATTCTCATCTACATCCCAAACCGCTGGAAGGATTTTCACCAGACTTGCGCAAGGAGCGGTGGCCCGGTCCCAAAGGTGTGATTTAGCAAATTTGGTGTACATCCCTCATGTAGTTATGTAAAAAAATTGCCCAAAAGTAGGTAAAAGAAAATTAGTGACATCTAGGACTGGTCTGCGGACTCACTTCCTGATTCATCGTGTAGACACTGAAGATACACGCTGATTGAATGTTCAAAAACATGAGGTGCATCATAATTTCTCGAACCGTCAACATATTGGATCCATGGATAGCCGCCGTTGTCCGCGGACATCGCACTGAGGAAAAAGTCTGGAAAGCATATATGGGGTTATTTTGTGGCTGAATGTGGGCATGGAAAGGGTACGAGAGTCGAAAAAAGTTGATGTGGAACTTTTATAGGTGAAAAAAGTCCACGTTCAATTTTAGTGTCCGCGGATGTCATTGGGATTGGGGGGTTCTGGGCGAGTCTTGTTATTTGCAGGTTTAGTGTACATACTTGTTATATGGTTTAATTCTATTTTAGTGCCATGCCCCCACAGATCTGGCCACTGGCAAAATACACACAATAGTAATATGTGTATAGTAATTGTAGGTACTGTAGGGGGAGTATACAGTATTTGTAATATGGTGGAATGATAGAATTGAAATGTATATGGTATTTATGATTATAGTACAATTGAGGATAGTGCTTATGTAATATGTATTTGTTGTTTTGTGAAGATAATAAACCGGGTAATACTTCATATGGTTACTTAGTTACTTAGTTGCAAATGGTAATAAAGCTGGAATCTCTGGGGGTTTTTCTGTGAGGAAACAAAACAGTATCATTCGTTAAAGAAAATCATTTAAAACCTTTAATTACATACAATTGTACATATAGATTTGCTTTTTTGACCCTCATAAATAGTACATTTAATGTACTATGCTGGGTACAACATTCGTGTGTGCTGCACTGTTGCTGTATTGACACAAAATAATCACTGGGAAAAAAATCCATGGCGGATTTAAAAAAGAAAATACTGTAATTACATAAATGTATTGGCATGTACATAGTTTTAAAGAATGTACATGTTACAGAATAGTTGTGTGAGGTAGCAAGGATACATTATGTGAGTGTAAGTATGATAGTATGTTTGTTTGAAGTGTATTGTAATTAAGGGAATGTTTTAAAGTAGTTAGATACCTACTATTCTAACTACATTGGACTTTACAAGAGGTTTTGCAGTGACAAGAACTGTGATGGCGTATTCGAAGTTTTTAAAGTAGTTAGATACCGATTGGTGTATTCTGACTGTCTTGGGATTTAAAGGTAATACTGGAGTATTATGTATGTAGTTAGATACCCGTTGGTGTAATATACTTTAGTGACTACATTTGGGTTGAAGGAATAGTAAGTATTTGTTAGATTTGCTAATAATCTATGTTTGGGAGTAACAGAAATGTTGTTACATTCAAACCAACCACTTCTTTTTTTACATATTCAGTATAGTGGCCTGACGTGGTTGTGGCACTAGTGCGGTAGATTATGCCCACTGTTGGAAGGTTATTTTGCCAAGAGATACCTGGGTGTGTGTGTAGCTAGTAAGCTTACAGTTCTTTTTGGTACCATCTGCTTTGTACCTTAGAAGCATTAGTATCACATATTTGCAATGTGAGTTTATTTGTATGCTGGAACTACTGTCTGAATTACAAAAAGGGCATAATATGCCATGCTTTGCATTCAGGAGAAGCTGCTGAAATGGAATGGATTCACAATTTGGTATGGATACATACACACATTGTTCATTAGGGATGTGCTCTTAGGAAACATAGTTGCAGTGAGTGCATGTAGGTTTCCAATTGTATGACATCTGGAACATTTCATTTATAGGGATGTTTTTGGTTTCTAGTACTTGTAGTAAGTACATTAGGAATTCTTGTGGATCTTCCTGTGTGTTTATGGTGTATTGTATGATTCCTGTACAGTAGACCAATTATTTCCTGATACCTGAGACTGTAAGTGCTGTCAGGATTATTTGTGGCATTTCTATGAAGGACGAGCATTTGCAAACACATCTGGTCCGGGTGATTTAAGTAAATGTTGTGCACAATTGGTGGCAAATGGAAGAGAAGATTGATTGCTAGCTACATTTACCTAGCAATTTATTCCAGTTGTGTTGCTGAATTTAAATGGACCAGAGAGTTGTGCCTCTGATGGGCCTGCAGTTGCTTTTTGAGAAGAGACATTTGTCTATGTGTCTTCTGATGGAGGTGAGGTTTTTAAAAATCAAATAAAAATAATTATTGCGATGTTGGTTACCAAAGTAACCTTACACAAAGAAAAAATACATAACAAAAAGATAAAACAAAAGATTAAGAAAATGTAAACAATGCTCACTGTATAAAAACAGAAACACATAATAAAAATGGATACAGAGATAGAATAAGCGATACATTAGCACCCCACATTAGCCGAGACCAGAAAAATCACATTCAGTTGGAACATTTTGTTTGAAACATCGTGCTCTACTCTCCAGAAAGTACGGACGAGCAGTAACCCAGTGTTTCAGGGTTTCCTGGTCAACGTACTATCGCAGAACCTATAACATGTGCTATGAAATTGAGCCTCGTGGCCTTTCCAATGAAGAATGCGTTTTTTCAAATGAAATTGGTTGAGGTGAAAATGTATGTAAACATTACAGACTTTGTTGCAAGGCAGCCACTGTAGATACCTGGTGATGCATTCTATTTTATGGGTGAATTTGGCATATTCAGTATACGTGGAATATAAGTAAATTGCAGACACAGTTTCCACCTAATCTAACTTGTATCATTTTGCCTTTACATAACCTGGTTGTTGAACTAATTCCTCTTCGGTGCCACCAATACGAATAAGGATGTCCTGCATTCTTTTGGCAAAAGAAGGAACAGAAAAGACTGTAGATTCTTTAGTAATACAGAGCAAATCTGTGTAAAGGCTATTAGGCGATGGACGGAGAATCGAGGTAAGGCAAAATGTGTGCCTAATAATGCAATTTGGAATAGCAGTAGAAAGACCCAACACCTGTTTCCACAGTTTACCTTGCACAACATTTAAGTAGTCACCCATGTCCAGTAAGCAAAAATCAAGTCCATACAAGAGCACAGGTTCTACATTCACCAAGAAGAAACGCTGAATCAGCAAAACAGAAAATGTGCACCCTTTTCTGTAGAGGCATTTCTTTTGGGAGGTCAAGGAGAAAAGCTTGATCTCTAAGCCTCCTTCCATACAACACCTGCAAACCAATTGCTCAAATTGTACCCCAAATATCTAAGGGAGCCCACATGTTCGAGATTCTCCCCAGCCAGACTCCAAGTACCGTGTTTCACAACTTTCCGTCCCTTGGAAAAGATAACAATTATGGATTTAACCCCATTGGGGGATAGATTATTGGTGATACAATTTTAGGAAAATATGTTGAGCTTAAGTTGGAGGCCCCTGGGTATACTATTGAAAAGGATACAATCATCTGCAAAGGCTAGTCAATCCAATTTGAGACTGTCTAGTCTTGCAGATGTTATGATCCTACCCTTGCACAGATCCTCCACATCTCATACATAAAATTTAAAAGGGACAGGGGCAACAGTACCACCCTGCTTCAAACCTACCCAAGTCCTAATGCAAGAAGACAAAGATCAATCCTGCGTGAGGTGCACCCTTAATGTGGTGTTAGTGTGAAGCAACGCTAAAAGCTGGACCAACTTTTTTGGTACATTCCAGCTTACAAGTTTATTCCACAATTGAGATCTCACCACACAGTCAAGGGCACTGGATGAATCCAAGGAGGCCATATAGACCTCCCCAACATCCTTAGTATGTACATTGGAAAGGAGATGTGCATGAATAGTCGCATTTAATGGAGTGCCCCTGTTTTTCCTGAACCCTACCTGGAATTTTGAGAACAGACTCAGTTGCCCAATGTGGTGATTGAGGTCCCTCAAGAGTAGAATTGAAAAGGCAATCGACATATAGTTGCCCGGGTCAGCATGGTGACCATTCTGGAAGACTGGTATAATAATCGACTGAGCCCAGGAAGCAGGAATTAGATGGTACATAAATACTGCATCGAGTGGCTTTAGAAGGGTTTCCCAGAGGGAGGGAGAGTTTTTGAGAACAAAAGGCGGAATGCCATAAGGGCCAGGTGCCCTCAGTGGTTTCAGCCTTCAAATTGCCCAAATGATGTCAGACATTTCCCATTGGCACTCCATCTCCATCATTGGTCCCGAATTATATTCAGCATAGGAAACCATATCCCCTGGTTGCGAGTATTTAGCCTAAAAAAATGCAACCCAAGTGTATTCAGGGATAACAGAAGCCATAGCCGACAACCCTGCACCCCCAAGGCAGAATTAAGGTTGGCCCAAAAGCTAGCCTCCTTGACCAAACACAGGCTATACAACATGGACAGATTATCTTGTTCAAATGACTCAAATTTTAGAGATTTGACCAGAATTTTATGAGTCTGCACAACTTTCTTCCTAGCTAGTTGGTAATCCACCGCCTTAAGGTTGAATCTCTTGAGCCCACGGATGGCTTGCCATTTGGTCTTCTTTGAAGCCATAATCCTATAATGAACAGTATGGTGCTTTCTCCCAAAGTGGATATCCCCTGGGTAAACCCTAAGTCTTCCAAACCTTCATTAGCAAGCAATACAGTGGACGAAGTTAACCCGCTCGACAGGGGGCCCACGTAGGAAGGCCCTTTCACTCATTTCAGCAAACCTCTTGGCAACATTTTTGGTAAACTTGTAAACTGTCTTGTGATTCCATTTAACTGTTTGCCAGTTGCAGGCACTAAAAGGGCAAGATCTATTTTAACATTGTGTAAGGAAAATGGGGCGGCCAACCAACACATCAACAACAAATGATCTCCGCCCCCAGAATCCACATGGCCCAAGGAACTACATCTCACACCCAGGTTGGTAGTAATGTAGACATAGTCAATCCTTGATCTAGAGTTCCCTCTATGCCAAGTATAAGCCAATTCCCCAGTTGACAAATCCTCCAGTTGAAACATACCCCATTTGGTCATGAACGAATCCCATCCTACACCTCACTTCACCTGCAAATGAGCACCATTGTTGGAGTAATTCGACAACACACCCTCAGCACAATTAGAGTTAAAGTCACCAGCTATGATGATATAGGCCCCATTCCCCTTGGCTTACCAGTCCTGGAGTAATAACCTCAAATTTAGGATTATGTCCTCCTGATACACCCTTACTGGGTTCCAATACAAGTCCACCAAAAGGTATACCCCCTTTTCTCCACTGTGCATAATCTTAACAGCAGGCAGCCATCCTGATTTAAAAAACAATTCTGACAGTAGTCTTAACTTGAGGTCAACAGCCACTAGCAACTCTCCCATCGGACGTCCCAAACCAGAACAAACAGCAGGTCTAGTGAATGTCTGAGAACCCTCAAAATCAAAATGTATGGTGGACATAGTTTCCTGCAACAGTATCATTTTGGGCCCATCTAGAAGGCACATTTTTTGGCCAAGATTCATGAAGATTAATCAAGCCACACACATTCCAAGATATCAGACGGACTCTGATGTTGCTAGGAATGCCCAGACCATGTCAAAATATTTTGAATGTTTTGAGGGCCTGACTCACCCAAGACCAATCTGAATATTGCCGCTTATGTGGCTCCCTGTGCTGATTCCTGCACCTGAAATGTTCCGTCTCCATGAGGAGAAATCTAAAATGGCCACCGAGCCCATTGTTGATATGGTTGCCTAGCAACCCTGACGCCCCACAGAGCGAGCGTTTCATTGGCCTCGGAGCCATGTATTACCCACCTCATCACACATGAAGGCGTGAGCAGGCAGCCACCCAAAGGGTCAAGTACCAGCCTGGTACACCTAATGCCAGCACCAGTCCATAGAACCAGGCCAGCTGGGTGGGCAGGAGCCCAATCCTCGATCCTCTTCCATGCTTGAAGCAGCATCCGTCTTCCGCAACACGACGCACACTTCAGTGCATGTGTGTCCCAGAACTACACCATTGGTATGCAGACCTTTCTACTAATGCAACCAAGCCTGAATATAGGCGCTTATGAGGCTCCCTGTGCCGATTCCTGCACCTGAAATGTTCCATCTCCACGAGGAGAAATCTAAAATGGCCGCTGGGCCCATTGTTGATATGGATGCCTAGCAACCCTGATGCCGCACGGAGCGAGCATTTCATTGGCCTCTGAGCCAAGTATTACCCACATCATCATGCCGGAAGGTGTGAGCCGGCTCCTACCCAAAGGGTCAAGTACCAGCCTGGTACACCTAATGCCAGCACTAGTCCGTAGCAGCAGGCCAGCCAGGTTGGCAGGAGCCCAACCCTTGATCCTCTTCCACGCATGAAGCAGCATCCGTCCTCCGCAACTAAGAGGCCGCGACGCACACTTCAGTGCATGTGTGCCCCAGAACTACACCATTGGTAAGCAGACCCTTCTGCTAATGCAGCCCAACCTGAATATAACCGCTTATGTGGCTCCCTGTGCCGATTCCTGCACCTGAAATGTTCCGTCTCCACAAGGAGAAATCTAAAATGGCCTCCAGGCCCATTGTTGATATGGATGCCGAGCAACCCTAACGCTGCATGGAACGGGCTTTTCATTGGCCTCGTAGCCAAGTATTACCCACATCATCACGCCAGAAGGCGTGAGCCGGCACCCTCCCAAAGGGTCAAGTACCAGCCTGGTACACCTAATGCCAGCACTAGTCCGTAGCAGCAGGCCAGCTGTGTGAGCAGGAGCCCAACCCTCGATCCTCTTCCACGCTTGAAGCAGCATCCGTCTTCCGCAACTAAGAGGCCGTGATGCACACTTCAGTGCATGTGTGCCCCAGAACTACACCATTGTTAAGCAGATCATTTTGCTAATGCAGCCCAACCTGAATATAGCCGCTTATGTGGCTCCCTGTGCCGATTCCTGCACCTGAAATGTTGCGGCTCCATGAGGAGAAATCTAAAATGGCCGCCGGGCCCACTGTTTATATGGTTGCGTAGCAACCCTGACGCCGCACGGAGCAAGCATTTCATTGGCCCTCTAGGCAAGTATTACCCACATAATCACGCCAGAAAGCGTGAGCTGGCACCCACCCAAATGCACACACTACAAGGCACAGGTATACCCCTGTCAGTGCCTGTCCGTGCATGGCCGACATGCCGCCCGCCAGATACTCTGCCGACGCACATCTCATCACTACGCATGAGTAACTACAACTGTCAGTTGCTATAACGTCTAGCAGAACTGTCTAATCTAGTCACGCTACTACCCTAAAAACTTCACGTAAACTAAAAGCGACCTGCTAACACCGACACAAACTCACTCCTATGTCAAACTGTTGGTGAAAGTATACACAGCGATAAATAACACTAACTAACGCTGAGCGAGGGGGCGCGGCTTGGGAGCCATGGGATAAGTCAATTCCCGAAGTGTCACCTGCTGATCCTTCAACATCCTGCTGCATAAGTATGCCAATAATGGAGCATCTGTGAAGCAACACGACACTATCGGTGCATGAATATGCTGGGAATATGAAGATTGCACTTTCGGGAAGATCCGAGGCTTAGAAACATCACTGCAGCAAATGAGACTTGCAGAGGAATCCCGACTTGAATGAGAGAAAATGGCGCCCGCTCCGAGACAAAGGACGAGGCTGTGAGGCAGAAAAGCGGAGGAGCTGCCGTGTTATGAGACGGCATCGGATGTGTACAGCTGTCGGCTTCCAACGCGAAAGGAGCGCTGTCGGATGTGGGCACAATCTCAACAGACCAGGTATACATTGTATCATTGGGGTAAGGTGAACAGTGGCCGCCCCGCGCCCACACTGTTGGATGTGGAAGAAAACAGAATGGAGCTTCCTATCCCGTGAGCGAACACGCAGATAAAAGACCTGCGGCTGCCCGCTATAGAAGCTCATATGAAATACGACAGCCCATTACGAAATGAGACACTGCTAAGGCACACAAGGTTGGGCAAGGCACACCCTGCGGACACATCACAGTGGCATGCGGTAGCCGCTCAGTTCGGTGCGTACTATTGTTCTTGGTCGTGGAGGTTCGGAGTTGCCGCTGCTGAACAGCTGAGATGGGCGAGGCATTTGTGTAAACACGACGTGGCTTTATTGGACATAAAGAGCAGTGCACAGACTCAGAAGCTGCTAACGTAACTCGTGGAATAAAGCAGTGCCTGCGCCCTCGACAAAGGAACACTGATAAGCAGTGGATGCGTGTGAAACTGAAAGAGAGGAGCGAAAAGCGGTGCCAGCGAGAGCCCCCAAGATGCGGGGAGCCACGTGAGACTGCCTCAGGCTGTCCACCCACAACGAAGATTGGAGCCCCTGTGCCACGCAGGGCGTGCGGCCCGGAGCCCCCCCTTATTTTCCCTTTGGTGCACGCGAGCGGAGAGCCCGCAGTTGAGTAGGGGCAGAGTGGGCCCTCTGAGAGGGCGTGCACCGCCCGAATCCTGGAGGGGCCAAGGGGCATGACAGACCAAGAGCGAGAATGAACAAAGCAGAGGGGGGCTAGCCCCACCGGAGCAGAAGAACCAGCACACCCAGCAAGACACAAGAGGCAGACACGAGCTGCCACCAAAACGCTCCGTGTCAATGAATGCATACCCAGTCCCACTGTAGCATCACACCGGGAAACTGGGGACACGCTAATGCCTATGAGCCAGGCCAAAACAATAATACTGAGCACGGGCATACAGGGGTTAACACACCCTGCAGCCCGTCTGCACCAGTAGGCTGAACAGTAACAAGTGCTGGAGGGGACTACAGGCGGCTGCAACCCGTTTGTTGGAGGAGGCCCGATGGGGGTGCAACCTGGGCTATTCGGGTAAAGACCTCCAGAATGGAAAAGCCCACCCCCGAAACCAAGGGTGGAAAAGGCCCGGCCAAGGCATAATGCGGCCCACACGTGGCATCACACAGGGACGCCTCCTGCTGGGGTGCCTCTGGAGCAAATACCGGCCACGGCACGGAGTGGGGGTGCGGGGAGGCGCAGAACAGATCAGGGGGACCCACGTTGGAAGCCGGAGGAGAGGGGGGAAACAGGCTTGACCGGCACGACGGCGTGTGGAACAAGCCCAGGAAAGGCCACCTTCCTGAGAGTGAACAATAAACACTACCCATATACTCAAGTCAGAGCCCCAGACAGCGACAGTGAACTACAACGCCGGACAAACGGAGCTCGCTCACGTGGCATTGCATCAGGCATGGCAACCAAGCTTAACAAGACGAAAGGGAAGCAGCCCACGATGGAGGACTACGCCAAGACCCCGCAACAGAAGGACGGTGCTAGAAGCAAGGACAAAAGCGCCGAAATGGACGCATCCCCAGCCCAGGGGGACCGACAAATCCTGGAAGCCATTGCAGACCCGAAAGTGGCGTGGGAAACAAAACTGGAAGCCGCCATGACCACACTGAAGGTGATGCTGGAAACCAAAATAGATGCAGTGCAAATAGACCTAAACCTCCTAAGACAAGACGTGCGGTGGATAGCGGACCGCACGGGAGAGCTGGAAAAAGAGGTGGGGGCCAACATACAGACTTGTGCTTCGCATGCCTCAGAGATGCACACGCTGCGTCAACAGGTGGGCAACCTGGAGAGTAGAGCTGAGGAAGCCGAAGGACGGGCGCCAAGGAACAATGTACACATAGTTGGTCTGCCCAGGAGAGCAGGGAGCGAACCCTTCAGAGTACATGGAAACCATGTTGCTGCAAGAGATAGAAGGGGGCACACTTACCCAGGGAGTTGCAGTTGAAAGGGCGCACAGAGCCCTAGCAAGGAGGCCTCAGCCGGGAGCCCCCCCGAGACCTATCATAGCTAAGATCTTGAACTATCGGGACAGGGAAAGAATCCTGGAATACTTTTGCAAAGGAGGTACGATCCAGAGGGCGTCTGCCACAATCACAGCGTACCCGGATTACACACTCCAGGTGCAATGACAACAGCTCAATTTTGGAGCAGTTAAAAGGAGGCAAAAGGAGTCGGGCCACAGACACATGCTGATGTACCCGGCGAGATTGAAGATATTCCACAAGAACAAAACACTATTTTTTGACACCCCAGAGGAGGCATCGGATTGGCCTGACATAAAAAATAGTCTGGAAGAGAGAGAGGCCCGGAAGGAAAGTGAAGCAAAGAAATGATGCTGAGACCCTGCAGATTGAGGTGCCGTATATTGGTGTCGAAATTGGGACTTGAATATAGCCGTGTTAGACAATGGGAAGGCAGCAAATTGTGACGCATATAGGGAGAAACAGAGCACCTGACCACATACCCCCATAGTTAGGATAGTTGTGTTACCAGTAGTGCAGTAACTTCCTGCTGAGGACCCGGTACCGGCATAGCGGGATGGGACCAAATGCGGGATCGCCTGAGATCCAGGGATGGAGCTGGGCAGCAGTGGGTGTTGGGGTGGGAGGGGGTAGAGGAGGGAGTTGGGGAGTTTGTTGGGATAGCGGTTAGTGAACGAGCAAGTACCCGCGCGCCTCTGCGCGAAACTCATGTTAGGCACTCTCGGGATAATGGTGGTGGAAGAGAAGGGGGGAGGAGGGATCGGAAGGGAGATGGGTGATCTTAAAATAATTACCTGGAATGTCAGGGGGCTCAACACTTACCTGAAGAGAAATAAAGTGATGATGTACCTGAGGAGACAAAAGATTGACATAGCCCTGCTGCAAGAAACTCACCTCACCAAGGAGAAACAGGAAATTATGGGGAAGAAGTGGAAAGGTATTAACATAGGTGCTACATACTCGCCATATGCTAGGGGGTAATTATTTGGGTGGCACCACAGGTGCCTTTTCAGATACTACAGACCATTGTGGAACCAGATGGAAGGATGGTGGCGCTTAGAGGGCTCCTGGAGAACAGGGAACTGAGTATCATAAAGACATATGCCCCCAACTAAGTCACGGTAACTTACTACAAAACATTATATGGGAAGATTGGCCTCCTCACGGGTGGGGAGATTATATGGAGGGGAGATTTCAATTGTACGCTAGACCCTAAATTAGACAGATCAGACACGAAAGTAGACAAACCCACTCCCGCAGCAAGAGTATTACGGGCCCTGTTGAGAGATTTTGGGCTTGAGGATATTTGGTGGAGACAGCACCTGGAAGTTTGACACTACTCACACTATGCCGCTCCACATGATTTGTACACAAGGCTGGACTATGTGTATGCCACCCCAGGCGTGGCAGGAGAAGGGGCGAGCTCAGAATACAAAGCCAGGGTTCTATCGGACCACTCTCCATTGGTCCTGGAGTGGCATCACAAGCCACCCCAGGGCCAGAATCCCAACATGGAGACGTAGAGTAGAGGCAATGAGAGACACCACATTTAGAGAGGACTTACGGGATGAGATAATAAATTACTTCGAGCATAATATGGGAAGTGTGGAATCGGAAGGTACCCTATGGGAGGCCTTTAAAGTGGTAGAAAGGGGAGCGGCCATATCAAAATCTAAGGGGCTCCAGGGGGATATCGAGCGGGAGCTGCGGGTTATAGAAAGGGAGCTGGAACAATAATGGAAGAGGAGGGAACCTCGCAAGACCAGGCGGAAAGGGCAAGCCAGTTGCAATTGGCTGGCGGGGAGCTATGGGAGAGACTAAGCAACCTGAACTACAAGAAATATGTTGAATGACAACACGCAGGGGGAGATAAACCAGGGAGGATGTTGGCATGGTTGTATAAAAATGAGACACCGAGACCCGCAATCAGAGAGATAGTGGGGGAGGCGGGTCAGATATGGAACACTCAGGAAATAGTGAACAAGTGCTTCCCCAGATACTACAAACACCTCTACTCAGATATGAGAGAGGGTATGGAGAAGGAGATGCAGGAGACCCTGGAAGACATAGGATTTCCCAAATTAAGCGCAGAGGATAGGGAAAGCCTAAAAGCCCTGATTGCACTAGAGGAATTAGAAGCAGTGGTGACACATTTACCCACATGCAAAGCCCCAGGCACGGATGGGCTCCCCAGAGAATTTTATAAGACATACAGGCAAGAGGTGCTCCCTCCACTGCTAGCTTTGATGAATGAGGCATACGAGAAGGGGAGGCTGCCGGAATCCCTGCGGGAGTCAGTAATTATTCCCCTTCTTAAACCAGACAAGCCCAGCATGGAGTGTGGTTCGTACAGACCACTATCCATGCTGAACCAAGATAGCAAAATCCTTACGTCAGTACTCGCCAATAGACTCAAACCGATGATAAGCAAACTAATACACCCGACCAAACGGGATATGTCCCAGGCAGGAGCATATCTGAAAACCATAGGAGACTCCACCATATCATAGAGCGAACAGTGGGAGACCCGAACGAAATAGCGGTGGTGTGGGTAGATGCAGTCAAGGCCTTTGACTCGGTACGATGGCCATGGCTGATAGCGGCACTGAAGGAATACGGGATGGGACCTGGGTACCTACGGTGGGCGAGAATGCTGTATAGCTCCCCTACAGCCAGAGTAAAAACAAGAGTGATCATCTCAGAGAGGTGGCAACTGGGTAGGGGCACAAGGCAGGGCTGTCCATGGTCTCCGATGCTGTACATCCTCGCACTAGAGCCACTTGCAATCTATTTAAGACAGCAATACGGTGAGGTTGGGGTGCACACTAGAGGGGGCTGGCACTTGATATCACTGTATGCAGATGACATGCTCCTGTACCTGCGCTACCCGAAGGAAAACCTGCAATATATCCAAGAAGTGATGGAGCGCTACGCGGCCCTGTCTGGGATAACGGTTAACCCAAGAAAATCGAGCATGTTCCCTCTGGGCAGATACAAAGGCATACCACGGGTAAACTTACCCACCTTACAGATAGCTTGGCAGACCAAAACGTTCAGATACCTGGGGATCAACATCTACCACACGGTGGAGGCAGAATATAGGCATAACACAGAGAGAGCAGTGGAGGGGGTTAAGAAGAGCATGGAGTTCTGGGCAAAGCTCCCCTTGGCCATGGTGGGGAGGGCGGCCTTGGTGAAAATGGTGGTCCTGTCTAGGCTGTTGCATTTTTTCACCAATATCCCATACATGTTGCCCAGGCGCTTCTTCACCAAGGTACACAGTCTATGCAGAGGTTTCCTATAGCATAACACGAGAAACAGAGTAGCTCTATGGAAGTTACAGAACGCGTATGATAGAGGGGGGATAAACTTGCCAAACTTCGAGATTTACCACCTGGCGGCGAAGCTACAGTATGTAACCCGATGGCTGGTGTAAGACGAAACAGCAGAATCCAGACGGCTGACAGACGAGAGCACCCCATACTTCCTGCGCGAACTAATATGGCTACCCAAGTCGGAGATGAAGAGCAGGCCGAGAGGTCTGGCACAAGGCGTACCGGACCATGGGGGGGGGTGCGACCCTGTGCTCCCTGCAAGTGCCACTCGTGGCGCTCTGTGGAACAGATGATCAGTTACGAAAAGCGATCCGGAAATATTGGGAGCCAGTGGGCTTGGTTACCCTAGGGGATATCTAGCGGGACGGGGAAGCCATGGACTTTCAAACAATAATGGATGAAAGAGGAGTACAAGCGGGACAGCATATCACATATAGAAGAATAGTTAAAAGGGTGAAGGAAGAGTAGTCCGAGATAATGCTGGCAGAGCCACCTGATGCTGCTATAGAAACAATGTATGACATTGCGGAGGGAGGTCATGAAGTATCCAGGATATACAAATTAACAATGTCAAGGGTGGGGAAAGAGCCACTCAAGTTGCGGCGGGACTGGTAGGAAGAAGTGGGAGAGGCCATGCAAGATGGACAACGGGAAAGGGCCCAGAGGTATCATAAGAAAGTGTCCAGAAACGCCAGACTACAACAAATCCAACTATACGTCACCCACAGAGCTTACATGACCCCCCAAATGATAGGAACATTTGGAAACGTAGCGATACAAAAATGCCCCAAGTTTGGAGAAGAAGATGCTGGGATGATCCATATGTTCTGGGCATGCCCAGAGGTTGGGAAGTTTTGGGGGGAAATGAAAAACAAGGTAGCCGAAAAGGGAACCAAATTAGATGTCGAATCCATATGGGCATGCATGCTGGGGGGATTCACCAGGCCATGAAACCTGAAACACGTTTGTAAACTCCAAGACTTAGCATACATCCTTGGTAAGAGGAGAATAGTCATGGGCTGGAAGGCAGCCCATAGACCCAGACTAGAGCTCTGGTGGAAAGACCTCCTAAAATGGGCAGATGCCGAAACAGTGGTGTGGTACGAAGCAGCACACGGGGGAGAGGGTGTGGAAGTGGGACCTTTGATGGAATGGCGACAAATGATAGCCTCATTGCACGGGTGCACCCCCAGTGACCTGAGTGATGATGACTTGCCCGAGAACCAGGAAGAGAATTAACCCGGAGCAACGGAAGCCATAGGCATAGATGGGAGTGCTCGAGTTTAAGGGGAAGGGAGGGGGGAAGCCATTAGGTGATAAACATGCAATGTATATTGTTACTCTTGTAACTGATAATGTCGGGTGTGTGAGTTGTTTTCTTTCGTTTCCTTTTGTTTGTTGTAAAACCAATAAAATAAATTTTAAAAACAATTTAAAATAAAAATAAAAAAACTAACGCTGAGCGCTCCACCATTGCCTCCTACCCGGATGTGACCACACTGCAAGGCGAACACTACACTCCCCTATGCAGTACCATCATCCAAATATTGTCACTATTGCCATTATCTATCTCATTGAGTTAACTATTTAACACTGCTAGGCCAAACACCATCAGGCAAGCCCACTAATCTGAATATATACTTGCTATGATTTACCTCCGAATACTCCCCTTTGGGAATCTTGGAGTCTACATTGCTTAGTCCACAGTGATCCTCATGCCTAGTTGATCTCCATGCAGAGTCGAATTAGCCCACTGTGATCTCCATGCCTAGTTGATCTCCATGCAAAGTCAAATTAGCCCATCGTGATCTCCATGCCTAGTTGATTTAGCACACTGTGATCTCCATGCCTAGTTGATCTCCATGCAAAGTCAAATTAGCCTACTGTGATCTCCATGCCTAGTTGATCTCCATGCAAAGTCGAATTAGCCTACTGTGATCTCGATGCCTAGTTGATTTAGCACACTGTGATCTCCATGCCTAGTTGATTTAGCCCACTGTTATCTACATGCCTAGTTGATCTCCATGCAAAGTCAAATTAGCCTACTGTGATCTCCATGCCTAGTTGATCTCCATGCATGGTCAAATTAGCCTATGGTGATCTCCATGCCTAGTTGATCTCCATGCAAAGTCGAATTAGCCTACTGTGATCTCCATGCCTAGTTGATCTCCATGCAAAGCCGAATTAGCCTACTGTGATCTCCATGCCTAATTGATCTCCATGCAAAGTTGAATTAGCCTACTGTGATCTTCATGCTCAGTTGATTTAGCCTACTGTGATCTCCATGCTAAGTTCAATCAGCCCTTCGTGACCTCAATGCTAGTATCAAGTCAAATACCATAGGCACCACTGCAATAGCACACTATAATACATGATGCTTTCCATGACTTTCTACCTACTAGCAATCATGACCATACTACCCTTAACCGGGTACCGGACTGTAAAAAACCCTTTGGAGACTACTAGGACTAGTCACTCAGATCAAATGACAAAATCTCGCCTGCCTAATGCCCCACCTAATGAGACTAGAACAAATGTTCCATGCAACATCTTGCTCCGGAACTCTAAGTTACGTTCAAGCCTACCTAAAATATACAACCCACCAGCTAGACTCCAGACTAGCCATTACTCTAAAAATACTCATCCAAAATCGAGTACCAGTAACCTTAGTACTGCCCTTAAAACTTCCTTGAAACCACCTAAATCTAAAACATGCCACACTACAACTCATAGCTATAGCAAGGCTAAACTTACTTCTACATTATCCTCACCTACTTATACGCTCAAAGGAGCACTTATCAACCCAATGTCTCTAGTAGCACATCCTATAGAAATTGCCGATTTGATAGAAAACTGTGACTTTGTAGCTATCACTGGATCCTGGCTGCACGAGGCAGCAGGGCCAACCTTGATGATTGCGGTCCCACCAAACTAAATGATTTTAAGAGAAGATAGAGCCAATTCCTGCAGTGGGGGTATAGCAGTTATAGCTAAATTCTCATTAGCTTTAAGACTAGTAGCCCCAGTGCACATTAAATCATGTGAATCCCTCACTATAAAATTACCTATCTCAGACTCACAAACTGTTACCATACATCTTATCTACAGGCCCCCAGGCCCCATTGGTTCTTTCGAAGTGGACCTCTCCATGCTACGGTCAGATAACCTAAAAAACACATCCAGGTGCTCTTACTGGGAGACATGAACTTAGGCTAAAATGACCCTAATGATACCCAAACCACATCCATCACCAATGCCCTTGCTGAACTTGGCTTCTTGCAAAAAGTAACTCAGCCTACCCATAATAAGGGCAGAACTCTTGACTGGATAGCTGATCACAACTGCAACATCAATATCACTAACATCAGCCCCCAGGTTTGGACAGACCATTCGCTTATAACCTTCACCATAGACGCCAAAACCAAACAAAACCCTAACATTCCCATAGTACCTTCTATGCTAACTAGAAATAACAAGAATATAACCTCAGACAGGCTTCTGCCTCTCATTCTACCTATGCTAAATTCACTCCCAGACTCACTTGATCCATCTACTTTAGTGAATGAATTCAACAAAGTTGTATCAAAAGCCGTCCATACCATTGCCCCTCTAATAATGAGAAGCAGTAAACCAAGAGCACACCTTAATGCCTGGTTTACACCATACCTCAAGTCACTGAGAAAGGAAAATGAAATAGTGAATCCATATGGAGGTCTACTCCTTCTGAGATGAACAAAGTGAACCTCATGAATATCTCCACAAAATATAAAAATGAAATACAACAAGCTAAAAAAAGATAGTTTTGACATTAGGATACTACGGGCCAAATCAAGTACTAAGGAACTTTTCACTATTCCAAAGGAATTAGAAAACCCTATCCCTACACCTGATAATTGTGTTAAAGACAAGACATGGTGCGCTGACATACAGAAAGCACTCACTAACAAAATTGCCACGCTTCAAGTAAAATTTGCCCAAAAAAAACTAAATGTGCCAACACCTACCACCCAACTTATAAATACCCAAAACTCACCTAAACCAGACTTCACTTTAACATCAATAAAACTACAATATTAGAAGTTGAAAAAATCATACTCTCTTTCAAGCCCTCTAACTGCCGAGGAGATATATGCCCTGCACAAATTATAAAAGACGCTGCAAGAGATCTCTCACCCTTTATATCCAAGCTTATTAATGCATCATTTACCTCAGGCACTATTCCAAGTAATCTCAAGGAATCTTGGGTCCTTCCCCTTTTGAAAAAACAAACTCTTGACCCTGCTATACCTACAAACTATGGAACAATCACAACAGTCCCATTCCTCCTTAAGATACTAGACAAAGTGGCATACTTACAGATTCAGTGATTTTTGGAACAGAATAAACTCCTGGGTGTCTGGAAATCAGGGTTCAGACCTCAGCACGGTACTCAAACGGCACTCATCGACTTTAAAGCCCAGTTGACGAGTTGAAAGATCAGGGTAAATGTGGTTTACTACTCCTGCTAGATCTCTCAGCAGCGTTTGACGTGGTGGACCATACTGTCCTTTACAACCATTTAGAATCGACTGTACACTTCTCACATCACGCCATAACGTGGGCCCAATCTTTCTTGAGCGAAATAACTATGAGAGTCTTCTCTACCTCAGAAGCAGCCGATCCTATCCCCATCTCATTTGGTGTACCCCAGGGCTCTTGCGTCTCCCCCACTTTGTATAACATATTCACCAGGCCCCTCTTCGATGATCTGGATTGTCTTGGTGTCACCTACACTAAGTATGCAGATGACACTCAGATTCTCTTCCCACTTACAGGGGATTACAATCAGGACTTGGCCTTGGTGAATAGGATATACCTCATCATCCAGGCATGGATGGCACTCCATGGACTATGCCTGAATGATGAGAAAAATGATCTCATCATCTTGGGGACCCCACCCAATATTAACAACTGGGCTACAAATATACCTCCTTTAACATAAACGGTAACACAATTAAGGTCTCAGCCTGACAAAACAAGTAAACGCTATGGCATCTGCCACAGTTTATACATGTAAACTGATTGGATCAGCTATACCCTTCCTCTCTACAAGCAGCTGCACCACATTGGCAAGAGCACTCGTGCTCTCTAAGTTAGACTACTGTAACGCTCTTTACATTGGTGCCAACAAATATATCACAAAAGAGATCACATCTCATCAGTAAGGAGAAACAACAACTGGCTATTGATAAAATTAAACTTAAAACTGCCTCCCTAACCTTCAAAGCCCTCAACAATGCAGCACCACCATACCTCACGAAGAGGTTTAACAAAAGAACGTCCATTCGACCTACGAGATCAACTTACACAAACTGCTTGACAGTTCCACCATTCAAATGAGCTACCATTGGGGGAAATAGCTTCCCTGTTAAAGCTGCCCAACTATGGAACTCTCTGCCTCCACACCCGAAGGAAAACCAATCATACCGACACTTCAGGTGTAACATTATCAATTGGCTTAAAACTAATGATATATAAATCCAGACAAGGAAGAGAAGGGCCTCTAACCCCTCCCAATAGCCCCTACTTCACATGATTGTCACCTCTTTTATTGTATACTACGGCCTACTCTGCTATGCCATACCGGGAATATGTAATTCTGTTCATTCCTCTGTGCTACACTATGTAACCTTGTAAGCCCTCCACAGCAATTTGCAATATGTAAATTCATAAATTTGCAAATCCCACTGTACTATACTATGGAACCTTGTTAGCCATTTACCTTAACATGTAAGATGTACATTTGTAAAATGTAAATTTGTAAATTCTACTGTACTATACTATGTAACCTTGTAAGTCGAAAATATCCTTTATCTCTGTGCCCTGATACCTTCAGGTCTGGCGCGCTGCAAATAAATAAACAAACAAACAATCATTGGGTGTCTGCAAGAATTTGGAGAGAAGAGCCTCTGGTTACGTAGCCCCATTAGGCCCTGTTGAATTCTGGGCCCCCGGCAAGATTCCTACACCCATCCATGATGGAATATACTCCAAAAAAGACTTAACCTCATCACCCACATTTAGAGAATGCAGATCATAGCCAAGTGACAATTAGTTGGCCCTCTGCTCCCATAGCATATTAGACACAATGGGTGAATGAAAACAGCTCAACATACATAGATTGTTAACCAAGGGCAAAGTAATCCAATCACTATCTTCCGTGATGATAGATCTTTCTGAAAACGTCCAGGATATGCAATCTATTTTGGGGGACGTCAATCGATCAAATGTCTTCCCCACAGCCCATCCCACCAGTGTACCACAGATTTCTTCCCTCTTCTGGCACCCCTCTTCAGTCCCACCATTCCCCACTCCTACCATGACCGCTGTAGTTGCAGAGTGATCACCTACTAAATCGCCTCCAGCAGTCTCACACAAGCCCCTGCTAGGCGGCTTTGGAATAGCACCAACTTTATCCCCCTTCCGGTTGGAGATGTTCCCGTGATCTGTGATCTTAGTTTGTTTTGTAGCAAGTCGGTCTGAAACCCCCACAGCCAATCCCTTTGGAGACTCCAAATGGACGGTCATTCTGGGCCCCGAACAGTGAGCACCCGGGACTTTTGCCCTCAAATCACCACTCAGGGGAATATGGTCCCTTCCTCCTATCATCTTAGCATTGGTTATCACCTCTCCCAAGCCTTTTGCAACGGCTGGGACTGGTGAATTTGCCTCCACATAGTCGATGGAAGCTACCTCATTGTTTCTATTGTTAGCCAAAATACCCTTTTCTTTGTTCAGATTGTTCTTTCCATTCGTAACAGACAAGCGCATAATACTCCTTAGATTGGTGTTATGTCCCTTTACCTTGATGTTGGGCTTATTTTTAGATTTTTTGGCCTGAACCTTTCCTTTACCATTGCTTTTAGTTCCACCAGGATTTTCCTTTTTCTTCTCCCTCCCCAAATCCTCCATGACAACAATAGACTCTCCAAACCCCCCAGCAACCGCTTGATGTTGGCTAGGCAACTCATTCGCTTTGAGACAAGCCATAGCCTCAAGACATGCTACGGCCTCCACTAGACAGGAAGCGCTATCAGATATATTAATCTGTTCAGGGTGTACAACACCTGCATGGCCATCAGGATTTGCACTTCCAGATGTGACAGTGCAAATCCTTAGCATGCACTGCATGCACTGTCACACTCATGAGAGCTCAATGGCCAAGCTAAGTCTGCAGTCACTCTCGTTCACTCGAAACATACTGATAACCCAGCCAATATTCAATAGTTGCAGGTAAATGTATGTAGGGAGGCACACTAGCGACCAGGCTCGAAATGCTAAGTAAAAATAATCCAGCTGAAAGTAAGTCTTTCCCTGGTCCACCATATGGCAGTAGTGAAGGAATAGTAAATTGCCTTTTAGCAAGGCAACTGTCAGCAGCTGTCGGGTGGGCTATGGGAAAGCAAAGGTTTTGCTGCGTAACAAACCCAGACTCCTGTGTCGGATTTGCGTCTGCAAGTAGTATGAACACAGTTAGTAGAAGGCTTACATCCCTGTTTCAGGTCACTCCACATCGTAAAACAGTTTGCTGGATGAGCCTTCGATGATTTACACAGTTCGAGGCAGAGTGGAGTAGCTAGAGGCACAGGCATGGCAGCACGGACTGCACAGATTTCGAAACTCTGCTCCAAACTGTGCTCTGCTCCGCAGTCTAGGCATGTTTCTATCTTCTAACTCCTCGCTGCAACAAGGAAAAGAAATGTTAAGCAGGCTGCACAGACTGCAAAACTCTACTCCAAACTCCAATGGATGTGAAGTTGTTTTTGGACTAGAGAGTTTTGTGGTTGTATTATTTGATGGCGCAGCAGTTCTTTGTTTCTTTGTGGTATTGCTGGGAGATCTGGTATAGGTTTTGTTTGCATTCTTTTTCGCTTTAAAGGTTTTTTTTTAGGTACATGGTACATAGCTAGATAGGGAGTGTACATTGAACATAGCAT
Source organism: Ambystoma mexicanum (assembly GCF_040938575.1). Classification (NCBI taxonomy): domain Eukaryota; kingdom Metazoa; phylum Chordata; class Amphibia; order Caudata; family Ambystomatidae; genus Ambystoma; species Ambystoma mexicanum. Next base: position 247,337,485 of record NC_090926.1, on the reverse strand, counting down.
GTTGTATTCTATGATGCAAGGAATGTCAGTGCTGACATTGTTTGTATCAACGTTAACTAGGAATAGACCATTGAGGGTATGCAGATGTGAACGTACTACATAACTCATACCATCTTTAATGACACTGCTGCCAATGTCAATCAATGCATGATCTAGGGTTGCGCCTTGCGATTTGTGAAAAGTGAAAGCATATGCAAGAGATAGAGAGAATTGTTCCCTGTGTACGTACATGTCTTTGAAAAGTAGGAAACATTCTATTCTGCAACCTATTTCTTTTAACTTCTGCAAGTTTGTCAAAGTGGATGTTGACAAACTGAATGTTGTTGTCATGTGGATATGTTTGGAAGCCAACAACTGTTCTAATTGCTCAATTGACTAAACCTTTTTCTACGTCATTGTTGCATTTTAGAATTACTCTTCTGTTCAGACACAGAGTTAATACTTTTTCTAATCCAGCTGTGTTGGAGATACATTTTTCTAAATAGTTTAGTCTTGCTGTTGCTTGTTGACACATCGGAAAGTGTCATGTTGTGCACTTCTAGTTTGTCTGTGGAGCAGATATGCAGTGTGGTTTCCATTTCTTTTTTCAACATTGTATTGTTGAATTGACTACAGCTTGCAAGGGTTGGAATTAAGGCTGAGTTAATTTGTGGTATTGCTCTGAGATCTGCTATAGGTTTTGCCAGAACCAGCTTCACCACTTACATACAGGAGCAGAGGTTGATAATGTTGACAGCTACAAGTTTTAGCTTCATGTTTAAAATCATGTTCAATTTAGAATGAACAGTTCTCCAAGTGGTTCTTGGCTTCCTGCAAGAGAAGGTTGACTGCCCTGCCCTCAGGAGTGTCTTTATCTAGTAGAGCTTCAATTTCTGCCTCTTGATGGCATTCATTGTCCAATATATGTTTGTATTGTTTGAAATTGACATTTGTTAAACTGCTTTCATTTGCCTTGGATGCAGCTTCAAATGAGTCATGGTCACCTAATAATGCTTCCTCTTTTCTCCAAGGTTTAATAAGTTGTAGTAGGACCATGTAATAAAGTTTCCAATGTTGCAGAGATTTAAACAATAACTTTGTATGATTAATTAGGCTGGGTTTGTTAAGTTTTACTAGGTTTTCTTCACAAGTTGAGACTGAATATTTGTCTCATCTGGTGTGACATTGTTATTGTAGGAGTAGTTTTGTGCTATTTCATGCAGGCACATGTTTTCCAAAGCAGTACTTCTGTTTGGGAAGTATGTGTCAATTAACTTGTTTTTTAAAATGTCCTGGCTATTTGGATCATTTGTGGCTATTGTTTCTATTTCTTTGGAGGTTTTTAGTACTCTTTTTCGGGATGAAGCTGGACCAAGGTTTAGCCAGTCAATGTTTTCAGATTTGCCATATAAGGCTGTACCTGTTAAACAGTCTGCAATTTCGTAGCTCCTGTATTCTCTATGAAAGAGCATTTTTATACCGAAGCTGTACATTTTTGTGACAGTGTTTTGTCAGATGATATGTTATCCCAGAGGTATTTTAGCTTTGTTTTCTCTTTGGTGAGATAGGCTGTGACATATCTTGCAACTGCAGTGGAATTGTCTGTAATGTATTGTGTCTATATTTGCATTACACAAGAGGGCAATGATTGCATTGTAATCATTAATGTATAGTAAATTGAGCGTATGGGTTCGTGTCATTAGAAGTGCGCTATGACCACAAAATGTATGTGTGAAGGCACGCTGCATTACCTGTTCTGCAAGGTCCACCCATAAGGACCTTGTAAAAGTAAAACAAGAATTTAAGTGGATTTCGGTAATTCACGCTCTGCCTTAAAAAATTAGGTCAGAAGTTATTTGGTCTGAAATCAGTTCAATGTCCTCAATATGGGTCATCCAATAAGTGATTTATTCTCATAGGGTCAGCCGGCACATGTTTCAAACTTAGTCGTCCCCAAGGCTGACAAAGAAAACCTAATATCATACATGAATAAGTATCAGGATATTGTGCAACTGCATATGCGCAGAAAAGAACAGTATTGTGTCCCATGCTGGTTACATATATACAAAACAGTTGCATAGAACATTACAGCACATGTTTGTTGTGTGGCATAGATATGTGTGAGATAATCATTTGAACACATAGCGAGTGCATAAGGCCAAACGGTTACATACCCATGATCAATAAAGTGAGCACGTAATTTGTAGCACACTCACACAGTATAAAGAACACAGTGGCTGAGTGTAAGTGAGGTGCATTACTCACCCATGGATATAACGATCAATGTTTTATTTTCTTGTTTCTGCACCACCCTCCATCGGTGAAATGATCATGGGTATGTAACCATTTGGTCTTATGCACTCTCTATTTGTTCAATATCTTGACACTTATTCATGTATGATATTAAGTTTTCTTTGTCAGCCTTATTGGATCACTTATTGGATGACCCATATTGAGGACATTGAACGGATTTCATACCAAATAACTATTGACCTAATGTTTGAGGGCAGAGCACGAGTTACCAAAATCCACTTACATTCTTGTAATCATTGATGTAATTAGATGCTTCGCCCCTTTTAATGTTGTATGTGTTTTTAGTGCATTTTCTTTTCACAATGTGTCTAACAGAAGCTATTCATCAAGCTATTTACTTGTCCTTTTTGCGCAAACTGGTCTGGGGAAGCCAAGGCAACATCTGGTTTAGCATTTACCTTGTTTTTATACCTAAGTCGGCAGTATTTGCCACACTTATGTTTTTAGAAGCATAAGATTTGTATACATAGCTCACTATGCGTGGTTTCTGAAGGGATGTCACAGAGAATGCTTTTTCAATAAACCGTAAAACAGTAGCATCACTTTCATGGCCACATTTCGGAGCATCTTTTATCCATAAAAGCATGTGGATGTGTGGTGCTCCTCTAGATTGATATTATTTTCTACGAGTGGAGGGGTAGTTTTATTTCAGATGAAGTGCAGCATGGCAATTAAGTGATGGTGAAAGAACCTTGATTCATTGACAGGGTCAAGGAAACAGAGTTCTCCTGGTGTTTTTATATCTATTCCCTCTTTATTTTGGTTTGCAGTGCGTAATAAGTTGTGCAAATCATCCCATGCGTATTCTGCACAACTTAAAGTAACAAACCATGTGGGTGGGCCTAGGTCCCTTTGTTACGCTCACCTGGTTCCCACAGGGGCCTCGATCGGACCCGGACAGCTGTGATCTCCACCAACGTGATGTGTAGTGAAGAGATGACAGTCTGGACTGGCCCGCCTAATCTTGTCTGCTGGACTTGTAGAAGTATTCTCCTGCAAGTGGAGAAATGGATTTAGCCACCCGTGGACTTAAGTGACGGCTCCCCAACAGTTCTCGTTCTCCCCACTAATCACCTCCGATATTTCCTTTTGGTAACCTCACCTTATGTTTTTAAATGATGAGCTATCCATCCTGCATGGCATGCAGGGGTGCGTAGATACCAGTTACTTCACTGGGTTAAAGGTACTGGAGGAGTTCCGGAGGAATATTGACTCCAGTGTCTATAAAGTTCAAAGAGTTCAATATGTCCGATGTTCACTCTTGTTCCATTCCCTCATTAGGTTGCAGCTGGGTCCAAAAGAATATTGCCTGGAGGCAGCTGATGGCATTCAGGTAAGAGTCTGTATTACCAAACACTGTCCGGTAAAAGTTGCATGAGTTTAACTTGCTGTTTTCTCTCCCTTTATAGGTGCGGCATAGGAAGATGTGGCGAATTAAAGAATAATACCTCCGGTGTAAGCCTATGGTGGCAAAGAGATTGTCAGTGTTGGTTTTCTCGGCTCACCTTGTTATTCCTTTTGTTTTCCCCCCAGGTGCTGGGTTTCGACGAAGGAAATGATGGAGGCAGCGCCGAGTCGAAAGATGCGGTGGACTGGTGAGTATAACGCGGCGCTGCTCCTAGCGAAGCGACGCGTGCTGAAATAATGTACTTTCCAGGCTCGGAGATGTGCTGGGTCCGGGATCAGGTAAGGAATCAAATAATGTCTGTGATCTAACCTCTTCTCCTTTCTTTGCCTTTTGTCTAGGCGCTCCGGATTCGAGGTGGGCGTGGCAGAAGACTGGATGCTGACTTGCAGACACAGTGAGCGTCACGCTGCTGGATGCAGAATAATGCAAAGCATGGGCTGCTGTTCGGGCGTGCTTTAAATAGCCTGCAAAGTAGTCCCAGGTAAGAAGTTCCCCAGAACCACACCCGAGTGAAAAATAGTCCCTGTGATAAAATAGTCCCATCCAGGCCTCACGTTGGCTTGGACTCATTTGCAGCATGGTCTGCATAAGGTAAGTAAAGTCTATGAGCCTGGCGCCTATAGCGCCAGGACTGATTTCTATGATGAGCCTGGCGCCTAAGGCGCCAGGACTGAATCCAAACAGCCCCCAGCCGGGGCTGTTGGGGTTTTAATGAGTATCTGGATGCCTGCTCCCGGGGCTGATGGACTCGATCCGGATGCCCGGGGGTAGGCATTATGACACCCTTAGCATACAACGTACATCAGCGTGACCCATGTTTGGTAAGATATTTGTGATAATTGACTGAAAACCATCTTTGTCTTTTATCTTTTGAAGCAGTTGGTTAGCGGACATGTTAAAAAAATTAGAGCCTGTTTTTGGCATACTCCTCCCTCTCAGGCACTCACAACAAAAGTTTGACATTGTGAATATTTTTTCGAGGAGATGGAGTGCATTTGACTGATGTTGGAAATCATATTTTTCTTTTGAATATCCAAAACACTGAAACAATTTTTGTGAACTTGTGAAATATGTTGCGAAGTATTCTTTTAGTATTTGTAGTAAATAAACACAAAAACTAAAAAAGGTTAGAAGCAGTTTTTGTGAAAGCTAGAAAAAATAAAGTTCAGTAGAACATTTGTTAGTTCAGTATATAAAACCCCCAAATATTCTTTTAAATAGGTTCTTTTAAGATCCACCATTTTTTTAATGAAAAACAAGTTAATTGATTTTAATTCCAGCACCCCATGCTTGGAATTTTCCAGGTGTCTGGAGACTTTCGTACTGTCCGTGGATCCTGTGATTTTGATTTTTAGTTCTATTTTTTAATGGTGAAAGGTGGCTCCTAGAGGTACCTTTTATTTTGTCATTTTAGCTTTAATATTTTTCGGGGATTTTGTTTTTTATCAGAGCGATGAGGAGGTAACGTGGGAGAGGGAAGGGGGGAAGGGGCACCAACCACATATATGGAGGAGCAAGTGGACAGGGGAAGATGTTGGGCAGGTCTTAAATCTAAGGTAGGGGGCAGTGTTTCTCATGCTCTTTGATCGCTGCATTGCAAGCACAAAGAAACTCTGGCCCTTGCAGAACGATGTGTCAAAGTAAATACAGTAAACTGGACCCTCAAAAGGGACGGATCGACAGCGTCCAGTATGGCCTGTGAGGCAGCCAGTGGGATTCTCTGCACCAGAGGAGTACCCTGTGCGGTGGCAGGAGTGGTTGAGGAAGATGGATGGGGTAGAGGACGTTAACCTGTTTCTCCCTGAGAAAAGAGCGGCCTTTCTCAGAGCATGCAGGTGGTTGCATCGAGAGTGACAGTGCATGGAAGTGGTCCCAAAAGAGTACTGCCAAGGTTGCACACAACTGAGTAACAACCCGCACTCAATGCATTTCACAGGGCAGCCCAATCTTTTGTTACACCCCGAATGGTGGTAAAGAAATACCACACCCATGACTCTCTCTGGCACTTCCTCTACCTCCTCTTCCTGTTCCTTGTCATCTTCCTCCTCATCACTGTGCATGTTCCCCTGTCCAGGCCCTCCAGTTGGTGGTTGTGGTGGTGGCCCCTGGAAAGGAGGGATGGCCATGACAGAAGCCATTGGAGCAAGTTATACATGTGCTGCAAAGCAGGTGCTCTCCTGTTGCTCTCTCCTGGACAACAAGATTTAGAATGACTAAAAGTAATGCGTGGGTCCCTTCAGAGTAACCATTGCAGACCGTGCAACTGTCAAGTCAAAAACAGGCCTTGGAAAGTTATAAAAAGTTTACAGATTAACAAAGAATGGGTCTAGGAGCTTTGCAAGTGTAAAATTCCAACTTGAAACATCCTAGACTGGCCAAAAATGCAGTGTAATCTGTCCGTGGTGACGGATACCATCCGCAGACCTGCTGTCACGTCGCAAGGGTGCATTCACATGAAGATGTCCAGTGGTGTCCGTGGCGGTAGCGGGTTTCTGCGGACCCCGTCGAGTGGGAGATGCAGAGTGCATGCGCATGGATGTCCACACTCGGGCACGATGTCCGCTGACTATTTTAAAGTGTGTCATGCGAGAACGGATATGTCCGGAAACAGCGCAATGTCTGCAGATGCCCCTTTCGTGAATGGACACCCCGAACAGTCATATAGTGCGCAAACTACTAATTGGGTTTAAAAAAAAAGAATTATCACAGAATAATATGCAAAATATTTAAAGTATAAAACATTTATGTATTTATGAAAGCAATGGGGTATCAGAATGGGAAACAAAAATGGGAGAATTTCTATAAAATCATAAACAGGGAAGGGAGAGAGAGAGTATCATCAAACCTTCTTCGATTTGTATTTTGTGAATTTGATGGGGGTGATTGCTCGGGGCAAGGAGGACAGGTACAGGAAGGTACAGGAAGGACAATGATAATCAACATTTCTAATAACATGATTTTTAACATAATTTAAAAGTTCCTCAAAGTCATTAGTAAGTTCATCCAATTTTAAAGACAAGATCATGATTTCAGTGTGTACAGTTCGGGATAGGGATTTTATTTCGGATTGTTGGGATTCTCCATAATTAATTTGTGGTGTAGTTTCTTGATGTAAACTATCTACTATAAGAAAAGAAGAACTTATTATTTCAATGAGCTCTCCATAAATTACATTATTTGTTTGCATTGAAAGGTATATTGTTTACCATTAGAGATTTCATCATCATTAATTTCTTCTTAGGGAAAGTTTCCTTCTAACCACTCAAGTGTGTCTGCCATTCATGTTAAAATAAAAAAAAAATGTGATATGTGCTTTTAACAAATGTGTATATAATGAATGGTAATAACAGTCAAAGAAATATAGTGTAATGTCTGTTTGGTTAGAGGTTGTTTTGGAATGAGATCCTGGTGTATCTTAGGCTGTATAAAGAGTTGTACTGAACTGATAATATGAAGGGTAATGTTATGGTTTGTGCTTGGTGCATTCCATTATATTGTGTGCTAAATGAAAACATGTTTACATTTTGAAATGATGAATTGTACAAAAAGGTATATTTGGGAGTACTAAATATAAGTAATGTTGTTTTCTGTATATGTTTTTGTTGGTTGAAGGGTATAACATTTTCTGTTGTCACCTGTGCTTCTGGGTTTTGTTGATGCTACCTGCTGTCTGCAGACTTTCGCACTGTCTACAAACTCTACTGCTGCTACATTGGGGGTGTGTATGATATAATGAGCTTGTAGCAAATTAAATGGGGGCTGGTAAAAACCTGCAAAAATCAGTGGAAAAACGTTGTTAAAGCGACGTTATGGTAAAGTTACACTAATAAAAACCTATAAAATTCAGGGAACAAATGTTGTTATAGGGACGTTATGGTTACAAGTAAAATTGAAAAAACACAGAAATTCACCAGTTATGGTAAGCTAAGCAACCATAACTAGCGCCGCTATTGTGCACTGCTAGCCTAACACCCAAGACATCACAGATGACATCACAAATGTCATTGATGACATCACTGATGACATCACATATGCAATTAATGTTGATAAAACGTTTTTACAAGAGGTTGTGTTTACAATGTGGGTAGCAACGTATCAGGGATGATCGGGAGTGCTCTCACAAAATACTTAATGTATTTCAAAATGTACTAATTTAAACAAAATATGATATTGGAGTGTTCTTGTTAATACAGGAACCTAATCATGCATACATATAGGCAATGGCTGCAGCATGCACCATAGAAGTAGAATATTTTTAATCTGGTAATTTTGGCGGGTAAAATAATCATTTTTTAAACATTTGTATTAAAATGTTTTTAGTACACATAGTACTTTAACATAATATTATTACATAGATAAAGAAAAAAAGAAAAACAAAATTAAAAACACTTCATGAAATCCAAATACACAATTTATTCAATTTCCTTATCGGCATCGTAAATACACTGCCTAATTCCCAATAGTCCTTTGTGGCTTTACCCGCTACCGCTAGCTAAGATTTTCGATCTCCCCCCTTCCCACCAGAACACCTAGTTCAAGCTGCGCTGTCTCCATCACTTTGTCCAGTCTTCTGAAGATTGCTATCAGGAACTTTAGCAGAGCTAAAGTGCGTGACAGATGGGAAGTTGTCATAAGTCTATGCCATAGATCGTCTGACATGACATGTGACGTTTGAATCCTCTCGGCCAATACTTTGAGGCAAGGCATCACCAAATGCAGCAGTGACTCAAATTCCCCTTGACATAATCTGCAACATCTGAGCTCCAAGGGAATCCCTAATTTGGGTCCCACCACTTCTAAGGTCGGTAGGCAGTTGAGTCTAAATTTGAAGTACCAGTCTCTGAGCTTCGCTGATGGACATTTCTTGATGTACCGTCTGAGCTCAGTTGTCAGCAGGTACCAGCTTCAGCCCTCTGTACCTTTTTCGACGTTCCAGGTCTCGAAGATCGGATATGATGTCCCATCTTCTTATCTTAGATTTTAACAGGGTATCCGAGACAGGTCCTTGGAGATCAAGTTGATCCATGAATTACTCGCACTTTTTCTTGAATTTGCGCAAGAAGGGGTTAACTCCCTTGGCCATGGTGGAGTTCAGATAGTAGTAAATCTGGGGGTGTTCTGCTCTAGCCATCTTAAAGAATAGAGTAAGGCTACGTTGTCATCAATTGTGCCCACCAAGACACTAGACCCAGCTCCAGTCTAATAAGGCTTACTGGGACTGAGATGGAAAGCCCCAGAACCCTCTTCAAACCCTCCCTTCCAGAGTGTCAAAAAATGTTCTGCTCTTTCATTGAGACAATTCAACTCCATACAAGACTGTTGCCGATATCTTAGCCCTGTAGAAGTCGATTAAGGGGAGTATGGAAAATTCACAAAGCCTGCTTTCTACGGCTTTGGCCAAAGACAAGCAGGCCCCCACGTTCTCTTCCATTTTCCGTTCTTGAATTATGCGTCGCCATTTGTGAGAGACAGAAAATCATTGATTTTCCACCTGTAGCTGATAGGATTTTCCTCTTGCTACAGGTTATCACATGCGATTTAGATGGATGTACTGTGAGGGTATTCTTTGCAATACAGCACTCTAGTCCTGCCTGGGTGTAATCAATCAGGACTACATCATCTGCATACGCAATACAGCCCACTTGCAAGTCCCTCCACCTGCGGGCAAAACTCCCCATGTCTTTGCTTCCTCCCACAGATCAGCAAAATAGAGATTGAAAAGGGTGGGGGCAACCACGCACTCCTGTCAGACCCACCTATCCACTGAAATAAATCTCGAAAGAGCGCCTCTGCTATTGACCCTCACTTTGCAGGTATTTTCTGAATACAGCCTGTGGATCATTGCCAAGAGACCTGGATCAATGCCCCAGTTTGTCAGCTTCTGACACAATCGCAGAAGATCCACGTTGTTAAATGCTTCAGTGAGATCTATGGCTGCTATATAAAAGTTAGTTGGCCCACTGCCTTCGACTTCAGAGAGGCAGGCGTGTAACAGAAACCCACTTTGTAGAGTGCTAATTCCCCTCCTGAATCCTGTTTGTAGCGTGTGAAGGCAGTGGGTAACCTCCGCCCAGGACCTCAGTTCTCATAACACCATAGGGGCAAAGACCTTAGAGGAAGTATGAATGAGATAGATAGGGTGGTAGCTCCCTGGTGCTCCCCTATTGCCTTTTTAAAAAATTGAAATCAATACAGATTGGTGCCAGGAGTCTTGGCATTTACCAGATGTAGCGATTTGGTCGAACAGGTTCCCTAGAATTTCTGCGCAGAGAGTGTGATTGTTCTTCAAAACTCTATTCTTCACCCCATCTAGGCCACTGGCCTGTGAGTTGTTGAGCTTGGTTATGATATTTTCTAGGTCTTCCCTGTTAAATCATTGCCTCTGAGCCACATATGGGGAGCTCCCCACCCCCACTAAATTTACTTTGAAAAAATGTCACCCATGCTTCCTCTGCCACTCCTGACGTCTGAAGCGGGGATTAAAGTCTGGACTTGTTGTTCAGTGTCCACCATATGCCTCGGGTGTCTTTCTTCACTAGCTTGGCCAATAGGTCTCTATTGTTGGCCATGTGTTTATTTTTTTTGCCTTGAAATGTTTTTTCATCGTCACCTTATTATCCAGAAAGGATATTTTTACATTCCTTATTTCTTTTTGTAGAATGCATTTTCTCTCATGCACTAAACTGTCGAATGGGTGCCTTTTGGTGTCCAGGGTTGGCGCTAGAGGCGTCCCTATAGCTTGTTCCCAATTTACCTACCATATCAGAGACCACATTGGGAGCTGTCACCCCCCTTCCACCTCCCTGGCTAAGGTCATTCCACCATTGGGCAAGCCAATCATTGAGTTTCTGTACATTGGCGCTGCGTTGAAGCAGTCTTCCACCTTCCCCGATACTAGTAGTTGTCTGTCCCCCCATCGTTTTCATTATTTCCAAGGGGGTCAACGCTGCCACTGTTAGTTGGAGGAGAGAGTAATTGCTCCTTTTCAATTTTTGGATTGTTAAATCTCTCAGCCTTGATAGGTATGATATAGCATTCATAACGCGCCTATATACAAGTGTTTGAAGGTGCGACAAAGCAAGGGAGGGGGGACAGAGGGAAGACAGAGACAATGATTTTACTAGGCCAAGTGACATTGACATATATATTCTTAGTGAAGATGTAGTCAATAGTTAAGCCCTGGCTCAAGAGGAAGGGAGACCATTCCCTGCCAGTGTTGGACCTTCTTGATGTGCCAAGGGTTAGTCCCCCATTTCCCTTCCATCTACCTCAACAAACTCATCAGGAGTCAACATGCAGTAGCAGTTTGGGTCCCCTACTAAAATAATGGGACCCCCACTCTTTTCTCGTTGACACTCTTGTAAGGCATCTTCTATTACATTCAGGACCGTGTCAGTATCACCCCGAAGAGGGTTGAAATAGATGTTTATTAAAAGAGTCTGGACCACTTGGTTATTAATCACGTCTACTATTTTGGAAATTAGTAGGCCCTCCACACACATGTTAACTTGACAGAGCTGTCTCCTCTTCTCATTTTTTACTGCTACTAATAAAAGCCCCTGCCGGTCTTCCTTTGATACCCTTTTTGGCCTTACTACAGATTGTCAGGTATCCATCGAAGGAGGGAGTGTCCCGAAGCCATGTTTCCTGCATAAAGATGATGTCAGCCCCCTTAAATAGAATAGCTGGATCAGTATTCAAAAAGGAATTGTGGCCTCCAGCTGCATATTACCAGATCCCTGTCCTTAGAATCCCAGACGGGCTCTTGTGAGTGTTGGCAGCATACTGGAGAGCCATCCCCAGCCTTCTGGGGACCCTTCCTGGTCCACCTGCCTGCACTAGTCGGGGTCAAAAAAAGCACTGTATAGTCAGATTCACCTTCCCTTGATCGCAGGCCTCCTCCTCTGTCTTTTTTGGATAGTAAGTGTCAAAGCCATTCAAGAGGAGGTCTTCTTGACATTCACTAACCAAAGTTTTCACTAGTTTGGAGTGGAAAAAGACTGCACATTTCCCAAGCTGTTGACGGTCAAACAAATGGGCAAATTGGATAACAGCCAATGAAATGTCCTTGAGTACGGGTATTGAGGTCAGTTGGGCTAGTATACATAGTATGTTGAGTGGGACGTTCTTATCCTCTTCGAATACAGACTCAAACATAATAGGATATATTCCCTGATCCTGTTGTGACTCTGCCTGGAATTGGGTTTTGCCTGCTTTCTGGCTCCCCTGTTCCTGGAGTACTGCTTGATCTGGGTGAACTTACGGTTGCCTGAGAAGATCTTAGAATATGCATCAGGCTTACCCGCAGTGAGTCTTTATTTTTCCTGACTTAGATGGGGGACCACTCTTCAGCTGTTGCGCGAAGGTCCTACATAGCTTGACTTGGGTTTCAGGGAAGCATCAGTGCCTTTCATAGCCTTCTACAGAGACTTATTTTTTAATGATCGCTTGCTTGTGATTTTCTGATGATCCCTTCTGTTTTTGTCCGTTGCTGCATGGTCTGTAGCCTCAAAGATGGATTTGTCTTTATCCATCGCTGGCCCCTCCGTTAGGCCCGATGAGTTATAAAGCTCATCAATGTCTACTACTTGGTCCAACTGGGCCTCTCTGGAGTGAGGCCCACTGGTTTTCCTCTGCTTCTTGGAGGAGCACAACCACGTGTGCCTCAGGAACTTTCAGGTGTGCGTTATTTTCTTTTGGGCCATTTTTGATGTTTTTGGATTTATTTGTGGTTATCATATTCCTCCCTCGGAGTGTAGTGGAGATTGTTGTGAGATCCGACACGTACACTCATTTAGACAAGGTCCTGGGGTGCCTGCTTGTCTGTGTTGATTCCCCTGCAGATTGATGTGCCTGACCTTGTCTGTACAGCATGAGTCTCCGATAAGTCCCCTTTAGCCAAGCCCCTCTCTGCAAGGAGCGGGTACTGCAGCAATTGTTTGTTGATCTTCATCAGGCCTGATATGTTTGCTTTAACTTCGAGTGCAATTATTTTGTACAGTCTAATAAAGGCCTGTAACATGATGTTCAATGCAGCAATTGAGCTTGCAACCCCTTCTGATGGCTAATGACTTCAGATGTTATGATCCTTGAATGACAGTGGGGATAGTTCGTTGTCTAGAAGAGAGGTTTCTTCCAGCGAGTTCCTGCGGGAAAGAGTGTCAGATATTACATTCAACTCCGGGATCTGCATTTTGAAGAATGCAGGAGAGATCCTGAGATGCTCCTGCGCATTCTCTGCATCTCTTATTTTGTTTTCCATAGTGAGGCAAACTTCAGTCAGATGCATGCTTGCTTCCGCTTCCATTTGTGATAGAACGATCCATGAGAGTTCTAGATCCTGGTTTGTGCCTTCCATTGCAGAGTTGTTTAGGGAAGAAGGTTCTGGGGCAACTATTTGGCTATACAGTTGTTTCCCTTTCTGAGGGAAAAACTTTGTCATTTTGCCTTGCACAGTGGGTCCCCCAACCAGACCCGGTCCCGCTCCCAGAGTACCCTCCTGACGATTGTTGGCTGCTGGTGTTTGGACCGAGCTCCTTAGTTGATAGTGCCTGATATTGTTTTTAGGTTTTCCTTTCATGCCTTGATGAAATGTTAGGAGGCGGTCACACACTCTCTGGGTCAAAGGGAAGAAGACTTCCCTGTAGTCCCTGGTTACTGGGCTTTGATATGTAAACCTTACCGACAAATACAATGTTGCATGTAATACGCCTTGCCTCAGGTTCTGTAGAAGCCGCTCCTCCTCCTGGTAGGTAGTGAAAAAAGACTTTTGTAGGACACCAGGAGAACAGACGGTCACCTCACTGCTCTCACGAAAACACTTGCCTTCTCATCTAGTAAAATAATCAATGCTACCTTATCAGAGTTTTGAGTAATATCAAACATGGAATACATAGGAAATACTTTACTTGTGTTAGTACAAACAATATATATGAAGAACCACAATGCTATCAAATCAGAGGCACATACAGGGAAACTAAAGTAAGGAAGAAAGAAACAACCTCACCAGAAAATATCAATAACATTAAAGTTCCTCATCATGTATACAAATGAATTGTGTTTGAGACCTTCTTGTTGCCCTATATATGCGCACCATGCATAGACACCAGGCCGTAGGGAAACTACTTTAAGAACATAGAAGAAGGTTAATGTCTAGATATATAGCACCTTTTCCATTTTCATATTCTGACTGTCAGTGAACAAAACCACCTGGCCTAGATATGTCAGTGAACAAAAACAAGTGGGCCAGATATGTGATTTCATCAGTGATGTCATTAATTACATTTGTGATGTCATCTTTGATGTCCTGGGTGTTAGTCTTAGCAGTGCACAGCGGTGGTGCAAGTTATGGTTGCTTAGCTTACCCTAACTGGCGAATTTCTCTGAGTTTTCGATTTTACTTATAACTATATACTCTTCTGCATACCAATGCCTGGTGTCAGCCCTGGCCGGCCAAGATTTATGAGTCCATGGGCGCAGGATGTAAACAGAGCGCGAACACAGAAAACACTTGCTCTTTGTGGCACATCCCGGTGGCACGACATGAAAGGGGGACCCGGGCCACTTAGGAGGCGCGAGGGGGCACCAAATTCACTCAGATGCATTATCCAACAAACACGCCATTGATGAAAAGATGCCCTGGTCTATGATCTACCCCTGGCCGCCCTCTGTCCTGCTATCTGCTGACCCGAGCTTCTTGGCAGAGTGGGAAGGAGTGGAAGAAAGAGCGGGGGAACCTTTCTTCTCGCCCCCACCCGAGGTCGAGGAAAAACGCAAGCTCTGCTAAACCTACACCCCCGAAATGCGCGCACCGTTCTCGCCCGGTGCCGACCCACACACAGCTCCTGGAAGACGAAGGGACTTCTGCAGGTGAACCGCTCCACTGCGAGGAGAGTGGTAAAGGGGCAGCGGGGTGGATGGATGACAGGGGGTTCTCTGCTAGTTCCGAGCTGCTGACCTGAGTCCCCCTCTGTATTTCGTTAAGAAAGAGCAGCTGTGTGTATTAATGATAGCAGGTATAATAATAACCTGTGCTCATACAGCCTCCATGGTATTACAATTGTTGAAATTTGTCATATTTTAGATGCCACGAATATTTCTTTGAAAAAACAGATATTTCCAGGGCCTTGTATGTAGTCGCAATGGATTGTTAAGCTAATATTAAAATATACAAAGGCCTTCTAAGTTTGTCTTATAGTTCTGACAGGATATTTTATGGTTTGCACAGAGGAGCCTCTCTCTCGATCTCTTACGCACATGTATATGCATAGATATGGTTTAGCTGCGCAGGAAATATTCTCTGCACTTGTCCATATTGGGCCCTGTATTTGTTTATGATATGCCAGGGGTGATACACGGCACTGCATATTTGCACACACTTGTTAAATGTCTAATAGATAAGGAAGGGACACGGGGTGCCGCCGTGGGCTCTCCCCAGCCTGTGTGTGCCAATATCGCGCCTGATAAGGTTATTGATCAAATGATTATACTTCGGTCAGGTCACGTTGAGTGGAGCACTGCCAATGCGCCATTTCCAGGTTCAAACGCAGCGCAAAATACGGGGCTTGGCTTGCAATGCATTTTCCAAAGAAGTTTCCCACTGAAACCGCGCGTGTGAAGATTGCTAGTAGAACCGTGTGTGTGATACACAATAGCGAATCCGCAAGGACTGTCTGCGGGTTTTGGTTGTCCTCCAGGGTTGCTGTTTTATGTCTGTGTGTACCATACTATGGCTTATTATTTTTTGGGTGTTCAAATTCCATTAATAAAAAATCATTGTCTGATCCCGTCGCCGTTTTTTGCGTTCTTTATTGCGGGCTTGTATTATTTATGAGTCTTTTAACTGGGTCAGGAGGCAGCAGAATGGGGTCATAAATCACGGGCAATGCTGACAAGTAATTGAGCTGCAATTAAACCCCCAGGATTATTTTCTAGACGAAATAAATAAAACCACAACAGTTTAAACAACGACGCATTACTTGCCGGACAAAACAAAAATAAATACCACAAACAAGAACGAAAGCATTTACAAATACAAGCGTGATTTTACTATTGCATTGTGCGCAGCTTGCAGCCACCAGATTGGACATTGGGCCTCATTACACGTTAGGCGGTAAGGGTTTACCGGTACCGGTAAGGGCACCGGTACCGGTAAACCCTTACCGCCTTACTACGAGTTCCCTTTGCGGGACCCGACCTTAACGGCTGGTTTTACCAGCCGTTAAAGTAGGGTGCCGCAAAGGGACCTTGGAGCTAATTACGGTACCGCAATTTGCGGTACCGTAAATAGTGCCTTCCCCATTCCCATTATGCCCTATGGGGGCAAAAATGGGAATGGGGAAGTGCCTTGGTGAATGGGGAATTACCGCCCCCGCTCACCTTGGAGTAGGGCGGTAATTCTGCCATCCACCAAGGCGGACACGGTAAAATACTGGCGGCAACCATGGAGCTAATAGCGGCATGGTTACCCCTACCGTGTAATGAGGCTCATTGGGCCTCATTACAACCCTGGCGTTAAGGGGTTACCGGCGCCGTAAAAGGCTGCGGCGCCGTTAAATCCTTAACGCCCGATTCACACTTTAACGCCTGCTTTTTGCAGGCGTTAAAGTCCAACCGTAATTTACGGTGCCGTAATTAGCGCCTTCCCCATTCCCATTGAGCCCTATGGGCCAAAAATGGGAATGGGGAAGGGCCCATGTGAATGGGGATTTACCGCCCCGCCAACCTTGGAATGGGGCGGTAAATCCACCGTCCACCATGGCGGAATCCGGCATGGACCATGGTGCTAATAGCACCATGGTCCAACGCCAGGGTTGTAATGAGGCCCATTGTATTTTAAAGGGATATCCGCATTAACGAAAGACTGATTTCCCCCCCCTCTCCTCCCGAAAGGGCTATTTTTCTTTGTCGAACATTAACTTGTGGTCATTTCTCCGATATCCGCTAAATTCTTTGCATGTACCCCAGACAGCCCGCACACTGTGTGCGACTTTCGGTGCGTTCAGTGCCAGGCCAATTGTGGGGTGCACGGAGTTCCTGCTCCAACTCTCTGGAAGCATAAATAACTGCTCGCGACCTGACCTTATGCAAAGCTGGCTGCGATTGTATGCAACATCTGCCCCCTCCTCAAAACGGGGAAGAGCCTCTCAACCCTTGTTAATCAACAATCGTACTTATAGGTAGGCACTTTAAAACACTGGAAATGGAACCAATGTTATGGGGAATTATTTCAAGCCAGTGCCGAATTGAGGGGTGTGGGGGGAGATGGGGTTGCAGTCCTCTTGCCCGCCCCAAAACAAGGTTTTAAATTCATATAGAATAACCGTTGTCTTATTTGTGTGTGTGTGTGTGTGTGTATTACAAGGCGAACGGTAGTGGCCGTGTAGTTACGGTTAAATTGCTAATCCCATAGGAAGAGCACTTTTTGGCCGGTTTATAATTTCGCTCCCCCTGGCCGAATCATCACCAAACTTTGTATATGGCCCACTCTGAATTTTTTTTTTGCAAAGTTTGGTGATGTTTGGTCAAGTGGGGGCTAAGTTATATGACTATTGTATGTACATAGATTTTGACACTTTGACGAGCAAACTCGTGAGGAGCATTGGCAAGGACATTAAAGCATGGTTTTGCAAATGTGCCCGTGTTTTATTTTTTGACAAGTGTAATAATGTAGGTACAAAACATAGTCATATACCTTTGGTGACTGAGGTATAGCCTGTGGCCGTGGGCAGTAGCCAGATTGTCTGGGTCATGGCATAAGCTTATGACACTGACAATCTGGCTACTGGCCATGACTGCTAGGGACGACAAATGGTGTTAAAGTGGCTATGTCTACCCGGGACCGGCTATGTGGTAAAGATATTCGAAGGTAGTATAGGTTTGAAAGGGTAAAAAAGTGCTTGTGGTAATATGTTCATAGGGTTTTGCGGGCTGCCATGGCAAGGGAAGGGGGGCTGTGTATGGAGTCCTGCCTTCTCTTTCCATGTTGGCTGTCTTGGAAAAGGATTTTCCTTCCTTCTTACAGCGGGACGCCGCAGGCGTCCTGCTATGGGAAGAAAAATCTATGTTTTAGCACCCTGGATTCCCGCTTTGGGAACCAGGGGTGCTAATGGCCTTTATCCCCCATTGCAATGGACGAAAATGGTCCATAGCCCTCCTTATTTATTTATTTATTTATAACACACCAATGCCCGCAGACATCAGGCTGTGTGGTTACAGTATTTGTTGAGGAAGATGAGGTGGAGGAAGACAGCTTACTACTTGCTGAGAAAGGAATAACCTTTCTGAGAGCATTGCGGTCATTGGATTTGGTGTGGTGGTGCATGGAGTTGGTCCCGTAGGAGTACTGTCCAGGTAGTCTGCGACTGAGTACAAAATTGCACTCAGTGCATTTCACTTCAGTAGCTTTAGCCTTTGGTACACTCCCAACAGTAGCAAAGAACTGGTACACCCATGATTCGATCTTGGTGCTAGAACTAGACACTTCCTCTACCTCATCTTCTTGGTCCTCTTCATTGTCTTTGAAAGCAGTGTGCTTTTTTTGTTGTGAAGAACCTCCAGCTGGTGGTGGTGGCTCTTGGGGATGAGGGATGGCAATAACTGATGCCATTTTTAAGATAAATAGCAGTTTTGATAAAATTCTTCCAAGTATCTACTGTGTACTATATTGGTAATGGATAATGAGTACGAAAAGGTGTAGGAGGTGTGCAAGGGAAATTTTGAAGTTGAAAGGTCCTAGATCAGTAGAAAATGCAGTTCCGAACTGTCCGCGAAGGACGGATCTTATCATCAAGTGTGGATGGGTTCTCGGACACGCCATAATGGCGCGCGCCAGCGTATGGTCATGTGGCACTGTCCGGAAGGTCCGCAATGAAGTCAGATGTTCGTAGATATCTACGGATGCAAAACTAGTTGAAATAGTTGCAAAAAGTGTATAGACGTGTTAAAAATGATTCTAGAAGGTGGGAAATGGCAGAGTTTTAAGGTGACACTTTGTAAATTGGACACAAATATTGTTATATTTGGTAAGTATGGTATTAGTAAGTTGTAGGAAAATAGCAAGCACTGGTAAAAACCCATGAAATTCACTGAAAAAACGTTGCTAAAGGGACGTTATGGTTAAGTTGCACTAATAAAAACCTATGAAATTCAATGAAAAAACTTTGTTAAAGGGATGTTATGGTTAAGTTGCACTAATAAAAACCTATGAAATTCAATGAAAAAACTTTGTTAAAGGGACGTTATGGTTAAGTTGCACTAATAAAAACCTATGAAATTCAATGAAAAAACTTTGTTAAAGGGACGTTAGAGTAAAGTTGCACTAATAAAAACCTATGAATTTCAGTAAAAAAACGTTGTTAAAAGGACGTTATTGGTTACAAGACAAATCGAAAAACCCGTGAAATTCGCCAGTTATGGTAAGCTAAGCAACCATAACTCGCGCCACCACCGTGCACTGCTAAGACTAACACCCAGGACATCAAAGATGACATCACAAATATGGAGGCACCGATAACAGACCTGCTGATACTGAGTGCAGTGGACGGTTGGGGATGTACCGCTCAAATTTAACACAGAGATACTCTGCCCCTGGCCCAGGAGAGCCCGGTGAATGATGCACAGTGACTTAAATTGAACACGCTGTGCCACCGGAAGCCAATGAAGAGAACCAAGTACTGGGGATATATGAGACCCATATGGAGTGCCCATTGCCAGCCTGACAGCCAAGTTCTGGAGGTGCTGCAATCTACCGATCAGCCCCTTGGGCTGAACGAGATACAGAGAGTTGCAGTAATCCAACCTGCTAAGAACCATTGCTGCAACTACAGGTGGACGCAGCAGGGGAGGAATCAGGTGGGCACTTTCCTAAGAATTTTCAACTGGAAATGCCCCTGCTGACATACCGTGGAAACTTTAGGGCTTAAAGACAGGTTGCCTGACATGATGACGCCAAGATTCTTTACCTTTGTGGAGGCAGCCAGGAGAGGGCCCAGAGAAGAAGACGAGAAAGAGGAAATCCACAGTGAAGGATTGTGGGGGGGACCCACCATCAACACCTCAGTCTTATCCCCTTTCAGTTTCAGACAATTTTGCCCTATCCACTGTCCCACGGCCCACAACACCTCAGCCGGATCCAGATCTAGGTGAATCAGTAGCTGTGTATCGTCTGCATACGAATAGCACCTGATGCCTTAGGAACGGATGAGGCAGATCAGCAAAAAGATGTAAATGTTGAACAGAATAGGGGACAGAGTGGAGCCCTGTGGAACACCACAGCAGAGGTGAGAAGATTTAGACAGAAAGGGGGAAGTGAGCCAGTTTGGGATCTGTATTCCAGAAATGAGCCAAACCAGACCAGTACCTGACCAGAAACACTGATCAGATCCAGGCGAGCGAGCAGGTTAGTATGAGCCACGGTGTTGAACGCCGCTGACAGATCTAAAAGAATCAGGGAGCCGCCACCACCCCCATCATCCAGATGGGCCATATCGTCCTGTATGGAGACAAGAACATTTTCTGTCCCCCTACCAGGACGAAAACCAGACTGGGCTGGGACGAGCATCTTAGAAGACTCAACAAAGGAAGGAAGAGGGGACACAAGTGACTCTAACAGTTTCATGAGACAGAGTAGAAGAGAGATGGGGCAAAAATTAGACAAAATAGAGTGATCCAAGTGATGGCTTCTTCAAAAGAGGTATAACACGGGCAGCCTTAAGCTCGGGAGGAATGAAACCCGACTGGCAGGAAAGATTTACAGCTGAAGTGATTTCGCCTAGAAGATTGGCAGAGAGCTGTTTCATCACTGCCAGAGGGAGCGGATCGGTGGGAGCGCAGGACTTAATTCCTAGCAGAGTTTTGGAGACCATGTCTTCTGCGAATATCGGGAAATGTGACCAGGAGGGCCTGGGGTGTCCATATCCTGAGAGGTGGGTAGATTTCCAGATGGAGCCGTGTGAGTCCCAGGAATGAGACTCCCAGCAATATTAGCATGGATAGTTTCATCTTTAGTGATAAAAAAGTCAGATAAGGAGTCACATAACTACTGAGTAGCTCTAATAGCGGGCGTACATTTGGTAGAAGATGACAGAGAATTAATTACCGAAAATAGGGTTTTAGGTTGGTTAAGGGCAGTCCCAATCTTTTCTGCAAAGTAAAGTTTTTTGGCTGTAAGAAAAATCGCCGAATATGCTGAGAGACTGGCCCAATACCGCTGCTTGTCAGTAGTATCATAGCGCAGATGCCATTTGCGCTCGAGTTGTTTTACCCCAAGGCACAACAATCTTAGTTGGTCAGAAAATCATGGCTCAGAAGGAAGTCTGAGGGATTGAAAGTAACAAAGGTGGGCCTCCTCATTGGCGGCACCCAGAAGCAGGGAAATAAGTAAGGACATAGAGGGAGGGGAGGCCAGGGACCATTTTTCCTTAACAGAGCCGATCACCACTGCAAAGTGTGCTCAGGGAGAACCTTGGGTATCGCATAATTGCTAACAAGGTAAAGTTATTAAATAGTGGTCAGTCCAGACCATGGGCTCTGCAGCGAGGAAGGCCAGAAGGGTTTTGCTGGCGAACACCACATCCAGCATATTACCTATCTTATGAGTAGCTCCAACAACCTGCTGGGGAAGATCAAAATCGAGTAGGCTATGAAAAAAGAGATTCAAGGCTGTAGTTTATAAAGACGATAAAGTGACAAAATGTTAAAGTGCATACTATCAATAATCTGCTAGGTGTGCAATAATGCAATCCAATGCCTGGATAGTAAAGTGCATGATATGTTAGATTGCCTGATATATTGTCAGAGGCAAGGCAATTGTGTACAGATGATAAACAAACACCCTGACTCTCTTAATACTGTAACTGAGTTTGGTTCTAATGTCTATCCCATATTGTTAGTCTCCAAGGAGATGTATCGCTAGCTCTTCTCCTGCATTATGCCCATTGGGTTTTTTGGTATTAAATGTAATAATGAATCTTGATTCTAGTTTCCTCAGTCTCCTCTCTTTATTCCCACTGCTCTTATGGAAGGGTACATGAGCCAAACCAAAGAACCTAATTCCCGTAGCGTCACTGAAATGTTTCTCCAGAAAGTGTACAGCCAAAGGGTAAGTGGCATCATGATTGAGAATGGCCCCATAGTGCTGGAGAAAGCGTAATTTCAACTGACACATGGTTGACCCAATATACATTAGATTACTGGGACATAGTATAGCATAAACTACACATTTTGTCAAGCAGTTGATTCTTTGTTTAATTTTCTAGGTCTTATTCAACTTATGTCCATATTTGACTGCAACTCTTTTGTCTGCATACTTGCACATTTTACAAATCTTGCATTTGTTGAAACCTGTTGTCTGATTGAGATTGCCTAGCCAATTCTCTGGATGGCTACTCCCATCGATCATGCTCGGGGCTATTAAATCTTTCAACGAATTAGCCTTACCAATGGTCATTAGTGGTCTCTCACCAATAGTTTTTCCCATTTCTCTATCAGCACAAAGAATAGACCAATGTTTTTGTAAAATATGTCTAATTTTATATGCCTGAATACTAAATGTGCTAATGAATCTAATAGGTTCTGCATCTTTATTCTTGGGCAATTCCATTTTCAACAAATCAGTTCTCTCTCTATTTGAAGTGCGGTTATATGCTTTGATAATATCTTGTTTCTTATAACCTCTTTCCACAAAGCGTGCACTCATATTGCTAGCTTCACTCTGAAAACCTAGATCCGTGGAGCAATTACATTTGACACAAATCATCTCTACACAAGGAATGCTCTCTTTAAGTTTGTTTGGATGATGGCTTTTGCCATGGAGAGTTGAATTAGATAAAACGTTTTTTCTATGTAGTTTGCTTTCAATTTTGTTAGCTTTGACAAACAGTTCTAAATCTAGAAAGACCCAATTTTCTTTACTGCTAACACAGGTAAGTTTAAGATTCATATCATTGTTATTCAATACATTTACATATTCTAACAGAGACTCTTGACTCCCATTCCACACCAGGAACAGGTTGTCAATGAATCTGTACGAATAACTACCTGGTTAACAAATTAGTCATTTTGCTCTGCCCAAGCCAATGTTTGTTCCCACCACCCCACATATAGGTTTGCATACGTGAGGGCTATACACGAGCCCATAGCTGTCCCACATTTCTGTCTATACAGCTTATTGTCAAAAATGAAGACATTGTGCTCCAAACAAAACTCAAGTAATTCCAGAATCATCTCATTTTGTTCAATAAAACTTACAGATGTAGTATTTAGAAAGGACTTGCATGCCAACAGACCATATTTGTGCTGAATCGACGTGGAGAGAGATACTACATCTAATGATACTAGGCAATAGTTGCTATCCCAATGCATTTCATGTATTTTAGACAATAAATCAATAGTATCTCTGACAAAAGAATTGAGGTCTTTCACAAAAAGCTGTCAAAAACTTCATTGATTCCAGCTAATTCTTGTTTTTTATAAAAGTCTAATCGGATAGACAATTCAATTTTGACTTCCTTTAGACATTCCATATCCTTGTTCTCATAGCAAATGGCATCTTGTAGTTGTCTGTTTGCTTCTTCCATATATTTGTTCTTTGAACAGACAACCACTCCTCCACCCTTATACGCCTGCCTTACCACAACCGTTTTGTCTTGTTTTAAATTCTCTAATGCAGATTGTTGTGTTGAGGTGTTAGTATGTGGCTATACATGAATGCTTTGATCTACGTGGAACTTTGGACTGAAGACAGACGTTGCATGAAGAAACATAATCTCGAACATCAACTCCCATTGACGGCCACCAAAAATGACGATGGATCAGTTACCGATGATAACCTAACGATACATTACTGATGATAAACTAGACATTTTATTCCTCACAGAGACTTGGTTACAAGAACAAACAGGACCCACCATCAATACTGCAGTTCCACCAGACTATAACATCTATTTTGAAAATAGGGAGTTTGGCAAGGGAGTCGGGGTGGCCATAATAGCTAGACAGAACCTTAAGCTATTTCCCTCCACCATCCAATGCACATGATGTGAGATCCTACACCTAAACATGACCCCCACCCAAAATCACTAGCAATTTTATCATCATCTACAGGCCCCCATCATTAATATCAGACTTTAATGATGAGCTCTGTCGTATTTTGAATAACCTAAAATGACCAAACACAGGGACTCTGCTTGTAGGTGATTTAAACAGATAGAGATGAAGGGTCCCAGATAAGGAAGCCATAAATCTGGAAAGGAATTTACAAAACATTGATTTTATAGTAGCACATAAAATCCCTACCTGCAAATCAGGAAATCAATTGGACTGGATCATAGCAAACAATGTGTAATTGTCAGTGACAGACACCCTACCCTGTATCTGGACAGATCACCACAAAGTCGAAGGCAGACTCTCTCTAACAAACAGGAATATAACATTTAACAACACACCTAAGACAATCCAAGGCAGAAATCTAAAAATAATCACACCAGCCATTCTATCACAGGGGATCATTCACATTATGAGCATCACGACTGATGAAGACCCATGTGATTTAATCACATCCAGCTACAGTAACCATTTTCAAGAGATACTACACCAACACGCTCCCTTAAAAAACAAGAAAGTACGCCCTAATCGCAACCATCAACTGGTTTACGGCAGAAACTGCCAAACTCAGAAAGCCAAAGAAAACTTGAAAGAAAATGGCGTAAAGATCCCTCTGAGACGAACAAAGAGAATTGGAAAAATACTGATTGCATTTACAAAACCAAATTAAAAGAATTAAAAAAAAAATATTATAATGACCAGATATCTTCTGCCGCAAATTCTACTGGGAAAATAGTCCAAATCTTAAAATCCATCGAGAAACCACCTATAATTTCTCCCCTGTTACAGCCCACCTCTGATGACTGTGAACACGTGTAAACAGCCTTTCAAAACAAGATCAAAAAAGCTTGAGAAACAATAATAAATTGCAAAGTTAAAGATCTACTACACTCCCCCCCAACAATAGAGGATCCTGTCGAACTTAAAGAGCCTAGGTTCCAGTTTTCCTCACTCTCACCGAAAGACATGATGAGTGTCCGCTCTTCCATCAATTGCATCTCATGCCCAGAGAACATTCTGCCCCAAAACTTATCATAGAAAATGCAGAAATGTTCACCCCTTACCTCTGTCATTTGACAAACACCCTTTGGTAAAAAGAACAGATCTGGATCAACAGGACCCATTCAATCTCAGATGAATCACAAATTGTAATTTTGTTTTAAAAATACTTGTTAAAATAGCTACAAGTCAACTTCAGGACTACGTCCACAAAAACTATTTTCTTCATTCACAACAATCTGGGTTTAGAAGTGCACACAGTATGGATTCTGCCTTACTGGACTTACAAACCAAGATGCTTTCCATCTTGGACAAAGGAAAGGCAAGCCTCCTGATCCTCTTGGACCTCTCATCAGCCTTTGATTTGCTAGATCATCAGAAGCTCCGAGAGGCCCTGAATACAGCACAAAACTGTTCTAAAGAAGCTATTGATTGGGTTCCTCCTTCCTTGAAGACAGAAGCTAAAAAAATCACCTGGGGAGGGTACTCTTCCACATCTAGGCCTGTAGATTGTGGCGTTCCACAAAGGGCCAGTTTCTCACCGTTACTTTTTAACCTCTATCTCCGTTGTGTCTGCTCCCTACTGACAAACCTTGGGGTCTATTTTACATACTTCGCAGATGACACACAACTAATCATGGAATTGTGCGGAAATCACACAATGACAATGACAGACTCTCAGCCATTTATAACTCCATCGAAATATGGATGAAGTCAAACTGGATGTGCCTGAATGTCTCAAAGACAGAGCTCATGACATTCGGCTCGACTAAAGCCATAAACAAACTAGACCCTGCATACTCCTCTTTCCTTATAAAAGACTCTGCCATCAAAGTATCTGATAAGGTTAAGACACTTGGGGCCTCATTACACGGACGGCGGTGCCAGTAAAATACCGGCACTGCCTTGGAGGAAAGGGGAATTACCGCCCTATTCCAAGGTTGGTGGGGCGGTAATTCCCCCTTCCCCTATTGCCCTTCCCCATGCCCATTTTTGCCCCATAGGGCATAATGGGAATGGGGAAGGTGCTAATTACGGCACCGCAAATTGCGGTACCGTAATTAGCTCCCTGGACCCTTTGCGGGTTGGTTTTTAATGCCTGCAAAAAGCAGGCTTTAAAGTCTCCAACCCGCAAAGGGACCTCGTTGTAAGGCGGTAAGGGTTAACGGTCACCAGTACCATTAACGGTGATCATTAACCCTTACCGCTGTCCGTGTAATGAGGCCCTTGGAATCTACCTACAATCCTCGCTAGGAGCAGAAGCCAAAATATCCTACCTCAAACGAAATTGTCAATATGATAAAAGGATCTTGTGCCGCATTAGGCCTCTGCTGAGTAAACAGAATAGTGCCACGATATCTCGGGCTACTATTCTGTCACGTCTCGACTAAGGAAATGCTCTGCTCTTGGGAGCCAGCATTAAATGCATTAAACAATGACAAACAATACAACACAACGCTGTTAGATCCATTACAGGCAAATCCAGAAGAGAACATATTACGAGTGATAGAAAAGATCTCCATTGGTTAGCAATGGAGGAACGCATCATGTTTAAATCCCTCACACTGTTCCACTGTTGCTTATATGGAATGGCCGTAGCGTACCTAAAACAGGAATTCAAACTGTATGAGCCTAGTCGGAGCCTTAGATCAGAAAACCAGGGACTGCTGGAAGTCGGACCCTCTAAAAAAGCTATGGGCTTAGGCAGAGCTTTCTCTTCCAAAGCCATTTCAAGATGGAATGAGCTACCTCGTCACCTCAGACTTGAAAGTAACTTCCTAAACTTCAGGCAACAGCTTAAACCCGCTCTCTTCAAATAGCTCTCTGAGCTTCTGATTCTCCCCCTCTCTTCATCTGACACATGTGTCCTTCATTCTCGTTGTCCTGTGTTTCAACCTGTCCACATGTTCCTGTTCGCGCCCTGATGCTTGCAAGCTTCGGAGCGTTACAAATATATAAATAAAATAAATTAAAAAATAAATAAGTTCCATGGTGTTGCGCACCCCACAATGACCTGCAGCAGGAGTATCATGAGACAGATGAAGAATCTCTTTCCTGAGATTCTCAAAATATATGTAAACCTGTTTGATCCTTATCCTTGGTCAGGGAGGATGGAGTCATACTCTTTTGAATTTCAAACTCGTGAGTCCTTGTTTCAAGAGCAAGACGTTGTAGAAAATTAGCAACACAACGGACAAATTGAGCCTTTGGAAACAATTGCTCAGGACTAAACTAGGAGGGTCCTATGGGATCCTTCCAGGAAAGGGCATCCGCTCGTGGATTGTTACTTTCTGGAATAAAGGTTAAAAAAAATATATAGAGCGAAGAAATGTGCCCAGCATGCTTGATGACTGTTTCTCGTCTCGGCATATTGTAATGTCCTTAAATTGTGATGATTTTGTGGACTTTCTCTGGAACGACTGCCCCCAATAGTAAATGTCTCCATTCTTCAAAAGCCTTTTTGATGGCTAAGAGTTCTTTTTCAAGTACTGAATAATTCAGTTCTGAAGAGGTCCACGTTTTTGATAGGTAAGCCACTGCACACTCAATCGCAGTCTCAGACTCTTGAAGCAAAACGGATACCAAGGCGTAATGGGAGGCATCAGTCTCCACAAGTCATCTTTTGCCTTGATCTGTAGTTCTCAAAGGAAGATGTAGTAAACTAAAATTTGTGAACCTCAAAGGCTCCTTGTGTGTCCGTAGACCACAGGAAGGGTGCACCTTTTTTCAACAGTCCGGTAATCGGACGTACCAGTTCAGAGAAGCCAGGAATAAACTTTCTATAGAAGTTAGCAAACCCTAAGAAACGTTGGATTTCTTTGACATTAGTAGGGCTAGGCCACTCTAATATTGCTGATACTTTTGACAGATCCATGGCCACCATGGATCCGTCAAAAGAGACAACACATATCCCAGGTAATGTACTTGTGATTGATGAAACTGACACTTTTCTAGTTTGCAATACAAGTCTTCTTGTTGTAGACGTGTGAGAACTTCTTGAACATGATGGATGTGATCCGATTCTGATGTTGAAAAGATGAGTTTATCGTCCAGATAAACAATCATGTAACGGAGAAGTATGTCAGAGAATACATGATCCATATAACGTTGCAAAACAGCCGGGGCATTGGACAACCCTAAGGGCATCACATGATACTCATAATGCTCAGAGGGGGTACAAAAGGCCGTTTCCATTCATCCCCTGCTTTGATGCGAATCAAATGGTATGCAACTCGCAAATCCAGCTTGGTGTAGATTGCTGCACCTTTAGCGGCTTCCAGAATATCTGGAATAAGCAGAATCGGGAATGGTGATTTTATTCAGCCCCTTAAGTCAATGCAGGGACGCAGTTCAACTGTTATCTTTTTTTTAAATGAAAAATAGGGAAGCCCCAGCTGGGGAGGTAGATTCTGTGAAGAGACCATTCTGTAAATTTTTTGCAAATAATCCTTCAGAACCTCCTTCTCTTTGGCAGACAGAATGAACATACGTCCAAAGGGCCAGTGCTGATCTGGTAATAGGGTGATTGAGCAGTGATATCGGCGATGAGGTGGAAGTTCCAAAAACGGAGGCTTTGCAAATATACTCTGATATGGCAAATACGCACTTGGGATTTCATTCACTTGATTTAAGATTGCCGGATCTCCTGAAGTGATTGTAGATGAAATAGACAAAGTCACAAACCCAATGGACCCATGTGATAGACAATTCTGTAGACAATGTTCTGACCCCAAAAAGAGTGTGCCAGCAATCCAGTTAATGTAGGGGGTTATGTAACCGGAGCCAAGGAAGCCTCAAAATAACCGGGTACGGGCCGTTCGATTATGTCAAAAGTAATGTGAAACAATCTTCATACAAGTGGGCCGGGTTTGTTCTCGAATGGGACCTGAAGTAAGTGGACTTCTGTCCACACTTTCCACTGGAATGGAGAGATCCTTGGTAATCCGTAGGAGACCATGTTTGAGGGCCCAGTCATCATCTACAAAATTCCCAACGGCTCCGGTATCCACTAAGGCCGGAATTCGTTCTTCACAGGCAGTGGGGAAATCTGCAGAACTACCATGGACGAGTTGGGTGCTTCGGTCTTCTATTCTGAAGAGTCAGTAACTGGGGAACCAACACTTTCATCCCGGATCGTGGTTCCCCCTATGATCAGGAGCCGGCATTTACCGGCTTGCAGGGATGAGCGGGGATAAAACAATCTTCTTAAATTAGTAAAAGTCAGCTGTTACTATTTAAAGAAGATGTTTTATCTTAAATAAAAGTTAGACTTTAGCACTATTTCCGGGATTGAGTGCTTGTCATTTTTGGCTGTGTGGAAGAGTTGGTGCTATTTATTTAGTCACTTTCTTCTTTCTACCCAGCAATGTTTGCATATTTAAATATATATACGTATCAAACGGAACATTGCCTTTACGTTCATAAAAACATCTGCAGCCACAAATCCATGTGATTTTTAAAGAATCAGCCCAACACAGTGGTTAGAAAAATATAAAAGGATTCTTTTTTATTGAAACAGCATTTAAAAACCAACAAGTTTCCCCCTGCACAGGTGGTTTTCTCTTACACGCAGAATGATCTCACATATTGGTTGTTTCCCACTTACATACAAAAACCAAGTGAGGAGTGGTCCTTCATTTATGATTGTTAATAGTAAACAGCCATTGGCCCTCATTACGATCCTGGCGTTAACCAATGGCGCTATTAGCGCCATGGTTAACGCCAGTAATTTACCGGATCTGCCATGGTGACATGGGGAATTACCGCCCCATTCCAAGGTTGGCGGGCGGTAATTCCCCATTTACCATTGGCCCTTCCCCATTCCCATTTTTGCCCCATAAGGCTCAATGGGAATGGGGAAGGCGGTAATCACCTTCGACCTTAACGGCTGGTCTGTACCAGCTGTTAAGGTAAGGACCCGCAAAGGGACCTCATAATCAGGCATTAAGGGATTACCGGTACCAGTACCCTTACCAGTACCGGTAATCCCTTAACGCCAGGGTCGTAATGAGGGCCATTGTATCGTGGTATGACCTTTTGACCATCTTTTAATGTATGGTGCCATCTATGAATGCATACAAAAGGTTTGAATGCACAGATTCCGTAAGGGTTCTATTTTAATCATGCATTCATAATTAGACCTATCAATCCCCTACACATTCTGAAATCATTTAGGCGAAGTGGTCATTATTGGTTCTGACCCCAATGCTCATTTCTATAACCCCGGTTCATACCATGTTTTTTCATTGGGTAGTTTGGTTGGTATAGGTAACAATTAAGATAAATGCCAAGTGGGCTTGTCCATACTAACCTATCCACAACCATAGCTTGTTCGGTAATTATCAGGTCTTAACTGCAAATATACACATGTATCCTTCAAATATATATAATGTTAAACATCCATAGAAAAACCTTTGAGTCACCAAGGAAAAATGACAAACCATTCAAGAAATCCAATAAATAAGCTCATAAGAAATTCTAAAGTGTAACCAAATAAAAAAAGGAAAATCCATATAAACATCTCTTTGAGTTCATATATCTCGTTATTCATTCACAGTGTGTATGTTGAAAATGTTTGGTTTTAAATAGGTATAGAATATTAAGCTATTTCCTTATTACATATGTTAAAAGAGAAAGAAAAACAAAAAGGAAAAAGTTCAAGTTCAACCACTGTTTGCGAACGGTTGAATGATCTAAATACTCCAGAGCACAATTGTCCAATTCAATTGTGAACAGCTATTCAAACCACACATTTCTTTCTTTCTAGTTCTGCATGTTACATTTTAAAATATTTGTTGACAAACTTTCATAATTGAAAACTGACTGAAATCTCAACTCTACAAAGATAGTAATCACAGTGTTTTAGTAATCCATATTGAGATGTTTTAAGTGAAAAGGTGTACAGCTCTTCATATATATTATGTTCAACTGGGACTTTAGTGTTAAAATATTTAATTAATTTAGTTTCTGATCTTCTGATAGGCAGTTTTTGATTTCCTCCGCAAGTATGAACCTTAATATTTTTTGGGGCAAAACACGAAAATTCATTCAGATTCTTTTGGTGTATTTTGCAATTGGATATGACTGTCATCATTTTGTATTGTATATGCTTCATTTTGATGTATATGTTTTGCTCCCAATGTTCTGTTTATCACAGCTGTACATTTAAGCATATACAGCAAAATCTGTTTCAAAGGTCATAGTCTCCCCAATGTTTATTTTCTTGCCCGTAACTGGATGAGTGTAGGAGTATACATTAGAAGCATATTGACCTGCTTTATATTTCTGGAAACCGGATCTTCTTACATTCAACCAGGTCCTCTGACTTACTGTTTCTTCTCTACTAAAGAAACTGGGCACCAGAAGATATTTTAGTGATGTTGATTTACTAAAGGTCATCAGTGGATTTGCACCTAATTCTCATCCGAGATCGTTACCTGACACCAAAACATGCAATTTTATTTTTATTATGTACCTCACCTGATTTGTTTTATCATTGTACATACAGATCAGTCTGATTTCATCCCGCTTATGTGGAGTCTGTTTTTGACTTTTTTTTCTCCCACATCTTAATGAACAAGTCATGCCTGTTTTTGTTTTTGGCATTACCCAATGATGTCTCAATAATATTTTTAGGGTAACGTACAGCCCTAAATCTAAGAGCAGTTATTTTTGACAGTTCAAGGAGCTTGGCATCTTCTGAGCAGTTATATATAAATGCTTTACGTATTTTGTTGCACAGGTTCTGTGTGTGCGTTTGTGTCTGTGTATACATATGTATAGATATTCCCATGACTGAAGAGGGCGAGACACTTAGTGCCATAATTGATGGAAATCTGGTCGTTTATGAGGATAAGATCAAATAGTGGAAACACAGGAAATTCATCCATGATAAAATTGACTATGACACAGTTAACATTTTCACTTTTGCCAAGAGGTTTGATACTCTCCGTCGTCTGGCCCAGTCCCAGACCATTGCATCCATCCAGAAGGTAGTTGGGAGCATGTCTTCTGATTACGATGTATCTCATTCTGAAAATGATGAGCCCACTGTAAGGCTCAATTTTTTAGAAGAAATGCGGCTCCTGTGCGTAGACGGCAAATCACAGAAACAGGGCAGAGTTCGCGGGAAAGGCTGTGGAAGAAAAACAGCAGTTGGAAAAAAAACAGTTGAGGGCAACATTGGACAGGACTCAAACAATGATTCCCACAGCAGATTAACTCACTTTGGAGCCCCGTCCAAGAAATGAATTAATTGCCCAATTCACAGGTGATCAATTTGCCTACCCATATCCTTACCAACAATCAACTAGAGCTCCTTAGATTAGGACTCAATTTTTGCCCCACGTCCACATTTGACTATGTCCAAACCCACCTTGACTTTGATTAATTCTTTCAGAAAATCAAATTAAAGAAATTCTTTGTCAATAATCTGGCCAAACCCTCCTGATCGACACCACGCACAGGCCAGACGAACTTGCCGATTTCTGGCATTGAGACATTGGGCCTCATTCCAAGTCGGGCGGTACCCATGCCGGAAAAACCAGCAGGTTTCCGCCAGACCCAGAATGAATTACCGGCTCCGGACTTGCCAGAATTACCGGGGCATTTCAGCGGTAATTCTGAAGCCGGCATCTGTTACCCCCCATTCCCATGGAGTCCCATAGGACTCCATGGGAATGGGAACCGTGGAAACACCAGCACCCTAATTAACGGTGCCAGTGTTTCCATTTCGGTCAGCAGGCGGGTGGCGTTACTGCTGCCAAGTCAAACCTGGCGAGAGTAAGGCCACCCGCCTGCTAAACTCATAGCCTGCCGGTCCGGAGACAACGGTGGCGTGGGATTACGCCACCATTTTTTCTGGACTGGCAGGGTCATAATGAGGCCCATTGTCTGATTTGGCCACATTGGGGGATGTCTCGTTTGATCTGACTGACACTGATTTTGGAGAGCTGAATATTTATCCAGGTTGATCTACTGGCTCCCATTTGAAATCCACATCCAAGTTTAATCGCCCATGCCAACGGGAGGATGCATGGAAGCATTTTATTATCTTTACATTGCAAATTACGGGAAATTGCGCAAGTCTTCAAACAAATCAGTGCATCGTAATCTCAGTGAGGTGCAACACAAGTCTATTTTGGAATTACAAGACTTGAAGGACATTTTTATCAAACCCTCAGACAACGGCTCCATCATTGGGCCTCATTCCGAGTAGGGCGGTAAGGGATACCGGGCACCGGTAAGGAGACCGGTGCCGGTAATCCATTACCGCTCTACTAGGAGGTCCATTAGCGGGTCCCTTCCTTAACACCTGGTCGGACTAGGTGTTAACGACGGGACCCGTTAAGGGACTTCAGAGCTAATAACGGTACCGCAAATTGCGGTACCGTTATTAGCTACTTCCCCATTCCCATTGAGCGCTATGGGGGCTCAAATGGGAATGGGGAATGTTTTTTTCAATGGGGACTTACAGGCCCTGCAAAGGTCCGCATTGAACGAGACCGGTGCCGGTACCGTTATTGGAGGCAGTCATGGTGCAAATAGCGCCATGACTACCTCCAATCTCGGAATGAGGCCCATGGGGCCTCATTGCGACTTTGGAGGTAGCCATGCCCTTAACAAGGGCATGTCTGCCTCCAAAACTGTGTCTGGGTCAGGGTTCCCTGAATGGGGAAATACCGGGCCATTCTGAGTATGGAGGGCCCGGTATTTCCTCCTTCAGGGAAACCGGGCCCGGTCCTTCCCCATTCCCTTTCGAGCCCCCATAGGGCTAAAACCAGACGTCCAGAGCGGGTCCCGCGAAGGAACCTCATAATATTGCGGAATGGGTTTAACGGCACCGGCACCATTAGCGGCGCCGTTAAACCCATTCCGCAATAATTATAATGAGGCCCATGGTGTTTATGGCACAAATAGATTTAGCCCCTGCCAACACATTAATTTTGAGGAGGAGAAAGTTTCTAAAAAAACTTGCCTTTGGAATAACCATTAACAAGTAACAAGGTCAAACTTTCGGAAAAGTTGGAATATTCCTTCCAGAGCCAGTGTTCAGTCAAAGACAATTTTATGTTGCAATGTCTCGAGTTCGTACATCATCTGATGTCAAAATTAAGATAATTTAAGACAAGCAAGGAAAGATATTACCTCACAGTGGTTAAATATGTATAAAAAACATTATTTTCATGGAAATATACTTCATATAAATATGTAGGTTTTGTCAGTTAGCTTAGTTACAATATACTTATGTATTATGTAATTATTCATTGTAATATTTTTTGGTATGTACTATTAGGTCAATGATATTCTCCATGTACGTGTTAAACTTTATTTTACTTTAATTTACTTTATGTTATCATCTCATGTCTACGTTACTGTTTATATTTTCAATTCTTTATTTTGAAAAAAAATAGTTTCCTATTAACATAAATAACATTAAAATATAAACACTCTTAAAATGTTTTCATTTACGCACTTTAGCCCATGTACACAGCTTTTCCACTAGTATATATATATATATATTTGCAAAATGGTTCTGTATGACGGTATGAAGGTCGATTACCTTCAATAAGTGAAGTATTGTGATGGAATAGAGGCCTAGAGGTAATGAAATAACTTGCTTTAACCTGCATGCCAGAAGCGACAGCATGTCCCGTACACTACAACTGCACTGAGCAAGTAAACTTGTTTGCCCAGACCCAATATGCATCCCTCTTTCATTCATAGCAATAAAATGGCAATTTCAAGCTGACAGAAGCTGCTGCCTCAGCCAAGTGACACCAGGATTCATTCAAAGAGGGCGAAGAAGGAAACAATTTCATTTTGGAGACAATGGGCCTCATTACGACCCTTGCAGAATGGGTTTAACGGCACCGGTAATGGTGCCGGTGCACCCATTCCACCCTATTACGAGGTTCCCTTGCGGGACCCGGAACAGACGTCTGGTAAAACCAGACATACTTTCTGGGTCCACCGAGGGGACCAAGGAGCTAATAACGGGCCCGTTATTAGCTCCATCCCCATTCTCATTGAGCCCTATGGGGGCTCAAATGGGAATGGGGAATGGTATTGTGAATGAGGAATTACCGGGAACTCCAAGGTTGGAATGACCCGGTAATTCCTCATTCACAGACCACGGACCAGGACACGATTTTGGAGGCAGCCATGGCGTTAATAGCACCATGGCTACCTCCAAACTCGTAAAGAGGACCAATGTGTGCACGCTTTGGTATTTTTGGGCTGTACTGCAAGACAAATGAATGGTGTCAAATGCACGTGTTATTATGAGGTTTTGTGTGCATGAATTTGACTTTTTTTAGGTGTATAGCACAGTCGTGTGTGGCTGCGTGTTGTGCACATACTTTGGTGGGTGAAGTGCACACACTTCAAGTTGTTGGGATGCGGTATCCAAACAATTCTTTTGGGGGCGTAGTGCACATGTGCTCTATTCAAGGCCCAAGTAAAGAGTGCACGTGGGTAAATGTCAGATACATTTTCTAGATGGTGGATGCTGACCCCTTTGGGCGTTTTAAGCCATTTGCTCTAAGGGATAGCTTATTTCCTCACAAGTGATTTCACAGCAACTACAGGCTGCTGTTCTGCTGACAGATGTACCCACATGAGATTTTTCAGCAACCAAAGGCTGCAGTTCTGCGAACAGCTTTCATATGTCCTCACAGGTGATCTAATAGGAAGCAAAGGCTGCAGTTCTGCCTCCATAACTGATTTCATTACCTCCAAGTTGCTCTTCCTCGTCCCAGTATTTACATGTGAGGTACCCATGGGCGTAGCTTTAGGGGGATAAGGGTGTTTGTACCCCCCCAACTTTTGGTGCACACCATTTTGTCCCACTCATTTGGCAGGGCCCTCTTTTATTTAGATGTCATGTCGCCCCAACATTTGCAGCAAAGGTACTCCACTGGAGGTGCCACCCTCCATTCCAGAAACCCTTTCTTTATTTCCACTTGTTTCACATGCCCCTCTACACCTACCAGGAGTATAACACTGCCAACTTGCCAGCATGCACTAGTAAACATTTGTCTTGCCTCAAGGCAGGGACTCAGGAAGGTAGCTGGGCTACCTTGTGAAACATTACTCTCTCTATGTGGGGCTCTGATAGGCAACAGATTCAGATTCCTCTTTCGGTGGTGCAACCGCTCTGCTGGGCTTAGCCGTGACAGGTAAGGTGAGAATACATTCCTCGTGCACCTGCTAACTGAGGAGTTACCGGTCGAGGAATTTCGGAAGGTGCTTCAGCGGGGCTTATTCAGGGTCAGACTGTGGCATAACATTGGGCCTCATTATGGCTTTGACTGCCACCAAAACCGAGTCTGTGTTCCCTGAATGGGGAATTACCGGGCCATTCCAAGTTTGGAGGGCCCGGTAATTCCTCCTTCAGGGAACCCGGCCCCGGACCTTCCCCATTCCCATTTGAGCCCCCATAGGGCTCAATGGGAATGGGTGCAGGGAGCTAACAACGGGCCGATTACGACCGGTCCGTTGTTAGCTCCCTGGTCCCCTCGCGGGACCCGGTAAGGACGCCTGGTTTTACCAGGCGTCCCGCGAGGGGTCCTTGTAATCTTGCGGAATGGGTTTAACGGGTCAGCCACCATTAGCGGCACCCGTTAACCCATTCCGCAAAGATTGTAATGAGGCCCATTGTCTCCGGCACTAATGAAAAACTGGTCCATAGTTGCAAATGGCAATTCAGTACTTTTGTGACAGTCTGTTTGAGTAGTACCCAAAGGGGAGGTTTTTCTGAAAATGTGATACAAATTGCTCATTTTAAAGAATATTTATTCAATAAAACTAGTCCGAACTACTAGCCACATGGTGAAGTAACTTACCAAACTCGCTGACATTGGCCAAAAAAGTGGGCCACTTTGACCAAGGAAACTGGCCCACACTAGCATTTTGCGTTTTTGGTTCGGGCCTTACCCTGTTGCCCTATAGGCCAGTCCGAGCCTGGGCTGATAGCACTCTTTGTGAAGATGTGATGATCTGCAGATAAGTTGTAGAGCACTGGTCTATGCATACCATTCTGGGCGACGGTAAGGAGAACGGAGGATAAACAATGAAAGTAAGAGCACACCATTTGGTTTTTTCAAGCCGCGCATGTGCAACCACTATAGTGCTGTGGGAAACATGGGCTGAACAAGCAAGGTTGCCATGTTGGTTTGGGCTTGGCAAGACGGAGATGCGCATGTGTGCTGAGTGCAGAAGTGTATTTGATGCTGGGAGTGTGGTTACTTTGTAAATGTTCCCAACATGCTGTGCAGCAGGCTTTTTCAAGTATGGGGAAATGGTCTGAGAAACATAAACATGCGGAAACAGAGCAGCAGTCTTCCATCTCTTCTCCAGATTGGACCCGGAAGAGGCATAAAAGAAAGTTTGGGATATAACCAGGGACGTCATTTAGGGGTCACCAGGGGATGCAAATGCGACCCCTGTGGTCTCCCTTGCTACCCCTAAAGAAAAAAAAACGGTATTTTTTCTTTTTTTGTGTGATCAGCGCCATAGGGCTCTTTGCTTCTGGAGTGGCTAACTTTCTTGTTCGGGCCTCTTAAAAAAATAAATTAAAAAAAAAACAGTGGGCTAAAACCAGATGTCCAGAGCGGGTCCCGCGAGGGAACCTCATAATATTGCGGAATGGGTTTAACGGCACCGGCACCATTAGCGTCGCCGTTAAACCCATTCCGCAATAGTTATAATGACGCCCATGGTGTTTATGGCACAAATAGATTTAGCCCCTGCCAACACATTAATTTTGAGGAGGAGAAAGTTTCTAAAAAAACTTGCCTTTGGAATAACCATTAACAAGTAACAAGGTCAAACTTTCGGAAAAGTTGGAATATTCCTTCCAGAGCCAGTGTTCAGTCAAAGACAATTTTATGTTGCAATGTCTCGAGTTCGTACATCATCTGATGTCAAAATTAAGATAAATTAAGACAAGCAAGGAAATATATTACCTCACAGTGGTTAAATATGTATAAAAAACATTATTTTCATGGAAATATACTTCATATAAATATGTAGGTTTTGTCAGTTAGCTTAGTTACAATATACTTATGTATTATGTAATTATTCATTGTAATATTTTTTGGTATGTACTATTAGGTCAATGATATTCTCCATGTACGTGTTAAACTTTATTTTACTTTAATTTACTTTATGTTATCATCTCATGTCTACGTTACTGTTTATATTTTCAATTCTTTATTTTGAAAAAAAATAGTTTCCTATTAACATAAATAACATTAAAATATAAACACTCTTAAAATGTCTTCATTTACGCACTTTAGCCCATGTACACAGCTTTTCCACCAGTATATATATATATATATTTGCAAAATGGTTCTGTATGAAGGTATGAAGGTCGATTACCTTCAATAAGTGAAGTATTGTGATGGAATAGAGGCCTAGAGGTAATGAAATAACTTGCTTTAACCTGCATGCCAGAAGCGATAGCATGTCCCGTACACTACAACTGCACTGAGCAAGTAAACTTGTTTGCCCAGACCCAATATGCATCCCTCTTTCATTTATAGCAATAAAATGGCAATTTCAAGCTGACAGAAGCTGCTGCCTCAGCGAAGTGACACCAGGATTCATTCAAAGAGGGCGAAGAAGGAAACAATTTCATTTTGGAGACAATGGGCCTCATTACGACCCTTGCAGAATGGCTTTAACGGCACCGGTAATGGTGCCGGTGCACCCATTCCACCCTATTACGAGGTTCCCTTGCGGGACCCGGAACAGACGTCTGGTAAAACCAGACGTACTTTCTGGGTCCACCGAGGGGACCAAGGAGCTAATAACGGGCCCGTTATTAGCTCCATCCCCATTCTCATTGAGCCCTATGGGGGCTCAAATGGGAATGGGGAATGGTATTGTGAATGAGGAATTACCGGGAACTCCAAGGTTGGAATGACCCGGTAATTCCTCATTCACAGACCACGGACCAGGACACGATTTTGGAGGCAGCCATGGCGTTAATAGCACCATGGCTACCTCCAAACTCGTAAAGAGGACCAATGTGTGCACGCTTTGGTATTTTTGGGCTGTACTGCAAGACAAATGAATGGTGTCAAATGCACGTGTTATTATGAGGTTTTGTGTGCATGAATTTGACTTTTTTTAGGTGTACAGCACAGTCGTGTGTGGCTGCGTGTTGTGCACATACTTTGGTGGGTGAAGTGCACACACTTCAAGTTGTTGGGATGCGGTATCCAAACAATTCTTTTGGGGGCGTAGTGCAAATGTGCTCTATTCAAGGCCCAAGTAAAGAGTGCACGTGGGTAAATGTCAGATACATTTTCTAGATGGTGGATGCTGACCCCTTTGGGCGTTTTAAGCCATTTGCTCTAAGGGATAGCTTATTTCCTCACAAGTGATTTCACAGCAACTACAGGCTGCTGTTCTGCTGACAGATGTACCCACATGAGATTTTTCAGCTACCAAAGGCTGCAGTTCTGCGAACAGCTTTCATATGTCCTCACAGGTGATCTAATAGGAAGCAAAGGCTGCAGTTCTGCCTCCACAACTGATTTCATTATCTCCTAGTTGCTCTTCCTCGTCCCAGTATTTAGATGTGAGGTACCCATGGGCGTAGCTTTAGGGGGATAAGGGTGTTTGTACCCCCCCAACTTTTGGTGCACACCATTTTGTCCCACTCATTTGGCAGGGCCCTCTTTTATTTAGATGTCATGTCGCCCCAACATTTGCAGCA
The DNA here is from genome assembly GCF_040938575.1 of Ambystoma mexicanum. Lineage (NCBI taxonomy): Eukaryota > Metazoa > Chordata > Amphibia > Caudata > Ambystomatidae > Ambystoma > Ambystoma mexicanum. The sequence goes on along the minus strand of NC_090926.1, from coordinate 247,297,955 downwards.
AAGGTACGCCACTGGAGGTGCCACCCTCCATTCCAGAAACCCTTTCTTTAATTCCACTTGTTTCACATGCCCCTCTACACCTACCAGGAGTATAACACTGCCAACTTACCAGCATGCACTAGTAAACATTTGTCTTGCCTCAAGGCAGGGACTCAGGAAGGTAGCTGGGCTACCTTGTGAAACATTACTCTCTCTATGTGGGGCTCTGATAGGCAACAGATTCAGATTCCTCTTTCGGTGGTGCAACCGCTCTGCTGGGCTTAGCCGTGACAGGTAAGGTGAGAATACATTCCTCGTGCACCTGCTAACTGAGGAGTTACCAGTCGAGGAATTTCGGAAGGTGCTTCAGCGGGGCTTATTCAGGGTCAGACTGTGGCATAACATTGGGCCTCATTATGGCTTTGACTGCCACCAAAACCGAGTCTGTGTTCCCTGAATGGGGAATTACCGGGCCATTCCAAGTTTGGAGGGCCCGGTAATTCCTCCTTCAGGGAACCCGGCCCCGGACCTTCCCCATTCCCATTTGAGCCCCCATAGGGCTCAATGGGAATGGGTGCAGGGAGCTAACAACGGGCCGATTACGACCGGCCCGTTGTTAGCTCCCTGGTCCCCTCGCGGGACCCGGTAAGGACGCCTGGTTTCACCAGGCGTCCCGCGAGGGGTCCTTGTAATCTTGCGGAATGGGTTTAACGGGTCAGCCTCCATTAGCGGCACCCGTTAACCCATTCCGCAAAGATTGTAATGAGGCCCATTGTCTCCGGCACTAATGAAAAACTGGTCCATAGTTGCAAATGGCAATTCAGTACTTTTGTGACAGTCTGTTTGAGTAGTACCCAAAGGGGAGGTTTTTCTGAAAATGTGATACAAATTGCTCATTTTAAAGAATATTTATTCAATAAAACTAGTCCGAACTACTAGCCACATGGTGAAGTAACTTACCAAACTCGCTGACATTGGCCAAAAAAGTGGGCCACTTTGACCAAGGAAACTGGCCCACACTAGCATTTTGCGTTTTTGGTTCGGGCCTTACCCTGTTGCCCTATAGGCCAGTCCGAGCCTGGGCTGATAGCACGCTTTGTGAAGATGTGATGATCTGCAGATAAGTTGTAGAGCACTGGTCTATGCATACCATTCTGGGCGACGGTAAGGAGAACGGAGGATAAACAATGAAAGTAAGAGCACACCATTTGGCTTTTTCAAGCCGCGCATGTGCAACCACTATAGTGCTGTGGGAAACATGGGCTGAACAAGCAAGGTTGCCATGTTGGTTTGGGCTTGGCAAGACGGAGATGCGCATGTGTGCTGAGTGCAGAAGTGTATTTGATGCTGGGAGTGTGGTTACTTTGTAAATGTTCCCAACATGCTGTGCAGCAGGCTTTTTCAAGTATGGGGAAATGGTCTGAGAAACATAAACATGCGGAAACAGAGCAGCAGTCTTCCATCTCTTCTCCAGATTGGACCCGGAAGAGGCATAAAAGAAAGTTTGGGATATAACCAGGGACGTCATTTAGGGGTCACCAGGGGATGCAAATGCGACCCCTGTGGTCTCCCTTGCTACCCCTAAAGAAAAAAAAACGGTATTTTTTCTTTTTTTGTGTGATCAGCGCCATAGGGCTCTTTGCTTCTGGAGTGGCTAACTTTCTTGTTCGGGCCTCTTAAAAAAATAAATTAAAAAAAAAACAGTGGGCTAAAACCAGATGTCCAGAGCGGGTCCCGCGAGGGAACCTCATAATATTGCGGAATGGGTTTAACGGCACCGGCACCATTAGCGGCGCCGTTAAACCCATTCCGCAATAGTTATAATGAGGCCCATGGTGTTTATGGCACAAATAGATTTAGCCCCTGCCAACACATTAATTTTGAGGAGGAGAAAGTTTCTAAAAAAACTTGCCTTTGGAATAACCATTAACAAGTAACAAGGTCAAACTTTCGGAAAAGTTGGAATATTCCTTCCAGAGCCAGTGTTCAGTCAAAGACAATTTTATGTTGCAATGTCTCGAGTTCGTACATCATCTGATGTCAAAATTAAGATAAATTAAGACAAGCAAGGAAAGATATTACCTCACAGTGGTTAAATATGTATAAAAAACATTATTTTCATGGAAATATACTTCATATAAATATGTAGGTTTTGTCAGTTAGCTTAGTTACAATATACTTATGTATTATGTAATTATTCATTGTAATATTTTTTGGTATGTACTATTAGGTCAATGATATTCTCCATGTACGTGTTAAACTTTATTTTACTTTAATTTACTTTATGTTATCATCTCATGTCTACGTTACTGTTTATATTTTCAATTCTTTATTTTGAAAAAAAATAGTTTCCTATTAACATAAATAACATTAAAATATAAACACTCTTAAAATGTCTTCATTTACGCACTTTAGCCCATGTACACAGCTTTTCCACCAGTATATATATATATATATTTGCAAAATGGTTCTGTATGAAGGTATGAAGGTCGATTACCTTCAATAAGTGAAGTATTGTGATGGAATAGAGGCCTAGAGGTAATGAAATAACTTGCTTTAACCTGCATGCCAGAAGCGACAGCATGTCCCGTACACTACAACTGCACTGAGCAAGTAAACTTGTTTGCCCAGACCCAATATGCATCCCTCTTTCATTTATAGCAATAAAATGGCAATTTCAAGCTGACAGAAGCTGCTGCCTCAGCGAAGTGACACCAGGATTCATTCAAAGAGGGCGAAGAAGGAAACAATTTCATTTTGGAGACAATGGGCCTCATTACGACCCTTGCAGAATGGGTTTAACGGCACCGGTAATGGTGCCGGTGCACCCATTCCACCCTATTACGAGGTTCCCTTGTGGCACCCGGAACAGACGTCTGGTAAAACCAGACGTACTTTCTGGGTCCACCGAGGGGACCAAGGAGCTAATAACGGGCCCGTTATTAGCTCCATCCCCATTCTCATTGAGCCCTATGGGGGCTCAAATGGGAATGGGGAATGGTATTGTGAATGAGGAATTACCGGGAACTCCAAGGTTGGAATGACCCGGTAATTCCTCATTCACAGACCACGGACCAGGACACGATTTTGGAGGCAGCCATGGCGTTAATAGCACCATGGCTACCTCCAAACTCGTAAAGAGGACCAATGTGTGCACGCTTTGGTATTTTTGGGCTGTACTGCAAGACAAATGAATGGTGTCAAATGCACGTGTTATTATGAGGTTTTGTGTGCATGAATTTGACTTTTTTTAGGTGTACAGCACAGTCGTGTGTGGCTGCGTGTTGTGCACATACTTTGGTGGGTGAAGTGCACACACTTCAAGTTGTTGGGATGCGGTATCCAAACAATTCTTTTGGGGGCGTAGTGCAAATGTGCTCTATTCAAGGCCCAAGTAAAGAGTGCACGTGGGTAAATGTCAGATACATTTTCTAGATGGTGGATGCTGACCCCTTTGGGCGTTTTAAGCCATTTGCTCTAAGGGATAGCTTATTTCCTCACAAGTGATTTCACAGCAACTACAGGCTGCTGTTCTGCTGACAGATGTACCCACATGAGATTTTTCAGCTACCAAAGGCTGCAGTTCTGCGAACAGCTTTCATATGTCCTCACAGGTGATCTAATAGAAAGCAAAGGCTGCAGTTCTGCCTCCACAACTGATTTCATTACCTCCTAGTTGCTCTTCCTCGTCCCAGTATTTAGATGTGAGGTACCCATGGGCGTAGCTTTAGGGGGATAAGGGTGTTTGTACCCCCCCAACTTTTGGTGCACACCATTTTGTCCCACTCATTTGGCAGGGCCCTCTTTTATTTAGATGTCATGTCGCCCCAACATTTGCAGCAAAGGTACTCCACTGGAGGTGCCACCCTCCATTCCAGAAACCCTTTCTTTAATTCCACTTGTTTCACATGCCCCTCTACACCTACCAGGAGTATAACACTGCCAACTTACCAGCATGCACTAGTAAACATTTGTCTTGCCTCAAGGCAGGGACTCAGGAAGGTAGCTGGGCTACCTTGTGAAACATTACTCTCTCTATGTGGGGCTCTGATAGGCAACAGATTCAGATTCCTCTTTCGGTGGTGCAACCGCTCTGCTGGGCTTAGCCGTGACAGGTAAGGTGAGAATACATTCCTCGTGCACCTGCTAACTGAGGAGTTACCGGTCGAGGAATTTCGGAAGGTGCTTCAGCGGGGCTTATTCAGGGTCAGACTGTGGCATAACATTGGGCCTCATTATGGCTTTGACTGCCACCAAAACCGAGTCTGTGTTCCCTGAATGGGGAATTACCGGGCCATTCCAAGTTTGGAGGGCCCGGTAATTCCTCCTTCAGGGAACCCGGCCCCGGACCTTCCCCATTCCCATTTGAGCCCCCATAGGGCTCAATGGGAATGGGTGCAGGGAGCTAACAACGGGCCGATTACGACCGGCCCGTTGTTAGCTCCCTGGTCCCCTCGCGGGACCCGGTAAGGACGCCTGGTTTTACCAGGCGTCCCGCGAGGGGTCCTTGTAATCTTGCGGAATGGGTTTAACGGGTCAGCCTCCATTAGCGGCACCCGTTAACCCATTCCGCAAAGACTGTAATGAGGCCCATTGTCTCCGGCACTAATGAAAAACTGGTCCATAGTTGCAAATGGCAATTCAGTACTTTTGTGACAGTCTGTTTGAGTAGTACCCAAAGGGGAGGTTTTTCTGAAAATGTGATACAAATTGCTCATTTTAAAGAATATTTATTCAATAAAACTAGTCCGAACTACTAGCCACATGGTGAAGTAACTTACCAAACTCGCTGACATTGGCCAAAAAAGTGGGCCACTTTGACCAAGGAAACTTGCCCACACTAGCATTTTGCGTTTTTGGTTCGGGCCTTACCCTGTTGCCCTATAGGCCAGTCCGAGCCTGGGCTGATAGCACGCTTTGTGAAGATGTGATGATCTGCAGATAAGTTGTAGAGCACTGGTCTATGCATACCATTCTGGGCGACGGTAAGGAGAACGGAGGATAAACAATGAAAGTAAGAGCACACCATTTGGCTTTTTCAAGCCGCGCATGTGCAACCACTATAGTGCTGTGGGAAACATGGGCTGAACAAGCAAGGTTGCCATGTTGGTTTGGGCTTGGCAAGACGGAGATGCGCATGTGTGCTGAGTGCAGAAGTGTATTTGATGCTGGGAGTGTGGTTACTTTGTAAATGTTCCCAACATGCTGTGCAGCAGGCTTTTTCAAGTATGGGGAAATGGTCTGAGAAACATAAACATGCGGAAACAGAGCAGCAGTCTTCCATCTCTTCTCCAGATTGGACCCGGAAGAGGCATAAAAGAAAGTTTGGGATATAACCAGGGACGTCATTTAGGGGTCACCAGGGGATGCAAATGCGACCCCTGTGGTCTCCCTTGCTACCCCTAAAGAAAAAAAAACGGTATTTTTTCTTTTTTTGTTTGCTCAGCGCCATAGGGCTCTTTGCTTCTGGAGTGGCTAACTTTCTTGTTCGGGCCTCTTAAAAAAATAAATTAAAAAAAAAACAGTGGTTCCACAAGTCTAACACTTTCAACAGTGACCCTAAATAAGAAAGAATAGGAATACCAAATAATGTGTCTTTCTGGAATTCTATACTATAATTGCTATACATTAAAGGTTTATTTCAGGCACACCAAGGGGTGAGTCACTGATTTAGGGCCTCATTCACGGTAGGCGGTAAGGGTTTACCGGTACTGGTATTTTACCGGTACCGGTAAAACCTTACTGCCTTACTACGAGGTCCTTTTGCGGGTTAGGGAATTTAACGCCTGCTGGGTTTTGCAGGCGTTAAAACCCAACCCGCAAAGGGACCCAGGGAGCTAATTACGGTACCGCAATTTGCGGTGCCGTAATTAGCACCTTCCCCTTTCCCATTATGCCCTATAGGGCAAAAATGGGAATGGGGAAGGGCAATGGTGGAAGGGGGAATTACCGCCCCGCCAACCTTGGAATGGGGCGGTAATTCCCCTTTCCACCAAGGCGGTGCCGGTATTTTACCGGCATGAACCATGGCGCTAATTGCGCCATGGTTCTCCGCCTACCGTGTAATGAGGCCCTTAGTCTGTGCTTAAACACCTCAACTCAGCCTTTCATCCTTCCGAGTTCGATAAATGAGTACCAACACAGGTTGGGTGATATTGTAAGCATATTTTTTCTATATAAAGCGCTTAAGCGTAAGTGTTATATAATAACACATCATTATCATTTGGCCATGGATGTCTGCTTGCATTCACAGTAATTTGGTAATATGGGCCTATAATCACTGATCTTAATGATACATATGGTTATCCATTCTTGTAGGAAATGTATATCACATTATAGTGATATCGTAATAATATTTGTCACAGTGTACTTAGGAACAATGCTACGCAGTGTACTTAGGAACAATGCTATGTGATTCCACTTCCTGTTTTCTCAAGGGGTTCCCGCGATATCACTTCAGGGTGGGGTCAAAAAACTTTCTGTGGACGGCCGCCAGGGGGCGCACGGATGAGCCTAACCTCCGTGTGAGCTCCGTGCTCCTTGGTCCCATAAGTGACTTGAGCCCCCACTTGTGGACCCCCCCTGGTATAACTTGGAGAATCTGCTGTGGGAACCGACCCCCCTCCAAGCAACCGCAAACACGGAAGAAATCGGAGCAGGGAAAGCCGAGAACTTCGCTCCGCAAGTTTCATCCCCTGGCTGCGGCCTGGAGCGTATGCTGCCTCCGAAAGTGAAAGTGGAATCGTGCCCGTGCATCTGGAGGACAGCGGTACGCAGCCCAAGGAGGCGACAACTGCAACATCACCCCATGCTGGGTGGGGAGGACCCTGCCTGGAGGGCACACCACAAGGGAAGTGACAGCCTCTGGACGGCGCACCTCGCCGGCGCCCCCATGTGAGGAGCATCCGGTGAAGAGTGCATCTTCGCCAAACGAATCATTGTGGAGAGATCCCCACTGGACTTAGCCAATACCTACGGCGAACGACCCGCGTCGCCTGCTCCCCCTCGGGTGCTGGAGCAAGAGCGGTGTCCCGTTTCGGGAGCGGGAGACTCCTACCGCGTCTGGCCCCCGCTCAGTGTAAGCACCGCAGTCCTGGGGATCACTGCCCTCTCTGCTGCCAAACCCTGAAGTCGGCCACCCGACCGGCCCTCCCCGTGCTGAGACTGACCCTGTTATCCGGCGGGCGGCTGTAACGCACTGCACCCCCACCTGCAGCCTCGAGTCTACGTGAGGCTCTCGGGCGGTGGAACTCCCGGCCCTGCAGGGACACAGCCTCTCTCACACCATTGAACCTTGCGCGTCTGTTGGCGCGAATCCTGCAAAGACACTGTTGCTCGCGCTGTGTGGCCGCATCGTTTGCGTTGCACAGACAAATATAAACCTCAGTGCAGGCCCTCTAGGCTACCCAAAAAGCATCACGCTCACCTTTAGCTTCGACGGGCAACACAGACTACTGTACAAGGTGAAACACCAAGCCATCCTGAACCTCCTGTAATACGGACTGGGCCCCAGGCATCACCCTCGCAGCTCCTCTCGCAACACCCCACTCCCAGAAGAATTGCCCACGCGCCTCACATAGCCCCATCAAGTGAAAGCAAGGAACAAGCTAGCCTACTAAGTAAATGGCCCGTTGAAGCTCCCAGGGAATCCAGCAGAATCTCCCACACAGGGAGGTTGGGGAGACATCTGTGACCCATTAAGAGGTATGGAGAACGTTTAAGTACTTGTACGGTAGGCCCGACCGACCTGTTTCACTCAGAGCACGCCCTCGGAACCAATCTGAGACCCCTGATCTCACACGTGTTGCCAGACACTTCTGAAGGTTGCCAATAATTTCGGGGGGACAGCCTTTGGGGCATGAATGCGCGCTTAATTGAACTAAACTGCTGGAATCACCCAGAAAACATCCGAAAAGGTCACTAGCAGGACAAGCTGCTGTTGAATAACTTGCTAAGGCTATGGAAATGATGTGTTGACATACTACTCTCCAGGAGCCACCCTGCAGATCAATTGTACCCGAACTTGCAAATCCGAATCGGCAACATTCTCTGGATTGTGGTTTCACCCGAGCATCTCCTCAGCCCCTCCAGGAGCTCCACGGAGGCCTGAATATTCAGGCTGCCTCGATTCTATGAACCTACACTACCGCTCAGAGGGTAGGGCCCCCGATTCAGGGGCGTGTGCCTCCTCTACCGCGAGAACTATTCTATGCACGCACGAAGCAGGCTTGCCAAATACGCATACACTTCGCCCCCGTTGACTTCTGACCAGAAAACAACAATGGCGACAGATCTCACTGGAGCGGAGGCTGCTGCCACCAAGGGAGACATCGCGGCATTACTGTCTGAGATAAAGACTCTGGGTGCCAACTTGGGCGGTAAGATTGACAGGATCTCCAAGAGAATGGACAACTTTGAGGAAAGACTGGAGGGTGTTGAGAACAATCTGGCGTCCATTGATACCTTGGAAGCCCAAATGGATACAAGGTTACGCAACATTGAACACAAGGAAGAGGAGATACGCCTGAAAATTGAGGATTTGGAAAACAGGGAAAGAAGGAATAATCTCCTCTTTTTTGGTATCCCAGAGTCCGAGGGAGAAACTGAAGACTCACTTAAGGCCACAATACACGACATCATAAAAATCTTGATGGCGGATGAAGAGATAGACGAGCCCAAAACTGAACGGATCCACAGGGCTGGGGGACCTCCTGGTGGCCCGCGTTCCGTTCTCGCAAAATTCCACCAATATCAGGACAGAAACAGGATCCTGATGAAGGCCGGATCCGGAGACTCACTCACAATGGGCAGTGCCCACATTACCCTCTTCCAGGATCTGTCGTCACTCACACTGGCATTAAGGCGCCTCTGCAGTCCCCTGACGAAATGGCTCAAGGAGAGGGGCACGAGATACAGGTGGGGATACCCCTTCTCCCTCACATTTGAACACGGTAGCATGAAAATTGTTCTGCGGTCCGAGGGGGAGATCAAGGATTGTATTGCGAATATTCTCGGGACGGCACCAAGAGAAGGTGACAGAGGTGAGACTGACCGCGCCAGAATCCAATGGGAACTCCAAGGCCCTAGAAGAAAGAGAGTAAAAGGATCAAGAAAAAACAGACGCCCGAATAACACACCTGATAATGGGAAATGAAGACGGACCTCTCGAACCTGGTGAACCAACGGACTGAATTTCAAGATTGAACTGTTCGAAGCCAAGCACTTATTGGCATGGAACGACGCGACAGCTGCAGAGACGGCAGTGCCAGGCGGCGGCAATCCTCCTTGAAGTAAGGGGGAGACGAATATCCCAAGAAAACGCCGGAGGACACATGTATCGTTATATTCTTGTTTCCTTTTTCGATGTTGTTGTTGACATATATGTAGTTGGGGGGGAAGGGGACTCAAAGATATGTTATGATGATATGCTTGAATGGGACCGTGAGGCAACGGCCCTACTGGTGGTCTGATACTGGACTCAACATTTCCATCATGGTCGAGTCGGATGCCGTCAAAATGTCAAAAATGGCAGACTTTCAGCTCCTGGACTCATTTGAATACCAGGTACTCAGAAAGGGGGGGAACAGGGGAGGGAAGGGAGTAGAGAAATTTGGGAACAGTAACAGCACCATCTGAACCAATCCGCAATATCGACTCCAGTGTGGAATTGAGAGACCGCACAATTGTCTGGGCGCCGGAAGTGAGTGACACCACGAAGAGACCCAACAATGGCATCAAATGATGAACTCAGAGTGGGAGAATCGCTCAGAGTTGGGTCCATCAATGTGAAGGGCCTGAACTCCCCGACCAAGAGGTCATTGGTGCTTAGGGAGTTTCGCAGATCTAATATTGATATACTCCTCCTGCAAGAGACTAAATTTGCCAAAGGGGACGAACGGAGCATCCTGGGGAAGCGGGGAGACCTGGAGTTCTGGGGTTCGGGCCCGCTCAGGAAGGGAGGAGTCGGCATCCTACTCAGGAAGGGAATCCAATTTGAAGTGGATAGGACATGGTCCGATGTGGCGGGTCGTGCCCTCCTGATAACGGGGAAAATAGCCAGAGTAAAAGTGACTATTTCCACTGTATACGCACCAAACACTGGACAGAATGCATTCCTCCAGAAAACGATCCCTAAAATAATGTTAGAGGCCACAGGTCATGTAATCCTGGGGAGAGACTTCAATCAGTGGGCTGACCCGGATATGGATTGGAAACCAGGTAACCCCGAAACAAGAAACCAAAATAAAGGCGGGCACACTGAACTCGCTGAGATAATGGACCTGTACGACATGAAGGATGTGTGGAGAATTATGCACCCTGACGCAACTGGATATACCTTTTACTCAAACCCCCATCACACGCTAACGCGTATTGATTACATATACCTCACAAGCGACCTCACAACCACTGCCCAACACTCAGATATTATGCTGATAACCTGGTCAGATCATGACATGGTACTAGTAGATATCTCCTGGGCCGAACTGCCTGTATTGGGAGGGAAGTGGAGGTGTAACGAGACCCTCTGGAAGGACCCAGTCTTCAAGATGGCTATGGAGACCGAAATTGATGAATATTTTAAAATGAATAACGACGGAGAGGTGTCCAAACAAATGGTCTGGGAAGCGGGGAAGGCCACATGGAGAGGTGTCTTAATACGTGAAGGGTCCTTCAAGAAGAGGCAGCGGAAGATCATGGAGCAAAGGTTACGGGCTGAAATAGGGCAATTAGAAGAAGAAGTGAGGAAGGACCCTAGGATAGACCCTGGAAAAATGAGAATAGCCCAGCAAAAAAGGGAAGAACTACGATTCCTAGAACATAATCAAGTCGTACACAAATTGCGGTTCCTAAAACGGAAATTCTATGAGAAAGGAGATAAATCCTACGCTTTATTGGCTGCCAGGCTCAGGGAACAAAGAGCAGAATGCAAGGTGAATGAAATAATTGAGGACTCCCCCTCCTCTCCCCTTCTCCCCCGCACTATCCCTGAATCCTTTGCTAATTTCTATGAGAAGCTTTACACCTCCGAAATAACCCCTGTCCAACTGGACATAACCTCGTACCTATCATTAATCACTATGCCCACAATAACGAACACAGACACTGAGTTACTTGACTCCCCAATCACTGAACTGGAGATACAGGACGCAATCAAAAGGCTAACACTGGGCAAATCCCCAGGGGAGGCTGGCTACACCGCCGGTTTCTATAAAACATTTACTAGGCAATTAACACCTTTCCTAGCAGAGTTATTTAACGAAATATTAGACACAGGTGTGGCCCCAGACTCCTTTAAAAGAGCATTGATAACAGTGATTCCCAAAGAGGGGAGGGACCCTAAAAATTGCGGATCATACCGTCCTATTTCCCTCCTTAACCTTGACGCAAAAATGTATGCCAGGGTACTGGCAGCCAGACTGGAGATGCTGATGCCCCATCTGATCCATCCAGACCAAGTCGGGTTTATACTTGGGAGACAGGGAGCTGACTCCATGCGCAAAAAACTACACCTTATCCATGTGTCTCACAATCTCCCCAATGACCCTGTTCTGTTGTCAATCGATGCAGAAAAGGCCTTTGATAGGGTGGAGAGGTAATTCCTGGGAGCAGTCCTGCAAAAGGTTGGAATAGGCCCCAAAGCTAGAAAGGGATAACAAGTGATATACACATCCCCCATGGCATCGATATTCGTAGACGGGGAATACTCCCGGTGGTTCGAACTGAAACGTGGGGCTAGACAGGGATGCCCCCTTTCTGCAATTCTATTTGCACTCTCGCTAGAACCCCTGGCACAAAAGATCAGAGCTGACCCTGCGATGGAGGGGATCTGGCTAGGACCGACAGAATATAAAATACCACTCTATGCGGATGACATTCTCCTCCACATAACCAACCCCTCTGAGTCCATCCCCCATGCCCTTAGACTAATGGATGAATATGGCCAATTCTCAGGTTTCAAAGTAAATAAGACTAAGTCCATCCTGTTCCCCCTTCAAGGAACTGTAGAAGAGAATGACGCCAAGTTCCTCCCACTAGGCCTTAAACTGGAGCACCTCGCGCTCCAATATCTGGGCATACGGATTACCAAAACCCTAAACGACTTACTTGAAGCCAACTTCCCTCCACTTCTCCAGAGATTTGCAGCTGACCTGAAGAAATGGAACAAACTCACGATCTCCTGGCTCGGCCGAATCAATGCGACCAAGATGGTATGCCTTCCCCGCTTCCTGTACCCCTTCCAAATGCTGCCGATTGAGATACCAAAAGGGTTCTTTACTGAAGCTAAAAAGATCATGATGAGATTCATATGGCAGGGGAAGAAACCAAGGATCCCATATACTACGCTGACGCTCCCCAAGGATAAGGGGGGGTCGGACTCCCCGACTTGAGAACTTATTACAAAGCTGCTTAGTTGCGCGTCTTAATCCCACACCTCAGAGACCATCATAACCTCCAATGGGTCCAAATGGACAACTACTACCTGTCCCCGGCCACATTATCAGAATGGCCGTGGACCCCTCACAAAAGGGTACTACGGAAAATCAAAGGTCACCCCATACTAAGCACCTTATGGAGTATATGGCATGCAGGCAAAGAAATGTGTAATATCACCACCTGGCCGTCCCCGCTCAGTCACTTATGGTCACCCGGCATAAACAACCATATACCCAACGTGGGCAGATACCAATCGTGGTATGAGGCAGGCTTGGAGAGAGTAGGACAGCTTCAGAAGAAAGATTCATTCATCACTCTACCAGAATTTACTGAGGCATTAGGCATAGGCTCCCCATCCACATTCCAGTATATCCAACTTAAAGGGGTCCTAACGAAAGCAGAATGGAAAGACAAATTGAACAGAGACTTGACCCCTTTCGAGAAGATTTTGGACTCTAAAGCAGACATGAAAGGTCTCATATCAGTAATGTATCAGGAATAAATAGCTTCGGGAGATGGATACACAGAATCCCTGAGGTCAAGATGGGAGAAAGACTTTGGGGAAGAAATACAACCCGAACAATGGGATATGATGTATAGAGCGGCCTCCAAAACATCAATATCCTGTCAATACAAGCTCCATGCCATCAAACTCCTGCACAGATGGCAATATGACCCCCTCAGGCTATCCAAAATGTCCCAAACAATGAGCCTAGCATGCTGGAGGAAGTGTGGTCAGATAGCCAATTATTGGCATATGTGGTGGGGTTGCCCGCGCATCAAAGTGTTCTGGAGCGAAGTCCTAGGGTGGATCAAGGAAATAGAAGGCAACCAAAGAGACGCTGACCCCTACTTAATACTTTTCGTCTTGGAAAGGGATGAAGACGACTGGACCAGAGTGAAGGGTTTGACCCCCCCACCTGTTACTAGCGGCAAGGGCGCTTCTGGTGATCAAATGGAAATCCGCAGTGGTGCCCGGAAAGAACGAATGGATCGCCTTAGCCACAAATATTTACTTAATGGAAACTATAACTGCTTCCCTACACGGCAAGGCCGCTCAATGTGAAGCCCTATGGATGGACTTTAAAAATAACACTTAACAATGGATCACAATTCCCAATCGGAGGACCCTGAAGACCCCTGATAAAAATGCGGAATCCAGTTAGCAACAACCGACGGGTTACCGAAATGAGTGCTCATCGCGCGCCCAGACAGCAGAGATATGACTATTGTACTTTCAATGTTCCCACGTTTCAATAACGAACACTGGATGTGTGCTAGAACAAGCAAGGGAGGGGGGCGGGGGGAAGGTTAAGTTCTTTAGTTATGGTAAAGACACCTCAAATTGTGAACTGGGACAAATTTTCCGAACCTCGTTATGGTATAATGAGCCTTGTCATTGATATGCAACCGACGGTTACTAATAGTGTATTATATGATGTGTACTTTATCGTTTTGTTTCTGTTACTTTTTGTTTGTGTTAAAACTAATAAAACCAAATTAAAAAAAAAACTTTCTGTGATGTCATCAGAGGTCAAGGGTCGTGTGATGTCAATTCCGCTACCCCTGGCTTTTTGGTGAAATGACGTCCCTTGATATAACAGAAAATGTACTTGGAAGTATTTCAAAACGTGGTTAAAAATAAGAAGCACTAAAAAGGAAAGGTTTCAATCCTCGTCTTCCTCTTCGGACTTGTCTTCCTGTTCTTCTACAACAACCTATGATTATCTCTCATGGTGAGCAATTAAAATGGAAAATACCTGCATAAAGAAACAGTGGCCTCAGTGTTAATTCAGGTTAACAACGATATCTGTATTTTTTTTTTATTAAGATCCCGCTCAATCTGCAGAAAGAACAACAAGGGCATCCTCTCCTCAATTCTGAAACAAACTCAAGCAGGCTTGCCTCTGCTTCCAAAAATGAAAGAAGAGAATTTTAGGGAGTTGAAATAACCAGAAGAAGTGACAGTTCCTTGGTTTTTGTGCTAAAATATATCTTTTAAAGGGGAAAGAGAAGCCCTTGACTCAGTTTCTGCAGGTGGACACTATCCTCGCCTGCTTAACAGGAAGATATTTAATGGCTCGGGAAGAAGCAATCAGAGAGATGACAGATAAGAAAGCAGATGTCTCCCTGAAAAAGGCTTATTGGGGGGCCCATTCATCTCCAAGGGGAGCCATGTATGCTTCCTATAATGCCAAAACATCACTGGGAAGGGGGTGGGCGGTTTCTCAAAAAATCGTAAAAGACACTGCATGATAGTACAGACACCGGCCCAATATTACAGGATTTCAGAGCACACATAGAATTCCTGCCTGACTTGGCACATTACTTGGTTAAGGCCTCAGCAATAGCCATGGGCTCAACTGCTGCCGGTCACTGCGTGTTAGAGATGAACATGCTAACTCACTCCAAAGAGCTACTTCATACAAAATCCCCTTTGAAAGGCATATGTTGATTGGGACATACTGGAGGATAATGTCCATAAAGAGGTCAAGGTGGGGAACTTCCATAGAAATCGAACATTAAAACTAAGTTATCTCACTACTCAAAATAGCAGAGAGCAGGCATTACGCAATGCCTCAAGAAGACGCTGTGGGGCTGTAATGTAAAAGTGGTCTCAGAGAAGCAAGAGGCCTCTGTCGCCCCCCCCCCCACCCACCCCCAAACAAAACAGAAGTCCTAATGCCAGACCAGTATTTTATTTTATTTTATTGTTTTTTTTATAACACGCTTAATACCTGAGTTCCGTTTCTACGCGCGGATCCGGGATTCAAACCTCTGTTGCTCTGCTTTGTCTTGCTCCCAAGACCAGCACGAGTACTGGATCGAATTGCTCACAGCACCATTAGACTCAGAGATCATTCACACTCCTCTGCCCAGGGGTAGTGCCAAGAAGATGGCTATGTTATATCCCATGCAGGATCTGGCCTGGAAGAAAGCAATTATGAAGGTGCCCTGTCAGGAGAATGGGTTCAGAGTCTACTCCATCATGCTTCTAGTGCCAATGCTATTGGGGAGGTTGGGAGGTTCAGGCTAGTCTTGGCCTTAAATAATTTGAATCATTATGTCAACAAAAACACTTCACAATGACATCTCTGCTGCAAGTCATACTCTTAATACATGGATGGAGATTTTCTGGCATCTTTGGACGGACAGGACCATTTCCATTTCAGGGCCCTGCAGTTCGGGCTGAAATCCATCCCTCGGATCTTCGCAAAGGGCCTTGTGCCAGTAGTGGCATTTCTCTACCAAAAGAGGCTATAGACATTCCCATATCTGGACAACTGGTTGCTTAGAGCATCATTCTAGGAGCAATTAGCCCTGCACATGGAAGTCGTGTGCAGAACACTGGAACCAATGGATTACATCATCCACTTGGAGAAACCCCACCTAGCTCCCTCTGATTTTACCAGATGACAGGGCAGTCAAATTCTAGGTGGCCTTCTTGGATTTCCAGGCCTACAATCAGGCTTTAGACAGGAAATTCTTATAGGTACAGAGCCATACGGCTTCCTGCATGTTACTGGTACCATGGGCATGACTGCATATGGGTGCTCTATTGGCTCATCAGCACAGACACTGGAAAGAGAAGTCCCGGGACTTCAAAATGATTGTCTCCGTTCCAAAGGGGCTGAAAGGTGGATGGCAGTGGGTTTTGCAGAAGAGCAACCTTTTAGGAGCGCTTCTCCTGACACAGGCCTTGCCCCACATTTTTACCACCAATGCCAGCAAACTAGGCTGTGGCACAGTGGTCGAGTTTCAAAATCTCAAGAAAAAAGTTGGCTGTACAAAAGGCAACACCGTTTTCTAACAAGAGGGAACCAGCAGCAGCTCTACGAGCCCCGAGGGTTTTCTCTCTGGGACCTGTACTTCAGGAGAAAGCAGTAGCTCTGAAAATAGGCAACACATCAGAAATAGCATACATCGACAGATAGGAGTGTACTTGCTCCAGAGCCTTGCAACATATGTTGAATGAACTGGGGGAATGAGAAAAGAAGAGCCTCTTGTCTATCAGGGCAGTACACATCAGAGACATGGACAATTAGGAGGTAGACAAACTGGGCAGGGTGTTTCCATCAGCAACATGCTAGGTGTGACAGGAAACATTTCACAGTATATGGAGGAAATTCGGGGCTCCGGTTCTGAACCTTCTTGCATCACCCAGAATGCAAACATTCCACAGAGCCGTTCCAGGTTCCCATGACCAGGTGAAGGGGGGGGCGTGGACGCATTGTCCATTTGGTAGCCGGAGGGTCTGTTATGTGCCATACCTCCTCTCCCATTCATCCTGAAGGTATTAGTGAACATTCGGCGATTCGATGCTGGAAGTCATTCTGGCAGCTCATTTCTGGCCCTGCAGGTCGCAGGTCCTACTGGTGTTACAGCTGGTATTGGCTCCAGGGTATCTCCTCCCAGATCAGTTATGTCCCATCATGAGAGTGCATAAGAGGGGAACTCCCAAAAATACAGCCTGAGGGGAGTAGACATTTACAGGAAGGGGTTGCAACATAGGGCCTGTCCTCCAGATTAGGTCAGGCATTTCAGAATTATAAGTGGCCTGCCACATTAAAGGCTCGTCACAGACTTTGGAGCAATTTTGAGAGCTAGATGGAAAAGATGCGGTTACAGGCATTGGATTGTATAATTCTGTATCTTTTTCTATTCTTTCAGGAGGGTTTTGATTTGACCATATTTTAAGAAGGTTTAGTTAGCAAGATTTTTGTTATGTAGAAGCACTTGGTTCTTTTTGGTAAACATAAAAATACACTTGGGGAGAGAAAAGGGATTAATTATCTGTATTGTTCAGATACCTGTGGGATCTTTCATTAGTATTAAGGGTCTTGCAGGTTGCAACATTTGAGCGTCTGGATGGTATGTCTTTGAAAATACTAACCCTAAAAGCAGTGTTTCTGGCAGCTACCACTGTGGCAAGAAGATTAGGCGAAGTTGATGCATTAACATCCAAAGAACCTTAATTTATGTTTCAGGCAGATGGATTATTCTTTCATTGTGATCCTCCCATATTGTCCAAGGTGCTGTCTAAGTTTCATCTATTCCAGGAGATTGTCCTGCCCTCATTATTATCGAAAAAGGGCTCCTGGTTACGGCCCTGTTCTACCCAGGTGGGTGAATACTCAAAACAAAGAAGTCACTGCACCCACAAAAAAATTTTTTTCGTCACAATAGGCATAGAAGCCTTTTTTGGGACTACTTCATAGTCTCTGTTGACCGATATCGTGGCTTCCTGTCTTCCTAATACAGAAGCAACAGGACCTTTCCACCCCAATTGCTATCGTCCTGATGAAAGCCTGGCCAACAGAATCTATATAATACAGCTAGAAATGGCAAAAACACAGCCGTGTCGAATTTTTGACTCTCTGTCCCAGTGTCGAGAGGCTTATTGACATTAGTACCCGGGCCGTTAGACCCGGGTGCTAATTTTTTTTCCCGGTTGTAAGACAGCGTTTCACAGCCGGGAAAAAAAAAGTTTCAAAAAGTTACAAAAACAATGGCTGCCGCAGACGAAAGCTGTTTTCTGTTTCTGTGGCGGCCATAGTAAACAAAGAAAATGCCCACCATGGAAGGGGAGAAGGGAGTACGCATAGTCCCTTTATCCCTTTCCATGGTAGTCATTCGCTGAACAATGAAAAAAAAATAAACAAAAAAAATTGCCTCTTCGGAAAAGGGAGAAGGGACTACAGTGGTCCCTTCTCGCTTCCTATGGTCGCCTGGAAAAAAAAAAGTGTACCCGGCGCTATGCACGCAAGTTCATCCACGGGATTACACTGTGGTATGGCTTGGAAACGAGCCAATCCGCAACAAATGTATCCTGTGGATTTCCGTTGCCGGGTACTAATGAATGGTAATAATATCTTTGGTTAAGTTGCTCAACTTATAGAAAGAGTACTTTTTTGGCAGCTCATAACGTTGGCGTTGTTTGACGAATGGCCACCAAAAATTGCAGAGAGGTGCATGATGATTGAATGTTTGAAAATATGAGGTGCATCATAATTTTAGAAATGGTCACCATATTGGATGGGCGGATCATGGCCTTTGTCCGCGGACAGCGCAGTGAGCAAAAGAAGCCTGGAAAATATATTTGATGTTATTTTTTGGACGAAGGAGGGCCGGGAAAGGGTGGGGAGTGGGAAACATAGTTATAGAGCACTTTTTACAGGTGAAAAAAAGCTGTGCAGGTGTTGCTGTGTCCGCCGTTAATTGTATTTTCCTTGGACGTTATTGGGATAGAGCATAGGGGGGTCTGGGTGAGTTTTGTCATTTGAAGGTGTATTGTACATATTGTTATATGATTTAATTGTATTTTGGTGGTTGTGGCCAGATTATTGGGGGCATGTCATTTTTGTAATATGGTGGAATGATATAACTGAAGTGCACATGGAATTTATGATTTTAGGACAATTGACGATAGGGCTCGTTGACCGCTCCTTCGCCTTTGACATGGTCAATCATTCTATCCTCATTAAATGGCTACATGATACCTTCGGCATCACAGACCGGGCACTGGATTGGCTGACCTATTTCCTCACTAAACACCCTTTTCATCTGCAACTGGGATGGTTAACCTCCAGAAACATCATTCTATACATACAGATCCCCCAGGGTTCTTTCCTATTGTCGTGGCTCTTCAATATCTATTTCGTCCCTGTGGCTCATCTGATATCCTCCTTCTCTCCTCATTTCCAGTGTTATGCTGATGACACACAGCTTTCCTTGAAAGTTCCCTGTACTACCGTCTTTTATCCCTAATTGTCTGACCACCATCTAGGCAGTTTGCGGCTAATGTTCTCTGTCTCAATGCCAGTAACGTGGAGATCCTCCTTATTGGGACACCTGTGCTCTGTTTCACTCCTACCCTCTGGCTGCCCGCCTTGGGCCCTCTACTCTCACCATCCCATGAGGCCTTAAACATTGGGGTCATCTTTGACTCCTCACTCTCCTTCACTTCTTTCATCTTGGACCTTGCCAAGAAGGCTCACATTCAGCTTCACCTCCTTACAGGCATTCTACCTTTCCTCTACGTCCCCCAGAAGCTCAACATCTGTACAGCCCTGGTCCTGTGTAGGCTGGACTATTTATTTATTTATTTAATCGTTTTTTTATAACATGCCTAATACCATACCTGAGTTCGGTTTCTAAGCGCGGATCCAGGATTTGAACCTCTGTTGCTCTGCATGGTCTTGCTTCCAAGATCAGTGCATTGCCCCTGTGCTATCCTCCATTAACTGCAATAATCTTGCTTTCAACCTCCCTCTTTTTTCCCTATGCCCCCTTCATCCAATCCATATTAGGGCTCAAACCCAGGGATCCTATCTCTGGCAACCTAAAGGATGAAATTGAAGACCCTCTGTATCACCGACAAGGCATTCTGGTGCCTGGGACCGTGCCATATCCAACGTTCTCTCCCTAAATACTCCCCTGCTAGATCCCTCCCTTCCTTTAATTCAATTTCTCTGATTGTTAAATGGTTCTCCAAACAGAGAGCGGGAGGCAGGTTTCTGTCTTCGGCTAGTGCCTCTCTCTGGGACAGCCTTCCTGCTCTTCCCAGACTTGAGCTGGACTTGCTTAAGTTCTGGACATTTCTCAAAACTCTTCCTCTTTCCCTCTTTCCTTTCCCGGCAACCTCATACCACTGCCACTGAGACTGGTGGCCTGATCCCCCATGAACCTCACAGGTTCCACACCCTATACCTAATCGACACTAGTATCCCCCCATTCAAAACTGCCCTTGCGGGCATACCGCTTGGGCGGCTGTGCCCCCCACCTTTGGGACTCCTCTGCCCCAGCACTTAGCCAGTAGCCTCACACTTTGGCATCCCTTGGCACTTCCCTCCCACGCTCCCATCAGTGTATCCCTACTCCCCCTTCCATTCATGAACTTCTCTCACTGCACAATGCATATATGCACGTATAGCAACACTGTGTACAATATTTCTGTATAAGTAAGGGAAATGCTGATACAAAAGATTTCTAGAATATTGTTCAGTGGCAGTTGCTGTGTGGAAGTTTAATATGTTGATAGGGTTACATGTAGAGTTTTTTGGAAGTAATTGGTGGATGGATGTGTGCCTGTTTGAAAGCAGGCAATGAGGGAGTGTTACAACCATAAAAGTAAAAAGGGTAGAAGGGCTGTCCTGTTCGATAGTGTGCACGTGCCATCCAGGTCTTTAAAGGATGCCGGGTCTGGAAAGGGGACTGCGAAGACCGTGGATAGTCATGAAGGTCCATGGATTATGGTTCTTATTGTATGCTAGAGAAAAGTATTTGTGACAGAAAATTGTTTCTGTCCTTTTTTGTTTTTCTCTAGTATACAATTATTTATTTCTTACATTAGCATAATACACAATGCTAATGGAAATGTTGGAGAAACCTATTGGGTCTCCCTGCTTTATTGAGAAATGTAAAGTAGATGGAATCTATAAGATCATTTTTTTAGTTCTATTTTTTGACTGTGAAAAGTGGCTCCAAAAGGAACCTTTATTCTGTGTTTTTTGATTGTGTACTTTTTTGTAATTTTTTTGCAGGAGAGGCCAGGAAGTAAGGTGGGTGGAGTGAGGCAAGGGGCATCAACCACAGATACAGAGGGGCAGGTGGACAGGGTAAGATGTTGGGCGTGCTTTAAATCTAAGGTAGAGGGCAGTGTTTCTCCTGCTCTTTGATTACAGCTTAGAAAGCACTTCAAAACACTTCCCCCTTGCAGAGTGGTGTGTTGCAGTATATACAGAGTACTGTTGTCTTGAAAAGATATGGATCAACAGCCTCTTTTATGGCTTGCAAAGTAGATGGTGGGATCTTCTGCCATACAGGAATAGCCTGTGTGGTGGCAGCAGCGGTTGATGAAGATGAGGTAGAGGAAGACAGTCTTTTACTTCTTGAGAACGGAACATACTTTCTCAGAATACCTCAGTGGTATGAGCGGATATGGCGGCGAATGGACAAGGTACTAAAAGAGTACTGGCCATGTTTTCTGCGGCTGAGTATGATTTCACACTCGATGCCCTCAACATTGGTCGCACGAGCCTTTGGTCCCCCTCGTACAGTCTTAAAGAACCGCCACACCCATGATTATCTGTGGGTGCTGGAGGTAGGCATTTCCTCTATCTCATCTTCCTGGTCCTCTTGATCCTCCTCTTCATCATTGCACCTTTTCCCTTGTCCCGGCCCTCCAGCTGGCTGTGGTGGTGGTGTTGGTGGCTCCTGGCGAGGAGGGATGGCCATGGCTGATGCCATTTTTGGAAGTTAAATAGCAGATGTGCTAATACTCTCTCAAGCAGGTACTTTCACCTAGATTGCAGATGAAAAATTAGTAAGAATAGGTCTAGGAGCTGTGCAGGGGTAAACGTTCAGCTTGAAACTTCCTACATCAACTGAAAATGCAATTTCGAAATGTCCACAACGTACAGACCCCTTTGTGACCATGTCATCACGGCATGCCGTCACGTGAGACACTGTCCGGGAAGTCTGCTGTGACGTCAGACCTTTGCGGACGTCAGCGAAAAAAAACAGTGTAAAAAGTTGTAGTAAGTAGAGAGAAGTGTCAAAAAAGTTACTAGAAGCTGGAGAAGGGCTCCATTTTCAATTGAAACATCTTAGATTGGCTAGAAATGCTTCTATATTGGGGGTGAGTATAGTACTAGAAAGTTGTTGCAAATTAGGGTGCATTGGTAGAAACCTATGAAATTCAGTGAAATAAATGTGTTAAAGGGACATTATAGTTACAAGTGAAATTGAAAAAACCCAGAAATTCATAAGTTATGGTAAGCAAAGCAACCATAACTCGCGGCACCACTGTGCACTGATAAGACTAACACCAGGACAAACATTTTGTATTATACCCGCAGCTACAGTTCATTGACTTTTACCATAACCGTGGTTACAAAAAGTCAGTTAAAACGGCAACTGACTTCAAGTTTTATACTACAATCCAACTTAAATGATCAATACAGTACAACACTGCTCATGTACTTATGTAAAGTAACTTAAAAATAAGAAAGCATAGAACAAAACATAACAATAAACTAGATTTCACAGCCACACAATACAATACCATAAGTGAGAATACACAACCTAAACTAGATTGTATTGCACATCTAAAACTAGACTACAATTGCCCCTTTTTATATTAATTTTGTTAAACTATTTTCTTCTATTTTTCTCCAAAATCACACATGCTCAAAAGTCTGAAAACACACATCCAAAATAAAAAAAGACTCTCTTATACCTACCAGGTCATGGCCAGTGTTCTTTCACCCCGGAAGTCACTATACCTATACAAATACCTTTAAAAAATAAATGAAACACATAGACCACCAATAATATAGCCACGAATACAAAACTGCTCTTACCCACAGGTACTGTAGTCCTTCGTAGCCACTGATATAGCTGTGAATATCAGCAAAATGACTGGAAATAAAAATGCTTCCCTGCCCCTGATAGGCCATCAACAGGTACCCCCCTCATCTGTGCCTGCACTCCCACTCCGCAGACAGCATCCTCAACTCCCCTGCCCTCTCCCTTTCTCCCCAAAACAGACACTGCTTCTGTGACGCAGTTTGGTTTCAGATGAGCGCTATTCGCGGCTATAGACAAGGCTACAGAAAGCTTTGTGTTGCAAACTCAGACCCTGGACCCCCACCAACTCCCAAATTTCACTCAGTGCCCTCTGTCCATCCCCCAACTGTACCCTGATGGCATTTGTATGTTTTTTGACCTGTCTATAGCTTTTTACCCCATTTCATTTGCTCATAACCTCGGTAATAGCCGCAAATATTTCTCGCATCGAGAGAAAAACAAGATGGCAGTCGTTTCATTTCTGAAAACCATGATCCTGCAATGCACCATGGGAGATGTCTCTATTTTTGGGTGGCAAGGGAGCACTCCCTTCTCCGTCAAATATTTAAATAACTACTACACAGAATAACCCCAAACCATGCATAGCGTGCGAGTTAACGCTTTGTGCCCAAGTTGTTTCAGACCTGGTCCAATTCCTTCCAGCAGTTTGGAGTGTGCGCTTTGGCAGAAATTTACCTTTTTTGTCTATGGGAAAATGAATGGGAAGTAGCCGCACTTTTGGAAAAAAATATTTTTTTGATGCTCAATGTGTTCAAACAAGCTTTATTCTGCATTATTAACCCTAAAAGCAGTTGTACAGTTGAAACAGTTAATTAAAAAGGGATTATAACATTCATATAAAACCATGCAAAATATAACACATTTCTGCAATTTAAAACCATTCAGAATTAACAATATTTAGGAAAGAGAACAAGCTCCTTATTTCATAGTTTCAAGTCTACAACGCCGACTTTGCTCTTCTCAACCAAGCTCTGTGTGTAAACATTGCAATAAAATAAATAGCATTCATGTTGGTATTACTTTTACAGAATGCTACAGCTGTTTCGGTATATTTTATACCCATTAGCCTAAACAGAGGCACAAGGTAACGTTTCCTGATGTCCAAGTACCCAGGGCACAAAAGTAGAAAGTGCTTTATTGTTTCTTCAGGATCACAAGAGATTTTACAATGGGTGGCTGGTGTACAGGTCCACCTGGCTGCATATAGGGCAACTTTTAGTGTATCAGTACGTAGTTGGAAGTACAGGGTTCGAGCAAACCCAGGCATTATCCAATCCAAATAGGGCTCAAAGCCTATATTTCCTTTCGCCAATTGGTATGGTACTGCAGTGTTTAAGTCATCACATGCCCTGTACATTTTCCTATTCAAATCGTCGTTACACTTAATTTTGACCACCATCTTCGAGCTTATTGTCAGTTTTTCTGCCTCAGTCCAGAAAGTTGGTAAACTGAGGGCCTCAAAACATTTACAAATGCTCCTCAACCTTGGGAGCGAACCTCACCCAGAAACATTTTGCAGACTCATAATTGTTTCCCTATATTAAACAAGCTCTGGGTTGCTCCGCAGTCTGACCCAGTATTTCAGGGGTCTACTTGTTGCAGTGTCACACAAGGGCTTCATGTCACATTCCATTCTCAGACTAGCCATTGGGGCACACTGTGGTTGCATGTGTAGTGACCTTATAAAGTGTCTATCCACCACACTAACACAGTGGTCCCATAAGTCTGCCCCAGAAAAGGTTGCAGGCCGAACCCTGAGCTCTATATAAATTAAGAGCAGGGGAGATTGCGCCCTTCCCAAGTGAGTTAAAAAAGTGATGGATTCCACTGCTGTACTTCTCTAGGGAGATCACCACCTTGGCACTTTGAGCTTTCCATGTAACATTGTCTGTGAACCTAACCCCAGGTAATCATAATAAGGCACCTGCTCCAGGATATATTCTTCTATTGTGACCTTCAAATTTATTTTCGTACTGTTTTTACGGCCCAAGACCATCACCTTGGTTTTTTCTGTATTAAGTTCCATTGAAAGATCTTCACACAATTCGATGAAAACGTTCAGATCCAGTCGGTGGCGGCTAACAGTACCGCGTCATCTGCATAGAAGAGTGCTGGGAATATGCATGTACCAACTTTCGAGAAATGTAGGCAATGAGCTGACAATTCTTCAATTATTATGTTTATGTACAGGCTGAATAAGAGGGGGGCTAGCACACATCCCTGCCTCACCCCCCTCTCTACCTTAAAGGTGTCAGTTGTTTTCCCTCCCAGTCCCCACCTCACAGAGGCACGATTATTAGAATAAAGGGATATGATACAGGACAGTAGTAATACTGGTACTTCCTTATTTCGCAGAACAGACCACAATTTACAACTTGACACACTGTCAAAAGCAGTCCATAAATCTACAAAAACAGCATAGATTCTGTGATGTTGCAAGGACACATACTTTGCCAGGAATGCATATAACTGAAGGCACTGATCTATTTTTCCAATATCAGGCTGAAAACCAGCCTGTAGATGGTTGATATGGTTGCCTTTGCTGGCCCAGCACTGTAGGCGACTCAACAGTGCCCATGCATATACCTTCCCGACTGCATCTAACAGCAAGATTGATCTACAATTCCCAGGCTTCTTGTTGTCTCTCTTCTTATATGATGGTATGATAATTGCCTCACGCCATGATTGGGGCACATCACCCATACTTGCAATGTAATTGAACACTCAAGATAACAAAGGGGCCCAGATCGAGAGTTTGTCCTTTAACAATTCAATAAGGATTCCATCGGAGCCCAGGGCTTTCCCACTCCCTAGCTCCAAAATGGCCTCCTCCACCTCAACTAATGTGAATTTCAATTTGGTCCTCATCATGGTTGCTGCCAATCTGCTGCCACGGTGAAACACACGGCTTGTCCCGTCCTTTCTTGTACGGGTTCGCAAAATGTTTAAACTATTCGGTTGGAGCAATCTGGCTACAGACCGGTCCAACCAAGGTCACTTCACGCCCCCAATCAGCCTCCAAAAATGTACCTGACTGCCATTCCTGTTGGACAGTAATTCATCCCATTTGTAACTAAAGTAGAATGCCTTTTTTGCAGCCACTACAGCTTTATACTTTATCCTCAGGTTTTTTAAGTTACATTTATTAACACACCTGCACTTTTAAGACACTTTAACAAATTCTGCTTTGCCAACATGCATTCTCTGTCAAACCATCCCTTGTTTTCCGATTTATACTTCCTCATAGTGCTACCTAGTTTGGTGAAATATGGCAATGCAACTTTCCCCATGCAATATTGTTCTCTAGGGTTAGGAATATTAGAGTCATCCTGGCAGATCCTAACTATGTAATGGACGATGCTTGCATATATTTGTGGTTTAACCACCCTACGGTCCAGTGAGGACCATTTAATCGCCTGCATGGAGTTGCCTATAACAATAACGGTGCTCATTCCCCTCTTATCCCGCTAAAGTTCGTCCCACCCCAATCTAACCTTAAACAGCAGCTCAGAGGGTGGTGTCACTATCTGGTCATCGTATAACTTCCATACTGGTAACCACATCCCAGTATATCACATTGAGCAAAATATAGTCAATTCGTGAGCTACCCTGCGAACCTTCATAAGTGACTGATGCAGGCTTGTCCAGAGGAATCCTCCCATTACATGAACGCAGGCCTACCTCAGGGGTGTCATGGTATTAGTTTTATGACGGTACGATAACCTTCTTGCCAAATGACGGTATATCATGGTTATCGCGGTATTGCAGGTGCAGTTAACTAATCTTAACAAATATTTTCTAAAAGGTCAAAAATTGTCAGATTTATCATCACAAACAAAACCAGGCACCCAGGGCCAGAATTGGGCTTTTCAACATACTTTCCACTGAAATGCCACTCCTTGCTTCCATCAAACACACGTGTGGAGAGGAGGAGGAGGGGAGGAGCCCTGCTATGACTGGCAAAGCAAACTGAATAGTGGTCATTAGGCTTTTAGCTCCCCCTCTGGCTACTGGTGAAGATGAACATGTTGCCATCTTGATAACCTGCCTGCCACAGATCAATGGAGGCTGATGTTAGTATAGGCTTGTGCGCATACACACACATACGCACACACACTCTCTCTTTACGTTACAGCCTTTAGTTTACTTGCGGGACAAAAGGTCTTCAGTAATTACAGACATGTTACTCTTTGGTATGGCAGCAGGGAATACCCAGAGAGCTGAGTGAATTTCGCAGTGTGACTTATTATATGTAAATTCAATGATGGAACCAGGCAAACATTATCCATAATAAATCTATAAACCACAAAGCCGCCATCCCAAAGTAAACCCTTTTCCTTCTTGGCACTATATTTATTCTTCCTATTGCTAACATATTGATTTTATGTCAGGCACGTGTGGTTTATGGAATGGCATTAAAAACTGCCCCAACTGAAACTACTTGGCAGACGGCACATCCAACAGTGCAAGACCAAGATTGCACAGCACTTGCTTACTGCAGCGTTTCCAAATCAGATTGAAAAGCACACTTAACGGTATAAACGGTATACCGGTATAAACAATGTGACGGTTATTATTGTTCAGTTAAGTGGTTCACGGTATCTTTAACGGTATACCGTTATACTGTTACATCCCTACCTCATATATTAAAGGATAGTTCCGGGACTTTTTTTTTTATTGTCCCTACGGTTCGGCCATGTGTTTTTAAGCATAAATCGGTAGATCGTAGAAAACTTTCCTATGGACCTTACCCGACTTTTCGTCCATTAACGCACTCGAAATCAGCCGCCATTTTCTGATAATCCTATCATTTCCCCCCATCGACCTGGCTCACCTGCTTTTGCGGCACTAAATCAAATCCCCCGCCCCTGAGCCTGACATCAGCAGACGCGTACCGCCCATTTCCCAACGCCAAAGCACGTTTCGTGTCAACAATCGCTGCGCCTCAGCTAATGAAGTGTCGCCATGGAAATGGCAGGACGCCTCTTTCCTCAATAAGTATAAACACACCGTTTCACAACATACAGCAGCAGATTTTCGATTCCCGGAACTATCCTTTAATCTAGCAGCTTCATTAGCCCCCGAGTGCAGCCTAACCGGTTTAACAAACTCCAATTTTGGGATCCCTAGTGCTACATCCTGGTCATCCCAGAGACCATTTAACACATCTATTAACTCAAACTGCACATTGACGTCCCTGACATAATTAAAGGGGGGATTTTTGTTTGGTTTGAATAGCCCAGATCATGTGACACATGATCCTAAGACTTTCCATGAGTACTCCCCCAGCTGGTCTGTTATAAATGTAAAAATTCAGCATGACCTTCCCCTTTTGGTTAATTGCTTTCAAACACTGGAGGTCATTTGAGCCTGTTGGAAACACTTTAAGTGACAGATCCAATGTTGGACTAACCAAAATCACTAGTCCTCCCTTGCGTCTGCCTCTGGGACCTTTTGTTGCACATGAGCATTATGAGCTACCCCTGTAGCTCAATATACCCCTTTGCCCAAGTTTCCTGGAAGCATACCAGATCGAATTGGTAAATAAAACGGACCCACTTTGTGTCCATCAAAAGTTTATGTACTGCTGCAACATTCCAAGAGAGGACCTTTATCCCTTTGGCCATTCCTATTTCAACCTCCAATGGAAGTTGTTGTGGATCAGATCCCAAACTGGGGGTTGGGGAGGTTTGTAACATTGTTGACCTCAATCTACTTTGTCGAAGGCCTTGGCAGATTCTATTGCAACTCTTAATAACTTTTTTATTTTTTAGCTAATCTTTATGAAAATGTACAGTCTGCGGGAGCCACAGACATTTAATCACTTTCGAGATGTCAGTCAAATCCGTTACTCAACTCAAAAGTTATTAACAATAGAATTTTGAGGGGTCCCTATGCGTTTTGCAGTGCAGGGTTTAAAACGGCAGAGGAAGCATGTATTGCAATGCAATAATTTCCCAGGTAAAGTCCCATGACCAAAATGTGGTTTTCATGACAGCAATCAATAATTCACTGTGTTACAAAGCAGTAGTTACAGAATGCTCTAAGACCACATGCTGGCGTTCTTACACCATTTTTATAGATTAAACAAGGTTGTCCACATAAGGAAATCATGAAACAGATAAGCCCTCTGGTCAACAGGGGTATACACTGCAAACTAAAAAAGTTCTCCCAAAATCTCCCTTCCCAGGTTCCATATTATGACTGCTTCCAGACCTAGATGCCCACACTGAAAGAATCTCAAATAGAACTTCTATGCAACTGAGGTTCAGTTTATTCCCTACTCATTTCCTTCCTGAGCTCAAAATGTACAGGCCCTCTCCTACATACCAGGGTTCTTGAGGGATCTTAGGGGGTTATAGCACCCCTGACACTTGAGGCCTGGTACTCCCAAACTCCATTGCTCCTCTGTGACTCTGGCTTGGCCTCATCACCTCTTGGGATGACTGGGTGGCCTCCTGCCCTAGGTGTATCTTGTGCTTGGCTGTCTTGTCTAGGGCAACTCTAGTAGGCATTTCTTCCACTAAATTATTATTATTATCATTATTATCAGGGTATTTATTTAGCACAGACCTATATTTGGGAAACAACAGAGCACTTTACACACCATAGGGGGAAGGACATGTGAGGGAAGCAGAGCTAACAAAGGGAAAGTGAAGGCAATTTGGCAGCAAGGCACCAGATCACCCAGTATCAAGAGTTGGGGAGAGGAATGTGTATGGACCTAGGAGTTAGAGTGGAGCCATTCCTTGAAGAAGAGGGTCTTGAGCTATTTCATTCAACGTAGAAGCAAACAGGGTGAGTCTAGTGTTAACAGGGAGGAGGGTCAAGAGTATTGGTGCATAGACAGAGGAGGCCTATCCTCTGGTTCTTTCCTTCCTACACATGCAGAGTTCAAGTGTCAATATGTCCTTACTTGTGGTGAAGTGTAGGCCTCCAGAGATGGTGTGTTTCTCTGTGAGGTAGCTTGGGCACCTAAGAAGAACAGCCTTGTTGATGATGCAGCAGGATGTAAAGATGATATGTGCTTGCATCAGGAGCGAGTGCAAATCTGTGAGGGTCACTGCATGAGTTAGTCTGGGTAGATGTTTCTCTCCCTCTACATGGGGCCAACATCTAGGGTTTTGGAGCCAGGCTGATGTCCTGCTTCTCCCTCTTTGGCCCACACCTGGTCTTTTCTGTTATTGGTAGCCCTGGGGGTACAGCATGCCATCCTCATTTGCAACCTGAAAGGGATATAGCGCCACTGACTATCTCAGGGGTATATAGTGCCCCTGTCGCTCTCAGCAATCTTACAACCTTACTAGTGCTCCCTTCCTGGCCCCTGCAACCTGCTGTCCCCAAGTCCGCCATAGGTCCTCTACATTGGCCTGAACTTTATCATCAGCCCTGATCGCTGTGAGCCCCTGGAGTTGATCCCCTCTTGGCTCCATCACAAGGTGACTCTCCAGGTCCTTGCACTCCGCCGGGTCTCACTCTCCTCTCCCACTTACTCCTCTGCCTCCTCTTGTTCTTGTTCTTCCATCCCTAAAATACTCAATTATCATTCTTGCACCTCCTTATTCTTGTGCTCTTGGGGCAATAGGTGTTCCAATTATCTGGCTCATTGCTTCTTGTGTCTTCGTGGTCCTTGCCCTGTTGGTCCATCTCCTGCCCTTGTGTGTACAGCCTCATCTCCTTAACTCTATGTTAAGTTTGGATCCTGCCCAGGCCTACCATGTCAGGGTCAGGCAGGAGTGCCATGGCTGCTTACTGACCCAGTGCTCTGCCTACCAAGTTCGTGAGGAATTGACTCTCCTTAACTTGTACTCTTCTCGACAAGATCAATGGGAGGGAGCCACGTTGGGACTACCGCTCCACACCTGGAACTACAAAGCTTTTGCCTGCTCAGCAACGAGTGTTTCTCCTGCTCATTTACTTCCTGGTTGTGTATCTGAGAGCTCTGCCCCGGTAATGAGGCCTTTGACTATTATCTGCTGTAGGCACATATGCTCTGGATTTCTGTTGCCAGCATCGGTAGGGCAGTGTATGTATCATGGAACAATTTGCACTCGCTACTCCCCCCATGTTCCCTAGTCACCCTTTGCTACTGGGTATACAGTGGCTTTTTTACAAGTGACATGGTCAAACACAAATTACTTCCCACCCAACTCTTAACAAAGGTGTACAATAATGTTACAGTACTAGTCAACTCTGACAAAGCAGTTATTTTCCTGCAATTTAATTCAGTCTTATTGTGTTGTGTTTACATTATGGCCTAAGCAACCATAACTCGCACCATCTACGTGCATTGCTAAGACTAACACCCAGGACATCAAAGATGACATCACAAATATCATTGATGACATCACTGATGACATCACATGTGTGCCTCACTTATTTTGGTGCATTGAAAAAGGTAGGCTAGGTGGTTTTATTCACTGACCAGCACAATATGAAAATTGAAAAGGTTCTGTATACCAAAACGTTACCCTTGTCGTGTGTTCTTAAAGTACTTTCCTCAGGGTCTGGTGTCAGCTCATGATGCACATGCATGGGGCAATGGCAGGCCGCAAACACTCAATTAATTTGTATACAGGAAGATAAACTGTGGGATGCTGCTAGTTCTTTCTACCCTACTTCAGTTTCCCTGTATGTGCCGCTCAGTTAGATGCATTGGGTTGGCATATGTATTGTTTGTTTTAGCACAAGTGTGTATTAAGTGTGTATTTGGAGCTAGTTATTACATGTGTAACATTACACAATCACCCCTGACATCTTGCTACCAACATAATAGAAAGAACCCCTTGTAGGCAGGGACTTTTTAGGGATATTATTTTCACATGTGATGTCATCAATGATATTTGTGATGTCATCTTTGATGTCCTGGGTGTTAGTCTCAGCAATGCACGTAAATGGTGCGAGTTATGGTTGCTTAGCTTACTATAATGGGGGAATGTGCAGTGGTGTTTGGTTGCACTGTGAAGCATAACATTCCTTTAGTCACATTTCTTTACTGAATGTACATATATATGTATGGCAGGGAAGGAAAAGAAAGGGGCTAAACAAGTGATGTTGTCACAGATGTCAGCATTCACATTTGAGATGACATCTTTCATGATCTGGGTGTTAGTGTTAGCAGTGCACAGGGGTGGTGGCAGGTTGGGGGCTTACTTTACCATAACTGGCGAATTTCAGGGGTTTTTCGGTTTTAATTTGAAGCATAAAGGGGAGGAGGAAAGTTTTTTTTTTAGTGAAGTGTACAGGTTTTTGTTAGGGAAACTTAACCATAACGTCCCCTCAACAAAGTTTTTTTTGTATGGAATTTTATAGGTTTTTGGAATGTGGAACTTAAGCATGAAATTGTGGCAATGAAGTCGTTGCGCAGTATATACACTATAATCATGTGATTTTGAGAGATATGAGTATAATCTACGTACTTGACATACATTTAACATAGAACATACAGAACCCCCTCCCTATTGATATTGGAAAGGGCCGGACTGAGCGTCTGTTTATGGACGGGGTTGGACAGGATCAACATTACCCAAAGAGGCGGGGGATAGCTGAAAAAAATGTGCAACGTAGAAGAAGGACATAAAGATATTATAAGTAGTAATAAGTAAATATGGAAACCTGAAGCTGGGAAAAGAAAACAACACATTTATTAACCATGTAGAATAAAGTGGATGGTACCATAAAAAAGAAAGGATGCCTCCAGCGTAATCACTTCACAGAAACTCGGCAGCCTGGAACGACAGTGGACGGACGCAGTAGGACGAAGGGACATTACAGCAAAAGAGTGAGTGCAGGTCATTTTTTTATATGGGTGATGTTTTTTGTGGTATGTGGTGCAGAAATAATAATTTCTTTGCGTTGTTTTGACTCAGAAATGGCTAGTACTTTGGAGTGGCTGGAGGAGGATTTCCCACATGAGGAAATGTCTGAAGACAGCGACAATATTGGTACAGAGTGCTCTGCATATGCAAAATAGTGACCAGTATTTTAGAGGCATTTAACTTATGTATTTTTTTTTTGAACAGACCAGGAAAGCAAAGAAGAAAGGGCAACAAACGAGACAGAAGAAGACAGGATAAAAAGGATAGAGCAGAAAATTGACATATTGAATGACAATTTTCAAAGTTTACGGGTGTTTGTGGAGGACTGTGTGAGAGGAAAAGTTTGTTATCATTGCCCCACCTGCACCTGCCCTGCTTCTCCATTCCCTAGTGAACCATCTCCAAACCTTGAACAGGACAATAGACGTTTTGACGAAATATCCATCCCTTCTTCCCCTCACAAATTTTCTCCTCATAACCAGCCCGTGTTTAATCCTAATTCCCCCATATTTGTTTCAGTGTCCGCTTACCCCGCTATTTCTTTAGATTGATGTGTGTGTGTGTGTGTGTTTGAAATGTTTTTGTACAGTAGTTGTAGAGAAAGAGTTTGTGTGTAGATATTTTTTTTAAAAAGACGTAAAATGTTAGCGAACAGCACGCCTGTTCCACCTATCCACAAGGAATGGAATGTGGGTGCTGTCTAATGTCAAGTAAGATGGATCTGATGTGTGACTGCACCATCTGTTGAAATTGTGCGTACATAAACAGAAAGGGGTGTTCAAAGGATATACTACCTCGGGGTATCGCTTGGAAACAAGATAATACATGTTCGTAGAACACACCAGATGTCCGGAATGGGTGTAAATGAGGAAAATGGGAGTGTGTGAAGGACAGTATAGCGATCCGTATCGTGCGTAGCCGAAATGGTGCCGTCCGTAGAAAGGGCACGGTGGCCGGCAAGTTTGTAGGCAAACAAAATGGAGTTGTCCTAAGGACACTGGAACTGTCCGTACAGTGAACATAGCATGCGTAAGTATTGCGAACATCGCACCTGTTCCTAACTGTCCGTCTCACTTGTGTCGCACTTTGAAGTAGTTTGAGAACCCGAACACTGTCCGTAGGACACTTGTGCGCATGCGCACGATTGATTCTTTGCATTTGCTGCCCAGGGGACTTTCATTACTGGGGCGGATGTGTTGGGGATGTCATCATGTGACCGCACCTAAGCTGAGTGTGGGGACTAATTTCCGCGGTTGGTGTGCTTTCGCAACAATACAAATGAACTTGTAGACACAAGGCAAAGTATTGGAGAGTGTAAAAATGTAATTTCACACATCCCAAACAAGGGACCACCTCAGGACTTGCTGTGTAAAATTTGTGTACTGCTTTGTAGGGATGAAGACAGTCATGAGGCACACCCCTGCACCCCTACAAAAGGCCACACCCCCGAGCGCATCTTCGTTGTCCTTCTAGCTATAGCAGATTGTGGTGTGTTGCCTTTACTGCTGTAGTGACCAAAAGGAAACTAATCAGTATTGCTTCCATGGCTGCTGTTGGGTCATTAGCCTCTGCACCACCCACAAACCCGCCACCACCACCACCTCACCAAGGGCCTGCAGAGAGATATATGGGTGAGGATGTAGAGATCGAGGAAGAAGAAGAGGAAGAGAATGAAGTGGAGGAACTCCGCACTAGGAGCACTCGGCGGGAGTCGTGGGTGTGGTGGTTGTTTATGGGAAAGTACCAAAAGCATGTGCAAACCTGGTGAAGTGTAACCAGTGCGAGGTGGTGTTGAGTCACGGGAGATTTGGAGCGTACAGTTTTGGTATGACAACCATGAAGCGACACCTCACTTCGTTCCACACTGCGGACATTCGCAAGGTGGTACCATGTGAAGAGTGTAGTCGTTTGAGTTCCTCCATAGTATCCTCGGTATCCGATCCTCCCACCACAAGAGACACTCCTGTGGGGGAGCGGCTCCCTCCAGCTGCCTCACAAGCCATTCACAATGCTGTTGACCCTTACCTTTCAAAGGTGACAGTAGTGTGCACGTATTGTGACGCAGTACTCTGCAGGGGTGAGAGTTTTCGAAGTCCTTTTGAGGCTGCTGTCACCGAGCACCAGACGATCTGCTCCTTACCTAAATAAAGCTCACCCTCAATCTTTCTCTGTTCAGTTGCCCTTTTTTATCCCCGTGGCTGGTGTCTCTTTCTTACCCTCCTTTCGCCTCTTCTCCTAGTGTGCCGTGTGCTGTTAAGAAATGAATGTAAAAACAACAAAAATTACAGAAAAGGATCGTTTCAGAGCCACCTTTCTCAGTATCACAATAGAACTATGAAGTGACGGCCGTAGACCCCTGCAGAGTTCTGAAAGGGTTTGCGGACAGTCGTAGAGGAAAAAAGGGACGGTGCAAGCAGAGCAAACACAATAAAGTGTACGTTGGGAGTAAGTGGCGGCTCTGAAAAGAGTCTTTTGCTGGTGTGTTGTGTGGGTCAAAAACTGAAAACGGATTGTCAGATAGGTCAGTGTGATTGCAAAAGAGGTTGCAATGCATTTTGTATATTGCGAAGAAAAATCTGATTGCCAGCATATGTGAGGTGGACTCCATCACTGCGGAAAATGAAAGTGCTGCAAAACAAAATGTTTTCATTGTGCAAAGAGGACATGCCAACATCTCTTAAAAATGCACACACAGTCTTATTCACATTGCGTCTCGCTTTCTCCATTTGTGGACCAAACGCAGAAGAACGCAGCCATATTTGTCTTTGGGCAATAAGGGAGAAAAGTATTTGACAATGTGGAAACATGTCCATGAGCTTCGCGAGTCCTTCCTTCATTGCAAATTGCAAAGAAATTCCAGATACATGGCCTAAACTGTTTCCTCCACAATGAATGATAAGTATATCTGGAGGACGCCATCTCATGCCACACACGCCATGCAAGTGCACTTCCGCATGTGGAAATCTGAGATTTGTAGATAAACTGCAGCTTTCTGCATGCACCTTCAACCAATGTATCCATGAGTCTCCCAAAATCCAGATAAGCTGTTTTCGAGCATGGAAAGCCATGGCTGTGTGGTCTCCTGTGAGGGCGAAGACGGTCTTACTAAAGTACGTCGGTCAGACACACCTACTGAACTTTATGGACCAATCCCTAGCTCTGCTCATTCTCATTTACATGCGGCTCCACCCTTAAATCCCTGCTGGTGATATGTGCTGGCTGCTAACTACCGCCATGTTCGCGGACATGTACAGGATCAGAGCGTGACGACGGTACATTAAAGTACTATTCCCTTTTTCCCCTTTAAGGTAGGCTCTGAAAAGAGCTGTTTTTTTTATTTTTGGCCACATACCATACAGACATCTGGTATTTTATATATTTTTTTGTATTTTTTGTCCTTGCTTTACTCTTGCAAACATTACAGAACCTTCTCTAAAGCAAGCCTTATGTTCCAAAAGAACATCGCGTATCCCAAAGAAGATAGCGCAACACCATCTCCTTCAAAGTAATGCGCATTGCTTGGAGCAATGTTATCGTGGCTACAAAAAAAATACCAACTCATAGCATGAATGCACGCATGCCGCAATTGATGATACACCTCCCGATGCTTTGATCTGGGCAGAAAACAGAAGTGTTGTTCCATTGTACTCTCGGGAGTAAAGCAGAAAAAATTACTTTCGTTGTTGGGAAGATGGTCATGAGTGCTTCAACCAACTGTGCCAAATCTGCCAACGTGAAGTCAAGTATCCCAAATGGCAAGCACCGTAGTGCAAAATTACCACATGAGGAGTGGTCATTCTACGCATGTCTCTACAAACTTGCAGAATTGCTGTGGGATTGGCATCATTGTCAGCGCTCCACACCACCTCCACTCCTCGCACATCGACATGGTGTGCCACATGCCTACTCTCGGCATAGTGTTGTAAGCCTTGCACAAAAATGTCTTCAAGCATCAAAACCCTGACCCCCTCCACCTCTGCCATCTTCAGTGTTCGCACCATCTTTCCACACAAAAGTGTAATGTGAACATCTGATTGGCTGATGCCCACAGTCGCCTTTCCATGCAGGATTTGCTGTAGAAACCCGTATATGACACGCCCTACCAGCGGACAAGCGTTGCCTACATGCGGCACATAACTCTTACCCAGTCCTTCCACCCTTTCTGCAGCGGTACCAAAGCGAGTCCCTCATTGGACACAACTAAGTGGTCGCATAATCATCCACCAATCACATAGAACACCGCTAATTTTAACTCCGTCATCAACATTGCACATTTCAAAATTACTGTTGATGATTCTGAATGGAAGTCGCATACCATTGCAAAGCACCTACTTCACAAGCTACTGTGCAAGGATTGCGAATTTCTACGTACAACTCCATACATGTCCATCTGCATCAGTATAGAGTACAGGTATGTATATTTTAATCAGAGAACATGTGGAAGCCTTATGATTTAAAATAGACAAAATAATGCTGCTAAATGTCCATAGGGAATACATAACAACGCTCCCCCTTTAAAGTGCAAGATTGCCGATTTGTCATTCACAAATCACACGACTGCTTACTGTCTTCCGCATAACCTGTACATACGTTGCAAGCATGCCTATTTAGGGCAGAACTCAATTTTCTATGTGAAAATGTTGGAGTTCTGTACTTTGTACGGCCTACAGTAATGCTACTTGCAATGTGATCGTATGAGAATAGTAAGCGCTCACGATGGTAGTGCTGACATTTCCTTCTGAGGGTCTCCTGATTTTTCGACATCGTGCTTTTCATTAACAAGTACAAAATGTTTCTCCATCTAGTACTTTGCCCTATCGCTTACAAACCTCTCTCCTATGCATAGTACACTTTGTAACGAACAAGGTTTTTCCATATCCTTAAAAGATTTAGTTATTTTGAAGGACTTTCAAGTACCATATTGCAAGTACTATGCAAAGACTGCACAGAGTGAAGTGAAATGTGCATGTGCACTGGGTTGAAATATGAAAGTTCAATCCTCTGACAAAAGAAGCACAAGTAATGTCTGCAGTATCATGACTGCTGTAAACACACAAAGTAATTGATTTTGCTTTTTTAATTTGCAGTGAAGACTAATCTCCTGAGAATCAACAGGACATATCCAAAGAAACCTGGTCATCTTGCACAAAAAAGTAAGTACAGTACAACCTTTATATTGTAACTACTCCTTAAAGAGGCTGCGTGGGTTATTTTTTTATTTTGGGCACCAAAGCAAGCATTGATTTGTAAACCATTCTACCTACAAATATCCATTTATTGAACAAAGAATAACAGGCAGAATGGCTGACAAATCCCTGTATGTTTGGTACTGAAATAACATAGGTAATCTTTAGAAGGTTAGATTATGAAAAGAAGTTGCTGTAGCAAGTTTTTGGCATTTTGGTTATTAATAATGGTTCTTGTTACAAGTAGGCCATTTGTACTCTCAACTGAAGAACATTGTAGTAGTATACAAACAGTAAAGTAGCCTTACCAAATGATTGTTAGAGTTCACTGTACGTTGACACACCATGACAAAGAGCTTCCCCATCAGACTTATGCACACATGCACACTGCACACATACATTGGACAACAGACCAAAGTATATTTTTTTTCACAACAGACACCAAAGAATGCCTACCAAAAAGCAACTCCGTAGAAATTAACGCAGAATTAGAGCAAAGAAAAATAAAGGTGCTCAATGTAAGCATCCACCTGTTGTAGAGTTTGTAGAGAATCTTGGTACAAACCAGCTAATGCAGTTGGGTAACATAATACAGGAAGTCTCAACTACCGATACTGTACCTCATCCATCAAAAGTTCTCACAAAACACAGAAATGTTGTCAAAAAAAGGCTGCCAGTACAGCTAACAATGTTCCTAATAATCCTGATAGTGTAAAAAGAACCCATAGTAAAACAAGTATTTTAGCAAAAATGTTTCATCACAGAGTCCTTCAGAATCTACTAAGCAGAGGACCAAAATCATCCTCACCCCTTAAAACGTACCGTAGAAGGTTAATTCTACAAGCACTCGTGGACAGT
Source organism: Ambystoma mexicanum (assembly GCF_040938575.1). NCBI lineage: Eukaryota > Metazoa > Chordata > Amphibia > Caudata > Ambystomatidae > Ambystoma > Ambystoma mexicanum. Next base: position 247,259,308 of record NC_090926.1, on the reverse strand, counting down.
GCAATCCTTCTGAAAAGGAAGTTGTTCATATTAGTGTTAAATAGGATGAAAGCACTAACAAAACTAAGTACCAAAATACAAAAGAAACTCAGAAATAAACGGAATGTGAACAAAAATAATTTCTTGCATGTTTGTGGTGGTGAATGGAGTCACACAACAACCACAGAGCCATATTTTAATGAAGAAGCATACAAACAAAATCAAACAAACACAATTGCCATCCATAGCAGTGGACGAGGGTATGAGAAAATCAATACTACCATCATGGAACAAGAAACACTTCTTACAAAACTATCTCCTGAAAACTCAGAATTACCTCTCGATTCAGCAGAACCACACCGTCTAGTATACAAATGGCCGTGCACATCAATGTATGCCATTCCAAACAGAGCTTTCAAATCTTTACGTCAGTTCCTCAATCAATATGTAAAAGGTAAAGACAAAAGTAAAATGAAAGTGCTGCAAAATATGGATATTTGTGCAGTGCGGAAAGACACAGGACTAAAATTACATTCATTAGCCTCCATTTCTGGGCCTATTTGCAAAAGTACCTTCCATGATATCAAAAGAATATCAGTACATCATTCCAATGTAAGAAATGTAGTGTATAAAACATACTATGCAAAAAGTCTAGCTTCAGAATTAGGCAATTTAAATACCACTCTTCTGCATGGTACACCCAAATACTTACAAGAAGAAATGGACCGTATTCAGAAAAGGTATTTTGGAAGTGAGAGCCACGTAGAAAATGCAACAGTTTTAGAACATAGTAGCAACAATTCTGCACATAGCAACCTTCTATTACACACATACAGAAAAGAAATAGTAAAATTTAAAAGGTCATCAGCTGAAGTACCAAACCATGTGTGTGTGTGTTGCTGCGGAACGTTTTACAAAAGGAACACAAAAAATGTGTACATAGCATACAAAATAGAAAACAATGAAGACTCTAAATGGTTTGAATTAGCTTTGCACCTATTAGCTGAAAACAAATATGAAATAACTGAACGCCTAATATGTTGCAGTTACTCTACTGCAAAATTAGACAACAACCACACTCCTTCGCGTGCTGTTACATAGAATTTGGAATTGCTTCCATTACCAAAAATCCTGCAACAGCTCAATTTGTATGAGAGCATAAAAATTCAAATAGTTCGCCCTTTTCAAGCAATTATACGCCTTCATCCAAAAACAGCAAAATTACCTTCCTCTGAATTGGTGAAAGGCATTTGTGGCAAAGTAGTTTACTTGCCATTAAATCTAACGGAAAATGTACACATCCTAGGAGTGGGACGTTCAATAGAGCATTCTTTAATAGTCTTGGTAAATGGAGTACCAACAAAGGACAAAAAAATTTGGCAACAATTAGTGGAATTACACAAAGTTAGACAAGCATTGCAATATCTAAAAGACAATAATGAGTACTACAAGGAAATAAATATTGAGGAAAGCTTAAGGCAAAGAACTGAAATAATTCAAGAGCCATCAGAAACTGGACAATTTGAACTTCTGGATCCAGCTACAGTATCCACTCTTTTGGACCATTACACAATTCAGCCATTGCATTCCATAGCATAGATGATGCACTAAAAACTTACAAAATGCAAAAAACCAACGGTCACCAATGAGTATTTGGGAAAAAAGTATAGAAGCACATGCTTTTCCACTGCTATTTCCTACTGGCAAAGGTGGAAGATACGATGATAGACCCACTCAGATTGGGGCAATAGAATACCGCTCATTACGAATGTATTTGCAAGATCCCAGATTTAGACAAAATGTGGAATACATATTCCACCTACTCTATGAAAGTAAATTAGCAACACTATGTTATGGAGTTGCACACATTCTTAAATCTGGAACGCACTTTCAAAATATGTCAGCTACGCAGTTAATACAAAAAGTACAAGAAAAAGATGAGGTTTTACAATCAATTATAACAAATTTGTTTGCAAACATGCGTGGTACAAAGGAATACTGGTTCAGACGGCACGGAGACGTGCTTTGCATGATCAGAAACCTTGGACCACCAACTTGGTTTGTTACGCTAAGTTGTGCAAAATATGCATGGAAAGATTTACATGAGTTCCTACGCACAGCAAACAGCAACAAAAACAACATAGATATATTAACACCTGGAGAACTTTGCTCTCTAGATCCAGTTAATGTCTCAAGATATTTCCATCATCATTTCATTGCAATTCTACACTTCATTTGCAATAAAACTGTTCCTCCCCTTGGAGAAGTGCAACACTTCTTTTGGAGAAAAGAATATCAAGCGAGAGGAGCACCACATTTTCACATGCTGTTATGGATCAAAGGTGCACCGAAATTTGGGCACGACAGTGATAGCACTGTTTTGCAGTTTATCCAAAAATATATCACATGTGAAATCCCTTCACAACAGACACAGTGAGCTGCATGGGCAGATTTTACAATTTCAAAGATACAAATGTGGCAAATATTGTCACCGCAAATACAAAAACAAAGATAAATACTACACCAAATGCTGCTTTGGTTTCCCTAGACCAGTTACAGAAACTGGTGAAGTAAACAACTTCATGTCTTCAGTTTGACATAGTGTTAAAACATGTATTACATAAAAGAAGGGAAGAATCAAAATATATCAATGATTACAATGCAATCATTGCCCTATTATGGAATGCAAACATAGATGTGCAGTACATTTTAGACAATTCAACTGCTGTTGCACGATATGTTACAGCCTACTTAACAAAAGCAGAAAAAACAGAGCTTCAAGACCTCTGGGATGACCTAGCATCAGACAAAACATTATCACAGAAATTGTACAGCCTAGGCATAAAAATGCTCTCTCATAGAGAATGTGCGGCCTATGAAGCAGCAGATCGTTTAACCGGCACCACTTTGTATGGAAAATCAGACAACATAGTATGGCTCAGTCCTGGTCCTGCAAAATCTAGAAAAAGAGTGCTAAAATCATATGAGGACATTGAAACAATTGCCAGAAATGATCCCAACAGCCAAGACATTCTAAAAAACTATTTACTGCACACATACTATCCGAACAGGAGTACCACTCTGGAAAGCATGTGTCTATACCACATAGCTCAAAACTTTGCATACAAAAATAATGTACAATCCGATGAAAGCAAACGTAGATATAGAGTGACCGATTGTGAAGGGAGCTTAGTGAAACTTAACAAACAAAGCTTAATTAATCATGTGAAATTGTCATTAAAAACTCCTCAACAGAAAGAACTATATTACATGTCTCTGTTACAACTTTTCGGACCATGGAGAAAATAGGAAGACATACTAGATACTTATGAGTGCTATGAAGATGCTTTCAAAGCAAATGAAAGCACTATCAAAGCCAACATTAGGTTGGAGACCATGCTTACTTAATCTATTAGTAGCATTTTCATTTGTTTCAATACTCTATTTAATTTCATTGCAGCTTCTGCAGAAAGTTTGTAGTAGTCTAATTTATTTTGATGCTCTACTGGAAGCAGCAGTAATCGGTGTAAAGTCACACCGCCTATGTTGTAGGCAGCTAAACCTGTGGGGGCTGTTACAACAGCTGATAGTTTGTTGTTTGTGAATTGTTCAAGGAACTTGCTGATGACTTTGATTAAGAATGTTTTCCCTGATCCAGCTTCACCACTGACGTACAGCAATATAGGCTTGTAATTTTGGCAGGTACATTCTTTATTTTCATGTTGTACACCGTGTACAATTTGTTTTGTTACGTCTTCAAAAATGGTGCGCTGATCGTTGTTAGGTTTTGCTTGTTGTACAGTTAAGTCTTCTGTATCTTCTTGATACTGACACATGGTGTTCTCTACTTCTGTCATAGCTAATTCCGCCTGATTGCTATTAGTGGCTGTCCCAGTGGTTCTTGACTTCCTGTTACAGAAGGTTGACTACTGTCGGGAGTGTCCTTATATAGTTGGGCCTGGAGTTCTTCTTCGTGTTGCTATTCATTGTGCAACATTTTTTGTACTGCGTAAAGTTTATATCGGTGATAGTGCTTTCATTTGCTTTGAAAGCATCTTCATAGGAGTCATAGTTTTCTAGTATCTCTTGTTCTTTTCTGCATGGTTTAAAAAGTTGTAGCAGGGACATGTAATATAGTTCTTTCTGTTGAGAAGTTTTTTAATGACAATTTGATATGATTAATCAAGCTTTGTTTGGTAAGCTGTAATCATTGATATATTTTGATTCTTCTGTTCTTTTTATGTAATACGTGTTCTTAGGTGATTTACCTTTAACACTATGTCTAACTGAAGACATGAAGTTATTCACTTCACCTGTTTCTGTAACTGGTCTAGGGAAACCAAAGCAGCATTTGGTGTAGTATTTCTCTTTGTTTTTGTATTTGCGACGAAAATATTTGCCACATTTGTTTCTTTGAAATTGTACAATTTGTGCATGAAGATCACTATTTGTTGCTTTCGATGGAATTTCACAAGTGACATATTTTACGATAAACTGTAAAACAGTGGAATCACTGTCTTGACCAAATTTAGGACCATCTTTAATCCATAAAAGCATGTGGATAGGTGGTGCTCCTCTGGCTTGGTATTCTTTTCTCCAAAAAGGAACTGTCTGAGGGGATGAACAGTTTTATTACAAATAAAGAGTAGCATAGCAATGAAACGATGAAGGAAATTTCTTGAAACATTAACAGGATCTAGAGAGCAAAGTTCTCCAGGTGTTAGTATATCTATGTTTGTTTTATTTTTGTTTGATATGCGTAGGAAATCATGTAAATCTTCCCATGCATATTCTGCACAACTTAATGTAACAAACCAAGTGGGTGGTCAAAGTTTTCTTATCATACATCGTACATATCCGTAACGTCGGAACCAGTACTCTTTTGTACCACGCATGTTTGCTAACAGATTTGTAATGCTTGTAAAACCTCATCTTTTTCTTGCACTTTTTGTATTAATTGCGTAGCTGACATATTTTGAAAGTGGGTTCCTGATTTCAATATGTGTGCAACTCCGTAACATAGAGTTGCTAGTTCACTTTCAAAGAGTAGGTGGAATAAGTATTCCACATTTTGTCTAAATCTGGGATCTTCAGAATACATTCGTAATGAGCAGTATTCTGATGCTGTTATCTGAGTGGCTCTATCATTGTACCTTCCTCCTTTGCCAGTAGGAGAGAGTAGAGGAAAAGCATGTGCTTCTATACTTTTTTCCCATATGCTGATTGGTGATCCTTTGCTTTGTCTCATTTGGTACGTTTCTAGTGCATCATTTATGGTGTCATTAGAATGTAATGGATGAATTGTATAATGGTCTAAAATATTGGATACTGTAGCAGGATCTAGAAGTTCAAATTGACCAGTTTCTGGTGACTCTTGAACTATTTCAGTTGTTTCCCTTAAATTTTCTTCAATATTTATTTCATTGTAGTATTCATTATTGTCTTTTAGATATTGCAAGGCTTGTCTAACTTTATGTAAGTCTACGAGTTGTTGCCAAATTATTTTGTCTTTTGTTGGTACACCATTTACTAAGACAATTAAAGATTGCTCTATTGGAAGTTGCACTCCCAGAGTGTGCACATTTTCTTTCAGATCTAATCGTAAATAAACTACTTTGCCACAAATGCCTTTCACCAATTCAGAGGGAGGTAATTTTGCTGTTTTTGTTTGAAGGTGTATTATTGCTTGAAATTGATGCACTGTTTGAATTATGATGCTCTCATATAAATTGAGTTGTTGCAGGGTTTTGGTAGTGGGAATAATTCCAAGTTATTTGCGATAGCACCTGAAAGAGTTTGGTTGTTGTCACGTTTTGTAGTGCAGTAACTGTAAAGTATTAAGGGGTCAGTTATTTCGTATTTGGTTTCTGCTATATGGAAGGTAGAGAGCTAATTCAAACCATTTGGAATCTTCATTGTCTTCTATTTTGTATATTACGTCTTTAGTTTTTGTGTTACTTTTTTAAAAAGTTCTGTGGCAACACACACAGACACATGGTTTGGTACTTCTCTCAGGTTCAGTCTGATCCTTGTTATCTCCACCAACCCCCTCCTCACCTGAAGTCTTTATGGCTGAGGTACCATCTGAATCAGAGTCCCAGGATTCATCCGTTGGTATCTCCTTTCTTCTCTGTCTCCAAAAGTCGTTGGGCTTCTTGTGCGTCCTTACCCCTGGTTTGGTGCGATGGGTATGGGCTCCACTAGAGGCCACTTTGCCTGAGATGCAATTTGCCTGGCAGTGGGGACCCCAGGGAGCCCACCCCAGACCAGGGAAAAAGCCTTGCCGAAAAAACCCTGGTAGGTTGTGATATCTTGCTGGGACTACTGATCCCAGAATGCACTGAGAAACTGAAGGAGTAGGCAAAGTACACAATAGCTCCAAATAGATACTCCAGAGAGCAGCAGCAGGATGCAGGGAGTCCGGAGGGGCTAGGTTGCAGAAGAGTAGCAGGTACCCCGCAAGAACTGCGAGCAAGGAAAGAGGGAGTTTCCAAGAAGGTAAGCAGTAGACAGCATACAGAGGAACAGCTGTCCGAGAACGGCAGAAAACGGAAAGGGGAAGCCGTTCGGAAAGCGGCCAAGAGGAAAAAAAAGGAAAATTACACGCGAGCGCTGGGAAACACTTTCCAAAGTACTGGAAGTTGCAACGCGAGTGCGTTAGCAACTTCCGGGAATATAAGTCAAAAGACTAGAATGCGCACAGCGAGTCCAGGGAAGGAGTCCTTCTTCTACCTCCTTTTCAGTCTCCATCTTAGGTATAGTCTCCACGGCAGACGAGTTGTAACAACTTCAGCAGATTGTCTATTAAATTTTAGTATTTCTTTTTTGTATGTGTGTAGTATAAGGTTGCTATGTGCAGAATTGTTGCTAGTCTGTTGTAAAGCTATTGCATTTTGTAAGTGGCTTTCGCGTCCAAAATACTTTCTCTGGATATGGTTGATTTCTTCGAGCAGGTCTTTGGGTGTACCATGTAGAAGAGTGTTATTTAAATTGGCTAGTGCTAAAGCAGGACTTTTAGCATAGTACAGTTTATAGACTAGATTTCTTATAGTTGAATGATGTGTTGATATCATGTTGATATGATGGAAGGTGTGATTGCAAATAGGTCCTGAAATGCAGGTTAATGAATGTCCTTTTAGTCCTGTGTATTTGCCCACTGGACAGGTATCCATATTTTGCAGCACTTTCATTTTGATTTTGTCTTTGCCTTTCACATACTGATTGTGGAACTGGCGTAAAGATTTGAAAGATTTTTTGGGAATGTTACTCATTGACCTGCATGGCCATTTGTATACTGGACGTTCTGGTTCAGTCGAATGGAGAGGTAATTCTGAGTTTTCTGGGGATATTTTTGTAAGCAGTATTTCTTGTTCCATTATGGTCTTATTGATTTTTTTCATAACCTCATCCACTGCTATGGATGGCAATTGTGTTTGTTTGGTTTTGATTGTATGCTTCTTCATTAAAATATGGTTCTGTGCTTGTGGTGTGACTCCATTCACCTCCACAGATATTTAAGAAGTTATTTTTGTTGACATTTAGTTTATTGAGAAGTTTTTTGGTAATTTAGTAATTAGTTTTGTTAGTGCTTTCATTCTGTTTAACACTAAAATGAATAACTTTCTTTTGAGAAGGATTGCACTGTCTGTTAAAGCTTCTAAGATTAATTTTCTAAGGTAGGTTTGAAGGGTGGGCTCCTGTTTTTATAAGTTTCTGAAGGACTTTGTGGCGAAACATTTTTGCTAAAATACTTTTTTTGGTATGGTTACTTGCTAGCATATCAAGATTTATAGGAGCAGTTTTAGCAGTAGTGGTAGCCGAATTCTTGTTAAGCATTTTTTGTTTCGTTTTACATTTTGATAGAGGAGGCAAAGTTTCTGTACTGGAAGTTTGTTTTGTTTCGCTAAATGAATGTATTAGCTGTTTTGTTTGAACGTTTTGTACAAACTCTGGTAGAGATGGATGCTTATTTTTGACACTTTTATTTTCATTTGCTCTATTTCTGCGTTGCTTTCTACGGACTTGCTTTTTGGTAGGCATTCTTTGGGGTCTGTTGAAAAAAAAAAGAAGATATGGGTTGGCCCTTTCTGCAATGTATGTGTGTTGTGTAATACATAGAAGTCAAGCCAGCCAGCAGAAGAGAAAAAAGAGGTTCACTCAAAAGACATCATTCAACCATGAAGACAGGGGAAAAGGACCCCGCCTAGCTGCTCCGCAGATCATTGTACATAAGACAAAAAATTAGTTTACAATATTATGTTTATTTATTACAAATAGAGTCTTAAAAAAGTATTAAATTGTCTAGAGCTCTAGTACAATGTACAGGAATATATCTTACATTTATCTAAAAAAGTGCATACTGTTTAAAGTGCTAGTTTCAAATAATGACTGCTGCGAAAGGTCGCAAACCAATAAATCGCATTGCACCTAAGAACTAGTCTGGGCATGCCGTGGGTGATGCCCCAAGCAAGTGAAGGGAATCACTCAAGTGGGGGGCCCCCAGTCGCTCTGACCAGACTAAGGTGTCGATTCATGGAATTAATGTGCGCTGAAAATTCCCGCACAGAGGTGCCAAAACGTGCGATTCGCAGTAAAAGTGCGAAAATCGCAGTGCAAGTGCGAAAATCGCAGGGAAACCAGTGCACATCGATTCATGGAAGGCCGTGCGCGAGAAAAATATCGGATGTGCGTTGAAAAAGTGCGCGGTGCACGCCGGCGGACAGGATATCTAACGGCGTGCGCCACGGCCACAGCGAAATCGCACATAGCGCGGTGCACACAACAAAAGTAGGCGCAACACGGGGCATAACACTCGGAATGGGGAACAACTCGTCAAAATGTGGGCGTTTTCGGGGGAAGTACAGGAGGCAAATGCGCTGAACGCCCACATGCTCGCCTACAACACGTATTCATGGAATCCAATAGGGCAAACCAGCGCACGGTCAAACCAGCGCACAGGCCCAAACACGTCTGCCACAAGAAAGCAGGAGGTAGTGTCCCTGCCCCTGAAATAAATGTGCGCCAAAATGTGCGCCAACAAAAAGCACCTATATACAGCCATGATGAATGTCACATACTGTGCCCCTCTAGGACAAATGACGTGCAAAGGGGTACGCGACAAACACGGACACCCGCTGTGTGAAAAATAGCGTGTGCGTGCATTCTGTGCTGCGCGGAAAGTCCCACACGCGCTTTGCCTGGGTACGTGTATTCCGGGGTGTGTGGGAAGTCCCACACGCAAAATGGCTGGGTCCGTGTATTCCGGTATGCGCGGGAAGTCCCACATGCGATTGGCCTGGGTATGTGTATTCCGGGGTGCGCGGGAAGTTCCACACGCTAATTCTGCAGGGTACGTGTATTCCAGGGTGCGTGTGAAGTTCCACACGCTAATTCTGCAGGGTACGTGTATTCCGGGGTGCGCGGAAAGTTCCACACACGATTGGCTGGGTATGTGTATTCCGGTGTGCGCGGGAAATTCCACACGCGAATTGCCTGGGTCCATGTATTCCGGGGTGTGCGGGAAGTCCCACACGCAAAATGGCTGGGTCCGTGTATTCCGGGGTGCGCGGGAAGTCCCACATGCGATTTGCCTGGGTACGTGTATTCCGGGGTGTGTGGGAAGTCCCACACGCAAAATGGCTGGGTCCGTGTATTCCGGTATGCGCGGGAAGTCCCACATGCGATTGGCCTGGGTATGTGTATTCCGGGGTGCGCGGGAAGTTCCACACGCTAATTCTGCAGGGTACGTGTATTCCAGGGTGCGTGTGAAGTTCCACACGCTAATTCTGCAGGGTACGTGTATTCCGGGGTGCGCGGAAAGTTCCACACACGATTGGCTGGGTATGTGTATTCCGGTGTGCGCGGGAAATTCCACACGCGAATTGCCTGGGTCCATGTATTCCGGGGTGTGCGGGAAGTCCCACACGCAAACTGGCTGGGTCCGTGTATTCCGGGGTGCGCGGGAAGTCCCACATGCGATTGGCCTGGGTATGTGTATTCCGGGGTGCGCGGGAAGTTCCACACGCTAATTCTGCAGGGTACGTGTATTCCAGGGTGCGTGTGAAGTTCCACACGCTAATTCTGCAGGGTACATGTATTCCGGGGTGCGCGGGAAGTTCCACACGTGATTGGCCTGGGTACGTGTATTACAGGGTGCGAGGGAAGTTCCACACACTAATTCGGCAGGGTACATGTATTCTGGTGTACGTGTGAAGTTCCACACACTAATTCTTCAGGGTACGTGTATTCCGGGGTGCGCGGGAAGTTCCACATGCTAATTCTGCAGGGTACGTGGATTCCGGGGTGCGCAGGAAGTTCCACATGCTAATCCTGCAGGGTACGTGTATTCTGGGGTGTGCGGGAAGTTCCACACGCAATTTCAGCAGGGTAGGTGTATTTTGGGGGTGCCGGGTACTACTACACGTGAATTGACCGTGTGGGTCCTCCCAGGTGTTCCCTCTACATCCTCCACGGCGCCTGCAGGCAGCCCACACCACAGTGGACTACCCTGCACCCCTGCTCATGTCCCGCAGGCAGCCCATCCACCATGGCCATGCCCCCCAGCCAACCCACATGTCACTTTGCACTACTGATCACCAACACATGTCCCCCTGCACCCCCACCCCCCAGCATCCAGGGGCACCCTCCACCAGGCCCCCACACATGTCTCCCACCACCCCCACCCCCCAGCATTCAGGGGCACCCTCCACCAGGCCCCCACACAAGTCTCCCTGCACCCCCAACCCCCAGCATCCAGGGGCACCCTCCACCACGCCCCACACGTCTCCCACCACCCCCACCCCCCAGCAGTCAGGGGCACCCTCCACCAGGCCCCCACTCATGTCCCCCTGCACCCCCACCCACCAGCATCCAGGGGCACCCTCCACCAGGCCCCCATACATGTCCCCCTGCACCCCCACCCCCCAGCATCCAGGGGCACCTCCACCAGGCCCCCACACATGTCTCCCATCACCCCCACCCCCCAGCAGTGCAGGGCATCCTCCACCAGGCCCCCACTCATGTCCCCCTGCACCCCCACCCCCCAGCAGTGCAGGGCACCCTCCACCAGGCCCCTACTCATGTCCCCCTGCGCCCCCACCCCCCAGCAGTCAGGGGCAGCCTCCACCAGGCCCCCACTCATGTCCAACTCATGTCCCCCTGCACCACGCCCCAGCAGTCAGGGGCACCCTCCACCAGGCCCCCACACATGTTGCCCACCACCCCCACCCCCCAACAGTCAGGGGCACCCTCCACCAGGCCCCCACTCATGTCCAACTCATGTCCCCCTGCACCCCGACCCGCCAGCAGTCAGGGGCCCCCTCCACCAGGCCCCCGCACATTTCCCCCTGCACCCCCTACCCACCAGCATCCAGGGGCACCCTCCACCAGGCCCCCACACATGTCTCCCACCACCCCCACCCCCCAGCATTCAGGGGCACCCTCCACCAGGCCCCCACTCATGTCCAACTCATGTCTCCCTGCACCCCCACCCCCCAGCATCCAGGGGCACGCTCCACCAGGCCCCCAAACATGTCTCCCACCACCCCACCCCCCAGCAGTCAGGGGCACCCTCCACCAGGCCCCCACTCATGTCCCCCTGCACCCCCACCCACCAGCATCCAGGGGCACCCTCCACCAGGCCCCCATACATGTCCCCCTGCACCCCCACCCCCCAGCATCCAGGGGCACCCTCCACCAGGCCCCCACACATGTCTCCCATCACCCCCACCCCCCAGCAGTGCAGGGCATCCTCCACCAGGCCCCCACTCATGTCCCCCTGCACCCCCACCCCCCAGCAGTGCAGGGCACCCTCCACCAGGCCCCTACTCATGTCCCCCTGCGCCCCCACCCCCCAGCAGTCAGGGGCAGCCTCCACCAGGCCCCCACTCATGTCCAACTCATGTCCCCCTGCACCCCGCCCCAGCAGTCAGGGGCACCCTCCACCAGGCCCCCACACATGTTGCCCACCACCCCCACCCCCCAACAGTCAGGGGCACCCTCCACCAGGCCCCCACTCATGTCCAACTCATGTCCCCCTGCACCCCGACCCGCCAGCAGTCAGGGGCCCCCTCCACCAGGCCCCCGCACATTTCCCCCTGCACCCCCCACCCACCAGCATCCAGGGGCACCCTCCACCAGGCCCCCACACATGTCTCCCACCACCCCCACCCCCCAGAATTCAGGGGCACCCTCCACCAGGCCCCCACTCATGTCCAACTCATGTCTCCCTGCACCCCCACCCCCCAGCATCCAGGGGCACCCTCCACCAGGCCCCCAAACATGTCTCCCACCACCCCACCCCCCAGCATTCAGGGGCACCCTCCACCAGGCCCCCACACATGTCTCCCTGCACCCCCACCCCCCAGCATCCAGGGGCACCCTCCACCAGGCCCCCACTCATGTCCAACTCATGTCCCCCTGCACCCCCACACCCCAGCAGTCAGGGGCACCCTCCACCAGGCCCCCACTCATGTCCAACTCATGTCCCCCTGGACCCCCACCCCCCAGCATTCAGGGGCACCCTCCACCAGGCCCCCACACATGTCTCCCTGCACCCCCAACCCCCAGCATCCAGGGGCACCCTCCACCAGGCCCCCACTCATGTCCAACTCATGTCCCCCTGCACCCCCACCCCCCAGCAGTCAGGGGCACCCTTCACCAAGCCCTCACACATGTCTCCCACCACCCCCACCCCCCAGCAGTCAGGGGCAGCCTCCACCAGGCCCCCACTCATGTCCAACTCATGTCCCCCTGTACCCCCACCCCCCAGCAGTCAGGGGTACCCTCCACCGGGCCCCGACTCATGTCCAACTCATGTCCCCCTGCACCCCCACCCCCCAGCAGTCAGGGGCACCCTCCACCAGGCCCCCACTCATGTCCCCCTGCACCCCCACCCACCAGCATCCAGGGGCACCCTCCACCAGGCCCCCACACGTCTCCCACCACCCCCACCCCCCAGCAGTCAGGGGCACCCTCCACCAGGCCCCCACACATGTCCCCCTGTACCCCCACCCCCCAGCATCCAGGGGCACCCTTCACCAGGCCCCCACACATGTCTCCCATCACCCCCACCCCCCAGCAGTGCAGGGCACCCCCCACCAGGCCCCCACTCATGTCCTCCTGCACCCCCACCCCCCGGCAGTCAGGGGCACCCTCCACCAGGCCCCCACACATGTCCCCCAGCCAACACGTCATCATAATCCAGATCCCAGGCTCCTATGCCCACCCAAATCCCACCCCACGCCACCCCAGTCCAGTCCAAACACCCAACCAAGCTTTACATCCATTCAAAATGGAAATACCCATTACATGATAGATAACAAATAAGCAGTATGCGCATGAGTACAAGTCTGTCAGACCCACACAATGGCAACACATGACTGTGAAAACCCACATTCTGACAGGCATGAAACCAATGAGAGAAGTCCACACATTGAAGTAAGAAAAAAAAATGTATTACAGTGTAAATAAAGTGAATGAAATATAAACAAACAATAATGGCAACAAAAAACAAAAAGCAGCATGTCCACAAAAATAATAAATAACGAAAATGGGACTCCAAAATATTGTGTCCAAAGTCACTGTCCAACAAAGCAAATCCAAAGGGAAAGTAAAGTGAAAATCCATTGCTCCATGGTGAAAAAAATAATAAAAGATGAAGGCCACAAATAAACTGTCAAACTATGTACAAAGAGCAAATCCAGGGTCCATGATCCCAACGATGTAAATGAAACCTACAATAAAACCTACCTAACTAATAATTATATACAAAAAGGTGGGGCATAGTCCAAGCGCCCCAAATTAAAAAAAAAAAATAAAACCTAACACTAATTAACTATGTACAAAGGCGGCGGGCTAGTCCAGCGGCTCACTCTGTGCTGTTCCGGGCCAGGGCATCATCGAACTCCTGTTCGATGTCCCGGAGGCAGTCCTGTTCCATGGCCCTGAGGGTCCGCAGGGACGCCGACATGTCCTCCTCCAACTCCCTGCGGATTCTCTCGAGGAACTCAGCCCGCCTCAGGGCCCTCCGCATGGAGTTCTCCGCCCTGACCATCGTGAGCCGTGCCTCTTCCGCCCGCCGCCGCTCTGCACCTATCTGCTGGCCCAACCGCTGCCACACGGAAGTCACTTCCCGTCCTGGGTCCTCCTGCCCTCCAGCCGATGCCTGCCCCTCCGATGTAGATTGCCCCGAGCCATGATGCCTCCCACTTTGACTCCGCTGCTGCCTCTGATGCAACTGCCTCTGCCAGCACGACGGCATTCAGGCTGATGGAATCCACCGACGCCGTCGTGCACGTGCCCTGCCCAATGATGCCGGCACATCCTCCATCTGCTGGGGTCCAGTTGCTGTGGTGTCCACCCCTGCTGGACCTCCGACTCCCGACTGTGGCAGGGATGGGATCCCCACCAAGCCGGCTGCGTTGGTCAGGGCAGGTCCACAGGGGGCCCTGGTGGCATCTGGGCCGGAAGATGGCATGGAGAACGACTGGCGTATAGTCTCCACAGAGGAGGAGAGGGCCCCCAGATTGGTCGACACATGTATGAAACCCCTGACCACGGCCGATCCCAACTGGGCCACGTTGGCACGGTGCTCTTCGTGATGACGTGCAAGCTCCTCCCGGGAAGCATGCATGTCATCACAAATGACACCCGTGCGCAACGTGACACCAATCAGGACCTTCTCAATACGGCCACGGGTCCCCTCGTCCGCAGGTGGAGGGGAGTCAGATGACATGGACATCCCCCCTACCTGCGGAGGGGCCTGGGATGGGGCATCCCTGCTGGTGCATGGTGGTGCAGTCACAGTGTCAGGGACAGTGACATGCACAGGCCCCTCCACGGCGACCTGTGCTGCCTCCTGCCCCTGGACTGCACCACTTGCACCAGCAGGGATGCCCCCACAAGGCCCCATGTGCGCCTCAGTAGCGGTCTCCTCCTCCTCTGTGGAAACCACCAACCTGGATGGCTCCACACCGTCTTCCGCCGTTGAAAGCCCCTGTGGGCGCTCACCCACCCCTTCAGCTGCAGCCGTGGGGGCATCCCCGCCGCTTTGCTCCACAGCGCCGTCTCCGCCCTCTTCTTCACTAGCCGCTGTGTAGAGGGAGACATAGAACACAAGCATCAGGGTACTGTACAATGGTCCCCTAGACAGGAAGCAATAGCAGATGAGTGGCACTGTCAAAGATCACTTCCATCATGTCCCTCCACAACACATGGGTCAGTGCAGGCAAAACACACGCAGTAACAGGCATGGCACATGCTATGGACATTTGAATACATGTCCAAGGGACTCTCCAAACATACAATGTTGTTATGGAACTCACATGCATCATGGGTCATGCCTATCACATGCACACACATCAATGTAATTTCATCCATCTGGCCTTGTACACCCCAGACACAGTGGATACAAGGATAACTAGGCAGCATCTGTGAATCTGTACATTGTCACAGACATGTGTCATACATCCATGGCATTCACAAGTCACAGACACGCAGGTCAGACACACAGACATGGATAACATACATGTACATGGTATCAGCACCCATCCCTCACCCCCACCCATGTCCAGGAACAGAGACTGGCATGCTCTCATGTGTCCAATTCGCATAGGGCTCCCCATGATGCATTTAAACACATGCACCAACCGTGTGGTTCACACATTACTGGTCTCACATGCATGACCATGATGTCCCTGCACACATACATGTGTACATGGCCTATGTCACACATACAGGCAAGCATCAGACAACCAGCACACTGCAACATGCCCTGTCTCACACAGCAATGCTTGCCCACTTACCGCTCAACTCCAGACGGGTCTGCCTCGCAAGGATCTGGGCGTGGAGCGCTGGGTCTACATGTTCCAGGACCCTCACCTGGATGGTACTCATGCGGCCCCGGCCCCCCTCCACGAGGCGCCGGGCCTTCAAGAGGGTCTTGGACCTCAAGTCCTCCCAGCGCTTCTTGACTTTCTGGATGTTGCGGGTTGCCACCCCCTCCGCATTGATGGCAACCACCAAGTCGTCCCAGATCCTGTTCCGTCCTTCCTTGTTGGCACGTGACGATCCGAAGAGGGCATCATACTGCCCCAGGACTTGCTCCACCAGGACACCAACTTCGGTGGCAGTGAAGCTGGTGCCCCTCTGCCTCTCTGGCTGGGGGTTGCCACTGATGCCAGATGTTGCAGTACCCGACATGGCAACCCCAGAGGCAGGAGTGGGTGGGCAACTGGGTGCTGGGGCTGGGCTGTGGAGCGATGGTATAGCAGTCGGGAGTCTTCTGTTCCAGCAGGGGTGGACACAGCAACTGGACCCATGCAGATGGCAGATGTGCAGGCACAAAATGGCAGAGCACAGTGGCAGCAGGCAGGCAGGCAGCAGCAGATGGCTCGTGGGAGGCTGCTCGGGGCTCTGGGGGGCAGTAATTTGGCCTTCTGGGCAGGAGCGTGGTCTTCTGTGTGCTTACACGTGGCCAGCTTGATACGGAGTGAATTGGCATGTGAAAATCCTGCACGTCAACGTGAAATTCGAGGAAAGGGCCTTAGCGTGTAAGCGCGTCAGCACGCATACGTGATTCCATTGGACCAAAGGCCCTCAGCGTGTAAGCGCGTCTGTGACGTGACGCGCGCGGGTGTTTCCCTCATAGCACGTGATGACAGAGCACACGTGAAAACATTGCACGTCAGAGTATCATTGCGTGTAATTGGATGAAAGTGAGCATACACGCAATTGGCCTGGGTACGTGTATTACAGGGGTGTGCGGGAATTCTCACGCGTGATTTGCTTGGGTATGTGTATTACAGGGGTGCGTGGGAATTCTCACATGCGATTTGCTTGGGTACGTGTATTACAGGAGTGTGCGGGAATTCTCACACGTGATTTGCTTGGGTATGTGTATTACAGGGGTGCGCGGGAATTCTCACACGCGATTTGCTTGGGTACGTGTATTACAGGGGTGTGCAGGAATTCTCACACGCAATTTGCTTGGGTACGTGTATTGCAGGGGTGTGCGGGAATTCTCACATTCGATTTGCTTGGGTACGTGTATCACAGGGGTGCGCGGGAATTCTCACACGCGATTTACATGGGTATGTGTATTACAGGGGTGTGCGGGAATTCTCACACGCGATTTGCTTGGGTACGAGTATTACAGGGGTGTGCGGGAATTCTCACACGCGATTTGCTTGTGTACGTGTATTACAGGGGTGCGTGGGAATTCTCACACGCGATTTGCTTGGGTACATGTATTACAGGTGTGCGTGGGAATTCTCACACGCGATTTGCTTGGGTATGTGTATTACAGGGGTGCGCAGGAGGTTTTACATGCTCGCCAACAACACGCATCCATGGAATTGAACGGGGCTAAGGCATGCGCACAAAAAAAGTGCTAATCCGGAAACGCGTACGCCAGCAGGAAGCAGGCGAACGTCGACCCGCACAGCATAAAAGTGCGCGCAAACAACAAACAAGCTCAGACGCCAGGATGAATATACCGTTCCTAGCAGCAGTGGCCGTGAGTTACCAAAGGAGGAGGAGGAGGATAGTGAGGGGCCGAATTTTCACACCCAGAACCAGCCTTTTTGGGATGCCTGATGACCTGGTGTATGGGAGGTACAGGTTTCCACCTCACATAATACTGGACCTGGTGAGTGAGTGGGAGGATGACCTCACATCACCCACCCTGTGCTCCCAAGCACTCAGCCCCCTGGAGAAGGTCCTTAATGTACTGCACTTCTTGGCCACTGGATCATTTCAGCGGACAAGTGCCATAGTGGGTGGGGTGTCACAGGCCATGCAGTCACGCTGCCTACACCAGGTCTTGAACATCATCACTGCACGCCCATCAGTCCGCAGGCACATATACCTTCCCAGGACACCTGCAGAAAGGTAGGCTGCCGCCCTGGATTTCTACGGTGTGGCACAATTACCCAAAGTGCTAGGTGCCATTGACTGCACCCATGTGGCTCTACGTCCCCCCAGGGCATCTGAGCACATCTATAGGAACCGCAAGCACTGGCATTCCATCAACATGCAGGTAGTATGTAATGCCAAGGGAATCATCACCTCAGTATATGTCAACTATCCAGGGTCCACCCACGACAGCTTCATTTACCGAATGTCTACCCTAAGCCGGGACCTAGAAGCTGGGCGGCATGGCGATACATGGCTGCTTGGTGAGTATGAATGCCACTGCACATGCATGCATGTCATATGCAGAGGCATGTCACTACCCCACTAATGATACCCATCACCTCCTCACCAGGGGACAGTGCCTACCCTCTGAGCACCCACATGATGACGCCAATTCGGAACCCCATCATGCCTCCCGAGGTAAGATACAACACAGCCCATATTGCAACCCGGGGCATAGTGGAGCGCACATTCGGAGTGCTCAAGTCACGCTTTCGCTCCCGTGACCGTTCTGGCGGGCAGCTGTTATATGCGCCCCCAGTAGTGTGCAGGATCATAGTGGCAGCATGTGTCCTGCACAATGTTGCAACACGCCGGGGCCTGGCTGTGGATATGGTGGTGCCCCCACATCCCCAACCACATGCACACCCGCTGCGCATGGGAGGGGAAAGGGCACGGGGTGAGGCAGCCCGTACGCAGCTGGTGGCTAATTACTTCACATAGAAATCACACCCCTGTGGAGTGCACACAGCCCTGGCACATACCATCTGATAATCAATGATGACTCGACCTGACAATTATGACGAACAAAGGGACAGTCAACTGTCTGAACCATAGCAGCCTGAGATTGTTCATGTGGAAGTGTCACAATGTGTGCATCCCTACCTACACAAACACCACCAATGCAGTGTCATCAAAAGACACACTTCCATGCAGCAGAAATGAATACCCACTTGCAAAATACTACATGAGAACAGTGCCATGTCACCCAACCCCTCCCCGGCACGGCCACACAACACACCATGGCATGTCATGCAATGTGAGAGCAAACAAATTAATCCCCACAACATGCCCCAAGTGTCACCAACTACAGTGTCCCTAATGGAAACTGGCCACACATGAAATGTTCACAGTAATGCAGGACCTACAACACACATTACCAAATACTTACCAAGATTACCAATCACTTACACAACCTCCAACCTACCTTAAACATGACAGTCCAGACTTAAAAAATTGGTCGCCTCACTACCTGATAATGCCAGCACTTCGAACACTTCCAAGTATACAGTGTTAGCGCCACGCAAAAGTGTAGGTGCACTGCTTACAACATGGTCTCCAGTTCCAAAGTAGACCACCTTGTGAAGACATGAGAAATGGACCTGCAAATTAGGAGGATGAGATGTATGCAGAGGCACATATCCATACAGCATGCAGTGTACAATACAACAACAATATGCACTAGGAATGTATACACAGTATTGACTACAGACTGCCCACACATCAAATGGGAGTCCAACGTCACTGTGTACATCGATGTCACTTGGGCACACCCTTTGCAAGCCCATGGAAACGGGAAGCAGGAGGGGTGTGTGTCACACAAACCCAAGCATCTGACCCAAATTCATGACAAGCCTGCATGTGCCCAGCCACAATACAGCGTATGCCCACGGGAGCCACACAAGGCAACACACTGTCCAAAAAATCAAAAGTTAAAAAAAAAAAAGAAAATCAAAAATGGGCCGGGGGGGGGGGGGGGAGGGGGTCAGGGGAGGCCACCCAGGAGGTCCGAGGACAAGGTGCACACCAAAACCCACCTGTGTGGATCTTGCAGAAAAAAAACACTGCCATGGGCTCAAGGCCTGCACGGCTACCCTATGGTGGGAGAATCGCTGCTGTCGCTCTCCTTACCCTCTGCAGCTGCCTCAGGAGGTGGTGGCACTATGGGAGGCAGCCCACGCAAAGCCCTAGTCTGGTCCTCCATGGCAGCAAGCATGCGGGTCTGGAAGGTCTGGTTCTGGAGGATAATCGTGCGGAGGTCCCCATGCAATAACTCACGGGATGACCGGACCTCCTCACGAGTTGCCTGCATCTCAGCTGAGAGCGTATGTGTGAGACGCTCCAGCTGCTGTTCTGTCCTTGTGTTTCTTGATGCCTCAAGCTCAACAAGAGTCGTCCTGAGGTGACAGAGTTCCACCCTCAGGGCTTCCCTGTGGCCCTGGGACTCTATGTAAATGGCTTCCCGCAGAGTCGCCAGTGCCGTCCGCCTGTCCCTGTCGGACGCCAACATGTCCTCCCTGTGTGACTGGCAGATGGAGTCTGTTGCCTGCTGTAGTCGCTCCATCAGCCTTTCTGGGGGGACAATGGAAGTGGCCACCCTATCCATGGCCTGAGCCATCATCTCTGATGATGCTGCCTGTTGGGTTGCCATACCGTATATGGATTGCTCCCATGCAATATTGCCAGGTGGCGTACGGCCACCACGTCGGCGGGCACCAAACCTGTCTGGGGCAAGGTGAACTGCACCTTGCTGTGCCGGCACTGCCTGAGGCTGCAGGACTGCATTCCCCCTCTGATCTGCTGGCCCAGGAACAGGATCAGATGTTGCGGAGTGTGACCCTGCATCTGTAACCACCAAAGGCGTACCTGCCAACACTGACATCCCCATTGAGGGCTCTAACCCTGGTGCAGGTGGGTCGGACAGAACAGAATCCCTCCCAGGAACACTCACCTGCGACGGCACATAGGTCTCATCATCCGAATCGACACCTGAATACAGCTCGGGCAGGTGCACCCAGGGACACCCCTTGAGAGCACGACCTGCAGCAGTTGTGGGTTCTCACCCACCACCACACCACGTCCCTCACTGGTGGTCGGTCGGCACTGAGACCCCTCCTGGGTTGCACCATCTCCACAACCCCAGCAGTATCAAGTGCGTCATCCCATGCAAAGACATAAAAGAAAAGAAATGGAAACAGGCATTAGCACTATGGCACACAATTAGGGCTAAGAAGCTACAGAAACAGTACTTGATTGACACATGTCCCACATGACTAAAACCCTCCCATGCATGCACCGTCACTGCGTGTGAAGGGGAGGCAGATGGCACACATTGATGACACCAAAATGGAAGATGAACACATTTGCTGCATGCTGCCTAGCAGTGGCATCACACATTGGCCTGTGATTGGCAGGTCAAATACACATGCCATCACACAGATGGCATGTACCCTAGCCATAAAGTGAAGAGGGAGAGGAGGGCACCAATTGTTCATTCAGTCTAGTTTGCTCATGAAATTGATTTTTTCATTGAAATGGTTCAAATGTTTAACCTGGAGCTGCCAGTCCAAAATGGTCCTATAGCACAGGGACATGTCTAAACAAATGATATCCAGGAAACAAAGTCAGTCCACTGTACCACAGCCATGTCAGACAAGTGACAATAGGACTGAGAAATGCCTAGTAAAAGTGGTGGAATGCAAACAATCTGCCTGAATAAACAGAGAAAAATAAGCAACAATGTTGTGGCAAGATGACACTTCAAGGGCAACTGGCATGGTGTTGGGCTAGATGGCTACTGTTGGCAGAAGGGATACTGCTATACCCAAATGCTGGTGCGCAGAATGTATTGCATGAGGCACATGGGTGACCCAAACCACTCAGGCACACACACCCTCACCTGGCACCCAAACAGAAGCCCACACACACACACCATGCACATGGATGACACACAAATGCATGTGCACTCACCGGACAATGCCTCGTAATCTGCCAGTACTTCCACGCCTTGGATCTGTTCCTCCGTGATGTAGGTCCCAGCAACATGCTCATGTGGAGTGAGTTCTATGTCCTCTGCTGGAGACCCACCTCCAGTCACTAGAGTAGCGGCATGACTTGAGGCCAGCTTATTCTTTGCCCTGCGCTTCAGATCATTCCAACGCTTGTAGCATTCAGTAGCTGTGCGCCTCACGATTCCAAGGGCACTTATGATGTCCGCGATGGTCTGCCTGTGTGCCAGACGTTGTGCAGGTGTGGTCTTGGATCCTGCAACAATCACCATTTTGCGGTCATGTGCGGACACATACTCTACAAGTGCATTCAGTTCGGCCTCGTTGAATCTGGGCTTCCTTGACGGGCCGGACTGTTTAGCCGTGTCTGGGGCATCAGCCTCTACTGGACGAGCACTCTTCCTCTTCCGCTTGGAAGGTGGTGGGGATCCTGAGTGTCCTACGCCGCTCTGGACACTAGGGGCAGGAGCCCCGGTGGACTCTATACTAGGAGTGTGGGATTGCACACTCAGCATGGGAGTTGGTGCAGGCATTAGCTCAAGTGTGATGGTGTCAGGGGGAATGTCATCAGGATGGACTAGGACCGACACTGTACTGGCTGGGTGTGTGAGAGGTGGGGTGGATGGAGCCGCAGCTGCCCCTGCAGCCTCCCCAGCCTGCCTACGCGGGGCAGCAGATGACCTAGCTGCCCCTGATCCACGTGGCCTGATGACACCAAAGTGCACCGGCGCACGTGGCCTAGACCTGCTGACCTGGAAGTCAGCCATGGAGTCACCCTGTGCCAGGTCTGGTTCCACAGTGGGCTGGTCCAACAAGGGCTGAGCATGGATGGTGTCAGCCACGTCACCCTCAAGCGGGGGGGGGCATGGGTGTCCCTGACTGGTCCTCCACACATGGGGGGCTAGGGGCACCCTGCAAGTCACGGCCACGTCCCCTACCGGATCCACCACTGCCACCACTTGGGGCTCGGCCACCTTAGCCACCCTTAAGGCTTGTTCGCCTCCCAGCCATGGCTCTGATGTTATTGTGCGTATGGGAGTTGCTGTGAACTATTGTCCTGGGCAATTGGGGGTCAAAGGGGATGGGTACCAGATGGTAATCGTACCTAGTGCTCTAGCAAGGCTATATGTCACCCCTGGGGAAAGATGACGGGTCACGCAACGCACAGGCACCCCAAAAAAGGGAAGTAAGGTGCATGCAACCCCTCCTAGACCACGTGTGTGGAAAAATAAACCTGCACTACGCTGTGGCACCCAGAAACACAAGAATGAACGTATGCATGTCACACGCAGCCTAGAATGACCTCTGAAGGGGTACGCCACACACGGGGCAAGCACAGATGTTAAATACGTGCGTGACTCACCGTTTGCTAGGAAAAAAAGAGTGAAAAAGACGCACGTGTGTGCGTTGGCAACATCCCCGCCAAAAGAAGAATTGTACGCTGTCTGAGGAGACAGGACAACAGTAGAAGGGAACGCTGTTTGAGGAAACAGGCCCAGGAAAAAGAGGAAAAGAGAAAAAGCTGTCAGAGGTAACATGGAGTACGAACTTGAAACGCTGTGAAGTAAATCGCGTGTGAACCGACAAGAAGTACAGATTTCACCCAGTCGCTCTCCACGAAAAGCACGTACAAGGAAATAGAGTTCTACACGTACCTTTTATACACACGTCACAGACGCGCATACACGCTGAGGCCATTTCCACCAATTACACGCTTTGACACTCGGACGTGTATTTTATTTTTTTACACGTGCCATTCTCTACGGCCATGCGCGTGACCTCATAGACGCGCCTGGGGGCCTTTGGGCCAATGAATTAACGTACGTGTGCTAACGCGCTTACATGCTAAGGGCCTTTCCTCGAATTACACGCAGACGTGCTGGATTTTCACGTGCCAAATCACTCCGTATCAAGCTGGCCACGCGTAAGCACACGGAAGACCACGCTCCTGCCCAGAAGGCCGAATTACTGCCCCCCCAGAGCCCCGAGCACGCTCCCACCTGCCATCTGCTGCTGCCTGACTGCCTGCTGCCCACGTGTCCTGCCATTTGCTGCCTGCACATCAGCCAGGGGTGCTGTTGCTGTGACCACCCCTGCTGGAACCGAAGACTCCCGACTGGGATACCATCGCTCCACAGCCCAGCCCCAGGACCCAGTTGCCCACCCACTCCTGCCTCTGGGGTTGCCATGTCAGGCACTGCAACATCTGGCACCAGTGGCAACCCCCGGCCAGAGAGGCAGAGGGGCACCAGCTTCACTGCCACCGAAGTTGGTGTCCTGGTGGAGCATGTCCTGGGGCAGTATGATGCCCTCTTTGGAAGGTTGCGCGCCGACAAGGAAGGACAGACTCGGATCTGGATGGACATCGTGACTGCCATCAACGTGGAGGGGGTGGCAGTCCGACAATTCCATCTTGTGAAGAAGCGCTGGGAGGACTTCAGGTCCAGGACCCTCAAGAAGGCCCGGCGCCTCCTGAAAGCAGCGGATGCTAAGGGGCGCCGGGGCCACTTGTCGGAAGATCAGATGAGGGTCCTGGAACGCATATCCCCAGCGCTCCACGTCCAGGTCCTTGAGAGGCAGACCCGTCTGGAGTCGAGCGGTACGTGTACATGCATACTGATTGTAAGCTGTGCGTGTGGTGATGTGGCAGGAGTGTGCAGGTTGCACATGTGGTTTTATGTGGCCAAGTATGGGGGGGTACAGGACAGTGAGGCTGACACATACGAGGGCTCTCATGTGTGACACATGGATGGTGCTTGTGTGTGTAGGCTTGCATGGCAAAGGATGTGGAAGAATGATTGGCAGGTGTGACATGGATGCTGATCTGAACACTGCAACAGTTGGCAGAGGTGTACACATGCATGCAAGTGTGGTGGTGTGTGTGCATGTGTAATGCACTCCCTGTGTCACATGTGATGTCAGGCTCACCTTTGCCTGCTCATGCTGTTGTATGTGTATGGATGGTGCTGGCTGTTGCGATATGGCTGTGGTATAGCTCATGTGTGCAAGTTGAAATGACATGTGTGTTGGAGATTGTGATGGCATGTCTGAGGTTTGCCAATGCCACTCATGTACAACTGTCATGTGTTTATGAGTCCATTATACAGTGCCCTGATGCCTGTGTTTTATTTCTCCCTGTCTGCAGCGTCAACTGATGAAGAGGGCGGAGAAGGTGCTGTGGAGCACAGCGGCAGGGGTCACACCACCAGCCGGAGAAGCAAGGCCCGGCTCCCCTCCCAGGTTGTAATCTCGTCGGGGAGTGAGGAGTCCGGTGCCGCGTCCGAGGCCGCAGCTGCCGAGGGGAGGTCCAGGAGGCAGAGGTTGGAGTTGTACTCCTCGGCAGCAGAAGGGGCAGCTGGGACCCCACAGGGCCCAACGGAGGACGATGGCATGGAGTCATCCAGGTTGGTGGGGGGTTTGGTGGAGGAGGAGGCCGTGCAAGCAACAGAGGCGGGGTCTGGAGGTGGGGATTCCACTGGTGCTAGTGGTGCAGTGCAGGACCAGGGACAGGTGGCAGCACAGGCCACCGCGGAGGTGCCTGTGTGCAATCCTGTGCCTGCTCCTGTCACTGCATCATCTTGCACCAGCAGGGATGCCTACCTCCAGACCCGTTCTCAGGGAGGGGATTGGCTTACACCAACCGGCCTTCCTCTCCCTGCAGATGTGGCTATCCTGCAACAGGTTGAGTCTGTCCAGGGTGGGGTGGCGTTGCGTCAACGGGCCATGCGAGCTGACCTGCAGTCTTTCCATGATGAGACTGCACGTCTTCTCGCATGGCTCGTTGACTGCGTTGACCCACTGGGACAGCTCACCATGGCCGGATTCCTCCGTTTCCTGGACCTTGTTCCGACTCCCTCCTCAACGGAACCCCCTATGCCCCAGTCGTCCTCCATGCCATCTTCCCACCCATGTATCACCTGGGTGCCCTGTGGAGCTGCCTCTGACCGTGCGGCCAGGCTGGTGGACAACAGATCGCTGCCACAGTCGGGAGTCGGACGTCCAGCAGGGGTGGCCACATCAACAACTGCACCCCAGCTGGAGGAGGATGTGCAGGCACCATCGGACAGGGCACATGGACAGCAGCAGCAGCAGCAGCAGCAGCAGGAGGCTGTAGGTGGGAGCCACGATGGCTCGGGGCCTTCGACATTGGAGGGGCAGGCATCGGCCGGAGGGCAGGAGGACCCAGGTCGGGAAGTGTCTTCCGTGTGGCAGCGGTTGGGCCACGCCATAGATGCGGAGCGGCAGTGGACAGAAGAGGCACGGCTCACGATGGTCAGGGCAGAGAACTCCATGCGGAGGGCCATGAGGCGGGCCGAGTGCCTCGAGGCAATCCCCAGGGAGTTGAAGGAGAACATGTCGTCGTCCCTGCGGACCCTGGGGCCATGGAACAGGACCGCCTCCGGGACATTGAGCAGGAGTTCGATGATGCCCTGGCCCGCAACATCCAGAAGTGAGCCGTTGGACTAGCCCGCTGCCATTGTATATAGTTAATTAGTGTTAGGTTTTTTGTTTTTTTTAAAATTTGGGGCGCTTGGACTATGCCCCACTTTTTTGTATATAGTTATTAGTTAGGTAAGTTTTATTGTAGGTTTCATTTACATCGTTGGGATCATGGACCCTGGATTTGCTCTTTGTACATAGTTTGACAGTGGATTTGTGGCCTTCATCTTTTATTATTTTTTCACCATGGAGCAATGGATTTTCACTTTACTTTCCCTTTGGATTTGCTTTGTTGGACGGTGACTTTGGACACAATTTCATTACGGTTATTTTGGATTCCCATTTTTATTATTTATTATTTTGGTGTACATGCAGCATTTTTTTTTTGTTGCCATTATTGTTTCTTTTGATTTCATTCACTTCATTTACGCTGTAATATCTTTTTGTTTCTTACTTCAATGTGTGGACTTCTCTCATTGGTTTCATGCCTGCCACAATGTGGGTTTTCACAGTCATGTGTTGCCATTGTGTGGGTCTGATGGACTTGTACTCATGCGCATACTGCTTATTTGTTATCTATCATGTAATGGGTATTTCAATTTTGAATGGATGTAAAGCTTGGTTGGGTGTTTGGACTGAGGTGGTGTGGGGTGTGATTTGGGTGGGCATAGGAGCCTGGGATCTGGATTGTGATGACGTGTTGGCTGGGGGACATGTGTGGGGGCCTGCTGGCAGGTGCCCTCCACTGCTGGTGGGTGGGTGTGCTGGGAGACATGAGTTGGACATGGGTGGGGGCCTGGTGGAGGGTGCCCCTGGCTGCTGGTGGGTGGGGGTGCAGGGGGACATGAGTGGGGGCCTGCTGGAGGGTGCCCCTGGCTGCTGGTGGGTGGGGGTGCAGGGGGACATGAGTGGGGGCCTGGTGGAGGTTGCCCTCCACTGCTGGGGGTGGGGGTGCTGGGAGACATGAGTTGGACATGAGTGGGGGCCTGGTGGAGGGTGCCCTGCACTGCTGGGGGGTGGGGGTGGTGGGAGACATGTGTGTGGGCCTGCTGACAGGTGCCCTCCACTGCTGGGGGGTGGGAGTGCAGGGGGACATGAGTGGGGGCCTGGTGGAGGGTGCCCTGCACTGCTGGGGGGTGGGAGTGCAGGGGGACATGAGTGGGGGCCTGGTGGAGGGTGCCCCTGGCTGCTGGGGGTGGGGGTGCAGGGGGACATGAGTGGGGGCCTGGTGGAGGGTGCCCAGCACTGCTGGGGGGTGGGGGTGGTGGGAGACATGTGTGTGGGCCTGCTGGCAGGTGCCCTCCACTGCTGGGGGGTGGGGGTGCTGGGAGACATGAGTTGGACATAAGTGGGGGCCTGGTGGAGGGTGCCCCTGGCTGCTGATGGGTGGGGGTGCAGGGGGACATGAGTGGGGGCCTGGTGGAGGGTGCCCCTGGCTGCTGGTGGGTGGGGGTTCAGGGGGACATGAGTGGGGGCCTGGTGGAGGGTGCCCCTGGATGCTGGGGGGTGGGGGTGCTGGGAGACATGAGTGGGGGCCTGGTGTAGGGTGCCCTGCACTGCTGGGGGGTGGGAGTGCAGGGGGACATGAGTGGGGGCCTGGTGGAGAGTGCCCCTGGCTGCTGGTGGGTGGGGGTGCAGGGGGACATGAGGGGGGGCCTGGTGGAGGGTGCCCTGCACTGCTGGGGGTGGGAGTGCAGGGGGACATGAGTGGGGGCCTGGTGGAGAGTGCCCCTGGCTGCTGGTGAGTGGGGGTGCAGGGAGACATGAGTGGGGGCCTGGTGGAGGGTGCCCCTGGATGCTGGGGGGTGGGGGTGCTGGGAGACATGAGTGGGGGCCTGGTGGAGGGTGCCCTGCACTGCTGGGGGGTGGGAGTGCAGGGGGACATGAGTGGGGGCCTGGTGGAGGGTGCCCCTGGCTGCTGGTGGGTGGGGGTGCAGGGGGACATGAGTGGGGGCCTGGTGGAGGGTGCCCATGGCTGCTGGTGGGTGGGGGTGCAGGGGGACATGAATGGGGGCCTGGTGGAGGGTGCCCCTGGCTGCTGGGGGGTGGGGGTGCAGGGGGACATGCGTTGGTGGGCAGTAGTGCAAGGTGACATGTGGGTTTGCTGGGGGGCATGGTGGATGGGCTGCCTGCGGGACATGTGCAGGGTAGTCCCCTGTGGTGTGGGCCGCCTGCAGGGGCCGTGGAGGGTGTAGAGGGAACACCTGGGTGGACCCACACGGGCAATTCACGTGTAGTGCTCCCCGCGCACCCCTGGAATACACGTACCCTGATGGAATCGCATGTGATACTTCCCGCGCACCCCTAAAATACACGTACCCTGCTGCTTTTGCGTGTGATACTTCCCGCGCACCCCTGGAATACACGTACCCTGCTGCTTTTGCGTGTGATACTTCCCGCGCACCCCTGGAATACACGTACCCTGATGGAATCGCGTGTGATACTTCCCGCGCACCACTGGAATTCACATGCCCTGATGGAATCGCGTGTGTTACTTCCCGCACACCACTGATGTACACGTACCCAGGACAATCGCGTGTGAAACTTCCCAAGAACCACAGAAATACACGTTCCCCGCTTGGCGTTTGCTGTTTGGCAGCCCTGTGAACTGGTCCAGGGTTAGCGCAGCCCTTTGCGATGATTTTGGAATTTTGAAGGCTTTTCCTTGCGCAAGGGCGTTCTTGGGGGCGTAACTGGCGCTGCTGCAGGGTCGCTGCGCCACTCTGCGCCACGGCTGGTTTTGGAGGCTAAAATCCATGAATACGCTGTGCGATGAAAAGGATTTTTTCGCACGCAGCTGGCGCAGTGTATCGCACGGGGACACTGTGCGCCAGCCGCGTGCGCCACTTTTGTGCGAATTTCTATGAATTACCCTCTAAATATATAAACAATAAGATATGTATCAATAACGCAGTCCAAACAATATTGAATCCAGAAAACTGAACAAAAAAGGATTCATTTCAATAATCAGATCAGGAACAAAAGAAGAACTAGAAAAATAAATTATATCAAATTCCAAAGAAAACAGTAAAGCACACACACA
This sequence comes from Ambystoma mexicanum, assembly GCF_040938575.1. Classification (NCBI taxonomy): domain Eukaryota; kingdom Metazoa; phylum Chordata; class Amphibia; order Caudata; family Ambystomatidae; genus Ambystoma; species Ambystoma mexicanum. The sequence goes on along the minus strand of NC_090926.1, from coordinate 247,230,145 downwards.
CTAAAATCTAACTATGGGATGCTGTGCGTCAAATACTAAGGTGTCATTAAAGAAAAAACAAATAATAAATGTGAATGACATGGCACCATTGAAAGATAGTAGTTTCGATGGAAGTAACACATCTAACAAGACATGCAGGTGATGTCCATCTTCGTCAGGACATAGCATTCCCTTGAATTTCATGAATTCTGGATCGCTCATCTGTGTCTTTCTGAACGTGCCCAGGTGTGGTTAAAAGACATTTTTTCGTTCTATATGTTTACACATATTTGAAAATAAACAAAAAATGTTTTCACCTAAAGCGAGATGTGAAAGAAAAAGAGAAAGGAAAACACATCGTAAATAACAATGACATACTGGTTAAAAAATAAATTATCTGTAAGTGCAACAAGCGGGACTTCTCCCATGTCAATTGGTTTAAACAAGTCATGTGACAATCAATGTAGAAAGGGGAGAAAAGGTAATTACCATAATCTCAACCTTATAAGGGGGCTAATTCCTTAATCCTGTCTGTACGTCCAGGGGGTAACTGTGCAGCCACACCAAAAGGAGATCTCAAACAAATTGGATCTACAACGCAAGGAATCAATGTACAATTAGAATTTTCAATTATCTTGTAAAGTACATAGTCACAAAAGTACTATATTGTATGTGTGCTGTGTGCATGAGTGTCTGAGTATGATGGGAAATATGTATGTGGTGGTGTGTGATTGTGCATTGGGCAGTAACAATTAGTTGGGAAGGCTATTCTTCTATTTGTGTGTTACTAAACTGCAGTTCAGATGAGAGTAGAAAGTGAGCTAGTGGTGAGGAGAAGCATTAATAGTAAATCTAATGATATAAAATTAAAACAGTTCTTTATTTTGTAGTACTAACATTCTAAGGGTTGAGTATGTTATTTGTGTTCCAAAAAAATGGGGATATGTGTGCCATTCTGCCTGCTAATCTTTGTTTAATAAATGGGGATTTCTGGGCAGAATGGTTCAGAAATCGTTGTTCTTTTTGGTGTGCAAATTACATGAATGAACCACACAGTGTGTTTGAGGAACAGTAAGAATATTAAGGTAGTATTGTACTTACTCTTTTTTTGTGCAATGAGCAGGTCTCTTCGGATAATTTCCCTATAGACAAAACATGTCATTATTTGCCGGACTCACCAGCCAAAACCGATGGACAGATTTGGACCAGGTCTGAAACAACTTGGGCACGAAGTGTTGACTTGGGATCCTTTTGTTGTTTTGGATTATTCTGTCCAGTACTTTTTAAAATATTTGACAGAGAAGCGGTTGTCCCCTTGTCCAAAAAAACCCAGATATGTCTCAAGTAAATGGCCAAGAAACCTGGTGTTTATAAATGAAACAGCTGACATCTTTGTTTTCTCAATAAGTGAAACAGCTGCCATCTTTTTATTTTCTCAATGCAAAAGATAGCCTCCGCTATAACCTCGGTTATCCAAAACCAAAAAAACAAGAAAGAGCTGTTTCCAGGTGAAAAACCGTGGGGCGAGGTAATAGGACACAAAGTAAAATTAGAAATTTGGAGAAGGTGTAGGGACTGAGTTTTCAACACAAAGCTTTTCTGAAAATCGGCTATCGTACAGAATAGCTGCGGCTACCCAACCGACATCGCAAGTGAAACACCATCACAGAAACAACATGTGTGGTGGGGAAATGGGAGAGGGCAGAGGAGGTGAGGAGGCTGGCACAGATGTGGGGGGTACTTGGTGAAGCTCTGGGAGGGTAGGGAAGCATTATTTGTTTGCCATTTTTCCCGATAACTGCTGGCAGAAGGACTACAAAATAATAACCAAGGGTATAACTGAGGCCATTTGTAGTTAATAGCCAAGGTTATAGAATACAAGTGAATGGCCAGTGACACAATAAACATCCGGGACTCCCATCCATGCAGTAACCTAACCAAGACCAACCCTACTTAGCGTGAGGAGTTAAACATGGCCGGCCCCCTCAGGCCATGTTGCCTAATAAATGACCACAATTTCCAAAACCACTTAGAGCAACATGGCCAGAGGGGGATGGGCCCTTTCTCGCTTTGAAGTTAAGCAGGGTCCATCCCATTTGCTGCACGGATGGGAGACAGTCCACAGTCCTGGATGCCGTGTGTTTTCTTAGTTTTAAATATCTCAAAATACACTAAGAAAACACAGAGCATCCACATTATTATTTTTTTATCCGTGCTACTGTCAGCCCTTGAATGTATCATGCTCTAAAGGTCACGCTGCCATGTGGCCCACATGAAAACAGCTTCTTTCTCTGGGTAAAGAGCTGCGAATACATGGAGAATTGCAAATCCAACTTGCATGTGCAAGGCAAACTAGAATAACCTTTTGATATATAAATATATATATATATTCATATTACCAATTATGAGGCACCAAGAGAACACCTCAGTCAAAGTTAGACTAGATAACAAAAGCCTGGTTTCCTCTCCTGTAAGAACTAATCGGAGAGTAAAGCTGTGGTGCTCTGTTGCCCTGCTGTTTATTTAATATCTATTTATTTGAACCCCCTAAAGCACTGGAAATGACCTATACTTGCTCACCTAAATTAATGGGGACCAAAGTTTCTTGCCTTTCATACGCAGACACCCTAATCATCTTTAAACATACTTTTGCAGGATTAAAAAGATCTATGGAAGTCCTGCAAAACTATGCCTTGGAACATGACCTTGTACTGAACCTAAAAAAGGCTAAGCTAATGCATTTTCCCCATAAGCGGGTAGTGATTCCCACGTTGGTCATTGATGGGAATGTTATTGAGCGAGTACATAGCTATAAGTACCTAGGAGTAGAATTTAGTAGAAAGGCTGATTATGCAGATTTGAAAGAAGAAAGGAAACGTAAGGCAATATTGAAATTAAATATGCTACACCGTAAGAGCAGCTTCTTGTTTTCGTTTTAATGGAGTTCTGACTTTATATAGGCAATATTTATGCCCCTTTGTATTGTTTGGACCTGATGCTATTAGTATGAAGGACATGTCTTGGCTTAACATGCTTGAAGGAAAATGTTGCCAGAGAATGTTGGGGCTGGGACCTAGTGGCCCTTTGGAAATAATTTTCCTTGAGTTAGGCCTCATCTCTCTCTCTCAGCTATGGTAACTAAAAGGACAAGCCTTCTTTTTCTAAAGGCACGTGAGGCACCCATTTGCCAAGTGTTAAACCTACAGGCCCAAAAACCACTGACTACGAAATTGGAATGTTTGCTCTCCCTTGTACATTTAGACTTTGTACACATGTGCTGGAAGCCTGTTTGGGAGGATAGTTCACAAAGAATGATTAGTAAAGCCGTTGGTAAACTTGAACAATGGGATTGGTGCAAAAACTATGTACACCTTGCTAAACTCACTAGCTATCACACCACCGTGGATCTTCTTGATCATAACTATAAAACCTCACAAGGTTATATCCAACTTTGTGCCTCCCCTGAATTGCACATATTTATGCTTTTGTTGAGAATTAGTAAATGACCAGTGCTGGTTTTGATTGGGCCTGAGCAGGGAGTTTCTAAAGATGTGAGGAGCTGTCGCTCTTGTGCCCTTGGGTCAAACCGGAGACTGCCCAGCATGTCCTGATGGAGTGTGAAAAATATGGTGCTTTATAAATAAAGTGGCTGGGGCTTTTTTTCTCAAATCTTAATACTATTAAGACCGAGTCTTTTTGGCGTTATTGCTTAAAATCAGGTTATAAATCTATGCATATCACACTATTCAAAATATGGAATGGACTTCTCAAATTGGGAATGGTAGGGAAATAGGTCTTAATGTCCTAATTTTGACGAATTGGGATGATAGGCTCTTTTTTGGCCTTGGGATATATTTTATACTGTATTTTGTATATTCACAAGTATATTTATTGCTTTAACGATGTAATATAGGATCAATTGAGCGAGTTGGGGCTGTTTATGCCTATTTTACCTCAAATAACTATGAATCATCATGAATTGTAACAAATGTACTGTGCAGCATGTGTAAGATATTTGTATATGCATATCATGTTTGCATATGAAGACTGAATTTAATCAAATGTCCTTGTACTTGTATTCATATTTTATCTATTGTATTTATCTGTATCTGTTCGTTTGTATATTATGATAAAGCTCTTTCAGCTATAACATAGGTTTAAAACAAAGAAACACACACACATATATATTATGGTTAAGTTGCCCTACCAAAAACCTGTGTACTTCACAAAAAAAAAGATTCTACCTCCCCATTATGGTTCAAATTAAAACCGAAAAACCCCTGAAATTCGCCAGTTATGGTAAACTAAGCCCCCATACCTGCCATCACCACTGTGCACTGCTAACACTAACACCCAGAACATGAAAGATGGAATCACAAATGTCATTGATGACATCACTGACGACATCATATGTTTAGGCACTTTGTTTTCGTTCCCTGCCATATATATATATATATATGTACATTCAGTAAAAAAACTTTGTTAAAGGGATGTTATACTTCACAGTGAAACCAAAAAACACTGCACATTCCCCCATTATAGTAAACTCAGCAACCATAACTCGCAGCATCTACGTGCATTGCTAAGACTAACACCCACGACATCAAAGATGACATCACAAATATTATTGATGACATCACTGATAACATCACATGTCTGCCTCACCTATTTTGGTACATTGAAAAATCTAGGCCAGGTGGTTTTATTCACTGACAATCACAATATACAAATTGAAAAGGTGCTGTATATCAAAACGGTAACCTTGTCCTGTGTTCTGAAAGTACTTTCCTTAGGGTCTGGTCTGAGCTCATGATGCACATGCATGGGGCAATAGCAGGCCTCAAACACACAATTAATTTGTATACAGGAAGATACACTTTCTGATGATGCTGTTTCTTTCTTCCTTACTTGAGTTTCCCTGTATGTGCCTCTGATTTATATGTATTGTTTGTACTAGCACAAGTGTGTATTAAGTCTTGAATTGGTAGCTAGTTATTACATGTTTAACATTACAGAATCACCCCTGACATCTTGCTGCCAACATAATAGAAAGAACCCCTTGTAGGTAGGGACTTTTCGTCAACATTATTTTCAAATGTGATGTCATCATTTTTTGTATGTGTTTTTATTTTTTTTGGTATGTGGTGCAGAAATAATAATTCATTTCTGTTGTTTTAACACAGAAATGGCTAGTACTTTGGAGTGGCTGGTGGAGAATTTTCCGAATGGGGAAATGTCTGAAGACAGTGACAATAATGGTACACACTGCTCTGCATATGCAAAATAATGATCAGTATTTTATAGGCATTTATAGACATTTAACATATGCGTATTTATTTGTACAGACCAGGAAAGAAAAGAAGAAAGGCCAACAAACGAGACAGGAGAAGACAGGATGAAAAGGATTGAGCAGAAAATGGATGTGCTGAATGACAATTTTCAAAGTTTAAGGGAGTTTGTGGAGGACTGTGTGAGTGGAAAAACATGTTACCATTGTCCCACCAGTACCTGCCCCGCTTCGCCATTCCCTAGTGAACCATCCCCAAACCTTCAAGAAGAAAATAGACGTTTTGACGAAACATCCATCCCTTCTTCCCCTCACAAATCTTCTCCTCATAACCAGCTCGTGTTGAATCCTAATTCCCCTATATTTGTGTCAGTATCCACTTCCCCTGCTATTTCCTTGGATTGAAGTGTGTATGTGTGTGTGTGGGTGTGTGTTTGGAATGTATTTGTATGGTAGTTGTAGTTATAGAGTTTGAGGAAACATTTTTATTTTTAAAAGCCTTAAAATATTCACGAACAGCGCGCTCATTCGACCTATCCATAAGGAATGGAATGTGGGTGTTGTGAAGGCAGTACACCTACCCTTGCAAATGTCAAGTAAGATGGAGTTGAGGTTTGACCGCAACATCTGTTCAAGTTGTGCGTACATAAACAGAAAGGGGCGTCCTAAGGACATTATACCTCGCTGTGCCGCTTACAATCGATATGAAACATGTTCGTAGAACACACCAGGTGTCCGGGATGGCTGTAAATGAGCAAAATGGAAGTGTGTTAAGGACTTGACCTGATAACTGTCCGTATCGTCCACAGCCAAAATGGCAGCGTCCGTAGAACAGGCGCAGTGGCCGGCAAGTTTGTAGTCAAACAAAATAGAGTTGTCCTAAGTACACTGGACCTGTCCGTACAGTGAGCATATCATGTATGCACATGCGCAGTACAACCATAAGTATAGCGAACATCGCGCCTGTCCCTAACTGTCTGTCTCACTTGTGTCGCACTTTGAATTAGTTTGAGAACCCGAACACTGTCAGTAGGACACTTGCGCACATGCGCAAGTTTGTTACTCTGCAGTTGCTGTCCAGTGGACTCCCATTTCTGTCGCGAATGTGTTCAGGACGTCATCATGTGACCGCACCCACGCTGAGCGTGTGGACTAATTTTTGCAGTTTGTTTGCTTCCGCAGCAGTACAAAAGAACTTCTAGACACAAGGCAAAATATTGTAGAGTATAAAAATATAATTTCACATATTCCAGACAATAGCTTACCTGAGGACGTCTTGTGTTAAATTTTCATACCGCTTTGCAGTGATGAAGACGGTCACGAGGCACACCCCTCCACCCCTATAAATGGCCACACCCCCGAACACATCTTCATTGTCCTTCTAGCTATAGCAGATTGAGGTGTACTGCCTTTACTGCTGTAGTGACCAAAAGTAAAGTAATCGATATGGCTTCCATGGCTGATGTTGGTTCATTAGCCTCTGCACACCCCCAAACCCACCACCACCACCACCACCTCCCCAAGGGCCTGCAGAGAGATGTACGGGTGAGGATGTAGAGAGCGAGGAAGAAGAGGAGGAAGAGATTGAGGTGGAGGAACTCCACACTACAAGCACTCGCCGGGAGTCGTGGGTGTGGCGGTTGTTTTCCATTTATGGGAACGTACCGAAAGCACGTGCGTACCTGGTGAGGTGTAACAAGTGTGAGGTAGTGCTGAGTCACGGGAGATTTGGTGCGTACAGCTTTGGTACGACAACCATGAAGTGACACCTCACTTCGTTCCACACTGCGGACATTCGCAAGGTGGTGCCATGTGAAGAGCGTAGTCGATTGAGTTCCTCCACAGCATCCTCTGTGTATGATCCTTCCACCACAAGAGACACTCCTGTGAGGGAGCGCCTCCCTCCAGCTGCCTCACAAGCCATTCGCAATGCTGTTGACCCTTACCTTTCAAAGGTGACAATAGTGTGTATGTATTGTGATGAAGTACTCTGCAGGGGGGAGAGTTTTCAAAGTGCTTTTGAGGCTACGGTCACGGAGCACCAGAAGATCTGCTCCTTACCTAAGTGAAGCTCACCCTATTTCTTTCTCCGTCCACTTGCCCTTTCTAATCCCCGTGGCTGGTGTCCCTTCCTTACCCTCCTTTGGCCTCCTCTCCTAGTGTGGCATGTGCTGAGAAGCAATAAACGTGAAAACAAAAATTACAGAAAAGGCTCTTTTCAGAGCCGCCTTTCTCAGTTTAACAATAGAACTTAAAGTGACTGTTGTAGACCCCCGCAGAGTTGTGGAAAAGTTTGTGGACAGTCAGAGGGGAAAAAAAGGAGGGTGCAAGTGGAGCAAACACAATGAAGTGTACTCTGGCAGTAAGTGGTGGCTCTGAAAAGAGCCTTTCGGTGGTGTGTTGTGTGGGTCAAAAACTGTGGATTAGAGAAAACGGATTGTCACATAGGTTATTGTGAATCCATAAGAGGTTGCAATGCATTTTGTACATTGCGAAGAAAAATCTGATTGCCAGCATATGTGAGATGGACTGCTTCTCTGCGGAAAATGAAAGAGCTGCAAAACAAAATGTTTTCATTGTGGAATGAGGACATGCCAACATCTCTTAAAAAGGCACAGATAGCCTTATTCACATTGCGTCTCGCTTTCTCCATTTGTGGACCAAAAGCAGAAGAACGCAGCCATATTTGTCTTTGTGCAAAACGGGAAAAAAAGTATTTGACAATTTGGAAACATGTCCATGAGCTTCACAAGTCCTTCCTTAATTGCAAATTGCAAAGAAATTCCAGAGACATGGCCTAAACTGTTTCCTCCGCAATGAATGATAAGTATATCTGGAGGACGCTCTGTCAGTAAAGTAAAACAGAGAGGTACCAAGTCCAGCCACCTCATGCCACGCACGCCATGCCACTGCACTTCCACATGAGGACATCCAAGATCTGCAGATAAACTGCAGCAATCTACATGCACCTTCAACCAATGTATCCATGAGTCTCTCAAAATCCAGATAATCTGTTTTCGAGCACACAGAGCCATGGCTGTCTGGTCTCTTGTCAGGGGAAAAGACGTTCTGACTACATATCTCCGTACAGAACACACTCGCTGACCTTTACTGACCAATCCCTACCTTCGCACATTCTCATTTGCATGAGTCTCCACCCCAAAATCCCCGTTGGTAAAAGGCGGCGCCTGCAAACTACCGCCATGTTTGCGGACACGTACAGGAGCAGAGCGTGACAACTGTACATTTGAATATTATTCCCCTTTTCCCCTTGAAGGTGGGCTCTGAAAAGAGCCATTGTTTTTTTTTTTTTTGGGCAGATGCCTAACAGACACCTGTTATTTTTCTTTTTTTGTGTTATTTTTTGTTCTTACTTTACTCCTACAACCATTACAGAACCTTCTCCAAAGCAAGCCTCACATTCAAAAAGAACATGGCATTTCCCAAAGAAGATAACGCAACACCATCTGCTTTGAAATAAGCCGCATTACTGTGAACAATGTTCTCCTGGCTGCAGAAAAACATACCAGCGCGTAACATAAAAGCATGCATGCCGCGATTAATGATACACCTCCCAATACTTTGATTTGGACAGAAAAAATATTTGTTCTCCCATTTTACTCTAGGGAGTAAACCATAAAAAATGAGTTTCGCAGTTGGAAAGATGTACATGAGTGCTTGAACCAACTGTCCCAAATCTGCCAACAAAGTAAGTGCAGTCACGTAGCCCAAATGGCAAGCACCGTAGTGCAAAATTACCACATGAGGAGAGATCATCGTACACATGTCTCTGCAAACTTGCAGAATTGCCGCAACATTGGCATCAGTCTCAGCGTTCCACACCACCTCCACTCCTCTCACATCGAAATGGTGTGCCAAATGCCTACTCTCGGCATAATGTTGTAAGCCATGGGCAAAAATGTCTCCAAGCACCAAAACCCTGACCCTCTCCACCTCTGCCATCTTCAGTGTACGCCCCGCCGTTAGACACAAAAGAGTAATGTGAACATCTGATTGGCTATTGCCTTCAGTCCCCTTTCCATGCAGGATTTGCTGTAGAAACCCGTATGTGACACACCCTACCCGTCGACAGGCGTTGCCTACATGCAGCACTTAACTCTTACCCAGTCCTTTCACCCTTTTCACAGCGGCAGCAAACCGAGTCCCTCATTGGACACAACTAAGCAGTCACACAACCATCCACCAATCACATTAAACATCGCTAAATCTAACTTGGTCATCAACTATGCGCACTTAAAAAGTTGCTGTCGATAATTCTGAATTCGCATATCATTGCAAACCACCTACTTCAGAAGCTACTGTGCAAGTGTTGCGAATTTCTACGTACAGCTCCATGCATGCGCACATGCATGAGTATAGTGTACAGGTATGTATATTTTAATCAGAGAACATTTGCAACCCTTATGATTTAATGTAATCAAATTAATGCCGCTAAATGTGCATAGGCAATACATACCAACACTCCCCCTTTTAAGTGCAAGATGTCCGATTTATCATTGACAAACCGCACGCCTTCTTACTGTCTTCCGCATAACCTATACATACGTTGCAAGCATGCCTATTTAGGGCAAAACTCGATTTTGTATTTGAAAATGTCGGAGTGGTATACTGCGTACGGCCTACAGTAATGCTACTTGCAATGTAATCATATGACAAAAGTTAGCACTCCCGAGTAGAGAAAAAGTAGAGAATTGTTTCCCATCTACTACTGTGCCCTATCGCTTACAAACCTCTCTCCTATAGATAGTACACTTTGTAAAAAACAAGGCATTTTCATAACCTTAAAAATGTTAGCAATTTTGAAGGACTTGCAAGTAACAAATTGCAAATACCATGCAAAGGCTGCACAGAGTGAAGTGAAATGCACACATGCACTGGGTTGAAATATGAAACGAGAATGCTCTGACGAAAGATGCACAATTAATTTGTGCAGTATCAGCACTGCTGTAAACACACAAAGTATTTAATTTTATTTTTTTGAATGGCAGTGAAGACTACTCTCCTGTGAATCAACAGCATCTACACTGCAGATGACATATCCGAAGAAACCTGGTCATTTTGCAAAAAAAAGTAAGTACAGTACTACCTTTATATTGAAAGTACTCCTCAAAGAGGCTGTGTGGGTCATTTGTTTAATTTGGGCACCAAAGCAAACACTGATTTCTGAACCATTCTACCTACAAATGTCCATTTATTAAAGAAAGAATAACAGGCAGAATGGCTCACAAATCCCTGTGTGTTTGGAACTCAAATAACATACGTAATCCTTAGAAGGTTAGATTTAGAAAAGAAGTTGTTGTTGCAAGTTCATGGCATTTCGTTTATTAATAATGCTTCTCGTCACCACTAGCCCACTTTGTGTTCTCATGTGAAGCACATTGTAGTAGTATACAAACAGTAAAATATCCTTACCAAATCATTGCACATTCACACACCATGACAAAGAGCTTCCCCATTAGACTCATGCACGCATGCACACAGCATACATACATTGTACAACAGACCAAAGTATGCCTTTTTTTTTTCAACAGACACCAAAGAATGCCTACCAAAAAGGAACTCTGTAGAAAGGAAAGCAGAAGTAGAGCAAATAAAAATAAAAGTTACCAAACAAAGCATCCATCTGTTGTAGAGTTTGTAGAGAATGTTGGAACAAACCAGCTAATGCAGTCGGTTAGCAAAACAAAGGAAGCTTCAACTACCGAAAGTTTACCACCTCCATCAAAATGTGTCACAAAACACAAAAATGTTGGCAAAAAATTGGCTACCAGTACAGCTAACAATGCTCCTACTAATCCTGATAGTGTAACAAGAACCCATAGTAAAAAAAGTATTTTATCAAAAATGTTTTGTCATAGAGTCCTTCAGGATCTACTAAGAAGAGGACCGAAATCATCCTCATCCCTTAATACCTACCATAGAAAGTTAATGCAACAAGCTCTCGTGGATAGTGAAATCCTTCTCAAAAGGAAGCTATTTATATTAGTGTTAAATAGGATGAAAGCACTAACAAAACTAAGTACCAAACTCCAAAAGAAACTCAGCAATAAACGAAATGTGAACAAAAATAATTTCTTAAATGTTTGTGGTGGTGAATGGAGTCACACAACAACCACAGAACGATATTTCAATGAAGAAGCTTACAAACAAAATCAAACAAACACAATTGCCATCCATAGCGGTGGTCGAGGGTATGAGAAAATCAATACTACCATCATGGAACAAGAAACACTGCTTACAAGAGTGTCCTCTGAAAACTCAGAATTACCTCTCGATTCAACAGAACCACACCGTCCTGTATACAAATGGCAGTGCACATCAATGTGTGCCATTCCAAACAAAGCTTTCAAATCTTTACGTCAGTTCCTCAATCAGTATGTAAAAGGTAAAGACAAAAGTAAAGTGAAAATGCTGCAAAATATGGATATTTGTCCAGTGCGCAAATACACAGGACTACAAGGACATTCATTAGCCTGCATTTCTGGGCCTATTTGCAAAAGCACCTTCCATGATATCAAAAGGATATCGATACATCATTCAAATGTAAGAAATCTACTGTATTAAATATACTATGCAAAAAGTCCAGCTTCAGAATTAGGCAATTTAAATACCACTCTTCTGCATGGTACAACCAAATACTTACAAGAAGAAATTGACCGCATTCAGAGAAAGTATTTTGGAAGTGAAAGCCACTTACAAAATGCAATAGTTTTAGAACATAGTAGCAACAATTCTGCACATAGCAACCTTCTACTACACACATACAAAAAAGAAATAGTAAAATGTAAAATATCATTGGCTGAAGTACCAAACCATGTGTGTGTGTGTGTTGCCGCAGAACGTTTTACAAAAGGAATACAAAAAATGTAGACATAGCATACAAAATAGAATACAATGAAGATTCTAAATGGTTTTAATTAGCTCTCTGCCTTTTAGCAGAAAGCAAATATGAACTAACTGAACGCCTAATATGTTGCAGTTAATGTACTACAAAATTAGACAACAACCACACTCCTTCACGTGCTATTAAAAATAATTTGGAACTGTTCCCACTACCAAAAATCCTGCAACAACTAATTTGTAAGAGAGCATAATAATTCAAACAGTTCACCTATTTCAAGCAATTATACGCCTTCATCCAAAAACAGCAAAATTACCTTCCTCTGAATTGGTGAAAGGCATTTGTGGCAAAGTAGTTTATTTGCCATTAGATCTAACGGAAAACTCTAGGAGTGCAACGTTCAATAGAGCATTCTTTAATAGTCTTGGTAAATGGTGTACCAAGAAAGGACAAAAAAATTTGGCAACAACTGGTGGATTTACATAAAGTTAGACAAGCATTGCAATATCTAAAAGACAATGGCCCTCATTACGACCCGGGCGGAATTCGGAAAACGATGGCGGAAATGCAATACCGCCATCGAATAGCGCTCGGTGCGACTATGACCCGTCACCGCAAAGTACGATGCCATTAGCGACACCGTAGTGAACGCCAACGCTAACTGCACCAAGCACGCGCGCGTGCGCCATGCCAAACCGTAAACACCACCATGGCGCAACGGTACGCCAATTCCGACCCTAGCGGACATGTACCTAACGCCATCAAGCATGGCGGAATGCACCATTCCGCCATGGTGAGAAGTACGGCATCGCGAATCAACCGTAAACGGCCCCACTGAGTGCCCGTACACCGCTCCCTGCCCACAAAGTACAACTCCCCGTAGGTGCAATGAAGCCACAATGCAACCAGTGAAATGTACAAGTCACCCATGCATGCCAACGTACAATAGAAACACAACAGGGGCCAATGGGAGCTGCAGGGCACAGATGGCACGAATACAGAAGCCATCCCAATGGACATGACCACAGTCCCCCACCAAGAAACGCACGCAAACACAGGCACCTGTGACCAGCAATATTCCGAAAATCACATCATTCCACCAGTCCACCTGGCTGACCGGCATCTGTTACACAAAACCCAATCCCCCGCCCCTGAGCATGACAACATTCAAACAGTCATATTGGCAGCCCCCATCCCTGACCTCACGGGCTTCGTAGGCAAACGCGCCCAGTACAGTACCACGCAACTAAACTCCGAAGCTGGAACCCAGTGCAGATCTCCTCACAATACATCGCCCCCCAAATAGGCATATGCCACATCACTTGCAAAGAAGAACGCTACACGGGCCAAATCAGAATAGAAATTTAATGCACATCAAAATCACCAAGCCCATACAGCCATCAGGCCATGAACTCCAAAACACATTTCACCATTGTGGGCTGCATCCGCAAGAAATGACCAGCCACTACTTGTGTGACGCCCTGTTCCCTCATGGTACACAGAGCCACATTCACGTACGAAAAGGCAACATGGAAGCGCACAGAACCGCAGGGCCGTCCCAATGGGGAGGCACTAGTCCAGCTGAAAGGCCGAAATGTTGCTCCGAGCCACCAGTACTGCGTAAGGGCATGTGGCCCATTGGCGATCGTCCCATAAGATCGTAATGCTGCTCCACTGATTAACACGAAGCAGCAGGTGTCGGGAGTAAAACCCATCTGCAGGAGTGGCATACAGATGGCAGTGGCAAAAGGGGAGGAGATACCTGTCAACCAAAAGAAAAGAAAAAGAACAGAATGGCCATCAGTACTACATTCCAACAACTCACTGCAATGATCACACTAAATCCACAGCCACATGCATGCTAGCCCACTCCAAAGGTCCATCACCACCCAAAAACCACTTGCGACTCATAACTATCTATATCGAGGTGTAAACACCATCACAAACGAGTGTACCTGTGCATGCGCCTGTGAAAACAGAATCCATCTGATGGTATTGGTAACGTGCATGGACACAAGTGTCTGAGGGCGCGTCGAGACAGGGAGAGCTCAACAAGGCCAGATAGACGATGGCCCCACTATGGCAGCCCTGCATCACAAAGCGTAGGGGAGGCGGATAGATCCCAAGAAGCCCTGTACATGGCAAACTCTGTATCAAATCACCTGCCCATGCATCCATTCATCATTCCCTCATCCCGGGATTAAAACGCCTGAATATTTACTCACATAACATTAGAAATATCCATTGAGTCTGTGCGTTATGCAGCCTGCAAAATCCACAGTGCCCCAGCCCGTAATTCCAGTGTAGTGAAGTAACATGTATTTGGGAACGTCCTGCCTTATCGTCCACTACGCTATTGCGCATCCCATACTATTCATATCAATCATTGCATTCTCGCCATGGCCCCTGTCCCAAGGACATTGAACAATAGAACGTTATATTTGCAGTCAGACCTGTGGGCATCTCCTCGCCGCTAGCTGGAAACCGAAAGCGCCGCCCTTCGAATTCCTCATTTGCAACATCACGTCGAAGAGGCATCTGTGGCCGTTTGATTACACTAATTAATCCATCGAGTGCGGCTGTGTGTGAAAATGGCAACTGCCTTCACCCACGAATGGGACGCCCCGCCCGTCGTTGCAACTCGGTACAGTGATGAATGAGGGCCCACCGTTACTCGAGTACTACGTTCCACTGACCCTTCACAACTCTGTTCGCGACTGCACAGATAGTATGTGAAACAATGGGACCACAGCAGAATGAACATATCAACCAATGTTACACGGCCATCGGGTACAAATACATGATTGCAATAGCAAGATGCCATTCCACGAATTGCAGCGTTGTGCGCGGGACGCGCTCGGCCAAAGGGGAGAGCAGTTTGCACAGGTGGAATGAATCACCACAGGTGGAGGCCATTCAGCCTGAAAACACATAAATTGCACAGCCAGTCTCCTCCCACAACCACACCGAAATGCTACCGGCAGGACTCGCGATGTTGGCCCTGGGGGACCTGATAGCACTGCAAGTACTCCAACACCAAGAAGAAGACGAACACCAACTACAACCGGCCGCACGGAGGAGACGCAGGAGGAGGAGGAGGCCAAGGCAGGGCCAGCAAGGGCCGCCAGCACAGCCACTACCACCACGCAGGCAGCCCGCAATCCCACGCCTCCGAGCACATCCGTTCAACCTCACTGATGAGCAGATCCACACCCTCTACCGTCTGGACCGGGACACCATAGCCGCCATTGTGGACATGACACAGGCTGTCCTTGTCAGCATGATAGATAGCCCAACCGCCATCCCACCCCTACTGAAGGTGGTGTCTGTACTCCACTTCCTGGCCACAGGCACCTACCAGCACACAGTCGGACAGTTGCATGGCATTTCTCAGCCACTGTTCTCACGGACACTATTGCAAGTGCTCGATGCCCTCCTGCAGCACGCAGACGACTACATCTCCCTACCACGCTCGGAGCAGGAAATTACCAACACAAAAGTGGGATTCCATGCACTTGCCGGCATACCGGGTTGCATTGGTGCCATCGACTGCACCCATGTGGAATTGGTCGTCCCACATGCCATGGAGGCCCAGTACCGCAACCGAAAACAATTTCATTCTCTGAATGTACAAATGGTGTGTGACTCCAACAGGATCATTACACATTGTTGTGCCCGATTCCCTGGATCAACCCATGATTCTATGGTCTTGAGGAACTCTACAATACCACGCTACATGGAGCGACACGCAGGGAACAGATCCTGGCTACTCGGTGAGTCTCATTTCATGCATGATAATGTGGGGTATGTGATTCGGCAATGACCTGGCAGGAAGGGGGGGGGGGGTGTGCGTACGTAGCAATGGCATTCCACATCATACGTTTCTCGTCCACATACAGGTGATGCTGGATATCCACTGAAGAGATGGCTCCTCACACCAGTCCGGAACCCACGGGACCAGCATGAGGAGGACTACAACCATGCCCACTCACGTACCCGTGTAGTCATTGAACAGGCATTCGGCCTACTGAAGGGTCGTTTCCGCTGCCTCAGCAGGTCTGGCGGGGCACTCCTGTACCGCCATGAGAAGGTTGCAAAGATGGTGATGGCATGTGTCATGCTCCACAACATGTGCGTACGTAGAAATGTGCCCATGCCCCCTGACGCAGAACTGCAAGCACCTGATGATGGTCATGATGAGGGTGGGGATGTGGCAGCACCTCAAGGAGTCTGCGAGGCACCGGAGGCCCGTGACATTCGTCAGCATCTCATTGATGTATGCTTCTAGCACTCACGCCTGGTGGCTGATACATGGACACGGGACTCGTGGCACTGTGTGTGTCTGGGACATGCACAATATGGACTGTACGCCTATGATGGCCTAGTACACAAAGATCAATGTCCACACATCTCATTGGTTGATCGTGCACTTTTTATGGCATATGTGATATCATGTTGTACACCCTATCGACCCGCCACCCAAGTGAGCCCAACACACCCCCTCCACCCTCCCACCTCCCCCCCGAACACCAGTGTCCAAAGATGCTCATTGTCAGTGGGCAGTCGCTATTGCAAGCCCCCTCTGCGGGTATCAGGGGCACCCCTGCCTGTGGAGCGCAGGTTCCTCCCAGATCTACGTTGGGGGCTGCCCTGAACGGAACTTGCAACGGATGATGTCTCTGCCTGCTCACGTCCATGCATGTCCCTAAGGGTTTGCGAGAGCTCAGTGAGCACACGGCGCACTGCGGCAAGTTCGGCACATACGTCCTTGGACGTCGCATGCAGTTCCCCCCTCAGGCTCTCGGTGCTTCTCTCCATTTGTGCCCTTAGTGTCTCTGTACCTCTCTCCATTTCTGCCCTAAGTGTCTCAGTTGATGTTTCTATGTCTGCCTTAGTGCCCCCACATTCATCGGCATGGTCCTTGAGGAGCGTGGCCAGTTGCTGCTGTTGCACGATTAACTGGTCGAGGGACTGTTGCCTCTGCTGGGCCATGGCCATTTGCGGGGGTGTCACAGAGGGGCTGTTGTCCTCATGTTGCCCTGCCACAGGGCTTGTGGGGGATGGCCAGTCGTCGTCTTGTGGGTGCCCCTGCGTGGTATCCTCATGTTGTACGGGATGGGACAGACAGGGGGATTGGGACAGGTCATGGATGGATCTGACTTCGACATCCCCGTCTTCTGTGTCGGAGCATGCTGCCATCAATGGGGTGTCACCTATGGTGCTGCTGCCACCAGAAGCAGTGCCTTCTGTGGCATCCGTTGGGGGGACCTGTGGTGGTGGTGTTGTGGGCATGCTGGCTGCTGGGGTGCCTGTTGATGTTCCCTCCTCTGTGCTGCCACCTGATTTGTGCTGCTGCCGTGTCTTGATGCGTGCAGCTGAGGTGGAGGGTCTTTGGCCGTTGGTCTTGGCCCTCTTTGCAGGTGTGCTGGTAGGGGTGTCCTGGAGCTCGTCGTTTGGATCGGACCCTGTGGTGGAGTAAAGGAGGGCGAGGGTTATTGATGGGTCTGTGGGAATTGGAATGGCATTGTATCACATGCATTGGGGTGGTACCTGAGGGTGATTTGGGTCGGGGCCTTGGAGGTGCTCTCATTTGTGTGTGGAGTGAGGGTGCAGTTGTTTGGCAGCCTGCAGTTGGGGTGTGCCTGCTGCACGTGTAGTGCCTGTTTTAGGGGTTTTTAATTATTTATGTATTTATTGTGGGTTTTAACGTGCGCTATCAGGCCGATGTGTGTGGCCGTTCTCCTGGACATGTGTTTCTGTTGCACTATGTGGACGCATGGTACTTCACATGGATGGACTTTGTGGATTTGGCATTGTTTTATTTGGGCCACCTACCTGAATCTTCGGATGTCTGCACTCCTTTCTCCATCCCTCCGACTCCCTCTATGCTCTCCATTCCGATGGTGGAGGCACAGATTTCTTCCCAGGGGGTCAACTTGATGGGTGATTCAGGACCTCCCCCGGTGGCTGTGGCAATGTTGCGGTTGGCAGAGAGTATGCTGCGGACGCGTATCCGCAGGTCGTCCCATCGCTTACGGCATTGCTGTGGGGTGCGGGGTGCGGTCCCCACCGCACTTACCCGCTGTGCCACCAGAGCCCATATGGCCTTCTTGTTTGCAAGTGCCGTCCTGGTCATTTGCGTGCAGAAGACGACGGCAGCATTCTCCTGGAGGGTCTCTGTTAGCACGGTGAGTTCCTCACGGGAGAAGTGGACCTGCCGCTTGCGGTCGCACGCTTTCTTCGCTACTTTTCCCATTTTTCTTGGTTTCGCTAGGGTGGATGACGGGTTGGGGTGTGTCTCAGGGTAGTGATTTTAGTGGTTGTGTGGTTTTAGTGGTTTTATAGGTGTACGGCGGGATGTTTCCCGTTCCGGCCCCGTGTTTTAACTTCCGTTTCCGTATATTTCCGGTCACCGTACTTTCCGGTAGGCGCACACTGCGGTGTCCGCTGTGATGGGTGGCGGTATTGCACCTAGGGCGCCGTACGGCGGCGGTGTGGGCCGTTTTGGGTTCATTTCCGCCATCGCGGACTTTGCACTTCCGCCATGCCGTGGTGCTCGTGCCCGATGGGTCGGAATGGGCCGCACTTTGTTCCTTCGTACAATGGCGGAAACGCTATTTACGCTGTGGCGGTCCGGTCAGTCACTTTCCGCCAGGGTCGTAATGAAAGCTTAAGGTAAACAACTGAAATAATTCAAGAGCCATCAGAAACTGGACAATTCGAACTTCTGGATCCTGCTACAGTATCCACTCTTTTGGACCATTACACAATTCATCCATTGCATTCCAATGAAAGCATAGATGATGCACTAGAAACTTACCAAATGCGACAAACCAAAGGGTCACCAATGAGTATATGGGAAAAAAGTATAGAAGCACATGCTTTTCCACTGCTATTTCCTACTGGCATAGGTGGAAGATACGATGATAGATCCACTGAGATTGGGGCATCAGAATACCGCTCTTTACGAATGTATTCAC
Organism: Ambystoma mexicanum; assembly: GCF_040938575.1. Taxonomy (NCBI): domain Eukaryota; kingdom Metazoa; phylum Chordata; class Amphibia; order Caudata; family Ambystomatidae; genus Ambystoma; species Ambystoma mexicanum. The sequence continues at coordinate 247,211,037 of NC_090926.1, read as the reverse complement.
AAGATCCGAGATTTAGACAAAATGTGTAATACATATTCCACCTACTCTATGAAAGTGAATTAGCAACACTATGTCACGGAGTTGCACACATTTTGAAATCTGGAACGCACTTTCAAAATATGTCAGCTACACAGTTAATACATAAAGTACAGGAAAAAGATAAGGTTTTACAATCAAGTATAACAAATGTGTTTGCAAACATGCGTGGTACAAAGGAATACTGGTTCCGACGGCACGGAAACATGCGTTGTATGATCAGAAACCTTGGACCACCGACTTGGTTTGTTACGCTTAGTTTTGCAGAATATGCATGGGAAGATTTACATGAGTTCCTACACATAGCAAACAGCAACAAAAACAACATAGATATATTAACACCTGGAGTACTTTGCTCTCTAGATCCAGTTAATGTGTCAAGATATTTCCATCATCGTTTCATTACCATGCTATACTTTATTTGCAATAAAACTGTTCCTCCCCTTGGAGAAGTGCAACACTACTTTTGGAGAAAAGAATATCAAGCGAGAGGAGCACCACATATTCACATGCTGTTATGGATCAAAGGTGCACCGAAATGTGGTCACGACAGTGATAGCACTGTTTTGCAGTTCATCCAAAAATATGTCACTTGTGAAATCCCTTCACAACAGACACATAGTGAGCTACATGGGCAGATTTTACAATTTCAAAGACACAAATGTGGCAAATATTGTTGCCGCAAATACAAAAACAAAGGTAAATACTACACCAAATGCTGCTTTGGTTTCCCTAGACCAGTTACAGAAACAGGTTAAGTAAACAACTTCATTTCTTCAGTTCGACATAGTGTTAAAGGTAAATCACCTAAGAACACTTATTACATAAAAAGAAGGGAAGAATCAAAATATATAAATGATTACAATGCAATCATTGCCCTCTTATGGAATGCAAACATAGATGTGCAGTACATTGCAGACAACTAAACTGCTGTTGCACGATATGTTACAGCCTACTTAACAAAAGCAGAAAAAACAGAGCTTCAAGACCTCTGGGATGACCTAATATCAGACAAAACATTATCACAGAAACTGTGCAGCCTAGGCATAAAAGTACTCTCTAATAGAGTATGTGGCGCCTATGAAGCAGCAGATCGTTTAACCGGTACTGCTTTGCATGGAAAATCAGACAACATAGTATGGCTAAGTCTTTGTCCTGCAAAATCTAGAAAAAGAGTGCTGAAATCATATGAGGACATAGAAATAATTGCCAGAAATGATCCCAACAGCCAGGACATCCTAAAAAACAATTTACTGGACACATAGGGGGTCATTACAACCCAGGCGCCAATTGCTACGTTTACACCATGGTGGATGGCGGATTTACCGCCCCATTCCAAGGTGAGTGGGGCGGTAAATCCCCATTTCCCATTTTCCCTTCCCCTTTCCCTTAATTAATCATGTAAGATTGTCATTAAAAACTCCTCAACAGAAAGAACTATATTACATGTCTCTGTTACCACTTTTCAAACCATGGAGAAAAGAGGAAGACATACTAGAAAACTATGACTGCTATGAAGATGCTTTCAAAGCAAATGAAAGCGCTATTACCAATGTGAACTTTACGCAGTACAAAACAATCTTACACAATGAGCAGCAACAGGAAGAAGAACTTCAGGACCAACTAGATAAGGACTCTTCCAACAGTAGCCAACCTTCTGTAACATGCACCCAAGACTGCACACACTCCCCACAACATGGCAATCGATATGCAATACTACGGGTGTATCCATGGGTGTGATATTCTGCGGTGGTTGTGGCCAGGGCCTACAGTCTTGGAAGTAAGGCCTTTGGCCTTCGGCCGACGGCCATGCATCCAAGACTCTAAACCCTGGCCACAACCACTGTAGCACGTGACACCCATGGCGGTGTACTAATGAATATAATAATACCCATAGGAAAAAGTAATGCAATTATGGCATGTTGTCAATTTCAATGTTCCCTATCACTACGCGTGTCCTTACAATAGTTACAAGTTTCCTGTGCACTGCATGGACTGAAATGCTACCGTTATTACACCCCTAATTTTCTGTGCGTACAAGGTGGCCATAGAAAATACATCATAAAGACCGACCCCCAGAACAAATGCATTAACCCAGCCTTGACCCACAGATAGCTCCACCATGCCCTACAAGAAATAAAAAGAACATTACAGTGTCAGGACGAGGTGGGGGGGTCTGTACTTCCGCTCTCTATATGGCAGAGGAAAGGCACAGAGGACCCCAGCCAAGATTCTCTGATATGGTAACGATGGACGAGCAATCAAGGCCTAGCTTCTCAGGAGGTGATGCGGGCTGGTTCTTAAGTACAGTGTATTCCCAAGCCCCCACAAAGGAATGTCCACACACTGTATTACTGAAAACACAGTCTTTATATAATTAATATTCAAAGGTTATGTACACTTATCACAATAATGCACTTTGTGCTCCGGAAAATCAACAATGGTAAATATCTGCAATTCTAAAGTGGTACCACTAGTATTCGATTAGAGTGCATCAACAAGGCTGTGAAAATGCCACACGGATCAATAGCAATGAAACCAGCAATAGAGAGAAGAGAGAAAGCAGACGGATGAAACAATAGGCAGACGACTGGTCCGTGCTACTGGACACAGCTCTGAGTGGAGATCCCCCCACCTGGGCAACCTGTAAAATAACGATATATAAAACAAGCCCAGTCCATATATTGTTCAAGAGTCTCGTTCTCTCCTACAATGTTTTACCCCCCCAATGTACCTGGTGGAGTAGAGCTCGTCGGCGAGGCGTCGACCGATCCTTCTGGAGTGACTGCCTTTAAGGCAGGAGCCACGGATCGTCGAGAGGCGTCGCGGACTCGGGGTTCGGTGTCGGGGAATCGGCGGCCCTTCTTGAATGTCGCCCCTTTCAAGCGGGAGACACGGGGTGCCGAACGTCCGACCGTGAACCGGGTAGAACGACGTCGATGAGGCAGCAGGCTTTGATCCGAGCGGTGCTCGTCGACGACAGCGCGTTGGCGTCCTGCAAGGAAGAGGCGTGCGGGGCACCTCGGTGACGATAGTTCTGGACCGCAAAGAGATGAAGAAGAACTGTGGCCCAGCAAGGGCGTCGAGTCGTCGGCGTCTCTGCGGCCTTTGGGTGGCGGGAAACCCACCGGTGGATACTCCTCGGCGCGTCGACGGTCAGGCCTTCTCCCACAGGAGACGGCACGGCGATGCAGACGAGAGCGTCCGTTGATCAAGTTAAAGTTCTTAGGCAAACGGGAGCACGGCGGCTCCGGTCGGCGACGGCGGTCGTCGACAGTGGCGGACAACAGTCCGGGCGCTTCGCTTTGGGATTCCTCAGCAGTCCCCGTATCGGGTCGGCAGCCTGTCGTAGGTCTGTCTACCAGGGAGCGTTGGCAAAGGTCAGCTGTGCACGATGGTCCCTCGTAGCTCGGGAAGAGGGCGCCTTACCAGGTCCTCTCTGGGTCAGTCCTTGGAGACACAGCCGCCTTTAGATCGTGAAGGAGAGCCACGGCAATCCTTCTCCTCCAGCAGGGCCTCAAGGTCAAGCGTCAGTTACTCCAGTTACTCGTCGTAGTGGACTTCAGCTTCTGAACAATTTCCAGTGGTGAGAGGTCCCCAGATATACTATTCGGTCTCTCATCCACACTGCTGGCACACACTCAGCAGCCAATCGTACAGAAGGGCATTCATGCAGTCGGTCAGCCAATCAGGCACGCAGGGCATTCAGGCCACTCTTCTCCCGCTCAGACACTCACAACAAGGAATGTGGATTGAGACAAGTACTCAGCCATTCAACTCTACACACTGCATTCAGTCCAGTTTCGGGCAGGGCTGTCTCAGTCTTTGTCTCACATGGCAGAAACCAGACAGCCACAACACGGAGTGCATATTGGTCACACTCCCCATTCACCCAGGTCCCACCCACAGGAGGTACCCACAACATACAGTCAGCGGGAAGGCTCCAGTAAGTCTAGCTGGGCCTTCACAACAACACCATATACGGAACTTCCACCCAACAGCCAGTCAGGGGGAAGGGACAGAGTCAGGGCTTCCCAGGACTTTGGGAAAACAAGGTATCAGGCGATAGAAAGCAAGAGGCCACCGGGGCCATCTTGTTTCCTATCAGGAATCAACTGATTCCAATGGCAGGGCCGGGGTACCCCAAAATGGCGGATACCCAGGGCACCTGTCAAATTCAGCATGTAGCTGCCACCAGCCCATACCCGGCTCTGTGGGCCACCCACGGGTGCCCAAAAACATACACTAGGGGCTCAGGGTTGTACCCCTGCCCATGGGTGCCATAAGGGTATCCCATGGGTCTGTTCACCAAACCAAAAAGAGAGCTGCACCGCCAGGAGTCCCGCATGGACTTCTGCGCGGAAAACACGACAGAACACACGATAAGAACAGAAAAAGGACAAGGATACGGAGGCCCTGTCCCTCCGATGCATTTCCAGCATCACAGTCGCCCCCCCAGACTGAGGTTAGGGTGCCTAATCTCCCACGGGATAGACACCCTCATCCAGACGGTCAACATACCTTCTGGAAAGGCCATCTGCATTATCGTGACTCTTCCCTGGTCTGTGCTCTATGGTGAAGTCTAGCCCTTGCAGGCTAATGGACCACCTGAGCAGTTTCGGATTTTCACCCTTCATTTGCATAAGCCATTTCAGGGGCTTATGATCTGTTTGGACCTTGAAGGTGGACCCCGTAAGGTAGGGCCTAAAACGCCTAAGGCTCCAAACTATACTAAAACATTCCTTTTCAACAGTAGCCCACCTAAGTTCTCTACCCTTGAGTTGTCTACTGATGAATATGATAGGATGTTCTCTCCCTTTGTCATCTAACTGGGACAAGACAGCTCCAATTCCGGTGTCGCAGGCATCCGTCTGGACGATAAAGGGTCGGCTGTAGTCAGGCGCACACAACACGGGTGCCCTGCACAGACTTTCTTTCAAGCCATCAAAGGCCCTCTGACAGTCGTCAGTCCAATTAACCTTCCTAGGCTGTTTGGGTGAAGTCAGAGCTGTCAGTGGTGCGGCTATGGTCCCATAGTCCGCCATGAAATTGCGATAATACCCAGTGAGGCCCAAAAAGGCTCTCACCTGGGTTTGAGTAGTGGGAGTCTCCCAGTTCTGTACGTCCTGTACCTTACTGGAAAGAGGCTGGATTTGACCCCCTCCTACCTCATGACCAAGATAGGTAACTTTCCCCTGAGCTATCTGGCACTTGGTAGCCTTGATAGTGAGGTTAGCCCTTTTCAAGGCCTGCAACACTTTATCCAGGTGTGTCAAATGCGCTTCCCAGGTGGAACTGTAGACGGCAATGTCGTCTAGGTAGGCCACACAAAAGGCCTCCAGCCCACTGAGCGCATGATTGACCAACCTCTGGAAAGTGGCAGGGGCATTCTTCAACCCAAAAGGCATGACCCTAAACTGGTAGAGTCCCTCTGGTGTGGAGAATGCCGTCTTTTCCTTGGCATGGTCCGTCAGAGCTATTTGCCAATAGCCTGAGGTGAGGTCAAAGGTGCTCACAAATTTGGCAGCACCTATGGTGTCCACGAGCTCATCAGCCCTGGGCAATGGGTGCGCGTCAGTTTTGGTGACGGCATTGACTCCTCGGTAGTCCACACAGAACCTCCAATCTTTGGTACCCGCCTGGGAACTTGCCTTGGGGACAAGGACCACTGGACTGGACCAGGGACTGGTTGAGGGTTCAATTACACCCAGATCCAACATCTTGGCGACCTCAGCCTGGATGTGGTTCTTAACGGTATCTGACATACGGTAGCACCTGCTCTTGACAGGCACGCTGTCACCAGTGTCAATTTCATGCCTACACCAAGGTGTAAGGCCCGGTGTCAGCGAAAACAGAGAGGCATACTGCTGGAGCAAAGCCCGGCAGGCCCTCTGCTGCTCTGTTGTCAAATCGGGAGAGAGCTGTACTCCCTCCACTGAGCCGTCCTGAGGGTTGCCATGCAGCAAATCAGGAAGGGGCTCACTCTCATCCTCTTCTTGCCCTGAAGCTAGCAAGAGACATGAGACTTCTGCTCGCCGGTGGAAAGGCTTGAGCCTGTTGACATGGAATACCTGAGGGGCTACCCCGGAGGCACCCAGGTCAACCAGATAATTGACTTCGCCCATCTTGGAGATTATCCTGAAGGGTCCAGTCCATTTGTCTGCCAACGCTCTAGGCTTGGTAGGCTCCATCACGAGGACTTCCTGTCCCGGAGTCCGATCGACCTGCGAAGCTTTAAGGTCATGCCAATACTTATTCAATTCTTGGCTGGCCTTGAGATTTGCTGTTGCCTGACCCATCATCTGTGTCATCCTCCGTCTGAGGCCTAACACATAGTCCCCCACTTGCTTGGCGGGACCTGGAGGGGTGGCTTCCAAACCTTCTCGGATCAAGGCGAGGGGCCCCCTCACGGGATGTCCAAAGAGTAACTCAAAGGGGCTGAAACCAACACCCTCTTGAGGTACCTCTCTGTAAGCAAACAGCAGGCATGGCAGGAGGAGATCCCATTTCCTCCGTAGGGGCTCTTCCAAAGCACCTAGCATGCCCTTGAGAGTTTTGTTAAATCTCTCAACCAGACCATTGGTCTGGGGGTGGTAAGAGGTGGAGAACTTGTAGGTTACCCCGCACTCTTTCCACATGGTCTTCATGTAACTCGACATGAAGTTGGATCCTCGGTCGGAGACAACTTCCTTGGGGAATCCAACACGGGTAAAAATGCCCAGGAGAGCCCGGGCAACCACCTTGGCAGTAATAGTCCGAAGGGGTATAGCCTCAGGGTACCTGGTGGCATGATCAACCAAGACCAGGATGAACCGATGTCCACCTGAAGTGGGAGGGTCCAGGGGACCGACAATGTCGATGCCCACCCTCTCAAACGGTGTGCCGACCACTGACAATGGCTGCAGTGGGGCAATGACCCTGCCTCCAGTCTTGCCAGATAACTGACAAGTGGGGCAGGTCCGGCAGTGGGACTCCACTTCCACTCCCATCCGAGGCCAGTAGAAGTGGGCAGAGAGCCTCTGCTTAGTCTTCTTGGTACCAAGATGACCAGCCAAGGGCACCTCATGCGCCAACTGCAGTAGGAAGGGCCTGTAAACCTGGGGTACCACCAACCTCTTGAGGGCACCAGGTTCAGGCTTAGTGGGCTCACTAACAAGGAGCTCACCCTCCCAATAAATCTTGAATGTCCTAGGCACTTCACCTTGTGCCTGGGACAGGGCCTGCGTCCGCAGACCCTCGAGAGAGGGACACTCTCTCTGCCCTTTACAGAAGTCCGCCCGGGAGGGTCCCCCTTCAGCTAACAAGCATTGAAGGTCAGGATGATCCTCCGGGTTGAGAACCTCTCCCACAGGAGAGTCTTCTGTCTCTTCTCCCACAGGAGTTGAGTCCGGGTTTTCCACTGGACCCAGCCCGTCCGGAGCATGGATCCCAATGGGTGCTGTCGGAACAGCAGGAAGAGAAGGTGTTCCTCCCACAGAGGTGGCCTTCTTGGTCTTCCTTCTTCGCGCCTTAGGCCTCGCCTTTGGCTCGGGTACCTGACTCACAGCCAGACCCGGTGTCACCTGTGACCTAGTGACCGCAGCAGCAGTCATGGGAAGACCATCCGAGATCAACCCCAACTCTACTAGATCATTACCTAACAGAATGTTAGCAGGGACATTGTCCTGAACCAGGACAGGAAGCTTTGCTGTCTTGTCTCCAATCATGATTGTGACTAAGGCTACAGGCGATAATTTGGGAGGCCCACCAGCTAACCTGGTGGTTCTCAGAGGAGCACTTACATAGTCCTCTGGCTTGAGCAGGGTCCTGTCCACCACTGTCATGCTTGCCCCAGTGTCTCTCAAACCAGTAGAAGGCTGGCCATTCAAGAGGACACTTCTCAAAAACCTACGGGTGTTCTGCGGGATAGTCGCCAGTACTTCTGCGTACTGGTCCCAGGCCCCAAGGGACACTAAGGAAACCTCTACTGGAGCACCAAATGTGATTCCGGTAGAGGAGGGGAGGACGGTGGCCTCCACCTCAGACACGGGGTAAGGGTAGGTCAGGCTGACAGCCTGTACTCCAAGTGCCTTACCTTTACACTTGGAGTCACCCCTTCGGTGATCCAGAGCCCCACAATCCCAACAAGTGCTAGGAGTGCGAGGTACGGTACTGGAACCACTGGGAGCCTGCTTTGCAGCAGGTGGACCACTACTCTTATTCCCACCCACAGAGGACTTATCCCCACTAGATTTTTGGTTCTTAGGAGAGGAAGGTTTTGTTTTATTCGACTGTGACTGCTTGGGGGACTCCTCAGCTTTCTGAGAGGCCCCCTTCTCTTTATCCTTGTCCTTCCCACTGGAGTCCTTAGGGGACACCCGGTGGGAGACCCACTTGTCAGCCAACCTAGCCAGCTTAAAGGGGTCCAAAATGTTCTGGTCAGCAACATACTGACGCAGCTCTGGCGAACAGGCTTCAGAAAAATGCTCAAAAAACAACAGGTGGGATAATTCAGCAAAAGTTTTCACCTTGTACCCATCAATCCACCCCATCATGTTCATGTGCGCAGCACTCACCCAGTCAACCCAAGACACATTCTCTCGTTTCTTAAAATCCCTGAACCTTTTAAGGTATTGGGTAGGGGTCTTGCCAAACTTGGCAATTAAAGCAGACTTCATACACTCATACTGACCCCTTTCTTCCACACTCAGCTTCAGAATACAGTCATATCCAGTTTGAGGTACTCTACTTAACAAACACTTAGCCCAATCTCTTTTATCGACATCATGAATCGCACACGCCATTTCAAACGCTTCAATCCATTGGAGGATATCTGAACCCTCCAAAAACACACCAACCAAATCTTTCATAAACTTGGTGGCTGGGGACCTGCCACTCTCAATTGGTTTAGCTGAAGCCTCCACTCGAGCTTTCTCTAACTGGATTCTCTGACATTCAGTGTCCTTATCTTTGAGCGCAAGATCCTTATTTTTGAGTTCAAGATCTCTATTCTTGAGCTCCACTTGTTGAGCCAACTCCTCTTTCTTAAGTTCAGCATCGATTTCCAACTTGCGATATTCAAAGGCTAACTTCATCCTTAATAACTCAAGTTCCATGGAATTGCTGGGGTTCGGAACAGAGGCAGCAGGAATGGCGGCATTCCCAGAAACAGATTCAGCGACAACCCCAGGGGCAGAGTCCTCACTGGTTGCAACCCCCCCTTCATCAAGAGTTTCACCATCAGTCTGGTAGTCCACCAGGGCAGCTATCAGCTCAGCCCTAGACTTATCCACAAAGTCTAACTCCCTGGCTTCACAAGCACTCTGGAGAGCCTCTAAGCTCATCCGAGTCAATTTACCATTCGCAATGGTCTCCATCGCTTGTAATGCAGTTATTTGGAACACACCTAAACCTTAATTCAATAAAGTGCAGATATTTTGTAAGTGGCACGGTTATACACTGATTCTTAAAACCATAAGCATCCCACCGCTGCCACCAAGCTTGTCAGGACGAGGTGGGGGGGTCTGTACTTCCACTCTCTATATGGCAGAGGAAAGGCACAGAGGACCCCAGCCAAGATTCTCTGATATGGTAACGATGGACGAGCAATCAAGGCCTAGCTTCTCAGGAGGTGATGCGGGCTGGTTCTTAAGTACAGTGTATTCCCAAGCCCCCACAAAGGAATGTCCACACACTGTATTACTGAAAACACAGTCTTTATATAATTAATATTCAAAGGTTATGTACACTTATCACAATAATGCACTTTGTGCTCCGGAAAATCAACAATGGTAAATATCTACAATTCTAAAGTGGTACCACTAGTATTCGATTAGAGTGCATCAACAAGGCTGTGAAAATGCCACACGGATCAATAGCAATGAAACCAGCAATAGAGAGAAGAGAGAAAGCAGACGGATGAAACAATAGGCAGACGACTGGTCCGTGCTACTGGACACAGCTCTGAGTGGAGATCCCCCCACCTGGGCAACCTGTAAAATAACGATATATAAAACAAGCCCAGTCCATATATTGTTCAAGAGTCTCGTTCTCTCCTACAATGTTTTACCCCCCCAATGTACCTGGTGGAGTAGAGCTCGTCGGCGAGGCGTCGACCGATCCTTCTGGAGTGACTCCCTTTAAGGCAGGAGCCACGGATCGTCGAGAGGCGTCGCGGACTCGGGGTTCGGTGTCGGGGAATCGGCGGCCCTTCTTGAATGTCGCCCCTTTCAAGCGGGAGACACGGGGTGCCGAACGTCCGACCGTGAACCGGGTAGAACGACGTCGATGAGGCAGCAGGCTTTGATCCGAGCGGTGCTCGTCGACGACAGCGCGTTGGCGTCCTGCAAGGAAGAGGCGTGCGGGGCACCTCGGTGACGATAGTTCTGGACCGCAAAGAGATGAAGAAGAACTGTGGCCCAGCAAGGGCGTCGAGTCGTCGGCGTCTCTGCGGCCTTTGGGTGGCGGGAAACCCACCGGTGGATACTCCTCGGCGCGTCGACGGTCAGGCCTTCTCCCACAGGAGACGGCACGGCGATGCAGACGAGAGCGTCCGTTGATCAAGTTAAAGTTCTTAGGCAAACGGGAGCACGGCGGCTCCGGTCGGCGACGGCGGTCGTCGACAGTGGCGGACAACAGTCCGGGCGCTTCGCTTTGGGATTCCTCAGCAGTCCCCGTATCGGGTCGGCAGCCTGTCGTAGGTCTGTCTACCAGGGAGCGTTGGCAAAGGTCAGCTGTGCACGATGGTCCCTCGTAGCTCGGGAAGAGGGCGCCTTACCAGGTCCTCTCTGGGTCAGTCCTTGGAGACACAGCCGCCTTTAGATCGTGAAGGAGAGCCACGGCAATCCTTCTCCTCCAGCAGGGCCTCAAGGTCAAGCGTCAGTTACTCCAGTTACTCGTCGTAGTGGACTTCAGCTTCTGAACAATTTCCAGTGGTGAGAGGTCCCCAGATATACTATTCGGTCTCTCATCCACACTGCTGGCACACACTCAGCAGCCAATCGTACAGAAGGGCATTCATGCAGTCGGTCAGCCAATCAGGCACGCAGGGCATTCAGGCCACTCTTCTCCCGCTTAGACACTCACAACAAGGAATGTGGATTGAGACAAGTACTCAGCCTTTCAACTCTACACACTGCATTCAGTCCAGTTTCGGGCAGGGCTGTCTCAGTCTTTGTCTCACATGGCAGAAACCAGACAGCCACAACACGGAGTGCATATTGGTCACACTCCCCATTCACCCAGGTCCCACCCACAGGAGGTACCCACAACATACAGTCAGCGGGAAGGCTCCAGTAAGTCTAGCTGGGCCTTCACAACAACACCATATACGGAACTTCCACCCAACAGCCAGTCAGGGGGAAGGGACAGAGTCAGGGCTTCCCAGGACTTTGGGAAAACAAGGTATCAGGCGATAGAAAGCAAGAGGCCACCGGGGCCATCTTGTTTCCTATCAGGAATCAACTGATTCCAATGGCAGGGCCGGGGTACCCCAAAATGGCGGATACCCAGCGCACCTGTCAAATTCAGCATGTAGCTGCCACCAGCCCATACCCGGCTCTGTGGGCCACCCACGGGTGCCCAAAAACATACACTAGGGGCTCAGGGTTGTACCCCTGCCCATGGGTGCCATAAGGGTATCCCATGGGTCTGTTCACCAAACCAAAAAGAGAGCTGCACCGCCAGGAGTCCCGCATGGACTTCTGCGCGGAAAACACGACAGAACACACGACAAGAACAGAAAAAGGACAAGGATACGGAGGCCCTGTCGCTCCGATGCATTTCCAGCATCACATACAGCAGATAATATTATTCCCCTGATCCTTCCTACTTTAAATGCACTACCAGACAACCTCCACCCAAGTGCATTAGTCAACGAATTTAATAACATCATGCGTACCACTATGGACAAAGTTGCCCCCCTCAAAATGAGATCAAGTAAACCCAAGGCACACTTAAACAAGTGGTTCACGCCAGATCTCAAGGCCTTGCGCCTACACGAAAGAAAATGCGAATCTGTCTGGAAACTATGTCCATCCGAAGAGAATAAAGCTAATTTAACTAATATCTCTCGGCATTATAAAAATGAAATCTGCCTAGCGAAACGTAACTCCTACAATGTTCGCATTGCCAATGCCAATTCAAGTATGAAGGAACTCTTCTCCATCTTGAAAGAACTTGAGTCCCCCATCGCCACACCAGATACCTGCATTAAAGACCAGACTTGGTGCACAGATATCCAATTAGCCTTAGCAAATAAAATCACCACACTGCAAAATAAAATTCAATTAAAAAAAGACACCCTAAACCTCACAAACAAACCACTTTTTAACAATACCATTAAAGACCCCACCAACAAATTCTCCTTCACTAAAACTACCATCTTAGAGGTAGAGAAAATCATCCTTTCCCTTAAACCGTCGAATTGCAAAGGCGACATCTGCCCAGCGCAACTAATAAAAGATGCTGCCAGAGACCTCTCACCGTTCATCTCAAAATTGATCAACTCCTCCTTCGCCTCAGGTATTATCCCGGCAAACCTAAAACAATCATGGGTGCTCCCTCTTCTTAAGAAGCAGACTCTTGACCCCCTCATCCCCACTAATTATCGGCCCATCACCACCGTACCTTTCCTTTTGAAGATACTAGACAAGGTTGCCTATATACAAATTCAAAGACACCTTGATTCCAACAACCTTCTGGGAGCCGGACAATCCGGTTTCCGTCCACTCCACGGTACTGAAACTGCACTCATTGACCTAAAGACCCAGATAGACGATCTGAGAGACCAAGGCAAGACGGCACTCCTCCTCTTACTTGATCTCTCAGCGGCCTTCGATCTGGTGGATCACAAGGTCCTTTGCAAACACTTGGACACTGCTGCACACTTCTCCATGCAGGCCACCAAATGGATTGAATCCTTTCTGAGTGAGAGAACAATGAGAGTCTTCTCCCCTTCAGCAGCAGCTGACCCTCTTCCTATCACATGCGGCGTCCCTCAAGGCTCCTGTGTTTCACCAACCTTGTACAACATATTCACCAAACCCCTCTTCGATGATCTGGACCTTCTAGGTATCACCTACACTAACTATGCAGATGATACACAGATTCTCCTCCCGCTTTCTGGGGATCATGGCAGGGACAGGGAGTTGGTGAATAGAGTGTACCTCATTATTCAGGCATGGATGGCATCACATGGCCTTTGCCTGAATGATGATAAGACTGAGTTAATCATTCTGGGCACGCAGGCCAATATCAACAAACTAGGCAAGGACTATTCCACATTTATCATAGATGGCAATAGCATTAAGGTTTCGAGCGAAATAAAAACTCTAGGCTTCTATCTTGACTCCACCATGTCTTTTGCCAAACAAGTTAACTCTTTAGCCTCAACGACAGCATATACCTGCAAGTTAATAAGAGCAGGTAAACCCTTCTTATCCAACAACAGTTGCATGATCCTAGCGAGAGCCTTAATACTATCACGACTCGATTATTGCAATGCCCTTTACAGTGGCGCTAACAAAACCATCACTAAAAGGCTACAAATCCTACAAAACAATGCCCTCAGAGCCGCCTTAGGCATAAACAAAAGGGACCATATCTCATCCATTAGACAACAACACAAATGGCTCTCCACTGACAATAAAATTCACCTAAAAATGCTCTCCCTGACACACAAAGCCCTCAATAACGCTGCCCCCATTTACCTGATGGACAAAATAAAAAGAAAAATTTCCAGCAGACCTACAAGAACCCCCAACTCCAACTGTCTGGAAATTCCTAGATTTAAACTTGCCAAAATTGGCGGCTCAAGCTTCCCTGTGCTAGCTGCTAAATGGTGGAATGCCCTACCTCACAACCTGAGATCAAACCAACCTTTCCTCCACTTTAGAACGAATCTTATCAAACACCTCAATGACAATAATATGTAAGATTTGTAAGACTCTAATCTGCGTTATGTTACTTATCTGTATGTATATATGTACCTTCAAGATTTATCACTATTGTAAATTTTAACTATGCAACATTGCAAATTGCTATAACACTGTAATCTCCATGCAACATTGTAAGCTTCGTATATTCTGTTCACTGCGCCCGGTTACCCTTGGGTCTGGCGCGCAATACAAATAAATAAACAAACAAACAAACATTAATCATCCATGTCTTACTGTCTGAACCTGTCCCAACGCTCTGTGACAAAGCAAAATAGTTTAATAAATATAGCATGTGTACGCTGGTTGTTTCTCCGCTATCGGCGGATCCAAGATGTCGGACACAGCCAAACGATTTGACGCAGAACACGTCTCGCAGCAGCCAATCGGCAGAGACGTCACGTGTCCGCGGTCATGATGCCAGCCCCTAAGCCAATCAATATCCTGTCCCTGGACCGAACAGGGAAGTGTGACCGCGAAGCGGACATAGATATCACTGATTTTTTCAGACCTACTTTTTGGTCATTTTAATGAAAAGTACTGCACAGAAGGTCACCAAATTTACAAAAGCACACTTTTTGGACCAAGCCCATGTACTCGCCGCAAATTTCGTGAAAATATGTCCAGCGATTTGACCTGTAGCCACGCGCAAAGTTTTCCCCCATTCAGTCTATGGGAAAAAAAGACGTTTTGGGATCCCCCCTATAACTTTTCCCCCCTGGACCAAACATTACCAAACCTTGCATTAACATTTAGAGTGCCCAATATACTTTTTTTGCAAAGTTTGATGAGGATTCGACCAGGGGGAGCGGAGTTATAGGCCACCCAAAAAGTGCTCTTCCTATGGAAACAGCAACTTAACCATAACTACACGGCCACTACTGTGGTCGTTTAATATATATATATATATATATATATATATATACATATATATATATATATATATATATATATATATATATATATATATATATATATGCATTTATATTATATATACTATGCCTCAATATGGTTTAAAGATCTTCTATGAGAGCTCTGAGATACAATTGTTTTGCCTTTTGCTGAATTGCATTCTGGTATTTGTAGTCTCCCGATGGCTGGAATAATGCCACAATTGTTCACGTTTTGCCTAACATAGGTTCTATAAGAATTGATATATGTTTGTGACACTATGGTATATTTACTTTTCCAGTTTCTTTTTATAAAGCAGAGTACTGTTGAAAGCCGAGCATTGGGGTGAGCAGGGGAAATGATGAGAGGTCAAGAAAGTCATGAGTATTTACCCAGGATGTGGTAAGAGTGGTTCAAACCTGGACACTGGTGCATTTATTTTCCCCTGATTGTGGCTGCTTTTCACAACATAAGTAAAGGACATGTGGGTGGACAGCTTAACTTTTTTTCAGAGGGTAGACACAACCCCTTCATTTTTTTGGGGTTGGCAAGCTTGCTCAAGTAATTGGCTATGAGGATTTTTACTTAGGTTGTCATGTTCCCAGTGCAGATGTTTACCCACAAGACCACAATCAGTTTTCTCCTATTGGGATTTTGTTTTCCAGGGAATATTTCACTGCACATTGCTGGGTTTAAAAAGTGAGCATGCTTTATATTTTCAGGCAAATGTGTGGGTGTTTTTATGTGACACAATGCCTACCCTACTTTGATTATATGCAAGTCTGCAAGAGTTACACAGCCTTCAACAGGTCAGGAGAAGACTGTAACATCTACCAGTCAAAATGTAAAAGTATAAACAAGAGTGTCTCCCCAGAGTTGTGTGATCAGTGCAAACAAACTATTTAAATAAACACCAGATTCTGTAATCCACCAAATCAATTGTTTAATCTTAGTTGATATTGTTAGAATATTACCTCATATCCAGATAGTGCACAAGGTTATATGGTTTAGCCAACAACAACATGTTGGTGCACATGCCTAATTGTTTTGCCAATTCTATGGCTTCTTCTAGGCTTAATAGCACATTCTTAATTCGTATCAAGTCACTGGGCAAAGTATTTACATGATATTTACAAAACTTTAGCTTTCCATCAAATTTTTCAAAGCAGTTTGAAATTCCTTATGTCCTTGTGTTGATCCAATTCCTGATCTGTACCAAAATGTTACAGAGGTTATTTACATAAACTGTTTCAGATACATTTAAACCTTCTAGTTAGGAATTCCATCTTGTTGTATCAGAGGTGATACATTCAAATTCCTATTAGTTCTGTTCAACATGACCAAATATTATTGTCATTCACATCTTGCCTCCTAACCAGTAGCAGTTTGTCATTCTATAGATTCCATTCCTATTTTCAGTTGCTGTGTGCAGGGAGGAATTCCATCCCAAATGATGATATTTTTCCTCTCCTTTTCTGGTGTTCCAATGGTATTTTCTCTTATGCACTTTCTTCTAAGGGGAAGGTCAATTGAACTACATTTGTATATTTTGCTTTAAGATATATGTTCACTTACTTTGAGCATATTCATGGGTGCCAGCTTTTGGTTTTTGCTATGGAGGTAAAAGTACCTGGGCATGTGTTCTTCTTACAACAGGTTATTTATTTTCCTTTTTCCGTGCTGCTTAAATGCAGATAGTTGGGGTTGTGCGATGTATTACAACAGTCACCAAGAGACCGGCCATAGAACAAGGGGCATGTAGTACCCTGCTTATCCAAAGAGTGTGATCCATGGGAAATAATTTAATCTCACTGAGGATTGCCTGAAGAATTCGGATTTCTCAAAGCCTGCCATCTTGTGTAAAGAACAATACCACTGTCAAAACAGGTCAAAATCAATCTGTGATTGATGAACATCTTTGAGTGATGGTTTGCAATGTTTTAAAATATCGAATGCGCACAGCCAAAGGCTGTGCCCACTGGCATTGACGGAAGGCCATGGCTAGTGGTCTGGTAGAGTTTTTAAAATCGAGACAGACAGGTAAACGTCTACACCTACTGTACTGATAGACAGTCAATCATTAGATCGATTATAGCAATTTAAAGAATAGTATTCAAAATACAGTGAATTAAAGAGATATTTGAGATACAAATAATTTTAGGGAGAGTTATTTAATGCAGTGGAAACAATGTTACAACAAATTCTCTGAACAAACTCTCTGCTCAATGCGTTTCAGGTATTTCCCTTCTTCAGGAGCAAATAATATAAAATTCTTCATCTGATACTCAGCGTAGAAATATACAGAACAAGTAGAAAGACTAGACTTTTAGTCTTCCATTCCGTCAGTGCTCTAGATAACTCAAGACATGTTTTGATAGCATGCAATAGAACAAAGTATCCCCCATAGCATGTTTGACAATCATTCAACTGGATTGCTTTTGTCTTAAGAAAACAAGTCCACAGGTTTTCACATATGTTAAGAATATAGCTCAATTGTTTCACAAGTGAACCAGTCCAACCAAGAAATCATAAAAGTAAAGTAAAATAAGACTGCTATAGAAAGTTCTAGGAGGTACTAGATCTCAAATCATTTGCCCCCAGAGCCAGGCTTTGTGGAAATGAGCTCTAACCCAGGGAATGTTTCTATCCCCCTTTCACCTTCCGGGCGTATACAACACTGTGGCTGATTCCCTAAGCATGCAACTTCACCCAGGCCACAAATAGGGGCTTCTTCAAAGTCAAGTGGAAGTCATCTTCCGTATATGGGGAAAGCCAGATGTGAACCTGTTTGCCTGATGATTTCACATTTCCTTGGAGCTTGGAGGTTGCTATATGTAGACAGAGGAACATTTCACATGTGTTTAAACTTATTAATGAATTGAATATCCTCACTACTGAAACAAAGGGGTTACTCTTTGATATAGATGGTAGTAACATCATTGACAAAAGCCATCTGACAGATGGTGTGTCAAAGGTGGGTAAAATGGTTGCAAAAAGAAATGGTGGTTCTAATTGCGTATTCACTGCTGAAGATAATGATCTCTTTTTCGCCCCACTCAAAACTACATTACAGCACGTGAAAAGCTTGAACCACCCCAGTAGGCATGGCCTGGCTGAAAACCCATTATCCTCTGACACAGCTAGCCCAAAGCCAAGACAAGAGGGGGTAGTGAATTATGTTCTCCCTGTGAAACATAATGAGGTCGGAGCTGGTACTGGGAATTCGACACCAAATAGCATTGAGATCTACCCGTATAAGGAAGTGCCAAAAAATAGAGATGATAATCCAGATGCTGTAAGGGAGGTAGTCGCAGAGGAAAAGGACACTCCCAAAGGCGGCGAGCACAGAGAATTGGAAAAAGAGCTGTGTGCAATCTTGCAGGCACTTCATCGAGTCCCATTATCAATTAGATATGACTTGCTTTTGAACCTGTGCCCAGCCATAATGACATGGTGAAGGGCACTATAAAACAGGGGAAAGGAAAAAGAGAAGTCTGGGTTCTAACACAAGGAGGGTGATTAGAAACCTAGCCCAAAAAAGCCCTGACTCACCAAGAAGATTTGGGTGCCAAACTGTCCACTCTCTTATCCCCCCTCTTCTCCATGACGATTAACACTAAGGTTGCAGCAATTCTTCCAGAAATAAAAGCCTTAATAACTGGAAAAATAGAGAGTTGCCTGGGAGAACTAGTGGGTGAAATAAAGACACTTAAGGATAAGGTGGCTTTAGCCAACACTCGCAACATTGAACAAGGGATTATAATGGCCACAAATGGCCAAGCCCATCACAAATCGCAGGGCCCCCAAAAGATAACTACATGTATGAATAAAGATATCCCCTTTGATCCCATATTAAGCACCTCCACCACAGCACATGGGAAGCAGGTGGGTGAGATACTATGCTGAAAGACCATCATATAGAATTTGAACCCTAAATGGGGAGCCACCATGTAGATTCCCCATGCCACTCTCAGGGCCGAACCTCATCCCACTGAAATGTTCAGAATATGGGCAAATAGATCTTGGCAAAAAAAAGTGATTTTTTTTACTGATAAGAGCAGATGGGGCTGCCCCTCTGTAATAATGGCTAATGTCCCTCGCCTCCCCGGCAATTCATGCGAGGATCCAGGTGCATTAGTAAATAATTGTAGACATTGGATCAGAAGTTCTAAGGGATGCCTTTCAATTATCAGGGAAGACATGGGCTTCATTACAAGGTTGGATGTAGCCTTGCCGGTAAAACCGGCAAGGCTACCCTCATACCGGCAAGAAAGTCTGGCACCCGCGAATGGGCAATTACGTGGTATTCCGACCCCGATGGACCCGGTAATTGTCCTTTCGCGAGTGTCGGTGCAGGTAGATCCCCATTTCCAATGAGCCCCATAGGGCTCAATGGGAATGGAGATGCCTATAGCACCAGCACCGTTCGTAATGGTGCCGGTGCTACAGGCTTGCTGTGCTCACGGGTGCCTTTCATTCCGGTAGGCGGAATGAAAGGCACCCGCGGCACAACTCTTAGTTTGCAGGTTCGGGTACATCGGTACCGGTAAACTTACTGGTACTGTTTTATCCAGACCGGCAACCTTGTAATGAGGCCCATTGATATATGTATTAGGTCGCCAAACCCCCAATACTGTACTGGACCACATCCACGCATTTTTAAAATCTTGGGATTTGGTGGATGGGGTTCTGGGTATTGACCTCAGAGATTACCCCCCAGTGAATTTGAAAATAATACTCATGTCAACAGCACAGTTCTGGATGAGAGTGTCAGTGCCCATTTCACCATATCTAAGCTTTACTGATGGTATAGGTGCTTTGGGGTCAGGGGGGTGGGTCCTTGAAACTTTCAGAATTGGGTTGGTGCAGAGGCGGACCTCATGTGATCTTGAAGAGGTTGATTGACTAGTCCTTGAACAAGGTAGCCCAGACAGGCCTTTAGGAAACAGCCTCATATCATGAAACATAGCAGAGGTGGCAAGGGTCATTGACGGAATATCTTTATTAGAAGTCATCAGGTGGTCCTGCCTCAGGAAACATGGGCTTTCATCAAAGTCCAACTACAGGGATAACAAATGCTTGCCACCCTGGCTGTGAAGGGGCCTAAAGGTTGGCCAAGCGGGGGGATCTTGATCTGGATTGACCTTAATCTAGGTTGGGAAGTGGACACACACACCCGATCTTCAGTATTTATCTATTTGAATGAGTAATGTAGAATTCTTGTCACTGTACAACATCTACAACAGGCCCTCTGGACCACAGGGGCTGGTGATGCTACAAGAAATGCTGAAATAAGTATACCTCCAGGATAAGCAAAACCCACATACACACTATATAATTGTTGCGGGTGACATGAATCTCCAGCTTGAGCCAATTGGGAAATTGAAGGTCCCCAATTAAGACCTGGCCTCGGACATACCGACCCTGACTGCAACATATCCTAAAAGTGACCATCGGTTAGCTACGGACATTGCTCGCATATTTTTTAGCTAACGTTTAAGGGCTTGTAATGGTCACTTTGAGGGAGGACTGGGGGCGAAGTTCACGTTTAAAGGCATAGACTATATTGATTACCAGTAAAGATTGGCAAGGGTGGGTCATTTTGAGGTCCTGGAGAGGTTTGAACGTGACCACAACCCTTTGAGCCTCAGAATTTTAGGGATGCTGGTATCCAGCGGTGGGGCCCTGACAGTGTTGAAACTAAAAATAATGTCAATCTAAGGGCATGCCCACAAGCCACTCAAGTGGGCAAAAATGATCAACCATTTAGTGAAACCAGCTATATGTGGTGCAATCCAGGAAAGTTTGGGTTACATATGTGAGGGGGTGATCGGCTCTGGAGATTGTACGAGAGTGTGAATGCTTGAGCCGGAATCTCATCCCTTACATCTTGTCTGACAAGGGCACAGTTAAGAAAAGGCAATATTAAAAAATAGCTGGTATGATGGTGGCTGTAGAGTTGCAAAACAGAAAATAGAAGTTTACGCCAGATATGGGCTTAAGGTGGATCAATGTAACCTTAGATTAGTTAGGGCAAGTATAAAAAGCTTATAGCAACCAAAAAGAGAGATTACGCTATTAATCATTGGTCAATTCTTGATGATGTGGATACTGTCATTTTCTGGAAGATGATTGCTGACTCAGAATAAAATGTGGACCAGACTACAATGTTGTATTCCAGACAAGTCTTGGCAGTCTTATTTCTCTGAGTTGAAGATCAGTCTTGAAGAGGTCTTAAAAGGTCTCAAAATGTGTGAAGGCAGCTGGGACAGATCTTGTTCCAATCGATCTATAAGGAGAAGGAGGGTGTTTGGGTCCCTGTACTGTGCAACATTTTTAATGCTATAGCAGTCTCTGGGAATATACCATCTTTTTGGAAAAAAGCTACAATCGTCCTGATATATAAAAAAGGTGGTAGGGACCTCCAAGTTAACTACCGCCCTTTCTCGCTGCTGGATAGTGCTGGCAAAATCTATGGGAGGTGATCCTGAAATGGCTGCAAGAGTGGGCAGACTCAAATAATATAATCAGTGAACCCAAGATGGTTTCAGAAAGAATAGGAGAACAGTTGACCAGTGTTTCATTCTCTCTTGGCTGGTCCAGAAATATACTGTACTTAAGAAAATGAAGCTGTACACGGTTTTCTTCGACATTAGAACAGCGCTTGCTGCTTTGCCGAGAAACTTTCTATGGCGGATATTATCATCTAGGAATGCCACCCCTGAGCTGGATTGGATTACTGAGCTGCTTTACTCTGAGAACCAGGCCATAGTTTGGTTTGATCTAGGAGGCGAGGTGAGACCCGCATTTGTTGAGAATATCGGTGTGAGGCAGTGGTGCCTGCTGGCATGCCTGATTTTCAGTGTATACGTACAGGAGATCATTGATGTACTAATGAAGGGGTGCCTGGACTGCCCTATTATACGCTGTTGATGGTCATCCTGGCCACCTCCCCACAAGGCCTGAGGGTCACTCTGGGTGTCTTCCAGAGCAAATGTGATGAATTGCACCTTAAACTAAACACAGAGAAGGCAAAGGTGATGGTCTTCAGGCTGCATTACTCTATACATTGACCCCTGTAAGTTAAAGTTGATGATATAACCTTAGAACAGGTAAAATATTTGGATTATTTGGTGGTTAGATTTCAAGAGAATGGGGGCTGGTTTGGCCAGATCACAAAAGGAAATATCACTCTGGAAAAATATAGCGAGACAACCAGATCGTTTTTTAGCAAACATGGTAGTGGTTCAATCTCCCCAGCCCTAGACTTATCTAAAAAACATTGCCTTCCAGCATCAATTTATGGCGCAGAAATCTGGGGCTGTGAGATCATCGATACACTAGACATTTTGGAACATATATTTTTTTTGTCTTTTTAAACTGAAATTTATTGATTTCATTACCATCATAAAATTAACAAAAATATGCATGAACACCGCTCAGGATAAACAAAAGCAGAAACAGAGCTTCTCTAAAGGAGCCCACTTAAGAGTTGAACATTAACCAAGCCAAACCAAATAGCTGAGCATCTAATCCGGTAACCCCTAATTATCCCCATAAATCTCCTTCCCGCCCCCTGTACACAGCGTTTTTTTAGGACAAGGGGGGCTCAGAGGTCATCCATGGCGCCCCCCACCCATGCCTATGTTCTAGTACCCATGTGGAGACCAACGAGAGGGAGACGACGCAACCGCGGATAGGGACAATTGAACAACATCAGGAAATCCCAGTATTTAATCTATCTGACACTCCACTCACCAAAATTGATCTTGCCATCTTGTCCAAAGGTCTCTCTTTTGTCCCCACCAATCCAACAGATTGGTTCAAACTGGACAAAGAATTACAAGTTTTCTTTAGACTAATACGTCTAAAAATACATTTTCAGGACTCGAATTATGAGCCACAAATGGAGGAGACAGGCCTACACCTAAAGTCATCATTCAACCCTAGCGACAACGACATACCACCTACAGTAATCTCATTTGAAAAATGCATCAGTCAAGAGGTGAGGAAACTACAGATGGACTCCAAAACCATACGCCACAATCTCTCAAATAGGGAACGTGAAGCCCTCAAGAAATTGGAAAGCAACAATAATATTGTCATCAAGAATGCTGACAAAGGTGGGGGGATTGTGATCCAAAGCATCCAACAATACAAATAGATGGTGGGCACCCTGCTGAATGAATCAACAAATTACAAAAAGCTTAAGAAAGATCCCACAGGTGAAATCAAAAACCATATCCAAGAAATAACAAAATATGCCCTTGAACAAGATTGGATCTCTGAGAAGGAAGAGATATTCCTAAATACCTCTCAGGGCCGGATTCCAGCCTTCTACGCTCTCCTCAAGATGCATAAAAATTCCATTTCCCCACCGGGCAGACCAATTGTATCTGGATATGGATCTATTCTAGAATCAATATCTCAATTTATTGACTTTTTCCTCAAACCATTAAGCCAAGCAACCAGCACATACTTAAAAGACACCATGACCACCATTACGCTTTTTGAGAACTTACCTTTTGACAAATCTAAGGACCTGCTCATAACCCTAGATGTGACATCCCTCTACACCAGTATACCCCAGGAGGCTGTGCTGGAATGTATCCGTGACCATTTGACTCACCATTTGACGCAGGAACGCGTTTCAGTAAACTTTATTGTGGAACTCCTAGAACTGGCCCTTACGAAAAACTATTTCTCCTTCGACAATAACTTCTTCATGCAAACCTGTGGAACCGCCATGGGGGCTGCGTTTGCGCCCAGTTTGGCCATACTCTTCATGACGGAATTTGAAGAGAAACACATATTCTCTACCCAAAATCCATTCATCTCAGCAATTGGTATCGCTACATAGATGATATCATCTTTCTTGACAAACTATCTTGCACCCTATTTAGGAAGGAAATAGACCGGAATACTCTACTTCATTATATGAGCAACCATCACAGACACATGAGAAACAACCTTCCCTACGGCCAATTTCCCAGGCTACGAAGAAACTGTACAGACATTAATCAGTACAAACTACATGCAGCAGATTTAGAGGTAAGACTACAAGCCAGAGGCTATCCAAAGAAACTAGTCAGGAACAGTAGTAAAAGAGCACTATACACTCCACAAGTTGACCCTATTGACCCCAAAAAATTGAAGCAACGAAGATCGTCTTGCATGCGTCACCACCTTTGGACCTGACACAACTAAAATACAGCAAACAATTAAATAAATGTGGCCGCTTATACAACTTAGCCTTCCAGACGAACCCATTCCTAGGATGGCGTTCAAACGAGCAAAAAACCTAAAAGAACATCTGACACACTCCCGCCTTAAGAAGACTACACAATCATCTCGATGGAACCTGAGAGACTTGTCTGGGCACCACCCCTGTGGGAACTGTGTGGCTTGCAAGTTCACTCTAAAACTAAATCCTTCAAAATTGGTAAAAAAGATTGGATTCTCAAGCATTTCTCGAACTGCAAGACCTGTAATTCCATTTATCTCATTCAATGCCCCTTTGGGCTCAGATATATTGGCGCACCAGCAAAGTACCGACAAGTACTGTTTTCTGTTGTCTGTGTTCTTCTGTTGGACTCGTGATTGGAGTGCTGTGGATTTCCGTGCTGCACTGTCCCATACTCTCCGCAGTGGCTTGGTGTAGTGTGACTATATTTGCAGCCGGAGGACGTCTGATCCTGTTACACCAAGCCTGCCTGGCTCTGACCGCCAGAAAGAGGAGGTTGCATTTTCGAAGGAGGCTCCACCCATTCTTGTCCTGAGACGCCCCCTCAGCCTCTTCTTAATCCCATTTCCCGGCGCACCCGCGCTGCGCACTAGCAAAGTACCGACAAGTACTCTTTGCTGTTGTCTGTGTTCTGCTATTGGACTCGTGATTGGAGTACCGTGGAGTTCCGTGCTGCAGTGTCCCATACTCTCCGCAGCGGCTTGGTGTAGTGTGACTATATTTGCAGCCGGAGGACGTCTTATCCTGTTACACCAAGCCTGCCTGGCTCTGACCGCCAGAAGGAGGAGGTGACTTTTTGCCCCCATTGAAGAGTTGTGCCCCCATTGGTAGCCTGCTATTCTGCAGGCGGTGTGCTTAATACCCCCATTTATTTCTTCTTTATTTCTTCTTTTACTTTTATTTTTAAGGTTGCATTTTCGAAGGAGGCTCCGCCCATTCTTGTCTTGAGACGCCCCCTCAGCCTCTACTTAATCCCATTTCCCGGCCCACCCGTGCCACGCACCAGCAAAGTACGACAAGTACTGTTTGCTGTTTGCGGGTCGCCGGGTGCTTTGCTACAATCTGCTGGGTGGTTGTCTCGCTCTCCTAGCGCGTAAGTGGGGTAGTGTGGACCATTTATTTATTTTTTTAGTTTAGTTTATTTTATTTTGAATCTATAGGTTTTTGGTGATAATTGACATATTTATTTACTTGTGTACTTGTTTATTTATCTATTTGTCTATTTGTGTACTTATTTAATTGTTTATTTACTTTAATTTATTATTGCACTAAGTCACCTGCTGAATGATACACTACACCCTGACCACCAGTATGCCATCCATTTCAGAGTTACGAGCAAAACTGGATGGTCCGGGTCGTGATAACACATCTAGAAAAGCACTCCTTCAGAGTCGGCTCACAACCCTATTACCAAGTGTTGATCGCACAACTTCTAAGCGCTCAGTTTCAGTGTCTGATGACATTAGATTATGCCCATGATGAGAACAGCTCCTGAGAGTGAGGGCAATGTTGATCAGGTGTTTCATACTATCCAATCTGTCCCTTTGGTGGCACGTATAGCACTTCAGCCGCCCTGCATCAGTAATTATGACACATCACAGTCAATTGCCCTTGGTCCTACTAATATTGAAAGCAGTCTGAATGGTGCCCATACAGACACCACGATAATGGCCGCCTGTCTTTCTGAAGACACGCATACCTTATCATTTGATTTTCCAGGTGACAAGATGCCTCAACCTGTATTATGCTCTGTTCTGGCCCAACAAAAACTGAGGTTAGCACATGCACACTTAACAATGATAGGAGAAATTGAAGAGTAGGACATTGAACTCATGAACCTCACATATAAAACTGATGACGAATCCAATGAAGTGTTATATATTTGCTCGAACACTGGTGACCTAATTCAACTAGAACCAGGTAACAAAAGTTGCTCCAGTGCTAATATTGAAGTCTTATCGCCCGTACTGTCCCAGGGTGAAAAGCATGCAGTGGAGCCGATAACTTCACCAACAAATGATGCAAACCCCCCCATTGAATCTATTGATGAATCAGTCTTGTTCATAGCCCCCATGCCGAGGTAACCACGCTTAGATCAGGGTGCACGGGTCTCCGACTTTTTTTTTAACCCTGTTTACAAAGATAGATGTTCTTTTCCGGAGGCCCCGGCCCTGAATAATACCCTTGCGACCATGAATACAGCTTTAATGGACATTGTGAAACTATATGAGGTCCTGGACCTGAAAGTTTCTAAACAGACAGCTAATATTGAACAACTACTCTTAATACATTCAAAGATTGAATTTCAATCCAAGTCGGCCCTGCAAGCTCCTAAGCCACCCAGTGACAAACTTTTAAAATCAGCTCTCACGCAAACATCTGAGACCGATTGCATTACCTCCTTGCCCATGCAGCCGAACTTTAGGCTTAATAAGCACAGTTTATCGGCTGCAGAGCAAAGTACTAACACCACAGGGGAGGCCAACGCAAATGCTAATTCTCTTAAGATACCAGAGGCCATAGCCTCCGCCTCTGTAGTGGCCGCAACCTGTTCTATAGTTGTCGCTACTCCTGCGGCTACGGCGCAGTCAAAGAAAGACCGGCCTCTTCAAACCCCAGCGCCCTCAAATATATTTGATGTATTTAGCATGGTACCCGACAAATCCAACAACTCACGACCAAGTAACGAAAAGTGTTAGTGGGTAAATCTCAGATACCTAGCTTAAAACTACCTACCGGATCTAAACGGAAGAATTTAATGGACTCGCACCCAGATCAGTTGTGTGCAATTTCTTCTGAGTCTAACACCAATGCTCAGGATATAGAACAGAGGGTTGTCCTAATGTTGCATTACAAACCATTAGATGACCTGACGCAGATGGTGGCAAGCATTGAAAACCAACGAGTATCTCAGAAAAAATTACCAGAGGCAATTCCACCAATATCCTCTGCGGTGACTGCGACGGTCATAATTGAGCCCCATGAACAAGAATCCATTGCTCAGGGCATACCTATCTTGGCAGCGATTCAGAACCAAATCCAAAGTTCGATTGAGTCATATTTAAAGCTTCGGCCAAGTCAGTCATCGCAGATGCCAATGGATGAGCAATGTGGGTCTCAAGAACAAATGACTTCAGTTTTGCGGGCCTCAGCCCAGAACTCAAAATCTAATACTGTGCAAAATACACATATGAATGATCTCACAGTGCTGAAGACAGCAAACACTGAAGACTCTCAGAAAGTAGACTGCCCTATAAATAATTTACAGGATGAGATTAGAGCTTCGGTGCAGGTGTATTTGGCACTGAATTCAAAAGTTAATCCAGCTGAAAATCATATACAACACCCGTTGTCATTGTTCCCGGCTCCAACTCCAAATCTGGTGCCAGTCTCACGACAAGAAATACGGGATGAAATTAAAGCGTCTATTGAAGCCTATGTCCAGCAGTCAAAGGCTATTAACCAACATGTTATGACGGAAAAAGAGTTCCCTTCACTCAAGCCCTTTCTAAAGGGGCCTCAACCAGCCTCATCTAGTTATCAGGAGAGGCGGGCACAGTCCCCAGCAAGATTGTCAAATCAGATAAGAGAACGATCTGCTCAGAACAAGGAAAAGAAAGATCAAACTCACCATCGCTTCATTATTAAGTGCCGAGACACGCCATTTAAAACATATGATTTAAACCGGTCCAGTGTACTTAACATCTGTGCGGAAATTCCGGCCCTATCTGCTATATCAGTGGATATTGAGCAAATTGAATTTATAAATCACACTGATTTGTCCTTGGCCCGGTTATACATCCGATCATCCTTGGTGGCTGAGACATTGTGGCAGGCCAGAATGGTCTTGTTTGATTTCGGGTTCAGTTTAACACAAGAAACCTTAACTGATCCTCCCATGTTGCAAGGCCATATGTCCCGCATCTTCACATCGACTCGTAATAGTCTGCCCCAGCAAGGTTTTTCAGATCGAGCAAGGCCTGCATAACTATGCACAGATATGAAAACCTTAAGTGTGGTTTCCTGGAACACCAGAGAGCACTGTCACCTTAATTCCACCTCCACTGGGGAACTGACTGATATCAATATCATTGCCCTCCAGGAAACTTGGCTTTTATTGCCACCTATCTGGGACTTGCATGTTATTTTGTTTACACCAGCAGAAAAAGGTTTTCTAGGTAGACCTAAAGGAGGTTTATTATTAGCGGTCAAAAAAACAAGTGGTTTCCAATTTAAAATCTGTCAGTCTCCTTCACCATCATTTCAAGTGGTTAAATTATCTATCAGTCATCAAAAAATAGCAATTGTAAATATTTATTGGTGCTCCAACACATCACAATCTGAGGACTTTTTCGACCAGCTTGTGAAAATATTAGATTTTTTATCCCTAGAGGCCGGATTGATGTATATTGTAATATTAGGTGATCTTAACCTTCCTCTCATTCCAGATAGGGATGTGGAATTAACAGGTGATGAGATGCGTTGGTCTACAATAATGGCAGAGCGCAACTTTCTTATGTTAAACAGCAATGTTGGGGGTGATACCCCCTCCCAGGCAACTTGGCAAAGAGGCGCTCAGCATGCTATAATAGATTATATATACATCAATGCAAAAGTATTTAACTGCGCGCAAAAGCTGGAGGTTATACAGACTGACCTAAGTGACCATAACAAACTAAAGCTATCATTGCAGATTAGAAAACCCCGTTCAATGCTGTGGATGAATGCAAACATATCAGATGTTGTAGTTAACAACGGGGGCAATAGACTAAGATGGAGTCGAGAAAAATTACAAAGCATGGACCACAATCTTGAAAAAATGTATCAAAGCTCTGGGTTGGTGGAAAAAGATTACACACTTGCCATGCCAATGTTTAAACGAATTGACAGTGTTAACGGTTTAACTAAGCAGCAACATATTCAGTTCTTTGATTCGGATATTAAGTACAAAAAGCTGAGCTAAGACGTGAAATTCGGCAGTTAATAAAGTTGAATGAGGTAGATTCTGCAAGTAAAATTAGATCTTTAAAGCAGAATTATAAAAAATGGCTTAAAACGAGAAAAGCCAAGCAATATGAATTGGATGGGGCGGCCATGCTGAAGCAGCTTGTAACCAAATCTACAGCTGACATTTAGGCCCTGCTTAATCACACCTCTGATAAACCCCAAATCGTTACCCAAACTAATTCGATTTCGGCTGAGACATGTCGGATGTATTTTCAAAATGTATATCTTTCACCCTTCCCTGACATGCGACTATGTCTCCATTTGGACACAACAGCTGGTGGGTTCCTATTTGACATTGATGACATAAAACTCTGCATCACAAAATTGAGTTCTTCCCGAGCTGTAGGTCCTGATGGCCTACATAATCCTATGCTAAAAATGCATGTCTGAGATCGGGCTGGCATTCTGTATCGTATCTTTGCTCAAGTCTTTAAATCTGGCTTCATTCCCGAGACTTGGAAAAAGTCCATCATCCTTCCTATTTTTAAAAAGGGTGATCTAGAGAATCCCAGGTCCTATAGACCAATTGTACTATTGGACTGCCCGGGTAAATTGTTTGCAAGGTTGCTCTTAAAGGTATTTAATACTTGGTTAAATGGTAAGAATCTCCGAGATCCATTCCAGACAGGATTCTTGCAGGGGACAGGCAATGCAATCAATATTATTACTCTTTCAAGCATCATTCAGAGAGCCTATCAGCGGAAACAGCCTTTGTATTTTGCATTTATTGATTTTAAAATGGCTTTTGATGCTTCCCCAGAGAGCTCCTGTACAAAAGCCTGACTGATGCTAACTGCCAATGGGAAATTCTGAAATGGATCATTCAACTGCATACAAACACTACGATCCAGGTCAGATTTACTAAGGGCGGACTGTTAACGGCCCCAATTGAAACTGCTAGAGGCCTGAAACAGGGATTTTTGCTGGCATTAGCCTTATTTAATTTCTTTATTTCAGATGTTCATCAAACCTTCACCAATCTGATCACCGATTCTCCAAAAATCATGGGCGTTCAAATTCAATGGCTACTATACGCCGATGATATGGTGTTAATGTCACACACCCCCAAAGGTTTACGGAACTTATTGGGTGCCTTGGATCAATATACCAAAGCAAATGGCATAACCATTAATATTGCTAAGACAAACATAATCCAATTTGGTACAAGAAAACAAAGTCTTGCCCGGCTCCACTGGCCGTTGCAAAATTGTCAAATCACTGTTACCAATGTTTATGTATACCTGGGCATGATTATATCCAATCAGTGTGCGCATGACCAGTATAATAAACAAGGGCTGCATAAATTGCAATGTCTATCTGACAAGCCCGCATTATTAAAGCCAGATACTGTAAATTTTCTATCTCACCAATAATTACTTATTTCAAACTAAAGGTTGTTCCTGCTATTCTGTATGGGGCAGAGACCCAGAAAATAATGTCCTATTCTTATTGGGCTCTGAGGGAAGGTCGATTCTGGAAGCAGGTTTTAAATTTGCCGAATTCTCAACCACTGCCACTCTTGAGATATGAGCTGGGCTTAATTTCGGTTTATGCAATTTATAAATGGAAATTGTGTGCACTATATCGCAAATGTCTATTGAACCAATTGACAAAAGGAATTACCAACATTCATTTGACCTACCTACTGAGTTCCCTGGATAACTTTCCAAAAGCATGGCGTTTAATAATTCTGTCTATTTTGGAAAAGACCCAGGTAGATGCAATCTTGTTAATGGAGAACCCAAATAGAGCGAAAACAAAAATCTGGGAAGCTGACTGGATATATACTCATCAGACTTGTGCCAATTACAAAAATCTTTTGGAATTGTCCGTTTCAATTGAAATGGTACAAGAGTGTGGCAGATTATATGGTGAGGTCACCCAGCCCCAGCCATCGAGATGGCTTATGAGATTTAGGCTGAATCTATGGTTGACAAATGATATACTGAATAGACGTAGCAATGATGGTATTGTTTTGCATTGTCGCTTCTGTAAACAATACGCAGAAACTCTTAAACATTTATGTTCTGAATGTGATGAATTGCTATTAGTCCGTTGTGTTCATTTTAAGCCTCTATTTATGGAATACCAGGTCTTGACATCAGAGAAATTATGGGATCTGTTATTTTATACCAAAAGAAAGGCAGTGAGATACACTGCTGTAAATTACCCTCATCAATTGAAACTAGCAAAGTATGTAACGTTGGAATGATTGTATAGAGTCCTGCACAATTTTCAAGGTGGACACGTGGAAAATCCTGATTGATTGTTTTAGATGATCTGGTATTCGATTTTAATTTTATAAGATTAATGTGGTTTCTGTTATTATCTTATCTTCATTGCAATATTGTCTTTTTTGTATGTATTGTCAAGTTGAAAGGTCTCGAGTTTCTCGTGACCAAAACAACTAATAAAAAAAATGTTAAAAAAAATTTACAAAATATTGGCCAAACACAAAGGCCAGTCAATAAATGCATCAATGAACATCGCTCTAGGATTCGGTGCAAAGTACACAATGCACCCCTAGTGTCCCACTTTCTAGAATCACCATGGACCTGATGACCTGTCCTGGTGGGTCATTGATAAAGTGGATGGCAACATGAATACAAGAAGTGCACTAAAACACAAAGAAGCGCGGTGGGTTTTTAAACTCCAGACCATCGCACATGGCCTAAATGAGGCAAATGTACCCTGGGAGTGATTCTACACCTACCTAGCCGAAAGAACTGGTTGCATTTGGTGCAAAATTCGCCAACAACTTTGTCTATTGCAACAGAGGGTGAGGATATCTAAGTATATTAATGTATATGTATCTCATGGGCTATTTGGATCAGATCTGTCCAAACATGATCTTAGGAATGACCCCATACTGAACAAAAATATACACCTGTGGTGTACAGTTAAATAAACCCCCACGCCCCCACCCATGTCACCTCTCTGGTGCCCTCTTTGATGATGGTCCCATGTGCATCAAACACTACATCAGTTCCTCAGGGGGTCTACATGGCCACTGTGCCGCTCTATATGATTGCCCCTGGTGATCCCTGGATTTATACATCTACGAATAATGCGGGTGCCCACGTCTGCCCACGCACGGTCTACACCCGTCCACATGCCGCATTTAGGCACACGCGGTATTATACAGCCATCTGTTACAACAATACACTTAGGAGAATACAAGATGCTGAAAACGTACGCACCGCGGACGGTGTCGGTCTTTCCATGGCAACCATGCTAGGAATGGAATGTACCTAGTGCCCATGCCCGATGCGAGCAATATTGCTCCTTCCCGCATGCGCGATGAGATCTTTTGAACACAGCACTCTCCTTAATGAAGACAAATGCCGATGCAAGAGCAGCGTCTTCCTTGCGGCTCTGACGATCGGTGTAAGGACAAGCAAACGGTTATTCTTGGAGGTAAATTGTGAGCAGCTACAGATGCAGCCGGATTTTAACTGCTTCCTTTACTTCACTAGGTACTCTTACCTTTAACAAACCCCACCCTTGCTACAACTGCCATTGGTATTCTTTCTGTTTCTTGTCTTAAAACAGACCAGCAACGCCTGGCATCGGGAGCCCTAGTAAACTACCGGCTTCCGTATATCCCCTAGAGGACGCCACTCTGCTCTGCCTCCAACCAACATCCAAGGCAGTTTCTCAACCTAATCACTAATAGATATGTAACCCCCACAATTTCCAAACACCTTGCTATTTTGGGGTAATCATGAATAAGTCCTATGCAAGGAATAACACCCAACCCTCACTTTCTCTATCCAGTGTTTTCCAACCTCCCTGGGGACACCAACACTAGAAGACGCCACAAAAATATTTTGTATCTGGATCTAGAACCGGCCCCCTTCTGCTGCTGAAAACTAACCCCACAAGCCGAAGGTCAACTAACATCTAAGCTTCTACCTGAAGCTGACCAACAGGTTAGTCCTTGATTGCTTTCCCAGCATTATGAACCAGATCTAGTATGGTCTGGCACAAAGCAACTTTTAAGAGTACCCTCAACACTGCAAAGCACTCTAGCAATGCAGTAATCAGGGTTTTTTTTATGGATATACCCTACAATACCAAAAGACTAACCATAGGTCTCTTGTTTTCTTTTCATCCCTTTCCCTCCTGCCCCTCCTTTGTGTTCCTACTTTGTTTTCCCTACAGAGAAACAAACCCAGAGGCCCAGATGAAGGCTTTTCAATCCAGAAGCCGAAATGCCTGAGGTTCAAGCAGAAGAAAGTGCTAATTACTCCACCAGAACTCTTTGAAGGGCTCCTCCCCCTGGCGTAGACCAGTGGTTTGGTACTTCTGTGGAAATACTTTTAACCCACCCAAGATCTGATCAACCTAACAAGTTTCAGCTCTACAAGTCAATCTAGAATTACTAAACTAATTTGAAATTTTTATTTTTTTCTTCCTACCAAAGACAAAATGCATATACATGAACACACCCTCACCTTTGATTAATACAAGGGGATGTATGTATAAGAATGCAGACTAATGCTCCAGTATGTGGGAACAATGTCATTTTGGTGTAATATTTACTTCACAAAAGCAATACTAACACACCCTTGATTCATAAATTGTGATGTGGTTTAGTTCTGTTAACCATATTCTGTTCATTTATTGTACTATGAATATGCTAGATACATATCCAGTACTGGGGACTGGTTCTGCTGAATAAAAGCAATATTTTCTGAGCATGAAAGCAACAGCTCAGGGTATATCATTTGGAATTCATATCCAGAATAAAATAACCTGATGGTTTGGATACTCAGCTTACTTTTGAAGCATTACTAAAAAACAACACATTGATACAGCACAGTAGAACACTCTAAGCGAGACTAGAGTGAAAAGCAATCCTATGTGGTAGGAGTCTTTTCGTTACTTACCCTGTACAGATTTGGGCAACAACTAACGCTATAAGCACCATCCATTTTCAATTTGGTACACTTCAACATTGTCGAAACTTGTTAACAGATCCCTTCCACTGCATTCCACACTTTTAGGGCTAATCTGATTCTGTGAGTGTTATAATTTCACTATTAGTGTTGGGACCAATCTCTCTGCCCTCTACGCCGCTTGTTTTAGTGTGTCTCTATGTGCAGCGTATTATTCTAGGAAGGGAGCCAGGTCGTGTCTATATGAGAATGCGTCTCTAGTAGCGTGGCTGTGATGCTTTCCATTTGATAGTTTGTATGGGCTTTGTGCAGCCATTCCCCTTTCATTGGTAGCATATTGCTTTTCCATCTGAGTGTCAGACAGACTCTAGCTGATGGAAGCAGGTTCCTGGGCATATGTGAGAGCACTGTATTTGTTCCCTCTGAGTCAGTTTCTACAGCAAACAATATTAGTAACAGGGTTAAGGTCCTGCGGATGCCGTCCATGGCCTGTATCCAGCCTAGTATCTATTTCAGTATGTCTGTACTCTCTGGCAACCCCGACACTGATGCCAATAATCGCTAATTTCCGAGCAACCCCTCCAACAGTACAGCGTGACTCCTGGATACATTTTCGCTAACCTTTGCGGAGTCAAGTGCCATCTCATCAGTAACCTCCCATTATGCATTTATATTGCATGGATATTGAAGTAGTCTATACAGCCCTATATACCACTACCCAGGTATCTGGATAATCTTGCAACCCTAGCTCTGTCTCCCATTTGGTCTGTGTGCTCGGCTGTGACAGGTGGCCTCTAGTAATCAGTGAAATGTACAATTTAGCTATTACCGCCTAGAGTCCCGGCGTTCAATCAGAGGGCACTCAAAGGTTGTAAGCGGCCTTCGGAGAGAATCGCCCCAGCGCGAGTCTAGCAGTACACTACTTAGCTGCAAGTAACGTAATGGTGATGTGGTGACACTGCTCTGTGTTCCTCTAATTGAGACTTTGATATGTAGGTACCATCTTTCCACAGCTGGACTTCCCTAACCAGCCCCCCCTCACACTGGGGCGGAAAGTGGTATGGATCCACCAACATATCTCTGATAGGGGGGCATATACAACTAAGCAGGAATGGCCAGCACATCACTCCCTTCATAGATTGTGTGGGGCGCCAAAGGGACCACAATACCGCCAAATCTGGGTGCTCACAGATTCTACCAGGCATAGTTCTGTAGGGGACCGACAGCCACTCGCCCAAATAGACTATTTTCAAGCCCAACCCACTGCTTCTGTGAACTTTCCTACAGGTGGTCTGTAAGTACTTGAAGCTGAGATGCTCTGTAATATTCGAAAAAGTCTGGGAAACCCATACCTCCCTTGTCCTTAGGTGTTATCAAAGTCGTGCACGATACCCAGAGTTTCAGGCCCGCCCACAAATATGTAAGTAGTGTGTGCTTTACTTCTATGTGAAATGCTTCTGGGTTAACTACTTGGAGTGATTGAAAGTGAAATAATAACCGAGGGGGAATGTTCATCTTAATTGATTTCAATCTAGACGTCCAGGAAAGTATTATTTTGGACCACCTCTCTAAATCTGATTTAATGGTGTTCCACAAGGGCGTGTAGTTTGCACGGAACAAGCTTGTTAATTTTTTTGTGATCTCCACACCTAGATAATTGATTGCATCTGCTTGCAATTGGAACCCTCAATCTGCTACCAAGTGACTGGGACGGCTGATGAATGCTTCAGTGGTAGTGCAACGGTTTTATTTAAATTTGCACTCAATCCTGATAGGGTGCCATATTTTGCCAAGGTGGGAAAGAGGGCAGGAATTGACCCCGATGGTTGAGTGATGTACGCCAAGATATCATGAGCAAATAGTGCTAACTTATATTCACGCCCTGCCCTTACTAACCCCCGCATTCAGGCGTTCGGATTGCCTGTGCCAGTGGTTCCAAACCCAAGGGGAACAAAAGGGGAAACAGAGGGCAGCCTTGTTGTGTGCCCCGTGAGAAGGTGAAAGACTCTGATGCGATATCATTAACTAGGACTTCGGCTGTGGCGTTTCGATATAGTGCTAGAGCTCCAGACACCCATTGTCGGCTCAGACTTGCCCACTGCATTGCTGTGAGCAGAAAAGGTAATCTGACCCTGTCAAATGCCTTCTCAGCGTCAATTGACATTAAGGTGGGACAATCATCACATTCACAGAGGGAAGCAATCAAATCTAGGGTTTTACGGACATTGCTTTCACCCTGCCTACCCCTTATATATCCAACCTGATCCATGTGTACTAGTTGCAGCAATATATGGGAAAAACTGCCAGCGAGGACATTTGCATAAATCTTACCGTCAACATTTATGAGAGATATTGGGCAGGATGAAGCACGTTTCGTAATGTCCTTGCCTTCATCCGTATGACTATAATTCTTGACTCAGCGAATGTAGCTCGAGCCTGACTGGTTTCTTGGATTTTATGAAAGAGTTTTACTAAAAAAAAGCGCTAGAGAGTTACTGTAAACTTTATAAATGGCTGGTGTAAACCCGTCTTGCCCTCGTGCTGAGCCTGCCTTCAATTTGGAAATGGCGTCCTGAACTTCCTCGGTTGTTATTGGATCGTTCAGCATTGCCTGGCTATCGTGCGGTATTGTAGGACGGGGAATCCTTATTGCGCAATATCATCCTCCGTACCTCCCTCCTCTGTCGTATATGGAGTAGCATAAAATCAGGAAAAGCGCTTTGTGTTTTCACTTAGATTCAGGAAGTATTTCCCACTTTCATCCTTGATCCTGGGTATCACCCTGTCTGCCCTCTGTTTTTGCGAGCGAACGGCCAGCATAGCGTGGGCTTTGTCGCCTTTCTCATAGAAGTTTTGCTTTAAATATCGCAGTTGTGTCCAATGTTCCCTCTAATTATTTTTCTCTATGTGCGGATGCGCCTGGCTGTCGTGCGCACATTATTTTCCACATGCGCAATTGACTAATGGGGTAAGCCATTTTGTGAGCATGCGTATTTAGTGAACTACAATCTCAGAAGAGAGTTTAGAAAGGAATTTCCTCTTCCCAGTTACTGCAATTATTTACAAATCTGTTTAAAAGGTGCATCTTACAATCTTTTATCCAAACACATATGCTAAAAAAAAATATTTTACATGTGATTATAAAGAGTATTTATGAACCAGGCCAAGACTTCAATATCTGCCACAGTACCTTGTACACATACTTCTGTGCAGAGAAAAATGTGTTCTTAGTGCCACTGGAAAAACACTCATGTGTTTTTCATAAAACAAACACTGCTTGTCATAACTGATGTGGCTGTCAAAACATTCAGAGAGAATACAACATTTGCAGATGGATTAATGGGA
Organism: Ambystoma mexicanum; assembly: GCF_040938575.1. Classification (NCBI taxonomy): domain Eukaryota; kingdom Metazoa; phylum Chordata; class Amphibia; order Caudata; family Ambystomatidae; genus Ambystoma; species Ambystoma mexicanum. The sequence continues at coordinate 247,173,700 of NC_090926.1, read as the reverse complement.
ATTAGTACCCGGCGAGGGTCAATCAGATTGTAACAATCAATCTGTTTGACCCTCGCCGGGTCGTTACCCGGCAAGGAAAAACGTACCCGACGAGTGATGAGCATCGCGTCCCACGCAGTTCCTTTTATTTATCTTGTCATGCCGCCATGAAAAGGAAGAAGGGCCTGATCCCCCTTTCCCTGATACCTGGTGGACATTTTTTTCCTCGAATCATGAAATGATTTCAGCGCCATTTCTCAACTACAGAAATGTTGCTATTAGTACCCTGGTGTAATGTGCCGGGGTATGAATAGCATAGGACCCTCAGAGGGGGGGCATTAGTGGTCTGGTAATGCCCCCAGGGCTACATTAAAGCCCTTGCTTCGCTTGGGCTTCTAACTATCGCTGCTAATGCCCCACAGGATATTAAAAGCAATATGTCAAAGAAAAGTGCCAATATGATTTCAAGTGCCACTTTAATGAAGTACTTAAGGGCCAGGAGAACATGCCTCTAATAATGTGTTTAAGGATGATAATTGCAACACAATAGCTGCACTTCAGAAAATGATGATAAAAGATTCCTGTACCTCTGCTTACTATTCACATTACGTTGTCCCGTGAGTTGTGCTAATACCAGCCTTACACTAAGAGACATGCAACACCATTTTTTACGCCCTAAAAAAATGAAAATGTGCCTAACAAAAACAAGAAACAATTTAACAAAGGAGCATATCTACCCTGATACAACCAACAAATCTCCACTAATATGTTTTCAAATTAGTGACCAGCAGAGCCGTGGCATAGGAAGGAACTCCAATAACAATAATGGCCAATCAGAAGAGGAATATTACTAAACATAAAGTATCTCTATTGGCAGAGCTAAGTACTTTTTCACTACCTGAAAAATCATTTGACTCCAAGTAGGGAGCAAAATCGGATTAGAGCCCTGCCTGTAACCCAGATTGTTGACCTATGCTCTTCCATCCATACACTTCCCCCGACCCATGTGCTATCCTCCATCAGTTAATAGAGCACTGTAAAAGGTGAGGGATTGTAGCAGTAAACACTCACTGGGATGTTTGCAGACACACAATACTTTGCAAACAAGGAATATTTAATGCCTCATCATGACTTATGTGCATTTTAAGGATGCCATGACTCTGTGGGCCTCATTACGACCCTGGCGGATGGACCATGGTGCTAGTAGCACCATGGTCCATGCCAGTAACTTTCCGACTCCGCCATGGCGGAATGGGGAATTACCATCCCATTCCGAGGTTGGCGGAGTGGTAATTCCCCCTTCCGCCATGGCCCTTCCCCATTCCCATTTTTGCCCCATAGGGCATAATGGGAATGGAGAAGGCGCTAAGTACGGTGCCGCAAATTGCGGCACCGTACTTAGCACCAAGGTCCCTTTGCGGCATGGTTTTTAACGCCTGCAAAAAGCAGGTGTTAAAATCACCATCCCGCAAAGGGACCTTGTAATCAGGCGTTAAGGGTTGGCGCCGTTTACGGCGCCGTAAAACCCTTAACGCCTGACTCGGAATGAGGCCCTGTATGTACAAAATTATTTTGCAATGCATACATGAATGTTTGCAACATATCCCACCCTTATATCATTGTGTAGGATTACAAAAATGCTCAGTGAAACCGTTTTTGTATGTAGCGAGTTATCATATAATGTGTGAAGGTCTACGCCCAATGGCATTCTGAAACCCTGGAATGGGTGTGGACTGTATGAAAAACATTCTACTGTCTGAATATCCAGTGCCCTAATACTACAGACTAGTAATGCCAGGAGCAGTCCATAGCCGTTATCCCTTGTAGGCCAAGTCAATTATATTGCAATGTTGCTCTCCACTTGTAGTGTAATGTTAGCAATGCTGTAGGAGACGCTGCGCATCACATTTGTTTTCTCAAAATCCTTACCGGACAAATTAATATTTTAATTTTATAATGGGTCAAATTGCAAGGGAACTGCTTCAAAGCACTTGTACAAAGAAGAGTAATAGTGTGGGTGACGCTTTGCTAATGCACCATGAGTAACAGAAATTCTGGTGCATGAACATTATTCACATTGCAACACACATAAAACAAGTTGATGTAGGTGCACGTCTGATAACATTTTGCAAAACCAAGAGAGGAAGAGTAAAGGTTGTCTGGTAGTATCTGAATGTGTTCTGGGGCAGAAGGTAAAAGTGTGGTAGAGCCAGGTTTAGAAGACATGGGCGGGGAGGGAACATTATTTGGTTAATGTGTGCATCTTGGTTAGATGGTTAGATTCTTCTATTCATGGAGCCACTTTTCATATGAGTTTTTAACCTCTTGTGTGTGTGTATTCTGTTCGGGATTTTAGGTTTTTACGATCACCGTTGCATAGTAGGGTAATGCAAATGAGCAGAATATCAAGACTAGTTATTATTTTAACAGCAACAAAATGTCAGGTAATTGCTGTGTCTTGTGCCTTATTACATGTTTTTGAATAGGTGAGAATTGTCTGTGTGCGCTGCTAAAAATCTTCTGAGCGGCACACAGAATGAAGCTGGGCAAGCGCACGTGCACACAGCTTAGAAGGCTTAGAGGGAACATTGGTTGTGTCAACGCCTCGTTTTGCCAAATGTCACTCAATTTTTTTAGGAGCCTTCTAGTGTGTGCCAGAATTTCATCTCTGCTATTAGGATGGATTTGGGAGACAATTCTTTCTGCTTTATTTAATCTTTTAGCTCCCTTTCCCTTTTCACTCTGATTTTGTTTGTAAATGCCCCTTCAGCTATTACAACACCCAGAATTGTGGCCTTGGCTGCTTCCCAAACGGAATTCAATGTCAAATCCCCTGTATCATTAGTGATGAAATAATTATTTATTTTCTCTGCAAGAGATTCTCTAAACAGTGGGTCTTTATAGAGGGTGTTATTGCAGAACAATCTGCGCTCTGTCTGCAACAAAGGGCCCAAATCTAGGTCTAGTGAGGAGAACTCATGATCTGTCCATGCAACAATCTCGATAGCTAGGGCCAATATGGTATATTCATATGCTACTTCAACTAATATGTAATCTATTCGCGAGTAAGTGAAGTGTGGGGGCGAATAAAAAGTGAATGCTCTCTCTGGAGGATGTAGCTTGCGCCACGTGTCAATGAGATGATTAGCCCTTAAGAGATCGGGGAATCCCTCTCCCTCCGGTTAGGATGGGGGGGTGCCCTGCCACATTGAGTCCCAATCCATTAAGGGATCTGATACGATATTAAAATCGCCCCAACATATTAACAGTCCCTCTTTCGAATTTTCATGGAAATCCAAGAGAGTCCTGCTAAAGTGTAGCTGATTTTGATTGGATGCATAGACTGAGCATAAAGTGACATCACGGGACCTCACTCTCCCTTTCAGTGCAATATACCTCCCCTCCTCCTCTCTGTGTATCTGTGCTATTTGGAGACCTAGGGTTTTCCCATATATAATGCCTACTCCCCCTTTTGTTGTTGACCTGTGGCCCATAGTGTTCCTCCTATCTCTTTACTTGCAACCTAAAATTCCTTTCCCTCTGCGAATTTTCTTTCTTGTACAAACAGCACATCCAATTTGCAAAGTTTAAATAAATTCTATTGCTAACATGGAGCGCGTTTGCAGTGAGTTTAAGCCCTTGACGCTGAGGAACCAAAACGTTATTCCATCAAGTAATATTCTGGTAGTTTTCCTTTCGCTTCATTTTAGCCCCTACTGGTTGATCTGTGTGTCAAGTAGCCGCATTAGATGGTGCGCTGTGTACATAGCTCATGTGCGTGTTACGCCCTTTCTGTCTAACTGGCAAAATGCAGGCATGGACCAAGTTACCCTCCAGGTGCATTTCTCCTCCCCCACAACCCTCCCAGCAAAAAAGTGCCAACATTGACAGTCCTCTGTAACTGAGACGCCCTAAAATAAAAAGGGCCACACTTCAGGGACCCCTCACCAAGCAAACTTCAAATAAAACATTTATGTCCACCTAATCGCGAAAACTCCCTATAACCTTGTTCTTACGTGATGCGATCCAAACCCAATTAAGCTCATTGAACATTCTGGACCCACCAAAACTTGTCATTAAACCATGTTTCTATTCTACTCGGTACAGTGCAGCTTTTAAATTCAGTTATACCAATAAAAAACTTGTATGAAATGTATGAAATGCTGAACGCTGTCTTCACTCACTAGATCTCAAGAGGGCACTAAAATACTACATACTAAAATACTACATACTAAAATACTACACTGATCATACCAAGACCTTTCAAAAATAAAAAATCATCACAGCTGTTAGTTGCCTTTGGGTTTTTGGTATCAAGGGTCTTTCTAAGGCCTCAATCTCTAGATGGCACACAGTTTTCATCGTTTTCTGCCATCACCATGCTAACAGGTCATTTCCTGTTCGGCTGTGTGCACATTCATGAGAGCTATCTCATCTATCACTGCCCTCGGATCAGGAATGCAGTTGGCAGACATCTTCAGGGTGGCTACTTGGACGTCTCCACATACCTACACTGCATTGACAAGAACTCTGCGGAGAAGCCCTGAGTTGAACAGGCAGTCCTTGGAGGCCTGTTCGCCTATGCTAAGCCATCTTTCTCCTCCCTTCATATATTATAATATATTGTATAAATAATTGTGATCTATTCAACAGCATGTCCATCTATGAAAGATCGTGTGTTGTAGAAGTTATACATTACTTACCCACAACTCCTGCTCTCTATTGGTATCTTTCATAGATTCACATTCAACCCTCCCAACTACTTGCATGAAGCTCAACTTTACCCTGTGACGTGCACTATACACATTTGAATATGGTCTCCAGGGGTGAAGTTGAAGGTGTCACTGCCTATTAGCTAAAGGGCAAATTACGCAAAACAAGACTAATAGAACCCTACAATAAGTGCAGTTTCTTGTATTTATTTGAAACTGCTTCTTATTGTCGAAGATTCCCAGCCTGACGACAGTACATATTTAACAGCACATGAATCTATGAAAGATACCAATGCTGGAGAACAGGAGTTCCAGATAAGTAACTTATTCCTTATACCACGTCTCTGCTAACTTAACAAGCATGCCAAGCCCTGTCTCTCTCTCCCCCTCTCTCTCTCTCTCTCTCTCTCTCTCTCTCTGTCTCTCTCTCTCTCTCTCTCTCTCTCTCCCTCTCTCTTTCTCTGCCTGTAACTTACTGAAATGTGTTTTGCCATGGCGTGATATGCAAATATATGTAAATATAATATAATTGTTATTAAAAGAAGCCCCCAAAGAGCAGTGGCAGCTTTGGGCTCCACAGAGTAGAAAGCCTGCAATAATGAGAGGCCGGAGGGGCATAGGAAAGATAGCCCGCCACCTCTCATTATTGCACTAATAGCGCTGAAAGGCAGACTGACAGCCGAGGGGTCCTCTCCTGGCGGTCAGCGTGCTAACACTGCAGAGAAGAGGGGCAGGCAACCCAAACTTGTTTGACGACAGCGTTGGAGTGCAGACTACATAGGGTGAGAGCAGGTAAGTGAAGTATGATTTATGCGTGAAATGTGTTTGTATGTATGTGTGCGTGTATATCCTTGTTTGTTTTTATGTATGCCTGCATACAAGGAGTTATCTGAATGCTGTATGAATCCGCTCATCAAGGGTGTTGCTAGGTCTGGAAAAGATCCAGGAGTACACTAATGTCGGGACTGTCGGGACTTGGGGCTAGCGATAGCCTTTTGATTGTAGACCCTGAGATTCTATCAGGGGCTACAACCAAAAGACCCTGGGCTATATCCCCCTTAGCCCCCCCTAGTAACGCCTCTGCCGCTCATGAACGAAAGAGTGTATGTTGTATGAATGCATGTGAATGAGAGTGTGTGTGTCTGGGTATGTGAAGGGGAGTGTGGCGCTAAATTAAGGGCCTGTGAGTGTGGCATTGTTGATGGCATGGTATGCTTTACCCTTGATACACAGAAAATAATTGCAGCGTGGAATTCTTTACTGTGCATCAACGGTAAAGCAAACATGATACCTTTTAGTAAATGTCTAGAGACAGGCCTACCTTGGTGGTGACAGTCTGCCAGTCTGCATATACTTTATTACAGTAGTAAGGCATTTTTAACTGGGCATCAAGTAAAACACAAACTGTATAAGTGTTTTTCCGTAGCTAGACTGGCCCACCTTGGAGGTGGTTGTCCAGTCAACATATACTTTCTTACTGTGAGATGTCATTTTTTACTGGGCATCATGGCTAAAGCAAACATGATAAGAGTTATTATGAAGTGATTGAAGAAACACAACGTTGTAGGCACTTGGAAGATTTGGGGCATTTGAATAATGAACAACAAATCTTTACTCTGTGACCTCTTAGCTGATAAATGAAATATGATAATAACAGATGTCCCGGTCCCCATTGAACCGGAAAACTGGTCTGGTCTACAAAATCATGTGTATAGATGAATAAGTAACAAATTCAGAGTGGGTACTGTGACGGGCCAGAAGCAAGAGACACACACTGAACTTCCATTCTGGACTAAAGGAAAATGCAAAACGCCTGACTTTCCCTATGCTATGTGTTTTCCTACTTAACCAAACTAACTAGGGAGCTCGTCAGTTGTCAATGAATGTTCAAAAAGAAGAATCTGTCTTCTATCCGCAGACCTAATCTATCCTGATCCTATCACTATCAAAACCAACCAAGGCACAGGAGAATGACTCCCTTCTCCTGTGCGCTGCTTTTTTTTAGCAAGTTCGCTTTACTTAAGCAACTGTAGGTAGTTCTTTTCACCAAGCCATACAGTTCAAAAATTGGGCTTTTCCACTTTTCTCTGTCTTGTTCGTTCTCTTGAGATCTTGGCAGTTTTGTTTGCTCCCTTCTCTGGTTCTTTTGTTCTTCCCTTGTTATCAAAATGTAAAAGACTTTCTTGATTCAATGTCCAATCCTTGTCTTGATTATCACAACCAATACTGTTACCATTGAAATTCTCACACTTCTTCGGTATTTCCCACACTTGCTCTATACTGGCATGCATTATCCCACTGCTCGTATGCCTGCTGGATCCTCTACAACACCACCGCACCCCGACATGGACCAACAGACAGAGCCTGTCCAACTTGGTACCTTTGCATAACTGTATATCTGATGTAGCCCCCCGTTCATGAGGGGTGGCCTTGTCAGACTATGCGCCTACCCTATTTTATCCTAATCATTTATCGATACACCTCCCGCCTTTTCGACAGGAGAGATTTCTTTATGATGTCTGTCTCTAGATCAGCATGTTCAATATCCTGTGGAAGATAAGTTAAGCCCAATAAAGGAAACATATGCTAAAAAGCCTGTAATCTTAAATGAAAACATGCAGATTATTGCGGAATTAACAAACCATTCTCAGCTGCTGAATGAGATTGTGCTAATATTGACTTCCATGGCAGAGGTGTGTTGTATGGTATGGCCAGGAAGGAATATGGCACACGTCGAACCAGACAAGGCTCCTGACAATTGCAAAAGCAAAGCAAAGAAAAAGGACATGACTCCAGTTAGGGGCGCACTGGTTGTTACTACTACGCATGCTGTAAAGGAACCAGCTCCCACTAAACAAAAATCTCCAATTTTCGAAGCTGCTGCTGGGGATGCCACAATAAGAGAAAGGCACAAGTCTGAAGCCTCTCTAAAACAGGGAGGGACGGAACAATATACCGTGAGAATAGCTAAAAAAAAGAAAGAAAAAAAGGCGGCACAAAAATGCTCTTGCACAAGAAATGCTTACTACGTCTTCTCGCACATTTTTGAGAGATCCAAACTTGCAAGATGGCATAAAATCGCCCCAGACTAGTAATGATGTGATTTTTGTAGCCGAATCACCGAGATATGATGCAGAGGTGAATTTACATCCGATGAATGGGGGGCAAAATAATTCTAAAGCTACTCAATGCGATTATTCAGAAGAACCTAACACACTTTCCGAGGCTATCAAAAATAAAGAGATGTCATGCAGGATAGACAAGCACTTCAAATCACTTGAATTGGGGGCACCAGATATATTTTATATATTTAAAAACCTTGCAGCAGTTTGTCGCTCGAATACTCCAACTTCAGCTGGGCCTGATTTAACTGAAACAGCTGTTCATTTAGGCTCTGCTATGCAATTAGCATCAAAGAGCCTTAACACATTAACAACTGCAGGTTCTGAATTAATGGAAATTGTTGAACAATCTGCCCCAGTTCAGAAATTGGAATTTAAAAGCAATAATAAAAATATACCAAGTAAAAAAGTGGGGAGCTCTGCTGAATTTCGATCTAAACTTCCTCGGCAAGATAGTGATCTGAGTAAAAATAAAAGGTTACCTAGAGATTGTAATGGACCTTTAAAACGAGACTTCTCTGATTTAATTGGACAGCAAGATTCAACTTATGCAGAAGTATGTGTCCAAAATGTAAATACCAATGCAGCAAGATCCCCTACGGAATACATAGGTCAGCCGCAAGTAACTGAGAACTCAGTACGACTGATTGTTGAGGAGATTTTGAATGTTAATGTTAATGTTAAAGGACATTTGTACCTGGCACTATCACCACCATAGTGGTCCCTTGGCGGTCTGGCGGCTCTGAAAGAGGAGGGGAGGTTGAGTTAGTGGGAGGAAGCAGGAAAGTGCAAGAGAGCAGTGATGTGCTGTTGACAGCCTCAGCCCGGTGGGTCCGTTGGCTGGGCTTGGGGTGTTTTGTGGTCCGTAGTCGTCGTGTGCTGTTGTGCAAGTCTATGTGTGGTTTGTTTTGTTGTTGCATTGTTGTGAAGTTTGTGCGGATATGCTGCGTTTTATGTTTGTGGTTGTGTTTGGTTAGAGTTTGAGAGGTGTATGCAGAGGAATTGTTAGTTGGTTGGTTAATTGGCATTGCTGTCCTTGCAATTGTGGGATTCCATCTAGGTGCGGCGCCTGCTGACAGTCACCTTTCTATCTAGATTTGACACGAGCTAGGTTCATAATTCTAAGTGTGGCACATGCTAACAGTCACATTTCTATCTAGATGCGACACAAGTTAGGTTCAGAACTCTAAGTGTGGTGCATGCTGAGAATCATATATGCTAATAAACACATTTCTGAGATTCCATTTATGTGTGGCATATGCTAACAATCACATTTCTGTCTAGATGCGACGCAAGCTAGGTTAAGAATTCTAAGTGTGGTGCATGCTGAGAATCCTATATGCTAATAATCACATTCCTGTCTAGATCTGGCGCAGACTAGGCTTGAGAAATTCCATCTAAGTGTGGCATATGCTAATATTGTAATTATGGGATTCCATCTAGGTGCGGCACATGTCGACACTCACACTTCCATCCAGAAGCGACAGAAGCCAAAGTTCAGAATTCCATACGAGTGTGGCACATGCTAACAGTCACATTTCTTTCTAGATGCGACGCAAGTTAGGTTCAGAACTCTAAGTGCGGTGCATGCTGTGAATCATATATGCTAAGAGTCACATTTCTGAGATTCCATCTAAGTGTGGCATATGCTAACAATCACAATTCCATCTAGATGCGACGCAGGCCAATGTTCACAATTCTATCTAAGTGTGGACAAGCTAACATTCACAATTCCATCTAGATGCGACTCAGGCCAATGTTCACAATTCTATCTGAATTCTATCTTGAATAGAAGAGTTTGAAGGTGAAACCAACAAGTAATGAGAGAAGCCCTCTATCATCTCACATGGGCAGTAACGGTATAAGGCCACCTCCATATGCACCTACTCACTCTCATTGTCGGAACCAAATAATAGTTTAGATGTAAATCATGCAATAGCAGATGAACAGCAAAAAAAATAGTTGACTATAAAGTCGATGACTCCCGATTCTCTATTGATCAGACAAATTATTTACGGAATGTTACGTTCCCACAAGAAACAAGTATGATAGTACAGTATATATTTGATGAGGAGCGTCCCTGGTCGTTGAACAGACCTTACATTTTAAGTCTATTTGCAGACAACCCGGAATTAAATCTACGACTGGTGATACCATCATCTCTCATAAGAGCTCTGTTACTGAAAGAAGCTGGTACTCTACAGAGAGGAGGTTTCGATATCTTCAACTATCAGCAAATTACCCCTAACGTGGTAACAGGAACATGTAAAATGGAAAAAAATTGATCCGCCTGAATATTTGAGAGTAGAAACCATGAAAATTCAAGATCCCAATAATGGAATCCTTAAAGACATGGTTGAATGGCGTGATTTGGCACTATCCCTAAAAGATTCAATTTCCCAATTGAAAGCTCTAGGGAAAACGCTTCAGCATAAAGCGCAGCTTTAGTATAGTATCATGGAATTCAAGAGGAAGCTCCCATCTTGCTTTAAATAAGAAAATATGTGAATCTTTGGCTCTATATCACTTAATCCTATTGCAGGAAAGTTTGGCTACAGGACTCATGGTATGGGATGGCTTTGAGGTTTTGAGTATCCAAGCTAAATCCGGAATGAGGGGTATCCCCAAAGGAGGTCTTGCCCTTGCCATGCGTAATGATGAATCAATAATAGTCGAATCTGAAGTTCATATTTTGGAATCAATCATGATTGTGACACTCAGAATACTAACCGAAAAGGGTACATTGTACCTAATGTTAATTAACATCTACTGGAACGCTCTGGAATACACAGATAGTGACTTGGAATTGGCAATTGGTAAATTGTATACACTAATAGACGACTGGCTGGGGCTGAAAACGGGTGGTTCAGTTATTCTTGCTGTTGATTTGAACGCTGATTGTAACATGGCTAATAGCAACATGGTATGGGCTTTGACCTCCCAGGGTGATCGCAATTCCAATGATTGAAGCAAAGTGTTTAGAGACGGTATATGGATGGTGTTTGTGAAAAGTTGGGGCCTAAATTTCATGCACAATTCGAAACCGACATGGCAGGTAAGAGGGGAGTCCTCTATAATCGATTATATGTTTGTTAGTACAGAATTATTTCTTAGAATTGAAAATATGGAGGTTCGCTCTACGGAATTTAGTGACCATGCAATGCTGTCCTGTAATTTGCCATAGACAAAAAAAGTGATGCATTGAATGTTTATAGTGAGAACGTAGAAATTAATGTTAAAGGCTCATGGCTAAAATGGAACCCAGGTAAAATTGAAAAATGCAACACCTTGATGTTATATGAGTACGAATCTCTGACGCTAGCGAGTGAACTTAAAACATACACAGCTGATAGATTTAGTGACCATCTTGATAATGTGTTGCGTAAACATTGTATGAATGATCAGGCCGTGGTAAAGACGAAAATCACTCACAGGCACAGATACGACCAGGAAACAAAGTATTTAAAAGCCTTATTAAACAAAGAAATATGAGAGATAAAGAAACAAAACATGAATGTTGAGATGGCTGCGACATTATTGAAAACATGTAGGCAGCGCTATAAAAATTGGTCCATTAATAACAGAGTTGCCATCCATCAAAACGATGCTGAAGCCTTGTTTGTAGCTATCAAGGATTCAAACTCCAGATCTTTCTGGTCATCAATAAACAGCAGCAAAGTAGCTCAAGTCCAGCTAGCCATGAATCCAATAAATGCTGCGGTCTGGACCAAGCACTTTGAAAGTCTATACAGTGAATCCACCTCAGAAACAATTAAATTGGAAAAAAATAAAATGAATTGGAAATTAGATGTGTCCAACATACTTAAACCAAAGGCATCTAACAATCCGGGTCCGAATAATCTGTCCTTTGTAACATTAAAACAGAACATGGAACTTTGGGCACGTATTCTTCACATTCTGTTTAGCGACGCAGTCAATAAAGAGACTATACCAGAGTCTTGGTTATTGTCCTATATCCTGTTGATATTTAAGAAGGGTAATAGAATGTGTCCTCTGAATTATCGCCCAATTTCATTAATGAATGTTGAAGTAAAAATGTTCTCCTCCATAGTGCTGAATAAGTTACTTAAGTTACTTTTGTGGATCAATGACAATGATATACTTGCCTTTAGACAAATCGGGTTTAGAAAGGGAATTGGCACGGATGCGGGAGGGATGATAGTGACTCAGTTGCAATGAAACGCACGTGCTAAGTGACAAACAGCTCTTTATGCCGCATCAATGGATCTATCTGCAGCCTTCGATATGGTCGACAGGCTAACCCTTTGGAGAAAACTTATGGAGTTGGGAATTGACTGTGACTTACTTGATATATTGGTAAATCTTTATTCAAATACCATGATATGTATAAGATTGAACAATGAAGACTTCATGTCTAAAGCTATCAAGGCCTGTAATACCTTAAAGCAGGACTGGGCACTTGTCGCAATTTTATTGAATCTGTATGTTTCCTCTGCTGGGACATATTTGGAAGGGAATGGACTTGTATCTCCAAAACTGGGTATCTTAAACATACAATGGATCACTTATGCAGGTGACTTTTTGTTATTTGATACTACAAAAGAGGGGTTTCAGCGACTCATTAATGCGTTTGCTATGTTCATAAAGGAATTGAAATTGAAAATAAATGCATCAAAAACTGTGATAATAAATTTGGCCGATAGTACTAAAAAATCAGTGGCCTTTTTATGGCATTGTGACGGCACTAAAATCAAACAGCAAAAAACTATGAAATATTTAGGTTTTGAATTTGTAAGTGTTCAAACAAATAACTTCATTCAAAATTGTTTGAAGCAGAAGGCCTCTGATGCTGCTAAACAGTTGAAAGTCATTGAAAGGAAATACGGGAGTTATTCCATGTATGCTTGTATTGAATTTTACAGCAAAAAAATAATCCCCCGACTTAGCTATGGTATAGAGTTTCTCCCCCATTTACTTGCACCATACTTAAAGTTAATTGAAGCTATGGTATGGAGAAATGAACTGTTTTTCATGCCAAAATGTATTCCACTAGAAATAATTCGGTAGGAGCTTGGTTTGTCTTCACTAAAAAGTTCAATGTTATGGAAAAAAGCTGCCTTACTAAGGAAATGTCTGACTAGTGAAAGTAAACATTTATATCACAATTTAGTGGATGATAACACTGGTTATTTTATGCGAATGTTGAATGATGGAGTGGAATGTTCATTTTCAAATCTAGGCGTATCTTTACAAACTCTAATTAATAAACCAATGAAAGTGAAGTCATTTTGGAAATGGTTGCCAGAACCAGAATCATAAATGTTAAAAAATCCTGCACGGGCAATTAGAAACAGTGCAATGAGATTTAGATCAAATGTGTTAAATACACAGGAAATACAAAATATTCGATACCACACAGTAGGAGAGTATAAATACTGTAGATACTGCCGGATATTAGGTGAAAAGGAAACTCTATAATATCTGCTGTTAATGTGCCCAAAACTACTCCTGAAAATAATTGAATACTTTGAATATTTTGTTGTTGATACATCCCAAGTAAATAGTGAACTTTTATGGTTTGAAATGCTAGATGGTAAATGGTCAATCAATGCCATTGAAAATAAGAATGATTGCTTTCCTAAGGAACGGTTGTGAGCTGAAATAGCATATGGCAATTTGGGGTATGATAGGAATTTCATGTCTAGTAAATTCGTCCTAATTCATCGAGGAGTATTTTGTATATATTGATATTCTTTATCAAATGCGCAGAAATCTGTGTTTGAATGTAACATGAGATTTATTAGTTATCCTAGATGTTTGTTTTTCTTCAAAATTTTATTACATATTCCTGTTTTTTATATGATGTACAAATCAAAAGCAATATGATGTATTTCAAATTTGTACATTTTGGAAATTTGTAATTTTGTGCATTTTTCTGTTGTTTTTTAAGTTTTTTGTAAAGGTTTATACAAACCAAAACAAATACATGAAAAAAAGAAAGTGATGATCAGGATGAACCCAGCTACAATGATGTAGAGCACATGTGTGATCCCTGTGCCTAAATCCAAAGAAGTCCAAATAAGATTTCAATAGATTGAAGGAAACAACTGTATTCGTCAGCCAGTATGTGGAGCTCATAACGGAGCCCCCATTAGTTGGAGTGGATATTTCCAACTCGACATGAGTCTTCTTTTGGCCATTCTGGTATTCTTCCATTAGTTCTTTGGCCAACTGCAGTGCTCCTCTTTATGCTTCTACAAATGTCACTGTGGTGCTAATGCTGTGTATTTACAAATTCAGGAGATATGCCCGGTGTGGGAACTTTAGTTGTTATTGCTTCACATCAGGCCAGTCCAATTTCAATAGATCAGTCCGCACTGGTACATGTAGATAAAACTGCAGCAGTCCACCATGTTTGAGATCGTGATCAAGCTGGCAATCCCCACAAGCACATCACATCATGAATCATTGAACTGCACACTGTGGGATCCATTCGGTAGTAGTAGAGCTTTGCTACTGCAGGTTCACACACATTCGAATTGCACACAGCATGCATGTGGTTGAGGTGGAATTCTACTGACACGGGCTGGTTCCTGGCACACCATTTTTCAGCAATGCCAAAAACATATTGTTTCTTGACATGCAGGAGTCTCTACTATCTTGACTCCTACCTTCAGTTCATCTCTCGCTACACCCCTCTTTCTCTCATGGCTTATCTTCACTTTTGTCCCATACCCCCAAGTCTGCCAGTTGCTGGATGGAATCCACTACTTCATCAATGGGTTTGCCCATCATAACTACGAGCAGAGTGATGATTACACTTTTGTATGTGGGTGGGGCAGTTCTTATTACCATATTTCTGGTTGAAAGTGAAAGCGGCACTACACCCATGTGTCCTGGCTCATCTACGTGAATCGCCTCCTTCATGGCATGCTCTCTGATCTTTTGAATTGCTTCTTTCAAAGTATACTACCTCTTTTCCTCACTAGGATAGTCAGTGGTAATGGGCTATGTGTGGTTACACCCATGGGCCCCTAAGTGCAACAGAGGAGACACCTGCCAAGCTTGACCATTAGCTTCAGGGGGTTGCCCTGCCCTCAGTACCTCCTGTAAATTGGTGTCACTAGGCAAAGGCAGGAAGCGTGGGCAATCCATCACATCTACCAATAACCCTGCTGCCCCTCCATCAAAAATCCTCACCATCCATGCCAGTATGCCTGACTTCTGGCTCAGACTAGTAATGATTTTCCTGACCTCATGTTCAGTATAATCTTCCAGCATAGTTGAATCTACAACTCCTACTCCTGGATTATGCGGTTGCAGCCCCACCCTTCATCTCGCAATTAGCTTGGCTGCTGCCGTCTTTTGATTAGATTCTGACTTAGATTCTGCATCTCCCTCTGAGTTGCTCTCAGAGCCGGTGGAGTCAAAACTGTTTCCAATCCAGGTGTCGGGTTCCCAGTCTACGGCTGCTGTGGCTATTACATCTGCCACTTTCTGCTGGGTCACACCCCCCCATCTCTTTCTATATTTATATTGGGCGACCCTTACTGTGGCCCGGTCGGCTATTGTCTGATATCTATTAGCCTTGTCCTTAAAAAGCTTCATTTGCAATTTCTGCATTAGTGCAATCTGTCTCTCTGCAGCTAACTCTTTTTCCAGCCATAATATATCCTCTTTCAACTACACATTCCTCTGGTGTATCTTTCTATAGGCATGTAGGAAGACCCACACCCTTCTGCCTAAAGCTGCACATTATTTTCCATTCTCGACTGAAACCTGCTGTAAACAAAACACAAGCTCTGCGGGACTGGCGTCCCCTAAACTCTCATCCCAATGCTCACTCAAGCCGGCACCACACGCCCAGACCTATGCCAATTTACCATATGGACTCTTGTCCCACCCGGGGATCATTAACTTGGTACATTCTCTGCCAGTGGAAGCCCATTTTCCCTTAAACAAACTATTCATA
Organism: Ambystoma mexicanum; assembly: GCF_040938575.1. NCBI lineage: Eukaryota > Metazoa > Chordata > Amphibia > Caudata > Ambystomatidae > Ambystoma > Ambystoma mexicanum. The sequence continues at coordinate 247,157,933 of NC_090926.1, read as the reverse complement.
TTTACAATAATTTACAAGACTCTTTTTGTCATCACTGTAATATACTCATGCAATACACGTACACAAAACACTGATTAAGGCAGCCTGACTCCCTCTGCCAAAAGCAAAAAACCTTGCTTTCCCTATAAATCTTGCCTACCAGTGTTCACGCATAGATTCTTAGATGCTGGGAATTCTTCATCACAAGGCACCCTGTTCATAGTGCCAATTTATGTTTTGCTTTCCAAAAAGTGCACAGACAAACATATATCTTTTTTATCACCAGTACACTGAATGAAAAACCTTCAGCACAGGTCATCAATAATTCAGAGATACACACTCAGTTATATGGTAAGTTAGCTCTTATACGGGTATTTATTCACAAAAGCCATTCATAAATGGATAGACTGCAACAGGAGTAAATCACATGAAAGAAAGTAATGCAAAGAAAATACATCATCACTGGTGCAACTTTAGCTAACTTCCTCGTCTTGCCAGAAGAAGCTGAAAAACCATGAAAACAGCCAGGCACAGAGATCACAGCAGCAAAAAGACCCAGAGCAAAGCGTCCCCCCTCCAAAATGGGGCTTTCTTCCTGACCCTCGCAGAGTCCTGCATTTTAAGCCCTCTGCAAAGGTGGGTGGCATTTTCTCAAAACTTCTGGCCTAAGTCTCTGCTCGTTGTCGGCTCCCTGTACGCCCCCGCTGGAGTGACCTATGGTAACCTCAAGGAGCAGAGCTCCTCCCTTTCTTAAGAAAGCAGCAAAAAACAACTCTGTAACTCATCCTCAGCTTTGCAATGTCCATGGCAACCTTATCAGATACTAGCTGGCACCTGCGCATCCCAGCCTTTTCATGCACAGTGTCCTTGGATGAGCAATGCAAACCATTCTAAGCAATGAATAATGTTGAAAACATGTTTTCAAAGTTGAAAACAGTGAAATAGTGTGAACAATGCTGAAAATATGTTTATCGTTTCACAGCAAGTGCAGCTTCCACTGAGGCATGGAGCAAATGTCTGTTATGGCTCAGAGCATACCAGAATGCATTGCGCACCAGTGCCATATTTGCTCAAAAGTATTACAACCCTCTGTACCTTCCCTATTCTCAAGTCTACCATGCCTACTGTCTGTCATTCATCGGCCTCCGGAATTTTGCTAACAATTGCATTTTTGCTGAGAGCACCATTCTCTTGCAAGGACCAGCCAAGGACATGGTCCTGTCCTTCATAGGCCACTTCAAAGCTACTATCAGAAGAATCCAAACTTTACAAAACAATGCCCTTAGAGTGGCATTAGCCATATCCACAAGAGATCATATCTCCGAGAGCAGCCGACAGAATAACTGGCTGCCAACTAATGACAAAATTCTTCTAAAAACCCTATCGCTCACCCAAAAATCTCTCAACAATGCTGCCCCCATCTACCTGGCCGAGTGATTCCATAAACAGACCTCCCTGAGACCACCTAGATCAGCTAACAGAGATCGCCTCTCCATACCTAGCTTCAAACGGTCCACAATCGGATGCAACAGCTTCCCAGTGAAAGCCACCAAATTGTGGAACTCCCTGCCTCCCACATTGAGATTAGACCAATCCTACTAAAATTTCAGATCCAACATCCTTATGTGGCTGAAATCAAATGACCAGTAATGATAACTCAAGCAAGTAGCCACTCACCCACTGATACGGTACCTTATGCCTGTATGGTGGGTATCCGCCCCTGCTCCTCTTGACCTGCTACCCTGTGGTAACTACAACTGCCCCTCTCGCTGCCTGCATATTTGTACTTATCTCCACCCACCCGGTTATTTTTACTAACACCTTAAACCTTGTAAATATTGCTTCTGTAAGATGTCTGTATCATTTGTACATATATATTGCCTCTGTAAGATATCTGTATCATTTGCACATACCCCTCTTGTATCCTACACTGTAAACAGATTCCATCTGTATATACCCTCTTGTAATTAATGACATGTATGTAGATTTTATACCTTTTCTCTGTAACTAAGCCTTGCATATTCTTGTAAATGATGCGCCCTGTTACCCTCGGGTATGATGCGCATTATAAATAATAAAACAAACAAACAAACACTAGGGATTTTGCCAACAATTGTATTTTTAACTGAAAGCATTGTTCACATACGTAGCATGGACAAGGACATGGTCCTGTCCTTCAGAGGCCATTAGAGATTTTGCCAAGAATTGTATTTTTAGCTGAAAGCACCTTTCTTGTGCATGGCTACAGACGTGGCTCTGTCCTTCACAATAGAACTACAGAAGGCCTCCATTTTGTAGTTCGCAGTGTTTGCCCTATTCATGTTTTGTGTTTTGCAAGTAAATTGGCTTCCTTCCGAGAAAGGGCCTAGATAACTGCTAGCAGACATTGTTTACACAATTAGAAGGTGCTGTGCCGGGCTCAAGGACATTGGCTCACACCCCAGACTTTTAGAAAAAACACAAGTGTACTTCATCCCAGCATGGAAAAGCAAATCACGTGGCTTGCATTTCACTAAATATTAACATGTTGCATTTCTGTGCATTATAGCAAGGGGGGCTGCATTTCACTCAATATTAAACTGTTTTCATCGCACAGTGTGAACCTGGTCTGCGACTCAGCTCATAGGCCAAATTGAGAATTGCTAATATGGGCAGACATCGAAAAATACATGTCAGTTCCTATATCACCTTGTGATGTGAATAACACTAAACACCCATAGAAAAAACCTGGTTGCTGTTTCGGCCGGTCTGCTATTGCACCACCTTCCTCAGGACCATATATTATGTGGGGACACTGGAAAACAGCCACAAGTGTGTGACGTCTATTGTTGTAATTAAAAGAAATCTTAAAAAAACTAAAAATTGCTCAATTAGCGAGTGTCTCTAGCTAATCACTCTTATTCTGACCTTGCTCTGCACTTCGCTCCTCCTGTGTCCTGCTTTTGACATACATGCATGATGCTTGTTATCAGTATCTCGTGGTGGTCACCTGTTAAAATCGACCATGGTTTAAATGTTTTGCCTCTATTAGCAGTTTATCAATGTGCATTGATTTCATCAATGGAAACGAAAATCTGAATGTCTTACCCTGTTATTGGGTTCTTTGTTTTGTCAATCGGCGACACTCTGTTTGAGATTCCAATGGTCTGGGTATTTTTCTGTTTTCTAAATGTTATCCTGCGACGGTGTGCGACAGTCATGGCTCCTGTGCTTCTATTCTGCCAAAAAGCAGCAGGGATACAGGTGAATTTATTTCTGGGAGCTATCGGCACAGGGACAGGGTCAGATAATTCAACTACATAGAGTCTAACCCTGTATTCCCCTATCTGTCTCACCTGATTTTTAGTGTTCGGGCATGTAATTTCCTTTTAAGTGCTTGTGTGACATATGCAAAAAGAAAAAAGCATTGGATGAGGTTATATATCCAATTAGCCTGATTACTTACAGTCAGTATCCAATATTTCAGCTGACAGTTAGGTTTCATAGTGTGGGTAATATTTTTGGTAAGGAATCATGAGTAACAGAAATTCTGTTGCTTGCATGTTATTCATATAACAACACACAGAAAACAGTGCAGACTCGGGATCGAGCTCTGTTGCTCCGTGTCACCTTGCTTTCAAGGCAAGCACGTTGCCCCTGAGCTATCCTCCCGAGGTAGGCAGAGTCAAGGTTATTCGGTAATATCTAAATGTGGACAGAGAAGGGGCAAAAAAAGGAACAGAGATCCCCAGTGCTTGCAAGAATATAAATGTATGTATGTTAAGGCTGCAAGTGATTGGAAATATGTGGGTGTATTGCCCTACACTCCACAATTATAGTAAAGCATTATATGAAATTAATTTTAAGCACAATCAGCCTGACACGTGTTTCGAGATGTGGCTCTTCTTCTGAGGCTGAAACACATATATATATATATCCGTTTGATAACATAAATCACAATCATAAGTAGCCAGTAATGATGTAAAACACACACAGGCATCAACAAACAAGGGTAACAAAGAAAAGTGGTTCAACACAGACAGCAAAATATACATAAATTCATTGTTACTGAATGACCAGTAAACAAATGTTCATTGATATACAAAGCATAGTAATAGTGTCACCATATAATAGTACAGTTATCATCAAAGCAAAACAAGTAATCAAGATTATGAGGAGTGAGATAACACAAAATACATAAATAGGGAGAAGAGAAAATAAAAATGAAAAACCCAGTTAGTCATGTAAAAATGCACACATAATGTGATTCTATGTCTGTGATCGAATGTTTGGTGCGCCACACCATCTTCCCATCATAACCAAACTTTAGAATATAATTACCAATTGCACGTCTCTGAATTGTTCCAATTGCTGGAAAAATAAATGCAAATAGAATTGGTCCTCTTCTTAAGTTAAGCTCCCAACTTGGTGCTCGACAATCCAATTATGAAAATAATTCCCATTTAACACCCTAAAACTTACCAGGTATTTAGTTCTTGCACAATCAATTTTAGTGCCCGTCAAACAAAGGCAATATGATGGATAGTATTAGATCTAACACTGCGTGTTCATAAAACCATATTAAGGTGTAAACACCCAAGCCCGAATATAGGTAACTTATTTTCATCACGCTGTTGCAACGTAACTTGATAATTTCTATCAATGTTTCACATCATCACGATAATAAAAATGTGACCATGCTCCAAAAATCCAAACGCCAATATAGTAATCCATATTGTAATTGTCCCCAACGGCAGACCAAAAAATAGGACGAGAAGACAAAACCACATATCTAATTAGTGAACAGTCCAATTCTGCTTCAATTATTAGCCAAGTACGCCCGTCAGGGACCGTAACACAAGTAACAACCTCCTTGCTTACCAGCCTTTCAACGTTCTACTGATTTTCAGGGAGAGCTGGCCGGCGCTTCCAAAGCGTGCAAATATTGCCTCTACACTGTTCAACTAGACCCCATTCTGTCGGCTAGCTGTAACCGCCATTTTAGGTGAGTGATACTCTGCATTTCATACATATACAAGGTGTGATCACAATGCCACGGATAACGTGAAAAGCAACGACGGGTTACCCTAACCCATTATTGAGTGCAAACATATTAAACATAGTAGCCCTCTTGAAATGTTCCAAACAAATGGTAGGTAGCCTTGTAGCCCCCATGTGCATTCATATATTAGGCTTTCAAGCTGTGACTGTGATCAGTACTCGGGTGCTGAACTGCTCCAATTAGTGGAACATGATCTGTTGGATGTGTGTAGGGTGCGCCTCTAGCCACGTAGACGATCATAGCATGCTTACTGGGCCATATTCAAAAATATATGGGTGTACCCAATCCACCATAGTGTTAATCATAACATCAATGAAACTGCAAATATGCACTATCGAAACATCCTGGATATTGCTCCCTAATATCAAAAATGCATACATTAACATTGGTTATGTTATTGCACAACAGTATGTGAATGACAGATTTTATTGCAGTTCAAATCAGCATAACAGTTTATACTGATGCCATCAGCTAAGTCATCACTATTTAGCTGATATATATATGCCTCAATCAATAAAGAAAGTGTTGCTCAGTGTAGTCATCATTCCTGAATGTTGTTTTTAAACCTACATACCTCTTGACATTATATCACATTCTTGTCATCAAAACCGCATGTCTAATCTACATTACTATTTGAAAGACTGTTATTCTACTAGTACTACATTCTTAGAGAAATACATTAAATTCATGGTCTGTATTGAGGCCCCTAGATACCATTCGATATTTACAAATTAATCATGCCTCAAGTTGTCTAAGCTTGAGTTCAAGGTCCCCCCTCTTTTGTGGGAGACTAGCTTGAGCTATTCCAGTGAATTGTATATCTTTTTTGTTATCCATTTGATGGACTTCTTGTCGGTGAGTTGCTAAGGGATATTTGGTCTCTTGTTTCGAAATTGATGATAGGCGTTCTCGAATTCGGATTTTCCAGGGCCTGAAAGTGCTGCCAATGTAACGCAGGCCACACACACAAATAATACAGTAAACCACAAATTTAGTATCACAATTGATGAAAGAATTAATGGCATGTTTCACCAATGGTCCAAAATCAAGTGAAGCTGATTTTGCATCTTTATGCATCAATTCGAGCAGCAAAATGTTTTCACTAATTGTCAATTCTCTCCATTGGTGTATGCTTGGAAATGGTTTATAGATGACGTTATCATGATTTGGAGTGGCACTGTGGAATGCTTATTGCAATTTGTACACTTCCTGAATGATAATGATTGGGGCTTGCAATTTACACATCAGTATAGCGACTCTAGGATTGACTTTTTAGATTTGAATAATTCACTCGCGGAAGAGGGTTTCAAGACCAAAACTTTCAGGAAACAGACATCCGTGAATGCTATCATGCATGCACAAAGCTGCCATAAGAATTCAGTAATCAAAAACATTCCGAAATGCGAGTATATTAAAGCCAAAAGAAATTGTTCGGATATAGCTGATTTTGAGTCAGAAAAAATGTTGATTCATGGAAGATTTAGAGCACGGGGCTATAGGACTCCAATTTTAAATAAAGCAGAACAAGTAGTGTCCAATATGATGAGGGCAGAATTACTGACACCTAAATCAAGAACCGCCAATGCATAAGTTAACAAATTAATAGATTACTAGGTACAATGCTGACAGCAATAACATATACACAATTTTAAAACGTCACTGGCATTTGCTCCATCTAGACCCAGATCTAGCAAAATGGCTAGAACATAGTCCTGGAATCATATTCAGTAAGGCAACAACACTAAAAAACATTTTGTGACCATCGTTCACGTCCAACCTGATAGGGAGTGATACATGGTTAGTTCATGGTCGACCAAACGGGTTCCACAAACGTGGGGGTTGTAACATGTGCATACATGCTCATGAAACAGCTGCACTTGATTTTGGAACATTGGGGAAATATGCCATCTATTCTTCCATCAATTGTAATACCAAATTCGTGATTTATTGTATTATTTGTGTGTGTGGCCTGCGTTACATTGGCAGCACTATCAGGCCCTTGAAAATCCGAATCAGAGAACACCAATCATCAATTTCAAACAAGAGACCAAATATCCCTTAGCAACTCACTGGCAAGAAGTCCATCAAATGGATAATAAAAAAGATATACAATTCACTGGAATAGCTCAGGCGAACTTCCCACAAAGGGGGGTAGGGGGAGAACCTTGAACTCAAGCTTAGACAACTTGAGGCATGATTAATTTGTAAATATCGAACGGTATCTAGGGGCCTCAATAAAGACCATGAATTTCATGTATTTCTCTAAGAATGTGGTAATAGAAGAATAACAGTCTTGCAAATAGTTATGTATATTAGATATGTGGTTTTGATGACAAGAATGTGATATAATGTCAAGAGGTATGATGGTTTAAAAACAACATTCAGGAATGATGACTACACTGCGCAACACTTTCTTTATTGATTGAGGCATATATAGATCAGCTAAATAATGATAACTTAGCTGATGGCATCAGTATAAACTGTTATGCTGAATTAAACTGCAATAAAATCCGTCATTCACATGCTGTTGTGCAATAACATAACCAATGTTAATTTATGAATTTTTGATATTAGGGAGCAATATCCAGGATGTTTCGGTACTACATATGTGCAGTATCAATGATGTCATGATTAACACTGTGGTGGATTTGGGTTCACCCATATATTTTTGAATATGCCCCAGTAAGTATGCTATGATCGTCTGCGTGGCTAATGCCACACCCTACCCACATTCAAAAGATCATGTTCCACTAATTGGAACAGCACAGCACCCGAGTACTGATCACAGTCACTAATTGGAGCAGTTCAGCACCCGAGTACTGATCACAGTCACAGCTTGCGAGCCTTATATAGGAACGCACACGGGGGCTACGGGTCTACCTACCATTTGTTAGGAATATATCAAGAGGGCTACTATGTTTAATATGTTTGCACTAAATAATGGGTTAGGGTAACCCATCGCTGCTTTTCACGTCATCCGCAGCATTGTAATCACACCTTGTATGTGTATGAAATGGGGGTATCACTCACCGAAGATGGCGGTTACAGCTAGCCAACAGAATGGTGTCTATTTGAATAGTGTATTGGAAATATTTGCACGCTTTGGAAGTGCCGGCCGGCCCTCCCTGAAAATCAGCAGAACGCTGAAAGGCTGTTAAGCAAGGAGGTTGCTACTTTTTATTACGGTCCCTGACAGACGTACTTGGCTAATAATTGAAGCAGAAGTGGACTATCAACTAATTAGACATGCGGTTTTGTCTTCTTGTCCTGTTTTCTTGGTCTGCCGTTGAGGACAATTACAATATTGATTACTCTATTGGCGTTTGGATTTTTGGAACATGGTCGCATTTCTATTATCGTGATGATGTGAAACATTGATAGAAATGATCAAGTTACGTCTCAACAGCGTAGTGAAAATAATTTACCTATATTCGGGCTTGGGTCTTTACACCTTAATATGGTTTTATGAACGCACAGTGTTAGATCTAACACTATCCATCATATTGCCTGTGATTGACAGGCAGTAAAATTGATCGTGCAAGAACTAAATACCTGTTAAGTTAGTGAACGATGTTAAATGGGAATTTTTTTCATAATTGGATTGTCGATCACCAAGTTAGGAGTTTAACTTAAGAAGAATACCAATTATATTTGCATTTATTTTTCCAGCAATTGGAACAAATCAGAGATGTGCAGTTGGTAATTATATTCTAAATTTTGGTTATGATGGGAAGATGGTGTGGCGCACCGCGCCTTTGATCACAGACATACAAGTACATTATATGTGTACATTTATACATGACTAACTGGGTTGTTCATTTCTATTTTCTCGTCTCCCTATTTATGTATTTTGTGTTATCTCACTCCTCATAATCTTAATTACTTGTTTTGCTTTGATGATAACTGTACCATTATATGGCGACACTATTACTATGCTTTGCATATCAATGAACTTTTGTTTACTGGTCATTCGGTAAAAATGTATTTATGTATATGTTTCTGTCTGTGTTGAAACACTTTTCTTTGTTACCCTTGTTTTTTGATGCCTGTGTGTGTTTAATATCTAAATGTGGCTTGGGGCAGAGGTTACAGTCATAAGACATAAGTGTGATATAGTTAAGCATAGGAGGTATGATGAAGGTCGTAGGTTAAATTTTTACAGGCATGTCTTAGTTAGAGCTTCTGTTCATGGAGCCATTTCTTTATTCATTTTTAAACTCTGATGGGGATATTCTGTTGTTTGTAGGGTTTATAGGTTCTTAAGTTCACATTAGGCATAACAAGGTACTGTAAATAGACTAAACCAGAATAAGGCCAATTTTTATAAGTTAGCTTTATTAAGAGAGAAAGCAAATGTCAGGAAACTGCTGTGGCTTGTGCCTTAGTCACATGAGTTGGTTGGAATTGTGTATGTGCCCTGCTAAAACTCTTCTGAGTGGCACCCAGAGGGAAGCAGGGCAAGTGCCCATGCACACAGCTTAGAGGGAACATTGGTGGGCAACTACATTGAAGGAGGCCTTTAAAAAAGTAATCCTCAAAAAGCGAGTCTCTGAGACCTGGAAAAAAATCTTTCTGATCCTGGTGCATAAAAAGGGGCCTCGCTCTGATCCTACAAACTATTGTTTCTTAGCTATGCTAGATGCGCCAAGTAAAATCTTTGCCAATATTTTGTTAAAAGATCTAAGTAAATTGGTTGTAGAGAGGAATTTGTTACAACTCCTCTCATTCACTATTTCTAGCATTCGAAGACTATACGGATGCATTTGATAGCGTCAATCATACCTTGCTTTGGAGAATGTTTTATAATTGGGGTATCCCTATGGGATTACTTACCATGATGCAACAGTTATACTCCAAACATCAGTCAGGGGAAGGTTGAATAAATCCACAAGAATTGACACTGGCTTAAAACAGGGTTGCTCACTCACGCCCCTTTTATTCAATGTGTACATTGCTGATATATGATTCTTTCACGCACATCTGCAATTTCCTCCCGAAATTGATTGAGATGCCCATTTTGAGGTTGGAATTATAGACACAACCAAAAGAGGGAGGACCTAATGATGCTGATGGGGTTCACAAGGGCCAAAGACAGACACGAAAAAAACAATAAGAACTACAATCATAACCAATGTATTTCTGAAGACAGGCAGGAATCCTGTGTGGTAATTCCTACAAAAATGAATTGATATCCTTTCAATAATAATATATACCTCTGAAACAATAAATTAACATGGGTCCCACAATGGCTCACCTGTAGGCAGGGATCATGTCTAAAAATATACTTTGTAGTAAGAGAGTGCGCATGGCCGCAAAACACAATGCTTTCCAACACAAGTTGTCATTAATTATTAGTAGAAAAGGTGGGGGCTACATAGAGAAACATTCCCTGCCACTGGAAACAAGCTGCTCACATTTGGATTTACATCACGGTTCTACATTGCATTTAGGTTTCCTTCAATCATAGGAGGTGATGTTTTTCTTTACCCCACGCATAACTGTTTTAAGTCCCCAAGGAAAATCCCACACATTTGTACAGGATTGAAAAATGTAGGGCAGGGCTAGGTTTGGTCACTATGGCAATGTATTTGACCCATAAAATGGTGTCAGACCTTAATGGGCAATATACAACTTTAGTATATACACTTGATATTTCTTTCTTATATGCTATGTGGTGTATATGTCCAGCGTAATATTTTTTACCATAATTGAATCCCTCGATGGTGTTGTGGTTTCGGAGGTGTGCTTAGTGGCTGTGCAATGGTGGCCTCATTGCTAAAGTGGCATTGTTTCCAAGACCTGCCGAATGCCCAGACGTGGGTACCAAGCCTGCTCGGTCTAGAGACTCAAGCTGCGCCTCACTGATGATGCCCAATGAGGCCGAAACACGTCTGGAGATGCTTGTGGTCTCATGAGAAGGGATGTGACTTAGCAGTTTGGGCTGGACAGCTCCTTTTGGAGTGGGCCCAAGTATGATTTGCATATGGTCTTTCCCCTTTATTTAATGGCTTGGCAGGTGAAAAACAATGATCTGGAGGTTTGCCCATAATGATGCGAGAGGTTAAGATTAATTCTAAACCTTCCAGTCATCACCTCTTTTTTTGGGGTTTATTTTATGAAATTGGCCATAATATTGGCGTGAGGCTTTAAGTATGTTTTGCTTACAAAGTATTGTGGGTATGTGGATATCATAGTGAATGTTTTACTGCTAAAATCCCCCACTTTTTACAAAGCTCTGTCCATCAGTATTGGAGGACCCAGGAAGGGTTACGGGGAAAGTGCACAGAAGAATGCTTCTTGGGAGTGAACAACAAATCAGCAACTTTCAAAAACCAAATCAGATGTTTTTGCAGTTCACTACAGTGAAGGCCATGTGTTGTTTGTTGGCTAAAGGATAGGACATTCTAGTAACAGTCTAGCGAACTGCACCTTCTGTTTCTTTCTATGCTTAGCTTCTGAGGACTTTTCAATATAATCACGTGTTATGCGTTTATTGCCTCTAGCTTCCCCCATGCATCTTCTTTAACTGATAATGGGGAATTGCAGAAGAGGGGTCCCTACTTATAGAAGAAGGCACTTGATCTGTTGTACCCTTGGGTGCTATTAACTTAGAAAGCAAATGTATATGATTTTCTTCAACAAGACTCCTTAACCGCAATAAGGATCTTGTTGAATTTCGTCTAGGCTGTGATGAGGAAGAGGGGGAAGAACTATAGGCTGTGTTATTTGTCCTTGCATGTCACTTCCTATGTCAGGGTTGCAAGCAGGGCTCTGATAAGATTGTTCTCCCTACTTGGATTCAAATGATTTTTCAGGGAGTTAAAAGGTAATTAGCTGTGCCAATAGAGATATTTTATGCTTGTTAAGAGGTTATTTCCCCTTAATATTACTACTCTATCTCAAGATTAATGTTATTAGTGTGCTCTCCTATGCCACTGCCTTACTGGTCACTGATTTGAAAATTTCAGTAGAGCTGTGTGGGTAGAAGCAGAGGGTAGGCTTTTATATGTGTGTTGTTTGCTGTTTTTTGTTGGGTACATTTTCCTGTTTTCAGAGAGTAAAATAAGTGGTGCATATACCTCTTAGCTGTAAGGCAGGTTTTGAGTAAGTGTTGTCAGAGCTCTGTTCAGAGGACAAGGTAATGTGGATAGTAAGCAGACCCACAGGAATTCTGATAATCATATTCTATGGTTCAGTTAGTCTGGTGCAATTATCATCCTTTCACAAATTATGAGAGGTATGAACTCCTGGCCCTTGAATTACTTCATTAAAGTGGCAGATGAACTCCTATTGGCATGTTTTCGACCCATTCATTTTAGTTGCCATTATTTAATCTACAAATAGTGTATCCTGTTTGAATTTGTTGCCAGCCATATCAGTGATAAGCGATATATATTTTTTTTAATACACAAGTGTTTTTATTCAAAGGCATAAAACACTTTCTGCATTGTCTCTGAGCAGTGTTAACAAATGGATAGCCACAATTAAGCCATTGTCTACACCAAGCATAGAATGCTTTTATGGTGCATATACATATTCTCTTCACAGGTGAACTGTGGAATATCTCGAAGTCTTGGACTGGTTGATGAGCTCTCCCTATAATCACATATATAATATTTGCTTTTTAACCTATAACTTTGAAAAAAGTGCTTTATTTGTATTTATTTATGTATTTATATAGCGACAGTGTGGCCCAGAGGCATAAGGGTGATGCACATGACAATACATACAATGGCAAACATAGATCTCAGAGTTAGGTACATTTCAAGGGGGAAATGACAAAAGGAATACAACAGTAATTTAAAGAAGGACAGTTATTTTTAAATAATTGAGCAAAATTGGACGACAAATTTGTCAGATGTTTACATAAGCTTAGAAATGAAGGCAGGCTACTCTTATCCATAATAATGCAGTCTGTATTGATCCCGGTGCACCATTCCTTACTATGCAACCTTCGCAAAAGTCTAAAGTCCTGTCCTCTGACACAGCCAGGGCCCACTTTATTGTGTAGCCAAGACAAGACCTTGTTTCTGAGCACCTCTCTGGGTTCCACCCTCTATTGTTGTTCTACATTAGTGATCACCATGTACCTACAGTCCATGGTAAAGTCTCTTTGAGAGATATCAGTTATCAGAGACATTCCTGGCTTCTCTATGCGAATATCCCTACCAGGAGGAGACCTAATCAGTTAGAGTTTGTTTGTTTGTTTTTTTGTTTGTTTGTTTGTTTATTTGTTGTGCGCGCCAGACCCTGAGGTAGCAGGGCGCATGAGAACAAGAAGGTTTACAGCTTAGTTACGGGAGTTACACATTTACATAAGATACACATTTACAGAACATGGCACCCTAGGGTGATACAAAAACCAGTACAGACTATACATTGCCAAGCAAACAACATAGAGCTAGAGTTTGTGTAGTAACTGGTCGGTCACCTTTAGGTACAAAACAGGTAGTGGGTACATGGGAAGTGCCGTTACATAACGTTCTCAGTGAGCCATTTTATTGTGTTCCATCTGAATTTGTGGAACGTTAGGTCAGATCTAAGTGCATGGGGTAGGGAGTTCCATAATTGAGCTGCCTTCACTGGGAAGCTAGATCCTCCAATAGTGGTTAGTTTGAATTTAGGCACTAAGAGGCCATTGGGGCTAACTGTTCTAGTAGGTCTGCTAGGGATTTTTCTGATTAATCGATCTGTTAGGTAGCGGGGGGCTTTGTTATTTAAGCATTTATGGATAAGGGATGCAGCTTTGAGGTTGATTTTTTCTTGGGTAGATAGCCATTTGTATTCCGTCTTGTTTCAGAGATACGTGCTCTTCTGGGAATGCTTAGGGCCGCTCTAAGTGCATTATTTTGGAGCACTTGTATTCTATTGATTAGTGGTGGCTTTGCCTGCTTTCTAATCTTTTGTGAAGATACAGAAGCCTCTCCCACTGCTCCTACCACACCATAGCCAACATCGGGCCATATAATGTCAGACTGAGATACACTGAAGTGTTGATCATCATGCTAGTTTGACATGATATATCCATCGTATTGACCTGTAGCTCATTCAGGTCACATTGACATGCTTTATCCATCCAATCCATGTTATGTTTTCCACTGGTTCAGATCATGAATTATCTTTTCCTTAATAAACTGCCAGTTTACAGCTCCATTAGTCTTCTTCCTTTCAGGGCCTAAATGGGCTATATCTTCAGCAATCACAGCACCTGTGCTTTTCGAAGGGGAATGCAGCACCACATTTAAGATTGGTGGCTTTTGGGAGGAATGACTAGGTTGACTGGTGCCAGCAATTTTGTCAAGCATACCAACAAAACCCGTCTGACAGATGACAGCTTTCAACTCTGCTGCTAAATTAGTCCCTATGGCAACATCCCCCTCTTTTTCCCTTGAATCCAATCCATGGGGGCATGTGAGGTGATATCATCAAAGAAATGCACTCAGTCCCTGAATCCCAGCTAATTTTTCGAACATGCTGTTTCTCAAGCACTCCTTGTCATAACCTTCAGCACACGGTTATTGCCCACACCAACACAAATTGGAGAGACTCCCACTTCAATAATATTAGAATGAACACCAGATTCACTTAATGGAAAATACTTCATTTTTTAAACAGGTGCTCTCATGGTGGGCATTATACACACTCCATGTCAGATACAGCCACAAAGGCCACACGAAGCAGAGGACACTAGCGTGTTCTAGACTAAACACACTAGAAAACCTAAACCAAAAACAATTCTACGACAAGACTGGAGGCGAGCATTATGCTTCAACTTCTTTAATTTACTACTCCTCAGCAGTTTCAACAAACCAATAAAACCAATAACAAAACACTGAAAAAAGTCTCAATAGGCTTTTCTTCTTTTGGAACTACAATCCCCATAGTCTCTGTAGTCCATCTCGCTCCATGCTCAGCTATGACCACTTCCTGTCCCTGAGCTCCTCCTCTTCTTTTACTGCTCTCCAAGCAGATAAGTACTATTTTGGTAATCTCCCTGTATGACATGAAATGTTAGAGTTATTTAGTAGAGTTAAGCAGTATGTGGCAATCGCAGCGCAGGGGATAGCGGTTTAGCAGTGAAATGCACCTGAAAGCGTATATTTGTTGATCTTAATAGCACATTTGCCACAGAGACACGCTGTGTCATTGCAGCAGGCCCTTATTTCCGCCCAAAATATTTTCATGCATTTAGCCCGTCTCGTGCGGGTCAAGCTTCCACGGCACACTCACCCCGTGCCACATGACATGGAAGCCTAGGTGTGCCTTCAGAGGAGCGAGAGAGCTCCGAGGCCCTGCGGCCCCCTCCTTTGTGGAGGCGGAGCCAGAGCACAGTGTTCAGCTTCCGGGTCGCATCTTTCCTGCGACGCGGAGCGAAGAACACGAATAAAGCCGGGCCCGGCGGTGATTACTTGATAACTAGTCCCGTAGCTCTAAATAAACAGAACGTTGATATTACCGAAGTGGAGGAGCGTTGCACGCTAACACGACCACCTAGAGAGCGTGAGACTGCCTGCTGGCAGAAAACATCAGAGCAGAGAAGCTCTGTAGTGCAAGACAAAGGCACAAAGCCTATACCAAGAGACGGCGCCCCCTCCCTCAGAGGGCATTTTGAATCAAAGAAGCCCATACCAAGCAATATAAACAACAGTCTGGTGCAGCCACAATTTATTTAAAAAAAAAAAGAAGAAATATTCATATTCGAATACCAAGTACAGGAAATAACTGTGATAGAACAAAGACTCTCATCAGAAGCACCAAACTAGTGAAGGGGCGTGCTCAGACACCTGTAACAGGTATACCAGGCACACAGCAACCTCCCAGAATGTCTGAATTTGAGTGGAGTGAAGAGGAGCAGTCATTGGACTTAGCTGCCAGCTTCAAGGAGGTGCTGGGAAACTCACTGGTAGATGCTGTGGCTCAATGGGGGAAACCCATACAAGACAGGTTGGAGACTTTGGAGGCAGTCCTACACCAGCCTCCAAAGTACTAAGGCCAGAAAGACAAAAGCCTCTTGCGACCCCCAGGGTCCTTCAGATAGGGCAAAAGAAAAGGCCCCAGAGGTGGTCGACGCCTTCGCAAAACTCAGAGAATCGTATTTGCAGTGTCAGTGTTGTATATTCAGAGATAATAATGACACGACCAAAGTAGCCGTAACACCGGAGCTAGACCCCAAGATGCTTACGTTCATATCTAAAACTAGCAAGGATCCCCATAAGGGTATCAACAAATCTTGGAAGAGTTGCAGGAGAAGGTACTAGACCTAGCCGGTCCACTCGCAAAAATCATGGACATGGCGGAGAGGGCTAGAGACACAGGGGAAGAAGATGACCCTGACGCCCTGGCAGACTGGGCACAGAGCGCAGTTTGCTTACAAGGCAATGTCAACTGCGCCATCGCCTCGGAACGAAGCAAGGGCTATTACTGAAGATTGATGCCAAGCTGAGTGACCTCGCATCATACGAGGCAGGAAAAGCAGCACAAGGACTCCTCTTCGGAGAAACCTTTGGAAAATAAATGGGCCGTTTCGTCAGTACCTACGCTTCCCTGCAGAAGGCGCAAGCCTCGATCTGCAAGATCTTCCCTAACCAGGTTTTTCCGTGACCAGTCGTCGCAGGGATCGCAAGGCTGGTCGAAACCAGGGAGGTAGAAGATCTCCGAATCCCAGAGCCCAGTACTGGGAGAACAGGCAGCAGGATTCCTTCTTCCCAACCAGAGGGCATTCCCGAGAGGATGCAGAGGGAGAGGATCTGGACGAGGTCAAGGATTCACACAAGGTGAGAGCAGCTCATTACCCTTCAGTAGGAGGGAGAACTGGTATGTTCTGGAGAAACTGGTGTGCGCTTTCCAGGGGGTGCGTGGGTGTTGCAAACCGTTCTAGGTATGCATCTAGAATTTATAGAACCACCCATACAAGAGCGCAAGCCGAACCAACAGCGATTAGAGCATGCAAAACAGAGACTGCTAGATCACAAGCTATGTCAGCTGGCGCAAAAGAATGCCATAGGGAGGTGTCCGAGAGACCCCAGCTTTGTAAACAATATGTTCCTGGTGCACAGGAAGGAGAAAGTGTGACCAGGCTGACGAGACTGGACCCGAAGGAGGCCTACCTAACAGTCCCAGTTGCAGAGGAATTCAGGACCTTCCTGGCTTTTCGCTGGAAAGGGCGGTTTTGGAAATTCAAGACCATGCCCTTAGGGCTTGCGTCGGCTCCTTGGGCCTTTACCAAGCTAATGAAGCCAGTAGCGACAGCGATAAAGGAGAAAGGTATAGGCTGATAATTTATTTAGACAACCTACTGCTGTTGGCCGAGGACCGAGAAGCACTCCTCTATCACACAAAATGGGTCCAGGACCTGCTGTCGTCCCTAGGATTCCTAGTCAACGTAGAGAAGTCAGACACCGCTCCAGCACAGAGGCTAGACTTCCCCGTTTTTGTCTAAGACACCAGGAAAGCCACGCTGGAACACCCAGCCCGGAAAATATGTGACATCAAGAGGGAAATAAGAGGGTGCCCACAGAAACAAATGGTCTCGCTCAGGACGTTGGTGAGAATAGTGGGCTTTTAGCAGCTTCCATTCAAGCCATATTTCCAGGACCCTTACACTATCGCGCGCTGAAAAGACTAAAAATAAGGCACCTGCAGCAAGGCTTAAGATATCATAAGTTGGTACCTTTGGATCAAGAATCCGTGACAGAACTGGAATGGTGGTTGAATAATATGGATGCCTGAAATGGGCGGGCCATTTTCGGAGATCGATGGACCTGATAATAGAATCCGACGCCAGCCGGTTGGGCTGGGGGGCGAGATGCAGGGACCTGCAGACAGGGGGGAAATGGAGCGAGGAGGAACTAAGCCTCCACATAAACTGTCTGGAACTGTTAGCAGGCTCTTTCGCGATCAAGGCCTTCACGAAGGGGAAGATGAAATTGTGTGTCTTACTAACGATGGACAACATATCGGCAGTACGATATATAAACTACCTAGGCGGCACCATATCCAAGATGCTAGCAGAGCTGGCGAAAGATTTTTGGCATTTTAGCTCCCCAGGACACTGAACGTAG
Source organism: Ambystoma mexicanum (assembly GCF_040938575.1). Lineage (NCBI taxonomy): Eukaryota > Metazoa > Chordata > Amphibia > Caudata > Ambystomatidae > Ambystoma > Ambystoma mexicanum. Next base: position 247,139,852 of record NC_090926.1, on the reverse strand, counting down.
TAGCGGATTGGAACTCATGCTACCTCATGGACTCCAGCGATTGGAAGCCGGATCCAGCAGTGTTTCAGAAGATGACCCAGAAATGGGGACCGCTACACATAGACCTCTTCGCATTCCCGGTTGGACGCTCAGACAGCCGTGTACTTCAGCTGGAGGCTGGACCCAGGTGCTCGAGGGACAAACAAATTCCTGCAAGAATGGAGCGACGGTCCGCACTACGCTTTTCCCCCATTCATGAAGCAGAGTTCTAGTGAAATGTCGGAGGGAGAGAGCAAAGCTGCTATTAGTAGCACCACTATGGAAGTCACAAGTGTGGTTTCCAGCGCTTATGGAGCTAGAAGTGGACCATCCGAGAGTCCTACCAGAAGGAGAACAACTGCTCATGGAAACGGTTGGGTCGTATCATCCTCTGAGAGTGAGAGGGACACTCCCGCTCATCGCGTGCAGGATATCAGGAGACGCTGGGCACTGCCAGGCATTTTGGCACAAGCTGCAGAGCTCATCGCAGAATCCTGGGCTCTGTCCACTAGAAGGAGCTACGACGTGGCTTGGGCCAAATGGATTAGCTGGTGCAAGGGGAGAGGTGTTCATACCATTTCAGCACCTTTAGTGATGATCCAAAACTTCCTAGCGCAGTTGTTACAAGATGAAAGAGCGTTCCGCGCAATAGGAGTATACAGGTCCGCGATATCCGCAGGACACCTGCTGATCGAGGGAGTACCAGCAGGAGAACACCCAGTAGTGGTCAGACTCATTTGAGGGGCCAGATTTAAGGTGCCCCCGGAACCTCGATATAAGACAGTCTGGGACGTATCACTTGTCCTTAAACTATTAGAAAGTTGGCCCACAGGCAGATACTTATCCCTTAAGCAATTGTCAGGTACACTAGCAATGCTTTGTGACTAGTTTCTTGCAAGCGCGTATCGGATGTGAGACCGCTGGAGGTAAATAGAAGGTCCTTCGGTCCTGAGGGAGTAACCTTCGCAATAGTGAAGAGGACTAAGACAGGTACTTCTTCAGTACACTATCCATATTTTCCAAACAGACCTAAGTGATGCGTAACGAGCTGCGTCAAGGAGTATGAAAGCAGGACAGCAGAACACAGAGCAGCCAGTACCACGCGATTGCTCATAGCGCGTAGGAAACCTTTTCGGGGCGTATCCACAGCTACCATTGCTAGATGGGTTAAGGAGATTATGCAAGCAGCAGATATTGATTTGGAGAAGTACGGAGCACACCCAGTATGAGGAGCTATGGCATCTAAAGCCTTTACGGCAGGAGTGTCTTTGAGAGATATTATGTTAGCAGCAGACTGGGCGAATTATCGTACGTTTAAAGAGTTTTATTTTAAGCCGACCGAGAGCCTAGCGGTCGCTGTGTTGGGAAGCTTTGAACAAGCATAATGCTCACCTCCAGTCTTGCCATAGAATGAAGATTACCCCTGCTAACTGCGCAAGGAGTATTAATTCTATTAAAGACAAGGAGGCGAGCATTAAATTCCCGCCCAATTTATGTATTGTGTATATCGCATTTGTATATTGTGATTGATAATACTGTATATTGTAATGGCAATACATGGACAGCACCCTGAATTTTCTGCTTTGTATTATTCCTAGGAGAAGAGCAGAAGAACAATTGAAATAAGAGACTAGCAACTATAGTCGCTTGGAGTCGAGGAGGATCGACATTCGGTTTGGAGTGGTTTAAGTCTTTGCTCTGTTGGCAGGACATAGTGTGGAGCTTAAAAGTGACAATTCAGAGCGAGTAAATGAGAGGAGGAGCTCAGGGACAGGAAGTGGTCATAGCTGAGCATGGAGTGAGATGGACTACAGAGACTATGGGGATTGTAGTTCCAAAAGAAGAAAAGCCTATTGAGACTTTTTTCAGTGTTTTGTTATTGGTTTTATTGGTTTGTTGAAACTGCTGAGGAGTAGTAAATTAAAGAAGTTGAAGCATAATGCTCGCCTCCTAGTCTTTAATAGAATTAATACTCCCAGCGCAGTTAGCAGGGGTAATCTTCATTGGCTTCCAGAAGCTCGGCATACCACAGTGTACTTCTATTGTGGTTTGTCTCTCCATCACCTTCCCCAGTCTGTCCGCGTTGCCTTCAGGGTCATCACCCATCTCACAGGCAGTTTCTTGAGGGGGCGCAGGGGCATGAGGTGCCGAAACACTGGTCAAGGGTACAGCGACACAAGACTTCAAAGGAGCAGTACACAGCACGGTGAGCGGAGCCAACCGCTTCCAGGTTAGAGGAAAGTACCTAAAAGACTGCCAAGCCGCACCGCAGCAGCTTGAGACAAGTCTGCAGCCGCTTCCGACGCGTTCAGGAAACTGCAGGTAAACCTGGGTGCAGCTTTATGCTGATTTGTAAAGAAATGCAATGGTTTGGAAACAGAAATACCTTTCCAAACTCTCTTCAGAGATGATAGCTGACTAACTAAGCATACTCACAAAGTGACTTATCTTGTAAGTCAGTTGTGCACATGCATAATAATGTGCGCTCAAATGCCAACCATTTCCGCTCTAAGAACAAAATAGAGGAAAAATTACTGCCCACCAATCAGGTTACTTTTTTAGTATATTGCTGGAAAGGCCATATTGGCCCTGAGCCATAGAAGATTGGGCAATGGGGTGCTGGGATAAAAGAAGAGGGAGGTGGCAGTAATGTAATGGGTTACCAATGATGTACTGGGAATTTGGGCCCACACTGCAAGCCTTGCTGATGGGCCCCCCCCCCCATGCTCGGCAACAAATCACGGGTTGTGGCAAACTCTGGGCTGGCCTAGACTACCACACCAACTGCCAAAATCAGCTCCTCGGCCCAGAATCACCTCAACATCCCTTTTCTTCGTCCCAGTACTTACCTGTGATGATTTCTGCCTCATATGAAAGTACTGGGATGAGGAAGAGTGGGATTGGAAGTATTGAAGATTACAGGTAATTAAGACAGGCATTACATCCATGTCCCTTTACCTCGTACCACCAGTACTTGTGTATGAGACAACCTGCCTAATGCACAAGTACATTATCATTAAGTAATCAGAGCATTCACCATACACTCACACACGCACACCCATTCACACATACATTTACAGGTGCATCCTTTCACTATACACTCACACACGCACATCCAGGCAGCTACCCAGGCAACCACCCATATATCATACACTCACGCATCCACACACATTACATTATATACATATACATGCTTACATGCATGCACTGGACTGATTGCTTGCGCCATGGTTGACAATTTTAAGGTGGTGCTGCAAAAGCCGAGCTCAACACCATCTGTGCTTCAACCCTGTCTGCCTGATACCCTTCTCTGGGGAGAAGTCTACCCTGAGAGGCGACAATGAATATCCGATTTGGGCAGTGCAAACCACACAGATACTACATGACTGGAGAGCCTCTGACTGAGAGAAGCGGTGGTGAAGTACTTCACTAAAAGTTATCTAAGCACTCAGTGCAACAAATCCAGACCCCACTGCTGAAACCATCTTTTATGCTGATGGAATCTTTGGAGATACAGAATGTGGCATGGGCTTCATGGTGAATACTACACCACGGGCCTCCAACCAGTTAAGAGACTCTCGAATACCTAGCCAGGACTGAACTTATTTTCTAGCTGGCCATCCAGCTAGAGAACTTGGCCCAGCTGCAACATGTCATGTACAGAGAAATTTCAATGCTGCTGATACTGTTGCAGCTTTGAGAACGGACCCAGAATCCATCATTTTTTCAGTAACTGGACTGAGAATTAGGTACCCCACAGGGAGAGATGGAGCCCCTCCAGTCCTCCATTATGAAGACAGGACCAACATCTGCCCCTTTTCTTGCAGGAGGTACAGTCCCTGCTAAAAAAAAAGAAGTGGGCCACAGAAGCCTTTCTATTGCACCTCTGGGGTTCAGAGTGTACTCCAGATACTTCCTTGTGAGAAGAAAGTCTGGTGGGTGGAAACCCATCCTGGATCTCAGGCAACTCAACAAGTTCCTAAAATCACAATGTTTCTGCATGGTCCCACTTCAACATGTGCTAGAACAGCTGGAACAGGGGAATGTTCTCTTGTTCCTGGATTTGGAGAATTGTCACACCGCTTCCTACTCAGCCGAAGACACGCCCCTCCGCTTCTACCACTATCAGCGCTTCCCGGCACACACGTTCAGATTCCTGCACAGCATTTCCCACTCACGTTCCACACGGCAGGGCACGGCGTGGCATGTTTGGCGGTACAGGCATTTATCGCCCTTCACTGCGGTGGCAAACCAAGTGGAGACTTTTGCAATCCAGGAACTCGTATCTTACGCGGAGATCAGTGCTGCCCGGCGCGTCACGGACTATGTGACCCTGGTTTCCTAGCAACGCGGCAACGCTTTCGGTTCGCTTCCACGTGACGTTGTCACGTGTGTCCCTTCCAGGGATAAAAAGAGTTCGGAAACCGAAGGCGTTGCTTCACAGCTGTTTCAATCAGGATTACGTGACATACTCTCTTCGTTCTACAGACCTGTTTTCATTGTCGACCTACGCCTGCTCCACGGATTGTCTCTGCTTAGCCCTTCTCTGACTCTGGAACTTTGGAACTTTGGATTGCCTATCATTGACCTACGCCTGCTCCACGGATCACCTTTGCTTAGCCCTTCTCTGACTCTGGAACTTTGGAACATTGGATTGCCTGTTGCCGACCTACGCTTAGTACACGGATTGTTTTTTGCTTCACCCTTCACTGACGCTGGAACATTTGATCATCAAGTTTCTGACCTCGGATTTCCACGTGTTTCCAGTTGGACCTCGGTCCTACAATAGGTGGTTGCCTGCTATACCCTACAGCCTTGTCCCGCCACAGTCTGGAGGTTTACACCTCTTCCAAGTCCTCACAGGTATTTTGGTATCTGCTATTTACATACAAGTAATTGTGTCTTGCTTTCATACTTACATAACCATTGTACCTTGCCTTACAGCGCTCAAGGGATTCTTCCGGCTGTCCCGCGTCCTGGTTTGGGGACTTCCACCTGTGGCCTTAATAATCACGCTGACAGTATTTTAGGTGTTGTCAGGGTGTTTCTTGGGGACAGAGGGGTAGTTCATACTCTACACGACCAACGAACTTCGTAACAGACTGTGAAGCCTTTTGGTCGTCCGGAGTATGAATCCCTCCGCCGGGGATCCAGTGACCGCCTTATTGCAGGCAGTGGCGGCCCTTAGGACCGACATGGTTACCGCCACGACGGCCATACATCACCGCCTGGACGCCTTACAGAGCACGCGTTTCCCATTACCCGCAGATGCCGATTTCGGGGACCCAGTCCCCCCAGTCCAGCCGACACCTGTCACGGCCCCTGCACCCACTCCTGTATGGTTTCCTACACCCGTCCCTCTTGCTGCACCAGAACGCTACCAGGGGGATCCCCGGAAATATCGTACATTTGTTAGTCAATGCAAATTACATTTTTTGTGCCGGCCCTTAGCGTTTCCTGATTCTGTTACGAAAGCCGCGTTTCTTCTGTCCCATTTGTCTGGGGTTGCGGCCACTTGGGCGAATCCAATGATGGAAAGCGATCATCCCGCTCTGTACGATTTCGATCTTCTGGTATCAGAAATGGCCAAAGTCTTTGATACGCGCTATAAGGCCCAATCAAGGGATCTCAAACTCCTGGATCTTACACAAGGTAAACAATCATTGATAGAATACATTACTAAGTATAATCAACTCGCTGCTGAAACATCCTGGCCAGAGGAGAAGAAAGCAATCGTATTCTATCGCGGCCTATGCAACACCATGAAGGATGCCCTTTCAGTGGTTCCTGCCCTTCCCTCGGTATTTTCGGATCTGGTGGATCTCGCTTTACAGGTTGACGCAAGGAGATCCGAGAGAAGGGCCGAAACCACGTTCTCTAGTCAATCTGGGCCTTCCGTTCTTACCACCCCTGCTGAACCCATGCAAGTAGGCGGTATCCGTAGTCCGATAACATCATCCGAACGAGAACGGCGAAGAAACAATAACGCCTGTTTTTATTGCGGGTTAAACGGACACTTTGTAAGGGAATGCCCCCGACGCCCCAAGAACAAAACTTCGGGTTTTCAGAAGGCTCGCCCATGATACAGGGGGTACCGGCGAGCCTGTCTATGACCCCCTCGGAACCCATCTTCGGGCCTATCAGACCAGTGGTACTTCATGCTCTACTAAAACCCACTAGGGAGATCGCTCACACAGTTCATATTGTAGTTGATTCTGGGGCCACTGGTTGTTTCATCGATATTCCCTTGGCCCATCGTCTCAATCTGCCCCTGGTCAGGAAAAAGCATCCAGAGCCGGTAAACGCCGTGGACGGCACTTCCCTGTCCTCCGGCCCAATCAGGTTCCAGACTGCGCCAATGGAAGTAGTGATACAAAACATCCATAGAGAAACCATGTCGTTTGACCTCATCGATACACCACAGTTCGGCATCATATTGGGAATTCCCTGGTTAAGGCAACACAACCCATTGATCAACTGGGGAAACGGACAAGTCACGTTTGAATCCGAGGTGTGTCAACGGTTTTGTCTCATCGAAGCTGATCCGCTGTCCACTCCTGCCACGATCCTTGGTGCCATGGCTGCCACTCATATCGACGACATCGTTCCTAATCCTTCGTCGTCGCACACGGTGGGGGCCGTTACAGCTAACATACCCGCTGCCTATCATGATTTCCATATGGTTTTTGACAAAGTCACCGCTGAGGGTTTACCCCCGCATAGACCATATGATTGTCCGATTGATCTGGTTCCGGAGGCTCCCATTCCCAGAGGTAGGGTTTATTCATTGTCACAGTCAGAGGAGCAAGCTCTTAAAGAATACATACAACAGGCTTTGCAGTTGGGTCACATACGGCCCTCTTGTTCTCCAGCTGCCAGTCCAATCTTCTTTGTGCCAAAGAAGGAGGGCGATCTACGTCCATGTGTGGATTACAGACGGTTGAATTCCATCACCATAAAAAACAGGTACCCACTTCCGCTCATTTCCACGCTGTTGGACAGGTTGACTAAGGCTTCTATCTTCACTAAATTGGACCTAAGAGGGGCGTACAACCTGATTCGTATCCGGCTTGGGGACGAGTGGAAGACAGCGTTCTGCTCCCGACAGGGATTATTCGAATATACAGTAATGCCCTTTGGGCTTTGTAATGCTCCTGCGACGTTCCAACGATTCATCAACGACGTATTCTCGGACATCTTGGATACGTTCGTGGTGGTATATCTGGATGATATTTTGATCTACTCATCCTCCCTGGAGGAACATGTCGGGCATGTCAGAGAAGTACTCTCTCGCCTCAAGGCAAATGCCTTGTTTGCTAAACCGGAAAAGTGTCTCTTCCACTCAAGGGAAGTGGAGTTTCTGGGTTTTCACATCTCCCCTGGAGGCTTGTCCATGAATTTGTCTAAAGTTCGGGCTGTCACTGAATGGCCAACTCCCGTCACCGTCAAACAACTCCAGTCCTTTCTCGGCTTTGCTAATTTTTACCGGCGATTCATCGCCGGTTTCTCTTCTATCGTTTCTCCTCTGACCGCTTTGACCAGTCCTCTTGTCCCGTTCTCTTGGACCCCTACACATCAGAAGGCCTTCGAAGCACTCAATGCCAGGTTCGTCTCTGCCCCGGTATTGCAACACCCCGATCCCGACCTTCCTTATGTTCTGGAAGCAGACGCCTCCTCGTTTGCCCTAGGAGCAGTACTGTCCCAGCATTGCCCAACCACGGGTTGTTTGCATCCAGTGGCCTATCACTCACGCAAGTTCTCGGCAGCCGAATCACACTATACTGTAACCGAGAAAGAGCTATTGGCCATCAAGGACGCTCTACAAACGTGGAGACATCATCTAATGGGGGCAAAACATCAGACGGTGGTATATACAGACCACAAGAATTTACAGGACTTAGCCTCCCTAAAATGTGCAAACAGCAGGCAGGTGCGTTGGCATTTGTTTTTTGCCGCCTTTGATTTTGTAGTCAAACACAGACCAGGTCGCATCCATGGTAAGGCTGATGCGTTATCCCGTTCTCCTGGCGGGGAGTCGTTACCTCTGTTCCCTGACACACTACTGGGAAAAGGCCATGTTATCTGTATGTGTACGCCGTCTCCCACCATGCTTACCGACATCAAACAATGGGTTTCCCAAAATCCCCATGCACTCACCGAATGGGACGTTGACCTTCACGAGGGGTTACCTTTCATCCAGGGCAAATTGTTCCTCCCTACATGCGACGTACGCAACCAGGCACTCGCTTGGTCACATGATGCGGCAATAAACGGCCATCCAGGGCAACAACGCACATTAGACTTGTTACAACGCTGGTGCTGGTGGCCCTCCATGAGAAAAGACATTGAACATTACGTCAACACGTGCTCCATATGTGCCCAATGCAAAACACGCAGGGGACGGCCTTTAGGGCTACTCTTACCGTTGCCGGTACCTCCCAGGCCTTGGCACACCATCTCTATGGATCTCATCACTGACCTGCCCCGCAGACAAGGCTACGATACAATATGGGTTATCATCGATTCGTATACAAAAATGGCCCGCTTTATTCCCTGCACAGGTATACCGTCTGCCCCAACCCTGGCTCGCTTGTTCTTTAGAGCTGTCTTCTGTCTCTTTGGCTTGCCACAGGTCATCATCTCTGATCGTGGATCACAGTTCACGTCCTGTTTCTGGCGCTCTCTCACTAAACTCCTGGGTATAGATGCCCGCTTCTCTTCGGCCTATCACCCTGAAAGCGACGGGCAGACCGAGAGGGTGAATCAGGCTCTAGAGCAGTACTTGCGGTGCCTGTCCCTTCAGTTCCAAGACTCCTGGTCCAAATTATTGTATATCGCTGAATTCGCGTACAACAACTCCCGCCATTCCGCCACTGGTTTCTCCCCCTTTTATGCTCTGTATGGGCAGCATCCTCGCACCCTGCCGCTACCTGACTTCCCCTCTGCCACTCCTGCTGCTAATGCCTGTGTGCGCGATCTTGCAGCTGTGCATACTCAGACATTGGTTCATCTCCGTGAAGCTCAAGCGGTGATGAAGGCCAAGGCTGACCGTAAGCGGGCGAAGGCTCCGGAATATCAGGTGGGCGATCGGGTATGGCTATCGACCAGACATTTGCGGATCCCTGGTTGCCGCAAACTGTTGCCCCGTTTTGTGGGCCCTTACCGGATTACCAGAATCTTGAATCCCGTGGCTCTCAAGCTCTCTGTTCCCCTTTCCTGGCGGATCCACCCGGTGTTCCATACCTCTCTCCTCAAACCGTACCTTGCTCCCACTCGTGTCCTTGTCCCGCCTGCCCCGGTCTCTGTCTCTTCCCAGGATGTATTTGAGGTTAGTGCTATCCTTGGTTCCCGTTACCATCGGGGCCACCTTCAATATCTGGTGGACTGGCTGGGCTATGGTCCCGAGGATCGCTCCTGGGTTCCCTCTCGGGATGTCCGGGCCCCGCTTTTGGTGTCACGGTTTCATAGGGACTATCCTGCTAGCCCACGTGGTCGTGGGCCCTTGAGGGGGGATTCTGTCACACCGCTTCCTACTCAGCCGAAGACACGCCCCTCCGCTTCTACCACTATCAGCGCTTCCCGGCACACACGTTCAGATTCCTGCACAGCATTTCCCACTCACGTTCCACACGGCAGGGCACGGCGTGGCATGTTTGGCGGTACAGGCATTTATCGCCCTTCACTGCGGTGGCAAACCAAGTGGAGACTTTTGCAATCCAGGAACTCGTATCTTACGCAGAGATCAGTGCTGCCCGGCGCGTCACGGACTATGTGACCCTGGTTTCCTAGCAACGCGGCAACGCTTTCGGTTCGCTTCCACGTGATGTTGTCACGTGTGTCCCTTCCAGGGATAAAAAGAGTTCGGAAACCGAAGGCGTTGCTTCACAGCTGTTTCAATCAGGATTACGTGACGTACTCTCTTCGTTCTACAGACCTGTTTTCATTGTCGACCTACGCCTGCTCCACGGATTGTCTCTGCTTAGCCCTTCTCTGACTCTGGAACTTTGGAACTTTGGATTGCCTATCATTGACCTACGCCTGCTCCACGGATCACCTTTGCTTAGCCCTTCTCTGACTCTGGAACTTTGGAACATTGGATTGCCTGTTGCCGACCTACGCTTAGTACACGGATTGTTTTTTGCTTCACCCTTCACTGACGCTGGAACATTTGATCATCAAGTTTCTGACCTCGGATTTCCACGTGTTTCCAGTTGGACCTCGGTCCTACAATAGGTGGTTGCCTGCTATACCCTACAGCCTTGTCCCGCCACAGTCTGGAGGTTTACACCTCTTCCAAGTCCTCACAGGTATTTTGGTATCTGCTATTTACATACAAGTAATTGTGTCTTGCTTTCATACTTACATAACCATTGTACCTTGCCTTACAGCGCTCAAGGGATTCTTCCGGCTGTCCCGCGTCCTGGTTTGGGGACTTCCACCTGTGGCCTTAATAATCACGCTGACAGTATTTTAGGTGTTGTCAGGGTGTTTCTTGGGGACAGAGGGGTAGTTCATACTCTACACGACCAACGAACTTCGTAACAAGAATGCATACATCCACATACCCATTCATCAGAAACACAGCGGTACAGGGGAAACACTACCAGTTCAAGGCTCTACTGTTCGGGCCAAAGTCAGCGCCAAGCGTCTTCACCAAGTGTCTATCACTGGTAGCTGCCCATTTGTGCCACACAGACATCTACGTTTACCGTTACCTGGACGACTGGCTGATCCGCACCCTACCTCACCCGCTAGCTCTGCAATACACTGAAGATACCATCTGATGCCTGACATGTCTGGGATTCTCCATCCAAGTCATGCGTGTCGCCATCTTAGAATGTTCTGTTCCTGGACTCACACTTAGATGCACTGAATTGTCTGGCTACTCCTTTGGCAGAGAGGGCCAAGGCCATACTCCTTAAGATTTAGCAGCTGTCCACTCTCCAACTGACAAAAGTTCATTCAATGAAATCACTGCTGGGGATGATGTCATCCTGCATCCTTCTCGTTCCTCAATGCAGGCTGCATTTGAGTTTCTGGACTCCAAGTGGAAGCAGGTGTCGGGCTTCTGGAACAACAAGATCATACTAAGCTTGGCTTTCCGCTAAACTCTGCACTGGTGAAATCATTGGTTGCATCACACACAGGGCTCTCCTTTTCGCCCACTGGTGCATCAATCCACAGTTACGACTGACACCTCCATGGAAGGTTGGGTTGCACACACAGGCAACTTCCACGCCAGAGGCCTCTGGCAGCCCCAAGACAAAAGGCTACACACCAATGTGTTGGTGTTTTGAATGGTGTTCTGGGCCCTCACGACCTTCAAGCCCCAGCTCCAGAGCAAGGCCGCTCGCATTTTCACAGACATCATGACCACCACATACTAAATCAGAAAGCAAGGAGGGACACTCTCCCAAATCTATCCAAGGAAGCACATACGCTGTGTAACTTGGTGCAATCCCACAAGATTTTCCCCATTCCATTTCATTTTTTAGCGCAAATTTCTTTTACCAGGGAATTGCATTGCTGCCACAAATGGGGACTCTGTTACGACCACGTTCTTCATCTTTTTTCGACATGGGACCTCCTAAAATAGACTTGTTCGCAACAGTGGCCAACTCCAAATACGCCCAGTTTGCCAGCAGGCGTCCTCAAACGTGGATCCTGGGGAATGCTTTCAGAATACCCTGGGAAGGTATGTTCCTCTGTGCATGTCCTCCAATCCCACTTCTTCAATGAGTCATCAATACACTCAAACAGAGCCGACGCAAGATGATCCTCATTGCTCCGGCATGGCCTCATCAGATTTGGTACTCTGAACTTCTCCAATTGTCGATAGCACCTTGAGTCAAACTGCCTCCACTTACAGACTTGCTCTCGAGAGGAGCAGGATCCCTCCTCCACCATGACCCAGTATCCCTGCAGTTGACGGCTTGGCTCCTGCAGCCCTAGAATTTGGACATTTCACATTGCCCTTGGAATGCGTTTTACAATATGGTATCAGTCACAGCCACTTGACCCTCTTTGGATCAAGGCTAATCAAATACTGCCATATCTTCTATCATTGGCTGAAGCAGGGCTGCGTCATGCTCCCATTAATGTCCACCTTGATGCTATCTCTCGTTATTCTCGCAGCACTGGCCATACTTCTCTCTGGTCACACAGGTCCTCATCACGAGTTGGGCGGTAGCCCTTAACTGCAGCAGTAACACTATCACAACTGCATTTAAGGGCTGGCCCTATTATGAGTTGGGTGGAAAATTTGGAGTTTTACCTCCAGCATTTTCCTGGAGGTACAAATCCAGTGTTCTGTCCATTTTCGTCCGTTGTCTGCGCTATTACCGTCGGCGCTAATTGCTCCTGCGCTAATAGCTCCATGAAACCCCCATTGTGTCAAATGGACCCAATGGGGAATGGGAAATAACCGAGTAGCGGTAACACTATTTGCGCTGGCGGTTTCCCAGTGGAATTACCGCCAGGATACCCCCAGACTCGTGATGAAGCACAGACCGGTTAAGGAGTTTCTCAAGGGACTATTTCAAGCTTTTCCTCCAGTAAAGGCACCTGCTCCAGCTTGCAAGCTTAATGTGGTTCTCTCCAAACTAATGGGGCTGCCATTTGAGCCTCTATACTGGGATCCTCTGAGGTTTCTTTCATGTAAGACTGCTTTTCTGGTGGCAATTACATCTGCAAGACAGTTGGAGAGTTGCAAGCTTTCTCCTATACGGCAACATTTTGACTGTCCATCAGTCCATGGTGGTGCTACGCACACATCCTTGATTAAGGCCTAAGGTGCCATTGACTTTTCATCTCAATGAGCTGTTAGTTGGTCCAGTGTTCTCTGGCTCTCCCACCTCTCCTGCACAGAAGGCTTTACAATTCACTGGACGTTTCCCAAGCTTTGAAGTACTATATCACATGCATGAAAGAAGTTCGCTAAACCTTCTCAACTTTTTGTGACTTTTGGGCATGTTGAAAAAGGAAAGGCTCCGTCAAAGGCTTCCATTTCCAGATTCCTATCTGGCTGCATATCTTACTGTCATCGACATTCAAACAGGCCGCTGCCGGGTAGACTGAAGGCACATTCCGACAGAGCCGTGGCTTCAACTATGGCTCTCCTGTCTGGTGTATCTCTGCTCGAAATCTGCTGGGCGGCTACGTGGAGGTCAACTCATACCTTCATGATATTCTACTGCATTGACAGGGATTCCAGGGGGGGAGTCTCATGTCGGCCAAGCGGTACTTCGCAACCTATTTGTTTGAGATGAGTGTTCCAGAGGTGAGTTTTCATTGCTTCTCTGGAGTCGTTCCTCCTTCCAATGGTTGTGTATGTGTACTGCTATGTAATCGTATTCATGAGCATGTGAATCCATGAAATATCCAATGCTGGAGAAGGAACCTGTAACTCCTGACCTCCAGCATTGGTATCTTTCATGGATTCACATGCGACCCTCCCCCCTACCCTGCTATGGCTCTTCTGGTTGCTACTGCCACATTACATGCGCTTTTAAATCTGAGGATGGCTTCCATGGGTGGAGCTAGAGAGGGCTACTGGAGCAGCATGACCCAAAATTCCAGCTAAAGGCTATGCAAGTGCCAAGCTGTTTTTAAGATTTAAAACTAAACTACTTTAATATTACCAAGGATTCCCAGCCTGACGAGGGGGAATATTCATGAGCATGTGAATCCATGAAAGATACCAATGCTGGAAAACAGGAGTTATAGGTAAGTAACATGTTCCTTCCTGTGACAGCCAGACCACCAAAGCACGGGACCGGCTCTGCAGTGCCACCCAGTGGGAGGGCACACCAGCTCATCTGATGCACTCAAGAACCAAGACAGTCCCAAGAGTGCCCATGGCTCAGCCCTGGCAGTTCTGCCACAGGTGTGTTCTGCCATAGGTGTGGACAGGAGGGCCACACCTTCTGTATGTGCACAATTCCACCAGACTGCACCAAAGTCACTGAGAAGTTGCAGGCCTTGAAGTCTCCGGAAAATGCAGTGCTAGGAATCAACAGCAAAAGAACAAGTGCAGCAACTGGATGCTTTGACTTAGTAGAGACTACAAATAGCATGTCTGTGCTACCAGACGGGCCCACGGTAGCAGTGTCACCACTGGTGGACAAGGCATCTGGGAATCAGCATTCACCCAGACTGGCTAGTTCAACCTAGATTAAGAGCGCCTGCAGTTTAACTGCCAGCTAGCACAGCACCCGAAGACCTTGGGAATACCTGAAGGCTCGTAGGAACCATCATCCACTGTGAAAGTGACCATCACTAGACAGCATGCTAAAGCATTACATTATGTACAAGCTGTTCAACAGGAAACCCTTGACTAGGTTGATCCTTCACAGCATGTGAGACAAATCCTGCAACTATATGTGATTCATTCAGGTCAAACTGCAGTTTCCACACAATTTGCACAGCCATTGACACCCTGGCTCAGGTCTGCAGTACTCAGAGTGAAGAACCCAGATCCCTGGTGGAGATAGGAACTAAATTGTCAATGTTGGATGCACTGGCTATACTGTCAGGAGATGGCTCAACTGTGATATATTGTCAATGAACCCTATGTTCCAGCAGGCATACTTACAGAGAGAGATCAATTCCAGAGCACCACCTGATTGACCTGTGGAAGATGTTTGCACCATCGGGTTCAGGCAGATCACTCTCCTGGTTCACACCACCATGATGGTTCCTGGCAGAGTGTGACTAAGACATTTGGTGTTGGAGGCACGAAAGCTTGGGGGAAGCCAGAGGGTTTACCGGTAGAGTGCAACCTGGTCATGACAGATGGCACAGACCGAAAACCACTGGTTATGAATGTGACCAATCGGACCACCTGCTTCCCAGGATACACCATCACTGCACAGTTCCACCTGACCACTTCTGTAGCCCCAGCTATTGCTGCCATCAGTGCATCCGGGATGGAGTGGGACACAAAGACCATCAACTTTGGACATTCATCGCTCTCATTGGGGTATATGGACAGACTGAGGGGAAAGCTTGCACAAAGCTACAAAGTTTTCTCCACCAGTCCCTGTGATATCAGCAAGGCCCAATATCAATGCTGATATTGGGCCTTGCTGATATCAAACTGCCCTGTTCAGGTGCAGTTTGAATCTGCAGCACTGAGCCTGGCACACCAATATCAATGCTGATGCCCTCTTTTGTAGGGATCTTGCTCATCTAGACAATTCAAGCTGAATCCACCACTAGGAAGGAACTTCCTTCAGGAAGCATAAGAGCTATCTGCTAGGTTGCGAGCCAGCAGGAGCCAGACAAAGGCAAGAACATAGACGAATTGGGATCGCTGCCTGCGGCTCTTCCAGCCGTGTACTGAAACATCACCAACTTGGAAGCATATGATCTAATACGTCTGACCAGAGAAGAGATATGACTGTCACAGTTAGTGAATCTTGCCATTTCTCCATTCCATAGTGTAATAATGGTTCCTCAAAGAGCGATCACAATGCCTAACCCCAGGAGATGTGGAGTATGACCTTGTGTATGCAGGGATCTTCAAGGAGCCCTTTGCTTCGCCCATAATTTCCTCCTGCAAGAAGAATGGGGATGCCCGATGTGCACTGACTACTGTTGACTGAACACGCGCCCTGTTTTGGGGCAGTACACCATTCCCTGGGTGAGCAAGGCATGGAATTGCCTGAATTAAGTGAATGATTTTTGGTCCTGGACCTTAGGAGAGGCGACTACCAGATCCTGATGTGTCCACCAGGCTCTAAGAAGATGGCCTAGAAGAAAATAACAAGAGGTTCATGGACACACTGGATTGCTTGTGGGAGCAAGGGTTAATGGTCAATGTGGACAATTGCCGGCTGAACATTAAATACACCGGAAACATAATTTTCATGGATGGCATCACCTTGGATCCCGCAAAGATGGATGTCCTCATGTGGCCATAACCACACAAATTAAAGTAGTTGCAGAGTTCCGGGATTCTGCAACTACTGCCAGAGCTGCGTTATGGGTTATGTCAACATCGCCCAATTCCTTGTGGAACTCGCCATCTACGCTGAATGGCAAAAAGAATACCACCACTACCACAGACCATCTATACCATTTACGGGATCCTTTTGGTGAGCAATGGACTGATTGATGCCAGCCGTCCTTCAAGGAGCTCAAGCAGTCCCTCACCACATCACAAATCCTAACCTATAATGATCACCAGCTGGACAAGAGCCTGGAGGGATTGGGAGCTGTCCTGTACCAAAAGACCAACATTTGACAAGACTGATTGCTTTCACCAGAAAGGGCCTGCAGACAGCAAAATGAAACTATCCATTCCACAAGGTTGAATTTGGGGTATTGAAGTGGGCTGTTACAGATAATTTCCAGTAGTAGCTCTACTAAGCTACTTTCACAATGAGGACAGGCATTAAGCCCATTGCTTTTTTTTAGTGAGCAAAGCTCGATGTCACCAGACACTGATGGCTTGCAGCCCTGTTCAGATGCAGTTTGAATCTGCAGCACTGAGCATGGCACACCAATATCAATGCTGATGCCCTCTTTTGTAGGGATCTTGCTCAGCTAGACAATTCAAGTTGAATCCATCGCTAGGAAGGAACTTCCTTCAGGAAGCATAAGAGCTATCTGCAAGGTTGCGAGCCAGCAGGAGCCAGACAAAAGCAAGAGCATAGACGAATTGGGATCACTGCCTGTGGCTCTTCCAGCCGTGTACTGAAACATCACCAACTTGAAAGCATATGATCTAATACGTCTGACCAGAGAAGAGATATGACTGTCACAGTTAGTGAATCTTGCCATTTCTCCATTCCTTTGAGCCAAGACCACGGGAGGGAATGTACCCAGAGCTGTACTACTAATACCCACACACACATGTAGCACCCACCAATGTGGCTATCACCATACTTCTGTGACAAATACAGACAAAGTCACTTGACACCAAACGTCATCACTCATTGAGAAGTCTAAGATGTCCCCTGTACCCTAATCGCAAAACCCATCCTCAAAAAACTCATTTGTAAAGCAATAATTCTTGATCCACATTGGTCCTGGCCAACTGGATCCAGAAATATTGCTTTACAATTGGTGACTGGTGCACCTTATAGTGTAATAGGCCTATTTCAAGTTGAACGCACACTTTCGAGGCATCTAGTTGGCCACAGTATTTGGGTCCACAAGTTGGCAGTAGATTTACGACTAGATGGGTTTGTGGATACAAGGATCAATTCTTCCTGGGAGCACAGAGTCTTGTTGTTAATTTCAGCCAGAATGGTGAGTCGAATTGGGGTTAGTTAATAAAACACATGGAAGGGGTGCTAAAGGGCTGAGTTTGCTGGTGTTTTATGGGTTTCGTTTGGGCTCTTAGGAAGATGAGCAGCATGTGTGCTGGAGGCTATAAGATCTGAGATGGCAGTTGTAAACAAGGTAACATGAAGGAATGCATAAGGAATAACAAGGGAGGCCAGCACATCTGCGACGATAAGATGTTTATTTTGTGATCAAAGTTATGTTTTATTTTTTTCTTTCACTTCTCTCGTTTGAAGTGTTCTTGCAAAAGTTTGCACAGCAGGTACTGAGTTAAAGGTTTCCTTCTAAATGGGACAAGTCATAAATTGAATTGTTTTCAGCTAATAAGGAGATTATGTTTAGAATGTAAGCATTGAATATGGAAATAAAGCATGTGGGGAAGGAGGATGTGTTTTGTCAATGTGTACAAAGGGGTTTGAGAACTTAGGGGGATTGGATTTCCTTGTACAGGGTTAGCCAATGGGATTGTGAGGGATGACTTTGTAACAGAATATGTGTGATTATGTAAATTGTTCAAATGTGTATAAAAGCTGCAACTTTGTTGAGCACTGGAAAAAACTGTTAGTTTTCAGCTTCAAGAAGCTGACGAACCCGTTCTGGTCATCAGCATGCAATAAACGTGGTTTTCTGATAAAGTGCATTTACTCTCTGTTGGAGTTGTTTTTCACATTGGATTTTGGTGTCACATTCCTACACATCTAGCAACAGTGCCTGGCAAATGTCTAAAACCTATATACAAGCCAGAAGAGTTGACTTTCCCAAACCTTGTTTTTAACAGGACTTTAGGAAAGGACATGCATGATACGTATAAATAGAGTGACTGAATGCAGGCCTGGTTAAGACATTTCTATTACTCCCATAGTGCATATACAGCTCCAATTAAGTCATTAACTCTAAGAGGACTGCTTTGAAAAAACAATGGCAGGCCCTTTGTGTGCAACATGTGAAGGTAACGCTTGATTAAAGCAAGCTCAAACAGTTCCCCCGAGGAGGTGTTTTGGCTGGGCAGGAACTGGGTGGGAATGGCCATAGGGATTAGTATGGCCATGGGCAGTCAATGGGCAGGTAAATAACCCAACAAAACCTACAAGCTTTGCGTCCCTTCTCATATGCCATTTCTCCCTATTTGTACTCTAGTGCAATCATTTTGGCTTATAGCTGGCCCTTAAGCACCATCTAATAGCCCAAAATAAAAATGCAGAAATAATCTAGTTATATTTTTCCAAGTACTGCAAGGATCCAGACAGAATATATGGGACAGAGAAGCGGGCGTAAGCAGGTAATGAAGAACTATTGGGCAAATGTGCCATTTGCCCCCAACCACCAAAATTCTGGGTTATGTTGACTTGACCTCACTCACAGAGCCATTGGCAGGAGAGGAGACAAATGCTAAACAATGCCTGGGGCTGTGCCGTTAACAAAGGCCTGGCAATTACATCTGTAAAGTGATTAATTGTTAGCAACTGTACTTTTCATAGGAGTACATTTTTAGAAATTTGAAATTGGGATGGGATGTCAGCACTTGCATAATCCAGAAGAAGGAAATCGACAGGCACTTCTGTGTTATTACCTTAGGATAGAATTATATGAAGTTTGTAAACAATGTTGGATTGACTTCAGGTGCGGAGGAGATAATAAACAACCCTGGCATTTGGGTTGTAACGTATGCAACAAATGATAAAGTTCTCAAATGTGGGAACTCCCGTCTTCTGCACACTATTAATGGCTCAGATTCATTACATATCCGAAAAATAGACACAATCAGATTTCCTTGTCAAACTTGGTTGATTTATTTGTGGCCCAACACGTTTCGTGAGTAATCACTTCTTCAGGGGCAAATGAACAGATTTCAACAATTATATCAAAACAATATAGTCATAGCCCACCAAAGCTAGGAATATATATAGCAGAGGGATGAGAATCCATACACTGAGTATACAAAAACTTCGGAGGCCCGTAGTCAATCAGAAAACAGACTGAGGTCAAATTTGTTGAAAAGGAGTAGTAAATCCGCAAACAATTCACCTAGGCTGGAAAAAGGTATAATAGGAGGATAAGAATCCATCAACTGGGTTTTAAACACTTCCGATGCTTGTAGTCAGTCATGCAGTGGCTGGTGTAAATAGGTTGAAGTCGTGATTAAAAAATCAAAGACGGGTCAATCGTGGTAAAACTGAGCCATCATTTCCAGGAAGCAGTTCCCTCTACTATATCTATTCCTAGCTTTGGTGGGCTATGACAATATTGTTTTGATATAATTGTTGAAATCTGTTCATTTGCCCCTGAAGAAGTGATTACTCACGAAATGCGTTGGGCCACAAATAAATCAACCAAGTTTGACAAGGAAATCTGATTGTGTCTATTTTTCGGATATGTAATGAATCTCATATATATAATTGTTTATCTGAAGCTTTAAATGAAATGTGATTTTAGAAAAGACACCTGAACAGGATATACATTTTTCAAATTACCACGACTCATTCTGAGCCCTTAATAGTGTGCAGAGGACGGGAGTTCACACATTTGGGAACTTTATTATTCATTTCAGCACTTGCATGCCAGGAGAGTGGCTGGAAGGGTAAGAGCAAATAGGAGTACGTGAAGGGGCGAACTAACTGCTTTTAACATTAAAGCGTCACCAGAAGATTCTCACTAGAATGAGTAAAGAAGTTAGATGCCCTAAACACAGGGGCGTTGCTAGGGGGGGGCTAAGGGGGCTGTAGCCCCTGATCTTTTGGTTGTAGCCCCGGGTAGAATCTCAGGAGCTACAGCCAAAAGACTAGCTAGCCCCCAGTCCCAACAGTTCCTACATCAGTTTAGCCCCGGGTCTTTTCCAGACCTAGCAACTCCCCTGCGCTAAACACCACTGGTCAAGAATGCCCACAGAAAGAAAGTGTCTCACATAATAAAGCTATGCACAGTGGCAGTGGCCTGATGTGCTTTAAATTTCACAATGCACTGCCAATTTGAAACTAGTTCCCACAAGCATGCTTTGACAGAGAACGCCCCCACACAAGTAACGTTGTCCCTCCCACTGCTGTCTCTGACATTGGCTCCTCCCACAATTTGGAGGGTTAACCGCCCCAGGGGTTTTTTCTGGTTGCGCCCCTGGCTAGTACTGTGACGAGGTAGAGAAAGACTGGGAGGAATGGAGATTACCATCAAGTACTCCCTACATTTCTTCCGGAGGATTTACTTTCCGTTGACAACCCCACTGCGTGGCAGAGTAGGTATGGGCTACTGCAAAGCTACTAAACGCATCCCAAGGAAACATAGAGTCCCATTTACTGAAAAGGAACTGACACCTACGTGCACTCACATATCCTCTGTTGTCATTTCCATTGGCGTTGCCCAAACCGTTAGTTGTCACACTTATTGTTTTAGGACTTGTGCCCTGTAACGGCAGGAACTGTGAGCTATTAGATCACGTGCGATTTTGCCTCGGGACACGAAGTCACGCGGTGCTCGGTGAATGGCTTGCTGTTTAGATCATGGAGATCTGTAAATCTTGACAGGGAGTTTAGGATGATTTTAGGAGTTGCCATGCAGTGATGACGCTGGCCAAAGCTCACGTGGAAATAGGGGTGACTCGGGCTTTAAGGGTTTAGGAAGCAACCCGCGCTCCTACATCTATTCTGAATTCTTTGTTTTGCTGGACGAAAACCACATTTACAAATGTTTGAAAATATTGTTCAGTCATGGAGTTTGGCAAGGTGCAGGGAGGACGAGGTTGGAATATTGACTTAAAGGAATAACGGACAGGCAGTGGGGACGACGAGAGCTGCGGACATCTGAGCTGTAATATTCTACTGTGCATGGTAGAAATATGGTCACTGTGAATGTCGGGCAGGGTTGGGATCGAGTCAGTCACATGCCAGGCATGCCTGACAAGTCATTAACTTTTCACCAGTCTTTTAGAAGAATTTGCACACCCGGAAATGGGTTGATATGTGTTTCACGTGTTGTCACTGAAAGGCGGATATAGATGTCCTGATGCAGTACCATGCCAAGCACATGCACTGGCGCAACACCATTGGCTCCAGTCTCCCCTCTCCGAAAATTGCGGGCTAGTCCTCAAGGGACCCACTGGGTCTGCGCAATGACTTTCCGTTTGTTAGCAGCAGTGCCTTTCTTAGGCATGATTCTTGAGGCAATTGGCACTGCAATGAGCAGTTCCAGCCACAAAGCTCCAATTAACTAGCAAATGTGTGCCTACTTTCAATACAATAAAAGAAAAGAAAAGTGTGTAAAAATACAACTCCCTTTAAAACTTTAACACATTAGTTTATACCCATGATGGCCACTAAATTGAAATGCAAAAACACGAGTTTGCTTTTATGCAAATATCAAACGTTCTTAACATCGTGACCTTTTTACACACTTTCTTTTGAGCAGGGATCATGTTTATTTCGGTTGAGCATAAAAAAATAAAAAATAAAAAAAAGCATGTGTTAAATGTATGCGTAAAATATGTACACACTAATTTTCCGCCAGGCCATTTATGGCAAAGAGGGGGCACAGAACGGAATTGCTTTTTTACCAGCCACGTCCTCTACGGCATACAAAGGCACACGCATTTACACCAGCATGACACTTTCATGCTAGAACGCATGCTTTAGAGTCTTTTGGACTCCGACTGCTTTTTAAGCCACTTAAAAGTAGGGGGATTCCAAAGGAATCTATTGCGAACACTGTCTGCCATGCATAAGTGTCAAGTGGCATTTGCTCATTTTGCGCTAGAAAGTGAAAAAACGAAGGCGTAATCGCCTGTACTTACACCTTTATTTTGCACTTCATAAATGATTAAAACAGCATGCAGGGGGGCATGTTTCCACGCAAGGGCACACGTAACAGGCCCCCATCCTGCAATTTACATTTTTAGGTTAAAGGACCACCTGCATTTCTTAAAATGCTGAAAGTAGAGTCCTGTACAAAAGGAGAATTATCAGGCTATACATTTGCATTCTAGGATTTGTTGTTCCCATTCAGGTGGGAAAATAAAGTTATAATGGTCGTTTTTTGACTAAACATGTTTATATAATTATTACATATTGTTAGTTTGCTTTATTATGGGATTTGTGTATTTTTCAAGTAAACGTTTTAAGCCAGTATTACAGTAGTCCCTGAAAACCAAACCTTAAATATTTGTACCAATTAAAGCTTAGAAGGTATGCAGTTAAGTGGGTAATTTTCAGAGAGGGTTAGACACCAAGGTTCACTGTTTAAATATAGTGTATTATCTCACTTTGATTTAACAGCGGAATGTAGAGTCCTTACCCACGGGGCCAGTCCACCCTCTTCCTCTCAGAATGGGCTGACCTGGCATCTTCTCTCTTTCCTCCTCCGCCCAACTCCTCCTGTTGGGGGATCTCAACATCCTTCTCGACTCTCCTGATTCTTCAGGAGCTTTCCGCAACCTATCCAACACCTTCTCTCCCTCCATTCTACCTACCGGACCAAAGCACACTGCCGGCCACACCTTGGATGCTCATATTTCCACAGACATTCCTCTCTCTACTTCTCTCACCACCCCACTTTCATGGACCGATCACTCTCTCCTCTCATCTCACTTGAAGCTTTCCTTTCACTTAGTACTGGCACTCCCTGCACTGCCTCCGACCTTCAAGGTCATCCGGTCTATGAAAAAAGTGTCAGTGGCTGCCTTTGCCTCCATCTACTCTCCTGCTACTACTCTTGAGGCTGAGTCCCACCCTGAAACAGACCTCTCTAACTTTCACCTCTCCATCTCCAATACCCTCGACATCCTTGCCCCGGTCATGTGGGTCTGACTGAAGCCTGCCAAAAAGTGCAAATCCTGGTACAACTCTGACCTGGCTGACCTTAAAAACAAGTGCATGGCAGCCGAACATAAATTGGGATCTTCAGGCGCAGCTTCTGACAAACTGGCCTGCTGTCTTCTCCAAAGGCAATATAGACTCAGCATCCGGTCCAAGGAAAGAGTCCATATTCAAGCCTGCATCTCTGCGGCATCAAACAAAGCAGCCAAACTTTTCAAAGTCTGTAAGAAACTGGCCAATCCTACTGCAGCCTATTCCACGTCCACCCATGCACTTTGCTCAGCCCTGGCTGCACACTTTACCACCAAAACACGGGACATCCTTTCCTCTCTCCTCCACAACCACTGCACAATCATCTCCTGGGCCCCCCTCGGATACCCCCATCACTCCCCTTTTCTCCTCCCTCTCCCCTCACACTCATGAAGGGGTCTCTCGACAAGTCCGGTCTATGAAAGCGTCTTCCAAACAGGTGGACCCTTGCCCCTCCAGAACCATCAAGGACAACATTGACCCGCTAGCTCCTGCCTTGACAGACCTCTACAACCTCTCATTCACCACTGGGGTCTTCCCCACGCCTCTCCAGCACTCTCTTGTGCACCCACTACTCAGAAAACCCTCTGCCGATCCTACTATTCCAGCTAACTATCACCCGACCTCCATCACTGCTTTCCTGGGCAAACTCCTGGAGAAGTCGACTATCTCTCAGCTTAACATCCACACGGAATCTGTTGGTTGTCTCCACGACCATCAGCCTGGCTTTAGAGAACCGAGAGGCACGGAAACTGCTCTTCTGAACACCTGTGAAGACCTGCTCTCAAACCTTGACACACAGCTCTCTTTCAGGCTACCTTCGACCTCTTCCTCCTCCTCTCACAGACTGTCTGAAATTCAGTCCTGGTGTGCTGCTAATGATCTCTGTCTTAATCACAGTAAGACCGAGGTTGTCCTCACTGGGACCCCTGCTACTGTTTTCCCACTGTCACTCTGGCCAACCACCCTTGGTCCGCCACCATCACCCACTAGTGAGACAAAAGACCTGGGGGTCATCTTTGATTCTACTCTCTCCTTCTCTTCCCACATCTCAGACATGTCCAAAAAGTTCCACTACCAGCTGCACCTCCTCAGAGGTATTCTACCTTTTCCCACCTTCCCCGGAAGCTCACTGTCTCCAGTGCCCTGGCTCTCTCCAGACTGTACGACTGCAATAATCTCTTTCTCAATCTTCCAACATTTACTCTTCGACCTCTTCATTTTATCCAGAACAGAACCGCAAGACTTATCCTTGGCCTCAAGCCCAGGGACTGCATCTCTCTGGCGCTGAAATCCCTCCTTTGGCTTCCAGTGGCTGCTAGGATCAAGTTCAAGTTCCTCTGCATAGTCCTCAAGGCTTTCTGGGTCCGTGGCCCGCACTATCTACAACACTCTCTTCCTAAATACTCTCCTTATATCGCCCTCTGCTCTGCTTCCTCCAACTCTCTGCGGGTGAGCTGTTTTTCCAAACAGAGATTTGTGGGTAGAGGTCCTTATCATCTGCAGGTACCTCCCCCTGGAACAGTCTACCTGTCTCACTCTGTCTTGAGCCGGACCTCCTTCAGTTCTGGAAACTCCTGAAGACATTCCTCTTCTCTTCCTCCTTGTCTCTCTCTCTCCCTTGCTAACCTACTTCCTCCTCTCTCTTGCCTCCCACCTTCGTTCTCATCCCCAACTTGCTCAGTCAGCTGACTAGTCACCTGGTGCACCTCCAGAGGGTGTCCAGTCATTTGGTCGACTGGAAACTGGTCGAATGACATTTGGTCGACGCAATTTGGTCGAAAACCAAATGGTCGAATTTTTTTTTTTTATTTATATATTTATTTTTCGGGTTTTCGTTTTTTAAAAAAAGGGGTTTTAGAGAAAAAAAGGGGGTTGGGGGACCCCCCCAAAAAATAAAAAAAGGGGTGAAAATAAAAAAATTAAAAAATTCGACCATTTGGTTTTCGACCAAATTGGTTAGACCATTTGTCTGGTCGACCAATTTTTTTCGACCAAATGTCTGGTAACCCCTCCAGAGCCTTACAGGTCCCAGGTTCCCCCGCCAGTCCTGCACTTGCATCCGGGCCTCTGCACTCTGCCTTGCACTACTGCACTTGGAATTACCTTCCATGAGAGCGGCTCCCACTCTGCACTTAATCCTGGCCCCTGCTGGACTGGGCACACTTGTCCCGCCCCCTTCCTCACACTTCCGCCTGCGCACTTGCAGAGCCTTGTATGTACTTGATTTAGTCTGTCTGTCTTGTCCTCCTCTATCTCCCCTCCGTAGCTGGCTTTGCTTGAATGCATAGGCGCATTGTCGACATTCCTTTATTGTTTTCTATGTTCTTCCCACTATACTAGTTATTGCTGTTCGATCATTCAGAATCCTCAAGGCATAAGAATGACAATGATATCCCCTTGTTCCATTCCCGCCTTGAAGCACTTTGGAGTACTTCACTTGTGTATAAGCGCTTTACAAATAAACAATTACAATTTGCAATTACATGTGATTAAGTTCAGCCTTACAATGCAAATATGTCATGATTTTAGCGACAAAATGGTGTCTCCTTGGACACCTCCATTAGTGGCCCCTGGGGCCTCTACCAAGAATTGCGTTATTGTTCCAGTGACCCTCCCTCAATTCCCAAATCACTTAATTTGGCATGCAGAAATATATTATCATCAGTCAGTCACTCCACCAGAGAAAATAGCATAACAGACTAACATGCATTTCCTGCCCTGTTGCTGCCAATCAGCACTATCACAAATGAGAATGAGTGAAACTCTTTGCTATGCCTGGAGATGCTATCCCATTGAGTCTTCTATAACACACCTTCTCCATTTTTTACAGTTTCTTGGAGCTTCAGGATCTGTAAGTGGTGGACTAGGGCACTAAAAGAGGGCAGGGACCCGATTATTTGTTGCAATGTTATGTGCAGATCTGAAAAGATACAGAAGCCTGTAGTGTGTACATTTTGTGACTTGTCTAGAGCATGGGTTCATTTGTGCTCCAAGTTGCAGATTTAAATTGTACGGTTGACCGTTGTTTTTCAGAGTGTGGAGAGTTGTGTTTGTGTATCTGGTGGCTTAGTGTGGATTTTAGGGACATTTATGATATGATAGGTTATTTATAACGCGCTTAATACCCAGAGGTTTCTAAGCGCGGACCCGGGGATCGAACTTGTGGTGCTCCGTATCGTCTTGCTTCCAAGGCGAGCACGTTGCCTACTGAGCTATCCACCCTGATCATTTAGTGTAGATATGTCTTCTGGTGGTGTACGTTTCATTGTGTAACTTGTGTTATTTTGCTGCCCTAGTTGAGTGTCGAGATGTGTTAGGCTATGGGCTGCTATGTCATGGGGACACTATGCCATGGCATAAATTGAAGGGCCACAGTATCTGGTCAGTTTCCTGGGACCTCCTTTCTGAATACCCGCTGGCACCTCAAAGACAATGAAACTCTTGCACCCCTCAATCTTAGGTGGGACGATGCAGCTGGATATTCAACATGAACTGTCAACTGACAAATCCAACCATGCACCACATCGCAACCACAGCAACACCATGCTTGCAGATGCCATCCAAATGTGCATTTTGTATTTAAAACCTATCATGTTTTGGTGGCAATGCCACTGGGCATTAAATTGCACCATCGGCTGCTAATTTGACACTAGCTCACAAAAAAACATTCCTTTGGGAACACGGCAATGGGACACCATACAAACAACTTCCTCTCACGCCCACCAATTCTCTCACGGTAAACCCCTTGCTCTACCATTGGACGCGTTAGCCCCCAAAGCTTCGGCGCCCTTGGTGGTGCCCTTGAGCACACTTGACATGCCGCAACGCCGGGTCCCAGCAGCCGTGCCAGTATCTTGCAGCCTGCCTCTGCATGCTTCTGCAGTTTAATCTATGCGTCGTCTGGAGGTCGCCGGTGCATCTATGTATAATATCGTTCAACAGGTAATGAACTTGCTGCAGAGATCTGATTGGTCCCAGGCTTCAACCTCAGATAGAAGAAGGTTCCCTTCCAATGTTGATACAATGAGTTTGGGTGAGTTGAGTGGTAACAACGCACACTGCTAAGGTGCAAAGATGAAAAGTGAGTTAATAATGATAACAATAATGAGTTAAGTAGTGATTGGGGAGTCCTGTCCAAATGTGGGTGATTGGGGAGCCGATTCCTCACTGCAGCAAGTCACTTTCTGAGTATTTCACAGTGAGTTGCTTATTTTGAAAGCAAACCATTTAAAAAACTTGATTCCAGCCCTGCCCTCAAACAATACAATGCATGGAACAAACTTTTAGCCCCATCCCCACCCGAAAGAATCCTGTGTTACCCACTACCACCACCAAAAGCTCGCATTACCCGCAAATCCCCTTCTCCTTGTCCCAGTGCTTACATATCTGCACAACGTTGGTCTGGCGCCAGGCCCTTCCCACACCTGCAGCCAATGTGTTTGTCTAATCCTATATACCCCACCCTCACGTGGTCTAAAGCCGCCACAGATGTAGCAAACCTAATGTTTGCTGCTCGCCAGCCTTGGACTTGGGCTTGGACAGGATTGGGACTTGCTGAGTTGTGTCATCGTCTTCCTGCGTTCTCACTGCTGGGCCAGGGGGCACGTTCGCCACCACACACCAGTAGGTTGGGGGCTCTGGAGGAGACTGCTACTGGGGCCGCAGGGTCTGGGTTATGGGAGTGCGGCTGCATACTCCGGGCATGACCATCTGGACGCGGTGGCCTGGTGCTCAACGTACCCCCACAGAGGAAGAGAGCAGGGGGCAGAACACCTGTCCTTTGCGGGGGCTGATTTCTGACCTCCCTCTCTGTAAACCTTTGGTTGCTTTCCGGATTTGAACGGTCTTTAAGCAGGTATGTGGACGGCCGCTCTCTGGGAGTGTGTGCTGTGAGCAGGATGGAATCTCGCAAGAGGGCTAAGCACTGGCGTGTGGTCTGGAATCTACTTTTTCTCCTTCCTCCTCTTCCGAGAGTCCCTGGGTCGAGAAGGAATGCTCTAACAGAAGTTAGAAGCCTTGGCTCATGATGTGCTACAAGAGGAGCAAAGACGCCCAGTCAAGAAGGCAGTGGGAGGAGGAATCCTCCTTCTTCTTCCTCCAGCTCCTCTGATTCCTCATTTTCAGTCCTATCCACTGCTGACGAGGAGAACCCTAAGCAGAAGTAGTTTGAGCAAGTAGCAGGGGGTCAGGTACTGAAGTATGTTGCCACCAATATGCAGGTTGCGGACTCAGACCTGATAACCCTTAACCTCAGAGCCACAGTGCACCAATTCAAAAAGACAGTTAAAAAGGAGCTACCTTTAGTAGAGGACATCAGGGACAAGCTGCTCCTTGAGTGGAAATGTCAGACCGGATTTCGGTGCCCAGGTTTCTGTGCACGCTCTACCTGCTAAGGTATGACGGGCAGTGGCCCTGGAAACAGATAGCCATTTGTCCAGGCTCTCAAGGTGTTCACCTGTGACTCCTGATGAAGCGGCAGTGGGTGACCAAAAAGATAAAAAGGTGGATTCTGCTCTAGGGATAAGATATTCTGGGGTGCACCTTGCAAAGCGCGCGCCGCATACACCACCTGTACTGCTCAGGTCCTATTCGATGACTTCCTGGAGCTCTGTGGAAGAATTGAAGATGGTGAACAATGTTCTGCACTATTGTATGCCATGCAGCACTAGGCAGAGTTCCTTTCTTATTTGGCATACGATGGCGTGCTTGCCGCCACCATTGTTATGCGGACCACAGTGTCTGAGAGACGACACATTCATGTCAGGGAATGGCAAAATGACAATTCGCAGAAAATTGTGGGGCTCAGACTGCCTAGTCAACAGACCAAATTTTGAGGAATAATTGGAGGAGAACGTTCATCCCATTCATAAACAAGAGAAACATTCAAGCATGCTGAGGAAGAAGCAGAAGACAGTCATTGAGGCATGACTCCTTTTCTTCCGGACGAGGAGTTGGACAAGATGATAATCAAAGTATTCCCAGTTTTCACCAATCACAGTTTCCTGATCAACTGGAAGAAGTCACAGCGCTGTCCTTCCTAGGATCTGGTATACATCGGGTACCGCTTTCAAACCCAGCTGGGCTGAGTGTTCCTTCAAGAAGACAGAGCTATCAGGATCACTGAAGAGGAAGCAGTTCTCAAAGGTCCAAGGTCTACCGGCGTCAAGGGTCTCCGTAACTCTGTGGGTGACATTGCACCCTTGCCCTATCCTAAGGCATCTACACTCCCATTGCCGTCCAGCCTCTCAGGACTTTGAGAAGATCATTCCAGTCTTCCCCACAGTGGTGAAGAGCCTGCAGTGGTGGCTGCAGGAGGATGGGAGTTCCGTTCAAACCGCTGCTTCCTGTGGCGATTTACACC
This sequence comes from Ambystoma mexicanum, assembly GCF_040938575.1. Taxonomy (NCBI): domain Eukaryota; kingdom Metazoa; phylum Chordata; class Amphibia; order Caudata; family Ambystomatidae; genus Ambystoma; species Ambystoma mexicanum. The sequence continues at coordinate 247,110,350 of NC_090926.1, read as the reverse complement.
CATGCCAGTTGTCGAGGTTGGGGGGGGGGCAGTGATTGGGACCATGACTATTCAAGGGCAGCAGTCTAATAGTTTGTTTGTCACTTTCGGAGGGACTCACAGGAGTCAGAAGGTGTGATTCCTCTGCCTGATAAGGTTATAAGAAGCTTTACCAAGGGAATGGCAGCTTCCTGGGCCGAAGTAAGAGCGTCGTCCTTGTTGGACATTTGTAGAGCGGCCACATAGTCTTCATCTAACCTTTGCCCACCATTATCGATTGACTCATTCTTGATGGTCTTCAAAATGGAAGAAATTGGTGGCTGTTCAAGAGCACTACTGGGGTGTGCAGGGCAGATTCTGGCCCAGCCAGTCAGGTTCCTTTTAGAAAACACTTCCAGCATGTCTTTCTTGAACTGGCAAGGGGGAACGAGGTCCGTTGGTCTGGCCAACATTGCCCACGAAGTGGTAGCTTGGGCGAGAGGTGGCTTTTATCCCTGAAAGCAGCTCACATCAGGAGGATTCACAACACCATAGTAGATTCCCTTAGCAGGAACCTTCCATCTTCTCAAAAGCTGTCTCTCAGTGCAGAGACCTTCTCTCTCTGGTAGCCCTGGTTGGCCTTCCGATCATCAATATATTTGCCTCCAGTCTGAATCACTGTCTTCCGAAGTTCTGCTCCAGGAATGTGGAGGCGAGGGCATGGGCAGAGGAGGATTTATCTATTCCTTGGCCAGCAGAGTTGATTTTTCTGTTTCCTCCGATCCCTCTGCTGGCCAGGATATTGTGGATCAAGCACGACAAGGATGATGCGCTGTTGGTAGCATCCTATTTGGTGTGCAGGGTTTGGTTTTCTCTCTTGGTCCGGAAGGCCGTGGATCGGCCAGTTTCTTCCACCCCATCCTCCTTTAATCTTCAAAGTAGATCAAATGCCACAACAACTGGCATTGGGGGTTTTGGTTTTTGAGAGGGAAGAATTGAAGCGGAAAAGCTTGTCCTCCCCAGTTTCCTTAGCAGTCCAGGAGTTGAGGACACCTTCTCTGTTGAAGGGGATTGTGGGGCCTTCGCTGGCTGGTGTCTATGGAATATCCTTCTCCCATTAGACTGCAGGCCCTGTGATGTGGCTAGGCAGGATATCAGCTGGGGCTTCGTGTATCCTCACTGAGGGCTCAATGGGCTGTGATCTGGATGGTCAGAGTTCTTTGGGTGGTGGCCCCTGAGTCTCCTCAGATCATGGCCAAGTTGTTCTGCAATTTGTCTTTGACACAGCCCAGGATAACATGTCTCTCCTCTACTTTGAATCTCCCCATGGTTTTGAGGTCTCTACAGAGCCCTCCATTTGAACCTTTTGGCACCATTGACATGAATTTCCTGACCATGAAGGTGGTCTTTTTAATGGACATTGTTTTGATTCAGAGGATCCGAGAATTGGGGGCCCTCCTGTGTACTTCTCTGGTCTTTTTGGTTTCACCTGAGGCCATTGTCTTAAGGTGCAACCTTACATTTCGCCCTAAGGCTTTCTGGGGCCTGGGACACTGCTATATCAAACTCTCTCTTCCTAAATACCTCCCTGCTAGTGCCCTTTGGTCTTCTAGCTCCAGCTCTCTGCAGATCAGATGCTTTTCCAAGCAGAGAGTGGGGGGTAGATCTCTCTCTTCCGCAGGATCCCCCCTCTGGAAGGGCCTCCCTGGCCCTCTCGGACTTCCTTAAGTTCCAGAAGCTTCTCAATACCTTCCTTTTCTCCCTTCCCTCTCCCCCTCCCCTTTTAATGTCCCCCTCTGCCACATTTTGACTGGCTGCCTGGTTCCTTCTGATTCGAACAGGGCACCAGGACCTCCTCGCCCAGTCTACCCCTGCTTCTCGGTCTCCCCTGACCTACCCCACCCTCAACCTGCACTAGCCCTTCCGGCCTCCCTCCCCCTACTGGGCCTGGCTGGGCCTGCACACCTATTGAGCTCATCATGTCCTGTCTTCGCACTAAGCATGTGAACCTTCTTTCCCTGCACTCGCTGCTTTCCCCTGGCACTAGTCCACCTGGCCTCCCCTTAGCACTCACCTAGCTCAGGGGCCAACTTCCCCCCTTCACCATCCCTCCCAGCACTTACACGCTCTCCACTCCGACCTGCACTTTCTTTCCTTCCTTAGCATTAGCGAAGATTCTGCTCTGACCGGCACTTTCCCCCACCTCCCCACTCCCCTGCACTCTTGTTACTGCACTTGCATAATCAAGGCGTAGTAGGACTGTTTTTATGTTTCTTCATCTGCCATCCCCACACCCCTCCCTTCTGTCTTGTTGTGCCTTGAAACACTGTTTGCTGTACAGGCGCATTATAAATACTCAATAAATAAATAAATATGGTTGTCTCCACGTTCATTTGTCACAGGACATTGTTATCCTGTCTCTGTCTGAGGGCCTATCTGCAGAGGTTCGAGCTCTGATGAGCTGTTTGGATGTGAGGGAGGCTCTTTTGGGGTATTTGGACAGGTCTTTTAATAGTTTGTTTGTCAGTTCCGGAGGGACTCACAGGGGTCACAAGGTGTCATGCCTCTGCCTTGTACGGTGGTGGGAAGATCTACCAAGGAAATGGCAGCTTCCTGGACTGAAGCAAGAGGGGCATCTTTGTTGGACATTTGTAGAACAGCCAAGTAGGCCTCTCCTAACCTTTTCCCACCATTATCGCTTGACTCTTCCGGGAACGGCAGATCATGGGTTTGCTTCTGCTGTATTGTGATCTATCATTCCTTGATGCAATTGTGCTGTCTGATCTTATAAGTCAAAGGCAAACTGGGTTTGCAGTATTCTTGAATGGGTCGTGTAGTTTGGCTCGGGTGGACAATTGGACCGGTCTTGGGGATACTTCAGATATGTAAGGGTAGGGACGAGAAAGAGGGGATGTGGGGGTAATGCTCCGATTACTTACTGGTAATGTTCATTACACCTAGTCCTTCTCTTCCTCATAACAATCCGGACGCTCGCCGCTTCCACCCGAGGGTAGCGTTGTGACTGGTCTTGGTTATGGGGTAGTTGTTTTGCTGCATCCAGGGTGGCTTTCTGCCCCTCGGGGGAGCGGGAAGTAAGATTAGAAAAATAAATGAATATCCATGTGGGAAGGGGCTGGGGACAGACCAACGTCCTTCAGATATATAAGGACTGTGACGAGGAAGAGAAGCACAAGGTGTAATGAAGATTACCGGCAAGTAATCAGAGCATTTTGTAAGGGGCGTGAATATCCTGGTTTTTCCTCATCTATTACACGGACCTAGATGAAACCCATAGTGAATTGGCTTTTGCTAGTAGCAGGCATAGAGAGTCAGATGTTCCAAACTTCACGTTTCTTTGGAGACATGCGCAGGGCGTGGATGGCCATCCAGTGCAGACTCCTGGAATCATGCTGTGCAGGAATGCCCCGAAGCTCCAGTAGCAGCCATGGCTCATCCTCGGAAGCATGGCAGATGGAAGTGTGAACAAAATGACGCTATGGCTCCATGGAGCGACCAACATTCCTAAACAATCGTTTTAACGAAAACTGTCACCGTTGGGAAAGTCAGGATTTGAGCACGTTTTTTATTAGCTTGACCCTTTCCTGTACTCAGAGCCGCGGGTCTGAGTTGTTATTATTTAGCACAGTGCTGCTTACAGAATAACTATGATGCATCGACTTGGTGTTTAGAGCAATGGTTTGCTGTGTTGGTGGTGATGTTTGGAATGGGCCTCTTCTAAGGTCTAGCTATGATTTTACTACTTCATGCTGAAAACATTGTAGCTGAGTGTGTCTGGCTGACCTTTTACAGTGGTAGAGCCCTGCCATCTTGGCTCGTCTTGGGTCATGGTTTAGCAGTCGCCAGCGTCAAGGTCTACATGAACGTGTGACAGTGGCACGCAAAGCCAGGGAAGAGAATCAATTTCTCTTTGCTGCTGGTGCCTTTAAGGATAGCAGGATCTCAACACTTGCTTTCTTTTTTTAAACATCGAACATAACAAAGATGTTCCATTTGATTTGTAATTGAATTATAATGTCCCCATTCTCATCGCTGACACCACACAAAAAGAACGCGGCGCCCGAGGCAGCGCGTCCGCCAGAGACCAACTGGTTATAATTTTCTGCACATAGCAAGGTAAAGTTCCATGGTAGACACTTTATTTATAATATTATAAATACTATACAGTACATTGCAAACATATACATGATACAGAATTTCTGCACAGTAGACAATATCTGTTCAAAAGCATTCCATCACGCATCTCTCTGGCCTTCCTGTAAATTGAACAGCTTCTGTGTGCCCTCTCACTCTGTGAATGTGTTTGTGGTAGGTCGAGCGTTAAACATGGACGGCCATATGCTCTGCAAAGCGCAGTCAGTCTGCAGCATCTTTTAAGCAAGACAGTTCAACGTGGAAGCACAACATGCAATTAATGTCATTGGAGGGGGATTAAAGGGGAAATGTCATGGAATCGAAGGCGTCCTTAGCAGCCAAGCTGGCCATTTTAAGCAGCTGAGCTCCCATCATTCATCAGTGAATCGCAACGTTGCAGGAAGAAGAGTTCAGGACAGGCAGTGGGCCCGCCCTTTCGTTGCATCCTCTGGCAGAAGTGTCAGTATCCGGGGATGAGGTGCAGAGATCCAGTAAAAGTGGCTCCAGACCAAGGCACAGCAGGAGTGATATGGAGATGTGGGGAGCATGTTCCTACTGTCTACCTGCAGTGGTCACTCAGTGCCACACGGGTAACTCTCTCTGCATGATGTTCTTTCTGGCTGTGGATCACCCACCTGCCAATAAATGGGTGAGGGGGTCCAACACACTCATGCCTCATTGGCTGGAGATTGGCTCAGTGTACAGCAAAGTCCTGCAATATCAGCCTGGCCAGGGGCGTTTTGGTTCTTCAGAGTCTCACAGCCCCTGTCTATATGTACAGGAGATTTTGAAGAGACATGCTTAAGACCCCCCCTTCCTTCATGTGGGATGTGGGAAAGTGTGGCTAACGAGAGTGTGGTTTCCATGATCTAAGGGGCATCCGATGTGTCATTGGGGTTAGCGTTCTTCACATTCAGGGATTTCAATCTACTGCCTGGGACTTCTCAGAAGATGGATACATTACAGCTACCTTTCAAACAGCCCCTGGTAAAGCGCCTATGGCTTCCAGTGCGTAGCAGAGTTTGTGGGACATAGTGAGATCAGTTGCACAGGACCACCCAGTCAAGGCGCTAATATGCTAAACAGGGAGGCTTTGATTTCTTAATGCAAATCCGGCTCCCATCGCCCACCATGTAAATCATGTGAGAGAGAACATATGTGGCTTCTGAGATTTCTCTGGCCTTTAAAGTCTCCCCTGATTTTTGTGGTTAGTTTACTCACCCGGCTCACTGTCAGCATAACAACCAATGTACAAATACACAGACAAAGAATCTGTTCAGAATGGTGTGGACGTAGCACTTCTATTTCAGGTAAATGGCACTGCACATGAACCACACTCCTAATGAATAGACCGTCCATCCAGGAGAGCCTGGATCACTTACATTTAAAACACCATTTTGTATCACAGCCTGGGCATTGGCTCAGAACTTCTCTGTGTTTCTGGGCAGGGTTTGGGTGGAGTACAGCTCGACCTGTTGCCTCTTGGGGTCTCGATGGTTTTCCCAAGTCTGCTCCTCAGGTTCGTAGGTTCCTTTCAAAATCGCCAATCGGTCCGAGAGGTCCCTCGAGTAGGGGCAGAGGATGTAGTTGTAAACCAGAGAGGCCAAAATTCCTCCGACACAGGGCCCCACCCAGAAAATCTGTAGAAAAGGGAAATGGAGAATGAATACCAGGCTAGCTGCTACTACAGCTCTGTTTTTGAATTCACAGTTATGTAGTTCACACACTTGAAAGACCACACATATTTATCCTTCCTCTTAAACTATCCTCCATCGCCAGAAACTGGGCACATGGCCAGTGATCAACAAAAGGATAGCACAAAAACCATATTGTAGCCCTAGAGAGTGTTGTCCTGGAAATAAGAGGAGGACACATTCCTTCCTTTTCCCAAACACCATAATCAGAGCACTCATGGCATATACTCGTAATATTACAAGACACATTCTTGGACCTGCCAAAGGCCTGGGTCTAGGTGTCCAGTTCATCCCTCAGAAGAGTGACAACACCTGCAACTAGTATGTCTGTAGGGTGTCTGTTCTATCTTCTAACAGTGTACCAAGTCCAGTCCTCGGACACCGGTTGAACGTCTTTCTTCCCAACCATTAGTGGGTGGCCATGCGAGTGTGATGAATGTTAAAGAGCGTGAGTGAGTGGAATAATAATGAGTGAGTGCTCGAAAGTGTGAGTGAGCGAGTGAATTGATAACTGGGATTGTGTCTGAGAGTTGGGAAGAGGGGTGAGTGAATAAAAGTGAGATGGTAGGTCAGTGAATTCTCTCTGTTGTTTTGTGTTTGAACAGGATTTCAGCCACATTTATTCTGGCCTGTTTTTATAGACGTAGAGTGATATCCCATTTCATTTTCCTTTACTCAGAGGTAAACAACTCTGTGCCCTGATCATAACTAAAGTCTTCAGCCCGTTTAATGAATTTAATTGCACTTATTCAACCCTTCCCAGTTTATTGAAATCCTTTTTGTCTTGTATGGTGCCCACAATGGATCCAGCCCAATATTCGAAACATGGCCCATCTCTAGCCTTGTGCAGTACCCTGGTAAATATGGCCGTACCACTTGCACTGCAGGGTAACACAGGCCCGGCTTAGCAAGCCGTGGTGCAGCATTGTGATTGGCAGCTCGGCTTGCTATCCCTGAGCCTCACTAGACCCTTTGCTTCTTTTCTTGAGTATCACCCCGCATCTCCCCGTTTTGCTTGCTCGTGGTCATTGAGCTCTTGTGACATAAGTGCATCACCCACATGCAACAGGATTAAGACTAGAAGCCGCATTTGCCTCTGAGGATCCCTGTGTGTCATGATGAGCATTTGCAAACGCCTAGATTTATTTCAATTACTAACTTCCTATTACGTGCTTTCCCTCTTCCACTCTTTTTTTTCACAAACTTGCTCCCACCTTGAATTAGCTCCTTGTTTCCTATTTCAACATATTGAGAATCTGTCTCTCTATATATACTCTGGCCATTGCCATCTGCTGCTTCCAGCTCAGTGTTAATCTTCCTCCTTTCCTGGAGCCAGATCTTCTGGTCACACAAATCCTCTTCTGAACCTTGTTAACATGTAATTGACACCATTAACCCGAGGAAACGAGCATTCTTCGTCTTTGCTCGTCTATTCCCAGTAGACTTGACCAAGTTCCTAACTGTCTATGCCACTGTCTCATGCCCAGTTTTAAGCGCTTTGAAAGACATTGTGTATAGGCGCTATATAAATAAACAATCGTATCATATCATATCATGGTAAGCAAAGTGATTAGCTCCCCACATGTCCGCTCATCCTAAGTACCTTGAGCAGGCCGACCCCCTAAATCCTTGCCACATAGTGCGGCAGCCCGGCACGGATCTGCTTGGCTCTACTTGTGACAATTTAGTGACCATACACCTAACATATTTCCTATCTCTCACAATCCCAACCTGAACCTGGCAGCTTATTTGTGCTTGTGACGTGGAGCATAGCTCTACAAGGCTCGCTGTTCCCATGTGAATTTCTCATGTGTCGATGCCTGGCGGTGTATGTACAAACAGATAAGTGATTGTTACTTACCCACTGATTGGTGAAGTTTGCTGTAATCACTGCAGGTCCAAAAGATCGAGCAGGGTTCATGGAGCATCCAGTGAAGTAGATCTGAAAACCAATAACGATGAATATTTAATACGGGAGTGGATTCCTTGAAGAATACCTCTGTACTTTAAAGCTCCTGCACTTGCCCAAATCTCTCATGCGACCCTTTTTCAAGAGGAGTAAACCGCAGGAACCCTTAATGTCTGGAAGCCATCTCGTTACAGCGGGAGCTGCAATGGTCTCTACTGGCAGAGGTGTAAATTGCAGGAGCCCCTGAGGCACTTAGTCCCTGATAGTTCATCATTGTGCATCCTTTTGAGCGCATTCAAGAATCAGCACTGACATGCTTCCCGGCTGTATAGCTCTTAGTGAAACTAGGAACACTGAAACCCCAGCAAATGCCTCTGGGTCCTCAAGTTTGCTCATGTCACCTCCCTGGGGATGTCCTCGGCTATGATTCCCCCACAGGGACATTTCATGTTTTTTCTTTGTGACAAAATGGGGTGCCAGTGAGATGCTAAGGTTGACTTGACGTTATCATATGTTGACTTATACCGCGCACCCTTACCACTCCAGGGGCGGTCTCCAGGAGATCACGTGGCTCTTCAAGAAAAGAGGGCAGGGTGTGTTTGTGAGGATAGAATTATAGAATAGGTTCAGAACCAGGAGAAACTGGCCTTTGTGTGTGTTGTCTTGCGGGTGAGTTGGTTGTGTGGCCTGGCTAGTTGTATCCGTAAGGGTAAAACTCATGGCCTCCGTTATGTACTAGTGTTATGTTGGGTGTGTGTATCATGTGCGGTTTGGCTGGTAGTATACTTGTGCGCACTGGCTTGTTGTGTCCGTAAGGGGAGGGTCCAGTGTTGTGGTTGTTTGTTGTATATAGGAGAAAGTTATGTTGGTGTGTGTTTTAGTGCATTTAGTGCTTCAAATGGGCAGGTCCTAAGCAGCCCTCAGTACCTACATGTCTCATTTTTGCCAGTATTGAATACCAGGCCTTCTCCAGGCTTAAGCAGAGTACTGGTACTCAAGTATATGAAAAGGAGAACATATTTTTCAAATGTGTACCAAGATGAGTACCCGAGCCAGCCACTGTCCTGCAGAATACATTTGGGGCCCAATTACCAACCTGCAAAACACTATTTGGTATGTATAAAGGGTGACACTGGAGGGCATTGGGCCTCATTCCGAGGTTGGAGGTAGTCATGGCGCTATTAGCACCATGACTACCTCCAATACCGGTACCGAGTCCGCCCTCGTTCAATGGGGACTTACCGGTCTATTCCGACCTTTGCGGGACCGGTAAGTCTCCATTGAAAAAGCCATTCCCCATTCCCATTTCAGCCCCCACAGGGCTCAATGGGAAGGGGGGAGGCGCTAATAACAGTACTGCAAATTGCGGTACCATTATTAGCTCTGAAGTCCCCTAACAGGCCCCGTCCATAACGCCTGGTAAAACCATGCGTTAAGGCGAGGGACCCGCTAAGGGACCTCGGAATAGGGCGCAAAGGGATTACCGGCACCGATGTCCTTAACGGTGCCCGGTATCCCTTTGCGCCCACCTCGTAATGAGGCCCATTGTGTCAAATCCTGTCTTCCACACATATTTTGTTGCTGTGCCAATGTTTAATATATTCGGTGTATTAGTGAAAGCCTACCATGTGGGATGCCGAGTTTACTGAGTGCTGTGCACAGACTTCTGATTTGTTATAAACTCCTCCACACGTGATGTGGCAGGGCATTGGAGACGTATGTGGCCTGCTTGGGTTGTATCTGCATGGACGTTCTGCAGTTTTGATCATTGAAAGAAAGTACACGTGCCTCAGATATAGTTGTCCCTGTGCACATCTGCCTATGCAGAACGTGGAGGGTTCTCCATGCCTTGCCAGGAACTTTTAGGCCCACGTGTATTATGGGAAAGACAAAATTACAATTTCTTGAATATTTTTTTTTAAAACAGGATTGGGTGACTTTTTCGAGCATGGCATGAGGAAACGTGATTGAAATGTCACTGAAATGTTCGTTTGCAGAGTGTGTTCGTTGCCTTTGATGCTTTGTTGGAACAGGGAGCTTTCTTGTGATCAAATCTGCATCGAACTGCACCAGGTGTATTGCAACGACTTTCTGGCAGCACTGAAAAACTGAAAATGTTTGCATTTCACAGCCCAATCTAGGCAGGGTATGTTGCCCTCAGTAAAATCTGCAAAGCAGCGTGTCTGAATAAGCAGGATTGAAGCCAAGTATAAACACCTAGCCCATTGTTTCAAGTACATGACACCTGACTGAGTTGTTTCACTGCGTCATTGTTCCACAGCACTGGCTCAGCAAAAAGAGGGGCTTGCGCAGCGAACCCGAGAGTGAGGACATGAGTGGGGAGGGAATATGGCGGGATTGAATGGGAGATGAGGGGAGAAACATGGAACAGTACACAGAGAGGGAGGCGCACAGGGCAGTCACACTTTTAAAGACAGACCAATAGAGAATCCACAAATTCGAAGGGACACAGAGTGAGATTAATATAAATGTTCCGGGAGCCCGATGCCAGATTAATTTTCATTCTCTGCCGCGGCTGAGCCCCGGCTCACTTAAAGCTTAGATGACTGAGTACCTCTGCACGTCAGTTTTTCATTTAAACACTTCATGCAACTGAGCAACCCACACCTTGTGGACTATATCCTGTTGGGCGAGTGCTTGACTGGCAGACTTCTGAGACGACCAGTGTTCCTAGTTGGCTCTTCCCAGGCAATTGTGTTGCAGGAGTTATGAGAAGTGTCAGCTCTCCTCCCTGTATGTGGCCTGCCTCACAATCCTTTATCCATGGAAGGATGGTGGGTTTGGATTTCCATACTAACACAACCTCCCACATTACTATTTACGATGGCAACTAGATGCAGGATCGCCACGTCTACGCAGCCTATCGTGCACCCTTCCAGCCGCCTTTCAAAGCCCACGTGACTGCATAATTGCCAAGGACACCGAGGAGGGATTGGACTGCAGCCGCTTCTCGCTTCCGGGCTGCCAGCCAACCAGCACGTGGCCTGAGCAGCATCCAGGGAGACGTCTGTGGAAACTATCGCGTTCCCCCACAGGAGTCGCTCGTCCCCATGCTCATTCACTCTATACATCGGTTTCTTCTACTTGAGTTCTAAACATATCAATGCTCGAAAGACGCTCGTCTGGAACTAAACGGTCCAATCTAAACTCTCCACTGAAAAATAACTGAATAGAAACAGGTTCTTTTTGGAAGATAAAAAAAATGAAGGCGGCATCACTGAATGACGGAGGGGCAGGGCACCACTAGCCCACCACTGGCTGGAGATCGGATCAAAAAGTACTGGCGTCAAGGCCTTCTTTCTTTGAAATTGAAATGTGTCACCACGCCTTGGGAAGTTACCTGTGCCTGAAATAGAAAGCTTAGCAGCTTTTAGTTTGAGTGGCCATCTCGAGCTTTCCTCTGCCTGCATTGCTTTATCTAGGATCTATCCACACAGTGAAGCCCCATGGCGGGGTTGATGGCATGCATCTATTCCCTCCCGAAGAAAGCATCAGCCTCACACTTTAAATGTGTACTTGCCGGCCAAACAGCCACGTTTTACTTTGCTTTCGGCTCCTTGGTGTGGACCAGCGAATATGCTTGGAGATGAATGTAGTTCACGGCGGGCTCATGTTATGCAACCTCAATGATTAAACCAGAGAAATAACCAATTGGAGTTTGCATTCCGAACCTTCTCTGCTATAATGTGTGGACTACACCGCTCCCTCGTATGGCTCTCCGCCAACTGTATGCAAGGGGTCGCTAATGGGTCCGGTGAGCCCTCACACATGTTCAGCCAGCCTCGAATATTGGAGTTCTCGTTGAGACCTTGTGCCCCCTGACCCATTTTGGCTCTTCTCACCCAACAATGTGCCTCCTCACTCCTGAGTTCTTTGTGACCCCTTAACACACTTGCCGGGCTCCTTTCCCCCCTCTGTGCCCATCACATTGGAGCAACTCCTTTTTACCACTCTCTTCACCCACTCTATTCAGCTACTCTCTGCACCCAACATGGAGTGGTGTCTAGAATCGGGGGGGGGGGGGGGAGGGCTACTGCATAATGGGGGCAACCACAGCCGAGCCCAGCACTGGGCAACTCAGCGTGGTGTACATGGTGACTCAAGGTAGGGAGGGACGATAAATAGGCTTGCACGTGGCCAGGGGGCTTATATGACTCCTAGTTTGCAGTCATGTTACTGTTATGGTGCTATTATACATGAAACAAGCAGAACGACCAGTGTGCATCGGGAGGGCCTACAGGTTTCAAACACTGTCATATTTAAAACGATGTGTTCCCAAAATACTCTTTTATTGTATGCAAAGCAGCCAGTAGCTGTGGTGCTTTCTCGTGTGGGAATTCAGTGCCAGTTGAAGATGCAAAATGGCCACCGGCAAGAGCCTTCCTTTACCACGTCCACCAAAATGGTGCCCACACCCACCCCCACCTTATTTCCAGAGCCCTCCCCAACCCCCCTAGATTTCGTATTCCACTTAAAACACTGTATATAACTGATAACACATGCGAATGTCATCGGAGGGAGCCTATTCTTGCGGGGGAAAGCCGTTCTTCAGAGAGTGCGCACTCCGGCAACAGGTGCCTCTGACCCACCTGTGCTGCTAAAGGCTTAACATTGACGCCTCATACGGAGGCTCGAATTGCCTCCTGGCTCCTACAGCACATCCTTCTTGAAAATATGTCTTACTCGATCCCTGTAGCACTGCCTGCTGGTACACAGGAGCACTGCTGCAGCGCGCGCCAGCCGCATCACCGTGTTGCCTTCATGCTCGCAGCGCCGCCTGCCGCCATGCACTGCTACTGCAAAAGTTTGAAGTACCCATCACTCTTCCAAGCAGTACTTTTTGTTGCTTTAATACTTGCAGGGTCTTCTGTTTGAGGAGACTGCAACTGATGTATTCAGGGGGACGTACGCCCCTGACCCCACAGTAGTGGATACATTGTACTAGATGTTGTGGTGCTCCCAGATGTGTTGGACAGTGACCGTTAATGGAGCACACGTGTTCTGTGGTAATTTGGGGTGACCCAAGCTGCATTTTGCAGTAAGAGCACACGGTCCCTTAATGAGACTTCGCGCGCTCCTTTCCACTCTCGCCAGAGTCTTTGGAACACCTGCTGCTACTGGATTTTCCTCAAACAAACAAACCACAGAGTTCAAGTGCTCAAGTACAGCAGCGTCGCCCACCCCAAAGCCCTCCCCGCGCCCAGAGCCCTCCCCGCTCCCAGAGCTACCGAAACTGGAGCGGAATGCTTACCCCAACCAGGTGTCCCAGGGTGACGGAGAGGCCGATGGACAGCGAGGGGGAGCCCACGTTATCGGTTCTGCGGCTGTCGGTGGTGGCAAAGATGCACAGGACCAGCTGGAACGTCAGGATGATCTCTACCGCCACAGCTTGGCCGACGGTCGCGTTGATGTTTACCTGGAAAAGCAGAGATTAGACAAATGTGAGCGCTGGTGTATATAGCAGCTGCTTTCGTAGCTCCCGCAGGGGGTGGTACAACGGCAGCCCGGGCTCGCTGCTCTCCCCAGCGGTGCCCTCACTCCACAGCAAAGAGGTGCACTGTATATGAGACCCCCACAGAGTGCACCTTTGCATGCAGCTGGTTGTGTAAGGAGCGCGGGAAGGCACAGAGGGTGTTAACGGGAAAAGATGCAACAGAGCAAATATTAGTGGAACGTGCCCCGGCAAGTCCAGTTGCACTATATTTTGATATATTTCGTGGAGGAGGAGGCCACTTTGGGCAGATATGCGCGTAGTAAAGGCGTACTAATTCCATGCGCGGTTGCTTTACCCAGGATGCTTTGCAGTCCGCCCCCCAAAGCACTACAGATTACAGGGGGATACGCGGCCACTGTTCCTATGTGAGTGAATCTAATCACACACACCTCAACAATTCAGCCTAAATTTTTGAATTCATCGTGACTTTAATGACCATATCCATCCCGACTACACATTTGGAGAACACCGTGGCAGGGCAAAGTACTGTACACTGTTAAAAAAAAGGGGGGCGGGGGCGATCAGAATGATTATAGCTGCACAGCTACCATGAGGTTAAACTGTCAGGAAATGCTGCTTGACTAATGTTCCTGCTTTCGAGACAAATGAGTTTCATCGCCATGCTATTTATGTATGTATTTATTTATTTCAATTGATGATAGCGCCCAGACTCGGAGGTATCACGGCGCTAGTGCATGCCTAGTAGCAAGCGATAGCGCACGATCATGACCAGATAGGCAGAATACATTTCATCCAGATTTGTGGATTAGTACAGTTTTCCGTTTTTTTCTGAAGACTAGGTAAATAGTGCTATGTTGCTGAATGGAAGGGCAGGCACAACCATACCCCTCCTCGCTGTAAATGCATGCGAGGGATTACTTACAGAATTGACGGCTAGGTTTCCCCGGATGGTTGGCGGAGCCACGCCATAGAGGATAGCGGCTCCAGCGATGGCCCCGACCATCTGGGCAATGATGTAGAAGACAGCACGCAAGATGGAGATCTGGGAGCCCACCAGGAAGGCCAGAGTGACCGCTGGATTCATGTGGCCTCCGCTAATGTGACCCACGGACTGGACCATGGTGGCAATGGCCAGCCCAAAGGCCATAGCGATCTGTAAAATGGTTGGCAGCGCCGCTGTCCATTTGAGTGCTGAACCCAGCCCAAAAAAGACAAATACAAGAGTGGCAAGAAATTCTGCAAAAATTGCACGGCCGAAGTCCAGAGAGCAAATTTCCTTCTTCATTGTCACGGCTGGAGCAGAAGGCCAAGAACAGGTGTTTGCTCTTTGTCTTAGTGTCGGATGCTGTTTCCTGCGAGAGGAGGGCACGGTATATATCTACAGGGAAAACAGGGAAGCATTCCAGAAAGGGGTGGCACCGACTGCAGAAGGCGGCCTGATGGCTCCTCAGTGTTCAAGAGGAAATTTTCCAGTTCCAAGGATTCCATACCTCCCTTGTTATGAAAGCGAAAGCTCATATTTTCACTCATGACATGTGTGGCGTCATATAGGCGCACGGCTGGATCGATGTTGGCAACACCCTGAGGAAACACCCACTTTAATTCTGGCCTTCATGCACTCAGGGGACGCTTAATGAGGGAGCAGGGCTAGTTGGTACTCTACATAGATACTGTACAGGGTGAAACAAGCTATTAATGAGGCTGCGAGTCATGTAAGCAGTAAAAGAGGTGCATGGAACGTTTCTCAGCTCATGTGACCAGGGCCGGATGAAACCCTGTCGAGCGAGGCCCCTAGGCAGTTGAAACGTCTGGGCTGCCCCTCGCAAATTATCTCCTAATACGTTTTTAATTTTCTGCACCACTTTATTTTAATTCGTTGTTGCGGGGCTCCTAAAAGGAGTGGTGCCCATAGACAGGTGCCTACTTGGCCTAATGGATAATCTGGCACTGGCTGTGACATCCCTGCACACAAACTGTGCTCTGTGTTTCCTTTTGCCAATTGAATCCATTGGCTGGAGACATCCTGGGGTAAACATGGTATGTACTACAGCTGTTGTAAATTGTCTGATTCTGGAGAAAGTGCCCCCTGATTTTTCAAGGACACAATGCACTGGGGGACGGACACAAGGCGTTTTACACATCATTTTAACCAACTAGTATGTTTTCCACTACAAATGTTTAGAGCCCTTCCCTCGAGTGAGCTACACGATCAGAAGCATATTTTAAGAAGGGATAGAAAGGGGCATTGAAAGCAGCTGAAAACTGGATTGAAAAAAAGGCACAGTGGTCGAAGTCAGCAGGGACTAAAGGGTACAGCATTCCTCTACTTTCCTGAAAAATCATCCATAGTTCCCTTCCTTTTTTGGTCCTTTAATCTGGAGCACCAGTCCTGCACAGTGGGCGAATGCACTGGTGTCATAGCTCACTGAGCTAACATGTTGCGACAGCTTTGCTTCAGTTTATTTCAATTGCTTCTTGGGATACATGGCCCATCCCCAGGTCTCCACACAACACTTCAGCCCAGTGATTTGCCGGTCTCAGTGATGGAAGCCTAACGTCCTAGCTCAGAAGAGCACCGCTCTGGTTTCTCTTCTGTATTTAGCCATGATTAACGATTGCTGCTGGCACAGCAGTGTGTGAGTAATGAAGGTGGCTATGGTCTGTGGCATGCCCGTGAATAGATGCAAAGGATGGGTGATTAGAAAGGGCAGAGGTGCATAAAGCTGCATGTTACCTAGGGTTATCCAGACGTGGACCCCTTGCTCACTGTGCTCAGAGAGGCACAGCTCCACCTCACTGACGATGCCTGACTAGGCCAAAACACGTGTCTGGGGTTGCTGTTGGTACTCTTGTTCAAAGGAGGATTTCCTAGCATTTCAGTGCTGGACTGCCCATGTGGTTGGGACAAAGACTGATATGCAAATGGGTATTACTCCTTTGCGAAAGGTACAGTGAGCTAAAACATGTGGCTGCAGACTCTGAGTGGGTACATTCACACAGAACTGGTTATCATGCTGGATTCTTTTTTTTACAGAGGGGCACCCTGACCTCTTTTTGAATGTAAAAGGAATTTAGGATTGGTCACCCTGTGTAACCTAGGGTTATCCAGATGGGGACCACTTGCTCACTGTGCTGAGAGAGGCACAGCTCCACCTCACTGATGAGGCCCGACTAGGCCGAAACACGTGTCTGGGGTTGCTGTTGGTACTATCTTTCAATGGAGAATTGCCTAGCATTTCGGTGCTGGACTGCTCAAGTGGGCGGACCAAAGACTTATATGAAAATGGATAATCCTCCTTTCTGAAAGGTACAGTGAGCTAAAACATGTGGCTGCTGACTCTGAGTGGGTACATCCCCACAGAAAAGGTTATCATGCTGTGTTCTTTGTTGCAGAGTGGCACCCTCACCTCTTTTTCATTGTGGGGAGAATGTCTGAACGTAATGGTGATGAGAAGATGATTTTTTTAAATGGCAGAGTTCATTTGTAAAACACATTATTTTGGGTGGAATGAAGGAGAGGCAAGACACCAGGCAGGGGGTGTATATTCAGGAAAGAGGGAAGTTGGGGGGCACAGTGCAGGAGTGAAGAGTTTTGAGTAGAGAGAAGTATTGGGGAGAGTGGTGGATAATTCTACAACTTTTTTCTACACTTTGACCACTGAATGTATGACATGAACTTGACATTGATAGAGGTGGAATCGAGATACAACGGATTGAAGCACTAAGTTGGGCACATCTTGGCCTCAGTGAGCACAGATATCAGGCACGTGCGACCAAGCAGCACTTGGCTCTCTGGTAGTGAATATGTTGTCTATGGCATGTAAAGCTAGGGATGTGGTGTCAGTGAGTGTGGCTCATACGGGCTTTAGAATTGGGTAATGTTCAACTGAGGTCTCTGAGTGTGTGGATCATCAACCGTAAACCTAGAAAGCTGGTGTTAGTGAGTGCCGGTGCCGTTTTAGGTGCAAGCTCAGTGAGCATGAATGCCATGAAGCTGCAGTGATGGATGGTCAACTTGGTGCCAGTGACTCTTGAACATTGTCACTGTACCTATGAGGAGAGTCTGCCTTGGTGCCAATGAGTCTGGAACCCATGTGACCGTAGCAATTAGGAGAACTCATCTTGCTTTCAGTGTGTGTCAGGAAGCAAGGAGGCTTTCATAACACACCCTGAACTCCTCACCTTCAGTGAGTCTGGAACCTATGTGACTGTAGCAATTAGAAGAGTTTATGTTGGGTTTAGTGTGTGTCAGGAAGCCATGAGGATTTTATAACACACTCTGAACTCCTCACCTTCAGTCAGTAAGGAACCCATGAGGCTGATGCTTTGGAACTCGGTTTTGCTGTGAGTGGCTATGAGCTTCTCAATATTGTGGCTCTGAGGAGTACTGATATTGCTGTTATCAGTTATCATGGATCCATCAAACTGGGATCTGCGGTGTGCAGAAAATGGCAACCGGGGGAATGACCTCTCATTGCGCAGGCTTTACTCTTGGTTGCAATCCTTAAAGATCTGAAATGAGTTCTGAAAATTTGATGGAGGCCATCAGCCCAGTGGATTTTGACAGTGACAGTGGAGACTTGGTGTCAGTGTCCACATACCATGGGTGCACGCCCAGAACAGCCTACATATAACTGATGTCTGTGATATCGTGCTGTTGTTTTGAATGGAAATGTATAATTTTCCAAGTAAAGTAAAATGAATGAAAATGTGCAAGCGAATGTGTCAAGAAAACCCAACAACCCCTTTACGTAGCATTTAAGGTGTTCCCCATTGAACTGAATGCATTCAAATATTATATGAGAAAGCACATTTGCCCCTATATAGAGATTAAAAATAGCAAACTGGTATTATTTTTATTATTTTGTTTAGTTCCAAAAGAACTTTACAAAAATACACATTATACACATTATATCCACATAAAACCACTTTTATAAAAACATATCTAAAAACCTAGCAAAACATACGCAGAGTACACAAAATCCATCTGCCACATATGTATATATTATACGGGTACCCAATATCTCTCATTCCCTAGGTTAGGCGCTTTTTAATAGCGTCCCACAGCCGGTACATGGCAATGTGGACACTTTGATTCTCCGTATTCAAACAATAATACCAAAAGGCATCATCCCATATGGGATCATAAGAGTGGACCTTTCTACCTAAAATAGTCATGTATTCAACTCCCAAAGCTGCGCATTCCGTCACAAGAAGTTTAGTAGTTGCTACTTTGCCTGGGTTTTTGCAGATGCGACGGCATCTGTCCTTCAAAGGGATTACCAATTGGGCACCAATGGAGAGCAGTACTGGCAATTGATTAATGCGCAGCAAAAGCAAAAGTACAATACTGAAAGGTTCGGGCACTGCCTCAAATATTTCTGGGATTGAAGATAATTGTGGGTAACTCCTGAGACATAATGAAAACTACCTAAGGTTGCCAGGTGGTTATAATTATGAATCCAATCCCACTCTTTGGCTTTACCTTTAAAAATGCGCTTTAATGTCTCGTAGTTAGTTCCCCTTAAAAATCAGGACTCCCTCAAATATTCCTCTAGAGTTTAGCTACACGTTTTTCAAACCCATCATCACTGCTCCCTTGATCCAAATTAATGCACTTGGCCAATAGGGCAAGCAGCTGACATTTCGGGTTGAAGTGTATTTTCAGACTCAGTAGCCTCTACAGATCAGAAATTCGCCTTTGAGCGAGACAAGTCCCAGCTCTAAACAAATATATTGCATTGGGGTAGAGGCACTACGCCTTAGTATCCATTTCCAGAAAACTTCCTCTAAACCATCCAACCATGTCAGATCTCTTATGGCCAGGGCCTCCAATCTATACAGCACCATGGGACAATAACATTGTTTATACAGTATTATGATCACCTTCAATGAAAATCCTGCTGTCTTTCTTGAAAATTTGGAGATCGGCTGTCAGCCGTAGCGTCTTCATTCTCTTAGCTTTTACTATATTCTTATAGGATTTGCTACAACTCTTATTAATGCCTAGATAGGGGTATGTCTACACATAATCCACCTTTCCCAAAGGGGTGGTGAAACTAGGCCGCTTCATCTTTTTGTTTGAGACAACCAATATTTTTGTCTTCCCCGTGTTGATTTTAAGCTCATTTTCAGTTGCAGAGTTATTCAAAATAGTGAACATAGCCTTTGCTCCACAATGTGTGTGGTTTAGCATGACTAAGTCATCTGCATAGAGCATGCATAGGATAGATCGCTCCCACCTCTTTTTGGGCAGCAACCAATAGTTGGGAGTAGACGGCCCGGCTGATCAGCCATATATAAATTGTACAGCAGGGGTGCAAGAGTGCAACCCTGTCTAACCCCCTTACAAATCTTAATGGGGGCAGTGACGATCCCGTCTTCTGTCAGGCGGACCCGTGCCTGTGTATTCAAAGGAAGACCTTTGAGTATATTGACAATCCACACAGGACAGCCCCATGTTAGAAGCTTACCCCACAACCTTGAGCGATTCACCCCGTCAAAAGCTGCTTTAAAGTTGACAAAAATCACACATTGGGCCTCATTACGACCCTGGCGGAACGGGTTAACGGGTGCCGCAAAAGGATGCGGACCCGTTAAACCCGTTCCGCCACATTACGAGGTCCCCTCGTGGGACACGGTAAGCACGCCTGGTAAGCAAAACCAGGTGTGCTTACCGGGTCCCGAAAAGGGAAGAGGGAGCAAACAATGGTCCAACTCGTAATGGCCAGTTGTTTGCTCCCTCTCCCATTCCCATTCAGCCCGATAGGGGCTGAAATGGGAATGGGGAAGGTCCGGGTCCTTGGAGGGAGGAATTACCGGGCCTTCCGAACTCGGAATGGCCCAGTAATTCCTCATTCTGTGGACCCGGACGCGATTTCGGCGGCAGCCATGCCGCCAATAGCGGCATGGCTACCGCCGAGGTCGTAATGAGGGTCATTGTCTGCCCACCCATCTCTTGCGTCCCTCTTATCCGCGAGTCAAATACCCTGAGATTATGCATCGTACTGCTACGTGTCTGAAAGCCTGTCTGCGTAAATGGCAGGATCTGTGATTCTTCCACCCAGTCCTGTAAGGCCTCAGGACCAAGTTCGAAAATAGCTTTCCTGTCACATCTAATAGTGACAGCAGTCTATAGATCTCCGGTAGCCCACAATCGCCTTTTGTTGTATACTGGCAGGAGTACTGACTGCTGCCATGACACTGGAATAGTCTGAGTCGTACAAACCATGTCAAACAATACCTTCAATATCCTGGCCCACATTTCCGGGTTCTGTTTAAGTACAGCGTTGGCCAGTCCATTGGGGCCGGGGGCCCTGGAGTTCTTTAATTTGTGAATGATCTTACTAATTACAACTTCGCTAATTACCAAGAGCCACCCTCCAACCATATAATTTGGGGAGGCTTCCTGGGTGTTGTGACTCCCACTTTCCTCCAAATGGCTCACCCAAACTGATTCCTGTATGGGGTTAAACTTATGTTTTTTTCCTTCCCCTTTTGCCTTAGTCAACTTGCCCCAAATGTTTGTGGGGCAGTTACTTCGAAGGGCAATAGCAAACTGGTATTATTAATTTGTTAACAGTGAGGAATAACATAATGGAAGCTTTGACACATTCTTGGCTGGGTCTGGAAAAGATCTGGGGCTCCTCTAATGTCAGGACTGTCAGGAATCAGGGCTAGCTAGCCTTTTGGTGGAAGCCCCTGAGCTTCTATCCGATGCTACCACCAAGACCCCTAGCAACCGAGGCCTTTGGATGGAAGGAAGTAGTTATTGTGACGGAGAGTAGCACAATAACTAGGGTGAGATAACTAAATAGGCTCACGGTGTAGAGGCCCACTGGGAAATCTCCAGAGTTCCCTAGAGGCAGTCCACCACTGCATGCATAGCTGGCTTACATTGCACAACCGCTACAATAAACACACAGACGAACAGAAACGCAGCCTGTGGAAAGGGAGACTGAAATGATATCACGATTTCAGTTTCTTTGATTTAATAAGCGGCAGGCAGAAATTGACAGGAAAATTACAGCATTTAGAAATCCTGCTCCCTTGTGTTTTAGCCCCTTCCACTTTATTGCCCACTGGAAGAGCCAGCATGAGGATGCCACGTTTAGTTTAGAAAGGATTTCAAGTTCCGAGGATTGTGGCCAATGCAAAAATAGTCAGGCCAAATACCATGAGCGGGGGAAAACCCAACGCAAGGGGGCGGTTCTCCAAGCCGAGGGTGATTTGCACAACAGCTGTGACCAGTACTTTGATGGGCAAAGTGGTGACAAATGAAAATAGCATAGCTGTGGCTCGAACTCTACCTGCGTCAATACTGCAGTGGTGAAAAGATTTATGTGCGCCAGGTCGGGTTGGCATACATGGTTATTAAAGAGGGCTGGAGGAATTCCACTGTTGGGTGTCTAAATGCATTGCACTGTAGTTATCTGTGCTGCATGGCAGAGAGCGGATGCGGCACGGACAAGGCACAATTACAGAGGCTGGCAGCAGGATTTACGGTTTCATTTGGTGGATTGGCATCTATGAGGCAGAGCTGGACTGTGGCTGAAGGAGCGCGTGCGCGTGCTGGAGATTCAACTTGCATTGAAGGGGCCCTAACAGCAGTGCCAGGGCTTAACATGGTCAGTTTCACTCTGAGCGGGAGGCTCAGGGAGTTTTGGGCAGGGAGACCCTAAAATGCTTGGGAAAAATTTGATAAAAACAAAAAGAGAGCTGACTGGAGATAAATAAAATGATAAAAAGGAAAAAGGGGGTGCGGATGAAGGAAGATCAAACAAAAGCTGGGTCTGGGTTATTAAAATTGTGTGTTTTGAATTTATGGTTGTAAATATGTAACAATAAACTGTCTTGTTTTGCCACAGTAAGAAGAGCTTGGTCTGGCCCCAGTTATTCGTCCAAATCAAGCCACAGGGTGATTGTGGGGTATGTTGCGGACGGGAGGGAGGCATCAGTACCCAACTGCCTATGCTATTAAAGCGCTTAAGACACCATTTTAAGAGCTGGGGTCATTTTAAGTTTTCTTCCAGAGGAGCATTCCAACATTTCCGTGGCTTGTCTGTACTCTGCGCTAAAGGGGCAGTCTGGCATGATCCCTTTGATGAAAGTGACAAACCACCCACGTTTCTGCGTCACTGGGATTCATCTGTAAAGTGTAGATTGTGGGCACGATTCCTGGAATTTTTTACTGATTCATGGCTCAGACTTTGTGTGTATTTCCGCACCTTTGTGCGGGTTCATCACAACGTTTTTGTATTTATTTATTGGTTATTCATAAGGTGTTTATACAACAAGACAATGGGTCTCATTACGACCCAGGCGCTAATGGGTTAACGGCGCTGTAAAAGGCTGCAGCGCCATTAACCTATTAGCGCCTAATTACGAGGTCCCTTTGTGGGACCTTGGTGCTAATTACGGTGCTGCAATTTGCAGCACCGTACTTAGCGCCTTCCCCATTCCCCTGGAGCCCTATGGGCAAAAATGGGAATGGGAAGGGCCATGGAGGAAGGGGGAATTACCGCCCCGCCAACCTTGTAATGGGGTGGTAATTCCCCCTTTCTCCCTGGTGGAGTCGGTAACTTACCGGCATGGGCCATGGTGTTAATAGCACCATGGTCTTCCGCCAGGGTCGTAATGAGGCCCAATGGCCCTAATTCCAAGGTGGGCGGTAAGGGATACCGGGAACCGGTAAGGAGACCGGTGCCGGTAATCCCTTACCGCCCTAGCGGGTCCCACCATTAACGGCTGGTCTGACCAGCCGTTGTGGACGGGACCTGTTAAGGGACCAGGGCGCAAATAACGGGCTTGCCATTCGTGAGCCTGTAATTTGCGCCCTCCCCATTCCCATTGAGCCCTATGGGGGCTCAAATGGGAATGGGGAATGGCATTTTCAATGGGGACGTACCGGTACCGCAAAGGTCGGACTACACAGGTTAGTCCCAATTGAACTATACCGGTGCTGGACCCGTTATTGGTGGCAGTCATGGTGCAAATAGCGCCATGACTACCACCAACCTCGGAATGAGGGTGAATGTTTCAAAGTGCCACACGGCACAAGGGAAGGGAGCAAATAATCAATGAGACTGACAATGAATAAAATAGAAAGGGACAGCGGTCCTACTAGGCCTTGTGACAATCGGAGCATGCAAGTGCAGTGAAAGAAAAAGGAAAAAAGGAGGTAGGTGGGGATAGAGATAAGTGCTATTAGGGTCCCCTAGGGGAGCAAGTGCCAGGCAACAGGTAAGTGCATGGGTGGAGACATCCCAGGCAAAGAGGGAGGTCTAACGCCCAACAGGCAAGTGCAGGGTGGAGGCAAACCATCTGACAGGCGGCTGTGGGCCCAGAGAGCAAGACAGAGGGGGTTGCTGGTGGTGATTGGGCAGATGGCCAGGACACTAATGGACTCTTGAGGGACCAGGCCACCAATCTCAGTGACAGAGGGAATGGTTAGCACAGGAGAGGGAAGGAGGAGGAGAAGAGAAAGGTCTTCAGTTGTTTGCGGAACTTGAGGTGGTATGGCTCAAGACAGAGAGAGAGAGGGAGATTGTTCCATGGGAGGGAGCTAGCTCAGGAGAGAGATCCACCCTCAGCTCTGCTTGGAGAAGCGTTTGACCGAGAGTTGGAGCCAAAAGAACAAAGGGATCTGGAAGGAGAGTATTTAGTAATTGAGAGTTGCAGGTAGCGTCGTACCAAGCACCAGGCCCCAGACAACCTTGTGGATGATGTAAAGGGTCTTGAATTTGTTTATTGCAGCAACCAGGAGCCAGTGGAGAGATTTTAGATCTGGACAGATACGGTTCCCGGGCTTGAGGCCAAGGATAAGTTTTGCAGCCCTATTCTGTATTATTTGAAGAGGACAAAGCGAAGAAAGAGGCAGGTTGAGGAAGAGGCTGTTACAGTTATCTAGCCTACAGGGGACCAGAGCTTTAGAGACATTAAGCTTCTGGGGGAAGGTGAAGAAAGGGAGAATGCCCCTAAGGAGGTGAATTTGAAAGTGGGCCTTCTTGGCAAGGTCCGAGATGTGAGGAGTAAAGGAGAGAGAGGAGTCAAAGATTACCCCAATGTTTCTGGCCTCAGTGGAAGGAGAGATATGTGAGCCCATAGAGGACAGCCAGAGTGCAGGAGGGAAACAGGCATCAGGTGTACCAATATAAAGTATCTCGGTCTTAATGGCATTAAAACAGAGATCTTTGGTGGTGCACCAAGACTCAATAGCAGACAGGCAGTCAGGGATGATAGAAGAGGAAGAGGAGGAGGAAGAGGGGAGCTTGAAAAAAGAGTTGTGTGTCATCTACATAACACCGGAAATGAGGAGAGAAGGCAGAGATCAGGTGAGCAAGAGGTGCAAGGTAGAAGTTGCTTGCAGTAAAGCGCTTTGCGTGACACACCACGCAAAATGGTGGACGGGCATGTGCAAAGAAATAAATAGGTGGCAGAACATGCATATTCTCCATTCCCCTGCAAAATGAGGAAGAATGAGGAATAACATGGTTGTGTTGAGGGACGCGCCACGCAAAGAAAGTGCATGTCCATTCAAGCGCAAACAACCAAATTCATGGATTTCAATGTGCAATGTCATATTGGGAAAGTCACACACAAACCTTATGATCTCACCGCCACATGATAGTAGACGCAAAGTACAATGCGCAAAGGAAACAATGCGTATAAAGCATGCAATGCACGCAATGCACACCATTCCAACATTGGTCAGCCAGGATTAATGAAGGTATACTGGGAGCCATTGTACATGCACATAGAAGGAGGTAGAGGATGAGGATGGAGACGAACAGGATCTTCCTACCACGTACCACCTCTTTGGGATTCCAGACATCAAGGTGTATGTAAGGTACAGGGCCCCCCATGTCACCCTAGACCTGGTCGGGGAGTGGGAGGAAGACCTTGCATCACCCACCATATGCTCCCATGCCTCACTTCCCCTGGAGAAGGTGCTGACACCACTACATTTCATAGTCACAGTATCATTTCAGCGCACCACTACCATTGCAGGGTGCATATCTCAGGCTATGCAAATCTCGTGTCTACACCAGGTTTTGGTCTGCATCACATCACGTGCATGTGTGTGTACCCCCTGATTGACAGAGCAAATTTAACGCAATCGGAAGCATTGTCATTCCATCAATGTGCAGGTCATCTGTGATGCAAATGGAGTCATCATGCAAGTCCATGCTAATTTACCTGGAAGCACACATGACAGCTTCATCTACCGCCAGTCCCCACTCTACCGGGCCATGGCATTGGGAACCTTTGGCAACACCTGGCTCATCGGTGAGTATCCATTGTCACGCAAATGCATGCAGTCACATGACACACAGAACAGCCAAACATTACAATCAATGCCAATAACAACCATCTACACATTTGCAGGGGACCGTGCCTACCCACTCTCACCATTCCTGCTCACACCATTCAGGAATCCTGCCACACCAACAGAGGTAAGGTACAATGCAACACATATGGCCACTAGGGGCATAGTGGAGTGCACATTTGGAATGCTCAAGACACGTTTCTGCTTCTTGACCACTCTGGTGGGATATTGCTATATGACCTATCAGTAGTATGCAAAATCACTGTGGCAGCTTGTGACCTGCACAATGTTGCCACACAGCGTGGCATACCAGTAGAGATGCAAGAGGGACATCGCCCTCATCCACCGGCACCGCCCATACCATTGGTCGTCCAAAGTGCACAGGGAGATGCTGCACGCAATCAGCCTGGGCATTTGTACTTCACATGAATACCAGCCCCTGCTCCGCACACACAGTGAAGCCACATCCCTGTTTCCATTCTATGATGAATTTGGGCCAATCCACCTTGCCCATAACAACACCCTGCGAATGTGTGTATGGGAGAGCCAACATGTGTGCCCATAGTCATAAATCCAACTGTACAAACCACTGACACAGCGATACCAAGTGGAAACAACAGTATACTAGTCGCACAGAAAAAACTAGCACAATCAATGAAATCCCTTACCACTTTCACATGCCCACAACAACTAATGTCCATGCAGGCCCCCAACAACTCACATGAGAACACAAATAAGAAGGCAGAGCAGAAAAAGCAACCAGTAACCAACACATGTGGTCAAGAATACTGGCACAGAAAAGGGAGCAGGCAACAGGCAAGAGGAAGGGAAGGCAGAGCTCAAAGGGACTGGACTGGATTGAAAGGGGCACCAGTGGGCATGGAACTGAAGGGAGCATTGAGATGCACTGAGCAGTTGGCAACAGGTGTCAACATAGCCGCAGGGGTACTGTACATGGTCTGCATTGCCATGGCAAACAACACCAGCCTATGGCGTTTGACTAGTGTTTGGAGTGGGACATCCACCATGTTGCAGTCAGACAACATGGCATCTCCACATGGCCTGCCATGCTGTGCTGGGTGTGGGGTCTTCTGGGCAGTGCAACCCCAAATAGAGCCAAAGCGCCAGGAGTGGGCTATCAGTGTGGGTAGACACACCATAAAAAGGTAAATGAATGGGATACTGTCTGGTAGGCATGACAAACAGAGAAATGCAAGCAATGACTCGCCAGTAAACACACAGGACAGCCTTGATTACTCCCGTACGGAAAAAGAGATAACATGACCGCCTTGGTCCACCCAGTGTCAATGACCGGAAGTCCAAATCACAGAGCAACAATGAATCCAACAACATCAAAACACATTGAAAAGCAAAATCACTGGCAGTGAAGCTAACAAATTTCAACAACAGCACGGCATGTACTCTGGACACAGGTGTCAGTCAGCCCCGGGATGCGGGCAAAAGTCGGCCCATTGATTGCAGGCATACAAGTTGTGCACACCCACTGTCAGGTGTCACATATACCTTTGGGTCACCCATGAATGAAGGAGACGGAAAGGGACACCAGGTGAGGGGGTGAAGGTCTGGGAAGTGGAAGTACAAGTGTGGGAGCTGATTTGAATGATGAAAGACGGAGATAGGACACAGAATGATGAACATGTATCTGCAGAGAGGAGAGAGAGAGTGGAACTGTGGAGCAAGGAGGAGTCTGGATGGTGATGAGATGAGGAGAGAGAGATGGTGGCTGTTACAATGGGTAAGGGCAGAGAGAATGGGGTGAAGAGAGGAAGACCGAGACGGAAAGACATGAAAACATAAGCAGAATGGTCTGAGAGCCTGGAAGGCACATGGATGGAAAAATAGCACTTGTTGGTGGTGGAAAAGTACAAAAGGGGGTGAGGGTGAAGGGCAGACTGGGAAACAAAGGCCACCTTTGAAAGAGTAATCCTCAGCTTCTCATAACATAAACAACAGCTCAACACACCATGGCATGTAAACCAGAAAGGGACTCATGTTCGCAACATCCATGCAAAAATCTATGTTCAACCACAAATCCAGACTTTGCACCACCCATCAACCTCCACCTGTTGCACACCACAATCCATGGACATGACATCAATCTACAGCTGTTGCCTCTCCCTCCCACAGATCACACAACCTCGATGAGACATCCCCAGGAAGGGGGTTGGATCATTAGGTGCACTGCTAACACTTACAGGAACAACAGATGTACAGAAGCTGTGGGGAGGGGCCGGTGTTCCACATGCATGTGCAGTGGCACCCCAAAACAAAGAAATGCATAAGCAATACACTCTAGACCTTAACATTGACTAGAAGGAAACGGCTTGCGTAGCACCTGCAATTGCATGTCTACCAAACTCGTTCATCTTCGTACCTTCTTACGCACAACCAGTGATGTGTGTCACAATCCTTCAATATCACTGTCATTGCCATGTACCGCGTAAGCTGCGTAGGCGTGCTGCACACAGCATGTAGCATGTAACTTACATGCTAAGGACCTTTAATCTGTATTCAGCTGCCTCAGATGTGAGACACTACAACACCCCTTCTTCTGCCTCCAGTGCCATTACAATTACCACCTCCTGCCCTGTACTACCTCTCACCTTGCCATCTACTACTGCCTGCAGAGAGTGAGTGCCTGCTGTCCACCTGCACTGCGTTCCTGTGTCTTGCCTTTCAGGCCCTGTGACCACCTCATCTGCTGTCTTAGACTCCCACCTCTATATTCCACGGCCACTGCTCCACAGCCCATTTCTAGGGCCCAGCGAGCCCACCCACACCTGCCTCGGGGTTGCCATTTCTGGTCCATCCTCCTCACCACAAAGCGACACCTCTACGGCAGTGAGGCAGATGGCTGCCAACTTCACCTCCAACGAAGTTGGCATCCTGGTTGATGGGGTCCTGGAGAATCATGATGCCTTCTTCAACCCAACTACGCAGCTGGGAAAGGAATGATGGAAACAGATCTGAGTGCACATTACAGATGATATCAATGTGGAGGGGGTGGCAGACCATTGCCTGAAGACCATGCGAAAGCAATGGGAGGACTTGAAGACCTTCAGCCATGTCAAGGCTGAAGCAGCCATCAAGGCAGGTGCCACCATGGAGGTGCACCGTGCGGGCTGCTAATATGTGGGTCCTGAAAGGTTCTACCCAGAGCTCCATGATTGTATGTACTCCCTTCTGTATGCAGAATGTGTGTTTCAGTGATCCACAGCGACATGCAGCATCCTGTAAATGTTTGCCATGTCAGAAATCTCTTCATTGCACATATGCTGGTATGTGCATTATGGTTTGTTCCTCCATAATGGGCGAGGGGTGCCGACCCACTGGCACCCTCACCCATTATGGAGGAGCCAAGGAGCCAGCCTATTGTAAACACAGAGCACTCCCTCAGCTGCTTTTTGCAGCCGAGGGAGCGCTCCTTGGCTGGCTTTACCTGTTAAAGGAAAACGCAGTTTCTGTTTCACCGTTCTGTTACCCAGCATTGTATTTCCAATGAACAATGCAAAGCCGGGGGTGCTTTGCTTCCCCAACATTACATGGCCCATTGGGGATGCTAGCTGAGGAACTGAGGAACTGCATGTTTGTATGTGAAATGGCAAACGCTATTGTGCCTCCTCTCACATACAAACACAGTGGGGCACTTCGTCATCCGTGCTCCAACTTTTGCACGCATGTGCACAAGCCAGGAAGAGCTCCTTGCTTCCTGCTTCCTGTTCATGCTACGCGGAAGCTGGAGCATTGGGAGGGAACATCAGGACCGGGGCAGAAGGTATGTTAATTTAAATATGTATATGTATGTGTGCATGCCTGTGTTGTGTGTAATGAGTGAGTGAATGAATGATCATGGGTGTGCGTGTGAATGAGCGACTGCATGCTGCATGTGAAGGTTGTGTGAATGTGTGTGGGGGGGTTGTACATCGGCCGAAGTCAGTTCCAAGTGTAAGTCACTAGTAAGGCCCACGAGGGCAGGCAGAGTATTTTCTTGGCTGGCCATCTTTGATAGATGTCTGGTAAAAATACCATTCCTACTCCTTGAGCCCCCCAGTACCTTGCATGCACACATAATAAGATTGTGTGTGTGCAAGGTGCTTGAGGAACCAGAGGCCAGGCATGGCATTTTTTACTGGCCGCAGATGATAAAGCAGGCATGATAAGTGTTATGTAGCTAAACTGGCATTTTAATGCAACCAGTCTAGCCATTTCGTACTGTGGCATGCCTTTTTGTATTGGTCATCTTTGATAAAGCACACACGGTAAGTGTTCTTATGTAGCTAAACTGGCATTTTAATGCACCCAGTCTAGCATTTCTTTCTGTGGCGTGATATTTTCCATTGGGCATCTTTGATAACGTAAGCATGATAAGTGTCATTATGTGGCTAGACTGGCATCATTTTGATGCAACCAGTCTAGCCATTTCTTATTGTGGTATGCCATTTGTATTGTGCATATTCGATAAAGCAAGCACGATAAGTGTTATTATGTGGCTAGAATGACATTTTGCTGCAGCCAGTCTAGCCATTTTTTACTGTCGCATGATATTTTGTATTGGGCATCTTTGATAAAGCAAACATGCTAGGTTTAATTATATAGCTAGAATGGCATTTTAATGCAGCCAGTTTGGACACATTTACATACTGTGGCAGGGCATTTTTAATGGTAAAGCCAACTGGAGTATGTTGGCAGAACAAGCTTGGGCATGATTTCTTATAGTATTATTACTGGCATTATGCATAAAGCAAATATGAATATGTGTTTAAATGGGAGTACTGGTTTATATTGGCGCAGCCAGCATGGAAATGTACGGTAACAGCCAGCATGAGCATGTTTTTATACTGGCATATACTGTGGACAAAGCGACCTGAAAAAGGTTTGGCAAAATGCTCCTCTGCACTGTTGGTGACTTGCATCTGTTGGATTATTTTCATGCATTACAGTACCAAACCAGTTACAAACTGTTTGGCAGTTTACCCAATTATTACACTGTTTTAAGTCATTAGTTAAAAAGAATTCTCTGGGTGGGTAGCCTCCCAACACCTCTTAATTGTTTTCTGTCTCCCTCGCTATGCTCTGTCACACTGGCATATTTGGGGTAAATATTTATGCCCCTCCAATTAAACAATTCACCAGCTGCCACTGGGGTGTACAGGAAGAAACTGAAAACTGTGAACAATTCTACGGGGCAAAGTGAGATTCCTGCAACCATTGCTAAAGAACCAAGGGAGCAGTTGCCTCCTTTCCCCTGTACTTGGTATCTTCATGTGATATTTCTATCATTTAAAACTGATGCATGATGTATATCTCTTGTGTTAAACGGACTATTTTTAACTAGCTATTATTTAAAGCTGAGCCAGAAGTGATATATCTTCTGCTAAATACCACCTCGAACTACACATTATTTGAAGCTCTGCTGGGAGTGACGTCTGCTTGAAGTAAAATAATGCAGTCTCTTGCTGATTGCAAGGGCAGTTTTGCAACTGTTGAACATGAGTTAATGTTTTAGAATGTATATTAACTTGATGCAAAACTTTTATTGCATGAAACCTACACTGAACATGCTTAATGACATGTTTATTTTTAACCGGATTGGTAAAATATAGATATACTTAAACTAGTTTGGCCTGTTGACTCTTATTTGATGTTCCGCCACCCCGCCCCACCATGTTGTATTTTTGCCTTCCAGTTTGCCCCCCTAATACTGATTTCTAGTGATGTCACTGCCCATGGTGACATGATGTCACTGTTTATGCTGTGAATGCCACACATTCTTTGACACTGTTGACAGATGTCAATTTTCTTTGTTCACTTTCCCACAGCTGCTGCAGCTAGCAAAAAGGGCAGAAGCAGTGCTGTGGAGCAAGGATGCAGGGACCGGCCGTCAAGATCAAGGTGCAGACCATAGCCATGCCCCTGTAACCCCTCCTCTTCGGAAAGCAATGTGGCTGAGGGAGCGCCTGGTCCATCGGGCGTGGCTGGTGGTGGTAAGTCCCACGAGGTGAAGGAGGCAGGGGACACCTCAGCAGCTGTGGGACAGAGTGATGCCATACTTGGGCCATCCAGGGGGAAGACACCCTGGAGTCATCCAGGCTGATGGAGGTGGAGGAGGAACTTCATTCACTGTTGTGTGCATTTGGCATTGTGGGTGTTGCGGTGAGAAGTGGCCTCCGTGTGAATGGTTGGCCTGGACACATCACTTGTGCATTTGATGGTAGATTTCTGTGTCACTCCCATGTCATGGTCAACTATCCACACACATCTGCAGTCATGCACTACCGGCTCCCATGTGATGCATCACCTCTGCCACTGGAATGCAACTGAGTTCCATGATTGATGTTTCAGTGTGGCAGCACACATTTCCTGTCTCACTGAGTCACACACTCTCTGATTGGCTTTCTATCACCCATACACAGGCGTAATGATTTTGTCTCTGACAGGGACTTTGCCACCCCTACCACACTGGCTACTTTTGCATGCGGTGAAATGCACCCAGCCATTCTCTGTGTATATGCCCAATCTATGATTCTGTGTACTTCTCTCCTCCACGGGCATTCACTTGCAGTGCACTTTACACATGCCACTTTGTATTACATTTACATGCCACGTGTACATGGGGTGGCTGCAGTGTAGGTGGTGCAGCAGTGTGCTATCCAGTTGAGGTGCTGTAGATTCTGGTCTACTAGGGATTGGTAGGGGATGCTTCATTCCTGAATTCAACAGCAGCGCTCCCAGTTGATCGTGTTGGTGGAGGATATGTGGCAGGTACACTTCATGGTGGAGGCAGGTGGGGGTTGTGGCGGAGGTCAGGAGGGTGTGGGGAGGGGTGTACTGTTAGGGGGCTGCCTGGAGTAGAGGCAGAGGTGAGGGGGGCTGGTAGGTAGTGTTAGGACTTGAGGGAGATGCCTGGGGTTGTGTCAGAAGTCAGGGGTGTGTGGGCCGGGATGCAGCCTTGACTTAAGGGGACCGCACGCAGTTTCGCCGGGGTGTGGCCTTGATTTACAGGGGACCGTGCACAGTTGCTCTGGCATGCAGACTTGACTTAAGGGGGCCTGTGCACAGTTTTGCTGGGGTGCTGACTTTGCAGGATTGTGGGGCAAAGGTAGTCGCAAAGGTTGGTTTGTGTTGCTGGTTTTGATTTGCATGGGGGTATTCGTGGGCGTTCCGGGCGCTACTCTAGTTTCTTTGCATGTAGCATTATTTTGCGGTTACAATTATTTGACTACGCGGAACGTGCAAAACATACTTTTGCGTGCAGGGGCGCACATTTGTTTTACGCACAAAGTACTTTGCAGGGAACTTGGGTTTTTTCTTTGAATCAGGCCCTGTGTCTCTAGGCAAGTGGTATTCAAAATGTGGGGAATGGATGACGGGGATGCAAAGCTCTAACTGCGCAGACTTTACATTTGAAGGGAATGCTTGCACCTACACTTCTTTACTGACGGCACAAAAGCTTTCCTAACCTCTGAGCCATTATTTTGAGAATGTCAGATCGGTTATAGAAGGAGAACATGTGTAAGTGCAGGGGTAATTCTGGCAGAAAGTGGTTTTGATCACCAATTAGTTCGCAGGCAGAACCCAGGAATGCTCCCAGCACCTGTAAGCACCTGTAAACAGGGTTTTACCCTGGAGTGATGGAAGCAAAGGTCGTCAATAAGGGCAATACAGTTGCTCTTGATCGTAGCCCGAAGCAGGTTAGCGATATTCGGAAATCCCACCATAAACCCACCTGTAAAGTACTGGATTCTGGGTATACTTTGATGGGTGGGTACTGAGAAGGAGGTACAGCATAGTCAGCAATTCGGAGGGGGAATTGACAGTATATACCAGAATTGGAATTCCCTTCCAGATGTAGTCTTGCACTTTTCGGATGAGACCCACCCCCTGCACCGGCTCTGGAGTATGCAGATTTCTCATGCCTCAGACTTGCAAAATTCCCTGCAGATTTTAGATTTTTAAATGTGTAGAGAGTCCCGGTAATTTCCCCTTTGTAACTATTCCATTTCCGACTCCACAAAAGTAAATTTGTCCCTAGATTTGGACTGCATCTAATCTTGAGTGACACCTACACACCTTCTGTGTAGTTCTTCTGGGAATAGTTTGCACTGCAATTCTTTAAGCTGCCCCTGCTGTAACCATGTCTCATGTGAACAGGTTCAACTCCAGAGCCCGTAGATTACTCCCCAGATTACCTCCATACTCGGCATGAGGCCCACTGTGGGCCTAGGGTTCAAAGTGACTTTGCACTGCTGAAAAGTGACTTTGCACTACCGACACAAACCCTGATTCATGGAACTGTGCAAAGTGTATTTTTGCAGTGCAAGGTCCGTGCAAAGTCAGTGATTAGCCATTTTTGCGGTGCAAAATGATTTTGCACTGACTTTGCACCACAAAAATACAGTGTGCACAGTTCCATGAATCAGGGTTTGAGTCTGCAGTGCAAAGTTACATTTCAGCAGTGCAAAGTCACTTTGAACTGCGCAAAACATTCCATGAACCAGGCCCTGTATCTCAGAGGCTTCTTACTGATGATACCCAACGAACATGCCTGGGGCTGGTGTTTAATACCCTTGTCCAGCGGAGAACGGAGTGATAGTTTAGTGCTGCGCCGTTCTTGTGGGCATGAATCGTCTGGTATGCAACGCTTCTTTTCTTCTGCTGTTAGACACAGAGAACTAAAGCCTGTTTGCAGAACATCCTGAGTTGGCACTATGCCACGAAGCAGTGTATTACAACTTGTTAGTTCTCAGTAGAGAGGTTCTCACATTTGTGAAAGAAAACTCAATGGGCCTCATCACACGGTATGCGGTAACCACGGCGCTATTAGCGCCATGGTTACCGCCGGTATTTTACCGTGTCTACCTTGGTGGATGGTGGAATTACCGCCCTACTCCAAGGTGAACGGGGGCGGTAATTCACCATTCACCAAGGCACTTCCCCATTCCCATTTTTGCCCCATAGGGCTCAATGGGAATGGGAAAGGAGCTAATTACTGTACCACAAATTGCGGTACCGTAATGAGCACCAAGGTCCCTTTGCGGACCAGTTCCTTAAGAGCTGGTAAAACCAACCGTTGAGGTAGGGTCCCGCAAAGGGACCTCGTAGTAAGGCGGTAAGGGTTTACCGGCTGTTAAGGAACTGGCCCGCAAAGGGACCTTGGTGCTAATTACGGTACTGCAATTTAGTGTTTGCTCAAGATCACAAAGGTCCTCTTCAGTAACACATTCACTTTCCTGTGCTGATTGCCTCCATGTGTCCATTGTTGTCAACGCGAGTGCTTCCCCTACCATCACACAAAGTAGCACACCCCTCTGACTCCAATGCTAACTGCTGTGTTTGTTGACTGTTTTAATCCTTATGGCTTGAATGCAAGATATCACAATATACTGTTAGCCAAAGATTACACGTTTGCAATGCAACCAACTCCTTGTGCTGGATCCTTGTCTTTCCTCTCCCACGTACTGCATGACATGGTCACATGACTCCACTCTTTGAACCATTCCACCTCCCAATTCTGATTTCTTTTCGTTCCGCTCCATTGGGCACAAGAGGTCAAAATCGTACTTCACTGGTTTGAAAACAATGAAACAGAAACACAAATAGAAAATGCAGTCTGGGAAATGGCAGGATGCTGTGTTCACTTGCCTGACACAGAGATCCGCGTATGAGGAGGAGGGGGTGGGATAGGGAGGTCAGGAGGGTTTGGGGAGGGATCTTCTCCACATATCTCCCGCCCCTTGTGTCATATTTTATATTAATAAATATGCAAAAACTGGGCAGACTGAGCATCTGGGTGCGAAAGAAAGGTAAATGAAGGCAAGAAGAAAGGAGTAAGCACTGGCAAAGAACACATCCTAGAAAAAAAGATGGAACTGTATAGCTTTGCGGAAGAGCAATAATTGGTCATTCTTACAATGGCTAAGGGACAGAGGAGTGCTGGAGCCCCTCTACTGAGAACAAACATTGGTCAAATACCCTGTTCTATGGAATTTCTTCCCCTCAGGAGGGTCTACAGCTACGTTTTATCTCACTGCACCCTTCACAGTAGAGAAATACCCACTTGCATATCAGTCTTTGTCCCACCCACAAGGGCAGTCGAGCACCGAAATCCTAGGCAATTCTCCTCTGAACAAGAGTACCATCAGCAAACACAGACAAGTTTTTTGTCCTATTCGGACCTCATCAATGAGGTGAAGCTGAACCTTTCTAAGACCCAATGAGCAAGGGGTCCATGGGCCTCATTACATGGTAGGCGGTAAGGGATTACCGGCACCGGTAAGGGCACCGGTGCCGGTAATCCCTTACCGCCCTACTACAAGGTCCCTCAGCGGGTCCCGTACTTAACGTGTGGTCAGACCACACGTTAAGTACTGGACCCGCTGAGGGACTTCAGAGCTAATAACGGTACCGCTAATAGCGGTACCGTTATTAGCTCCTTCCCCATTCCCATTGAGCCCTATGGGGGCTCGAATGGAGAATGGTAATTGGCATGGGGACCTACTGGGTCATTCAGGTTCGGAATGACCCGGTAAGTCCCCATACCGCCTAACAGGACCCAGAAGGCGGTAGGGGTTAGCCATGGCGCTAATTGCGCCATGGTTACCTCCTACCATGTAATGAGGCCCCATGTATGGATTACCCTGGTTTACTTAGGGTGAAACCGCAAGTTTTACAAAGTTACAAAGGAGTGTGGGAGTTCCTCTACTGAGAACGAACATGGGTCAAATACGCTGAAATGTGCTGGTAGACCGTCCACAGTGGAAGAAATTCCATTGAACATGGTATTATTTGAAGCCTTATTTGAAAGAAATACTTCATGGGTTATTTGTGGTAACTGTGTTTGCCAAATTTCTCTAACAGTTGATTGACCCAAGCACAGTCCAGGGTCACAGTACCAAAGAATCAGTACCGTTGAGTCCTGAGGCAGTTATATCTAGATGAAAATTTCCCTGGAGGAGCTCAGCATCACGGTTGCAACTGTTAGGGAAGCAACCGTTGGGCAATCTGACCCTGGGCGGTGCTCAAGTTGTTGAACTGTATGAGCAAATGTATATTCCTTGGGGTCAATGGCCAACAGAGCATGTATCCTATTACTAGAATGTACAACTGGCAAGTAGATTTTTCTTCAAGTTCAAAAGCTGCTTGTATCAAGTTGTAGAAAGCATAAAAGTTGCAGGTATGGCCTTGGAGCATTCTGCGCCATTTTAGGATAAAGAATGTGCAGGGACCAGGGCAGGGTCAGCATAAGTGACAGCAACCTGCCTCCACCCAGAGTTCAAGGCCTTGAGCCCTCCTCCAGGCATTGACTCATTCATGGCCCAGGGTAATACAGGACAAGCTGGACCCCTTTTGCAAGATGGGGTTTTGTGAATAGTTGAGAAGGAAATGCCCCACATTTAGAAGGGTGACTGCACAGTGTTGATGCCATATTTCACAATGGAGCATTAGAGCTTGGAATATTCTAAAATGTGATTATACAACTATCTGGGTGGGTCCCATCACATAGAACACATTATCCAGCTTGTCCTATGTAGGCAGGTTCCCGCACCATTGGCAAATGATTGTAGTGAGAGAGAATCCATTTTTTATTCGGCTTTCACCATTAACATGAACATATGTAATGTAATACCACACAACCCAATGAATATGTCCCCTTAAAATAGCTAGATACTACCAGTATACATACCTTCTAAAATACAATTTAAATTGTCTACCAAATCTTTTAAAAGCAGCGTTAACAGATTCACAGATATCCATTATAATACTAATATCCTTACAACCCATTAGGAACGGCATCGTCTCCACTGTAGTTCTAATATTATAATTAATGCAAGATCCCCGCAGCCACTGTGTTGTTTTGTTTATACGTTAGTAAGGGCGCCTGAGACATGGACCACTGTTCTGTCTCCCTAGGGAGAGACTGGGCCTCATTACGAGGTGGGCGCAAAGGGATACCTGGCACCGGTAAGGACACCGGTGCCGGTAATCCCTTTGCACCCTATTCCGAGTTCCCTTAGCGGGTCCCTTCCTTAACGCCTGGTTTTACGAGGCGTTAAGGACGGGACCCGCTAAGGGACTTTAGAGCGAATAACGGTACCGCAATTTGAGGTACCGTTATTAGCGCCTTCCCCGTTCCCATTGAGCCCTATGGGGGCTCACATGGGAATGGGGAATGGCTTTTTCAATGGGGACTTACCGGTCCCGCCGAGGTCGGAATAGACCGGTAAATCCCCATTGAACCAGGCGGACTCGGTACCGGTATTGGAGGTAGTCATGGCGCTAACAGCGCCATGATTACCTCCATACTCGGAATGAGGCCCACTGTGGGCCTGCGGTTCAAAGTGACTTTGCACTGCTGAAAAGTGACTTTGCAATACCGACACAAACCCTGATTCATGCAACTGTGCAAAGTGTATTTTTGCAGTGCAAGGTCCGTGCAAAGTCAGTGGATAGCCATTTTTGTGGTGCAAATGATTTTGCATGGACTTTGCACCGCAAATATACAGTGTGCACGGTTCTATGAATCAGGGTTTGAGTCGGCAGTGCAAAGTCACTTTTCAGCGGTGCAAAGTCACTTTGAACTGCGCAAAACATTCCATGAACCGAGCCCTGTATCTCAGAGGCTTCTTACTGATGATGCCCAACGAACATGCCTGGGGCTGGTGTTTAATACCCTTGTCCAGGGGAGAACGGAGTGATAGTTTAGCGCTGGGCCGTTCTTGTGGGCATGAATCGTCTGATATGCAACGCTCCTTTTCTTCTGCTGTTAGACACAGAAAACTAAAGCCTGTTTGCAGAACATCCTGAGTTGGCACTATGCCACGAAGCAGTGTATTACAACTTGTTCGTTCTCAGTAGAGAGGTTCTCACATTTGTGAAAGAAAACTCAATATATATATAGTGTTTGCTCAAGATCACAAAGGTCCTCTGCAGTACACATTCACTTTCCTGTGCTGATTGCCTCCATGTGTCCATTGTTGTCAACGCAAGTGCTTCCCCTACCATCACACAAAGTAGCACACCCCTCTGACTCCAATGCTAACTGCTATGTTTGTTGACTGTTTTAATCCTTATGGCTTGAATGCAAGATATCACAATATACTGTTAGCCAAAGATTACACGTTTGCAATGCAACCAACTCCTTGTGCTGGATCCTTGTCTTTCCTCTCCCACGTACTGCATGACATGGTCACATGACTCCACTGTTTGAACCATTCCACCTCCCAATGCCGATTTCTTTTCGTTCCGCTCCATTGGGCACAAGAGGTCAAAATCGTACTTCACTGGTTTGAAAACAATGAAACAGAAACACAAGTAGAAAATGCAGTCTGGGAAATGGCAGGATGCTGTGTTCACTTGCCTGACACAGAGATCCGCGTATGAGGAGGAGGGGGTGGGATAGGGCAGGCACCAGGGACAAAGCAGACCGATGGGCAGTACCATTGCTTCATAATTGATACACATCCTTATTCTGCTGATTGGGGTGAAGGAAGGAAGAAAGTAAATGGGATGTTGCAGGGACAGTTTTGGTAAATGTCTGTTCACACCCATTCTTACTGCTCATGGGCCTCATTACGAGTTTGGAGGCAGCCATGGCGCTATTAGCGCCATGGCTGCCTCCAAACCCGGGTTCGGGTCTGGTCTGGCTGAATGGGGACTTACCGGGACATTCCGACCTATGCGGACGCGGTAAGTCCCCATTCAGTTTACCATTCCCCATTCTTATTTGAGCCCACATAGGGCCCGTTATTAGCTCCAAGGTCCCTTAATGGGACCCGCAGAGAACGGCTGGTCAGAACAGCCATTCCTGGTGGGACCTGCTAAGGGACCTCGGAATAGGGTGGTAAGACTTTACCAGCACCGGCATCATTACCGGTGACCGTTAACCCTTACTGCCCAACTCATAATGACTCCCCGTGTCCAGGTAGTCAGAATGGGGACTTACCGGGTCATTCCAACCTTGGAGGACCCGGTAAGTCCCCATTCTGAAAACCATTCCCCATTCCCATTCGAGCCCCCATAGGGATCGAATGGGAATGGGGAAGGAGCTAATAACGGGCCCGCAAATAACGGGCCCGTTATTAGCTCCCTGGTCCTTTAGCGGATCCCGCTAAGGGCGGCTGGTAAAACCGCCCTTAGCGGGACCTCGGAATGCAGCGG
This sequence comes from Ambystoma mexicanum, assembly GCF_040938575.1. Lineage (NCBI taxonomy): Eukaryota > Metazoa > Chordata > Amphibia > Caudata > Ambystomatidae > Ambystoma > Ambystoma mexicanum. The sequence goes on along the minus strand of NC_090926.1, from coordinate 247,070,655 downwards.
TAGGGGGTTAACGGCACCGGCATCCTTACCGGTGCCGTTAACCCCCTACCGCCATACTTGTAATGAGGCCCTATGTCTTTGGACACATTAAATAAAACTCCAGTATAGTCCCTTTTCGCTTGCAGGTTAAGGCACTGTCAAAAGTAACATGGGGGGTCATTCCGAGTTTGGAGGCAGCCATGGTGTTATTAGCACCATGGCTGCCTCCAAACCCGGGTCCGGTGTCTCTGAATGGGGACTTACCGGGTCATTCCAACCTTGGAGGACCCAGTAATTCCCCATTCTGAAAACCATTCCCCATTCCCATTCGAGCCCCCATAGGGCTAGAATGGGAATGCGGAAGGAGCTGATAACGGGCCCGCAAATAACGGGCCCTTTATTAGCTCCCTGGTCCCTTCGCGGGTCCCGCTAAGGGCGGCTAGTAAAACCAGCCGGCCCTAGTGGGACTCGCTAAGGGACCTTGGAATGCGGCGGTAGGGGGTTAACGGCACCGGCATCCTTACCGGTGCCGTTAACCCCCTACCGCCATACTTGTAATGAGGCCCTATGTCTTTGGACACATTAAAATGGAGGTCATTCCGAGATTGGAGGTAAGGGAAAAACGATGCTGGTAATTGAATACCGGTATTGTTTACCGCTACGGGCTATTCTGACCAACCAGACCGCTATTTACGGTACCGTAAAGTACGATGCAGTAAATAGCGGTCTTGGGTCGCACGCGCGACACACCATGCCGATATTAGTGGAGCTGATCACAAGTACCGCGCAAACACGTAAATAACGGCCTCCTTAAGCCCATAAAGTACCTTACCGGCATGGAGTACATACAGGCATCTCAGAGAAGGTATAAAGAACCCTGAGCAGTGGTTCCCAGAGCCACAGGTGCACACAATCAGCACAGGTGTAGGCAATGGAGTCTGCCACAGCAGAAAAGGACCACACACCACACCCCCTCCCACACCAAGATGATACCGATAGTGGTAGCAGTACATGAAGCAGGAGGCCCTGCTTGCAAGGCCACAACTACAATAACAACACCAACAACACCAGGCCCCACCACAGAGGAGACACAGGAGGAGAAGGAGGGTGAGACAGGCCCAGCATGCAGCACCAGTGCAGCCACCGTCACCACCCCGGCAGCCCCCATTCCCATGCATCAGGTCCGGTCCCTCAAGCTAACCCCTGAGCAGATTTACACTATGTACCAGCTTGACTGTGACACCATCACCACCATAGTTGACCTGAGAAATGACGAGATAGCAAACATCATAGAAATACCCACCACTATCCCCCCTCAACTGAGGGTGGAGTCTCTGCCCCACTTCCATGCCACAGGCACCTACCAGCACACAGTGGGGCCCATGCATGGCATATCACAACCGTTCATTTCATGGACACAGAACCAAGTGCTGGATCACCTCCTCAAGCACAGAAGGGACTACAAATCCCTACCATGGACTACCCAGGAGATATACGACACAAAAGTTGCCTCCCATGTATTGGCAGGCATGCCAAATTGCATAGGTGCCCTTGACTGCACCCACGTGGAGTTGGCGGACCCGCATGGCATGGAGGTGGCCTATCGCAACCGCAAGCAATACCACTCCACCAACGTGCAGATGGTATGCAACGCAAGCAAGATCATCACACATGGGTGGGTCCGATATCCAGGACCAACTCATGACTCAATGACCCAGCTGAACTCCACGCTACCCTGCCACATGTGGCGACATGCAGGACGATGTGCCTGGCTGCTTGGTGAGTTGTCTGACTGTGCCATGCCAGTGCATTGGTGTCATGAGGTGGGTGCCTGCATACTCAAACCGGGTTGAAATGTTGATGCCAGTGCACGATGTGCACCCCACCAAACACCGTGCCACAGAGCCAGTGTAACGGCACATGAGTACAGAATCCCACATTGATGAAGTAAGGCACACACCTAACACTACATGACCAACATGTGACAAGGGCACATACCACAACACATGCACCACTCATCGGCAGCCCTCACACACCGTAAGGGCATATAGGAAGACACACTGCATATGCACTATGTGGCTGCCTCCAGCATATCACCACACCGGAGAGTCATCCCTGGGAGTGGATTGAACTGAGTCCAGCAGGGACACCACACGCATCACCGGTTTGGCACACCCATAGGAGTGCTGGAAGTCACCATAGAACGGATCAGTGCAGTATGATGAATATGCCACTGACTACCGCCAACACACCCAACTTCGGAATCTCACAGTACACAGCACTTCATGGATCTAACCCCAAGACTGCTGCATGCATAAACGATGCTTGTACTACAAGATGTGCGTGCCATAGTTCATAGACCATCTCGAAGACGCTACACCCTACATCATTCCATTGCACAGGACACATAGCGGGGCCAGGAATGGGGTAAATGCATCCATGGACATGTGCGTATGGGCATAAATGACCTGCTGCCTGTAAGACTAGTTCAGTTCTCCACCATGACAGTCCAAACACTTACCTTCATTGCCTACACATGCAGGTGATGGTGGCCGTCCCTTGACACCGCGGTTCAGGACCGCTGTCAGAAACCCACAGAACAGGCCCGAGGAGGCCTACAATACTGCCCATACCTGTGCACGTGTGCTGATGAAGCAGGCACTTGTCTTGTAGAAGGCACAAATGAGTTGCCTAAGCTGGTCGGGTGGGGCACCCATCTACTGCAATGTGAAGGTGTCCAAGACCCCCATGCCATGTGTAATGCTGCACAAAATGTGCATCCCTTGGAACGTGGCCCTGTCCCCTGACATGGGACTGCTAACACCAGATGAAGATGAAGTGTAGGAGGAGGAGGAAGGGGCAGGACAGCATCATGGTGCTGCTGCACAGGAGGGACATGTTGTGTGGCAAACATTGATTGGACATTAAAACCGAAACACAAGTCAGTAGAGAGTGGCATGACATGGGTACATAGGGCACTGGGTGTGGGGATACTTGTACACCATGCACTGTCAGATATCATAATACACATGCTCAATGATGAATGTCCACACAGGTTTAACTTTGCAACACAAACGGTGTATTGAAATTTTAAGTGCATAAGTGTAAAACATACCCTCCACCACTCCGCACCCTCAACCGCAGGTCATCCCACTGCTTGTGGCAGTCCTTGAGGGTGCGGGGAGTGGTGCCGACTGCGCTCAACCTCTGGGCCACTAGTGTCCAGATGTTCTTTTTCTGGAGCACTGGCTCTCTGCGCATGTTCCCGCTGAACAGGATGTCAGCGTGCTCCTAAAGGGTGTCTACCATGACCTGCAACTCGTCCGGGCTGAATCGCTGCTTGCGGAGCTGGTCTGCTGTCTTCTTTGGAGCTTTTGGCATTCCTGCAGGGTGTGATGGCCTTTTCCAGGGTTCAAAATGCTCCCAAGGGTGCTGCCTAATGAGGATGGCAATGGATTGTGTTTTTAAAGATGGCCGCTGCGCTCCTTCCCATTCCTGTGCGACGACGATATTTCCGGTTCCGTTATTTAACAGTGGCCATAATTTACGGCTGCCGTGTAAATTACGCCCACCGTTATTTGCGGACATCGCTGTTTCCACTTTGTTCTATGGCGGTATTGTTAGGTATGGTGTGCATCATGCCGGTAAGGGCTTTTTCGGGCCCTTTTGCGGCATGCCGCTAGGTGCTTTACCGGCATGGCGCAAAGCTCGTGCCCGCGAAGTCGTAATGGGCCGCAATTAGCGGTCTGTGACCAGATCAGACACGTTCTTTGCTCCATGCCGGTAAAGCCCGGTACTTGCCTCCAATCTCGGAATGACCCCCATTAAATAAAACTCCAGTATAATCCCTTTTCGCTTGCAGGTTAAGGCACTGTCAAAAGTAACATGGATTTTGTTATGGTTGTGATCGTCGTCTCAAAGTAGTGGTCATAGAAAGGGTTGATGCAATGTTATAAAGTGCCTGTTTCATTTTCTGTCATACAGTTGTGGTGAAGCTTTCAGTGCTGCTTCATGGCTGTGAACTGTCAAGGAAATTGGTGAAAATACATGTTTTTCTCGGATATAGTTTCAGTGGTGAAGCAGTCTTTTTTTCCCCCCTCATATGTGATGTCCATTGCAAGAGCCCTGGGTGCCTGCACACATTGGGTCTCATTACGAGGTAGGAGGTAGCCATGGTGCTTTTAGCACCATGGCTACCCCCTTACCGCACACTGGGCCTCATTACACGGACGGCGGTAAGGGTTAACGGTCACCGTTAATGGCAACGGTGACTGTTAACCCTTACCGCCGTACTACGAGGTCCCTTTGCGGGTTGGAGGATTTAACGCCTGCTTCTTGCAGGCGTTAAAATCCAACCCGCTAAGGGACCTCGGAGCTAATTACGGCACCGCAAAATTGCGGTGCCGTAATTAGCGCCTTCCCCATTTCCATAGAGCCCTTTGGGGCAGAAATGGGAATGGGGAAGGGCAATGGCGGAAAGGGGATTTACCGCCCCTCCAACCTTGGAATGGGGCGGTAAATCCCCTTTCCGCCAAGGCGGTGCCGGTATTTTACCATGGCGCTAATAGCGCCATGGCTCACCTCCTACCGTGTAATGAGGCCCACTGTGTCCGGGTTCTCGGAATGGGTACTTACCGGGTCATTCCAACCTTGGAGGACCCAGTAAATCCCCATTCTGAGAACCATTCCCATAGGGCTCAATGGGAATGGGGAAGTAGCTAATAACGGTACCGCAATTTGCGGTACCGTTATTAGCTCTGAAGTCCCTTAGCGGGTCCCGCCCTTAACGCCTGGTAAAACCAGGTATTAAGGGAGGACCCGCAAAGGGAACTCGTCGTAGGGCGGTAAGGGATTACAGGTACCGGTGCCCTTACCGGTACCAGTAATGCCTTACCGCCCGGGTCGTAATGAGGCCCCTGGTCAGACCAGGCGTTAAGGAAGGGACCCGCTACGGGACCTCAGAATATGGAGGTAAGGGATTACCGGCACCAGCACCCTTACCGGTGCCGGTAATCCCTTACCTCCTACCTCGTAATGAGGCTCATTGCCCTCTATACAGGTGTAATTTCCTGCACAGTCCAAACTACATTCATAGCACTCACTGCCTGTACGCACAATTATACACATGCAAAATAGCCAGTTCTGTAACATTTCTTTAAGTTGTAGTGCAAATGATATGGATTTCTATTTACATTGTTTTTCCTACAATTTACAAGGATAAACAGAATCCTTAATGGTCTAAATTGAGTTCCTTCTTTGGACGTAAAGGGTAGCAGATAAAGAAGTATTTTCCTTAGTGATTGCAGAAATGTGCTGTGTTTTACATGATGATGTAAATATTGTAGATTGGCGTTCTGTGGTTGCTCCATAGAAAGAGGCAAGACTTTGCCTTATATGTGGGGTTTTCCCTTGCCATCCAATCGTTCCTCCTAAGTTTTTGTGCAAGGCATCATGTTGCCTCTATTCTGCATTGTGCCTGGGAGATTTTGGTTGCTTGCATGCCAGTAGTTGGTTGAAGTTTTTCTGGCTCTGCAGGAGATGTCAGCCTGACGTTGAGCAATGGGCGCACGTGAGGACAGATGCAGACATTGGGAACTCCGAGGCCTTCATTCCTATTAGTGCCATGGCTGTCTCAAAAATCGGTCCAACTCCGGTCTTGTGAAGGGAGTAATTACCGGTCCAGTCCGAGGTCAGCGGGACCGGTAATTCCCCATTCACCAGAGCCATTCCCCATTCCCATTTGAGCCCCCATAGGGCTCAATGGGAAGGGGGAAGGCAGCAATAACGTTTGACCCCGGTATCCCTTTGCGGGTCCCGTCCATAGCACCTGGTAAAACCAGGCATTAATGGAGGGACCTGCAAAGGGATCTCGGAATAGGGCGCAAAGGCATTACCGGCACCAGTGTCATTTCCGGGGCCCGGTATCCCTTTGCACCTAGGTCGTAATGACCCCCCGAGTCTTATTTTCTTTAAGGGGTACCCTTTTTCATACGTGTTGCCCTTTAGCAATCAAGTGCGTGTTAAGCTGGCTCTCACTCCTCTCCATTGCTCAGCACTTACTTTGGGGGTTTGTTTTCAGGTCTGAAGAACTTGTGGGTGAGGGCGGTGAAATGCTTAAGATCTGGTGATGGCCTTCAGGAGCATGGGGACTGCCACTCTTCCACTCTTCCAGTAGGGACCATGGGAGAAAGTGAGTTTTGGAGAGCGGCCTGATGGGGGAGGGACCGAGAGGTTCGGAGTGAGGAGAAAGTTAGAGGATTGGGGATAAGATGCAAGGGGTTGGACCTTGGGAAGGCAGGATGCAAAAGGGAAGGGGCCGGGGAGGAGCTATGGTTGTTCTGTTAAGCTCTGCTTCCTCATGGAGGAAGGGTTATGGGTGACCAGGTGATGAATGTGTGGGGGCTCAGGGTTGGATTGGGGCTATTTTGGCCTGTGGCTTTGTCCGTTGATCCACAGTGGTTTTTGACTAGGGTTGGGTGAAATCTTCACCGGGAATTAGGGGCTGCAAGGAATTAGCTGTGATGTGGTTTATTCTTAGGTGCACAGCAGGAGTCAGGGAGAGAACTGGCAAGGGGTCTCAGCCGATGTGGGTTTTAATTTGGGAGCTTTTGGTTGGGTCCAGTCGGAGAGTTGGTTGTTCGGCAGTAGGGGGAGTATACAGAGGAAGGGGCCCTGAACCAGGTGTGTTTTGGTGGGTAAGGGGTAGCTATGGAAAAGGAGCCCTATATGTCAGGGTCTCACAGGTCTGGCTTTCTTGAGGTTTTCCTTGAGGATTGGGCCTAGCTGTAATCAATTTAGGGGCAAAAAGAGGGTTTCCTCTAGTTGGGAGGTGGAAAGATTAGACATGCCCGGGATGGAGTTGCAGGTGTTTTATTGTGTGCCCTAGGTGTTTCTTGCCAAGAGCCACCGAGGGTCTGAGTCGGGGTTGGGGTATTACTTTGGAGGTTCTTCCTTAAAGAGTGGGCTCTGGTGTTATGATGCCAGTTGGGAGCATTATTTTAGGGATGGAATTCTCATCACGTGGCCGTGTTCTTGTGCATTTAGAAAGAGGCATCCATTTGAGCATGAATTTCCTTCGAATTCCAGCTACCCAAACTCTGCACCTTTTATAAACACGCAGCTCTGGCAGTGGAATATGGAGAAGGTGAGCAGCTGCAGAGAAACCTGGTAAACACTGATTACGTGTGTTCGTATGATTATAGACGTGCGTCAATGTTGTGCTCTGTGTTTCTTCTGTTCAGCGTTTGGTGTGTTCTCTTGTTATGATTTTGCAGTCTGCGCTCGCTGATGCCCTCTGATAATTATTGAAAACCCCTATCTCTTTGATGGCGGGTGTGGGTGCTGTACAATACTTATGTGTTGTTGTGGTCAACCTGCCTCAAATCATGCTGTAAAATGTGTCTTCAATAGGCAACGAGGCCAGACATTTGCATACATTTTATCATCAAACGTCCAGCCAGCTCAGATGTGTGGCTTTAGATTGAACTGTAAAATGGCTGCCATGGTGAGCAATGGTGAGCATCCCACACCATCTGGACTATAAAGCACGGTAAGTGCTGAGTCCTCAGGGTTCTTCTCAGGGATACACTTTAAGACATCCTTTTCTCTTGCCCCAGTGTCTGTTGATATCACTTTTTCTGTACTCCTTCTTTACATCCACCCCCTCCTTGCATTATTCTTGTTAAGGCCCTGCACTGCTCCTTCCTTTATGCAGAACGTCAACCGTGCCATTTCCCCTCTTATTGTGTTCCTACTTATCCTCTTACGCTTTTCTATTCATTGACGTTCTCCTTTTTCTCCAGTTGTCTCAGCTGCCAACGTTCTCCTCACAATCCCCTCTCTGACCTATCACCTCCCTGCTCCTTCTTGCCATAAGGTCACGTTGTACCTCGCCCTCTCTTCAAAACGTCCTTCCCCTTTCATCTCCCTTCTTGAACTCACCAAACCCTCTGCCCCTATCATCTCTCACCACAGTGTCACGTTCTCTCCTACAGTGGTTTGTCGCACCACTCTCCATGCCTGCCCTCACTCACCCTTGATTTCATGTGGGGATTCAGGGCATTAAGCGACTTACGACTACATGGAAATCAATGAGGTAAAAGGAAAAACATGCGCGTATCTTCAAAAGCGATCGGCTTATATTGTTTAGCGAAAATCATAGTTCGGATTCAACAAGCAAGACAAGTAAACTACACGTGCTAACGCCCACTTATTGTAGCAAGGGATTATGTCAAATATGTGCCGAATAAAGGCAGGACAATTTTTATTTGAATCAGTAGGACATGTACACATCACGTGCTAGTGTGCAAAATGCTGCAGTAAGCATACATGCGGAAAAATGAACACATACTTTTTTACTTAATAGGAGGGATTTAACCCATGACACACTTCTTATTCAAGCCTTTTTGAAAAATTATACAAAATATAAGTAAGAGGTGGATGTCCGCCCAGGAAAAGTTATACTTATACACTTTATTTTGCAAATGATCTATTACCAATGCTCATAGATACTCTTTTTTTATTCCTCCTATTTTTGTGCATTTTCTTAAAACTATTTCCTCACCATCCCTCCTTTTCCCATCCTTCATGCCTGTGGTTCACTGATCAATGTAATGTATGAAACAATATGACCATCATGGATTACAAATATAAATCGAAAATGTAAATGCAAAATGGCGTTGCGTTGGTACAAGATTGTTCATACCAACTACTTGTGTAATGACAAATTTACAATGATGCACTATACAGTTTTTTGTTTTATTTTTATTTTTGGTTCTTGGATTTTTTCCAATGTTTTGCTTTCTGCTTGTTACATTCATCACTCTTATGCTGTATTCATTCTTTTGAAAACCAATTAGAATTGATTAACTCATTTTTTGTGAAATTCGCCCTGATTTGAGAAAGGCGTTGTGTTCACCGAAACACGTGTTATCACAAAGGGCCATTTTTTAAATATATACTGCCACTCAATAAAAACTTGAGTTGGAAATCAGAACTCTATTTTTTGTAGCCCATGATGAAATATGAAGTAACAATGTACTACTGCATATTAAACGGAGTGGAAGGACTTGTTTCTGCGTTTTGACTTTCATATGCATGCGGCACTGGTTTGGAACTACAAGAGACTCTAGGGCGCAGAGGCCCATACGTTGATATCCCTCAAGAGGTTCCTATTTAACATCTGCCCAGGTTTCTTGAACAGAGGACACATGCCACCTATGAGTTGCAAAATCGAACAGCTCTGCTGTTTATGCCTCTGAGGTTTTATTGGGAGTCAATGTGATCTCCCTGAGATAAATACAGAACAATTGTTAACTATACATATTCATGTTCAAGGTGCAAGGCCATCAATTTTGACTTAGGCAGTTCTTTTGCGTCAACCCAACCCCACCATTTGTTATCCACCAACATTTGCCTTTTACACAGAATGTTTTTGTCTAGGCTAGAATAGGACCCCAAATATTTATTTATTTTTATTTTATTTATTTATTTATTTATTTACATTTATAAAGCACTCACACAGCCCGCAAGGATCGAGGCGCTGTTACAGGAATGGTTTGTTTTTCTTAGTTGCGTAATTGTGTTTTTTTGTCTTAGTTACGTATTTATAACGCGCTTAAACACCCGGAGGTTTCTAAGCGCGGACCAGGGGATCGAACCTGTTGCTGCTTTGTGTCGTCTTGCTTCCAAGACGCGCACGCTGCCGCTGAGCTATCCTCCCAAATATGGCAATCCCAAAAGAAATATTTAAATGCTGAACTGAGTAGCGACCAAAGTGCTTATTTTTCCAGCTTCTGGATTTAAGGTCAGGGTGGTGCGCACTCTTACCTCTAGAATGCTGGAATGGTTGTTTCAAAGGGTTGACTTCGGACTCAGTGCTCCATAGGCCTTGGGCAGTAGTGCTGGGGCCCAAGCCAGATGTCGGTCACCAGGTGGGCAAAAGTGAACCGACTATTTCCCTCCTGGTCAATGTTCCCTCTAAGCTGTGTGCATGTGCGCTTGTCCAGCTTCCTTGTGGGTGCCGCTCAGAAGACTTTTAGCAGCGCACACAGAAAATCCTCACCTATTCAAAAACATGTAATAAGGCACAAGACACAGCAATTACCTGACATTTTGTCGCTGTTAAAATAACTAACTAGTCTTGATATTCTGCTCATTTGCATTACCCTACTATGCAACACTGATCGTAAAAACCTAAAATCCCGAACAGAATACACACACAAGAGGTTAAAAACTCATATGAAAAAGTGGCTCCATGAATAGAAGAATCTAACCATCTAACCAAGATGCACACATTAACCAAATAATGTTCCCTCCCCACCCATGTCTTCTAAACTTGGCTCTACCACACTTTTACCTTCTGCCCCAGAACACATTCAGATACTACCAGACAACCTTTACTCTTCCTCTCTTGGTTCTGCAAAATGTTTCCAAACGTGCACCTACATCCACTTCTTTTATGTGTGTTGCAATATGGATAACATTCATGTACCAGAATTTCTGTTACTCATGGTGCATTAGCAAAGCGTCACCCACACTATTACTCTTCTTTGTACAAGTGCTTTGAAGCAGTTCCCTTGCAATTTGATGCATTATAAAACTAAAATATTAATTTGCCCGGTATGGATTTTGAGAAAACAAATGTGATGCGCAGCGTCTCCTACAGCATTGCTAACATTACACTACAAGTGGAGAGCAACATTGCAATATAATTGACTTGGCCTACAAGGGAAAACGGGTATGGACTGTGCCTGGCATTACTAGTCTGTAGTATCAGGGCGCCGGAAATTCAGACAGTAGAATGTTTTTCATACAATCTGCATCCATTCCATGGTTTCAGAATGCCATTGGGCGTAGACCTTCACACATTATATGATAACTTGCTACATACAAAAACGGTTTCACTGAGCACTTGTGTAATCCTACACAATGATATATGGGTGGGATATGTGGCTAAGCCCGAGCGCGCAAAGGGCATCGTCTGGCTGTTGTGCTGTGGCTGTGGCTGATATCCCGTACTCCGTGTTGCAGCCTGTCAGCTGTTGGACTCCCGGAGAGGACGCCTGGAGGCGCGTGAATGTGGGCGTGAGGAAGGCAGGAAAAGGAGAACTCCATTGCGCCATAGCGCGGCCTGGCACCGCCCACTACCCGCCCCCTGCTACTCCCACAGGAAGAAGGAGTGCTATAAAGCCCCTATCCAGACACCCTTGTGGCGCTAAGCCCGAGCGCGCAAAGGGCATCGTCTGGCTGTTGTGCTGTTTGGCTGCTTGCTGTGGCTGTGATCCTACTCTGCGGCTGGTGGTCAAGCGAGCCCAGTCAGACAAACATAGTTTTCAGCTGTGCGGCGGAGAGGAGCCCCCGACCAGGAGGTTGAGTTTCCCTCTCCCCTGGTGCAAACAGAGAGGAGCTGCACGACGATGGGATGCCTGAAAAGTGACACCTCAGATCCAGGCGCGGAAGAAAGGGTGAAAACCCGACAGCAGGTAAGGCAGCGGGTTGCTTCCTAATCGGTTCCTGTAGGGGGCCATTCACCAACTACGGGAGGCCTCAATAAAGGCATGCTGCCTTGGGGACAAAGCCGCCTGGCTTTCCCGAAAAAAATAGTCCCGGAGCAGGACCAGCCCCTGGTGGCAGAAATGGCCAGGAAAGACCCCGCCCCTATGGTCATAGCACCTGAAGACGGAGAACTAGACCAAATAACTAGCGGGGTCAGAGCCGCCCAAGACCAGACCCCTCCTAGAGTGGAAAAGGCCCAGGCAGGGGCAACTCAGCTAACTCTGCCTAACGAACAGGGGGATAAGATAAACCCCAGAGGCCCCAGGAGACTGAGGTGGCCCCGATCGAGCCCATCCACTCGAAGATGCTCAGTGGGGAAGAACTTGTTGGGGAAATGCCCGACATAATCGAGGAGAATCTGACTATTGAACAATCAGAGCGGGAGGCTCCACTAGAGAAGGCGCTGGGAGTGGGGGGGAAAGGGGCCGAAACATCTGATCCAATAACAGCAGAGGAGGGGGTTGATCAAAAAGACGCATCAGGGGCGGGTGTTGACTGTCCCAGAGCAGGGGAAGCAGAAATCCTTCGGGATAAAACATCAACTCAGAAGGGAGCGATCAGAGTACCCTCTATTACTGAGAAAGAGATGCCCCAGATAAAAGCAGCCACCCAGAGTATACTACCCAGCTGGGGGGAATCCCCATGTCCTAATGAGGGGCAGAGAATGTTCGACGCAAACACTTTTAATGACTCGGACCTATGTCCCGGAGATTGTAGGGAGCAGAGGTCTGGCCACTTGCCGGCCTTTCTCCCCCAAAGTGGCTGCAACGGCACGACCCACGAAATGCTTAGCAACTCAAACCTCGCTTCGAAATTAATTCTGGACATTTCAAACCTTACTGAGAAAATAGTAAAGGAGAAAAGGAGAAGTCTATCATTTATTAAGGATAAACTGGCAGCGCTTGATGATGATGTGGACCTGACAGACCAATTGGATTCAAATACCTCACAAAGAGGGGGAAATTCACAGCAAAATACAGGTCCCAGACAAACGGATTACAGAAGCAAAGCTCCGCAGGGGTCGTTGAAAATGACACAGTCTATGAGTATTGATGACATCTCCATGGAAAAAATAAGCGATTTATACTGCAAGGGAAAATGGACGACATGGCTCATATTCAGAATGTGATGATGGCATCTTTAAACATCACACTTGCCCCCTTTCTGACACTTTATGAGTCCATGAACGAAAACTTGCAGCTACTACATACCTTAGCATTAAAAACTGAGGAAGGAATGGGTGAAATAGTAAGCTTCACGAAGCAACTGGATATGAGATTGCAAAAAGAGTCTGACTTGTCACACCAGTGTCAAAATCGCCTATGCGACTTGGCGCGCCAGAAATCCAACGATAAGCAACTCTTGATTGAAGCCATACTTGAGGATCATAAGTGGATAAGGAAGCAAAACCAGCAGTCCTCCTTGAAAACAGATCCCAAACGAAATTCTGAAAGGTACCAGGACTCGGAAGCGTCGAGGAGGAAAAATCCTGAAGGGATCAATGTAAAGAAAAAAACAAGTGGCCCTCTAGTACTAGGGAAGGGCTTAAGGACAGCTAGACCCAATATTTCAGACTGCCTGTTGATAATAGATGACGAGGAAAAGAAATCAACGTATGCGATTTTCAAAGAACTTCCGCATCAAACAGAAAAAAGGAGCGTTTGCCCAGAAGATCCTTTCCAAGACAAGAAAGGAACAAGTCAAAAGAAAGCAAAAAATCAAGCTCAAAAGCGTAAAGCAAATGGATCCAGAGCATTCTTAAGGAACATCAAACTGCCTATTGAGGAGAGGGATGAACCCCTACCTAAGAAGCCGAGTAGAGAATTAAGCTTGTCAGGACCATGAAAGGGGAAAACCGCTATCAAACAGAATGAAAAAGATTCTGACACAAGTGTCTGCTTGAGTGACCTCATAGAAACAGCTGAAGAACTCAAAGAGGATGAGCTGTGGGACAACATCAGCTTATCTGAATGGCAAGCAATAGACAACCAATTAGACTCTGCCCCGATGGAAAAAAAATCGAGAAGACACGAAGACCAAAGGAAAAAGAAACCTGATGAAAAAATAACAAACAATGAAGTGGACAACCAAAAATCTGAAGGTACCAACCGTCTGAAAGAGGAGCATCGAAATGAGAAAAGAAGCCCAGGGAACAGGTATCAAGAAAACAGATCCCACAGGAGGTGTGACTCTCGAGAAAGTCTCCAAAGGAAGACAAGGGACAGGTACCAAGGAAATAGATCCAATGGGAGAGGGAAATCTCCCCATGAATTTTGTGACGAAAGATCTAATGATCGCAAAGAAAAGAAGAGAGACATCATAGCCAAAGATCCTCGACTAACTATAATGGACAGGAAAAGGAGCCCTAACAACACAACAAAAAACCCGGAGTTATTAAAACAGCTGGAAGTCAGGCGAAATGAAAGACTCCAAACAAGTCCAGTCAATCGGCGGTATTCGAAAGAGAGAAAAACTCTGAGATATAGGAATCGAGAAAAGCAAACAAAAAAAAGCCAGCAAGGAGCTCAACGGGAGACTGGGGGTAAACATGATCAATTTCATACATTGAGACTGGAACGGATGTGGAGTGACAGAAAACGGATCGTGCTGAACAGGGCTAGGGTGATGGCACTATTTAAAGACCTACCATCAACCTTGAGAATCCATAGTGATGACGTGGCAATAGTCGAGTATATTGATGAAAAAAAGCCGGATGTGGTCCTACTACACCTGAGGACAAGTACATTGAAAGAAAGTCTGTGGGGGGTAAGGTATAACCTTGAGTCCTGGGGATACAGACTCGATGACCCAGGGAAAAAAGTGATCAGCGAGAGGCAAAGACCGTCAGACCTCCTACAGTGAGAGTGGAAAAAATAATGAAAACCTTTGAAAGGAAAGCCCCGAACACAAGGCAGGAAGGAGGGTCAATACAAAAGTCAAGTGCCAGACAACATCAGGAGGATACAAGGGATCGCTGCTCAGATCCAATGAGCAAAATAAATAACTACCGAAAGGCCACAGAGGATAAATTAACAAAACTGAGATACACGATTGATAATTCAAATCAGAGGGAAAAAGGGACAGGAATCGGCACTCAGACACTGAAAGAAGTGGAAACAAGAAGTAACCCCACCATCATAGCAGAAAAAAAGAGACAATAGATTAATTGCAGTGGAAAAGGAACTAAACCTCTATTGGCATCATGGAACACACAGGGATTCGGACATCTCTACTCGAGGGAGAGTAATTTCCTAGTGAAATATGAATTAATTTGTATACAAGAGAGCTGGATCAGAAGAACTCCGGTGTGTGAAGGCTACCAAGTCTACATAAATCCGGCACAGAAAGGACCCTAAGGAAGACCTCGGGCAGGGCTGGTAACCCTAGTGAAGGAGGATTGTCAATTGCAAGTACTAGAACATCAAACTCCGAACCCGTTTCTACAGATACTCAAAAAAACAGAGGTAGAAATGAAAGGAGACTCCTTCTAATAAATACATATTGGAACCCCTCAGAAATAGTCACAACTAAATATCTAGTGGAGATAATGAGGGCTATTGATGCAGCAATGTTAGAGGATGAGGGCCAACTGATCATCTTATGCGGGGACCTAAATATTAAACTGCTGGATAAAAAGGGCCTGCTGAAAAGAAGACAGACTCTGCCGCCTAACGAAAAACTCTGGCTCGCAGAAATGGACACCAGGGAGATGTCTATGTTGAACGGTCAAACAGTAGGGGACCTCCCAGGGTCAAACACCTGGACAGCGAACTCGAGGGCTGCTTGCCTGGACTACTGTTTCGTTGCCAGAAATACCTTACCCTGGATAAACTCCTTCAAATTAGTCCAACAGATGGTTAGCGACCACGCTCTGCTTGAAATTGAACTTCTCTGGAAGACGGAAGAGCCGAAGTACCGAAACTTTCCCGAATTGGTATTATCGGGCGGACGCACAAGGCTAAAAATCAAAGCGAGCTCTATTCCCCTATTAGTAGAGCGATTGAAACATAACGTCGAAGAAAACCAAGACACAGTGGAATATGGTTGTCTTTTGAAGGAGTTTGAGATTAAGATTGGTCCTAACATAAAACAAGAGGTGATAAGGAAACATGCATACAACAAAATCTTGGTGGTGAAACGAAGGGAACACCGTACAGAACTGAGACGTCTGTGGAAAAGCTCCCTCACTAATAAAGAGGAATTTATAAGACTTTGCAAACAGGCTTATAAAAACTGGCTAAAATCCACCAGGATGTGGAGAGCACAATTAGATGCTGAAAAAATTATGGCAGCAATAACCACGTCTAACTCAAGGTCCTTATGGGAGATAATCAATAAAGGGGGAGAACTCCAGACCGCACTGACATCTAGTAATGTGTCAAAGGAGGATTGGGTGAAGTTCTATACAGATCTCTTTCAGGAGAAAGACCCTATCAAGACCGAGCAAAGATCAGGAAACAAATGGTTAATTGACATTGACCGGGAAGATATCCTAATAAGGATACAAAAGTTGAGTTCATCTCGAGCGGCTGGCCTGGACGGCATCTCTAACTCTATGCTTAAGGATAACAAGGAACAGTGGGCAGATTTCATCTTAATATTATTCCAGCAGATCTTAACAGCAAGATCAATACCCCAATCCTGGAGGAGGCCCTAATAGTACCTATATATAAGAAAGGAGATCGCAACAACCCGAGGAACTATAGGCCTATCGCCCTACTCGACTGCATAGGAAAACTGTTCTGTTCCATTTTGCTGAGAGATTTAAAAAACTGGGCAATAAGGACAGGGATCCTTGATAAGAGACAAACTGCATTCATGAGCGGCGTGGGAACATCATTGAATCTATTCATCCTGAATATATTTAAGCTACGAGCATTAAAAAAAAAGAGGAACATATACCTGGGTTTTGTCGACCTGGAACAGGCCTTCGATGGGATCTGCAGAGAACTCCTATGGGCCAAACTAAGGAAGTGGAACTGTCCGCAGGATCTGCTTGAGGCAATTCAGGAACTATATACCAACACTTCAGTTCAGATAGTTGTCTCAAAACAAGGAGACCTGACAGAGAAAATCCCGACACCTAAGGGCATAAAGCAAGGGTGTGCACTGGCACCTTTCCTGTTCATTCTGTACCTAGCAGATATGAAAGAATCCCAGGACCAAATCCATGCATTTCCTCCAGTATTTCAGGACGAAGCCCTCTCATGGATGGTGTACGCAGACGACGTCGTATTTGTGGATCAAACCCCCATAGGTCCGCAAAGACGGATTGTGGAATTTAAGTCCTACTTAAATCAAAATCACCTGAAGGTCAACATAAAAAAATCCATGATCTTAATAATGCAGACGGCGTGTGGATCCAGAGCCAGAAAACAGAAAAAGGGATTCATCTGGTCATTGGACAACCAACCACTGGAAATAGTGGACTCAACAGTCTACCTGGGGCTACAAATCAATAAGAACATCAATGAGCAAGGGCAATTAGATTCCATCAAAGCAAAGCTGATAAAACTAACTAACCAAGCTCGAGCTCTCTACCAATGTTACGAATCCTTCTCAATGCTGCCAGTAATCACATTTTACAAACAAAAGGTAGTGGCAACCTTAACATACGGAGCAGAATCCCTGCTAAAGCTCCATTGGAAAACATGGGATGTGCTAGAGGCTTTTTTCTGGAGAAGGGTACTCAGGCTCCCAAACTGCCTCCCTGTTTTGACAATAAGACACTAACTAAGACTGCAATCGATGGAGTCATCGGTCCTGTGGAAGACTCTTTCGTTATATCGGAAGTGTATCCTAGATAAGCCGTCCATCCCATTCGAATTGCTAGCCAAAAAAGAGGTAAAAAACAAAGACTCCCATTTTGAGGCCTGGAAACAGAACTGTCTCAAAATATTGGAATATCATCACATCAAAACTGAAACGCTAAAAGAAAACCCTGAGAAAGCGAAGAAAAACATGCGGGAAAAAGACTGGATCTCCACGGATAATCGAAAAATGCAGAACACAAATTGCCATAACCTTACGTGGGAACGAAGAGCATTGAATGAACCTCCCCCCTATCTGCGACGATTTCCCTCTTCAAAATATAGAGACCTATTGATGAGATGCAGATTAAACATCCTGCCAACAAGAGAGGTCCAGTGGATAAGGAAACAAATTCTAATGGAATACGCAAGATGTCGTTTCTGTAATGACCTGGAGATGTTGGAAACAGTGGAACATTGGCTGTTTTTTTGTCCAGAATTAAGCACCCAAAGGAGCCTATATCTAGGTGAATGGGTGGTCAACATAAATGAAATAACGGCTGAGGAATACTGGGAATGAATCATGACAGCGCAAAAAATCGGCCCCACTCTAGAAGCCCTAAGATTCATAGAATCGATCCTAAAGGGACAAAAGGACGGAAATGTGGAATCTTGAGAGGATGGACAAACATTAAGCATAATGATGGGGGGGTTTGGGAAAAGGACTTGGATCTTCTTTCTTTTGTTAAAGGTTGAAAAGAAATTTGATTTAACCAATAAAACAAAAAAAAAACCCAAAAAAAATATGTTGCAAACATACTTGTATGCATTGCAAAATAATTTTGTACATACAGAGTCATGACATCCTTAAAATGCACATAATATCATGGTGAGGCATTAAATATTCCTTGTTTGCAAAGTATTGTGTGTCAGCAAACATCCCAGTGAGTGTTTACTGCTACAATCCCTCACCTTTTACAGTGCTCTATCAACTGATGTTGGAGGCTAGCACATGGGTCGGTGAAAGTGTGTGGATGGAAGAGCACAGGTCAACAATCCTTGCGAGTGAGAGCAAAGCAGCACATTTCAAAAACTGAATCGAATGTTTCGGCCGTGCAGCGAAGGAAATGTATTACTTGTTTGCTAAAGTATAGGAAACTCTAGTACCATTCTAGACAACAGAACCATCTTTTTCTTTTTCTATGCTCAGCTACTGAGGGCTGTTCAATATAACCATGTGCTCTGTGTGTATTGTCTCTAGCAGCTCACAATATCTTACTGATCTGTATCTCTGAGAATTGCGCCCTGTTACCCCCCGGGTATGTTGCGCATTATAAATAATAAACCAAACCAAACCAATTGATGCTATTAACTTAAAAGGCATATATGTGTAATTTACTTCAACAGGGCTCCATAATAAACTTCAATAAGGTTCTTGTTTAATTTTGTCAAGGCTATGTTGCGGAAGGGTGAGCAAAACTATAGACTATTATGCACTCTGTCATTTTACTTCCTATGTCAGGGTTACAGGCAAGGCTCTAATCCGATTTTGCTCCCTACTTGGAGTCAAATGATTTTTCAGGTAGTGAAAAAGTAATTAGCTTTGCCAATAGAGATACTTTATGTTTAGTAATATTCCTCTTCTGATTGGCCATTATTTTTATTCCTCCACGACTTGTACGTGTAAATTAATCCGTACGGCTAAACCTTTTTTGTCTGACACTAGCTGCCTTACTCTCGCTAGAGCCCTTATACTGTCTCGTCTGGACTATTGCAACGCCCTCTATTTGGGATCATCTAAGGCTACCACTAGCAAATTACAAACTCTTCAGAATAATGCTCTCAGAGCGGCCTAGGGCATCTCCAGAAGAGAGCACATCTCAGGGTTTAGTGAACAGAACAACTGTCTCTCCATCAACAACAAAATTCTCTTACAAACCGCATCGCTCACTCACAAATCCCTCAATAACGCTGCCCCCACTTACCTGATAAACAGATTCCACAGACAGTCCTCCCTGAGACCTACCAGAACTGCTTACAAAGATTGCCTCGCTGTCCCTAACTTCAAACGGGCCACCTTAGGGGGCAACAGCTTCCCAGTGAAAGCAGCCAAACTATGGAACCCCTTACCACCAAATCTCCGAGTGGACCTACCCTACCAGAACTTCCGATCCAAGGTAGTTTCTTGGCTGAAAATGTAGGCCGGCTAAGATACTCTAGTGCCAGTCTGTCCCCTCTTGTGCTAGCCGCACACACTGTACCAAGTGTGCTCATGTGTTCATATGTATATGATATCTATGTACCTTATTGTTGACATGTATATAATATTTGTGTACCTATTGTCTGTATACTCTATGACTATTGTAACCAAGCTTCGCAAATTCTTGTAAAGGCTGCGCCCGGATACCCTTGGGTACGTCTGCGCATTATAAATAATAAAACAAACAAACGAACAGAGTTCCTTCCTATGCCACAGCTCTGCTGGTCACTAATTTGAAAACATATCAGTGGAGCTTTGTTGGTTGAATCAGGGTCGATATGCTACTTAGTTAAATTGTTTCTTGTTTTTGTTAGGCACATTTTCCTTTTATTAGGGAGTATAAAATGATGTTGCATGTCTCTTAGCTGTAAGTCTGGTATTAGCACAACTCACAGGACAACGTAATGTGGATAGTAAGCAGAGGTACAGAAATTTTTTATCATCATATTCTGAAGTGCAGCTATTGTGATGCAATTATCATCCTTAAACACATTATTAGAGCCATGTTCTTCTGGCCCTTAATTACTTCATTAAAGTGGCACTTGAAATCTTATTGGCACTTTTCTTTGACACATTGCTTTTAATTAAGCAATAGAACCTGTGGAGGTGGGGCAATACCGGCGATAGTTAGAAGCCCAAGCAAAGGCCCTTCTTCCTTTTCACGGCAGCATGACGAGAGAAATAAAAGGAACTGCGTGGGACGCGATGCTCATCACTCGTCGGGTACGTTTTTCCTTGCCGGGTAACGACCGGCGAGGGTCAAACAGATTGATTGTTACAATCCGATTAACCCTTCCCGGGTACTAATTGCCATTAATCCATCTGAAAATGTTGTATTCTGTCTGAATTTTTTGACAGCCACATCAGTTATGACAAGCGATATTTGTTTAATGAAAAACACATGAGTGTTTTTCCATTGGCACTAAGAACACAGTTTTCTCTGCACAGAAGTATGTGTACAAGGTACTGTGGAAGATGTTGAAATCTTGGACTGGTTCATAAATACTCTTTATAATAACATGTAAAATAATTTGTTTAGCATATGTGTTTGGATAAAAGATTGTAAGATGCACTTTTAAACAGATTTGTAAATAATTGCAGTGACTGGGAAGAGGAAATTCATTTCTAAACTCTCTTCTGAGATCCTAGTTCACTAAATACGCATGCTCACAAAATGTCTTACCCCATTAGTCAATTGTGCATATGGAAAATAATGTGCGCACGACAGCCAGGCGGATCTGCACATAGAGAAAAATAATTAGAGGGAACATTGCTCCTGGTATGATTTTTTTAAATGTAATGTAGGGTTCACAGGGGAGGCAAGATGCCCTACTTCCTCTACAGTGCCCCCACAATTCTGGACTAAATCAATATCTGGGGGACCAGGCCAGACTCAAGCTCACAGTGGCCTTGCCTCTCCCTTCTACACTCGCATCCAGTCGCCATCCCCTTCAGGCATGTCATTTAGGCATTGTCAGTGGTTGCACCTACGACCACTGAGGTCTCCCTTGCTACCCCTGTGGTCTCCCTGTTAACCCCTAAAAATATATATATATATATATATATATATATATATATACGAGGCACTGTAATTTATGGACATAGGAACATTTGAAGCACTATGCACTTTAATGTATGTACATAGGAATGTCTGGTAGCAGATTATTATGCGGCACTTTATAGGCACTGTGCCCTTTATCGGAACTGCACTATGCACTTTACTTTATAAATGAAGTTAAGGGCATTTTAGCTGCAAAGACACAAATATGTTACAGACGATATTACTGAGAGCTATAAGCTCAAAGCAATATTAATGGCAACATATTGCTTTTCATGTATTCCTGCACAATGCATTTCCCCAGTAACCAATTGTACAAGCACTAAGCAATTATTGTACATGTCAGGGGCAACTAATGAAACTGTGACCACATCAGAGGTTTCATAGACATAGATGGCGGACAATTGGGCAAATAGATGCAATGGTGAGTAATTAGTCCCTCTTTTATGTCCATGTTTGGTTTCTGCCTATTCAGAGATGGCTGACAATCGGTCCCCACACGAAAAAATCAGTCCTCTTTCTATGCCTAAAACCATGCCACATGATCCATTTTAAAGGTTTGGTAACATGGATCACCTGTTGTGATCAAGCGGTGAGGAAACCGCGAAATGTGTAAACTCTGCTATGCAAGGGCCATATGTTTTGGGAGAACCACAATGTTAGTGGATTTTTATGAGCCATATGCTGCACATTTTAACCAATAAAGAATACTTTTTTGATACTGAACACCGGTTTCCTGGAGTAATACTGTTTGACTGGGGGAGTGCTTTCCATGGACTGCAGAGGAAACAGTCTTTTCTAACATATATATATATATATATATATATATATTCTTTTGCATTTCTTTTTACATTGTGGCTCCTGGTCTCTGGCCAGCAGCATGTGGCTCTCCTGGAGTGGCTGGTTTTCTAGTAGCTATAGCCGGTAAGATAGCTCAGTGGGATGAGTGCTTACTGCTGCAATGTGTGTGTGATATGCAGGATGCAGGTTCGACTCTCTGCATGGTCAACTCAGCCTTTCATCCTGCTGAGATTGAAAAATGAGTACCAACACAGGTTGGGTGATATTGTATGTATATTTGTTCTGTATGAAGCGCTTAAGCGTAAGTGCTATATAATAACACATCATTATTGTTTGGCCTCGGATGTTAGCCCAAAAATAGGAGGCTACTGCAAAGAAATGAAGATGCACCAGTCACAAGGAACCAATATATAAACAATAGTTTATTCACACTCCAGTGGACTCGACTTTTACAACGCATGGCATACAGGCATAGGAAAAGTGAGCAAAAACGTGTGGGCGTAGATGTCTTTAATGCACCTTCGGAATACCGTGACGAATTTGGGCTAGCTGATCATGTGGTAATGACTTGTGACCTGTAGACCTATGGACATGGGCAGTTTAGCATGGCAACATGTGCTTGAAACTGCATGTCACCCTGCAGACTATTTACTATCTGGGAAGCAAAGCGGAGATGGGTGTAGGAGGATATTGTGTTCTCCAGCACAAGGTAACATTCCTCGCGCTACTTTATCTCTGTTATTGCTAGGCTAAAAGGTCAGTCTGTATTTCTACTAAGTAGCTTGATCATTTGAGAACAGAATATGCTGTGAATTGTGCCTCGCTTTAATTGTCCGGATTCCACATTCACAATTAGTTGCGGAAAACAAGAGTGTTAAAGAAGACAGGATGGGCTATTCAGAGGAGTAGGTGAATAGGTTGGGACGCTGGGAGTAAGGGAGATACAAAGGGTATGCCAGGCACCGGGTCAAACGGAATGTCGTTATACATTTTTTTCAGTAGGTAGCAGGAGTGTTGCTTTTATTAGGATGTTGTTGATTTGTAAGTGATTTTGTAATTCCTTTTTCAGATGCTGCTAGCGGTATGGTCAGATGTCAAAAATCTGGTTTTTGGGACATTCTAGGGTTAAGTGGGCGGGGAAAGAAACTGAGGAAAGGGTTGTTGGCAGGCAACTGGGGTGCAACTATAAAGATGTTGTGGTAAAATGTTCCGGGTTTGGGGGGCTGGGCTGGGATCAGTTGCTTCCTATGTTGGCTGGGTTGAGGGAAAACTATGGGCCTCCAGTTGGGGTTGGGGATTAGTCTTGGTGGGGAAAATTATCTGGTAATGGATACGGGTGTGGCTCTTTTCAGGAAAATAAAAAGGGTTTTTTGTTATGGGTCCGACAAGTGTGGCCTCAAGCAACTGTAGGGGGGACTAAGTGTTTGCCACAGAGAGCTGGGAGGGGAGCGAGAAATGAGGGTCCGATAGAGCGGGCAAGGAAGGGGATAAACAGAGAGATGGTAGAATTTTGTACATCGGTGTCAGTACAGGTTTTGGACCGTAAGGAGATGGTTTAGAAAGGATTGATGAGATTTAGAGAGGATGGGGAAACTTTCCGGTTTGGAGTGTTAAAGAAGACAGGATGGCACCTAATTTACAGATTAGCTACGTTCATGCCAGTGCTTCAAGGATCACTGTTACAGAGTTCAGTGTGCTCAGCAGTTTCAGCATTCCTGTGTAGGGGCATGTTTTAGGGAAGCTTCCAAAGTGTTGACTTTATGAGCTCTCACCGCATTCAGAATAAAAACCCAGAAATGAGAGAAAAACAGCCAAGATGGTGTTTTCGGAAACCGCAATGGCGTGGTTCAATGTGTATGTGCTTAGGCCAACATCATAACGCAAAATACATCCACTTTTACAAAACCTCCTTTTGGCCTAAGTCAACACATTGCTAGAATCATGTGACCATATCGTCATCATCAGAACAACCAGAGTCATCACTGTCATCTATATTGATAGACATAAATTGTTTGACAGTGGCTTCTTGCATTATCAAGGCATTAGTTATATTCACAGGAGAATGAGGACCAGGTCTTATTTTCATTAGGGATTTAGAACAACTGTTACCTAGTGCAGAACCTAAAATAGGCAGACATTGTAAGCAGCAGCAGCAGCAAAATAGTATTACCCCAATGATAATAGCAAGTGCTGAGAAGACTTTCCAACCCCAGGTTGTTAGCAGATTCCAGGCCCAGGTTTCTATGTCCCAATCCCCTTTGGGAATATGAACTTCAGTACTAAGTATGTGCAGTCGTTTTATCGCTTAGAACACCATTGGGGAGGAGTCAGGTCCGTACACACAACACGCGGACCCGACAATTTTGCATACACCACCACGTTCAGCCAATATAACATCTAAAACCATTCTATTCTGAAGAGCTACTAATCTAATTGCTCTTTGCTCCAATGTCATGTTAAACAAGATGTCAGTAGTCTCATTGATAGTGTTCTCTAATAATCTAGCCAACCTTCTAGTATCTTGTGAATTAATGATTTGGCCCAAAAAGGAATCATGGCTTTTGCTACATCACCCAGTACCTGGAGGGGGTATCATCATCTATTCCCTTCCTAGGGTGATGTTTCAGTATGTCTGCATTGGATGTGACATAAACCCCTGGCAATAATATCTCCAGATAACAAATCCCCTTCCAATCTTTAGGTAACCGTGGATAGGCTTCTTTTCCACAAATATAGTATATGGGTCCCCCAATGCATAAAAGCATATTCTCGTTCACCAAAACAGCAGTGTTTACACATTTATCATACGTGCCCATATAGCGGGAACCTTCTTTTCTCAAACAAAATTGTACTATATTTGGATCATGAATAATGGTGTATGATGGAGGAATTGCTTCCCTGTTTCCTACTTGTGCCATTTTAAATGAGATCATGGATTGATAGGGTCTAGCATGTTTGTCAGTGTTACCAGTGGAGGCAATATTTGTCGTACTCTTATATGCAAAGACAGAACATCCTAACAGTAACAATACTAATCGATCTAATTAATTGATGTTTGTCCCATCGAAGTTACCAGTGGCACTGTCATTCCACTTCCCAAAGAAAAGGGCTCTAAAGGCTGCATAGCAAGAAGTTGACAGAGGAAGTGGATAGATATACCATCCTAAACCTTTCTCACCGTGTTGTGGTAGGTGAGAACATACCCAGCAGCTAGTCTTGTTCAAGACCGCATGTGTAGCATTCATAATCTGTATGAGTGCGTTATTATGGTATCCTTTTTGATGTTTTAAATCAATTGGACAAAGAGTTTGAGAATGCACATAAAGAGGAGACAAAGTGGTGCTGGCAGTAGTATACTAAGCTGATATGTACTCTCCAAGTACCATAATACAGGTATTAATATTAGCACAACACAAGTTGCAAGTGTGATTATTATTCATTTCTCCTTTGTTGATGATAGCCCTCTAAATACGTGCTTTCCAGTATCAATGCTATCCATGTCCTCGTTTCTATGTGCCCCAAAGATAGGCATAGTTTTCAGTGTCCATTAAGAAGCCTCACTGAAACAGGCTCTATAAGTTCATCCGTAGGTGGCGCTTGACGACGTGGCCAATCATGCTTATAGTCTTCTCCTTGCCCTGCTTCCCTCTGTAACTCCTTGGATCATCTTTAAGGGGATTGGAGGGAAGGCCGTTGGTTTCTTGTGGTTGCAGTATACAAACAACACTTTCCTAGTCTATCAAAAATGTCATTACCTAACTATTTTCGTGGTCGAAGGTTGTACCTCGTTACTCCAAGTACATTGTGATCGATGAATAGGGGAACAGGATATGAAGAAAGTGAAGAACTCTCGAGTTGTTCGGGCTCAAAATTCTGCCCAGGATCAGAATGGGTGCCCTTGTTCACAGGCACATCTTTGCAACCAGCATCATCAACCCCCTCCTTAACCCATTTGCCACAGGATAAAGGCAAATGAACTCATTTCAGGTGCACTGCATGAATCCAGTGGCGTTTTCCTTCAACTTGAACCGCCGTCTGAGAAGCCAGTAACACCTGATATGGTCCTTTCCAAAAAGCTGCAAGTCAGGAATTCCTCTCAAAGTCCTTCACCAGATCGAAGTCCCCAGGTCAAATGCGATGACCAGGCCCTTCATATTTCTCAGGCAAAGCTACTCGAGCATGTTGGTGAATCAAACACAAGTTTTGAGTCAATTGGTCACAGTCATTTGTTAATAGTGGATACTCTATTTCACTTAATTTCTTAGGTCTGGGTGCATTCCATATATTAGCAGGTCTCCCCATGACAATCTCGTAAGGAGAGTGTCCCGTTCTAGACTGTGCCGCTGTCCTCACTGACAGTAGGGCTAATGGTAAAGCATCAGGGCATTTCAGCTTGCTATGTGCACATACTTTTGCTAGTTTAGTCTTAAGGATACCATTGTGACGTTCCACTAAACCGGCACTCTGTGGATGCTGCGCTGAATGAAATCTCTTATCTATTTGTAGCGCCTCGCATACCTGTAGTATGATAGCCGCTATAAAATGAGGTCCATTTTCTGGCCAAATTACTCGGGGTAGTCCAAATCTAGGGAAATACTCTTTTAGCATTACCTTTGCAGTTGACATTGCGGTGTTATCCCTCAGAGGGAAGGCTTCAACCCATTTACTAAAAGCACACATCACCACTAACACATACTTGTAGTTTTGGCACCGGTCCATCTCGATGAAGTCAAAGTGTATCACTTCAAATGGCATAGCGGGAGAGCAAAACTACCTCTGGGTGCTGGTGTACCCTTAACAATGTTATGTTGTAGGCAAATCATACAGTTCTGAACTAATTGCTCTGCAGCTTTGGGAATGTTATTGTTGTACCAAACTGCGTGTAAGTGTTTACAAATGCTTTTTGCACTAATGTGTGCTGATCCATGTGCCATAGTAACTATATCTGTTACATATGCGTTGGGCAGCATCCATCTTTGTTCTTCCCTTGTCCAACACTTCAGGTCCTGAAGCGCAAGATTCAATCTCTTCCTTTGTGGCCTCAGCTTGAATCTCTTTCACACTATTAACACCCTCCTCCATCATCCCAGTTTCAGCAACCCATTTAGCAGAATCTAACACATACATACATGAGTGTAACTCAGTGGCAGTTGTTTAGCTATTATGTCCGCAAATGCATTTCCTTTTCCAATGTCGTCAATCACCCTCTGGTTTGCTGCGCATTTCATTATAGCTGGTTGTTTGGGAAGAGCTAATGCATATGATAGTTGCACTATCAAGGGACCATGCTGAATGTTCATACCATGAGATGTTAGAAATCCCCTTTCAGCCCATAACCTTCCAAAGTGGTGAGCAACTCCAAAGGCGTACTGACTATCAGTGTATATATTAACACTAAGCCCTTGAGACATCTCACAAGCTCTGGTCAAAGCAACTATCTCCGCAGCTTGGGGAGAGTTGTGTGAAATCCTCTTGCTTTCAATAATGTTGTTTAAAGAGGTAATTGCATAGGCAGCAGTAGAAGTTCCATCAGGTAGTTTAAAACAAGAGCCATCACAAAATAGCTCTCCTTCTGGTGATGTCAATGGTGTATTGCTTAGATCGATTCTGCCTTTTGTATCTTGTTCAGTAACGTACAGGCAGTCATGAGATATATTAACAGTGCAATCCTTATTCAAAGGAGGCAATAATTCAGCCGGATTCAAAGAACAGCATCTCTTAATTTTGATATGAGGCGCAAATAAAATCGATTCATACCTCGTGAGTCTAGTAGATGTGAGATGCTGAGTCTGTGTTCTATTTAACAGAACATCCACGGAGTGAGGTACCATTACCATCAAGGAGTGACCCAAGACCATGCCCTCACTTTGTTTTACTGAGGTGGCAGCAGCAGCTGCAGCCCTAAGACATTTCGGACAGAGCGCATGCAACAGGTTCTAACGTGGAGGAAAAATAACCCCATGGTCGGCTTCTTCCCCCATGTTCCTGTGCCAGAACAGCCGAGGCACACCCATCCCTCTCATGCACAAATAAAATGAACACCTTTCTGTAATTTGGTGTGCCCAGAACTGGCGCTGAACATAACACAGTTCTGAGCAGACCAAAAGTTTCTTGACAATCCCATGGTAACGGTCCAGCTACATCCTTCCTAATTAATGCCAACATTGGCTTTATCAAAAATGAAACTTTCGGAAAACTTCTTTCTGCGTATTTCCGAACAGTCATATCGGAGATACTTCTTATACATTCCGTTGCAAGCCATCTACCCTCCTTCGACAGGAGATAGCCTAAATAGGTGACCTCATGTTGACAATATTGGAACTTTTTTAAAGATGCTTTATGACTATGCTCAGCTAGATGCTTCAACAATATGGTAGTGCCTTCCTTGCAAGTGTCCTCAGAATCTGCAGCTATAAGTAGGTCATCAATGAACTGTAGCAATGTGCAAGTGAAGGCAATTCAAGCATATCAAGTTGTTCTTTAAATGCTCTGCTATATATACTAGGACTCTCAGTGTATCCCCATGGTATGCGTGTGAAAGTAAAAGAGCGTCCTCCCAGGGAAAATGTAAACAAGTATCTACTGTCTGGATGAATAGGTATACTAAAGAATGCGTTTTTCAAATCGATTACAGAAAAATGTGTAGCCGTAGCAGGAATCATAGTCAAGATAGTGGTGATGTTAGGGACAATGGGAAACTGTGGTGATACTACCTTGTTAACTGCACAGAGATCAATAATAAAATGGTCGGGTACAGCATTGTCACCTTTCTTATAAACAGACAAAACTGGACTATTACATGTACTACCAGAAAGCTGTTCTATAAAACCTTGATTTATTAAATCGGAAACAATACGTTTAAGCACCTGTTTACCTTCTACAGATATTTTATACTACGGAATACGTGGCAATGTAATACCAGATTTTAATACTATGCGTACAGGTTCAACATTCAGTATCCTACATCGTTGTCGTTTAATGCCCATAAATGCATAGGCACTTGTTGTAACTCACTTGGTAAAGGCAAAGTCTCAAATTGTGAAGTGAAATCAGCTAGGGTGAAATGGTCAAATATACTCCATCTGGCGAGCAGTAAATCAATGCATTCAATTTCTTCAACAAATGTAATCCCAGAAGATTCTCACCACAATTCGTAGTCAATTAAAATGGACATGAGTCAGTGAATGGACTCATGCTATCGGTACCATTCGAGAAACCGGACTCACTACTGAACTACCAGAAAACCCTATGGAGACATTATTTTGCCCTAACAGTGGGATATCTAGAACCTGCAGAGGGTCAATGGAACACTTCTGTGTCCTGGTGTCTACTAGAAAAACATGCTCTATATTCCCGACTTTCATTTCTATGTAGGGTCCTTTCTGATATAAGGGAATAGAAATAGGTTCCAGACTCTGCTTCGGGCTGTTTTAGCTAAACAAAACATAAGCAGATGTGAAATCTTCAGTGAAATAAGAGTGAAAATGAGTGTCAAAAGTGTTTCTATTACCAGTATTCTGTTGTTGACATCCCTGAATAACTGCATTATTATCTTGTGGCTGGTTCTGTTGATTCTGAGTAAACTGATTCCTATTTAGACCGGGCATGTGATTGCATGCTCTCGATCTTCTACCTATCGTTCCATTCGCTGCTCTATGTTGGAGGGTCGGACACTGTGCCCTCCAGTGACCTTCTTGTCTATAATAGGCACATTGGTTTGCATGCGCTGGCCCTGTTTGTGGCATGAACTGGCTTCTCGATTGTGTCTTCCATTATTCCCACCCCATGCTCCTCTTGCAATCTGTTGCAGAAGTACCCTAGTTTTCAAATCTCCTTTCTTCTTCTCTATTTTCTCTTTCTCATTATTTACTCTATTCCCATAGTACTGAGTCATATGTAAAACTTCTGATTGGGATTTCGCCTGCCATGCACTTTCAGAAGCAGTGATCTGCGACTGAATGTCTGGCAATAATCCTTGCACAAATTTGTCAACAAATAATCTCTTACCAGGCTCAGTACTTAAATCTTGACAACTAAAATCTGAAAACACTTGTTGAAACCTATAAAAATACTTGGTTGATCCCTCTGTCGTTCCTTGCATACACGCAATCAATTTATCCCAAATAATTCTCTTTTCAGACACTAAGGTTTTAAGTTTAGTCACTATGTGGTTCGGTAACATTAATATGCTCTGCTGCAGTTTTTCTCCAGCGTTCCTAGATCTATCAGCTAATTCCAGGGCAACCCAAGTATCTCCCATGGCAGCTTGATTGTCTATGGTCCTAATTTGCTTCATAAATCTGTGGGTAAAATTACATGGAACAATAAGTTGATGTCACCTAAAGTGAAAACCGACAAATTCAGAACTGACTCGATTTCTTTGTAGAATCCTGTAGGATTCTTTCTAATATCTGAAATTGATTGCTTAAGGGTGTTTACTTCCAGTCGTGAAAAGGGAACATGAACAAACAGTGAAAAATAATGGGCTGGAATAGTAATGGGAGGTGCTCCCCCTACACCAGGTATCTGTAGCGAGAGCCAGTGAAAAAGAGGATCCTGTTTTTGACTGTGAGCAATTAATCAGGCCTTTTGTGACATAGCCCCTGTTTTTAGCAACGTTAATTCTCTCTGTGTTCTCCAAAAAGGTATCTCCAATCTTCAGAGTGCAACCTCCTCATGCAACATAGTTTCAAAAAGGAAGGAATAGGCGGTAGAACATTTACTGGCCAGACCTCTTGCTTCTGGATCACCCTATCAGAAAGTACTTGTTAAATCTTGTTCAGCATTTGTCAACATTGCCAGGTGTGTCATACCGTCTTACAAAGGCACCAGTGAGATATTGCTTCATGATGCAATCTCCAAATGAAAGGCTTTCTCTTTGCCTCATTGAAAGTCTCTTTATCATATTCTTTAACCAGGCTGTAATGCAGCACACAAGTGGGAAGATTTAAGTTGTAGGTTATGTGGCATGGCTGAAGTAAAACAAACAATAAAACATCTGGTCTTGGGCTGTATGGCGCTAAGGGAAGATTGGAAGAGATGTTTAGACATGACACATGGCAATGAAGCCTGCTGGGTCAGTCTGATGGGTGGACAAGCATATAGCTGTATTTTAGCCCTATGCGACCTGCTGTAAAAAATCCTGGAGAAATTAGATAGAGTGAGGGAAGAAATTAAGAAATAGAAAGACAGACGTTGAGGTAGCTGGTGGTTAGCTTCTTGTAAAGACGTATTTCTTTTCTTTTTTCTTTTGGTGTATGTGATGAATTATGTATAACGTCGAGGATAAATTTAAGGAAAGGTCTGTAACATTCTTTATTCCTTCCTTTATAGGATATCCTCTGTTTTATTATTTTGTATGTATTTGTGAAAGATTCCTTTCTGTTTACAGTTGGGACTCAAAACAGAATTAAAAAAAGATATCAATGCATCCAGCCACATGGGAACAGAAGAAGCTCTTGCAAACAATATTTGACAACCCTCTCCCCAACTTAGTACAATTTTGTTAACTTTTCTACATGGTGGCCGCTATAAGAGAACTTCCACCAAAATGCACACTTTATACATCATGGAGCAGGTGATTGACACCCAGTCCACTTTACATACTACTGCAAGTGCTCTGGTAGAGGGCTAGAGCTCCAGCTCTCAAACTCTAAGGAGGAAGATCCTACCCGTCTTGTGTGCATCTCTGCTCTGCAGCTTCGTTATATTTCATTACAACGTATGAGATACATTGTTTGTGTAGATGTTAACCGCACAAACACATGTCACTGATATTTCACCTTCCACTTGGTTCCAAACGCTAAGATACACTCTGAGCATGACGACATTCCAAAACAAGCATGGCTGAGTTGGTGAGATAGTCGAAGTAAACAGATAACACATCAGTGAACGAAGGATCTGCATATTTCTTAATAAATTCCAACAAGAACTTAATCTAAGCTGCAATCATGAAACCATATAAAGATTCCATAATGGCCAATAGCCATCATGCAAAGTGTGTGCTCACAGCACAGACCTATTGATACATAAGGTAATATTACTTTTGCCCAAACATTGTGACTGGGAAGGACTGGTTTAGCCTCTGTCCCATATACCTAATGCACCCACTGTTCCTATATACTCATGCGTTAGGCCAGTGTGCGTAGGGCCTGCCTCGTGTTACCACCAGTGTGGCTGCACTTTAGTCGGGGTTGTTGGGATAAGTGAAAAATACGAGGAGTTGAGCTCAACACACAGCCGCTGGATCTACAGCTGAGGCAAACAACTTATGATGACAGCCAAATACTCTAGGAGGAAGAACAGGCAAGTGGATAGTTTGCATATATTTAACTAGGACCAGGGCATATTTGAAAAAAAAAACAAACAGTATACATTTGCCAAGAATAAATGCATTTTAAAGATAATCCAATAGATATTCGAACAGAACAAGAGGCATACCGTGCTTGAGCAGAATCCCAGGCAAAATTCAGTAGGGCCGTGAAATTAGTGCCAGCATTATGGACTATTTAAGCCTCATTCTGGCATAGAACGGCAGAGACTGCAATGGGCATTGTATACCCCAGCACTCTTATTTACATCTGTTCTTATTGCCTTTGGCATAGGATTTCTAATACGTCTATGTTTGTTGGCTATATCAAACTCAATTTCTCTGCTGGCATAGACATTTCTTTGCATTGGATCAGGCAGTTCACCTGGGCACACAATTATCTGATGTAAACATGAATGTATTTGCTAATACAGAGGAATTGTGCTTCTGGGTACTGTAGTAGACCTTAGAATATTTCATCAGCGCTTCTTCAGGAGCGTCTGTGAAGGCTCTAGCTTTTGATGCAATGTGTTTGGACAAAATATACTTTAAAACATGGCGTTGTGCCCCGCATTTTTTTTAATGTTCTTTGGAGGACAAATCACCACACCAGTTCCTGTAAGCCTCCATCGCTCAGGCCGCCGTTAGGATGGGGAGAGAGACAAGCTTGCTGTGCAGATTTGGTTGGCATGCACGAAACAGGGTTAAGCTTAAAAGCGTTCCAGTGCTGCATTTGGTTGGTCCTACAGCCCTATGCTGGAAAGCTCATTATCTACAACATCAGACACATGTTCTATGGACCCTATAGGACAGTAAGTTGTATATCGCTCTTCCGGCACGCATGGCAATTATCCTACATTTGAAATCCCTACTATCTTTGCTCCAATAAAAATATGTTTACATTTTCATCAACAATACATCATTTTGTTCTTTTGAATAAGCAAGGGGAAACTCTGTCCATACTCTAAGTCTTCTAGCAACCCAGATTTAGGACTTGCCCTAGGAGGAATCCATGTGACAGAATGCCATCTGTGAGGACGGTAGGGGGCCTGAGTTTCTTTAGTTTTATTTAATAATATGATGAAGGTAATTTTGAATTTGAAGGTAAGCTCTGCTAATCAGGATCACTTTCATAAATTACCCATGTCAGAAACCAAAATGTACTCATGTGCCCCTGCTAGGGACAGTCTCTTTAAAACCCCCAGCAACTGCCTTGCTGTGGCAATGGGACAGACTATGTGTCATATGTACATGCCTGAATGTAGATCCACAGGAGTTCAAAGTTACTGTAAGAGGAGGGATGCCTTTGTAATCCCAGACACCCCTTTCACAAAGTAATAACTACCCATGGCAATGTTCCCTCTAAGCTGTGCGCATGTGCACTTGCCCAGCTTCCTTCTGGGTGCCGCTCAGAAGATTTTTAGCAGCACACACAGACAATTCTCACCTATTCAAAAAGATTTAGTAAGGCACAAGCCACAGCAATTACCTGAAATGTTCTCTTTTAAAATAAGCAACTAGTCTTGATATTCTGCTAATTTGCATTGCATTACTATGCATCTAAAATCCCTAACAGCAAAATACAACACAAGAGGTTAAAAACTAATATGAAAAACTGGCTCCATGGACAGAAGAATCTAACCAAGATATGCCTGCACACATTAACCAAAGGTTTTGCCTCCCCACCCAGGACTCCTAAACCTGACTCTACCATACTTTTACCTTATGACTCTAACTTCTGCCTGGAAGTACATTGAGATACTACCAGACAACCTTGACTCTTCCTCTCTAGGCTCTGCGAAAGGTTAGTAGGCATGTATCTACATCCACTTGTTTTATGTTTGTTGTAACATGAATAACATTCATGTGCTAGAATTTCTGTGCCCTACCAAAAGCGTCACCAACACTATGAAATCGAACTAAGAGCTCAAATATTGGATACTGACTGTAAGTAAGCAGGCTACTTGGATGTGTAACCAAATCCCATACTTCCTCTTCTTTGTACATATGTCACGCAAGTGCTTTGAAGCGGCCCGTTGTAATGTAACGCATTATAAAAGTCAAATATGAAATTGCGCTCTAAAGATTTTGAAAAGACAAATGTGATGGTCAGTATCTCCTACTTTAGCATTACAAACATTACCCTATAAGTAGAGAGCAACGTTGCAATATCATTTACTTAGCCTACAAGGGATAATGTGAATGGACTATGCCTGGGATTACTCGTCCATAGTATCAGGGCACCATATAGTCAGACAGTAAAATGCTTTTCACACAATCTGCATTGTTTCCAAGTGTTTCTTTAGGCATAGACTTTCACACATTATATGGTAACTCGCTTCTATACAAAAACAGTTTAACTGAGCACTTGTGTAATCCTACACAATGATATAAGGGCGGGGTATGTTGCAAACAATATTGTATGCACTGCAAAATAATTGTGTCATGCCATTCTTAAAATGCACATCATATGTTGAGGCATTTAAATATGCCTTGCTTGCCAAGTATTGTGGGTCTGCAAATATCCCACTGAGTGTTTACTGCTGCAATCCTTCACTTTTTACAGTGCTCTATCAACTAGTATTGGAGTCAAGCACAGGGGCCGGGGAAGGGGTTGGGTGGAAGCATCACTCCTTGCGGGTGATGAACAAAGCGGCAAATTTCAAAGACCAAGTCAGACCTTTACGCAGTACACTGAAGGAAATGTATTGCGTGTTTGTTAAAGGATAAGGCATTCTAGTACCCATCTAGACAAGCGCACCTTCTTTTTCTTTCTATGCTGATCTGCGGAGGGCTTTTCAATATAACCAATTGTTCTGTATGTGCAGTCTCTAGCATCTCCCTGCACCTTATTTAACTGATCACAAAGAATTACAGAAGAGGGATCCATAGTTACAGAAGAAGGCACTAAATCAGATGCATCTGTGATGAATTGATGCCATTAACATAAAAGGCATATGTGTGATTTTCTTCAACAGGGTTCTATAATAAACCTCAGTAAGGCTCTTGTTTTGTTTTATCTAGGTTGTGGTGCGGAAGGCTGGGCAAAACTATACACTTTACTAAGTGCCCTGTCATTTCACTTCCCATGTCAGGGGTACAAGCAGGGCTCTAATCACATTTTGCTCCCTACTTGAAGTCAAATGATTTTTCAGAATGTAAAAAAGTAATTAGCTTTGGGATACTTTCTGCTTATTAAAAGATGTTCTTTCCCCATAAAATTCCTTTTGAGATTGGGCATGAATATTATTAGTGTTCCTTCCTTCCTATGCCACTGCTCTATTGGTCACTAATTAGTAAAAATATCAGTGGAACTTTGGGGGTTGAAGCAATGATATGTTTGCAAGGTACTGTTGCAGATAATGAAGTCTTGGACTGGTTGATGAGTTTTCTGTATAATCACATAGGACATATTTTATTTTAGCCTCTGTGTTTGGGAAAAGTGTTGTAAGATTATTAAAGAATTGCAGTGGCTGGGAAGAGGACATTCCTTTCCAAACTCTCTTCTGCGACGGTAGCTCACAAAGTGGCTTACCTCATTAGTCAGCTGCGCACATGGAAAATAATGTGCGCACAACCACCAACCGGTTCCACACATAGAGAAAAAATAATTAGAGGGAACATTGCCCATGGGCCTGGTGTCAGGTTAATATGTAAAGGTAAGACAGATCGGGTTGACATGGTGGTTCCTAGGATTACACAGTTATACAGCCACAAGCCTTTAATCTCATTTAAATATCAGCCTGATGGACAGTGACCCTTGTATGACAGGGCTCTGTGTGTATACAATGTGTCTTGGCCAGGTCCCATCTGGGTGTTGGCCAGGACACCCTCCCCATTGATGTTCTTGGGGGATGTTGGCATCTCCTCTCTAGAAGAGGAAGTATACTTTTGGGTGGTTGCTTATTAGAGTTTGAAAGCCAGCCCACCCAGTGCAATGTTTAGATCCAACCACACCACAGATTACTGCAGACCTTTTGACATATTGGGTATAGTTAGCCACAAAACAGATTCAGACAAAAGAGGGGTCTCACTGTCTTAGATTTTGCTAGGGCCGTCCAAACCTCCTGCCCATTCCCCACTTCCCACAGCCAAGGCACTCTAGGTATAACACCAGCAGGCAATGGACACTTGTTACAGCAGCCATGACTGAATCCCAAACAAGAGGCTTTCTGTGGACCAACCTTCTGTAGCATTTTGCCGATATAAGGTGGGAACTTTCCCCTTTGTTGATTCATCTCTGGACTTCAAGACAAAATGAACTCACTGGGATTTCGGTTGGCATATCATTTATATCAAAGCCCTCTGTCATAGCAAGTCTGCAAGGAAAAGGAAAGCTCTTCTCCCAACCCATCCCAATGGCATATTTGAGGGGAAACTGTAGTTGACCAAATCCTCTCTGCTGCCTGTGCTTCAAAACAGGACTCCAGCAGGTGACAGACAAACCAGACAAACTTCCTAGAGTGGAAGTGAAGTATGGAACAAAGGACTCATCCTGTTCCTGTAGACCTAGGTCTGGTATTTATAGCAAGTCAGAAGACAAGAATCAGGTAAAAGTACTGTATACTGTTTCAAGGCTCTTTCTTGCTGACTCAACCACGCTCAACCCCCTTCGTTCCACTACAGGACCTGCGGTGCAACCTTTGGCACTCTAAGCACTTTGATCTGCTTACCTGCTTTTTGATGTGTCTCAAAATATACTTGCCCCATTTAATTGTGCATCAAGACCTGATCGCTGGATCCTCTCTGTTTAGCCACCCAACTCACTGCGTCTCGACGACCGACTCAATGCAACAGAAGAATTGTCTTGACCTAACTTGAAAGCCAACTCGATCAACTGGAAGACATCAACTCGTCCATCTCGAACACTGACTTGGCCCAGCAGAAACATCAACTTGACCCAACAAGGGCTCATTCTGTTGAAAGACATTGATTCATTTCAGCCCATCACAAACGTAGAGTAAATCCAGTGTGATCCCCATCTCAAAGTCATCTTGATTCTGATTCAGCAGTGAAGCTCCTATCAGCCTGGCTTGATGATGTTGAGCCCCAAAGACACAAAAGTTATTTGAAGTGGTCGTGTCCCACCAGTCTGCCTTAAAGGGTCCTAGTGACTAATAAGCCCTTTTCTATATTTTTTGACAAGACATCTTCATAAACTTGACATTATGCTGCATACATCTTTGCCAGGCCACCCCTACCTACAAACCTAGATTTCTGCTTTATTTTAAAAGTCTGCTTTTACTGAGTATTCCCTTACAGGTTTGGAGCAGTGGTGTTCTTATTGTGTTCTTATTGTGTGCATTTTTGTTAGTTTAATTATAGGCCCTATTTAATAGAACCTTGGTTGGAAATTCTTTTATTCTGGTACTAACATACCATTGTTGCTTGTGCTGCCTCTTTGCCCGCTGACATCCCCCCTAAAGAGTATTGTCATCCCCACCCCACATTACTAAAAGAGAAAAAGGAGGTATACATGTTGGGCTGTGCCTATTGCACATTTCTGACTGGGGTCACCGCTAGTAGTAATGTGGTATACTCTTGCAGAGCTGTAGCCATTTTTATCACAGTCCATGAAGAAGCAAAGAAAACATTGAGATGGTTGCCTTGAGCAGACTTTATCGTGCTGCACATGATTGGGTACCGATCCTGATTGCATTCATGTCATTTTTTTGGGCTAGTTCTTTCCGCAAAGAAGCCAGTTATCCATGAAGAGTAGATTCCAGTGCCACATTTGTAGCACCCAGATGGGAGTAGGACACAGCTACTGTAATCTTCAGAACCATTGGGCAGATAACGATGCCTTTGCACTCTATCCAATAACACACACATAAACACACTTCAGATGTTCAGTATCGCTAGCAACTCACCTCTATGAGTGTGGTGGTAACTATAGAAATATGTATTATAAATACCACTTGTTTTCAAACACTACCAACTTATGATTTTGGATTGAGTACAAAAATACATGTTGCACTTAAAATACTGTTTCAGGTGTTTACCATATATTTATGCCTTGTAAAACCTTGTGCACCTATGCAGTAAACATCCCAAGTGTGACTGTGCGTGGCTATAATAGCCTGAGCTTTTGGGATTTTGTATCCAAAACGATGCAGATAGATTTGTTTCTGAAACTGAGATCTGTTAGTTAGATCCCACTTTTATAATGCTCCATGCCAGAAATTATAGTACACACGCGTCACTTTGCTGGGCTTGTCTACTGGCACCTCTCTGCAGTGGCCTTGTAATTTGGAATGAAGACAGCTATAGGGTGGCATGTGCATTCCAAACAACCTAGTAGAACCCAAAGGCGCAACAGCAAGGGACTGCTTTTAACCATGGACATCCGTTGACTCAAAATTATATAATTGCGTGTTCCCAGGGCCTGGTGGCAGATTAATATCTAAATGTAAGGCATGTCTAGTTTTGATATGTTGACCTCTGGGAATTTCCAATTATACTAGCCAAAACCTTTTGATATCGTTTTATTGTCAGTTGGGTTGTTATGGATCATTTAGCTGGCATGGCCTTATATGTAGCACCATCTGGAACTTGGTTTCACCCAAAAAAACATTTGGGCCCAGCACAGGAAGCCCTCCTTTGACCTCTCTGGGAAGGCTTGTTACCTTCACATGAAGACAGGAAATCTACGTAGGGGGCTAGTTGGGAACCACTTATTCAAAAGTGAGTCTTGCCAGGACAATGGAGAGCTCTCACCAGGGTAGCAATTACCAGAAACTCTTTGATGCAGGACAGCCAAGAGAGAAGGCAGAGTTGGAGTAGTCAGGAGAGGGGTACCTTCCCACAGAAGTGCCCCATCATCTTGAAATCTGATATGGCTCCCACACTTCCCGTGCCCACCTCCCACCTCCTGCAGACAAAGCACTCTGGGATTGAAAAAGGCAGCTAGGGTGTACCCCTTAGAGAAGGCTAGAAGGTGACAAATCCACTGTGACAGATTACCTATTTAAGGAAGTGAGACCACACCCTTTGTTAAATAATCTTTGTACTACAGAAGAAGTATTCTGCCGGTAAATATATTGGAGGTTTATACTGAAGATAAAGACTTCCAAGAAAGCAGCAAGCTCTTTCCTTCATGGATCCCAGCAGAAGGAACATTTGCAGTGTTCTGCTGATTGGGCAAGGCCTGCTGGTACCCAGGATCCTGCTCACTTGAGGTGACAATCCCTGCAGGTTCTCTGTGTTAACCTCCTGACTGTGAAATGCAGAACAAGGACCTACCTTGCCCCTGAAGACCATGGACAGGGTCCCACAGCATCCATAAGTCAATAACCATCGCTAGTCAATATTTGCCCACTTATATCTGCTTTCGAGCCATCTTGACTATTTTGAGTTGCTTTTTGACCCTCTGCAAGCACTCAGAGTTGCCTCTGACACTCATCGCTTTTTGATCTGTCTTCAATCTGGCTTGCCACTGACTCAACCCAGTGGGTAAGTCCTTAGCTTGCCCGTCTCGAACACTAACTTGATCAGCTGGAAGCAATCATCTTGACCCATCTAGGCGCTGACTTGACTTGCTGGAAGCAAACTAATTGACTTTTTCAACGCCGACTTGACTGGCTGGAACTATTTGTCTCGACCCGTCTCGACGGCAAACTTGACCCAGTGGAAGTCATCTACTCACTGATCTCTATGCTGAATCGACTGGCTGGAAGCAGTGATCTTGACTTGTCTCAATGCTGGCTCAACCTTCTGGAAGCAGTCATCGATTCTCCCATCTCAATACCGACTCAACCAACTGGAAGCAATTGACTCGATCTGCCTTGATGTTGAATGAACTGTGGTAAAAAAGCACCTACAAGTCTGTCTTCAAACTGTTGACATCCAAGAACAAGCCTACATACTATTTTAAGTGGCCCAGTGCGTTTGTCCTACCTTAAAAGCCCATATTGACCTCTTAAGTCCCAACTCCCTACATTTTTAAAGACCTTCTTCATTGAATTTGACTGTGCTGCTGAAAATATTTCCTGTCCATTCCTGTCTTCAAACCCAGAGTTCCCCCTTTTACTACACATGCTCCATAGTCTATTTCTTCTCTTATAGGGGTGGGTCATAGTATTTTTGATTTGTTTTTGTATTATTATTTTAATTAAAGACTGCAGTGTTTGTATACACTTAATTGAACATTGTTTTATAGTGACAACACAGTTCTATTGCAGTTTTGTATGCTTCTGTGCTGGCTCACATCCTTCCTGAAGAGTATAGCCTGCCCTTGCCCCAACATCACCACATCAGGTGACCCTGTCAGTCAGTGCCTATTTCACATTTATGATTGGGATCACTGCTTTTTTAATAGTAACCTGGGGCTGAGTATTAGTGTTATACGCTACTCATCCCTTTACTAGTCATTTCATCATTGATACCAACTCATAAGTTTGTGATATTTTAAAAACAAATGTTATTTAAAATAACGCATGTATTTTACAATTACTACTATAATAATTAAAGGCCATCATTTTCAAAACTTTAATTTGACCTTTACATGACTGATTAGCAAATGGTTTCAAATCTCTATTTAGGCCTCAACATGTCCGATTCACTGTCATCCATATTGCTTAATTCGGCTGAAGAGCTCCCCCATTAATGCAACCTTTCACTATTAAACTTGACTGCATGGTTTGTGAAAAATGAGAATATGGAGTTGGAATATTCTGACAGGAAATTGGCCACTCTGTGTAATGTAAGGGGTTGAACTATTTATTGAGCATCAAAAGTGATTTCATACAGCTGAGATACAGTTCCACCCAAATTTCTGTGCAATAAAAACAGTGTGCTTCTCAAAAATCAAAATGTATAAAAAAATAACTGTAATTTAAACAAAGTTGGTCTCCAGCTTTACCAAGAAAATTGCTAGAATATTACATATACTGGGCATTCTAAACATTTCCATTGTTTCTATCTAAGTAACACAATTTACTGCAATGAAAACATTGGTGCTTTTTGGCCAGTGTGTACATCTATTGATATATAACAATTTCCAAAATGCTTAGTTTTCTCAAGTTTTAAAACAAGTTTGGCATTGGAGAAAAGTTACTTGAACAAATACAATGCATAAATACAAATGTATTCTGCTTGGCTCCCCTAAAAAAGTGTGGCATTTGGGAATGCATTAGCAATGTGTAGGTCATTTAAATGAAAATAAACGCCAGCTTGCATGTGACTGATACAGATTTGGATTCAGAAAATAATGCTCAGAGATTTTGCACTCTCCTGTGAACATATGTGAGTGCAGTCTTCCCAGAATGTGTGCATGCAGCTTTTTCTGCACATGTGTAGATATATTTCAATGCACCCGTGTGTAACTTCAATCCACATTTGTGAGTGCTGCTTTAAATACATATGTGTGTTTACATATCTTTCAATCTACTCATATTCATTTTCCTACAGCTCTGTACAATTTGGGTTGCAGGTGTGATATTCTCCAGTAAGTGTACAATGTTACAGCTTCCTTGCATTGTCACATTACACGCAGGTCTGCTTGTACATTTTAAGACAATGGACTGCAGGGGTTTAACACTTTGCAGTATTTTCTATGAATAAATACTGTGTGTTAATGTTGGTTGTGCAAACATCTGATTTATCACTAAACTCACAATGGTTACACATTGCATGATCTCACAATAGACACTACTGGGTCATACATTATGCTATAGCCTGTGTGATTCTACACTGGCTTCAGCCAAGGATTATATTTAATGGTGCTTGATGTTACAAAAGAGTCTGCATATAAGTTGCACCAAAATGTATTCCATTTTTAATTGTGCATCTCCATACAAAAATGTATTGGGATTTAAGAAAGTGACATCTCACTTGGAATTCAATGTAAATGGGAGATACAGGGTTGTGATATAACACTACTCCTGTGTCTTTGTCAAATTAACATTGCGCTTGATTCACAGTCGCTTTGATAACTGGGATTTTACCATGGATAGTAAAGGGACAACTTGGGATTATCTCAGGGTTCTATTTATTTTTGAAATGCAGCTTTTATTTTCTGGAAAATCAGCAGGGACTCAGTGTACATGAAATTACTCCATCAGCAAGCTCCCTTTTCGGCTGGCTGTAGGGAAACCAATTCCCAACATGGCCCATTCATCCCTCTCTCATTGGCTTCTTTCTCCAGTCTGCCTCGGGATCAGCCATTGAGGTGGGTTCATTTCTCTTCCCCTTGGCCAGCTCCATACAGAAATACTTTTCAATATTCCTCTCCCAATATTCTCTAATTCTGTTTGCATGCAATTGTATAATCCTCTGCTCTGTTCCATCCTTGTTGTTAGGTGTGGGTTTCACCAGTCCCATGACTGCAGATGGGAGGGGGAACTCACCCCTAATTTATGGAGAGGCATTTCTATTTTTCTTATATAATTTTGGAATTAAATGTGCAAGCTTAATAAAATATAGATCACCATATTTTGTAGATCAGTGCTCAAATTCACATACATCAAAGGTTGTAGTGCAATGTGCACTTCCAGATACCACTATGCTTCCCAGTCATCTCCCAGTTTTTCATATTATGTCCTAGGAG
This sequence comes from Ambystoma mexicanum, assembly GCF_040938575.1. Classification (NCBI taxonomy): domain Eukaryota; kingdom Metazoa; phylum Chordata; class Amphibia; order Caudata; family Ambystomatidae; genus Ambystoma; species Ambystoma mexicanum. The sequence goes on along the minus strand of NC_090926.1, from coordinate 247,027,896 downwards.
AATATTATTTGTGTTGGAAACTATACATCTATATTTACCATTTCCAACTTGTTACACCTTTCTTTCAAAAGATATGATTTTACAAATAATTACATTTTTGATTTCAAATGCACACACATAACTCTTTTCTTCAATTTGCAAGAAAAGAGATGCTGACGTCGGCTAATATAGGTCACTGTTGGTCACTGTTGATACATTCCCCGCACAATCTTCTTCCTGATATGTAATACATGTCAAGACAGGTTTTCCTTTTGTCATGACTTCAGCTAAAGGATATTATGAGAGGCTTAGATGTTGACATATGTGACAGGTCTCTTTGAAGTTTATCAATTATGCCAGCCATGTGACAGTGTGTGGGAGTTGGGCCTTCAGAATCAGTTTGAACACAATACATTCCAATATTCTGTGTGGCCTCTGTCTTGTGATGTGGCTGGGTTTCTGCAGGGGAGGTTAATTTGCAGTCAGCACAATTCAACACAATGCTATGTTTGGGCATGTTTAATTTCAAATTCATTACATCACAGTGTCAAATAAATGTAAAATTCATCCATGGCAGAATAAAATTAACTTTAAATGCTGGTTCCTGTTTCTACATCTCACATTATTTTGTTTACATAAAATAGATTGCAAGTATAGCCATTGAAATTGAATGTTTTTTCTGTTGTATACAAGTGCATCATGTTATCTGTGTGTGACCCAGGGACATAACCATAATTAAATCACAGACTTTTTCATGTATATTATGCTCTTCAATCAATGTTCTGCAACTTATTGCATTCTGTTTGATGTGGCAAATACTCCAGAAACCTAGGCCTTGTCTTTTTGCATGGGGCACAGTTCAAGTTTCCATGCATTTTTGTGCATGTCCCTAGCAGCAATGAGGCGAGGCAATAGTTGTAGAAATACTTGATTTACATCTTTGTCTGTAAAGTATAAAATCAGGCCTTCTTGCACTGTCGTGTAGGGAGTTCCCATCTAAACATAGTTCTGGGCATATCATCAGCATTGATAATCCAGTCTCTAAATTCACTTAAAAGACCTTGGCAATGGTTGTGGCTCCTGAGATTCACATTTACTTTGTTGAAAATGGTTCTTGTGCGTGCTCTGCTATTCAAATTTTACAAAGGAATCCTTTTAATCAGGACAGCGAGCACAATGTTCAATCCAACATGCATTGTAAACTAGGCCTCTCTTGCTCTTTCAGAAAGGTTTTTCACAGTTCACTTTATTTTAGGCCATTATCTTTTGCAGAGAGGTAAACTGGTGCCATTTAGCAATAGAGAAGGAACTTAATTCTTTCACAGCTACTGTTAAGCCATTTCCTGTTTCCCCTCCTTGGCATATGTAGATATGCTATTACATTCTCACTGATATACAGTGCTTCCCTGCTTCCCAGAGCTAGGTTTGTGCTCAATATACCCTAAATAAAAGAAACACTCTTGTAAATACCATCCTGTCCTTCCTTTCTATGTTAACAGGCTCGGTGACACATTTATTCATAGTTTAAAATATGAACTAATTTTGGGTTTGCTTACTTTACCTATTCTTATTTGTGATCAAACTCCTGAATAAAATCTTATTTCTGACATAAAGCATCCAGAAACCCTTTGACTGTATGGCTTATTTTGACTTTGACATTCTCTAACAAAAATGGTCCTTTTTTGTGTTCATAAACTCTCCTGGAAGAATGAATGATCTTCAAGGGCTATCAGCCAATAAACATTGCAATATTTTTCATACAGATATGGTGGTTCTCGTAGGCCCTTCTTTTTTTCCTAAGGTGTTGCGAGTGTCCCCTTTTAGAGAGCCAATCAGTTTGTTCGGTTTTCAAACAAAACCTCATACATCTTTTGTGGAAGATTCCTATCACAATCTCTGTGTTTTTTAGGCTTTGAGGTTTTAATTTTAACATGATAATGCCTTCTGTCATTAAAAGAGAAGTTCTCTCATGAATTTTATTGGACCAATTGATAGTATTTTTTGAGCATATGCTACAATTTCTTTTCCAGTTCCTTTTACCTTTGATTTTCTGACATTTACAATCCATAGCACTAACTGACATAATCAGATGCTAACTATAAGCTTTCGAACTCTTGTAACCATGCCAGTGCATGTCTCATTCGAACGTCCTGTGTGAGCAATCTATTGACGTGTCTCCATGGAAATTCCAAGATGCCTCTTTGCTCTATAAATATAAACAAACCCTTTCTGATCAGACAACATTGGAATGTCCTCTACCTTCATGTCCGTATATTTCATTCAGTGCCACCACAACCTTTTTTTGCTCTGCTCAGCAACCTAACAACTATGACAAATAAAACCGAAAAAGGTACTTACACAAGCTCTAATGACTTTTCTCTAAGAGCGCTTTCACTTACAATAATGATCACATAATTGAAAAATGTCTTTGCTGAACCAGATTTAAATTGTATATTTACATTGGTTGATATCTTCATGTGCCAATGAGAACTTTCCAACTTTGGACCTATTCCTGTTGTCTTTGCACTATGGGTTTTATAACATGTATATATATTTTCATAATTTGCTTATGCATGCCATTTTAAAACAAAACATCAATGCATTATTTTATCCAAATTACTAAATATTTATTTTTCTCCCAGAGGTGATTATCTACTTTTTCAATCCTCAATAATTATGGCATCAATTCAAGCATACATTCAACACGAGCACAACCCCAGTTGCCTGAGAGGGAGGGATCTCAGGAAAACCACTGCCTGAGGGCAATAGATAATACCATACAAAAAGGGTGGAGCAACCTGGGTGGGGTTGACTAAATGAATAATGCTAGGGAAAAGAGGTCAATGGAAGCAATAGCCACAGAATTAACCTTTTACAAAAATAATAATACTTTTTAATTCATGGAAATTCACATAAAATATATAAATAATAACATCATCATCTAACAAACCTAACATAACACACATATAATGAAACAACCCTATGTATCAATACAAGGTGACAACCGATCACACCTATACACAACTAAAAAAGGCCCTAATGGCCACACTGAATGACCTTGAACCATGAAACCACAATAAATATTATGCCCTTATAACATTAAACCATAGGTCTTCAAACCATGGGGCACATCCCCCAGGGGGGTGCAGCCATATTCCTGGGGGTGGAGGGAGTGGGAAGGGAGTGAGAACCCTGCCTCAATTTTTTTTTAAAAAAACTTTAAAAAAACAACAAACTTATTTTTAAATGGAGGAAATGTGCATGGGCTGGCAATAGGGGCGGACTGGAGCATAAAACGGTCTCAGGCACCAATGGAAAAGTGGCCCACAGTTGCAAATGGCAATTAATTGTTTGTTAGTACCCAAGTTTGTTTGTTAAAATGTAAGGAAATTGTGATACTTAAAGAATATTTATTCAGTAACAATGGTCAAAACGACTAGCTGCATAGTGAAGTAACTCATCAACTGGCCCACAGTGGCCAAAAAAGTGCCCCATTTTGACAAAGAAATGGTCCCACACTAGCATATTTGGTTGCACTACAGCCCAGTCCGAGCCTGGTGGCTCATCCATTATGGGGGAGGTGGCATCAACCCAGTGGCCCCCTCACTCATTATGAAAGAGCTAAGCAGCCAGCCCAGTGAAACCCTGAGCACACTCTAAACTGCTTTTTCCAGCTGAGGGAGTACTCCTGGGACAGTTTAGTTCCCCAGCTGCACGTGCTCGCTGAGTCATGCAAGGCTGGGGGCTCTTTGATTTACAAGCCTTGCATAGCTCATTGGAAATGCTGGCTGAGGAACTGCATGTCTGTCTCTGCGAGGGGGTATGTGCGAGGGGAGCTTCTGCGCCTCCTCGCATATCCAGACAGAGTAGCCTGCAGGGGGGCATTTCAGCACCCACACGCAGGCCCCTGCAAGTTCTTGCTTCATTGCTGGATTCACGGCAGACTAGGATTCTGAGTTTGACCTGTCATACCTGCTTGTTTCGTTCAAGCCATTCATGAACAATTTCCTTAAAATATTTTACTTTTAATAAAAAATGTATGTCTGTAATAATTTTGCATTGTTAACTTTCAAATTATTTCAAGTTAGTGTATTTCATTTACCATTTCAAGTTTTCTCATATGTTCCCGAACAAAATACAACAAGGCACAAAACCTAAAGTCAAAGTACCAAATGCTCAGTACTTGCATTATAAGGGGGATTGCCTTTCTTATTCTTATTATTTTTTCACATGTTACTTCTATGTTTCAATTACTCTACATTTCATTCGATTCTATTTAGGAATACACAAGTCTTTTATTTAACAATCCTCATACTTGGACAGTCATAGGAAATAAAAGCAATGAATGAATATGATAAGTAAGGCGCTCAGTGGCAAACCGGTCTTCGTTGGTATAATGAGAACTCGGTAAGGGCTTTCCTTTTCCAATTGGAATGCAGCAGGCATTTTCTTATTCTGTTTTGTCAACTGCATAAAGGGTAGGCTGCCCTGTGTGTTGCTTATGTTACAGCCTGCACACGCTCTGAGTCACCAGCTAGTGCTGGTAAACTGTCTTCTCCACACTAAGCAGTATTTTGTTGTAAATGACATCTAGATTTGAATTGTCACTACACCTAGATTTGAATGCCAGCTTTGGTGTTTCTGTTTAAGTTTAACCAAAGAGAGAGAAGCATACTCAGTTATATTTGAACCAAACTGGCTGAGATTGTAGCTCCCTGGAGAGCACAGGAACTACAATTCCCAGCTTTTCTTGCCTACGAATTGAAACACCAGGCGCTTCAGCGCCAGGGCTTTGGTGGTAAACCGGTCTTCGCCGGTCCTCACCAAACATCTAAAAAGTGCCTGTCCCTGGGTAAGTCCTGACCCCTACATCTGCAAATGCTAGCCCCATTCATCCATATTCCTAGGTATACTATCACTAAGGACTCACCAAGCTTTCATCATGTGCGATCGATTCTTTTGATCTTCCTCCTCCACTCTGCCACCGGAGCTCTTTAAGCTTCCCAAATCACAGCACTAGTTTATAAAGCAGCTCTTGTACATGGTGTCTCGCCACTATCACATCTTAAACATTCGTCCCGCTCTTGAAAATGGCCTGCTCTCTGCATACTCTGTTACTCCTTTCAGCCCAGAAAGCAGCATAGGAGGCTATTGTAAATAACAAATTCAACACATTCAACAAATTCAGAAAAAAACACAGAGACCACTATCCATGAAGTAACTGCCAGCAATCCTATTAATACAAGCACATTGACGCAGAACCCCTGCTACCAGAAGACAGATATATAAAGCCTGACGTCCCCCTCCCAGCAGAGTGCATGTTGGAAACAGAGGCTTTATTAGCCTCCTCTTGCTCCACCTTATAGAATCAACTGTTTCCTCAACCTCTCAAATACCCCAACCGAAGCATGAGCCCACAGCGCCCGCTACCGCCAAAATGGCTCTTGATAACCTAGGAGTGAATACACCTGTAGTGCCCATTGATCAGGCACAAATCACCAATACACCCCTTTCAAGCCCAAGTTTCCGGGTAACTACATTCTTAAAGCCACCCTCCTTTATACAAGCTCACTAAATCACCATGCTACAGATGTACATGATTAAATCTTATAAAGAACAAACAGACCTACTGTGCCTTACTGAAACCCATTATAGTAAGGGAAGAGCTTCATCTGTATACAATTCCCATCACTTGCAGTGGATGCGAGATTCTCCACCTCAAATGTATTACTTCCCGCATAGTCTGTATTAACATCATTCGCCTATATCCCCCCAGACAAAACACCTAATTTTATCAGAGAACTCAATCTTCTACTTCAACCCCTACATAAGTCAGGTAGTTTCATACTAGTCCTTGGGGGATTTTAACTATTGCCGTGGAGAATCCACGGATCTAGAAGCCACTAATCTTGAAACAAGTCTAAACATTATGTTTACATAACAACCTCTCTTTACTAAACCAAAATCCTACTCATGTAGGAGGAAACACCCTGCACTGGGTAGCCTGTCGCAATATCGATGTCAGATACTAGGATATGCACCTGGTCTGACCACTCTTTTGTTGACTTTCAATTCCTCACCCCTCATCAGTTAAAAAGCTGCTCAATCCTCTAAAAAAAGATTGAGTGGGAATTTTAGGAAAATCTCTTCAAAAGATCTTGTGGGAGTAACCTCACAAATACTCTCTAATACCACCGAGAATGACAGCCCTAATAATTTGGCAATATCCTTCAAGTTGCATTTGACATGTATGCTTGACAGGAATGTGCCAATAAAACTTATCACAGTAAGAGAGGGAAACCACTGCCATGGCTGTTTTTCACCCATACTTGAAGACTTAAAGGAAAAGAAGACAGGCTGAACGTCTCTGGTTAAAAACCCAGTATGACCACCACAAAACAGCCTGGATTTTTTAGAAAATGCGGGGGGGGGGGGGGGGGTGGTTATTGGGGCAGAACACCCCCAAAATAAATGCGATGTTTTTTTTGAAAAATAAAAATCACAGGTAAAAAACCCTGTGAAAAAACATTCCGCGATGAAATGACATGGAACCGTAAATGCCTCCTTCATGCACAACACTGTTCTTGAGTGCATCAAACAGGTGACCATCACACCACTTATCAGGAAGGCTGGGCTCAATCCAGAAGATACCACCAATCTCAGACCCATTACAAACTCCATTTTCATTTTAAGAGTAGTGGATATAATCACCACTAGGCAATAGCAAAACATTCAATAAAAATACTCCATCCTACACCCTCAAGCAGTCTGGCTTCAGGATTCACCATAGCACCAAGAGCACCCTCCTGGACCTTCACACCAACGTGTTACACATGGTTGATAACAACAGATGTGGGCTCTTGGTGCTGTTAGAGATGTCAGCTGTTTTCAATTTGCTAGACCATAACATCCTTCTTCAACCCCTTGATAAAATTGGTAGATGTTCCCATCAGGCAACATCTTTGATACAATCCTTTTTGACTGACAGATCCTCGACTATGCATTGGGGAGCTCACCACTCTGACCCTGTCACTATGAGTTGTGGGGTCCCACAGGGAGACTGCCTGTCACCAGCACTTTTCAATGTGTACACCAGGCCACTGTGTGACCTATTCGATGAGGTAAATGCTCTTTTTTCAAACTATGCATATGACACCCAACACCTTCTACCATGGACGGCCATTATGACCATCACTCTGCCAAACTGAATTCTATCTAGCACAAGGTCAAGGAATGGATGACCACACATCTGAAGTGCTTGAATGATGCCAGAACCGAGCTCCTGCTCTTTGGTCCCCAACATGCCAGATCCAAATTAGACACACGTTATGCCAAATTTATGATTGACAGTCACATCATTCCAACTATGAGTAAGGTTAAAACCCTGGGCACTAATTTAGACTTCTCTTTGAGCTCCGACTCCCAGATCACATGGTGAAGACCTGGAGCAACTACCTAAAATTGCTAAGAGCAGTCAAGCCGTTTATCTCGGAAAAACATTGTGAAACCTTGGCGAGAGCAGCCATCCTCTTGCGGCTTCACTACTGCAATGCATTCCTGAGTGGTACCACTAAAAGCAATATTTCCAAACTGCATATTGTGCAGAATAATGCCATCACACTATCAAAATTATGAGCCATGGTGAACATAGCACGTAGTATATGAAGATTCCCAATTAACCTGAGAATCCGCTTTAAATCTCTTACCTTGGTTCATAAAAGCATCTATGGCAGTGCCCCCTCTTACCTAAAGGAGAATCTCCAAAGCTAATGTCCACAAAGAGCACTTAGATACAGCGGTAGTGGATTCCTGGTATGCCCCAAATTCAAAAGAGCAAACGGAAATGGAAGGTCGTTCACACTCATAGCTGCCGAAGCCTGGAACAGCCTCCCCTTGACACTATGACAGGAAAAAAAAACTCCAATTCTTCAGAAAGCAACTAAAGATGACCTTATTTGAATAGGAGTAGCCACCCCTCCTTATTTTTTGTTTGTCCTGTACCTTTGTTGTCTCTATGTGTTCTTGTACCACACCCTGATGACTATTGGGCTCTGGCACGTAATAAATACATAAATAAATGAAAGTGTTTGTCCAAGTCACCAAAACTACCAGGTTACTAAAAACACAGTATACTATACCAGCAAGATGAACAAAGGTTATTGTGACTGACCTGAGTACGTTTCCAGTATTAGTCACAGTCAATCATAATGTATCCAAACACTTCTCCCTTATAAATGCATTATAAATGCATTGTTATTTTCTTTTCCATGCCTTTTGGTTTGGCTTGGGTTTTGGGCCAATAGGTTCACTAGAGTGTAAGTGAATGTACAACTCGATGTGCTCTTGAGTCTATTGACATTTGTCCATCCTAAGAGCTGGTGTCTCCATACTCCCCTTACAATGGGGCTGGGTGGATGGTAACACACAAGTTGACAAATACCATGTACAACTCAATGGGGTTTTTCATCTATGGACCATTGGCCACATGGCCACACCAGACTTGGTATCTCCATACTCCTCTTTGAAGACGACTTCTCTGCATTCAAGATATGTATGTGACCATTCACGAGGCTTTGGGCTCTTCTGCTTGCTTCATCCTTATCCTCCCCCGCCGTCACAAAAAGTCAGTTCTCACTTGGACCGTGCGCTCGCAATACTTGTTTGTACGTGCACACATTCTTTTAGGAAATTTGACATCATCAATCCGTCACCTCCATCATTCTTTACACATACCCAAATAAGGCTTTGTACTGATACTATATCACACCCCTAAAAAAGACCACCGCAATTTAGGGGCAGTCCTTCCATATGACAAATTAACATACACACTCACTTTTCAAAGTGTTTATACACAAATTCAAATCCTTTGCAAGAAAACCTCTCTGCTGTCTACTACGAATATACTCATTGCATGGCTTATTATATATGTTGCTCAATCTCCTCATAGATTTTCCCAAGAACAGGTAATTGAACTCTTGGCTATTACAGTGTTCTCGTTTTCAACTTACTAAATGTATAGTGCATTTTACTCAATTCACATTCAAATGTTCTTTTTAAAATCTATCTCATTACTTCTCTGTTATCAACCTTTCAATGTTTTCTTACATCTTGAATTCCTAAATTACTTGATATGTTATAATATGGAATGGTTTGTCATTGCTCTCTTCTTTTTTTTGGCACAATGGATGATCAAAGTACCAGTAACATGTTTCTATGAGTAACAGACCATTGACGTAAAAGTGAGTGGCTATCCTGGCGGGCCAGACTAGCTTACAGGGCAGTTCCCAAACTCTAAAGCTTTGTCCTTGCAAGGTTTTATTGGTGAATCAATCACTGTCATACTTTAATAATTATTATCTTTCTGTAATTTCTTTACTTGATCTTCCTGTGCATAAAACATTGCCTTCATGTATTATTTTAGGGTGCTCTAATATCAGCCATGATAAGACTCCTGGTACATTGATGCACATATGCACATATTCCCCAAGGCTATGTTGACACAAACATGATTGCTCAATTGTGTATTTCCAGTATCCAAGATTGACAGCAGAGCCAAGGATGTCCAGGAGAATGTGAGGGGCAATTGATTCCGCATCTGCAGCATGCACTTCTCGAAAAGATATGTATGAAACATCAAGGTTCACTAAAGACATCACCCCACACTCACTCGCAAGTTACTTCTGAATGCTGTTCCAACTTTCCAGCTGTGTTTCATCACACACGACTAAGGTGAGTAGTAAACATGAATGATTAATGTATCTTTATATACCACCATGGAGATGGACAGTTCAACCAGCACTCCAAGTCATGTAAAAAAGCAGCAAGGTCCCGTTCGTACATAGAAAGAGCCAGAAACTTGAAACAAATTACTTTCAAGTTTATTAAAGATACAAAAAGTGCATCATGTTTAAAAACAATGGCATAGAACCCAAAACAGAGGTAGGACACCCAGAGAGCAGTCGTGTATGGACACGTTCGCGCTAACACACCGCTTGTTCACCAATGGGGGGGACTGAGCATAGTATAAATAGCAGGTTAAGTCGCTTCATGGTTTCTGCACCTCGGCAAGTGGATACCTGTATAGGTAAAAAAATGGCAGACATCTTGTAACGTAATTGCAAAATGCTTGTGCCTAGAAACAAATTAATGACATTAGGACACAACCCGATCACAACAACACAGGGATAACAGAATAAGTAAAACTACCCAAGCTTTTTTGTAAAAGAGTCAAAATTTGTCATACAGTTGCATAGGTTATAAAACTTACAGTGCAAAATCAAACCAAACAGTGCGAATGCTGAATGGCAATGAAATAATAGCAGAATGCAACACCTTCAATATGACAGAAGGAGCTCAAATCATCCACCAACTGTGTCGATCACAGCATAAACAGCACAAGATAAAAGCAAAGTGCAAGTGCTTAATAGCAGCATATTGTTGGCAAAGTGCAAGTGCTTAATAGCAGCATAATGTTTAGCAAAGTGCAAAGCTTTGAAAGCAGCATGAAGATAGCAATAAAGTGCAAGTGCATATAAATGACTGAAAAATTCATCAGTCAAGATAGCAACCTGAAACAACAGTTAAATCGCAAGTGCTTAAATACAAAACAGTAATCGATAACATTAATGGATGATAAAAAGATCAAAAGGCTCAAAAAGTGCAAATGTCAATACAAAATTTAAAACCTAAAGAAGCGAAATTGCAATTGCACTGCAGCAACCGGACAAGATATGCAAAAGGAAATGACGGGAGTGTCCGAGGTCAAAAAATTGATGACTATTCAACAGCAAACAGAAATGTGATGCTGTTATAGGATTACAGAAGTTACTGAGCATCAAAAAAGATGTTAGGCCAAAACAAGACAAATAAACAAAATATTCAGACCAAAAGGAAAAAAACACTCCATGTGCTAAAAGAAACCTGAAAATAATGACCATTGACCATCCCCAAACTCCCCCATTAACACAGAAACCAAAAACAGCAAATCAATGTATAAAAACAGAGATTATAAATGAGAAAATAAATTGACTTCATGCTAGCAATTGAAGATCTAATACAAGTGCCAGTCAAAAGATGTATCACAGGTCATGAGAGGCTTAATGTCATGATGAATAGAAGTCACTGGGTGAATAAAGAATGGGTGAATAAAGAATTTCTGTATGGTAGCATGTGCAAACTTTGCATTTAGAACATTGTGTAAACCCCATTGGGGAGCAGCAAACCAGCTAAGAGTCTTGGAAGTACTCGGTAAGGGTGATAAGAAACTGGATACATGTTTGTCCTTTAGAGATGATGCCCTTTTGTATGTGAGAGTAGGACGCACAGACAATAAAGGAAGAAGATCCTTGTCCAATCTTAAAACGCGCCAATGTTTTTGGATATTTTTTCGCACTTGACCAGATGAACCGTCATAGGTGATGATGAGTGTTAGGGAGAATTCTCATCTTATGGCTAATTTCCCTTACCTATAGAATCCCCCAGCAACTTTGCTGGATTTGAAGGGTTTGTTTTTTTCTCCTGCTAAGATTGAGATTCTTTTTCCCACTCTTAGACATTTTTGCTATGTGTGTTCTAGGCTATTTTTGTGTTTAATTTCTATGGGGGTTTTCTCACTTCCATAGGAATCATCTTTATTCACATGTGTTACACAGCACCCTATGTGTAGTGACACAGGAGTGCCGTAGCGACCCCCAAACATAGACTCCATACCCTGGGACTGACTACTGTCTCCCAGGGCATGTAAAGTCCCCATTGACTTTACTAGTCAATTTTTGTGAACTAAACCAGTACAACCCATCTTACTATGGAGGAACTGGGAAGGGTTAATATTTTTTCCCTTATGTTCATTTTCCAGAGGGTACCGTACAGGCCCTCTCTCAAAAGTTTCTGGGTGGTGGCAGTGGTTACTACCGTAAATATTCGACCGCAAATATTTTCCTATGGGATTTTCCCATTGTTCGAGGCTACCACATTTTCTGACAGCCTCTAACATACCGCCGTTGTATTTTAATAATAACTACTCTGGTAGGTTACTCTGGTAGGTTTTATTTGCCAGAACTTTAATATAACTTCTTTCTCGTGTCTTTCTCTAAACTCCTAACCCAGGTCGGAGATCTTTTGTTTGTCCTTTTGGCAGGCTTCTTCCGAGGAGCCCTCCTTTCGACACCACTGAGTCTGGGGTGGGTCCATTGTGTGGGAGGGGGAGTAGGACCCCTGGACAGGGTTGCCTCAGCAACCCGTGTCGCACTCTATCCTGATAGGCTGGACGGTCTCCCGCCAAGATGACCACTCCACTGTGCGAGTGACAGCTAGGCTGTATGAATGGGGATCTTTTTGCATAAAAGCAGGGTCCTGAGGACTGCAGGAGAAAGATGTTGCCACTGGAACTAAGAAGCCGAAGAGGAGAGAAGCCAAAGACATCTGCAATGACTGAACCACCGTTGAAGCCCTGCTGCAGCTTCTCACCACTTTTCTCCACACGATGAGAGAAGATCTTCATCTGCAAGAGCCTTCTTCACTTGAGCTGGTGGGGCCAACCAGTTTGCCAATCGCCTTCCCGGACCTGCCTTGGTCGAATTGCCAGTACCCTGTACTCGGAGACCGGATAGCCAGGCACCAGTCCACCCGGACCGCGATTTAAAGGAGCGTACCTTTTATTCGTCGGGCAGCACCGCGTCTGGTTTCATCCCTGGGTAGTGCAGTAACTCGAACCTTCCTCCAAGACGAGAGCCTCTCTTCCTCTGCTGGATCCCCCGAACTGCAGGAACTAATACGAACAACCGCCACTGCAGGAGCCACTTCTTCATTTATAAGGTACATTGTTCTGCCAGGCCGCCCTTTCTGCGTGGTAATGCTAAAGGTGTTTTAAATCCTTTACCTACCTGTTGGGTTGGCCGCCCCTCTCTCTTAACATTGTCTTTCACCTTCTGCATCCACCTTTTCAAATTGCTAACCAAAGACTTGACTGCAGATACAAGAACATTTTGCTCCTGGGCCCTTGCCTGTACCACTGATTCTGGCACAGGCCTATTGACTAAGGCTACATTTGTTAGAACTGCCTTCTCTAGATTCCTTCTCAACTAGAACTGTGTTGGTGCACCTACTTCTTATAACCACCTTTTCCTTCCCACTTTTACAACCTGTGAAGTGCCATTTTGCTTGGTTTTCATTTCAGTATTCTTTATGCAAAAGTATTGCCTTGCCTAAACTTGTTCACAATCTTATGGGAAGTCTTGCTAGGGTGTGTAAGAAGATATTTCTGTATAACATGTGCTTTCACTCTCGTGAGAAATTGTCAGAGTGCCATTTGTGTTTGGTTTTCACTGTGCCATTTTGCTCAGTTTTCACTCTTGCTCAAACTTGTCTACAATTTAACTAGGGAGTTGTGTATACTTTGTTTGACTGAATTTAACTTACTTAATAACTGTGAGAAAGAAATGTATTTAACTAGAAGTGTGTAAAATAAATATATATTCTTTTTAATACAAAGCTTTGGTCAGTGTTTCCTTTTGCCATAGTACTGAAGGCCTATTGTGTAAACCCTGAATACTGCTCATCTCCCTCCTGAGATAAGTCTGACTGCTTAGCCACAGCTACCAACTAAATCTTTGTGGTACAGACTGATGCCAAAGGGGATTTATTGCTCTCACCTGTAGTCCTAATCTTCTGTAGTGCTCCCTAAGGGAACTGCACAGGATTCTGCCTAACACTGGTGTACAGCGGTGAGGATACAAGTATTGGATTTACATTTTAGAGTTCTGCTAGTACCTTGGTTCAAATAACCACAAGGCTAACTATCACAACATGTTTATTTTAAACAAAGTCAAAAATATGGAAAGCTACAGCCAGGAGACCCTCCTTAGTAATACTGCTCAATATTTAAGAGATCTGTGTAGACATAAAGGTCTTCCTGTCAAAGGCAAGAAATTAGAAATGATTTATAGACTGTTAGAGAAACAAAGGGCCTCATTACGACCCAGGCGGTAAGTTACCGCCTGGGCCGTCACTTTACCACCATGGCGTAAACTACGTTTACGCCATGGTGGTTGGCGGACTTACCGCCCCATTCCGACCTTGGCGGGGCGGTAAGTCCCCAATCCCCATTTACCCTTCCCCATTCCCATTTTTGCCCCATAGGGCATAATGGGAGTGGGGAAGGCGTTAATTACGCCACCGTAAATTACGGTGGCGTAATTAACTCCATGGTCCCTTAGCGCCATGGATTTTAACACCCGCTAAAAGCGGGTGTTAAAACCTCCATGGCGCTAAGGGACCTCGTAATTGGCGGTAAGGGGTCGGCGCAGCTAACGCTGGCGTAAACCCCTTACCGCCAGGGTCGTAATGAGGCCCAAAGTCTGGATAGTGGTGCTGTAGTGGCCACTACTCCAGCAAATGTAGCAAACATTGAGGATGATAATGTTGAAAATTGTATTGTTGAAATAGATGAGGAAGAGGAGGATAACCATCTCACCCACTCTGGCCCTTTACCTTCTCAAAGGCCTCAGCCTGTGGCTACTGGACCTTTATCAGGTCCCACATTAAGTCCTGAATTTATCTCCCTAGAGAAATGAGACTTGAACTAGAATTCAAATGAATGAGTGCCCAAACTGAACAGAGACATCAAGAACTAAGGCTCAAAGAAATGGAGCTCATTCATGAGCTTGAGATGAAGAAATTGTCTTTGGAAAATGCTTCTCTCCCCGAATCCTCTAGATCTTCCAGTCCAAAAAGACCCCGGATGCCTAAAGAGATTGTGGGTATGTATGAACCTCAGTTGGATGTATTAGATTGTTTAGCTATGTTTGAATATAATCATGGGCTCCAGGATATCACAGGGAATCAGTTGATCCCTTGGTTATTCTCTAGGCTCCCCCTGTTACATCTGATGTGGTAATGGATTTTGAGGAGGTGGATAGGATGGATTATGAATGTGTGAAACTAGCTTTGATAGCTAGATTTGGGAAGACTCCTTCCCAGTACCTTAAGAGGTTTAGGACCCTCAAAAAGCATGATAATACCCCTTGGGCTACTTGGGTGAATGAGTGTTTGAAGAATTTAGAGGGATGGTTTAAGGGTTACAGGGTTAGCACTTATGAAGGAATGATAAATCTTGTAATGTTGGAGTCTAGCTATGATGCCTGCTCTCCTGAGCTCAGACAGCACTAGGCTGATTCTAAAGAACTAGATTCTAAGAAACTGGCGAAGGCTGCTGACTTGTGGGTTGTCAACAGGGCTACTCACAAGGATTCAGGGGTCACTCAGAAAAAGGATGACGGAAAGCAGCCTAAGAAAGCCAACAAAGGGAATTCAAATAATTCCAATTCCAAAGAAGCCCCCAAACAAAATTCTAAGGGTAAGCCCCAAGGGAAACCTAATCAGGCTAGTGCAGCTTCTGGTCCCCGACCAGAAGGAGGCTAGAACAAGCCACCATTCATAAAAACGTTTGGGAAATGTTATGTTTGTGGCTCTACTGACCATGTGAAAGGGGATCCCACATGTAAGGGTAAACCTTCAGGGGTCCACACTGTCTCCTTAGCCTTCGCTCCAGAGGAGGAAGTACATATGGCCAGTGGAAACCTTCAACTACTAGCTGAAGACCCCATTGGAGTCTCAGCTAGTGTATCTTTAGTATCCCTAGGGTTGTGGGAACAACAGAATTTAGATTTGTATAATTCTATCCCTCCTAATACTAAAGAGTATTATAAAGACAGTGTCCTAGTCAATGGTCAGGAAACCCCTGCCATTAGAGACACTGAGGCCAGCATAACTGTGGTGGATTAATCTTTTTTCAAGGTGGAGGATGTTGCTAAGGCACCCAAACACCTCACCAAGTTAGCTGGAGGGCCTGTGAAGATGCTTTCCCAATTACCAGCTCTCATCCAGTGCAATGAAATGACTGTCAGGATACCTGTGAGTGTACAATCTGAAGTACCAGGAAGGGTGCTGTTGGGCAATGATCTGAAAGACCTGGGAGTAGTGTCAAGTACTCCCAGACAACCTAGTAAGAGATTACATGATCTTACCAGACCTGCAAGGGAGAGGACCTTGTGGGGCTCTCCTGGGGAGATGATAGAAAAAGAAATCACTCCTACTCTACTGGAGTTACTAACTGCTATTTCAAAGCAATCAGAAGCAAAGGGGAAATCCAAGACTTCATAGAAGAAACCAGCAGAAAGCACTCCAGTGCTGCCAACCAGGAAATCTCCTAGGTTGTCAAAAATCACACATGTGATTCCTCCTCCAGCTGAGCTTGAAAGTGAGGTACAACCCTGTGTGGTTGAACTAGAGCCTGAAGATTCAGATCTAGTAGGAGGCCAGGAACTCATTGGAGATCTTGACCCTGAGGACCATCCTGAGCTGCAGTCTTTATTGGCAGAAGGTGGCCCCAACAGGGCAGACTTCACTAGGGGACAAAGAGAATGTCCAACTCTGGAAGGTCTTCGCCACCAGGCAGCTTCTCAGCTTGAAGGGCAAGAGCCTGGGAAGTATAGGTTACACTGGGAAGATGGCCTCTTCTATAGTGAACCGACAGAGTCAATCCCTGGAGACTACAAGAGACTTGCAGTGCCCGAATAAAACAGACTCCAATTCTTACAACTATCCCATGAGATACCTTTGGCTGGGCACTTGAATTTCAATAAGACCAAGGAAAGGCTCTCTCTCTACTTTTATTGGCCTAAAATGGGGGCTGAGGTAGATAAGTATTGCAAGAGTTGCCACACTTGCCAAACCTCTGGTAAAAGTAGCTCCAAGAATGTGGCACGTTTAGTGCCTCTACCTGTGGTGGGAGTACCATTTGAGAGGGTAGGAATCGATATTGTTGGTCCCCTTGATCCTCCAACATCTTCAGGCAACAGGTTTATACTTGTTGTAGTAGACGATGCTACTAGGTATCCTGAAGCAATTCCTATGAGGACTGTTACTGCTCAGGCTGTAGGTAAGGCCCTCCTTGGTATTTTTACCAGGGTTGGGTTTCCTAAGGAGGTAATATCCGACAGGGGGTCAAATGTTATGTCCCACTACATGAAGGCCATGTGGAAAAACTGTGGAGTTACCTACAAGTTCTCAACAGCATTCCACCCTCAGACAAATAGGTTGGTCGAAAGGTTTAACAGAACTATGAAGAGCATGATAGGAGCTTTAGAGGATCCCCTTAAGAAAAAGTGGGATCTCCTACTGCCATGCCTTCTCTTTGCATACAGAGAAGTCCCTCAGGAGGGAGTGGATTACAGTGCCTTTGAACTTCTCTATGGCCATCCGGTCAGAGGTCCATTGGCCCTGATCAAGGAGGTGTTGGAGAGTGCTCCTTCCCCCACGCCAATCAGAGTCACTGACTATGTGATAGGACTCTGGAGGAGAATGTCACACATGATGGCTGAGGCAAGTGATAACTTGAAAGCCGGTCAGGCTCTGGTTAAGCATTGGCATGACCAGAAGGCCAACATGGTTGAATTCGCTCAAGACCAGCTAGTTCTTGTTATGGTAACAACAAGGCAGAGGGCCTTGCAGGACAAATGGATGGGACCCTTCAAGGTTGTGGGAAAACCTGGAGAGGTGAACTATCTGGTAGACTTAGGCAATCCTAAGGACGCTCCTAGAGTCTTTCACACCAACCGTCGAAAAGCTTATGTCTCGAGACCAGAACTGGGAGCTTTGCTTCTAGCTTCCGCTCAAGAGGAGGAGGAGAGTGAACCTCTGCCTGATCTCCTCAGAGGCAAACCTTTAGATGAAAAAGTAGAAGGAGTTAATCTCTCTTCTAATCTGACTTCTGAACAACAGGAGGAGTGCAAAGTTTTGTTAAATCAATTTGCCCCTCTGTTTTCTCTAGCACCAGGCTTGACCCCTTGGTGCCAGTATGATATCGATACTGGTGACTGTTTCCCTGTCAAAACCAGTGGTTACAGAATGTCAGAACATGTAAGAACCCACATCAAAGTAGAGGTCAACAAGATGCTTGATCTCGGGGTAATAGAGCCCTCTACTAGTCGATGGTCTAGCCCAGTTGTGTTAGTACCAAAGGCAGGATCCAAGGAGTTGAGATTCTGTGTGGACAATAGAGCCCTAAATGCAGTCACAAAGACTGATGCCCATCCTTTGCCAAGGACAGATGAGCTGGTGGATAGACTTCAGCCAAGTTCCTCAGCACATTTGATCTCATGCCAGACTATTGGCAAATAGCCCTGACTGACCATGCCAAGGAGAAAACTGCCTTCTCCACCCAGTTGGCTTATACCAATTTAAGGTGATGCCTTTTGGATTAAAGAATGCACCTGCTACATTCCAAAGGATGGTTAACCATGTTCTGAATGGGATGGAGGACTTCTGCATGGCATACTTGGATGACATTGCAGTGTTCAGCCCTACTTGGAAAGACCATGTTAACCACCTAGGATATGTTTTGCAGGCTCTTAAACAGGCCCATCTGACCATAAAGGCAAGTAAATGCCAAATTGGTCAGAGCAAAGTGGTCTACCTTGGGCATGAGGTAGGAGGTGGGGAAATACGGCCTTTGCTCAGCAAGATTGAAGCTGTGCAAACTTGGACAACCCCTTCTACTCAAACCCAGGTGAGTTCATTGAGAACTATGGGTCCATAGCTTCTCCACTGAATGTAATCTCCTCTCCTGAGTTCCCTAAAAAGATCAAATGGAATGAGGAGTGCAATCAGGCCTTTGAAAGCCTGAAGAAAGCCCTTTGTCAAGATCCAGTTCTCAGAGCTCCTGACTACCACCACCCTTCATTGTACAAACAGATGCTTCCAATATTGGTATAGGTGCAGTACTTAGTCAACTGGATGAGAAAGGTAGGGAGCACCCCATTTGCTTCATCAGTAGGAAACTGAAGGAACCTGAGACAAGGTGGGCAACTATTGAGAGAGAATGTTTTGCCATTGTGTGGGCTTTGAAGAAGTTTAGACCATACTTGTATGGATCTGCTTTCATCATTCAAACAGACCACCAACCCTTGAGATGGTTGATGCAAATGAAAGAGGAAAACCCAAAACTGCTAAGATGGTCAATCTGCCTCCAAGGGTTTGTTTTTACAATTAAACAGCAGGCAGACCTGTAGTATGCCGGTCTGGAAACAATGGTGCTGGTAAGCTTACCGGCACTGTTGTTTTTGGACCAGCATACTTGTAATGAGCCCTAATGTCTTGAACTTATGTGCCAATTGGTAATGGGATGAGAGACTGGAGTTTTTTGGGAAATATTGGTATAGATATTTCATTGTCAATTTGTCAATGATGTTTCAATTTCCATGTTTATAAATGTTAGCCTTTGAGCTTGAATATACACATACTTTTTGAATATACAAAATGTTCATTGCACTGCATTGTAAGTCTTTGTGAAATGTTAATAGCAGTATCTGATACGAACATGGTTGCTCAATTGTGTCTTTCCAGTATCTAAGGCTGACAGCAGAGCCAAGCATGTCCTGGAAGACATGAGGGGCAATCAATTCTGCGTCTCCAGCATGCACTTCTCTGAAGATATGTATGAAACATCAAGGTTCACAAAAAAACATCACCCCAGACTTACTCGCAAGTTTCTTCCCAATGCTGTTCCAACTGTGTTTCATCACACACGAGTCGGGTGAGTAGTAAACATGAATGATTCATGTATGTTTATACATACACATATATGTTAATATATTTACAAACAATTGATTACACAATGTCTTGAACTTGTGTGGCAATTACTAATGGGATGGGAGATTGGAGGTTTTTTGGAAATATTGATATAGATATGTTATTGTCAATTTTTTTATTATGTTTCGATTTCCATGTTTTTTAAATGTTAGCCTTTGAGCTTGAATATATACATACCTTTTTGGATTTAGAAAATGTTCACTCCATTGTAAGCGTTTGTGAAAAATTAATAGCAGTATCTGTACTGTGGTTATTTTTCAAATAGATAGATTAAAATGTTTGTCATTATGTAGACCACTCTGATGGAGGTCCAGACCGTCACTGTAGAGTATGTCAGAGGACCAGGGGTTTGCACCACAAAATCACTGCTTGGCAGAGTACTCAAAGCCCATTAAAACCCTCCCCTGGCAATGACAGAGGACTCAGCCATGGGGCAAGTTAGAACTGTCCTTTATTTTCCAGACAGACCGGGATTATACAGGAAATTACAGAATCTCCGGCAATCACTGCTCCTGAGCCTGTGCCACAAGCTTTTATCTCGCAGTGACATCACAATTCCCAACCCTTCCCAAAAATCCTAAGTACCAAACTCATTGGGTAGCTCGGGTCATAACCCCTATAGAGATCCCCTATATGAAGTGTTAGATTGATCTTCCCATGTCATGTGGGTGGGCCTGAGACTTCATCAAAAACAATCTTCTACATTGTTGCCGGGTCACAGGACTGCCATTGACTCTTGCATTATCACACACCACCCCAGGATTTGAGCATCTACATTGGGTGGAGTGGGTCTCCCCAGGCCTGGCATCCTATTCTGTTCATAGCGGTTCATAGCGCTTAGTGTACATTTTCCAGGTAATGAGAAAGACTGTGTGTCCCCATTTGTGCAACTGATATAGCCACTCTGCCTGGGAGAGTGCCTGCCGGTTGCAATGTTTGGTGGACAACGCATGTATCAATTCAGTCTGTCTTTGCTGGGAACGGCTCTGCTTCTCACCATGAGTATAAGGCCATTGATCAGCTCAGCTGAGTCACGTGGGTGAGGACCACAAAACTGAGCATTTCGGTCTGAAATAAATGAGGATTTTATTCTGTTATTTTACAGATGACTCCCTGCCTGTGAAGCCAGGAATATTTCATCCGCCCATGTCCTTGGCTGCAAGCACTGGATCTGTGCTTCACGCTGTAAAGGCTGCATCTCTTCTTCCCTTATTTTGAGGCCTGTGGCTTCATGTGAATTCTCTACAGTCATTCTATGGTCTCCCTATATATTGTCTTATTTTATTTAGAAGTTAGTAGTACTCGAGCCCTTCCAGGAGCCTTATACGTCCCTGTAGCTCCATATGGTTAGTTGCAATAAAGCAGTTGCAAGCTTGCTCCAGGTGAACTTTGCTTTCTTGCATTTATGCATTTGGCTAGTGAAAAGCAAAGGATTCTGATAGTATGTATATGTCCTCTATATACAGAATGGTGTGTGTATGTTCTTCGTGTATGAATGTGTGTGTACGTAACTTCATGCAGGCATGAAAGTTTACTTTATGAATAGTGCTGCTATGTCGTGTTGTCACTAATGATGTCAACACTGCTGGACATTTATTATTAGTCAACCTGGTCCAGTGATGAGGCACCTGTGTCCACGAAGACATCGGCTGGATAGGGTTTGAATGTTTGAATGGTTTTCTAAGAGAATATCTGTTCCCATATATGGAATGAACTGCCCCCCCCTGGGGGTTGGCCAAACAGCGACTGGCATATATCATTTCTCATCCTTCGTGCTGACATGCGCATAGGGTAAACAAGGGCCATTCTGGAGAAAATCACTTCAGTCCCTCCTCTGGTCAACTTGTCGACCACTTCTCCAAACTTATTTACTGTTGCCCTTGGGAGCCAAATCTTCATCACTCCTCCTAGAATCTTGCATGGTCATCTAAACTGCATATCACGTAACAGTCGTCTCCTTCCAGGTTGCACCACACCCACTTCCCCCAATATTCTTTGTAGTCATTGGGGTCCTCGAACACTACTCTGGCCGGGAACAGTGGATACCCTGTTATTTACGTCCTTAGGGTAGCTTAAGATGATGTTATCTTGTCTTCTTCAGAAGCTGTTTGTGCTAATACTTTAATTTCTACAGTTTTCTCTGTCGTTTTTCGACATTGTACGGATGGCGGTAAGGGATTACCGGCACCGGTAAGGGCACCGGTGCCGGTAATCCCTTACTGACCTACTACGAGGTCCCTTTGCTGGTCCCTACCTTAACGGCTCGTTTTACGATTTGCGGTACCGTAATTGCCACCTTCCCCATTCCCATTCCAATTTGCGGTACCGTAATTGCCGCCTTCCCCATTCCCATTGAGCCCTATGGGGGCTCAAATGCGAATGGGGAAGGGCCAATGGTGAATGGGGAATTACGGCCCCGCCAACCTTGGAATGGGGCGGTAATTCCGCCATTCACCATGGCGGGGTCGGTAAATTACCGGCGGCAACCATGGCGCTAATAGCGCCATGGTTACCGCCTTCCGTGTAATGAGGCCCACAGTGTCAGTATTAATAGTACTAATGCTGCTAGCAATACCTTCAGTCTGTTGTCCATCCATGTAGGTATCCATGAGAAGATGTATGACAGCCAGTCCTCCTATTTACCTGCGTCTTTTGCTTCTTCCTCCATTTTGGTATGCATTTGCGATAATCTGGTAACTGCCTCGGTGAGTGTCCTGTTAGCTTAATCGTTTACTGGAATGAACATGCAGCAAGAAGATCTGATCTTGGCGCAAACTCCTCCTTCCATCACTGTGATAAGATCCAGAACATAGCTGTTCTGGAGGGCCATCAACCTTCCTGCTCTTTATGGTGTTGAAGCCGTTGACAGTTGAGTTTATGGTTTGCATTAGCTCTCAACTCGTAATCTGGTGCCATTTTGCATTTGTGTGTGTCTGTACTGCAGGAACGATGGATGCCTAGAACATTTCTGTTCTGCTAAATAATCATTGCTCATGTGGCATGTCATCCAAAGAGTCTGCCATCGCTGACAAAATGTAGTTCCCTCTCTTCACCCTATTTAATTCAACAGAACTTTTCATTCTTCTGGCAAAGTCCATGTTAGGGAATTTGATTTCTTTCTGTGGAACTACTAATGCTTGCAAGTTGATGTGTACCATTGAGCATATTCCTCTCCAGGTAGGTAGCAGCTTCTCGTATGACTTGGATCTGCAAGGCCAATAGTAATCCATTAATACTGCTGTCCCAACTTTCCTGCCTGGAGCTTTCAAGGTCTGCTTGCATTCTTTGTTTTCTCCAACCTTTACTGCTCCATCATTCTGGAAAAATAATGCTGCCTTCTTCAGTGGTATTATGGGCATGGGCCCAGCTTCATTTTCTTCCCACGTTAGTAGCTTTGCACTTGCTTCCCATTCCTTCAGGCATTTATCATTTTCTTCTTGTACTATATGAACTGGAATGGTTAGGAGCATATGCACCTTGCTCCCCACTCCTCCTGCTTTCCATCCCTCGGCTGTGTATACTTGGTCATTTACAAGCATCTGTGGTCTTTGCCAACATCTGGTTCTCCTCCTATTTCTATGGGTGCCTTCCTAGAACATGGTAGTTCTTTCAATGTTATCATTTTTGTCTCTCCTTTCTGTGGAACATCAGTGAAATATTGTATTTCTTGGTCTTTTTTCCAATAACTGTCCATCATGTCTTGTGTTTTTATATAGCTGTCTTCATAGGGAAATGTTGCCTTAGACATCCATATTAAGGTTGCCGTTTTCCCTTGAAATCTCCCTCGGGTGGTACACATTGATAGGTACATAAGGCACTGTGCTCTTGCTGCTGGTATTTCAGTTGCCACAAATGTTCTGGAGGCACTCTTGGCATATGGGATGACATAGTAGCTCTCTCCAGTGGTCTGTTTACCTACTTTAGTCATGTGCCTGTACCACATGTTATTGGATACTTGACCAGTATCGGTGAGATAGGAATCAACCCCTCCTACATCTACATCAACACTCTGTCTACCTCTCCTTACCGGTATGGCAGTGCTTACCTCCCGACCTGACATGGTAGCCACGCTAGCTAGAATTGGGGTTGTGTTAGTAGCAGTCATAGCTTTATTTTCTACAATAAAAGACATTCTCCAAAATATAAAGGAAAAGATTCCAAGCGAAAAGAAGACACAAGTCAGCATTATCACATTTTTAATAATGGCATTCATTACTTACTCTGCTTTGGAACCCTGTGTAGCTTTGAAGATACTGATGAACTGCCTGAAATGCGCTAGAAATGCATTATTTTGATATAAGTACTTATTATTTTAAGCTCTGCGGTTGCAATGTTGTTCTACTTCAATAAGGAATAACTGTTCCCACACAATGCATATTCTATGTTCATGAAGGACTTCAAGTATGGACGGATTTCCTCTATGTAGTCGTGGCTATGTTTGGGATAAATAGGCCAGGACAACACAGAAAAATAAACTAGGAGAGAGTCTTTTTACACGGTTGGATCTCCTAACAAAGAGGACAAATTGTCCTTGGAAGGTTACGGGTAAGGGTCTTCAGGAAGCATGGGACAATGGAGGAATAGCAGATGCAACTTTCACAATGAATGATGTTACTGTGCGAAAAGAAAAACAACGCCCTACTGGTAGGAGCCAAGGGTAGTCTAATGCACTGCCTGGTTACGACCTTGTATGGCATTAAATGGTGGTCGGAGCTTGGTTTGTTGTGCAATAAAGCCAATGGTAAACAGTGCAGCTAGCTCTTTTTCAACATTTTCTTTATCTTTGCTATGTTCTCCTTAAGTAGCCCGTTCAGGCGCTCACACAATTTGTTTGCCTGTGGGTGATATACACAGGAGAATTTCTGTTCTCTTCCTAGCAAAGTTGTGATCTGATGAAAGATGTAATTGGCGAAGTGAGGATGATTTTCAGACCACAGGCCCTCACACACGCCCTATCATGGGAAAATACCCTGAACCAGGAATTTTGCTGCTCGAATGGCATCAGGGTGGGTACATGGACTGGCTTTGATCCATCGGGAAAATGGGCACAAAAACACTATCATGTAGCGGTAGCCCTGGCACACTTGGAGCATGTCAACATAGTCAACATGAAGGTGTTGGAATGCACGGGGTGTGACTCTCACTACCTTCAATGTATGGCCTGCTTTGAAACTTTTACATGCAATTCAATTGGTCGTAAAATCTGCCACATGTTCCTGGTGGTAACCAGGCAGCGCATATGACTACCCTTGGCTCCTACCAGTAGGGCGTTGACAGATGCACAAGTAATGTATAATGTATTGGGACAGGAAATGTCTGAGTACACCGGTGCCTTGTTACACACAACACTGACACAACTACGCCAGGTTGGGGCAAAACCAATCTTCTCCAACATGAGTAGCAAGCACATCCTTCCCCACATGGGTAAGATGATGTAGTTGTGTCAGTGTTGTGTGTAACAAAGAAATGGCATCACTACCTTCCCTATGCTTTACTGCCACCATAGGGTGTCTGTCGGAGATATGGAACATCTCCTTCTTAACCATAATTAATTTTCCTCTCTTGGTGCAGCTCCCTGCAACTCCATAATTCACATCACTGGTAATGTGTTGTACCCTTCCTTCAACACATTGTTTGTACATAGTTACACATCTGGGATGGGGTGTCCATATCTAAGATGTAAGCAAAATATGCGGCATGTGTTGCTTCCTGCCTCTGCTGCCTCGTTGCCCCTGGAGACGGGATCCTGCCCCCTTGTGTGGGCCTGGACTTTCGCAATCACTATGCTCATTGGAAATTGGAGCGCTTCTATCAGTCTACCCAAGAGGAGTGGGTGCTGCACCGGTGACCCATGAGCACGTCGGAAGCCCCTCCTTAGCCAGCGTGACAGCCCAGAATGTCACTTAGGCAGAATCTGAATATATTGTCACTTCCTTGTTCTTACTTAGTTCCAGTGCCAGTATTAGAGCTTGTGCTGAACAATTTGATGGTAAGCGTGCGATTACTACCACCTTGCTTGTCCCATCCTCTTTAACCTTCATTATTGCCGCCTTAGTATGTATTTCTCATGTGGTCTGGTCTGTTGTTGACCCGCCAATATAAAGTACTTTTCCCACCTCAAGTGCGTTCTCCTTTACCTTCGGGATGCCATCGTTGTTTTCTATGTTTGCGGTGCAGTCATGTATGTAGTCGTCCTCCTCTATGGGCTTGCGATGAACATCGCCAGGTTCACAAGTCGGTACCTTACTATTTTGATAGCTGGGTTCGACAGTATCATCTCATATCCTGAGGCCCTTTGTGTAGTCAGTGTACCTTTGGGTCATTCTAGTATTGCGAAGAGCGCATGCTCCACAAAGAGAGTGGTGCTGCATCCCATGGTAATACTTGTCAATTTCTCCACTGCAAATATAGCCACAGCTAGTGCCTGCTCGCAAGTGTTCTCTCTTCACTGGGTCTAGATTCCCACTGTAATATGCTGATGGTTTGTGACCCATGGTTGTTTTCTGTGTCAGTACTGCAGTTATTATTACTCTGTTGGAGTGTGAGAATAAGTAAAACTCGTCTTCATAGTCTGGGATCCCTAACACTGGAGCTGTGCATATTGCTATTTTCAGCTCTTCAAATTCCTCGGTCATTTCTTCTGTCCACTGTAATGTACCCTCCCTCTTTGTGTTTCTTTCAGCATGCTTAACAAGGGTCTCATGTATGTGCTGTAGTCAAATACCCATGCTCTACAGTAATTACAGAGGCCTAGAGGCATTTGTGTTATGGTTGTGGGTTTTGTGGTCTTGTGAATTATCTCTGCCCTTTCTGGTGTCACTTTGCGCCCCTCTTGTGATATTAGTTGCCCAATATATAATGCTTCTTTCTGGACATATTGTAATTTGGCCTTGTCTACCTTGTACCCTTTTTGTACTAGTACAGTCAACATGTGCACGGAATCATTTCTACTCTATGTTTCTGTCTTGCCGCAGATCAAGATTTCATCTACGTAGTGTATAACAACACTTTCTAAGCATACATCTGGAGTACCTTGTTGAATATGGAAGGGGACTCACAGAACCCTTGTGGGAGCCTAGTGTGTTTCCATTTCTCATTTCGATATAGGAAAGAAGTTAAATCTTCTGAGTCTGGATGGAAGGGTATAGAGAAGAAGGCATTCTCTCAATCTATGACCTTGAAATATGAGATATCTGCCCCCATTCTCTTCTTGGTTAAGCAGCTGACCCGAATAGAGTTTGAGGTAGATGAGAGAGAGCTCAAGAAGGAAGATGTTTTGGAAGAGAATTTAGAGGTAGTGCAGTCTCAGGCCCCAGAAAGCATTGTGGACAACGCAAAGGGTCTTGAACTCGATCTCTGCAGCCACAGGGAGCCAATGAAGAGATTTCAGAGCTGGAGAGATACGATCCCTGGGCTTGAGGCCAAGGACAAGTCTTGCAGTCCTGTTCTGGATAAGTTGAAGAGTAGAGGCAGGCAGATTTAGAAAGAGGCTGTTGCAATAGTCAACCTAATGCAGACCAGGGCTCTGGAGACAGTAAGCTTCTAGGAGAAAGTGAGAAAAGGAAGAATACCTCTGAGGAGGTGCAGCTGATAGTTTGACTTCTTAGAGAGATAGGAGATGTGAGGAGAGAAGGAGAGGGTGAAGTCGAACATGACACTAAGGTTCTTAGCCTCATTGGAAGGAGTAGGAAGAGGGCCCACAGTGGGCAGCCAGAGAGAGAGAGGAAAGGAAGGAGCAGGTGTCCAGATGAGGAGTAACTCAGTCTTACTGGCATTAAGGCAGAGATCACTGGTGGCACATCATTCCTGAATTGCAGCCAGACAGCCTGGAATGAGAGAAGGAGCAGCCTGAAAGAGAGCTGTGGTCAGCACGAGGAGCCAGGTAGAGGTTGAAAAGCCAGGGAGAAAGGTTAGAAACGTGGGGAACACCACAAGTAGAGAGAGAGATAGAAGGGAGGAAAGACCCCAGTTGTACCTAACAGGGTCGATCGGTGAGAAAGGAGGTCAACCAGCCCAGGGCCTGATCAGCGATACCCAGGTTGTCACGGAGATGATTGAGCAGGATGGCAGGTTTTACTGTATCAAAAGCCGAGGATAGATCGAGGAGAATGAGGACAGAAGGAAAATTCGAGATGTGAGAGCAGGTTTTCACGGGTGTTCAGGAGTTCAGGAGTGCAGATTCTGTGCTTCTGGCAGCTCTGAAGCCAGACTGGTGTTCGTGGAGACAACCAACAGATTCAGTATGCAGATTAAGCTGGGAGATAGACAGCTTTTCCAGGAGTTTTCCCATGAAAGGAGTGATGGAGATCGAGCGATAGTTAGCCGGAGAGGAAGGTTCGGCCGAGGGCTTCTTAAGAAGGGGTGCACAAGGGAGTGCTTAAGGATGGAGGGGATAACCTGCTTTGACAAGCCTTTCATAGATTAGACTTGTCTAGAAACATCATCAGGTGTGAACCGGAGGACAAAGGATGAGGAGAAATGGCCACAGATGGGCCAGGAGTGGGAGAGGAGGAGGAAGAGGAGTTAGAGTAAGAGAGGATGGACAGGATGTCCTAAGTTTTAGTGATGGAATGAGAAGCCAAGGCCGTGCAGAGGGACTGGAAGGGAACAAGAGAGGTAGAGACTGCAGCAGCATGTTTCCAGCTCCTTGCAGATTTTGATAAATTTGGCTGAGTTGTTTGATGCCACATAGACACAGGCTTGGATGTAGGCTCTCTTCTTAGCGAGGACAGAGAGTCTTTACTGCCTTTGGAGCTGGCGGCAGGCCAGTTTGTCATGGGGTACCCCTGATTCCCTCCACTTGCTCTCAGCCAACCCTGCACTTGCATTTAGGAATGGTGAGGGCGGAAATGTACAAAGAGTTGCAGTTGGATTTTGGCATCAAACAAATCCTCATGACAGGGGCAAGTATATCCAGAGTGTTAAAGATAGAGAGATGAAGGTTAGACACGGCTGAGTCAGGGTGTGAGTCAACCAAAGGTGAAGGAGGTGGAGAGAAAGTAGCGGAAAAAGCCTCAACTGACACATGCTTCATGGGTCAGATGACCGAGAAGGTAGGCAGCAGTTGTGGAGTTGGCTTGACCTGAGGGGTTGAGAGAGAGAGGTGGGAGGAAAGGAGAAAGTGGTTGCTCCAAGACACAGGAATGGTGAGAGGGTTAGAAAAGGGGAGGTCTGAGGAGATCAAAACATCCAGGGTGTGCCCTGCCGAGTCAGTCAAGCCAGAGGGAAGAATAGAGAGAGAGAGAGTTGCAGAGGGCTAGTAGCATCCAGGTGGATGTTCAGGTCGCTGAGGAGAAGTTAAGAGGAAGAGGCAAGGAGGGAGGAGGAGAGGTCTGCACATTCAAAGAGGAAGAGGGCACCCTAGCCAGGTGGCCTGTGGATAGTGCTACAGTGAGAGAGAGGCCAGGAGAGATAGAGAGCCTAGAGATCAGGCATTCAAAGGAGAAGTAGTCCTGCATTGGAATGACAGAAACAGGGATCCCCTCTGGGAAAATCAAGGCTACACCCTCTTCAGGACAGTTTGTTCTGGGTTTCGGAGAGGATCTTGTAGCCATCAGGAAGGAGAGTGTCAAAACTTGTGACAGAGCTGGCTGTGAACCAAGTCTTTGTGAGACTGAGTACATCCAAATCATGCTCTTCCAGGATACGGCAGATGTCAGAGGAACGCGTGACAGCTGAGCGAGAGTTGAGAGTAAATGCCCTTGTCTGCCTCCCTCAACAGAGGGTATTGCTTCGCTCTTGGTAGAATGGCTCATGGCTTAAGTTTTATCTTTACTGCTCCTATTCCCTTCAAAAGCCCCAAGTCATAGAGACTTGTAGTCCATAATACAGTAGGGACCTTGGCCAAGTCTTCCTCGAGAAATGACAGCGGTGCTTGTGGCATGTCGCCATTCTCTATGGTACCTCTCTGTAGTAGATTTTCACCCAACATGTAATACTAATGTCAAACACCATCTTGTGATCGGAGCGGTTGTCTTTGAACAATTCTTCGTCAGTGACAGTAGTCATCCTGTACCCTTCTCCAACTACAATCACTGTCCTCGATGCTCGTTCAGTGTCATCTGTCCCTTGCAATGCTATTCTGTCTTCCCCCACTTTTACTGCCTCTAGTTCTAGTGGGATCGCCGTCCCCTCTGGCTCGACTAATGGTATCTGGTCTGAAAATGTACTCATTCGGAAGGCGCCATAGTTTTCCCTCAGTCCGCAGGAGCCACACTATTGTTACTTCCACTCCAAATCAGAGTAACTCTTCATCTGCTGGCCTCCCCCTCAGTACCGTGTGTCCTTAATAGGCTTGAACAATTTCCCTCACATTTACAAAGTGAATCCCAGGTATGGAACACACTATCCCCCTTGGTCAGTGAATGAGATGGTCATGTTAAGTTTACTCACAATGTCTCTTCCCGTTATGTTTACTGGTGTCTGTCAGGAATATAACAAGGGTAGAGCTAAGTCATGCTCCCCTATAGAAAGTGTAAGATTGTCTGTAAAAGGAACCAATCCGTAACCCCAGAAAATCCCTGCACCTTCATGGAGTCGCCTGACATTGGACACCTTCCCTTCCTGATGCAGGATCTAGTCGCCCCTGTATCTACAAGAAAGGAGAAGGTCTTGTCACCTAATGTCACCCCTATACGTGGTTCCTCTGCTGGATTGGGTGTAATTGATAGGATGAAACACATCAGGTCTGTCTGTGGGCTGTCCTATTGTGGGTATATTGACATTCCGTTCCCTGTGAATAGGTTGCACCCCACCAAAGTCACCCCTCCCAATTGCCAAATGGGAGTCATTCTCATGGAGTCTGTGTGCGTCAATGTCCCGTAGTTTTGCTGTGCTGTGTATGGTGACTGTGTATTATTCTGCATCTGGAGTGCAGGTGGTGCCTGTGGGTATGGCTGTGCTTGCGACTGCATCTGGGGTGTCTGTGCCATGGGTTAGTATGCCTGCTGGTATGCATCCGATGTCTGCACTTGTCGCTGTGTTTGGTCCTGCGCATAGTACTCGGTCTGTTCCCCCTGATATGTCAGCTGATATTGCATTCCCCCATTCTCTAGCATCCCCCCTGCTCCTACACACCATTTAAATGTGTCCTATTTATCCCCAGACCCAGCACTGAGGTGATTCTCCCGTTGGCCTCTGATACCCTCCTTAAAATCCCTCTTGGCCGTGCTGCATCTGGTGCCCATATCCTCTGCCCGTAGGTGGCCCTGCTCTTCCTCTGACCCCGCTATATACATCACCCCATCCCATGAAATCTCCCCTGTGGGTGACAGACTTTACTGCACATGCGGGGCAGTTTGTCCTTCTGTGCTCCTCAACATTGCCCCTTCCATCGTATCTTTTGACAACTTCTTCTGCACTAACTTTGCATCCTCCTGCATTCATTCCTCCTGCTTTTTTCTCACATTCTCTTGCATTAGCCTACAATAGGGTACTATAGTGAGCTGAATTTCAGCGCAAGGTTTGGCTTTCAACCCCAATAACCTCTTGAGCTGCCTTTGCACCAGCTCCAGCAACCCTTACCATAATATATGATAGAATAATCCCACTGTCTTGTCTCACGCTTCTCGTGTTTTAAGTCTCCATTTCTCTTGAATAGCTTGAATGTACTGTAAGGGATCTTCTCCCATTTTGCAAGCCATAATTGCGCCAATTTTGGAGGTGTCTGGGTACTGTGCACGTAAAGCGCGCCACACGGCCGTTCGTCAGTTGTTAAATGGCAAACCATTGTGCGCCGTGTTCTGGGCGGTTACTCCTGGCTAACCAGCCCTTTTCCATAAATCATCAGCAACCTCCTTGAGAATCGCTGAAAGTAAACATGTCATATTCCCCACCACTAGTGTGTGCCTGATGTGAACCTTGCTATATCATATAGCCATGTCCCCACTCCTGTAAGTCAATGAGGGTAACTTACACCTCAAGTTGTCTTTGTCAATCTGTTGCCATGGTATGAATGGAGGTCGAAGAAGAAAAGACTATTCCAAAATAGAATCCTCCCATCCCCTGCACACTGTCAAATATTGTGAAATACAGTTAAGGTATCTCATGAAGAACTTTACATTTCACTGTGACAATTCATTAAGAACGACATATTAAGTAGATTCTTGCAAAAATGTTGTATTTTTGATTTCCAAACAAAAAATATTGTACAAAGCAAAACAAAATTGCAAGTCCATTTTCTGTGGCTGGCGCGTTTCAAGAACAAACTCCTCTTGTAGAGCCTTAACAGACTGTAAAATGGATGTCATACAAACAAGAGGTGTCAAAATTAGGTCCAGAAAAACTAATAATCAAATAAATCTCGATTTGAACTAAGGAACAATAAATACAAAAGGCATAATACCAACAGTGACAAATCGGTATGTATTGAAATGTTCATACATGTTATCACCCCTACATAGAAATCACCCTCTAAGTCAAATATACTCTCTATGTACAAGGGGACCGTTTGTTTTGTGTGTACACTCTGATGCAGATGTTTCAGAACCATCAATTGGATAATGAAGAGGTTATCCTGTCACAGGGTAAAAGACAACAAATCGTAATCTGCTTAGATTTTTGAGAAATCACTCCTTTTCTCATCTCTCTACTTCTACTATTATCGCTGCCTCGTCCCTTGCCTCATTCGAGTCCTTAGAACCCATTATTTCCTTGTTAGGACCTCCCCTTCTCCCACTACTTTCCCATCTAATTTTAGCAACACGTGTTCGCCTACCACTTGTTCGACAATATATTCTCCAGTGTTTCCTGTGTCCCTTACATTCCCATGTCACTCTCTTTTATGCATGCTTGGATCTGGCTGCGCTCTCTTTTTTCGCCTCCCACACTTTCAGTTTCCTCGACACCGTGTTCAGTCTCATTCTGCCCTTCCCTCCTGCTGTATGCTGGAGGTGAAAATATTGGATTTGTGTACTCTGCTGATGTTCTCAATTCCCTTCGCTGGATATTATCCCTGAAGCCCTGCTATTGCGCCTTCGCTCTTGTATTCAGGAGCAGAGGCCAAAGTGTTTTTGCCCACGGCTTCCTGTTGGGTCAGCATCGATTGATGCCGTGCCACATCTTATCGATCGTCCTGGAACATTTTCCACAGTTCGAATATAGCCATTCGCTTATTCAATTTCTTCCCCTTGCAGACCTCATGTTTATGCGCCTGTAATGGATGCTGCTCACATTTGGAGAAGCTCCCACCTTTTGGCCATGGCTTAGGAAGTTTACCTTCTGTGCTTAGTGTCCATTCTGCGCTATATTTACACATTTTGTACTTATATCGTGGATGGGACCAGCACATGTGCTGTAGGGGCTGTATCCCACGTCGCAAAACATTATTTTAATACTTACTTGACCACAAGTCGGGGCTTTCGACATTTAGCTGTTATCAAACAAAATGCACTTTACTTGAGCTTTAGCTCATATATTCAGATAACAGCCCACTCCACAAAATCACAAGTCTCTCTGGCTCTCAACTAATATCCTGGAAGTGCTCCGCGCACCACCCTTCTGCAATCCACTGCCTTCTCCGGCACACCCACTAATCTTGCGCATGTCCGTGCACCACTGCAAAACACCACAACTCCGTCAATCCTTGATCGCCAAAGAGTTCTGCACCTCCTCGTGCCCTCCGAGTCCTATACACAAACCTCATTGGTGACATCACCTCAATAATGCCTAAGGATAAAGAACCAGAATCGCTGATACCAGCCCACTCACAGAATTGAACCAAACATTTACCAGTGACACCAAGACCCTGACAAATACAAACAACATATATCCTGGGCTGTCTTTTTGCCTCCTAACAGGGTATACCAATATTTCACTTGCTCATTCTGTACCTACAGCATCGTCCTTGTAGATAAAACGCTTCAGTGAGTCTTAACTACAAGAACACCTTCTGCGATTCAAGCTAGCTTCACTCGCTAAGCCCTATACACCGAGACCCGAGCTACAATGCCCAACCCACAGGAAATCACATGTTTACATAACTTCTGTCATCCATACCATTGAGTCAATCATCTAGGCCAACTGTCGCAACTAATAACCTCAAGATCGAATGTTCCCTAACCACAGACAATTAACATCCACTTCCACGTCTTACCACCCAATACGCAATACCACCCCAAACCCAACATATGTTCACCACTTCCCCTAGTTGCCATATGTCTGAGTCTATACTTACACTCTGTGATCCACTGATGCTGCTCGGCCACGGGCTCTCCCCCAATCTGTCACTCCTCCCTTCTGGTCTGCTGGGTGTCCCATGGACCCTGGGCAGGATTTTCTGGCTCCTGTTAGCCTCTTTACGGGGTGCACCTTCCATGTGGTTCTCATTTTCTGTGGGTCACGTCACAGTCCTCCAAGCAATGCGATGGAAGAGACAACCCATGCAGATCTAACGTAGTGAACCATCCTCTGCTACCACTTTGTATAGTATGCCAGAGGACTGGGGGTTCGCACCACAAAATCACTGTTGAAGAGTACCCAAGGCCCATCAAACCCTCCCCTGGCAATGACGGAGGACTCAGCCATGGGGCAAGTTAGAACTGTCCTTTATTTTCCAAACAGACAGGGATCGAACAGGAAATTAGAGAAACTCCAGCAATAACAGCTCCTGAGCCTGTGTCACAACCTTTTATCCCGTAGTGACATCACAATTCCCAACCCTTCCCAAAAAAAAAACAGAGCCAAACCCATTGGGTAGCTTGGGTAATAACCCTATAGAGATCCCCTATATGAGTTGTGAGATTGGTCTCCTCATGTCAGGTGGGTATGCCTGAGACTTCCCCAAAAAAATATCTTTTACATTGGTGCAGGGTCGCAGGACTACCATTGGCCCTTGCACCGTCACACACCACCCCAGGATTTAAGTGACTTGGTTGGCTGGAGTGGGTCTCATCAGGCCTGGGACCATGTTCTGTTCACAGCACTCAGTGTACCTTTTCAAGGTAATGAGAAAGACTGTGTGTCCCCATTGTTGCTACTGATATAGCCACCTAACCTGTGAGAGTGCCTGTCGGTTGCAATGATTGGTGAACAGCACATGTATCAATTCTGTCTGTCTTTTCCGGGAATGGCTCTGCTTCGCACCACGAGTTTAAGGTCATTGCTCAGCTCGGCTGAGTCATGTGGGTGAGGACAACACAACTGAGCTATTCAGTTTGCATTTAGTGAGGATTTAATGTTGTTATTTTGCAGGTGGGTCCCTGCCCCATCCCTGCCCTTTTCCTTGGCTGCGAGCATTGTCTCTCTGCTTCATGCTGTAGAGTCTGCATCTCTTTTTCCTTTATTTTGAGGCCTGTGGCTTCATGTGAATTCACTAAAGTCATTCTATGGTCTGCCTATATATTGTATTATTTTCTTTAGAAATTAGTAGTATTCGAGCCCTTACAGATCCTTTATACATCCCTGGAGCTCGATATGGTTAGTTGCAATAAAGTGGTTGCAAGCTTGCAGCGGGTGAACTTTGCTTTCTTGCGCTTCAGCATTTGGCTAGTGAAAAGGATAGGATTCTGACAGTATGTATATGTATCTGTCCTCTATCTTCAGAATGGTGTGTTTTTCTAGTATGAATGTGTGTCTGCGTAACTTTGTGCATGGATGCGAGTTTAATTTGTGACTAATGCTGCTATGTATTGCTGTCACTAATGACATCAGCACTGCTGGACATTTATCATTAGTCAACCTGGTCCAGTGATGGGGCACCTGTATCCACGAAAACATCAGCTGGATAGGGTTTGAACGGTTGTCTAAAAGAATATCTGTTCCCTTATGTGGAATACACTGGCCCCTCTCGGGGTTGGCCAAACAGCGATTGGCATCTCTCGTTTCTCATCCTTTGGGCTGACATGCACATAGGGCAGACAGCCATTCCGGGGACCCTCTCTTCAGTACCTTTGAAGAAACGACCAACACTTCCAACAACTAAATGGTGTGCCCTACTGACATGCACATATAATGGTATATAGTGTATTAAAATGTATATGCTTTAGAAATAATATATCATTTCTGTTGGCCATTGCTTTGAATATATCAATTGAATAAAGCTTCAACAAATATTCTGGAATCAACAGAAAGTTAACTTTCCTTTCAAGTAATATTTTTTTTCAATTCTAAATGAACCTGCAAGTATACTATAGATGTCTAAGGTCAGGTTCAACTTTTTAACAAATTGATCATTATTATTGACAATAGTTTGAATGTAGAATCTTACGACAGTATTTATTCTCTTTTTAATTTCATTTATATCGCTATACTTCTCTTCACACATTAAAATTGTAAGAATCCAGTACTTCAGCAACTTACTATTCTTCAATTTCAACCAGTCAGGTGGAGGATATATGACCCGTAATACTTTTTTGAATACTATTAATTTAAATTGGAAGTATTTTATTCAAAATAATAAAATGTATGAGAAATTAATCAGAGTTATCTTGGATTGTAGAAAGAATTGAAAGTTTGATATTTTGTTTACAAGTAAAAACATTTTTTTAAAATATGATTGCATACAATTGTCAATGCAGTAGTGTTATTCACCTTCCAACATGCACCATTGACAGTAATCCACTCTTAAAAGTATGACTGTAGATCCATTACATGGATTCTTTTATCCCCCAAATGCTTTATGTATGTATTTATATACTGTTACTGTACAACTAGAGTGCAGAAATGAAAATTACCATAATACTACATATTTTTGGTAGTGAAGTTGAACAGGTACATTTTTTTTAATTGAAATATAGCAGAAATCAATCTACTTTTTTCAATTTATAAAAACACATTTCATAAATTCATACTAGGTTACAGAAAGGAAACATTCTAAATTATTTACAGACAAACATCTTAGCTATTTACATATATCCAATAAAATGAATAAGATAACATAAGTGACATCAGAACTGTCAAATGATCTAAACATTCGTACAGTAACCAATTCCATTATCAGGAAGAAGCATAGTAAGAAAGTTCTCCAACGCTATGTTTAGGCTCATATTGGCAGAGTTAAGAAGGAAGGCCCATCTAAATTCAGGCTGTACGTTTGCAACTGCGGCCATATGTTTCTCAAACAATTTATTTCTCAGAGGAATCAGAGCTGTACATTCTACAGTTAAATGTTCTAAGGTTTCTTTTTGTGCTAGATCATTGCAGAATCTACAGAAATTCTCTGACACACCAATTTGCTTACGTTGGGCCAAGACATCTCGAGTGAGCCATAAATTAAATCGTATTCTTACAATTGCCATGCGTATTTGTGGTGAGGGGGCTCTAGACAGATAAGATTCAACAACTCCCATTCTGTTTTCAACATAGCATTTGTTATTAAAGTGCTTGTACTGCAGGCATAATACACTCGTGAGAATCCAATCTTGAAGAAAGATTTATTTTTTAGCTCTCACAGGATTCATTATAAGTGTTTCCAAGTTCACATCTGCCATCGCCAGAACTTGATATACATATTTAGTCCGTTTCTGAATGAAAATATGGTTCGATGTAAAGAGATAGGAGGCTAGTACAGCAAGAATAGACAGTTCATTGGTATTCACAAGACATTTACGCAGAACGGCACAGAGTTGCCAATGGTATTTCGCACTTAAGGATATAAGACCCAACTCATATCTTAAACATGAACCAGGGGTGGATTGAGGAACATTGTGAATCTGTCTCCAGAACTTGGCTTCAAGTTTATTGAAGGATTGGATTGAGGTTATAGCTCTTGATTCTAACCCATAAAACAGTACAGGAGAAACATTTTGTTGCCAAAGGAGGAGCGCTGGATTGATGGTAAATGTGCCATTTTTATATAGTATTATTTTGGTTTGGGATATGGCTGCTGTTAACTTATCTTGTAACGTATGTGTATGCACTGGGGCAGAATTATTACCTTCAAATGGTAAACCTAGGTATCTATAGTGAGATACAACATCTAAGGTGATATCATTGACCCTCCATACAAATTTATTTCTGTGTGTTAATTTAGAGGTGTATGCTACAATTTGTGACTTTTTTACATTCATTGACAGTTTGTTTCTATCAAAGTAAACAATAAGGGCAGATAGTAGCTTTTGAAGTCCTGCTGGGGTCTTAGAGATAAGAACAAGATCATCAGCATACCATAATGCTTGTATTGCAGTCGAGTTAATCTTTGGCGAATCTGATGCAATATGGGAGAAAATATCTCTAACATCATGGATGAAAAAATTAAAGAGGGCCGAAGCCAGGATACAACCCTGCTTGAGCCCTCTTGAAGTTCCTATTACAGCAGACAGCAATCCCAAAATAGTCAGACGGACCTGAATGGAGGTTGAGGAATGCAACATAAAGATGATGTCAATCAGATCCTGGGGACATTGGGCTTTGATCAATTTCTCAATTAATTTCACTCTTGAGACAGAGTCAAATGCCACGTTTAAATCAATAAACACAAAGAACAGTGATGTGTTTGTATTTTTGCTTGTTCTTTTAAAGCATTAAGTATCATTAAATTGACTGTGGTCCCAAGAGCTGGAACAAAGCCTGTCTGATTTCGATCGCGAGAGTTGGATGACTGTTATAATTTGTTGAACTCTCTTAAGACTAGCCGATTAAAGGATTTTGCCTGGCGAGTCCAAAAGAGCTAACGGTCGATAGTTTGACGGAGTTCCACGGTCGCCCTTTTTAAAAATCGGTACTATAAGTGAAGTACGCCATGTATCTGGAATTTTCTTTGTAATAAGAATTTGTTGAAAGATATTATTAAGAATGATTGCCCAATGTTTAGGATACTGTTTCAACATTAGGTTGGTGATTCCATCCGGTCCAGCAGCTCGTGAAGAGGATGATTTCAATATGAGTTCCTCCATTATGGTCTCCGAGCATTCTAGGTTCCACGATGATGTTGATTGGGTTTTGTGGTAAAATGAATCAAAGGACTTGTCCACATAAAGAGCTGTAAAGTGAGCAATCCACTGGGTTTCAGAGACTCTGTTTACTTGTGAATGGAATTGATTATGATTTGAATTTACATTTAACAGTTGCCAGATTTGAGCCGAGTTTTTATTAGATGAAGCTACTAGGAAAGCTTCACCATCTCGCTGGAACAATTTGCCTTTATTGGATCTAGCCCAGGTTCTGAAATGAGATTTAATAATCTTGCGTGTTTTGAACTTTTCAGTCGAAGGTAGGTGGTTAATAGCGCGCAGTTCTCTATGATATGTTTTCTTTGCCTGTTGCATATGCTGGTCAAATGCATGATTGTGTTTATTCTTTGTGGGAATATAGAGATTTTTATACATTGACAAAGCATCTACATACGTTTGTGATTGAGATGATTTTAGCTGCTCACACATGGTTTCATTGAAAGAAAGCAAAGACTCTGGATTCCACTTAAAGCGTGTTTTAGCATTGTTTATAGTTAGAGTTTGGGACATCCAAGAGCACTTTTGTTGGTCATCAGGGCTAATCCTAAACATAAACATATGGTGATCACTTGCAGACTGTCTTATTATTTTGAAACTTGTTGACTGCGTATCAGATAAATAAAAGTAGTCGATCATACTAGTAGATACACCTCTCTGCCAGGTGGCCTGAGATGGAATGTTACCAAGCAGGGAGCCATTGGCCATTCGCATGCCAAGATGATTCATGAAGCTGTTCCATTTATTTATTTCTTGGGTTTTCTTCCCACTGGTTGTTTTAATGCAATCGAGATTAAGATCTCCAGCTAGAATGATAGATGTAATTTCATTCATTTTTGCAATCAATTCAAATTGCATGGACAAGTCTCTATAAAAAAGGCTATCTGATATTGCTGCATGGTTTCTATATAAATTGATTAAAGCCAGATCATGGTCGTCAAGTATGATTTTGACAAGTTGCATGTAGCTGTTCGGACTAACCCTTTGGTGTAATTTGATGGTTGAACTAGATTTAGCAGCTACTCAGAGGCCCGCCATGGGGTGACCCTTCTGAGCTAATATTGCTGGGGTGAAGGCTATGTCATGATTATCCCATATAAGAAGAGTGGTCATCCAGGTTTCCTGAAGGATTACTATATCAGCCTCAGAAAGATTGATGTTTTGTTCCCATTGCAAGTGGCTATGACCCCTCGTGTTCCAACTTACAAGTGTAAAAGAACTTGATTGTTTTTTGAAAGGTCCTTGCTGCAATAATGGTTATGCTTGGGCATTAATGTGCTGTCCAATAATCGTTTTTTGGTCCAGGGTGCAGTAAGTACACTGGCATTCAGTTATGCAGCAATTTTTGGGCTTTTGAGTCTCACATGATGTTTCGTAGTTCTTCCTTTCAGGATCTTGGGCTAGAAGGAAGCCCATTCTGAAAAGCTCCATTTTAGCTCGCCATAACGTGTTCAGCACTAAACCAGATTTCATCCATAATCGGACTATGGATAGTTCACCTCACAAATGAATTCAACTTGGTCAATATCCGCTGATGTCAGATCTTCTAGTTCAGGAATATCATTACAAATGTTGAGACACTTGCTCTTGAAAGATCATACTGTTGATGAGGGGCTGCTCGGCATTTCAATATTAGCGTATGATAATTGGCAAAGCCTTTTTTTTTTAGGATCTGGCTTATGCTGCTTATTATTAGGGCCCTCAGTCATGCGTTGGTTTTTGTGTGGTGGGTCCTTTACAGAAATGGGAGTCCTTTGTCGTACTGCGGAATCATTAGACAATGCGTTACAGTTTGTATGTGTAACTCTTGGCTCTGTATTTCTTAGCTGAGCTCTGTGATTTGGTACCAGGATATGTTGCTCAAAGTATGCTTCAATGGCTGTCTTTATGATCTCGTTTTGTCCAATTGTCGTATGAGATTGCTTTCCTTCCTTAGGTATTGCCTGCGGGAAGTTCATTAAGGTAGGATGTCTCAATTGTTCCAAGTTCACCTGCTGGTTCACTTTGGGCTGCAATTCACTTGCTTTAGAATTTTGTGGGATTGTAATTAATACTTTTGGACCAGACTCATTTACAGGAACCACTGCATTTGGTTTAATTGCCCGTTGTGGGAAATATGAATCGACCGCAGCTTTAATTGCATCACTCTGAGTATGCATTTCTTTTGGGTTCGGTGCTTGCAGTGCATTAGTCGGCTAATGGGCGATGTTCACAACTTTTGTGGGTTTCGTA
Source organism: Ambystoma mexicanum (assembly GCF_040938575.1). Taxonomy (NCBI): domain Eukaryota; kingdom Metazoa; phylum Chordata; class Amphibia; order Caudata; family Ambystomatidae; genus Ambystoma; species Ambystoma mexicanum. The sequence goes on along the minus strand of NC_090926.1, from coordinate 246,987,154 downwards.
CATGAACCTTGTGGAATTGCTTGATGGTAGGGAACGTGTACATCATCATCCAGAGCAATTACAAGTTGGTTCAGTGGAGAGTGGTTCGTTTGAGGACACGACGGGTTTTCAATTTGTATTGTGGGGACTTGATTTTAAGGAAATTGTGCATCCAGCTCGGTTTGTTTAGATGATATTTTCGAGGATTTGGTTAAGTCAATTGGAAGTGGGCGAGATGAAAAATTGTTCACTTTCGCCATTTTGTTGCTTGATTGATAAGGTTGGTAATAAGGTGCCTTGACTTACCTTTAGCACGAGGGCGTTTAGTAAAGACGTCATAGGCTAACTTATTTGCTGGTTGCTTTGCCATCGTTGGATTATTGTCTACACTTATGTGTTATGGTCCGTTGTTGAGTGAATGTCAGATTCAACTGGGCGGATAATATGCTCAAAAGTAGGTAGAATTTGTACAGGATTTGTTGAAAGTGCTGCTGGTGTTGGCACATTTGAATTTGCTCTAGGAATTTCATTTTCAACTGACACATCTTGTAAGGGCGATAATCTCTGGTATGGATGTGTTTTAATTCATGTTGTAATTTGATCAGTCTTTTCACATTGAATATTGATTTTTGACTCGAGCAACTCAAAAAGTTTAAGTAAACTTTGGATTGTTGAGTTTAGCGCCACCAATGTAATTTCAAGTAGACCAGGTTTTGGAGTTGTTGTCACTTTTTCTCTAGAGGAAGCTCGTTGTCTGGGAGTAGGTAGAATACATGAAGCCGCAAGAGAAATAGAGGAATCCATTGAACATCGTTGACGGTAATCCGGGGTTGCAGAATGCGGAGATTAATTTATTCCTCGAGTACTTGCATGAATTCAAACTTCAGAGAATACTTCTTCATTGTCCTCGGTGTCTGAGATTTCCTCAATTTGATCCAATTGCGGTCGCAATTGTTTATTTTTTTCAGAGATCCTAGGCGCTTGTAATATTGTATTATCACCAGATTTCGAAACCAGATTTCATCCATAATCGGACTATGGATAGTTCACCTCACAAATGAATTCAACTTGGTCAATATCCGCTGATGTCAGATCTTTTAGTTCAGGAATATCATTACAAATGTTGAGAACACTTGCTCTTGAAAGATCATACTGTTGATGAGGGGCTGCTCGGCATTTCAATATTAGCGTATGATAATTGGCAAAGCCTTTTTTAGGATCTGGCTTATGCTGCTTATTATTAGGGCCCTCAGTCATGCGTTGGTTTTTGTGTGGTGGGTCCTTTACAGAAATGGGAGTCCTTTGTCGTACTGCGGAATCATTAGACAATGCGTTACAGTTTGTATGTGTAACTCTTGGCTCTGTATTTCTTAGCTGAGCTCTGTGATTTGGTACCAGGATATGTTGCTCAAAGTATGTTTCAATGGCTGTCTTTATGATCTCGTTTTGTTCAATCGTCGTATGAGATTGCTTTCCTTCCTTAGGTATTGCCTGCGGGAAGTTCATTAAGGTAGGATGTCTCAATTGTTCCAAGTTCACCTGCTGGTTCACTTTGGGCTGCAATTCACTTGCTTTAGAATTTTGTGGGATTGCAATTAATACTTTTGGACCAGACTCATTTACAGGAACCACTGCATTTGTTTTAATTGCGTGTTGTGAGAAATATGAATCAACCGCAGCTTTAATTGCATCACTCTGAGGATGCATTTCTTTTGGGTTCGGTGCTTGCAGTGCAATAGTCGGCTGATGGGCGATGTTCACAACTTTTGTGGGTTTCGTACATGAACCTTGTGGAATTGCTTGATGGTAAGGAACGCGTACATCGTCATCCAGAGCAATTACAAGTTGGTTCTGTGGAGAGTGCTTCGTTGGAGGACACGACGGGTATTCAATGTGTATTGTGGGGACATGATTTTCAGGCAATTGTGCATCCACCTCGGTTTGTTTACATGATATTTTTGAGGATTTGGTTAAGTCAATTGGAAGTGGGCGAGATGAAAAATTGTTGACTTTCGCCATTTTGTTGCTTGATTGATAAGGTTTGGTAATAAGGTGCCTTGCCTTACCTTTAGCACGAGGGCGTTTAGTAAAGACGTCATTGGCTACCTTATTTGCTGGTTGCTTTGCCATTGTTGGATTATTGTCTACACTTATCCATGATGTGTTATGGTCCATTGTTGAGGGAATGTCAGATTCAATTGGGTGGATAATATGCTCATAAGTAGGTAGAATTTGTACCGGATTTGTTGAAAGTGCTGATGGTGTAGGCACAAATGAAATTGCTCTAGGAATTTCATTTTCAACTGACACATCTTGTAAGGGCGATAATCTCTGTTATGGATGTGTTTTAATTCATGTTGTAATTTGATCAATCTTTTCAGATTGAATATTGATTTTTGACTCGAGCAACTCAAAAAGTTTAAGTAAACTTTGGATTGTTGAGTTTACCACCACCAATGTAATTTTAAGTAGACCAGGTTTTGAAGTTGTTGCCGCTTTTTCTCTAGAGTAAGCTCGTTGTCTGGGAGTAGGTAGAATATATGAACCCGCTAGAGAAATAGAGGAATCCATTGAACATCGTTGACGGTAATCCGGGGTTGCAGAATGCGGAGATGAATTTATTCCTCGAGTACTTGCATAAATTGATACTTCAGAGAATACTTCTTCATTGTCCTCTGTGTCTGAGATTTCCCCAATTTGATCCAATTGCGGTCGCAATTGTTTATCTTTTTCAGAGATCTTAAGTGCTTGTAACATTGTATTATCAGATACAGGGAGATCCTCGAGATTTTGAATGTCTTCGTGATTTGTGGGTGCACTCTTAGGGGTGCTAGAATGCACTAAAGTAGTATCTATAGATCCTTGAGCTGTGTCTTTTAATGGCTTTTGTAATCCTTCTTGGTTTGTAAAAGCTGCTTTGGGCGAACCAGACAGAAGTACAGAAGGAGTAACGGCTTGAGTCGCATAGTTTGGTGAGTCTTGACACTCTTCCTGATGCGTTGTTGTGGCAGGAAGAGAACCAATCTGTGCAACAGAAGGAGTGGAATCCTGCGACATAATTTTCAGCGGAGGGCAGAACTGTCTGATGTCCTTGCACGAGGTCGGTGTTTTTACTCCATTTTTGACTCGAGGCGTGAGTGTAATAGATGTACGTGAGGACACTCTTTGTGATTTATCTTTTAGTTTGTCCGAGTCTGAACGCACTGGGGTGCCTATTTGAGGGACTGTATTAGGCATATTTGACTTAAGGGTAAACGGTTGCATAAGCAAAATTCTCTAAAAAACAACTAGCTTTGCTATTTAAAAGGCAAACACAAAATAACAGATTTCAAAATCAATCATTGTTAAAATTTTCAGTTAGTAATAAAAGTTGCATTTCTCTTTATAAAAAATAAATGTTTTTTTTCAATTACAATAAAGTGTTTATTTTTCAATAGTGTGACAGAGCCAGCATTGTTCCAACTGACAGCATCAGCTGCAGCCAACACCGGGACAAGCCTCCACTAAACCATCAGGGAAATATATTTTTAAATAAAAGAATAAACGCCTCTATGAAGGCCTTTAGCCACTACACCCTCAGGGTTGTAATTGTTATTCTAAAAGGCCCCTGCAGGCCTTGAGCAATACCACGTTCCTGGATCCAGCAGGGTTCATGTTGAAAGGGGCGGGGCTTGCCATCCCTTTTAAGCCCTCCCATGACCTTCCCCTGTCAGAACCCCTTGAGCCAGGTACATGATTGGACAGGGTGATTATCCAATCCTGGAAGGTTCTGGGGTATTTAAGGAGTTGTGTGTGAGTGTGCAAGTGTGTATTACTTGGGTGAGGACAGGAAGTTTTGGAGAGGGTGTTTGAGTGGCAAGTGTGGATTAGTTGGGTGAGGACAGGAAGTGGTGGAGAGGCTATTACAAGGAAGGGTCTATGGAGTGTTTGTGTGAGAGAGAGGAGAGTGTGAGTAGTACAGGTAGAGTAGGAGTAGTGGTGTGGAGTACTAGTGGCATAGGTACTATTCGTTGTTCAGAGTAGACATAGTAGGCAGTGGGAGTATTGCAGAAGTGGGTGGAGGAAATAAGTAGTAGAGTGATAGTCAGTAGTAGAGGAGTGAGCAGGGCACCACATCCATGAGTGTCTTGGGGAATTAAAGGTAGCCAAGGGATAGTGTTATTATCAGAGTGTCAATAGTAGTAGAGGAAGAGAAATAAGCATGACATTGAGTGGTAGAATAGAAGTAGCTATTGGCATAGAGGGAAACAGAGATTTTTACTGGAGGAGTAGTAAGAAGCGGAAAAGTAGAGTGGGGGAAGGAAGGAAGAAAGCGAGGATAACTGAGATGGGGAGATGGAGGTGTGAGAGATAGTAAGAACAGGAGTAGGAAAAGAAGTAAGATCTAAGAGTGGAGGTGGAAAGGCTGAGCGAGAGATTGAAGGGACAGTGATGTGGTGGGAGAACAGCTTAAGAGACCAGTATAACGAAGGTCCAGGTATGAGAGGGTTTAAAAGGAGTGAGCGTGATACTGGGCAAAATAAGGCACCTTTCCTTATTCCCTTAGACTACTAAGTGGGGATAAGAAAAGGGAAAGTTAGAAGATCCGTAGGGAGTCAGATAGCCAACGGCTTAGGGAAAACACATGGAGCCAAGGTAGTGAAAGACAGAGAGGGGTTACCAATCCTAGTGCTACTAAAATTACAGATAGGGATGTCTGGATTCGGGAGGTGGGGACAAGGCCAGGGTACTCCTGAGAGAGAGGGCTAGCCCAAAATGCACTTGGAAAACCCAGGTAAATACAATCCAGGCTTTTACATTATTTTCAAAGGGCTTTGTGGAAACTTTGTTAGTTGGTGTTAGATTGTATGTTTGATATTCAGATGTTTTGTAATTGTGAGAGAAATTATGCTTTTTTAAATCTATTAGAGGCCTATGAAGAAGAACAGGAGGACTCAGACCACACCACTAACATAATGATGTTGCTTGCCAAATCAACATCACTTGGGAGCAACTCATATTTCAGAATTGGGATGCCATCTGCAGCGGCCGGAATTTGAACTGAATATCACCTTGTAGCCATAGAAAGTAATGAAAGGTCATTGTTACAGCACAAAACGTCTACCAGCACTGACAGACAAAACAGAAGATGCTCTATCATTAGTTGCTGATCCTCTCACCCAATCCATGCTTTTCAATTATTTCTGTCTTAGCAAGACATAATCTTCACTGTTTTCCCAATACATTCAGAAAATCTAGAAATATCACAAATTCAAATCACTGAGGCATCTTTGGAATTCATCGACGATGATGTGCATGACCCTTACTACACCATGCGTAGTGAGGAGGACTTATCCACCACCATAGAATCTGAAACTACTATATTGCAGGACAATTGGCTGTTAAGGGAATCAAAATACATTGTTTTAGACAGATGCCTGATTCAGATTATAAATATTATTAAATGCATGGGAAACCTGGGAGGATTTGTGGGGAGCCATTTGTAAAGTTCACACCAGAAGTCAAAGGCATGAACCCAAAGCTGTGTGCATGGGTATTCAGCATTTCATGGTCGGCACAATCCATTCTGGGAAAAGTACCTGCTGGAAATGTACTCTGTTGTTAAATGGATCAACGTTTAGTAACATCTCAAGTTTCTGTACATTTTTAGGACTTGAGTTAGCTTCTACAAATATCAGAGGCAGTTCTGGTTCCCCACTATTGGTCAGGCCTAGAATCCTGAACAGATAGCTTCCTCCCCTCTTCCGCAATACCTCTCTGACAACAACTGCTTCAGGTTGTCTATATATAATGATCTCCCTCTATGTGTATCCATATCTCTACACTATCAATCTCTTTTTCTCCATCTCTATCTATGCATATCTGTATCTCACTCTACCCATCTCTATGTGTCTGTCCATGTCAACCTGTCTTTGCCTCTGTCTATATGAACAGTTAATTCTAGCTCCACCATTCTCTCTGTATCTTTCTATAGCAATCTTTCCATATGTGAATTAATCTCTCCATCAACCTCTATGCATCTCTGGCTCTGCATCTATATGTATACGTGCTACTCTTTCTATCAATATCCTTATCCACATTCACCTCTGTATGTCAAAACGCATATTTATATTCATCTCTTTACTTTCCAGTATATCTATCCATCTCTCTCTATTTATGCGTGCCTCCATCTGCCTATGTCTAGCACCATCTATGCATCTCACATTTCCACCTACACATCTTTCTATATCTACCTATGCATGTCTGTAGATCTATATTTTAGGAGAAACCTGAGGGTATCCACACTCCTACTCCCCCTGGATCCGCTTCTCAGGTGGCCAGGGAAAGGCAATTGCTTTTGGATCCTGACTCTGGGGGTGGAGAAGCGAGGGAGGATCACTTGAGTGGAGGGTCCTTGGGCGTTGGGAGTGGGGTAGTCACAGGTGAGACATGGTATCCCTCTTTACCTATTGAAGACTAACCTCAACCTCCCTCTGCCTTTATGGGCTATTGTCAAACATCTCCACTCATTTCCCCATATATTTTCTATGACAGTACTGAAATGAGATCGAGGTGACTAGCAGTAGTGAAAACCAGTAACTCCTTCCACCACTCTATTTACTGGACGAAGAAGAGGCCTGCAGAGTACTGTGAAGATTAGGCATGTCCCTCTAACTATGGCCAGGCAACTCCAATTAGATGCTCACATCTGCAACCTGTCACGTGGTTGCAGGTGTATAAGAGAAGACAAAGAAAGCAGCAAAGTGAGCAACAGGGAGGTCTGTGTGGGAGAGACCAGCAGGGGATGCTGCTTGTGAGGAGGCAGCTGTGGTGGGTCCTGCAGCGACACCGGGACACCGGCAGATGACCACAGAGACCTGTAGAGCCCAAAAGAAGTTGGGCCATTGGGATTCCTCGGGTGGGGAGCCTCATTGTTCCGGGAAATGAAGTTGGAGCTGCGAGTAAGAAAAAAGAAAGGAAACTGCCAGCATGCGCAGAAGCAGAGCTGGTGGGGATTCTAGACAGGCATCAAAAGTGCAAGCGGGGCTCGCAATGAAAGGCAAGCTGGCAAACGGAGCAGAAGAAGTTCAGCGAAGCTACCCTACAGGACAGCTGGGGACCGGTGAATGTAAGGGAGCCTCACTCGAGACCGAGGCGCTCTGAAGGGGCTGGATGTAAGCAAAATGAATGCTGATTGATCCGAAAAGCATGCACAGAGTGAGAACGATCCCAAAGTTACGAGTGGCATGGAAATTAAGCGGCAAAGTAAATAATGATGGACAAAAGCATAAATATTGAATACTGAACTGAATGAAAACATTGTAACATTGAATACTGAACTGAATTAAAACTTTGAGAGCAAAGCTATGATTTAATGAAAGTTAAATGGGAAAGCACCCATTTCAAATCAACAGATGAAATACGAACGCAAGGGTGACAAATCCAAAGTTACAGGTGACATGGAAATTAAGTGGCAAAGTGAATAATGATGGAAAAAGCATAACTATTGGATACCGAACTGAATGAAATCTTTGTAATATTTAATACAAACTGAATGAAAACTTTGAGAGCAAAGCTACGAGTTAATGAAAGTTAAATGGGAAAGCAACCATTTCAAATTAACAGATGAAATATGAATGCATGGGAGAAAGAACATGACAGAAAGGTGGGGAATAAAATAAGACTACCACAAAGAGAACATACAGTGCAGCAATGTGCAAGACTGGCATATGGTGTGTGACACATTGTGGCAAAGACAATAGGCTAATCAGAGGAAGACAGGAGAGTGTGAAACTGCGAGAAAGCCAAGAGGCTGATAAGAAGAACCTAAGTGAATGTGAATCTGTACACAGGGCAGATAAAGAAGAACCTGTGTGGGCAGTACAGCCAAATGTTCCTGGTTGCACGACCTATTATGGGTGGACCGTGCGGTCTGACAACTGCACCTAGACAAGGGAACCCTCCATTGTGAAAGCCAAAGACATTATGAAACAAACCAAGAAGGAGCACTGTGAATGAACTGCTACTGCAATCCAGAAAGAGTGTCAAGTTGACCAGGAGTTGTGTTAAACATTGAAAAACTGAGACCAGTATAAGTTGCTACGTTGAAGTCTTGGAGAAGGGAATCCTGAGACTTGATGAACTCCAATGCTGCCGTAAGGACGGAACCTCGACACCCTTTTCTTGTGAACTGTGTTGTCTTAAGCTTGGGAAAGGGAATCCTGAGGATAGTGTGGAACTGTATTGCCCTGAACCTGGAGAAGGGAACCTCAAGGATTTGTGGAACTTTCTTGAACTTGGGGAATGGGGAGCTGAAGAGGAAGCTACGAGCTGGAAGACGTTCGGAACTTTGTGTTAATCACCATTTCGTTTATTTTTGCCATCCCTACACACTGTATAGCTTTAGTTGTGAGGGCAAGGTTAGGTTTTGGATACAGACAGACATTTAAATTGAACTTTCCGACTCAGAATTTCTTTAGTTTTGTTCAGGTAGGGAAATCCCACCTTAGCAAATGGCAAGTTAGGTCTTCAACCATCCTGACCTTTGATTTAATAAACCATCTTATTCTGAACTTTAAGTGTGTTGTCTGTGTCTTACTTCATGATGCCTTTGCAGAATACACATGCCTATCTATACGTTCATTTATCTATCTCTACTCTATCCAAATCTCTGTATAGATATTGCTCTATTTATCCCTTTATGCATGTCACTCCACATATCTATCTATGTCTATGTACATACCTTTATACATCTCAACGTGTGCATTTGTCTGTGCCTCTGTATCCATTTCTCCCTGCAAACGTAACTGCATGCATCTCTTTTAGTAAAAAATCATTCTATGCATACATTGCTCTCTTTCCATCTACATGTATTATTTTCCCTGTATACATCTCTCTAAATCCCTCTATCCGTTTTTCTGTCTACATATATCTCGATGCCTATTTCTCTGTCTACACCTTTACATATCCATCGCTCTCTATGCATCTGTCTATATATCTATCCATCTCTCTCTGGATCTATGTACATTTCTTTAGAGCTCTGTGTTACTCGATAGACCTGTTTCCCCCTAGACCTGTTTCCCCCACCCTCTGTATGTCTGTCTGTCTCTCTGTAAGTCAGAATTATTGTGTCTGACTGTATCGGTCTATATTTGTAATTCTGTACCCCGTACTCTTAAAAAGACTGACGTACAGACTGATTTCATAGCACAACGGTTCATGTATGAATCTCGAATTTGTGCTCTGTATTGATCAAGTCCAGCTTATGAAGACACATTGTTACCCAGTTTGTAACTTTACATGCCTCCCGCCTCCCCTCTTCCATCCCATATCTAACTCCACTCATCCCCACATTGTCTCTTTCACAATGTAAGAGAGTACTAGGTTTTAGCAATTGCAGACCAAGATGACTCTATTTTGTGAAACGTTACTAAAAGCAAAAAAGTGTGTTGAATTCTCATTGCTCGTAACAAGTTAGTCGTTATTCATTTTACCCAAATGTTTTTCACTGGGAAAACCAGTACTAATTTCTTCGCAGTGTAAAAGTGGCAGACCAGAAGTAACACAAGAACACTCTCCCACATATGCATGCACCTTTGCTTGCTTAATTAATAATAATTTAACAGTGTTTGATTAAGAATGTGTATATTAATATTAATGTTTGAACTAAATATGTTCTGGTGAAGGGAAAACATATTGGCCCTCATTACGACCCTGGCGGAAATCGCGGTGCAAAATGCACCTTGGAGCACGGTGGAAAGCTGCCGATACCGCCATGGGGGTTGGCGGATTTTCCGCCCCATTCCGACCTTGGCGGGGCGGTAAATCCCCAATCCCCATTTTACCCTTCCCCATTCCCATTTTTGCCCCATAGGGTATAATGGGAGTAGGGAAGGCGTTAATTACGCCACCGTAAACTACGGTGGCGTAATTAACAACAAGGTCCTGTAGCGCCATGGATTTCTCCGCCCGGAAAAACCAGGCGGAGAAAGGCTCCATGGCGCTACGGGAACTCGTAGTAGGGCGGACGGGTCCGCCACGAATACCGCTGGCGTAAACCCACTCCGCCAGGGTCGTAATGAGGGCCATTGTCTTATTTTTTATCTAGATGTCTAAATGGAAATAGGAACCTAATATTTCTTATTTCTTTTTTTATTTTATTTATTTATTTATTACACGTTTCTGTATATAGAGCTTTTCGTATATAAACTCTCATTACATATCAAATAATATATTAGTATAAAATTTCACATCACATACATTGTATACTTCAATTCATCTACAATGTACCCTAATGTCAGTAGGTTATCCTAAATACACGCTCACAATTCATGTCTCTTGAAAAGAAGTAAAATCAGGAACAGTACTACATAAAGAAAAATATTAAATAAAATACAAACATACAGGCATTCACCCCATTTCAAGAGCGAAAGTTCAATCAATGTCCTGTATATTCCAGTAGCATACTTCTTCTACTCAAAGTGTTGCTTAATACTCAACCAAATTTGGTATAAGGCAATGTGCGTTGATGGCGATTTTGTGTTAAAGCAGTGGATCCAAAACTCTTTGCTCAGAATTGATTAATAGCTATGGACCAGGTGGCCTAACCTTACCTTATATAGCGGGCCTAACCTAGGGCATTCAATGAAGATATGCCTCGCTGTTTCTGCATTTCTAGGATTTTTGCATATCCTACAGAATCTGTTCTCCTTAGTAAGTTTCAATTGACCCCCCATGGTTGGACGGATGGGAAGCCTATTGATCCTTGTCAGGAGTTGACGCCGTCTAACTTCAGGATCAGGAAAAATCAGCAGAAATGACTGTGGGCACATAAAGCAGTGGGTCACCCTGGACACTTGAACACACACATACAAAGTTTCCAGGTGGGCATAGTTACAGGTCCAGTTCCATTGCTTTATTTTTCTAGATAATACTTTTTTCAGTTTTACATAGTTGGTACCACGGGCTGAATCTGGCCACCAATTTATTTTATATATTCATTTATAGATCATTTATTGATTTCAAGAATGTATCATTTTTGGTACTCGCCCCCGGTCATACCCTTCTACATGGGCCTTAAATTACCCCTTCTTCATACTCTGAGATTACAGATAAAGTTCTCCTCTGCATTTTAACACCAGTGCTTTGAGAGACATTACCCCTAACTCTAGATGTAGATATTCAATTGGCTTACTTTGAGGTAAGGCTAACATCTTGCACCAGAAAAAGCCCTCAATCCGTTTGAACCATTTTTTTAATTCCAAGCCATCCAGGCCATATCGAATAGCGGGACAAAATCACTGCTTGTATGTAGCGCATAAGCATCCCACTCAATGAAAACCCTGCATTATCCCTGGAGAATCATCTCATCAAGTAGGTAAGTTGTAGTGCCTTTGCAATCTCAACATTTATAATATCTTCATACCTACTGTTCTCCATTAGGTTTAAGCCTAGGTACTTGTAGTAAGGGACATAATTCATCTGCCCTATACTGAGCTCAATGCAAACCCTATTTACTTTTTTTGGTGCAACCAGCAGTATCTTAGTCTTGTTCAGGTTTATCAAAAGAGAATTTTCCCTTGCATAGTTGACAAGAGTTTCCAAGAGAGCTTTTATACCCTGGACTGTATGACTCAAGGGCACCAAATCATCTGCAGACACAATTTCAGTGATATGGTCTTTACCGATATTCGGGGACCAGGCGCCCAATGCTTCCAAACATCAGATCAAATCCAACAGATATAAATTGAAAAGTAGGGGGGCCCAACAGACACCCCTGTCTCACCCCCCTATCAATGCCGATTTCATCCGACAAGGAGTTACTGTTGCCCAATCGAATTCTAGCGGTTGTGTTCTTATGTAAGGCTTTAATGATTTCAAGTAGCCATTCAGGGCACCCCCACTCCTGCTTTTTTTCCCAGATGTGTTCCCTGTTCACCAAGTCGAAACCTTATTTAAAATCCACTAACGCTAGTTATAGGGCAGGATTTCCTATCTTATTATCCTGGTTTATTAAGCAGTCCACCTCACAGAGATTTAGGTTGGTACTTCCCACACACCGGAAGCCAGTTTGGAATGGGTAGAGGAAATTTTTATCATCCACCCATGCTTGCAAGTGTTTTAAAACACATGCAGAAAAGACTTTACTGGTAGTGTCCAGTAACGATAGAAGCTGGTCATTTTCCAGATTTAATCTATCCCCGGCTTTGTGAACTGGGATCACTATTGAGCTGGACCAAGATCGAGGGATCTTTTTAAGGAGACATACTTTGTCATACATATTTCATATTTCTGTGGTAAAGGCAAAACTGAAAGCCAAAGGGACCTTGGAATTTTGAACACAGAAAGAAGAGGCTCATTGTAAGTCGGTGAGTTCTCCATTGTAAAAATTCCAAGGTTTAAAATATGTATGTAAATGTGTGGTTGACGCAAAAAACATTTCTACATTTATCTTCAACTTGACGCAAAGACATCAACATTTTATAATTAACATACAATGTATGCATATAAAGTTCTGTTTTATTTAAATGTAGTTAAAAATGTGATTTATTTTGACCAAGAGTGTTCAAATATATTTTTCTTTCTTAAATCCACATAGTTATCTCCTAAAAATGAGTGTATGTCATGGTCACCATCTGCCCGGGCATGGGTTCATCAGCCAAAACTGGAGCATCAACATAACGGATGAAATGGTGATCGTGATATTCTGGGACAATCGTGCCGCTCCCGTTTGGCTATGCTGTACACCAATGTCATGCCAAGAGGCATAGCATGTCGGTTTGACATAGCCATGACAGCTTGAGGGATGGGTGTTATGATTTACTGCCACCATGGAATTGATCAATGGATAAGATCATCACAAGATGGCGTTTTCCAACCAGTGCGGTTCGGATGTCTAAATGTCCAAAAATCGAAGGCTAGATGCATTAGAAAATAAATTTTGATCGCTTCAAATATGCTCAAAAATACATGCCCTAGCCATTGGGCCAATCACATTCCTTAGAGAACATCTCCTTTAATCTTCCTTTCATGTATGGTAGGCTTTCCCCTAGAAAGAAGGGAGCACAAACAGCCATCCCCAGATGGGATGCTTCTTTTAACACCACAATTATGATACATGAGTGTATCTTTCCAATTTGAATCAAAATATGATACTGTTATATACTTTTTGTAAGCATTAATCTTTGTATACTTATTCGAAGAAAGGTAAGTTAAGCAACCTTTTTCCTCGATGCATGGTAGGCCAATGCATACTTCTTCCCTAATGCATTTGGTTGTGTGCAGTAAAAAAGGAAGCAAAGTACAGAAAATGATCTTCACAGAGATTAAGGCAGTCATAGTCCTAGTCCTATTCCATGTCAGAGTAAACATATTGGGTCTAGTTGGGAAAGGTCGGTGATGCATGGCATGGATGGTATTGGATTCTTCACTCTCTACGGCACCACTCATTAACATCCTAGTGAGCTCAACTAATTACAATCTTACGGGATTTAGAGAACTGAGACCAGTTTTATCAGAAACAAATAGTTCCATCACTGCATATCATAGGGTGAGAAAATGTATCATTTTATTGCATTATATGCAGGTCCTGCTAAATGTTATTCAGTGTGTACAAGACCCTCAAAAACACGGCTGTGCATAAATTCTAAAACGCCTGTAGATGCAACCACATCTCCCCCATTCTTAAGAAGTTTAATTGGCTCCACAGCAATATCAGAATAAAGTTTAAATGTCTGACATTTGCTCTCAAAGTCCTTTATAGCTCTCCTCCTCCATATTTGAAACACCACTTTTCATGCCTTACATCTTTGTGACCTCAGTGATGAATAACGCAACTACATGTGACTGTCCCCAGTTTTTGCAAGAGCAGAGTTGATGGTAGATTCAATTTGGCTCACCCAGAACTCACTCTGGAATAGCCCAACAGTAGACATTTGTGAAATTTCAAATCCACTCTATTTAATATGGAGGATTAAACCCTATCTATTCAAATAAGGCTTACATTTATAAAACCAGCCTTTTTTTTCTATAAGTCTGCTTGATCTTTTGTAAAGTGCACAGTATGATACCCTTGGGTTGTAGTGCCCTCCCCTTTTTAGTAAAATAGGAATACAGAGTGAAGAAGGGGCCAGGCATGCATGGCGACTCACCCATCCTGGCTTCGTACTTCTCAATTTTCAAATGACCTGAACTTTTGTAGAGGTTTTCAGATTGTCATTACAAGGTTGCTGTTTCCACTGCCTGATATCTCGGTGTTACGGGGTATTACGGGAAGCCGAGTAACAGTAATTTTCCATTCCTGTGGAGTCCCATATGGGATGGGAACTACTAAAGCACTGGCACAGTTGTTAACTGGGCTGGTGCTTCAGTGAATTATCTGCAGGTGGGTGCCTGACCTGCCAGCAGGTAGTTCACTGTCCCTACTGGCAGACTCGGAGTATGCCGGTCCAAAAAAGGTGCCGTACACGTTATTACCGGCACCTTTTTCCAGACCGGCATATCCATATGTCTGCAATACCAGAATTATCTATGTCTGTCATTCTATTCATCATGAAAATCATTCTTATCTGACTGGACCACAAGAGTCTTCTCCACGTCGGCCTCAGAAGACCCGACCCCAGTATTGTGCGGTGTGCCTCAGGGATCCTGTGTGTCACCCACACTATATAATATCTTCACGAAGCTCCTCTTCGACCGTTTGGACAAACCGAGTGTCGTCTAGACCAACTATGCTGACGAAACCCAAGTCCTCATCCCTCTTACTGGTTGTTATGACCATGATTCCAAACTTCTAAATAGCATCTATCATGAAATCCAAGCCTGGATGGCCACTAAATAAACTCAATACCAAATACTCCTCCTTCCTCATTGATGGCAACACTATCAATGTCTCTAAAGAGATAAAAACCCTGGGAGGCTATCTTGACTCAACCTTCTCTCTTAAAAAACAGGTCAACAGTGTAGCGTCCTCCACAGCCTATACTAACAAACTGATCTGCAGCTGCAAACCTTACCTATCCACAGCCAGTTGCCTAATTCTGGCTAGAGCTCTGGCTCTATCAAAAATGGATTGCTGTAACACACTCTTCATCTGTACCTCAGAACACAACCTAAAAAAACTCCAGGTACTACAAAATAACTCTCTGAGAGCTGCACTCAGTCTCCCCAGATCTTGCCATATATCCTTGCATCAACATAACGCCAGTTGGCTGCTCATCTGAGACAGACTTACTTTACGCACCCTGGCCATTACTCACAAATGTCTAACTAACAATGCACCTAAATATTTGTCAGAGAAAATCTGGGTTCACCAACCCACATGCACCACCAGATCCTCGCAGTCCCACAACCTAGTGGTCCCAAGATTTAACCTAAACACAGCAGGAAGAGCTAGCTTTCCAGTTCAAACAGCCAAAAGCTGGAAAACTCTACCCATCTCCCTCAGACAAGAACCTTCATTCCTCACTTTCAAAGCCAGTATAAAAAACTGGCTGAGTACCAAGTCTCCTCAATAAGTAACACTTCTATTCCTTACCTTCACCTGAGATGCCCTGGCCTGGCCCCCGCAGCTCATCATTGTGCTGTATACCCACCTGTAAACAGGATCAATTTGTCGGTGATAACTTGTGATAATCTGTTCTCTTAGTATCTGACCCACCTGTAACCCAGAGTCCATTCGTTTGATGATAGCTTGTGATATCCTGTTTGATTGATAACCTTGTCTATCCCTGCTGTAACCTTAAATTTCTCAAGCGCCCAGTTACCCGAGGGTTTGTGCGCGATACAAATAATAAACAAATACAAATATTCATGTACCTTAGGTGCCAGGTTTCAATGGTGTAGACCCTTACACATCTGCACATTCTTTCATTGTATTTTGTATTTTAAGCAATTGTTAGGAAATTGCTATGCTGGTCAGACAGCTCAGCGCAGAGATGTGCGTGCAACGTGCAGTTATCAGGAAAGCAATGACTTTTGATTTTATCCTTTAAAGGCCGATTATGCTTCTACCATTGAAATATCTAGTAATAACGCCTATTAGCACATTGAAGTCATTACTGACCTAGTCAAAACCAATCAATTGCTGTAATGCAGTCAATTATTAAGCAATAACCACTGCATGCAGAAAATGCTTTGTTTTTTAAGTTCTGAAAAAGCCAAATGGCTGGTTTACAAGTTTAAAAAACTTTAAAACTATAAATGTTCTCTGTGGAAAAAAGGAGGAGGGTGCTACAAAGGGCTTTAGGTGGTCTGGGACTTGCAAGGGCAGTCTAAATAATTGTGCTAGTGAACTGAGCCACTTGGGTGGCTCCGCCTAGCCCCCACTTACTGAGCACCCAATGCTGTTTTCTTTATGTGCGAGGTGTACTCCAGGAGATGCGCAGTGACCAGTCTTTAGCAATTTTGTTGAGATTAAAATATTTTTCTTTATTCAGAGCAGGGGGTTTTTCATTTAATAGATGGCATGTTTGTTTACAAACCGAGACAAAAAGGAGTATTTATAATCGGCAAACTAGACGCAAACAAGACAACCAAAGACCATGCTGAGTAACTCAAAAACTATGTTTGCAGGGTTCATGATGCATTTTTTGGGGCAGTGCCCCCACCTTTAAACCATAACCTGAATACATTCTGACACACCCACTTATTGGAGCCCACCCACAGATTTGGAATTCAACTTAAAGCACTGGAAGCACGCCTAGCATCAGGGTCAGATGAGACAAGAGATAGACCCGGACACCCGAAGAAAAGTGGCCAACCCATAGCCCCCAAAATAAGTGGGCCTCAAAACCTCATTCGTGAATCGTGTCAATTCACAACTTTACTGAAAATGTTACTTCTGGAGGGTTAATGTGTGTGTTGCATGTTATGTTTTGTGTAAACTCTTCAGAAAGTGATAACAGCATCGTCACATAGCTAAATACTTATTTTGCAGAACCAGACTCAAGGTATGTCTTCTCCTTGCCACCAGTAATGAAAATAGAGTTGCATTTAATAAGCAGCACAGCCAAATGATGACACCGGAAAGTTAATTGCCAGTTGTATTTATGCTCAAATATTAAATTACAACACAACTCATAAAATAACATAACTTTGCATACCTACAGTTCAGCGCTGTGCCTCAGGGTCCACAGCGCTGAGGCACAGGAGTGGTATGAACCCAACACCCCCAATACGTTTTTGGACCTGCAAATTGATGCTTATGCAGGGCTCTGCAACCCCAGCAGGAAAGAAGGGTTATGGTGATGATGGTTGGATAGGAAGGGGGAAGTAGGGAAACTGGAATGAGTTTTAGGGAGAGTTTATGGATAGGTTGGGGATGTTAGGGTAAGGTTTTGACCACTGCACACGTTTCCAGCGCGCTGTTACACAGCACTCATACAAACATACGTCCCTGCTTATGACTATAGACACACATACAATATCACTATCGCAGTATTCAAAGGCACAGCAGCGTAATAAACACACATGAGGTAGTGCAGCACTTAGCTTAGGTTAGTTGTCGCCCAGAGTGTCCAATGTTGTCTCCTGCGATTTGGTTGTGCTAGGATGTGTCGTAGTATGATATGATATGATAGTTTATTTATAACATGCCTAATACCCAGAGGTTTCTAAGCGCAGACCCGGGGATCAAACCTGTGTTGCTCCATGTCATCTTGCTTCCAGGGCAAGCATGTTGCCGCTGAGCTATCCTCCCGAGACTGTAGCTGTTCAAATGCTGCAAAAGAGTGCTACAATTAGTGCATATATCAAACACTACCACATGTGGCTTTTCACGTCAGTGGTTTATAAAAAGTAAATATTGTTACTGTTAAAACATTTAAATGAAATTACAATAACTGCAACTCAAAAATGCTGCAATTATATGGGTCAAAGTGGCCACTTCTTTGGCCAATGTCGGCCAGTTTGGTGGTTTACTTCACTATGTGGCTTTCGACCATTGTTGCTGAAGGAATATTCCTTGCATCGCACAATTTGCATCACATTTTATCAAAATACTTCCCCTTGTGCATTACTCAAAAGGCCTGTCACAAAAGGAATACATTGTCAATCAATGCCTTGTACTTACAGAGCAAACCCTGATTTCCCATCACCTGACCCTCATTATCTACAGGATCCCCTGCTGTCCCTTCACCAGAGCTGCGTGTACCCTGATGCCCCATCACCTGACCCCCATGATCTGCAGGATCCCCTGCTGTCCCTTCACCGGAGCTGCCTGTACCCTGATGCCCCATCACCTGACCCTCATGATCTGCAGGATCGCCTGCTGTCCCTTCACCAGAGCTGCCTGTACCCTGATGCCCCATCACCTGACCCTCATGATCTGCAGGATCTCCTGCTGTCCCTTCACCAGAGCTCCCTGTACCCTGATGCCCCATCACCTGACCCCCATGATCTGCAGGATCCCCTGCTGTCCCTTCACCAGAGCTGCGTGTACCCTGATGCCCCATCACCTGACCCCCATGATCTGCAGGATCTCCTGATGTCCCTTCACCAGAGCTGCAAGTTCCCTTGTTGCTTAATCTTCTGCTGCCCTTTTGCCTGAGGTACACGCTCACCTGCTTCTTCATCATCGGAACCTCCTGTCCTGCAGAATCCCCCTGCTGCCCTTTCACCTGAGATGCACTTTCTCCTACAGAATCCCCTGCAGCCCTTTCACCTTGATGCACTTTCTGCTGCAGAATCCACTGCAGCCCTTTCACCTGGGATGCACTTTCTCCTGCAGAATTCCCTGCAACCCTTTCACCTGGGATGCACTTTCTGCTGCAGAATCCCCTGCAGCCCTTTCACCGGAGGTGCAGGTTCTGATGTTTTCCCTTTACCTAACCCCCTGACTTGCAACATCCCCTGCTGTCCCCAAGCAGCATGCTCTGCCGTTTGCTCACCATGGTTCCATTTGGGCCCCCCTCCCCTGACCCCCGACAGTAGGCCCCAACAAGTTTCATGGTTTTCCACACAATAGGTAGAGGTTCCTCTGCTCCTCGGCCAGCTAAGCACCACGGTTACCTTCTTCAGAGCCTGTAGTGAAGTCATGGGCAGAGAGCATATGCAACTCCCTGCTTGGCTACACCTCACCCTTTGCCCTTTGTCAATACCCGAGTCCATGACACACAGACCCGAAAACCTGTGCCCCCGCCTCCCAGACAGAGGACCTCCACCTCTATTTCGGGCGGACATATACAACATAAACAAAGAAAAACTAAAATGTACGATTCAAATACTTAATTTACAAACACCATTTCTTAAATGAAATTGCAAAACATCATGATACGTTCAAATAGTATTAGTGTCTCGGAAATTCAATTTGCTCGTTTAATTTTTGTCCCTTTTCATTTACATTAAAAAACGAGGCTGCTGTACATGAGCACCCCCCAACCCACCGCGCATAGTTCCCGCACCCCCATGTACATCATGAGCATCTATTAGGTAGATCTAGTGCCCCTTCTCTCATATAAAGGAAACCCTTTGCCCCCTGTACATATGCCATCCGGCTTACCTATGGCAAACCTTGTGGCCCAGCACATGACATGTTGCATGCAGGGCCCACCCGTCACACTCACTACCCACCGAGTTCCTTCTTAGCCCCCAGGAGTCTGGTAAACTCAAAATACGAGTGTTAGGTCCCCCTCACCCTTTTACCTGCTGCTTCCCTGTCAGATTATAATAATAATGTGTACCCTATATAGCGCCTTAAACACAAAGCTCTAAGTGTTACCATCCATGGCCCCACCTAATTCTACTTGCTGTATTAACCTCTGGGAGATTAAAGACCGTGGAGCCGCCAGAATTCGAACCTGTCCCCTTTGTTAGAAAGAGATCTCACAAACGGCGGGCCAGGCCCTATACTGACCCACTGTACGAGGACCCCCGTGTTGCCTGCATTCAGCCGACCAATCAAGTCTTGCACCCCTGTTAATCAGCTCATGATGTTCCAGACCATGTCTGACAGACTTTGAGCCCCAGTTCGAACAGGTAGGACCTGTGCCTCTGGGTCCCTGTCATTCAGGGGAACCCTTTGCCCTCTGTACTTCAGGCATCAGGGCAGAGTCCCTGGTTCTCTTGCTGGCTCCTTTTGAGTTCTATAGGGCTCCAGGCCCATCCACCCAGCCTTCCCCCCTACTCGCACTTATTATGTGGACGCTCTTTCCCTACACTCCATGCAATATCTAGCACTTGCCCTCCTAGCCACCGCTCAGCACTTGCCTAGTCCTTGTGGCTTCCCCCCTTCTCCACCTTCATTTTTTCTCTTGCACTTTTACCCTGCATTTCCCTTCCCACCCTAACACTTCACTGCTCGCCGACCACCCCCCCATCCCTCACACTTCTTGTTACTGCACTTGCACAATCCGATTTTCACAAGGCCTAGCAGGGCCGTTTTTTGTTAAATGTCTCCCTTGTTTCCCCCTTTTTTAACGCCTTACAAATACAGTGTAAATAAAATAAATAAAAAATGTAGGCATGAAGAGACAAACTCAAAAATGATTCCCAGGTCTCATTTTGTGATTAGATGTTGGGTGTTAACCAGGCTAGTGGGCTCAACTAATGCGAATGTGCTCAATCTCTTGCAACCCTGCGTAGTTTAACAAAATCCATTAGGTTGCGCTTTTCACAATTTTTCTGCAAGTCTATCAACAGGGCTACACAGATGAACATAATGGATTCCAAACCCTGATATTTTTAATTGCCTAATTGATTGTGGCCTAAACCAAGAGTATTTAGCCCTTAAACTATGGTTATTTTTTATTTTTTATTAAATGAGTTTGTTTATTACAAACTTTTTCTTTGTGTGAAATACATCAACGGTTTGAACTTATTGTTCTTTAGTAACGTGAATGTAATGGATGGGGTTGCAGAATAACTCCAAATAATCCAAATAATAGTCCAAATAATCTAACCAACTCAGGAAGATGGCAAAGGTTTCTGTTTTATTAACAATTATCAAAAACAGGGAGGTTACAACGGACATCAATGGACGTTCACTCAGTTCTCAATAATTTTCTCATTAAACATTGACTGTATTCTAAAAATTCATACTACGTGGCAAATAAGAAAAACCTACAAGCGATTATAATTGATTCAAAGGGAACATCTAAGTATACTTTTAATAGTGATTAGGATTGTGATTGGCTGCCCTACTGTCAGGTGGACAACTTATACTTTCCTCTAAAACATGTAATCTCCAACACTATTAAGCACACAGTTTATCATTGGTCTTCTGACTATAAAGCCCTTTGTTATACGGCCCTCTACAATTGCTTGGCATGCTCGTGCCATGTCTGGAACATTTGGTTCACTTAGCAGCAAGTAAGCTCAGACCCAGGTGCCAGGAGGTCGAATTGACTTTACCTCCCCACCCAATTATCCCAATATCTCCCATCACCCATGCCTTTTGCCATGAAGATTGTCTTTGAATGTGGCCTTGCAAAGTATCCTTGTCTGTGGGAATATATGGGAGTGCAGGCTGTCACTATCCTTGTTCTAGGACTTCAAGCACAACTCTATTTTCATCCTCGGCTAACGTGATAGGAGAGCACGATTTGGTCCATTTTGCAGCATTTAAATGCCTTAAATGAATACAACTTGACACTCTTGGTGTTCTGCCTTTGCACCTTAGAAAGGGGTGATTC
Organism: Ambystoma mexicanum; assembly: GCF_040938575.1. Lineage (NCBI taxonomy): Eukaryota > Metazoa > Chordata > Amphibia > Caudata > Ambystomatidae > Ambystoma > Ambystoma mexicanum. Next base: position 246,965,567 of record NC_090926.1, on the reverse strand, counting down.
AACCTTCGCACATTCACTGCTTTCAAGAATAGATTACCAAACTTGGCTGCTTCAGTTTTGATGCCAGGCCAGCCATCCTCGCCACGTGCTTCCATAATTTCAGTTTATTCCTGCTGCAACACAATTCTTGGCCTTTCCGCTCCATGGGTCTGGGCTTACTAAATTCATCACACCGATGTCCAGCTCCTATACAATGGCGCCTTCGTCTGCATTCTATTCACTACATATAATCAGCTTCTATGATGACATAGACTACTTGCGTTTCAGCGTCTGCACAATTATTGAGCAGTTGATTTTCTGCAGCAGTTCGCACACGTGCAATCTTCTTTCCACATACAAAAGTTTACTTGATTTTTATTTTCATCATTAGTTTCTGTAAGATCCATGCATTCTCTTCAGCCAGTACTCTTGGGGCTCCACGCTTGTATCTTGTGCCATCACTAGAATCTCTCTTTTGCTCCTTTTCATATTCCTTCAGCGAGTTCCCCCCTCCGATTGTCGTCTATTCAGTGACACATCCGATAGGGTTTTCTCAATGGGTACCTTTTTTCGAATATTCGCTGCGGTATTGGCACTACTGCTGGTGTCAAACATAGCATGATCTCAGGCCTCCAACATATACGAGGTAGGGGGGCGGGATTTCCTGCAGAGGCGTGCAGCTGCTCCTCTACAGGTTTGTAACACGCTTATGAAATTTCGGATTTTAATATTTAGATAACCACTCTTTTTGAGTGGCTGTATCAGTGTCTTCTATCGCTGAGAGGTATGTATCTTTAGTAATACAGAATGTATACTACCTCATGCAAGTGAAATTAATATGTGCCCCCCCTTGCAATGTAACCGGATTGTGGGCCTCATTACACGGATGGCGGTGGACCAAGGTGCTATTAAACCCTTACCGCCTACCGTGTAATGAGGCCCTGTGTCTTAGACTAAGGCCCTCATTACGATACTGGTGCTAAACCATGGCGCTATTAGCACCATGGTGGGTGCCGGTATCGTAACGAGTCCGTCAATGTTCAATGGGGAATTACCACCCCATTCCAAGGTTGGCGGGGCGATAATTCCCCATTGAACATTGGCCCTTCCCCATTCCCATTGTTGCCCCATAGGGCTCAATGGGACTGGGGAAGACGCTAAGTACTTAGCACCAAGATCCCTTTGCGGGTCCCTACTTTAACGGCTGTTCTAGACCAGCTGTTCAGGTCGGGTCCCGCAAAGGGACCTCGTAGTAAGGCGCTAATGGGTTAACGGCACCGCAGCCTTTTACGGCGCCGTTAACCCATTAGCGCCAGGGTTGTAATGAGGCCCTAAGTCGTTATCCACTGCTGCGTCCTGCCTGCTTGTGGTGAACTAGGCAGAAGTGTGCAATAGCCTGCCACCGAACCCGGGTCACTCGCTAGCCTCTACTAGTCTCCCAATGCAGAACAGCCACTGGCATAAAATATTCATCCGCGAGTTGTGCCGTAAGGGGTTTCAACGGCACTGGCATAAGGCAGCCTGTGTCGTGCCAAGCAAGAGCCTGGAGCCCTGGTGCACCACAGAGAATTATTGTGGGGCCCAGACTATTTTTAAATTCTACAAACATTCTCTTCTCTGCCCATGGCTCCTCGATGATGAACTCTAATAAACCTATGGGCACTGTTCAGTGTTCGCAGATGATTCCCAAATATCTGAATATATCAGCTGGTACAATTTTCTTTCTCGGTATAAAAATATTCTACGTCTATTTTAAAAAATGGCGTGTTTGTTATTTGCGTCAAACATATATTGAAAAGAGCTTGCAAACCAGTGTTTGATAAACTCTTAAAAATGATCATATAATTTAAAAACTAGCACATGAATCACTCATGATACGAATTGTACTCATTTATATCCTTAAGTACCTTTGCAATCGTTCAACACATGACTGTATTTTCCATGTCTCGTTTTAACACGCTATTTGCACTTATTGTGATTGGGCATTACACACATGTACCAACAAACCTTAATAAGTACTCACGTTGACCATGTTAGGCCAGCCTGACCTTCATGCCAAGGAAAACATTGTGTCCAGCATGCACACGCTATCTAAGTGCTAGAAGAGAGTGGGATTTAGCATAATATCTTTCGACCTCATTCCTATTCGTCAAAGTGGGCCACGCTAACATAGAGAATGGAACAGAATGATCACGAGACAGGCCACAATAAACAGTGCCTGTTAGAAGGTGGCAGCATGGGTGTCAGTCCAGCACGCTACCTCACGCCTTGATGAATGCATCCGTGCTGTGGTGCCGCTGACTGGCTGCTGGAGGCTCCAGCCTGGAGCGGGTCGCAGAGAAGCACTTAAAGTAACGTAAGTTACAAAAATACTGTGTAAACCAAAACCGATCCAGGGTGGTGACTTACGAATCCGGCCCTGAGGGCCTCCAAGTGATCCGGCTAGTGGTAAAAGGACCGATTGGTCCAGTCTGACTCTGCCTAGCATCCTTTCTCTTTCCATGGAGCTTTACTGTAGCAGGACCGGGGGAGTGACGAGGAGAGTGAGGGCTGCGCAGAGAGGCGAAGATTGGAGGTGAGCATGGCGGATGGGTTGGGGCAAGGGTATGTGCGGCGATGGCTGTCTTAAAATAAAGGATCCATCTAGCATGGAAGATAGTAGGGTCCAGTGCTGGAAATTGACATTATTAACTGTGGGAGCCCACCAGCCGTGTCAGTGAGGGGAGGTGGGTGCAGGGGTTATGAGCAAATGCAGGGGTTGTAAGTTAAGGTGAGGGAGAACTCATGAGATTTGTCTCAGCACCCCCACCCTCCATAATTAAACATTTACATTTCGGGAGAATGAAATATTAATTAAGAAAGGAGGCGTTTCCTGTAATGTTGCAAGCAAATTAGAAAAGGTGCACATCTTTGCAAAGCTGTTCCTGGATATTGTGTGCAGAGTACAATCCTTTCCGGAATATTCACAAACCCTGTAACTAGACGTTGCTGTAGCGTAGTCACTCGACTTTGGTCCTGATGATCCAAGCTCGAATCCTGGTCTCAGGATACCTCAGTTTTCCTGGATCCGGGACCTAGGAAAAGCCATCCCTGGTAGGGTCCCGCACGACAAGGACTGGGATACGGGCGGCACTGTGAGCAAAAGCCTGCACCATGCGATCCCTTCCCTGATTGTCTAGGAGGCCGCCATTGGCCACCTCACATGTGCTAATCTCTGTTACTCACACCTTTCATTCTGACTTCAGCAGCAGCCTAAAAGAACATTACTCTATTTTATTTTACCACAGGGGGCTAATCACCTTATACACCTCGAGTGGGGGTCATCATTGCTTGGGATAATGCCCTTTCACAATGTGTTGCCTTCAGCATCACCTCAGGCAATAGCCTGGGTGGATATCAGCCAGCCATAATGATTCCTCCCTGGACTAAAAGCATTAAGAACCCCGAATGATGGACTTCAGGGAAACATCATATTATTAGTCTCATTGGCTGATCTGGGTGGAACTGGGGCCCCATTGTGTATCAAACCTTACAGCGCATGGAGAAGCTTATCTCTATTGCTGCAAGCCCAAGAGCTGTTTTCATTCCTGATATCATTCACTGTACATGTACACAGGCTTCATAACTAATTAGGAAGGCGATAGTCTGTTAGGGTGGAAGTGCCCAGGCTCCAGGGGAGGCTTAGAGTGTCAGCGTTGCCCAATGTAAGGAAGTTGGCAAGTGTGCAGGGGGAGCGCGGAGGTCTAAGGTCTGGCCAAGGTGGGATATCAACAATTGCAAAGGGGTCTCTCTTTTAGCACTGCCTGTACGCTCTTTGTATATAGATGATGCAGAGGCACACCTCTGCACTGCTGTAACTGGGCCTGCCAAGAGTGCATTTTTCCCGCTCATGCGGAAGGGGCTTTCGATACAAAGTACGCAATAAGTACAGGGATCCTTACGTTATGGAAATAGTGAATCTATGTGATAACTTCGAAAATAAAATCTCGTAGCCCAAAATACCGATTTTTATTATTTAGTTTACCCCATTTCATTGCAGATATATGCGGGCGGTCCCCCCCGCAGCCCCTTCCATACCCCTCCACCTTTTTATTAACTTACCCCCGCCCCCACATTTATATATATACAGTGAAATGGGGTTCTCGAGATTCGGTATTCTGGGCTTTGCGGTGTTGGGCTGCAGTATTTTGTTTTGATACCATAATATTTGTTACCGTAGTATTCTGACAGCCCTGAGGTGTGTGTGCTGGAGTAGTGTGCCCCCGCCCAGGGTTTGAAGGCCGTAGTCTGCGGAGTAATGGAGAGGGCTTCAGAGGGAGAGAAAGGGTAAAGGGGGAGATAAGCATGAAAGATTTTTAACGTAAGAAGAGATGGGATGGTAAGGGAGGTGCTGAAGTTTGTGATCGGTTGCATGCCTTTAGCTGCAGTGAAGAAGCATAAAAGCATAGGCTGTGCTGAAAAAAGGGCTAAAGGGCAGAGAGCCACCACGCAGCAAAATGGCTCTTGCTGGACAGAGAAGCTACCAGGCTCTGACCTACAGATGAGGGGTGTATCTGCTATGTGTACTCTAAAAATAGGCAAATACTCCTCCCCAAAAAATAGGCAGTAGAAATACTCACATACAAATAGGAAACAGACACATAGGACCTTGTGCCACTGTTGTCACTCACACAGCTCTATGGACATGTTTGGACCAGTAGTGCACATAGTACCACAGGAAGAGACTACTGTCTCTCTTAACAGCCTGATGGGAAGAAGTAAACATGTATCTTTTAATGCATATGAATAACTAGGTGCAAAGAAATAATTACTACAAAAATACTTCCATTTTCCAGTTAAAACATAATTTTACTCTCTTATAAAATACTCCCAGTGGGAATTAGACTTACTTTTTTACACCCTAAGAGAAAACATTTTACTCCCAACTTTACTCCCACTTCCAAATCTTGTCTGGAGCACTGCCTGGGCCTGCCCTTGGTACTCTCTGCCGCAATTGGCAGGAAGTGGCCAGCTAATGGATTTACGGTTATGAAAAAACAGATTGGGTTTCGGCTAATGCTGTGTTTAAGCATGCGGGGAGGTGTCTGGAAGGGCACTTGCCCCTTGGCACCTGCTCTATGTTGGCATGCGTCCCTTGCTTGCCCCTCCTTTCCGCTCTACCTGCGCCTTTGCGACTCCCAGCGATCCTCTTCTCACTGCAGGGCTGCTCTTTGAGTCCGCCTCACATTGTTTGTTTTCCTGCAAGAGTTGGCGTTGCCACATTCTTTGAACAACTACTGCTTGAAAACAAGTTTCCAAAATCCGGTGCACTGCATTTGTGTCCGGCTGCCTTTGCCAGTGGTCTTACGCCCTCCTGTTTGTGTCGTTTCGTCCTATCACCAGGGTCATTGCTTCTTCTATGACTTTGTCACAAAATGCCATCCAAGACTTGCGTTTTGTTTTTTGAAAAATTGCATAGCACAACAAATCAAAGAACGACTCTTCTTCATATTTTTCACACACACCCACGTACAAACACACCCTTATTTTCATGTATGCTTTTCTGAACTGCCAAAAAAGTTTTATCTTTTGCAGAATTTCACATTTTGCTCACAAAAGGCAGACTAACACTTCACACATTATGATTTGTTGTGAGTCTATAAGTCTTGAAACTACATTTACAAAACCACCAGGCCTTTGTCAACCTGTTGCTGTACTGCATTCTGGTATTTGTAGTCTTCCATTTAAGATGGGGGACACAAATGATACCTTAGAGCTCTTTTTGAGTAGCCCATTTCTCTAAGGATTTATGTATTTGTCAAAGTTGTTCATTCTGATTCGTGTACTCTCAAGTCATCGCTATGAAAGTTATTATTGTTGAAAGCCAAACTTGGGGGTGGGGGGAGAAAGGAGGACAGGGTGAGCCTTGATGATTTGGCAAGGTTGTGAGAAGAGAGGTTGCTTCCCTGGAGACAGAAGAGTTTAGTTCCCCTGGTCCCGGCCCTTTGCTGATTTTGTTACCATTTGAAGACCTGTAAAATTGTACACCCTCACTGCCGTAACAAACCCCTCCTGCCCCCTCCTCCCCGGTAAACATGCCCTACTTTGATCACACAATAAGGCAACCCTGCAGTTCAGTCACTTTGCACTGTCAGCCCCAATTCCAATCCTGGTTATTAGGTCCTTGGCACCGGAGGTCAAATCAGGGAACAGTCTTTAGGCATGCAGCTCAAACAAATATTGCTTGGAGATTCATTTCTTTTGACAGTCATTATAATCCTCATATCCCGCTTCTGAAATAAAAGCATTTTGCTCGTTTTTGACTCTAAGGCCAAATATGTACACCATCAAAATAAAAGCAATCGCGCCTAGAAACACTTGAGTGGGCGTCATAAATGACCTGTCATATCATAATCATGAAAGCGCTGCAAAAATAACCGTTTTTCTTTACTTGGCAAAACACAATCACACATGTTTTGCCCTTCATTCCAAAGTCAGACTGTGTTTTCAAACCAAAGATGCAAAAGGGCCTGTGGCAAACACTATCTCCACCAACTATAGCTGGGAGGATGTGCCTGAGTGGAAGACGCCATGGCCTCAGATGCTGGCTTTGCCCCTTAACCAAACTATGTGCTCCTGGGCAAATCATGGTATCTCACTGTGCCTTATCTGCCAAAATAAAATCCATACTGTCTGCGACTCCAAAAAAGCATCACTCACCTGACATTGCCCTAGACGTAATAATAAGTGACCATTGATATATTGCACAGTATCCAGTCAATATGTCTATTTTTCTTTTCGAAATACCAAAATGTGGAACCAAAAGTGCAGAATTTTTTTTCTTCAAATGTATTGTTTTTTTTTATTTTATAGGGTTTAGTTTTGTTTAGTTAGCAAACAAAATATGTTTTTTTTTTAAAAAAAGGGGGTTGGGGGAAATCCCTCCCCCAAATCTTTTTGTTTTTAAAAAAAGGCATCCAAATTTTTTTTTCTTGTCACTTTTGGTTCGACATTTTGGTATTTCGAAATAGTGACTGTCGGAAAAGTCCCTATAAACCATATTACACATCACACAGTTTGTCTCTTAGCATACTGCTGGCCAATTCTTGTAATGTAACTTCGCATGGTTCTTTTGAGTATCAAAGGCTCATTTTGTGATGCTTCTTTCTATGATGTCACCCCCATGCGAATTAGGGGCCCTCTGCATACCTTTTGTTGCCCAGGGCCTGGAAAATCCAAGGGCCACTCCATCAAGCACGCCCCCTACCCCATAGGCCACTTTACACAATTGTTAACCAGTTAAGGGATATATGTAGGACATAGCTGCCAAGTTCCCCTGTTCCATGCATGACACCTCGAGCCAGCCCTGATTTTTCCCATTTCATTCTAGGACTTTTCCTATTGTAAGTTGGGCCTACAAGTTCCATCATGCAATGTGGAACAACAAGATTGGCTGGAGGTGACACACATGAAACTGGGATACTTGTCAACTATAGTAAGGGGAGGTCCTCAGAATGTACTTTCTAAATATATCACCCAAAATAATTTTTCGATTTGGAAAGCACTCTTAAAGAATGTAATCAAATATCCCACAGCCCATTATGCTGACTACGCCCACAACCCACCCTGTCTAGAATGTTAGAAAGCCAGTTATTTCCAGTTTGTGTTGCTTATCTCAAGGTAACAAGCTGGAGTCAATTCTGAGCTTACCTGTGCATTTTGGAAAACATTGGAGTGCAACCTTTACGTAGACATTCCTTAAACCTGTGTCTTTTAAACTTCACATTGAATCTCAACCTTGACTGTAGTTTGTTAGTTTTACGTGTATTTCGACAGCTTGCGGTGGACTCCTGGTCCTGCCAAAAGAAGGTGAATGCAGAGAGGGAGCAAACTTCAAGAGTTGATTGCGTACCTCTATTCTTCAACTTGCTGGTTTTACAATAGAATGAGGTGACCTTTTTCTTTGACGTTCAAGTAACTTTTTTGGGTTGGTTATTAATTTAATTTGCGCTATGTGTCTGCACGTTTCCTATTAACCGCATGGGCGTATTTTTTTGGAGAGGTGGAGGGCACATGGGAGTTTGTCTAAAAGCCAGAACAAGCGATATTTAAAAACCCAGCCCTACAAAAACAGCCAGGTCTTAAACTATATGTATCCGCTCACTAATAACGTTCAACTAAAATGGGAAGAGTGGAGATTGGACCATATTCGGCAAGGATAGCAATGTCAAGACTAGAAGGGAGTGGCTGACTCAAACCATACAGACCATGGAGCAAGTTGTGTCGAATCATGGCAGGCAGGCTCAGATGTTCATGGTGTTCTGGCTCACCAGGATCATCAAACATTTTAGATGTTTGAGTGTTACATTTTTCTTAGGAGTAATTGCATGTTGCTGAAAGTTCACCACTAAATGCTGGGTCAATTACCTTTACTGACTGCAGTAAATTCACAGGAAATAAAGGGTTTGCTTACAGGGCTAATTGCTGTCTGTTATGTGGCAGTTTGTCTCATATAGAAAGTACAACATTTGTATTTGTTGTCTACTGGCAAAAAAATACATCATTTCAGAAAATCATCCTCTGTACAGATTTCTGGATCTCTGTTGTTTTGGCTTTCTATAAGTACACTGCTGCTGCCAGCCATGCACTTCTCCTATAATGTGACCAATATCGATCATGTGACCTCAGAAATATGAAAGTCTGTGCCATGCACGAGCCTTATAGGACTTGCAGATGTACATGCCTATTATTCTCACTCCATATTGACAAATTAAACACCTCAATGGTACTTGTTTCACCTACCAGAAATGGAGGCCGACCCAGGCAAGCTTGACTTGTGACTTACTCGGACCTACCGAGGAGCAAACCTATGAGGAAATCTCGCCATCACACCTACTTATTCTGTTGACTTCACAGAAATCAGAGGATGAGTTGTCCCCAGTCAGATATGAATGTGGGCTGTGTCCTGCTGTACACACGCATCTACATAGCTTGTGCATTAATCTACTGGACCGCTGCAGAGCTTAAAGGGGAAGTGCGCTCATAAATTGTATTTTCCCGATCGTTCGGGCATGTATTTTTAAGCATACTGTAATCGATCTTAACTTTTTTTCCTATGCATCTTACCTTAGTGTTCCTCCCTTTCACACATGCAAAAATAATGGGTTGGGCTCGGCCAGCTTGTGCTAATCTTATCTATTGAGGCATCGCACTAACTTCAAGGGCGTTAGCGGGAAGAATTCAGATCACCCGCACCTGAAGCTGACATCACTAGATGCATTCTGCCCTTTCACAATGCCAATGCACGTCTTGTGTCAATGTTCTCTGTGCGCAAGCTATTGAAGTGTCTCCATGGAAATGGCAGGGCTCCTCTTTCCTCAACAAGTATAAACAGACCCCTTCTCATTAGACAACATCGGAATTTATTTTTCAATTGTTTCACTGTATTGTATTTGGATCGCATGTGACTCGTTTCTGCTCTGTTCAGCTATCTTCGTAGTACGAAGCCCCTGCGAACAGATATTTACACTAGCAGAACTGATTTCAATCGTTACTTGCATTTTATTTAACAATTTTTCATATAATGGCAACAATACAGCCCTTGCAATACAAGCCTGAGTATTCGAGGAGGAAGTAATTGAAAGAGAAAGATGCAGAAACGATGGGGGATCGAACGGTAGTTCGGAAGTAGAATCACCGGATCATGAACACAATCACTTCTTTATAACACTGTGGGAGTTAACAAGAAAACATCTGTGAGCTCAACAACGGATTCGAAAAAATGACCACTCAATACATTGAAATAGTCTGTGAACAGGTAAAATAATGAACGTTTTTCAGTTCTTGGGGAATATTTTCATTGATATTTTACTGCACAAGTTTCCTGCGTGACACAAAGTACTGTGGTTTGTACATTTTTAACTTTAGATTACTTTGTGCATCTATACTCAAATAGTCCAGTGCAATGGGAGCCTTTCCAAACACACGCTCACATTGAGTACTTTAGAAATAGGTAATTTTTTTTTATTACCATGTCTGTCTTTACACAGACCACACTGATGGAATTGCAGACCGTTACCATGAGGAAACCACAGACACATCCAACCTCCTAATGGTGAGGCCAAGGAACTTGCACACAAACCTTTTTGTATTGTATTTGATGCGGTCTGAATTATAATACCATTGTCAATTTTCGATTGAACAATAGTATGAATATATACATCGATCAAAGGACCGTGATGTCATGATACCTACCCCCGGGGACCCAGACTAAGTCCAGCAACCCCGAAGCAGGCATCAAGTTACCCCAAGCAAGCCCAACAACCCTTGCTAGGGGCTATTTGGGTGCAGTCCTGGCACCTATGGGGCCAGGCTCATATGGAGAGTCAGTCCTGGCGCCATAGGCGCCAGGCTCATAGATTAAAACGTACCTGATGCAGACCATGCTGCAAACTTACCTGATTCAGACCATGCTGCAAGAGCTCCAAGCCAAACGAGGCTTGGAAGGGACTATTTTACCTAGGGACTATTTTTTACTCGGGTGGGGCTGGGGAGGAATACGTACCTGGGACTACTTTGGAAGCTATTTAAACCACGCTCGAAGAGCAGCACACGCTTTGCGTTGTTCTGCATCCAGCGGCGTGCCGCTCGCCGTGCCTGTGGGTCTGCGTCCGGTCTTCTGCCGCGCCTGCCTCGAGTTTGGAGCTCCTAGAAAAAGGGAGAAAGAAGGAGAAAAGGTTAGAACAAGAGCAATACCTTTGATCCTTACCTGAATTCCCAATCCATCGTGCCTTCGAGCTGGAAGAAAGAAGTTATTTTATGCGCGTCGCCTCGCCTGCTGCAGCGCCACACTGAACTCACCGGCCTGCGCCGTATCTTCACATTTCACTGCATCCTCCTGCATGTTCCAGCCGCACTCCGGCACCTAAGGAGAAGACAAGAACAGCAAGGTGAGCCAAGGGAATACATAGAGGAATACCCCCCATAGACTTACCTGATTTTACCACCGGGGGTACTATTCTTCTTCACGGGTCGGCGCAGCTTCCACTGCATCCTAGCCAAACCCCAGCCCCTAAGGGGAAACAAAAGGACAGCAAGGTGAAACAAGTGACTAACAAGGGGAACCCTCCTCACCATAAAAGAATTACCTGATTTTACCGCCGGAGGCATTATTCCCCGAGACTTCATACTTTCTCTCAGCGCCTGAATAAGGAAGAAAGCAACAGGTTACATATGGACATTATTTTTTCGAACTGTGTTGGATAATACAAATCCTTACCAGAACATTACCGGTTGCCACGAAGAACTCTTCAGTAGGGTCAAGCTGCAACCTGCAAGAAATCGGACAAGAGTGAAAGTCAGGCATTTGAACTCTTACGAACTACATACTTACGGCGTCTTGCCGGGATTATCAGAGTCAATATTGTCCTGGAACTCACCAATTCCTTCGAGCCAGTGAAGCAACTGGTTATCTACGTGCCCCTGCGCTCAATGCAGGATGGAGAGCTCATTTTTTCAAATCATCAGGTGAGACTATAAGAGGGGACATCCAAGGTGATCAGTGGGGAGAACAGTGGCTCAACTCCACGGGTGGTTAATTCCCTTTCTCCATTTGCAGATGAATATTCCTACGGGCCAAGCAAACGAAGCTAGGTGGGTCAGTCCAGTCCGTCATCTCGGCCCTACGCATCACATTGGTGGAGGCCGCAGCAGTCCAGTCCAGATCGACGCCTCTGTGGGAGCCAGGTGAGCTTAACACGTGATGCTACATCAACCACTATTGCTGAGTCAAAAACAACCTCACTCTCCCTTCAAGTAATTTGTTTAGAATATTCTTTCAAATGCGACTATGCAAAATATGTATTTGTTCAAGTTCAATTTAAAACATAAGATATTGTAAAATATCAATTATCATCCATTTTAACTGTGAGGAAATATTTAATATGTTCTAATGGTTTCCATAGTCACATTTTGCTATATATGTATATATGTTTATATGATTTTGTAAGTGGAAAAGCACTTTTCAAGGTTCATACAATTTCAAAATGCTGTTTTTCAGCTTGGTCTGGTGGTCGGCAAATCCAATGTGACTGTTTCAAGAAAAATTCAGAAAACAAGGGTACATAACAGAAAGTTTTAAAAAAAAATAAGTTGTTTAACAGTTATTTCATTGATATTGCATTTTCATGTTGTAATTCTTAAATTCTGTATGTGTGCTATACATTAGGCATTTTCTTTTTTCTCTTCGATAAGAGGCCTAGGAAGAAGAGGAGCATGAAGACTCAGACAACTGCTCAAACTATCGATGTTGCTTGCCAAACCGTTGTCACTTGGGAGCAGCTACATTTTGAGGCTCAGCAAGGTCCTTGCAAGATTCAGTGTCCTGATGCAGATGTCCAGTGGCTGGAATTTGAATTGAATGTCAGCAATGACCCATGGAAAGTAACCCTGGATCATTGTAACAGCAGACAAACGTCACCCAGAAGAAAAAGACAGCACAGAAGATGTTTGAGAAGTGCTTGCAAAACCGCTCAGACAATCCACACCCTCTAAACAATTGCTATCTAAGAAAGAATGTTCCCTGTTTCCTCAGTACATGTGGACAAATCGAAAATATCACACACAGAAATAACCAAAGCATCTTTGCTACTGACTGATGATTGTGCTTGTGATGTGGACTTCACTCTTCCTAGTGTTGAGGGCTTATCTACCACCATGGAATCGAAAACCAGTATAACTATGGACCATTGGCTATTAAAGGAACCAAAATATTGTTTTGGTTCCCGGGGGATCTTCCAAACAGGTGGCCAGGGGAGGGCCATGGCTTTTTGATTGTGATCCTGGGGGCGGACAAGGGAGGGAGGATCACCTGGGTGGAGGGTCCCTTGGGATTGGGGAGGGATTACCCAAGGGTGAGACATGTTATCCCCCCTTTCAAATTGCCACATATCTGACATCCCTTCAACCTACTGTCAGCGAAATCCCAGGTTTCCCCAGAGCCCTCAATGCTTCTCACATCTTAGTAACACTATGATGGAACACCTACCCTCAAAAGGGCTTTTCCTTTTCTATGAATGTTCCTCTAATGGGGATAGGCGAGGTCAGGCACTTAACTACGATCACAAACACCTGAATCCAATTGAGAACCGAACTAAGTATAAAAGGTGGAACCCAGATTCACAAAGGGAGCATGGAAAGCCAGGAAGGCAAAGGCGAGTTTGAGAAGGAGAGTAGGCGAAATGGCGAGCAACTGAGTAGAAGCTAATGAGAACCAGGCTTGAGAGAACGGTCACAGTCTGCTTCACCATAATGAACTCTCCACCTCCAATATATCTTAGGTCAACATGATTTGGTGTGACTGTTTCATGCTAGCCGCATTGTTATTATAGTTGAAAGCTGCTATTTCGTATGGATTACACTCATGTTGTCATTTGTCTCCCCTGTTCTTTCTTGTCTTTTCTCCTTTGTGTTCTTCCCTCAGGAAAATCCTTCTGTGTATCACAAATGCTCTTTTTATCACAATGACAAATCGTATTTCTGCTTGTTGGACACTTTCCTCCACCTCAAGTATGTATCAATATGTTTCTCATTTCTACTGCCTTTCACTCCCATGTCACTTAATATTTCTTCCTGGAATGTTAAGGGACTTCATAACCCCATAAATAGGCAAAAAGCACTCTCTTATTTAAACAGATCCCAACCACCATTGCTTGTATCAGGAAACTCACTTGTCAGTGACTGAAGCGGCTAAACTTAAGAGGTTGTGTGTTGGTCAAGTCTTTATAAGCAAGACTCATGGGAAGAATAATGGTGTTATTACTTTAATTAACAAGACTCTCAATTACAAAGTAATTAAATCAGACTCAGATTACTCAGGCAGATGGTATTCCTCAAAATTAACATCAACTCAGCTGAGTCTTCTATACTGAATCTTTATGGTCCCACCTCACCTGAGCCTGCCTTATGGTTACACTTAGTGGACTACTTATTACGTTCCAATGTTCAGAACCTCATTGTATGTGGCGACTGCAATGAAATTATCGACAGAAAGTCAATGGTGTACTTTAAGAACTCTAAATTACAGAAGCAATTCCTAAACTTTATTATTGATTTAGGTCTTGTTGATAATTGGTACATAACTCGCCCTTCAGACTTAGGGCCTGATTTACAGAGCATTTCCCTATGGGATTGCACCATTATAAAATGCTTCTGAGAATCAGGCCCATAGAGTTGGAGTTTTACTCCAGTCCGCATGATTCATTCGATAGAATTGATGACATCTTCCTTTCTAATTCCGTGTCTACTACCCTCATAGATACCGGTATTGACTGTATCTCCCTCTCGGACCATGCCCCTGTTCACATTAAACATGAAATCGCACATGAAGGTCATTAATCAAATACATGGAGATTTAACTCTGCACTTTTGAAAGATGATTTGTTTACACATTTCCTTTTTAATGCACATCACAATTTTTTCACACACAACAAAAGTGAGGATACTTCTATTACACATTATTGGGATTGCTACAAAGCTGTGCTACCAGGACAAATTATTTCATATGTGGCTAGGAAAAAGAAGACATTTAAACATGAATCGGAAACTATTTTGGAGCAGCGGAAAATCCTTGAAAAGCAATATATCCAAAATCCGGCTCTGAAGGTTCCTAATAGCATTATACAATTGAGAATTAAGTATAATAAACTTACTTCAGATTATTCTTGTGCTACGCTTCTTTAATACAAAGCTAAGGTATATCAATTCTCTAATAAGACTAGCAAATCACTAGCCTCTTATTTTAAGATTAAAAGAGACAGAGTCAGAGTTGCAGTGATTAAGGATCCCATAGGTATCAGAACATTTCTGGACAAGGATATTATTGATATTTGTTCCAAATTCTACCAGAAACTATACACTTCAGAATCTGTCCCAAGCATTCCCCATAGTAAAGATTTTCTCAGGAACCTCCCTCGCTCCACCTACTCTGTCCTAGATTTAGTCTTGTTTAACAATCACATGACTTAAAATGACATTTCTTATGCAATCTGTGACCTCAAAAAAGGAAAATCTCCAGAACCAGATGGGCTGCCTATTGATTTATTTACTCACTTCAAAGATCTACTATTCCCAAAATTGCATGAACTCTTTTCTCATTTAATTTCACTCTGTAAGGATGTACAGAAGCCATGCTAATTGTTTTCCCAAAACTCAATAAAGGCCCTGAGCTCCCTCAACGCTATAGACTTATCTCTCTTATTAATGCTAATTGTAAGATTTTTGCTAAAATCCTCGCCAATCGACTCCTTCCATTCCTACCCAATTTAATCAAAATTTATCAAATAGATTATGTAAAAGGCAGATTATCTTCCTCTAACATGAGAGTGTTTTTAGACAGTCTAGATGTTATAGATAATTCAAAAGACCCCTTCGCAGCTATTGCTCATGATGCAGAAAATCATTTGATAGGGTGGAATGGGATTTTATGTTCGATTCACTTAGGTGGCATGGTCTGGGGGATTTGTTCATATCTATGATTAATATGCTCTACTCTAAACCAAAAACATCCATCCTCATTAATGGACAATTGTCGTCCTCCTTTCCACTGCACAGAGCTACTAGACAAGGTGTCCTCTCTCTCCCCATTTGTTTATACTAGCCCTTGAACATTTTCTTGAGACCATAACAATAGATCCAACAAATCAGAGTATTGACATTGGGGATGTATAAATTTAATTAGCCGCTTACGGTGATGATATCCTTTAAATTCTCAACAATCCCAATTCAAATTTGCAAAGTTTGCTGCCCATTATTACACGCTTTTCATTAGCCTCTGGCTACAAGCCCAATATGGACAAATCGGAGGTATTACTTGATATCTATTGTTCTAAACATCACATCCAACCCTATGGTATGAAATGGTTCCCAGGGCGGATTAAATATTTAGGCATACACATATCTCCCTCAACAAAAGATATTGTTAATGAAAATATGAACAAGGTTGTTTCTAAACCTTGTGACCTTACTGACTCATTGTCGCTGCTATTTCTGTCCTGGTGGGGTGGCTTAAGACCATCAAATTATGATATCTCCAATCGTTTTGTATACCCTATGTATGCTCCCTCTATCTATTCCCTCCAAATCATATGAAGCAATCGATTCAAGTCTGGTCAAATTTCTATGGGGCAAGAAAAAACATAGAATCTCACTGTGCATATTCAATAGACCTGCTCAAAATGTGGGTGTTGGGTTACCAGATTTTATAAAATACCATTATGCTTTTGTGTTGAGATAAGCTCAATTGTGGTTTGAATCTATGGACCATAATGCTACACCGACTCGGCTCCGCTTGGAAAATAATATGGTGTTGCCACTATCATTGACAGATTGCCATTTGCTTAAAAGGAGGCACAGATTAATTAAATCCACCAATGTTATCTTCTCTGCCAAACATATTAGAATGTACTTATACTCTGTTAACTCACTCAATTTGTTTTGCAATACCTGTGGTTCAATTATTTGATTTGTAGTAATGGCAAAATTGTCTTCTGGAAAGTGTGACTGTGTAAAGGCATTAAATATGTTAATCAATTATTTAATCAGGGGATCCCACTTACCTTTAATGAATTCACAGTGAAACGCTATACTCCAATTTCCTTTTTTCCACCAATACACTATTCTAATCAACGCTTTGATGGATAACTTTGAGACCTTATTGATGAGCACACCTCTTCTAAGCAATGAAAGACTACAACATATGCACAAGCCTGATTTTACTGCTTCAATATTTAAAAAAACTCTCTCTGTGAAAAATGTCTCTGATCCTCAGTGTGGGTCACAGCTGGCTTGACAACAAGATTGTTCTGTAACTATTGAAGATGACCATGGCCCACATGTTTGGACAAAAATGTCTTTGATCACAGCCTCTGCAAGTTTGACTCAAACGTTGTACTTCTTTCATCAGAGTTTTTGTCACTTCCACCATGCTCTTCAAATGTAGAATTGCTCAAAATAACAAATGTTGAAGTTGTATTAATAGTCAGGGTCCCTTCAAACATATGTTCATGGAGTGCAGATTTGACAAAATGTTCTGGGAAAATGTGTGAGGCACTGTGAAATATTGAAGATATACGTGGATTGTAATTTTAAGTTTCTTCTCTTTGGTATTACACTCCTGCAACACGTAATAGAGATAACATCTTCTTATCTGTTTGATCATTTTACTTTGCTATCCAAACCTTTACAGCCAATTGGAAACATCTAGATCATATTAACTATAAAATCTGGTAGAATTCCATTTGTAACACTCACAGATTAGAAGGATGTATTGCTCCTCTCCATATCTACTGCGTAAATATGAATTGAAGTGGAAAGCATTTTTGGATTTCCTTTCTACCAAAGTGGCTTCTCAATAAATATTTATGTAATTTGTTAGGTTATCCCATTTCCACATTCTCCTCTATCCTCCCTTGCGTTTGTCTTGTTTGTCTTTATGCTTTTTTGCCCCATTCAAAGAATGTAACATTTCTATTATCGTACACTCACATGCCTTGGTTCTTTCTGTAATATTTATTTAATGTTATGGTGGTTTACATGGTCTTCTCTGCATGCATAATTGTTGCTTTCTATTAATGTCATTTGGCTACGTTCTGTTAATCTGAATAAAATATTTCCCAAAAAACAAAAAAGAATTGGCTTGTGTATAAGTATTAGGCATTTGCCATGTTGCACCTGGTATCATCAGTGGCCAGTTGATACCACTAGGTAGTGCCTGGCAAGTGCCTTTCCAATGCCTACACAAAAGCCCAAACTGTTGACATTGCCAATGCTTCTCTCTTTTACAGCTGATCACTGGCACTTAGCCATTGCTTTCTCTTGTGCGGTCTGCGCAAAAGTAATGGTTAAACGTTAATGCATTAGCTGGTGACATATTGGAAGATCTCAATCGCTGGGGCATCACATAATCATCAGTCTGTGTGGACTTTAATTAGTGTTGTGAACTTGGAATAGCATATATGTAAACAAATTTTATGGAATGTGTTACTTACGATTTTTAACCCCTGTATGTTTCCCCTGAGTACATATATAGTCTTTGGATTGCTTGTTTTTGGCGATCGTAGCTCTGGTGGAGGGACACTTGCTTACTTGCTGTGTCAAGAGATGAGAGCTGAGCCATAGAGATCATCTGAGGTATACCCAGAGACACCCATGGACAGGATGGTCTGTAGGACCAATGGATTTTTGTGCGCCACCACGCCACGTCCTCCACTGGTGCTTGGTTGGGACTCTGAGTACTCCTGCCTCTGCACCATCTCCTCCTCCTCCACAGCATCTAGTACCTCATCACCTGCACGAAATGAAGAGAAAAGTAATGAAGACACACATGAACAGCATAGCTGACACACATAGGCATCACAATGTACACATCCAATACATTAATCAGACATGTCACACATGACGCAAACTCAGCCATGCATGCAGTGGCAATGAAGTGGAAGGGGACCCTGAAAGCAGACACTCATGACTCCAAAATGGAAAAGCAACACATGTGCTGCATGGTGCATAGCACCTGCATCACACATTAGCCTGTGAGTGGCATGGATATCCACAAACATGACATATGCCAGCACACAGATGGCACGTAGCATAGCCATGCCAGAACTGACAAGGACACCGAGATGGGAGTTAATCACTACTGTCCCCCATCCATGTCAAACGCATATCATCAAACAGAACATGCAAAAGAGTGGGACAAAACACACATGTGTCACACACTGCAACAACGCCAGTGTGTTCAAATACAGTGATGGGAGGCACATGGATACATCAATGGTAGGTCACTTGGACATGACACAAGTCAATTGTCATGTTGAACATTCAAACAGGGCTCAGAAGTGATCGGTGCAGTGCATGTGTAGGTGCACAGCAGTCAATCAGCGAGATTGATGTAATAATTTGCGTAAAAAGTGCACATTTGTGGGCCTTTGTGGGGGAAAATCCCTGTCTAAAGTATGGTGATTTTGGGGCAGAACGGCACACAAATCTGCATTTAGCATGCAAATGATTCCATCAATCAGGCAGAATAAAGAGAAAAAACTGTATTAACAATGTCGTGGCATGATGGCAGTTTAAGGGCAAGTGCAGTCATCATGTGCAAAGTGTTTGCAGCGGTCAGTAGGGATATAGTGAACCCCAAACCCAAGGGCGGGGGATGGCTTGGAGGCACTACATGGGCCACATATAGCAGTTATGACTACACAACCTGACCTGGCACTTAATCACAACACATCACCCAAGCAACATACACATAATCTGGACACACACGCATGGGCACTCACCGGACATTGTCTCAAGATCTGGCAGGTCTCCCACGCCTTTGATCTGATCCTCTGCGATGAACCATCCAGTGATTGTCTCATGTTCTGTGAGTTCATCCTCCTTTGGTGGTGACCCACTGCTAGTCACCAGAGTAGAGGCATAATAGGAAGCCAGCTTGTTTTTTGCTCAGCGTTTGAGGTCATTCCAACGCTTTGAGCAATCATCAGCTGTGCGCTTCACAAATCCAAGGGAACTAATGTGGTCCGCGATGCACTGCCCCTGGGCCCTACTCTGAGCAGTCATAGTCTTGCACCCTGCCATCACCAGCATGTTGCAGCCATGTTCCGACACGTAGCCCACAAGTGCCTCTAGGTCCACATTATTGAAACTCCGCCTCCTTGACGTGCCAGAGGTGCGAGACGTGTCTGAGGTCCCAGCCTGTTCCGCAAGAGCACGCTTCTTCCTCTTGAGGGGTGGTGCAGACCCTGAGTGGCTTACACGGCTCCGGTCTGTAGGGGCTGAAGCGCAGGTGGACTGGCCACTGGAAGCAGGCAATGGCACAATGACCAAAGGTCTCACTGCAGGCATTGGCTGCTGTTGCCAGGACCAAGCGGCACACCTGCCTTGATGTGAGCGTCCGGGACCAACACAGTCCTGAGGTGGAGTGAGCTGCAGCTGCCCCTGCAGCCTCCTCACCCTGGCTACTTGGGGCAGCAGGTGACATTGCTGCCCCAGATCCACGTGGCCTGGTGACAGCAACTTTCACCGCCACACGTGGCTTGGACTTCGTGACACGGAACTCGGCCTGTGAGTCATCCCGTGCCTGTTCGGTGACCAATCCAGGGCGGGCTAGCAGGGCCTGAGCTGGGATGGTGTCAGCTGCATCTCCCTGACCCGCTTGGGGGGGGCATAGGTGTCCCTGAATGGTCCTGGACACACTGCCCTCTTGGGCCAACCAGCCCACATTGGCCACCACTGCCACCCTGGCCACCCTGCTCATCCTGGCCACGTCCCCTATCGGGGACACCTCTTGGAGGTCGGCCACCTTTGCCTCCCTTAGCACTTGGTCACCTCCCAACCATGGCACTGATGTACTTGTGTGAATGGGAGGTGCAGAAAACAATTGTCCTGGGCTATTGGGGTGAAGGGGGCAGGGTACTAGATGGAATAGGTACCCCTGTGCTCTTGCAAGGCTGCCTGTGACCCCTGGGGAAAAATGATGGGTCACGCAACGCTCAGGCACCCCAAAAACAAAAATACATGCGACCCCTCGGTAGCCCACGAAGGACCTGCAGTACGCTGTGGCACCCAGAAACACAAAAAATGCGGATGTGTGGTACATGCATGCTACAATGACCTCTGAATGGGTACGCGACACACGGGGGCAACCACAGTGGAAAGATACATGCACGACTCACCGTCTGCCTGGAAAATTAACGGAAAAAAGACACGGGTGTGTGCAGTGGCAACACCCCCGCCAAAAGAAGAATTGAGCTCTGCCTCAGTAAATAAGGAGTATGCACTGCAACGGTTGTGAAGTAATTGCGTGTCAACCGACAAGAAGTACAAGAATCACACGCTCGCTCTCCACAAAAAGCACATACAAGAAAATAGCATCCTACGCAGACCTTTAACCCCTGCACACAGCAACACCTACGCGTGCCATGTCACTTATGCGCTTATGCGCTAAGGGCCTTTCCTCGATTTTCATGCAAATGTGCTGATTTTCACATGCAGATTCACTCTGTATCAAGACCACGCTCCTGCCCAGAAAGCCATTTTCCTGCCCCCCAAAGCCCCAAGCAGCCTCCCACGAGCCATCTTCTGCTGCCTGCCTGCCTGCTGGCCACATGCCCTGCTATTTGGTGCCTGCACATCAACCATCTGCAGGTGTCCAGTTGATGAAACCACCCCTGCTGGAACAGAAGCCTCCCGACTGCTGTTCCATCACTCCACAGCCCAGCCCCAGGACCCAGTTGCCCGCCCACACCTGCCTCGGGGGTTTTCATGTCGTGCCAAACTCCATCTGGGACCAGTGGCGACTCCCTGGCAGAGAGGCAGAGGGCTGCCAGCTTCACTGCAGGAGAAGTTGGCATCCTGGTGCATTATGATGCCCTTTTCAGACGAGCATGCACCGACAAGGATGGATGGATCTGGTTGGACATCGTGGGTACCGTCAACGCGGAGGGGGTACGCAACCCGCAACCTGAAACACGTCCATAAGCGCTGGAGTGGACTTCAGGTCCAGGTCCCTCAGGAAGGCCCAGCGCCTCTTGGATGCAGCGGATGCAGCAGGGTGCCGGGTCCTGCTTACCACCGACCAGATGAGGGTCCTGGAAGGCATTCGCCCAGCGCTTCACCTCCAGGTCCTCGAGAAGCAGACCCGTCTGGAGTCGAGCGGTAAGTGTGCATGCATACTCATTGGACGCAGTGCATGTTGAGGTGTGCCAGGAGTGTGCAGCTTGAACATATGTCTGACATGGCCCATGTATGGATGTGTATGTGCAGGGACATGACCGTGCTGCATGTGAGTCCAGTCATGTGTGATGCACATCAATGGTGTATGTGTTGCAAAGCATGATGCACAACTGCATGTGAAGATGTATGTACTCAGCCATGTTTCGGGTGTGACACATGGATGTTTGTCACGCCTTCATGTATGTGCACAGTGTACATGTGTGTGTGTCTGTTTGGGGGGGGTGACTGTGAGATGCCATGGATGCATGTGTCACAGACATGTAGGTACCCGATTGGCAGATGTGACATAGTTACCGATGATTGCACTGTGACAGGTCGTGGAGATGTACAGATGCATGTCTGTCTGCTGGCGTGTGCGCATGTGTTCGGCACTCCCCATGTTGCTTGTGACATCATGCCTACCTTTGGATGTTCAAGCAGTTGTGTGTGTATGGATGCTGATGCCTGCTGCACGATTCCTGTTAATTTGTGCATGTGTGTGGGCTCAAATGATATGAGTGTTTGGGAGTGTGATGCCATCTGTGAAGTTTGACACTGCCACTAATGTGCAACTGTCATGTGTGTATCATACCATTGTACAGTGCCCTGATGCCTGTGTTCTATCTCTCCCTGTCTGCAGCGCAACTGATGAAGAGGGCGGAGACGGTGCTGTGGAGCACAGTGACAGGGATGCCACGGCCAGCCGGAGCCACAACGCCCAGCTCCCCTCCCAGGTAATCATATCTTCTGGGAGTGATGAGTCTGGTGCCGCGTCCATGGCCACAGCTGCCGAGGGTCGCTCCAAGAGGCGGAGGTCGGAGGTGGACTCCTCGGCAGCAGAAGGGGCACCTGAGCTCCCAGAGGGGGCTATGAAGGAAGACGGCACAGAGTAATCCAGGTTGGTGGGGTTTTGGTTGAGGAGGAGGCCGTGACAGCCCCACGCATCCTGTGACGCATCATCTGGCACCAGCAGGGATGCCTTCGTCCAGACCCGTTTTCAGGGAGAGGATGCGCAAACAACAACTGGCCTTTCTCTCCCTGCGGATGTGGCAATCCTTGACTGGGTTGAGCCTGTCCAAGCTGGGTTGGTGTTGCGCGCACATGGAATTCGAGATGACGTGCAGGGTTCTCGTCAGGACAATGCAGGTCATTTTGAATTCCTGTATGGGCGCGTCGACCTACTAGGATGGGTCGTCGGCACTGGTTTCATGTGCTGGATCTTCTTGCGACCCCCTCCTCAACTGAACCCCCTATGCGCCAGTCGTCCTCCGTGCCATCTTCCTGCCCAAGTATCACTTGGGCCCCTTGTGGAGCTGCCCCTGAGCCAGCAGCGAGGCTGGTAGAGGACACATTCCTGCCACAGTCGGGAGTCGGAGGTCCAGCAGGGGTGGCTACCCCACCAACTGGACCCCAGCAAATGGAGGACATGCAGGCATCAACAAGCAGGGCAACTGCACAACGGAGCCAGGGGAATCCATCAGCCTGGATGCCATTGTGGTGCCAGAGGCAGTTGCATTGGAGGGAGCAGCAGGCTCAGCATCGGTGGCATCATGACTCAAGGCCATCAACATCCCAGGGGCAGACATCGGCCGAGGGGCAGGAGGACCCTGGACTGGGAGTGTCTTCCGTGTGGCAGCGGTTTGGGTCAGCAGATAGATGCAGAGCGGCGGCGGGCAGAGAGGGCACGGCTCAGGATGGCCATGGCGGAGAACTCCATGAACCGGGCTTTGAGGCGGGCTGAGTGCCTCGAGGCAACTTGCAAGGAGTTGGTGGATGCCATGGCTGCATCCCTGCGAGACCTCGAGGCCAGGGAACAGGCCCGCCTCTGGAATATCGACATGGAGTTCGATGATGTCGTGGCCCGGAACATCAGTGAGTGAGCCGTCAGACTAGACCACCTCCTTTGTACATAGTTATTTAGGCATAGGTTTCCTTTCTTTTAATTTATGATTTGGAGTCCACAGACTTTGCTCCTCCTTTTTGTATATAGTTCTGTTTTTGATAGTATTTTTCTTAGGTTTCCTTTATTTTTGGGATCATGGACCCTTGTGACTTACATGTATGTATGTATTTATTTTTGTATAGCGCCGATAGCCCGTGGGCATCAGGGCGCTTAGGCAAACAACGAAAAACAAAACAATACAATAGGAACATCTGCGCTAAGCCATGAGGTGGTCATAATCCCCCGTATCCCATTTCATCATCTGAAAAGATGAGTCTTCAACCCTTTCCTAAAAACAGTAAGGTTGTTAACGGTTCTGAGTGTTTCTGGAACACTATTCCACAAGCTGGGGGCCTGCACCAAAAAGGAACTGCCCAGCCCAGATTTCAATTTAAACTTGGGGACGATCAACAGGCATTTACCCTTTGAACGAAGGTTCCTACTGGGGGTATGAAGCACTAAGCCCTTTTTCAGATACTCAGGAGCAGAGCCGTACAGGCATTTATGCACCAGGCAGAGAGCTTTGAATTTAATACGCTCCTCCACTTTGAGCCAATGCAAGGCTATTCTCTCTGCAGTAACATGATCTCTTTTCTTCAGATTTTTTACCAGCCTAACCGCGTTGTTCTGAAGCACCTGACAACTAGAAACATCCTTAGAGGAGGCCCCTAATAACAGGGCATTGCCATAATCAAGCCTTGATAGTATAATGGCCCTGGCTACGGTGGCCATATTACCCTCATTAAGAAACGGCCTAATGGCTTTCATGAGCCTTAAGTAATATGCCATATTTTTTTGTAGGTAGCTAGTCTGGGAATGAGAATCCACCTGTGAGTTGACCATTATTCCCAGGGTCTTCACTTTCTGGACCACCTGGATAGTGGCATTCTTGATTTTAAACGATTTATACTCAGCCCCCAAGTTCGCTAGCTGACGACTTGATCCAAACAGCATCAGCTTGGTTTTAGAGTCGTTCAGACACATCCAGTTTGTCTGCATCCAATCGTCGATTATCTTCTAAACCCTGGCTATTATTTCACTGTCTGAATCATAGTGGCTGCCACCCAGTTGCAGAATGAGTTGGGTGTCGTCTGCGTAATTAGTAAACGACACCCCCGCATTCACCAGTAGACTGCACAATGTACGCATGTATATGTTAAACAACATGGGGGACAGACTGGCCCCTTGTGGGACTCCGAATAGGATGTCATACGGATCGGAAAAACTACTGCCCCAATGTACTCTTGCTTGGCGATCCGAGAGGAAAGACAAGAGCCAATCAATGGCTCCTTCCGAGCAACCCACATTCTCTCTAAGCGCCTTGATAAGAAGGCGATGATCCACCAGATCGAATGAGGCACATAGATCCAAAAGCATAAGTACTCCCAACTTGCTTTTATCCATTAAGCTGAGCATCTGGTTCTGCAGGTCCAGCATGGCAGTTTCCGTACTATGGGATGCTCTAAATCCAGATTGTTGTTGATGCAGGATCTCCTCATTCTCGACAAACTGCTGCAGTTGTTGTGTAGCTACCTTGTCCAATAACTTAAGAACAAAGTTCGAATTAGTTATTGGACGGAGATTCCCAGGGTCTTTGGGATCCAGACCTGCTTTTTTAACTAGAGGGGTAATAGTAACTTTCTTAAGATCTCTAGGCACTAAGCCCTCTTAAAAAGATGAGTTCACTATTCTCTGTAGAATAGGAGCGAAGATGTCTTTATGTTGTAGAATGATGTTTGGAGGCAGGATATTTTCTGCACAAGTGGTTGGCTTCATGCTATCCAGTACCTCTAACATCTCTGACTCTGAGATGGAGCTAAATTTAAAAGACTGCTCTCTAGCAGAATTATCTGTTACTAAAGGGCAGGTGTCTAGATTAGCAGAGGATCTAGCTTTGATAATATTCTGTCTTGCTTTTTCTATTTTTGCTTGGAAGGCATTTAAAACCATATTACAATCCTCCTCAGATGGCGTAAATGGAGGGGTGAGAGAGTCAGGCTTTTCAATATTCTTCAGAATATCAAAAAGCTTGCTTGCCTTGTTTTCTGCAAGCTCAATTTCACAATTGAAAAAGTCGGCCTTTGCTAATTTAATCTTATCTCTATATTCCTTGTCCTTTTTTTTCCAGATAATTTTGCTCTCCGCGGTTTTGTCTGAAATCCATTTCCTTTCTAAGGTCCGTTTTTCCCTCTTCAAAGAATGAAGCTCTGGAGTCAACCATTTTTGGCTGTTGTTATTTTTCCTAATTAATTTCGAGGTAAGCGGAGCTTCTGCCTCCACTAATTCAGTGAGATGCTTATTATATTTATCCAGGAGGATAGTGCAGGAATCCTGATCCTGAAAAGAACCCGCTATTTTATCCGTGCAGGCTTTAAGGAGTAGCACATTCAAATTTTTAAAATCTCTCTTGGCTACTTTAATGTGGGGGTTTGGTATATATACATAGTGTGGTAGTTTTAAGTTAGCTGATATCATGTGGTGATCACTCCAAATGCAAGGGGGTGTTCTGCAATTTAGTAATGATATGTTGTGACCACACAACCAGTCTAACTGGTTGCCCTGCGGAGTAGTAGGTTCCTTGTTAAGAATGGTACATTGTGTATAGTTCCGGACATGTACATACTTTCTTTTTTATGTCATCCCATGCAGTAATGGTTTTTTATGGTTTTCAACTTTGGATTTATTTCTATGGACTTTGGCGATGGACCACTTTTCATTTTTCATGTCTTGGATTTTAATTTTTCCTTGGATTTTACTTTTTGATATTGCATTCATAATTTCTTCATTTGCATGTGTGGTTTTCATTTTGTCTTTTTGTTTTCTTTTTAATACATTTCACAAATATTCATTATTGGTGTGGTCTGCTATCATTGGTATTCGTGCATGACTCTATGAGCATTGGCTCAGTCATGTGTTGGCAATGTGTGGCTCTGTAGGACATTTATTCATGAGCATGCTGGTTCTTTTCAGACTCTCATGGCATTGGTAATTTACTAGGGATTGGGTGCAGTGGATGGTTGCGTGTTTGTGCTGGGGGGTGGGTGGTAAGGGATTTGGGTTGGCATTAGGACCATGGGTCTGTATTGTTATGACGTTGTGTTTGGGCAGACATGAGTCGGGGCCTGCTGGCAGCTTGCCGTCAATGGGGGCGGAGTGGAGGGACATGTGTCGGGGCCTGCTGGCAGGTGCCCGTCACTGGTGGGGGGACATGTGTTTTGGGGCCTGCTGGAAGGTGCACGTCACTGGTGGTGGGGACCTGTGTAGTCATGGAAATCCATGACTACATGGCGTGCCAGAATGCTGCTTGGCTCACATGGCTGGTGCACGCTGCCACACGCTCCCTCTCTGAGCTGCCCGCGTGCGCTACTTCTGCACTGAATTCTATGAATTACCCAAATTTCGACCTGTTGGAAAAGGAGGTAGTGTTTCTCATTGAATGCAATTTTTGAGGTATAAGTGTGATGTAATGAGTCTGATTTAAAATGTGGCTTTTTTTGCATTTTTTTCGTTCTTCAGCGATCATGGAGTTTCTGTCTTCTTGGTGCACTGCTTTGTGCTGAGTCCTTGGATTAAGAGGTACCGGTGATTGCATCCTTTCTCGAGAGACTACTGAATGTCCAAGCTTACTGGGCTCTTACTGTTTGCCTGATATGTTTTAGTATTGACTCATTACTTTAGTCTTAGGGCTGGAGATTACACGGTTTGATAGCTCTTTCTTGTTTTTGCCTGAGCAGAGGTCTGGAGAGTCGAATTCTTTTCTGTGAACGAATTTACAGATTTCTGTTGTGACCATTCAATAAAATGTTGAAACCTGACCAAACATTTTTATCTCACATACCTTTTCTGCAACTTTGGCCCACTTTTTTTAAATTAGCATTTTTCAGCTTAAACCTTAAGGGCATGATCTACAAAAAGTGTTTTTGAAAAATCCCTATTGGAAAACACCTTTGTAAATCAGTCCCAAAGTGTTCAGACCATAAAAAAGACAAAATAATAAAATATAGAGAAAAAAGAAACACAAGTATATCATTTGGCAAATGTCATTGTTATACAGCAACCATATAAACAGAGTAGACACGAAAACTTAATTTTTCTCATATTTTATTTGCATTTGTATACAAGAAAAATCACAATTTAATTACCATTATTGTAACTATTACAGTCAGATTCATGGGGAAAAGGGATGTGCCAAACAGTGAAGTGCGGTGCAAAAATAATGCATTCCCGCTCACACTCTGGCTGCCCGCCTTGGGCCCTCTTCCTTCGCTTTCCTGCGAGTTAAAAAAACATTTTTGTCAACTTCGACTCCACTCTCTTTCTCTCCATACCTCTTGGATGTCACTAAGAAGTCCACTACCAGGTGCACCTCCTCAAAGGGCCTCTTCCTTTTCTCACTTTCCTCCAGAAGCTCACTGTCTTCAGAGCCCTGGTTCTCTCTAGGATGTACTACTGCAACAGCCTCTTTCTCAATCTGCTTTCCTCTACTCTCCACCGTCTGCAACTAATCCAGAAAAGGACTGCAAGACTTATCCTTGGCATCAAGCCCATGGATTGTATCTCTCCTGCCCTGAAATCTGGCTCCCGGTGGCTGCAAGGATCAAGTTCAAGACCATTTGCATTGTCCACAATGCTTTCTGGGGCCGGGGCCTGCACTACATCCAACGCTCTGTTCAAAAATACCTTCCTTCTCGAGCCCTTCAGCTACCTCCAACATTTAAGGTTTAGATGCTTCTCCAGGTAGACAGTGGGGGGTAGATCTCTCTCCTCTGCAGGTGCCTCCCTCTGGAACGGCCTCCCTACGCCTCTCAAACTTGACCCGGACCATGTGAAGTTCTGGAAGCAGCTCAAAATGTTCCACTTCTCCTCTGCTTTCTCTCTCTCCCTCCCCTGCCGGCCTACCTGACCTACCTGTCTGCTGTACCGACTGATTGCTTGGCTACCCTCAGAGTCTCACTGGGCACCAGGCTCTTTCTTGATCAGTCAGCCTTGCAATGCCTGAGGGCCTACCATGCACTGAGGGGCTGTAACGGTAACTCTACAGGTCCTTGTTCTCCTTGCACTAACCAGAGCGCGCTGCCCTGGCTGCACTTACTCAGAGAATTGCTACCCTGTTTTACCCTCCCCTCTCCTTTGCATTCCCTCTCCCTTTCCCCTTGCACTTCTCGTCATCGCACGTTCACGCTCTGAATGACACAAGGCCTAGAAAGATTGTTTCCCTTGTCCTCCATCTGTCTTCCCTCCCTTGTGTTGTCATTCCTAGAAACAAGTGTGTACAGGCGCGCTATAAATGACTCATATTATATCATGCACAGAAACAACAGTGCAAGCTACGAAGTTAAAGAAGTTAAAAACACAAATATAAAGCAAAAAAGTACACTTTATCCCTAAGAAGTGTGATGCTACATCCATATGCGTCAATATGCATAATTCAAACCCTTTAAAAAAACATGCAATGGTGATCTTCATGAAGACGCTGGTTCCCTCCTGAATGTGCTTTTAGTCACACAACACTATTAACGAATCACAATGCTCTACAAACAAAAACCTTTAAGGGTGCTGGCATCTAAAACTTCTCTTAGATTTTTGGAAAGCTGTTTTAGTGGGGTCTTGACTTTACGCCAATTGTTTATTTTGTTGCTGATTGTCTCGAACAAGAGTTCACAGTAAGGAACGTGGCGTATGTACTTCAATGTTTCTAACAATGTTTCTACGTTGGCCAACTTTAATGTTGCCTGTGACGTTTCAAGGTTGCTAGAACATTCTTGCTCTTCACACCGTTTAGTCATAAGTGTTCCCTGCTGGGCCAGGTGAACTTGTAAATGATAACATCATTCTAGGAAAGACGTTATCCACTGCACCAGAATCTTGCCTTATCACACAAATGATTTCCTGCTGCCAGGCGTTTTCTGTATAATCATGTGCTGTTTTTGTAGTGATTGGACCAAAGGAAGATGCCATTTTACCTTTGTCATTCGAAGATGTCCCACCTGCTCTAGCACCATCGATTCATCTTCAGTAGGTTTCAGAAGTTGTATGCGGTGTGGAAATGTTCAATTTATTTTGATTACTTCTCTGCAGATTATAAATAGTTTTACTTGTTTTTCACGACATAGTTACACTATCGTATGTTGTGCTTATCAATGCATTCACTAAACCTTTGGCGATATCAATACAGCCACGGACATTTTCTCAGGCACTTCCATCACACTTGCTATAACCCGAGGTTTAAATATCCCACACGACTGTATACGCGCACAAGGAGCAACACTGGTGGCAGAGGAACAGCGTTCCTCGTCTTTTGTTTGCCTTGAGGCGAAGGCAAACAAAAGACGATTCAACAGCAGCCGCAAGTCAACAGAAAGGCACTTCGGCTGTATAACAGGACTCCAATTCCATATGATTCCACACAGCGTCTCATGCCGCACACCTCAGGTAGTTCTGCCACACTTTGCTATGATTTGCATAACTCAACATTTAAGTACCTTGCACAAATATAGTCGCACACAAAGCTGAACACTGGTGGCAGAGGAGCGACGTGCCAATGCCATTTCCTGACAACCAAAAGATACTTCAACTGTGGCATTCGAATATTGCCTGCATGTCATACCAACAAAAAACTCATGCCATGTCATTGTTTTTCATTTTGTCTTCTGATGGTCCATGTAGCCGATTTTTGTGGTAGAAATTTTGGTCAGTTAACCTGGGCAGAATGGTCCATGAGCCTGCCTCATTTTCTCCTGATGTTGATTTCATTGTAGGGGAGTGGAGCTTGCGCTCGGTCCGTGTTTCGTGTCCTGTGACCAGGGTCGACTGTAGAAGCCGCAGCACACCGGGCAGCAAATCAAAATTGTGGCACTCCTCCCCCTACGTGCCCCTAGTCATGCGGCAGGGGTGGGGAGGGTGCCAAATTGTTCAATTGGCAAGGCAGGCCCCCTATTGTTATTAAATTTGCTTCACTCCCGAGAGCAGAGCGCATTTAATTTCAATCGTGCGCCTGCCGTGCCTTCTCCCACCACAGCAGCTTGCGGGAGACCTTGACAGATTCCCCTGAGCTGGCGTGACAGGGATCTAATGGCAGGGCAAACCCGGGTGGCCGTCCAGCCCACCCTACCCTAAGGCCGGCTCTGCCTGTGACGCTGCTGGCCTCTCTGCGCTGTGTCGGACGCAGTGTGGGATTTGAACCATAGCTGTGATTGGCAGTGGAGTAACTTTGATAAAAATGTTGGGGGGGACATAACAACTGAAGTAAAGGTGCAGAATGGAGATAGGGCGGATGGTGGCTCTGAGGGATCGTTTCAGCCAAATTGTTCGTAAAACTTTGGTCGAATGGAAGATTTGCCTGAATTCGGTCACTACCATTAGTTCGAAGCCGAAGATACCAAATATGAAGAGCAGGGATTGTGGGGTTGTCCCCCACTCTCCATGTTCTGTATTGTTGGCTTTAGGGATTGCAGGGGTGTCTCTCACTTCCTCAACATAGGAGGCGGGAGACCCAAAAAAATGGGGAAAAAGAAAAAGGGACCCTGCAGCATCAGTTCCGACCCACTTTAGAGGGACAGAACTGACACTGCAGGGTACAGGAGAGGCTGTGGATGGAGAACAAGTAAGTAGGGGGACTTCTGGGTATACTGGCAGTTTGGAGTGGCATGGGTTTGGTTTTTTGTACAGAGGTAAAAAAGTATTTGTGCTGAAAATGACTAGGGTCGATTCAACCGTGAATCATTTTACCTTGGTCAAACAACCCAAATCCCTGAGGGATAACACTAAACTACTAGACCACAAGAGTCCATTGCCGACACTCTGTTATAACTTTCATAAGAATGTTGGCGTATCTTTAAAATTCAATTGGACCCCCACACATTTTCAGCCAGGCCTACCATGCAC
The DNA here is from genome assembly GCF_040938575.1 of Ambystoma mexicanum. Classification (NCBI taxonomy): domain Eukaryota; kingdom Metazoa; phylum Chordata; class Amphibia; order Caudata; family Ambystomatidae; genus Ambystoma; species Ambystoma mexicanum. Next base: position 246,934,012 of record NC_090926.1, on the reverse strand, counting down.
CCAGTGACATAACATTCACAAACTACATTCCACCCAGAACATACAAACAATGCATTATTTATCATTCATTCAGCACAAAATTCAACACAAATATGCTTGCACACACACTCACTCACACACACACAAATGCACCGACTACCTCCATTGACATGCACTGTGTTCACACAACATTTATATGTACATACCCAATAACGCATGAAAACAGTGGCGCAACTTCCATTGAGCAGACCGGGCTTTATCACCCCCTGACCCCTGACATTTTGGACTACGTTGACTTGACCTAGCTGAACTATAAAGCCATGGCAGGAAGGAACTGATTCACAGGAATGTCATTAATTCCCTTGATTTTTCCATTCTTTCAAAGGTAGAAGCCATTGGTTAATGCAGTGCAGTGGGTGACCAAGTATACTTGGTATAGATTTTTAAATGCCAGTTTGGTGAAGATTATTTTTTGCGGCAGGGGGAAAAGTTATACCGGGCTGCCAAAAGCGTGCTTTTAACACAAAATCCCATACAGTTCCTTCTGCACACCTATAACAAAAACTGCTTAATTCAGCTTAATTTCATAGAATTTGCAGAGTAGGACAATTTTGGGTCACAGGTTATCTCGGATTGACTTTTTCCACTCTACTTGGGGAGGATGCACCTTCCGTCATCTTCATTTTGAAATTAGGATGGTGCTTTAGTAGCATCTGAAAAGTGGCAAGACTAATTTTAGAAGCGTTGCAGAGCTGTGGCTTGCCACAGAGAATGCACCAGTTGTTATTGTTAGTGTGTCTTCATACCTGGGGCCTCATCATGAGTTTGGTGGTAGCCCTTAAATGTGGTGGTAGCACTGTTACCGCTGCATTTAAGGGTCCGCCAAATCATGGCTTTGGCTGAGCTCAGGGCTGGGGGGAAATCCGGTGAGAATTTGCTGATTTTCGGTGCGTTCACCGCCGGCAGGAAATCCGCCGGCGGTAGAAGTGTGAAATTTCCCCATTGAGCCCAATGGGGAATGGGGAATTCCCGAATGGGCTCAATAGGGAATGGGCAATTCCCGTTCCGCCAAACCCGTGATCCGGCGCTAATAGCACTGCTGGGTTTGGCGGTAGGGCTAATAACGCCAGCGCTTTTAGCGCCAGCGTTACCGCCCAACCCTTGATGAGGCCCCTGTGGTCTTAATGTGTACTGTGAGCTCTGCTCATATTGTCGAAATGTGACCCACGCCCGCAATAGGGTCAGCCCGCAGCCCAGCCCCCCAACAAACATACACAAATGCAATTAAACATTTTTTTTTTTAAACTTACCTCTGCTCTGCTTTCAAATGCCATCTGGGTCACGTCACGTTAAACCGACCTAACCTCTTTGCATGCATGCGCCTCCAGACACAAACCAGGAAGCTGAATGAGCTTCCTAGTTCCTGTCTGTGTGTCGCACGAAGGTGAAGCCGGAAAAGGACACTCTGCGGAAGTGCTACTGCTAGTGCGACAGCACGGACGCCATGGCCCCACACCACCGAGTTCTGAATTAGCAGTTCAGCACCCTGGCTGCTGACTTTGAGTCAGGTCAGCCAGGGTGAGGGACTGAGCCATGCTGGGCATCCTGGCCCGAATATGTTGCAGCCATACACCAGGCAGCCCAGCATTATCTAATGAGACAGTGCAAGCCTTGCTGGGCACCCCAGCCAAGCTCACACTGTCCAATTACATAATTGATGATTGCAGCCCCATGGCCATCCCTCCAAAAGATGGGGGGGACAAAAAGGCATGCCACAGAAGTTGGGGGGGACCGAACCCCCTGTGCCCCCCTATAATTACGCCCATGGCGATTGGCATGGGTTGGGGGAGTAGCAGCTGTTGCTGGATGCAGGAGAGGTGGTCAGGCACAGCGTGGCTCCAAAGCTGAAACTGACTCCCCAATAAAAGGTGTGCATCAAGCTCTGCGCCTTGTCTGTTTCTTCCCCTGCCTCTGTCTTTACTTCACTCCACAACAGTTGGCGACAAGCGGGAAGGGCCCAGAGTGATCAAATGCCACGCAACACAGTCACCAGATTTCACGGCACCCTTTGGTGGCCAGCCCCATTATTTAAATTGGAAGTCAGCAACTGAAGGAAAGGAGTTACAGGTCAGCGAACAGCGGACCAAGGAAAAAAGGACCTGGTTATTTTGTATCAATCATAGACAGTGAAGGAGCCATGCCACAGGATGGCTGTGCCCTTCTGTGAGAAAGGCGGGGGAACAGGAGATGCACACAATATATATCAAGCAACTGACCGCACATTGATAGAGCAATTTGGTCCTTGCATAAATGTAGTGATGAAGCGTCGTCTGTCTCGTACTCACAAGAACATAATGAAAAAGGGAGAGCTTACGTAGCGACACTGTGCAGATTGGCAAAGAGCTGTGAATTTGGAAGCCTGGCAGATGGTCTCATACGAGATCAAATAGTGAGGTGCACCACTGATAAAAGGATTCAAGAGATATTATCTAATATATAAAGCTAAATGTATGAATGTGTGTGTTTGTTTGTCCGGCCATACAAAATCCACACCGTTGAACCCACGTCAACCAGATTTTGCATGGATTCCCCTTTTATCTGGGGCAAGATCGTAGCCTATGGTAGGATGCAAAAATCTTATATGCAAAAAATATTTGGGATGTGTGTGTGTATGTTTGTCCGGCTATACCAATCCACACCGTTGACCCCACTGCTACCAAATTTTGCATGGCTTCCTCATTTCTCTGGGGTAAGATTGTAGTCTATGTTTGGATGCAAAAAAGAATTCACTCCATAGACACCCTCATTTACTGATGCTCACTCTGATTCACTACATTACACACTCGAAGGAGGCAAAATGTGAAAAAATGTCTAAAGAAAAATGATCCATGTGTTTGTTATTCATTTGAAATGTATTACTACTGTATACGGTTCTAAAGTGTTTATTAAAGCCTTTTTAAAGGGAATTAAAAAATAAATAAAAGATTTTTTTTATCACGCCACATCCAATGTGGGTAATGGCAAGGTTACAGTTTTCTTAAGTTCATTCACGAGAAGAGAACACAATCAATCAATCTTTCTTGGACATTTTCTCAAATGTGCTGAAGCCGTTGAGTGACTGAAACATGCCGCAAAAAAAGCAAACATCACTTGGAAAAGCTCCATCTGATGCAAAGCGAAAATCAATATCAAGATCAAGAGCTTCTGAAACACAAAAACAAACTGCAACATGACTTGCAGACCAGAAGACAAGAGCCACTTTCTCCAGGGCAAATGAGATATCAAAGTAAACTGAAGCAAGACTTGCTGACATCAGGACAAGAGCAACATCCTCCAGGGTACGTGAGACACCAGAGCAAACTGAAGCAAGATTTGCCGACAAGAGCAAGAAATTCCAGGGCACATGAGACACCACTCGATCAGGACACGTGTAACGCTGTGTACTACAGCTAGTTAATGATAAATGAACTCACTTTGGAACACGCTGCAACAATAGTGAAACTGGCAGAACAGTCATCTGCTTTTTCTGTGAGAGTGACAAATGCATCCAAGGGGGAAATCAATAGCATGAGCAGTACGAATCCGAGAGCCCTAAGGGAACCTAAAGAATCAATCAGAGAACGTTCAAAAGGGTGCAAGGGGTGCAATGGAAGACTACTAAACAAACTATAAATAAGTTTAAGTAGATGAGGAACAGAACTGTATGTTTTGTGTGCAGGGACTATGATTACTTTTCAACGAGTGAGTGTTGTCCTGTGAGGAATGTGACATGTGATAAATGCAGGAAATGTGTTCCACTAAAATGTGCAGAAATAGAGTTAATGGTGAGATATTCAGATGATGAATTACATTTTTTCCAATGTTACACAAATGAGCTGTTCATTGCGACTGTAGAAAAAGAGAAAATAGATTCTCCTCGTTGTATGGTGAAAATTGATGGACATGAATTGAGAATTATGCCCCATTCAGGATCCAAATACACAGTGATTGGTGCTGAAACATTCCAGAAGCTGGGGTACAATCTGTCAGAGTTGGCAGAACCTGACATATGCCCAAAAAGATATGGGAAGATGTTGATACAAATTCTAGGCTCAAAGAGGTAAAAATGTACCCCGCTACACTGCGAGTTTTGTATTTAGCAGAAATATGTTTGTCATTGTTTAGTTGGAAACACCAAAATAGTTTAGGGACACTCTTAGGCCCAAATGCCATTGAACCAGTGATGCTTGTGGAAAATGATGTTTGTGGTGAATTTAAGGAAGTTCTTCCCAGTGAAGTAGGGTGCTTAAAATCTTTAGCCACAAGATACGTTTAAAGAAAGGAGTGAAACTGGTTGCCCATAAGGTGAGAGTGGTACCTTCAATGTTGAGTAAACTTAAGGAAGAGCTACGTAAGTTGTGCAAAGGAGGGATAATAGAACCAATTGAAGCTGCAGAATGGGTGTGCCCGGAAGTAATTTCTAAAAAAACAGATGATACAATTCAGATGTGTGTAGAAATTGTATTGCTTTGGCATGCGGCAAAGCACTTTACAACTATAGATTTGTCAAGTGTTTATTACCAAATTGAACTGTATCCAGGTTCAAGGGTACTTACCTCATTTGTAACACCTTTTGGTTCTTATAGATTTCAAAGGATGCCTTCCAGTTTGGCATTGGTGGAAGTCGTTTTTCAGAAGGTGATGGAATATTTGTTTGGAGAGATGGAGAATGTTAAGTGTTTTCAAGATGAAATCCTGATTTTCACATCTGATTGTCATCAACACGATGTGTGTTTGAGGAAAGTACTTAGTGTACTCAAATTGGCAGGGATTACAGTGAAGAAAGAAAAGTGTAAATTTAAGGTCCTAGAAGTGTCATACTTAGGGCATGTTATAAATGACCTGGGTATTAAACTAAACTAAACTAACTAAATATGGTTTTTATAAAGTGCATCACCCACCCAAAGGTCTCAGGGTGCTCAACAGAGACAAAAAACAAACAGAGAAAAACATATAGTCCCAAAAGGGGAAAGAGATCAAGTCACTTGACAGCGACTGGCAGAGTCTTTAGGAATAGCTGGTTTTAACCTAAAATAATAAGTAAGTTTAGACATCAAAAAGAAATATCTTAAGACGTTTTCTGAACAGCTGTAACGTAGTGCATTGTTTAAGATAGAGTTGGAGCATGTTCTAACTTTCTGAAGCCCAGGCAACAAAGCTTCCTCTGCCTAGTTTCCTCAAAACAATGCGTGGTTGAACCAGTAACATCAGACTATTAGAGCGTAGTGCATGCTTTGGTGTGGCTATATGGCTCCTAGACTTCAAATATTCTGGGGCCTTGCCTGAGAGGCATTTAAAGACTATTACTAATCCTTTGAATTTCAGCCGCTGCTCAATACAGAGCCAGTGTAATTTTTTCTGATGTTCTGAAATATGAGTTTGGCGATTCAGACCAAAAACAGCCGGTATTGCTCCATTCTGAATGATATGAAGACACCTGATGTTTCCCTTAGAGGTTCCTATTAAGAGACTATTGCAGTAGTCCAACTTGTTGTTAACTATAGCTGCTGCAATGGATGCTCTATTGACTTCTGACAGATACAGACATATTTGCCATAAGAGATGGGTAAAGAAACTACATGACGACTTAAAGTAGGACACGTCTTTCTGAAATGTAAGATGAGCATCAAAGAAAACTCAAGAGTCTTTACATATTCCAATAGTAGGATGTTATTGCCACCTATTTCAAAGGTCTTATAGCAAGTGTCCATATTTTATATCCTGTGAGGTGTACTAATGATCAACAGCTCAGTTTTTCTGTCGTTAAGGGCAAGAGAGTTTAAAGCCATCCACTTTTGGATTGCATCATATATTTTGTTTATAGCAACCAAGTCATCTTTGTAGATTCCAGATAGTTTAACAACTATCTGGGTGTTATCGGCATAGTTAGCAAATTGTATGCCCATAGATTTGAGTAGGTCGCATAGACATTTAACATATATGTGTTAAGATGGATTTCTGAACTCTGTCCTGGAGGGGCAGAGGTTCAGAAAGCCAGCCTAGTTTCCTGGAACAGGGTAACCTCTGGACAAGCCAGACCAATAAGGGTAGCGATGGCGGCGGTCAAGACTAGGTCTCAAGAGGGGTGAGGGTGACTGAAAGCCAGCAATGAGCACACAAAGCAAGGACGCTTACAAATTACTCCAAGCAGGTGTTATATTAAAAATATACACACATTTATTACAAGGCCTTTGTAACATTGACCATAATAAAGAATCACGGTAAAACCAAGTAAACCAACACATCACAATCAAATACAATATATATACAATTACCGAAGGGTCTAAAGAGTTAGAAGCACGAAATATGCAGACCACCTAGATGGGGAGGAAAACAGGCAGTGCAAGTAATCGTTAGACCCAGTTCGCCTTCAGAGGCCACCTAACTAGAAGGAAGTCCGAGCCCTACGAAGAGTGGAGCCTTGTGCTCAAAAGTACCTGCACACGCCGGTGCCAACGGGCTAAGGGGAGTCTCTTCAAGGAAATCAGGCAGTTCAGAGCGGTGAACAAAGGAGGACGAACCGATCTCCGCTACTCAAGCGCGGCCCCCACTTGTGGGCATAAGCAGAGCGTGAGTGCGAAAAAGGTGTGCTGTTTAACACAGCGAGGAAAAGCTACAGACTACTGCGTTGCTACTCACCGGTCCCCGATGCAGGCAGACCCAGGCATTTGTGATGTCATCTTTGATGTCCTGGGTGTTAGTCTTAGCAGTGCACGGTGGCGGTGCGAGTTTTGGTTGCTTATCTTACCATAACTGCCGAATTTCAGGGGTTTTTCGGTTTTACTTTGAACCATAACGTCCCTTTAACAAAGTTTTTTCCCTGAATTTCATAGCTTTTTAGTAGCGCAACTTAACCATAACGTCCCTTTAACAAAGTTTTTTCACTGAATTTCATAGGTTTTTAGTAGCACAACTTAACCATAATATCCCTGACTTCATATACATGTAACATAGAACATACTAACCCCCTCATAGTGATTTTCATGTCCGCGGACTACCGCCATGTCTGCGGACACATCGAAAATCTGAGCGTGGTGAATGTAAATTTAAATATTGTGCCCCATTTCCCCTTTGAAGTTGGCTCTGAAAAGAGCCTTTGTTTTTTTTTTTTTACAGATGCTTGACAGAAACCTGTTATTTTGTATTTTTTTCTTGTTTTTTTTTCTTACTTTACTCCTAAAATCTTTACATAACCTTCTCCAAAGCAACCCTTACATTCCAAAATAGAAAGGCATTTCCCGTAAAAGATAAAGAAAAGCCATCTTCTTTAAAATTAACAGCATTACTGGCATCAATATTCTCATTGTTACAGAAGAACATACCAGCTCTAAGGATGAAGGCACACATGCCTCGGTTGATGACACACCTAGCAATGTTTTGCTGAGGACAAAAAACTGAACTATTGTCCCATATTGCCCTAGGTAGTAATCCAGAAAAAATTACTTTCACATTTGGAAGGATCTTCATTACGGCTTGAACCAAGCGTTCCAAATCAGCCAACAAAGTAGGGGTACTGACGTTTTCCCAAATGGAAAGCACCATAGTGCAAAACTACCACATGCGGACTGTTCATCGTGGCCATATCCTCACAAACTTGTACAATTCCCTGTACATTGCAATCAGGCACAGTGCTCCACACCACCTCCACTCCTTTCACATCAAAGTTCTTTGCAACATGCCTGCATTCAGCGTACTGCTGTAAACCATGCACAAACATATCTCCGAGCACCAACACCCTGACTTTCTCCACTTCTGCCATCTTCACCACACACAGTCTCTTTCAACACAAATCCACAACCTCGACATCTGATTGGCTGATCCGTACAGTCTTCTTTCCATGTTGGATTTCCTGGAAAAACCCGGATGTAGCACGCCCTGTCCACGAACAGCCGCGGTGTCCGCGGACGGCGTCCACTTTACTCTCTGTGCCATTCCCTCATTGCATACAGCTAAGCAATCACACAATACGAATAACGTCCTCAGAACACCCCCATTTTGTGAATTTTTGAACATTTCAGGACAATTATCATTTCTTTATTGAACATATTAACATTACAAATATTATACTTTCATCTTGTACTCTGCACACAATGCTATGTTTCTCCATTAGTAGCTCAGTATACTAGATAGAATCCCATAATACAATGCTATTTATATCAATGCATCGTTCAAAGCACTAATAACGGTATGATATTTATTGCAATATCCTTGACACTTTTTTCGCAACATTATAATAAAAATCCCTAGTACACAAATTCCATGAAAAGTACATACACATGTGATGTCATCAGTGATTTCATCAATGACATTTGCGATGTCATCTTTGATGTCCTGGGTGTTAGTCTTAGCAGTGCACGGTGGTGGCGGGAGTTATTTTTCATAGCTTACCATAACTTGCGATTTTCAGGGGTCTTTCGGCTGTACTTAAAACCATAACGTCCTTTAAACAAACTTTTTTTAATATCACGCAAAAAATATACAAACATGGTGTGCAAAAACCAACTTCTCACAGACGGCTTTACACAGAATGTTGCAAAGTAAGAATTTATGCTCATTCACAGTGAAGGTCAGCTGCTTCAATTTTTTTCTCGGGCCCCGGAGAGGCTCACGAAGCGGACTATAAGGTTGTATTGTGTTTTGACCTTGACAGACAGAGATTGTGATGAAAGACTTCTCTTGAAGGAGTGTTGCTAAAATGTAAGAGAAGATAAGGATGAAATTTATTAAACGAAACCACTTTTATATATTATATCACTATGCGAAAGATCGTTGGCACACGCGGAGTCGTATTTTGGGACTGCACCACTCGTAGACAATGGAAATTGCAATTGTACTGTAAGTAACCCTTTAGATTATTTTATACCAAATGTAATTACAATAGCGTAGCATTAAAGACCGCTCAAGTTGAACTTCGTTGAAAGTGGCATAATGTTTTCTACCGCGCACTATCACCGCCGAATTGATCCCCTGTTGTTTAGAGGGCTCTGAAAAAGGCAGACGACACAGGGTGGGTTAATACAAATAATTTAACCTGTCTATAGGCTGTCAAGCGCTCTACTCGCTGTGCCACTTCACTGTAGCCTGTCAAATGGCACAGCGAGTACAACGCTCGCTTTGACATCCGTGCACAGCTTGCTGACGCAAGTTCGAATCCCGGCAAGGCCAAACTCAGCCTTTCATCCTTCCGTGGTCGATAAATGAGCACCACACACCGTGGTTAATAATAAGCACCGCTTAGATACCTCACGGTTCTTAGCGCTATATGAATGGGAAAATATTATTATTTTATTATTAACATACTCCGTTGCACTATCTTCGATAGCAAATAGTTTCACGCCCTAATAAATAAAATGATGATTTTTAATGAAGATCGGCTGGTGAGACTAATTTATGTTTTTTAAAACAGGTATGTGGCCCCATTTTGCCTATGTCACGATTTACAGACTCCAGCGGATGGGGTCTTCAACTGCCAGTTGCAGGTCCAAATATGCAACTTCATGACCCTCACCATTTTATGGGACAATCGCCAAGGACCAATATGCCCTTACGCAGTACTAGCGGCTACAAACAACATACCAACCAATAGGGTGGTCTAATGGCTCGTTTTTGCAGCAACCTTCCGATTATCAGAGCGACCATTTACTGCTTTTATCATAAACCAACAGCCTATCTACCGCAAAGGAACAACGCGTGGCTCCAAATAAACTTTTGCTGATCGACAGCAGAGACAATAGCAAATCGCTGAATATTCACTAAACATTTCATGTGAAATAAATGTACTTTACCAAATGTACAATCCTGCTGTTTACTTTTAAACCACAATTTCATATTCCGAATTGTGGCGCACTGAGTTGTAAGCTGATCTAACACCCTCTGTACCGCAAAGGAACATCGCATGCCTCAACATGAACTTTTGTGGATCGACAACAAAGACAAATGCAAATTTCTGAATATTCTCTAATCATTTGCTGTCAAATAAATGTACTTTACAAAATTTACAATCTTGCTGTTTGCTTTTAAATCACTGTTTCATATTCCGAATTGTGGCGCGCTGTGTTGTGACATAATATGTGTTGTCTTCCGGGTTCTGTGTAAAGTCACTTAGGACTAGAGAGGACTGGGCGCGTTTGATGACGCACCCTGTAACATCACGGAGAGAGGCGGGGAATATGAATGCTTTGATAATATCAGGTTTAGGGGCGTGAGATATGATTTAGTGTCGCAAAAGCAAGTCAGCCAGGTCAATAGCGTCATTCATAGGATTATCACATAATGTCGGCGCACACCAGCCGGATTTATCGTTTCTTTAGTGGACAAAAAGTCGGTTGACGCCCATAGGAAATTGTACTATTAGCGGACAAAAGGAGTGGTTTTAAAACACTTTCACCCTGACAACGAACAATACAAACAACGTTCTCAGAACACCCCCATTTTGTGTAATTGCAACCATTTCGAGACACCGCGAGTGTTCTTAGAACACATTCAACTAGACAGATTACAATACGGACAGCGTCCTGAGGACACCCCCAGTTTGTGTATTTAAGAACAATTAAGTACACCGCGAGTGTTCATAGCTCATTTTTACCTTCCTTGCGAACAAAAATGACACATACTCCATCCTCTAAACACCCCACCGGTTAGTTTATTTACAAAATGTCAGAACAGCCGTGTTCTCCGCGGACAAATCGAACGCAACAAAAACATCTAGCACATAAATAAAATACAACTTTGAACCTATCTCATACTCCCCCATCCTCCCCAAAGACTTTTACACACCAACACACTCTACTAAATACACATTTTGAACAAACTTTCACTGCCCTGTCCGCGGACGTCCGCAAATGCAAGATGGCGGGCGCGACAGAAAATCTGACGCGCATCACGCACCACGCCACCCAATCAGCAAACACGTTGCATGTCCGCGGACATGACGCAAGCCGCTGGGCCAATCAGGGTGCTGTCGGCGGAGCGAACAGGGAAGTCCGTCCGCGAAGCGAACACAGATATCACTAATTTTTGTGCCTTACATTTTGGTCATTTTTTAAAAAAACTACTGGACGGATTTACACCAAATTTGCAAAAGCATGCTTTCGGGACCAGGCCGCCGCTCCTGCCGCAAATTTGGTGTAAATCCGTCCAGCAGTTCGGGCTGTAGCCGTGCGCAAAGTTTTTTCCCCATTCAGTCTATGGGGAAAAAAAAAGTTTTGGGACCCCCCCCTATAACTTTTCCCCCCCTGGACGAATCCTCACCAAACTCTGCAAAAATATTCAGAGTGGGCCATATACTTTTTTTGCAAAGTCTGGTGAGGATTCGTCCAGGGGGAGCGAAGTTATAAGCCGCCCAAAAAGTGCTCTTCCTATGGAAACACCAACTTAACCATAACTACATGGCCGCTACTGCGGGCATGTAATATATTTATATATATAATGGGGGTTTCGGGGGGGTTCCCCCCCGCATATATGTAACAAGTGACCTTCACAATTCGGTCAATTGTGCAAAGGTCAATTGTAATTCGAACAATTGTAGTTCGAACAATTAGTATACAACCGAACAGACATCCCAGCCCACGTCCTGGAGGCTCACAACAGGCCTGTAGAAGCCCGCGAAAGCATCTTTGTTTCGCGGGAAAGTACATGCCCAAATAAGGATGGCCCTGGGTCGGCTCGACCTGGGGAAGGTGAAGGGGCAAGACGGTCAACGGACAGGACAAAGAACCTCGTGGCATGGCCATTTTGGAAGCCAGGCCACCCATTTTGGCCAAACGTGAGAAGTGCGGTTAACAGGGCAAAAGGGAGTTCAAAACACAAAGAAACGATCGCTGCCACCAGTCCCGTCCGTGACATACTTGCACAGTTCGTTATAAATCCATCGAGAGTTACTAGGGCCTGTAGAATGACTAGAGACCCAAGAGCGCGGTAATGTAAGTTACGGTGCACTCTTGTGCCATGTTGCGCAAAAGCTGCAACATGAGAAACGAACTACGGAAAACTATGTTTCCCGGTACTGACTGTCTTAAGGGCATGTCAGTTTCCCCGTAAGAATGGAGCGAAAGCCCAGAGGAGTGCGGCGGAAGACTGCGCTTCTCTGGCAAAGTCTAGATCAGGGTGTAAAACAACAGCAAAAAGTTTGGGGGTTCCCACATGGAAGGAAAATTGCCTACAATATGAAATCTTTCCTAACACTCGCCCTCCCAGACTAAGGACAGGGGGAACTAATCCACCCCTGGATGAGTCTCTCGTTCAGGTCGGTTAAACATTCTGGACAACCCATCAGCATTGCTATGTTGGACACCTGGCCTATGCTCAATAGTGAAGTCAAAGCCTTGTAGACTTATGGACCACCTAAGCAACTTTCGATTCTCTCCCTTCATGTTCATCAGCCACTTTAAGGGTTTATGGTCAGTTTGCACAGTGAAGTGGGTCCCATAGAGGTAGGGCCTTAGCTTCCATAGGGCCCACACAACAGAGAAGCATTCTTTCTCTACTGTGGACCTTCTGAGCTCTCTGTCCTTAAGCTGGCGACTAATGAAACCAATAGGGTGTTCCTTACCCCTCTGATCTACTTGTGATAGTACAGCTCCTATCCCAGTGTCAGAGGCGTCTGTCTGCACAATAAAAGGTCTTCGATAATCAGGGGCCCTGAGGACAGGGGCCTGGCACAAGGAGTCTTTTAAGCTGTTGAAGGCCTTCTCACACTCGTCGGTCCAAGTTACCTTCTTGGGTTTCTTCGGAGTGGTGAGGGCAGTCAGAGGGGCAACTATGGTGCCATAGTCTGCCATGAAGTTGCGGTTATACCCAGTGAGTCCTAAGAAGGCTCTCACTTGGGTCTGTGTAGTGGGGGTAGGCCAGTCCTGTGCTGCTTGTACTTTACTGGGAAGAGGCTGTATCCTCCCTCCACCTACTTCATGTCCAAGGTAAACCACTGAGCCTTGTCCAATCTGGCATTTACTAGCTTTTATGGTCAAGTGTGCTTTCTGAAGAGCCTGTAGCACAATCCCGAGGTGTTTCACATGGTCTTCCCAGGTGGCGCTGAAAACTGCTATATCATCCAGATATGCAAGACAGAATTCATCCAACCCATTCAACACATGATTCACAAGCCTCTGGAAAGTGGCAGGTGCATTCTTCAACCCGAACGGCATTACCCTGAATTGGTAAAGACCGCCTGGAGTAGAAAACACAGTCTTCTCCTTGGCATGTTCTGCTAAGGCTATTTGCCAATAGCCCGCAGTGAGGTCAAACATGCTGAGGTACTTGGAGGCACCCAAAGTATCCACCAGCTCATCTGTTCGAGGCAAGGGGTGTGCATCTGTCTTGGTGACAGCATTCAGAGCACTGTAATCCATGCAGACCCTTAATTCAGAAGTGCCTGCTTTTGGAACAAAAACCACAGGGCTGGACCAAGGACTACTAGAGGGTTCAATCACCCCAAGATCTAACATTTTGTTGACCTCTGTCTTAATGTAAGACCGTACTTTGTCTGACATCCTGTATCCTCTACTTTTGGTAGGAACGCTGTCTCCTGTGTCTATGTTATGTTTGCACCGAGGTGTCAAACCAGGGGACTGCGAAAACAGGGGATAAAATTGCCTCAGCAAACTTTTCACCTCAGCCTGCTGATCAGAAGTCAGTTGAGGGGCCACTCGGACACCCTCAAAGGAGCTATCTGAAGGATAGCTATCTATTCAGATAGATAGAACAGGTCGGGGAGAGGTTCAGACTCCTCTTCCTCAACATCTGAAGCCAGTAGCAGTGCTGCGATTTCGACTCTTGGGACGAAAGCCTTCAGCCTATTTACATGCAACACTTTTGGAGCCTGTCCAGGCCTTCCAAGGTCCACTATATAGTTGACCTCACCCAGGGGCTCCACCACTGTATAAGGGCCTGACCATTTGTCCTGTAAAGCTCTAGGCCTTATGGGATTCATGATCAGGACTTGCTTGTAAAGTTGATGAGGGAAGCTTTCTGGTCGTACCAATGTTTCACCAGCGCTTGTCCTGCCTTCAACTTGTCACTAGCCAGACCCATCAGAAGTACCATCCGTTTTCTGAGCCCTAACACATAGTCGACTACGTTGGTAGTAATAGGGGGAGTGGGCATCTCCCATCCCTCCTTGACTATGGCTAAGGGTCCCCGCACAGGGTGACCAAACAGAAGTTCGAAGGGGCTGAAGCCAACACCCTCCTGTGGTACCTCTCGGTAGGTAAACAGTAAGCATGGTAAAAGAAGATCCCATTTTCTTCTCTGAGGTTCTTCCAGAGCCCCAATCATGCTCTTTAAAGTTCTGTTGAAACGTTCCACCAGACCATTGGTCTGGGGGTGATATGCAGAAGAGAACTTGTAGGTGACCAAACATTCTTTCCACATAGCCTGCATATACTTTGACATAAAGTTGCTGTCTCTGTCAGACACAACCTCTTTAGGGAAGCCAACCCTAGTAAAGATGCCAAGTAACGCTTTTGCAACTGACTTGGCAGTTACAGTTTTCAATGGGATGGCCTCAGGATATCTGGTAGCATAGTCGACTAGCACCAGGATAAACCTATTGCCTGAGGATGCTTGCGTGTCAAGGGGACCAACGATGTCGATCCCTACCCTTTCAAATGGTATTCCCACAACTGGGAGTGGTGCCAATGGAGCTTGGATTGTTGAGCCCCTCTTACCAGATAACTGGCAGGAGGCACAACTCCTACAGTGACTTTCTACTTGCACCCCCATCTTGGGCCAGTAGAAGTGCATGGATAACCTTTGCTTGGTCCTCTTTTTTTTTTTTTTTTTTTAAACTTCTATTTATTCGTTTTTCAAAAAAGAGAGAAACAAACATCAATGAACATAAACAGTAACATACTTATAAACTACGACCCATCCCTCCCACCCTCCCCCCCGTGTTGCAGCACCTAAGAGTCACTTCTCATTCTCTTCACCCCCGGGCCTCCATCGAATCGTATATGTCCAATAATTTTAGTCTCTGTGGACACCATTGGGCTTTAAAGTCGCCTTTTAAGAATTCCAGGGTCACCCCCCAGTCCGCGTAAAAAGAGCCCAATTTATCCTCTGCAGCATAGGAGGCCCACTCCAATGAGACTATATCCCATAACTTTCTCAGCCACTCCTGCTCTGTCGGGATCGCAGCCCCCTTCCACCTCTGCGCAATGAGAGAAAGAGCTGCCAGTATGAATATCACCCTAGCTTTGCTGCAGCCCCGTCCGGTCTCCTCTACCCCCACGCCCTTCTCCCTCCCAGTCTTCCCCAGCAATATCTCGCGTGGGTTTCGGAGGGGGCCTCTGAGCAATTGGCTGTCTTAAGATCGTCCCAGAAGGGCTGTATAACAGGGCAGTCCCACCAGATATGTGTAGCTGTGCCCCTATCCCCACATCCCCTCCAGCATTCTCCTGAAACGGCGGAGTTCATTGCATGTAGGCGGGCGGAAGTGTAGTGCCAACCCACCAAGCATTTGTACCACATCTCCCTAACCTGGATCGCTTTCGCTAGCTTGGGTATCCGTGCCCATAATCTCTCCCAGTCTGCCTGCTCCATGCTGACCCCTGTGTTATTCTCCCACTTTGTCATATAGGTCCACTTGATGCTTGGGTTACCCCTCTCAAGTTGTCGGTATAGGTCCGAGACTAGTCCCTTTGTGCCCCCGTGAGTTGCTAAGAACCTTTCAACGTGGGTCAGATCTCTTGTCGCCGCCTGCCTAACAGCCGGAGACATCACCCAGTGGCGAATTTGAAAGTATCGGTGCCTCTCTCTTTCTCCCACACCAAATTCATTTTTACATTCCACAAACGATTTCACTCTCTCACCACTGAACATGTCCCTCAGTGTCCTGCAACCCCCCTCCTCCCAAGCCAGAAACGCTCCCTTTTCCATCCCTGGGGTAAAATCCCCGTTCCGGAAGATAGGGGTGAACGGCAAAGGAAAAGACGAGATCCCCCCTTTTAGCACAGACCGATCCGAGCAGTCAACCACATTTTTCGTGATGTCGCTCAAGTAGATGTGTGAGGGGCGTAGCCGTCGCGGGAGCCAGAGAACCTCTCCCAGATGATGCCTCGCCACCGCCCTGTCCATCCTCACCCAGTGTTTTAAGTTTTCTTTTTTTGAAAACCATTCCCTAATTATCCTGAGCTGTGCTGCATCGTGATATCGGCGGAAATCGGGGAAGGCCAAACCCCCTCTATCTCTGGAGGCAGTGAGCAGCTGCCTGGATATACGAGCTTTCCTCCCCCCCATACGAAACCCCGTACCAACCTATCCAGCCTCTTAAAGAACGTTTCAGGCACCCTCAGTGGGATGGCTTGGAAAAGGTAGAGGACCCGGGGAAGAACAACCAACCTCAGCACCGCCCCCCGGCCCAGCCAGGAGATCGGAAGGGTCCCCCATCTCCGCAGGTCTTTCTGGATTGCTAAAAGCAGGGGGTCATAATTCGCTCCAATCCAGCCAGCCAGTGAGGGGGTGATCCTAACTCCCAAGTACCGCAACCCCGAGGGGCTCCACCTGAAGGGGGACAGGTCCCTTAGCCCCCGTGCCTCCTCCTCCCGCAGGGAAAGATTCATAAGTTCCGATTTCTGGAAATTGACCCGCAGGCCTGATGCCTCACCGAAGGAGGATAATAGTGCTATGCAACCTTGGAGGGACTCTCTGGGGTTAGTAAGTGTAAGCAACATGTCATCTGCGAAGGCCGCGATTTTATGTTGTTCCCCACCAAAAGGGATCCCCTCGATCTCTGTTGTCTGGCGGATCGCCAGTAGGAGGGGTTCCAGATAGATCGCAAACAGCAATGGGGAGAGGGGGCACCCCTGTTTCGTCCCCCTCTGAAGCCTAAAAGGTCTAGATACCTCTCCGTTAACCAGAATGCGTGAAATGGGATTTTTATAATTAGCGGCGACCAGGTTGATAAAGCCCTCACCAAGCCCCATCTTCTCCATCGCCCGGAACAGGAAGGCCCACTCAACCCGGTCAAACGCCTTCTCGGGGTCAAGCGCCAGAAGGATCGCCGGGGTACCTGTTTTGCGGGATTTCTCAACAAGATGCGCCACCCTTCTGATATTATCCGCTGTTTGCCGTCCCAAAACAAACCCCGACTGATCCTGATGGATCAGAGTTGGAAGATGTTTTTCCAGGCGCCGTGCCAAAACCTTGTGAAAATGTTTGCTTCGGTGTTAATAAGAGCAATAGGGCGATACGAGGTACAGTCCTCCGGGTCTTTTCCTGCCTTATGAATAAGGGTGATCTTAGCTTCCTCCATCGTCCGGGATATACCGCCCTCTTTATTAAACGCATTAAACAGCTGCGTCAAGTGTGGGACCAGGAGGTGAGAAAACTTTTTATAAAAAGAAGCAGGATAGCCGTCAGGGCCTGGTGCCTTATCACGAGGAAGAGCGGCAATAACAGCCCTCACCTCGTCTTCCGCAATGGGGCGGCCCAGCTCCTCTGCCACTTCCCTGGATACCCGCGGGAGAGGCAGGCCCTCCAAAAATCCCCCCTGTAGACGAGGGGGTGGACCCTGGGAGGAGTACAAGGCCTCATAGAATTCCGCGAATCTCTCCCTTATCTCATCGTTCCGGGTAAGACGCCCACCACCTTGATCTTTCAGTGCGGTAACGGCCCTCCGATCCCTTTGTCCCCTCAACAGACGAGCCAGCAGGGTGCCCGCTTTATTGGCCTTAGCGTAAAATGTTTGTCTTGTTCTGAGCATAGCTTCTTCCGCCCTCTTATTCCGCAGAATCCCCAGTTGGCCCTCCGCCAGCCTATATGCCTTGAAGGCTCTCCTCGTGGGAGTGATCCGAAGTTGGGCTCTGGCGACCTCCACCTCTCCCTCCAGTTGGGCCTCCAGGCCCCTGAGCCGCTTATTCCTTTCCGCCTGTAGGGCGATAAGATCCCCCCTAAGAGTCGCCTTAAAGGCGTCCCACCTCGTACCCAAGCTTGTATCGGAGGGGGGATTGTTCCCGAAAAATTCTTGAATCCTAACTTCTAGCTCACTGCAAATCACGGGGTCTCTCAAAAGCCCGTTCGGAAATCTCCAGCTCCACACCCCTGGCCTACGTCTCCCCAGCTTAAGGACCATCTCTACGACCCTGTGATCCGCTACCCCCAGGGGCCCCACCTCCACCGCCTTCACCGCCCCCACCAGACTAGCCGATACCCAAATGTAATCAATTCGGGATTGTGTCCTATGTACATCAGACAGGAAAGTGAAGCCCTCCTCCCTCCCCCGCAGCGACCGCCAGACATCCCGGAGGCCAGCCCCCTTCCATCTCTCCCTCAACTGGGAGGAGGCCACTGCCCCTCCCCCCCCCCCGTCTCCACTCCTGGAACGATCCCCAACTCTGTCCCAGGCAATGTTGAAATCCCCCAACAACACCACCTGGCCCCTAGCGAAATTCTCAATAATGTTTAAGAGCTCCCGTAAAAACTGGTCCTGACTCACGTTAGGCGCATATATGGACCCAATAGTGTAGCGTGAACCCAATATGGTCCCCTTAACCAACACGAACCTCCCATCACTATCCCTCAGAGCTTCCTGGAGCTGAAAGTCCGTGCCTCTGCCAAAGGCGATGGCCACCCCCCCTTTTTCGTGGGGCCTGACGCAAAGTAAATCTGGGGAAAGCCCTTAAGTCGCAGCCGGGCTTGATCTCGTTTCCTCAGGTGGGTCTCCTGAAGGGCTAACACGTCCGGTTTATGGGATCTAACAAAATGCTCCAGCTTTGTACGCTTAAGGGGGGAATTGAGCCCCCTCGCATTATGAGTTTGCCACTTGAAGGAAACAACTGGACATCACGACGTGTCCGCCGTAACTTGCACCCTGAGGCATCGGGAGAATGCAAAAAAGAAAAAGAAAAAAAAAAAAAAAAGGGGGGGGCCTCACCCCCAACCACGCTTCCCTTGGTGTGGCTCTGTAAATGCCAGGCTCGTAGGGTGATTCTCCCATGATAAGTGCTGCAGATACCCACCTCCCTCCCTCCCCCCTCAACACACCCCCCTTCCCCAGTCCCACAACTAACACCCCTCCCCCACCCTCCCCACAGCCTACCCAACCCCAACTCGGGAGGCCTCCCGCATGTCCCCTCCCCCTCCCCCGGACTCTCTCGTCCTTGCATGATCCAAGAAGTGCATCCCCGCCCCCTCCCCTTTTCCAATCATAGCCAACTTCCCAACACCCCCTTTCACATCCTCCTCCCCCTCGTGTCAGCCACATCCACTGTATCAGCTGGAAGTCCCCCGGTCCGGGGACCCCCCCTCATCTCCTCCCCGAGCGGGCTCCACTCTCCCCTCCTGCGGACGCTTCCGCGCCGACTTCTTCTTTACGTTGGGGCCCACTGTGGACCACACCCACGGCCTCGCCCCATCCCCCGGAGCGGGCCGATCGCACACGGCGTCCCCCCCGGAGACTCCAAGATCCAGGTGAATAATGTTCGCCGCCTCCTCTACACTGGTGGCCCTTCTTTGGGCGCCCTCCCATTCGAACACTAACCCAAACGGGAAGGTCCACTTATATTTGACATTCTTTCTTGAGAGTTCTTTCAGCACTGGGCGCATCGCCCTCCTCTTCACCAAAGTACTGTTAGCCAAGTCCTGAAACAAGGAGATCTCCTGTCCCTTATAGTGCAGAGGTTCGCGAGACCTTGCCGCCCGTAGAACCGCCTCTTTTTGGGCGTACCGAGATTATGCTGCCAGCACATCACGCGGCCTGGCGCCCGGGCCGCGGGGAGGTCGGCCCACCCTGTGTACTCTGTCCAACTCTATAGCCGCGGGGTCTTCCCCTCCCAGCAGGCCCATAAAAAGTCTTTGCACCTCTCCCTTCAGCTCCCCATCTGTTACGGACTCCGGGAGTAGCTTTACCCTTATATTGACCCGTCTCGATCTGTTTTCCAAGTCCTCCAGTTGGATTTCTAGGTTGCGGGTCGCTAGGTCCAGGCGATCAATCGCTTCCCCGTTGGCCGTACCGTCCTTTCCCAATTCCTGTAGGCCTCTTTCCAGTATATCGGTTCTCTCCCCTAACTGAGCCACCTCCTGCTTCAGTTCCCCCAGGGCCATATTTAGGTCCGACCTCAACAGCTGAAATTGGTCCTGGAAGGCTTTGGCTAGAGTTTCTCCTAAGGCGTGCATCTCACCCCTGAGATCCCTCCTGGTCGGGGGCTCCCGGTCCTCCGCCTCTCCGGGTACTTTGGGGGGCTTGAGGCGCTCGATGTCCCCCCCGCTGTCGCCCCTAGCCTCCATTGCTGCTGACCACAATGAGGGGAGGGTGCTCAGGGGGTCCCCCTCTCTCAGACCAGTGCGCGGCGCCCTGCCCCTGGACTTTGCGGGCATCAGGTCACACCCGGGGAGCCCGAGGGATCAAAAAAAAAAGGGGGGGGATCTGCCAGGGAGCGCTCCTCAATTCGCCCACAACACCTTTACTGGGCGCCACCTGGGGCCGCCCGCCGGTTCCAATTCCGCAGTAAGGAGGGGCGACCGCTCGCGAAAACAAGGGCGGGGGGCCCCACCCCCCCAGCACTGCTCCCACCACCTCTCGAATGGCAGAGGCCCGGCCAATGGGTGGCTCCCCCCCGGGGTCCCCCAACCCCAGCCTCGGGGACCAAGCCTCCACTCCGTGGGTCTGGTCAAATATGGGGGAGGAGGGGCCCCCCGCTTCAACTCTCCGTCCCCGGGGGGGGGCGCCCGCTCCTCACCTCTCTGCCGATGAACCGGAGGCCCCCAACTCTCCTCCAGGGGCCTCCCCACAGGCGGATCCCCAGCGGCACACGCTGCTCCTACTCCGGATGTGGGACGCTTCTCTGCTTCTCCTGCGCGGCTGCGCGAGGCCTCTCCAGAAGTCCCTCAGCCTCGTACCGCCGGCGGCGGGTGCGTCCCTCTCTTCGGGGCTCCCCTCCTCCGCAACAGCCTCTCTACGCAGGTCGGCACGCCCCCGTCCGCTGTTCGCCCGTACAAGCCTCCTCCGCACCTCCGCCGCGGCCGCCCGAGTTCCTGGGGCCTGCAGCTCCGCGCCCGCAGCCGGCTCGCGCGGGCTCTTTCAGCTGCCGCCGCCTGCCGAAATCACAGGATCCACGGCACCCGCCGCGTCGGTCCGCAGTGCCGCCGGTTCTCCAAAGCCCCCTACGTCTTCTGACACCGCGCGGGGCCTCCAGGGGGTGGTGGATCCCTTTGAAAAGGCCTCGGGGTGCGGGAGCTGCCGTCGGCGCGTCTAGTCGCTGCCGGTGGCCATCTTGAATCTGCTTGGTCCTCTTAATACCAAGGTGACCAGCAAGGGGCACTTCATGCACCAGCTGCAGGAGGAAGGGTCTTACAGCAAGGGGAACCACCAACCTCCCATGGTCTCCTTCTGTAGACTCTGTGGGCTCACTGTACAGGAGTCCACCTTCCCAATAAATCTGATGCTTCCCAGGAGGTTCGCCCTCAAGCTGGGAGCAGGCCTGTCTCCTTAGGCCTTCCAGAGATGGGCACTCACGTTGGCCTCTACTGGATTCTTCCCCGTCAGGACCACCTTCTACTAACAAGTCGTTTAGTTCAGGATGGTCATTGGGGTCAAATACTTCAGGTATCGCCGCCTCCTCGTCAGGTCCGGGCGATTGACCAACTTCCTCCACCGCAGTGGTAGGTGAGTTCGGGGGAATATGTTCTTTCCCTCGTTTTGATTTTCTTACTCCTTTAGCCTTGGGTTTCCCCTTTGGCTGGGGCAGTGCATTGGTCTTGGCCAATGCTGCCCGTGTTTGAGACCGTGTGCAGGGTCTGTCAGCAGTGTCTCCTACGAGCCCTAAAGCTCTGAGATCGTTGCCCAACAAGACCTTTCCTGGGACGTTTCTCTGAATGCTCATTGGAATCCTGACTGCTGTACCATTTAAAGTAAGATTTACAGGTATTACTGGAAACATGCGAGGTGGGCCGTCAGCCAACTTAGTGGGCATCAGAGTAGCTCTGGCAACTTTCTCTGAGTCTACCAAGGTAGAATCCACTACAGTTCGACTGCACCCACTATCCCTAAGAGCTGGAGTATCTACTCCATTGATCAGCACACTGTCTTTAAAGTAGTGTTTGGTGTTATCTGGAACCCTAGCATAAGCCTCTGCAACTTTAGGCTCCCAGGAACCTAGGGAAACTAAAACGACCTCAGCTTCTATCCCACTGGGGAAGGAGTCTGTGGAGAAGGATGCTCCTGTAATCTCTTCTTCCTCGTAGGAGGAGAAAGCCAGATTAGCGGAGTGGACCCCCAAAGGTTTAACCTTACACCGGGGATCCCCTTCACGTGGTCAGTTGCTCCACAAGCAAAACAAGATCCATTGGGTCTGTTTACATAGGGAGGCTTATTATAACCAGAGTTCTGTTTCGGAGGCTGACCTCCACTACCCTGTGAGTTCTCTTGTGTCTAATCCTTATGTTTCTTTTTGTGGCCCTTTTGAGAAGAAGATTTATCAGATTCTCCACCCTCCTTATCTTTGGACTTTTTCCCTTCCTCCTGCTTACCAGGATGAGTTTTGTCCTTATGGGACACTCGATGTGACAACCATAAATCTGCTGCAATGGCAAGCTTCTTGGGATCTATCTCCTTTGAATCTGCCAAATGCTGCTTAAGCTCAGGGGAAGAAGATGCAAAAATATGTTCCAGCATGACAAGACTTATCATACCTTCAAAGGTAGAAACCTTATAACCTTCGACCCAGCCAGTCAAGTTTTTTAAGGATTCGGTTACATAAGATACCCAAGTACCACCTTCTTTTTTCTTATACACGCGGAATCGTTTTAAATATTGGGCAGGAGTCTTTCCAAACTTTAAAATGAGAGTTTGCTTCAACATTGCAAAATCTGCTCGCTCAGCCTTTTACATTTCCATAATGGCACTGCAGCCAGAATGGGGCAGTCTGCTGAGTAACCAGGCAATTTTATCAGCATTGTCAACTTGTTGAACTTCACATGCATACTCATATGTATTCAGCCAGTCCCTAATGTCATTCTTTTCGTCATACACACTGAGCAGATCTTTTGGAAACCTTGGATGAGAGGAGGCCCCAGACCCATGTCCAGGACCCTTGGATCCATTTGCAACCTGAAGCTTGGCCAGTTCCAACTGGTGATCCCTGTATTTCTGTTTTTCTGCCTGTTCGATTTTTAGTTGGGCCATACTGAAATCAAGCTCCTTCTGCCTAAACAGCAGCTCTTGCTTCTTGAATTCAGGCATGGCCTCCCCATCGACACTGGCAGAGGAAACATTAGACATCTCATCCTCCCTGTCCTCATGGTCGCGGTGGACCAGTGCAGCGGCAGAACTGTCAGTTCTACCAGTGAGAGCAGCCCCACCTCCTTCTGCACTGTCCTCGGAAGCTATAGCGTCAAGCTGAGCTTCTTGCCACGCCACAAATCTTTGGATCATATCCAATTTGGTGCCTTGAGAGGAGACACCTCTCTCCGCACACATCTTTTTCAATGTTTCGGATTTAGAAGCATTTAAAGTTAACAAGGTATTTGTTTCCATACTGTTAGATAGGACTATGGCCTTTTAAAAGTTATACTACGACAATTCACTACGTGTCCTGGTAGGAATAACTTGAAATGCCTTTGCTCGTGCGCAACACTGGATACCTTCAGTCGTATCCCACCGCTGCCACCAATTTGTTAAAATGGATTTCTGAACTCTGTCCTGGAGGGGCAGAGGTTCAGAAGGCCAGCCTAGTTTCTTGGAACAGGGTAACCTCTGGACAAGCCAGACCAATCAGGATAGCGATGGCGGCAGTCAAGACTAGGTCTCAAGAGGGGTGAGGGTGACTGAAAGCCCGCAATGAGCACACAAAGCAAGGACGCTTACAAATTACTCCAAGCAGGTGTTATATTAAAAATATAGACACATTTATTACAAGGCCTTTGTAACATTGACCATAGTAAAGAATCACGGTAAAACTCAAGTAAACTAACACATCACAATCAAATACAATATATATACAATTACCGAAGGGTCTAAAGAGTTAGAAGCACGAAATATGCAGACCACCTAGATGGGGAGGAAAACAGGCAGTGCAAGGAATCATTAGACCCAGTTCGCCTTCAGAGGCCACCTAACTAGAAGGAAGTCCGAGCCCTACGAAGAGTTGAGCCTTGTGCTCAAAAGTACCTGCACACGCTGGTGCCAACGGGCCAAGGGGAGTCTCTTCAAGGAAATCAGGCAGTTCAGAGCGGTGAACAAAGGAGGACGAACTGATCTCCGCTACTCAAGCGTGGCCTCCACTTGTGGGCAGAAGCAGAGCGCGAGTGCAAAAAAGGCGTGCTGTTTAACACAGCGAGGAAAAGCTACGGGCTACTGCAGGAGGGAGACCGGTTCCTAGCGTTGCTACTCACCGGTCCCCAATGCAGGCAGACCCAGGCTTCTCCGCGTCAGTTTCAGTGCTGGCAGGTTCAGATACGAGCAGGGGATGTCTCGGCGTCGTGTAGATTCCGCGGCAGCAGAAGTTAGAGTTGAGGATGTCTCAAACGCAGTGAACCCGCACAGATTGTTACCACAGCAGGGCAACGCAGCAGCCGTGTATATTTCAGCCTAATGCACACTTCTCACTTCAGACCTGGGAATGCCAAGTGTACGAATCGTGTGAGAATGCCAAGGACTCAGAATACAACAGCAACCTGACGGCGATGACAGAGCAAGGCTCCTGGGTATGCTGGGCAGTCCACTGGATGGCCCAGAGACGCTTCCGAAGGCTTACGTGCAGGAGATGATGAAGATGCAGAGAATAGTTGTTCCCACTATTCCAAAGGGTCGAAGTACCAGTACAGGCATTCTCGTTTGATCAGAGGCAGAATGGGCTCACAGGGCGACAGCAGTGCAGAGGAGCAGTCCTTCAGCGGGTCACCAGCGATTCCTCGGTTCAGCCTCTTAGTTGCAGGATACTTGGTTCCTGTATCCGTCGTTCGTCAGAACTCAGGAGATCAACATGGTAGTGGTGTTTCCAGCCTCCTCTTATCCAGAATTCCCTTTGTGCCAAAACGGAGAGGACCCAATGGGAGATCTGCTCACAAAACACTCACACCATACGTGGACCTATCACGGACCACGGTGGTCCCAGGAATTCAAGACACACTAGACTCTCTGGCACCCAGGATGTGTATTGGGAACAGACATCCCAGCCCACATCCTGGAGGCTCACAACAGGCCTGTAGAAGCCCGCAAAAGCATCTGTGTTTCGCTGGAAAGTACATGCCCAAATAAGGATGGCCCCGGGTCGGCTCGACCTGGGGAAGGTGAAGGGGCAAGACGGTCAACGGACAGGA
The DNA here is from genome assembly GCF_040938575.1 of Ambystoma mexicanum. NCBI lineage: Eukaryota > Metazoa > Chordata > Amphibia > Caudata > Ambystomatidae > Ambystoma > Ambystoma mexicanum. Next base: position 246,908,743 of record NC_090926.1, on the reverse strand, counting down.
CAAAGAACCTCGTGGCATGGCCATTTTGGAAGCCAGGCCACCCATTTTGGCCAAACGCGACAAGCGCGGTTAACAGAGCAAAAGGGAGTTCAAAACACAAAGAAACGATCGCTGCCACCAGTTCCGTCCGTGACATACTTGCACAGTTCGTTATAAATCCATCAAGAGTTACTAGGGCCTGTAGAATGACTAGAGACCCAAGAGCACGGTAATGTAAGTTACGGTGCACTCTTGTGCCATGTTGCGCGATAGCCGCAACATGAGAAACGAACTACGGAAAACAACATTTCCCGGTACTGACTGTCTTAAGGGCATGTCAGTTTCCCCGTAAGAATGGAGCGAAAGCCCAGAGGAGTGCGGCGGAAGGCTGCGCTTCTCTGGCAAAGTCTAGATCAGGGTGTAAAACAACAGCAAAAAGTTTGGGGGTTGCCACATGGAAGGAAAATTAACTACAATATGAAATCTTTCTTAACACTATGTTGAAGAGAAATGGGGATAGGCATAATCCCTGAGGGACACCACACGTTACAGGGACTTTCAAGGACTTAGATGATCCTTTAGCAAACACAGGCACTTCTCGGGCCAAGAAATTATTTAAGCCAGCAACTGCTTCTGGGGAGCATAGGCCTATATTCTGAAGTCTTTCCGCCAGAAGTTCATGGTCGACCAAGTCGAATGCAGAGGAAAGGTCCAACAGAAGCAAGGGATTTCCTTCCTCAATAATGTCTATTATGCTAGCCTTCAGTTTTAAGAGTGCCGTCTCTGTGCCATGTTTGGCTCTAAAACCAAACGGTTCCTTGGCCAAGATGTTATTAGTTTCAACAAAATGTTGTAGTTGCATATAGGCTATTTTATCCAGAATTTTAAGTATAAAAGGAACATTGGTAATAGGACGGTAGTTTTCAGGCATCACGGGGTCAAGATTGTCCTTCTTCAGTAGTGCGGTAATCCATGCCTCCTTTATGCCGATAGGAACAGTCGCCTAAGCAAAAGAGCGATTAACAAGTTCTGTTACCCATGATGTAAGAGTATGTGCAAATTGCTTAAAAAGTGTAGTGGGGAAAATATCCCCCTTACATGATGTGGGTTTAAGCCCCTCGATGATCACCAACACCTCATCCTCTTTCATTCTAGTGAATCAAAAGGGTTTTATCCCTTGATCTGGTATCTCCAGCAGAGGAGGTAATGATGCTTCAGTAAGGCATTGAGACTCAATCTTTTCACTAATGCGATCTTGATGAAGCTGGGTCTTCTGACAAAAACTGTCAAGTATGTTCTGACACCAGTCATTATTTATTGTGAGCCTATGTTCAATAGTAGGTCCTTTAAGTTCATTGAGAACTTTAAAGAGCTCTTAGATTTTATTGAGGCCTTTTCAATTCTGAACGAAAACAAGTTTGGTGGATGATGCGTTGGAGGTACCAGCCCCTCATGACAAAGATGTGCTTAGGGCCTTTCTAGGACTTACTGAATATTACTCCAAATTCGTGGAAGGTATTGAGACTTTAAGTGCTCCTTCAAGAGAGTTGCTAAGGAAGAATCTATCTTTTGATTGGACTGAAAAACATGAAAGTGTATTTGTACAGATTAAAAAGAAAATAGCAGGAGCTCCTACTTTGATCCAGTATGATCCTTGTAATAGAATGATATTGACGACTGATCTGAGTGCTGTGGGGTTAGGAGCAGTTCTCACCCAAGTGAGAGAGGATCAGGAAGCAGTGACTGCTTTTGCTTCCAGATCCTTGCTGGGAGTAGAGAGGAATTTATCAACCATCGAGCGTGATGCTTTATTTTTATTTATTTATTTATTTATTTGCATTTTTAAAGTGCACAGCTGCCCTAGGGCATTGTGGCGCTGTTACAAGAAGGTTTGCTTGGCATGGTGAAAATAACGACAAAACAGAAATGGAGACATGGTTACAGGCATGGCTACAGTTCCGAGGTTACATGGGAACAGTGAGCATGGTACAGTTGTAATATTCAGATATTGTTGCATGCAGTAGTATTATAAGAGAGATTCACTTGAATAAGGTGGTTTTCAGAGCTTTTCTGAAAGCTATGAGGGATGTTTCAGCTCTTAGTTTAGGCGGTAAGGAGTTCCAGGCTTTTGGCGCTAGGACTTCAAAACTCGAGCCGCCAGCTTTAACTCTGGTGAAGTTGGGGATTGCAAGTTGGTTGGCGTACAAGTCCCTTTTGGGTCTGAGTGACTGGACTGGTTGTATCCGTTCGGTAAGGTAGCTTGGGGCAGATTGGGATATGCATCTGTGGGTAATGGTGAGAGTCTTGAACTGGATGCGCTCTTTTACTGGGAGCCAGTGGGCGTTTTGTCTTGCCAGGGAGATGTGTTCCCTCCTTGGAATATTGAGGGCTGCTCTCAGGGCGTTGTTCTGTGCGATCTGAAGTCTGTTAATGTTTTTGGCAGAGGTGCCTAGTAGGAGGACGTTGCAGTAGCTTGTCATTAGGCAGTGGGTGATTCAACATGTTTTTAATGGGGTGTGCTGTTTGCGATAAAGACAGATCACAAGGCATTGTTTCATGCCTTGGTAGGTAAACACGTGTGTAAATCCCAGGATAAACCATTGTGTCCAATGAAGAAAATCGAACCTTCCATAAAAATAAGAGGGAATGATGGGAACTAATGCCAGAAAAACTGCAGCCACAATTTTACCATTTAAATAAAAAATCAAGAGAGGAAATATATTGCAATCCCCTTTTCAGACAAACAGATCAGACGCATGCATTTGTTCTGATTGCTAGAAGAATACGTCTTTGCAACAACGTTTTCAATCTGCAACCTGCGATGCAACTAAAGAAGAGTAAGGCGTAAACTGGGGATCGGCTGCTAATTTTAAGGTCCTTGCACTCACTCTTGGAAAAGCCAATAGGGTTAAAATAAATGTGAAGGAAGCAGTAGTTTCAGGCAGATTTGAAATAAAAATTTCAAATCGATTTTCTAAAAATAACATTGGTGCAATCTGAAGAGAAATTAAATTGAGCGCAATTCGTGTTCAACCAGTCATAGAAGCAGACGTAATGTTCGAACATGGAACATGGGGTGGACATTGGACAGCCCAGGGTATAAATGGCAGAATTAGCCTTCAGATCATGTGCAATTGAGAGGAGGCTTCAGGAAAAGCGTTTCCCAGCAGCCTCTCCTGCTCACGGGCTGGGCTGAGGATCGGGCATCCACGCCTGTTATTAATGGCAGGTACAGGGTGGAGGGTGACATTGGGCACCGTCCAAGTCCCTGCTGTTGCGTAAACTAACGACAGCGGAGAACTAGCGGCAGAGTAATGACTGGTGACCAGACTTCTGTGCTCATAGGATATATCCATCATTTCACAATACCAACGTAATGGCTGTGAAAACTGCTAAACTGAGGTGGCATGCATGAGTCTAATGAGTGGTAACTCTGTGCCTCAGAGACTACAAGCCAGAGCTGGGTTTATGTACTTATCATGATAGTTGAGTTAAATGAACCCCGGAAACGATTACATGGTTCAACTATTTTTTTATTGATGATAAATATTAAAAATTATATGTTTTGTGTGGCACAACATTCTGCCATGGCAGTGTCACGGAAGTGACTATGTAAGTGCGTAGCCAAATAATAGGTGTTACAATCGTCCAGCTCAATAGTATTCATTCTTCAGACATGGAAATGCCAATAGGGATAGTAAACCTCCAGGATTCATTTACTCAATGCACACGTGTTGACATGTGTATAGGCACTGTGATTAGACGGTTGTTAATACCCAGATACTCAAGCCATGCTCCAACTACTGCCATCATATGCTCTTGTACGCACATATATGGAGGTTATTGTTGTTATGTACTATATATTACCTACACAAGTTAAGGCAGAGTGCAATATCACAACTGCTGGTGCACCACTCTTTTGTAGGTTTTACCATGACAATCCCAGCTATTCAAACTCTTGGCAGTACCGATTGCCACAAAAAGTTTGAAACTCACTGCATTGCCAAACACAAGGCACTGACATAACATGCAAGGCACTTGTGCCATAGACTTTATTTGCTGCCCTATACCCAGCTTCTCAATCGAACGCAGTTATGCCTAAATAAAACATGTTACCAGTTTTCAATTCTGCCCTGCAAGCACATAGCAGCCATTCCAGTTTGTATTCTGGGCAGTTACAACTGCATGGCCAAAGCCAATGATGTCGAGGCAGTTAGCACATCATGGCCGGAATGCATTATGGCCAGTTAGGGCTTAATTTCACAACATGGACACATTTGGCCCGATTCATGGAATTATTTGCGTGTAAAATAGGGAACTTGCCCGCCAAACTGCGTGCGTACTCCCGCTCGTCAATCCATGGAATCAAACGCGCTGGGTTTACATTGGACTTGCATGGATTTCGCAGAGACCCGGCATGCCCCTGCGAGCAGCAGAATACCTTGCGCATGACACCACGCAGCGCGTGGGCGTGGCTTGCACAGAGGGCGGGGAAGAGGGCGGTACACCAAAAATGGGGAAGAACATACGAAAAAGTGGGCATTACTATGGACTGCCCGCAGATAGTCCATCGCACGCCCACTATTGCGCAGAACAATGCGTATTCAGGGATTCGACCGTGCAACCTCCCGGCAGGTAAGTGGTCACACAAAGCCCTCATACTATCCGCCACACGAAGGCAGGCGTATCACTTGCGCATAGGAATCACTGTGTAGAGATAAGATCTAGTGTCGGATTTAGGGGTGCGTGCATGCAGCTGGGGTACTGATTTAACTTAGCGGTGATCATATGCAGTGTAGCGGGGTGCAGGAACAGTTTATGGGGGTTCACCCGCAGATTTTCCGAGTTCGACCTGAGTTACAATTAATTGTAAACATGTTGCCTGGGTGACAGTAACAGTTATGGGAGGCCCCACAAAGGGTCCCCGAGATGCAGGCCTGCTTGAGGGGAACCCACCACTGTTCTGAGGGTGCATGTATTCGCACCCAGGGAGCATGCAAAAGTGGCAGTTTCTGACTGTTTTTGATTTGCGTGGGGGTGTGTCGGGGCCGTTCCGGCTGCGACTTGCTTATATGGTTACTTTGCACAAACAATTCAATGACTACGCGGAATCTCCAGTCGTCGAAGTGTACGAAAAGAAGTAGTGGAACTATGTTCCCTGAAGGCCTGCACCCACTCCCCACAAACCCCATCATCCCGCTAAGTGTACGAAAAGAAGTAGTGGAACTATGTTCCCTGATGGCCTGCACCCACTCCCCACAAACCCCATCATCCCGCCCCCTCCCACACACAATCCACACACCCAGACACTTGCACCTGCTGTTTAAGGGAACGTTCAGTGCAGTGCACTGAAAGTGCAAGTTTCAACTTCTTCCTACACTTATTTTAAAACAAAACCATTCCGGAACGGTTCCTTTTTAAAATAAAAGTATAGGAGCTGTAAAAGGTCATTTTAAAAAGTACGGAGCACCGCTCCCGACCGCTCTGACTCACTTCGACCACTGGGAATCTCGCAGAAAAACTTCTGCGTGCAGGCTCACACAATGACGTTCTCGGCATACAGGCTTTGCAGGATTTCTGCGACCTTTTCCATGAATCAGGCCCATTGTATTGTGCCCAGTATGAGCAGGTCCTACTAAGTCGATTTATCACAGCATGGTCGTATTGCTGTCCTACAATATGCCTTTTTTGTATAGAATTGCTACAATCTAATATGCCCAGTTAGTACTGGAAACCCTATCCAACTATGCACAAGATACACTGGTTCCACGATTTCACTATAAACACACACACACGCAACTGAGTTTTCCTCTATATGAGTAGATTACACAACTGTTGTAAAGGTAGGATGGGTGTACTACCTGGATGAGCATACTGTATACAGTACAGCCAGTATAAAAAAAGGAGTGCATGCACTTACGAAGGGCATGAAAGCAGGCCAAGGGTAATGCTGCAGCACCTATTGAGGTAGCACATCATCACGGACAGCTTCTTTCGTGGTAAGTGCATCATTGTCCAAGGGGGCGTCAAGCGAAAGGCCACTTAAGACCCTGTTGGCGCCGCCTGGAGGGTAGCATGTCCCATATTAAACCGAGCAATCACTGCACCAGAGCAAGTCCCTGGAACCGCTAGCGACAGACCATTAGAAACGCATGGCTTCCCAAAAGAAGGGTAGACCGTGTTCTGTGAGTCTTTGAGAAGGTTCCTGACTTGCACAAGTAAGACGTCCAGGTCTCGATGTGCTGCACCCGCCATATTGTTCAACAGTACGTGGGGCACGTACTCGGCAAACGCAAGGAATTTCCAAAACATATGATGGAAAGGTGTGTGCTGTTTTGCAACTTTATTTGTAGCCATTTACTGGGGATGGCCAGGGACACTTTTTGTGAATGTGTACATATCCGCTTCCTCCATTCATCTAACATAAAACATCCCACAGTCCGCACCTTGGGTATAACAAAACGAACTATGCGGCTCACGTATTCGTCGACCACGCAGAACGATTTAGCAAAAAAAGGGGGATTGGGGGCGTAACGGGAATATTACAAATTGTGGGTTTATTCACAAAAGGAAAGAAACGTACAGGATTTATATGTGTAATACTTGCCTTGCTAGGGCAGTGCCCCGTGCCTTCCTTGCAAGGGAGCAACGACGATAGGACAACATTGTGGAAAACTGGCCATTGCGAGGTACGTGTGATGTCTTAGTGCGGGGGTTATATGTCTGCAACATTGTTCCAATGAAATAGTAGGCTAGACATCTTTGCAAACCACAGCACAGCACCATGCGGTCATGTTTGGCCGGGATTATTATTATTCAAATCAGTGTTGATGTTTTTTAAGCTGAATTTTTTGAGGTTTTACAAACGTGCAACGTGGTATTGGGGCTTTTGAAACGGAAACGTTGCAATGTCAAGTGTGCTTCGTGGGGCGTGGACTAGCTCCGCTTATCTTGGAGCCTCTCCTGGGAGGACCGGGCTATATACATAATGTTATGATAGCAGGCAGGACCACCTGCACACATGTTTTATGTTATTTATTTATTGAGTACCGAGAAATGTGTCATGGTATTTAGTCTTCATTGTGCATCTTTTAACATAATTATTTTTCTAGTATTACTGTTTCTTTACTTTAATTGTATTTATTCAGTCTTTTCTGATTTATAGTAAGCGTTCAATAGTTATAATAACGCATATGTTTATAATAAGAAATACAAATGTTATTACATTTAGAAATTCCAGATACCATACATCTCCAAAAGTTTAAAATACATACATGTGATCTGGTACTAACTTTACACTTCATTGTAGAGAAGAAAACAAAACTTGGAATACACCTCGCAAATATTCTCCCGATGCTAACATATATTTAATACCTATATCTCATTGCTTTCAGTCCTTTGTAATTCTTTAACCAAACATAATAAATATAATACATAAAAGAATTGACCTTTTCTCATCAGACAGATAATTTCTGGAATGAACAGGAAGTGCTGGATGGAAATGCTTCAACCAATGATGATAAGATATTGTGAATTCCTCTGTGCCGCATCGTGTACCATCATTATTGGCGCCTCTTTGCCATTATGGAATGGGAGTAGCCTTGCAGAAAACAGCTTTGCCTGCTCCCAGAAATTCTATACTGGTAACACACTGGGAAGAATTGCTCCGGTCAGTATTCCAAGCATTGATGTTTAACTTGTCTGTGCCGTTGCAGAAGGGGAATAACACTACGAAAGTTAAAAAGTGATTAGATACTGTAGAAAAGGGCACTGTGCCTTGTACAAGGCTTGACTAACATTTTCCTGCAAATCAAAATGGACTACAACAGTTTGCCTTAGTAGAGAAAAGAGAATTTCACAAAGTGAGAAAAGGTTTCTTAAAATAAAGTTTGGTGTTTGTGATCAAAGTTAACAAAGAAACAGAGCCCGGCCAGCAAACCACCTCTATCACTTGCCAGTTACGTTTTGCAAGAATTGTGATTCATGTTTGGGGCTCTAAACTCTGTATCTTTCAGGCCATGTTAGAGGTCATTGACACATGTTTCTACCATATAGAGAGAGACAAAGGATACACAAGAGATGGTGTCATTGTGTGTAAAAGATAGCTGTTGGAATGGACAAGTTGGAGGACTGGATGTCCATTAGATAACCTGAGTGTCCAACAAAAAGGCACACAAAAAGATATATACTAACACACTGAATTCTGAGTGTTAACACAAAGTAGTTTTAATGAAGTAGTTTCATTTAGAATCCCTATGTTACAATTGAAGCTCCAAACGTTGAATTGCCAATGTGGTTGATCATAATCATTATAGAGACACTGTGATTAGTTAATATGATTTGTCAACTCGTATTCTTGCCTAAAATACCTTGTACGGTCGGACCTAAACTGAAAAAGAAACATTGTGCTGTATTGAGTATAAAATGTTATGCTTTAGAGATGTGTGTTTTTGACAGGTGGGGTGTTCACTAAAAACAAAAATAAATACCCAAAAATATTCCATTCAAGCATGTGCCCCTTCGGTCAACCTTTTAGTTCATAACTTATTATGGGAGCTTTTTTTTCTCCAAACCTTTCTATATTATAATTTTAATGAGATACAATAAACAACTTACACGAGGCGGTTCGAATGACAGAGTAACATCCCTCAACTGTATCCATCACTCCCTCCCCCGTCCCATCCCCCTACCCCTTGGTACTGATTTCTTACTGCTATAGCCAGATCTTTAGTCCCTTCGATAACAAAAAAAAAGCCAGTAAACCTTAACCATTGGCCCCTGGCCTCCACACAGGCGTACTGTCCATGTTTGTCCGACATTGGTCCATGCACTGCTATTATTAATTTCCGGGACACGATCAAGGCACATCCTTTCTCATCCCCTGGTGGTTGGCCCCAAGCTTCACATGTTTATCAATACATTCTCCCCACTCCATTTCCTGAAGGCCTGCATGACTGTGGAGCACTGCTGTTATTCTTTCCATACTGTATATATTCATAGCCACAATTGGTCCATTCCTTCTTGTCTAGGGGAGAGCACTTTTCCACCTCTTGGTTATTCAAGCACTTGCTGCTAAGTGTAGGCAAGAGGATATTTTCGGCAGCCTGATGTACTCTCCCTCCTCCCCCTCAAGACCAAACAGGACCGATATTGCTGATTTAGCCCAGGCAATCCTGTCATTCTCCTTAATCCAACCTAGGACTTCATCCCAATAGAACTGCACTCTGGGGCATCCCCCAACATATGCCAGTAATCAGCCCCAATCCTGTATCCTCCCCATCACAGAGGGCTGGTATTCTGAAACATTTTAGAGAGTCTAACCGGGTCATAGTGCCACCTGTGAAGGAGCTTGATGGCATGCAATTTATATTGACTGGAGGTCGAAGTCTGTGAAACTCCCCTACAAAGTGGGTTAGGACGAAATGTCCGAATTAAAATTACCGACCCCACCAACAGACCTAAAATACACACCACGAAAAATTCTAACTACCAAAAGTTCTAACCTTTCGTGGTATGTGTTTAGGTGTTTTGGTGGGGTCGGTATGAAAAACAAAATGAAAAAACAGGCTGCGGGGGGCTGGTGTCCCCCACAACACCCCGCTCACTACAGTGAGCGGGGTGTTGTGGGGGACACCCTGCCAGCCCCAGCTAGAAAAAAAAATGGGGGCTGTGGGGATGTCCCCTGCAACATTCCGCTCACTATACTGCACAGTATAGTGAGCGGGGGTTGCGGGGGACACCCCTGCATGTTTGCATGGGAAATTTACGAACATTTTGTATTCGTGCATTTCCCAATGCAAACATTTAGGTCGCAGGGAAATCAGCCACGGTAATTTTACGCAGATCCTACAAAGTCTGTCCCACAGTACTGGATCTATATCAACCTTCATGTTTTGCTCCCACCTAGTTCTGAGCATCTCAGTGGACTGCTTCCCCGATCCCACAAGAGCCCCATACATCACCAGATTAGTCCCTTACTTTCAGTTCCTTTGTCTATGATTTTTTTGAAGGGGGTGAGGTCTCTCTATATCTGTGCCCTCCATCAAGCTCCTTTTAACACCCCCTTCAATTGAAGGTACGAGAAAACAGAGTTTACCAATGCCCGAGGCTTCCTCCAGGACGAGTATATTGATGAAGCTACCCTGCCTCCACAGTTGGCCAATCCGCTCAAGTCCCACCTGAAACCATTTCTGGAAGCGCCCAGGGGCCGGTATACTCCAGTCACCCAGAGATGACCTATTGGAGAAGGCCACATTTTAACACCTCTCATGTCTGTGCCTTGTCGCCAGATGACCCATATAGTTCCCACAATAGGATGTTCACGAATTCTTCTCAGTACCCACAACCATTGCCTAACTGTGGCTGGGTGCAACTGTAAGTTATCCAATGCAACACACGGAAGATCCCTTTAGGCCCTAAGATGAGGTATAAGAACCCTAAGATGGGCAGCTTTATAATAGAGTTTAATGTCAGGTAGGCCTGCTGCCCCCTCTTTCTTTGGGCAGGACCAGCACTTCCACAGAAATCCTAGCCTTCTTCCCCTGCCAGCGAAACCTTGATAGTGAGCCGTTTATCTCCATGAAGAATGAGTCTGGGATCCGAATGGGGAGCATTTGGAACAAATAAAGGCTCCTCAGAAGAACAACCGTTTTAACAGCATTGATGCGCCCCAACCATGATATTGGTAATTTGCTCAATTTCTCCAAATCAATCTTAATTTTGCCCATCAGAAAGGGAAGTATGCCCCGAATACCTCCCCTAAGTCTCTTGTTACATTATTAATCAGATATGTAAGCGTTCAAGGGTTGACCTGAAGACCCAGGGATGCAAACCTCACTGCTTCTCTATCCATCTTCCGATCTAAGGGAAAGAGGACCGACTTCACCCTATTAATCTTAAAACCCACCAAGGAGCTATATTGCTCAATCAATTGTATTGCCACTGGTATGGAAGCCAGGGGATTCCTTATGTGTAGGAGTATATCATCTTAATAGATCTCTTTTACAACCAGGGGTCTGCTCTAATTCTCTAGGCGATGGGTTCAACAGAGAGGGAAAATAATGTCAGGGAGAGGGGGCAGCCCTGCCTGGTTCCCCTTCCCAAACCAAACCACTGTGAGTACCCCCCATTTACCACCACACAAGCCTTGAAGGAAGAGTACACTGTGTTAGGCAGAATCCTGTGCAGTGCCCTTAGGGACCACTACACACAATTAAGACTACAGGTGGCAATATAAGTTTTACCTTTGGTACAAGCCTGTACTACTAAGTTATAGTGGTAGCAGTAGCAGAGCAGCCAGGCTTATCTCAATAGTATATGAGCAGTAGCATAGATTACACAAAGGGACCACAATTACTGTGACTCAAGCAAACACTGACTCAAGGTTTCAGGTAAAAAATATAAGTACATTTATTTTTAAACCATCAGTTATAAACACAACACCTCTATTAAACTTTAAACAAAACCACACGTTAACTATACTACAACTAACCAATTCACTTTGTACAGTAAGTCTTAAGGTAAGTACCCTGTGTTTGAATGAACCGGTGTTATGAACAAAACACGATACCGCGGACACGGTTGCGATCACTTTTTGACAGTTCGGTCTACTAAATAAACGTGTATCTGTGACATGAAATGCTACTGGGGCAAAACACACTTAGCACCTGAGATACCCAGAGGGAGTTGGAGGCAAAAATCACAAGCAATATTTAGGTTAGGCAGACAATATCGAGAAACACTCAGAAACAGGAGTTCAAAAGTCAAAGGGTCGGAGCCAGGTTTAGATGACACCGGAGGCCTGTGCCAAAGGTCACACCGTTAGACAGTTCACGATTTCATATAGCCTAAGAGTACTTGAATATTGTCAATGTTCGGAAGCAAAAGTTATAAGAAGGAGGGAAGACAAGGACGAGCCTTGAAGATGAAGAAAAGGGGTTCACCCAGTTTCCTCGAGTAGAACACAGTACCTTATTTCCACAATGCAGCTGGAGCCCTGGCAGTTGTTCCTGTTGGTTTCCCCCAGACCCACGATTCCTGGAGCTTCGTTGTGAAGGAGGACGTCTGAAGGGGGTCTGCACCACACAGGGATGAAGCCGGCAGCAGCGACAAAAAAAAGGTGTGCTTCTTAAAAACAGGAGAGGCTCAGCAGGTGGCTATCCGGACCACTACAGCAGTGTGCAGCGATTTCGACCACGGCGGAGATCTCTGGCTGAAGAAGATGAGCTGGTTATCCCCACCAGGTTCAAGGGAAGAAGACTCCGGACTGGATCTTCTCTTACTCGTCGAAGGGTAGGTAGCTCAGGACTGCAGCAGGGCTTCACTGGGACGGGGTAGTTGCAGCAGCCGTCGTTCTCTCTGCTTCTCTTTGGTTCCTTGTAGTTCCAGAGGTGACTCTGACTTCTAGCCCAAGAGACCTGCCTTTTATGCGCAAAACCCCCATTCACACAGCCTGGCTGTCAATCACGCATTGGGGGGGTTGTCCAGCCGGGTCAACCACCTCAGTCAATCATGGCAAAGTGCGACTTGGGTTTCCTAGGATACCATGTGCAGGGGGTGACTACACCCCTCCCTCACATTCAGCCCACTTAGACACCCAGGCGCCTTGAGGAGGGCTTCTCTGCAGGAGCCCGCCAAAAAGACGGTGAACAAAGAAGGCGAACCTAGTTTGCCGCGCAAAGTAAAACACAAGAAAGACTTTAACAAAAAGAAATGGCGAATAAACCCAACCAGAGCCAAAAGAAAGACAAGTTGGTCAAGCGGGTTTAAGTTCGAGGCTAATATAATAGCCAAGAACAGTACCACGTTTATCTAATATAATCATGGTAGAAAAGTTAAGGTAGATACAACTGCCACCAGCCAAGTCTAAATGTTAAAAGAGCGAAACAATGCTCAGGGAGGTACAGACAGAAAAGGGGTAAAGATTAGCCCTTTCCAGTACTCCATGTAAGATGAGGTGTACTGGGTCAGTGGTAAAAATGACTAGGTAAAGTAAATGGCAACTTTACCTTTCTCTGGGGGACAGTAGTCAGCCCCAGCTAAATGGAGTCAGGGGCAAAGTCTTAAAGACAACCCTGGGTTACTACACTAAAGGTGCGGTGTAACCTATACAAGAACAGGGGCACTTGGAGTGGTGTGCTCCGGTGCCCAAGATCACACAATGAGTAACAACACATAGGCCAAAACACATGTACGAGTGGAAAAAAAAAGATGTACACTCTTACCAGGTGGAAAAAAATAAACTCCAGAAATCCAGCAAAGCTTCTGGGGGACTCACTAGGTGAGGGAAATTAGCCCTAGAAGGGGAATTCTCCATAACACATTGCCATAACACCCCTGAGAAACTTCTCCCCAAAACCACACTTTATGAGCACTGCTCTGAGGAACCCCCACTCAACCTTACCAAATGTCTTTTCAGGATCTACCGAGAGGAGGGAGTGGTCCCCAGAGAGCCCCTGGGCTTCATGCATCAAGTGTAGAGTTTTCCTCACTGTGTCTTTCCTCTGACATCCCTTAAAGAAACGCACTTGGTCTGGGTGGATACATTTCTGGTATATACCCCTCTAACCTGGCCGCTAGCAGCTGGGTGTAGATTTTGGCATCTATGTTAGGAAGGGAAATGGGGCGATATGAGCCACATGTCCGAGGGTCCCTCCCCTCCTTGAATATTACTGAGATAAGCGCTCAGGCGAAGGACTCTGGGGCCTTACTAGTTTTCAATATATCATTGAATAGTTCTGTCATGAATGGGAGTAGTATAGTGAGGAACGATTTGTAAAAGCCTGCTGAGAAACCATCTTCCCCCGTTGCCTTTCCCAATGGTAACCTCCACACAGCCTTCTTAATTTCTTCTTCTGTTATGGGGGCCTCTAGAATACCGGTTTCGTCCTCAGACAGTTCAGATAGGTGAATGTCTGCTAGGTATGTGTCTGCGTCAACTTCCTCCGCTTTAGATTCTGATTTGTACAGCTTCTCATAAAAGGAAACAAAGGCCCCCTGAATCCCCTATGACAAGGATGCATGTACTTTATCCCTCCCTTCAATTTCCGTAACCCATCTTTCAGCACGCTGCCCTCTTCGTCTAGCTGCCAGGAGTGCATTCACTTTGTCCCCCTTCTCATACAATTTCTGCTTCCGAAATTGCAGTTGCGAGTTATTTTCCCTTCCTCCAGGAGCCTCAGTTTCTCTCTTTCTCCCTCACCTCTAAAATACAGTCCTCCCATCTCCCCGATGACTCATGTGCCCGTTTCTCGAGTAGTATCTCTTCTGGCAGCCGATTTCCAATTAGTGCCTGCTCCCTCTTTTTCCTAGCTCCCTCCCAGATCAGAATTCCCCTCCAGGTGACCTTCCCCACTTCCTAACATGGGAACTTTAAAGTGAAATGTGACACACGTAGTGCATTGTGGGAGAATGAATGTATGAAAAGACTACACTGCAGTGTATGTTAGAACCCGAGTGTGAAAATAGTAAACTGACTATTTTAATGGATAAGAAAATGAATCAAACAAATGTATAATGTGATGAAAGCAAGTTTGAATAAAATGGAAAATGCTCGTCCCTGTAAACATAAATAAAAATAGCTGAACATCAAAAGGAATCACTTGTAGGCCATTTTAATCATAAATTGTAAAATAGACAGAAATTATTTCATTCACTTGGTAACTGGTGGCAGTCTGACATTCCAGTTCCTGCCCTTTATTGTATCCTGAATGGCAGATGTCCATTTGGTAAATCAAAAGTGTATGTCTTTTTCTCCCAAGGAGCTTACAATGTCCTCCTCTCTGATGCACTTGTATTTGTTCATTTTAAAGAGACTTCATATTGTGCAGTGTGAAGACTCTATTACAAAATAATGACAGACTAAGAGATAACGTTTAAACATTTAAACAGAGTTTATTTGGAATTGACTGTGATTGTCAGGAATGGCTTTTGCACAGGTCTTTGCGTCTTCACTATTCTGGCCATTATGTTGTCTGAGCGTATTTCGCACTTGGTGCTGTTGGAGTAGTGAACATCTGTAAACAATAGATAGACTCTTCGGCAATTTTTCTTTCTTAAGTGTTTGCCTCAACTTTTTAAGTTGTTTAGATTGTTCTGGGACTTTTGAGTCTGTTTACCATCATGTCACATTATCTATCACATTGCCGACTGACTAAGGACTTTGTTCCCCAACCATGCAGCATTATCTTGAAATGAGCTTCTGTCAACTCTCTGTGAAACTTAAGATTCATTTTACTAAAACACAGCATGGCCTTGCGAAAGGTTGGCAGTATTCTCTCAAATGTTTCCCCACAGAAGTAATTTCTGACGGGGACCCAATGTCATAACTGCATATATGAAGAAACCAAGCATATTTTCAGTACCTGAACTGTGGCTTCTGCAGGGCACCAGTTGGACGGATTCCTTGCTATGGACAGGGATGCATAATCCAGACCAATGCCTATGAATTTGATTTGCAATTGTAAGCAGTTTTAGCACAGCTAAGCTATGAAGGGGTCGAACAGCCTGTCACCTACTTTGGTAGACAGCTGATAAAAAGAGAAAGTTACTGGGCCACAATTGAAAAAGAGGTGTTTGCCATGATGTGCAATGTCCCCAAGCTGAAACCCTATATTTCTTGGTCTCACTTTACTGTTCTGTCTAATGTAGGGAAGGCATGGTATCACAAGTATGACACTGACACAATGGATACAATTTGTAAACCCTTTATTGAAAATGTTGAGGTTGGAGAGAATCCTAATTTGCCCTATAACTAAGATGGGAGTAGTCTTCACCATCAAACCATAGACAAAACAAACCTAGTGGCATCAGTCAAATCAAAATGTCCTATGCTAACAAAACCTAAGGCCTTTCCTGTCTCTTGTACAAAAAGTGTAAAAGGAGAAATGTATGCAAAAGGAAAAAACAGTGTTCAAAAGAATAAAGGTAGTTGAACCAGATCTCCTCCTCACGTTAGAACTAAGAATAGGGCTGTCACTGTAGGCAGGATAACACACTCTGGCTCAGTGTCTAATACTCTAAGCAGTTCCAAACCGTGGATTGAGGCCCGCTTGGCCTTCTACATTAAATTATTTTTCTTGACTTTCCAAACATTTATTTCCAACGTAAAGTTCACCAATTTCCCCCACTGCCGTGCTCAAATCTTGCAGCTCCCAGTTCATGAAGGTCCCCCTCTGCCGTGCTCAGACCTTACAGCACACAGTTCACAAAGGTCCCCTTCTGCCGGGCTCAGACCTTTCCTATCACAATTCAACACAAACTTGCAAGGGGCTCCCTTCCCCAAGTTTACTGTACTTCGGGTCTCCCTCAATCGGGCTTCGAGCCCTTTCGAAGACCTTCGAATCAGTGTGGCGCTTTTACCAGACCACCGCAGGACCACTTAGACTCTAAGTTCACGGTTACTTTCACCTAATTTGCTTTTGCTGTCTGTTTGTTTTATCACTTCAAAACAATGTACCTTTCACAGAGACTTTCGAATGGGCTACATCCTTTCGCCGGATCACTCGTTACTTAGTATTGCTGATCTCACAGCTGCTTTTTACTTCAAAGTTCATTCACAGGTCTGCCTTTCTTCGCCTCTCATCCACACGCGTGCAGCCTTCACTTGGGATATAATGCTGCTACTTCATTCGGTTTAACACACACCGGTCTCCAGCTCGCTTGCCAACTCACCGTCTGTGCGCACTTCTTTCTAATTTTTCTATTTTCAATTCATGTGTCAAGGTTAGTACCACAGGCTTGGCCTTGCCTCCCCAACTTTTTTGTTAATCCGAGAGGGTCGCTGGCATCCTTGGAACACAATGCTATCTTCTCTTATGGGATCCCGCTTCCTCTGCATGTCTTTCACAGTCTGTCGGAGGCAACAACTTCGAGTAGGGATCCCTTGGGGTTTTTGGCGCGCTGCTCTCATCCATTGCTCCGTTGCTCTGCTCCAGTGGGTGTGCCCTCGTCCCGGAGGTTCTGCTTGTGCTCTTGTTCTGCCTTGCTCAGAGTGTGTCTTTAGATGTTGCCTTTTATTTGTATTGTTTGTATTGCATTGTTTATTTATATAGCTCCTATACACAGGAATGTGTTTCAGAGCGCTCAATGCGGGTGGGAATAAGGGGAAAAAACAACAGTCGCTAAGAGCCCTTGAAATTCTGAGACGATAATAGTCTGCACAGGCAGAGTAAGTACGTAAAATGCATTTAACAGTTGAGACACAGCAAATAGGCCTGACAGCAATTCTGAAGTTTTTCCAGTGTAATTAAGGGGAGAAGACATTGGAGAACAGACAGACGATTTTCAGGCATGTTGCATTTGGATCGTGCAAGTGCATAGACAGTAACGGGGAGGGACAGGTCCAAGTGCACCGAGTCGGTGGAGACTGGGGTAAGTGCAGAGAGAGCCACTCTATTGGATTACTCCTAAGTACTGTGAAGGTGGGTGGGTCTAGGGCCCTGAGGCAAGTGCAAGAGAGGACTGGCAGGGGTGCCCAGGACCTGTGAGCTCTGAGGTACACCGGGCGGCCAGTTAGCAAGCTATAAGGAAGAGGAGGGAGGGATGGAGAGAGGAAAGAGCTAGGTTAGCAGGGTAGAGGGAGAGCGAAGGAAGAGGAGAAGAGGAAGGTTTTGAAGAGTTTCTGGAACTTAAGAAGGTCAGGCTCAAGACGGAGGGCAGCAAGGAGGCTATTCCAGAGGGAGGCTAATTCACTCAATTCCAGAGGGAGGCACCTGCAGAGGATAGGGATCTCCCTCCAAATCTCTGCTTGGAGAACCAGCAGAAGGTTGGCGGTAGATGAGTGGAGGGCTCATGAGGGACTGTATTTAGGTAGGCAGTGTTGCAGGTAGGTAGGTCACAGGCCCCTGGAAGGATTTTGAACTTGATCCTTGCAGCCATGGGGAGCCAGTAAAGTGATTTAAGCGCCAGAGAGATGTGGACCCTGGGCTGGAGGCCAACGATAAGTCTCACGGTTCTGTTCTTGATGAGTTGAAGAGGGCGCAGGGCCGAAGACAGGAGGTTGAGGAAGAGGTTGTTGCACTAGTCCAGCCTAGAGAGAACCGAGGCTCTAGAGACAGTGAGCCACTGGGGAAACTGAGAAAAGGTAGAGTACCTCTGAGGAGGTGTAGCTGATAGTTAGACTTTTTAGAGATGCCTGAGGTGTGAGAGGAGAAGGAGAGAGTGGAGTTGAAGATGACCCAAGGTTTTTTGCCTCGCAGGTGGATGCGGGCCCATGGCCAAGGGAGGACGGCCAGAGTGAAAGTGGAAAAGCAGGGGTCACAATGCAAACAATTTCAGTCTTACTGGCATGGAGGCAGAGGTCGTTTGCAGCACACCATGAATGAATAGCGGACAGATATGAGGGATGAGGCGGCTGAGGGTATCCTGAAAGATAGTTCTGTGTCATCTGCATAACACTGGAAGTTAGAGGTGAAAGTGGCAATCACACATTCCCAGGCAGCCATATAGATGTTGAAGAACTAGGGGGAGAGGTTAGAACTCTGGGGAACGCCACAGGTTGAGAGAGCAGTAGTCGAGAGAAAGGCTTCGAGTTCCAACTGGGATGGGCGGTCGGAGAGAAAGGAAATTAACCACGCCAGTGCCTGACCTGTGATTCCCAGGATGTCACAGAGTCGTGCAATCAGGATGTTGTGATTAACCATGTCAAAGGAAGAGGAAGAGGAGAATAAGGACAGAGGGAGTGTTAGTGTCAGGATTTGAGAGCAGGTCTTCACAGGTGTTCAGATGAGCAGTTTCAGTGCCTCTGGATGCACTAAAGCCAGACTGATGTTCATGGAAGCAGCAATAGATTCATTGTGGAAGGGCAGCTGAGTGATAGCCAACTTCTCCAGGAGTTTGCCCAAGAAGGGAGTGATGGAGCTAGGGCGGTAGTATGCCGGAATGGAGGGGTCAGCAGAGGGTTTCATGAGCAGAGGGTGCACAAGGGAGTGCTTAAGGGCAGTTGGGAAAACTTCTGTGGAGAAGGAGAGATTGCAGGAATCAGCCAAGGCTGGGGCGAGGGAGTCAATATTGTCCTTAATGGTTTTAGAGGGGCATGGGTCTGTTTGTTTGGATGAAACCTTCATAGACCAGACTTGTCTGGTGACCTCATCAGATGTGGCTGGTGAGAGAGAGGAGAGGTTAAGAGGAGGGGGGTGAAGGGAGGCTCAGGTGTTGGCGTATGCTGTGTAGTGGAAGAGAGGGCGGAACAGATGTCTTGGGTTTTTGTGATGAAGTGTGCTGCCAGGGCAAAGCAAAGGTCCTTGGTGGGTGTGACAGAAGAAGAGGCTGCTGTAGGATTGGCCAGTTGCATGCAGACTTTGAAATGTTTGGCCGTGTTGTTTGATGCCGTGGAGATGCAGGCTTGAATAAAGACTTTTCTTGGAGTGGATGCAGAGTCAATATTGCCTTTGAAGGAGGCTGCAGGCCAGTTTGTCAGATGGTCCATCCGATGAGTTCCATTTCTGCACAGCTGCCCTACATTTGTGTCTAAGGGCAGCCAGATCAGAGTCGTACCAAGAGTTGCACTTTTTGGATGGCTTCAGTCGGACCCTCATGGCAGGGGCAAGAGTGTCAAGAGTGTTGGAGATAGAGAGGGTGAGGTCAGTGAGGCCTGTGTCAAGGAGGGAGTCAGTTGCAGTAATGGAGGAGGAGAGTAGGTGGAGGCAGAGGCAGCCATTGTCACTTTGTTCATGGGTCTGGTGACTTTGAAGCCGAGGGACAGTGCCGGGTGTGTTGCTGCAGGAGGAGAGGAGAGAGTCAGGTGTGTTGAGAGAAGAGTGTGGTCAGTCCAAGAGAGAGAATTAGTAAGAGGGATATGGAGGGGGATGTCAGTAAAGATGAGAACATCAAAGGTGTGGCCCGCAGTGTGCATGGAGCCAGAGGGTAGGATAGATAAGGGGAGAGAATTGCATAGGTTGCGGAAAGGCCCTGAAAAGTCAGGAAAGTCCAGATGGATGCTGAGATCACCCATCAGCAGGAGTTGAGAGGAGGAGGAGAGTAGCGAGGAGGCCAGGTCAGCCCATTCCAAGAAGAAGAGAGTGGACTGTCCGGGTGGCCGATAGAAGGAGGCCATAATGAGAGAATATAAGGGGAGAGTGAGAGTCGGCAAACTAGGCACTCGAAAGAGGAGTAGGGAAGATGGACACAGGTATCCATTCTGGGAAAATAAGTGCCAATTCCCCACATTTCTTCTTAGGCCTGGGCACAGAGAGGAATTTGTAGCCTTCAGGAGTGTGTCAAAGCTTGTGACGGAGCTCTCCTTGAACCAAGTCTCGGAGTTTCCGAGGAGGTTGCAGATGTCAGACGAGTGTTTGATAACAGAGCGAGTGTTGAGAGTGGCAATGTGGAGCACCTTGCCATCTTTGAGGGTCTTCCTGTGAGAAGATCTATCTGGTATCAGGTGTATGCACTTAGTGTAAAGTGCCTGACTTTGCCTGACCCATTTAAAGGAACATGTCCAGTACGATGTGAGAGAGTTAGTCCGGTTGCTCTCAGTCATCCTCTTCCTTGGCCCAGTGTTTGTGAAAAAAGGGGGGAGGGGTGGATTTGGGACTTCGGAAAATTCTATAAAATAGGATGGGGTAGATGAACAAAAAAGGGGGGAATACAGCATCTAACCATCGGCTGCCTCACCCCCACTGCCTGAAGACTCCTCACCCAGGTGATCCTCCCACACTGGTCCACCCCCAGGGTCTGCATCCAAAAGTGATGGCCATGCCCTGGCCACCTGGATGACAAGTCCCTGGGGACTAGCGGGCGAGACACCCTTTGGTTTCTCACACTAACTCTCTTAAGTGGTACATGTCCATGCAGGGGGAGAATCTTAAGCTTCTGCATTGGGCCATATATCTGAAGGGTGTAAACATGGAAATCCAGCATAAGCCTTGTTCTCAACGCTCCAATGGAGATAGTCCAGAAATCCAGAACCCCTACACCAACTACTTCAGACTTGCTGCATTACAAATAGTAAGTGTACACCACTCTACTGCATTGTCAGGTCTATTATATTGTACCGCCCACCTTACTGCAAAAACGAGCTGGTCCAGATCCTACACTAATTGACCTTCCACTGCTAATAAAATTGGCTTACTAACTCCCAACAAACTCGTTCTACAGCATTCATACCTCCGGCACATCCGAACAGGATCGGCGATACTTGACTATGGTTTTTGGCTCAACATGCCATCGAGTGAAATCCTAAACCCATAAGTCATTTACTTTGCACTGTGTTATTCTCCTAGTGTGTTTAAAACATTTCCCATTACGATGCTTGTTGTTTCACCTAACACCATATATCATACAGTTACCAAATGTTACTGCACTCGTATTAGATACCTCTCGAACCATATTTTAACCCCACTCTAAACAACAAGTTTTTTTCAGTATTGTTAGACTACTGCACTGAGTTATATAACATGTCTATCCTCATTACTGTTGTTGCATAGCTGCCCACTAGACAGTGTTCCCAGAAAGTGATATAGCCTATTATATTCTTTGTCTAGTCTAGAGATCAATACTTGAAGAGTAAATAAAGCCCTAATCTTCGTACTGTTATGTTTTCACCACCATGCTAATGCCAGTATACTTTGCACACAACTGCATCTATAAGCACCAAACTGCTAAACATGGTCACACTTCCTAGAAAGAAATACTGAACACAGTGATCATGATTGGCCTCCGGCACCTTTTACTAAGCCGTGCCACAGGACAAACACACCCAGGGGCAGCAAACTGCAGTATATTGCAAAACAGCCATACCTGTAATTGAACTAGTATGTACAATGCTGACCTCCACACATCCACCAAGATCACACAACCTGCAGCACAACCAAGTCACAAACAATATAACAATAGTGATCCACCACCTGCATACTTCTGGCATTTGTACCAATGGCTCATACATTCAGATAGCCTCAGGCCTAGCACGTCCACTATTCCCTAGACACAACGCACTACCATGCCCCACGCCCTTCCTACCCACAACACCAGCATTTACCACAATAACACCTGCTACCCAAACCACTGTTAGGTCTATGCCCATTCTAGGTATTTCCCACCTCATTCGGCTATCCACCAGAAAACACTTACAGCATCCGCGCATCAAACCCATGCCAAGTGCCCAAAGAAATTGCAGTCTATCCTCCCGTACCACCAAATCACCTACCGCTCACCATTCACCCAGAACCACTCCCAGTCTACAAATTCTCAAGGCACAGAAAACGAATACCAAAAGTGCCCAGAGACAGACTAAACACAAATCCAAATTTCTAACCCTCCAGCACCCTACCCCATGTCTAACCCCACATACCCCATTACCTCATTCACCACCCAACAACCCATTACTTAGTACTAAACCGCTAACAGGGGCCTTACTAAATGCCAGATCCCTAGGCACACACGCCATTGACATCCATGACCTCATTCTCGAACATAAACTAGACTTCATCGCCATAACTGAAACCTGGCTCCATACAGCCTCAGGCCCACTCCTTTCACTAGCTATACCTCCTGATTACTCCATTCTCAGATCAGACCGACAAGAAACCACTGGTGGTGGAGTGGCCATCATCTTCAAAACCTCACTTAAATTCAGAGAATGTAAAACAGAAACTCTACTAGGCTACAAACTCCTAACATTAAAATTAGCTACCAACCAAAAACCACTATCAACTTTCTCCTAGTGTATAGAACCCCAAGCATCTTGAATAATCCAGACATCGAATTGCCCCTACTTATTTCCCCGTTGATCAAACCCAATACTAAATTTGTCCTACTAGGTGACATCAACCTGGGATACAATGACCAAACAGACCCCAAAGCCACAGCGCTCAACAATTCATTCCTAGAAATACAATTCAAACAAATTGTCAAAGCCCCAACCCATATTAAAGGTCGAATCACCTCCCACCCAACCCACAGTATCTACCCTAATGTGAAACTCCAAGAAACTGACCTCAGAAAACCTAATGCCACTGCTAAACAAATGATTAAATACTAAACCTCCGCCTATGAGTAACTCAAAAGTCATCGCTCTACATTACCACAATTGCTTGCAGTCAGCAATTGATGAAATAGCCCCTCTCGGAGCTAAATGGTCTAAAATTGGGCATAGTAATACCTGGTTGAATTTAGGAGAAAAAAAGAGCGCTAGAACACTTAACTAGAAAAAAAAACATCACTGAAATCAAAAAAGAGCTCCAAATAGTTGCTAAAACCTACAAAATTAAAGTGTATACACAGAAAGCTAATTCACTCAATACACGTATCATGAATGCTTCCTCCAATAGCAAGGAACTATTTGCCATTATCAAGGAACTGGAAACACCTATACATCCACCTAGTATAGTCGTAGTAAACAAAGCATGGTGCTCAACTATTCAAGATGCCCTAGCCTCCAAAATCAGTACATTGCAAAATAAAATTGAAGCCCAAAAAAAAATATTCGGTCCCCTTGCTGAGATTACCACACCATCACCCATAACCAACACACTCTACTTCCACTTTACACCAGTGACTATAGATCAAGTACAAAAAACAATAGCCACACTTAAACCTTCTAACTGTAAAAGGGATAACTTCCCTGCTAAACTAATCAAGGACTGTGCGCCAGTTTTAGCACCCATTATTACGCATTTCATAAATGCCTCATTCACCACCAACATCATCCCACCCAGCATTAAGGAAGTATGGGTCACCCCTCTCCTTAAAAAACCCTCATTAGAAGCCACCCTCCCCACCAATTATAGACCCATCACCACAGTACCCTTCCTTCTGAAAATTATAGATAAAATTGCTTATACCCAAGTCCAGAGCCCACCTTGAAGATAACAAACTACTAGATGATAGACAATCAGGCTTCCGCACTGGTCACAGTACCGAAAGAGCGCCACTGGACCTAAAAAACCAAATGGATGTGGTCAGGGAATCAGGAAACCTATGCATTCTGCTCCTGCTTGATTTATCCGTGGCATTTGACTTAGTAGACCACAACAAATTATGCCAAACCCTTGCAAATAACTTTCCTTTCTCTAAGGAAGCGACTTCTTGGATCAAATCTTTTCTCTCAGACCATACCTCAAGAGTAGCCATAGGAGATACAGCAGTGGACCCCCTTTCAGTCCCTCTGGGAGTCCCCCGAGGAGCCTGCCTCTCACACGCTTTATAACACCTGTACCAAATTACTCTTTGCAGCACTGGACGCAATGGGAGAAATTTACACAAATGTTGCCGATGATACACAAATACTATCTCAGGCAACTTAGAACAGGGCACCATCTGTGTGAATAAAATGTACGCCATCATCCAAAACTGGATGGCTGCAAATAGTTTATGCTTAAATGGAGAAAAAACTGAGATCCTCATAGTAGGCTCTCCAGCCCGCCTAGCTAAGCTTCACCCACTTTACACTTCTATAGTCATCGACAAAACTCCCATCCCAATCTCCAACCAAGTAAAAACCCTAGGAGTCTACTTGGACTCAAGCCTCACCATGTGCAAACACATCAGCGCCCTTGCCTCAACCACAGCATAAACCACCAAACTTATTTCACTAAGCCGCCCATTCCCCACGCAACAAAACTGCATCACACTAGCAAGAGCCCTTATCTTAACCAAATTAGACTACTGTAACATTCTCCTTCAAGGCACCTAAAAAAAACAACAACAAAATGCAGTTACTCCAGAACAAAGCACTAAAATAATCCCTAGGCATAAGCAAAAGGGATCATATATCGCACCATAGGAGAGAGGCACTTTGGCTACCCATCCAAGCCAGCATACTCCACAAAACTCTCAGTCACTCACAAATGTATTACAGGCAATGCCCCAATCTACCTCAACAATTGTCTAAACCGCAAAGCCACAGCCAGAAGCCTTAGATCCAATGCAAACTTACAGCTGCACGTCCCACGCTTTAACAACGCAATAAGAGGCAGCTCTAGCTTCAATGTAGCAGCCCCTAGAATTTGGAATTCACTCCCGGCCAACATCAGTAACAAACCCACACTGAATACATTTAAGAAACTCCTCAAAACGTGGCTCTTTAATAAATACTGAGCACCCTGGTCAGTCTCGTAACGGTACTTTGCACAACTGATGTAAATATTGAATATAATTTGTAACCACTGTATATGTAACAACCAAGACTAAGTATTCGTAGTATTCCTTTTAACAAGCAACCAGCAAGTTAAGATCTCTCTGTACCTAAGCCGTGATACCCTTGGGTTTGGGCGTACAACAAATGCAATAAATAAAAATTAAAAAAAATAGTCTCTTAGGAGGATTTTTATCACACATTTTTGTTTGGGCGCATGTTGCGGAAAGCCATGTGCAATGTGTGAGGATGTGCAATCCTAAGCTTTTTTGATTTGTGCTAGGCAAAATGATGCTGGTTTTCTCTCTCTGAAAGTAAACCCAGCTGGACAGATATCACTTTTCAAATACCCCATCCCAAAAGGTATAGTTCACACATATGTAATATTCTGGGCCCTGTCAAGTGATACCCCAGCAGCTACAATGTGATTTGGCAACATGGCAGTAACAAAGGTAAATGTGTATTCCTGAACATCTTGCTAGTATCAAATGAATTCCAACAGCCATGGAAGCCTTTAAACGTGGAAATCCATGCTTCAAGCTATATTTAATTGCATATCCTCATGGCCTGGCGGCAGAAATTCGGTTAAGTCTAAATATACAACTATGTCTAGTTTCATACAGTGACATATGAGGAGACAGTTTAAACTGCTAAACCCAATCTTTTATAATTGTGTTATTTACTCTTTGTTTTCACTGATCCACAGCTGCAGGGCCATTTGTGTATTAGCATCTGGGCCTGGAAGTTTCACCCACACAAGAAGGGGGCTGTGTAGCACAGGAAGCTATTTTCTTCTCTGCGGGCTAGGCTGAACACATTCCTGGGAGAGTAGAGCATACCTCCTCAAGGTATGGGATGACGGTTGGGAGCTTCAATGGGACCTTTGTAATACACTGGGGCATTCACACAAGAGAGATAATTACTAGAGTACTTTTGAACTCAGACAGACAGGATATGGGGGAAGTATAGTGCAGCTAGGGAGAGGACCTGTACACTGGAGAATGGTCCAGCCATCTTGAATATCCACAGGTAACACTTACTTCCCGAGAAACCTCTAACTTCCTGCAGACAAGGCACTCTGGGAGCTGACATCTAAAGGCATACCCCATGTTACAACAGCAAGAACTGGCCCCATAAAGAAGGCTTAGAATTAACACAAATTACTACATAAAGGGGTGAGGCCCTCTCCCTCCAAATGAATCATATTTCAATCATCCTTGGACCAACTTGAAGAACATTTAACTGGAATCTTGCTGGGGTAAAGACTGGCCAAAGTCTACAACCACTGGAGTGAAGATAAGGATTTCCAAGACGGGTGCAGACCATCTCCTTAATCAATTAAAGGGAACATTTAAAGTGACATGCTGTTGAAAAGGCTTGACTGGTGCTTGACGTGGCAAGCCCTGCAAGTGTTGCTGGCAACCTTTCTGGCTGGGAAGGGCAGTAGACCAACCTACCTCTCCTCAGAAACCCAGTTGAGTGTCCCACAACACTGCAAGAACCAACACATGCTGCCTTTGGCTGCCTTTACAATTTTGAGCAGCTGTGAGTGTCTGAATGGCTTTGAGTTTTTGCAGAGAGCCAACAGAGCAGCTGTTAACACTCTACACGTTGAACACTTTTGGGAGACTTTGAGCCTGGCCAGTCCGAACGTAGCCTGCCTGCCTCAAGCTTCTTCAAGCCTCGAGCAATTACTGCTTGCTGAACTACATCTTATCATTGGACCAAGTCCAGCTAGCTTACAGCTGAAGTCGAACTGCTGCTTTCGTACATTGAGACCCAGTCAAACCGTCGTATTGCATGGATTTGAACATCTCCACTTGTCCCAAGCTTCTTTGAGCCTGGAGTCGTTGCCACTTGTTGAATTGCACGGCATTGTGGAATTCTGTCGAATCAGTCCGATGAACTTGAACATGATTTGATGCACTGGAAAGGACATAGACTCCTGATGCTGTTTATCTCCTAAAATAAAGCAATAGGTATCTAACAATGATTCGGCCCCCCTAGCCTTGTTCTGTGGTTCTAGGTAGAGCCAAGAAGACATTAAGGTCTTAAAAAAGAAAGGTTTAGAATGGCAAAAATGGATCATCTTTGGACAATATTGAGACCTGAATCTCTTAACGACCACTAACCTTATCAAAACTCCTTCATACTCCTATAGCCAAAGTCCTTATAGTGATCGAGGAAAACATTCTATAACATCGGAGCGGCCAGCAAGTGGCCCACAAACATTAAATAAGCTCGAAGTACATCATGTAAGTTACAGTAAATCAATAAAGGTTAATGGAATGGAACAGTGGGCACTAAGATCATTAAAGATACATTACAACTGCAGCTATCAATCATGAGGCCATATGGAAGGTGTTTTGTGATCCTTAATGGGGTCCCAACTTTACATAAAGGGGCAGTTGCATCTAGAAAGGCTGTAATTAACACTGTTTTCCACTTGTTCCAATTGGGGAAGGACTGTAAGTATATTATAAGAGAAGAAATTATCAATGTGGCTAGAGTAAAATCTGTGGGTTCTTGTTCAGCAGCAGGGTCTGATACTTGTATTTTGAGCTGATTTGAATATCCATATGTATTAGATGGTATTATGCCCAAGGAAGCACGATTTATTTCAGTGAACCCTACTAAGATCCAAGTACATCCAGTCAAATTCTTTATTTCAAGATCCCAAATTAACTGTAATGCTACTTTGCATGATTCTCGGAAATCAAAAGATTATAGCGCACACAATGAATGGGTGAAGCATGACGGGAGGCAAAAATGCAATCCCAAGATGGGACTGCTTTTCTGTGCAGTAGAACAATATTCAAACAGGAGCTGATTCAGACAGAGGAAGCATTTGCACATATATCTAGCGGGAAACAAATGCTGATGATGAGGAATAGTCTCTTATTCAATTGAAACGTATCTCAGATGCACGGTTTCAGGAGACATGGTCGATTACACCAAAAGTTAAACCTGGTTGCATTACTTTGTGCAATAGGAAATAGAAAAAGGTAAAACAAAGGGGATCTTAGGACATGGGCAGATTTGAGGTATTCAGGGTTGGTAAATCCCATAGAGACAGGGAATCCTAATATTGTAATATTCGATGCATCAGATTGAGAATTCCGCAGACAAAGATTTTATATATGATTATGTTGTACAATACAGATATTGACACAACCGGTAATGCTCTAACTTTCAGAAAATTATCATCTTTTCTGGACAATTTATCCTTTCCATAGTGTACAAATGAGAAAGGTGTAAGGATTATAGTTGGCTATTTTAATGCAGCTCTTCATTAAAGCATCTTGTGACTCTAAAATATTAGATTCTCTGTTGGAAATAAGAGGGGTTCCATATTGTATTTTCAATAATAAGGAGGCAAGCAAAGGAGCCAATTTGTTTTGCCATTTTATGAAATCCTATGGATTATGCCAAAATAACAGATGACACTCCCTCGGATATCTCAGGTGATTTACGTTTGCTTCAGGGGATAAAGTGAAATTGACAATATCATTGTAGACAAAGCAAATTGGAGCATGGTTAAGGACCTGAAAATAGAAGTCTGGCCTGAGACCGATCATGTTCCTCTTCGTGGGTCATTTCTCTCTAGAGTTTGTACATTTCAAACAAGTGGTCCCAATATCCATTGGTAGTTTCCAACATTGCCTCAGACTGTGTAAGTAAAATCAAGGAGTCTGGGGTATTTCAATAAAGTAACTTGGTTTGATGTGGAATGTAGGGATGCGAAAAGCCAAGTGCATATGCTAATGGGAAAGGAAAAGATTAATTTATTAGGGTTGCTAGGAATGCTAAGAATGTATATAAACCATTGTGTTTGAGGAAATCTTTTACTTTGTAATCACAAAATGGGAACAACTACAATCTTAGGTTGCTGAAGTTGATGTTAAAGGTTTTTCACGTTTATTTTCCCATGGCTTGCAAGCCTCGGAACATGTTTGAACTGTCATGAACAGTGTACGGAGAGAAGACTGATTTAATCACTTCTCTGAACTCTACAGATCTGCTCTTCAGCGGAATGCTCCTCTTTAGCTGACGCCCTGGTTACAAGATTCAGTGAAAACATTGTTGATATTTGCTTTACGTTGTAAGTAGTGGAAGAGGTAATACATTTACAAAAGAGCAAAAGACCCCAGTGATTTAAAACTCTAGGGCCCTATTATATATAGATTTGTAATGGAAGTCTTGTTAAACAATCAGGTGGTTCGGTCATGTAAGTCTGCATTGATTATCCCGATAGCCAAAATAAGGACAGGTGAAGCCCAGGGAACTATCAGTATTTTTCCTTCAGGACAGCCCATGCAAAATGTGTGGCAAATTGCTACTGAAGAAACTTGAGCTAGCCATTGAAGATAGGAATTTGCTTTCTGGTGCTTAGTCTGTGTCGAGAAAGGGTCATGATGCAATTGATAAGTGCTTTCCACTATTTATTTTCATTCAGAAATGTGATTCTGAGAAAGGGTAATATGTTCTTAGCCTTTGTAGATCTGATTGTTGCTTTCTATTCTGTGAACAAGGAGAATCCTGCAGACATACTGGGAATTCATTGGGAAACAAATCCCAAAATCTATTTGCTTTACTGAAAGTAATATCAAATCCCTGTGCATTTAGTCCTTCTTCAGCAATTAAATTGAGCTGCCAAGATTTGTGAAATTCTTTTCTGAGAAGATTTCCACTATATGTAAAGAGATACCTCATATGTTATCTAATAATACCGATTTACCTTTTAAAGTGATACATTTATTGGAATATTTTCCCTACCTGATTTGGAAAAGCTCTCATTCATTAATGTTGAAAACAAAACCATTTTATATCAGTGACGATCTTTGTTCAGCTTAAAAAATAAAAGACTTGGGGGCGTGGCCTGGAGCGCCAGTGATGAGGCAGCTCCACTATGGCCTGCTCATGGGCCCGCGGCTAAAAGCTATTTTCGCCTATGCCCGCCATGAACACCGATATACCAATGCAGCGGTACATCCCCAGCACCATCGCCTGCAACCTGGGAGCTTAACGCCCCCAGGATGTCTGGTAACGCGACAAAAGAAACGCTCCTTCGGGGGCCGGCACCGCAACCAAGATGACGACCGCTCCCCTGAGCCCGCGCTTCGGCGCCCTGCCAACTCCTCTTCCCCGGCGCGTGGCAGACAACAGAAATCAGAGCCTCTCTGGCGTGCTTTAGGGGGGCGCTGACGGCCCCTGCCCCCGCCCGCCCGGGGGCCCAGCCTACTGCCCATCATTGGACCCCACTCGATGCCTCAGTGACCCC
Organism: Ambystoma mexicanum; assembly: GCF_040938575.1. Taxonomy (NCBI): domain Eukaryota; kingdom Metazoa; phylum Chordata; class Amphibia; order Caudata; family Ambystomatidae; genus Ambystoma; species Ambystoma mexicanum. The sequence continues at coordinate 246,878,411 of NC_090926.1, read as the reverse complement.
GCCACCAGCGTAATCGACACACCGGGCCTCTGGGAGCCTGAGCCGGGTAGCTGAATTTGCTGTACGCCCTCCTGGGAAAAGGGCCCCCCCGCCTACCATTCATAGCGCGGCCCTCGCGAGGGGACCGCGTGCCACCCAGGTGAGCCCTGTTGCCCTCCAACAGACATGGCAGGCCCTGCTTTCTCCTGCATCGAGGGCTTTGGAGACTCTCTCCTTTCTCCCCGCTGGCTCCATTTGCCTTCAGCTGTCCTTTGGAATTCTGCCCTTCTGGGGGTGGCCTAGCCTTCTGAGGCCCGCAACATCTGCCCCCCCAGTAGCCTGCTAATCCACGCAGATCTACTTTGCCCACTCCTTGTGGGGCTGTGACGCCTCCCTTGCCTTCCTGGGGCGCCCCTGACCACATCCCTTCCTCGCCAGCCGGGGAGAGCCTGCTACCGCCAACTGCATCCTGGTCTCTGCCGCAGAGGGCCGTCTGGAGACCCGTGGCGACCTACACTGCCTTCTGAAGGCCTTCCTACCCACTCAACCTCCTGGGGTGCTCCGGCCCATTCCATCCCCGCTTGCCTCGTCTTCTGCCTTTCTTGGTCCGTATGGCAGCGGATCCCAGCCCAGGCCCCCGGAGCCTGCCCCCTTACTCCGAAGCCATGTCCAAAGCATCGAAGTCCTCCAAATTGGCTGACATTTCCACCCTGCTACAGGCTTCGGAAAAAGGAAAGAAAACAGCCCCCCCCCTAAACTCACACCTCAGAAGGCGTCCGACGAGAAAGGGACGCTCGCAACCAAAGAGGACCTCCAGGCCTTCATGTCGGACATCAAATCAGAATTCAGAACCTGCATGACGGAACTCACTGCTAAATTGGAACAAACTGACCAAAGGGTCAGTAGCATTAAGCACAGGATGGGGGAGGCTGAGGACCTGGCCATAGATCACTCCAACTCACTAACGGAGATGCAGTGCACCGTCCAGACTTAATGGAGAGAACCGAATATTTTGAATTTAAACAGGAAGACATGGAAAACCGCTCCCGTCACAACAACCTGCGCATCCAAGGGGTGCCTTCATCAATCCTTGACAAGGAGCTCCGTGAATATGTAAGCACCTTCTTCCAGTCTCTATTGCCGGATCTGGACGAGGCCCAACTTCTACTTGATCGAACCCATAGATTGCGCACCTGCCGGGGAGTGAACACAGACCCCCCCTCTGGACGTAATCACAAGAGTCCACTTCTACACCACCAAGGAGGCCATCGCAGCAATGGGCCGATCAAAGGATGAGCTCTCTTTCCAGGGCGTCCCCCTACAGATCTTCCAGGACCTCTCCCCTCTAACTCTCCAGAAGCGCAGGAGGCTTTGTCCACTCTCGCTCTTCCTCCGAGACCAGCAGATCCGCTACAGGTGGTTCTTCCCCACAGCGCTACAATTCTCGTATAAAGGTACCTCCCGCACCATCAGCCACCTCGACGACGCAGCATCGATTCTCCGTCCGGACTCCCCCGGGAACTCAGACCAATCCTATCCAGGCCGCACGAGCCCGGCCCCGAACACTACCTCCCCAGGGCCGAACTGGGCCCCTTGGTCCAGAGTGCAGAGAAACTGCAAACCCAAGTGACGTGCGAGGACGCCCGCACAGAAGACATAGCATTGGAACCACCCAAACATTTTGAGCTGACCGTGGACCCCATGCGGTCCACACCCTCCTCTAAAGCGGATGCCACCACCTTACCCTTGGAGAAACTTTCAACCATTTTGGTTCTGTCGAACGACAGCCTGGGCGGCCGGGGCCCATGCCGATAGTTTAAAATTGGCCCCCCTGGTCGCAGTTTGGACCTCCCATTGGAGGCAGTTGTTGAATGCTCATATCTCCCGTTGGAGACCAGTTTTAAAACCTTCAACCACAGCAGAACTTGAAATAGCTATTCTCTCACAGCCAAGGCTGACTTGATCCCCGCCAAGCCTCCACCCCACAGCAAGCGGATCCCTTGAGCAAGCTGCCACATCTGAAGCTTAAGTTCACCACCCTGAACGTTAGGGGCCTGAACTCCCCCCCCCCCCCCCCCGAAGAGAAAATCCATTTTGCAAAGGCTACAGAAAGACGGGACCTCGATCGCTTTCCTGCAAGAAACTCACTCAATCCGATCGGACTTCTCTTGCTTGCGAAATAGACTCTTTCCGCTACAATTCTTTGCTTCCAATGGAACTAAGAAGGGAGGCACCGCTATCCTATCCGCGAAAGATCTGAGGCCCCAGATCCTGGACTCGCTGCGATGTCAGGATGGTCGCTTCATCGCGATAAAATGCATCGTCCTTGGTCAACTTTACACCCTCATTTCGGCCTACGCTCAGAACGAACACCAACAAGGCTTCTACCAAGACCTGGAAGACTCTCTCCTCCCATTAATTGAGGGGCAGGTCGTCATGGGGGGGACTTCAACGGGGTCCCGGAGCCCCTCAAGGACCGATCTCATCCCCCGACATCCAGAGATCTGAAGTTGGCCACTGGCCTGCTCCACCTGTTCTGCACACTGAACGTTGTGGACTCCTGGAGGGTATTGTCCCCGGATGAGAAAGATTTCACTTTCTACTCGTATGTGCATCGCACCTTCTCCAGGATTGACCTGCTCCTGACCTCCCGGCAGATCCTGACCTTCACGGACAATGTGGCGATTGGCCCACGGATCCTCTTGGATCACGCTCCAGTCACACTAACCCTGCGGTCCCATGACCTGGAACCCCCTTCTTGCCGCCAGTGGACCCTACATGACCCTATTCTGGGGGCATGGCAGAGACTCAATCGCCAGAGCAATAAAAAACTTCTTTCCAGAAAACCGTGACGAGGATACTTCCCCGGCCAACACCTGGGACGCCATGAAAGCAGTGCTCAGAAGGGAATTGATCGCCCAAGGCGCCGCGTTTCACAAAAGAAAGCAGGCGACCCGGGCTGCCCTGGAAGCCGAAGTCTGTGAAGCTGAAGTCACCCATAAAAGAAAGGGCTGGGCCCCTAAATCCTACAGGGTCCTGTAAATGTCAAGGAAGAGGCTCGAGGCGCACTACGCTGACGCCAAAGCAAGCCTACTAACTAGAACCAAGCAATGGTATTATGTCCGTAACAATAAGGCCAACAAACTGCTGGTTAACAAGCTGGCCAAGGAGAAGAGCAGAAATACCATCCTGGGCCTCTGCGACCCGGGGGGGTTGATCCACTACACGGACAACGAGAAACTATGCCTGGCGGTCGCCCACCACTCAGAAATAATGACGGCAGCCCCGAGAGTCCCGGGTGAGGAGCGCGCATACATCCAAGAGGCGGCCCCCCCGCAGCTGTCCCCAGCGGCCAGGGAAGAACTCAAAGCGCCCACTACAACCGAGGAAGTGGAGGCAGCCATCAAAAGCTTGACAACTAGAGCCCCAGGCCCGGACGGATTCTCCACCGGCTTCTACAAACTCTTCCGTCCCCAACCAGTGGCCCCCCCTTGCCCGTCTCTTCAACACATTTGTGGCCACCGGGATGATCACCCAACGATGCAGAAATCCATCACTGTCCTCATCCTCAAGCGGGAAAGGACCCCCAAGATATCAGCTCATATAGACCCATCTCTCTGTTGAATTTGGACGCCAATATATACTCTAAAATCCTAGCCAACCGTCTTCCACCTATCCTTCAGAGCATCAAAGACCCGGATCAAACAGGGTTTATAAACTACAGGTCGACAAAAGATAACATCCGCAGGGCACTGGACCTAATAGAGATCGCCAATCGGGATTCCCAACAACTGGCCCTACTGGCGCCAGACGCCACTAAGGCCTTTGATAGGGTGGACTGGTCTTACCTGTGCCTCACCCTAGAGGCTTTCGTTTTAGACCCGACCTTTGGGAAGATGATCTTCACAAACTACCAAGCCCCTAAGACCAGGCTAAGAGTCAACGGCCGCCTATCGGACCCAATCCATCTCAAATGCGGGACGAGGCAGGGATGCCAATTATCCCTGCTGCTCTTTGCTCGGGCCATGGAGCCGAATTCGCAAAAACCCCTGGATCAGTGGCCTGAAGATTGTCTCCGAGCAACATAAAGTTGCCCTCTATGCAGACGATGTTCTGCTAACCATCACGAACATCGAAGGGTCCATGAGGACGGCCCTGGCTGAAATCCATGACTTCGGGAGGGTATCGGGATTCGCCATGAATTTCCAAAAGTCAGCTTCACTCGGAGTGGGCCTGACCCTAGCCGAACGTGAGGCCTTAGAGGAACGAGGCCGGTTCCATTGGAGCACCCACTCGATCCCGTACGTGGGGGTCCGGATCTCCGCTCACCCAATGAAGGTCTATCAGGCTAACTTTCCGCCGCTCTTCGAGGAACTGGAGAAGGTCCTGAGCCGCTGGCAATCACAAGAAATCTCCCTGCTAGGCCGCATAACAACATGTAAAAGGAACCTACTCCCTCGCTTCCTCTATGCCTGCGCCTCCCTGCCAGCCCAAATTCCGCTCCCTCCTCTCTAGCAGCTCCAAAGGAAGATGGTTGACTTCATCTGGAAAGGGAAGAAAGCTTTTGAAGAAGAGGCGTAGCATTTGAAAGGCAAACTAAAAAAAAGAGGGTACCCGAGAAAAAGTATTAAAGAAGCAGCAAAACGTGCCTTTAATAATAACAGAGAAGCTCTCCTGGAAGAAAAAACAAAAAAACCCTGTGATAATAAAATCGTTTGTGTTAATACTTTAACAAATCATAGCCTAGCTATTAGAAATATAATTTCCAATCATTGGAAATGATTGAGAACCACAGCTGCTAACCCGATTATGCCACTTTTTGCATATACTAAATCACGCTCCATAGGAAATAGTGTAAGACACAGTAGATATTTTTTTACCTACCCCCTGCCACCAGCCTTACTAGTCAATGGGGTTGTCACTCACCTTGCAGTCTGTGCATGGTATGTAAACTAACGATGAGGAGCAAAGAAGTAGAGATAGGTTTAACTAGAGCTTGGTCTCAGAAGACATTCTCGAATTGCAACACTGAGAATGTTGTCTACATGATTACTTGCCCGTGTGGGCTACATTATATAGGCAAAACTAATCGTAAAATCAAAGCACGAATAAGCGAACACAAAAGCTGTATTGAGAATAAAATCATGCAGGCTCCGTTGGTCAAACATTTTGTAGAACAGAAACACGGTAGTGATAGCTTCACATGGACAGTCCTCTTAGTAGTGAAAGGTGATAATTCAGTAATGCTGAATAAAAAACTCCTGAAGAAAGAACAAGAACTTATTTTTAAAACACACAGTGACCTGAGAGGTCTGAATGACTCAATCGAATGGCATAAAGTGTGGTAATGCCAATTAATTCATTTTAATTGGAGCCCGAGGAGAGGGTTTCCTATGGATATTTATACAGCCTATTATCCCAATTCTGACCACTAGAGGACTCTTGGCATAGATGGCCCCCACTAAAGATTAAAAAGGGACTATTTCAGGTTTCTCCATAGATATCTGCTCTGCTTATTTTTCCTACCAACAGAGGGCCCAGAGTATAGTTTTTTTCCTACTAAACATCAAAAAGGGACTACATAACCCACATGAAGCACTTCCACACCGAATGACTTGTTGTACAGGCAAGAGGGTGCCCGAGCATTCGACTCAGCGTTGTATAGCTAAACTAGACTTGGGAAGTTACCTTTTCACTCAAAGGGACCCCCGCACTACTTTGGACTTGCGTACCTGCTAGAGCGGACTGGAACAGGTAATTACTGCCATTAACAACTGGGACACTATTGTGAATACATCACGGCTTTATTCTCGAGCAGTTCTAGAGGGCATTATTTACTATGAGCCCCCTTTTACATCGACGCTCGCTCTCTTTTTCATGCAGTGCCGGTCCGTAAAATATGCCGGAGAATTATCTATGGCACTTGGAAAAGCACATTTGAAAGGATTTTGAGCCACATGGGGGATCTCGTTTAAAGATTTGCAAACTAGAGAAGGTATTTACCCTTAAACGTTTTTTTCATGAATTATTGCTTTTTATCATTTGAATGCGATGGAGAGATGACTGGCCAAGATGAGGCATCTGCCTCAGAACTTATGTGAACCCAGTATTAAAATCATTTTTACTATGAGGGCATTTGATCATAGGTGTATTTTTTGTCACTTCTCATATAGATGCGCCCTCAGACTATATTTATGAATTGTATAGACTTTAAGACGTGTCGTCTTTTTTAAAAATAAAGAAACTATTCTGTTTTTTTATAAAATGATTTCTTTCCAAAGTAATTCCATTATAAAGTGGTGGTAGTGAATGTATCCGCCCACCAAGTTGCCACAGTTGTTGGCATACTAAACACTAATTCTTATTTGAATTAGACCTTCAGAGCCCTGGCTCCCTGGCAATTGTCTGATTTCTCGATATGTATCTTGTATAGACGAGACCATTTTTGAGGTGGAACTATCTGAGACTGGTTGAATATAGTGATACTATCCTCCACCCCTGTTTTTCAGACGCCCACTACTACAAACAGAGGTAATAATATAAGCATTTACCTGTGTTTGCACAGACTAATACTGTCTCCAAATAAGCATTGAAGTTTCTTATTTTGGTTTTATGTGTTTATCTACCAACAGTTATCCTTTACTATCCAAACAGATTTAGATGCCATGAGGCAAGATATTGTGTTGTGATTTCAAGTGATATATCTCGAAATCCTCCTGAAGAAAGTTCTAAACTAACGTGAAGGAACTTAAACATGTCGAGGCAAAAGACCAGGATTGTTTAAAGACTTGGTTTTCTTGAGAAATAATATCTGTAAAACAACAGCGTTTACCTCCATTCGCTGTATTGAATAAGCATAGGGGTAACCTGGACTGATCCATTGATCGGAACTCAGAAAATTGTGATTATTGGTGCTCTATTATGCTTTTGTCACTAGCATTTTGCTTTTTTAACTGTATGTGATTTTATCATATTTTATGAATATTGAATAAAATGTATATGTTTTGTAAGTATTTTTGAGATTTAAGGAATGTTGTTTGTCAGTGTTTTGTTGACCCTGTTTCTTTATATATGGTATTTACCTTATCCCCAACTGACAGGGTGTTTGAACACTCCCCTTTTCTTGGTGAGAGTGTCCTCTTGTGGTTTCCCTCCTCATTTAGAGTTATGTCTGACCATCCTAGCCTGACATTTGCCAGTGGAGCACAGCCTTCTGCTGCACTCTGCTGGGTTTCCGCTCACTTTGTTATGGGGAAACTGACATACCCTTAAAGACAGTCAGTCCTGGGAGACTTTCTTTCCTTAGTCTTTCACTTTGTTGCTAGTTTTCAACATGTTACCAGTGCACAAAATACCTTAAAGTACAGTGCACTGGGATCTTCCTTTCATTTTTAAGGCCCTAGACACCCTCAAAGGATTTTTCGGTAGAAGTACAAATGTGCCTTGGACAGAGCTGTTGGCAGCTGTTATTTTTCATATATTTTTAACCCTTTCTTTTGGTTCATATCGCGTTTACCGCCTCTGGACTAGGACAGTTGCTTGGCCCCAAAATAGCCATTCCATGAGGTCCTTTGTTCTCTCCTTTGGCACTCGTTTCGCTTTGCCTTCCCCAGGTCAAGCAGACCTGGGAAAACCCTTATTTGGTCATGCAGTTCCCCACGCAAACTGAAGCTTTTTCAAGCTTCGGCATGCCTTGTGTGTGTGTGTGCCTCCAGGATGTGGGCTGGACTGTCTAGTTCCAATACACATCCTGGGTGCCAGAGAGTCTGGTGTGCTGGGAATGACTAGGGCCACCATGGTCCATGATTGGTCCACGTCTGGCATGGCTATATGTGAGCATTGGGTCCTCTTTGTTTTGGCACGAAGGAGATTCTGGATAAAAGAAGGGCCCAAACACCCATACCAGGTTGAACTCTTCAGTTCACAATGAACCTAGGATAGGATCGTAGCATCCTGAAACCAAGAAGCCGAGTTGAGGAACCGCTGGTGACCCACTGGAAGGTTTGGCACCCTGCCCACTGTTGTCCCGCATGACCCCCCTGCTTGTGATCAAACATAGAAGGTGTGCAAAGGCTCGTTGAGCCATTTCAATAGTGGGACCAACTATCCACGGCACCTCCACCTTAACCTGAAAGCACGCCTTCCCAGAAGTGTTCCTGGGTCAACCAATGAACTGACATGCTTGCGCAGGACGAACCGCCACCCTCTCGAGTTGACACTTGAGTTTTGGAGATCGTAAGCACTGGGTATAAGGCACTCTGCAGCTGGGTTTCATATACCTAGCCACTGTAGGTCTGAAATTAGGAGAGTACTCCTGAACCCGAGTGCACACGGTCACGGTGTTGCCCAGCCGTATTGACGAACTTCGATGATGTGCTGCTGCTGTGCCCCCTTTTGCCCTGAGACGAGCTGCAGTGAAATCGAGTTTATCCCTTTCACCAGGAGAGGAGAAGTCACCACTGTCCTGCCACAGAACAATCCCTGGAACTCAGCCGGTGAAAGCCGTAGAGACACACAATCGCAGCATTTGAACCTTCAACTGAAGTGGACTCCACTGCCGAAGTTTGGTCCGGTGTGCGCCTTGGGTTGGTGAGTACTTGCAACCCTTACCGGTGGCCCTTGGCGCATCCATCCATTTTTACGCATGAGTGTACCCTGAGGACCCTCTTCTTTATTGTGGTAGGCTGCGCTACTGTCCTATTCCCAACTCTTGGATCTTGTTCTGACCTCTTGCAAAGACCCTCCTCGAATAGTGGGCACTTATTCTTCACTGCCTCACCCACCTTCCTGAGTCACTACAGCCCCTGCAAGAGACCCTGTTTTTGCTCTACCACATAATTGCGTGCATCTGCATCCAAAAGAACTTTTGAGCATAAGGCTCCACTCATCTTAGGTATTGGACTCTCTCTCAGATAGGGTTGATAAAGTGAAGGACTACCTAAATTATATTCGCACTGTTAGCTCCCTTTCCTTACAGGTTGTCGACCCTTACTGTGTGCCATTCCTTTAGGCCATTAGTATCTGTATATATTTGTATTCGTAGTGTTGTGTTTATTTAAGTATTACTGCTGATCTTTTCTTCTGTTTTATTTAAAAGGCCTTTAATAAATGTATATATGTTTTTGATATACACCTGACTGAGAGTAATATGTAGTGTTGTTTAATTTGTGTGCTCATTGTGGGCTTTTCGATCACCCTCACCCCTCCTGAGACACAGGAGTCTTGAACATCACCAATGCTACCTTGATTGGTCTGGCTTGTCCAGAAGGTTACTCTGTTCCAACAAACTAGGCTGGCCTTCTGAACTTCTTCCCACCAGGTCAGAGTTCAGAAATCCATTTTAACAAAGTCAACGAATCCCTGTGGGCCACCTGGTCAACAACCAAGTCAATAGCCTTGCCGAAAACAATTTAATGTACAACTCCAGGAATGGTCCGACCGATGCTCTCATCCACGAGCAACCTGTCAGCCACCTTGTCGATGGTTCTGACTGCACGTCCGTCATCAACACATCAGCTTCCAAGGACCTCACAGCAGTGTTTTTTTCAATGTCTCAGGAGACCACAGCAACCCATTTTTATGCTGATGTCCCCCCTTCCAATGTCCACTCAGACGACATAATGGAGCACACCATCAACATTGATTTTCAATATGTCTTCTCTAAGGACGATGAGGATCTTCATGGGCCCTGACAGCCAATGTAACAACCTGTGTCCTCAGCACATTATTTCTCCAAGGATATTCAGTGCACCTTACAGACTTTGATGTCCTTACTTCAAACTAGGGTTACTACCATCCTCCCTAATGCAGTCCCTGCATTGGCAAGCCACAGACACCTGTTACTAGTAGGCACCATGTCAGACTGCCTCTGGCTGAAGAGCATCCAGCTCCGCACCAAGTGTCTACCTCCTCGGATATTTTCTTTAAGGATGACATACGCCAAGCTACAGCCTCCAAACATACTTCATCTTCCGATGAATTCGATGACTTGGTGCCGGCTAACGCAAAACCTGAGGAACGTCCTCCACTGGATTCATTCCCAGATGTAATCAGTGCTTTTCATGCCTTTTCATGCCATCATGACAAAAACTGAAAAAATGTTTGATCTCTTGACTACTGAACAACGGAAAGTTTCCTACACCAATGGTGAGAGGGGTCACAAAAGACTATAACATCTTTTCCCATCTTAGATGACGTTTGGGAGGATGTTCCAGTGGCTAGGAAGAATCCTTTCATGGCCTATCAAAGAGGGATCAATTCGTCAGAAAATGTAGTGCTTCTGAGAGTGGTCCAAAATGCTTACAGACGCAGACTCCAGGGGCTCAGAGACTGCACCTAAAAGGTCTGCCAACTCTTCTTTGCCCTGCGTTTTCCCCCAGATAAGAAAGGCAGACAGCTCAATGCTTTCGGCATGCGGATCATCTCCATGGCTGCTACCAACATTAATAAAGTTAACTCAGTAGCCTTCCTCGCTATATATGAAAGGGAGCTTTGGTTCAACATTTTCCCTATCTAAGACTTACTGATAATAAAAATACAGGACGTCTTTGCTGTACTCAGAGAAGGAGAATCTGCATCCTACCATGCTATCTCTATAGCTTTAGACCTTGCCGACATATGTTTTTGCTACATGAGCAATAGAGTAGTTCTCCACCACCAGGGTTGGTTAAAAGCTTCGAACTGTAGACCTGATGCACAAGGTTTAGTTGTTGAAATACCATTTGATGGTGAGGACCTTTTTAGGAAAAGGTTTGACAGCACGTTACAAGTGATCAAAACTTCACAAACACAGTCATCACTTTTTACTCTACAGCATCAGCATCCTTTTCAATAATTTAGTTCGAAGTAACACTTCTCATGACCGGTTACAGACTACCACTCCTCATACTGCTCCCTGTCACGTAAGGGGGCCGCATATACCTCTGGCGATCAATACAAAGCTCAGTCACAGTCATATGGAGGTGGCCACAGAACAACCAGGAATGTTGCAACCCAAGGGACAATCCTGTGAACTAGCTTCACTCGTGTCTGTCCCCTCCCTCCCATTTCGGGTTGGAGACCGCCTGTCTCTTCTTCATCAGTGTCAGAAAATCACATTGAACAAATGGGTGATTTTCATACTGGCTCATGACCACAACGTAGACGTTATCAAAAGACTGCCTACCATTTCGGCACGTCTGAGAAACACCTGCCTGCATTTCGAAAAAGAGGTAAATATGTGGGCAGTCAAAGAAGGCCATACAGGTGGTTCCTGGTTCCCAAAGGAATCACAGGGTCTGCTTCTGCTACTTTCTCCTGTGAATCAAGTCAGGGGTGGTGGCCTATCATGTACCTGAGAAACCTCAACACGTTTGTTCACACTCAAATTTCCAAATGGTCAACTTCCAAAGAATCCTGAACCAGCTTTGTGGCGGGTTACTTCCTGACATCTCTAGACATGAAAGATGCCTTCAGCCACATCCCCATTCACAGCTGGCATCGCAAGTTCTTACGTTTCACAGTGGTAGCCCACCACTTCCAATTCAAAGTTCTCCCTTTTGGCCTTAAGTCGGCCCCACAGATTTTTACAAAAGACCTCATGTCCGCTTGCTGCACACCTCATGGGAGAAACAATACATTTCTCCAAATGCCTCCCCATACCTTAATGATTGGTCAGGGTGGGTTTCCACCAAAGCCTCAGACACACTGCAAACTTTGAGAACTTCTTAACATCATTGGGCTTCTACTCAAATGACAAGAAGTTATCCACAACTCCACGAAAACATTAACAGGGTAATTCATAGAATTCAGCGCACAAGTAGCGCACGCGGCTGGCGCACAGCGTGCGCGTGCGATAGTCTGCGCCAGCCGCGTGCGCCAAAACCGAATCCGGCGCACAGCGTATTCATGGATTTTAGCTTCCCCAGGCAGCCGTGGCGCACAGTGGCGCAGCGACTCGCTGCAGCGCCAGTTACGCCCCCAGGAACGCCCCTTGCGCTGGGAAATCTCATAAAAATCACAAACCAGCGCAAGGGGCTGCGCTAACCCTGGACCATCACGGCAAGCGGCCCATGCGATTTTCAAGGGTGCGCGGGAAGTCTCACACGTCAAATCCCAGGCTACGTCCATTTCAGGGGTGCGCGGGAAGTTTCACACGCGAAAAGCTAGGCTACTTCCATTTCAGGGGTGCGCGGGAAGTTTCACACGCGAAAAGCTAGGCTACTTCCATTTCAGGGGTGCGCGGGAAGTTTCACACGCGAAAAGCTAGGCTACGGGAATTCCAGGGGTGCGCGGGAAGTCCCACACGCGAAAAGCCAGGGTACGTCCATTACAGGGGTGCGCGTGAAGTTTCACACGCGAAAAGCTAGGCTAGGGGAATACCAGGGGTGCGCGGGAAGTCCCACACGCGAAAAGCCAGGGTACGTCCATTATAGGGGTTCGCGGGAAGTTTCACACGCGAAAAGCTAGGCTACGGGAATTCCAGGGGTGCGCGGGAAGTCCCACACGCGAAAAGCCAGGGTACGTCCATTACAGGGGTGCGCGTGAAGTTTCACACGCGAAAAGCTAGGCTACGGGAATTGCAGAGGTGCGCGGGAAGTCCCACACACGAAAAGCCAGGGTACGTCCATTTCAGGGGTTCGCGGGAAGTTTCACACGCGAAAAGCTAGGCTACGGGAATTCCAGGGGTGCGCGGGTAGTCCCACACGCGAAAAGCCAGGGTACGTCCATTTCAGGGGTGCGCGGGGAAGTTTCACACGCGAAATCCCAGGCTACTTCCATTTCAGGGGTGCGCGGGAACGTTTCACACGCGAAAAGCTAGGCTACGGGAATTGCAGGGGTGCGCGGGAAGTCCCACACGCGAAAAGCCAGGGTAAGTCCATTACAGGGGTGCGCGGGAAGTTTCACACGCGAAAAGCTAGGCTAGGGGAATACCAGGGGTGCGCGGGAAGTCCCACACGCGAAAAGCCAGGGTACGTCCATCACAGGGGTGCGCGTGAAGTTTCACACGCGAAAAGCTAGGCTACGGGAATTGCAGGGGTGCGCGGGAAGTCCCACACGCGAAAAGCCAGGGTACGTCCATTATAGGGGTTCGCGGGAAGTTTCACACGCGAAAAGCTAGGCTACGGGAATTCCAGGGGTGCGCGGGAAGTCCCACACGCGAAAAGCCAGGGTACGTCCATTTCAGGGGTTCGCGGGAAGTTTCACACGCGAAAAGCTAGGCTACGGGAATTCCAGGGGTGCGCGGGAAGTCCCACATGCGAAAAGCCAGGGTACGTCCATTACAGGGGTTCACGGGAAGTTTCACACCCGAAAAGCTAGGCTACGGGAATTCCAGGGGTGCGCGGGAAGTCCCACACGCGAAAAGCAAGGGTACGTCCGTTTCAGGGGTGCGCGGGGAAGTTTCACACGCGAAATCCCAGGCTACTTCCATTTCAGGGGTGCGCGGGAACGTTTCACACGCGAAAAGCTAGGCTACGGGAATTGCAGGGGTGCGCGGGAAGTCCCACACGTGAAAAGCCAGGGTACGTCCATTACAGGGGTGCGCGGGAAGTTTCACACGCGAAAAGCTAGGCTACGGGAATTGCAGGGGTGCGCGGGAAGTCCCACACGCGAAAAGCCAGGGTACGTCCATTATAGGGGTTCGCGGGAAGTTTCACACGCGAAAAGCTAGGCTACGGGAATTCCAGGGGTGCGCGGGAAGTCCCACACGCGAAAAGCCAGGGTACGTCCATTTCAGGGGTGCACGGGGAAGTTTCACACGCGAAAAGCCAGGGTACGTCCATTACAGGGGTGCGCGTGGAATTTTCACACGCAAAATCCCATGCTACTTCCATTTCAGGGGTGCGCGGGAACGTTTCACACGCGAAATCCCAGGCTACGTCCATTTCAGGGGGGCGTGGATAGTTGAACACGCTACTCCGATCGTTGGGTCTTCACAGGTCTTCCCTGTACAGCCTCCACGTCCCCTGCATGCAGTCCACACCACAGGGGATTACCCTGCACACCTGCTCATGACTCCCACCCCCCAGCAGTCATGGGGCACCCTCCACCAGGCCCCCACCCATGTCCCACTCATGCCTCCCACCACCCCCACCCCCCAGCACTGTGGGGCACCTGCCAGCAGGCCCCCACTTATGTCCCACTCATGCCTCCCACCACACCCACCCCCCAGCACTGTGGGGCACCTGCCAGCAGGCCCCCACTTATGTCCCACTCATGCCTCCCACCACACCCACCCCCCAGCACTGTGGGGCACCTGCCAGCAGGCCCCCACTTATGTCCCACTCATGCCTCCCACCACACCCACCCCCCAGCACTGTGGGGCACCTGCCAGCAGGCCCCCACTTATGTCCCACTCATGTCTCCCACCAACCCCACCCCCCAGCAGTCATGGGGCACCCTCCACCAGGCCCCCACCCATGTCCCACTCATGTCTCCCACCACCCCCACCCCCCAGCACTGTGGGGCACCTGCCAGCAGGCCCCCACTTATGTCCCACTCATGCCTCCCACCACACCCACCCCCCAGCACTGTGGGGCACCTGCCAGCAGGCCCCCACTTATGTCCCACTCATGCCTCCCACCACACCCACCCCCCAGCACTGTGGGGCACCTGCCAGCAGGCCCCCACTCATGTCCCACTCATGCCTCCCACCACACCCACCCCCCAGCACTGTGGGGCACCTGCCAGCAGGCCCCCACTCATGTCCCACTCATGCCTCCCACCACACCCACCCCCCAGCACTGTGGGGCACCTGCCAGCAGGCCCCCACTCATGTCCCACTCATGCCTCCCACCACACCCACCCCCCAGCACTGTGGGGCACCTGCCAGCAGGCCCCCACTTATGTCCCACTCATGTCTCCCACCAACCCCACCCCCCAGCAGTCATGGGGCACCCTCCACCAGGCCCACACAGATGTTCCCCTACCAATAGGAAATCACAATACAGATCCCAGGATCCCATGGGCAACCACATCCCACCCCATGTCACCCCAGTCCATACACACATCCAAGGTACACATCCATTCAAAAATCAAATACCCATTACATGATACATAACCAATGAGCAGTATGCGCATGAGTCCAAGTCCGTCAGACTCACACAATGGCAACACATGACTGTGAAAACCCAGATTGTGACAGTCAACAAACCAATGAGAGAAGTCCACACAATAGAATCAAAAGAACAATGTATTAAAATGTAAGAAGGAAAAAAAAAGAAACACCTAAATGAATACACAAAGTAACAGGTAAAAAAAAAAAAATCTAATGAAAGGTGAAATCCAAAAGAACGGGTGCAAAGTCAATCAAAATGGAAATCAAAAACAAACACATTGCCCCATGGTCCAAATAATAAAATCGAAAATATCCACAAACTATGTACAAAGATGATTGTCCGGGTCCAATATCCCTAAAAACCATAAAATGAAACATACCCAAAACCTAACTAATGCTAACTATATACAAAAAACGTGGGCCATTGTCCAATCAACCCAAATAATAAATAAAAATAAAGGAAACCTACTATCTACATAACTATATACAAAGGCGGCGGGCCAGTCCTGCGGCTCACTGAGAGATGTTATGGGCCAGGGCATCATCGAACTCCCTTTCTATCTCCCCGAGGCGTTCCTCCTCAATGGCCCCGAGGGCCCGCAGGGCTGACGCAGTGTCCACCTCCAAGCCCCTGCGGATCTCCTCGAGGCACTCGGCACGCCTCAGGGCCCTCTGCATGGAGTCCACCGCCCTGACCATAGCGAGCCGCCCCTCTTCTGCCCGCCGCCTCTCCGTATCTATTGCGTGGCCTAACCGCTGCCACACGGAAGACACATCCTGTCCAGGGTCCTCCTGCCCTCCAGCCGATGGCTGCCCCTCCGATGTCGATGGCCCCGAGCCATGACGCCTCCCACGTCGCTGCCGCTGCCTCTGCAGCCACTGCCTCTGCCAGCACGACGGCATCCAGGCTGATGGTATCCACCGACGCCGTTGTGCACGTGCCCTGCCTGATGATGCCGGCACATCCTCCACCTGCAGGGGTCCAGTTGCCATGGTGTCCACACCAGCTGGACCACCGACTCCCGACTGTGGCAGGGATGGGATCCCCACTGAGCCGGCTGCATTGGTCGGGGCAGGACCACAGGGGGCCCTGGTGTCAACTGGGCCGGAAGACGGCAAGGAGAATGACCGGCGCATACTTTCCACAGAGGAGGAGATGCCCGACACATTGGCCATCACCTGCAGAAAACCCGCGCCAATGGCAGATCCCAACTGGGCCACGTCGGCACGGTGCTCTTCGTGATGATGTGCGTGCTCCTCCCGGGAAGCACGCACGTCATCACGAATGACCCCCGTGCGCAACGCGACCCCAATCAGGACCTTTTCCATGCGCCCACGGGTCCCCTCGTCCGCAGGTGGAGGGGAGTCAGATGACATAGACACCCCCTCCACCTGCGGACGGGCCTGGGACGGGGCATCCATGCTGGTGCATGGTGGTGCACTCACAGGGTCAGGGACAGCGACATGCACAGGCACCTCCACGGCGACCTGTGCTGCCTCCTGCCCCTGGCCCTGGACTGCACCACTTGCACCAGCAGGGATGCCCCCACCAGGCCTCAGGTGTGCCTTAGTCTCGGCCGCCTCCTCCTCTGTAGAAACCACCAACCTGGATGGCTCCTTGCCCTCTTCCGCTGTAGCTGGCCCCTGTGGGGGCTCACCCACCCCTTCCGCCGCAGCCGTGGGGGCATCCCCGCCGTCTACCTCCACAGCGCCGTCTCCGCCCTCTCCATCACTAGCCGCTGCATAGAGGGAGACATAGAACACAAGCATCAGGGCACTGTACAATGGTCCCCTACACAGGAAGCAATATCAGATGACTGGCAATGGTAAAGTACACTTCTATCATGTCCCTCCACAACACATGGGTCAGGCAATACACACACGCAACACCCATGGTCCATGGCATGCACATCAACATACATGTCCACTGCACTCTTCTAAAGTACGATGTCATGGAACCCACATGCATCATTGGTCATGCAAATCACACGCACACACTTCACCTCTGTCACATCCATGTGGCCTCGTACATCACAAACACAGTGGATACAAGGATGATTAGGCAGCATCAGTGCATCTGTACAGTGTCACAGACATGTGTCATGCATCCATGCCATTCAAAAGTCACAGACATGCAGGTCAAGCACACCGACCTCGACACCATACATGTACCTGGCATCAGCATCCATCCCTCACCCACACCCATGTCCACGAACATACACTTGCATGCTCACATGTGTCCAATCTGCATAGGCCTCCTCAGGTTGCATAGCAACACATACAACAACCATGTGATCCACAAATTACTGGTCGCACATGCATCGCCATGACAACACTGCACACATACATGCCTACAAGGCCCATTCCACACATACAGCATCACACAACCAGCACACTGCAACATGCACTGTCTCACACAGCAATGCCTGCACACTTACCGCTCAACTCCAGACGGGTCTCCCTCTCAAGGACCTGGGAGTGGAGCGCTGGGTGTATGCGTGCCAGGACCCTCATTTGGATCGAACTCATGTGGCCCCGGCCCCCCTCCACGAGGCGCCGGGCCTTTGAGAGGGTCCTGGACCTGCAGTCCTCCCAACGCTTCCTGACATGTGGGTTATCGCGGACTGCCACCCCCTCCGCGTTGATGGCAGTCACGATGTCGTCCCAGATCCGAGTCCGTCCTTCATAGTTGGCGCGGCTACTTCCGAAGAGGGCATCATACTGCCCCAGGACTCGCTCCACCAGGACCCCAACCTCGGTGACACTGAAGCTGGGGCCCCTCTGCCTCTCTGGCTGGGGGTTGCCAGTGGTGCCAGATGTTTCAGTGCCCGACATGGCAACCCCAGAGGCAGGAGTGGGTGGGCAACGTGGTCCTGGGGCTGGGCTGTGGAGTGGTGTTCTTCCAGTCGGGAGTCTTCAGTTCCAGCAGGGGTGGACACAGCAACTGTACGCCTGCAGATGGCTGATGTGCAGGCACCAAATGGCAGGGCACGGTGGCAGCAGGCAGGCAGGCAGGCAGCAGCAGATGGCACGTGGGAGACTGCTCGGGGCACTGGGGGGCAGTAACTCGGCCTTCTGGGCAGGAGCGTGGTCTTCCGTGTGTGAACGCGTGGCCAGCTTGATACGGAGTGAATTGGCTCGTGAAAATCATGCACGTCTGCGTGGAATCCGAGGAAAGGCCCTCAGCGCGTAAGCACGTCAGCACGCGTACGCGATTTCATTGGTCCAAAGGGCCAGGCGCGTAAGCGCGCCTATGACGCACGGGTGTTTCCCAACCCACGTGAAAAAAATACACGTGCCGCGCGAGCGCGTCAGCACGCGTACCCGATTTCATTGGTCCAAAGGGCCAGGCGCGTAAGCGCGCCTATGACGCACGGGTGTTTCCCAACACGCGTGATTGGTCCAAAGGGCCAGGCGCGTAAGCGCGTCTATAACGCACGGCCGTTTCCCAACACGCGTGAAAGAAACACAAGCCAGTGTCAATGCGTGTGATTGGAGGCTGGCCCTTCAGCGCCTACACGCGGAAGTGACGCAGGACCTGTGGGCCTGCATAAAAGGTACATGTAGAACGCCATTTCCTTGTACGTGCTTTTCTTGGAGAGCGAGTTGGTGTATTCTGTACTTCTTGTCAGTTGACACGCGATTTACTTCACGGCGTTCAAAGGTCGTACTCCCTGTTACCTCTGACAGCTTTTTCTCTTTTGCTCTTTTTCCTCGGCCTGTTTCCTCACACAGCGTTCCCTTCTACTGTTGTCCTGTCTCCTCAGACAGCGTCCCATTCTTCTTTTGGCGGGGGTGTTGCCAACGCGCACACGCGCGTCTTTTTGACGCATTTCTCCCTGGCAGACGGTGAGTTGCGCACGCATCTATCATCTCTGCTTGCCCCGTGTGTCACGTACCTCTTCAGAGGTCAATCTAGGCTGCGTGTGACACGCATACGTTCATTACTGTGTTACTGGATGCCACAGCGTAGTGCAGGGTTTTTTATACGCACACGTGGTCTAGGAGGGGTATCGTGCACGTTCCTTAACTTTTTCGGGGTGCCTGTGCGTTGCGTGACCCGTCATCTTTCCCCAGGGGTGTCATATAGCCTTGCCACTGCACTAGGGTACGAATACCATCTGGTACCCAACCCCTTTGACACCCAATTGCCCAGGACAATTGTGCACACCCACTCCCATACGCACAATAACATCAGTGCCATGGTTGGGAGGCGTGCAAGCCGTAAGGGTGGCAAAGGTGGCCGAGCCACACGTGGTGGCCGTGGAGGATCCACTAGGGGACGTGGTTGTGACTTGCAGGGTGCCCCTGTCCCCCCCAGTCTGGAGCACCAGTCAGGGACACCCATGCCCCCCCTCGCCCCCCCAGGTTGAGGGTCATGTGGCTGATACCAACCCTGATCAGCCCTTGTTGGACCAGCCCATTGTGGCACCAGACCTGTCCGAGGGTGACTCCATCGCTGACATCCAGGTCAGCAGGTCCACTGCACGTGCACCGGTGCACATTGGTGTCATCAGGACACGCGCATCTATGCCAGATAGGTCATCTGCTGCCCCCCGTGGGCAGGGTGTGGCTCCATCCACCCCACCTCTCATACACCCTGCCAAGACTGTGTCGGTCCTAGTTCATGCACCTCAGATCAGGCCTGACCCTATCCCTCTACCCCCAATGCCTGCACCTACTCCCATGCTGAGTGTGCAATCCCACACACCCAGTACTGAGTCCACCACGGCTCCTGCCCCTAGTGTCCACAGCGGCGTAGGACACTCTGGATCCCCACCCCCTTCCAAGCGGAAGAGGAAGAGTGCACGTCCGGCACAGGCTGATGCCCCAGGCACGGCTGCACAGTCCGGCCCATCAAGGAAGCCCAGCTTCACAGACGCCGAACTGAATGCACTTGTTCAGTATGTGTCAGACCATGATAGGGAAATGGTCATCGTTGCAGGGTCCAAGACCACACATGCCAGACGCCAGGCACACTGGCAGACCATTGCTGACAGAATAAGTGCCCTTGGAGTAGTGAGGCGCACAGCTAGTGATTGCCAGAAGCGCTGGAATGACCTTAAGCGCAGGGCAAAGGATAAGCTGGCCTCAAGTCATGCCGCAACCTTGGTGACTGGAGGTGGGTCCCCAGCACAGGAAATAGAACTCACACCACACGAGTCCGTAGCTGGATCCTACGTCACCGAGGGACAACTCCAAGGAGTGGGAGATCTCCCTGATTACGAGGCATCATCCGGTGAGTGCACATGCATGTGTGTTATATCCATGTGCATGGTGTGTGTGCGAAGCCTTCATGTTGTGTGCCTGTCAAGGGGGTGTGTGGCAGAGTTGATAGTGTCACCCATGTGCCTCATCCAGTATGTTCAGTGCAACACCATGTGCCCACACCACTATCCCTACTGCCAGCAGTGCACATATGGCCCTACACCATGGAAGTTCCCCTTGAATTGTCATTTTGTCACAACATTGTTGCTCATTCTCCCCTGTCTATTCATCTTATGTCTTACATACCATTCCTACACTTTCCCCCAGCCATTCAAGTTCCATCGTCACATGCCTGACATGCAATGATACCACATGCTAATGCGTCCTCTGTATATACATGGCACTCAACATGCTGTCATACTCTAGAATTTGCCTTGACACCCACCTCCTACCTGTGTGCTCTTGTTCCGTCTGGTTTCAAGCCCCATTCCCTCACACTCCATGCTGCTCTTCATGGTCTATCTTCCCTGACTTCTACTGTTCAGACCATCGTGCCCTACTCACGACACCTGCTTGCAAACAGTCAAATGAGGGCACCCTGCCCTCCAATGCGACCCACCCTATTGCTGACAAGTACATCTGAGCCTACTCAAGGTTAACTCTCACTGACATCTGCTCATACATGCCTTTGCCTGTCCCATGGACCCTTCACATGGTCCCAGTCCTCTCTCCTTGCTCCTCTTCCACCATCAATGGTGTGACCCGTTGGGGTGTACTCTTGGCCTCCTTCCAATCCTCAGAGGCCACAATTGATGTGTATGGTAATGGGAGCATCTCAGTCCAAGGACCTCAGGCCAACCTTATTCTCCTTGACAAATGCTACCCACATCTCATCAACTTCCTTTCCTCTCCTGCTGTCCCCCCTCCTCTCTCCTCATCTATCCTGCACTGCCTCCCTGCACCCTCCCATGATCCTTCTCCGCCTCCCACTCCAACTCCTACACATGCTGCACCTCTGATCTGTAGCACTCCCCGTAAGTCCTACAAGGCTGTCAACCTCCTCCACATTTACACTCCTTACTCTGCCGCTGCATCAGGCATTCCTCCAATATATGTCACTTACATGAGGTAATGCACCTTGACATCCTTGGTCTCATGGAAACATGTCTGACGGCCAGCTCTGTCTGCATCTTTGACACACTCCTACCTGACGTTCCGGAGATCCTCTCCTTGGCCCGGCACTACTGTGCAGGGGGGGTGTGCCCTTGCCTTCCCTGAGGGTATTCCTGCCACTGTCACTCCTACGTAGACCTACTCCCCTCTGGAATGGCTTGTGTGACGTCTCTCTCCATCTCACCTCGACATTCACAAACTGTGCGTACTGTGTATCGGAAAAATGGTCAAATGTACTACTTCCTTTCTGAGTGGCCTCACCTCACCTCCTCACTCATGTCCCCAGACACTGAAATCCTCTTCCTTGGTGATGTACGCATCCACCTGCATGCTTGTTGTCCCCCCCACGTGACTTTTCCGTGACCTCAGCAACTCCCTATCACCCTCTAAACTCCCGTCTGTCCCTACTCATTCTGCAGGGCACACTCTTGATGCTCTGATCTCATCTGACCTTCCCCTCTCCATCCCTCTCTGCACTCCTCTCTCCTGGAGTGATCACTTTCTCCTCTCCTCCCACCTCACCCTCACCACCCCACAGGCAAAGCCACCCTCACCACTGTCATACACCTTCTTGGTATTCCAACCCATGAAGTGTGTGTCAGTCGAGGCTTATGCTGCCAAAATCTCCCCCCCATCCAGCTCCCCCTTAGGCTCACTCCCATCCTGACAGGGCCCACTCCATGCTCCACTCTATGTCAGGTACACTGGATGTCTTTGCCACGGTCATGACAATCCGCCTGAAGCCCCATGCCAATGCTGACTCCTGGCATGACTCGGATCTTGTGAACCCAAAACACAGGTGCCGGGTGGCAGAGAGGAAATGGCCTGCATCATGCTCATCCTCTGGCAAACTGGCCTGCCGCCTGCTCCAAAGGCAATAGCGTCTCACCCTTCTCACCAAGATGAGAGCCCCAATCCAAGGGCACATATCTGCGGCATCTGACAACTCTGCAGGACACATTGAAATCTGCAAGGACCTTGCCGAGCCAGATGCAGTGTGTACCTCCCCTGTCCCCTCCGAGCCCACAGCACTGCATGACTGTCTCTGTACCCCTATAGGCCACCCCCCCAGCACTTGTCTGCGCCTACCACCATCTGCCCTCGACGTTAAGTCCTACTTACCTTGTACAGCACTTCCAGCCGCAACTTCCCCTTGCACTTCATTGTGCCACCCACCTCTGCACTTGCGTTACATGAATGACACCAGCACCAGTAGGATTGTTGAATGGCATCCCCTTCTGCCCCACCACCCCTCAGTGCTCCGCTGTACCTTCATACATTTCTGTACAGGTGCTTCACGAATGCTATATGATTCCATTACAGGTGATGGGGAGGTGGAATCTCATTGTTTACTGCATTTTGTTAATGTTGACAAGGCACTGTGCATCGTGGCCAATTGGGACTAGCAGATCCATGTCCAACATGTTAACTTCTTGATGTGATGAAGCAATGTCAGGACCAGAGTGGCCAAAATCCAAATTAGTTGCCCTCCTCTCCCTCTTCACTTGGTGGCTATGTCACATGCCATGTGTGTGATGGCATGTGCATTTGACATGGCAATCACCGGCCAATGTGTGATGCCAGTGCTAGGCAGCATGGGGAGCAGGCGTTGCTCTCCATTCTCTGTGTCATCATTGTGTGCCCTGAGCCTCCCCTCCAGACCCAGTGATGGTGAATGCATAGGAGGTTTCCCAGTCATGTGGGACATGTGTCATTGAACTACTGGCTCTGTTGTTCATCAGCCCTTGTTGTATGCCATGGTGCTAATGCCTGTTTCCATTTCTCTCTTTCATGTCTTTGCAGGGGACGACGCACTTGTTGATGCTGGGGATGTGGTGGTGGAGCCGTCCCAGGAGGGCAACCCGGGCCGACCTTCCACAAGTGAGGGACGTGGTGTGTTTGTGGGTGAAAACCCACAAGTGCTGCAGGTCGTGCTGTCGAGGGGTGTCTCTGGGGGTTCCTCCCCCGAGCAGTATTCAGGTGTAGACTCGGAGGATGACACCTATGTGCAGTCGCAGGTGAGTGTTCTTGGGAGAGAATCTCCTCTGTCCGACCCACCTGCAGCCGGGTTATTGCCCTCAAGGGGGATGTCAGTGTCGGCAGCTCAGCCTCCGGTGGTTACGGATGCAGGGCCACACCACACAATCTCTGATCCTGTTCCTGGGGCTGCAGATCAGAGAGGGAATGCAGTCCTGCAGCCTGAGGCTTTGCCGGCACAGCAAGGCGCAGTCCGCCTTGCCCAGGGCAGGTGTGGTGCCCGCCAACGTGGTGGCCGTATGCCACCTGGCAATACCGCTTGGGAGCAATCCATCTACGGTATGGCCACCCAACAGGCAGCATCATCCGAGATGATTGCACAGGCCATGGATAGGGTGGCCACTTCCATTGTCCCCCCAGAAAGGCTGATGGAGCGACTGGAGCAGGCTACAGAGTACATCTGCCAGGCACACAGGGAGGACATGTTGGCGTCCAACATGGACAGGCGGGCAGGACTGGCGACTCTGCGGGAATCACTTTCCATGGAGTCCCAGCGCCACAGGGAAGGCCTGAGGGAAGAATTCCATCACCTCAGGTCGACCCTGTCAGAGCTTGAGGCTTCATCCCATAGAAGGACAGAGGAGCAGCTGGAGCGTCTGACACGGACGCTCTCGGCCGAGATGCAGGCAACTCGTGCGGAGGTCAGGTCATCCCGGAAGTTACTGCATGGGGACCTCCGCATGATTATAATCCAGAACCAGACCTTCCAGACCCGCCTGCTTGCAGCCATGGAGGAGCAAACTCGGGCTTTGCGTGGGCTGCCTCCCATTGTCACACCATCTTCTGAGGCAGCTCCCCCACCTCCTGAGTCAGCTGCAGGGTCTGGCCAGAGCGATAGCGACTCATCTCCCACAACAGAGTAGCCGTGTGGGCCACGAGCCTATGGGGTGTTTTTACTTCCCATGATCCACACAGGTGGATTGTGGCGTGCATCCTGTCCTCGGACCTCATAGGTGGCCCCCCCCTCCCCGCCGGCCCTTTCATGGCCATTTTTTCTTACCATATTTTTCTTTTTCAAGTGTGTTGCCTTGTGTGGGTACCTGGGCATACACTGTATTGTGGCTGGGCACATGCAGGCTTGTCCTGAGTTTGGTTTCGATGCTTGGGTACCTGGCATCCACACCCCTCCTGCTTCCGTTTCCATGGGCTTGCAAAGGGTGTGCCCAAGTGACAGCAAATTACACGGTGACATTGGACTCCCATGAGCTGTTGGGCAGTCCATAGCAAATACTGTGTAGACATTCATGGTGTACATTGTTGTTGCACCTAACTATGCATGATGGTTTGATATGTGCCTCAACTTACATATGTTACTCATGTTTTGCAGGTATTTCACACAGTTCTTCACACGGGCATCCTCTCTGGAGTCAGACTACATGTCGGTAGATGTGCAGTGACACTTTTGCGTGGCGCCATCACTGTACATCTGGACGGTGAGGACATACCAGCACAATCAGGTATTGAGACTACCATTGATTACATGCATTGTGTCTTGTTTTGGTGGGCTTCAGGGTGGGTTGGTGTGTAATTTGATTGAAATGACTCTTACACAGGTGTGTAGTAGTGCCTCCATCACGGTTAGCTGCTCAAGTGCGGCTATGTTCCATTTGGGGCACTGCAATTTGTGACACCGGTGTCATGTTGTGAGGGTCAGTTTGTTTGCTCTCACATACCATGACATGGTGTCCTCTGTGGCGGGACTGTGAAGGGATTGGGTGACATGGCAATGTTGTCATGTAGCAATTCGCCTGTGTCAATGCATTTTTGATGAATGGAGTTGTGTCTTTTCATAGTTATGCATTGCTGGTGTATGTGTAGGTAGGGGTGCACACATAGTGACACTTCCATGTTAACAATCTCAGGCTGATGTGTTTCTGACAGTTTATTGCCAAGAAATTTTGTGATATTGTCAGGTAGTGTCATCATTGATCGTCAGATGGTATGTGCCAGAGCAGTGTGCACTAGCCAGCACTGTGATTCCTAGGTGAAGAAGTTGGCCACCAGTTGCGTACGGGCTGCCTCCCCCCGTGCCCTTTCCCCTCCCATGCGCAGCGGGCGTGCATGTGGTTGTGGATGTGGGGGCACCACCATGTCCACGGGCAGGCCCCGGCGTGTTGCAATGTTGTGCAGGACACATGCTGCCACTATGATCCTGCACATTAGTGGGGGAGCATATAACAGCTGCCCGCCAGAACGGTCAAGGGAGCGAAAGCGTGACTTCAGCACTCCGAATGTGCGCTCCACTATGCCCCGTGTTGCAATGTGGGCTGTGTTGTACCTTACCTCGGGTGGCGTGTTGGGGTTCCGGATTGGGGTCATCATGTGGGGGCTGATAGGGTAGGCACTGTCCCCTGCGGAGGTGGTGATGGGTATCATTAGTGGTGTTGTGACATGACCCTGTATCTGACATGCATGCATGTGCAGTGGCATTCATGCTCACCAAGCAGCCATGTATCTCCATGCCGGCCAGCCTCTAGGTCCCGGCTTAGGGTAGACATTCTGTAGATGAAGCTGTCGTGGGTGGACCCGGGATAGTTGGCATATACTGATGTGATGATTCCCTTGGCATTGCATACAACTTGCACGTTGATGGAATGCCAGTGCTTGCGGTTTCTATAGATGTGCTCTGTTGCCCTGGGGGGACGTAGAGCCACATGGGTGCAGTCAATTGCACCAAGCACTTTGGGGAATTGAGCCACACCATAGAATTCCTGGATGCACGCCCGCCTTTCTGCAGGAGTCCTGGGGAGATATATGTGCCTGCGGACTGATGGCCGTGCAGTGATGATGTTCAAGACCTGGTGTAGATAGCGTGACTGCGTGGCCTGTGACACACCACCCACTATGGCACTTGTCCGCTGAAAAGATCCAGTGCCCAAGAAGTGCAGTACATTCAGGACCTTCTGCAGGGGGCTGAGTGCTTGGGAGCACAGGGTGGGTGATGTGAGGTCATCCTCCCACTCACTGACCAGGTCCAGTATGATGTGTGCTGGAAACCTGTACCTCCCATACACCTGGTCATCAGGCATCCCGAATAGGCTGGTTCTGGGTGAGAAAATTCTGGCCCTGACTCTCCTCCTCCTCCCCCTTTGGTAACCCACAGCCACTGCTGCTATGAACGGTATGTTCATCTTTGCACTGAGCTTGTAGGATGTTTTCACGTGAATATTTAGACGTGCCGGGTCACGTACGCCTGCTTCCTGCAGGCGTACGTCTTTCCGTATTGCCTGTTGTAATTTTGCACGTGTCGTGGCCGAGCGTGTGTGACTACATGCTCGAGGTTTACCAGGTTAAATGTACGTTATTAATATTGTAATTGTATTCAGAGGTAAATGGTAACCGGGCGTTTTTCACGCGCGCTGTTGAATATGCGATTACTCGCTGTGTGCCTTTGGACCAATGAAATCGGGTACGCGTGCTGACACACTCGCGCGGCACGTGTATTTTTTTCACGTGGGTTGGGAAACACCCGTGCGTCATAGGCGCGTTTACGCGCCTGGCCCTTTGGACCAATGAAATCGGGTACGCGTGCTGACGCGCTCGCGCGGCACGTGTATTTTTTTCACGTGGGTTGGGAAACACCCGTGCGTCATAGGCTTACGCGCCTGGCCCTTTGGACCAATGAAATCGGGTACGCGTGCTGACGCGCTCGCGCGGCACGTGTATTTTTTTCACGTGGGTTGGGAAACACCCGTGCGTCATAGGCGCGCTTACGCGCCTGGCCCTTTGGACCAATGAGATCGCGTACGCGTGCTGACGTTGCTGTGACCACCCCTGCTGGAACCAAAGACTCCCGACAGCCGTACCATCGCTCCACAGCCCAGCCCCAGGACCCAGTTGGCCACCCACTCCTGCCTCTGGGGTTGCCATGTCAGGGAGCACAAAATCTGGCACGACTGGCAACCCCCGGCCAGGGAGGCAGAGGGGCACCAGCTTCAGTGCCACCAAAGTTGGTGTCCTGGTGGAGCGAGTCCTGGGGCAGTATGATGCCCTCTACGGACGGATGCGCCTCGACAAGGAAGGACGGACCAGGATCTGGACGGACATTGTGACTGCCATCAACGCAGAGGGGGTGGCAGTCCGAGAATTCCATCAAGTCAAGAAGCGCTGGGAGGACTACAGGTCCAGAACCCTGAACAAGGCCCTGCGCCTCGTGAAGGCAGTGGATGCCAAGGGGCGGCGGGGCCACTTGTCGCAAGATGAACTTCGGGTCCTGGAACGCATATCCCCAGCGCTCCATGTCCAGGTCCTTGGGAGGCAGACCCGTCTGGAGTCGAGCGGTGAGTGTACATGCATACTGATTGTAAGCTGTGTGTGTGGTGGTGTGCCAGGAGTGTGCATGTTGCACATGTCTTTGTGTGGCCATGTATAAATGTGTGTGTGCAGGGCTGTGAGACAAGCACATGTGTGCCTGTGATGTGTGAGACAAGGATGGTGCATGTGTGTGTGTGTGTGTGCTTGCAGTGCAAATGCTTGTGTGTGGGCACATGTGTTTGACTGTGCATGTGAGTTGGCATGCTTGTGGTGTGACACATGGATGTTGATTCCAGGTGCATTAGTCTGCAGCGTGTGCGTGTGTGTAGTTGTGAAGGGTGCAACAGTGTTGCTACATGGATGCAGGTGACACTGTCATGTTGGAGAGTGAATTGCAAATGTGACATGGATGTTCATCTCATGACTGACAGTTTGCGGAGTGGTACACATGCTTGGATGTGTGCTTTGCATGTGTGCATGTGTATTTGAGTCCGTGTGTATCATGTGATGTGTGGCTCACCTTTGTCTGCTCATGCTGCTGTATGTGAATGTATGTAGCGGGCTGTAGCAATATGGCTGTTGAATGACTCATGTGTGTGCGTTGAGGAGACAAGTGTGTTGGGGATTGTGATGCCAGGTCTGGAGTATGACAATGCCACTCTTGTACAACTGTTATGTGTGTGAGTCAATTGTACAGTGTCCTGATGCCTGTCTCCTGTCTCTCCCTGCCTGCAGCGTCATCTGATGTGGAGGGCGGAGAAGGTGCTGTGGAGCACAGCAGCAGGGATGCCACCGCCAGCCGGAGACGCAAGGCCCGGCTCCCCTCCCCTGTTGTCATCTCGTCGGGGAGTGAGGAGTCCGGTGCTGTGTCCCAGGTCGCAGCTGCCGAGGGGAGGTCCAGGAGGCGCAGGAGGAAGTTGGACTCCTCGGCAGCAGAAGGGGCAGCTGAGACCCCACAGGGTTCCGCGGCGGAAGATGGCATGGAGTCATCCAGGTTGGTGGTGGGTTTGGTGGAGGAGGAGGCCGTGCAAGGGACTGAGATGGGGTCTGGAGGTGGGCATTCCACTGGTGCTAGTGGTGCAGCACAGGGGCAGGGACAGGAGGCAGCACAGGCCGCCGCGGAGGTGCCTGTGTGTAATCCTGTCCCCGGTCCTGTGTCTGCATCATCTTGCACCAGCAGTGTTGCCCACGTCCGGACCCATTCTCAGGGAGACCAGGCTGTGTTCCTCCATACACTGGGCCTTGTTCCGACCCCCTCCTCACCTGAACCCCCTATGCGCCAGTCGTCCTCCGTGCCATCTTCCTACCCACCTGTCACCTGGGTGCCTTGTGGAGCTGCCTCTGACGATGGGGCCAGGCTGGTGGAGGACACATCCCTGCCCCAGTCGGGAGTCGTGAGTCCAGCAGGGGTGGCCACCACAACAACAGCACCCCAAACAATGGAGGATGTGCAGGCAGCAGGTGTCAGGGCACCGGCACCAGCACGTCAGCAGCAGGAGGAAGAAGGTGGGAGCCTTGATGGCTCGGGGCCATCACCATCAGAGGGGCAGGCATCAGCCGGAGGGCAGGAGGACCCTGGACGTCAAGTGTCTTCCGTGTGGCAGCGGTTGGGCCATGCCATAGATGCGGAGCGGCGGCGGGCGGAAGAGGCGCGGCTCGCTATGGTCAGGGCGGAGAACTCCATGCGGAGGGCCCTGAGGCGGGCCGAGTGCCTCGAGGCCATCCGCAGGGAGTTGGAGGTGGGTACATCGGCGTCCCTGCGGACCCTCGGGGCTGTGGAACGGGGCCGCCTCCGGGACATCGAGCGGGAGTTCGATGATGCCCTGGCCCGGAACAACAATCAGTGAGCCGCAGGACTTGCCCGCCGCCTTTGTATATAGTTCTGTAGTTTAGTTGTAGTTAGGTTTCCTTTGTTTTAATGTTATTATTTGGTTGCCAAAGGACAATGCACCACATTTTTGTATATAGACATTTTCTTACTTAGTGTAAATAGTTAGGTTTCATTTATTAGGGCTCATGGACCCGGATCATCATGTTGATAGTTTGAGGGATGTTAATATTTGTTTGAATTTTTCACATGAGGCAATGTGTTTCTTCTTTCATTTGTACTTGGATTTAATTTTGGACTTTGACTTTGGACCCCTATTTTACTTTATTTTTGTTAATTAGTGTTCCTGATTTTTTTGGTTGTGCTTTTTTATTATTTAGTTTGCATTGCATGTTTATTGTTATTTTTTATTTTTACCATCCTTGTTTATTTTTAATACATTTTCATTTGATCCTTCAATGTGTTGTATCATCTCATTGCTTTCATGCATGACATGTGGGGTGTTTGGACATTCACTTGCAACATCTGTGTGTGACAGACATGTGTTCATTCATATGATTTACATTGGGTGTGTCACATGTCATTGTGTTTGATATGTGGGTGGATGGGATAGTTGTTTGGGAATTCTTGCAGGGCAGACTGTCCATTACGGTCATGATTGTGTGGGGTTGTGACCCAGGTGAAGGTGGACATGGATGGTACATGGGTGGGGGCCTTCTGGCAGGTGCCCCTGACTGCGGGGGGGTGGGGGTGGTGGTAGACATGGGTGGGGGCCTGCTGGAAGGTGCCCCTGACTGCTGGGGGGGTGGGGGTGGTGGTAGACATGGGTGGGGGCCTGCTGGAAGGTGCCCCTGACTGCTGGGGGGGTGGGGGTGGTGGTAGACATGGGTGGGGGCCTGCTGGAAGGTGCCCCTGACTGCTGGGGGGGTGGGGGTGGTGGTAGACATGGGTGGGGGCCTGCTGGAAGGTGCCCCTGACTGCTGGGGGGGTGGGGGTGGTGGTAGACATGGGTGGGGGCCTGCTGGAAGGTGCCCCTGACTGCTGGGGGGTGGGGGTGGTGGTAGACATGGGTGGGGGCCTGCTGGAAGGTGCCCCTGACTGCTGGGGGGGTGGGGGTGGTGGTAGACATGGGTGGGGGCCTGCTGGAAGGTGCCCCTGACTGCTGGGGGGGTGGGGGTGGTGGTAGACATGGGTGGGGGCCTGCTGGAAGGTGCCCCTGACTGCGGGGGGGGGTGGGGGTGGTGGTAGACATGGGTGGGGGCCTGCTGGAAGGTGCCCCTGACTGCGGGGGGGGTGGGGGTTGTGGTAGACATGGGTGGGGGCCTTCTGGCAGGTGCCCCTGGCTGCGGGGGGGGTGGGGGTGGTGGTAGACATGGGTGGGGGCCTTCTGGCAGGTGCCCCTGACTGCTGGGGGGGTGGGGGTGGTGGTAGACATGGGTGGGGGCCTGCTGGCAGGTGCCCCTGACTGCTGGGGGGGTGGGGGTGGTGGTAGACATGGGTGGGGGCCTGCTGGAAGGTGCCCCTGACTGCGGGGGGGTGGGGGTGGTGGTAGACATGGGTGGGGGCCTTCTGGCAGGTGCCCCTGACTGCGGGGGGGTGGGGGTGGTGGGAGGCATGAGCAGGTGTGCAGGGTAGTCCCCTGTGGTGTGGGTTGCATGCAGGGGACGTGGAGGGTGTGAATGGAACACCTGTGAGGACCCACCCAGCAGAGCCGCGTGTGAAACTTCCCGCGCACCCCTGTAAATGACGTACCCTAGTTTTTCGCGTGTAGGATTTCACGCGCACCCCTGGAATTCCCGTAGCCTAGCTTTTCGCGTGTGGGACTTCCCGCGCACCCCTGGTATTCCCCTAGCCTAGCTTTTCGCCTGTGAAACTTCCCGCGCACCCCTGTAATGGATGTACCCTGGCTTTTTGCGTGTGGGACTTCCCGCGAACCCCTGCAATTCCCGTAGCCTAGCTTTTCGCGTGTGAAACGTTCCCGCGCACCCCTGAAATGGAAGTAGCCTGGGATTTCGCGTGTGAAACTTCCCCGCGCACCCCTGAAATGGACGTACCCTGGCTTTTCGCGTGTGGGACTTCCCGCGCACCCCTGGAATTCCCGTAGCCTAGCTTTTCACGTGTGAAACTTCCCGCGAACCCCTGAAATGGACGTACCCTGGCTTTTCGTGTGTGGAACTTCACACGCACCCCTGATATCGACGTGGCCAGGGCAATCGCGTGTGGGACTTCCCCGCACCCCGGGATACACGTACCCAGGGCAATCGCGCGAGTGACTTCTCGCGCAACCCGTTGTACACACACGCGCGAATTTTTGAACAGTGGGTGTCCGTGTTAATGGCGTACACCTTTGCACATCATTTGTCATTTGGGGTCACGGTATGGCCCATTGCTGTATGTGGGTGGTATTTGTTGGCGCAGGTTTTGGCGCACTTTCGTTAAGTGCGTCGGGACGCTACGGCCTGCTTACTTGTGGCGTACGTTTTTGGGCCTGTGCGCTGGTTTGATCGAGCGCTGTTTTGCCCTGTTCGAATCCATGAATACGTGTTGCCGGAGAGCGTGTGGGCGTTCCGCGTACTTGCCTCCTGTACTTCCCCGTGCCGCCCACATTCTTCCCCATTCCGAGTGTTGTGCCCCATTTTATTCCCCATTCCGAGTGTCCCGCCCTGTGTTCCGCCTACTTTAGAGCTGTGCGCTGCGCTCGGAGTGATAGCGCAGTGGCCGTGGCGCACGCCGTTGGTTGACCTGTGCGCCGGCGTGCGCCGCGCACTTTTTCAGCGCACGTCCTATGCTTTTCTTACGCACGGACTTCCATGAATCGACGTGCGCTGGTTTCCCTGCGCTTTTCGCTATTTTTCGGCGCACGTATAGGCCCCTCTGCGCCGGAATTTTCGGCGCACATTTATTCCATGAATCGGCCTGTTAGTGTTCCTGGGAGCATCCTTAAATATGACTACCTCAGCAGCAGCCTTGTTAGATGACAGGGTGTGTACTTTCTCTGCCACCATTCAGACGTTTTCAGAGACCCATTGCCTCAGTGCCACCAATCAAATCCCTCTTGTCGTTCTGCATACCATTAATCCAGAACTGCCGACTTCATATGCATCCCCTGCAGGAGTTTCTGGATGCTTGTTGGAACCAAGTCTCCGGGCTTGGGATTACACTATCCAGCTCACCAATGCTTTCCACAAAGCTGTTCTTTGGTCGCAAAACACCAACAACCCCAGGGGTAGTGCACCTTTCACAGCTCCCTGTTAGGAGGTGCAGAAACAAAATACACCTACATGCACCGCTGGGGAGCCCCCAAAGGATGTCTTCCTGCCAGAGGACTCTGCTCACCACAAGAAAATATACTACAGTTCAACATACTAAAACTATGGGGGCTGTGTTTTGTGTGTTCACGTCTTTCCTGCCTCAACAGCAGGGGAAAACGGTAAGCATTTTCACAGACAACACAACCACAATGTTCTACATCAGGAAATAAGTAGGCACCATGTCACAAATCCCAATGAAGCATAACGACTTTGGAAATGGGCCTTAAACCATGAAATGTTCCAGTCTCCTTTCCACATACCCTGCATGAACAACTCAGTAGCCGATTCTCTGAGCAGGTAACTCTTGCTCCTAGCAAGAGTAGGAGAATCTACAGAGCTAATTGGACTTCATCTTCCGAACATGAGGGAAACCAGGTATAGGCCTGTTCGCTACAGAGTTCAGCTCCAAGTGCTAGTTATTCGCCAAGCAGATTACCTCAACTAGCAATCTGGGCATGCACCTTCACTTCCCTGGCACAAGTTCCTTAACACCTTCCCTTGATACCTCTCATCCCGGGAGGCCTACAATGATTCAAACACCAGCCATGTAAGCTGATCCTTATAACCCCGACATGTCTGGTTCTTGGAGCTCCTAGCACTCGCTAGGACTCAACCCACTGATTCTACCTGTCCACAACATGCTCTCCTGAGAAGGGAGTGAAGTTCTTCAGCCCAACTCAGCTTCTGTCAACCTCAAGGCCTTGCTACTTCATCTCTAGAGTTTGGCATGCCTAGGGATAGCAGGGGTGTTTTTTCAACGGCATGAGCCCCCTTCAACATCTCCTGCTATTCAAAAACATGAAAGAGGTTCACAGACTGGTGTGCTACCAACAATCTTGACACCTTCAGTTTCAGCCTTAGCAAGTCCTTTTATACTTGTTTTCTCTAGCTAAAAGTTGTCTTGTTTTTCCATGCATCAAGGTGCACTTGGCTTGGCTACAATGTCTCACTACACACATACATCCTTGGTGCCATGACTATGGTTGCACAAACGTATTGAAGAATTAATGAAAGCGCACTTGAGGACCTTCGCTGTGGTGTGCAAACTGGCTTCCTTTTAGGAACTCAACAGGATTCTCGTCAGGCAAATGCAAGCCCCATATGTACAAGGAGGATATTAAATTTGTCTTCTGGGAGATGGCATTTCTGGTAGCTATCACCTGTGTGAGGAGAGCGAGCGAGAAACAAGCCTGTTGAATTAGCCAATCAATACTGGGATTGTCGGTGACCAGCCAAACAAGGCAGAAGAAAACAGAGTGGGGGCATCAATAGGATCATAAAGGATTTTTTGGTGACTCAGAACATACATCAACAGTGCAAAAGTCACAGAGGTGTTATTCCCTGGAGTTTAGCGGAGAATCAACAACATAGTGGGTCAGGGCCGATTGTGGTTTCAAAAACACTTGAATTGTGTGTACACACACTGCTGAGCCATGTAATTGCTTGAGGCTCTAGAATATACAAGTATAGCAACTTTCAAGGGTTTCAAAGTTCTGGAAATTCAACAGGAAGATAAACATGGAGTGGTACAGTGCTGAGCGGCACGTCGTATCTAGAATACAGGAAGTAATTAAAAATAACAGGAGGAGAGTTCTCCTTCACCTTTGAGCTTTGGTGTTTTCCAAATTCAAAATAGGGCAAACACAAAGCTTGTTTGACTGCCGCAACACAGGCATATGATTTCAGAGCATTGCTTACTTGTTTTGTGAACAGTGGGCCTCTTGAGTCTATCAATATCCATTTCAACGAGTACTGGATCTTCGAGAGGTAGAACCTTAGGAAGAACTGGCACTGGAAATGTGTATAGGCCTGGAATTATTCGGTCTTCATTGCTCAGGATAATGTTCTTGCAATTACTGATCGATACAGACATCTCAGACACTGAGGTTCTTACTGGTGATGGGGCAAGTTTAGACATGGACTGAGTTATCTGACCTCCACAAAACGTAAAGGCGCGTGAGAAAAGAACTCGGAGTGATCTGACAAAATCAAGACAAACAACACATTAAAAGGGAGCACAGTGTCATCAATGACGTAGGTTACATAGGTTACAAATCCGAATGGCTGGTTGGTGTGACCCTATTTATAGGCTACCTGCTCCATAAGGGATGCCAGGCCATTGGTCGCATCATCTTCTGTCCATCTTCTTCCATAATGGCTCCTCCTGGTGCATCATCGGGCGCAAAGCTACTTTTCATGGTCAATTATGAAAAGAAAAACAATGCATTCTCTATCTCTAATCTAATGAGCACCTGGTACTGCAGACATGGGCATGGAGGATACTTCCGAGGTCACTATGATTTGCAACCCCAGCTCGATCCCAGACACGTTGGCACCCATTCAAAGCTTCCCACCCTAGTTTTTAAGTTTGTTGCTTTGGCCCTCCTAGCATCTCAGAGCAGAAATCACATTACCTAGTGGTGGGGGCAGCCGTCCCTGCTTTCTGGTCTTTACTGATCCATTGGTGATTGGATAGTTTTATAGTCGGTAGTCTGGAGCTGGCTGATGCCTTGGAATGCTGGGGCCGTGGGGCACGGGCATCTGAGCACTATATTTTAATGCTGGGACTAGGAAAGGTTGGAGGCTCGTGCCCTCCTTCTTATGAATTAGCATTTCTCATGGAGCTCTCAGCCCCCTAATGTCATTGATCGGGCACATTCCTCCTGAGACACGAATGCTGGCAGTATGAGACAATGGAAGGTTATGATATGATATGATATGATATGATATGGCATCTATAACGCTCCTATACACAAGTGTTTCAAGGCGCAACATGGCAAGGGAGGGGGAACTGATGGAGGACAGAGACAGCGATCCAACTAGGCCCAGTGTCATTCAGATCGCACAAGTGCAGGGGAAGGGGGAAGAGAAAAAGTGCGGACTGGGAGGGGTATGGGGACAGTGCAGTACATGGGATAAACAATAGGAGAAGTAGAGCCAGCTGGTGGCAAGTGCAGGGGTAGGTGCAGACATCAGGTGTCAAGTGCTGGTGGGGGACTGTAGGGATACAGAAAAACAGTCCCCAAGTGCGGGAGTTGCCAGGGAGGCAGCGCAGGTGTGTAACTGGTGGGGGAGGGGAGCTGGGCCTGAGATCAGAGGGTGGCCAGGTAATCAGTACAGTTTCAGCCAGGAATTCAGCAGGGGAGAGGAGGAGAGAAAGCAGAAGCAAAGAAGAAGGTTTTGAGGTGCTTCCGGAACCGGAGATGGTTCTCCTCAAGTTTCAGGGAGACAGGGAGTCTGTTCCAGAGGGAGGCCCCAGCCGAAGAAAGAGACCTACCACCACCTCGTTGCTTGGAGAAGCGACTGACCCTGAAGAGAGTTGGAGGTATTGAGGCCCCAGAAGGCCTTGTGGACAATGCAGAGTTTTGAACTTAATCCTCGCAGGCACTGGGAGTCAGTGCAGAGATCTCCTGGAGAGATACGATCCCTGTGCTGGAGGCCAAGGACAAGTCTCGCAGTCCTGTTCTGGATGAGTTGCAGAGGGCGGAGGGTAGAAGCAGACAGATTTAGAAACAGGCTATTGCAATAGTCCAGCCTAGGGAGAACCAGAGTTCTGGAGACAGTGAGCTTCTGGGTGAAGGAGAGGAAAGGAAGAATACATCTGAGGAGGTGCAGCTGGTAGTGTGACTTCTTAGAGACGTCAGAGATGTGAGGAGAGAAGGAGAGTGAGGAATTGAAGTTGACCCCAAGGGTTTTAGCCTCACAGGTGGGAACAGGAAGAGGGCCTAGAGAGGCCGGCCATAGAGTGACAGGAAAGGAGGGAGCTGATGTGATGATGAGGAGAATCCTGGTCTTACTGGCATTAAGGCAGAGATAATTGGTGGCACACTGCTCCTAGATAGCAGACAGACAGTCAGAGATGAGAGATGGAGAAACGGTGGCCGGAGGTAGCCTGAAAATGAGCGGAGTTTCATCCGCATAGCATTGAAAGTTGGGGCAGAGAGCAGCAATGCGGTGGGCAAGAAGTGCCAGGTATTGGTTGAACAGCCAGGGAGAAAGGTTAGACACCTGGGGGACACCACAGGTAGAGATAGAGATAGACTAGAGGAAGGATCTGGGAGGGTCGATCAGAGAGGAAAGGATATCATGGAGATGGTTGAGCAGGATGGCATGGTTGACCATGTCAAAGGCAGAAGAGAGATCACAGGGGGTGTTGGAATAAAGGTTTTATAGCAGGTCTTCACAGATGTTCAGGAGAGCAGTTTCCTTGCTTCTGGCAGCTCTGAAGCCAGACTGATGGTCATGAAGACAACCAACAGATTCATTGTGAAGATTAAGCTGGGAGATGGCCAGCTTTTCCAGGGTTGTGAATCTCTGTGGCTCTGGCCTTTTTCACTGCTGCCCATGTTATGGCCTATTGTTGCATGCACATGCTTATTTCCTCGATCGTGGCCTCTGCCTATTGCCCTGGCTGCAGCACAGTGTTAGGCCTCGATTTCAATATGGCTGCTATTTCTAAAATTCCATTTGACTCCCACTGCACCCTATTCCCACACATGCACTAAGACACTAATGATACAGCTTCTAGTGACACGCCCATCTCCTCTATAGTCTCCGCAAGCTTCTACAACACACTTCAAGGCCTCTGCATCACCCTGAACCTCTTGGGAGTCTGGAACGATTACCCTCACTTCCCAACATTCCCACCTTTTGTTAATCTGACATTAATATAATATACAATGGTGTTCCCTCCTTTGGTAACCATGCTCTGCACAGAGACCCTAAACCTTCCCCTGCTTTTGCATACTGTTCTGGGGTGCATGTCATGTATATACACCCCCCCTTCCCCTGCTAGGTCAACCGAGTGCTCTACATAGTTCTCGGGGTAAGGTGGTGGAGTAGTAATGGTACCTGGAGGGTGAATTCGTTGTTCGATTAAAACCATGCAGGACTTGTCAGGGTCATCTGTTTGGACAGCATGTCATTTGTATCGCAAGGTGCACCATTTACCAGAACTGAAACCATCATCAGTGTGCTTCTGGGAATTGCTTTGGTGCAGCATCGGAGTCTGATATGGCATTTGCAAAACATCACCAATACAAACACGATCACTGGAACCAGAATTGTCACGATCGCTCCCATCCACAATGGAGACTAGGAGAAAAGAGCATTTACTTTTCTGAATACCTGTATGCATGTGGGTGCTGAGAGTGTGCAGTGCCCCTATTATTTGCATTAGAGACCCATTATCTGTGTCATTCGGAGGTATGTAGGTACAGCATGAATCACCTATTTTGCGGCAAATGCCTCCTTCCATCACTGTAAGCACACAGCGGTTCTGCAGGGTTATCAACTTGATTGCATGCATCTCAGCCTTGATGGTGTGGAGGCCCTGCTCAGTGTCATTCACCAACTGTATCACTTCACAGCGGACAATCTGAAGCCATTTGGCATTTGTGGTTGCTTATATTCTGGGTACTAGCAAAGAGGCAAATAATATCTCCTCCTTGTTGTACAGTCCATATTGAGCAGGTATTTCTTTCAGTAAGAGTGAGGAGTCCTGAGACAAATAATTTTGTCTCCACTTTCTGCACAACTGTTCCTCCTTGCTTTTCTTTGGCAGAGTGCAGAATATTGGGGGTGGTGGTGAGATCATTGCAGAGGCGTCTGTCACTGGTTCTGCTGTTGGGTGACGAAGCCCTCGGGTCCCACTATTAGGTGTTCTTCAGGGACCACGAGGAGAGCTGAGTGCAACATGGCCAGGGAGCACGTGCCCATCCATAGTGGCAGGATGTGCAGAAATGCTTGCTGGCCACAGACCCAGTAGTTATCCATCACAGCAGTTGGCCATTTCTTGAGATATCGGATGCATAATGTCTTGTTGCACTTGATGTTGGCTCCTACAAAGATGCTTCTCTCATCATGGAAACACAGTTCGTATTCTTCCTGCTTTTGCACCTTCACTGGCTTCTCCATCATCTCAATCCATGTGAGGTTTGCCACATGTTCATTCCAATACCCTCGGCACACATTGTTCACCCTTTCGATAACTTCTTCACCAAATCCCACAAGACCTCCTGCCATACATCTCATTGTAGTCTCCTGCCACCTGTTCGCCACAAACTTCACCCCTTCTATCTCCATGCATAGCCTCTGTAAGCACTGCACGTCCCGCACACTACAGTTTGCCTCGGTCATCATCTCAAGTTGTATGTTCCGTGCTTGAAAAGAGCTTTGCAGCCTGCATAAGGTTACTTTGGCATTCTCACATTGGAAGCCCCAACGCGTGTGGTATCAAGGAACAAATGTAGAAGCTCCCATTAACGCTCTTTTTTCCCACTGCGCTTATGTCTGCTTACCAGCTATTGCTTAATTCTTGGTGGTGCCCATCTTCTATTATGTCTAGACAGAGCCCTCTGTACTCGTCGTCCTTTGCGCTATTAATCAGTCTTTTCAAACGTTTCACTGCATTCACATTTGAACCAATAGTAGAAGAACTAAAATGTGCAATAATGTCAGAAAATACATTAGGAAACAATGATAACATAGGTAAATTAGCAAGCTTGCCCATAGGTTGCTGGGTGTCAAATATGTTATTAACAGTTGCATTCATCTTTGCTTTAGAGACCGTGGCCACAGTATTGTATATACCATTAGTAATATTTACATGTGCCTTTCCAGCCTTTTTATATGTCCACCCCATGTAAAACTAACCCATAAATATATACATAGTCCAAGCATAAAAAGAGCCAATAATCCAGCTACACAGTGCATAACATAGACATACATCGAAGAGAACAGTGTTATGAGAGAATATTCACAGGGACGATAACAAGACTACTTATCAATTGAATTGTTACTGTTGTGTGCATCCATTGTGAAACAAAGAAAAATAGAAAGAGAACAAGAAGGAGAATGGGAAAAAGGAGGAGGAAAATAAAAGAGAGACAGAGAGAGCATGGTTGTGCAAATAATATGCAGCATTGTTTGTGTATTGACAAGGTAGATCAGTTCTAGGGGAAAATTGAAAATGGAACCACAAGACAATGTTCACTTGCATGTTATAGGTAGGCATACATGTTTCTCCAAAATATTCATCAGATCAATGGGCCACTTCTTACACCTTTAACGTTTACTCAAAATAAGCGGGGGTGCGTCATGAGGTGCTCTTCAGACATCAGACAGATGCACCCAATACTGTAGCTCTGAACTTTTACTGCAAGGGGAGTGGCATAGACAACCTCAAAGGGTACGTTATATCTAGGCTCACTCCACCGGCGGTCAACATTTGTAATATAAACAAAATCCCCGGGATACAGCTGGAGGGGAGGTAATGTCTGTAGAGCGGGTGCAGCGCTGGTAGATTCTTCCTACCTTGGTGGCGCTATCTGTTGAGAGATAAATGTTATCGCTTTTGTTAAGGCAAAATAGGTAACTTTTAAATTCATCTCCTAGAACGGACGTAACTCTGTGAGCATCCAATGCTGTTTTAATGGGAAACCCTGGCATGTGCATTTGCCACCCTGACACCACTTTAAGTGGTGACAAATACTGATCCTTCAGGGCTGCGTGTGCATGCTGAACAAGGTGAGGGGCAAGCAGTGCACCCAGTTCTTTTTCAACGTTTTGCAAAGCTTGGACAGTTTACTTTTCAAAAGGCTGTTTATTAATTTCCGTTGGCCTGGGGGTGGTAAATTGTGCACATCCAATGGTTGATGCCCAGTAATGCTGTTATTTCCCTAACCAGCTCATTGAAAAAGTGAGTGCCGCTATCAGACCTTAATACATCGCACACTCCCGAGCGAGGGAAAAACCTCTCGGGCCAAAAATGTAGTGGAACATTTAGTGTCTGCTTACCAACTATTTCTTAATTACAATTGCACGAGGGCCTGCCTCCACCCATCGGGAGAAGGGACACACAATCATGATCATATAACGCGATCCATTACATCACTCCCCCATGTCCATGTGATCAACATGCAATTCGTGGAATGGCCCCATTGGGCGGTGTAGTGTACCTCCAATAGTTCTTAAAGTAAGGCCAGTACAGTAGCTCTGGCATGTGGTGCAGTGAATAATCAGTTCAGTCAATGTTTCCTGCATATTGGGGACAAACAAGTCCTCCTGTACATCTGCGGCAATATGTTGTTTTGACAGATGGGATGGGCGGTGCAGCTGGTCGAATGCGTCAAGTAGCAATTCGTGCGGCATGACCGCTTACCCTATAGTTTTCTGCCAACACAACAAATCTGTAGGGGACTGTTAGACTATCTATTTAACCACAAGTCCTTTTCTTCCTGCAGGGACTGGCCCTGTAACGCAAACAGTTGTGCAATTGCTAATGAGTTGTAGGATGCTGGCAATTGCTCTCGGCTCTGTGCTATCACCGGATATGTGGAAACATTTGGCACAGGGAGCTTTGCTGCTTGCTTGGCTGCTGCATCCGCGATGGTGCTACCGATGGAGACCTCATCGGTATCATTAGTATGGGCGGTCCATTTAACCACTGCTGCCATCAGTGAGGGCTGAGGAAGTGCTTCAATCAGCTTGTCCAACAGCGCTGCATGCTGTACTGGGGATCATTCCCCTCTCCTTTTCCACCAGCGCTGAATGCACCGTGGTGGTGACATAGGTTGAAGCAGAATAAATGGTCATCCGGCACCCCTGGGACGTTTGGAGCACCTCAATAGGCACTATGTGCCCCATCTCACCCCAATGTAAATGACAGGATGAAGAGCCATGAACGCTCAAAGACATCCATCTTATTTCAGATGAATCCCAAGTGCACCACTGACACGTGCACGGAAAGGTACCGCCTCAATCAGCCATTCAGACCTAATCCAGTGCATATCATTACAGGTATAGGGGACACAAAGGAGATTGTGGATGGGAATACCCTAGTGAACAGTCTCGATTAAGCACCAAGAAGACGCAATGTTGACGTCATTAGTGACACCATGACAGAGAAGCATTAGTCATGAAGCCCTGCACTGCATTACATGAATACACATTTGCACATATGAAGAACATGCTCTGACAGTTCTATAGCTAGAGGATGGATGCATATGCATGCGGTCAAAGCTTGTATTATTTTTCTCACTAGCCATATGCAGTAATGCAGAAACGCAAGGCAACAAGAGATCCAGAGCAAGCTTGCAGATGCTTATGGCAAAATACCCCTATGGAACTACAGGAGTATATATGGAGCCTGGTTGGACCATGTGTGACTAACTTATAAGCTACTCAGTTTAACACGAGCATGTAGAAATCATAGTATAAGTCTAAGGAAAATTACAGAAGCCTCAAGCCACAGAGCTCGAGACGAGAAGAGCTGATTCAGGCTGCACAGAGTGCAAAGCAGGCTCAAAGCCAAGGTCAGAGATACACAGTCACGTTCCAAACTCTAGACGATAAGGGACCAGCGGCAGATAACTCGAATACAACCTCATAAATGCAGGCTCAAGAGCTTGATTTTGTGGTCTACAAGCACGTGATGCCCCCGAGCCAGACAATGGGCATTCACCCATAGTGGGATGAAGAGACAATACCAGCAAAACCAGATGAGGAATGAAACAAGTGTTGCAAACATAGGTACGCACTCTCATATGCAAGGTGGTAAACTAACAGATACAATACAGACACATAATCATTTCATATCACCTTGAAGAAGTACACAGAGAGCTGAGAACCGAATCGAGTCTCAGGCTTGGGGATATCAGTTATAGCCAATCACGACATAGAAAATCAGGGCTGGATGGCTAGGGGCAAGAATCAATGATAAACCCACCAATCTGCAACAATGTAATAGATAGTTTCTTGGGGATGGGACAGGTAAGCCACCTGACATGCAAGGACCAGTAGAATAACCTCTATATGATACTTCCATAAGAGTTACCACTCTCAATACCCAATCCGCTCCGGGGAAAGGTTTTTAGGGCAAGGGCCCAGGTGATGATGCAATGTCACCAAAAAACTGTGGAGCACACATTGTAAGGTTGAGAAGTACTGGAGAATCTTGATAGCCTTGTATGATCCTTTTTGGTCTCTTGCAATAAACTTCAGTCCTAATATGCCATTGGCTGAGTCCTCTGTTTATTCTGGGGAAGGGTGTTGGGCCCTTGAAATTCAGACAGACCCCCGGATGACCTCTGGCATACTAGGGAACCATCCCAACACTAGTGTCTCATATACCTCCTCTTCTAGGTGAACAACTGCTGCACGAGTATGCCTCAAACCAGCCCCCTGGCTGTTAGTTACTGACCTATCAACAAAGAGAATACCCCCCCTTCGAACAGACTGTCTCTTGCCTTCAG
Source organism: Ambystoma mexicanum (assembly GCF_040938575.1). NCBI lineage: Eukaryota > Metazoa > Chordata > Amphibia > Caudata > Ambystomatidae > Ambystoma > Ambystoma mexicanum. The sequence continues at coordinate 246,835,331 of NC_090926.1, read as the reverse complement.
TATGTCGTCCTCCTCTCCTTCAAATGTCACACAGTTTTGTCTTGCAAGGTCCTTGTCAGTGCACATTTCTGTTAAAAAAGTAGCAGGATTTACAGTTGTACATCACAATATATGGATCTTTTTATGCTGGACAGAATAAACTCATATGCAGAGGCCCTGTGTGGTCAGGGTCAATTTAGATCGCTCAAGCAGGGCAAATACAGAGTGCTCCACATACAATGTAACCAAACATGCCACAACAATTGTGGAGCTTTTCTCAATTGCATGACTGAATCTACCACTCTGCTGTAGGAAGCCAATGGCTTGTGGCCCATTCTCTTCTTCCTGAGTGCCGCGGGTTTAAGCTACCCATTTGAATGGGAGAACAAGTAAAACTCATGTGTGTAGTCAGGAGTTGTTAATACTGGGGCAGTAACTTCCTTTAGGTCATTGAAACTCATCAGCATGTCCTCTGTCCACGTTATCTTTTTGTCTGCTTTTTGCGCTTCTTTGAGGCCTTGTAACAGGGGCCTAGTGTATGCTGCATAATCTAGAATCCAGACTCAGCAGCAATTCTGCATTTCCTTAATAGTGGCTGGCTGAGGGGCATTGCACACTGATGCGGCACATTTGGTCTGATTTTCTTAACATAAACGGATTTCAATTGGCCAAAGTAAAGCACTTCTTGGAGGCAATATTGCAATTTAGCTTAATCGACCATGTAGCCTTTTTATGCTAGCAGCTGCAGGAGAGTGACAGAGTCCTTCCGGCACTGCTGTTCATTGTCACTACACACTAGTAGGTCTACAACATAGTCAATGACAGTCCTGGGCACTTGGACACTTCCCAAGACAGCATGCAGTATTCTGTTAAAAATACTAGGGGATTTGCAGTACCCTTTTGGCAGTCTTCTGTTTTTGAATTGCTGTATGCCATGCATGAATGCAGTGAGATACTGTGAGTCTGGGTGCAGGAGCATGGAGAAGAAGACATTCTTCAAATCCAATACTGTAAAATACGTTGCTTGTTTGGGGATACTGCACAATATTGTCGCGGTACTAGGAACTACAGGAAATTCTGCCTGAACATTGTCCTTTAATGAACTTGTGATAATGAACTCTACCATTTTGTTTATGGCCAAATTCGAAAAGAACTTTATTTTCATCCCAGCCAACTTATGGCAAGATAACATCAAACAATGGCGGCGCTATATTGATGATGTCATCTGTTTATGGGAAGGTACAAAGGACACATTAGAGAACTTCTTTGTCTGGCTGAACATATGCAGTACAGATATTCAGTTTACCATGGAACACAGCAACACCATGGTCCATTTTCTGGACTTATCCATTGGACATACTCAGGGTAAATTAACTTGCAATACGTTCTGCAAACCGACAGACTGCAAAACTTTACTTCATTTTCAGAGTAACCATCCCAAACATATTAAGGAGAATTTACCCTACGGCCAATTTCTGCGCCTACGCAGAAACTGTACGTCCCTAGAGGACTTTTGCCATGATGCTGACCTACTCAGCAGGAGACTACAAGAAAGAGTGTATCCCCGCAAGTTGGTGTCCCAGTCTTTGAAGAGGGCACGCTTCACATGTCAGGACTTACTCCTAACTCCCAAAGCTCGGGAAGAACCTCAGGACCAAATCACCTGTGTGGTGACACACGGCCAACATGTTTTCCAAATTAAAAAAATCATTCACAAATACTGCTCTATTGCAGGACTATGCCTTCCAGACCAGCGCAAACTAAGGTTTGCGTACAAGAGGGCATGGAACATTAAAGAACATTTGGTGCACTCAATGTATACCAAGAAAACACCACAAAGCAACCTATGGAATCTCAGACCACTCACTCGGTCTGCCAGTTCACATCAAAAATTCAACAATTTCAAGTTGGACAAAAAACATGGTGTCTCAACGACATCTCCAACTGTAAGACCAGGCAAGTGGTATACTGCATAGAATGCCCTTGTAAACTTCGATATGTCGGGCAAACTATGCGGAATGTAGGCACACGTATTTCGGAACATAGGTCAAGGATTAGATGCAAAAACCTCACATCCCCCCTTGTACAACACTATTTGGATAAGAAACACACCACACAAGACATCTACTGGTGGGTCCTTGAAAGAGTACGGGATGGCCCCAACATTCAGGGACGGTTGCTGAACCTTGAATGCAGATGGATCCATATATTGGAATCAGTACAAAAGGGCCTTAATGAACAACAGATCTTTCCACCTTGAGTTAGAGCCAGGTACTCTGGACACACACGTACCTGAAGATGTCACTCAACTGATTACGAGCACGTCAGTGACCACCGCAGTGCCATTGGACTATTTTTGCCCTGCTGAATGTGCATCTCTCCTCTGGACTCCCACCATATCCCAAGCAGGAAAACCTTTTTTCCTATTTTTATGACAGTACATGACTACCATTCTTTAACCAAGATCTTGTGCACACATTGAGTTACATGCACCGTTCTCCTTTTTCCACCAAGATCCAACATACATCATGCGCCACATGTCTGATGATGTGGTTCTGCACACACATTAAGTTTCGTGCAGTTCACCTTTCTCTTACCTCTCTTTGGTTTTTGACCTACAATCGGGCGGGAGTTGCAGCCCACCACGATTGGTTTTTAGCCTCACACACCCCCCAGCTCTTACTGAATGCTGGGCTTCCTGCACGATGACGCCGTGCTTCCAAATCCCTTCAGCACACCGGGTCATCTACACTTTCCCAGGAGGCTCCATTTTAGTAATGGAACCCCGTTGCTTCGGCATCAATGCACGGCATCGATTGCATGCAAACCGCAGCTGAGGGCCGGTACGGGTGGAGGGCTTCGCCCCCACTCACGCGAAGTAACCCAACATCCCAGTTCCGCATTCCCTTAGCGGTGACCAATCAGACTCTGCCAAGCGGCACGCTGCGATTGGCCAGCCCGCTCACACACCCTTCAGAATGCTGATCGCCGAGGCCTCAGCCAACCCGGCTCCGCCACGTAACATGCGCTTACTGACTCACCAACCCACACACCCTCCACAGTGAGACGTGTCCTGGTTACAGCCAATGCTGACCGTCAGACACTCACTGCAGAGCAGCGAACGCTCGCTGCACGGACAGATCCTTCCACTCTGGAAGCACCACACAGACAGTGCCTCCCGAATCAAGTCACAGGTAACACGTTTTTTAGTACCCCCAGCGTTTCCTAAGACACTCGCTCACTGTTTTGGAGCTGAGACCACTGGGAATTCACTTGCTCGTCTTAACAAACATTTGCTCATTTCTTACATTAGGATGCACGGGATTCCTGCTCTTTATTGCTAGAACCACGCTCCAGCCATCCCGACCATTTGGCTCCAGTCCGGCGTATCCAATGACTGGTACCCTTCACCAAGGAGCCCTCCACCCTCCGGCCCAGGTACCTTTAGGGATCCATTGTTACTAGAGATATATATATATATATATATTGCTTTCTCTATTCCGCGGCACAGTAGTAGGCCGTTGATATGTCACAAAGCTGGAGTCCCCACCCGAACCAGAAAGCTAAACCCCCACGCCCCAAACATTTTACGGTTGCCAGTCTAGGTCATTTTTAACTCAACTGTGTTGCTCTATACACACAGTGTCAGCTTACCCAGTCTTGACTGCCATTTGTTTGCCTCCATTTTTCAGAACATTCTTTGCCTCTGGCGACTCAAATCCAAAGACTGGCTCGAGCCCTCTCACAACATGCGACACAGTAGTGCTGCTTACTTGGTCCCACCTGTCCTGGGAGCCCGCCCCACAAGCGAGATTCATAACAAGGTTCCAGTGGTGAGCTAGCCAAACACAATTTCTTTTACCCGACCACCACCCAAAAAAACGTTATCAGTACGTGTTGTTTTTCCTTGTTACTGCATATTATGTGCCCCCTTATTTTAAGGTTTCAAATGGAACCAGACACACGGTTGTCTTTGACGAAATTTAGTCTTGGGTACTACCACTTCCAGTTATGTCCAGAAAGAACTGAGGTATTAATACACAAGAATATTCTATTTACTACTGTTTTCTTGTGTTCTGCTTTTTTATAACAGGGGCCTCCTATTTGCCCTGATGAAGGCGGCTCATTAAGAGTAACATTGATCCAGCTGACGTATTTGGAGTTGGACATTTCCTCCGCCGAAACGTGCACCATATGCAAGGGGGTGATTTGCATTGCCAAAGATGTCTTGGGGTCTATGGACTATTTATTGACAGACCCACATTCAATACCAAGTAATCTGACCATGGTCCCCCTGCCACGTTGGCACCTGAAATATCATTTGAAAAACTAGATGCTTTACTAAACATCGCACCTAAAATACCATCTGCAAAATTCAGATGTTTGCACTGCACTTTAGCATAGACTTTATGATCTCACCAGTGATATATGCCATGTTACACGATCAAGGACTTTGAACTGATTGATGTACTGAAGCAAAACTGTGATTTCTATGTTTACGTTTTTATTTATGTCTAAGAGCATTTGAATTCTCACACACAAAGTATTTGTAAATGTTTTCTTGTTCATGTTTGAATGATCTTTGTCTCAATACAAACCACGTTTTATTCATTACCATGGCTGTATGTGATTCTCTGTATTTAAACCTTACCTTCTTTCTGGACATCCCTATGGAGTAGAATTTTAGAGTTTTTTTCCCAGTAGTACCACCAATATCAGGATTCCCGTCCACTAGGATACAATTGTTTCATTCATTGATAACATATGGGAACATACATGGTCAGTAGCAGTACTAATTTTTCTTGGTTTATGCATTGTCCTCTAGGGGACATAGGGGACGTAGATCATGTATCATTCTCCAGCTACCCCTGTTGGCTTTTATATCAGATAAATCACTGTGTTATATGGGGAGTTGGAGGGCACAATAATTCCCTGATTCAGGAGTGTGGTAATTGTGTAATAACAGCAACTGTGTGCCCAGTCCTCACTTTGATTTCCTTCCGTCACTTCCCTTTTTCCTAGCCACTGATACCCGCCCAAATCTATCCGCAGCCACAGACCTCACAAGCTTTCTCCTCTTGGTGTAATTTCTGGTGCCTCCTGTGCTTTCTCCTCATCCTCCAACTAGTCCATAGTATCTCATTCTATTTCCTGAAAGTCTCTGTTTGCGTGCCTGTCAGACTTCACTGTCCCATAACCTACACGTTCTGCTCTGCGATCACTACTATTCCCCTACTCAAAATGCACATCCTTTATTGCTGTGCTGTCTAATCTAAACATAATGTCTCCAACCCTCCACTAAGCCAAATCACACCCCTGTTTGGTCTCTCCTTCCCTTAAATCCCTCAACCGTGCCAACTCTGCTTGCACTGTTTCTAACGCCTCCTATAACTGTTTTGGTGATTTGTCATCCCACAATGTTGCAGTGTTACATGTCGGTCGATATGGGTGTGGGGCAGTGGTGAGTGAGGGCACATATGTTGGGTTTGTATATCCCGTGGCTGGGTCGGAAGTGAACGGGTACAGCCCTTCTGAGGGCGAGGACTGCAGTGTTTCCGCTGGTGCTGCACCATCATCGCATTGGGGCTTGCACCCATCAGTGTCCTCTATATCCTGTAGCATCTTCCATAAGTCTACAATCTCTTTCCTTTGCTGAAGCTGTTTACCCTTGTATTTGGCCACCAAAAGCGTGGGCACGTGTTCTAATATCCCCCTGTCATTTCTTCCCTGCTCTGCCCATGGGTGGGACATCGCACCCCTGGTTTCCGCCACCCACTGCTTGTGATACTTCTCTATCTTGTCCTTATACAATGGCAATGCACTGTACATATACTCCAACTGAGACATTACCCCCATATTGAGAATCGTTTTGCTCAAAGACTCTTCAATTATACACCATGCACGGTTTTGTCTTGCATGTAACTCATGGTTTACACCACAGATGAGAGTTCTTCCAAAGAAAAACAGAACCTTGAAGCACGCTGTAAAAGTAACCCCACTGAAATAAATAAAGCGAGCCTGGCTCTAGCCACCTTGAACTACAACGAGGCTATACTTCAGGCTAAAAAAGACACGTATAACAAGCATATTGAACAAGCCAAATCAAACACGAAAGAATTATTCAGAATACTAAAAGAACTGGAATCCCCTGTCACCCCACCTGACACTTGTACCAAAGATAGCACGTGGTGCGCCAATATCCAAAAGGCGCTCCTTGGTAAAATAGCCAGACGCCAAACTAAAATCAATGATAAAAACACCTGCCTAAAGATCGACCCGCAACCTAAAACCCATCAGGTCAGAAATAATACCAATCTCTTCTCCCTAAAGCCATTCAGCTTTTCGTCCCTCACCATCACCGAAGTAGAAAACATTATCAACAACCTCAAACCCTCCAATTGCCTGGGTGACCTATGTCCTGCCCCTATTATTAGGGATAGCTCTCATAATCTAGCTCCTTTCATTACCGCGTTCATAAATTCCTCATTCACCTCTGGGATTGTCTATGACAACCTGAAGGACGCTTGGGTCATCCCGCTTCTAAAAAAACCCTCACTGGATGTTCCTGCTAAAAATCCTTGATCTAGCTGCCAACTTGCAGATTCAAGATTATCTGGAAACTAACCAACTCCTGGGACTTAGACAATCTGGATTCCGCCCGCGGCATGGAACAGAAACCAACCTCATTGATCTTAAAACCCAAATAGAAGATCTAAAAGATAAGGGTAAATTTGCCCGCTGCTCCTACTGGACTTATCTGCGGCGTTCGACCTAGTAAATAACCAAATCCTCTGCCGACACCTCAAACTAGCTGCCCACTTTTCGGACAAAGCATCGACCTGGATCAGTTCTTTCTTAGATAACAGATCCATTAGGGTTTTCTCTCCTTCTGCGGCCGCTGAACCCTCACCAGTCACCTGCGGGATCCAAGAGAATTGTGTGTTTCCCCCACACTCTACAACGTGTTTACGAAGCCACTATTCGATATCTTGAACTATCTGGGTGTCACCTATACCAATTACCCGGATGACACCCAGATACTCATCCCCATCACCGGTGACCATGTAGCTGACACACTTTTCGTCAATTCCATCTATCAAGTCATCCAAGACTGGATGGCGCAACATGAACTCTGTCTGAATGACGAAAAGACAGAGTTTCTCATTCTAGCCTCTCACCAAAGACTCAACAAACTCGACCCCTCATTCAAATCTTTTGTCATTGATGGTAACATCATTAAAGTTACAAAGGACACTAAAACTCTAGGCATTCATATTGACTCCACCCTCTCTCTCTCCAGACAAACTAACGCAGTCTCCTCCGCTGCAGTGCATATGTGCAAGCTCATTACAGCGTGCCGTCCTTTCCTATCACCAGCCAACTGTACCACATTAGCCAGGACCCTGGTCATGTCTAAAATTGACCATTGCAGCGCCCTCTATCTTGGCACCAACCAATGTGACATTAATAAGTTACAGATTATCCAGAACAATGCTATAAGAGCTGCACTAAACATCCCCAGGAACCATCACATTTCTGACACCAGACGGAGCCTCCAATGGCTCTCAGTAACGCAAATAGTCTCTCTAAAAACACTTGCTCTAACCACTCCCCAACCAAGCACCTAGTTATCTGGCCAGTAGATTCACTGTCCACACTACCAGCAGACCCCTCAGAAGTGCCTAGACTATTTGCCTCTCCATACCACGCTTCAACCTTCAGAGATCTGGGAGACCAGTTTCCCAGTCATGGTGGCGAAACTATGTTGTAACCTAAGTGATGCGCCCGGATGCCCTTGGGCCAGGTGCGCTATATAAATAAATAAAATACAAATGCAAATACTACCAGTGCTCCATTACTGCCCCCAAGTCGCCCTCTGTCCACACTCCCAACCCGCACACACTCCCTTACTCCTCAGATCCACCACCCACACTCCCTCCACAAGCCCTCCCTCAGCCTCCACCTAATACACAATAATATTTTAATACAGTAAAAACAATAAACTATAATAATAAGCCAAAATAACAACCACTACTTTGGCTCCTTCCCCAACCCGAAACATTTTGGGCACAGGAATCCAAGTTCTCTATTTATACAGAGCTCCTACTTTTGTACCCCCCATCACAATAGAAATATGGCGCCACCTTCTCCCGTAGCTCGGAAAGGATCCCACACTTCTGTTTTCCTCCTCGTTATCCGTACAATAATAATAATAATAATAAAATAAAAAAAACTTCTGCGTGGTCTTTCACACTCTCTTTTCACTCAATCATACGACAGCTCCCCATTCACTCTAGCCCTCTGCTGTTGTCACTCGGAAGAGGTATACTTACGTCGCGGATAATCTGGGATCATGTTGGGGTTCACCAAAAATGTAGAGAAACACCTCAATGCTCACACCAGAAAAAATGCAATACACTAGGGAAAAAGGCCCAGGATACCTCTTGCAAGCAGAACACGTTTTATTTACACAAACAGTTAAGACGTGCCAGCAAAGAACTCTGCTGTCACAGAGCTCTCTGGCAAAATCAACACAAACACGTTAAAAGGGTGCACAGCTTCATCAATGACGTAAGTTACATAGGTTACAAATATGAATGGCTGGTTGGTGTGACCCTATACATAGGCTACCTGCTCCATATGGGATGCCAGGACATTGATCCCAGCCTCTTCTGTCCGTCTTCTTCCACGTAGGCTCCTTCTGGTGTGTCATTGGGCACAAAGCTAATTTCAATGGTTTGCACCGTATACCCACACATGCACTAACTCGCCCATGCTATTCTATGATATTCTAGCGACACCCTCCTTCCCCTATAGTCACCCCAGGCGTCTACAACACACTTCGAGGCCTCTGCCTCACCCTGAACCCCTTAGGAGTGTGGGACAATCGCCCCGCTTCCCAACATATACTCGAGAATATGTGGGAGAGAAAGAGCTTGGTATTGAGATTATTTGTTCTGAAAGTTGGGGCTGCTGCACTGTGGGCTTGGGCAATGGCACTGTGGCCCCCCAGGCCAAAGGTTGCCAGTCCTCCCCTGGATCCCAGCATGAATTAAAGGGATCCGGGTACTTCAAGGGGAGCTGTGCAAAAAATGCCCCAACATTGAAAGCACATTCTGGAAAGTATGTAATGTTTCACAACCTTTGGACTACAGAATTCAAACGCCAGGTGCAGGTAAAATCACTCATCGCATACATTCAATCAAAGAAACAGAAGCCTCCCAACCTCGCCAGCTACAGTTTTAATGACTTGGCTCTTGGTGCAGGTGTCCGCCCCTGCTCCTTGGGAGTGACAGATGAGAAACGTAAGCTTTCTCCACCTAACAGCTTTAAATCATGGAAAGGTTACAGTTATTTACTGTTCACTGCAGTCATGTCAATTTTATGTCAGCAGATAAAAAATGACAGATAGGGAATTGAAGCGCAGAGAGAAAGTGGTGTTGGCCAAGTGGGAAGACAAGATCAGGCCTCAGATATTCTGCTTCCAAAGACAGCGATGTGTGACTTCACAAAATGCCCTTCCTTTCCTTATATATATCCGTCCCCACATTAGATAGGTGAAGAGGTGAAGAAGAGTGGGAGAGATATTTGCCAAAGATCACACAAGCTCTCACAAGTGGAAAAAGCGGGATGAGAAATAGTGGGCAATAATTTACCAAAAAACGCAAAAAGGGTAATCCCCAACTCTCTAACTGCCACTACCTATGTGCGGATGAGCGGCACCTGCACGTGACCCTATTCATTACATCTTGTGATGGCTAGGTTGTCTATCATTCGTTTGTTTGATAAACATCAAATGCAGTGGGAGTCTCTTCACCCAAATCTTGCGCGCATTGTAACCCTATAATCCAAGGGTTAGCAATCATGAAATATTTCCCTCCTAGTGAAATATTTCCTACAACGTGTGAAATGTCCAACAAACCTGTTACCCAGTTGGGACATATCCGGCACACCTGGTAGTCACAGCAGTTAGCTGTTCCTTTACTTTCTCTATGTTTTTCATTTAAGCACATTACAGAGCGATTAATGTTAGATGGCTGCAGACACCGCGGTTAGTGGCTAATGGTAAGTGACTATTGTCTCTAAAGGGGTGCAAACATTGATTGATTGTACAGGGTTGAGATGCATAAAGCAGCATGTTGTGTAAAATAATTACTACTCATAGGTCACTGTGCCATGCATTTTATTTCAGTCTCTCTGTCTGTCTTGATAGTACAGTTTAAAACGCAGATTCGCCTTTTAATGTTCAGATTACTTTGCCTGCGTGTAATTGTAGGTTTACATCGAGGACAGAGAAAATAAATCTACAGTCCTATCTTTTCTTACCATGTTACTGTAGTGCTGTTTATTATTTCTGGTTGCTTTATTATGTGGTTAGAACACGTTCAATTCATCGCTATACAATGGAGTCGTATTTTATTCTTGCGTTTATAACACGACAAGCCTATCACTTGCCAAAATCCACTTTCAGTAAGCACTTTGTTTTTATGTGTGGGTGGATGGTACACTGCTTTTTGTTGTTGCAGGAGCTGCCCTTAGTCTTTAGTGAAGGCAGTTTGTTTGGAAAGCTCCGTTCTCGCTAACACATCAAAGAAGCAGTCAGGGTTTATTTTAACAGATTGGTTTGATTCTTTTAGCAAAATACGAACAGTACCGAGAAACGAGAGAGAAAGAGAGACACAAAGCACTCTTTCATTGTCATCCCAGTCCTGGCAAACCGTTGGGACACTTTCGGAAACAATCGCTGCTTTCACTTTGCCACTCATTGTTTATAGTCTGATTCCAGTTAGCAACCAACTCTGAAACGCCTGCCTCTTAGTTTCGTTGGACGGAACAGAGACGACATTAACCAATGAAACACCCAGTGATTCCCATCGCCTGCTGTGAATGCACCACTCCCGGCTATGATCACTAGGCCCTTACAATATATATTTAAGTTCTCACCTATGCAGTCCCCTGACCCCTTATCTTTCATTTCTCACCAACATTACAACTCCCAGTCCTTTCACTCTTTATATCTCCTACACACATTCCAACATGCTTCCAACTGTCATTTAGGAGGTGATCATCCAGTCCCATTCTTTCTTAGCGTTGTGGGACTTGTAGTTCTGGATTTATGGTGGTAAAAGCAAAACTACAACCTCCAGAAGGACATGCGGCATGTTGTCATGTATGTCCCCTAACCTCTGCCTCCTACAAATTACTCTTTTAGCTTACCCTTCTAACTCACCCAGACCAAACTTAGCCATCCACTTCACACCCCCTTCAAACTCTTTCCCTTGCCCCTTCACTCTTCCTCATTCGCTGTGAGTACCCCGATTCACACGGTGGTGGTTCAGGTTTACCTCTTTTCTCTCAATTTCCACCTTTTTCTTTTAAGTCCTGCATCTCCGCCCACCCAGCTCACCCTTCTAACTTGGCCTATTCATGCAAACTGATATGCTTCATTTCATTCAGGAGCTGCACATCCAGTTCGACTGTCTTGCATTCTGGGAGCAGTACACATGGATTTATAATGAAAAAGCAAAACTGCAAACCATAAAATGCACACAACTAGGATTCGATGAGCATAAATGATATGGATCATGATAGAATGTTCGGCTATGTCTTGGCCGATAGTGGCACATTTTGTGCCCCCCCTATATTTGGTATGACCAGAGTGAAGCAGCAACTGACAGAGCAGAGATAAGGAGCATTTCCAGCACCTTTCTGTGCATATTGTTCTGCGATCTGCTGTTTCTGTCTGATCATGAACAATTGAAGGCACATGTTCCTTGGAATCCCCGAATTTTGATGCCTGAAGAGAGCCCAGATTCTCAGGAAATTCGGCAGTGACGCTGAGGCAGTGCCCACAGTACCAGACCTTTAGTGCTACAGGACAGGTTTAAAGGATACATGTACATGCCTGACCGCTGCTGTAGCACAAAGTTCCTGCAGGCAGAGGTGACTTTTTAATCATCTGCACCTCTGATCTAAATTATAAAAATTGTATGCCTTAATAGGTCTGTTTTCATGTAAATCTGTAAATATAAGCCATTCCTGATTGCTGTGGCATGATGACTACTAAGGGCATACCATTTTAATGCCACAGCAATTTGGTATCACAATAGTGTTAGCTCTATGAGCTGGGCTCATCTATAACATGACTGATCTATATTTGAGACTGGTCTGACTGTTTACACAGCTGCTATGTAGAATATTAGCCAGAATGCTGCCGCTTTGATTTTTCTGAAGGCAGTGCAACACATTCCCTCAGGGCCTAGGAAGTTCCACAGGAAGTCTCATGAGAACCAGTGCTTCAAAGGCAGTACTGAAAGAATGAAGCCATTCTCACAACATGTTCCTGACCACTGGAGATCCTTTGAAGTCAGCAGGCATGTGAAGGTGGCAGAGATAAAGTAGCCAAAGAGAAGGGCTAAGAGAAGGCCCCCTTGTTGTGGTTTCTGTTGGGGCTCTTCCTTGTGCTGTCCTGCCTGACAAATAAAACATCAACTGATGTCAAGGACCAATTGGCAGCTACTAACACAAATTTGGAAGACTTTCCAGACAGCTTACTTAAAACGAAGTCAGAGAAACATAAAAAAAGACATTGCCAAATTCACCAAAGAAAAGGTTTATCCCTATTTATGGAAGGACTTTATTTCCATCTTCATATCTAATTATGATATGATATTTTATTTATATTGCGCCCATACACAAGTGTTGCAGGGCGCAAGGAGGCCGGGGAGGCGTACAAGAGAGTACAAAAACAATTATCTTACTAGGCCCAGTGACATTGAGAACGTGCAAGCGCAGGGGAGAGGGAAGGGGGAAAGTGTGGGGGGCAGGGAAGGAATGGAAATTGCTCAACACAAGATCAAAACAACAACAGGTAGTGCGGCCAGTGGGTGGCAGGTGCATGACTTAAGCACAGAGAACAGGTGTCTTATAAGTGCAGGTGAGGGCACTGTAGGGTTACAGATACAGACCCTAAGAGCAAGGGTTGCCAGGAGGCAGTGCGGGTAAGAAGCAGAGGGGCCAGGGATCTGAGACCGAAATCAGAGGGTAGCCAGATGCCCAATGCAGAAACAGAAAGATCAGCAGTGCAGAGGAAAAGAGAAGGCAGAAGCAAAGAAGAAGGTCTTGAGGTGCTTCCGGAACTGAAGATGGTTCTCCTCAAGTTTCAGAGAGGCAGTGAGGCTGATCCAGAGGGAGGCCCCAGATGAAGAGAGAGATCTACCACCAACTTGTTGCTTGGAGAAGCGACTGACACTGAGGGAGTTGGAGGAGGAGGAGGAGCGAAGAGCTCAAGTAGGAAGATATTTTCAAGGGAGAGTTGAAGGTATTGCGGACCAAGGCCCCGGAACGCCTTGTGGACAATGCAAAGGGTCTTGAACTTTGCAGCCACTGGGAGCCAATGAAGGGATTTCAGAGCTGGAGAGATACGATCCCTGGGTTTGAGGACAAGGACAGGTCTCACAGTCCTGTTCTGGATGATTTGCAGAGGGCAGTGAGTAGTGGCAGGCAGATTTAGAAAGAGGCTGTTGCAGTAGTCCAGCCTATAGACAACCAGTGCTCTAGAGACGGTGAGCTTCTGGGGGAAGGAGAGGAAAGGAAGAATGCCTCTGAGGAGGTGCAGTTGGAAGTTTGACTTCTTAGAGATGTCAGAGATGTATGGAGAAAAGGAAAGCGTGGAGTCGAAGATGGCCCTGAGGTTGCTAACCTCACAGCTGGGAGCACGGAGAGGGCCAAGGGAGGACGGCTAGAGAGTGACAGGAAAAGAAAGTACAGGCGTGCCGATGAGGAGGATCTCTGTCTTACTGGCGTTAAGGCAGAGGTCGTTGGCAGCACACCGCTCTTATGTTTGGCAGAGTCAAGCCATATAGGACAGGAACTTGTATAAATTGGGCTAAGAGAAACATAGCATCACAAATGTGTCTAGTGGTCCGTTGCTATTGGTAACAGGTCATAGCAACTTCTAATTTATGTGTTAAGTGTATAATTGTGTAATCAGTTGTATACAATTGATATTGATGTAAGAATTGATGCATGGATTTTTTTTAGTAATTTCTATATTGTAGTGTTGTATGGATAATCATTGCTTTTATTAATTGTATAATAAAATTGAGATGTTGTTTTATATGAGATTTTCAACATTGGGGAGGGCTATTTGTTTCAAAGCTCATCCAAGAGATAGATTAGGATAATAACAGTGACACTTAACTTTGAACCTTTTTTTGGTTTATCTAATATATGTATTCCCACTTAGTAGGAAGGTCTGTTAACCCTTAGTGGGCTTAACCGATGTGAGACTAGTGGCTACGAAACAAAGATCATTATTCTGTCCTGGAACAAGACCCCACCGACTCCCATCAAGGAATGATAGAGCAACTCCCCTATATTCACCTGCAATAAAGCTTTGTGAGTCAAAGCGAACACACATTTCTCAACTGCAACTGTCCCAGGATTCCAGCAATGTATGCATTACCTAAAATACACAAAAACACAGTGAATCCACCTGGCAGACCCATTGTGTCTGCCAATCGATTCCTTCTTGAACCTATTGGTAAATATGTAGACACATTCTTACAACCATTGGCTTTAAAAACACCTGCATACATTGCTGACACTCGTAACATGATTAACACGATAGAAGGGCTGTCGTTAGATACCGATTTGGAAATCTTATTGACATTAGATATCACTTCACTATCTGTATATATATAAAACAGAAAATCTGTTAGTTTGTTCCTTATACAATTCCACACGATTTCAATGATCTGCACCAAATTCTGCATAGTTACCTGTTAAGACCCTCCGGGCATTACTGGCTACATGAGATTTGGGCACCATATCCCTTTCACCTGATTTCAGCCCCTTCAAACATGAGATGGTTGCCTGAAATCTGTGAAAAATCAATGTGGTCATAGAAGGACCAGACAAAGCTAATTTGAATTATCTCCACATGAGTAGCAAAATTCAAAGGTCCTGTTGGAACCTTGCCAATCACATTTCAAGGCCCTAGCATGCGCTGTTTCCGAGATATTTGCACTGCAATGCACTGCACCACGCAAGGGTGAGGTGACAGGTGGGGAGAGCTCACAGAAGCTATGCTTCAGCACTTCAACTCTCGCCTCTCCTCCACGTCTGCTCTGGGGTATATCAGCCAGCCACACTCACCCATTTTCAGTGCAGTTTACGTCAAGTGCAAAGCACATCAGGCAATAAGCGACTCGGAACTGTGACCTATAGGATCATTGATTTTGAAAAATTGATGAGTGTTATCAAGTCTGTCTACAGAATTGGTGCGGAGTATGGGTACTTTTTGCTAGTATACTAATATTCCACAAAATGATGCATTATTGGTGGTGAGTGAGGCATTAGAGATCTGGGATGTTTTGACTGGGGTACCCACATATTTTATTGTGGAACTGCTGGCCATTTCATTGACAAAAATATGTTTTACATTCAAGGGTACAATATGCCAACAAATCAAGGGAACAGCAATCACCCCTAGTCTGGCCAAGTTATATATGTCCAAATTTGAAACTTTGCATATTTTCAATGATAATCCCTTTCATGAATGTATTCGCCATTGGTGCAGATACACAGTGCATGGTTTGTGTATCCACCTTTAATCAGTACAGTAATAAAGTGAAAAATATCATCAACCAATCATATCATATTGATCAGACAAGATTCCCTGTTTAGGACAAACCATTGTTTGAATTCAAGTGCGGCAAGAACATCAAAGATAATCTCATTAGGACATTATATAGGAAAACAAGCATAGCAGCACGTGGGGTTTGAATCCTATTAATGGCTGCTTTCCAAGGGGCAACTGTGTATCTTGTGCCTGCACACGCAAGTTCAGTGAAGTGAAATTTGAGACCTTTACATGGAAAATTAAGCAACTTACAAACTGCCAGACAAAGATATGATTTTATATGATTAAATGCCCTTGCAATAAAATATGCCTTAGCATGATGAGCCGCAAACTCACACTAGGATTGTGAACAGAGATCAAGAATTTGGTTTCCCTTTACTTTGAATCTGGACCCTGTGACGATGATTTAACATGGATTGTTTTACAGACAGCACAAAAGAATGACTAATGCAGAACAATGCATAACCATATGTGTCGTCTGGAACAGCAATGGATCCTCAAAATATGTATCCGGCCTCAATGACAACATCAATTGGGTGTTATTATGATTGAATGCTATTCTGATTGTGGTGTATTTGCACTTCCTTAAGTGTTCTCTGTTATGCCATCAAATCCTTAAGACTATGGAACAACAGCGTTCATGTTTGTATCCTGGATTTGCCAGCAGATGATACAGTAATCCTGGTCAAATCATATAATATATCTTACATTACTGTGTTGTCCCTTCTGTGAGGTTTGCCTTCTTGCATGCTGCTGGTATCCTTTAACCCATTACTTGATCTTTCTTCTTATGTAGGACATTTGGGTGGAAGAGTTGGTAGACAGAAGAGAGCGGACCAGATGTTGCAGGCATCAGGCAAGCATATTTTAAGGTCTGCTTGTTTGACACAAAAAACGGTTTTCTTTTTAGTAAAAGTCAAAGGTTTATATGCACGTCTATAAATGAAAATGTCACAAGCCATTGTTTTAGGAGTATTTAAAGCTTTAAAATACAAAAGACAAATTCAGATTAAATTTGTTAAATCCCATCGATTGGTATGTCGGTACTTCTATACTTCCCTTGATGATGGAGAGAATGAAGCTAAACCATTGTGAAAGTCTGAAATGCATTGGCACTACATAGACTCTGCCTCGCAAAAAAGAATGATCTACCATTAAAAGATTGTTTTGACCACGTAAAGATTTGACAAAACTTTTGTTTGCTCTATCTGGACAGCAGTATAAATTGGATTTGTTCGAACAAAGATTAACAGTAGTGTTCACCTCAGGTCTGATGGAATTACTTTCATCGGCCAATATTTCTCTTCTGAAGCTAGAATCATTCCCTTTTTGCATAACACCCTTCTGTAATATATTGTTTAAAAATTGTCATTTTTGGGAATGTGATTTGTGTACTTTGCAATTCCGTTTTTTTGTAAAATGAGATTGGTTTAGTTCATGGTAAGAACAGGAAAAGAAAGTGTTCAAATGCAGAAATTGCAGAGTTGGCACAAATCCCACCTTCAGCCCTTCACCCCTTAACCAATGTGTGATCCTGGGCATCTCATTTTATCTTGTATTGCCTAACCTCTCATTATTGCCAGTCACTAAACCTTTCAAAATTACCAGCCCTTCCAAGTGATTTCCTTCTCATGGTATGATCTTCATAAAAGCCTTATTCATGGGTTCACTGTGTTAATAGTGAGCATATTTATATCGCACACCACAGGCATTTGTTTCTTTGATATCTAATGGCAACACATTTTGAAAACCATATCCCACTTCTAATCTCAGTCTGTCTGGATAAAGACACCTTCCTGGTAACTTCTAATCTGCCTCCACTATCCATGCTACGGGATGTGTAGCGTTCTCCTTCCTTCCAATTGGTGGTCTCTATCCATGAATAAGCACTTTTGCATTCTGTGAGACAGCTAATGTGAGTTATCTGTCTATTTGGGTTGCATATACCTTTTACATACGGTCCTGCATTAATACTACATCTACCTTCCTGGATGTTATTGATAAAAAGTATCCTGTATGTACTAGAACAGTAACCCCTTTGTAGACTGCTAATGTTGTTCTTCAAATGCTATTTGTTTATCATTCTGATTAGAGCAAGACTGAAGAGGGAAAGGGGACTTAAACGTAGTAAAGGGGACTTAAACGTAGTAAATGTGCTTATTATGGTGCTAGACGGTATATCAACCTATAGGTTGTGAGCACTACTGGTGGGGTGTTGGGGGCACGACCATTATTCTTTCTCCCTTAATTCCTTTGGTTTGGTGGAGGGGGGGGTCCCAAAGATGTCCATGCCCCGGGCCCCAAAAGTGCTTAAAATGGCCCTGCATCCAGCATGACTTGAAGACACACCACTGAGATGTCTCTGTATTGAGGTTTTCTGTAAAGATGTGACTGAGTACATTGATTGGTTCTTCACTCCCTTCATCGCTTTCCTTATTGTTTTACCTTATCAGATTGCTCTCTCATTGTTGCTTTAACAGTAACGTTTCCAAATATTGACGTAGTGCAGTCATTTGCTTTAGGATGATGTTTGATGACAAGTTAATGATTCCCCATCACGCCATACTCATGAATGTCCTTTCGACGAAGGGTTGTTTGGCTTGCTGGTACCAGTAATGCTGATATTACATGCTGACTGCACACACGGGCCATGCTAGAGCTGATGATTTGTACCTGTGTTTTGATTACGTACAAAGAATCGATCGACCCTGAAAAAAGGCGGTCATATACTGGGGCAAGATACGGAAACTAGGTGCTCTTCAGTGACCTTATAGTTTTACCACGCCTTATTATTTACTCAAGGCAGAGACGATATTATTGCATAGGTTTGTGGGATGTATGGTCGTGGTAACACTAGATGCACACTCTGGTGATTTCAATGCATGCTTGAATATTCAAGAAAGTGTATGTTGAGCCGTGATGTGACTGTCGCATGATACAGCCACTTCATTGCACTTCAAATGCCGTTTTTAACGACTGTTTATTAAACAAGGCAGCTGTTAAACACACTACTTGGTGTACAGCAATCATTGTCTGAGTGGTCATAGATGCCAAATATTGTGGTTTTATTTCTGCCACCTATATCATTTTTTTTTGTTTAACTATATTTTCCCTAGAGTATCATTTGGGGAATGTCCCAGCCATTTCCTGCAGGCATGGTACTCAGGGTGTGATGTCATAATGCAATGGGGAAAAGCAGTCTTCCTTTGGCCCAATCCATGACATTTTGCATTTAAAAGGAGAGGGGCACTCCCACGTTCTTTGATACATCTTTGGACTCTTAGGTAAGATATATTCATTTGACCTCCCTTGGGAGCACTTGCTATTTCAAAATCCTCTGCCATGCAGGGGAAGTCAGAGCGAGTTCTGTCCCCAAACAATGCCCAGGGAACGGTGGGGGCGATTACTCCTGGAGCAAGGCCTCACCACTGACTGCATTGGAACCAAGCTCCTTTTCACTGGTGGTGAACGAGCTGCTCTAGGAGCCAGCCAAGTTTGCTGTATTGTGAGTGGAGAACAGAAGGACTCATCTAGAAGCAGTTGCAGTCCTGTTTCAACACAATACATTTCTGAGCTGGTTTAACCATGCTTGATGCCTTTGATCTGCCATAGAACCTGCAGTGCTGTTTTTGGCACTCTACACAAACCTCAAATGGCTTGTTGCATGTTGAGCCATTCAGATACCGGCTTGACCCATTGCCTTGGACCATATTATGCAACCAGATTGCATGCTCGGCTTTTGTAAGAGGAACTGATGCGGGCACCGACTTATCCTGCTGGTAGCCAACAAAATGACCATCGTAAACACGTACTTGGCCCAGCAGAAGTCATCATCTCACTACCGACTTGACCCATCGGAATGGTGCACCACCAAACCCCTTAGATGCAAACCACCAGTCGGATCACATTGACTCGAAATGTTTTGACATCGGCTCAACCATGCCGAAAGCATCAAGATGTACAGCTTGACTCTGGTGAGCCCCAAAAGACAAGAATAAAGTTACTGTGAAGAGGCCTTTTCTTCATGATCCATTTTCGGAACACAGTGACTTTAAATACCACTTCTCGACCTTTTTCATCCAAAGACATAACCTTTAACATTGGCATTATTCCCAATTTTCTGCTTGATAACCCCTGGTCATGTAGTGCTCTTTTATTAAAGTCTGCATTCTTTGTGTTTCTTTTGCAGGGGTGGGTTTTTTTGTAGTGTTTTCTAATAATTTGCATGCATTATATTGGTTGATTACAAGTCTAGTTTTCTTTAAAACTTTGTTTGGATATTCTTTAATTCGGGACCATTGTACTAAAATTGTTTGTGTTATTATTATTATTAATATTATTATTGTTATTGTATTTATTGAGTGCGGACATAGCATCAGGAAACAACAAAGCACTTTACAATCATAGGAGAAAAAATACAACGAGGGAAGCAGAGAAAAATGGAGAGGGGAGCTAACAACACAGGAGAGGGCTATTTGCTGCAATTGATCTACAAGCAAAAAGGGGAGGAAACAGTGAGGAGCAGATCACTGAGTCTCCAGTAGGGTGAGGAGTGGAGGGTGTGTGGACATAGGTTTTGTGGAGCAACCATTACATGAAGAGGAAGTTCTTGTGCTCTTTCCTGAACTGTAGAAGCAATGGGGTGGGTCTGATATTGATGGGGAGGAGGATACAGAGTATTGGGGTATACACATAGAAGGTCTGTGTCATGGGAGGACAATGGCAGTGGGTATTGTGACAAATCAACTTCTGGGGCACCACTGTTCCATGGCTGAATATCAGTTTTTAAACCTTTAATCAGCCCCTAACCTCTAGCGCACCAGAAGGGATCTGAACAGATTGGGAAAAAAGCAAATTATAAACCTCCTTGTCCAATTTTGGTAACGTGGACGGAAAGGCAGGCTTATCTCCACAAGGTTGTGGATTGTTGGTTAGTTGCAACACAATGAAAATACAATTATTACCGAATGAAAAAAGGGACTGTCCAGTCAAGTTTATATAAAAATATGTACTTTATTATTATCACAACGGACAGTTCTAGCACACTACAAAATACAGCCCGCCCGGTAAAGGAATGCAGAGGACAGACAGTTTAAAAGGAGGAAAAGGGATGCACTCTGGATACTGATAGTAATTAATCACAATAGTTCAAGGATACTTGGTTTAACACAAAGGGAGCAATGGGTCATAACATTTCACTACGGGCGATTCAGAGAAGGACCAGGGTGACAGAAACAAAATGTACCTTGTGCTTGTAGAAGTTCTTGTGCTTGACGGGGTCGAGTCAGTTTCAGGGCACTTTGCAGCTCCTGCAACAGTGTTCAAGACGGGAGACAGCTGCGGGTATCAGGCGGCACGCAGTTCGGCGAGCGAGGCTGGACAGACGGCTGCAGGCTCGTCTTCATGGCATCTCTGGTCAGGAATCGTTGTCTCAGTACTGTTCAGTGGGTCTGAAGCACTGGTAGAGGCGTCTCGGATGCCATGAGCGACTGCAGCATGACAATAGTCAGCAGTGCAGTCGGTTGCAGTTTGAGGGGCTCACCGGTGTCAAAAATGTCCTATAAGGTGGACGCTGTTTGATGCTTGTCGATGCACTCCTCCTAGCTTCTTCCCTGGGCTAGTGTCTTCCTTTAAGGCGGACACCCCAAAGATGAGGAGAGTGTTGCAGGCAACAACCTTGTCCTTGGTTTGGTTCAGAGACTCTCTGGCACTTCCCATCTAGGAAGCTTGCTGCAGACTCGGTCCAATGCTGAGCTCTTCATATTACTCCTTGCAAAGTCTTCAGATGATCTGCCCAAAAGAGGGACTCAACCCTCTTGTAAAGCCAAATGGACCACAGTGATTGGTGTAGGCTAAGCCTACCTGGGTCCCCACCAACAATCTCCTGTATGCATGAGGTCATAACCGGAGTGCTTTGCAACTGAAAATGTAAAGGGGTGAAAACAAGTAATACTTAGTCCCACCCATCTTCCTGTCTGTTGTGGACCAAAGGGGCTCTCTAGTTAATGGAGCTCTGTTTGGTTCCTGATTAAAGTTGCAGGTCACCATCTGCAGAGGGTAAACAAACGGGCATGGCGGATCCATGGAGCCCTTGATAGTTAATTTGGCTGGCAATGGCAGAAGGAAGGTTTTGGACCTCCCCCTTCTGTGATTCATTGTGTACTCCACTTATCAGATCCCAACTAAATATGACAGGGAGGACTGCGCCTGTAGGCTGTGTCCACCCAGAGTACACAGGTCTATGTTTATGTCGCATGGTGAGAATAGGAAAATGTGCGCAGATTAGCCCCACACGTTTTCCAGAGGTTCATCTACCATCATTCAGTTTCTTTTAAAATTTCAAAAAACCCAGGCGAGCACACACCCATTGTGCAGATGGTCGAATTCCTCACAGATATGGAAAGGGAAATGTGCACACGATCACACAGTGAATAGCTGTGTGACAAACAACATACACTCAGGAACCAACATACAAGTACCCTAAAACCAAGGATGTGCAAGTAGAATGTGATAAGAAAGCAAATATATGGAATGTAATTTGGGTAAGCATTAAGAAGCTCTTTATGATTACAAAGAAAGTCGGCAAGCACCTCACCCACAATTGCTGTTACAGAGACTGTCAGCGCTAAGCCCACATACAGAAAAAGCAACAGGACCTGTGAGCTAACACCCTTCATGATATTATATAAGGTAACTTAAAGACAATGCTCACGCAGACCATAAATACCACCTGAAGTGTCAGCGAAGCCCACACACCTTGTTGATCAAACACGGACCCAGAAGGGCCATGACAGCAAAGGGAGGATAACTTAATACATAAGACTCCTGACAAGGGACATGTAGGAATAGAGATGACAGAACAATAAAGAACACATAGGCATTCACAGAGGAGCTGGATAAAACTGCACACTAAACCTAACAATCAATATGGAACAAAGAGAAAGTGCAAAGGAAAACCAGGATCAGACTCAAAGAGAAAGAAAAGGAACAGGAGCAAGGAAAGTGCAAAACCTTCCCATTCCCACCCAGGGAAGGTAAGGAAAATGGGACAAAATAATACATCTATAAATGAGGGAAGTCTAAGTCAAAGGAATAACTGGGCAGCCCAGGAAAAGTAAAGCACTGAAAAGTGCTGACTGCAAAACAGAGGAAAACAGAAAGGGAATGCAGGAAGCAGAAAACATTAATAAGTACACTCATTTTGTAATCCAGGGAAATGGGAACAAGAAATAAGAAACTAGGAACTAGACACTGAGCTAAGAACCAGCAACAATGGACCGGCCCGAACACAGAAACTACATCAATGACCAGCACTGGACTGAATCAAAGTGAGGCTTATAAAGCTGGCTAATGAGCACACGCCTCAGGTGCTGCTTGCTAGCACCTGCCAACCACAGGTGCTGCTTATACTCCACTCAATCATGTCCTGTAAGGGTGGAGATGAAACAGTGAGCCAGGCATTCTGGCAAGCATAGTCTTTTGATTCTAGGTCAAGACCGGAGGCAAGCATTATGCTTCATCTTCTCATTTTATTCCTGTCTCCAGCAGTTTCAACAAAACCAAACATTATAACTTTCCAGATGGAAAACACTTCTTTTTTTTTAGAATTGTTTTTTGAAAAACAACATTTCCCTTAGATCCAGTCTTTTAGTAGTCCATCTTGCCCTGGACACGTGATCATAGTCCTTCCTGTTCCTTTCATTTTCTTCTTCTTTAATACTTTCCAAGCAGATAAGTCAATCTTTTTTGTAGCTGCGTAATGCGATGCTTATGGAATATATTTACCCAACTTAGAATGTGCGCATAGCATATCAGGTTGAAGCGAACACCCTAACAAGTGGCATAGCATATGTTTGCAGTGTAGAAGAGTAACTTCTGAGAATACGTTAGCAGTGCAGAGTCGGTGGCCCTGTGCCACATTCATAGCATGTCAGTGGATCTGCCGAACTCCACGCAGAGGTCGGAGATTCTAACCCCCTCCTTCGGAAGTGCGGAGCAAGCGGGAGCAATGGCCCCCACTCTCGGGGAGGCGAGCCACGCTTCCTGATCAGGGCCAAAATGCATTAACAGCGCATGCGCTGACCTGGGGAGCAAGAACCCCCACCCTCGGAAAGAATTGAGGAAAGAAGATATGCAGTGCGCAGCATATCGATCTGCAAAGCCGAAAAAGACTCAATCAATTTAAGAATTATTACACAGTAAATCCGCGCATGCCAGAGCATTTATCTCACCTCCCTTGAGGCAGGGAGAGGTTGCATATAAAAACAAGAACGTCTACGACCATTACTTACCAGCGGTCAGCCCGCTCTTTTGATTAGCAGCGGGACTCGTGCTGCAGGCCATAAAGCTCAAAGAGCAAGTGTTGAAGCCTTTACTGCAAGACAAAATTGGTACACCCACACTAAAAAGACACAGTGAGAGAGTGGACGTGCCACAAGACCTGATTCAGGTACACAAAGCACAGAGTCAGCACATACAATGGCAGAATTTAAATGGAGTGAGAAGGAGCAGGCTGAGGTCCTGGCCTATAGTTTTAGAGACGTGCCGGGAAAGTCATTGGTTGAAGCTGTGGCACAGGGAGTAAGACCCCTGCAAGATATTTTGGCAACCATCGAAACATTCTTAAACCAGAAGAACAAAGGCACCAACTATAAAGAACGCACGTCCACAGGGACCAGACCAGAGGGCCCTCAGGGGTGTAAAAAGACCTGGAAGAGAGAGAGACAACCAGAAGGGGCAGATGATGCGGCCCCAGAGGCTACCGACGCATTTATTAAACTCAGAGACGCTTTCATGCCCAAGTCGGGTGTGCCGGGCCTCAAGAACCCCTACCAAGGGAACGAGCATATGGGAAATTAGCAGCAGGACCCAGAGGAAGAGCCCACAGAGACCCTTGATCCTTGCAAGAAGAGGACGATAGAGCCGAAGAGGGCGAGTCACAACTTCTGCCTAAGAAAAGGCTAAGGTAACTTAATAACATAGAATACGACAATGAGATTGCAAACATGTTTGAACCAGAACATTTAAGAAACCCTAAATCCTCACACTAGCTGCCCTCACCACGAGTCATGAAATATATGACTCATAGGCTATGCAAAGAGCTCAAGAGAGAAGCGAGGCAGCGCATGCGGGCCGAATGTTCGAAGCCAGAGCTGCAGGGAAAAGTAGCAGAAGCGCCAGAACTCGACACGAAAATGCTGGCATTTGTATCAAAGACCCCAGCAAGGGGATAGGTAGGTCTTGGCGAAGCTGCCAAGAGAAAGTCCTAGATATCGCAGGACCCCTGGCCAAGATTATGGACCTGGCGGAATGGTCCCGGGACACGGAAGAAGAGGTGGACCCAGAAATACTCGTTAACTGGGCACAAAGAGCCGTCTGCCTCTTAGGCAACGCAAACTGTATCATATCCTCGGAGCGCAGGAGTGGCCTCCTCCTCAAGATCGATCCCAAGTTAGAGGACCTAGCCTCCTTTGAGGCGGGCAAAGCGGCACAAGGACTCCTGTTCGGGAGACATTCGGGAAGGAAATTTGTAGGCACCTACACCTCCCCAGAGAAAGTACAAGCATCGATAAGAAAGATATTCCTGGGCAGAGTTTTCTCCAGGACTGGTCAGTATCAAGGCCGAGCGACCGGTCGTTATAAAGCCGCGATAAGGCCTCAAAATAGCAGGGCCCACTACTGGGACAACAATCAGCAAGATGCTTTCTTCCCCACAAGAGGGCGTTTCCCAAGAGGAAGATGAGGAAGAGGCCCGGGAAGAGAACAAAACTGCCCCACAGGTGAGACATGCACCGTATCCTTCAGTTGGGGGGAGAACACACTATTTCTGGAGAAACTGCAGTGCAATTTCCTGCAACGCCCCATTTCTGCAGTCAAAGGGCTACAAGTACCCATGGAGACCCAACCTCCCCTCCATACACACAGCACAGGTAGAGAAAGAGAATTTACACACAGTGCTGCGAAGCCTATTACTGATGAGAGCTATAAAGCCTTGCAGTGCACCCCCAAGATTCATAAGCAACATGTTCCTGGTGCACAGGAAAGACAAAGTAAGATCGGTAATAAACTTGAAAGAGTTGAACAGCTGGGTGACGTACCACCATTTAAAGATGGAAGGGATCCACCAGCTCAGAGCTATCTTGAGACAGGGCAACTAGCTCACGAGGTTTGACCTAAAGGATGCTTACCTCACGATACCAGTACAAAAGAGATACCAACCTTTCCTAGCGTTCAACTGGGACGGATGATTTTGACAATTCACGACAATGCCATTTGGGCTAGCCTCAGCACCATGGGCCTTCACAAAGCTCATGAGGCCAACAGCGGCAGCAATCAGAGAGAAGGGGATCAGGATGATAATCTACCTGGATAATATCCTTCTGCTGGTGAGCAGCAGAGAGATGCTCCAGTATCAAACAGACTGGGTAAAGAAGCTTTTGTCTTCAGTAGGTTTCCTTGTGAATTTAGACATGATCCCGATGAAGGTAATAGATTTCCTCGGGTTCATCATAGACACCAGGATAGCTACCTTAGAACTACCAGCCAGGAAAGTAAGAGATATAAAGAGAGAAATAAGAAGCTGCCTACACAAGAGGGTAGTGTCCTGAGGATGATAGCAAGAGTAGTGTGACTACTAGCAGCAATCGATTCAAGCAATATTCCCAGGGCCCCTACATTATTGGGTCCTGCAAATACTAAAAATAAAGCACCTTAAGCAGGGGCTATAGTATCACCAGACAGTACCTCTCGATGTTGAATCCAGGACAGAGCTGGAATGGTGGCTACGGAATATGGACACCTGGAACGGGAAGGCCCTATTCGGAGACCAACCCAACCTGGTGATAGAGTTGAACGCCAGCAGAGCAGGCTGGGGAGCCCATTGCAGGGAACAAGAAACAGGAGGAAAATAGAGTGCAGAAGAGCTCCAGCTGCACATAAACTGTCTAGAGCTGCTAGCCGGGTCTTTCGCATTTCAAGCCTTTACGAATGACAGTGGTGAACTTGTGTATTCTGCTGAAAATTGACAATGTATCAGCAGTCAGATACATCAATCATTTAGGATGCACAAAATCCAGATTTCTGGCAGAGCTAGCCAAGGACTTTTGGACCTTCTGCCTTGAACCAGGGACCTCAGTCGTAGCGGAGTATCCTCCGGGTTAGCTCAATGTAGTAGCGGACTGGACCTCCAGACACTTATCAGACTCCAGCGACTGGATGCTGGACAAGAGTATTTTCCAACAGATGGAGAAGCTATGGGGACCAGTTCACACAGACCTATTTGCGTCCAGGTTGAACGCTCAGAAGAGAAGGCATTTCAGCTGGAGGTTAGATCCGACAGCAACAGGTGTAGACGCTTTCCTCCAGGACTGGAAGGGAACCACGCACTATGCCTTCCCACCGTTCATAATGATGAACAGAGTACTAGCAAGAGT
This sequence comes from Ambystoma mexicanum, assembly GCF_040938575.1. Classification (NCBI taxonomy): domain Eukaryota; kingdom Metazoa; phylum Chordata; class Amphibia; order Caudata; family Ambystomatidae; genus Ambystoma; species Ambystoma mexicanum. The sequence continues at coordinate 246,808,274 of NC_090926.1, read as the reverse complement.
GTGTAGAGAGGAAGCGAAGATGATAGTAGTGGCTCCAATATGGAAGTCCCAAGTATGGTTCCCGACACTGATGGAACTAGTGACCGACTACCCGAGGATACTCCCCTCTGGAGACAACCTACCCACGGACCCACCTGGGTCATATCATCCTCTGAAAGGGAGAGGTACTGTTCTGCTGATGGCGTGCATGATAGCAGAGGAGACTGAGCCCTCCCAGGCATTTCGGCACAGGCTGCTCGCCTCATCACAGAATCATGGGCGCCGTCCACTAGATGGAGCTACGACGCAGCTTGGGGCAGATGGTCTTGATGGTGCAAGGGGAGACATTTTCATCCCGTTTTGGCCCCTTTAGTGGAGATCTTGAACTTCCTGGCAGAACTACTGCAAGACGGGAAGTCATATAGGACGATAGAAGTGTATAGGTCCGCCATCTCCGCGGGACACCTGCCCGTTGAGGGCATGCCCGTAGGAGAGAACACATTGGTCATTTGTCTCGTTAGAGGAGTCCGATTTAGGAGACCACCGGAACCAATATACGACGTCCTATGGGATGTGACGATAGTACTGAAATTACTCACCAGCTGGCCAGGAAACAGATACCTATCATTGAAACAATTATCAGGGAAACTAGCAATGCTCTTATGCCTAGTCTCTTGTAGGAGAGTAGCAGGCGTCAGAGCGCTAGTCGTGAACAGAAAGGCATATGGACCAGAAGGAGTTACCTTCACGCTGGTCAGGAGAAAGAAGACTGGCTACACGTCAATAGTTTACCCTTATCTGAATGACCACCCCATGTGGTGCGTAGCGGCCTGCATAAGGGGATACGAGAATAGGACAGCAGAGATGAGATCGATGGGGATGACGCAGCTGCTCATAGTGCACAGGAAGCCACACAAAGTGGTCGCAACAGCCACCATAGCGAGATGGGCACGTAAAATGATGCAATTGGCAGGAGTAGACATGGCTAGGTTTGGAGCGCATTCCGTGAGGGGTGCAATGGCTTTGAAGGCACTAGCGCAGGGCGCAAAACTGCAAGATATTCTGAAAGCGGCCAACTGTGCCAGCAATACTTAATTTAGGACATTCTTTTTCAAGCCTGTGCAATCAATAGCAGCAACAGTAATGACAAGCTTTGAACAAGCATAATGCTTGCCTATGGTCTTGACATAGAATGAAGATTATCCCTGCTAATAGCGCAGGGAGTCTTGATTCTATTAAAGACAAGGAGGCGAGCATTACTTTCCCCCCCATAGATACACAGGAGAGTTGATAACAATGTTTATGATTGTGCCAATGGTGAGTTTCTCTCCTAGAATACGGTAGTGTATCCACCTCCCTAACCTGCTCTTTGTGTTTTTGGTAGGGGGCAACTAGGAGAACAACTGAGCCAGGCTAGAGAGAGGACAGGCCGATTGAGCGGCGGAGACCTTCCGGCACATACAGAGCGCAAGCAGAGCAGCGCAGACGAGAGATGAGGCTCCGTAGTTTGACAAGTTCAGAGTTTTGTTACAGGTTGGAGTGCAGTTAAGAGCATTAAAGAAGATGGGAATGAAAGGAACAGGAAGGACTATGGTCACGTGTCCTGGGCAAGATGGACTACTAAGAGACTGGATCTAAGGGAAATGTAGTTTAAAAAAAAAATGTTTTCCATCTGGAAAGTTATGTTTGGTTCTGTTTAAACTGCTGGAGACAGGAATAAAATGAGATGAAGCCTAATGCTCACCTCCTTGTCTTTAATAGAATCAAGACTCCCTGCGCTATTAGCAGGGGTAATCTTCATTAAAGCAGCATACTGGCTGCCAAAAACCTGGAAGGGATTCGGAAGGGAAGTGACATGGAAAATAAGGATTTAGTGCTCCCAAATCACCACAGCACTGTCTCATAATGTTTAAAAGGAAAGGCCAATAGAGAATACACCCCAAATCAGGCCCCCAAGTGGCAGGAAGGAGAGCAAAGGGAGTGAATCGTGACAGTCTGTTTTCTGGTTCTTCCTGCACCGACGGATTCAAGTCTGCACATCTGGTGGATCGAATGGCCTCCAGTGATTCTGTGTTTTTCAGTGATGTAGCTTGTGGACTTCAGGGTGACATCTTTCTAGATGATGCAACAGGATTTGAAGATGATAAGGGCTTGCAGTTGGAGCCAGTGCAGTTTGAGGATGTTTGGCGTGATGTGGTCAAATGTGCAGAGTCCTTTGAGGAGTCATGCTGCTGCATGCAGGACACATCACCGGGGAACAGGGTAGTCACCAAAAGGCCTTCCAAAAGAGTATTGCCACCAATCTGGCGGGCAAGGACTACTACTAGCCCTACTGTTATCAGTTCACACACTACCTGAAGAGTATGCCCACCCCTTCCACCACATTACCAAATGAGGCATACCTGACTGGCTGTGCCTGTTTCACCTTTCGATTGAGATCACTGTTGGTTTCGTAGTGGTATGGGTCTGAGTAGGCGGTTTGGCCACTAATCATTCCTGTACTCCTGCAGAGCAGTAGTCATTTTGTCACAGATGCAATTTCACCAAAATATCAGGGATAGGGCAAGTGATGACATTCACCTGATGGCATCACAGGAAGTGACATCACATGAACTTTAACCTCAATTGCACCACAAGACCTTTGACCTTGATTGTATCATAGGAAATGACATCACTGATGTAAAACATGAAATAAACATAAAGTGATAAAACAATTGATGTATCAAGTAGACAAAACTCACATCCTATTGTAATGCTGCTTGAGGTTCCCACATGATAACGTATGGAATCATGTGTTAGTCTCCGCAAAGTACCTAATTCACACATTTTCAGATTGGTGATTTATGTCTACCCAGGATGCAAAGAACTGTTGGCCCTGATTATTGGGGTGCGAAGGCTTGGGAGCTCTATTAAAGAATAAAACTTCACAATTTATTTGTGCTCTTCCTACCCCTTTAAAGGACCCATTTTGAATACCACACTAATTCTTTGTGCATTGCAACTTATGGTCTACTTCAATTGCTGTATTATCCACTTTTTTGGTACTGCAAGCTTTTTGGCACTAGATATACCATTAAAGAAGCACAATTGCTTGTAACTCTCAGAGTTTCTCACATGCAGCCTCCTATCTACTAACAAAATGTGGGAACGAGCACCCACATAATTCGAATAACTATGCATCTGGACCTGTAAGTGCTGTGCGGTCTTTTACAGTATACTCTAGAAGGTGGGATGCTATTTTGTACTCTGTCCTGAGCTATAGGGGTGTTCCCTACCTAAGTAAATTAAACTAAGGTTCTTGTCTGTCATCAGGAAGTTGAATAACAAAATGTCCTCTGTCTAAAACTAACCCTATCTGACCCCACCACTAATCACCCTAACTAAACTGGGCCCGAAAGAATCTCTCTCTTCTGGTGGCCTCCTTCCCTTTGCCTTTTTGGCTTGCAGCTTCTCCCAGGGTCTTCTGGTTTCATACAAGTCTGTAATATCTAAATGTCTCTTGTGTCGCCAAACTACTCCTTATGATGACCTCCTCTGGTACTGAAATGTCTCTTTCATGAGCTCCTGCAGCTCTTCCCAACTGTTGGTGGTTTGTGTTTTCCTGAGCAAATTACCATTAATATTTTTCTCTTAAGTAGAGTCTCTTCGGGTGTCTCCTCTCACTTATTAGTTTTGAAAGTACCACACCTCTGAAGAGCTTTGGAACTTAGTGGCTCTTGAATGGCTTACATACTCTATTCAAGGACAGGACCACAGGTTTAGAGCTGACTGGGCAGCCTTGCTGGAATATCTGTTGGATGGCCCAAGGCAGCGTTGGTGCCCTCGTAGCATGAGACTCTTGGGTATAGTAGTGGACACACCTTGAGAACCGGACTTATGAGGGGGTTCATCTATTCCAGTTATTTCGCAACACAAGGACACGCTGGCCAGATGGGGGCGGAAATCGCTCTGCAGAGCAAAGGATGGGACATAGATCTACTCTCAGACCCAGAGTTGGGAGGGATGGGGTTGGGGGTGGGAGGGGGTGTTGGGGATCATTGTTATATGTTTCCTTGTTTGATATGAAAATGTCAATAAAAACTAAAGTTTAAAAAAAAAATGTTTTTAGTTTTTTTTTGTTTTGTTAATATCACATGGAACCGGTTCTGCCATTGTCTGCTATGCTGGTCCTCTGGTGTCTGCAAATTACCGTCCCTGCTTCTCAGAGTACGGTGGACTCCACGGCTGCACTCAGCTCTGCCTCTCCTTAGCGTTCTGATGTAAGGCCTTCCCATGCATACTGCTTTCTCTTCTCGGTTTGGACCTCCTTATCCCTTTTTCATAGCCATTTCCTCTTAAGGGATATCTCCTTTATTTTCAGATAATGTGTTGGTTTCCACATTATCTACAGCCAAACAGAAGGAGGACGCAGTGTCTTGAATGCAAGGCAGTCCCATGTATGCAGATGAAGTGTACTACGTAGGGAATTCCCTTTTGGAATTTGAGCCCTTGTCCCCTAAGGGGGAGACATTCTCAGTGTGGTCCCACTTGCCAGACACTAGGGAGTATCTTGCAGAATGGGCTCACCTCCCTAGCTACAAAGGGGGTGGCTCCCCCTAGGGGAGAAGGGACAAATACTCACAATACATCACAATTGTCATGATAGGATCAACATACATGTTCAAACCAGGTGTTACTTTTTCTATTCTTTTTACTCTTCCGATTACTGAAGCTCTCCCGACAACTGGCAAATTCAACAATAATATGAAAAGATTTCCCACTGTAAGCCCCTAGCCGAAGATTGTTATGACTAGCGTGTTTCTTCCACCCTGCACCATTTCCTCTGGGGCCAACGGTTATAGTGGTGTTCTTCAATGGTACCTTTTGGAAATATTGAATTGTCCCAAAACTCAACGGGCCTCATTAAGAGCATGGCGGTAGACGTGCCTGTATGGCAGGCACAGTTACCGCCATGCTCGCTACTGGCACCACCTCCCGTGATTGGGCAATAACCGTCCCATTACGAGATGAGTGGGCCGGTAATTGCCCATTCGCGGGAGGCGGTAATTCCAGGGTCCTGATCCGCCTCCGCCCTGGAATTGTTTCCGCTTCATTGGGATATGATCACCACCTGTGTAGTTTCAGGCAACTCAGATGCCATTGGACACCGAGGTTCGAAATAGACATGCAATGAGCAGCAGCTAAAGCCAGCTCCTGGGTGTCAGACATCACCTTGTAGGCAGGAGCTACTGCAGGGGAACCAGGAGCTACCACAGATGCTCTTTTAACTTGTTGTCCATTTTGTATGCACAATTGTGTTTAACTGTGCATTATTTGGAATGGTTTCCTTCGAGAGTCTGAGAGATAAATATGGGCTGAATGGGTGGGAGTTGGGAAGGTATAGAGTTTTGGAGGTTTTGATTTCTGAAAGACAGCAGATGTTAGACACACGATTTGCGCAGAAACCGGAGATTCGTGGATTATTTTCTGCAATGCTTGACTTATTAAACGTATGTTACATCCATCAAAGGGTGTTGGGTAGGGTTTATTGGACCCCTCTCCGTATGTATGGCTTGGGTTTGGTGGAAAGTGACTGCTGCTGGGGTTGTCGAAAAGAGAAAGGTACTGTTGCATATGCTATGGGACTGTGATAGGGTGATGGCCTATTGGAAGGATGTGCTTGACAGGATTGACGCAATCTGGAACATCAATCTCCCACAAAGACTGTAACAAGGTGCTGGATTAACAGAGCTTCACTGGTGGCAATTAAACAGGTATTAAAAGTATGGACAACAAGGAAAAGCCACTTGTTGAGGAATGGCTCCATGATGTGAAGATTCTTTCAAAATAGGAGAAATATTTGTTATGTAAGCAGCACAAAGAGACAATATATGAGGAATTTTGGGGACCTTTCAATGAATTCTATGGGAGTTGTTACATGAATAATGGAGAGTAAGTGGTGAATATTTTTAATGTAGGGGGAGGGTTAGGGGTATGGGTGTGTATTTTTTGTCCCTCATCTTGTTTTGTTATGTTGTATGGATGTTGTGTTGTATTGTGTCTTTATAGAATCTGAGTTTGGATTTTGGTTGATGGATACTCTGCTGTGTTTTGTTGGCTGTATTGTTTATGCATAACCTGCTATTTGGAATTGTAGATAGTTCAAGCTCAGTATTTTGGTTGTTGCAAAGTTTTGATGATTTAATGTAAATTAGAAATAAAGAGTTTAAATGTACATTAGATGTGTTCTAATTCTTCTTCATTAACATTCTCAAATACTCAAAGTTAATGTCACATTTACATGTTTGGAAGGCACAAGTTGGCCCCAGGAGCCAAAAGTAGCTCCTGGTAGCTGTTGGTTTCAAGCTAACCAGGATCTACTATGCTAGAAGCAGGAGCCAAATAGCTCCCATCTCCCCTCAATTTCCAGCTCTGGACACTCTCTGTCCCATGTTGGGGCCTCTGGAGTTCTTCTTGTGTTCTCCATTAGGGCAAAATGTGTTTTCTCCTCCCAGATGATGATGGTGGGGTCTTGAGGGTGCCACTAGCTCTCTGTCTTTGGGTCCTGGCTTTCTGTGCCTTCTATGAGTCTCCCAAAACTGCTCATGTCCTCTCCTTTTCAACAGCACACGCTTGTTCCTCCCCCAAACATGGGCCCCACCTCTTTAGATGAGGGTCTCAGTCAAACTCTCTGCCCTGGTTTAGGCATACCCTCTCATACCTTTCAGCACTTTGTAGCTAGGACATTACCAGCATCCTGTACCTTCTCTTAATTTTCTACTCCAACTTCTTCCTGATACTCTACTCCAACCTCCTCCAGATATCCTTTGAGATCCTCCTGATCATCAACTTCAACCTCCTCCTGAGGTTCCTTAACTACATCCTCCAGAGACTAAGTTTTTCCCTCATCCTCCTGTTCCTTAATCTCCTCCTCCTGATGCTCACCTCCTCTTGATGGTCCTCACACTCTTGCTCCTGATACTCAACTCCAAAATCCTCTTCATGCTTCTTAACCTTGTGCTCCTCCTGATACCCCCTTTCCCGTATTTCCTTGAACATACTGCATTTCAAAAGCCCTTCACAGTTTCATTTCTGCAGCACCTACCCCACCAAACAACTGCCACAATCTACACTCCAAAAACTCACACCACTTTCCTCTGGGTTGGGTCTTTTACACTGTGGTGTTCCCTCCCTGTGGGCTGGACTGTTTTTAGTCTTTAACAGTGGTTTGTGATTGGTTCCTGGTAATTGGTCATTTTGTCTCAAGTGTGCAGGATATGAGTGTGTGGCTCCTCCCAATAGCCTGAATCAAGACTCTAGAAGCCTGCTCTGTCAACCTTGATTGGAAAGTCTTTTTCATACATTTGCATACATAGCTACATTTGCTACAGTTCTCGCTGTGATCACAGCAAGAGACTGATTGTTTCTATTCTCTTCTCTGAATATGCACGTTTTGGCCAAGTGTTTGTTCACCTGTGGTGTCCAAATTAAAATCAATATGTAGTGTCTGAAGTTTTGGTAGTGTGATTCTTATGTGCATATATGAAAAGCCAGTGTTGTTTAGGCGCCATATGTGATAGTCCGCTGACCACTGATAGGGATTAAATTAGGGTGACCAGTTGACCCTCCCTCTATCTCCTATGCTATCTGTTATCCTCTAGCTGAGGGAGGCTTCCAACCAGCTTGGTACCCCACTAGATATCCACAGAGTGAGTTCAGGGACCTTGTCAAAGTGTGTGTGTGAGAGTGTGAGTGTGAGTGTGAGTGTGAGTGTGTGTGTGTGTGTGTGTGTATTACAATGAGTACTATTTTTATTATGAAGCAGATGGCAGGTGGGAGCACTCAAGGAGTGGAAGATGGGTCTGGGGGGAGGGGCAACCGTTTCCCCGACTTCCCAGCTGCCTCCACCCCACTCACTATACATGTGTAAAATATGTTAAATTTACCACATGTTTGTGAAGATATTTTGGGAAAGACTCCCCATTCACCCTTTTAGGTGGTGCTGCTTTCTTGCGCCATGCAATACATGGCTGATTTTATAACGTTTTCCAGGGCTACTTCTGGTTTCCAGTAAATCTTTGTTGGTGTCTCCTCTTCCTTGCTGCAATCTTTATCTTGTAAAGACGAGCCACATTCAGGAAACATGCAACCAGGCTGCCAGTTAAACCCATCTACTGTTGAGAAAATGTTCATCACGTTCTTAGCACAACATTCCAAGGGCAAAGAACATGAACTACACGTCTTCACTGCATGTAGCATTAATTGTGCTCAGCACTGTGAAAAAGTACCTGAAGAAGATAATGGGTGTGAATGTAATGGACATTTTAGCCTCTCTCATGTCCATGGATACAAAACACATAGTCAAGTACCCAAAATCATTTCTGTAATACTCAGGCAAACCCACAGCAGTTGAAGAGGCATATCGCACAAAAGGATGAAATGTTGGAATTCAGGACTGCGGCAAGTAAGAGTAGCAAGCGATGTAATGAAGATTAACTATAAATAATCAAGGCATAATAACATCCCTCTTCCACTTCACATTCCTTATCTTACGCAGATGTATCATCCAGTATCAAATCTTTGACCGATACCCATCGTAGTTGAGGTGTAGAGAGGTTCTTGACCTCTCCTCTGCCTTTGACACGGTCAATCACGCCACCCTGATAAAACGGCTCTATGACTCCTTTTGTATCACAGCTCTGGACTGGTTGACCTCCTTCCTCTCTAACTGACACTCCCAGGTTCGATTGGGCCCTTTCCTCTCTACCATCTCACTCTCCACCTGTGGTGTCCGCCAGGACTCTATCCTCTCACTTCAATATCTACCTGGCCCCTCTAGCTCATCTAATCTCCACCATCTCTCCTAACTTTGTGTTATGCTGATGACGCACAGCTCTCTTTCAAGCTACCGTCTTCTACCTCCTCTTCTTCCTCAATCATTCCTGACAGCCTGTCTGGTATTCAGACATGGTGCACTACTAACAATCTATGCCTTAAGGCCAGTAAGACAGAGATCCTTCTAATTGGAACCTCTGCTCCTTGCTTGCCGTGCACACTCTGGCCGCATCTTTGGGCCTCCTCCTCTCATCCTTGTGTGAAACAAAAAACCTTGGTGTCATCTTTGACTCCACCCTCTCCTTCTCTCCTCATATCATGGACTTGGCAAATAAGGCCCACTTTCAGCTACACCTCCTCAAAGGCATTCTCCCCTTCCTCACCTTCCCCCAGAAACTCATTATTTCCAAGCTCTGGTTCTCTCCAGGCTGGACGACCGCAACAGCCTCTTCCTCAATCACCCTAACTCCTCCCTTCACCCCCTACAACTAATCCAGAATAGGACAGCGAGTCTTATCCTTGGCCTCAAGTCCAGGGAGCGCATCTCACCAGCTGGCTTGTGGTGCGAGGATCAAATTCAAGACCCTCTGCATCGTCCACAAGGCTTACTGGGGCCTGGGACCACGCTATATCTCAATACCTTCCCATTAGAGCCCTTCGCTCTTCTAGCTCTAACTCCCTGCAAATCAAACATTTATCCAAGCAGAGAGTGTGGGGTATGTCTCTTTCCTCTGCAGGTGCCTCCCTCTGGAATGGCCTCCTTACCCCTCTCAGACTTGAGCCCGATCTTCTTAAGTTCCAGAAGCTTCACAAGACCTTCCCTTTCTCCTCTTCCTTCTCCCGACCTCACCTGCTAATGCTCCCTCCGCCTGAGTCTGGTGGCTTGGATCCTTCAGAGTCATACAGGGCGCCAGGCCCTTCCCTGCCTAGTCTACCTCTTCAATTGTTTGCCCTTTGACCCCCCCCCACCTCTTGCACTTGCCCTACCGGGCCCCCCACCTACAACTGGCTGGTTTGGCTTGCACCCCTTGGACCGATTCCAGCCCCTTAACATGCACTTAGTTGTGGACCCCTCTCATTCTCTGGCTCACACTGGCTCTGACCACCTGGCCTCCCTGGCACTCTCCTTTCTCATGGGCCCTCCCACCCAGTTCCTACACTTCCCCATCTCCCTCCCCCTCATGCACTTCTTGTTACTCTACTTGCATGATCTGAATGTCATAAGGCTTATTAGGATCACTTTTTTTCTACTACCTTCCCCACTGCCCTCCTGTCTTGCTGCACCTCAGAATACTTGTGTACAGCAGCATTACAAATGAACAATAACATAAAAATAAATATATGTGCCACTTGCCCATTATGAAACATCAATTCCAATGCATGAACCAGTCAGCCAAGTGATTGGTAGAACACCCATCAATAAACAGTCACAGAAGAACTGCTACCCTAAAACTATGCAGTATAGGATCAATTCCTACAACAGAATAGCACCACTAAGAGGAGGCGCAATCCCAAAACCAAGATAATACTTGAATACACGCCAAGAATGTCAGTTGTAAAACTAAGTTTGAAATCATGCCCAAACAAAGAAGAGGCAATTCCTAAACATGCACCATCCAACCGAAACTCAGCAAAGGCGAGAAGTTATACCCAGCCATGTACAGCTGATTTCTCTGGAAGCGATTCATCAGGGGAGGAAGAGGCACCTGTAACCTCTTACAGCAACCATAGGAGGTATACCTGCTAAAACGGAAACAGATATGTTTGTGCAAAACCAGGATTATTCTAACCAGGCCTCACGATAAACTGCCAGAAAAAGGAGCAAAACATATTGGGGATGAGTCTTTTCCCCATCTTTAATGTATCTGGGGGAAACCTGAATTTAAAAAAAACAATAAACTCGTGATGAAAAATCTCCTATTTGAACCCTAACAAACCTTATAAAACAGACAAACAGAGATACAAAATTAAGGTTAAGATAGCTACCATCAGAACAGTGAGATGGAGGATGCAGGTCTCAGGCCACCTTTCAACTTTATCTACCTAGATTTGGCACTACTATCTGAATTTTTAACAATAGACTATAAGGTTCTAAACAAGTTGAGAAAATAATAATTAATAAGAACTGATGAATGGCAAAAGCCTCAAAATAAAACATGTAGTAAGGGTGAGGAATACTATTTAATTCCACTAAAAAGGTCAAGACCTTACATGCCTTACTCGGTATTGGTACCATGAAGTAGGGGTTGGGGGCGTCGTCCTCCCATCCAATGAGGAAGCTCGTAGCGTGGCTTTATGATGTGGCACAGCCCTCGCTTCGAGCCTCCTCAGAGCGGGAGGTCGCCATCTTCCCTCGCTGGGTTGTGAAGCTAAGTGTGCTTTCCAGAATCCTATATTGCATCCGCCACCCCCCCCCTTTCCACACAATAAGCCATCCCTAGCCCCTCCCGACTTACCTTTTGCTTGTCTGTTGTCTGTGATGGAAACAGTAGTGTTCCTGGCACAGTTCCGACATCTGCCACATCGCCATGGAAAGGGAGAAGGGACTACGTATAATCCCTTCTCCCAGATGCATGGTGCCCATTTTCTTTTGTGTTTCACAACTTGCAAACTATTAGTATCCCGGAAGAATGTGCTGGGGTACTAATAGCAATAAACCCCTCGCTGGTGGGCCATTACTGCATCCAGTAATGTCCCAGAGCTACGTTAAGGCCCGGTGTATTGCTTAAGCGAGACAAACTATAAACATATTAAGCAGGATTCAATAGAACAAATAAGCAACTAGATTATGATCGTAACAAATCAACCATTGACGGGCATACTTCTTCAATGTGTCAAAAATCCATATACACCAAACCAATCATCCAGGAAGGCACATTTTCTCAGAATGTTGTTTCATTCTTGACACACTATATAAATATGCAAACCTCCTGTTTAAATATATTGCTAAAACTGCCAAGCCTTTTTATCAACCTAGGATCTTTGACCCTTATCTGGACATATGAGTGTATTTTGATGTAGAAAAGATCTGAACTTTGACACTAATCTTGAAATATTAGTGTATTTTGATGTAGAAGTATTATACACTAGTGTACGCAGCACGACAGTTTACCATCTTTATAGACAAATATGACAGTCCCTATTGGATATCTACATCATGTATAGTAGAATGATTTAAACTGTCATTATTTCAAACATGTTTGCTTCCATGAGAGCGTTCTTTATGTAAGTCACAGGCATGCCAATGAGAGAATCATTTGCACCCAACCTGGCACACCTTCACATGGCACACTTTGAAAAACAAAACATCTTGGAAAATAACCCTCAGCATTGCAAAATTATAGTATGGAACAGTTTATCAACAATATCATCATGAGGTGGCATGAAACCCAATAGGAACTTTATAGCTTTTAGCATATCGCTGAAATTAAGAAATCATAATCTTAAATGACATACAACTAGGAAAATAGCTTTCCTGTTAATTTCAACTAAATGTCAGACCTGAAACCTTTATACCACGCTGTTCAGAAAAAATCATAATTTACTTGAATACGATAGTCATTATCCCAAAGCTCAAAGAAAGAATTTTCCCCTCAGGTAATGTTTCAGAGTGAGAGGAAAATGTAAGTTACTGACAGACTTCCAATAAAAATCTGTAAATCTAAAAAATAAAGACTGAAAACATGTAGCTACCAGAAAAGAATTGATAAGACAAGCATTGAAGACATTTTAAATTCATTGATTATGATTATTAAGCTTAACATTTTTTTTATATTGGATCAAATTATGTGTTTATAAATGTTTTGGTTTTAAGGACATGAACTATTAAATACAATTGTTTTTTCTTTTTTGGGAGCACAGTAAATTCTGCTGTTTCTTTTTGAAGGATGTGAATAAATGTCTGTCGCGCCTAGATCCCAAACCGCTGGACGGATTTTCACCAAATTTGGGGCCAGAGCGGCGGCTTGAGCCTGAAAGCGTGCTTTTGTTAATTTGTTGTGAATCCGTCCAGTAGTTTTTTTTGAAACAACCAAAATGTAAGGCAAAAAATGTGTTATATCTATGTCCGCTCCGCAGACACACTTCTCTGTTCGCTCCACGAACAGGATGCCGATTGGATAATCGGCTTGTGTCATGTATGCAGACACGAGACGTGTTGTCTGATTGGCTGGGATGAGGCGTGAGGTGCGTCAAATTGTTTTGATGCGCCCGCCATATTGGATGCCCGGACATGCGCTGGAAGTGAGCATAAATACAATTTTGGGGAGTGTGTTGGTGTGTATGAGTGCTTGGAGAGGGTGGAGGAGTAAGAGATGGGTCAAATGCTGTATTTGTTTAGGTGGGAGAAGGCTGTGATGTGTTTGCAGTGTCCGCAATCACTGCAGTTGTCCACAGACATACTAGACACTGGGCGCACTACTGGATATTTTGCTTATGTATGATCTTGGTTTTGGGTTGTTAGTAGGGCATTGGGTGAAGAGGGTATGTATTGAAGAGTTTGTACGTTGGTTGTAATTATTTTTTAGAATGTTAATTGAAGTGCACAGTTTTGAGGTGGATGTATTATGTTTTTGAGTTGTGGTCGTTTGATAGGTGATTGTTTCTATGGGTGTGTTATGCTGCGGTGGTTGTGGCCAGGGCACTCAAGACTCTAGGCCCTGGCCACAACTACTGCAGCATAACTCTACAATGCTACGAAACGTTTTGATTGTGGTATGTGGGCTGCTTAGGGGATATGTTTTCAAAAATGTGAGTACTGATTGGTAGTAGTGTAATAGTGTTTATAGGATAGTGAGATGATGTATGGATTGGTGAGGGGAAGCACTTACGTTTTGGGATGGAAAGGGTAGGTTTATTCTGAGTTCTCGTTCGTACTTCAGACGTTGTTAATGTAGACATGGATTTCTTTGTTTTTGCAGTATTAGTGCTTTCTGATAACTGTGCATAGCATGTACATGCACTTTTCTTTTCCTATGTGCATTCTGTATATTTTATTTAGAATCTGTTAGTTGAATGTGCTTTATATATGAGTACAATAGTAAGCGCACAGAGCACAATTGGCTCCGTAAGGCAGTGTTATAGGATGTTAGGAGATAGAAGAAATAATCGTACTCTTTATTTGCTATTTTTACAGGGTAAATGGCAGGAACTGTATGGAAAAGTATGCAATGTATTTATTTGTGAAGGTGTGGGAAATAAATCAGAAGGATTTGATGGGGTCAGCAGCTTATTACTCAGTAGGTGATTACTAAAGTACTTGGTGATTTTGTGGTGCTTGGAGATGGGAGAGTCTGAAATAAAGTAAGGGTTGCAAGGAAGGACCTGGTGCTTGTGTTGCAGACTGAAGGGAAGGGGGGGAGATGTTGTATGTCTTGCTTTACAACACTGTACATAGTTGTAGATGATGTGATAGATATGACTGCACCCGTGCATAGTTGAATGCTGTTGTGAAATCTAGCACGGAATGGGCAACCAGCTGGAATGAGAGAGCTGTCTAGATTGGAAGAATAGTTGTAGAGGCAGTTGTGGTGTTTTAGCTGGGAGCCTTTCAAATGATATTGGCTATCTGTGTGCATAAATAAAGAAGCATGTACTCATCCTGGCTGCGTGTAATTTTATAACACACTAGAAAGCCTTTTACCATAGTTATATTGTTATTTCTCCCATCTTTTAACATGAAATAGCACTTTCTTAGATAGCTGTGTGCGTTGTTTCTGATTACTAATATAGGCATTTGTAAAGGAAGTTGAAATAATAGAATGTATGTGAAATATGCAGAATGTATAGAAAGGAAATTGTATGTACATTTTATGCACTATAATGCATTAAATGCTATCATGGTTGAAATGTGGTTAAATACGTGGCAGTGGTTACAGAAATGATAGAATCAATGAAGAAAAAAACAGTTTGCACATTGCAGTTAATAATATGGGTAAATAAAACTTTGGATAGCAGACAACTTTGTAAGTGACACTTGATCATAGCAGATGGGAGACATGCCAGTAAGCTTGTTTTACATGTTACACAGGGTAAGTGGCAGTTACTCTGTTTGTATGCATTTATACAAGAGATGTACATGTACCATGCATGCCAATCCTCCCGATTTTGGCGGGAGACTCACGATTATTGTTGTTTTTCACGTTCTTCCACCGAGAATACAATTGCCCAACGCATTCCTGTGACACAAATGTTGTCTGCCGATTTTTTGGAGGAAATATCCCTCCCAGGTGGGTCGGTATGTTGGCATGTATGATGTACTGTGCAAAAAATATTCATGCCTGTACTTTGTGTTCATGCATGTGGATGTGCATGAATCTGCAAGTAGAAATGTTGGAAAGTTTACTAGTAGTTGCAGTAGGTGCTTTGCAGTGACAGCACAATTGTACTCGGAGTGATCAACAGTACATCTAAAGTGCTGAGTTGTGATGATGGAGTTAAATGTAGAGGTATTGCATGTGATTGGTGGATGGTTGTGTGACTGCTTAACAGTAACCAATGAGGGAATGGTGCAGAGAGTGAAGTGTTACTTACGTGCTCCGCGGATAGCGGGGCTGTTCACAGACAGGACATGGCCCATCCGGGGCTTCTGAGGAAGAAATTGGAGTGTATTTTGAGGATTAGCCAATCATGTGCTGAGGTTCTGCTTCGTATTGAGAGAGGCTGTGTGTAGTGAAGATGGCGGAGGTGGAGAAAGTCAGGGTGGTGGTGCTTGGAGATATGTTTGTGAATGGTTTGGAGCAGTGTGCAAAATGTAGGAATGTGGGAAAGAATTTTGATGTACAAGGAGTGGAGGTAGTGTGGAGCACTGAGTCTGGTTTCAATTTGCAGGCAATTGTAGAAGTTTGCCAAGATATGGCTATGGTTAACAGCCCACATGTGGTTGTCCTGCACTGTGGTGCTTTGCATTTGGGTTATGTCAGTGCCCCTTTTTTGTTAAAAGATCTAGAAAACTTGGTGCAGGCAGTAATGAAACTACTTCCAAATGCCGAGGTAATTTTTATTCTGGTTTGGTACCTAGGGCAATATAGGACAATAGTTCTGTTTTTTGTCCTCAGCAAAATATTGCTAGGTGTTTAATCAACCAAGGCATGTTTGCGTTTATGCTTAGAGCTGGCATGTTCTTTTGCAACAATGACAACATTGACTCTGGTAATGTTGATTACTTGAAAGAAGATGGCATGTCTATCTTTTGTGGGAAATACCATTCTGTTTTGGAACATAAGGGTTTCTTTGGAGAAGCTACTGTGAAGATTTCTTGAGGAAAATAAGAAATAAAACAAAAGGTATTTCTGAAGCATCTGCAAAAAAAAAAAACAAAGGTTCTTTTCACAACCAACCTTAAAGGGGAAATGGGGTACACTATTTAAATTTTAATTCCCCACGTTCAGATTTCACGATATGTCCACAGACACTGCGGTTGTCCGCGGACAGTGCGTATAACATACAGGATTTTTGAGGGTGAGGCGGATGCAAGTGAGACATAGCACAGCAAGAGATTGGTCAGTAGGGTTTACTGGGTGTGATGTGTGAGCAGAGAGTTTGTCAGAAAGAGTTTTTCCGGAGAGGAGAGGAGATAGCTATGGCTGTGTGTTTTAGAAAGCAGATTGTCTAGATTTTGGGAGATTCGTGGATAAATTGGTTGGAGGTGCATGCAGATCACTGCGGAGTGGCTGTACTTCTTAGATTCCCTCATGTGGAAGTGCACTGGCATGGAGTGCGTGGAATGAAGTGGCTGGATTTGGTACCTCTTTGTGCTACTTTGGTGACACAATGTCATCCAGACATTATTATTATTCATTGTGGAGGGAAAAGTTTAGGACATGTTTCTGGAATCTCTTTGCAATTTGCAATGAAAGACGGACTAGGGAAAGTCATGGACATGTATCCAAACTCCAGAGTAATTATTTCCCATATTGCGCAGAGACAAATGTGGCTGCGTTCTTCTTCATTTGGTCCACAAATGGAGAAAGCAAGACGCAATGTTAACAAGGCTGTCTGTGCCTTTTTGAGAGATGTTGGTATGTCCTCTTTTCCCCATGAAAACATTATGTTTCGTAGTACACACATTTTTCACAGAGATGGGGTACATCTTACTTATGCCGGCAATCATATTTTTCTGCGAAATATACAAAATGCATTGCAACCTTTTTTAGAATTAAAGCAATCCATTTTGCAGTAGGTGTTGACCATTTGAAGTTTTCGAGACACAAAAAAACACCACAAAAAGGCTCTTTTCAGAGCCATCACTTCCTCTCAGAGAAAAGTGCAATGGTCATGACAGGGCAGCACTGCAAAGATTATAGAGGTCTGCGGACAGTCCGCAGACTTGTAAAAATGCACAGGGCCTTGCGCATTTCATTGACACTTCTCTTTTTGAACTGTGGAAGGCAATTCTGAAAAGAGCCTTTTTTTTGTTGTTTAATATTTTTTTGGGTTTTGTAAACACGACACGCAAGGAAAGGAAGGGAAAGGACGGTAAGGAAGGGACACCAACCACAGGGATAAGAAAGGGCAGGTGTAGAGAGGAAGATGTAGGGTGGGCCTTATTCAGGTAGGTAGCAGTTCTTCTCATGCTCTTTGCCACAGTCTCAAAAGCACTTAGTCACAGTGCATGTACAATACTGTGACCTTCGAAAGGTAAGGATCAATAGCATCATGTATGGTCTTCAAGGCAGCTGGAGGGATGCACTGCCCCTCAGGAGTGTCTCTTGTGGTGGCAGGAAGGGAAACATAGGATGCTGCAGAGGAACTCAGCCTACTACGCTTATTGCAAGGTACAACCTTACGAATAGCCCCACCATGGAACGATTTTAGGTTTCACTTCATTGAGGTAGTACCATAGCTGTACAAACCCGGTTTCCCACGACTCAGCACCATCTTGCACTGATTGCAGGTCACCTTGTGTACACGTGCTTTTGGTACTCCATCAACAGTGGTAAATAACCTCCACACCCAAGATTAACGGTGAGAACTAGTAGTAGGGACTTACACTACTTCATCCTCTTTATCGGTCTCCTCTGTATCCTGACGCCTGTTCCCCTCTGCAGGCCCTCGGCGAGGTGTTGGTGGCAGAGGGGGAGGGGGTGCTTCTGAGACAGCAGTAGCACCAGCACCAGCCATGGATGCCATCAGGACAGTTGTTTAAAAGAGCAAGAGCAATCGAATGCAACAAGGAGCAGTCTCTGTCCTGGAAGCCAAAAAACAGAATAAGGATCAACTCTGGGGTGTGGCCTTTTATAGGGGCGCTGGGGCGCGCTTCGCGGACACCCGTGATGTCCTCGAACATTTTGAACACCAAGAAAGGGCTCACAAAATTCAAAAAAGTATGCAGATCGCCAGGAAAATAGTGTGGGACATGTGCAAGGGTGAACTTTCCCAGGAAAATATCTTGGATTGCTGAAAAACACACTTTAGGTGTCCGGGGGCCCAGACAGTGTTTGTCACGCTTAGCGCGGGAGCGATCACAAGATGACGTCATGGACATATTGCCGAATGGGACGGCTGTCCGTAGGGCACCAAATGCGCTGGGTCGGGTCTACGCATGCGTGCGGGTGCTCTACGGATAGTGTTCCAGTCCCAGAATGAATTAAAAGTGCGAAACACATGTTTCAGTCAGTTGTGGACAGGCACGATGTTCGTAGGGGCAAAGGTGTGCTACACATGCGCGCGGGTGTTCTACGGACAGTGTTCAGGTCCCCGAACAAAATAAATGTGCGTCACAACTTTGCGGACAGGGGGACGCCCTATGTGTTCTACGGACATATTCATTCTGGTTAGGACAATGCGAACAGGGGGAATGTTCTTAGGACACTTTCTTTTGCATTGCTACGAACATTCAGACACCTTTAGTGTTCTTGCGGACACCCCCATTTTAACTACGGGAATTCAAACAGGTATAGTGTCCTTGGGACACCGCCATTTTTATTACTTACGGACAGGCGGACATCTTGTGTGTCTTAAGGACACTTTCAACTTGATTGAGGACAGTGGGAACAGGTGTAGTGTTCTTAGGACACCCCCATTTTGGTTAATTGAGGACATTCGAGACAGCCGTGCTGTCCGTAGACACCCTAACTGCCTTTAAAAAAAAATAAGACACAGAGAAATATACTAACAACACACTTAAAATGTTATTATTGTACAAAGGTATAAAAATTATGAAAGAGAGGGGGGACCAGAAACTGAAACAAATACAGGGGAATTAGGGTTTGGACATGATGGATGGTACGGGAGGAAGGAATTGAAGTTTCATCGTAAAGATTTTCTTGCTGGGGAGGTTTTAGGGATAGTTGGCTGGGACATGGAGGGTGGGAACAGGTACATGTGGGACAATGATTTTTAATGTTTTCTTTTATATGGTCCTCCACAAAGTTTTTTAAAAGAATAACATTTTTCATCAAAAGATCCATTTTTATCTCCATTCGCTGCAGAGGATTTTCTAACATCTCTCTTGATATATTATTTTTAATGTCTGTATGGTCTGTTAAAAATGTTGTTAAGTACACATAAAGTAATGGTTATTAATTGGCTTATATATAGAAGTGTAGTGTCTACCATTAGTATCACTGTCTATACTCATTTAATCCCGAGGAAAATGTTCTTCCAGCCATTTCAAAGTACTGGACATTTCTGTGTTAAAAAAAAAAATATTAGTTTTAGTGTACCTAATACAGAAGGTTTATATAACATATACAATAAATGTAGTGTAGTCACTAGTTTCTTGCTAAGTTTTGCTGTTACTGCTGCGTAGGTGTCCTGTTGATTTTTGCTGTGCAATTTCTGTGAGGTAATTCTGTTGGAGGCATATTTATTGTGTTTTGGTATATTCCACTATGTTGCATATGCTATGTAAAAGGACTGTTAGTGTCTTACATACACAGTTTCACTTCTTATTTATTATTCAATGTAATTTATTTATGTGCTGCTTTTTGAACATGTTTAGTGGTTGATATAACAATGTAAACATACCCCCTGAGTTTTTGGATAGTGTTGATGTTGTCCAAGTGCATCCGCGAACAGGCGCATGGTCCGCGGATATCAGACCCACTAGCGCAGGTAGGGGGTTCAGTATGTTCTATGTTATATGTATGTAAACTAAGGGCATCCTAGTAAACATTTATCAAATTTACATTATCTATATATATATATTCAGTCAAAAAACTTTGTTATTGTTACAGGAACATGATGATTAAATTGCGTTACTAAAAACCTATGAAATTCAGTGAAAAAAACCTTGTTAAAGGGGTGTTATGGTTCCAAGTAAAACCGAAAACCCCCTGAAATTCAAAGATGACATCACAAATGTCATTGATGACATTGAAGACATCACATGTGCATTTACTTTTCATGAAAAGTCTGTACAAGGGATTCTTATTATAATGTTAAGAAAAAAGTGTCAAGGATCATTGGAATAAATATCATGAGGTACGTAGTGCATTAAACAATGGATTGATATAAATAGCATTCTATAGTGAAGTTCTTTTCAGTATACTAAGATACTCATGTAGAAACATAGGCATTGTGTGCAGCATACATGATGGAGGTGCAATATTCATAATCTTGCCATGTTGAATAGTGATATGATAAATGCTTTCTTATTAGAGTTTTGCGTACTGTGAAGCATGTAATAAGTAGCTAATAAAACCCACTTACTACATAATTGCCTTATTACAGACAAAACACAAAGAGACAACAACACATACATATATGAGCATATACAGGGAAAGTGAAGTAAGCAAAAAAGCAAGCAGTACAACCAAACAATGTGTGTAACCTAACTGATTATCCTCAGGCACAGAAATGATTGCTCTGCTTCAAAGCTGCTACTTCCCATATTTATAAGTATCACATGATGTAACTGGACCGTAAGGAAAGTAGTGTGAGTACAAAGTATACAAATATGAGCATATCCAGAGAAAGTACAGTAATACAAAAGCAGCACAACTATCAGAAAGTATTGATAACCTTAGTGATTATCTTCATGCACAGAAAGGATTGCTGTCTTTTAAGCCTGTGTCTTGCCGTATGTATATGTTTCAGATGATGTGACTTGTCCCTAAGGAAATTACTGTAAGAATATATTTGAAGGATAAGTCTACAAATATAGTACCTTTTGAATTTTAAGTTCCTGGCTGTTACTGAAGAAAACCATGTGGCATAGATATGTCAGTAAAGGAAAAAAGAGGGAGCAAGACATGTGATGTCATCAGTGACATTCGTGATGTCATCTTTGATGTCCTGGGTGTTAGTCTTAGCAGTGCACAGTGGTGACACGAGTTATGGTTGCTTAGCTTACCATAACTGTCGAATTTTAGGGGTTTTCCGGTTTTACTTGGAACCATAACGTCCCTTTTAATAACTTTTTTTCACTGAATTTCATATGTTTTTAGTAGCGCAACTTAACCATAAGGTCCCTTAAACAATGTTTTTTTACTGAATATATATATATATATATACACATATATACATATACATATATATATATATGTCCATATAACAACATTCAGTAAACAAAACTAATTTTCATAACACCATTTTTAAGAACTAGAATCTGATCGAGTAAAAAGGAAGAGACGATATACAATTCCATGTTCACTTTTAACAAAGAGACAAATATTAAAAAACTTCTTGGTGAGGAATGCTTCGTGATCATCCATTGACATACAGTCAATGACTCGATGTGGATGTCCCCCAGAATTAGTAGGGCATAACATTCATACAAAAGAAAAAACCTGGGGACGAAAAAGTTTTTCTAACAGCAAAACGCCAAATGTTGTGTATACAATAACCTGTCTTTGTCAGAAATGGTTTGTAGAGACGACCACAAGGAGTGTGCACATGATAATTTCTGAACAGAGATCTGAAATAAGACAAAAGGTTCTCCTGGCACACATTGTGATGGATCTTGAACAAACCTACACAGACAATTATTTATAACAGGCTGTATTAAAAGTGGTCAAGAATACAGCCAACCACCTGAGCACTGAGAGATTATTGAATAGAACAGATCTGGATAGCTATTTTGAAAAGCTACACTAAGGGCTTCAATGAACAAGTGGAATGGCCAGCACACATGAACAACTAGGATGCTGCTGCATACATGGCATGCCAGTGAGTCATCACCTTGCCCCATTTACAAAGGTTAATGTACATGAGCCTCTTGATTGAGCAGCATATTTTGAATAGTTCACTTGCCCTATAGGCATATTTTACCGGTTTGTTGCTCTGACACTTTGTCTAGCCCCCTTTCTTGCATGGCCCGCTAAGCATGACAACCTGGCCATTTAGTGTTAACATTTTAAGTGCAACAAATTATTGCCACTTTTCACTTGGAGATCCTTTAGTGAATTTCACTATCTGGTGGCCATCCTTTTGGAACCCAAGATTGCGGATCTCCTCCATTTGCAGTATCATCCAGAACATAAATGATGGCTCTCTTTGTGAACCACTCTCACCCTAGTGCTGTCCTTCTTCTACCTTAAGATGGTGGATGTCAGGCCATAGTTATTGTCCTCAATTTCCCAGGTTCTTTAGCTTTTTTTTTCTTTTCATATCGTCCATGCAAGGCCCTTTATATGTTGTTGGCAAGCCCCCTTTAGAAAATGTCATCACTACATGATTTTGAACAATTCTACAATTGCCAGACAAAATAATATGCAGGATCGACCTTACTCTCTATGTCCACATCTGGAGTGCTGGATTATAATTACATAAATATCATGTTAGATCTGCAACCTAAATTATTTTTCAAGCATGATAAATACACTCTACCTCCCATCGTCTTCTGTGGTTCCCCTCATGCCACAAGAGAGGATACTAATAATGAATATGCATTCATCAGTTGTGTGCAGGTCCACCTTTCTGGGAACTTAGAGTAAAAGTGAGAATGATTGCAATACAACTGACTTCACTGAAATGGTGATGAATCCTTGGTCATATTCTACTGTACTTCATTTCTACATATTGTGATTTCTGTCACCTGAAACAGCCCTCTCATCGACACGTCTCACTACTATTTTGGCCCAACCTATCTCTGATAATTGGCTGATACAGCCATGAGAGTTGAAGTTTATTATCTTGCCAATACATGCCTCATTGTCATTCATCAGGGGTCAAAGCACATGCACCTGCATGCTCTGCCCCTAATGCCCATGGAGGTATCATTCTCAGACACATATGTATTTAGCCATGTGGACATGTGTCATTCCTATCAAACTGGTGATCCAGACAAAAGAACACTCACCTGGAAACCAGAAGCTTTGTGTTCAACCCTCTCCACAAATGTTTTCTTCTGAATCTATTTTATAGTGCACTCAACTCCTGAAACCTGGGTGACTTAACTCATGCACATTTACTTACTATCCCAGTTTAGTCTCTCCTAGGCTACCAGTACAGGTCAATGAATCGGCAACATCTGGAAATATAATCTCACAAAATATCAAGTGGTCCCTCTCTCGATGATCAATGCCCATTTGATTTGCCTTTGTGCAGCCCTGTCTCCTTTCCCATAATAAATAATAATGTTTGTGTGTGAGCCATTTTGTTTTTAGTGAGTCTTGTAGAGAAATGTCTCCACTGTGAGTCTGCCTTCTCATTGAGTCTCCAAACTCCACCGCTGTTGCTAGACATGCGCCAGTAGCAGTTTCAGTACAATTGCTGGCCACCTTAAGCTCCCTTTCCTCTCTCTTTCAGACACCATAGGTGTCCCAGAGATACTATACAGTATTCAGCGAATCAAGGGTACTTTGAGTTGTGCTGCATTCCAATTAGACAGCAATGCCATTAAAGTGACACTACGCAACAGCAGAGCAAAACTTCAAAAGAACAAAAGTAAGGTATTTGCTTGATGGAACTTCTGTTGACATGACAATTATCCTTTTATCCCCTTAAACTGAGGTAGAGATTCCAAGTGACACCATCACTGGAGGTTAAAGTCTAAACAAAGTATTTGCCAATCTGAATGGAAATCAAGATGTTCTAGGCTATGCACGCCACGCCATATACATAGCTCAAGTTCATTAATAGACCACAGGTGGCACATGAGATGCCTGCCATAAAAGATAAAGATCACAGAAGGAGAACAGCGATACCCCAAAGGCCAAAAAAAAGCCAGTACCTGCAAGGAGGAACAAGCTATCTTTCTAGCTGAGGGTACGTTACTGTGCTTTCCGGTGTTGTTCTTTCTTTTCTCTGTCCTATTGTAAACAAGTCAATTTTCCATGGGCACTGGAAGATTTTGATATAAGTGTAATTGAACGGAGAGGCACTCTTAGAACCTACAACGATTACCAGTAAGAGGATACTTGGGCCCCAACAAAATCCCTGCCGCAAGAACGGAAGATTCAACCATAGGGCAATGTGTACCGGCTTTAGTGTCAAACAGAGTGACAGGGATCATACTAGAATGGCAGAGAAGTCCACAGGTTTGTGTTAACCATACGTATGTGAAACTGTTTTAACCATAAGTGACATCACAAAAACAAGGTGCATCCCCCAGGGATGGGGATTGGTCAGTTTAAGAAAATTATATATGTAATACACAGTGGTAAGATTGGATATTGGATCGCCATATCTGGTGGCTCCTCCTAGGGCCACCTCTAAATGTAACAAGTACAAAGTTAAAGGTTTACAGGGAAATTATTGGCCACTGCTACATAGTGTGCCTTAACGTGAAAGGTAGCTAAGGATTGGACAGAACGTGTCTTGCCAGCCATGGGGACTTGGATCACCAAGCTCAGTGGAATTACTCAAGACAATGGGAAAGATTAAGAAGGTGCTGTATGTTCCAATCATATTGCCATATTTGATTGCCTAAGTCCTGAGAGCGTACATCCAGCTTTGAAACTGTGTAGCAATTGTATCTTTCCACCTCTGGTTCAATGGGAACAGCTTTCCTCCATCTGCCTTGAATGAACAGGCATTGTCCTAACCTTCCAGGTCACATGTGTTTGGACCATAAAATGAAGCTTGCCTGCTTGTAATTATGAGGGTTTTGAGCAATATTCCTTGCAGGTTTCTTATTGCCTCAGAAGACTGGAACATTTCCGTCTCTGCTCGTCCTTGGCTAGGATGTGCACCGTGTCTCTGCTGGATGCTCTGTCTGTCTGCGTTCTGCGGGACCAGGCTGTCAGCTTCCCCATTCACTTCAGTGCACCTTTGGCTTCTATTTTGTCCTTTTGGCCATCCATGTTAGTCACAGTTAAGTATGTGCAAGCTGATTGTACATATTCTTGGCGTCTTGTTGTTTCCACATAGCTTAAGATTTACTGGCTTGAGTGAATTAGTCCCATAAGTCATAAGCATTTGTTTCGTGTATATCTGCAATAAGCTAAAAGTGTTTGTGTAGCTTTGTGCATGGAGGCTTATGTTTCATGTATAAAAGCATTTACATCCTTTTTCATGGTTTTCTTCCTACTTATCTAATCGAACTTTCGCCGTTTCCGGGGCTGGCAACACCTCTTCTTCTCTCACTCTCGATCACAGAGTCCCACAATGGTCTGTCCTTGGTCCTTTTCTCTTTTCCTTATACACTTCCTTTCGTGCTCCTATTATCTCACCTTTCGGAGTATCGCATCACTTCTATGCTGGTGACACTCAACTCTTTCTTTCCTTCTCTTCTTTCTCACCGGACATCCATCTCACCCTTTCATCTTGCCTCACTGCCATCAAATCGTGGATGAGTTCTCACTTCCTTACTCTAAACCCCGGGAAAGACCGAAGTCCCTTTCCTTCCCGCCAATACTCTTCCATCCCCGTCTCCTCCTCCCTCTATCTCCTTAACACACTCTAATCTCTCTTTCTCCTCTACTGCTCGCAATCTTGGCCTTTCCTTTGATTCTGATCTTTCCTTTTCCCATCATATCTCTCTCACCTCACGTGCCTGTCGATTCCATTACATAGGTAAAATGTGCCCTTTTCTAACCTTTCATGCCACTAAGCTTCTGGGCTCTTCGCTAGTCTTTTCTTGACTCTTTTACTGCTCTGTCTTATTCTTTCTTTGGTCTTCCCTCCTCACATCTTGCCCCTCTCAAATAATTCTATCACTCTTCTATTCAATCACTTTGTTTGCTCTCTTACCGAGACTCAATTTCCTCTGCTCTTGACTCCCTCGGATGGCTTTCTTTTCCCTCTCAGCTCAAATACAACTTCCTTTGTCTAGTGTTTAAATCTCTTCATGGTTTTGTCCCTGTTTACCTTGGTTCTCTTCTCTCATTCTATTCTCCTTCATTCTATTCTCCTTCTCGGCCTCTCTGTTCTGCTGGTCTTTTCACTTACATCAATCGCTAGCTTGATTGTTATCGGTCAACCCTGAACACTGCTTTCTACTGCCATTTTAATGTACTGCTAATTACTCTCTGTGTAGCGCCTTGGCTAAGAGCGCTATATACAATATAATAAAATACAAATACAAATACAAATGTCAATAGTGATGTCATCAGCTTCTGAAGTTCTTGTCAGTCGACTTGTTCAATCAATGACAGCTCAATCTCCCGCATATTGTCAGTCAGGTACGGTTTGAATGGCTGTCTGAGCGAGTAACGTTTCTTGCTTCTGTGATACATCGGTGATGGTGATGAAGGGCCCAATAGTGATGTACATCTCTCATTTCTTTGCCTTTGGGCTGTAAACTGAGAGGGGCTCACAGGTTGATCACTTCAAACGATGTCATAAATCCCCCCTCTGGTCAAAAGATCGACCACACTCCACAAATGACCCTTCTTATTCACGTATAATTTCGGGATCGAAAAATGTGTTACTCCTCCTAGATGTCCATGATACTTTGCATGGTCATCCAAACGCCAGGTCATGTGACTACAATCTCCGTCAGGGACGCACAATGCCCATTATGAATGCCATATCATATAATTTTCCCCAGTAGTCATAAGAGTTTGCAGGAAATTTGAAACTTGTGCCTTGCGGGAACAGAGGACACTGCGTCAGTTGTGACTTCGGCACATTATGTATTCTCCTGTTCTCATCTTCTTTTGTCTCTACATCCAGTAACACTTTCAATCCTATAGTCTTTTCAGTAGTCTTCCTGCATTGTGATATTTCTACTCTGATGACACAGAAGGCGAATAACACTAGTATCAATGCTGCTATCAATACTTTCAATCCGTTGTCCATCTATGATGGTATCCAGGAAAAGATGTATAATAACCAGTCGTCATCCTTTCCTACAGAGTGTTTTCTCTGCCTCCATTTTAGCATGCAGTTCTGATAGATGGTTGATAGCCTCTGTCAGGGTTCCATTCTCCTCATCATGGGTGGGTGTGAATGTACAGCAAGAAGGCCAGATCTTGGTGCAAATCCCTCCTTCCATAGCTGTGAGAAGGTCTAGAACATATCGATTCTGTAGGGCCATTAATCTGACTGCTCACAATTCATCCTTGATGGTGTTGAACCCCTGAACTTTTGAGTTTATCGTCTGCATCAGCTCCCATCATGTGATTTGGAGCCATTTGGCATTCACATTAGCTTGAACCACTGGAACGATGGACACAGAAAACATATTGATCCTGCTGAACAGCCTATGTTCTGGTTGTATTGCGTCCAGTGAATCTTGAATTTTTGATGATGCATAGTTCCCTCTGCTCACTCTTGTCAGCTCTACAGAGCTCTTCTTCCTTCGATGGGCATCCATTTTGGGGAACCTGTCTACTTCTATGTCTTTCTGGGGTACTACTAATGCTGGTGTGTTTAGCTGTATGAGAGAGCACATCCCTCCCCAGTTGGTTGGGAGGTTGGTTGGGAGGTCAAACGCATTTATGCCTTTGACCTGCATGCCTACTAGTGGTCCATTAGCATTGCAGTGCTGACCTTCATGCCAGGTATCTCCGATATCTGCTTGCATCCTTTATTCTCTCTAACCTTCATTGGACCATCATTCTGGAAACACAGGGAAGCATTCTCGAGTGGTAGAATTGGCATATAACCCGCTTCATTCTCTACCCATGTGAGCAGTTTTGGACTTGCTTCCTATTTTATGAGGTAGTTGTCGTTTTTCTTTTGTAGCACTCCTTCTGGAACTGTTAAGAGTGTGTGTGCTTTGCTTCCAACCATTCCCTCTTTCCACCCCTCAGCTGTGTAGATGTGTCCATATACTAATATCTGTAGTGTTTCACAGCATCCTGGTAATCCTTCTACTTCAATTGTCCTGTCTTGAAGGACTGTAATTCTTTTGCTGTCACTATCTTTGCTTATCTTTTGTGTGGGCCATCAGAATGTACTCCATTTTCTGATCAGTGCTCCAGTAGTCACCTATTTATTTAATAGTTTTTTATAACAAATTTAATACCTGAGTTTGTTTTTTAATCATGGATCCAGGATTCAAACCTCTGTTGCTCTGTGGGCTTGCTTCCAAGACCAGCAGGTTGCCCCTGTGCTATCCTATCGTTTCTTGAGTCTTGATGTAACTATCTTCACACTGGAACATCTTCTGTGACATTCATCTTAGTGTAGCACATTTTCCTTGAAATCGGCCTCTAGTGGTGCAGAGTGACAAGTGCATGAGGAATTGTGCTCAGACGGTTGGAATTTCAGTTGCTACGAATGTTCTGGATGTACTCATGGGATAGGGGATCAGAGAGCATACATAACAGCTCTCCTTCTTAGTTTCTTTCCCCACCTTGGACATGTGATTGAACCACATGTTGTTGGAAATATGAGCTGAATCAGTTAGATACAAATGTACCTGACCAAAGTCTACGTCTGCACTACATTTAAGTATTTTTACTTCTTTTGCAGCATGTGTCATCTGCCTAGATATGGCTTTCGTAAAAGCATGCATGGGGCTTGCGTTTTTAGCAGTCAAAGCATGTGTATGCAAAAACAAAATCCTTTGTTGTGCAAAGAGGGTAAAGAAGTAAAGCAGAAAGCACAGCGCATTAATACAGCAATTTGAAGTACAGTTCCCATGTTTTGTAGTAGCAGATGTCCTCTGTGTTGCTTTGAAAGTCCGTAAGAATCACTTAAAAAACCTCCATACTACTGTTTTAGTATGTTAGTTAAGCTCTCCGTCTAAAATATTGAGTGGGTGCTGCATAAAACAATCATTCACACACTAAACGAATCCTAGCACTGCTCTATAGCGTGATGACGGATGGAGCCCTGTGAGTCAGACATGGGCGAGTTTGTGCCACGTAAAGCAGAAAAGCATGATAACACAATCTAGATGGTATCATCTGTTCAGTCTCGGTTTCAATTACAAATCTAATAAAGTGCTCCTCAATGGTTGTAAGCAGGTATGGAATCATGTATTTTAAGAAGTCCTCTTACTTTCACAATGAATACCTAGTGTGAGAAAAGATAGTGGGCCTCATTCCAAGCTTGCCAGTCCGCTAAAAAAGTGGCGGTAACAACGGACATCAGCACTTTTACCCGACCAGCAAACTACGTGTGAGGCAGACCACGGAAACACTGCCACTGGTAAACAGACGTCTGTTAATAAAGGTGCCAGTGAATCCGGTGCAGATGTGAACTTTCTGGACCCCTAAGCAATGGCGTTAATTCTGCCACAATGGCAACAACGCCACATCACGAGCTTTACCCTGCAAGAAATGCTGCCCAAAAATGACAGTAACAGCCAAATGCTAGTTCGGCGAAACCTCCACCTGAAAGTAGGTGGTAAATGGCAGGAAATGCATGGAAGTGTGGGGTATGTGGCCACAGTGCACCCAATGCATCGAGCCACACCTTCAACTGACACACTTCCAAACACCACAATGCTGACACTGGCTGCAGTCAGCATTGACCTGCAGCTGCTCCAGGCCAACATAGTGCTGCAGAGGCTGGAGGACCAACAGAGGGTACAAGAGGCATTGGACAGGAGGATGAGGTGGAGGTATGAGAGGAGGCGTCATGCAAGGCGTGCACCCATACCCCATGTACAGGCCACACCATTATCCATGGAGACACTGAAAGTAGGATTGGCACCCGCACAGCCATGCCACCACTGGTGTCGGTCCTGCATTACCTAGCAACGTACACATGTCTGCATACTGTAAGTCAGCTGCACGGATTAGCACAGCCAACATTCTCCAAAGTTTTGCTGGAGGTGCTGGATGCACTCCTGCTGCATGCGGGACAGCACATTGCACTTCCAACCACCCTGGCACAGGTGAATGCCACTAAGGCAAGATTCTACGCCATGACTGGCATGTCCAATGTAGTAGCTGCCCTGGATTGCACGCATGTCGAGCTGGTTGCACCCCATGCCCAGGAGGAAGTCTACAGGAACCAGAAGCAGTACCATTCAGTGAATGTCCAGGTCACCTGTGATGCAAACCTAATGATCACCCATTGCTGTGCCCGGTTATCAGGCCCAACCCATGATGCCATGGTCCTGTGCAACAGCACACTGCCAGCATACATGGAGGGGCACAGTAATCACAATGGCAATGACTGGTGGGGGAAGTCTCTGACATACACCGGACCCACAAACCCCACTCCCACCGACAAGAGAGGCTGCTATCCACCCTCATGTGACATGACACACAGAGTATCAGTGAATGGCCAAACTGTGCAACCCAAACAGGCCACAGAAGCACAGACACACAGCAACACAGGTACCACAATGCAGCAGTGCCAAACACACAGAGAAATGTCCTGCTGGGCCCAGGAATGGGTGGGTCGGTGAGCAGAAACCATGTGTATGGGGGTGCAAATGTCCCTCTTGGAGGTGTAGATCCAACATGACACAACACATCCCTGCACGAATTGGAATGGCATAATCAGCAGGAGCACCCATCACATCATCACACAAGTGAATCAATGAACTGCATTGCACACTGTGTGTCAGCATGATATGTCGACCCACAGACACACATTGTGTGTGTGGAAGAATACGTGCAAGCTATAGGCCCACTTCACAGCAATGTGAGCAGACACATGGGACACACACCATGTCACTCAGTGCAGACCATCGCCATACACCAAATGTGGGCCAGATGAAATGACACAGGGGACCCTCAGCAGGAAAACACATGACATGTGACCCAGGTCAGTCATGTGTGCCCACAACCATGGCTTATAAGTATCTGGGATGTGAGCAACATTAAGCATGTATGACCCCCCCTCTATCCCCATATAGGTGGGGGCTCTCACTGGAATGCCCCCTGCCCTATCAGACTTGAGCAGGACCTCCTAAACTTTCGGTGACTTCACCAAACTATGCCCATCCCTACCTCCTCACCACTATCCCGTCCTTGACAATCACCCCTCTGCTGCTGACACCTGTGGCCTGGACTTTCATACCACTCAAAGGGTACCAGGCACCTGCCAACTTGACACCACCACTCTCACACCCCTTCCCACCACCACCCTAGCGGGCACCCTACCTGGTGGATGTGCACACCACCCAGGGGTCAACTCCGCCCTAGCACCTAGCTAGTGCCCACCCACCCTGGAACCCCTCAGCACTTTACTCTCGGGCCCACAACAGAACTTACCCATACCTTTTGCCCCCTCCCCTATCTCCTGAACGTCTCTTTGCAGCACTTGCAGGTCCAAACGCCCCAAGGCATTGTTGTTTACATAGCTTGTCCCTTCCCCATATTGTTGCGTTGGACTTGGAAACACTATTTCGTAGTATCCGTTCCTCATCTAGGGTGCATGCCATGTGGCGGATACACCCCTTACCGTATTGCCTGCAGGTTGACATCAAGGACATTCTCCCCCACCTTACAAATATTGTCATATTGTTCAATGTATTTAGTACAGTCGTGCACATATTCTCCCTTATCCACTGGTTCAGCTATAAATGTTGCTGGGTTTAAGATTCTGCATCTCACTACCTTGAGATAATCACCTTGTATCCAGATGCTCTCTGGGTAGTCATTGTTCTTTTGGGCTTTTCAAGGATTGCAAAGATGGCCTGTTCCATGTAAAGTGTGGTGCTGCACACTATTGTGATACTCGCAGACTTTTCTACTGTGAATGGAGCAGCAGCCAAGGCTTTTTCGCAAGGGTAATGTCCTCTCTTCAATGGGCCTAGGCATCCACTATAGTAGGCCATTGGCTTGTGTTCTAAGATTGTCTTTTGTGTGAGCACTGCAGTCATCACAACTCCATTGGAGTTTCAGAACAAATCAAATGTGTCATTGTAATTGGGAATCCCTAACACTGGAGCTGTGCATATTTCCTTCTTCGGCTCTTCAAAGGCTTCTTTCCTTTCATGTGTCCATGATAGGTTACCGTCCTCCCTCCGTGCTTCATGGAAACCCAGTTAATAGAGGTCTGTGTACATGCTACAATCAAATACCCAGGCTCTGCAATAACTACAGAGGCTCAAGAATTGTTGCATTTTTCTCAATGTCTGTGGCAGCAGCGTTCTGAAGATCGCCTCTGTCCTTTCTGGAGTTACCTTTTGGGTTTCCTGTGATATCAACTGCCGAATGTGCAACACCTCCTTCTGGCAATATTGTAGTTTTGCCGTGTCTACCTTGTAACCCTTCTCTGCTAATATTGTCAACAAGTGCAATTAGTCATTTCGACACTGTTCTTCAGACTTGCTGTAAATCAAAATGTCATCTATGTACTGAATGATGGTACTCTCCATCTGTATATTTCCGTGGTCCATTTGGAGGACCCTATTAAAGATAGAGGGTGATTCATAGTACCCCTGTGGTAATCTCATATTTTTCCACTTCCGGTTTCTATATAGGATGAAGGCAAGTCCTGTGACTCCTTGTGGAGTAGTAGAGAGAAGAAGACGTTGTTCAAATCTATTACAGTGAAATGGGTAGCTTCCAGCAGAACGCAACATAACATTGTTGCTGGATTGGGAACTAACAGAAATTCTGACTCAACAATTTGGTTCAAAGGAAATAAATCTTAGATAAAATGCCACGGTCCCCCTGTCACCTTCTTCACCGGGTACACAGTGTGTCTTCACTGTGACTCTGAAAGGAATAACATGCCTTGCTTTACTAAAGTGGCGATTTTCTGTCTCTCTAGATTAGGGATATTGTCTTGCCCTTGGTAGAATAGCCCCTGGCTGGAGCTTTATTTTAACAACTCCACTCCCCTTTAACAGACCCAAGTCATATGGACTGCTAGTCCATAGAACATTGGGTACTCGTCCCAAGTCTGCCTCAAGAAATGGTGGTGGCGCCTTTTTCAGCAACGCCATTTTCTGTGGTACCTCCCTGTAATGCATCCTC
This sequence comes from Ambystoma mexicanum, assembly GCF_040938575.1. Taxonomy (NCBI): domain Eukaryota; kingdom Metazoa; phylum Chordata; class Amphibia; order Caudata; family Ambystomatidae; genus Ambystoma; species Ambystoma mexicanum. The sequence continues at coordinate 246,775,320 of NC_090926.1, read as the reverse complement.
ACTCAATGGTTAATACGCATGGAAAACACTGTCTTTTGATCTGCGCGATCATCTCAAAATAGCTCCTCATCTGTCAAGTCAGTCAGAGTGTGCCCTTCTCCCACTGCGATTACTGTCCTCCATGCAATCAATCTCAGGCAATACTATTCTCTCTTCCTTTACTATAACCACCTCCAGTTTTATTGATATCACCTGTCCTTCCTTCTCATTTAAGGCAAACTCTGGTTTGAACAAGAACTTGTTGGGTATACGTAGCAATTTGCCTTATAACCCTGGAAGTCATGATATCAGCACTTGCATTCCATATTGGAAAAGCTCGAGGTTCACTGGAACCCCTCTCTGTACAGTCTGCCCTCAATATGCCTGAATGATGTCCCTCGTGTTCTTTTAGTGAATTCCTGGAGTTGAGCACACTATCCCCTGGTCAGTGAATTAAATAGTCATGTTAAATCGGCTGATCATTTGTAATTTGTAATGTGTAATTGTTGATTTGTAAAGTGCTAATACACAAGTGAAGTGCTTCAAATCGTATCCCTACCCATTATGTTTACTGGTGTCTGTCGGGAATATAACAATGGCATAGTCAGGTCGTGTTCTCCTATGGAAATCAGATGTTCGTCAGTAAAAGGAACCAAATCTGTAGCTCCAGAGATTCCCTGGACATTCATGGCAATGTCTGACATTGGATATCTGCCCTCCCTAGTACAGGATGCAGTTGCCCCCATATCTACAAGAAAAGAGAAAGTCTTGTCACCTGTTGTCACCACTGTATGCGCTTCCTTGTTCGGGTTGGGTGTAACGAATAGGATCGAAAACATCAGGTTTGTCTGTGGACTGTCCTATTGTGGGTATAATGACATTCATGTCCCAGTGAAAGTATTGCCCCTACTAAAGTCACTCCTCTCAATTTATGTATGGGAGTCTGCATCATGGAGTCTGTGTGTGTGTGATGCTACAATGCTCTGTATCAGAGCTTGCTGTATTGGTTGAGGTGGCTGTGTATGTTCCTGTGCTTGCGGTGCATGCGTCATGTGTTGGTATGGCTGCGTTTGCATGTTCTGTGTTTGCGCTGGATGTGACGTGTATGTCTGCATGTGCATGCGGTCTTGAATATAATAGTCGGTTTGTTCTGACTGATATGTTGGCTGATGTGGCATTCCCCAATTCTGCAGCATTCCGCCCCTGCTTCCGTATATTCGAGATATGTGACCTATCCTTCCACAAAGCCAGCATCATACTGGACCCCCCCATAGGTCTCGACTATCCCCCATTAAATACATCTCTACCCTTCTGCATTGGGTATCTGAAACCTCTTCCTTGGGACACGCCTCCCTGTCCCCTTGGCCAGTGGTTTGCGTCGCCCCTGCCTACGAAGCCTTCTCCTACTGTCGGCATATTCTGGGTAACCACTCCTTCTCCTCTCGTCAACATCGATCTTTTCATTGAGTACTTTGATATTTTTTTCCGCACTAACTTTGCTTCTTCCTGCTTTCTCTCCTCATGCTTCTTTCTTGCAATCTCCTGCATTAACCGACAATAGTGCAGTATATTTATTTGGATTCCTGACCATGGTTTAGCCTCCATCCCCACTAATGTCTTCAGTTATTTATGTACCTGTTCTGGCAACCCTTGACACAATATATGGTAAAATAACCCCACTGTTTTATCCCACGGTTCTCTCATCTCAAGACGCCAATGCTCTTTAATCTCCTGAATGTATTGGAGTGGATCTTCGTCTTCGTGCATTTTGCATGCCATGATCATGCTTATGTCAGATGCGTCTGGGTACTGTAACCATAGAGATTGCCCTACGGCTCCTCAGCAGTTATTGAACAGTGCACCATCATGCGCCGTGTTCTGTGCTGTCACTATGGGGCATCCTGCTCTTTTCCAAATGCCATCAGCTTCCTCCCCAAGAATAACTGAAAGTAGGCTTTTCACTGCCAATGTCGTCCCTGCTTTCAATGTCCTATCTCTTGAATCCCAGCCCCTGCAGTCAACAAGGGGAGCTTACACCTCAAATTGTTCTTATCGATCTGTTGCCACAGTATATACTGTGGTCGTCCACCCCTCTTCTCTAATAATGGGAATTGTGAAAGGCTCATTCCCTCGTCCCATCTCCCCATGTCTCTGGTGGCTGTGTATGCCCTTGTCATCTCTGCCTGTTTCCATCCTGGCCGGGCCCTAACCCTCTTCGCATATGAAATAATTTAATCTGCATCATTTGACCTGTCCCTGTGATGATCCAGTCATCCTGCGGGTTCTCCCTCATCCCTTCCCGTGTCTTCCCCTTCTCCCCATAATGTGTCTCTGTCCAGGCTTACTTCCCCAGAGCGGCAGGGAGGCCTCTCCCTCTTGTCACCGTCGCTTTCTTCATCCGACCCCATGGTCCCAATACTATCGTCACTGTCTCCTTGCATTTCATCCTCAAAGCTGATCCTCCTTAACAATGGTTTCTCCCATTTTATACCCATAATTTATCTGATAGATTGCGTTCCCCCCTCAACAGAGGACCCATTGTACTCTTACTTGCCATTGGGGTAACCAAACTGTCCGTTCTGCTCCTACAGACTTCCCCTTTTCGTTTTGTATCCCCTCTCCTTCATCATTTAGACATGTCAAGTCTGCCTTAGTATCTGCTGTCCCGCTCACGTCTCCTATCTTCAACTTCCTCTCTGCATCAGTGCTCTTTAATGAGTCACTTGACTTCCAACCTTCTCTTATCCTTCTTTATTAGCAACTGTCTTTCTTTTTCTTCTTTGGCCTTCCCCATCGCTGCCTCTTCTAGCTCTCTGTCTTTTCTTCTCTCTCTCCTCTCTTTCCCTTTCTCCTGCTCACTCTCATTCTCGTCTTAACCTGTCATATTCCACCTTCTCTTCCCTTTCTCTTCTCTGTACTTACTCCATTATCTTTGCTCATTCTTTAGCTTCTTCCCCTGCATCTTTACAACTTGGAGCTTCCTCTCCCGTAAGTCATAGCGGGCTTGTGGTCTTCCTGTTCAATTTAAGCAATATCTGTCTGCCTACCCATTCATTTGTCAGGACTGCTGCCTCATCATCCCCACTATATCCTGTCCGTCCCTCATCGTCTTTTCTCAATTTGAAATTCGCTGCGCTCCTTATGTTCTGATAACTTCTGGTGTTTTTATTGACCTGCTTCTCGCTGCTAAGTGTGTCTTTGCTCCTATACGCTGGATGCACAAAAATAGGTTTAGAGTATCCTGCTGCTGATTTCAATTCCCTAAAGAGGTAAAATACCCGACTTTCTGATGTTGGGTCTATGTCTGCAGTTTGAGGAGGAGAGGGGGAGGGGTGAACCGAAGGTGCTTTGCCTCCCGCATCGCGTTCACTCAAAATCCATTGCTTTTGGGTAGGGTCCCCTTCCTTATCCTGAAACATTTTCCATAGCTCTAATTTAGCCAATCGGTTGCTCAACTTCTTCCCCTTATAGGCTGCATGTAAGTATGTGATCATATGTTGCTGCACACATTTGGAAAAGCTTCCGTGTTTGGGCCATGACTTTGCCAATTTATCCTCTGTATCGCGAGCCCATTCCACGGTACACTTTTGTATTTTGTCTTGATATCGCGGGAGGGAATTCCATAAATGTTGTAATTGTACATACTTACTTCACCTCAAATCGAAATTCTGTCACGTTCAATTTACCCTTGTCAATTCACAGTTTAAATAATTAACATCACTTTTTAATTAAGTTCTCAAAACCATAGCAATCCAAGGAACCTTTTCAACAGTCTCTCCGGCTCACCAACAACAACAAGAGCATGCTCCGCACAATGCCCACACTGTAGTTTCAGCCCTGAAGGCCCAAACCGTGACTTCATTCATGTGCTCCTCGAGCTCCGCCCAAATGGCACAACACATTTCACCAATTTAAACAACAGTCCAACAGTATGGGATCCAACAACTTCCAGGCACCTCAAGTATTATTCCACAACCTCACATGTGACGTCACCAACTATCCAGAAAAAAGCCCTAATACTTCAATGTATGTCTCTGCTTTTGACACCATAAACACAATAACAATAACAAACATAACGCAGAGCCGTCTTCCTGCCTCACAGGGTATCCCAAAAAATCATGATGTCCTTCTTCTATATCATGTGTAATCTGGAATAGGCGTCCCCAACCGCATGGACCCAGGGGAGTAACAGAATAGATAACAAAGAGGAAAAAGGGGGGTCACGTGAATCATACCATAGAGTAAATCAAGAGGATAAATTGCCCACTGTGCAGGAGCTCAATGAGGGGATAGACGAGGTCAAGGAAATTTATAAAAATCAATCAATCTTTAATGTACACATATCTAATAACAATACACATAGTGCTGAAATCACAGTAAAAACAGCATAAAAACCAACAATTAATAATGGACATCTCCAAATAAAGTACATATTAGACTATAAGTGTCCTATAATGTAAAGTGGACACAGTGTGCATACATTGACTCACAAACATAGTGCACAAGAGCATAGCTCCAATCTCCAATTAATGCCCAATATATATTCAAAAACAAAATTATACAGTCAAAGAAAAGCAAAAAAGAGAGGAGAAGAGAAAACAAGGAGAGTCAAGAGAAAAATGTATATATATATATATATATATATATATATATATATATATATATATATATATATATATATATATATATATATATATATAAAGAGAGGGCACCATCCAACGCAGGTCAGAACAATCGGTATTGCCCGTGAAGTTAAATGGTTAACCCTAATGGAAAGTAAATTTAACCATAAACTGACAAGTTGAAATTGCATCAAGAATAATCGAAAACGGATGCAATACTTGTCTCCAATCCGACCAAAATAGTCAACGACCAGTACCTAGTGCAGCTGCCAACAATCTCATGGGCTGCACTGGTATCTTACAAAGGTAGTTTCGACGACTAGCAAAAATTGTCTAAGCTATCTGTCTCTTTACCTGAAAAGAGAGAGAAGGCTTGACAGTCGTCTTCCTCAGGACAGAATTGGTAATCAATTGTGGAACATTCATACAATTACTTCACATATAGTTTATCCAAGGGCACCTATTAACAATAAATGAAGAATGTCTTGGGATTATTATTCCATGTGCCCCTTCTTCTTATGGTTCTTTCCTAGTTGATGAGGATGATCAGTGTGTTCCATCTGAGTTCAACTCAAAACTTAAATTACATCCAATAGGAATAAAACACAGAAAAGAAAAGGAATTATGAAAAAATACATCTGTAACGGTTAAAAACACATAATTAAAACCATTCCTTGACCTGATCTAGCAACCCCACAGAGAGCCACCCGCATAAGCAATTTAGAAAAATGTTCTCGAAACTAATCGAGAAATGTTCCCACAATCTGCTCCGGAGAAGTCAAAAATGGGGAATCCTCAGTGAATGGGAAACTAATGAGTTAATCCAACCAGGCAAAAAGGGAGAGGAAAGCCTGATAAAATCATGGCATTCACTAACATACCAGTGGTAAGGAAACTACAGTGCAGAGTAGTGAGCATCCTAACAGTTCAATATACAACAATTCGTAAATCCATACCTTCAAGTCAAAGGAAATCACTCTTCCTGAATGGACCCGAAGAGAAGAAATCTGAGAGAAGAGCAAGTCACTCTGTAGTGAGACATCAAAGTTTTGTAAGGGTGCAGAACAAATCCAGATGTACTCGGTGTGAGCCCCATCTCTTAGTATTCTAATGCACTCCCCATCCTAAAGAAAATAAAAATAAATATAAACCAATTGAGAAAGAAGGGAAGGGAGGGGAACAATTTTTTTGCAGAACCTTAAATTAGTCAAGCTAAAATAAAGGTGCCAACCCCTAACGTGATCTGACCCTGTGTCTCAAAGAGTGTAATGCTCATACAAGAGCTCCATTAATTATATACATAAGGCTTTATACCCTGTAAGATGCTTTCCAAGGCTATGCAACTAGAACAGTAGCAATCCTGCAACCTATGCAAATCTAGCAATAGCAATCCTGCACTTGGGCGCTGGACGTTGAAAAATGGTTAAATCCCTAACATATAATCCAATGGTCATATGTCAACACGAGACAAGAAAGGATAATGTCGGAGGAAAATAGCCGACGGAGAGAGGACCCATTAAGTAGGAGCAAAGGAGAGAAAGAAAGAAGAGAGTGGCCCCATTCTTACCTGCCTCTAACTGCTGAACACAAGACACGTCCAGTAATAACTGCGGCACAGGCGGGAACACGAAGCCTGTACCAAGCAAAGCTTCTGTATACGTGCGTTCCTCGGGCGGCTCCAAGATAGAAACGGAAGTCCAAGTGAAAACAACTTTGACTTCCTAAAATATCGTATCGTCACCACACGTGACTGTATAGAATAGTCACGTGACTTGAACTGGAAAGCCCAGTTCTAAAAGGGGCACACCATGCAAAGTGCGTTGCATGGGAAAAGGGAGGAAAGAAAGTAAACAATGGTCGAGCGCGTCTGCAAAATGCGGGGAACGGCCAATAAGAGAGCCCACCTCGCCCGGGTCGGATTGTAAAACAATCTAAGCAGGATGCAGAGTGCCTAAAAATGGTGTGCAAGTATAGGACTTGGGGTAGTGAAAAATTAAAACTAAATAGATAAATAAATATCTAGCCCGTCTATATCGGGCAGAGAGCAGTGGAGAATGGCTCATCCTCCTTATGAAGGGTCAGAATAGCCGTGAAAAATTGTGTATTTATTTAGATCTTGCCCAAATTCCCGTAAGGGTCACGCAGATGACTCAAATAGCCTGAACTAAAGGGAGGGGTGAAAACAATGCCCCACGTGATCCAATACAGGGTCAAAACAGTAATATTGATACCTAGGACCTATTTAAATACCCATCAAGGTCACCTAGATGACCCCAGTTACAAGACTGGTGGGGAGACCACACAACCCCCAAAGGTGTATCTTGATGTCCTCATCAGGGAGTTATATATCTGAATCATACTTTAGGGAAAGTGAATCCACATAAAGATAGGCGCAACAAGAGAGCAGCCACTAGATACACACTGTCATGAATGTATAATGCAGGTCCATGGAAAAACTGTTGGACAAATGGTAAGAAAGATACAGGATCAATACTGGACTATTCTCTAAAGGTGGGTTTGTTTCCAAGTGGTGAGAGCAGTACCAGCCTCCAGGCCAAACATCAACATCAACAATGGAGCCATTCTTCTTGGTGAATGGTTTATGGTCATAATACCGAATTTAAAAATCTCGAAAAAATGAATCTCGAAACAAAAAGGCCGAAAAAAAAAGGTCGAGTTTTTTTTTATGACGTTTTTTTATTCGAAATGGGGGGGTTCCCCCCCATCCCCCTTTTTTTATTTTATTTTTTTTTAACCATTTTTTTTAAAATCCCGGACCCCAAAATAAATATATAATTTAAAAAAAAATCGACTTTTTTTTTCGGTCTTTTTTTTTCGACCTTATTGTTATTCGAGATTATTTTTTTGAGATTTTGACTGACCACCGTTTAATCCAGTGTGGTAGCTGTCAGTTTGGTACATCCACCACTGTTCCCTTTGGGATAGCCTAGCTGCTATGTTAAGACGATCTGTCCCCAGGACTCGTTCCAAAGCCCACCATTTGAGATCATCACAGTTGTGGTCTAGTTCCAAGAAATGGGCCACTAGCGGGACATTAGTGGTGTTGGTCCGGATTCTTGATTTATGTTCCGAAATTCTAGTTTTAATAGGTCTAGCTGTCTTACCTATATAAGATTTATTACATGGGCAGATAATAACGTAAATCACATTAGATGAGTTACACGTAGTATGTTACTAAAGAGCCCATGCTCTACCATTGATGGATACTGTAGAGCATGCTGTGGTGAATTTACAGGCATTGCAGAACCCACATGGGAACTGTCCCACGATCGGTTGAAGTCCCCATTGTGAAGGTAAGGTAGGTTGTCTCGGAACCGGCTTCGCCCGATCTGCTTGAGAGAGCCAGTTTTTTAGTTTTTTTCCTTTTTTGAAAGCAAATAACGGGCGTTCCAACTCTGAGTTGTTAAGTTGAAGGAGATGCCAATGTTTACAGATCATTTTTTTGATTTCCTTGTGGTAAGAGTTGAAGGTGGTTATGCATACAATGCGTTGATTAGTGACATCTGGTCTGTTCTGTTTAGTTAGTAATACATCACGATGTTGATACCTAGCTCGTTTCCGAGCTAGGTATCAACCTATTAGCCTATCTAAGTAAATAAGGGGGGTACCCTCTAGCTGTTAATCTGGTCGTAATAATGCCAGCTTGAGTGGAGTAGTCACTAATTTTAGTGCAGTTTCGTTTTGCTCTCAAAAATTGCCCATAGGCTATACTTTCCCTAAGGGCTTGAGGATGAAAACTGTCAAACCGTAAAATAGAATTGCGATCTGTTTCTTTACGGAATAAATCTACAAAAATGTGATCCCTGTCAATCTTGAAAGCCAAGTCCAAGAATGGAAGGAAGATGTTACTGGTAGCCATAGTAAATATGAGATGTGGGTTTAAAGAATTAATCCAAGGGAGAAAAGTGGTGATATTACCTTTGGTTGTGTCCCAGACCATACTTATGTCGTCTATATATCTCTTGTATAGACGTATGGCCGCAAAGAACGGATTCGAGTCATGTAGTATAAGAGACTTCTCAAACTGCCACATGTACAAGATAGCATAATTGGGGGTGAAGGATGCCCCCATTGCTGTCCCCTTCACCTGTAGATAATAAGAGTTCTTAAATCTAAAATAATTCTTAGTGAGAGCTAGTTCTAATAGCTGGATCAAGAACTCACTAGGTATGTGTTGGATCTCGGGGCGATTGTCCAGGAAATGTTTAATGACTGTTAAAGACTCAGCTTGTGGTATATTGGAGTAGAGGGACTCTACTTCCAAAGTGATTAACATCTCATGATCCGGATTAAATGGCAAATTCTCAAGATGTTTAATAGCATCCGTGGTATCTGAAACATAAGTGACAGTGTTTGATGCCAAAGGTCTCAAAAAATAGTCAAGGAATTGTCCCAAAGGTTCTAATATGGAACTGCACAGAGAAACTATTGGACGGCCCGGGGGGGTTAGTAGGATCTTTATGTATTTTGGGTAATATATAAAATAGTGGGACTCTGATCCCTTTGGCCGTGAGGAATAAAAATTCCTTTTCACTAATAATGTTAGCCTCACGTGCTGTAGTGAGGCTAACATTAGTTGTGTATATCACGGCATACAGAAATACATCACAAAGAGATACATTAAGAAACCACTTTCCGTGATATAAGCTAGTGTCTCTTGCCAATACCTATACACAGGTAACCATACATTATCATCCATGACCAAGCTAGACTGCCTAACACATAGGTATCCTTTTTTGTGTTTTCTGTATTTTTCATCCATAAACCAAGCTAACGCCTCGAGTATGGGTAACTTTTTTATAGTATGTATTTTTTATCTGTAAACTAAGATGACCCTCTAAGCTGACCGCCTAACCTGACTACGTAATGATGGGTAACCTTCACATAAAGCACAAAAACAGAGAAACACAACAATATTCAGAACTTTCTCTTCCCCTATATTTACTGTATCGCTGAGTATATACTTAAACTATGTGATCCGCTGAACCCCCCTCGGACACCGATTCTCCAACAATCTGTCAATATGCATTTCACTCTGCTTGGTGGGCCACAGGGAGCGGGAGGCAATTGCATCAAGGCGGCCCCCTGATGACCTCTTCAATTATTCCCACGTGTGTCTTCCCAGCCTTTGGACCTTGGACAGCTACCAGGCTGGGTGGAATTACTCAAGGCAATGGGAACGATCATGAAGGTGCTGTATGTTCCCATCATGACATCCTCTTCTCAAGAAACCCACAGCTGATCCTTCCTGTCCAGCTAACTATCACCCAATTTCCATGACCCCCTTGCTGGGCAAACTCCTGGAAAAGCTGGCCATCTCTCAGCTTAACCTTCATTCAGATTCCGTTGGCTGGCTCCATGACCACGAGGCTGGCTTCAGAGCAGCCAGAAGCACGGAAACTACTCTCCTGAATATCCGTGAAGATCTGCTCTCCAACCTGGACTACAACATTCCCTCTGTCCTCATCCTTCTTGCTCTCTCTTCTGCCTTCGACACAGTCAACCACACTATCCTGCACAACCATCTCCGTGATAACCTGGGCATCACTGATCAGACTCTGGCTGACCTCTTTCCTCTCTGACCGACCCTTGCAGGTCCAACTGGGGTCCTTCCTATCATCTATCTTCCTCTCTATCTGTCGGGTTCCCCAGGGGTCTAACCTCTCACCCTGGCTCTTCAACCAATACCTGGCAACTCTTTCCCACTGCATTGCCATTTTATGCTCAAATTTCCAGTGCTACGCTGATGACACTCAACTCATTTTCCGGCTGCCCTTGGCCACCTCCTCTCCCTCTCTCTTCTCTGACTGCCTTACTGCCATCCAAGATTGCTGGGCTGCCAATGATCTTTGTCTGAATGCCAGCAACACGGAGCTCCTCCTCATCGGCACACCATCTCCATCCTTCTCCCTCACCCTCTGGCCAGCCTCCCTTGGCCCTACGCCTACCCCTACCTGCGAGGCTAAGAACCTCGGGGTCATCTTTGACTCCACACTTTCCTTCTCTGCCCATTTGTCTGAGGTCTCTAAAAAGTCAAACTTCATACTGCACCTCCTCAGAGTTACTCTGCCTTTCCTCTCCTTCCCTCAGAAGCTCAGTGTCTCCCAAGCTCTGAATCTCTAGGTTGGACTATTGTAACAGCCTCTTTCTAAATCTACCTGCCTCTACTCTCTGCCCTCTGAAACTTATCCAGAACAGGACTGCGAGACTTGTCCTCGGCCTCAAGCCCTGAAATCTCTCCAGCCCTGAGATCTCTCCATTGGCTCCCAGTGGATGCAAGGATTAAATTCAAAACCCTCTGCATTGTCCACAAGGCTTTCTGAGGCCTGGTTCCAAAATAACTTCAGCTATCCCTCCGCAAATACCTCCCCTCTTGAGCTCTTCACTCCTCTACCTATAACTCCCTCTGGGTCAATCGTTTTTCAAAGAAACAAGCTGGGGATGGATCTCTATCTTCGGCTGGGGCCTCCCTCTGGAACAGCCTCCCTGCCAATCTAAAACTTGAGGAAAACCATCTCTGGTTCCAGAAGAAACGCAAGACCTTCGTCTTTGCTTCCGCTTTCGCTCTCCCTCTCCCCTGCTGATCTGCTCTCTCTTGGCTCTGTGCACCTGGCCACCCTCTGTCCCCTGGGCCCAGGTACCTGCTCACCCTGCCATCCTCCTGCACTGCCTCCTGGCCACTCATTGCACTGGGGACTGTATCTGTACCCTTACAGCCCCCTCATATGTCTTCTTTTTCTGCACTTATTAGACTTACCTAGTCTGCTGCCTTAAACACAGCGCTTGCCACTTGCTGGCTGCACTACCACTGTTTATTGCCCCCATTTTCTATTTATTTTTTATTTATTATTATTTATCTGCTCTCCTCTGCTCCGCACTTTCCACTCTCCCCCTTCCATGCACTTTTTCCCTTTTCCCATTCCCATGCACTTGCGGGTTCTCAGTGTCACTGGGCCTAGTAAGATCGTTGTTGTTGTTGTGTTGTGTTCTCTCCTGTTCCCCTCCCTTGCCTACTCATCCTAGTGAAACACTTGTGTACGAGTGCGATACAAATAAAATATCATATCATATCATGTTGCCATCTCTGATCGCCTAAGCCCTGAGAGCATACATCAAGCTTTGAACCTGTGTAGCAATTGTATCTTTCCACCTCTGGTCGATTGGAACAGCTTTCCTCCTTCTGCTTCAAATGAATAGGCACTGTCCTAGTCTTCTGGGCCACGTGTGTGTGGACCACAAAATGGAGCTCTCCTGCTTGTAATTATTAGGATTTTAAGCTATGTTCCTTGCAGCTGTCTTATCGCCTCGGAAGACTGGAAGCCTTCTGTCTCTTCTCATCCTTGGCTAGGATGTGCACTGTGTCTGTGAAGGAAGCTCTGTCTGTCTTCCTTCTAAGGAACCAGGCTGTCAGCTTCCCCATTCACTTCAGTGCACATATGGCTTCCATCTTTGTTCTTATGGCAGTCCATGTTAGTCACAGATAAGCATGTGAAAGCCGATTGTACACATTTGTTGTGTTTTGCTATTTCCACGTAGCTCAAGATTTACTGATGTGAGTGTATCAGTCCTCTAACTACAATGAGTCATAAGCATTTGTTTCGTGTCTATCCACAATAACCTAAAGGTTTTCGTGTAGCTTTGTGCATGGATACATATATGCTTCATGACTAAATGCATCTATGTCGTGATGTTAATAGTGATATCATCAGCTTCCGAAGTTCTATTCAGTCAACTTATTAGATCAATGACAACTCTATCTCCTCCATACTATCAGTCGGGTACGGTTTGAGTGGATGTCTGAGCGAGTAACATTTCTCAAGTCTGTGATACATCAACGATATTGATGAAGGGCCCAGGAGTGATATACATCTCTAATTTCTCTGCCTTCGGGCTGCAAGTCGAGTGGGGCTCATGGGGGCCACACTTGGACCTCCGTCATCATAACGGTATAGTACTATGTGTGTGTTACGTCCCACCTGGAAGGGTGCCATTCATTTCCTATTGGCCTTGGAACAGTTTGATATCGTACTATGTGAAAATGTCCCCAGGAAAATGCAGCTATGTGAAAATGTAGTCAGTAAAAAGTATTTTTTTTAAATGTAGTCATTCAATACAAGCAATCCAAAGTGTGAAAATGTTGCCAGTAATAAGGTGGCCGAAAGAGCTATTTTAAGTACACACAAGTCAAAGGCTGTTACCCTAAATATGACCCACACCTCTAACAAAACCCCACAATCACCCTCACGCCATTACTAAACCTTCCCCTAACTCTAATTGCAACCCTTATTCTACCCTGAACTCTTACAAAACACTAACCTTCCAGCATGCTAAAGCATTTTTTTGCATGTTGCTCAATCCAAAATACATTGAAAATGAACAGGGAACCTATCTTCAACCCCATCACTAGCTTACCACAAAGTATATAGCCTTGCACTTATCCAAACCCTTGCTCTTATACTAACCCTATTACTAACCCTTACCATAACTGCACCTCTAAGTGCACCCTAACCTACCCTAACTCACTAACTTACCCTAAAGCTTACTTTACCATAACCACTAGGTTTATTCTAACCTCTATCCTATGCCAACATCGCCAGCCCTCTACACCCTCCCTATCCCTTTCTTTATCACTTATGCAAACTATCACTATATTAGCCTAGCTTTATAATAACTCTACCCTAACACTAACCCTGTCACTTAATCTACCCTATCAACTAATCCAAAACCCAACTTCTTTCCTCTAACCCCCATCCTTAATGCAACCCCCATCCCAACCCTGAATCAGGCAAACACAAGCTAACTAAACCCTCCTTAAGCAATTACCTTAGCAGACATTTCGGTGAACTTTCAGCTGCATTTATTGACTGCATTTTGTTTGGCAACGATTTCACTGCAGAGGTATTTTCATCACGACTTTTTCGCAGACTACATTTTTGTTGGCTACATTTTCACTGGATACCTTTGATATGAGTGTACAATTCTGTACAATTGTGAAAGGTTTGTTCCTGTGTTCTTTCCATTTACAGGTGTGCATGAAAATAATATGCTGAATGTTTGTTCTCTTTAGTACCAAATCCTCAGCAATAAGGACATGTGGGTTCCTGCAAAAGAACTTGGCACCTGTATATCTGCTCCTACCACCAATTTGGGGAGGAAGGATAGCTCAGGGGCAACGTGGTTGTCTTGGAAGCAAGACAACGCAGCGCATCACAGGTTTGAATCCCGATCGCGCGCTTTGAAACCATGTGTTGATATTAGGCGCGATATAAAAGAATAATTATAATTATAACGTTTCTGGATGCAGAGTATTTTCAATGAAATGTGCATTCAGAAACCGTATGTGTGCCTTCTAAGCAGCTCTGTGCACCCCTAAAAGTGAACTGTACAAAAAGAACATGAGGAGCTGGCTGCACAGGTCAAGCTGCAGAGAGAACCACAATGGCCACTGGCTGAGGAAGAACAGAAGGAGCAAGAACCCTTTATTTACTTCTACCCAGACCTTTCATATCCTCCACGCCTTCCACTATAGCATAATGGATATCGGGCCTCATTACAATTCTGGTGGTAGCCGTGCCCTTATTAAGGGGACGGCTGTCGCCGGAGTTGCATTTATTCCGGCACCCGCGAATAGGCAAGAACCGAGTCATACCGAGCTCGGCGGACCCAGTAATTGCCGGTTTTTGGGTGCCGGAATCAAGGGCGTCCCGATCCCCATTCTGCCCCAAAGGGCTGAATGGGGATGGGGACGTCGGATGCACCTGCACATTCAGAGTTGCAACGGTGCATCTGGCGTGGTGAGCCCGATGAAACTTCCTAAGCAGTATGGGTACCTTGATGTGTGAGAGGGGTTCCCATGAGTCTTATGCCCTGGAATAACCCTTCCATTGTACGAGATATTCAAGGCGTCCCCGCCTATATCGGGAATCGCAAATCTGAGACACTTCGTACTCATTGCCCACTACAGGTGGGGCTTGCAAGGGGTTGGGTCTGGGAGCCGAGCCTTAAACAGCCTCACGGAGCAAAGAGGAGTGAAAAACCGGGTGAACTCGCTGGAGGCTGGGGTGCAGTTTTATGCGTTAAGCCACCAGGTTGATCTTAGCCACAATGGGATAGGGGCCAATAAAACGAGGTGACAGCTTGGATGGATGTATCCAGCGTGGTAGAAATCGTGGAGAGCCACACCCTGGTGCCCACCTTCCACTCTGGCGCTTTCTGTCAATGGCGGTCAGCTTGGTTTTATATGTCTTCTGGCTGTCCTCTAAGCTTAGTTTGGCTGTTCTGTGAGCTTCCTGTAGCCCGGATAAGGTGTCTTCAACAGCAGGTAGATTAGAGTGAATGGAGGCTGGAGGCAACATAGAGTGAGGATGCAACCCATATGTACAATAGAAAGGAGTGAGGCCAGTGGCAGTATGTCTTGAGTTGTACGAAAAATCAGCTGTTGGTAAGAGATACCTAATTGTCTTGCTTTTGGTTGACATAACTGCGGAGATACTGCTCAAGTGTGCCATTGAGCCATTCCGTCTGCCAGTTAGTCTGGGGATGGAACCCCAATGATAAAGCATGTTCAATGCCCAGATTGTGGCACAGGAATGCCCAAATCCACACCTAAAGGTTTGGTATGCCCGCTGTGAAGAGGAGCAGACTTTGGCAAAAATTGGATTGAAAAACACATAAGGGGTGGTACTGCTACTAGGGAAGGCTCAATCCGATTATGTCATTGAACGAAGCAAAAATGTATTGGTTATATCGGAGAACCTTTGCCAAATTTATTAATGGAATGTGTCCCAAAGTTAGTAGCCCATGAAATTGTCCAGGAAGAAAAACCACATACACATAAGGGACTGTGAATGTAAATTACTTGTATTGAGACAAAATAAAAATTGTCATGTGAATACTTACATATAAACAAAATTCAAAATTCCAGACAAAAACCTGAATTTGTGTCTTAAACAAAACAACATTAAACCTATTATAATCCTTGAAATAGTGTGGTTTGAAGGAAAGTCAAAAACACAACATCAAACTAAAACATGAATGTTTGAAAAAAAATCAAAAACACAGCATGAAACATGAAAGAAACACAAAAATAGGCATTTTAAATAGGCATGTGAATTAAAACATATGTAAATCTGTCAAAAGCCTATGTTCTTAGAAAATTCCCAGATTCAAGGTGTCTGGTGCATGAACTTTTCTTCCTTGCATCCTTCAATTAAAGTTTTTAGATGCCTAGGTAATTCCAGCAGTCTTGGATCTGCCTATTCCGGTAGATTCTACAGGGCGAAATGGTCCCGATAGCCATATGCCAATGTAGCAGGGGGTGGAGTAGTGGTCAAGCCAACAAATGTGTATAAATCACATAAAACATGTAAGTCACAGAACCCCAAACAGTAGGTTCATTATTTCCCCTTGCGTGAAAAATGACATTTCGGTGGCAATTACATCCATAATGGAGCTGCGTCAGGGAGATATGTATTTGTGGGTGTTCCCCTCCTTCATCAGGGCGATTGAGCAGCCGCTATAACAGAAAAACCAAGAGAGAAGAAATGGGATAAATCTAATGTCCTCTTGGTAAAATTGTGTTTCCTTTCTGGACATTATTAGGCAAATTAGTAAAGAGAAATTATTTATGCGCAAGAAGAAATCATTGGAGATTAAACAGGCGTGCAAAAAGAGGGCTGGTATAAATTCAGGGTAGAATATAATTGCTACTACCTCTGATAACCTATGGTGGGCGTAATAAATAAATGTCTCACCACAGAAAACTTGTGGAGAATCTCTTGATAGGGCAAGCTCCCAGGTCGGGACTCTGCAATAGACAGGGCTGTTCACCAGATTGAAAAAAGAGACAAACGCAGGGATGCCCAAAAGCGGGAGATGTATTGGCTTCCTCTGTCGGAAGCAATTTTGTCAGGTAGACCATACATCCCTTATAAAGACGTCGGCCATTTCTGCGGCCGTAGGCAGGCTGTGAAGGGGCGAAAAGGGGGCCCATTTAGACAAGGTATTAATGGCAACCATGATGCAGGTACAAGCTATGAAGTCGGTGGATATATGGCTCCAGGGGCATGTTGGTACAGGACTCTGTTCAAGCAGGCCTAAGGCTTGGTGGTGTGGTGTTTACTCCTATTGCACACTTTACAGGAAAGAACTTGTCTCTTGACATCGGCCCGTAGACCAGGCCAGTAAAATGTTCTCTTGAGGAGATTCAAGGTGCCGGCTTGGCCACGATGTCCAGCTATTTTATGGTCATGACACCAAGTCAACAACCAGATGGCGAAGAGTTTCTGTGATAACCGATGGTCATGGAATAAGAGAGCCTCCTGCTCGATGAGTGTCTTTCTTTCCTGAAGTGGTCCTTGCGTGACCAAGGCCTCTTTAACTTCCTGAAGAAATGTTGCCACTTGGCTGACAATTTTATTCCTTGGAAGCAGCCTTTCTGGTAGGGGAGGTTGCGAACCAGGATACACTCCTTTACGTGACAAAGCATCCGCTAGAGTGTTCTGACTTCCCGGTATGTATGTAATGTGGAAATCATACTGAGCAAAGAAGTGAGCAAAACGGGCCTGTCGTGAATTGATACAGTCCATGGTTTGGAACACTTGGAGATTCTTGTGGTCCGTTCTGATGGTGAATGGGTAGGTGCTTCCTTTCAACAGATGCCTCCATTCCTCGGAGGCCAATTTCATGGCAAGTAGCTCCCTCTCAATAACAGAATAGTTCCGCTGGCTATCTGTGAGTGTACTTGATAAGTATGCGATAGGATGTTCCTCTTGATCCTGTTCTTGCAGGAGGACCACACCAATGGCAGCAGCTGAGGCATCGGTCTCTAGTACAAAGGGTTTGCCTTGGTTGGGGTGGCATAGTATGGGAGCGCTGCAAAACAGGGGTTTGAAATACTTAAAGCCTTCTTCCGCTAGAGGATCCCATGAAAAAGGAGCAGAGGTCTTCTTGAGTAAGCGGGTGATGGGCAGAACGACTTCAGAGAAATGGGGAATAAAGCGCTATAGAAATTCACCACCCAAAGGAACCTCTGAACTTCCTTCACAGATGTGGGAGAGGGCCAGTTAAGAATGGCTTCCATTTTTTTCTCCATCCATCTGGATACCCTGAGATGACAAGATGAATCCTAGGGTAAGGCACCATAATGGCCCCGATGATTAATTTTTCTTTCTTGGCGAGAAGGTGATGCAACTTGAGACGATTCAGGACTTCTGTCGGGTGGAATTTGTGTTCTTGGGCATTCCGGGAGAACACCAGTATGTCGTCCAGATACACGATCACAGACACGAACATGAGATCTGAGAAGACACGATTGATAAACCGTTGGAACACGGTTGGGGCTTTGATTAACTCGAACAGCATAACGTGGTACTCGAATAGTCCAAAAGGTATTCTAAACGCTGTCTTCCACTCATCGCCCGAGCGGATCCTCAACAAATGGTAGGCACTGCGGAGATCCAATTTGGTGAAAATGTTTGCTCCCTGCACCACCTCCACAATGTCAGTGGTAAGCGGCATGGGGTAGCCATCCCGAATAGTCACTTTGTTCAACCCACGATAGTCAATGCAAAGTGTTAGGGAGAATTCTCCAGAATGGTGAATTTCCCTTACCTACTGAGTCTCTCAGCAGCTTTGCTGGATTTCTAAGATTTGTTTTTTTCACCTGGTAAGAGTGTGAGCCTTTTTTTCCCACTCTTACATGTGTTTTGCTGTGTGTTTAACATTTATGTGTTCATAGACTGTGAAGCCTCACCTACTCCATAGGCATCATCTTTTTACTGTGTGTCACACAGCACCTTTAGTTCAGTGACACAGGGTTGTCTTTTTCAGACTTCCCACTTTAAACTCCATTTTCTGGGACTGACTACTGTCTCCCAGAACATGTAAAGTTGCCATTGACTTTATTAGTCTTTTTAAATTCACAGACACAGTACAATCTAACATAGAGTACAGGAAAGGGTTAATACGTATCCCTTTTTGTCTGTCTCTCTTGGAACATTATTTAGTTCCCCTTTCTTGGCTGGTGGCAGTGGTATCTACCATATTTTTCCTACCGAGGTCTATGAAAATATCATTGGTACTCTTTTTAGGCTATTTTAGTAGCCTCAAACTTTAATCCGCTGGACCCCATTTACTTTTATTTGGTTCCGGCTGGGTTTATTTGCCATTTCTTTTTGTAAAGGTCTTTCTCGTGTTTTACTCTGCGTGCCAAACCAGGTTTAGGTCCTTTGTTCGCGTCATTTTTCGGGTTTGTGCACAGAAGCCCTCCTTAGGCGCCTGAGAGTCTAGGTAGACAGGATGTGAGGGAGGGGTTTTAGGCCCCTTGCACAGGGTCTCCTTGGAGACCCAAGTTGCACTATTTTTTGATTGGCTAAGTGAATGTCCTTGCAATACTAAAATAGTTGGAGCCCTGGGATAGGGAATAGCCAAATCAACACATTTATCTTTTTACATATACCAATAAATGCCACATACTAGATTCAAGATCTTTTATTATCTTATCAAAATATAAAATTAATTTACTTAAATCCCATGGTTATACTCAAACATTGCCAACCAATCCAAAATATCAAGCACCTACTGGCTGATGAACCGGCTAGTATTTCTTTAGTATCCCTAAGTTTGAGGGAACAACAGAATTTAGATGTCTATAATTCCATCCCAGATAATGCTAAAGAGTAATCCGCTGGACCCCATTTACTTTTATTTGGTTCCAGCTAGGTTTATTCGCCATTTCTTTTTGTAAATGTCTTTCTCGTGTTTTACTCTGCGTGCCAAACCAGGTTTGGTTCCTTTGTTCACCGTCCTTTGGTGGGCTTCTGCACAGAAGCCCTCCTTAGGCACCTGAGAGTCTAGGTAGACAGGATGGGAGGGAGGGGTTTTAGGCCGCCTGCACAGGGTCTCCTTGGAGACCCAAGTCACACTCTTGTTTGATTGGCTCGGTGACTGTCCTGCCAGGACAGCCACTCTGCTGTGTGATTGGCAGCCAGGCTTTTTGAATGGGGGAAAACTACATAAAAAGCAGGTCTCTGGGACTTGGAAGGCAGAGTCGGCACTTGATCGAGATAACCGGCGAAAAGATGAAGGAAGAGGACTGCTGCAACTACTGAACCTCCCAATGAAGCCCTGCTGCGGGTCAGAATCTCCTAAACTTCGATGACAGAGAAGATCTGCAAGGAATCTTCTTCCCTTGAGCTGGTGGGACCAACCAGTTCGCCAAATACCAAGCGCGGCCTCCTTCCCCTGGTCAGATTTGCTGTGCACTGCTGCAGTGAACCGGATAGCCAGGAGGACCGGACCCTCTTTTGGTTTTAAGGAGCGCACCTTTAATTTGTTGTTTTGCTCTGCTGCTGGTTTCTTCCCTGGGCAGTGCAGGACCCTCCAGTCTTCCTCCTTTGTGTCAGTCCGACAGTCGCTTCAGGAACCGTGAGCCTGCAGGATCTGCCAGGAACTTCTGCCTCAGCTACAGCATTCTTCATCTTCTAAGGTACTGTTCAAACCCGGTTGTTCGTTCCGTCCGACCGCGGTGAAAGTGTTTTAAATCTTTCGCCAATCCGAGGGCTTGTCCTTCTCTACTCTTTTAAGTAACTTTTCTTCTGACCAACTTCATTTCGAACTCTTGACAAAGACTTAACCGCAAACTACTCTGAACTGTGTGATCCTCTGCAAAGACTCTGAACCATTAACATTGGCCCAGGACTATTTATTTGAATCCTCATTGTAGTAAGCTTTTTCTAGAATGCCCTGCCTACTTACTTGTTGGTGCTGCTTAATTTTGTTTAACCTTGTCTTTTTCTCCCTTTTTAAATTGCTGGAGTGCCATTTTGCTCACACTTCATTTTGAGCTTAACTTGTCCAGAATTGATTGGATGTGTTGTAGTATATTAAGATTGTGATTTTTCTGCTGCTTTACTTAGTGAACTGTTTTACAAATGATTGTGTAAATAAATGTATATTCTTTTACTCAGAAACCTTGAGTCAGTGTTTTTTTTAACCATAGCAATTGCTGTCCTTTGTGTAACTTCTGATACTGCTCACTTTACTCTTGAGATAAGTCTGGCTGCTCAGCCATCGTTACCACTTTACTGTGTAGTACAGGCTTGTACCAAAGGTGAATTCGTACTTACACTTGTAGTCTTAATTGTGCATGGTGTTCCCAAAGGGTACTGCATAGGATTCTGCCTAACACAAGGCCAGAGATCAGGTGAGTCCCTTTTAGGAACGAAGAACAGTGGTGCCCCTGCAGGGCACTTGGATGGTCTGATAAGGCTGTTTTGTAAATTGTCATCCAGGTAGGATCGGAGGGCCTTCTTTTCCACCTGAGATAACGCAAACATCCTACCAAAAGGAACCAATGCGTTGGGGATTAGATTTATAGAATAGTCTTCTGGTTGGTGAGGTGGTAATTCCAGCGGGGTTGTCTCTGCGAAGACGGCTTCAAGGTCTGCAAGATCAAATGGAATAGAGTGTACCCCAACAGTGTTGTTCTGGGGAATGAGCCTGTGCCTCCAGGTAGTTCGTGTTGTGCAGGCAGTTCTTCTTGCAGAATAATGACTCGAAACTTAAACAGTTGGTGGACCAGTCGATACAGGGATTGTGTTTCCGCAACCAAGTGATTCCTAGGATTAGTGGAAAGTGTGCAGCACGTATTATGTCAAACTTGATTTCCTCTGAGTGCTGTTGAACAGACAAGCGTAAGAGTTCGGTGGTCTGGGTAATTGGTGCAGAACTGAGAGGGCTTCCGTCGACCCCTTCAACCTTCTGGTCTTCCTTGCGGTTCATTTTACGCAGACCCACAGTATTGGCCCATATAGTGTCGATGAAATTACCGCTGCACCACAGTCCAACAGTGCCAAAGCCTAGAACTTTGAGTACCATGAGCGGAGAATCGTCAGATGAGTCTGTTGGGCCAATGGATAGAGAAACGTAGGGACTGGATGCCACCCCTCGATATCCTGTCCCTCCTAGGACCGAGGGCCTTCGTTTCCAGAGCGCACAGGAAAGAATCTCCTTACAATTCCGGATCTGATGTTGGTCTGAACCACAATAAGCGCATAACCCTTTTTCCCTTCTTCTTTTTCGTCTTCAGGGGTTAGAGAGGGTCGAGCTGTGCCTATCTGCATAGGTTCATCCATCCGTTTCGGTGCAGGCGACAAAGGAGGAAGATTGTCGGTGGTGAGTGTTGGAGCACGATATCGGCGCCTCTCGTGTCTTCTTTCCTGTATTCTGAATTCAATCTGAAGGGCTGCAGCCAGTAGCTCGGAAAGCGTGGCTGGCTGGGGGGACCACGCCAACTCATCTTTTATTTCTTCACGAAGTCTTCACCTGAATATGACGAATTGTGATTGCTCAGGCCATCCTGTTTCTGTTGCCAACCGTTTGAAAGTCAATTTTTAGGAAAGACATCGGCCTGGCCCTGACGTACCTCCAGGAGCTCCTCACAGTCGGTGAAGGTGATCTCGGGTCTTACAAAAGTCTGTTTAAGCAAGGCAACAAAGGCCCCATAATCTTGAAGCACAAACCCCACACGAGCATGATCTGAGTTGAACGTATTCTGCCTGAATGTGAAGTAGATATTACAGGCATCTAAAAACTCCTTCAACTTCTTTGGTGTACCATCGTATTTTCCAGAGAAAAGTGCTATGGGTGGCAAATCGACCAGTCTGGGGTGTCGGGCTGAGACCATTTGCTTTAGGGAGAGGTTCTGCACTGCCGCTACCAACTCCTGTAGCTGCTCTGCAGTGGCCATCCTTGGACTTTGGCATTGCTAACTGTCAACCCTGTGTGGCTGAACCTCCCAAAGTTCCCAACTTCCCTCCTCCTCCTCCTAAACCTGGCAAATTGAAGTCTGATGTTATGTTATGTTATGTTACTTTGCATTTATGTAGCACCTTATTTACCATTGGTATAGTCTGAAGGCACTGGTAGGTTGAACGCCCTTGGGAACCGAAGTTCAAGTCAGTAGAGAGAGTAGAGAGAGTCAAAGGTGCGTGTGTGCACCGGATATGTGTGCAGCTGATGTGGCATTCGTGTAATAGCTGCTTCTTAGCGGTAGGTGTGGTGGTTGAGAGATCAAGAGTATGGGCCTCATTACACGGTAGGCGGTATGGATTTAACGTTACCGGTAATGGAATACCGGCAACGTTAAATCCCCATGCGAATTACGACCCGGCTCACCGCTATTAGCGGCACCGCTAAGTACGGTGCGACTAATAGCGGGCAGTCCGCGTGCGCGCGACCCACCATCCCGTAAATTACGCCATGCCGCTATTAGCACAGCATCACAAGGCGAGCAGATATGCCAATAGCGGCATGGTAAAGCCCCCAAAACCCCTTACCGCCATGGCGCAAATACCGGCATCGCGAACCACACATTAAGAGAACTGAGCAGTGTTCCCACCTGCCACAGGCAGACACAATCGGCACAGGTGGAGGCAATGGAGACTGTGGCAGCTCGAAAGGAGCACACCACACCCCTTCACACGCCCCTTCCCACACCAAGATGGTTCCAATACTAGCAGCATTACATGGGCTGGAGGACATGATTGCAGCGCAGCTGCAACAACAACAGGCAGCCCAAAGGAGACGCAGGGGGAGGAGGAGGAGGGCAAGACAGGCACAGCAAGCACCACCACGGCACCTAATCATACCACAGAGGCACCCACCAATCCCCAGGATCAGAGCCAGTCCATTTAACCTAACCCCTGAGCAGATACACACCCTGTACCGTCTGGACCGGGATACCATCACCAGCATCGTGGACATGATACAAGACGATATTGTGAGCCTCATAGACATCAGAACTGCCATCCCCCCCTCTACTCAAGATGGTGACTGTGCTCCACTTCCTGGCCACATGCACCTACCAGCATACATTGGGCCAAATGCATGGCATCTCCCAACCAGTATTTTCACGCACGCTGAACCAGGTACTCAATGCCCTCCTGAAGCATGCACCTGAACACATTCATGCCACGGACTGCCCAGGAGATTGCCAACACCAAAGTTGGCTTCTATTCACTGGCAGGCATCCCAAGTTGCATTGGTGCCATCGACTGTACACATGTGGAATTGGTGGTCCCACATCACAATGAAGTGGTCTACCAAAACATGAAGCAATTCCACTCCATCAATGTCCAAATGGTATGTGATGCCAACAAGATAATCACACATTGCTGTGCCCGATTTCCCGGATCAACCCATGATTCCATGGTCCTGCGGAACTCAACTATCCCACGCTACATGGAGCGACAAACCGCACAACGTTCGTGGCTACTTGGTGAGTAGCAGGGCAAGCACATGGCAGTGTGTTTGGGGGGGGAGAGATACGTACTCCAACTGGGTGTGATGGGGGGGAGAGACATGCTCCAACTGGGTGTGATGGGGGGGGAGAGATGCATACTCCACTGGGTGTGATGGGGGGAGAGATACATACTCCAACTGGGTGTTATGGGGGGAGAGACATGCTCCAACTGGGTGTGATCGGGGGGGGGGGAGATACATACTCCAACTGGGTGTGATGGGGGGGAGAGACATGCTCCAACTGGGTGTGATTGGGGGGGAGAGATGCATACTCCAACTGGGTGTGATTGGGGGGGAGAGATACATACTCCAACTGGGTGTGATGGGGGGGGGGGATACATACTCCAACTGGGTGTGATGGGGGGAGAGACATGCTCCAACTGGCTGTGATTGGGGGGGGAGAGATACATACTCCAACTGGGTGTAGCTTGTTGTCTGTCTGCAAAATGCACATACAGATGTACACCAATGTCCATCTGGGAAGGCCGCAACGTACTTGAGTTGAACTGACATTCAAGTATGAGCCACACAACACAGATGACATTTCAGGTCTAGTAACATCAAACACCCATCCACATACACATTGCACAACATTCCACGCCACAAAATACACAGATTTTATACGTGCCATCAGGATAGTCATCCAGAATCAGTCCAGCACAACATCTATAATGCAATGTGCCCTATGATGCATGCAAAGGGATCAGCCCTAGCCATAGACATAGCATTTTACCACGCACCTTTACCACAACTGAAGTGATGTCTCACTGCATGGCAACATCTATGTTGGAATGGCAGTACAACAGCAGTGAGGAACCAAATCTGCCTGGGCCCAGGGACACCTATGACCTCGCCTCACCCAGGACATGTCAATTACTGTTGGAGGCATCAATGGGGCATGTCTACTTGCAGGGTCAAGCTCACCCTTGCACATTGCTGTCACACAGACCATCTGCATGTATGCTGTTGACTGTGTACTTGAATCACAATGCAATGTCAATTTGTGTGATATGAACAGGCCGCTCTTGAGGTGAACAGTAACAGGACCCCATTCGTTCCCCCAAAGAGGTGATGCAGGCTATCCCCTGAAGAGCTGGCTCCTCACACCTGTACGGAACCCACAGAACAGGCACGAAGAGGAATACAATCGAGCACATACCCGTACCCGCATTGTGATCGAGCAGACTTTTGGCCTTTTGAAGTCACGGTTTAGGTGCATTATTAGGTCTAGTGGCGCTCTCCTGTATGGCCATGAGAAGGTGGCCAAGATCACCATGGCATGTGTCATGCTGCACAATATGTGAATCAGACGGAATGTGCCACTGCCCTCTGACGTTGAAATAGAAGCACCTGATGAGGATGATGATGGTGATGAGGACGGAGGTGAAGGGGATGCAGGTCTTGCAAGAGGGGATGGGCAGGAGGGACGTGCTGTGAGACAGCATCTGATCAACCAAATATTCTGAGGAACATGTTTTGGTACTGTCACATGGATATGGGTAGTAATGCACTGGTGTATGTTTAGAAGCACGCAATGGACCCTGTCGCCAATAAAGTACACATACACAATGAAGATGTCCAAGCCTGTGTTTTGATCAGACAACAGTGTATTAAGTAACGGAAAGATGAAAAAGTGCATGTCCCCAAACATACCACCACCCTTCCACCCACCCCCCACAACAGACCCATAACACCCTTCCACCCACCCCCCACAACAGACCCATAACACCCTTCCACCCACCCCCCACAACAGACCCATAACACCCTTCCACCCACCCCCCACAACAGACCCACAACACCCTTCCACCCACCCACCCCTCACAACAGTTCCTCATGTGTCTGCCATGTTTGCGTTGGCCCATGCACGCAGAAGAATCGCCATAAACCCCCTATTGGCCATTATCTGCAGCAGCATTTGGAGGATGGGCAGACATGCGCCTGGTGGTGCGTGTTGAGCGGTGGAGGGGGCTTGTCTGGGTTGAACCGGCGGATGACGACGTGGCAGACTGTCCTGGTGGTGTGAAGTGGCGGTCCATTGTGTCAGCTATTCGAGTGAGGACCTCCCTTAGCCTAGCTATCTCCTCACAAAGCCTGTCAGTACAGGCCTCCATCCTCTCACTGGAGTGCCTTGCCGTCTCCACAATATCCTCCCTGAGATGGGCAGCCTCCTCAACATGCTGGCCAACCAGCACAGTAAGTTCCTGTTGACGCTGCCGGATGGTGGCCAGCTCGAGGGCAGTGCTGGGTGATGGTGTAGTGGCTGCTGTGCCCTCAGATGCATCCATGACAGCAGGTGAAGCCACCATGGGGTACATTATGGCTGGAATGTTGTCCTCACCAGTGACATCAGACCCAGGTGTCTGGAATGGTGCTGGCTCAGGGGTAGTAGGGGGGCTTGGGGTGTGCATCTGCATTGTGCCAACTGTTGTGTTCTCAAGATCAGATGGGGGGCAGTGGTGGCTGCCTCTCCTGCGGAGCTTGGCGCAGCTGATGGTGGGCCCTCGGTGGCTGGTATTGGTGGTTGTGGGTTCACCTGCAGTGGTGGGGCTCTAGTTGGTGGCGTGGCTACTTCAATCCTGGCAGTGGCACTCCTCCAAAGCTTCACACTCATCATGTGGAACCTTCTCCCCTTGCCCCTAGATGTCGTGGGGGTGTCCGCAGAGTCCTGTGCCCTTGGTCTCTTACTTGTAGGCAGTGCCTGGGATGCATTTGCGGCATCCTCACCATCTGTATGTGAGCCTGTCAGGGACAAGAAGGGGGATGGCATTGGTTACGTTTCTATGTACTTCATGCAGGATACATCAATAATGCAGTTGTGGCCATTGGGACTTAATAGTTGTGGATGCAGATGTGTCAGTTCAGTGCCTCATCCAAGCATGGTTGTGTTTGGCACTTGTCTATGGTGATGTGTGCATGTGTATGTGTTTGGGTCTGACACTGACATGGGCAGGGATGGATGCATGTGTGGATATGTGTCCATGCATGCGAGGATTCTGGGCTCACATTTGGGGGGAACAGTACATTCACATAGCATCCTGTCATGTGTACACTCACCTCCATCCGAAGTGGTTCCCACGCCTTGCTCCATAGTGCCTACTCCCTCAATGGATTCCACTGCGATTAGGTTTGCACAGGTCTCCTCCGATTCCTTTAGTATGATGGGTGAACCCGCTCCACCTACAGTGGCTATTCGGTGGTTTTCGGCAAGGATGCCCCTCACCCGCAGCCTGAGGTCATCCCACCTTTTCCTGCACTCACGCACCGTGCGGGTGCTGGTGTCCACTGCACTGACTTTAACCGCAACTTCTTCCCAGATGGCCTTTTTTTTCAGTAGTGTCGGCCGCCGCATGTCGTTGGCAAAGACAACCTCAGCATTGTCAGCCAGGGTCTGGGTCAACATGTTCAACTCCCCCGAGGTAAATTTTTCTTTGCGCTGCCTGTCAGTGCTTTTTTTAAATGCCTTGGGCATGTTGAAGGTGTCCCGGATGATTTGCAACTGCAACCTACTCCAAACAGGTCCAGGGGGCAGTGGATGGCAATGGATTGTGTTTTTAAAGATGGCCGCTGTGCTCTTTCCCGTTCCTGTGCGATGACGCTATTTCCGGTTCCGCTAATTGCGGTGACCACTCTTTGCATGCAGCATGTGGGCAGAGGTGCTATCTGCACTTTCGTCGAGGGCGGTAAGTGACTTTTTTGGGTCTTTGATGGCATGGCGGTAGGGTCTTTACCGGCATGGCGCTATGCTCATGTCCACGTACTCGTAATGGTACGCTATTAGCGCCCTCTTGCGAGGGTGGACACGTTAAGAGCGCCATGCCGGTAATTTGAGGTTTTTACCGCACAACGTGTAATGAGGCCCTATGTGTTTGTTCTGGCAGGATTTATCCAGAACGATTGTGGCTGCGTTAGGCCTGAGGAGAACACCTAGCTGGGGTGTGTGTAACCAGCAGTGTTTAGTTAGAGTGATGGGGAGTATGAGGTAGATGTTGGTATGAGAACAGCTATACCGAATGGTGTCATAGTATCTCTGTGTTCTAGTTGAATGGTGTTGTAAAGAAGAGTAAGCGTGGTGATGTGAAATGGTGGGTTACAAGCTCTTTCAAACGTTCCCTGCAATCCAAACCGCTCTATGCACTCCAGTCCGCTCCACGCACTCCAGTCCGCTCCACGCACTCCAGTCCACTCCATGCACTTGAAATCGTTCCATGCATTTGAATCTTTTCCATGTACTCCGATCCGTTCCGTGTATTTCTAAGTTGTTTTATGCACTCCATCCACGTTTTCACCCGTACCATCCACATACTTCCCGTACCATTTACATACTTCATCCATTCCATCCACATACTTCATCAATTCCATCCACATACTTCATCCATTCCATCGACATACTATACTTTACCCATTCATCAGCTCTAGGCACTCATACGCTCTAGGCACTCATCCGCTCTACATGCTCTATGCACTCATCCGTCCTAGGCACTCCTCCGTCCTATGCACTCATCCGTCCTACGCACTCGTCTGCTCAAGGCACTCGTCTGCTCAAGGCACTCATCCGCTTTATGCTCTCTCACGCTCTACACATTCACCTGCCCTACGCACACACCCCGCTCAAGGCACTCGTCTGTTTTAAGCTCTCTCACACTCTACGCACTCACCCGCTCTACGCACTCACCCGCTCTATGCACTCACCCGCTCTTACGCATCCCTAAACTCTCAGCACCCATCCGCTCTTACGCACTCATTCGCTCTTACGCACTTGTCTGCTCCATACACTCGTCCGCTCTACCCACTAGTCTGTTCATCTGCTCCATACACTCCATACACTTCCGCTCTTGCGCACTCTTCCGCTCTTGCACACTCTTCCACCATTGCGCACCCATCAGCTCCACGCACTCATCGGCTCCATGCACCCATTCGCTCTATACACTCATCCGCTCTATACACTCATCCGCTCTGCACATTCATCTGTTCTATGCACTCCTGCGTTCTACACACTACTCCGCACGTACGCAATTATCCGCTCTACAAACTCGTCCGCTCTACACACTGATTCGCTCTACACCCCCATCCGCTCAACACACTCATCCGATCTACACACTCATCCGATCTACACACTCATCCGATCTATACACTCATCTGTTCAACGCATTCATCCGCTCAGCGGGCTCATCCGTTCCATGTGACAGAATCCAGGGGTCTGCGGGCTCGGTAGTCCTTCTTACGTCCTTTTTTTTGCAGGTTAGGTCTCACATGGTAGGAAGCCACAGTGAAAGCTGTGCAACAGCACAAACTGGGGCTCCTTTCATGTGAGGGGCTGATTGGGGAAAAAGCCTAGGAGAGGCGCAAATAACCCCAGGCTGCCACAGAGGCAGTAGTGAAGATTGGCTGTGTCTGTGCCGGTGTGGAAGGTGGGCTCCGCAGGCTCAGTGCTGAAGCAGGTAAGTGCCCCACGCGAAAGTGTCCTGATATGGCAGAGAGTGGAGTACACCAGATGTGGACTGTACAGAACTGGATAAGCATGAAACAGCTTCAGCAGTAGAGAGAGGAACACAGCAATGATGCACGGAGCAAGCAGCGAGGACAGAGGGGAGAAAGGGAAAGGAAAACAGACTGCCGGAATGGGGAACGGAGAAATGAGAAAGGCGACGCACCGAGGGGCGCCGCGGAATAAAGAACGAGATGAGGGGGCACTGGGAAGGAGGAAATAACGACGAGAGAGAGAAAGAGAGAGAGAGAGAGAAACACAAGCGTAGCGCAACCAGGGAAGGAAAACGAGCAGCAAGAGGGCTGACCGAAAGCGGTTGCAACACAGCGTTCTGGGGGCGGAGAAGCTAAATGCTTCCCCAGATGCTGCGGGCGCAACACTAGACCGCTGCTGAAGCAGCGTGCAACAACGTGACGGTGTAAACCCTGGCCTCCGCCTAGTCGCACACGAGAACATAAGCGCCACAGCAAGCAGCGCATGATAGTATGTCGCATTTAATCATGGTGACTTCAACAGGAACGAAATATGAACAGACAAGGCTGGATAAATGTAAACACTCGCCCAGTAAAATGTCTAAAGGCAAGCAAGGATTGCATTGACCGAAATGAAGATGGTGGTGGCCAGACAACTACTGCTATGGCCTATATGTCTAAACTGGATGGGAATATCGCATAGCCCAAATGTTCCACTGTGTCCTTTTCAAAGTCACATTCATCTGTCTTGGGATTTTTCAGGGTTAATATGGTGGTGTGCATGCAGTGTGTTAGGTGGACTGCAGTGTTTGCACGGACTTCGAAAGCTGCTTCTAAACCTGCTTGGAGTGACTCGAGTCTGTTGTCACTTACTATGCTTGGAAGGCAGAGCTCTCTACAAAAACTCCACACCGGCAGGGGGCGCGCCTGGTGTGCTTGCAGTGTGTTAGGTTGCCTGCAGCGCTTGCAAGGACTTCTAAGACTGCTTCTTGACGTGCTGGGAGTGACTGGAGTCTGTTGTTACTTCCTATCCTTGGAAGGTGCAGCTTTCTGCAAAAACTGCACGTCGGCGCGGACCGCATGCACTGTGCGTGCCCTGTGTTAGGTGTTGGGCGTTAGGCAGTCGGCAGAAGACAGCAGCATCACATTGCTTGAGTACAGAATTTGCATCAAACAAAGGCTGCGGCGAGTGACAATTTGTTTGCCAGTTTGACTTTTTACTATGTACGATCTCTGTAGCAGCAGCTCTGATAACTTGCCTCCCCCAGACCATCTGAGATGTTGGCTGCCATAACTTTGCCCCCTCCAATCTCACCAACTGAAAATGGCCCTGCACTTGATGTAATTTTGCCCTCACTCGTCAAAGGGAAAAAAATGGCAACATCTCCAAAATAAAACAAACAGCAATTTAATTTTATCACGTCCTTTTTTCTGTCATTAGATGAGACGGTGCTGACTGACTCAATAGGAAACGCAGAAGGTGGGGTACCTGTCGCAAGTGACCTCAGCAACCTCCATCAAGTTCCGACAGAACCGTAGTCAGAAGTAATATGCGACTCTCGTGCACACTTGAAAGCAGATGCCTCATTTTACAACGGTGGGCCAATGGATCTATCGATGGCGAACATGACAGCCTGCTCAAGCCTTATACCTCAAAATGATCAGTGTATTTCGGGTATTGAGCTTTTCTACTCCTCCCCAGCTCCCCCGCCCACTTCACTCCTCCCCAGACAGCTCTCATCAATGATGCGTAGAATTGAGGAAGGCAAGAGAGAGGAGCAAGGCGGTTTATTCACAGAAATAAAGTAGGTTTTATGTAGTCTGGTCTTTCTTTATGGGGGTATTCAAAGAGCGACCAAGGCAAACACGGATCTGCTCGACTCATTGCTGTTCAAGTTCGACCATATTACTCTGCAAGTTGCTGAGTGCAAGTTTCTTTTGTCACGGAAAATCGGATAAGTTGTACCATCATCAAATATTGTAGAGGGACCAAGGGGCCCTGTCAGCGAGGATGCCTGAGTAACTTCAGCACGGCTGGTCACTGAGGGTCCAACAGGATCGGCCGTTCTGGAACATCAAAAGTCCCCGGGTTACATCGGTCTCAGGGAACCAACCCAAATAAGGCTATGCTTAATGACCACTAGTGACCATTGTTCAGAGGACCGGCAGGCTACAATCGGGAAAGTGTCCCGGACAATTGAGCCTGCCCAAAGAGGCAAAATGGGGTGCAAGTAGACTAGATAGCCAATTGGAAAGGCTTACAGACTTGTGAGAGACCCCTGACATTGCTACACAGGTGGATTCAGCCGAGGAGTCAGTGGAAGACATCCCTAGTATGATGCCGGTGAAGATGCAAGGGCCTAGGGGCAAGTCCGTATGTATAACAGACACCAAGTAGCGCAGCAGGAAGAAATCGAAAAATACGCTGCTAAAAATGCAATAAAACAAGGTGCAGATAACCTTATTAAATCGCTGTTCTCACAGACTGCAGTAAAGGCTGCTTTGTCTCAAATGGACGGGCATCAGCGGAGGACACACATTTGGGCCCAAGACAGCCCGTTTGGACCATACAACAGGGTCGACAGGTCGAAGGACAAGTGATCTCTCTTTTGGAGGGGGCTAGTCCACCAACACCTCAAGCGCCTGCAAAGGCTGCCCCTGTGCCCCAATCACAGAGACACGTATTCAGCCTATGGCTCCAACTTAAAACTCGAAATTCCCACTCACAAGGGCCTTCATTTACCTGGCAGAGGGTGGCTTAAGGAGTCTGTGCAAAGAGAAAGGTGTGTTTCCTACAGGGTGCGAGGCGTTTGCAGAACGTGTACCAAACACTGCAGCAGAAACTGCAAGAGGAACCATTAACTGTAATGATGGAGGATGTCATCCCAGAAACCATTCCTCTGTTTTGAACCGCTCACATTTTCTGTCTCTGTTGCAGGAAATACCCTTGTTGGGTGGCATGCAATCTGCCAATGTGCCCAGAGTATTTTTCCCTGACCGCCGCAGACACGATCAAGTGGTGATTTACCTTAAATCTTACGTTATGGATACACTACTTAAGTAACGGGACGACTTGAGATGCTTGGGTACCACTTATTACCAATTGATTGCACTTCTTTGCGTTGGGGGGGGGGCTGAAGAGGCCTTTATTGGGCCATGTGGCGTCAAGTGTTATGGTGGAGGACCAGCTCCTGGCATTAAAGAGAACAATGATGGTCTCAGAAGAGACCCAGGACTGGTCCTAGCTCCTGGAATCTTCCTCAAATTAGACTTTACATCTTCAACCTGGGGTCCAAAAGTGCAATGATGTGGCCCGAAGGGGAAGACCAGCGGTTTTTCGGTGGCCTCTTTTAATTCCAGAGGTCATATATATTTGTTTAGCAACTGCTCCTTACCAAACACATTTAGGAAATACACTGTTATTGTTTTACAGGAAAGTTGTCTGAAAGCAGAGCTTGCCTTCAACGGCTACCAGGTTATTTTTCAGGCGGCATGACAGAGCGTGCGTGGCCGCCCATATGGTGGCCTTCTGATCCTAGTTAAATTATCTCTGTCAATTGACGTGGTGCTTAGCATTGATGTTTGTTTTGGTGTGCTGACCACACATTAGATTTGAATCGGCAGTGAATGTCAATGTGTTGGTGATCAACATTTACTGGCATAGGCGTATGGGGGCAATAACAGATGTGTTTGAATCAATGTCTAACTTTGTGGTGGATTGGTATAACACTTTCCCAGCAGGGCACATTCTGGTGGTGGGGGATATAAATTCTGATTGTCTCTCTGCTATCGAGCCGAATGTAATAAGTTCCAAAAGGAAGGACTCTAAAACTGAATGGAAGAGTTTGGGTAGAATGTTCGACGGACCTGGGGCTTTCGCCTCTCAGTGGTATGGTTAAAGGAGACATTCCTGCGTCGGCAACATGGTCTAATTGGTGGCGTGCGTCCACTATTGATGACATGTTTTCGGGATCCTGGTTACTGGGGAATTGCTCCCATTTTGAGAGGCAGTGGACAGACCTGAGTGACCATGCCACCCTGGAAGCTCAGTTTGACTCCTTGGTCATAGTGCCTTGCCGGACTGCCAAATATTCAGGGTGGAGGGAGGTGGTGCCTAATGTATAGGGAAATCACCTTCACTGGACGCCACGTATGTTTTGTGAGAGTGAACCAAACCATTGCTGAAGCTATGTCTCTGAAATCCGGGCACAAAATGCTCACCAAGTTTGAGTGCTTTGTGGCCAATGTTATTGCCCCCAACAATCTCATGGCTGGTAAAGGGAAGTTTTGTTCATCTTCCCATACACACACCAACAATGATCATGTGGTGGTTAGAAGAAGAGTTTTGTGATGCAGGCTCAGGAAAATTAAAATCGATGACTCTCTTTCTGAATTGTACTAAGGGGCTCACATCAAGCATGCACAGCAGGGGTTTAATAACTGGCTCTGCGCATCTAGAGCTTGTCGTCTGCAATTGGACGTGGAAACAATGTTAGCTGCGCTTGTAGACAAGGATTCAAAATCCTTCTGGTCACTGATTAACACATCTCGAGGGCACCGGGCACGAATAGGCTCACAAATATTCTCTTCAAACAGAACCCTTCACTCTGGCCAGAAATTCTCCATTCCCTGTTTCTCGACATCATTACACTACAGCGTTTTCCGCCATTATAGGGTAGCACCCACATTATTTCCATCATTTTGAGGGGGTTAAGATTGTTGCCCTGTAACTACCGTCCGATAGAAATAGTCAATGCAGACTCCAAACTGTTCTCATGTGTTCTTCTACAACATCTGGAAGCCCGTAGCCAGAAATTAATAACGAGGTGGCAAACAGGCTTCCGAAAAGGGATGGGCACCCTACTGAAAGACATGCTACTGAAGTGTATCCAGGGCCATTCTTGGACAAGGGGAAGTAATCCTTTCTACCTCACCTCTATAAACCTTGCAGCAGCTTTTGATGCAGTTGATCGGACACTGCTTTGGCAGAAATTGGAGAGATGGAGCATTGCACCAGGTCTTTTAGGGCTGATAGTCACGCTGCATAGCAACTCCACTGTACAACAAATCAATCTGAACCACCAAGGCTTCCTGTACCGTTCCCTCAAAACATACAGAGGGGTAAGGCAGGGGTGTGTTTTAGCCCCCTGCCTGTACAACCTATGTATGTCTGATTTGGATCAATACTTGCAACCAATATCATTGTCAACTACATAAATATCTCTGTTAAGGTCACTATGGACAGGGTATGCAGATGATTATATAGTATTTGATAACACTCCCATCGGCCTTCAGCACCTTTTGGGCAGATTTTAAGCTTTTGTGAAGGACAATTTCTTTTTGGTAAATCCGGCAAAGACAAAGATCATGCAATTTTCCATACTTCGAAAACAGGTATCATTCAAGTGGCATGTCCAGTCTACATTGTCGGAGAGGATTCACTCTATTTTGTATCTTGGCTTTAAGCTTTAACACTCTGTTTGCTCAATTCAGGCATGGCTGTTATCTAAGGCCACCAAACTAGCCAATCAATTAGAGGGTGGATTCCAAATTTGGCAAGTTTTCCTTATTGTCTTGCATAAGATTCTTTGAGGGCAAGATCATCCGACATTGCTTTATGGGACTGAAGTATATGATCTGGATCTGATAGATTACTTGCCTCACCTGGAAGCCTTAATGTAGAGAAGAGTCATCCATCTTCAATCCTCTACACCACATGCAATGATCAGGTATGAATTGGGGGGCATCTCAATGAAGGCTAGAGCACTCTGGCGCTACCTATCATTTTATGGGAAAATGTCAACTGCATCGGATAACTCACTGATGTGGGATTTTAGAAATATATGTGCATCTGGAGGACTTTGAGCTATATCAGAAATAAAGGGACTGGCTCATCTTTTATCGGCTGATTCAGGCTGCTCTATATGAGACCTTAAAGGCATTCCTGACAAAGTAAAGAAGACATTTTTTTATTTTTTTATTTATTTAGCATCAATTGGTTTACATTAAAACCTTAAATGCAAAAATAACAAAGTCAAAAAGAAAAAAGAAAAAGAACACCGCTTTAAAATTGGAACATTACAAATAAAAAGAAACTGCTCGAATTTCCGAGGCCCGGGTAAAGACCTCAATAAGGAATTTCCTAATAAAACACAACGGGACCTAATTGTCCAAGGTTACAAAAATGTCCCTCAAAAAGTTCAGAAGTGCCAGAGTCAAAGATAGTCTCCTTCCCCATCTTAAAATTGACCACCACTCTTCCAATGTTCTTGATTCAAATTCACCTAGGAATTTTCCTGACAAAGTAAAGAAGGCATTGTTTACAGCGGACTGGGCCAACATGGTCACAGAATTTCAAGCCTATCCCTCGTTAAGTCTTTCAAAATTTAACCACAAAAAAACAAGAAATAAAACAAGGAATATTAGCCCTATACCTATCGATTTATTCGGGCAAACAGGTGGAAAACACTTACATGAGATTTTGGTTGCATTTGTTTTGGAATAAGGACAAACTGCTGCGATATTGGTTGATAGCGGTGGAAATAGCCTTTAGTAGGCTTTGTAAGGACGATAAATATCGAGGAACATCTAGGCACTCACTGATGGTATGTGAAGCTTTGAATCAGATAAGGTCAAAAGAGTTTTATAAATTCATGAACAAGCACTGTATTTCACCCGAGCAAACGTGGAATTACTGTCTGACAGGATGAACAACTTTAATTGTAAATGCAGTTTCAATTTGTTTTGATGCAATTCTTTTGCTGTGAACGCTCTGCAATCTATTTTAATTGGACATCATTTCTCGTTTTTCTTTTTTTTTCTTTCCTTTGGTCTTTTGCGTGTATGTTTTACAATTTGTTAAAGGTTCAATTGAATTTTAACCAATAAAACAAAAATAAAAAAATAAAAAAATAATTAGTTCATATAGCTTCGAAGGCCATGCGTTTTATTGAGCACAAAATCAATAGTCCCCACTGTGAGAGAACGGATCTCAACGACCGGTGGGGGGTGTCTGTACTTCCGCTACCTATATGGTGGAGGAGAGGCACAGGAGACCCCAGCCAAGATTCTCTATTCGGTAGCAATGGTCGAGCAATCAAGGCCTAGCTTCTCAGGAGGTGATGCAGGCTGGTTCTTAAGTACAGTGTATCCCCAAGCCCCCACAAAGGAATATCCACACTCTGTATTGGTTAGAACACAGTCTTTATATAATCAATATTTAAGGTTATGTACATTTATCATGATAACTCACTTTGTACTCTGGCAAAATCTACAATGACAAATATTTACAATCCTAAAGTGGTACCACCCTAGATCTCATTGAAGTGCATGAACAATACTGTACAATATCACACAGACCAATAGAGTGAAACCAGCAATAGAGAGAGGAGAGAAAATAAGATGGTTGAGCAATAGGCAGAATACTGGCCCCTACCACTGGGCACAGTTCTGTGTGGAGATCCCCCCACCTGGGCAACCTGTAAAGAAAGATATAGCACAAGCCCAGTCCATATATTGCTCTGCAAGTCTTAGTCTCTCCTATAATGTTTTTACCCCCCCCAATGTACCTGGTGGAGTCAAGTTCCTCGAAGAGGCGTCGACAAACGTCGAGGGACTCGCTGTTCATCGACGGGGAATCGACGGCCCTTCTTGAATGCCTTCCCTTTCAAGCAGGAGGCACGGGCGTCGAACGTCCGTCGACAAACGGGGTAGAACGATGTCGAAGAGGCGGCAGCTTCGTCCGAGCGGTGCTCGTCGGCGTCGAGACGTCGGCGTCCTGCAAGGCGGAGGTGTGCGGGGCACCTCGATGACAATAGTTCTGGACCGCAAAGATTGTAGAGACGGAAACCCAGCAAGGGCGTCGAATCGTCCAAGTCTTTGAGGTCGTTGGGTGGCGGGAAACCCACCGGCAGGTTTCTCCTCGGCGCGTTGGTCGTCCTCGACTTTTTCCGGCAGGATAAGCGGTCGACGAAGCGGTCGAGAAAGTCCTTCGATTGAATGTTCTTAGGCAAAGGAGCGGACGGCTCCGGTCGTCGGCGGCACGGCGTCAAGTGGTTCCCACGGCTGGGCAACACAACTTCGACGGGCCTCCAGCGGTTTCACAAACCTGCGAACCCTGGTCGACGGCAATGGACTTCGACGGCGTCGATGTCCGGGTGCTTCACTTCGATCTCCTCAGCGGTCCCGTCTCGGGTCGACAACCTTTCGGGGGTCTGTCTTCCAGGGTGCTTCGGCGAAGATGGAGCGATGCTCGATGGTCCCTCGGAGCACGGGAAGAGGGCGCCTTACCAGGTCCTCTCTCGGGTCAGCCCTCGACGAATTCGTCAGCCTTCGGATCGGTCGAAGCAAATGCCACAGCAAGTCTTCTTCTTCCAGCTGGACATCGAGGATCAGCAGTTCCAGTTACTCGTAGAGTGGAGACTCAGCTCCCTGGCTGCTTCAGGAGCACAATGGTCGCTTCTCAACCAAAGGTCCCTTCTGAACACTGAACACTTTTCCAGTGGTGAGAGGTCCCCAGATATACTATCCTCTCTCTCATCCACGCTGCTGGCACACACTCAGCAGCCAATCATACTGCAGGGCATTCATGCAGTCAGTCAGCCAATCAGGTACACAGTGCATTCAGGCCACACTCCTCCCTTTCAGACACTCACAACAAGGAATGTGGATTGGGACAAGTACCCAGCCATTCAACACTACACACTGCATTCAGGCCAGTTTCGGGCAGGGTTGTCTCGGTCTTTGTCTCTCATGCCAGAAACCAGACAACCACAACAAGAAGTGTATATTGGTCACACACCCCATTCACCCAGGTCCCACCCACAGGAGGTACCCACAACATACAGTCACTGGGAAGGCTCCAGTCAGTCTAGCTGGGCCTTCACAACAATACCATACATGGAACTTCCACCCAACAGCCAGTCAGGGGGAAGGGACAGAGACAGGGCTTCCCAGGACTTTGGGAAAACAAGATAACAGGCAATAGAAAGCAAGAGGCCACAGGGGCCATCTTGTTTCCTATCAGGAATCAACAGATCCCAATGGCAGGGTCTGGGTATCCCAAAATGGAGGACACCCGGAGCACCTGTCAATTTCAGCACGGAGCTGCCACCAGCCCATACCCTGCTCTGGGGCCACCCACAGGTGCCCAAAAACATACACTAGGGGCACAGGGTTGTACCCCTACCCATGGGTGCCATAAGGGTATCCCATGGGTCTGTTCACCAAACCAAAAGAGAGAGCTGCACTGCCAGGAGTCCCACATGGACTCCGGGGCAGAAAACATAACAGAACACATGGTAAAAACAGAAAAAGGACAAGGATTCAGAGGCCCTGTCCATCAGATGCATTTCCAGCATCACAGTCGCCCCCCCCAGACTGAGGTGGAGGGTGTCTAATCTCCCACGGGATAGACACCCTCATCCAGACGGTCAACATACCTTCTGGAAAGGCCATCTGCATTATCGTGACTCTTCCCTGGTCTGTGCTCTATGGTGAAGTCTAGCCCTTGCAGGCTAATGGACCACCTGAGCAATTTCGGGTTCTCACCCTTCATCTGCATAAGCCACTTCAGGGGCTTATGATCTGTTTGGACCTTGAAGGTAGACCCCGTAAGGTAGGGCCTAAAACGCCTAAGGCTCCAAACTATACTAAAACACTCCTTTTCAACAGTAGCCCACCTAAGTTCTCTACCCTTGAGTTGTCTACTGATGAATATGATAGGGTGTTCTCTCCCTTTGTCATCTAACTGGGACAAGACAGCTCCAATTCCGGTGTCGCAGGCATCCGTCTGGACGATAAAGGGTCGGCTGTAGTCAGGCGCACTCAACACAGGTGCCCTACACAGACTTTCTTTCAAGCCATCAAAGGCCCTCTGACAGTCTTCGGTCCAAGTAACCTTCCTAGGCTGCTTGGGTGACGTTAGAGCTGTCAGAGGTGCAGCTATGGTCCCATAGTCTGCCATGAAATTGCGATAGTACCCAGTGAGGCCCAAAAAGGCTCTCACCTGGGTTTGAGTAGTGGGAGTCTCCCAGTTCTGTACATCCTGTACTTTACTGGCGAGAGGTTGGATTTGACCCCCTCCTACCTCATGACCAAGATAGGTAACTTTCCCCTGAGCTATCTGGCACTTGGTAGCCTTGATAGTGAGGTTAGCCCTTTTCAAGGCCTGCAACACCCTATCCAGATGTGTCAAATGCTCTTCCCAGGTGGAACTGTAGACGGCAATGTCGTCTAAGTAAGCCACACAAAAGGCTTCCAGCCCACTGAGCGCATGATTGACCAATCTCTGGAAGGTGGCAGGGGCATTCTTCAACCCAAAAGGCATGACCCTAAACTGGTAGAGTCCCTCAGGTGTTGAGAAGGCCGTCTTTTCCTTGGCATGGTCCGTCAGAGCTATTTGCCAATAGCCTGAAGTGAGGTCAAAGGTGCTCACAAACTTGGCAGCACCGATGGTGTCCACGAGCTCATCAGCCCTGGGCAATGGGTGCGCGTCAGTCTTGGTGACGGCATTGACTCCTCGGTAGTCCACACAGAACCTCCAATCCTTGGTACCCGCCTGGGAACTTGCCTTGGGGACAAGGACCACTGGACTGGACCAGGGACTGGTTGAGGGTTCAATAACACCCAGATCCAACATCTTGGCAACCTCAGCCTGGATGTGGTTCTTAACGGTATCTGACATACAGTAGCACCTGCTTTTGACAGGCACACTGTCACCAGTGTCAATTTCATGCTTACACCACGGTGTAAGGCCTGGCTTCAGTGAAAACAGAGAGGCGTACTGTTGGAGCAAAGCCCTACAGGCCCTCTGTTGCTCTGTTGTCAAATCTGGAGAGAGATGTACTCCCTCCACTGAGCCATCCTGAGGGTTGCTATGCAGCAAATCAGGAAGGGGCTCACTCTCATCCTCTTCTTGCCCAGAAGCTAGCAAGAGACATGAGACATCCGCTCGCCGGTGGAAAGGCTTGAGCCTGTTGACATGGAATAGCTGAGGGGCTACCCCAGGGGCTCCCATGTCAACCAGATAATTGACTTCGCCCACCTTGGAGATGATCCTGAAGGGTCCAGTCCACTTGTCTGCCAAAGCCCTAGGCTTGGTAGGCTCCATCACAAGGATTTCCTGTCCCGGAGGCCAATCCACTTGCGAGGCTTTAAGGTCATGCCAGTACTTATTCAATTCCTGGCTGGCCTTGAGATTTGCTGTTGCCTGTCCCATCATCTGTGTCATCCTCCGTCTGAGGCCTAACACATAGTCCCCCACTTGCTTGGCGGGACCCGGAGGGGTGGCTTCCAAGCCTTCCCTGATCAAGGCGAGGGGCCCCCTCACGGGATGTCCAAAGAGTAACTCAAAGGGGCTGAAACCAACACCCTCTTGAGGTACCTCCCTGTAAGCAAACAGCAGGCATGGCAGGAGGAGATCCCATTTCCTCCTTAGGGGTTCTTCCAAAGCCCCTAGCATGCCCTTGAGAGTTTTATTAAATCTCTCAACCAGACCATTGGTCTGGGGGTGGTAAGAGGTGGAAAACTTGTAGGTTACCCCGCACTCTTTCCACATGGTTTTCATGTAACTCGACATGAAGTTGGATCCTCTGTCAGAGACAACCTCCTTGGGGAATCCAGCATGGGTGAAAATGCCCAGGAGAGCCCTGGCAACCACCTTGGCCGTAACCGTCCAAAGGGGTATCGCCTCAGGGTACCTGGTGGCATGATCTACCAAGACCAGGATGAACCGATGTCCACCTGAAGTGGGAGGGTCAAGGGGACCGACGATGTCGATGCCCACCCTCTCAAATGGGGTGCCAACCACTGGCAACGGCTGCAGTGGGGCAATGACACTGCCTCCAGTCTTGCCAGACAACTGACAAGTTGGGCAGGTCCTGCTGTGGGACTCCACCTCTACTCCCATCCGTGGCCAGTAGAAATGGGCAGAGAGCCTCTGCTTAGTCTTCTTGGTCCCAAGATGACCAGCCAAGGGCACCTCATGCGCCAACTGCAGTAGGAAGGGCCTGTAAACCTGGGGTACCACCAACCTCTTGTGGGCACCAGGTTCAGGCTTAGTGGGCTCACTAACAAGGAGCTCACCCTCCCAATAAATCCGGAAATTCCTAGGCACCTCTCCTTGTGCCTGGGCCAGGGCCTGTTTCCTCAGTCCCTCGAGAGAGTGGCACTCTCTCTGTCCCTTACAGAAGTCCGCCCGGGAGGGTCCCCCTTCAGCTAACAAGCATTGAAGGTCGGGATGATCCTCCGGGTTAAGAGCCTCTCCCACAGGAGAGTCTTCTGCCTCTTCTCCCAAAGGAGTTGAGTTTGGGTTTTCCACTGGACCCAGCCCGTCCGGAGCATGGATCCCAATGGGTGCAGCAGGAAGAGAAGGTGCTCCCTCCACAGAGGTGGCCTTCTTGGTCTTCCTCCTTCTTGCCTTAGGCCTCGCCTTTGGCTCGGGTATCTGACCCACACCCAGACCCGATGTCACCTGTGATCTAGTGACGGCAGCAGCAGTCATGGGAAGACCATCCGAGATCAACCCCAACTCTACTAGATCATTCCCTAACAAAATGTTAGCAGGGACATTGTCCTGAATCAGGACAGGAAGCTTCGCTGTCTTGTCGCCAATCATGAGTGTGACTAAGGCTACAGGTGATAATTTGGGAGGCCCACCAGCTAACCTGGTGGTTTGCAGAGGAGCACCTTCATAGTCCTCTGGCCTGAGCAGGGTCCTGTCCACCACTGTCATGCTTGCCCCAGTGTCTCTCAAACCAGTAGAAGGCTGGCCATTCAAGAGGACACTTCTCAAAAACCTACGGGTGTTCTGTGGGATAGTCGCCAGTACTTCCGCGTACTGGTCCCAGGCCCCAAGGGACACTAAGGAAATCTCCACCGGAGCACCAAATGTGATACCGGCAGTGGAGGGGAGGACAGTGGCCTCCACCTCAGACACGGGGTAAGGGTAGGTCAGGCTGACAGCCTGGACTCCAAGTGCCTTACATTTACACTTGGGGTCACCCCTTTTGTGATCCAGAGCCCCACAGTCCCAACAAGCGCCAGGAGTGCGGGGTACGGTACTGGAACCACTGGGAACCTGCTTTGCAGCAGGTGGACCACTACTCTTATTCCCACCCCCAGATGACTTATCCCCACTAGACTTTTGGGTCTTAAGAGAGGAAGGTTTTGGTTTACCCGACTGTGACTGCTTGGGGGACTCCTCAGCTTTCTGAGAGGCCCCCTTCTCCTTGTCCTTGTCCTTCCCACTGGAGTCCTTAGGGGACACCCGGTGGGAGACCCACTTGTCAGCCAACCTAGCCAGCTTAAAGGGGTCCAAAATGTTCTGGTCAGCCACATACTGACGCAGCTCTGGTGAACAGGCTTCAGAGAAATGCTCAAAAAACAAGAGGTGGGACAATTCAACAAAAGTCTTAACCTTGTATCCATCGATCCACCCCATCATGTTCATGTGCGCAGCACTCACCCAGTCGACCCAAGACATATTCTCCTTTTTCTTAAAATCCCTGAACCTTCTAAGGTATTGGGTAGGTGTCTTGCCGAACTTGGCAATCAAAGCAGACTTCATACACTCGTACTGACCCCTTTCTTCCACACTCAGCTTCAGAATACAGTCATACCCGGTTTGAGGCACTCTGCTTAACAAACACTTCGCCCAATCTCTTTTATCCACATCATGAATCTCACAAGCCATTTCAAATGCTTCAATCCATTGGAGGATATCCGAACCCTCCACAAATACACCAACCAAATCTTTCATAAACTTGGTGGCTGGGGACCTGACACTCTCACTGGATCTAGCTGAAGTCTCCACTCTAGCTTTCTCTAGCTGGATCCTCTGACATTCAGTGTCCTGGCTCTTGAGTTCAAGGTCCTTATTTTTGAGTTCAAGATCCCTATTCTTGAGCTCCACCTGTTGAGCCAACTCCTCTTTCTTAAGCTCAGCATCTATTTCCAACTTGCGGTATTCAAAGGCCAATTTCATCCTTAATAACTCAAGTTCTAAGGAATTGCTGGAGTTTGGAACAGAGGCAGCAGGAATGGCGGCATTCCCAGAAACAGATTCAGCTGAAACCCCAGGGGCAGAGTCCTCATTGGTTGCATTCCCCCCCTCATCAAGAGTTTCACTATCAGTCTGGTAGTCCACCAGGGCAGCTATCAGCTCCGCCCTAGACTTATCCACAAAGTCTAACTCCCTGGCTTCACAAGCACTCTGGAGAGCCTCCAAGCTCATCCGAGTTAATTTGCCATTCGCAATAGACTCCATTGTTTGTAATGCAGTTACCTTGTACACAACTAAACCTTAATTCAATAAAGGGCAAATATCCTTTGTAAGTGGCACGGTTATACACTGATTCTTAAAACCATAAGCATCCCACCGCTGCCACCAGTGTGAGAGAACG
The DNA here is from genome assembly GCF_040938575.1 of Ambystoma mexicanum. NCBI lineage: Eukaryota > Metazoa > Chordata > Amphibia > Caudata > Ambystomatidae > Ambystoma > Ambystoma mexicanum. Next base: position 246,731,537 of record NC_090926.1, on the reverse strand, counting down.
GACCTCAACGACTGGTGGGGGGTGTCTGTACTTCCGCTCCCTATATGGTGGAGGAGAGGCACAGGAGACCCCAGCCAAGATTCTCTATTCGGTAGCAATGGTCGAGCAATCAAGGCCTAGCTTCTCAGGAGGTGATGCAGGCTGGTTCTTAAGTACAGTGTATCCCCAAGCCCCCACAAAGGAATATCCACACTCTGTATTGGTTAGAACACAGTCTTTATATAATCAAAAGTTAAGGTTATGTACATTTATCATGATAACTCACTTTGTACTCTGGCAAAATCTACAATGACAAATATTTACAATCCTAAAGTGGTACCACCCTAGATCTCATTGAAGTGCATGAACAATACTGTACAATATCACACAGACCAATAGAGTGAAACCAGCAATAGAGAGAGGAGAGAAAATAAGATGGTTGAGCAATAGGCAGAATACTGGCCCCTACCACTGGGCACAGTTCTGTGTGGAGATCCCCCCACCTGGGCAACCTGTAAAGAAAGATATAGCACAAGCCCAGTCCATATATTGCTCTGCAAGTCTTAGTCTCTCCTATAATGTTTTTACCCCCCCAATGTACCTGGTGGAGTCGAGTTCCTCGAAGAGGCGTCGACAAACGTCGAGGGACTCGCTGTTCGTCGACGGGGAATCGACGGCCCTTCTTGAATGCCTTCCCTTTCAAGCGGGAGGCACGGGGCGTCGAACGTCCGTCGACAAACTGGGTAAAACGATGTCGAAGAGGTGGCAGCTTCGTCCGAGCGGTGCTCGTCGGCGTCGAGACGTCGGCGTCCTGCAAGGCGGAGGTGTGCGGGGCACCTCGATGACAATAGTTCTGGACCGCAAAGATTGTAGAGACGGAAACCCAGCAAGGGCGTCGAATCGTCCAAGTCTTTGAGGTCATTGGGTGGCGGGAAACCCACCGGCAGGTTTCTCCTCGGCGCGTTGGTCGTCCTCGACTTTCTCCGGCAGGATAAGCGGTCGACGAAGCGGTCGAGAGAGTCCTTCGATTGAATGTTCTTAGGCAAAGGAGCGGACGGCTCCGGTCGTCGGCGGCACGGCGTCAAGTGGTTCCCACGGCTGGGCAACACAACTTCGACGGGCCTCCAGCGGTTTCACAAACCTGCAAACCCTGGTCGACGGCAATGGACTTCGACGGCGTCGATGTCCGGGTGCTTCACTTCGATCTCCTCAGCGGTCCCGTCTCGGGTCGACAACCTTTCGGGGGTCTGTCTTCCAGGGCGCTTCGGCGAAGATGGAGCGATGCTCGATGGTCCCTCGGAGCACGGGAAGAGGGCGCCTTACCAGGTCCTCTCTCGGGTCAGCCCTCGACGAATTCGTCAGCCTTCGGATCGGTCGAAGCAAATGCCACAGCAAGTCTTCTTCTTCCAGCTGGACGTCGAGGATCAGCAGTTCCAGTTACTCGTAGAGTGGAGACTCAGCTCCCTGGCTGCTTCAGGAGCACAATGGTCGCTTCTCAACCAAAGGTCCCTTCTGAACACTGAACACTTTTCCAGTGGTGAGAGGTCCCCAGATATACTATCCTCTCTCTCATCCACGCTGCTGGCACACACTCAGCAGCCAATCATACTGCAGGGCATTCATGCAGTCAGTCAGCCAATCAGGTACACAGTGCATTCAGGCCACACTCCTCCCTTTCAGACACTCACAACAAGGAATGTGGATTGGGACAAGTACCCAGCCATTCAACACTACACACTGCATTCAGGCCAGTTTCGGGCAGGGTTGTCTCGGTCTTTGTCTCTCATGCCAGAAACCAGACAACCACAACAAGAAGTGTATATTGGTCACACACCCCATTCACCCAGGTCCCACCCACAGGAGGTACCCACAACATACAGTCACTGGGAAGGCTCCAGTCAGTCTAGCTGGGCCTTCACAACAATACCATACATGGAACTTCCACCCAACAGCCAGTCAGGGGGAAGGGACAGAGACAGGGCTTCCCAGGACTTTGGGAAAACAAGATAACAGGCAATAGAAAGCAAGAGGCCACAGGGGCCATCTTGTTTCCTATCGGGAATCAACAGATCCCAATGGCAGGGTCTGGGTATCCCAAAATGGAGGACACCCGGAGCACCTGTCAATTTCAGCACGGAGCTGCCACCAGCCCATACCCTGCTCTGGGGCCACCCACAGGTGCCCAAAAACATACACTAGGGGCACAGGGTTGTACCCCTACCCATGGGTGCCATAAGGGTATCCCATGGGTCTGTTCACCAAACCAAAAGAGAGAGCTGCACTGCCAGGAGTCCCACATGGACTCCGGGGCAGAAAACATAACAGAACACACGGTAAAAACAGAAAAAGGACAAGGATTCAGAGGCCCTGTCCCTCAGATGCATTTCCAGCATCACACCCACTCCATTGACCTTTTCCAAGAGTTCAGAAAGGAATTATTTCGAGGTTTTTTCTCTTTTTTCCAGTAGGATAATGCATTTTCAGATTTCAGGTGAAAGGTTTTTCTTTCAGGCCTTTATAAACCCACCATAACTTTACTGGTGTTTTGTATACATGTCCCAATGCTCCAACCACAAGGCTGTCAACATTATATTGCACTGGTGATCTCTAAGAAGTGTAAAACCAGGTATGTAGTTGACTTGCCAGCCTTGCAAAATGTCTGTATTGGGTTGATTATGCTAATATATCAGACAAAGACAATTTCCTGGAGAAAAAGGTTTGCGTTTGGGCTAATTTGCACATCCACAATGCCTTGCTAACTTGGCTCAGAACTGGAGATGACCTTACAGCGAGGGCTACAATGTGGCGTTGAGTAATGTGTGACTTCATTCAAATGCACTATCCTACTTTCACATTTCAGGTTAAAGTTTTTTTTTCCCAAGCCTTTTTAAACACACCATAACTTTATTGATTGTTTTTTCCGAAAGACAGCAGATATGTCTGAATGATACTACCAAGCTAGGAATCAGATCTCTAGAGCAACCATACAGTCTATGAGATGGCAATATAAAAAGCACGAATTCCACAAACACATCAGCATATTCATGGTAATTCATGAGCACAGAGGCCAGGGATGCCATTGCTACAGGACAGTACAAAAGGTAGGATGTCAATATTTAGCAAGTAGATCAATTAATTTACGGATGTTGGCAATGCAGCCACTTTATCCTCAATATCACTAGATATAGTTATACTGCTGTCAAATAAAAAGGCAACATTTTAGAATAGGGTCATAACAATACGTAAAGTGGCTTGGTCTGTGGAGCACCCGAATAAGTGGGAGGGCCATCTACATCAAGGATGATGTTCTCCTGGCTCTTATTGTACATAGGTATCTGCAGGGCCATGTTCTAAGTCCTCCGGATTGAAAAACAAGGTGCTAAAGACAGGTGTTGCACAGTAATGCCCTTCCTGCCACCCTTTTTCTGACCTGCTGGATTTTCTTAATGTTTGCAGGCAGAGTGGGGGCACAGACCGGGGTGCATTTTCCCACTGTGCATTCCCACTCCACCTGCAACAATATTTGTTTTAACGCCAGCATGTCATTTTCATTCAAGGTGAAACCGTATTGCACAAAAGTAGAAACAGGGCAGGTCACCTATTTACAATTTCCAGATAGGGGATAATGACCTGCTGTTCCTTTGTGTCCAGGAAATGTCGTAATATATGTTGTGAATGCTCCAGAATCCGGAACATCAGATACATATCTATTCATTTCAGCAGACCAATGCACTAATGACCTAATGATGAGCAACCAAGAGGTGTCCTTCTTCTCTTGCACTTGAATACAAGAACAAGTAGGGGAATTTGCATCACGTGCTCACCAAGACACAAACGTGGTCCTGCAAATGTTTTTCAAAGTGGCCTCATATACACCATGTGAGCAAGCCCAAAACCACTAAGTAAGGCTTAGATATTCACTGCCCAAGAAAATGTGGAAACATGGGTCAAAATAGTGAATTAACTTTAAAACATATTTGTCCGTATGGATTACAATGTAATTAAACAGAACAAAAAGCAGTCATAACCCATTTATTAAGATTGAGGAATATCATTCAGGAGGCTTTATATGAAACTCGCACACGAGGAAGGGCACTCAGCCAATCAGTTGGCTGCAACAGCAGGTGAGAATACACATTCCCCGCCCTCTGTCGCAGCCACCCGAGGCCCTTCCCCGGGTGGCATCATTTATTTTGTTGCCTCTCCCTGTTGCCTTCACACCCCACCATCCACCAAAAAAACCCTGACCCCCTTTCCCCCCGCTACCGCCATCCCCACTAACCTGTGGGACCGGAGCTTTGTGCTCCAGTCCTGGCACTCCTCTCGTCTCCTGGCTGCCATAGACATGGAAAAGAGACTTAGGGCCTCATTAGGACCCTGGCGCTCCCGTAATGAAAGGTGCCTGTACGGGACTGGCACAGTTCATTACGGGATGCCTATTACAAGGCCTGCTAGCGGGTCCCGCTTCTCACGTCTGGTCTGACAAAGCTTCCCATCATTATCACGCCACCACAAAACTTCCTTCAGTGTATATGCCCACACTGACCCGGCAAACAGCCTCTGTTCAGGAGTCGCTTCATCTGAAAAACTGCAGTTGCACCATCAAAAGATATTTTAGGTACGGGACCTGCAATCCTCCAGAGCTGTATGGGACTTTCAATGCTTTAGAGCCCCTCTTCGATGTCCCCTCATCCAAAGTATGTCTCTTAAGCGCGTGTTTAGTTTACTGAATATGGCCGACGTGATGTTATATGGCACATTAGTACCCAGTGCGGGACAATGAGATTGTAACATGCAATCTCAATGGCCCTCTCCGGGGCATTACCCGACCAGGAATCCCTCTCCCCACAATGTTCCTTCCTTCCCCGGTGGGGGGTTGTGTCAGCCACTCAGCCGATGAGGAAGCTCGGAACGGGGTAATCCCCGCTCTGAGCAACCACACAGCTGCAGGCTGCCATCTTCCCCCACTGGAGATCAAGGTAAGTGTTGTTCCCTCCTTCCCCCTCCCCCCAATCCAAAGAATTCCTCCCCGCCCTCCCAACCCCACTTACCTTCTTTTCTGTCCATGTCATGAGCGGACAGGCTCGAAACACTTCTGTTCCCAGCGATTCCGCTCCGATGCACGCCACAGGCCATCATTGAAAGGAAGAAGGGACTACACGTAGTCCCTTCTCCCTTTCCATGGTGCCCATTTTGTTTGTTTACTATTTGTCATACATTTTCAATGGCCGCCATGGAAAGGGGAAATTTACCTATTTTTCCCTTCCCCGGCGGGCACTTTTTTACATTTTTTTTTCTGTTCTGAAACGTCAGAGCGTTTTGGAACAGAAAAAAAATGCTATTAGTAGCCTGGTCTTATGGGCCGGGGTACTAATAGCAATAGTCCCCTCGCAGGGGGCTATTACCACTTCAGGTAATGCCCCAGGGCCTTTGTTTCACTCGGGCCTGTAACTATGGGCACTGGGGCATTACCTGAAGTGGTAATTCCCCCCATGCTCGGGGCCTATTGCTTAGTTGGGAAAAAATTACAATAATCTTGGGAGGACTATCATTTTGATCATGGCTGCCCTACCCATCGAGAGCAGCGATTTCTTCCAAAACTCAGCAAAAATGTCCACTCCATTTATATCACGAAGTGTGTTATCATGATATGTGTTAATGAAGTCACAACGAATCATAATGCCGAGATATATGTATGTATTTCTCTGAAAGGCACAGGAAACCCCACTCTCTGGAAGACGGTATTAGCAACAGACACTAGTCTCGGAAAGAACATCCAGAGGATACAGTTGGAAATTCTCGTATTAAGGATTTTATTAAACCTAATACATTTATTATTGTGTGAGTTTAATCACAATTTTATTTTGCACTCAAACAATTATTTATTTAACATAGCAGCACAAGTGTTTAAAAACACATCATAATTCCATAAAATTCATACTCTTGAATCATTCACACATTTATCCTCAGCCATACAACATACATCTGCCCACTCATACACAACATCAATAAGTACAAGGTAAAAACACATAAGAAATATCACAATTCATTCACAATCCAATTATTGTACAAAAATTATTATATTTTGTGAAAAACAACAAACAGCATGACCACAGTGATTCTTGTGGGTGGTCAGCAGTTCGGATAGGCGAAGAATGGAAGATCTTCACAAATAGCCCTATCCACAATTTCTCTATATATGTATGTGACAGGTTCTCACGGAAGTGGGAGACACAGCAAATCAACACGCGGGGTCTGTGCGAGAGCTGCTATTTGAAAAAACACAGGTCTTACTTTTATTAATCCGAATACCAGATAGCCAGCCTAACATATATAGTATTTCAATCAGAATCGGTACGTTTTGTGTCGACTCTCTGCCATAATGTAGCATGTCATCAGCATGTAGCAACATTTGTTGAGTCCTATAAAATTATGCTTGCTCCCATCATGTCCCCACAGAGCATTCATGCCAACGGCTCCAAAGCAAATGGAAAGAAGATAGGGCATAGCGGGCAGCCCTGCCTCAGGTTTTCTCAGCTTTCCAACCGTCAGAAACCAGCTCATCCATCTTCACTCTTGCAAGGACATCTGTGTATAACAGTTTAATCCAGCTTACTATTGTAGGACCCAAGTTGAATTTACTCAGCGTGCCCCGCATCCATTCCCAGTTCACCAAATCGAATGCCTCTGCAAATCCAACGAGACCATTGCAAAAGGCAAAGGCAGTTCCCATGTCTGAGCAATGACATGGTGCGGACATCGTAGATTGTGCGATGTGTTCTTCCCGGGCATAAATCCAGCCTGGTCCAGATGTACCAAACCTGTCACTACTCCCTGTAGCCTATTTGCGATGAAGGCGCTGAGGATCTTAACATCTGTGTTCAGCCTCGATAAGGGTCAGTAGGAACCCATCCTTTTGGGATCCTTACCAGGTTTGGGAATCAGGACTATCATCGCCTCACTCATTGATTGGGGTAACACTCCACCCTCCAGGCCAGGTTGAAATACCCTCAATAACCTGACCCCAAGTCCAGCAATTTACTCCTTAAAAGATTCTGACGGAAGGCCATCCATTCCTGGTGTCTTTTCATATAAGAGGCCTAGTTCAAGTCCCTCTATTTCCTGTATAGAGATAGGCTCATACAGTAAGCAGCCTGTGCAAGGGTAAGCCTGCGCATATCAATCAAACCTAGTTTGTTATCCACCTTTGCTCCATTTGTTGGCGTACCGTCAGTGTACAGCTTGCCATAGTAATCAGCAAAGACTTTATTAATAGCTTCTTGTTCATTCCCTTCCTTCCCTTCCTGATCATGTATCGGCATAATCACTGTGCTGGGGCATTCACTCCTGACCACCCATGCCAAATCGCCTTGTCCCCCTACCCATGCAGGATTCTCATAATCATGGTTCCCTAAAGCTTCCCAGTCTTCCAATAATTTCCTCCTCAACATTCTCAATTCCTGTGGCCTACCTACTGGGCCTCCCGCTCCATTGTCATTCAAATGTCTCTTTGTGTTATCTCAAGCATTCCCTTCAAGGTATTTCTCACGCCACATGTAGTAGACAGGCAGATGCCCTGAATCACTACTTTGAATGCATCCCAATGCACAGTAGCATATCCAACTGATCCCTTGTTAATCTCAAGGTATCCATCTATCTTTTTACTCAGCATATCCCTGTACACAGCATCCCTCAACCCATCCATTCTAAATCTCCACAACGGAATTCTCGACCTACCTCTTCGAAGCTGTATCCATATGAGCAGGGTGGTGTGATCTGAAATCATTCCACCCATATAGACTATCCCACTACAGATATGTAGGTGTTCCCAACCGATAATAAAATGGTCTATCCTGGTACAATGATACATGGTTCAATTAAAACTAGTAGGTGCACTTAGTTGGGTTTGTGGCCCACCAAACATCAAATGAGTGCAAGTTATCGAGGCAACCACTCAATGCATGCGCCGCCCTAGATTTGTCCCTTTGTGAAACCAACCTGTCCATATCTGGGTTGAGCGTACAGTTGGAGTCGTGAATCCAAATCGAAGTAGCCTGTATATACCCCATGCAGTTATCCATCAGCACCAGGAAGAACTTGCTAGAGACTATGGTTGGTGCATAGGAATTAATAAGGCACACCTTCCTTCATTTGAAGGTGCTCAGCACAATTACATAGTAGGCCTTTAGTGCCAATATGGACCCTAAAGGTAGAGAACCGGATTCCATCTGCTATCCAGGTCAACACACCTCTACCATATGCTAAATAAGAGGACCCATAACCTGCATACCCCACTTCTTGAGCAACATACTAGGTTACTAAATCTGTCCGGCAGGAGGTTTGTCTCCCGGATGAATGTTATATCAATATCACGTTTCCTCAAGTAACCCCGATCCCTACATTATTTCACAAATGTGTTCATGCAACGCACATTCCAAACATACATTTAACTAGCGTTGATTATATTAACTCAACAGGGCCAACTGTCCAACCTGCACCAATCCAGTTTCCCCCTTTCCTAACAGTGCCAATAATCTTTCTTCTAATACCTATCACAAAGAATGCATTCTTGGCACAACCACCCTACCCCCCACAATATCCCAATCTCCGACTCCCTTGCAACACAAACCGTTACAAAAACGGTATAACAAGGACCCAAACCCTACATTCTCGATGGCTGACCACCATCCAAGAAGCCCAAAGCAACTCTGCTCACATGTACTACCCGTACTATCCGGCAAGCTCTGGAAACCAGTTATGCCCACCAGTAGACAAGCGGGCACCAATTGTCCTGCTTCCAGCAACCACCAATAGGTGTAAGTAGTACTGAGGGAATGTGGCTAGCCCAACACCATTTGACTCTTCATCAATTTTAAATACTGGCCCCCATCCATATGTTCCATGGTGCCAACAGCATCGAAGTCCAATGACCAAGGAGAATAATAGGGCCGAGTCCATACCCCGCAGCTGCTCAGTGTACCAGATGTTTAACCAGAGGCAGCCCAGAGTCCACTTCAGGGTTGTCCGCTTCATCATGACAATCCCTTGCATGGAACAGGTGCATCTCTGTATCAGTTTTGGGGCGTTTTCTTCACCAGCTCCCTCCTAGCCATCAAACGGACTGATATAGATTCCTTGCATCTGGTGTATAAACAAATATGGACTTGCTTTTATGCAGTATTTTGGGACTTGCCAGGAACCGCAACAAACATCAAGTCTGTGCAGGGGTGTTGGTGTTGCTAGGTTTGGAAAAGATCCAGAGCTACTCTAATGTCAGCACTGCCAGGATTCGGGGCTTGCTAGCCTTTTGGTTGTAGCCCCTGAGCTTCTATCTGGGGCTACAACCAAAAGACCCTTGGCTATAGCCCCCCCCCCACTCAGGCACCCCCTAGCAACGCCTCTGGGTCTGCGTCCTCCTCAGAGAAGACTTCACCCTGTCAAATGCTCTATGTTGTGCCTGAACCTACCATGTGTAGTCTAGGAAGATCACAAGCGGCTCATTACCTCTATAAATTTGACCACCCTCCCATGAGTGCCTTAGTTTCAGTTCTTTATCTTTCAAAATATTGATAATGACCAATCAGATAGGCGGACCTGGTGGAGGTCTCTTAGCCAGGACATGATGCGCCCTGTTCACTACAAAGCCTTGTGACAAGTTACAAGGGGCAACAGATTGTAACAATAGATTTTCAACATAGTTTGTGGCATAGTCTCCCTCTTTGCTTTATGGTAGTCCAGCATTGCAGATGTTGTTCTGCCTTGCCCCGCTTCTTCCACGTTGCCCTCCAGATACATGGTACGGTCTTTGCAGGTGTTTCATTTGATCTCTGAGTGTAGTGGACACAACATTAATATCAGCGATACTTAGGCCGTGATCCACTTTGACCTGAATTTACAGGGTGTTTGTCCTCCCACCCGCCATTATCTAGCATCTCCAAGGATTTAATCGCCTATCTCAGGAAGGTGAGGGCAAGACGCCATTCCGGTGAAGCTGCATCCTCTGCAAAGCAGTCCCAGACCTGTTCCAGCAGCAAGCGTGCAGGCCGAAATATCCAACTCAGGCAGGGTACCGGCTCCCCTCACAGAAGTCCAGCCTCACCTTCAATGGCCGAGTCTCGTGGCCATTCGATCCCCTCACATCAGACACATCAGAGCATCTATCTCACCTGTGGTGCATGGAGGGAGATGGCTGTTTCCAATAGCAGTCCAAACGGCTTCTGCCATGCTCCATGTTCCGGGGGAGGCCTTCTGTCAGGATCCCACTTTGGCCAAATCAAATTCCTCCCAGCAATCTCCGAAGGCCGTGTCCTCGCATCCTTTTCGTTGCTCATGCTAGAGTGGCCATCTTGGATTTGACGCCACTCTGATCACCACCAAATGAATGGAGATCCTCCTGTCCAAGGCGCTTAACCCCGCAGAGCAAGGGGCACTTGTCATGTACTTCATCTCCCGGTCCTCTGCATTGGTTTGTCCATTCAGCCAGGCATCCATAGTCGAATGGATCCGTGTGTGGGAGCGGATCAGTAGCAGGATTTGTGAGTCGATGGAGGAACTGAGTACAGTCACATCTGTTGGCTCTGTATCCCTAGCAACGCCCCACCCTTCTTGTATCTTTAATCTCTTCCCCCTATTGATTTTCTTCTTCCTCCATAGATTGCAGTTGGTGGGGGCTGAATACACCAATTTTCAGATAAGCATCAGCACACTGAGACCACTACAGTGGCAATTTGGTGCAATGTTAACATTTCATAATAAAAAGGTTTTACAGATATTGATTATGCTCCAACATGTACCAAAATGAAGCCAGCCTTCGGTTACGATACAAGAATTTGTGATTGAGTGTTATGGCAAAGCGTCCGGCAAGTAAGGAAGAGGATCTAGTTGGCTCCCCGATAAAAACCTGCAGCACAATAGAGTACCATGCCTGATAACCCCAACACATATGCTTCTGTATGCCCTCCTTGCCAGGAAAGGATGGTGAAACCTAAATACACTATCTGATAAGATATTTATCTAAGGAAATAGTTTGTAATTATATTTCATTCTATGTGGGTTCGTCCCTATTCCGGTCTACCAAGATTATTTCCTATCCCTGTCTAGCTAGCGCCTTTAAGATGCTAATTTGCTCCCTTCTCCCTCTTTTTCCTTGCGTTCTGCAATTGACTAATCTAATTCCCAATGATGAAAAGCTTCTCCTTTCGCACCGGATTGACTGGCTAGTTTCTCACCAGCTTCTGCTTTCATTTTCTAATATTTCTGAGTTTCCACCTCTACTTTGTTTTTCGCACTGTTCTACTTTTCATGCTGTCTTCCTATACACATCTATCTTTTCACTTTGTTGGCCCCATAATATTCCTTACAGTTGTTTTTTTTGGCAGTCTGTAGTTTTCTTCTGTCCTGTTTTTCGCTCCTCTTACTGTCTTCTGGTCTTTTCTCCCGTTTCAGGTCGTTTCTTATTTTCCCACCATTTTGTGCCATTTGTTTGTGGAAGACAGGATGTGTTTTTTCTTGGTTACTTTCCAAGGGAGAGATGCTTATTGCTGCACGTGCTTGCTCTACCAGGACCTTTGCCAGGTCCTCCTGCTTAGTAAATATCACAGCCATCCCCAGTCATTTTCTTTTATTAATACCTCTGTAGACCTTTGTAATCAGCAATGTATAAACAAACTTTAAAGTACTTCTGTCTAAGATTCTGTCATGTCTCCATTTGTTTTTTAATAGTTAGTGTATATGTACATTATTTGCCCCTTGCACTGGAACTGTGCTGGGCTCGTTGTCTTTTATGTTTTCTCCCCGTGTTCCTTCCTTCTCATTGGGAGTTGTTTCTGTAACGTATGGTTTCCCTGCTGTTCATGCCCCCCCCCGCCCTTTTTGTTTCTGTGGTTTATTATGTCTTCCCCTCCCATGTCGCTGTATATGTGTCTAGGAGTAAGTCATGTAAAGATCGTGAACTTTGGTTGAGTGGAAGTTTCTCCACCGGTAGGTTCCACCCAGGACTGTTGGGCCAGTTACCTCGGTGGTGGTCACCGGTGGGTCCCTATATTTAGCTAGCCTTAAGATAGGTTGTTCCTGATTTTAAAAAAAAAGATGTATCTAGAACTTAGCCGAACCCCTATACTTGATGGAGCCTGCAGAAGGGGATGTAGAAAAATGTTTGTGTATGTTCCGCCCCCTAGACCCACGTTGGTTCTTGAATGGCAAGTCGGAAGAGGGTGACGTGCTGTGCATGACTTGCTGTTTGTAGTGCCGATGTTGTGAGCAGTGAAGTTCCTTTGGAGAGTGAGCCCGAGGGGGCTTGTGTGGTGTTATGCCCGTGTGTTCCCAGGTCAGGACATATTTGCACTGAGACATCAGCTTGGCTGTCAGGGTACTTCCATCCTGCTAAGGGGACGTTTGAGGCATTTGGGTCTTCCGGGCTCTACTAGTAAGAGGACTGTTGATAATATTGACTGTTAGGCGCCAAAGTGAATGCTTGTCCTCTGTTATGTATTTGTGTTGGTAAATAGGGGCGGTATGCGGTATCTGAGTCGCTCATCTTTCCCGCCTGCATTTCAGTGTCTGAGAGTTGGACGTCGGTCAGAGTGAGTAATGGCATGTGTGGAACACTAGGTTTATTGAAAGTTTCCTTAACTCTGGGTACCAGCAAGGTCCGTTGGGGAAGTTACCTCGGTGGTGGGCAGTGGTGGGCTTGCATACTTATTTAGGCTATACCAAATTAGTAAAGGACTTCCCTGGAATGTACCGGAACTGCTGTCTATTCTTTGGAATGCGCATAGTATAGTTTTCTTTCTGCCTCTCCACACTTGAGTTATTTATCCGCAGGTACTGTTATGCCAGTTACTGTTTTTATATTTTCTGTAATGTATTAGCTACTGCAGTACTTACACTTCCCCCCTGTTGCAAATGTGTGTTTGTTTGCCTCTTTGTTACTTTCCCTTCATCTGACCATATTTGTCCTAGATCTAATATGGCGGCTTTCACTGTGTGCATGTGTTGTTGGTAATGGCAGGTTTATTTTCTCTGTTGTTGGGAGTGGGCCCAAGCACCAGTAGCTGTTTGAAAATAACCTTTAGCCCATTTCCGGACTCTGACAGATGCCCCTACTCTCTTGACTAGTAGGGGATATAATCTTGCTCTCTAAAATCTCATGTCGCTCTTTCCCTGGTCATCCTTGCCCCCTTTCCACCACTTTCCGTTTCTCATTCAGTGTGCTTTTTGGCTGTGTCCCAGACTCCCAAAGCTTTACACAGGAAACTTCTCGGGTGCCTCTATCTTTCACACAGCTGTGCAGCCTGCATGCCACTGTGTACCATCGCCTGAACTTCGGGTCCCTACATATCAGAGCATGTGCTGCCGGTGAGTGTTCACGAAAGAAACCTAACTTCGGACTGACAGAACATTAATTGCATCACAGTAAGCCCCAGAACCTGGGCAGAGGTCTGTGCAGGTGGGAAATAACACCCACAGGAAGGGAGGGCCACATGTGCAAGCAGTTCTGCCCCACACTAGTGCTCCGCTGGCACTGTAACTTTCTTTGGAATTATCTCAGCCTTTTCCTTGTCTTATTCTAGACTCTGCTCAAAGCGGGGTTTGTTGGCACATCAGAGACTAACCAACAACTACCAGGGTAGGGTGAAGTCGCGAAGGACACTTGGGAGAGGACGCAGAACCAAGATGGCCTTGGAAATGTTTTTTAAAGTGGAGGCATATTACACTGTGTGAGAAGGCCCAAGCCGACTAAGAAGTGTTCGGGGGTTCTCTGCCCAAGGACATTCTGAAAAATGGGTCCACATAGTGCATTTTAAAGCACATTTGTCCCTGGATATGGATTTAAAAGTACTTAAACACAACAGAAAAACAGACATAAGCATTTGTAATGATTTAGGAATGATATACTGGAGGATTAATAACAAATTATTTCCTTCAAAGGGATGTGGGAGATATGGGACGATAGAAGGAAGGGGCCCAGATGACTGGGAGGGAGGCTAAGAGGATCAGAAACCAGGGTAAACCCATAAGAGGCCCATGGTGTAGAGGCCCACCGGGAAATCTTAAGTCCCCTGTAGGCCAGCCCACCACTGACATATACTGCTCACCACAGTGGAACAGATCCAGAAGGTCCCCTCCAAAAAAGGGGGAGCAAATTATGTCGCCCACCACACATAGCAGAATGGTGCCCACCTACAATACCTCTGAAGCTCCGGGCTGAAATAAACTCCTCGGTGGCAGAAATATATTAACAGCCAAGACAGGAAATATTTTCTCACTCTGTTTACAAATAATAATCCTCATTGTACATATGTGTTATGTGTTAGTGCCAGAAAGAGGGGTGTCATTAATTGTGAACACTGCAATACTTTCTTGTCAAAAGGTACTCATGTAGGCCGCCTGGGAGCAATGTACGCCTATATCATGCATGCTTGACATGTGCCTGACTCAGCCTCAAGCCTCCTGGGCTACTTGAGACTGCTGCCTCTTATATCGAAGCATGATGGATGGAAGGTTCTGGATAAATCATGTGCTCTGGCTTTGCTCTGGGCAACCCTCCAAACCATTGGTATTATTTGTATTTATTTATTTTTTTAATTTATAAAGCGCACTAGTAGCCCAGAGGCATCGAGGCACTGTTACATGCAAGTGTCTTAGTTACATGGACAATCTACTGCTCAGTGTTACAATGAGCGTAACACATTACGATGCAGGAGTAAATGGTTACAGTAGTGTGGTTACAGGAGGCAGATACAGTTGCATACAGCGCAAATGAAAGCTACGCGGTGGGCGGGGGGCCCGTTCATACAAACAGCAGAGTTTTCATAGCTTTATGGAATGCTAGGTGTGAATCTATGTCTCTGAGGTGAGGTGGTAATGAGTTCCAATGGGTCGCAGCAATGAACGGGAAGCTGGAGCCTCCAGCACGAACCCTAAGTGTCTTGGGAACTGTGAATCGGTTGGTAAATGCAGTTCTGGTGGTTTTAGCTGTGAGTGGTTGGGTGATTCTCTGTGATAGGTACAGGGGGGCAGTATTGTGGATTCATTTGTGTGTGAGGGCAAGTGTTTTAAAGATGATGCACTCTTTAATGGGAAGCCAGTGAGCTTGTTTCCTGGCCACTGAAATGTTGTCCCTTTTGGGGATACCAATGGCAGCCCTGAGGGCATTATTTTGGACAGTCTGGGGTTTATTGATATTTTTGCAGAGTTGCCTGCTAGGAGGGCATTACAATAATCAAGTCGAGACCTGATTATAGCTCTAGCTATGGTGAGGCAGTTGTGCTCAGAGAGGAAGGCTCTTGATGCATTGAGCAGCTTAGAGCGGTAAGCCACTGAGAACGCTATGGCGCTGACCTGTCTGGTCCTTGAGAGGTTGGAATCTAGGTAGACTCCCAAGGTTTTGACAGCTCGGGGGACTAAGATTTGAGTGTTGTCATTCGTGAATGCGCTGTACTGGTGTGAAAACAAAATCAAAATATTGAGGCTGAGTACCCCAGAAGGAAACACACTGAACACGGGTTACAAAGGAATATACAAAGTACTTTATTTTATACTGAATCCAGTTCCTAAAAACAGAGCAAAAATCAGATATTTATCGGCCCTCAGTGCAACACAAACTCCAGTGTGGTTCAATGTGTTCAGTGAGAGACGCTGTACATTAGAATGCATTGGTTTTTTATACTTTTTGTGAGCATGATGTCCAGCCCCACTTAGGGTTAATATTCCACTAATACATCACCGATCTAGTGTTCATGCCAGGCTCGCACATCCGCATATAACTGGTTTGCTTTTAATACATATATCAACAAGCCTATACAGCAACTGTGTATTCTGGGATTTTCCATGTAGGCCTTCTTAAACATTAATACAATGTAGTTAAACAAGTGCTCTACGTTCAGTATTTGGATACATTGTTTTTATCGTATGCTTGTGAATTAGTTTCATTGCACGAATAATCCTTTACACACAGGTCAACGAAGGACAAGGTCTCAGTTCACGACCTCAACAAGTGGCTTCGAGGCAAGTTACATATTAGCTACATACAGAGGTCAAGACGGTCAAGACGGCCATGTTGTAGTTGGAATGACATCGTCCACCATTTTAACTCACAGGGTGACTTTACAAAGCGAACCTAAAATGGCAGATTGATCTAAAATGGCGGCTTACATTGATTCTAAGGTCAGGACCTTGCAACATGGATTCCTTCGCAAGCGACTTGTGAGCAACTTGGCGTAGGCCAATATACATATATTTATTGCGATGGGAGGCAGGCACGATATAATTTCTCATTTGACAAACCCTCCTTTTGGCCTATGCCAAGTGCTAAAACTACTTTGGATCTCCTTGCAAATAACTCAATGCATCATCGTCCATGCACCCTGAATCGCTGGCGGAAATATCTATTGCCATTAGGTCACTTGCTAAAATTTCTTTCAACACATATTCTTTGGGAGTTTTATCTGGGCCATACACTTTATGTCCTATCGTACCTATCGCTTGTGTGCAACATCCCCCTACCATCAAATATATACTAGGTAGACACTGAACACAGCAACAAAGAAACAACAAGATTCCCAAAATAATCAACAAGACCGAAAGGACCTTCCAACCCCAAAATCGCAAAAAGTCCCAGAACCAAGCGCTAAGATCCCAATTTCCCTCGGGAACATGCACTTCTGAACTAAGGACGTGCAGATTCTGTATTGCCTTGAAGGTGGTTGGGGAGGAATCTGGTACGAAAACACAGCAAGCGGACCCCACTAATTTACACACTCCACCACGTTCAGCCAGAATGATATCTAATGCCATCCGGTTTTGAAGTGCTACTGATCTTATCGCCTTCTCTTCTAACATCATATTATAGAGTATGCCCATGGTCCGGTTGATGGTTCTCTCCAGTACTCTCGCTAGTTTTCTTCTGAATTCGCTATCTGCCCCCAAAATGGCACAACTGATTTTGCTATATCTCCCAAGATTTGTGCTGGGGTGTCACCATTCTCGTCCTGCCGTGGACGAGCCTTTGAAACTTCTTTTGTACTAGCTATAAACACCCTAGGTAACAGGATCCCTAAATAACAGGTTCCCTGCCAATACCTGGGCAACCATGGGAATGCTACATTACCGCAGACAAAGTAGACAGGTTCGCCTACATACAAAGGTCTGTTTTCCCCAGTCAAATTTGCAACGTTGGCACAACCTAGAAAATCTCCCATTGACTGAGTTCCATTCCTCTGTATGCAGAAAGAAACTGAATCGGGGCTATGATTAACAGTGTAAGAAGGAGGCATGGCATCCTTATTGCCTATTGGAGCCATTTTAAAGGAAATCAAAGATTGGAAAGGACGAGACAATCTGTCAGAAGGCCTAATAGAAGCAACGTTAGGTTTACTCCTGTTTGCGAAAAGCGAGCATGCCAGGGGAGTCAAAACACGTTTATCAAAACGATTCAAATTGGTGCCATCAAAGTTCCCTGAGATGCTATCATTCCAACGGCCAAAGAACAGTGCTCTAAGCGAAGCATAGCAAGCAGTTGTCAAAGGTAAAGGATGAATATACCAACCTAACCCCTATTCCCCCGTGTTGCGGTAAATGTGAGCAGACCCAACAGTTAGACTTATTAAAAATGGCATGCGTAGCATTCATGATAAGTAGTAGAGTATTATTGTGGTACCTTTGTCTATGCTGAGAGTCCCTAGGGGACAGAGTATGCAAATGTACAAAGGGAGTAGGAACAGTAGGTATACTTTCAGTAGGTAACAAAAATTCTAAAGATTGAATTTCCTCAAGGTACCACAACCCTAAGGCAGCGACTATTATAAACCCAAATATCATTATAAAAACACAGCAATACGTTTTCGGGGCCCAAGCATTTTGTCCATTGTCCCGGTTGGTCACCCCCTCATTTACAAGTCCCGTACGAGCGGTAGCGGTAGCAGGCATTGTAGTCTTCACACGGATACCCCCAATGTTTGTTGCTGGCGACCTCCCGGTCACGCTGCTTCTTAGTCCTTCCACAACCCTAGCCAACAGAATACCCTTTCTCAAATTTGGGCAAAAACAGGCCCTCGATGATCCTCTTCTTCTTCGAATGCACAGCTGAACCGTGCCGTAAGTCTATCAGATGCACAGCAAAACCGTGCCGTAAATCTATTTTCTTGAACGCAGATTGTACCTTGCTTTTCCCGGTACTGAGTGGTCCGGAAACAATGTGTCGCCACTTCCCGTTGGAAGCAACGTATCAGAGACAAGTGAAGATGCTGAATTTGGAACAGCAGTTTCCGGATGCAAAACTTTTGGAGAGTGTGGAGACAAAATGGTGGCTTCCCCAAGCCTCACAGGCTCAGAAAGATTCTCCGACACACTCTCAGTGCTACCTACTGCTTTGGGATCGTTGGTTGCAGCATTAGCAAGGGGTTCTATTTCTTCTGTAATGTGTGGCACTGGGTGAGGAAGTTTCTTGACGTGGGATGCGTGGATCCAGTTCTTTCATCCAGAGACCCGCACCGCTGTTTGGGTGACCAACAGGACCTGGAACGGCCCACGCCAGCGAGGCGCAAGGCAGGAAGAGCGCTCAAATGCCTTGATGAGCACCCAACTCCCAGGCCGTATACTGTGACCCGGGACCTCCTATCGCACAGGTAAAGCTTCTCGTACCTGGTGATGAATCAAACACAGGTTTTTAGTCAACTGGCTGCAATAATCTGAAAGTAATACATTTTCAACATTTCTCAATGAATTGCATTTAGGAAGGTTCCAAATATTGGCAGGTCTCCCCATTACCACCTCAAATGGAGAGAGCCTGGTCTTAGTTTGAGGGGTTGTAAGCATAGATAATAACATGATCGGTAATGCGTCTGGCCATTTTAATTTGATGCCGGCACGCGTCTTAGCGAGCTTGTTCTTGATGATACCGTTGTGTCTTTCTACCAGTCCGGCACTCTGAGCATGTCTGGCCGAATGGAACCGTTTGTCAATTTGTGATGCCGCACATATCTGCAGAATTACAGCAGTGACAAAATGTGGACCATTGTCCGACCAGATAACTCTTGGTAGCCCGAACCGCGGGAAGTATTCCTTTAACATGGTTTTTGCAGTAGTCATGGCTGTAGCATCCTTAACGGGGGAAAGCCTCAACCCATTTACTAAAAGCACAGATGACCACCAGCACATATTTTTTATTGTCACATCGTTCCATTTCACATACATGCGTAGGACCATGGGCCATGATGACCATCATCATTATATACGCGTCAGGGAGTAGCCATTTCCCTCCCGCTATATCCACCCAACACCCGTCATCATCAAGTTTCCCCAAGCCTTCAGCCCACCTCTTGGATTCTTCTAACGTGGCATCAGCTTGGATATCCCGTACAGACCCAACACCCTCATCCATTTCATAAGCATTTACAGTCTCCATCAAAACATACATCTCCGTAAGGGGATTGGTAGCAGTTTGTCTAGCTATCTGATCAGCGAAAGCATTCCCTTTCCCTATTTCATCTGTAATCTTTCGATGTGCTGCACATTTCATAACTGCTAACTGAGTGGGGAGCACAAGCGCTGAGAGTAGTTGTACTATTAGGGAGCCATGTTGGATTTTGGTGCCATGTGAAGTTAGGAACCCTCTTTCTGACCAAAGTTTCCCAAAGTTGTGAACCACCCCAAAGGCATACTGACTATCAGTATATATATTTACTGCAAGCCCTTCGGAAAGTTCACAAGCTCGGGTCAATGCTATAATTTCTGCAGCCTGCGCAGAATTATGTGTGATTCTCTTAGTTTCCACAACCGTACTTAATGTAGTGATTGCATAAGCAGCTGTGGATGTACCATCCGGAAGTTTGAAGCAGGCACCATCACAAAAGTGTTCTCCTTGCGGATTATCCAAAGGAGTGTCTTTCAAATCAATTCTACCCTTTGTCTCTTGTTCGGTAGTATACAGACAGTCATGTGACTCTTCATCGCCGCAAGTAGTATCTTGGGGGAAAGGTAGGAGTTCAGCCGGATTAAGAACACAACACCTCTTAATTTGAATGTGAGGAGCAAACAAGATCAATTCATATCTTGCAACCTTGCAGAAGTGAGGTGTTGCATTTGGGTTTGGTTCAATAGAACATCTTCAGAGGGAGGCACCATCAGGGTTAGATCATGGCCTAGGACCATTCCCTCACTCTGTTTTACAGACGCAGCACCAGCGGCGACAGCTCGCAAACATCTTGGCAAAGCGCATGCTACAGGATCAAGGGCGGAAGAAAAGTAACCGCACAGCCTATTCTTCCCTCCATGTTCCTGCATTAATACAGCCAAAGCACATCCATCACATTCATGCACAAACAACACAAAGGCCTTTTCATAGTTTGGTGTGCCCAAAACTGGTGCAGAGCATAATGCAGTCTTAAGCAAGTCAAACGATTGCTGGTGTTCCACGTTCCATGGCAATGGCGAAGAAATGCCCTTCTTTGTCAAATCCAACATCGGTTTGATCACTAGTGAAAAATGTGGGATCCACAACCTACAGTAAGAAGCCAGGCTTATCAAGGCTCTAACTTCCTCTGTGTATTTGGGAGAGACATGCCATAAATGTGTTTTATTCTTTCCGGTGTCAATCTTCTTCCCTCATTTGACAGGAGATAGACTAAATAGGCGACCTCCTGGCAACAATATTGAAATTTTTTAAGCGAAGCTTTGTGACCATGCTTAGCTAGATGGATAAGCAATAACAGTCCCCTCCTTACAGGCGCTCTCAGAGTCAGCAGCTAAAAGCAAGTCATCAACATATTGAAGCAATGTACAAGTAGAAGGCAATTCAAGGGTATCAAGCTGTTCTTTCAAAGCCCTACTATAGATGCTAGGACTCTCCGTGTACCCTTGAGGTGCACGAATAAATGTGAACGAGCGTCCCCCTAAGGTGAATGCGAACAAGTATCTACTATCCTTGTGTATAGGAATACTAAAGAAAGCATTCTTTAGATCCACCACACTAAAGTAAGTAGCTGTAGCTGGAATCATGGTTAGGATTGTCGTTACATCAGGCACAATTGGAAATTGTGAAGCGACAACTTTATTAATGGCACGTAAATCAATTATGAAACGGAATGGAATTGCATTATCGCCTTTCTTGTACACTGGTAAAATCGGACTATTAGACTAACTTCCTGAAATTTCTTCAATCACCTGCGATGCACAAAATCGGAAACAATGCATTTCAAAGCTTGCTCGCCCTCAACTGAAATCTTATACTGGGGAATGTGTGGCAGCTCAGTTCCGTGTTTCAAAACTATCTTAACAGGTTCAATCTGTAAAACACCGACATCATTGTCATCAACAGCCCAGCTTTCTGGTACATTAATGAATTCTGGTGGCAAAGGTACAGTCAAAAATTGCCAGACAGAAAATTGCTGTGGTGAAATCGTCAAGCGCACTCCATCAGAAAAACAATAAATCACTGCATTTAATTCTTTTAACAGATTCAACCCCAGCAAGTTCTCTCCACAATTCGAAGTCAACAGAAATGGACAGTGGTCCATAAAGGGACCCAGAGAAATGGGTACCAGCGAAGAAACCAGACAAACAACTGGTGTGCCAGAAAACCCTACAGAAACATTGGTTTGCCCTGACAGTGGAATGTTTGGAACCTGTGAATGATCAATGGAACACTTCTGTGCTCCAGTGTCTATCAAAAACTGATGTTTCCTATTTCCCACCATCATTTCAACGTAGGGACCTTTCTGATTGACGGGAATAGGTGTAGGTTCCAAACCCTGCTTCGGGCAATCCTAATGAAACAGAATGTCATCAAAAGGAAGCTCTTCAGATAAATTTGCAGCAGAAGGATGATCAAATATGTTCCTGGTGTCCACACTCGAAATCTGATTGTCCTGTGAAAAAGGTTGCTGAGGGTCCTGTGTAAACTGACCTCTACCAGTGCCCCCTAACCCCGGGCGACCTCTGGATTGTCTACCCATATTCCCGAATGTGTTATTCGACCTTTGTCGAAGGACGGGGCATTGTGCGCGCCAATGACCCTCTTGATGACAATAGGCACACTGGTTAATGTTCACAGGACCCAAGGGCACATTCCCTTGCGGGACATACTGACCTCTAATCTGAGAACTACCCCCTCTGAGGCCTCTAACAATTTGCTGCAATAGCACTTTAGTTTTCAAATCCCCTTTTCGTTTTTCAACTCTATCTTTTTCATTATTGACACGGTTCTCGTAGTACTGATCCATGTGCAGTACTTCTGATTGCGATTTCGCCTGCCAAGCGCTCTCAGAAGACATAATTTGTGACTGGATGTCAGGCAGCAATCCGCGCACAAATTTGTCCACAAATAACCTTTTCCCAGACTCTGTGCCTAGGTCTTGTCCACTGAAATCCGAGAATACCTGTTCGAACCGATTAAAGAACTCGGTAGCACCCTCAGACTTTCCTTGGACACAGGCCGTAAGTTTGTCCCAAATAATTCTTTTCTCTGGAATTACAGTTTTTAACTTTGCAATAATTCTATCAGGCAAAATCAATATCACCTGAGGTGGTCTTTCACCAGCTGGCCTTTCTCCATCGAGTCTAGTTATATTCACCTATGTATCTCCCAACCCTGGCACGTCGTCTATAGTTCTAACTTGTTTCCACAAATGTACGGGCAGGAGTACAGGGAATAACAAATCAATATCACCTAAGGTGAACACTGAGGATTGCAAGACAGACTCTATTTCTTTATAGAATCCTGTCGGATTTTTCCTAATATCAGGAATAGATTGTCTAATAGTATTCACTTCCTGTCTTGAGAACGGGACGTGAACGAACTGTGATACATAATGTGCAGGAATGTCCACAGCGACTATACCCCGTGCAGCATCGGCCGCAATCTCAACCTTTGGGACAAATGTCAGAGGAAACTCTCTCATAGGCAACTGAGAAGTAGGTGGCTCCGAACGCTTACTAAGCAACAGAGCTAAATCGAGCGCTAAAGCAGTCGATGAAGTGTCAAGTGAAAAAGCTCTCTTGTAAATACTCAATAACTCTGTGGGACAACTAATCTTTCTTTTTACACAATCATCCTGTAGGTACTCTATCATTACCTGTATCACTTTCCTCTGCATTTCTGGCATATACTGACTATATGTGTCATATACTTCAACTGGAGTTATCGACATATCCGAAATCCATCTAAGCGTGTCCTTCGTACAAATTCGTACTTCCTCAGATATCGATTTACGACAAGGAAGGAACCGTTTCTGTACATACATACTTTCCCCCTCGTCATCCTCATTCTGCAACTCTTTTAACTCCTTTCCATACCCAAATAACCTCTCGACATGCTCATTTACTTTCTCCACAGTGTCTCTAGAAAGCGCTAAAGTTTTTAGATCCCTTAACCCTTGCGGGAGATCTGTATTATTTAATTTTCCCCACATTACACATAAATGAATCCCTAAACCTTCAATAAAAACATTTCTCAGGAAAATCATCCATATTACAAAGTGTGGCAAAAACATTAGCTTGATCATCCCTCTCCATACAATGCTTAGCCCATGCAATCAAATCACGTTTCTTCTCTGGTGGTACAGTATTGCGAGTGACAACCTTCGACCCTGCACCTCGATCGACTACAAGCGGCTCAGGACCACTTGGAAGAGAGGGAGCAGGCAAATTCAATGGAGGTACTGTAACTGGTGCGTTAAGAAGAGGTGGAGGAGCGGGAGGAAGGGGAACATTAGGAGGAGCAGGAACAACGGCAACAACAGCAGGTAGAGCAGGAATAACAGGAGGAAGAGGCAAAGCAGCAGGAAGAGGAACACACGGAGGTGGCGCAGAGGCACCAGGCCTTCGTTCATTTAACAATTTGTCTATAAATTCATCGGAAGCATGGAGGTCTTTGGAAGGATAGATTTTTTGAATTCCAAATGAGAAAGCCCTATCCATATTCCTAGTCGATTCAGAATGTTTATCTTGGTCATACAATAATGCTGTTTTGGCGTTCGTTTTATGACGGCACGCGTGTTTTTCTCTACTTTTAAGTTGCTGCAACGCTTCTTTTTACCAATTCTGCAAAACATCAAATGCTGCAGGTCTAGCCTTTTTCTTTAATAGAATTGACTCTAAATACTCAATTCGAGGGATTTCAAAACTACCATTGATTGGCCACTGAAGTTCGGAGGCATGTCTGGTTTGTCTGTGCCAAATGTCATTAAATACTATACTTCCAATGCCATGCTTACAGTACATAGTACATGCCAGCGACCCCTCCTGTGGTGCGGGACGGATACATTCCAAAGATTGTCTATCGCTGCGGAACAACGCCCTGAAGCAGGTAGACAATTTCCCAGGCATATCAAATTATTGGTGTTACCTGGTCAATAATTGTGTCTGCAGATACAATGTGCCAAATTCAAATTATCAGGGTTGAATTAAGAGTCGGGTCACGACTCACCTGAACAAACCTAAGGAGGTCCGATCAGATTTCAAAGAATCTTACGTAACTAAGCTTACCTCGTGTATGGTGTTTTTGGCAAATCTGCCCGCCTCGATAAGTGGACCCTTGTCAAGATGCCATCTCGGACCACAAGCTAATCATCCAGGGATCGGGTTGTGCAGCGCTGCTGAGGTGTCACGTCTCGTTCAGTCGGGCCCCCTTCTGTCACACCGTCCGATCCCAGTCCGATAGCCTGAGTTGACCTTCAACAATCCGGCATCAATCTTGAGGGTCCCTATTCGGGCGCCAACTGTGAAAACAAAATCAAAATATCGAGGCTGAGTACCCCAGAAGGAAACACACCGAACACGGGTTACAAAGGAACATACAAAGTACTTTATTTTATACTGAATCCAGTTACTAAAAACAGAGCAAAAATCAGATAGCTATTGGCCCTCAGTGCAACACAACATACTCCAGCGTGGTTCAATGTGTTCAGTGAGAGACGCTGTACATTAGAATGCATTGGTTTTTTATACTTTTTGTGAGCATGATGTCCAGCCCCACTTCGGGTTAATATTCCACTAATACATCACCGATCTAGTGTTCATGCCAGGCTCGCACATCCACATATAACTGGTTTGCTTTTAATACATATATCAACAAGCCTATACAGCAACTGTGTATTCTGGGATTTTCCAGGTAGGTCTTCTTAAACATTAATACAATGTAATAAAACAAGTGCTCTACGTTCAGTATTTGGATACATTGTTTTTATTGTATGCTTGTGGATTAGTTTCATTGCACAAATAATCCTTTACACACAGGTCAACGAAGGACAAGGTCTCAGTTCACGGCCTCAACAAGTGGCCTGGAGGCAAGTTACATATTAGCTACATACAGAGGTCAAGACGGCCATGTTGCATTTTGGAATGACATCGTCCACCATTATAACTCACAGGGTGACTTTACAAAGCGAACCTAAAATGGCGGATTGATCTAAAATGGCGGCTTACATTGATTCTAAGGTCAGGACCTTGCAACATGGATTCCTTTGCAAGCGACTTGTAAGCAACTTGGCGTAGGCCAATATACATATATTTATTCCAATAGGAGGCACAATATAATTTCTCATTTGACACTGGTTGTCAAGTTTCCTTAGGGTTTCAGAGGATCCAATTAGAAGTGGTTCAGTTTTATCGCCATTTAGGCACAACCAGTTTTCATCCATCCACTTTCAAATAGGATGCTTGGTCAAGGATTTTTAAGAGAAAAGGAACCGTGGTGATGGGTCTATAGTTCCCTGGATTAGTTGGATCCAGCAAGGGTTTCTTTAGGAGAGGGCATACCCATGCTTCCTTAAGGCAGCTTGGCCATTGGCGAAGGAAGCATAGATAAATGCCAGTAAGAAAGGGGCAAAGGTAGAGGCGCACTCTTTGATGAGTTGAGCAGGGCAGGTGTGCCCTTTACAGTTGGATGCCATGATGTAGTTAAGGAGGGAGATTACTTCATGCTTTTTAACTTCCTTAAAGGCGATGGAGGGGGGTCACAAGAGATGTTGTTTTGGAGGTTAGCTATTTGGTGGTTGAGGGGCTGTTGGTGGGCCAGGATTTTGCTTTGTAGGGTGTTAAGTTTTTGCTAGCATGGCGGATTGGATGCCATTGCACCAGTCTTCGTCCTTGATGAGCGTTGGTGGGGGGGTAGGGAATGTGGGTGTTTCCAGCTCACTGAAAATGGCAAAGATCTCTGGTGTCTGATTTCGCGTTGGCTTTCCCATTGTTCAAGGAGGTGGCTTTGGCTCTGATTATGGCTGATTTGTATTCTCTGGCAATTTTGTGGAATGCTAGTTTGGAGGAGTCACTAGGGTTGGCTTTCCAGGAGGTGAGAGCTGCAGTTTTTCTTGTGCGTAGCTCCAGAAGCTCAGGGGAGAACCAGGCATTGGTGTGCTTGGTGCGTTTCACTTTCCTTGGGGTGAGTGAGGCAATAGCGTCTACAGCTTGGGCGATGATGGTGTTGAATGTACGTGCAAGGGTTTCAGGGTCCCTGGCAAATGGGGGGCTGAGGGCAGGCACTGAGAGGTAGGGTGTGAGCCTCTCTTTAGTGAGCTTCGGGAGCTCCAGGTGAGGGCAGGGGGAAGGGGAGTCTCTAGCTTGGGAGTCCCCTTGGCAGTGTTCAGATCAAAGAGGATGGCATGGTGGTCTGACCAAGGAATAGGAGAGATGGCTATGACTGTGAGAGGGCAGTTGTGGTGGGCAATCCAATGTATGGCCTTTGATGTGGGTAAGCTCTGTGATGGCCTGTTTGAAACCTAGAGTGGATAATGCTTTACCGAGTGTGGTCGCATGGGAGTCGTTGGGATCATTGATGCTGAGGTTGAGGTCTCTTAGGAGGATGGCCTTAGTGGATTTTTTTTAGATTTTCGGAAAGGGTGTGTGTGAGGGCATCTTGGAAGTCTGTGACTGGCCCTGGAGAGCAGTAGACGATGTGCAATTAGGGGAGGGGTTAACCTTGATGACAAGGTAGTCACTGTTCCCAAATCCGCTGTCCACCTTTCTTATTGGGATGGTCTCTTTAGCTATGAGAGCAACCCCACCTCCTTTCTGGTGGGGCCGGCCTTGCCTGAAAATTGTGTAACCAGGAGGGATAGCTAGGGCTAGGGCTGGGCCGGAAGATTCATGGATACAGGTTTCGCTGATTATTAGGAGATCAAGATTGCGGCTGGTGATTAGGTCGTGTGCGTCCAGGCATGGGCCAGGAGCGACCGAGTATTGATGAGGGAGCAGCTGAGTGGTGGGGTTGGGGGTTTGCCTGGTTTAGTGAGGTGTGGAGTATGGCCAATGGATGTGGAGCCCGTGGTGGGGGCTTTGTTTTTTTTTTAATGGTGAGTGTCTTGTGTGGGCTGGGTGCCTGGGTACTCCGTTTGGTGGAGGGTGCAGGGGGGTAGGAGGGCTTGTAGTTTCAGGTGTGGTAATGGGTGAGGGTGGCGAGAGATCAGTATGCAGCATGTACCGGGCGTGAGGAGAGGGGGGGGGCATACTTGTGGTATTGACATTTTCAGGTGCAGGAAGGGCAGAGCAAAGGTCAGCAGTTGGTGGTGGCACATATGCATGCATTGCAGTATCATGGGCATGGCCATCATGGGCATTAGCGAGCACAGGCAGAGCAAAATCAACAGTTGGAGGAGGCACAGATGCATAATGGGAAAGACTATTATGCGGCTTGATGTTTTAACCTGAACTGCTAGGCTATATCTCTTCTGTGTGAGACCACAAGTAACCCCAAACCTTTTTGTGGCCTTGTGAGGCGTGACCAGTGAGGTCTAGCTTGAATCTCTAGGCACAGCAAGCTCCGATCCCTTTTCTGCAGATACCCATCCAACTTGGGGTAACTAATGCAAAAGTAAAGCTTGCTGGATGGAAGGTTTTGAATAGAACTTAACCTCTGGCATTTTTCTGGGCAACTCTTCATCCTTTGTTTGCCAGCCTGCTAGGCTACATGGTGAGTGGAATATGCTTCTCTCCCTGCTGTAGAGGGGAACTCCTGGATCTGTTCCACAGTGGTGAACAGTGTCTATGCAATGGTGGACTGCCCTAGAGGGAATTATGGAGATTTCCCGGTGGACCTCTACACCATGGCCCTCGTTTTTGCATTTACCATGGTTTTCTGCTCCTCTTAACCTTTCTCCCAGTCACCCCAGATCTCGCCTCACCCCCAATATCCCTTGGAAGCAAATCATTAGTTATTTAGCCTTCAGTATGTCATTCGTCAATCTTAACAAATGCTTATGTCTGTTTTTTGTTATTTTTGTTTAACTACTTTTTAGTCCATATCGAGGAACAAATGTGCTTTAAAATTCACTATTTGGAAACTTAGTAAGGTAGAGCTTGCTTGCACACTGCAATCTGAGGCCACTTCGAAAAACATTTCCAAGGCCATTTTGGGTTCCACCCCCCCCCCCTGAGTGTCCCTCACGACTTCACCATATCTTGATAGTTGTTGGTTAGTCTTTGTTGTGCCAACAAATCACACTTTGAAGACAGTCTTGAATAAGACCAGGAAAAGGCTGAATTACGGAAGGGGAAAGCACCATGTGCAAATCAGGCTTGGCCCTGGCCCAAAAGGGGCAGTCAAGCCCAAACTGCTATAAGTCTCATCCATTCTGTGTGAGACCACCATCAGCCCAGACATGGTTTGCCTTGTTGGGTGTCATTAATGAGGGGTAGCTTGGGTCTCTAGGCACATTAATCCCATGGCCGCATCTGGGTATACCCATCTGACTTTAGATGACACATTTATTTGTTTGTCATTTATTTATTAGTAGTTATGTGTTACAATCAAACCATCCACCATTTATCTATGTATACATATGGTTTACAAAAATTAAGTGACACAGAAAATTTTGTTTTCAGACGTCAATAAATACTTAGGTGACTAATGCATAACTGAAGAGTGGTGGATGGAAGTGGGACTAACCTTTTCAATGCAAACATATGTTGAAGGGTTTCTCAGGAGAATCCAATTAGTTTACATTTATTAAAAAAAACTTCCATTAATCACTTTTCAGTTTAGCTCTTGCCTGCGACCATAGATTGTATCTAGTGCAAACCTACCAGTGTCTGTGGTGTTCCTGGGAGCAACCACAAAAGGATGAAATGCTGCATCATGAAGACTTAATGCCTGTCCAACTCTGCCCTAGCCCTTCCACTTTTCAGGGACAAAATGTCTGATATGAACTCCCAATATTTTAATATATTACAACTCAGTGGTACTTCTTTTTACACAACATTGAATGATGAAAAGCAAGTCAAGACATGCCTTTTATGTGATTGACTCCCCAGGCCTGCCATATCACAGCACACCACACCACACAGAATTGTGATGGGAGGGAGATGGTTAGGTCATCCATAGCCTCGGGCCCTCCCCCAGCCCAATACCATATAGGTGAGAAACGATACTCACTAAGGAACCATACCACCCACATCCCAGGCATGTACAAAAGAAGATGGACAATGTCTAAGCTAAAAATGGCAAGAATAAACGAACTAACAACAAAACAATACATGTGCATGCATTAGACACAAAGCAAACGTGCACTCAACATGAAGAACGCAAACACTGGGTAATATATGCATTCATACATGAAAAATATTAACATGGCATCCATAAGACATGAAGAACACTAACACAAGTAATGTATACGCTGAATGCAACATGAATGATGCACGATTATAGCTCACTAACATAGAAATACAAGAGTAATGGGCAGACATTTTTTCCAAAAAGGAAGCTGCAACACGCTTCTAAGTAAATAAAAGGCCTGAAGACTTCATGAGAAAAAGAAAAAAAGAAAAGGATAGATCCCAAAAGAACAACTAGTCTTGGTAAGCAATGTGCAGGCCAATTATAAGCCCAAAGACTCCATAGAGAATAGGTCAAGGGTGTCCCCAGTGGTAAAAGGAACCATAACACTTGCACTAATATTAGTTAAAATCCTAGTAACAGCAGGGTGAAATAATTCCAAACACAGTATCATCACACGTGACCCATAATCAAAGAACACTGTCTATTCATTAGCAACCAACACAGATAGGACACCTGCCTCAGTCCTCATGCATATTCCCAGACACAAGCACCACACAGGTCGAATACAATGAAATCACCCTGGCCCATGGTCTAGGAATAAGAGATTGTATTATTTTTTTTAAAAACATGAACATAACTCAATAGAACTTCAAATTTAACAAACCGCAATTTCCACTCCATCCCCCTCATTTTCCCAAGTCACCACTGCCATCGAGTCCACAGCACAAGAAAGAACCATTGTACACCACAAATTGGAAAACCCCTCACGTAGCGGTTTCATCAGTTGATTGACTATCAATTCCCTCAGAGTCCCCACCAGCAATTGACAGCAGATAAACCACATAAGGACCCCAAATGTCTCTTGGTTTAGAAGCATGGTTCGCCATTGTCTCTCTCCAGTTCATGGCAATACACAATATCTGATTTCCACTGGCCAAACTCTGAGGGGTGGTTTCTAACCCAGACCATGGCACTCTCCTCTTGGCCAGCAGCAGCAACAGTCCCAACAGCCTTCTGACAGGTTGGGCAGGTCCAATGTGTAACCCGGTAATGCCACCACAGGACTCAATGGCCCCCCACACCGCAATGTCCCCAATAATTTCAAACACAGTTACCCAGAAGGAGTGAATCTGGGGGCAGGACAAGGCCGAATGCAGAAAGGCGGTTGGGGAAACCCTGCAACTCTGGCAGGATTCTGAAGCCTCGGGGAAGAACCTTTGCAGTTCCAGTGGGGTCAAATAAAATTGATCTAGGTACTTGGCTGTTAATTGCAATCTCACGTGTTTGCCTGCAGCGATACCTCCACACCTCCCCCGAGATACAAATATCCAAGGTCTCCTCCCATTTAACTCTGGCATCTTCTTCCCAGCCAGGCTTTCTGTCTATTAATGCAGCGTACAGTCGGGATACCAGTCTAGTAGTGTCTCCCAGGATAATCAACCCTTGTGAAATAGGCGCTATTGGGGTCTTCCAAGGGAAGTTAACAAACCAACCTCTCAAACTAATCCAGAGACTAAAATATAGGAAAACATCCAGTGCTGACACCTCCCTTCTAGCTTATGGGGGATAGAGAAGATCATTTTGCGTCATGTCCTCTACCCATTTCCACGCACTGGAGGTCAGATTGACCATGTTGCACGCCCTAGTGATCAGCTGCAGTGAAGTAAGAATAACCGATCTAAGTAGGAAGCAGACGACAATCGCCCTATCAAGCTGCACATGTGTTCTATCAGGCTTTAAGTCGTAACAGTGCAGCAAATGGGACATCTGTGTCACCGTCAGTACGCCTCAAGATCCGGCAACGCGAGGCCCCCCATTTACAGGGGCGCCACTAGTTTATCCCAGCACAACCTAGCCAGCCTACCCTGCAAAATGAAGTTAGTTATGGCAGACTTTTATGATTTAAAAAACTTGGCTGCTGAAAAATGTGTACAGAAATCTAGATAATATTACCACTTTTATAGGTAATATACACCAGAAGGGGGACATGGGTAAATTTAAACATCTCCTAAGGAGTTGCTGGGCGCTCGCCAACTTGACCCCATAGTTCTCCTGATAAAGTAACTCTTGAGACCTGCCTATCGTCACCCCCATGTACCCAGTGCTATCAGCATGCCACTGAAACTGGAACTCATCTTGAAACCTCCCTGTTCCACTAGTTAGGGGGTATAGCACCGACTTAGTAGAATTTACATTTATCCACGAAAAGCGCCAGAATACTAGGATGTCCCTCATCACAGCTGAGAAGTTGACAGCCGGGTCTCTAAGAAACACAATTAAGTCATCTGCATACAAGGATATTACCAATTTATGTGTATAGAGTTGCACCCCTCTATCATTTGGCCCTCATTACAACTCAGGCGTTAAGGGTTAACGCCACCGTTAACCCTTAACGCTGATTCTGATTTTAATGCCTGCTTTTAGCAGGCGTTAAAATCCATGGCGCTAACCCGCCATGGTGCTAATTACGCCGCCGTAATTTACGGCGGCGTAATTAGCGCCTTCCCCACTCCCATTATGCCCTATGGGGCAAAAATGGGAATGGGGAAGGGAAAATGGGAAATGGGGATTTACCGCCCCACTCACCTTGGAATGGGGCGGTAAATCCGCCATCCACCATGGTGTAAACAGAGTTTACACCATGGTGGTAAAGTTGGTGCACTTAGCACCAAGGTCGTATTGTGTCTTGGGCGAACCAATTCTGCAAGAGGCTCCAGGGCAAGAGCGAATAACACAGGGCATAGCGGACACCCATCCAGAGTGCCAAGTGCCCAAGGAGCCAGGTGAAGGAAGACCCGGGAATGCAAACAGCTCGGGTGCAAGCCCAGAGCAGGGTCCTTCGGAGCGGGACGTTGCTCTGCCCTCGGGATCCCCTAACTGCGGTGCTGGGGGAAGAAAACTATATCACCATTCCCCAGCATAGTGCTCGGACCAAGGAGTAGGTGTTTGTGGCTGGAGCATGTCGTAATCAGTAAGCAGTGAATGAGGACCGGGCCACGCCGGCTTATAGTCTCGAGGGGTGCATAACACCATTAACATTGCACTGTGCATATCAGGCAATTGGCTCAGGAAACTAATGTGGGGCCCGGGGGTCACATTGCAAGACGTGTAGCTGCAGTGGCATCTACAGTGGGGGCCCTGGCACTGGCTGTCAGTCAGCAGAGCTAGAGGTGACTTGGCCAGCCCGAGAAGGCAGGAAGTTGAAAGGTAGCACTGGAGCTACCTCGAGCGGGCTGGCATTTTCCCCACTATACTGAGCGATCACTGGCTGTCATGGTGAAGTGCTCAGCTTCATTAGGCTGAAAATGGTCCTTGCGCTGTGAAGCAAAACTGGGAGCCCATATCAGTGGGATTGAACAGGATGCTTTGCAGGAGACCGCTATACTTGTCTTGTTGCTGATCGAAAAACACTGGGTCACCATGGGCAAAAGTCAGTCGAAGATCACATACGGTACATGTGCAGAGCGGCAGAATACAACGAGAGGGGTAAAGAGGTGGAGAAAGCGAGAGATCCATGCTTGGAGACCCAACCTGATACCCTCAAGGACATAAAATACATCCTGGCTCAGTACCAAACCGGCATCAGATCATTAGACAATAAAATGGACACGCTAACCTGCAAAGTGGACCTGATGCAGACTCGCCTGAATAGCCATGGGGACCAGCTGAGCAAAGCGGAACCGCACCTCTTTACAGTGGAGGACGAGTCCTTTGCCACTACAAGAGAAGTAACCAAACTCTGGAAAGTGGTCAAAGAACTGCAGGATCAACAGGACAATTTGGAATCTAGGTCTGCCAGAATAATATAAGAATAATTGGGGTCCCGGAGGCAGCAGACAAGAGGCCAATGGAGCAAATGGTGGAAGCGCTGTTGAGAGAATTGGTTGGCATTCAGGGTTTCTCCACTGCTTTTGTGATAGTAAGGGCGCATCGTATGCCTGGCGGGCACCCCCTGGTGCCACAGGCCCCTCCCCAGCCCATCATTGTAAAACTCCAAGTCCTGTGCAGATCCAGGGAGCTGGGCTGCCTCAGCTTTCAAAGAGCTCAGATCCGGGTCTTCCTGGATTTTTCTAATAAAGTGCAGGCATCAGGAAAACCCTTTATTGAATTGAAGAAACGACTAAAAGAGAGGGGCTTTAAGTATGCAATGGTATTCCCAGCTTGCCTCTGCATGGAACACAATGGCCAGGCTTATTTCTTTCAATCCCCGGAGGAGGCAAGTGATTTTCTCGACACTGCTGACAGAGGATCTGGCTAGGCAAGACAGAGGAATGGTCAGGAGAGGCCCTCGCCTAGAGACCCCGTCTGAAGTGCTGGGGGTGAAGTGACACCCTAGTGCTGTTGTGTTTTTCATAAATCCCAAGAAGTGGGACCCTATACTGGGCCAATATTAGGTGGGGGTGGCTGAGCCTTGAGTTGCCCTCATGCATTTGCCTTTGAGTGCTTTTGGGGAGGGGGGAATATTACCGGCGCATTGGGGTTGTCGGTGGGGCACGGGTGAAGGACCTGGGGAGGTTTGATTGTATTGTTTGGTTTAGTTCAAATGGCAACATGCTCAACAGGCCCTATTTATGGGTGTGAGGTTGATCGGGGGATGGAGGCAGACAGAAACCACCAACAAGGTCTACCCAGTACTCAACTGTATTTTGGCACGGTTAGTGGCAGCAGAAAGTTGGATGGGATGGGACTGTGAAATATCGGGCAGTGAGACGGTGGGGCAGGTTCCCCCTATGCATCCATATCCTAATTATGGGGGGATGACTAACCACAGAGTTACATGCATGACATGGAATGTCAGAAGCCTAAATTGCCCCTTCAAGGCATGAAAAGTCCTCTTGTATATGTAGAGGCATCAAGTTGGTATCGCATTTCTACAAGAGACTCACCTTTCAATGGTGGGCGAGGCAGGTTTTGTTAAGACTTGGGGCTGCCACAGGTATTTCTTCTTATACTCTAGATATTCACGGGGCATCTGCATTATTATTAAGGGGATGGTTGGATTTCGCTGCACAGAGATGGTTAAGGACACGGAGGGGAGGGTCTTAGTCCTCACAGGAGTGGTACAAGGGAGGGAATTCACGTTTGTGAAGTATTACGGCACTAACACTGACACCACTGAATCGCTTGAGTTCATAGAGATGCATTTATGTAGGCACCCAGAGAGTGTGATCTGCTGGGCAGGCGATTTCAACACAGTATTGGACTGCACACTTGACAGGAAGGGGGCACCCCTTAGAAGTGTACCTGGAGCATCTGAAAAATTGGGGCAGATCTGTGCAAATGAGGGGTTGGTGGAGCTTTGGAGATCCCGCCATGGCTTGGGGAGGGGATATACATGTAGCTCCTCAGTGCATGGCTCGTCCTCTACATTAGATTTTGATCTGGTCTGGGCTGGGGTGTCTAGATGGCTCTCTGTATGTGAGATATTGGCACACACACTATCAACCATGCCCCTGTGATAGAGACCCTCACCATTCCCAGGAAGTGGCAACAAGGCAGATACTGGTTTTTCCAAAATGGAAGTCTGCGGGATGCTGTGTTCCGAGAGGAAATCAGGGAAGCTATTATCCAATTTCTTCAAGAAAATGAAGAGACAATGGAATCATATTCCACTCTATGGGAAGCCTTCAAATGTGTGATTGGGGGCTCTGTATTGCAAAAGAGGCAGGGGTCCTTAGATCCATAAGGGCGGAGCTGGCCGCACGAGCAGCTTGTTTGAAGTAGTTAGAGACCGCGACTGGGTTTCCTAGGAATGACAGGATGCAGGGTGGGTTTCAGGAGGAATTACAGCTCTTTTTTGATGCAACAGAGCGCAAGGTTAGGTTTCTTAACATGAGTGCAGCTGCGAGATGGTATAGTGAAGGGCCGAGGACTGGGTCATTGTTGGCCCGTCTGGTTAGGTTGGAGATGGCTAGATATCATATATCTGCAATTGCTAATCAGTTGGGGCGGCTGGTGGAGACGTACAAGGAGATATCAGGAGCACTTGTGGATTTCTGCAGTGCTCTGTACTCCTCACAGGCCATGGTGGATCAGAGATAGTATTTTCTTAAATCAAAGGGAAAGCAGTCCATGAACCTCTCTCCCCCTACTCTTGTATGTTGCCCAAGGTTGGCCAGTAGAAATCAAAACCCCCAATGTTAGGCCGCCCATTATGTATTATGCCAGCCAATAATTTATTGTAGAGATGATGTCTTTTTACTGTTATCAATTTAGAGGTGGTCTCAGGAGGAGATGTCAAACAAGCGTTATCCAATCAGAACTTTAACCCCAATAGAATTTAGTCACTATTATTATTCAATTCCCATTCTACATAGGTTCTGTAAACTGATATTACGTTATGACGTCATTGATGGCACATTTGTAGTATCAATGCAACTGTTTTTGATAAGCACATTGAGACATTCTATGATTGTATGTTGTCCCTGCTTTATTTGGATGTTAATAACGCTGGGTTTTGCCTTGCACTTTGTCTAGTTCCGTCATTGATTCTCATTGGATCTAGCTCCAGAACCTGTGTGTAATTTGGTACTTTCTAGGCTGTCTTAACAATTGCACAAGTGATGCTCCTGCAGCGGGTAAGTGCTAAATTCTTATCTAGTACAATTATCACTGACGCAAAGGACCAATTAGACTCAGTCAATAAATTATTTGCAGAATTCAGAGCCACCACAATTGGCAAAAAGACCAAGAAACTTGCAAAGGATATCCGCGAGTTCAAAATAGAAAAAATCTTTCCCTATACCACTGAAGCTTATCTAGAAGCGATCAATAAACAACCAGCATCAAAACGTGGACCAGGGAACAAAAATAGGGGAGTCTCCTTCTCAAGTTCAAGCAGCAGTGGGTCTGACAATCAGTCACCGCAGCACCCACAACAACCCTTTGGTAGCTTTCAACCAAATAATCCTTTTTTAGGCAGAGGAGGATTTGGTATACCACAATGGGGTCCTCCGTGGTTCCAAACGTACGTATCAATTGCGGAGACCTTGCGGAAGACGCGTCGCATCCGATGAATCATAGAGAGCCAAAAATACCCATCTTTAATCTGGCAAACTTGTGTCTCAGTCCAGCACAAATCTCTGTTTTATCTAAAGGCCTATCATTTGTCCCCACGAGAGGAATTGATTGGTTTTCTATGGAAATGCAAGTGCGTAGATTCCTACGAACCATCAGGCTTAAATCTTTCTTTAAAGACGCCCCGGAGAGAGTACAGGAGCAGGACTCCGGTCTACGATGTCCTTCCACATTCACACTGCAGGATAATCAAATGCCTAAGGAAATTTTAACCTTTGAGAAAAGGGTTCTCAAGGACTTATCCAACTTCAAAACTTCCAATACCAGACTACATATAAAACATAATCTGAGTTCAGAAGAAAACAAAGCCCTTATCGAATTGGAATCCAATGAGGCTATTGTGATTAAGCCTGCAGATAAGGGCGGGGGAATATTCGTGATGACTAACACCCAGTATTTGGAGATGGTAAACAATTTAGTGAAAACAATTTACTGAATGATCCAGCAAGCTACAAAAAACTGAAAAAGGACTCCTCGAAGGACATCAAAGCGGAAATTGATCAAGTAGCAAAATATGCATTTGACCGCAATTGGGTCACGGAAAATGAATACGATTTTTTAACAACTAGCCGGGGTCGCACTCCAACCCTTTATGTATTTTCAAAGGTACATATAAACACAACAAACCCACCTGGACGTCCCATAGTCTCTGGCTGTGGGACAGTACTAGAACCATTATGTAAATTCATTGATACGTTTCTCAAACCATTGAGCATGAAAACAAGGCCCTACTTACGTGATACCATGAACACTATTCAAATTTTTGAACACCTAGAAT
This sequence comes from Ambystoma mexicanum, assembly GCF_040938575.1. Taxonomy (NCBI): domain Eukaryota; kingdom Metazoa; phylum Chordata; class Amphibia; order Caudata; family Ambystomatidae; genus Ambystoma; species Ambystoma mexicanum. The sequence goes on along the minus strand of NC_090926.1, from coordinate 246,694,215 downwards.
TTGATCCCAGCAAACATATCTTAGTCACAATGGATATAACCTCTTTATATACCAGTATTCCTCAGACACAAGCATTAGAATGCATGCTGGAACTCCTGACAGAATCCAATACTCATACTCAACAGAGGGTGCCAATCAATTTTATTCTAGAATTGATGGAAATAGCACTATGTAAAAACTACTTTGAGTTCAATGGGAATTTCTTCTTACAGATAAAAGGCACTGCGATGGGTGCGGCTTTCGCACCGAGTTTGGCTATTCTATTTATGGCGAAATTTGAAACTGAACACATTCTTTGTGATTCTAACCCCTTCCAAAAATCAATCTCATATTGGAAGCGTTATATAGACAACATCATTTTCATTTGGCAAGGACCAGAAAATGAACTCTAAGAGTTCTTCTCCTGGCTCAACCAGATTGATGATAATATTCAATTTACACTTGAACATTCTAAAAACCAAGTCATTTTTCTTGACCTGACCATGAGGCATCAAGATGGATGGCTCAAATGTTGCCTACATAGAAAATACATTGCTACATTATACAAGTGACCATCCTCGGCACCTCAAGGACAACCTCCCGTACGGGCAATAGCTCCGCATAAGAAGGAATTGTACTGACATTTATGATTTTAACCAACAAGCAGATTTTCTTGATACGAGACTCCGAGAGAGAGGTTATCCTAAAACTCTCATCAAGAGGTCTAGGAAAAGGGCACGCTGTACGGATCATGCCCTCTTGCTTACCACTAAAACGCGGAAAACCGAGAGTAACAACATGACTTGTGTTCTTACACACGGTACCAGAGCCTTTCAGATCAAGAAACTTATCCTACAACACTGGGATATTATCAGACTGGATCTACCAGAGGAGCCTCTACCTCGATTTGCCTTTAAAAGGGCTCCCACCATTCGAGATAAACTGATACAATTCCAGCTTCAGTAAGAATTCCCCAAAAACTCTTTTAAGGGATCTGCATTCAGTCAAGGGCCACTACCCTTGTGGCTCATGCAGTGCGTGTTCCTTTACAATAAAAATGAAAGACTTTAAAATAAATGATCGGGTATGGACTTTGTCCAACCAGACCAACTGCAAAACCAAAAATGTGGTTTACTGCATTGAATGTCCATGTGGACTAAGGTATGTTGGTCAAACTAGCAGAGCAGTGCACATCAGAATTGCGGAGCATCGATCACGAATATGATGCAAAATGGTCACAGCACCCCTAGTCAATCATTACATGACCGCTAAACACTCACCCAATAATGTATCATGGTGGGTATTGGAAACAGTCAAAAAATCCACTAATATACACAAAAGTTTGTTGGACAGGGAGGCGAGGTGGTTTTTCCGACTAGGCACTCATATTCATGGCCTGAATGAGGAATTCATTCCACCTTTATGGCGTTGCTACACTCTTTACTTACATTTTCTATTGCTTAACACTTGAACCTGACCGTAGCGGTTATAGTGTTAATCTTTTACTATCCCTTTTCTATTCCTTCTGGTTTCCAACACGGCATTTCTTGAACAGTACCAGCTTGGATACTGTTCGTAGCCTTCATTCATCATTCTTTGGCTTGGCAGTCTTTTTCACTTGCCTGCGCCCATTCATATTTTAGAACAGTATGTCAACACATTGGGCTGGACATACCTCTTGATGCGTGATTTTTCGCATCCTTGTTGTGCTCAGCCTTTTTCGGCGCTCTGCACACTTCGGGGTTCTATGTTTACGCGACCGCAAGGTCCGGCCTTCGAAATCCTTCGGTCCACAGGGTGTGTTGCAGAAAGACCATTCGGGATTGGCTGCGCTCTGCGAGCCAATCCGGACGGAGGTGTGTCAGACGGACACCATCACGTCACAGCTGTGAAAGACTTCCCACATGATACGCGTCTCTTAACACAACACGGCATCACGCTGCAAGCTTAAACATCAGGTAGGCGTGCAGCCCAGTCTTTACTGTCAGACTAACGCAGGCACTGCTACTGACAGCATCGGCTCAAGCAGCATTATTTCGACCGTCAGAGCTTACGGTAAGCTTCTCTGCCCCATTATTACTTTTTACTAAACTATTTCGCTTTTTAATATCCGAATGGACATAGCAACTTTTTCCTTTATGCATTTTTGCAATATTATGCATTATTTTGACTAGTGTTCTAGCACAGACTCTTTCAAACGTGTCAAGATTTTGACGAGTTGAGTCAGTAAAGATTCTTTTCTTTTCAACCAGTTATATAATACGGGTTTTCTGTTTTGTTTCCTCCCTCTCTCTTTCTTCTTTTTCTGCGATGATGGATAGGTATTTGTTACCGGACGAATGTTCCAAAGATGGACATCTCTTTGTTAACAACTTGTGGCAGTCTTTTCTTCGTTCCAAAGTTGGACTTTGGATACTGGCCTTGATTTACTCAGGACAGATGCCTTGACAGGAGAAACCAATATACCTTCACACTCAGGTATATCTTTTTCTTTCCCATTCTCTGTTTCTATTGCTTTCCCTGATAGATCCTGGAAGACTCAAACATTCATTTGTGTTATCTCTCACACTTTTTTGACTCTTAGTGATTTTCTCCAGTCATTGCTGCCCCACGCTTCATTCAGAGGTCGAGTTTGCATCAAGAATTTCTACCTTTGACGAATTCCCCCCACATTCATTTTGGGTAAGGTTCCCCTCATAGGTAGTTTCAAATGAGTAGTCCTCTCCAAATTAAGAATTGTTTGGCCAGACAAGTTATGGCCCATTACACCTGATAAACCCAGGTCATGTGTTTGAGAAGCATACAGCAAGTCACATCTTTACTTTTTTAATTGAATTTTTTTTTTTTACATATTCATTATGTGATGGATTGTTTTGTCTGCTTCCCTGCAGGGATTATCATCATTTACTCTGCCCTGAGGAAGGCGGTTTCTTTAAAGAGGCCCCACAGGTGGCCCGCCGAAACGTAACAGTGGTCTCTTCTTGCTGAAACTCATTTTTGTTTCCTAATCACCATTGGTTGAGACCCTTACTTTTGCACCCAAATAATGTCAAATGTTTACGTAGGCAGACCTGTACTACCGCATTTATATATTTCTGCACAATCGGCAGACCTGTATTACCGCATTTATATATTTCTGCATAATCAACTGAATTGATTAGTTCACTCTGGCTTTTTTCAACTTTTTGGTTTCCATCTTTATGGCAAATCAGGACATTCACCAAAGAAGTTGAATTTGTTGTCTTCATGTACTTGTTTCAGGCATTGGTAAACCAGGATATTTACTAAAGAAGTTGAATTATGTTGTCTCCATGTATTTGTTGAAAATACATCCATCATGTATTTGTTTAAAACATAGGATTTTGTGTATTTGTTAAATGTATTTACCTTTGTATAATAAAAATTGTAATTTTTTTTTTTCAACATGTTGTGTTTGGTGTGACTTTACATTGCTGTATGTTTTTCTTGGCTACCCTGGTCAGTTTCAGGTTAGGATATCCATTTGTTGGATACCAAGTCAATTAGAATTAGTAGCTTTCTTTGAATTTATTTCTCACAGCTTTTGTATTTCCTTGAGAACACATATTTGAGATCCCCTCATTAGCTGTACCACATTTGGGGCAATCCCCTTTTTATGTTCATGTTCGCATTCTTAACTTGTGGTCTTGCCCAAACATGTAGATTTCTTAGCAGCGTTTTGAGGCTTAATCTTGTGGTGAAGGTGTTTGGGGCCTGACTCACCCCATCCTGTGAGTCCAGAGGAAGGAAGAAATTACTTGCTCCTCCCGTTCTAATGAGGCCAAATGATACAGTGTCGAGGTGAGGAGCACTCCATCCGTGATTTCCAATATTATTAACTGTGGATCACTGATTACAAACATAAATTTATGAGGGAACAGTTTGGAAAGCCTGAGAAAGGGGTATTTGGTCTTAAATAAGCTGGGGTGTCTGAATTCATCTTGCAGTGGATATGTGAAAAATGATACAGACATGTGAGGGTTTCTAATGCTGGCCTACAATATCTGCATCCTCCGAGCAGGTGGATGCAGGGGGGTTCAGTACTAAATGCACTAGTAGTGGTGATGTAAGTGGTTTGACATTTGTACATATTTTATTATTTTTAAGGTGGTCCAAATCGATAGACGATAATCAATAACAAGATAGACTTCAGAAAATTGAGTAACTACAAGTGCACAAGAACACCCAGTTTTATTCAAGCATGAACGGCGGGAAAATACATAAAAGCATTCTCAATCATTATAATACAAAATACAAAAATGGCGTCATGGTTAGTGATAATAAAAGATGTTAATTGACTCATCCTATTGGTTAGTAAGATATAACACCTATATGTTTCATAGGCAAAGTATACCACTATTGGATATTCAACTGAAAACTCCTGCTAAATTCATCCTACTAAACAATGTTACCTTTCATACTATCATTTCATTGGTTGTCTCTATACTACAGTAGCCAACCTGGTGTACGACGTTCTGATTAGTTAGTAATTTGCTCATCCGACCTTGGTCACTTTAATATGATTCCAAGATGCGTTGTAAGGAAGGAGCAATGAACGGGCTGCTACAATCCAATTTGAAGAAGTTCCTCCCTTCTTGTTCCCAAGCCTAGGATCTTATCTGTCAATTAGTTAATGGCGTTCGCGTGTCAACCCCGTGTCTAGATTTACCAAGGGGGTACCGGGTGCACAATCTTGTTAGGCCTGGAATAAATCATCACTGTTCCTATCATGTGGTAGAGGACCCCTTTTCAGAACTAATTTTCATCTATTTATTGAGTTGTCCTGCTATCCTGACCCGTGTGCGCTGTGCTGTGTGTTTATTCATTAGGAGGCTATTTGGCATGTGGGCTATTTTCACCTGCAGATCAAGGCTATCTGTATTTTCTCACTGCCATCAATAGAAAGAATTACCTTTATGGTTGCATGCTGTGTGCTTCTGGAGAATGTTATCTAGTGTGGTTTCAATTCCCTGTCAGGGTCCCCTTCCTTATTGACCTTGATCCCTGAGCAGCTCTCTGAACATTGTGGGGCATGGGATTGTCTGCAAAGCAGTTTTGTTCGTAGGATTCAGCATTTCAGAATAAAGGCCTTTCAATTTTCTGTCTGCAAAATGGCGGTACTCTAGTTATTCTCCACCACGTTAATGTTCTTAGTGTCTCATGCATTGCCTGCCGCCATACATTACTCCCTGCCCATGTATTCTGCAACCCATCCCTACCTATGCCCATCTTTATACTACTTGTGTAACCCTATCTGTGTATTCTGCAACCTTTCCCTGAACTTATCAGTGCAATCTAATTCTCACCCTACTAGTATAGCGTGACCTATTCTACTCTTTATGGCAGTTGCATTAGCACTAATGTTTAAACTGGCTGTTCAGAGGTTACTTGTCAGCTTGTACCTTGGTTCACGTCAGTGAACATCTAGGGGCGGGACTAAACTTTTGTGTTGATTTTATCTGCATCATCACACTATAAAGTTGGGCGATTGGTGCTCCCATTTCACGTGTCTATATAATAATTACACAAATTATGTTAGGTCATGCTGGTTGGGAGTGTGATCTGATTTTGCTCTTGTTTGTTCGTTTGGTGCATGCACTTGATAATTATAGCATGACCTGCTTCTCCTTCTATATTAATATATGTTAATATAGCTGATTGTACTGATAATAAATGAAAGCAATTAAAAAATGAGCATCTATAAAAGGCTACGGGTCACACTGGTTGATTCAGTACAAAGGCCTACAGTCAGTACAAAGACCCACAGGTTTTATTTTTTTTAGCAGTGGAGGTGTTGAAATGTCAATAATGTTAGGTCAAATACAAGTTCATTTTTCTGCCAATTTTGCCCTTACAAACCACAGAAAAAGTTACATAAAATGTCACAACGCATAGAAATGGACACAAACCCTGTGTAATAAAAGCGTTTTAATAAACAAGAGAAAACATTTCAGGAATCACTAAAAGTGCATATCAATCTTGCTCACTTTTTTTAGGCCAGCAGGCCACCAGTAATAAAACCATTAACTACAATTTAGACCTACAGTTTCTACTTGACCATTCACATCTGCTAAATTAAGTTCGACACTGGTAACACAAGTGATGGGTCAATACTGATCTTAAGATGGGTAAACAGGACTGGTGAACGGATTTATGCTGTCTTAGGTGAAGTTCATTGTTTGTGCCCACACTTCGATGCAATGGGATCATTTGAGCTTTTAATGGACTATATGGTGGACCACCATGTCCCCTGATAGTGGCACCCAAGGCAGCGGTCTCCAATTTTCATCTTCTAGTTTTCACCCGGCAAGGCTCGGGGGGGGGTCTTACTTGACCCCATTAAGTAAGGGCTCCAACTATTACCATCTCAAACAATAAAACACATATTGGAGTATTATTGTAAGCCTCTCGTCATGTTTGACGTGTGCACGTTCACTGTGTGGCTTGCTGCACAGTGTAGCGTTCGAGCCACACAGTGTAGCCTTCGGGTGGTCTTGAAGGGAACCTACATGGACAAGGACGCAGGAGATGTAATTGCTGCCGGGGGATGCGGGGGCATTGTCAGCCCGTGCAAGCTCTGTAAAAGCTCTGTAAAAACAGAAAAGAAAACTGAAGGTAAACGAAAGGGCTTGGCGTTTGGCATTCAGTGTAATCTGTAAGGTATTTAAACCTGCCTAACTGCCACAGAAGGTAGTGTGATTGACCTTTGTTAAGATGGATTTCTGAACTCTGACCTGGTGGGCAGAGGTTCAGAAGGCCAGCCTAGTTTCTTGGAACAGGATAACCTTCTGAACACGCCAGACCAAACAAGGAAGAATTAGCGGTGGTCAAGAATAGGTCTCGGGAGGGGTGAGGGTGCCTGAAAGACCTCAGTGAGCACACAGAGAAAAGGACACTTACAAATCACTCTCAGTCAGGTGTATATATATTACAAACACAAATACATTTATTCGAGGCCTTTGAGTTTCAAAACAATAGTTATTAACAGTAACACTTTTAACCCAACACAATCCTACTAAAATATATATATACAAAACCAAGGGCCCTAAAGAGTTAATGCACGAAATGGGTCCTCAACCTAGAAAAGGGAAGGAAGCAGGTAGTGCAAAGAGTCTTTCAGCAGTTCTGCAGTAATCACAATCCGAACTAAAAGGCAGTCCAGTCCCTATGAAGAGGGGAGCCTATTGATCAAATGTACTTGCAATGCTGGCGCATGCGATAGTGCAGATGGGCGTAAATGGGGTCTTTTGTAGGGTCTGTACCAGCTCAGGGAGGTGGGTGAGGTGATGCAGAATAGGTTCCCACTATGCGTGGAGGATCTCCCCATGAGAGCAAGAGTTAGCTTTCCCTGCCCACTGATCAGACTGCCTTTCTCGATTGTTATGGTTGACTTTGTTGTTACAATCCTGTGTATTGTAGTTACTTGCTCTTCTTTTTTGGATGTTATCCATGCTCCGCTGGGCTCTTTGTGCCTCTACATTTAGGTTGGGCTGATTGCCGGATCTCTCGGCTCGTTTCCGGCCATCTTCATTATTTATCCCCGTTTCACAGTGAGGTCTTTTACTGTTGGTTCATTCTTTTTGCCTCGTTGGACTGTCACGTTTCTCTTGCAATGTTCGAAAAAATGGAGAGCTGGACTTCATTAATGCCGATTTACTTCTCGGTTCGCACTAGGGTGGAGTATCATCAGTGAAACACGCTTTTCGTTTTTTGTCTTGCACATGTGGTATATTTGTTTCCGGGTCTTCAATAGTGTACTGGCTAATCTACATCAAGTTGTTTATGGCATCTGATTTATCTTGCACTATATTTATTTCTTTGGCAATTGACTTAGGTGCTGGTTCATTCACTACCGAAAGTGAGCATTTTCCTTTTACATGTTTCCACGGTTCAAAGTTTGGTGCTAAGCCAGTATCCGGTCTGGCAGTTGTAGTTCCTTTCTGTTGATCTGTATGTCGCGATGGCGACAAGAGTGGCGGTGTCTTGGTGACACATAGCCCTGTTGGTTTCTGGCCCTTTTCAAGAAACATTGTCAAAGTTTCTCTATTTTTTTAAAAGTTTCTGTGGCCGCACTTTCTCTGTTGAGGTGCTGGATTTCTCGGGTCATGCAGACTCCCGTTTTTGTGACTGGTCAATTTGTTTCTGGACAACATGCCTTGGCCGCGCTTCCAAAGACAGTGTGCCGGATTCGGCTGTCTTTCCAATTTGATCCTTTTTTGAGTTTTGTGGGCCTCTGTTGTTTGGGTTCCCATAGTTGCCACGCTTTTCTTGGTCTGAGACTTGGTTTTGTGTAAATCCATCTTTTTATCACCCCCCTGGTCTTTATCGGGCATTGTGCCTTGGTCTCTTGTGTTGGTTTTCCAGGCTTCAGTTGCCATTATATAGCCTTCCAGGTGTGTGAGATTTGAGTGCATTAGAACCGCTATAGATGTGTGGTCCCTTAATGTCTCTACTAATGACTCGTGTAGTTTGCCAAACGGAGCGAGGGCTATTGTCACCGCCGACATTATTGTGAAAATGTCTAGTTTTTTATTGGGTGAGGTCTTTTCAGTTGTATGCTGCGCGTCGGTTGGTCTTCACGGTTGCGCTGGAGTTAGTTGCTGGGGTTTTGATGGAAAAGAAAGGTCGTTTCCTGTGGTTTTCCCATTCCTCCCTTGTTGGTTCGTTTGACCAATTAGTCTTTGTGGTGTTGATATTACTGGGAGCTTTCCTTTGGGTTCTGACGCATTTCTTTTCGCTTGGAGGGCCCAGTTCTGGATTGTCATGTCTAAATGTTGAGGTTTAAGAAGGTTGTTTGGTTACTTAGCGGAGTGGTTTCTTTCCTGCTCATCACTGGTTTTGGGGTTGAGGTCAAATTGAAACCCTCAGCTAGTTTTATCTGTTTAATGAGCTTTTATCTCCATTGTACTAGTGTCATTTGGGGTCCCATTTAGGGCTTGTTTAGTCTCAGTACTGGGTTTCCCAAAGTGCCATTTTACTGGGATGGGGATTGGATTCAGTTTTTCTTTAATATGATTTTCTGATTTTTCCTGAAGAATCTGGGGTTCCTGCTTTGCGGACGTCCCATCTAATATATCGGGTTCCAAATCTTCTAGAATTTCAGCGTCCAATATTTCAGTTGCTCGGCCAGACAGGTCTTTCTCCAGTTAAATGAAAATATGTTCTAATGTGATGTTGGTCATTTGTTTCCCCAACCTTGGTTTTAAGAGTCTGCCCATATTTTCTGTTGTGTGATTTGGTTTAGTTTTCTTGACTGGTAGTTCTTCTTTTGGGTTTTCCTCTACTTGCCTGTTGGGGGAGTTGTCCTTTTTTGCACTAATTTTAGTCAAACTCTGCAGGTGATCCTGTTTGGTTAAGTATAATATGACACTATAATTTTCTTTTGAAGCTTTAGTCGCGTGAGATCTGGTTTCTCCTGCGGGGTAGTCTGATTGGATTTTGATTTAGACCTATTCCTCTCTTGGGATTCGCTGAGGGGTTCCCGGGGTGCCTCGTGCCTCTCATCTTCCCAACTTGTTGTGCTGTCACAAGCTGAGGTTGTGGCAAAAGAATGGTGCAGTTCACTGAGGTTTACCCTTGGTCTAGACAGATCCTTTCTCGCTAATACCGGGTGAATTTCATTGCTTATTTGCCGTGGCTTTGAGAGAGTTTGTTTGGGTAATACTACTCTCATTAATGCCAAGCTATTGCAGGGGTTGCCATTGTGGTCAGGGCGCATTGGAGCACTGAGCGCTTCTGGTATTGGGTTTGAGGTCGCAAACAAGTCCGTTTTATAGAGTAGAGCGCCTGCATCATCTTTCTCCACGGCTTTGGTCTGCCAATTTCGTGGACTCCCCGGAGCAGCTGGTAACTCATCTGTTTCCCTTCTCCCTCCCTCCATTGATGCCTCCTCCCACGGCACAGGCTCCATCGATAGCTCCTTCGGGGCGGGGCCAGCTTTTCCTCTGCTGCCCGCTCCCGGGTCCGCAAAGCCCCGAAGTCACTGTGCCCCTCGGACGGGTTGGGGGGTCCCTCTCTCCCTCACCCCCCCACCATCACCGGGCAAGGTTTTCCCGCCCTGGGGGCTGTTGATAGGTTGGATAGCAGGCGTTCTGCTTTTAGCTGGCAACCGCTCCGAAGTTGTCGGCAGTCGCTACTGTCGCTGTCAGGTGGCCTGTGGCCTGCCATTGCTTCAGGGCTTCGAGGCTTCAAGCTTCAGGGCTGCCGGACTGCAAGACTGCTCAGCTCCACGGCCAGGTGGGGTTTTTAAAGTCCAACCCGCCTAAGAAGAACCACTGTAGAGAGACTCTAGGAAAATCGTGTGCAGGACCAGGACTGCTCACCTCTAAAATCAATATACTGTGTAATAATTATATTTAATAATTGTTCATTTATAACACGCTCAATTCTGATGAGTGGTTTCTAAGTGCGTAATCGGGATTCAAACCTCTGTTGCACCGCATTGCCTTGCTTCCATGACAAGCGCATTGACCCTGAGCAATCCTTCCTCCACTTCTAACATTATTCTTTGTAACAGTGAATGCTTCCACACTTTGGTCCACATTTGGCCAAGACATGTTTAAAAGAGGGTCATAAGTGAGTTGTGTGTGTTTTTGGGCACAACCCATAGTCCTTTGAGCAGGGGCGTTGCTGGGGGGGGCTAAGGGGGCTATAGCCCCTGATCTTTTGGTTGTAGCCCCGGATAGAATCTCAGGAGCTACAGCCAACAGACTAGCTAGCCCCCATACCCAACCGTTCCAACATCAGCTTAGCCCCGGGTCTTTTCCAGACCTAGCACCTCCCCTGCCTTTGAGTGCCGGTGAACACGCCAATTTGTGCTGTGACTTTTTATCTTGCCTTGCAACCTGCACAAAAGAACAGGTAAGTCAAATACTTTCTAGATTTCAAGTTGTACTTCGGTTGGGAGTAAATATGTAAAATACGTCAAAGAGTTAATTACTGTAGTGGAATGCCAGGAACTTTTTAGTCATGCAGTGGAACTTGGAGAGAATTCGCAGTGTCTATTAACTCTCTGCATGCCTGCTCGTAAACAGGAGTTGCTCCCTTAGCATAGAATGATCGGAGTCCCGTGCGCCTGTGTGATTGTAAAGCTTCGTGTCACTTATCAGGTTTCTCTCTGACCTCTTTCCATATTTTAAGCTTGCACGCACCTCAAGGCCTCTTAAAGACGCCTCTCTTGAACACCAGTCCCGGTGCCAGCTTAAACAGGATACGAGCAGTTTTCATCCGCTCTGTAATGAAGAGCTTGTCAAAAGGCTCAGCATATTGGCACACAGGCAGCCGGCCACACTTTAGGGCGCAATAGCTGAAACTCCTGGCGCAAGATTGCTTCGCGAGTGTGAGCGAAAGAGGCCTGTGGTGTACCCTTTATAACGCAGATCTCAGTTTCGTGTCGTGGCAGGACGCAACGTGATGTCGCTGGAAATGGATGTCACAGAACCAATGCTCTGTTTGCAGTTATGTTATGTTATGTTAATAGATTTATACCGCGTCAAAGCCCATGGGCATCCAGACGCCGAGAGCAAGAATACTGTAGCAGGAGATTGCCACGGGATTACTCTGAAGAAAAGAGATAGGTTTTTAGTTGTTTGCGAAAGGTAAGGAGGTCTGAGGTTTTGCGCAGGGATGTTGGCAGAGCTTTCCATGCTTTAGCTCCTTGGAAATGGAAAGCTCTTCCCGTACCTCGGGCGCGTTTCGCTCGATGTTGTGTAAGAAGATTGGCGTCTGCCGACCTGAGATTTCTCTTTGGCCGGTAGATGCCAATGATATCTTTGAGGTATGCCGGAGCGTTGCCAAAGATACATTTGTGGCATGTGGTCATCACCTTAAATTGAATTCTATTTTTTACCGGGAGTTGCAGTCTGGGTGGTACTGGGAATACTGATTAGATCACTCATTGGTTTGGAGAAGCTGGGGCTGATATTGACAAGCAGGGGTGGACATGGAACAAAAAGAGGCCTTGGAAGTAATGTTCAAAGTGGTCCCATATTATAACGCAGTTTCACCAAGGCCAACCCTTTTCTTATGGGAACATTTGGTAATAAAATAGATTACCACACAAAAGAGGCCCAAGGTGCAGGGGACTACCGGGAAAATTCCAGATTTCCCTATAGGCCAGCCCACCCCTGTTGATAAGCAGGTCGAACCTTCTCAAAATGGCATGTCCACTACTGTCTGCTACCGGCTGCAGTACCAGCCAGCTTGTTAGGGAGAATTCTTAATATGTGCTACTTTCCCTTACCTTTCGAGACCCCTAGCAACTTTGCTGGATTTCTAGGATCCTATTTTTTTACCTGGGAAGAGTGAGAGCCTTTTTTCCCAGTGTGTTTTCTTTTGTGTTCTTTGGTTATGGAGTTTTAAAACAACTCCATAGGCATCATCTTTTTCTGTGTGTCACACAGCACCTTCAGTGCAGTGGCACAGGGATGTCTTTCAGGTTTAAATACCTTCTCTGGGACTGACTACTGTCTCCCAGAGCATGTCTCTTTAAATTTACTGACCCAGCACGCCCTATCTTACTATAGATTGCTGGCAGGGTTGTCTAGCTTCCCCTGAGTCAAAACACTCATGTAACAGTCAAATGTTACCCTTGGTATAGATCAAACTACCATGATTTTTCCCGACCGCTAACAACGGTAGCTTAAAATCAGGTCAGCCATGTTTTTCAATATGGCGCCCAAGACCTATCTGTAAAAACAGATTCCGGTCGACTTGTTTCACCATTTCTTTTAGGAAAGGTCCTTCTTGTGTTTGTCTCTGCACGTCAAACCAGGTTTGGTCTCTTTGTTCAGTTGGACTTTGGCAGGCTTCAGTGCTGAAGCCCTCCTCTGGAGCCAGGGTGTCTGGGGTGGACAGGATGTGAGGGAGGTGCGCAAAACTCCCTGTGCTTAGTCTCCTAAGAGACCTGAATGCACTCTGGCATGATTGGCCAGCTGGCTGTCCGGCAAAGACAGCCACCCTGCTGTGTGAGTGAAAGCCAGGCTAGAATGAATGGGGGAAAACTGTTTAAAAGCAGGCCTCTGGGACTTGGAAAGCAGAGTCGACCACTGGAACGAAAGAACTGAAGACGAGCCGAAGGAAGAGGACTGCTGCAACTCCTGGATGACCGGTGAAGCCCTACTGCAGGTCTGAAATGCCTGAAACCCCATCGACAGAGAAGCCCTTCAAGATTAACTTCTTCCCTTGAGTTTGGTGGGAACAACCAACTCGTAAGCCACCTGGACACCATCCCCATCTGGTCGAATTTTCATCAGAGTCCTGTTGAAAACTGGATAGCCAGAGGGAAGGAAACCAGCTCATGGACTTTAAGGCACTCACACCTTAAACCAACGTCTTGCTAAAGCTTTTGGCCTCATCTCTGGGCAGTGCAGGAACCTCCTGACATCCTCCTTCTTGTCCCCACGACTGAAGCTTAGGAACATCGAGATCTGCTCGAACTGCCAGCACCAACTGCCTACAACTCTTCTTCATTAACAAGGTACTGTGCAAACGCGGTTCAGAAATCTTTTCGGCCATCGAGAAAGTATGTGAAACTTTCCTCAACTGAAAAGGCTTGTCCTTCCCTAAACATTTGTCAAACATTTCGCCTAGCCAAATTCTTCTACACTCCGTGGCAAAGACTTAACCATTATCTACCAGAACTGTGCTATCCTATTCAAAGACTCGGAACCATTGACTTTGGCCCAGGCCTATTGAGAAGCATTGCTGGTTGTAGTTAACTGAAACCCTTTGCCCTGCCTATGAATGTATTTGGGCTGTCTAATCTTATAACCTTGTCTTTTTACCCCTTTATTAAGTATCTGAAGTTCCATTTTGCTCCCACTTCAGGGGAGCTAAACTTGTTAATTTACTTAACGGTTGTGTATTTATGGTTTATTAGAGTGTGATATTGAGCTGCTCTTGCTAGTGTAATGTTTTCAAACTGACTGAGTAAATAAATGTATATTCTTTTACCAAGAAACCTTGAGTACGTGTATATTTGAATCACTGTATTTGTTGGTCCTTTGTCTAACTTGTTCTCCTGCTCACTAAACTCTTGAGATAAGTCTGGCTGATCAGCCACTGCTACCAAATAACTGTAGTACAGGCTTGCACCAAGGGTGAAATTGTACGGACACTTGTAGTCTTAATTGCATGTAGTGTTCCCAAAGGGTACTGCATGTGATTTTGCCTGGCCCTTGTCAACATGATAATGATAGTTTTCCATGTAATCCATGTGTTTTACAGGGATCAAAAAAGGCTAAGTGAAAGATCACATAAGAGGTGATGGGACAGCCACACACTCTTTGCGTATGATATGATATGATATGATATGGCATTTATAACACGCCTATACACATGTGTTTCAAGGCACTACGAGGCAAAGGAGCAGAACAGAGGGAGAACAGAGACAATGATCTTACTAGGGGAGGTGAAATTGAAATCGCGCAAGTGCAGGGGAGGTGGGGAAGGGGAAAAGTGCGAGGGGCAATGGGAGGGGAAGTGCAATACATAGGATAAATGGTAAATAAATAGAAACAATAAATAGGAACAATAAATAAGAAGTGTGGACTGCTGGTGGCAGGTGCAAGGGTAAGTGCAGGTATCAAGTGCTGGTAGGGGCTGTAGGGAAACAGAACAAGCCCCAGAGTGCAAGGGTTGCCAGGGAGGCAGTGCAGGTGTGCAACTGGCGGGGAGGGGACCTGGGCCCGAGAACAGAGGGTAGCCGGGTTACCAGTGCAGTTTCCCGCAGTATGTAACACCCGCAATGACTATTCAATTGTGTTTCCGGTTTTGGTCACAAGGAACGTGGATCAAACCCCTGAGTGATGCCAGAGGAGTAATTGAGTCCCAAAGTAACATTAAAATCTTACAAACTCCATTCTCCTGCCTCTAGAGTCGCAAAACTGCAGCAATTTACCTAGCCTTAGACATCTTCCATTCATTCTAAAAGCAAACATTTTGAATTCCTGATATTTTTCCTCTCACTTCCCATGTACTTCCCCACCTACTGTTGTGGCCCCCATCCCCCGAGTTCTGTGCCAGCTCCATGTCCTTGGTGCCAACATCTGGCAGTTGCTGCCAGCAACCTCCCCAGTATGCCCCCAAGTACCGAAATACCCTCCCTGTATCCAGTCCTGACAACTACAACCAACCAGTTCTATGCACTTCCGGTCAGATCATATTGTCCGCTCCCTGAATGACCAGCTTGCCACCTTCATTGACCCACACAACTGAAACAGCCACCAGGACCAGGTACAAGGGATGCGAGCTAAGTCAGCCATCTGATGATTAATTGCAGAAACTGGTGGATGGCATTGTGAAGGAGACTTCTCACCACATAGGGATCAACAGCGCCAACACCCTCAAATGCCAGTGCATACAAATCTCTGAAGTAATCCAGAACTCAGTTAACACTGTGGTGACCATACCACCCAGCGTTGCCCAGATGCAGAAGCAATGGCTGGACTTCAGGATGACTAGGCAAAAGATGCTCTCTGACCAACATTAGGTGAGGCTCAACACAGGCATCGCACTACCCCCAAACACATGAGCTCATGGGAGGAGCAAGCAGTAACTATGATCAGCAACTTGTCTGGTATTGATGGCGTTGGAGGAGAAGAGACTGGAACTGAAGGCACTATGCTGACTGCATGCATGGCAATGAATAGCGCTCTGAGGCCCTTGGGTGCTTCAGCGCTATATAAAAACCAATATAGATAGATAGATAGATAGAGATAGATAGATAGATAGATAGATAGATAGATAGAATAATGATGTGAGTTGGCACATTTGCAAGTTGACTCCCGCATTTATCTGTGGGATAAACTCACTTGAGCGTTAGAACTATTTACCTGTAACACATGTGCCAATACTAAATGAACCGTGATGCCACTGCTCTGTAGACATCTGACAGCCAATTGTGTGTACATGGCAGCCAGGGAGCAGGCACGCAGCCGAAGTGTGAACTGGTAGGCAGCCTAAGCATGTAAAGAGTGGAAATAAGTGGTGGTGGAGAGAAGGATGGCCGAGGAAGAACGTAGGGGTGAGGTGGGGCTATTGGGCAATGAAGGACGATGGCCGAGGCACCAGCGAAAAACATGGCGGCTGGGAGAGCGGTGCAGGAGGCAGAAGGGAATGCGGGCTTATCCACCTGGTTCTGTAGGAGAACTCCAGCCCTAGACAACAATTCAGACAATGGGGAAGAAGAGGAAGATTAATGATGTTGACAAGATCTATCAATTCAGAACCACTGATGGTGAACCAGAGACAGACCATGGATCACCATGGTCTTACGTCGTCCATGGACACACATTGTTGTCCTTGAGCCTGAAGAGTATGAATAACCATGAGTAGAAATGGACATTCAAATGGGCTTGAATGTTTGTATGTGCCTGGTATATTTTATCTGTAGATCTACACTTTGCGGCCCAAATTAAAACCATATATGACCTTGGTAGTCAACGCTTTCCCCAGAGCAGCACTGTTACTTGAACTGCTGCAACATCAGTGCATCCCTCTCAGACAAACCATCTCTGGGAAAGCAGACACCATACCCACACACCTAGAAAGCGAACTTCTTATGGCAAACCCAGTTTTCCTATTGAGCAACACGTGTCTGCTAAAAGAGCAGAGAGACACCTCTGAAGGACCCTAACAAAATCAGAATGACATTAATGAAAATGAAAAGGATATCAAATAAATATTTGTATCTACACGTTGAACTAGTGTAGGTATGCATGCCTTAATACCGGAATGAAAACATAACTGGCTGCATGTGTTGAAAAGATAGTGGGTTCGCAAATGCATCTCTAGACGTGTAGTTGCCTATCCTTGTGGCAGAGGTCCTCGCTCTGCATTGGAGTTGGGCTAATATTCATTTGAATTTAGGAAGGGTGAAGTTTTGGATTAGGGGTTTCTTTGAGAGAGTGTGAAAAGAAAGTAGCTGTAATTCTTAAGTTAAGAGAAATGCAGAGTTTTCTCCCGAATATTGACACACTTCCATGCAATAATTATCTACGTAAAAAAGAGAGGAGCAAAATAAAATATCTGTCCATGGATCTTGGACCAACCCTGGTCAAAGTGAACTGGGTACAGTGAAGGCTGACAGTGCATGCCAGTAGGCAGCTGTGGTTGTCATTTTTACCCGTTACATGCACCTCCTATGTGGCTGGCGGGGGCTTACGAAACCAGGCTGTACTGTTGCCCAAGGTTTTTAAGTGATCTATAACACATATACAGGGCCGTACCTCGAGGGGTCTTGGAGTGCTGGCCAACTGAAAGGATAGGAGAACAGAAACTTTTTAAGTTGAAGTCTTAATTCCATTATGGAAGCGACAGACGGGGGAGAGGGGACGGTGAAGGACAAGAGTTCCAAGTTTTTGCTGCCTGCACCACAAAATGCTGACCGCCTTTAGAGAAGAGCCTGAAGAGTGGTGAGGTAATATCGCACCACATTCCCTGTTAAAAAAGCAGGAGCCATCCCATGTAAGCACTTGAATGTCAACATGCATTTTAAATGTAACTCTTTTATACACTGGAAGCCAATGCCAGGAGGTTTTTCTGGAGAAACAGATGCATTTACAGAAGCCACACACAAAGCAGACTGCTCATTCTGGGCCCATCGAAGTTTAACAAAGAAGTAGCCAACAAGACATCCATACAACACACTCCATTAATGCAGCCACACTGTTTAACTTAGTTCGGCTTGTCCATGCCGCGGTTAAATATAAACGCAAGACAAAGCCAACTCTCGCCTCCGAACACAAAAGTAGGGAGGTGAGAGCAAGTCTGAAATGTCTTACCCCACTTTTCCTAAGAATGCTCATCCGCCCTTTCTTTCTATTGTCTGCATACATAGGACACAGCAGAATTAGGTGATCCAGATATTCTAGAGAACAGAGAACACAGCATGGGGTAGTTACGAACTTCCATCTAGAGGTGTGCACTGCCAACAGCAGGACATTTAGCTTCACTCTGGTAAGCAGGACCTTGTGGTGTTGATTAGTCACACAAATAAGATACCATGCCAATCCACTCATGGGTCTGAGAGGGAGGTTTGTTCTAACTTGTGAGCTGACTCCCATCTCATCTTCCCTAGTGTATGCCAGACACTGCTCAATCCTGAGCTTTAAAATCCTTGTGGGAATCCTGACCAGCAACGGATGGTCAGTAAAAAAGGTTCCCAGGCCCAGTTTATGCAGACATGCCTTAACATAGATAAACCAGTCGACCTTGCTCCAGCTACTTAGTGACAGCAAGATAGAAAACAGGACCTTGGGTCCTCTCCACTTTCTGGCTAGAGACTGTGCCAAAATAGAATAGGTCTAGATTGGATTGCATCCAGTAAATACTCCAGTCCGGTCTCCAAGTGGGATATGTAGTCAGAGGTGGGATGGAAATTAGTCTTTGTGAGAAATCGTTTTCTACATTCTGGAGGGAAGATAAAATAGTGTAACCACATGTTCGCAACCTTACGTCCTGGTCGTCACTGCTTTACCTCCATAGTCACCATGTCTTCAGTTGAATGATGCCTGATGATTTTGGAAAATCTGAAGACCCCCCCTGTAGATATGTCTAATTTTTGTTGCTAACCAGTGCAATCTCAGAGTAAAGTATTTGGCCTAAAACAGTTCGGTTGGTTTTGCCGTAATACCTGCATGTCTAAACGCTGCTTGACATACCAGCAATAGGCAGCTAAACACTCTCCGTACTGCCGAAATCAGCTGTTCATGTTATCTATAATAATTGTGAGAGTCTTTCTGTCTTTGGTATGACGAGACCGAGTCCCAGTTTTTAGATTATAGAAACTCTCCCTCTGGTATTTGTACTATACACTTTTGTTAAAATGCAGAGAACACTGTCGGGTTGTTCATTGCATTAAGAGGGTAATTCATAGAAATCGGCACAAAAGTGGCGCACGCGGCTGGTGCAGAGAGTGCGCGTGCAGCGGTCTGCGCCAGCCGCGTGCGCCAAAACCCATTTAGGCGCACCGCTTATTCATGGATTAAAACATCCATAAGCAGCCGTGGCGCAGAGTGGCGCAACGACCCTGCAGCAGCGCCAGTTACACCCTCAACCCTGCCCTGTGCGCAAAAGAAATCGCACAAATCCAGTACCTGGCGCAAAGGCCAGTGGACCAGCATACAGCCCCCCAACCACAAAGACGCGTGTAAAACTCCTCACGCACATCCCAGAATACACCTACCCCACTCGTGACAGTGAAAACGTGTGTAAAATTCCCCGCGCACGCCCCAGAATACACGTACCCTGCTCGCGCCAGGCCCGTCGCGTGTAAAACTGCCCACGCACCCCTGAGAATACAGGTACCCCTCTCGCGCTAGCGAAAACGTGTGTAAAACTGCCCGTGCACCCCTCAGAATACACATACCCTGCTCGCGCCAGGTAAATTGCACTGACAGAGTCCCCCCTGTGATGTGGGCTGCCTGTGGGGCATGGCCATGGTGGATAGGCTGCCTGTGGGGTATGGGGAGGGTGGATGGGTAGCCTGCGGGATTTTCAGGGGTGCGTGGGGAGTATCACACGTGATAGGGCCTGTGCAAGCGGGGTATGTGTATTTGGGGGGTACGCAGGGAGTTTCACACGTGATAGGCCCTGTGCGAGCGGGGTATGTGTATTTGGGGGTACGTGGGTAGTTTCACACGTGGGGCCTGTGCGAGTGGGTACGTGTATTTGGGGGATATGCGGGGAGTTTCACACGTGATAGGGCCTGTGCGAGCGGGGTATGCGTATTTCGGGGGGCGCAGGAAGTTTCACACGATAGGCCCTGTGCGAGCAGGGTACGTGTATTTGGGGGGGGTGCGGGAATTTTCTTATGCGATAGGCCCTGTGCGAGTGGGGTACGTGTATTTGGGGGGTACACAGGAGTTTCACACGCAATAGGGCCTGTGCGAGCGGGGTATGTGTATTTCAGGGGTGCGCGGGAAGTTTCACACTCGATAGGCCCTGTGCGAGTGGGATACGTGTATTCTGAGGGGTGCTCAGTGAGTTTTATATGCAGAAGACGGCATGGAGAACAACTGGCGCATAGTCTGCACAGAGGAGGAAAGGGCCGCCAGAGCGCCTGACACATGTAGGAAACCCCTGACCATGGCCTCTCCCAACTTGGCCACGTTGGCACACAGCTCTTCGTGATGACGTGCATGGTCCCCCCAGGAAGCACGCACGTCATCACGAATGTCACGCGCGTGCAACGCGATACCAATCAGGACGGTCTCCATACAGTCAAGGGTCCCCTCGTCCGCAGGTAGAGGAGTGCCAGATGACGTGGACCTCCCCCCTACCTGCGGACGGGCCTGGGATGGGGCATCCCTGCTGGTGCATGGTGGTGCAGTCACAGTGTCAGGGACAGTGACATGCACAGGCCCATCCACGGCAACCTGTGCTACCTCCTGCCCCTGCCCCTGGTCTGTACCACTTGGACCAGTGGTACCACCCCCACCAGGCCCCATGTGCAGCTCAGTAGCGGCCTCCTCCTCCTCTGTGCACACCACCAACCTGGATGGCTCCACACCGTCTTCCGCCGTCACAAGCCCCTGTGGGGGCTCACCCGCCCCTTCCGCTGCAGCCATAGTGGCAGACGCGGCACCAGTCCCCTCGCTCCCGGATGATGGTAATTCCTGGGAGGGTGACTGGGCCTTGCGTCGCCGGCAGGTGGAGGCATCCCCTCCGCTTTGCTCCACAGCGCCATCTCCGCCCTCTTCTTCACTTGCCGCTGTGTAGAGGGAGACATAGAACACAAGCATCAGGGTACTCTACAATAGTCCCCTAGACAGGAAGCAATAGCACATGAGTGGCACTGTCAAACGTCACTTCCATCATGTACCCCCACAACACATGGGTCAGTACAGGCAACACACATGCGGAAACAGGCATGGCGCATGCAGTGAACATTTGCACCCATGTCCAAGGAACTGTTGAAACATACAATGGTGGTTTGGAACTCACATGCATCATGGGTCATACTGATCACATGCACACACATCACTGTAGTTTCATGCATCTGGCCTCGTACACCCCAGACACAGTGGATACAAGGATGACTAGGCTGCATCAGTGAATCAACACATCGTCACAGACATGTGTCATGCATCCATGGCATTTACAAGTCACACACACGCTACTCAGACACACAGACATGTACACCATACATGTCCATGACAGCAGCACCCATCTCTCACACCCCAACCATGTCCAAGAACAGACACAGGCATGCATTCATGTGTGCATTCCGCATGCTGCTCCGCATGTTGTATTGTAACGCATACACCATCCATGTGGTTCACGCACGACTGGTCTCACATGCAGCACCATCATGTCGCTGCACACACACATCCATACATGGCCCATGTCACACATACAGGCAAGTAGCTAACTACCAGCACACTCCAACATGCCTTGTTTCACACAGCAATGCATGGCCACTTACCGCTCGACTCCAGACGGGCCTGCATCCTGAGGATCTGGTGGTGAAGCACTGGGTGAATGCGCTCCAGGACCCCCATCTGCTGGTTTGTAAGCTGGCCCCGTCGCCCCACTGCATCCACCGTGTCTAAGAGGTGCCAGGCCTTCTTGAGGGTCCTGGACTTGTAGTCCTCCCAGCGCTTCTGGACGTTTTTGATGTTGCGGGTTGCCACCCCCTCCGCGTTGATGGCACCCACTATGTCCGCCCAGATCCTCCTCCGTCCTTCCTTGTCAGCGCGTGATGTTGTGAAGAGGGCATCATAATGCCCCAGGACTTGATCCACCAGGATGCCAACTTCATTGGAAGTGAAGCAGGCAGCCCTCTGCCTCTCAGCTGGGGGGATGCCACTGGTGCCAGATGGTGTTGTGTCGTACATGGCAACCCCCGAGGCAGGTGTGGGTGGGCAACTGGGTCCTGGGGCTGGGCTGTGTTGCAATGGAATACCAGTCGGAGTCCTCTGTTCCAGCAGGGGTGGTCACAGCAACTGGACCCCTGGAGATGGCAGATGTGCAGGCACCAAATGGCAGGGCACGGTGGCAGCAGGCAGGCAGCAGCAGATGGCTCGTGGGAGGCTGCTCAGGGCTCTGGGGGGCAGTAATTCCGCCTTCTGGGTGGGAGCGTGGTCTTCCGTGTGTTGTCGCGTGGCCAGCTTGATAGAGTGATTTGACACGTGAAAAAACAGCACGTCAGCATGTAATTTGAGGAAAGGCCCTTGGCGTGTAAGCACATAGGTGACTTAACGTGCGCGCGGGCGTTTCCTTGGCATGGGTTGAAGGTCCCACATGGGTTTCCATCGCTCTGTACGTGCTTTTCGTGGGAAGCGGTGCATGTGTTTTCCAGATGTTGGGGTTCACACGCAATTACTTCACAGCAGATACAGTGCGTCCTTCTTTTGGCATGGGTGTTGGCTACGCATTCTTCTTCTACGCGCAAGGCAGATGGTGAGTTGCACACATGCTATTTTTCATACTGCGGGTGTCCCGGTTGGTCGCGTACCCCTTTTTTCCAGGCATACTAGCCCGCGTGTGGATCACGGACGCATTTTTTGTGTTCCTGGCTGCCACAGTATACTGCGTGTGTATTTTTACACGCATGTGGGCTACAAAGGGTCGCATATCTATTTTTCGTGCTTTTTTGGGATGCCTGAGCGTTGCGTGACACATCATTTCTCCTAGGGGGCCACAGAATGGGATATTCATCATGGCTGCATATACGTGTTTGTTGTTTGCGCACACATTTGTAATGCGCAGGGATGCTACCGCCTGCCTTCATGTGGCGGACGTGTTTAGGCCTGTGCGTGTCTTTGCCTGTGTGCGGGTTTCCCCTATTCGATTCCATGAATATGTGTAGTTCGCGTGCGTGTGGGCGTTCCGTGTATTTCCGTGCAGTACTTCTCCAGTTACGCCTTCTTTTCACGTGTTCCCCATTCCGCGTGTTCTGCCCCGTGTTCTGCCCCCTTTTTGGTGTGTGCGCTGTCTTTGTGCGCTTTTGCTGTGCACGTCATGCACAGCATTCTGGATGTTGCAATGACGTGTGCGCCCGTGTGTGGCACGCAAGGATTTGGCGCACATCCCGGGGACAACATGCGCAGGGCCTTCCATGAATCGCACGCGTGCGCTTGTTTTTTCACGATTGCGCCAAGATTTTCGGCACACATTTGTTCCACGAATCGGCCCCTTTGTCTCTAAACATGCGCACAGCAGTTGAAAACATGCAGTACAATTGTATAGGTAGATAAAACCTTTAGGTTCTTGGGAAAAGTTTAAAGTTGTTAAAATGTTTTGCTCATAGATAGTGAGTAAGCAGCTCCTGGTTATAGGAAACATATGAATGCAAGTTAATAGGTTTCAGGGGAGTTGCAGAAAAGTTAACCTTCAAGCCTGTGAGGATGCTGGCTTATCTTTGCTACAGATCTGAACCAAGCTTTGTCATAGAGTTTGACGTTTGGTCCTACCCATCAAACATCTCCATTCAAAACAGACATAGAAATAAGAGAATTCTTCAGGGAAAATGTCATCAAAACAATTTTCAGTGATTGTCTTATTGTAAGGAAGCTAACGTTGTGTGTCTGAATCAGAATTTCAGTTGTATTCCTCCAGATTTCAGTATGACCCCAGAAATACTGACGTACAAAAAATGGTGCTTACAAAAATGTAATATGATGTTTGGAAGATTTCACCTTTGCAGTGTATATGTTCCTCACAAGGTAGGCCTTTATATAACTTGATTTATTTCTGTCTTATTTAATTAAACATTTTAAACTCAACCCTTTTACCCATATCAGCCCACGTTAGTTTTAATGTTCTATTCAGTGGCATTACTGAGAATGCTTTTGGAAGTTTGATTTAGACATAACACGTATCTTTCACTTAGCCATATGCTCTCGCAAAAATAGCTCTGGTTATTGGCTGTTTTCATTTACACCAAAAAAAAAATGTGTAAAATGAAGCACATGGCCTTAATGCATTTTCCATTTGATTCTATAGAATCATCCGAGCACATATTCAAGAGCCAAGATATTCCTGATTCTCTGAAGAAGACGTCTTCATCTTTGGGTGGCCTTTACTAAGCCGAAACTTGAGTCAAACCTTTTGTCTTTTTAATAAAGCAGATTGATCATTATCTAGCTACTAATAGTTAAATCACCACGGTTAATGTTGCATAGTTTTACAAATTTCGTGCAATTTCATTTCATTTTTCTTTGTACTATAACCTTTCATGGTTGAGTATGGGGCACTTTCTTTGATGTCTGTTATCCGTTTTTATGGACCAATGTTTGCTTACAATAAGAGATATGTAGTTTTACAATTGTACATTATGTACTTTTCATAAATTATTTTAACCTCATTCTTAATTGGGTTTGTTCTAATTGATATTGATATTTGTGACTCCTTTTTTATTCCACTTGAATGTAAAATTAATGGTATCTCTTCAAATATTTTTCCACCTTTGTTTTTCTTTTTTGATTTATAATTACTTTGTATCATAGATTAGTACCCCAGGGCAATTTTCATTTTGTTTTTCAAGATGGCGGACCGCACCAGAGCAGATTATGGCCAACATTCGACAGAGGCTTTTTGAAGGAAGATTTTGGTTACAAAAGTGAATTTGCACATCAGGCTTTCTGAAGGACGCAGTTCAGGTTCCAGGGACAAGGGCAGGCCGCTAAGACCTCAGTGAGAGAAAGGATGACACCACCAGCGCAGATGAAGTCAGAGCACTCGCATGAGGCAACCATCAAGCCCGTGAACTGAAGAAAAAGAGCAGAGGCTTGGTAGCCCACTACGGGCCCGTTAGGGCAGGTCAGTGGATGCTCCAGTTGAAACAAAATACTCCAGGACAGGACAGAGGTTTACGCTAAAAGAAGGGCAGCTGCAGAGGTCGAGTCGAGAGAGGAACACGATAGAGTAAGCGCTTTTGTGAAGCAGCATAACGTTTTTCGGGTCCCAGCACACACACAAGCAGGGATGTGGAATAAGGTGCCTGTCATGCCCTCATTCAGCTAGGACCGGATCCCATTCGTTCAAAGGGGTCTTTGTGAGCTTTGAGTCTGTTCCATTTAAGCGCAGTGGCCAAAATGACTTTCTGCTGTGAAAACCAAAAACGGAGGACCAAACACAAAATGTGCAAGTCACAATGCTTTAACATCGCGAGTCATCAGTGTTTCGCCCCTCATGTTCTGATTGGTTCTTCACTAGCCCCCAAGCCTGGGACCATCGTTGTTCCCAGCTCGTGATGTACCTGATGCTGTAAACAATATGTGACTATGTGTCAGTGGCGGACAATGGACAGGTCTTACTACTAGCCCCCAAGCCTGGGACCATCGTTGTTCCCAGCTCGTGATGTATCTGATGCTGTAAACAATGTGTGACTATGTGTCAGTGGCGGACAATGGACAGGTCTTACTACTGGCTGTTGGGTGCTCCTTTCCCATCGCCGCTGGCGTCCAACTTGTAACTCTGTTGTTGCAGCCTGAGTCCCAGACGTGAGAACCCAGAGCTTCTCTAGTACTTGAAACTTGGCATTGTATCAGATCGGCCTGGTTACATGGTGAGAGACCGTGGCTGAGGCAAAATTATGGGGATTTGATATGTATTTCTGCTCCAATGAGTCCCTAGCAGTGGCAGGTGTGACCTTGGTACCGTGAGCGCGGCATGTTGATTGCAACTTCGCCGCCTTGGCTGTGGGGCTCCCGTCAGGGTCTTGTTCTGCATGGTCCATGCCTTGTAGCTCCGGCTTGACGGCTACAGGCCTGGGTACTCTGGTTTGCAGCCTACCTTGGCCTAGTCATGGGTGGCGGCATACTGTCCGTAAGGCGAGGGTCGCGAGGTGTGAATTTGATCATTATACATTAGTCCATCTACAGGGTGTCATCTTCAGGGTGTTAGCAGCATGAAACTTCTGCAAGCGTGTGCACAAGCTCTTCTGGTGTCTTGCGTTTCTGCGGTGCGGTGGTCGGCCTATGTGAAAAACAACAATGATGCATGTCTGTGGGTGTGCGCGTCCTCTAAGTCATAGCACTGAGTATGTTCTTCGTGTGGGTTGGTGTGGGTCTGATCCAGGTGCTTGGCAGCACGTTTATTCTTGTCCGTGGGTGTCGTTTAGTCGAGTTGATCCATATGGTCGGTCTCAGCTCCACTTGGTGCCCCACCACGTGCTGTAGTTTATCCATATACACAGATGTTTTTCTACGACCCTTTGTCAAAAAAATGCGATCCTACACGCAAGACACCACGGCAATGATACACCACCTCGCCAACATCAAAACAGAACAAGACGACATCCTAGTTACGTTAGATGTGGAAGCGCTCTACACCAGTATCCCACAGATAGAATGCCTAGAAATACTCAAAGTTTACTTGGATAAAAGATCAGACCAAACAACACCTATATCCTTTATTTTGGAATGTATACGCATAGCACTAACGGAAAATTTCTTCATGTGCCAAGGCTAGTTTTTCCAGCAAATACAGGGGACCAGTATGGGCTCCACTTTCGCACCGGACATAGCAAATCTATATATGGACCATCTGGAAATCAGCAACATCTATAATGAAGATAACAGATACAAAGTAAAACTGATAGGATGGGTCAGATACATTGACAACGTCTTCACCATCTGGAGAGGCACCTAGAGCTAGAAGACATCCACACATGGCTCAACACCATAGACCCATGTATAAAATGTACTATACATTCGGACAAAACCAGCATTCCCTTTCTGGACCTTAACATCCAGACAACAAATGAAGGAGGTTTGATGACAACTCTTTATAGAAAACCTACAGACAAAAACACATTGCTCAATTTCAGAAGTTTTCATCCCCAAGCTCTCAGAGAAAATCTTCCATTTGGCCAATTTCTTAGGATACGCAGAAAGTGCACAACACTACCTGACTACAACCGAAACGGAAAAGAACTAGAATCCCGCTTAAAAGCAAGAGGATATCCACCTAAAATCATAAGAGCACGGAGAACAGCTAGGAACACCAGCAGGGAAACGTGTCTCACAAAAAGATCAAGAGTGGAATATACTGACAAAATGACATATGTCACAACTTTTTCACCAATAAGAAACAATATCCGCAAAACTATGTTTGCCAATTGGAACCTTCTTCAAACAGATGACTTCAGTCCAGTAAAACCCAGATTCGCATTTAAACAGCGCCAAAATCTGAGAGATCGGCTAGTCCACACATACCCAGTCACTCCTCAGAAACCCAGACAAGCAAATCTACGGGATCTATCCCTTGTTATCGGACATTTCAGATGCGGCAAATCCTCAGTGTGCAGCTTAACCAAAGACCAAAAAGAAATCTCACTAAACGGTTTTGCGTGGAAACACAAATACTTCTCTAGCTGCCGGACAAAATGGAGCATATATGTCATAAGGTGCCCCTGTAACTTACTTTATGTAGGTAAGAGCAAAGAGAAGTGAGACAACGCATTTGTGAA
Organism: Ambystoma mexicanum; assembly: GCF_040938575.1. Taxonomy (NCBI): domain Eukaryota; kingdom Metazoa; phylum Chordata; class Amphibia; order Caudata; family Ambystomatidae; genus Ambystoma; species Ambystoma mexicanum. The sequence continues at coordinate 246,666,800 of NC_090926.1, read as the reverse complement.
CATAGATCGTGTCTAAAAAATGCAGTAGAGGACAAGCCAATGGTAGCGCATTTCAGTAAATTGAAACACAAACACACAGATTTCCAGTGGTCAATCATCCAGACCATCAGTGAAAAGGAACGTGGAGGAGACAGAGACCTGGCACTCAGGAAATTGGAACAAAAATGGATCCATTGATTGGACACATTGAGAAACGGACTCAATATTTGCATAGAGTGAAATCTTTTCTTTTGAAATAGACCCTAACAGCAGCTTCCCTGTTTTCTTGGCATCACAGTGTAATATGACATATGCATACAGCTTGGTAGAACCTTCTACATGATAGCCAGTTTTGCAAACATCACCTATACACTATGCAAATATGTAGTTCCCTTTAGACACCTAACAGGACCAACACATATTGACATGCCTAAAAATATTGTGTTACAAATGTTTTTCTAAACTATTTCTAAACTGTGGTTTTCTCTAAAATGTGGTATTCCAAATCAACTTTCTCTGGTAAAGAGTGTTTCCTCATAATTGGTCAAAAGGTTTTCAAGCATTTCAAGATACTTGTCATCAATATGCTTTTTATGTAATGAAATATCAATTTTTTACAAGCAACATGTACAATGCTCTTAAGTAACACTTTCACCCATTGTATTACGGCATCAGGGCACAGGCATTTGGCGTCAGCCCGTTACAAAATGGCAGCCACCTTCTCATTTGCCATATACACTGATGCGCACGCGCAGTAGTGGGAACACTGCTCTATCGCGCAGGAACAACATACCTTGTCGCCTTTAGGTCCCTCACGTTCCCCTGCACACCATTGCGCATGTGCAGAGGAAGTCCGGAGATCCCCGAGAGACACATCTCATTCTGAACTACCCGCACATCGACCAGGTAACGAGAGATGCCTGTACCCACGCTCGAGCAAGCACTTGGGTGTTTGGCGGTAGGGGGCATTTTCCCACCTCTCCACAGCCCATTTTATAGTCTATGTCACGCAATTTAGCGTCACGATTTTCTTTACGGGCACTTACCGCCCCCGCACCTATAATTAGTTTGTTTCTCCACATCAAGGTGGTGCAATCACCCCTTAAAAATACCCCACAGGCCTCAATGCACGTCATGCATTTTTTCCTCTGTTACATTCAATGACAGATCAGTGAACAAAAAATGTCTTTTGTTCTTTGTTGCAGCCAGCACTGTGTGCAATCGGAGCGTTTTGACTCCATTTGTTTCGGCGCACTGAGAGATGCCAATGCGTCATTTTGACAATTAATCCTGCCCTGAGACACCAAATATCTTGAAACAGGTATGTTAAGGCACAACTACATGTTTTTTCAATCAACTCCCCCCGTCCCCCATGTAGACGTTTTTAAAACAAACACTTTTATGTTCCCACAGCTTCTCTGGCCCCATGAACGACATGTGGAAGATTAATCTACAATTTTCTGTCTAACCAGTCCTGAGGAAAGCTATAGGACATTACTTCATCAACATCTGTTTTTGTTCATAGCTGGAAACACAACTTTGAGTGTCGACACAATAGGTGCATGTCTAGTAACATTGCACTCTCAGTCAATACGTACTAATCCTCACATTGCTTATGTCGATGAAACAGCTACATTATATGATGACAAAATATAATGTCAACATGGACTTTTGTACTTATATGTTTGTATGTTAAGAAAAGGAAACTGTTCCTTGTGTGTAAATAAGTAAGTTTGTGTACTTTTAAGGCTGTGTTCTACTACAATAAAAACACTGATCTCAAGTACTAGGATCTGTTCACATGTATTTTTGTGCCACACCTGTAAGTATCTCAGAGGAAGAGGTAGCCTGAACCCACTCCCTTCTCCACAGTATAATCTTTCCTCCAGATTCAGGCCCCTCTATAAAAATAAAAGAGGAAACCCCTTTCCCTCCTTTTACAAACTCAATTCAAACAGAGCCAGAGGAAGGCAATAGACCCAACACTTTTTGGTTGTTTGCTGGATCTTTGCTATTGCTGCTTTGAGGAGGCTGTTGAGGCATTCACAGGCGCCATTGGCTTGTGGGTAATATGCACAGGCAAATTTATGCTTAATCCCCAGAAGGGCAGTTATGTGCTGAAATAATTCATTCGCAAAGTGGCGACCGTTGTCTGACCTTAATACTTCGCAAACCCCCCACCTCGGGAAAACTTCCCTTACTAAAAATGTAGCTGCCCTAAATGCATCCGCATGGGAGCACGGGCCGGCCTCAATCCACATTGAAAAAGGGCATACTACTACAATCATGTATCCGTATCCTTGACATACGTTGATCATGCCGATGTAGTCAATGTGTAGGTGCAAAAAGGGTCCTTCAGGCCGGGGTATTGTACCTTTGATCACTTGCAGCGTGTGACCGGCCATAAATTGTTGACAGGTGGGACAATTGCTAATGAAATTTGCAACGTGTGAGTTTAGCTCAGGTAGAACCATGATTCTTTGATTCATGCTGCAATTACTTCCTTTCCTGTATGAGTGGGGTGGTGTAGTTGGGCCGGAGCTGTTTTTAGTAGGGCCAGGGGCATCACAACATTCCGTGTGTTATTCTGTCTCCATAACACATCTGTAGGGGACATAGTGCATCCTCTTTTAACCCACAGTTCCTTTTCTGCCATTGGATCCACTGCCTGCAGTTCCATGATCTGTGTCTCTGGAAAGTATGCAGCATATTTTGCATGTGCACCGGCTGTTTCATTACCTCTTGATTTTGGATCTTCCCCATTCTTATGTGCCTGACACTTCAACAGTGCCACCTCGGTGCGGTATGTTACTTCTATTAGTTCACCGAGGAGGAGTGCATGTTGAACTGGAGTAACATCTGCTCTCCTAAATCCTCTTCTGAGCCATTTTATTAATCCTGAGTGTACCTTCGAGGTGGCATATGCACTATTAGAATATATTGTAACTCTTTTCCCGTTGCTTTCTTCTAAAGCTAAAATCAGTGCTACCAATTCTGCTGCTTGTGCCGAATATTGTTGGGGTAGTTTAACGCATCTGACCAGAACGTACGTCCAATCCTCCCTCAATCGCACTACAGCTGCTCCTATCCTCCTTATACCATCACTTTGGTCAATTGTTGATGATCCATCAATGTATAACACCTCACCCCCCTCTAGGGTATTTTCTTTTACCTTTCGGGTGTATGAGAAAAATTCAATTGCTTGTGTACAGTTGTGTATATATTCTCCTTCGGCCACTTCCTCTGCTATAAACTGCGCTGCATTGACATTACTACACCTTACTATTTTCAACTCCGGTCTAGATAGAATAATCTCATACCCTGTTTCTCTCTGGGTAGTCGGTGTGGATTTTGGTTTGTTTAAGATCGCGAAGAGGGCATGTTCCACGTGTGGTGGAGCAACCCATAGTAATCGAAGATGATTTCCGCTGTAAAATTCTATTGGTTTGTGTCCCAGGCTTGTCTTTTGTGTTAGCACTGCTTTCATTACTGCACCATCGCAATGTGAGAATATGTAGAACTCAATATCATAGTTTGGAGTGCCTAGGACTGGTGCCGTTGAAATGGCCTCTTTAAGTTCATTAAATGCATCAGTCATCTCTCTTGTCCATCCCAACTTCCTCGTCCCCCTTTGTGCCTCCCTGAGAGTCTCTAATAAGGGTCCTATGTAAGTGCTGTAGTCAAAACCCATGCTTTGCAGTAGTTGCACAGGCCAAGAAATTGTTGCAGTTCCCTTATCATTTGTGGCTGTGGTGTGTTCTTTATTGCTTCCGCCCTTTGTGGTGCAATGTTCCTTCCTCTGTGACATGATCTGTCCTATGTATAGGACTTGCTCCTAGCAATATTGCAGTTTTTCCTTGTCAACCCAGTACCCTTTCTCAGCCAGTACTGTGAGCATCTTTACAGCGTCCCTCCTGCACTTTTCCTCAGTGGTGCTGCAGATGATGATATCATCCACATATTGCAACACTGTGCTTTCCATGTCGATGTTCCCTAGGTCCATCTGTTTTACTCTGTTAAAGATAGATGGCGACTCGCAGTATCCTTGGGGTAGTCTGGTGTGTTTCCATTTTGTGTTGCGGTATGTGAAATTTGTCAAATCTTGTGAGTCGGGGTGCAGTGGTATTGAGAAGAGCACATTTTATTAGGTCAATCATGGTAAACCGCGATTCCTCTGCTGGTATTCCGCACAGTATTGTGGCTGGGTTAGCTACTATTGGGTACTCTGCTTCCACAATGTGGTTATGTGGTCTCAAGTCTTGTATGAAACCCCAGGACCCTCCCTTAGCCTTGCACACTGGGTATACCGCAGTGTTGCATGGTGATTCTGATGGTACCAAGTTTCCTCTTTCCACTAGGGCACTTCTTGTCTCATAAATCCCTTCATCAGCTTCTTTTGACAGTGGGTACTGCTTCACTCTGGGCAGCATTGCTCCCTTTTTAGCTTTATTTTGACCCCTTCAATGCTTTTTATGCATCCTACATCATAGGGACTAGTAGTCCATAGCGAGGCGGGTACAGCCGCTAAGTCTTCCTCGTACAAGTATGATTGCGTGGGGATGGGCATTTCTAGTGCCATTGCCATTTTCTGTGCTACCTCCTTGTATGTCACTCTCAACCAAATGTAGACGTTATCTGGAACACCATCTCTCCATCACTTTCTTTGTCTGAGAACAGTTGCTCATCTGACACCTGCGTCAGCCTGCATCCTTCAGCCAATGATATCACTGCCCTCCATGCTTTCTCTTCCCCATCCTAAGCGTGAACTGCAATGTAGTCTTTGGTTGCCACAATGCTCTCGATATCCACTGATATTATTGCCCCTTCTTCCTAACTAGTGGGCGTCTCTGGTCTGAAAAGGTATGCTGCTGGCCTCCTCTACGCCTTACCCTCAATTCCCAGTAGCCATGCTATTGCCATGTCTGTTCCGTATAGGAAGATGTCCCCGTCTACTGGTTCTGCCCTTGCCACTGTCTTGCCACAGTAAGCCTGATGTATGTGTCGTGCGGTGAGAATGTGTATCCCTGGTGTTGAGCACACTATTCCCATGTCAGTGAAAGATATAGTCATGTTCAGTCTGCTCATGATATCTCTCCCTAGTATATTTACTGGTGATTGTTTTGAGTATAGCAGTGGCAGAGATAGGTTGTGATCTCCAACAGATAAGGAGATGATATCAGTAAAAGGAACCAGCTCTTGAGCCCCAGAGAATCCTTGAGTGTGCATGGCATCGCCTGATAAGTTGAACTTCCCTTCCCTAATGCAGGATCTAGTTGCCCCTGTGTCAACTAGGAAAGGAAATGTTTTGTCACCTATCGCCACCTTTATGCATGGTTCCTGCGCAGGGTTAGATGTTACCGACAGGATGGGACACAACAAGGACATCTGTGGGCTGTCCTATTGGGGGGTATAATGATTGGCTGTTCCCTGTGTACGGGTTGTGACCCATTATCGTCACTTTCCCCATCTGCGTCTGTGGTATCGGCATGTCTGTAGGTAGTTGTGTATTGTCCTGTATTTGTGTGAGCTGTTGTACTGTTTGGATGTGTTGTTGTTGTGCCGTCATCTGTTGTGCTTGGTGTTGTGCCGGTTGGTGTTGTACCTGCTGTACGGTGGGTGGCACATATGGTTGCTGCTCTAGTTGTGGCACTGGTTGTGTCAGTCTTCCTTGTTGTTCCATGTGTATGTCACTTGTTTGTGGTAGTTGAGGTTGTTGGTAATTATTTAGTCCCCCGTTATAATTCTGTTGCCCTTGCTCTCTCCATCCTTCTTTTGTTGGCCTTGCCCTGCATGTGCGTAATACGTGTCCTACTACTCCACAAGTCCAGCACGTTGGTGGATCTCGTGCTTGCCACGGGTATCCTCCAGTGTTGTCTACCCCTGCTGTCCATATTGGTTATACCCTCAGAACCCTCTCCCTGGCAGGTGTGCCACTGGACCAAATCCTCTCCCTCTTGTTAACCAAACCCTCCCTCTGTAGTTGTTGGTGTAGCCATTACCCATTATCACGTATCCTCCCCCCATTGGTGATGCATAAATGTAATGTGCTGTGTATGGAGGCAGTGGTGGCAGATGCTGTGTCGTAATTGGGTCTTGCTGTGACAGTGTCGCTAGTGGTTGTGACTGCTGCGCAGTGGCTGGTGTCAGAGGGGCGGGGCTAGTTATGAGTGCAGCTTCCATGGCATATTTTGACAGCTTCTTCTGAACCAGTTTTGTCTCATCTGCCTTCCTATCTTCCTCGTCTTTTCTTGCCATAACCTACAATGGTTTACTATCGTTAGCTGTATTTCTGGCCATGCTTTTGCTTCCATTCCTACACATTTTTTCAACTGCCTCTGTAATGGTTCTGGGAGCCCCTGTTCAGTATGTGGTAAAATATGGCTAATGTTTTGTCCCATCGCTCCTGTGTTTCCAGGCACCACTTCTCCTGAATTTCCTGAATGTAATTAACAGGGTCCTCGTTCTCACACATTTTGCGTGATGTTATTGCCCCTATGTCTGAGGTGTCTGGATATTGTACCCTCAGCGCTTGCCACAGTGCGTGTCTGCAATTTGCAAATGGTGCCCCATCATGCAAGGTGTCACTGATGGTTACCCCTGGGAATCCCGCCCTCTTTCAAATGTCATCCGCTGCATCACCCACAATTTAAATTAATAACCCTTTGACATCTCCAACCGCTAACTTGTGCTCTGCAGTTAACTTCTCCATTTTATATATCCATTTTCCCGCCCCTCCGCTCAATGATGGTAGCCTGCATTTAATATTCTCTTTGTCTGCATGCTTCCATGGGACATATTGTGGCCTTGTCCCCCCTCTCTCTAATAGTGGCATCTGTGCGTATTCTGTCATTTCCTCTGGTGTGCGTCATTGTGGTGTGATGTGTGTGTTTTCACCCTCCTCCTCTATGTCAGAAAATTCTTTGATAAATTCAGTAAGGTGTTGTGCAAGCTGTGTGTCCCCTACGCCCTTATGGCCTCTCCGCTGACCTGCTTGGTCCTTGTTGTGTTTAGTTGCTGATCCCTCCATTCTGCATCCCGGGAGGTCTTTAAGCCTGTTGACATATGGCTTGTGCTGGGCTGGTGGCGTCATTGTTCGTAGTGTCCCCTCCCTTCATGAATTTTTGCCCTCCCATCCTTTTTCTTCTTCTTGCATCCTGCACTCCCATGACGAACCGCAGCCTGTGCGTGTGATATATAGTTTATTTAGCCCTGCTCCACTCCCATCACTCTGTCTTCCGCAAGATACCTCCTCCTCCTCATCACTACAAAAGCTGTCTGAGAATGTCAATTTTGTGCATGGGCATGTGTCTCTCGCTGTTACTGTCTACAAGCCTATATCTGTGTACTTACCTGTCCCCTCCGTGTCTCCCCCCCACTTGCGGCATCACTACCGATCCACTACTGCATGCGCTGGTCTTACTCCTAGGTGTTTGGCTGCTTCCTCTTAGCCCTTGATTACTTTGTTGGTCGTCTTCACTCCCTAACTCCGCTCTTGCCCTGCGAAGTTTGTTCATTATCGCGTCACTTACCTGTCCTAATACCCTTGTATCTCCCTGTATGGCATCACTTAGCTGTCCTAGCACCCTTGTGTCTCTGTCCTGGTCACTCCATGTCCCGCCCTCTTTTGCCAGTATACTCTGTATTATTCTTCCTTCCTGGTACCTAAGTGCGCTTTCTGATATAGGGCCTGATCACGACTTTGGCGATAACGCTGGCGGTTATACCGCCGGCGGTATTAGCCCTACCACCGAACTCCCCGGCGCTAATAGCGCCGGATCACGAGTTTGGCGGTAATGTCATTCCCCATTGCCCATTGAGCCCATTCGGGAATGCCCCATTCCCCATTGGGCTTAATAGGGAAATTGTGCGCTCTTACCGCCGGCGGATTTCCAGCCGGCAGTAATAGTGCACATTTTCGGCGGATTTCCCCTCAGCTCAGAGCTGGGGTTAAATCCGCCGAAGTCCTGATTTGGCAGACCCTTAAATCTGGCGGATTTAAGGGTTACCGCCAAAGTCGTGATCAGGCCCATAATCATCTTCCTCCATAGTGTCATTTCCTTGTCGTTCTCTTCCCGTTCTTCGTCTTTCCTCCTAATCACCCATTGCTCCATTCGTGCTATTTTTTCTGCAATCCCCTGAATGTGGTTCTCCTCCCTTTTCCTTTTCTCTTCCTCCTGCTTATTTAGCCCAGTTTGCGCTTACCTTCCATCTCACATCTTTACCTTCCTCTCCCGTTCCTTTAGCTCGAGCTGTCTAATCATTATGCTTTGCCCTTCCCTCAACTCTGCTAGTTTCGCCTCCAGTACCGCCACTTCTTCCTTTGTCATGTTTCCCTCTTCCCTGGTACTCACCTCACTCCCTCTCTGAGTGTGTCCTACCTCCTCCTTATCTATCTTCTTTATCACCTCCTCTTCTATTTCTGTTACCGTCCCCCGAAGCTTCAATAACACCTGTGCTACTATCCACTCATCTGGTCTACACTCCCTAATTCTATGTGGGTCTTGTTTAAGCCACACAAGCTCACCTGTGTCTGTTTGGTGCCTAATGTATTCCCTGCATCTTCCTCCATAGTGTCATTTCCTTGTCGTTCTCTTCCCGTTCTTCGTCTTTCCTCCTAATCACCCATTGCTCCATTCGTGCTATTCTTTCTGCAATCCCCTGAATGCGGTTCTCCTCCCTTTTCCTTTTCTCTTCCTCCTGCTTATTTAGCCCCGTTTGCGCTTACCTTCCTTCTCACATCTTTACCTTCCTCTCCCGTTCCTTTAGCTCGAGCTGTCTAATCAGTATGCTTCGCCCTTCCCTCAACTCTGCTAGTTTCGCCTCCAGTACCGCCACTTCTTCCTTCGTCATGTTTCCCTCTTCCCCGGTACTCACCTCACTCCCTCTCTGAGTGTGTCCTACCTCCTCCTTATCTATCCTCTTTATCACCTCCTCCTCTATTTCTGTTACCGTCCCCCGAAGCTTCAATAACACCTGTGCTACTATCCACTCATCTGGTCCTACACTCCCTAATTCTATTTGGGTCTTGTTTAAGCCACACAAGCTTACCTGTGTCTATTTGGTGCCTAATGTACTCGCTGCACCCAACACATTTTTGTAGTGGTTTCTGGTGTATATGGCGGTGGGCTGTATGCAGGGTTTGAGTATCCCTCAACAGCAATTAACAGGGGTTATGCTGCTTCTCTTAATTCCCTCATTGGATACAAAACTTCAGTTTCTTTCTTCGCCTCTTTAATTGGGGGTGTCTCTCCCTCACTCTACTTTTTTATCTCTGCAATGGGGTATGATCCTTCTGCCTCTTCCTCGCTCTCCTCAGCACTGGGAGGAGCTTGTGGTGCATTGCACCCTTCCCCCTCGCACGCCTCCTCCTTTACCGCCTGCATGCTCATCATCCCCGGGGTATACACCTGAAACATTCTCCAGAGGTCGGAAACTTCTACGTGGCATGCTAACTTCTTTCCCTTGTAGGTGTTATGTAGGTACGCTAGCAGGGAATGTTGAGTTGTCATGTCAAAGCTGCCATTGGGTGGCCACGGTATCCTGATCCTTTCATCTGTCCCTTGGGTCCATTCAATACTGTACTTTACTATTTTATCTTTGTGCGGTAGTAGTATTGCGCATATGTGCATGAGTGGTGTGTTAATGTGCGGGCCCCATAGCCAGCCCCTATCCCGTGATACACTGACATTTAAAAATTTGCAAATTTTTGTATCGCCGTTACCTGGCCCCGACTTCCGACTTTCCGCTGTAAGGAAAAGTAGTGTTAGTGTTACAATACTTTTGTGCTGGTCACTACCGTTCTCCTGTTCTTCACAACGCTATCGCCCCTTTGTCACTCCTCCTTTTGGAGCTAGGGCCCCCTTCGACCTGTGGCACGCAAGATCCCCTGTGCCCTTGCGCCTGGTGCGGCGTGCTCTTGAACCGCCCCGCCTTGTCAGTGCAGCTGCTACTCGGCGGGCCTGTGATATTTATTCTTCTACCCCTCCTCCTCCTTTCTTTCCCCACTGCCTGTGCAGTGTATGCCCGTCTCTTTCCTCAACCACTGATCGCACCGCAACTCGGCGTGACCCCTTTGCACAGCCGCCTGTCCCCCTTCACCCTGCCTTAGCCGTGTGCCGCTGCTCCAATTACGCTGAAGAAGACCGCGGTGTCCTATGAAAGCCCTATGGGTGACGTCACCATCTAGTACAACGTGCTATCGATACATACAGTTGCAACATAAAATGCCGCCAATTTTGACAGTTATTCCCCACAATCCCAACAGCTGTCTATCCCACTGCACTCAGAGTGGAGTATTCATTAATCACTTTCGTTATTATAATTGTGCTGCACCCACCGCGTTTCCGCGCGTGTGATACTCCCCCTCCCTATGGGAGCTTAACCAGCCAACTATCTTCCACACTGAGAAACAATCTCGCTACCTCTTGCGGGAATACATCATCTATTCACCGAGCTAAAACACTCAATTAATAGGAATCCTCATCTATTCATCGAACTACAATGCCGACTCATAGGATTGCCACACCCCCTGTATAGGTGTCCGCGATCTAGACCAATCAGTGCCCCACCCAGTACACTCCGTAACACCAGAAGGGACGGCCTTCATTCCGTTCCCTACTACACCTTACATATCGATCCTCGGTAACTGACCTACATTTTTTAGCACACTGCAAAACCGCCCGCCACCCTATTCACAATTCCTCCCTCCACCCGCACAACATTATACTACTGGTTGCCTGTGCCATACTCACATCGGGCTCTCGCCTGCCGGTGCCACTGGGCTGCAGGCACCCCTCCCAATCAGCTCGCTGCCTCCCCTCGTCTGGACCACGTCTGGACACTCGCCAACCGCGGGTGGGAAATTTCTGAAGTCGGCCCCCAACGGCCAATCTCCGGATTGCGCTGTCCCATCGTCTTGCAGTTCTGCTATGGTCCTGTAATCCTCCAAAGGGGGTAACGGCAGAGGGGGCTGCGTTGCCGGGCAACCTTGATACAAAGTCTTGCTGTGGTCTATCTCACCATCCCAGCAGTGCCTCCAACTTGTCGGGGTAATTTCCTGGGGGTCGGCAGGGCCGTCAGCAGACCTCTGGGGTTGGGGAGGCCCCAACTCCTCCCGTGCCCCAAAGGAGTATGAGACACACACATGAGCAAAGAGTTACTGCTGTTTATTGCATAAAACAGACAGGGACAGGTTTTGGGAGCATAGGTACCCAAGGAACATCTCACTCTAGATGGGATCACAGGCCCTTTTTCTACCTGGGTGACGTCGCAATGTGCGTCACCTGCGAAACATTGCCCCCCAGACATAACGCTACCCCGGGTTGGTTCCCCGAGTGGTGGGTCAGTATAGCCGAGTATAGAAGGGAACGTTATTGGTAGAGAGGAGGTCAGGTGGTACGCTTGTGTCATCCCTAAGAATGGTTACATGAAAACTGTTACATGAAGAAAGTTAGTGATTGGGTGAATTATGGTGTTGTCAGTGTTTAGCCCCTCATGTTCTGATTGGTTCATCCGCTAGCCCTGAAGCCTGAGACCATCGTTGTTCCCAGCTCGCGATGTGGCTGATGCTGTCAACAATGTGTGACTATGTGTCAGTGGCGGACAATCGACAGGTCTTACTACTGGCTATTGGGTGCTCCGTTCCCATTTCCGCCGGTGTCCAACTTGTAACTCCATTGTTGCAGCCTGGGTCCCAGACGTGTGACCCCAGAGCTTCTCTAGTCCTTGAAACTTGGCATTGTATCAGGTCGGCCTGGTCACATGGTGAGAGACTGTGGCTGAGGTAGAATTACGGGGATTTGATTTGTATTTCTGCTGCGAGGAGTCCCTAGCAGTGGCAGGTGTGACCTTGGTGCCGAGAGCGTGGCATGTTGATTGCAACTGGTGCCGAGAGTGTGGCATGTTGATTGCAACTTTGCGGCCTTGGCTGTGGGGCTCCCGTCAGTCTTGTTTTGCATGGTCAGCGCCTTGTAGCTCCTGCTCAGCTGCTACGGGCCTGGGGACTCTTGTTTGCGGCCTACCTTGGCCTAGTCATGGTTGGCGGCATACAGTCTATAAGGCGAGGACTGCAAGATGCAAATTTGATCATTATACATTAGTCCATCTACAGGGTGTCATCTTCAGGGTGTTAGTAGCATGAAGCGTCTGCAAGCGTGTGCACAAGCTCTTCTGGTGTCTTGCGTTTCTGCGGTGCAGTGGTTGGCCTATGTGAAAAATAACAACGATGCAGGTCTGTGGGTGTGCACGGTCCTCTAAGTAATAGCACTAAGTATATTCTTCGTGTGGGTCGGTGTGGGTCTGATCCAGGTGCTTGGCAGCACGTTTGTTCTTGTCGATCGTGGCTATGTCGTTATGTCATCTCTAATGATGGCGATATGGATGGGTGACGTTTAGTCGAGTTGATCCATATGGTCGGTCTCCACTCCACTTGGTGCCCCACCACCTGATTTGGACGGTGTGCAGCTGGCCTGTGAGAGCGGGGCGTGGCCACGGTAGATCTTGACGTCCGGGGCAGCAGTCAGAGTGCCAAACTCATCCCTCGGTGGGTGCTTAGGTTGTGACGTCATTGGCCATGGCTTGGACGGGAATCTGGGAAAGGGATCATCCCATTTTCTCTCTTCAGAGCATAATGGGATTCCTATAAAAATGCATCGGAGAAGCCATAGGTTTTGGCTTTTGCAGTTCATTGCATTTTACATTGATAGACATGTATTTATGATGACTCCATAAAGAATGGGCCCAGCTCAAAGAATTTACAAACTGAAGTGCCAGTCATCAGTGAATATTATCTGCTGGTTGGCTTAACATTTCTAACTCTTTAAGTGAGCAGCAGAGGCAAAAAGCCTGATGCTTATACTACCTACTATGAAAGCTCGGGAAATACTTCAGGGCTCTGTACCAGCTGGCTACCCTTTGCTGTTACAATAGTTAGGGACTTGTGGTCAAACAAGTAATGTGAAAAAAAAAACATCTTTCTAAACATACATCAAAAGGTGGCACAGAGAACCGGTAAATATAGAAAAATACAATGTATTCAAGAAGCAAATAAAAATAAAAAAGTCCTCAGAATGTGGTCTTGGAGAAATCAATAAAGAATAATCCAATCAAACAAATATCTCATGTGTAATCATTATGTACAGAGGACACGTCCATTATTTTCATTTTGTACATTCACTTATACCATACAGTGATGTTAGTAGTTTGTGGGTGACCTAACCTTTGTAGATGTGGGGACTTACAAAACCTCTGCCTTCAAAAACAACTTAGTTACACGACAGCATGAGATTTTCATGCTGGCGTAAAACTAGGGGTGTACCAAACTTCGGCTTCCAGTAAGTATTCGGCCGAATTCCGGCTGAAAATAAGCTATTCGGCGCCGGCCGAATAGTTTCTTGCTATTCGGCTCTTGCCGAATACTTTGACATTCTCATTTGAATACAACGCAACATGAACTCAGAAAGGCAAATATAGACTTCAGTTTGCAAAACTGAATAGAATTAGACAAAACAAATTGTTATCACACAGCTGAAACATATCTTATTTTGTAATCTGCTCTTTAGGGCATGTTTTGCTACAGATTCTTAGAGAAAAAAGGTGCTCATATTTTATACGTAGCCTGCAACAATACAGGAATATCTTTTCTTTTGGAAAATGTTTCTATGCAATGTGCACTTTTTTCGGTTGGAAAAAACAAACTGAAAGAAATGTGCATAGATACTTTCAGTTCATGTCATGTCACTTCCCATTGTGTACGTCCTAATCCCCCCTTTTCTTTTTTAAGGACTTGAGTCCTGAGTTTAACATTATCTGATATTTTATCAGAAATTAGAAATTGCATATGTTTGTGTATTGGTGAGAAATAGTGGCTAGGATAAGTGAAAAGTGAGCAGCATTTGTTTGGGCGGGGTGAATAGTTGTGAGATGGAGTTCACGCATTTCAGATTTCCTCTTGACTTGTGTCCTAAATGAGCCGACATGAACCATTTCATACAATTTTATGTGAGCTGCAAAGACATTTCGAAACTTGACTGCATCGACTTTGCAACTGGATAGAAAATGCAATGCATTTCATTCACAAAGACAGTCCTTTTGCATTTGTGAAGCCTCCTACTTTAACTGGCACTGAATATGCAACAATCTTCTGTACATTTGGTCCCTTCATTTTTGTTAAATCCGCTTTGTTTCTGGTTTTTATACTTTAAACAAAGATGCTACATTAATTACAATGAAGAGAAATAAAAGTATAGAATGCATTTAAAATGGTGCTTTATTTGATTTTTTAATAAGTGTGTTTTTTTAAGTTTGGAACATGATTTATTAAATAAAGCAACTATTCGGTTTCATATTCGGCTTCGGCCGAATAGTTGACAAACTATTCGGTATTTGGCCGAATACTAAATATGCTATTTGGTACAGCCCTACGTAAAACCAATGATTTCCCATGGTAACACCCAATTTTTGTACCAGCAAAAAGTAGGCGGTTTTCATAGTAAATCAAATCGCAGCCTACCATGCACACATGGCAGGCAGCGTTTACTCTATTTTCACTGCAGAGCACAAAATGAGAAGTGTAAAGAGCCTTCTGCTGCCATTTTACACTGCTCATTTGCATTCTGCAGTGCGAATGATGAAAATTGCCCAGAAGGGAACTGTATGCACTTAAGTGCAAACGTAAACTGTCCCCTCTGGGCAATTTACGTTTTTCTTTAAAATGTGCCCTTCAAAATAGTCTGGTATCTAGATGCTGTTTTTCACAGAGCATAAATTTAGAAGATTTCTAGATTACTTCACTTTCTCTCTTACTTCGAACCATCTGGATTTTTGCAATGTGATCTATGTAGGATTAGCAAAGACAGCATCGTATAACCTTCAAATGATACAAAGTGCCACAGTCAGACTGCTCATCTAAACAGCACAGCCACATTTTGCGTGCTCTTTGGATGCTCCACTGGCTGTCAGCGGATAGACACAGTGGGCCTCATTACGACATTGGCGGTAACTGTGCCGGTAATTACCGGTACGGCTGCTGCCGGAGTCGTTCATCAATGGTGCTGGTGCATCTGGCCTCCCCTATGGGACTCAAATGGGAATAGGGAGTAATTAATACCGGCACCCGGCAATGGGGATGTACCGAGGCATACCATCCCCGGTGAACCCGGTAAATCCCCATTGCCGGGTGCCGGTATTAATTACTCCCCATTCCCATTTGAGCCCCATAGGGGAGGTCAGATGCACCGGCACCATTCATGAATGGTGCCGCTGCATCCGACATGCTCTGCTTGCGGGTGCCAGTATGCCCGCCAGGTCAGACCTGCAAGCAGAAACCACAGTTTGCCGGTCCGGTAGGAATGGCGCTGGTAGCTTACCGGTGCCGTTACTACCAGGCGGGCAAACTTGTAATGAGGCCCAGTCAGTTGAGCGCATTATGTCCAGAGTATAAAGCCTATTATAAACAGGCTCTAGTTTTCCTTCATAAAAGATTCCTGAGCTACGCGTTAACGAGATCATTACTATCAGCCTCTTCTGGATTGCTAATTTGTTTTAAAGTTAGATTTGTAAGATGTGGTGGACGTTCTGTTTTGCCACAGGCCATTAAATTGAGGAATTCTCTATGACCAGGTATCCGCCTTAGCTTTAAAAAAAAAAATCTTTATTATAAATGTTGATACAATAACCAACTTTGTGAGGCAATATGGTCACTTATCATTGAAAAAGAGAAAGAAACAACATTCTATACCCCCAGCACCCATCCTCCACATCATCCCTCCACTCCCTCCTGACTTCCCCCCCTTGCCTCTCCCACCCCCTGTTAATGTTTTCCACCTCTTTAAACCATTAGATGACTATGACTTCATAAACGCAAACCTTTGGCGCAAAGCCAGCTCCCTGGTGCACTTTTATATCTGGTTCCCTTAACAGTTCCGGCACTACTCAGGCGTTCTTCCCCAAGGGACTCCGAGCTCCCCTACTCCTATTGAATTGTGTTTTCCTCTAACAGATGCACCCCGAGTCTCATATTTATCGACAAATTCGCCCCACTCCAATTCCAGAGATCCTGCCTGACCATGCAGCCCTGCTGTTATTCGTTCCATCACATATATGTTCATAACATTAACGCATTCCTTTTTACCTGGAGGGTGGGCACTATTCAATTTTGTGGCTAAGCACACTCTTGCTGCTAAAAGTAGGCCCAAGGCCATTTTAGGCAGTCTGACATATTCTGCATCCTCTCCCTCCAAACCAGATAAGACTGTCAGGGGGGATTTAATCTGGTTCATCCCATCCACTACTTTAATCCACCTCAGGACTTCATCCGAAAAGAACTGTACCTTTGAACACCCCCACCACCTGTTCCAATAGTCGGCCCTCAATCCACATTCCTGCCAACAGAATGGGCTGAAATTTCGGTACATTTTGGAAAGTCTGACCAGATCATATTGCCACCTGTGTAAGAGCTTGATAGAATGCAGCTTATATTGACTGGAGATCGATGTCTGTGAGCTCCCCTAAAGAGTCTACCCCACAAAGTGGGGTCTAATCCCTCTTCAAAGTCCCGTTCCCACGTCCTTTCAGTTTTTCTGTGGACCCACTCCTAGATTCCATGAGGACCCCATACATTGCCAAAATCAGACCCTTCATTTCCGTCCTTGTGTCTAAGAGTTTTTCAAAGGGGGTGAGGTCTTGCTGTATCTGTTCACTCCAACCCTCTTCGGTCAACACCCCCTTCAGCTGAAGGTACAAGACTGGGAGTTTACATATACCCAGCGCCTCTTCTAGCTTGATTATGTTTATGAACCTACCCTCCCTCCACAGTTGACCAATCCTCTCAAATCCCGCTTCAAACCATTTCTGGAATCTTTCCGGGTTTGGGATTGCATCCCTAAACTCTCGGAACCCAGATTTGTCCCAATGGTGAGGGCCTCATTACTACTTTCATTTCTGCACCTTGTCTCCAGATATCCCAAATGGTCCCCACTATAGGATGCTCATGAATTCTGCGGGGAGCCTATTTCTCAGTACCCACAACCATGTGGCAGACTGCAGTTGTAGGTTGTTTAAAGTATTCCATTGGGGATACATTTGAGCTCTAAGATGAGGTATCAGTACTCTAAATTGGGTGACATTATAATAGATTTTCATGTCCGGCAGACCTACTCCTCCTTTTTTCTTAGGAAGTACCAATACATCACACGCTAACCTGGTCTTCTTCCCCTGACAAAGAAATCTCAAGAGGGTGTTTTTTGTCTCCCGAAAGAGTGAGTCTGGAATATGAATGGGGAGCATCTGGAACAGGTAATGGAACCTTGGGAAGAAGATCATCTTTAGAGCATTGGGTTGACTCAACCAGGATATTGTTAGTTTGCTCCACTTCTCTAAATCCACCTTAAGCATGGACATCAGAGGGGAGAAGTTAGCCGAAAAGTTCCCCCTTTTCTCTAGTGACATTGATTGCCAGATATCTTAACATTTCCAAACTGACCTGCAGCCCAAGAGGTGCGCACCTCCCTATTTCCCTGTCTCTATTCCTGTCCAAAGGTACAAGGACTGGTTTAGACTTATTCATCTTAAATCCTTTCAGGGAGCCAAATTGCTCAATCAGTTGAAGCACTGCCGGTATTGATGTCCAGGGATTTGTTATGTGCAATAGCATATCGTCAGGGTAGATTGCTACTTTGCAGATCACCCCTCCTACCAGGACTCCCTCTACCCTGGGGTCCACTCTAATCTTCTGAGTGAGGGGCTCCAATACAAGTGCAAACAATTTCAGGGAGAGGAGGACAACCCTGCCTAGTTCCCCTACCCAACCCAAATCATTGAGCATATCCCCCATTCACCACTACGCACGTCCTAGGGGAGATGTACACTGCCATGGTCCCACAGAGAAACCTTTCCCCTATACCGCATTTAATAAGCACTGCTTTGAGAACTCCCACTCCACTGTATCAAAGGCCGTTTCAGCATCAACCGAGGCAAGGGAGGGAATCCCCATTTTTCCCCTGGACTTCATGCATCAGGTGTAAGGTTTTCCTCATTGTGTCAGCACCCTGTCGACCACTGATGAAGCCCACTTGGTCCGGGTGGATTAGATGTGGCATATATCCCTCTAGTCTAGTCGCCAATACCCGAGTGTATATCTTGGCGTCTATATTAAGAAGAGAGCCCATGTGTGCCCTGCCATTTGATAGTTGCATTTAACCCATGTGTGCCCTGTCTGTTGATAGTTGCATTTAGCCTTTTCGCGCCTTGCCTATGCTTAACCTGCATATCCAGCCACTAGCTATAACACAGCTGTCTTACTCACCATGTTAACTAGAGTTTTGCACCAGCCCTATACCGAATTCTGTGCCCCTGCATGTACTAGCCTAGACTAGCTCCATGCCCATTTGTACCTGACTAACTCTATGCCTACCAAGGGCCTGCGCCTGTTCTAGACTGTACTAGATCTATGTCCACACTGTGCCTGAACTTGCCCTCCGCCCATCCTATGCCTGGTCTAGCCCACGGCCTAATTGTGGTTGAATAAGCAAATTTAGTCCCTCCTTACCATACTATACCAGATACAGCTATGATAAACTGGATATTGTTCATCATGTTCCCATTCTGCCTTGTCCAAGTCGACACACCCTGCACAGGCAATCACTTCCTCATTCTTAGAAACAGTCTTGCAAGATTGGCATGCCCGAGACATTACCCGATCCCATGTCCAACTCCATTCCTCCCACTCACTCCCCCATTCCCTCCAACTTCTAGCCATACTCTCAGTTTCAATGACCGCAACACAATAGGCGAGGAAGAGTCTTCTCCATCAACTCACACAGATGACCTGTTATCACTCCCCAAACTCATAGCTAACGCCAAAACATACCCCATTTTAGGGAATGATAGGACGCCCCGTCTAAGAGCACATACTAAAGTACTTTGCCACAGAACTACTCCCACTACCTTGCCTTCCAGACCACCCAAACCCGTGGACTACGGAAGAATAAAAATAAACAAATAGCGCATTCTATAGCAATAAACACCAACAGAATTCCTTATACTCTCACCGCTCAAACAACCAATCATGCTCATATAAAGCACCACAAACTTCCCATCAGCCTCAAAAATGCCCTCATTAATGCCCGATCCCTAGGAGCCCACGCTATTGAAATACATGACCTAATCATCGAACAAAATCTGGACCTACTAGTAATCACAGAAACCTGGTTACACCAAACTTCTGGACCATTTCTAGCAATGGCTATCCCACCAGTCTATACCATTTTTTAGAACTGACAGAACCACTTCCACATGAGGAGGTGTTGCCATCATAGTGAAAAATACCATCCAAATCAGATCAAGCTCTATTGAATCTATCGCAGGATATGAATTACTACTCGCCAAACTCGCCACAAATGCAAATACTACAATCAATATTGTGGTAATCTACAGAACCCAGAGCACTAATAGCCACCCAGAAACAGACATCCCGTTACTACTTGCCCCCATCTTAAAACCTAACACTAAATGCACAAGCATTGGGGATTTGAATCTTGGATTCAATGATGACCAAGACCTTAAAGCAGCCGCCCTTCACCTTGCACTCAAAGACGTGAACTTCAGCCAACTCGTTAATGCTCCCACTCAAATCAAGGGCAGAACCCTTGATTGGATCCTCACCCTCAACACCAAAATCATCGTAGGCCCAATTACTCCACTTAGCTGGACCGTCCATTTCTGCGTAGAATTATCTCTCATGAGTGATGACCCCTGCTCTCCCAAGGCCAAAATAATGGACACCATAGAAAGTAGAAATCCCAGGAAGCTCACTGTAGAGAACTTTGACCCCACCCTGAACAAAAGACTAGAAACCTGCTCCATCTACAGTAACGATCCCACTGCCATTGCAGAGTATTACCACAAATGCCTCTCCATTGCCATTGTCGTAGTACCTCCTATCACAACTAAAATGCGACGTGTCAATAGAAAAACCAACACCTGGTTCAATGAAGAACTAGTCGCTCTAAGAAGGAAGAAACGTTCTCTTGAACACGCCCACAGTAAACTCCTCACCCCTGACTCGGCCAAAGCCTTCAAGGATGCCAACACAATATACAAAAACAGCCATCATCTCCCACAAAGCTAACTCCTACAACGCCTGCATCAGCAATGCAGCATCTGACTCTAAAGAACTCTTCTCTATCTCTAGAGAACTAGACAACCCCCTACCAGCCGAAACGCCCACCAACGCCAGCAAAGAATGGTGTACCACCATACAAGATGCACTTGCTTCCAAAATTGCTGTGCTCCAGAACAAAATAATTACCAAAAGCCTACTACTAGCAGATAAAAACTCCACCATCCATAACCCCCTCCCCACCACCAGCTATAACCCCAATCCCCTATTCCATTTCACACCTGTCACCCAAGAACTTATATTTGACACTATCTCCAAACTAAAAGCCTCTAATTGCAAAGGAGACTCCGTCCCCGCCAAACTGATCAAAGCATGTGCCTCCACCTTGACCCCTACCATTACTAAATTTGTCAACTCCTTCAATTCCAATACAGTTCCAGCTTGCATCAAAGAAGCCTGGGTTACCCCGCTTCTAAATAAAACAAATCTAGACCCCACCATTCCAACTAATTATCGCCCCATTACCGCGGTCCCATTCCTACTCAAAATCTTTTACAAACTAGCTTATAATCAAATCCAAACTCACCTGGAATTGCATCAGCTCCTCGGCACTAGACAATCAGGTTTTAGGCAGAACCATAGTACAGAAACAGCACTTTTGGACCTTAAAATCCAGATGGATGCGATTAGAGATTCAGGGAAACTCTGCATACTCCTGCTGCTGGACCTCTCCGCAGCATTTGATTTGGTGGACCATGATGAACTATGCACCTCACTCGCTCGGGACTTCAATTTTTCCAGCGAAGCCACTGCATGGGTGAAATCTTTCTTAACCAATGCACCTCCAGAGTGTCCATAGGCAAAGAAGCGGCCAACCCCATCCCAGGAGTGCCCCAAGGATCATGTCTCTCCCTCACTCTGTACAACGCTTACACCAAACTCCTTTTCTGAGCACTAGACGACATGGGTGTCATCTACACCAATTTTGCGGATGACACCCAGATCCTCATACCACTCGCAGACAACTATGACAAGGACACCGCAACCATCAACAAAATTTAATTCATCATCCAAAACTGGATGGCTCTAAATAGTCTGTCTCAATGATGAGAAGATAGAAGTCCTCATTGTAGGATCCCCAGCTAAAATAGCGGCTCTCCACCCAGATTACTCAGCTATTAATATTGACGGCACCTGTATTCCAGTGCTGAAGCAAGTGAAAACTTTAGGAGTTTACCTCGACACCAGTCTTACTATGACTAAACATATCAACGCACTAGCCTCCTCCACAGCCTACACTTCCAAACGTATTGCTCTCTGCGGACAGTTTCTGACCCCAGCAAACTGCCTTACCTTAGCCAGGGCCTTAGTATTATCGAAATTGGATTACTGCAATGTTTTACTACTAGGCACATCCAATACCAACCTCTCCAAAATGCAACTACTGCAAAATAAGGTCCTAAGAGCAGCCTTAGGAATACAAAAATCGGACCACATCTCCAAGACAAGGAAGGACACTCACTGGCTTCCCATCAAGGCTAGAATTATCTTCAAAATACTCTGCATTGCAGATAAATGTCTGACCAAAAAAGGCCCAACTTACCTTAACAATACTCTTTACCCAAAAAGAATACACTGGATCACTAAGATCCAATGAGAACCTCCTATTGGCACCCCCTCGTTACAAAACTACTGGAGCAGGGGGCAGTAGCTTCCCTCTTCTAGCCCCTAAACACTGGAACACCCTCCCCATTAACATTAAAAAAGAATCTTCCTTCCCTTGCTACAGAAGCTGCTAAAAACTTGGTTATTTAACCAATATTAGTAATAAGGGACATTCTGCCGTGAAAGTGTAATATGCCAGTGAAAACTGTAAATATTGACTATCCTGTTGTATTAGCTTGTCACCTGTGTTGTAATTTGTACTTTGTAACTATGTATGACCAATCTATAAGCTGTCTTGTAACCATGCCGTGCTACCTGAGGGTCTGGGCGTGTAACAAATAAAATAAATAAATAGATAGAGATTGGATGATATGCGCTGCATGTCTTGGGATCCCTGCCCTTCTTGGTTATCACTGTGATAAGTGCCCACGAGAGAGCCTATGGGGCTTTACCTGTATTGAGTATGTCGTTGAACAGTCCTGTCATGAATGGCAGTAAAATATTGATGAAGGATTTATAAAACCCCACTGAGAACCAATCTTCTCCCAGGGCCCGTCCGAGCAGCAGCCTTCCCACCACCTTCGTAATTTCTTCCTCTGTAATGGGGACTTCCATAAGTCAATTTGGGTAGATGAATATCCGCTAAATATGCGTCAATCCCTCCCACCTGTGGTTTACACTCTGATTCGTAGAGATTCTCGTAGAAGGATGCAAAGGCCTCTTGAATCCCCTCCGTTGAAGATTAATTTACCTCCTTACTCCCTTCTGTTTCTGCAACCCATCTTTCTACTTGCTGCCCTCTCAGCCTAGCTGCTAGGAGTGCATCATCCTTGTCCCCTTTTTCGTAGAATTTCTGTTTAAGAAATTGCACGTTGCATATTAGTTTCCATTCCTCAAGAAGCCGCAGCTCATGCCTTTTTCCCGTAGCTTCCATGACACCTTCCTCCCTCCCCTCCACGGCTCATGAGCTCGTTTATCCAACTGTTTTATCTCTTGCCTCAGCCTAGTCTCAGTGAGTATCCACTCCCTTTTTTTCCGAGCTCTTTCCTGAATCCGAACCCCCCTCCAGGTCACCTTCCCCGCCTCCCAGACCATTCACTTGTCTACCTCACCTCTGTGTTCGTAATGAAGAATTCCCTAATTTCCTTAACCATCTCCAGATGGAATACTGCATCATTCCATAGGGACTCATTGCATCTCCATATTCCGCCCCTTGGGTTCATCCCCAACCAGCTCAGATCCACTGTCACCATATCGTTGTCTGACCAGGTGATCGGACAAATCTCTGAGTTCTGTGCCTCTTCCCACAAATCCCTTAAAACATATACATACTCTATCCTGGTGAAGGTTCCATGAGGGGGTGAAAAAAAAGTATATCCCCTCTGTTGCATATACCGCAGCCCATACAACTCTAGTATCTCCGGGACCTCCCCATAGCCCGGCCTTGACAATTCTTGTTCCCAGGCATGCAACACCTGTCTGTCTAACTTCACATCTGCCCATCTGTCGAAGTCACCTCCTATGATAAGGTGTCCTGAACTCTCAACCAGTATTTTTGGGAGAATATTTTTTAAACATCTCAACTACCCCTGGTTTCATGCATAAATCATAGAAAACATAAAACACGCCTTCCTAATGATACCAGAGAACATCAATGCCCTCCCCTTCACATCTAACCAGAACTTGGACACCTCCAACTTGAGTGCTCTATCATTTAGGATACCCATCCCCACTTTTCTTACAGGGCCTGATCCCCAATATACTTGTCCAGTTAACCCACATGGAACCCTGCATTCCTCCACCTTACAAAATGTAGTCTCCTGGAGGAACAGGACATCCAGCTCAACCCTCCAAAATTCCCTTGCAACCAGGGATCATTTTGTTGGCGAGTTCAGCCCTTTGACATTAAGAGTGCCAAGGCAGATGGGGAGCAGGTGCAAGTGGATCTAGGTCACCTGGCCTAAGTCCCGCCCACCTGGTGCCTTCCAGCTTGCCGCTCTTTTTCACCACTTATCAAGCCACGCCCACCTGGTGCCTTCCTGCTTGCCGCTCTTTTTCACCACTTAGCAAGCCCCCCCAACCTGGTGCCTTCCTGATTGCCGCTCTTTTTCACCACTTAGCAAGCCCCGCCACCTGGTGCCTCTTTTCCTTTGCAGATGGGGAGCCGGTGCAAGTGGATCTAGGTCACCTGGCCTAAGCACCACCCACCTTCTTAGTTCTGCCTCTTCCTTCCTGCTCTTAACTATTAGATCAAGGACATCTCTCGCCGGGGGGATCCTGAACGTAGGACAAAGAAAAGGGCAATTCCTGTTTGGACCTGCTCAGACCAGCTCCCCACCATTCTCGCACACAGGTGTTGACTGTTTTGCTTGATTTTTCTACCCTGCTCCCCCCTCACCTCCCTCAAGCCTACTTCTGCAGGAGTCTATCTTGATAAATTCTGGTTTCACCATCACCGTCGTGTGGTCAATGCATGGATTTGACTTTTATGGACTTCATTCATTCACGGTGTCACCCTTTCTCAACTCTCATGCTGGACTTCCTTTGCATCTTGTACTCATGGTGGCCCTGAATCATGCTGTTCCTATCGTCATCTTGTATCCTGGCTTGCAACATTATGTGTTACTACTGACTTCTGCAATTGCATTCACTCTCCCCTCTTGCTTCTCCACTCTTTTGACTGCTAACACTCTGTTCTCTCCTCCTTTCCCTTCTCCCTTTTCCTATATCCTCCCCTTACTTTCTTCTATGCACAATTGTCCCTCAACATAGTTTGATAACAACCTTGTCTGTCTCCTCCCCCTACCCTTACTGGTTTTTTTCTCCCCACCCTCCCAGCACTATCTGAAATATCATCAGGCCTAGTATGATAGTCGCTTGTTTTGTTCCTCCCCTACCTTTTTGCACCCCTCTCCCTCACCTCTTGTTTTTCTCCGGCTCTACCAGAAATGTCGGCCGGCCTAGTACGGTAGTCGCCTGTCTGTTTCCTTTTCCTTCCCACTCTCCCCCTCCCTTCCCTATCTATGTCTTATCTCTTGCACTATCTGAAATGTCGTCAGGCCCAGTATGATAGTTAATTTCACATCCTTACTGTTCACGGCCTGTAAGCATGTCATTGTATTTTCCCATATTCCCTCCCTTGCCTTTAAGCACTTTGAGACACATTGGGCCTCATTCCGAGTATGGCGTTAAGGGATAGCGGCCACCGGTACCGAGACCGGTGGCAGTGATCCCTTACCGCCATACTCCGAGTTCCCTTTGCCCCCTCGCCCTTAACGCCTGCTTTGAGCAGTCACCTGCTCAAAGCAGGCGTTAAGGGCGAGGGGTAAAGTCGAGGGCGCAAAGGGGCCTCCAAGCCAATAACGGTGACCGTAATGAACGGTCACCGTTATTTGCATCTTCCCCGTTCCCATTGAGCCCTATGGGGGCTCATTTGGGAATGGGGAAGAGCCTTGGTGAATGGGGAATTACTGCCCCGCCAAACTTGGAATGGGGCGGTAATTCCGCCATCCACCAAGGCGCTGCCGGTCCGGGTACGGCGTCAACCAAGGCGTTAATAGCGCCATTGGTTAGCGCCGTACTCGGAATGAGGCCCATTATGTATAGGCACTATATAAATAAACTATCATATCAATCCTCAACTGGCTCTCCAGAGCTCCTCTCCCTGTAGTTGCCATCATGTTACCCCACTTCGGGCACACCCTCCGTGGCACCTGGTAAGCCTTTGCATGCCAATTTAAAATTTGTCATAAGAAGAAAACCCAAGGAAAAAAAACCTGTACCAAGGTCCCACCTTCCCACACATTGCTCACCCCCTCCCTCAATCCCCCCATCCCTAAGCGGCTCTCCCTAGTTAACATCACCAGGTCGAAACCGGACCACCAACAGGACCCGTTCTCTCAGATCCCTTCCCCACAAACCACTTTTATCTAGAGCCCCACTTCCCATCCCCTTTCCAACAATTGACAATAAATAACAGCAAAACACCCACCCTCCTTCCAGGCACACTTCCTTGCTAGGTGCCAGATGGCGGTCAGTTATTTAGTAAATACCAGCCAGATCCCGCCTTATGGGTCCCCTTTGAGTTTGCCATCCCCTTTTCAAATATCCACTACAAAAGAAAAAAATACACAGCAATATTAAGTCAGGTCTCGGTGGCTGGGGATGTGTTCAACTTACTGAACTTCCAGGATCCTAGCATTCATCGTCTGTTACGTGCCTGAATAATCCAATGCCCCTCACCAGCAACTTTTTCTTTAGAACCCTTCAGAGATCTGGTATCTCCCACAAGCTCCCCCTTTACTTTGTGTATCTCCTCCTTGATGGACAGTTTATATGTTTAGCCATCCACTTCAAAAGTGATAGAGAATGGGAACCCCCCACCTATACCGAGCACCTTTCTCATTACATCACTTTGTAAGGGGTGAGGAGAGTCGTCTCCTGGCAATGGTCAGGGTGGAAAGATCTTGAAAAAGCATTACTCCAGCATTGCTGTACATCACTGGGCCTTTCTTCCTTGCTTTCCCCAAGATCTTGTGGATGTACTGATAGTTATGGAACCGGGCAAGGACCGACCTATGGCCCCCTGCCCAATCACCGACCATGTGAATCCTCTCTATTTTCACTTCATCAATTGTGCTGTCCTCAAAAATGAATTTTGTGACTTCATGGTGGGTTCTTCTCATGTCCATCTCTGCTTCTCCCTCTTTGTGCGGGGATCCACCTTTCTCGGTTCTCGATGTCATGCATTTTCAGTGTAATCCCAGTCTCCCTCCTTTCCATTTCTAACATTCTCATGTCCATTTGGATCTCCAGGGTGTCTCGAGAGGATTGGTTATGCGTCACCTCCTCCAGTCTATCCTCCCTTCCTCCAATGTTCGTTCTCATGTTTCGGATCTTCTCCAGTAATGCTGCAACATCTTTTTTTCGTCGCCATGACTCGTACCCCGCCCCGACAAACATGGTGTCCCAATGTCCGGTTTCTACCGCGTTCTTCCTTGGAGTGTATTCTTAGCTGGCTAGCTTGAATCTCCCTTCCATGTGCCACCACAAAATAGTAAGCGTACCTGAATGTATTTTGGGATGCTTCAGTCTTGGACTGGTCTGACTTCCAATGTGTGTTGAAGCAGTCAACAGGGAATTCAGCTGCCCGGGGTGCACCGCAATGAGTCCCGTCTCAAGTCTCTTATGCGCCCTGAGCAGGGGGCCCACAACTCCCCTGCACCATGACTTTCTGAGCGTCCCTTCCTCCCCCTCTGGGGGACCTCCTCTGTCTGCAGTGTCCTGGAACGTCTAGTCCTGTCCCAGCTCCCTATCCCCCATTCCGGGAAACTATTGAGTGCCTCCATGGTCCACCAACTGGCTCTGCTGCATGATTATGTGTGATCCAGTGGCCCCCTGATGGTCCTGGGAGGGCTCACGCCCCCCACATTTTAGTGTGAGGATCGGCGATAGCGCGGGACAGGGGTGGGTTACCCTCCTCTGCATGCTTCTGAGTGCAGTTATGCCCTCCAGAGGGACCCCCAAGTCGATGTCCCCCCATCCACGGGACTCCTCACTTCGTCTAGTCACATACCGGAGTGCTTGAAAGAACACCACAAGCCTCCTCAGTCTTCCTGGGGGCTGCTCAAGGCCTGGGGGTGGCCACGGTCTCCCACAGTGGTGGTGTGCGTTGACCCCTGATGCATAAGACCGGCCCTGGGCAGCAGACCTCTGGTTGCGCCACGGACTAAGGTCTCAAACAGCAGTTGATGGCACTGAGGCAGGTCCCTTTATCGCCGCCTCCCAGCTAGTCTTCGTTCAGGGAGAACTCTGAGGTGTGGTGTGCCGATTCACTTCAAACTTTGGCCAAGTGTGCCCTGACTACTCCGATGAGGGAAACTCCGGTAGGGTCACACTCGGGGGGGGGGGGTCAAACTTAGGGGGCTCAGATCCCTTTTTAACCCAGTGGAGAAAGAGCCTTGCAATCGGGTTGCACAATTCAGTGCGCCCCCTGGTGGCCTATCCTTATCTTAAACCATTTGGAGTTTCACTGTAAAGTAAAAACATTCTTATTCCGGCACAAGGACAGAAGATGCGGAAGGTCGATTTGGTCATCAGCTAGCTTTTTGGCAGCACTTAACTGCCTTAAGATGAATATTTGCTATGTGACAACTATTACCATACCATACCAACATTAAGGGATCAAGGCATTAAAAATCAAGGGGCCTCACAAAGTGGGACACAGAGGAGCAAAACATGGTTTTCTGACCTAACACAAGCCTTTGACTGAAGAAAATATAATCTATCAAATCAATTATCTACAAAAGGAGTCAATAGGGCTTGACTTTAGGAGGTCAGGCAAGAAAGAGAGGAAGCTCAGGGACAATGGCAGCAACATTTCAGTAGTCTGAGGAATTCAGCGAAATAGACACATCTTCACAAGAGTTCTACCTCTTTGATTGCAAATACGTGAGGTCCTAAGCGTGCTGCTTTCTTGAATAAAATGAGAGCCAGGAGAGTTGTTGCACAAATCAGATACGCTCCCACAATCCGCCAAGCAATCTATCAATGAAGTGACAGGGCCATCACAGCTTAGTTTGGCACCAAGAAACTCTTTAAAATGCTGCAATGCTTGATAGTGATTGGTTGGCACTTGATGTGTAGACTTAGGGAGACTGTGTCCTTAACCCCTGTGCTTCTGCTGGTATTGTGAGCACGAGGAATGCTCCTGGTTCTGCCACTACTAGTTGTCTGAAGTCCAAGTAGAAGTAATCTGTTTTTCCTTCTTGACTGGAAAGCTAATGTTTTGGCTACATTTCTTCCAACTTCTAAACAACGAAGGTTTTGTGATTCCTTCTTGAAATGTTAATTTCTCTCAACAACACAGAAATCATTATTGTCACTGATGCTGTTGGGTTAAACTAGAGTATAAGGAATTTTCAGAAAGGGGCCATCAGCACCACGATGTGATCCAGGCAGTCACTGAACCCAAGCTGCCAGATGCGACAGAAGGAAAGATCTGGAGACCAAACAATTGCCACTAGTTCTTCTACCAACCAGGAGCCTGTCTTCGAGCTGGACAGATCTGTCTTCGAGCTGGTACATCACTGGTCCTATGCCCTATGGATCCAGTCCAGAGAAAGCTGCAAGCTTCTCAGTTGGTACTTTGCCTCAGTTTTCTTTATTGTGTTCAAGAAAACATGTAGATTTGCAGCAGCACACCCCGACCTGAGAGATTTAACAGTTTTAGGAATGCCAACACCCTCCAAGTCAAATCTATAAAGGAGAACTGCCCCGTTGGGTCCTACAGATCAACTTGGAGCTTTAGGGCATGTATTCGTCCTGCCGCAGTCATACTGTCATTTTAGTATCATGACATGGTAACTCACAAACAACCCATAGGTGCAAATATGCTTTTTCAAGGGAGGTTGGCAATATAGCAATGAAGCGTGTTTAACTGGTTAACATGGGACACCATAGATACAAAAACAGATATTTACGTATCATCCTCCATGAAAAAAACACAGGATCAGTTTCATAGTGTTGTAGCGCAAGTTCTTAGAGTGCCACTTCTTGGACACAGAACAGCTAATCTACCTAGTATCAAAGATACTACTTTGATGGCATTTGCCATTGAACTTTAACACTCAAGGCACCCTCACACTGAATTCTCATTTTTCTCAGTATAGGTGAAGGCAACTAAATTCCACGGCTTTTGTACACCGCTGTATACAGTGGTTCTCCTATTCACTTTGATATCTCATTCATTCATTGCATATGCCACTCTGTGTAAATTAATCGCCCAGCCACCCCCACTTCTCACAAGTTACAATTAACGCATTCCACTCTTACTCTTAGTCAACCTTAAGAGCCAACCTTCACATCATGCCTCAAACCCATCAGTTACCTATCATAGCTTCCTGTCATATATATTGTTCTGACCATCAGTTCAACTCTCACATCTACCTCCCACAAACAACCATCAGTTAATACTTAGTCGCCCCCACAGTCCTTCTTAACGCTCCCCAAGATTGCTGCATGGAAGAGAAATTCACCTGCTGGTCCCCATTAAACAGCTCCCCATCCCTTTTATTATATCTTCTTAGACTGTTTTGCTATGATGTTCCATCTTGCCTGTTGAATATGCATTACAGTGGTGCTGGAACATTTTTTAGTGGGGGTGCTGGACAGTGCTCCCACCTCCCCAAAATCTTTGAGGGTGTGAAAAAGACAGGTGCTACTGAATCAGACCGCCTTGGAAGTGAGTAACTATTTCAGCAGAAGTGTCTATGGATGCCCCTCAACACATTTTATTTAATAAAATGAGGATAATTAGTGCATTTGATTGCACATTTCCCAAATACATGGGTACAGTGTGGCAGAAGAGCATATGCTCGTTTATAGAAAGATCATTCTCCTAGAACTAACACTGCAAAGAAAATACACAACTTAGAATGAATCCTTTTAACGAGGGCAGGTGATTTCAGTGACTATTCTCCTACAGAAAAGATACTTAATTTTCCCTGTTAGGTGATGCTGGGCCCTAGATCATGGTTGTATATCGCCTATCTAAAAACAATATTTTTCAGCTCAATCTATGACTTATTCTAATTCTCCAGACAATTTATATTAAGAGCTATTGGGATCAGAACCATTAATTTTCTCCTTATTCACAGAGAAAATCATCTACCTCAGCTGGAATCTACACGCGACGCGCAAGTATGCGGTCCTATGTGAAAAGGAATACTCACAAACCATAAGATGGAGAATATGAAAAGTGAAATCACATGGAACATGCTCTGTCTGACCAAGAATAATCAGTGGCTAACACCAGCAGTAAACAATAAGCTGCAACTTCACCTGATTTAGAAGGTAGCATTATGGATATTGATGGTCCTGAAGAATGCGACTGAATATGTTACATTGCATCCCACTGGCAGAATGGTCCAGCCGATGACTTTCTCTGTTAATACAAATTATTGTTTCTGGTCAAAATATCTCTGAATATAAATTGTGTCAAGAATCAGAATCAGTCATAAATTGAGCTAGAGACTCTTATTTCCATTTTAGATAAGAAGCACACCACTGCCTTCACCCAATAGGGAACGTTGAGTGTGTTTGTCTGTAGGGGAAATATAGAGTGACTGAAATGCATCTACCACCATTGAAAGGATTCTTTCTAGTTTTTGTGCAGAAATATACGTTTTTGGTATAGGAAAGGTTTTGTAACTACTGAAAGGAGTGCATTGCTGGCTAAACTCTCACCTCTCTTTGCAGTACTCCACGTGTTCCACGTGTCCCTAGCACTGCGAGCAGAGCTCTTGCTGGGGCATTTTAGCTTCTTGGAGGAGGCAGACTTGATCGTGGTCATGTGACGGATCACGTGACTTTGAAGGTCCATGTATTGCTGGCCCAACTGCCCGAGCGGCGTTAAGCCCTGGAGGCAGTAAGGGCTGGAGCCTCTGTTTTGCTGTTTGGCTGTGACCGTTGTGCGTGCAGCGGCTCCGTGAGTAATCCAGACAGAGGTTCTACCCTGCTACTCCACTTGCTTCAATCGTAACCAGTCCTTAGGGTAAGGGGGGGAAGAGTCGGACTCTGGCAGCTCCTTA
The DNA here is from genome assembly GCF_040938575.1 of Ambystoma mexicanum. Classification (NCBI taxonomy): domain Eukaryota; kingdom Metazoa; phylum Chordata; class Amphibia; order Caudata; family Ambystomatidae; genus Ambystoma; species Ambystoma mexicanum. The sequence continues at coordinate 246,635,450 of NC_090926.1, read as the reverse complement.
AGCTATTGGGCGTTCCTTACCCTAAGACTCGGTGCTCCTTCAGTTCTATGCTAATTTATGGGACTACTACTCAGTTTATGAGCTCTTCACCGCAATAATTAAAGGACACACCTTATGATGCATTTTTTCCTTATTCCCTTGATCGTAGCAAGGGATCCATATCAATTTCTATTCTATTTTAAAGCGTATTTGGGGTAGTGTTTGATGTGTTTAAACTACTCCTTTTATTCAGTGCATTTTTAAATTATTATCTGCTGCTCCATAGGTCTTAGTATTTGTGATTTTCTCTGCTTGTGATATCGATTTTAACATTAAGTTTAGGAGTTTTTGTACTCCATTTTCCATTGAGCTACCCTGCTCTTTCCCCTCCTGTTCCCTGGCTCTTGTTCCTGCAGGTTCTCCCTTCGTGTAGATGACACGTAAGGGACTCAGGAGCCAGGCAGCTATGGAGGCTTCTTTTGATTCTACTTTTCCTGCTGCGGCGGCTCTTTCTCCTGCTTTGATAGACCCTATCTCTCCAGTGAACCCTATCCCTATTCCTCTGGGTAAGCCACAACATACATTAGTAGATAGCAGCCTAGATTCCTCTCTTCAAAAAAGTGTGGCCCATGCCCAAATCCATTCACAAGATAGGATTGATGTATTTAATAGAATGGGCATCATTCCACGGGCTCCGGTCAATAGATGCATCTTCATTGGAAAACAAGATATTTCCATAGATGCGCAGGAAGAACGCCTAGCAGCTACTATAGCTTTGAATTTGGAGGAAGGTGGTAGTTTACTCAGGGCAAGGGCGGGCATTGATCACCTGAATAATAGTACGGCGAACATTACACACCCAACCCCCGTCCAACCACAATCTAGGCTGCCTCTGCCTGTCTCTATGCTGGGTGACTGATGCCAATCCTATAGAACTTCCTGTACTGTCTAAGGATGTTATTGTTCCACAACCTCCTCCACCAGAGGACAACAGGAACTATGGTATTTCCCCCGCTAATCTCTCACCGGAGGTATCCTCCTCTGGTAGGGGGGTTAACCACACCTCCTCTATTCATGTTAATCTTATTGCTACTTCTGTTGGTACTGCCATCACTACGACAGAGAAATCCATAGTCTTTAAAACCCCACTTACAAAACCCCCAATTTATACCAGTAAAATAAAATCTAGCATGGGTACTCAGGGTAAACCTATCCAAGGGAAAAAATCTCCAACTTCTTCAGAAAAAGGACTGCCACCAGTACCCTTATTAAACCTCCGCATTTAGTCTTCACAGTGGCTACTTTGGACCATACACATTTGGCGGATGTAGCAAAGAAATTAGAGACTGAAGATCTTGCAGATAATGACATTGACGATATTAGTATTATAGCATGTGCAGATAAGGCAATAGCAGAGAGTCAGTTGGGACCCAATCCCACTAATACAAACAATGTAACCCAGCAAACTTGTGATGCCTCTTACGTGGGTTCTCCCTCTGAACTCACTAATTTTATTGATGAGTATACAGAGAAGCAAAATTGGCTTAGAGAAAGGGGTTTACTCCCAGATCTAAAAAAGGATCATGTCAGCAAGTCCATTCTGCACCATACCCTCAAAGAGGCGGATGATAGAATAAAACTAACTCAACCTACACTCTCTGCATTGAATATGGTTCTTAGTTCCTTTGTGAGTCTGTATGACAACATATGGTCAGAGGTTAGATCACATTCTCTTACTTTATGCAATCTATACTAGGCTGGAAGGTCTAGACAGATTTGAAGAGTTGGTTAAAATTATTAAGGAAGATAATCCCTCAATAGCAAAACAGTGTCCAGATTCTATTCTCTTAAGCCAACCTATTATGGAAGGGCTTCTGGTTAAAAAAATCCCAAATGAAGAAAAGGACAGTATCCCGGGGGACGTTATTGTCCATTCGTGTTCAGACAGGGGTACTGTTGATTGATCTTCTTTGACTCCCCCCATGGACAATGAGGGCGTCCATGTGGACCATGTCCCGGATGTAAAACCACCTATCACTTCCATAAAAGCGATTACCAACCCCTAAGTGGAAAAAGTCCAAGAGGGGTTGACCGTCAATTCTCCTGGCACCACTTCCCAGGGACTATCCTGTGAATCTACTACATTAGAAATGGTTGAATCACACAAGGGAGACATTGTTCCCCCCTCCATTGTCTCAACATCTGATCTTATTCTGGAGAAGCCGCCTGACTTTATTGATCTCACAAAAGAAACAATACACTTAAGGGGCTTTGCTCATATAGGTAATACAAAACATAATCAACAAACAAAGAAAACTAAAAACCAGAAGCATATGAAAAAAATAAATTCTTTTACTAACCAATCCTTTAAAAATCTGTTTTTGGCAAGTGTTCCTGTGTGCATTACAATACTTGCCCCTCCTATGAGGGCTAAGATTCCGGTGGAATCAGCGGTACCTGATACCGCTACCCTCAACGCGGTTGCTGTTTCTGTCTGTCTAACCTCATTACCTACTATTCCAGCTGTACCCAGTCAGCTCGTACCTTTGGCAGTTAGTCCTATGCCCAAGGATAATATTCCCCCTGCCGTGGTGGGAAATATTGTGCGGACGGAGGAAACTCATGTCACCTACCATCCAAAAATAATCTCAACTCAACTGGAGCCCCTAAATAACAGTGCTCCAGCTATATTGAATACCCAAACCGTATGTAACTTGATGGCATCCTCCTTGGATGCAGAACCCTCAACTATCCCGTGCATTTCCTCATCTGGCTTAAATTCTACCTACCCTGAGCCCACTACCACTCCGATAACGGCGAATCTTGTTAACCTCGATATGGTGAAACAACTATTTCAGGAGCTCCTTAGCACAAATTCACTTACTGGGGTGGATGTCAATTTGATTACAGGCTTATTGCAGGATAGGGCCCCTATAACTTCTTCCTCTATAGATGGTCAGCCACCCTGACATCTTGATGGTCATCTGTCCAACACAGAGTCTATAAAGGGGGAGCGTGTTACGGGATTTAGACCAGTGAGGGGTCTTTATGTTCCCAACTCTCTTAACTCTGTTCACTCAAAGCCCCCAAGTGGAGGCTCTTTCAATAGTCAGGAAGGTTTTTCCACCAGGCCTGAACCTTCTCAAAATAGGAATTCTCTCAATCTGTACGAAAGATTTCCTGTGGGTCCCCATGTAACCCAAAATAGGACTATATTAAGGGGTGCAAGGGGAACTGATCTGGAAGTTGACTCTAAGTCAATTTACAAAAAGTATAACTGATTCATTACCTCAATTAGCGGAGGCTAAAGATTCTTTGGAAATCCTGCAGCTTGCTAGCCTTTGGGGTAAAGACATGTCTATCTGTCTCAATCACGGAAATATACTAAAAATCTTTCACCAACTTCCTTCTCTTTCACTCATCTCTAGTTACGATATGGAAAGGATTTCCTTACCTATTCAAGGATGCATAGACTTGAGTAATATTATTCTGAAATCAAGAGTGGTATTAGAACTAATAATGGCCAAAAGGAAGGTCTAATGCAGCTTGATTTTGAAGCAAACCTGCTACAATCTAATCAGCCCCCCAGTAAATATGGTGGGTGTGAAGAGTATAGGGGAAACCTTACAATGTTCTATCACCCGGAAAGACCTCCACAGTACCAATAGAGGCAATTTACGCCCAGATTCAATGGTAACGCCAGAAACTGGGCCCCGGTTACCTCAGGTCTGTGGAAATGACCACTTTCTTAAGTGCTCTGCTACACCTATCAATGCTGTGTTCCCGAATAAATTCATTTTTCTTTCCTGGAATTCCAGGGGAAATTCTCATCTCTTCACGAATACTGACACAGTACTTATGATCAGTGCTTCAGACTGTTTTTTTATACAGGAAACCTGGTTGCTCTCACCTCCTGTTGTTGACGGATTCGATATCCATTCCCAAAATGCTAAATCTAGCTTGGGAGGGAGGGCCTCTGGGGGCCTTCTTATCGGAATTAGAGCTTCTTTTGGCTTTAGGAATAAGGTCCTTCCGGAAACGCCATTTGGAATTTTGGCTATGGAGGTCCCTTCCCTCGATCGATTGGTTAACCTTCTCCTGATTAAAGTATAATGGCACAAAGGCATTGCTGCCCTTAAGCCATTCTTGGAAAGCTTAATGGATATGGTTTTTACATGGAGATCTCTACAACCCAGGGGGAAATTGATCCTGGCTAGTGACTTCAACTCCGACTGTTCTATTTTGCCCGAGGCCAATTATGACGACCTGGGTCTGGCTTTGGAGGACGACAATCGGCGAGGCCAGGAATATGTATGGGGTAGACTTTGGAATCTCGCTTTGGAGTCGGTTGGCCTAACATGTCTTAACCGTTCCTATGATGCAATCCTTCCACTCTGCCCTACATGGCATAGAGGTCTGTCAATGTCTACTATAGACTATGTCTATGTAGGTCACTCTGTTTTCTTTAACGTCTGAGGTTGAGGTCTCCTTCAACCCATGGAGTGACCATGGGTCACTGTTGGTTACATTTCTTTCTCCTTTTCCCATGAAGCCTCTGCCCGCTGGGGGGCCACGCCATCTTAAAACTGTGGGACAAGGAACAGGGGTACGTTGGTCACCTGCCAATATTAACCTCCTTAACTGCAAATTGATTTCTTCATTCAATTATACATTCTCTTGGAAACAAGCAGTATTTAACACCCTATACTTTGATAGCTTTCTCAAGGCTCTCCACAGCAGTATCACTGGCTCACTTCGGAAGGGTATCCCTAAAAAATCCCATGCTCATAGGTTTGATCAGGAGTTGGCCAATGAAAAGGCCTACACTCGGAAACTTAGAGAGGTTCAAATTCTCGATACTGACTGGGATAACAAAAAAACTAAAATCAAAGCCATCCGTCAAAAATATAGAAATATTGAAAATCAAGAAAGTCTAGTCTGCTACAAAATGACAAAAGAGATCTTAGGGCATTTTGGGTCATTTTTTCTAGCCAAGATGACAGGGCAATGGTCAACCAGTTGAATGCTATCACCGATGTCCAATGGGTTGAGCACTACACCAAACTCTTTGGATCAGGAGGAGAGGGGCAAGAACTCTGTACAAAGAGGGAGAATGCTCTAAATGATACTTGGGAGCCTGTCATTGACTATGAGACAATATTTGGCCTTATTAACAAAGCTAAGAAATCAAGGGCCCCTGGCCCTAATGGCTTAACAAATAATACATTGAAAGCGGAACCAGAAATTTGGGCTAAATTCTTGTGTCTGCTATTCCAAGATGTAGTTAATTCTGGCAAAGTCCCAACCAGTTGGCAGACCACCCATATTGTTCCCATCTTTAAGAGAGGTTTACGAACTCTGGTCAAGAATTATAGACCAATCTCTCTCATTGATGCAGACTGTAATCTTTTTGCCTCTATGCTTCTTTCCCACCTTAATGTCTGGATTATGGAAAACCATATCCTCCCAAAGCAACAAAAAGGCTTCAGGGTCGGCCATTCTACCAATCTCAACGGCATTATTCTAACTGCCTTAAAAAGCTCAACATGGGGAAAATATGGTGGTTCTCTATGTTGCTTCAATTGATTTGTCAAATGCATTTGATTTGGTAATTAGGTCGAGACTTTGGGAAAAACTAACCAAGTGGGGGATCCCGGCAGGTCTTCTTACTCTAATCATGGCAATGTGTGAGAACTTGGGGGACCATATTAGGATTGATCTTGAAGGAACGCTCTCTGGAAGGATAAGGACTCATATTGGGGTCAGACAGAGCAGTTCATTAGCTCCATGCCTTTTTATCCTTTACCTGGCAGATGTAGGGGAATTTCTTGGAAACACAGGCATGGTGAATGCAAAATTAGGGGATCTTAGGCTCTCATGGTTGGCATATGCAGACGATTTTCTTCTCTTTGATCACACCAAAGTCGGTTTGCAAAGGCTTATCTGCAAATTTGAAGAATATGCCATTCTTAACGGGTTAAAAATCAACCCGAGCAAAACCCAAAATATAGTCTTTTCTACGGGGAGAAAAGGTAACAAAAACGTGTGGAAAATTGGTGGTGAAAACATCATCGGAACACATAAAATTGTCTATTTGGGATTCCTTATTCTGGCCCAACCATCGGCCATTGAATTAAGACATTCCCTTAGACATAAAATACTCCCGGTTATTTATCAATCTATTAAGTTAGAGAACAATTACGGCATGTTTTCCTTCAAACCTATAGTAGATTTCTTCAAGGGAAAGGTGATTCCAAAACTAATATATGGAATGGAACTGCATTATTTATCCCTCCTGACCTTTTGGGACACCCTTGAGGGTATCTACCGGAGAAACGTTATGAAACTGCCTAACTGTGTTCCAGTAGTGGCCATAAGGTATGAACTGGGTTTAGTCTCTTCGCGAGCCAGAATTCTTTGGAGAGTTCTCACACTATGTTCTGCCCTGCTCTCTCCTAAACAGGACACCCTCTATGTTGATGTGGGTAAGACGCTCTTTTCGCAGGGATCCCTAGACCGAAATCTATATCTCTCAAGATTTAGTGACCTCTGTGATAGGACATTATCAGATCTTTCCACTGATAGGGATACCCTGTTAACTAACCCTAATAAAGTCAACAAATGTCTTTTCACTTGCGATCGGAGTAATACGCTAGAAAAATTGCATGCCTACTCATCTCTTTGTGACCTGCAATTTGACCATAAGAAGAGAGGCTCCCTGTCTTTTATTTTGACTCAATTCCCTACCCGCCACTATCGTTCACATCTCCTCAAACTTAGATGGAATCTCCTCCCTACTAGGGAAGTCCTCCATAGAAGGAAGGAGATTAGTGATTTGGACCTTTCATGCCGTTTCTGTCATACTCCTGGGGTAATTGAATCTACACACCATTTTTTTTTTTTAGATTGCGTTGCTCTCAAAGGTCTTAGGGATGTCTATTTAGGTAGATTCAACACTCTGGGACTATTGGGGGCAGAAAACCTTATTTGGTCTCGGTGTCTTTCCATCTCTAAAACCAAAGATGGGATTGCTGTGGCGGGTTTTATCAAATCATTAGATTTGAATGCCCCTTCCCTTCAATTTGACACCCCACCCCCTCTAACCAATCTGCATACTTCTCCTATCATACCCTCTATGACTCCTGCCTCAACTCCGCTAAACGCGCCTACTTCTCTGACCTTCTCCAGTCTCAATCCTCCCACCCTCGCCGCATTTTTCAAACTTTAGCCCGTCTTCTCTCTCCATCTACCCCTGCTCCTTCGATTGCCTCTCCTCTCTCTGCTAATGATCTTGCCTCCTCCTTTTCTAACAAAGTCCTCAATCTCTATCAAACTATCCTCTACTCCCCCTCCTACTGTCCTCCTCCTCCTCCTTATCCTCCTCCTCCCCCTACCTCTTCTATGTCCTCTTTCTCTCCTGTCACTCATTCTGATGTTACCCTCCTTCTAACCAACACTCATCCTACTGCTTCTCCTGCTGACCCCATTCCTACCCCCCTCATCCCTAAAATCTACCCCCTCCTTATACCCTATCTCACTTCCTTCTTTAACATCTGGCTCTGAACTTCCACTTTTCTTACTCCATTTAAACATGCGACAATCATCCCTATTCTCAAAAAACCTTCTGCTAATCCCCATCTTGCTTCCAATTTCCGCCTCCTACCCTTCCTCTCCAAACTTCTCGAACAATTTGTCTATTCTCAACTCTCTTCCTTTATCTTTAACCACTCCCTCCTTCCCTCTACCCAATCCGGCGTCCGCACTCTGCACTCCACTGTACCTGCCCTCACCTCTGTTCTTACCTCTCTCCTCTATGCACGCTACTCTAAACACTCCTCCATTCTTATTCTCCTTGACCTCTCCGCTGCTTTTGATACTGGTGAGCATCCTCTTCTCCTCAATTCCCTCTCCTCATTTGGCTTCAAAGACACTGTTCTCAACTGGCTTTCCTCTTATCTCTATAACCGCACCTTTTCTGTCTCCTGGGGTGGCTCCACCTCTCCCACATATTCTCTCAACCACGGAGTTCCCCAAATTTCTGTCCTTGGCCCCTTTCTTTTCTCACTCTATACTTCCTTCCTAGCTCCTATCATCTCCTCTTTTGTTATCTCGCACCATTTCTATGCTGATGATACCCAGCTATTCCTCTCCTTCTCCTCATTCTCTCCCGACATCCAGGATAAACTCTCTTCTTGCCTATCTGCTATCAAATCCTGGATGTCCTCTCACTTCCTTACTCTTAATGCTGAAAAAACTGAACTCCTTTTCTTCCCTGCCAACACTCTTTCTGCTCCCTCCCTTCCCCCTCCCATTCTCTTTCCCCCCTCCCAGCTCTCCTTCTCGCCCCATGCCCGTAACCTCGGTCTTCACATTGACCCTCACCTCTCTCATCTCACCACATATCTCTTACTGCCAAGTCTTGTCGCTTTCACCTCTACAACATTCGTAAAATTCAACCCCTTCTTACCTTTCACGCTACTAAACTCTTAATCTCCTCCCTCATCTTCTCCAGACTCTTCTACTGTTCCTCCCTTCTCTTTGGACTCCCCTCCTCTCATCTCTCCCCACTCAAATCTATCTACCACTCTGCCATCCGCTCACTCTGCCTTCTCTCACCCCTTGATTCCATCTCCTCTTCTCTCACCTCTCTAGGTTGGCTCTCTTTTCACTCCCAGCTCATATTCAAGTTCCTCTGTCTTGTTTTCAAATCCATCTATGGTCTTGCCCCCCCCTACCTCTCCTCCCTTCTTACTTTCTATACCCCTTCTCGTTCTCTCCGCTCTGCTAATCTCTTCCTACTTTCTCCTCCTCCATCACCCTGCGCCTCCTCCCACTTCTGCTCTTTCCAACTCCTCGCTCCCTTCCACTGGAACCGCCTCCCCTCCACATCTGCTCTTCTCCCTCCTACCCTTCGTTTCGTTCTTCTCTAAAATCATATCCTTTTCACTCCCCTCCCTAACACCCTTCACTTCCTCTCCTTCTCCCACCCCCTCATTCCTCACCTCTCACTCCTGCTCTTCCTCCCCTTTACATCCTCTCTATCTCCTTCTTCCCCACCCCCTGCCCTCATCTAGTCTTTCTCTTTCCTCTAGTCTTCCTCACACCTTCTTGCCTTCCCTCTTACTTCCGCTCTTACCTCTACTAATACCTACCATTCCCTCTCACACCTATGCCCCTCCCCACTCCCTCCTCACCTCAGCAATATTGTAAATTGTTCCTTATACTGTTTTCGAGTTGTGATTCATTTGTCATCTTATGTTTGTTGTATTTTTGCTTGTTTTTCATGTAAAGCACTTTGGATTAAAGGGCTATATAAATTCAATAAAATACAAATACAAATACAAATTATTATGTATGTTGAATTTTAACTTCCTATACCATCGACTATACCATGTATGTATATAAAAATCTGAAATTTAATTGACATTTTTGCTAAAATTTGTTTATACGTAAATGGAAGCTGCTCTTTCTATCCACTAAACATTGTGTCAAATTTTAACTTGCACTGAATTTTTAAATTGATTTGCTTTATGTTTCTCATTCATAGAAAAAGGATATGTGGGTCTTTCTTTATCTTTTAACATATTTGTAAAGAAATCTATTCGTAATGTAATTGTTCTTTCTCAATGCTCTTTTTTCTTTTTTGCCTTTGTTTCTATATTGATGCTCTTTCTTCTTATTCAATGAATTTGTAAAGGTTTCTTTTGTAAACCATACACAATAAAAAAATTACAAAAATAAAAGTATAGGAAAGATTTGGTTTACTCGATCTGTCCCTATTTTGTTTCATTAGTGTGTGCACGTATTGGCTATGAACCTTATCTGTATTTTAAAGGATAGTTCCGGGACTTTTTTTTTATTGTTCCTATGGTTCGGCCATGTGTTTTTAAGCATAAATCGGTAGATCGTAGAAAACTTTCCTATGGACCTTACCCGACTTTTCGTCCATTAACGCACTCGAAAACATCCGCCATTTTATGATAATCCTCTCACTTGCCGCATCGCCCTGGCTCACCTGCTTTTGCGGCACTAAATCAAATCCCCCGCCCCTGAAACAGACTTGATCAAAACATTCATATTCCCCGCCTCTATCCGTGACGTGACTGAGCTGCGTAGGCAAACGCGCCCAGGCGTCTTCTACGCGACTCCACACAGAACCAGGAAATCAACACAGATGAGCTCAAACAACACAGCGCGCCACAATTGGGAATATGAAACTGTGCTTTTAAATTAAACCGCAAGATTGTAAATTTGGTAAAGTACATTTATTTGACATCAAATGTTTTGAGAATATTCAGCGATTAGCATTTTTATTTGCTCACGTTCCAAAAAGTTCGTTTCGAGGCACACGATGTTCCTTTGCTGTACACAGGGTCTTAGATCATCTCACAATACAGCGCCACAATTCGGAATATGAAACAGTGGTTTAAAAGCAAACGGCAAGATTGTACATTTGGCAAAGTACATTTATTTGACATCAAATGTTTTGAGAATATTCAGCGATTAGCATTTTTATTTGCTCACGTTCCAAAAAGTTCGTTTCGAGGCACACGATGTTCCTTTGCTGTACACAGGGTCTTAGATCATCTCACAATACAGCGCCACAATTCGGAATATGAAACAGTGGTTTAAAAGCAAACGGCAAGATTGTACATTTGGCAAAGTACATTTATTTGACATCAAATGTTTTGAGAATATTCAGCGATTTGCATTTTTATTTGCTCTCGATCCAAAATATTTCGTCTTGAGGCAAGCGATGTTCGTGTGCAGTAGACAGGGTGTTGGTTTACGATAAAATAAGCTCTTCGGTCGCACTGATAATCGCATGGCTATTCCAACAACGAGGCACTAGGGCACCACAACGGTCTGTATGTTGCATCTAGCCGCTAGTACCGCGTAAGGGCATACTTGTACTTGGCGATCGTCCCACAAAATGGTCAGGGTGCTAACGTTGTTCACGCGGAGAAGCAGCTGGCGGTTGAAAAAGCCATCCGCCGGTGTCTGGTACTCGTGACACAGACAATAATGGACGATGTATCTATTTGAAAAACATAAAAAAAGGAAATTAGTCTCACCATCAGATCTTTATTAAAATTATTCATTTTATATATTAGGTCTGGAAATTATTTCATAGCTAGGACAGTGCAACTGGGTTTTATACGTCAAGGGGGGCTGTAGGATACTGAGACAGTCCCCCAGTGCAGGGGTTGACAGGGAGTGCAGGTGGAGAGTGGAAGGGCCCAGGACCGATGTCGCAGACAGTGGACAAGTTGTAGCAGGGGAGAGGGAGAGAGAAAGCAGAAGCAAAGAGGAAGGTTTGGAGGTGCTTCCGTAAAAGGAGACGGTTCTCCCCAAGATAGTGCGCGGTACAAAACAATATGCCACATAGAATGAACAAGTACAACTTAACCCGTCTTTAAAGCTACTGTATAGTAATTAAATTGCGGTATAAACTCATCTAAAGAGTTACTTACATTATATTTGCATTTTCCATTGTGTCTGTGCGTAGGGCAGCCCCGAAATACCACTCCTTCTATGCCGACGTTTTATTTCTTCTAATGAACGAACATGAAATGGCTTTCGTTTCTGAAATTATATTCATTATCGTTTCTTACGTGGTCCCGGCCTGTCAAGGTCAAATAACAATAGAACCTTATACTGAGTCGTGGGCCATTCTGGCACTCGAGAAAAAATCAAAGCAGCTGACGTTCACTTTGAACGAACACACATTCCTAGTTAGCTACATTCAGTGTAAGGCCGTTTTACAGGACTTGAAATTTACACTCCATCTTTGCATTTTGTCTGCTTGCTTTGCTGCCCCACAGAACCATAAATACGGAGACATTCTATATTTTTGGAAAAATAATTTATATTACTGTTTGGTTTAATTTAATGCGCAAATGAACAAGGTTGGATATATAAACATATTCAATGGGCCTGCGACATGAGGAGACTCGAGAGAACAGACAATCAAATTACAATCATTTAAACCGTGATGTGTATTTCTCAATGAGCTCTTCTTTAGGTGGACATGGAACAGAGGCAATGTTGGGTGGCAATGCAGTTGTCACCTGCACAGGTTCGTTCACAACTCCATTTATGTGCCTATCTAGGACGTCAACAATAAGTCTCTCAATAAACTCATATTGCATATCCTCAAACACTGGTTTGATCACCCATTGTTTACTTCTTTTAGTGAAGGCCTTATTGTAGCGAAGCGTCCCTAAAGTTCCGGTCGTCCTACTTTGTTGACGTCCAACGTTATGGTTATGTGCCAAGACCGCTAGAAGAGTCCGATTTATCATGCCCTCCATGCCAAAATGCAATCGTTTTGGCCTGTACTTTAGGCACATATTGTGGAACACCTCCAAATCTCCTGTGTGGCAGAATTCCGTGAGTCCCCTCAAATCTCTTGTTATAGTTTTATCAAATACAATCTTTTCAATTGCTTTGTGAGTGGGTGATGAAGGAATCAACCACTTCTTCCGTGCCTCCTCTGTGGACAAATGGCCATGTTCACAATTGTGGAAATGTTGGTTTGTGTTCCAACGGTGAACGTTTGTGCAGTGTGGCATTACTGACCGCCATTTTTCCAGTAGAATTTCCAACGACCCTCCACATGTTTTTGAGCTCCACCAAAGATGGTTGCTGATTGACTTGGACCACTGTGAAATATCTTGCGTTTCTTTTTTTTTACCTGCAGCAGACATTTTTTTATTGATTGTTTTTGCAAGATGCCAAACGTCAAATTGGTGATTTATATTTTTGTACTCTTCTCTCATTGTCTTGGCAATTGAAACGTGTCTGTCCGTGGCTATCAGGTCGATCACCATTCCCCGCGATTGTAGTTCTTGCAATGATGCTACAAAGCCAACTTTCTCCATGGCCACTGAGGATGTACTTTGTGACACCTGCACAACCACCGAACTCACAATTTTCTTACTTTCCATGTCCTGAAAGTGGTAGGTGCAGTACTTGGCTGAAAATCCTGGGCTGTCGCACTGTCCATCACCGGCTAGCCTGAACCGTTTGCCCGCGAATGTACTATCAATAGACATTTTTTCCATTCTCCAAGCTTCGCTAATGGCTGGAAATAGATAATCGGTTTGGTATTTGTAGAACTGAGTTTTCGCAATGAAACGGATTCCCACAAACTGAAAGAAAGACTCTAATTTTTTAAAACTTGAACCACTAAAAAGTGCAGCCGCTGCACAAAGTAGATTGCCTGCTGGCAGTTGTCCCAGCATGGGTTGTGTAGACCATGAGAAAGGATGATATTTTGTACAGGTGGCATGTATTTTAAGGTTAGTGCCTCGAATTGCACGAGTCACATTAATCAATGGCTCCCCACATACTTCCCCACCTACCGAATGCCCACATTTCAACCGAATAATAATATCAATCAAACAACTATCGAATACAATGAATTTGGCCTCTTTCCTTATAGTGTCACTCTGCATCCCAGCTGGTTCGGCCTGTAACGTTGAGGACATGTCACTCACATGAAAGGTAGAATCTCTGATATCGTCTTCCGCTATGTTCAGTGATATTGAAGGTGTTTCATTGTAGTCCACTTCATTCTCTTCCATTGCAACATCTGTTCCTTCTCCGGCAATGGGTGAATAGAACAATTTCTTCAACTTTCTCGCGGTCTTAGTTTTTGCGGGTGTGGATTCTGTGAATTTATCTACAACTGCATCCGAACTACCAGGAGGACATTCACTATCAATGGCTGGTGGTGGTATAGCTCCGTTGTCAATCACTTCATATTCTTCCCATTGGCACGATGCATCTCCAGTCTCAAGTCCCTGCCAAAAGGTTTGACAAGCAACATCTCTCGTTCGCTTCACTGTCTGTGTAGATCTAGTTCGTACACCCACTCGCAACTAGAGGACAGATTGGAAAAGGGATGTTCAGTTTAAACACAACTTACAGTATTGAACTATTAACAGTGAAAAACAACATAATATAGTGACCAGGACACTAACCTTCTTTTGCTTTCTTTTCTTTGAAACTTTCTTGCCTCGAACTTCAACATCAGGACGCTGTTGCTCCGACTCGTGTGTGCATGTCTCCACTTCCTCTTGCGCTGCAACGACTACATTTTCATGATAAGCACATCCATCACGCACTGACGCTCCATCGACTCCCTGAAACAGAGAACTTTCATTAGTATGTATAATAATATTGAAAACACAAAATGTACTTGGGGACCAATACCCACGTACATCTCAATAGCAAAACACGAATGAACGCTTTGTGTAGAACATTCAAACGACAATTATTCACGCATTGTTGATCTAGTTAGATGGAACTGTCAAGATCCATACCTCGGGCTCCTCATAGACTTCCATTGATGATATTATTGAAGATGATGCTTCAGTGACTCCCTGAAACACAGTAATTGCATTAGTATGGTTTTCTATTTTGATAAAAAGAACAGAAACTTTGTGCAGGCGTGAACGGCTCATCTAAATAGACCTGCACAAATGATCAGTTGTCTAAAATAAATAATGGATATGTAAATATGATTCGATTTGCTTGATCGTTGGAAGTGTCACCACCCAGAGATCTGCATCAACTACTAGGGGTGATGTTCTTGTAGAAGAAGCTCCGTCATCTCCCTGAAACATAGTACTAGCGTTAATAAAGAAGGAAGTATAGCGGATGTAATCACGTCATATGATTTCGCTTGATCGAACTGTCAGTATCCATACCTCGAAATGCATAAGAACATCAAGGGACGATGTAACTGCGGTGCACACTTCTGCAAGCTGTTGCGCCGACCCGTAACTGCATGCTCCCCCTTCTTCTTGGACTAATGCTCCATCGACTCCCTGAAACATAGGACTTTCATTAGTAATGAACACAAAATTGAAAAAAGAAGACACATAGGAGGGCGACGGAACTGTCCTGAAACGTACCTCGAGCATCTGAGTGACATCAACGGTAGTCGTCAATACGTTGGACTCCTCAGCATCTCCCTGAAAGACAGTACTTGCGTTATTTTGGATAACAATAATTATAACTGAAAACAAAGACTAGAGGACGAGTACAAGGGTGTACCATTAGGTAACATAATTACACGATAAATTAAAACTATTGATTTACATGCCTAAAACAAGTCAGTGGCAGAATAGCCAAGTAAGATTACCCGATAGGCGCTTGAAGTGGCTGATGACTGCAATAATGACACGGATGGAGAATCTTCCGCCTACATATTGAGTGGATACATAAATGGGGAAATTATTGTTAGCTAATGCTACACACTACCGCAAGGCCAAGAGATAAATACGTAAACTTGACTCACCAGTGTAGGGATGTGGACGAATAGAGTGGGAATAGCGGTTGAGAGCAATTTTCGCCTCGCTCGCGGTGTGTTCTTCTTTATTAGCAATGATGTGGAGTACATGTCAGAGGTAAAGTGCCTGCTGCAGATGCGGTATCGATCACCCCTCTTGTCCGCAAAGACCTCTAGGACTCTACTTTCAAGCTCAGACGGTGGATATCCGCAATATCGGACCCATTCTCTTATCTGATCTATTGTCTTAGGGAAAACATGCATTATAGTACCTTCTGATTTATTATGGGTCTTCGAAGGACAACCGCCAATGGAACAGGCAGGCATTGTGGAAAGTTCTGAAAAGAAAAGATCAACAATTCTCTATGAATACCAATGTAAACTCAGAACATGTGACTAGTTCCTTGCATGTACTGTCTTGAACGAAAAGAAATTGGACGCAAAATGATTATGGTACATGGCCTTACCTTGACGAACAAACAGTTAGATGCAGGGATCAGAGTAGTTTCTTGTCGTAGAACAGGGAGCAGTTCACAGGTTGCAATCTGACGAGTTTCCTCGAAGTGGTCACGGAAGTTCACAGAGACGAAGAGCAGATAACCAGCACCTTCACGGGTTGACTAGCAAAGCGCAAAGAAGTGCTCATTAGAAATATGAAGTGGGTTATAAAGAATTCGAAACAGGGGTGTGTTTGTGAATGAATGACGTGTATATGTCGTGGCATTATGTGGATTGCAGGGGGCCGTCCAGCGTGAGGGGGGATGCTTGGCAGGAGACACGGGGTCTGGAGGTAGACATGGGAACAACAACCCATGCTCTATAGACCACTTTGAAGTGTACATGGTCTTTGGCACCTCTTGGCCTTTATCGCTCCCTGACTGCTCCAGTTGCCTGCACAAGTACCCCGGTGCGAACTGCCTTTGATAGGGCGGGGGGTGGATTGGGGCGGTGGTCGTGCAGACAAGACACAGGAAGACTCGTGAATGGAGACACACTTATGTGGATTGCAGGGGGCCGTCCAGCGTGAGGGGGGATGCTTGGCAGGAGACACGGGGTCTGGAGGTAGACATGGGAACAACAACCCATGCTCTATAGACCACTTTGAAGTGTACATGGTCTTTGGCACCTCTTGGCCTTTATCGCTCCCTGACTGCTCCAGTTGCCTGCACAAGTACCCCGGTGCGAACTGCCTTTGATAGGGCGGGGGGTGGATTGGGGCGGTGGTCGTGCAGACAAGACTCGTTTGCCGCAGGGCCTCACCAAGGAGAGGCCATCTAACTGCATGTAAGAGGCTGGCTGCAGGATCTAGTACATGGAAGGCAGGGGGGTGAGTTTATAAATACCTCACCCTCCCAGGAGAATATATGGGTGCAGTTCACCCTGGAGACCCTGGATGCCTAGGCAGTTAGTCAGCAGCAGGCTGGCCTGTGGTGGCAAGGCGGCACGGGCCAGAGGGGGTCATCTCTGTACCCGGTGACCAAAAGGATGATTTATTATGATCAACCATATTTACCTATAACCATGTTTTGTATCAATAAAATACAACGGCCTTCCTTTTATTGCCAACGCTTGGACAAATCAAAACAACCATTGTTAAAATATATATTGGGTTTTATTTTGGATCTTAATTTCAATTGAACATAAATAATAAACATTACACATTGTAAATTTGCGGTTGCAGCACATCCAGGGAAAATCCGCGGTATTGTCCACTGTCGCTGGGGAAATGTTGTCTAATGGCAAGTACCGCACAGGCAGGTATTACTCTCCGAACGCGGTGTCCGAGCCTCCCGTGAAGCCACCAAGTGAAGCAACGATAGGCCACCAGCCTGTACCACCTGTGAAAATGAAAGATGCAAACTGTATTAAAATGACAAAACTTTATCACTATCGATTCAGGTAAAAAATGTCATTCTGCTTTGAAAAAAATTCTATCTAGAAAATGCACAATATGGAACCAATTTACATGCATTCGAATGATATGTAGATGTAATTTTATATGTGGGAGACGACCATGACATAGTAGTGGCATCACTGACATCACAACCAGAGTATACTTACTCGTTACTCGGATTACGCGGACGAACAGTGCCGCGAAGTTTGTGCATAAGCACCATCATCATCCTCAACACGGTCCGTGAGAGGCAGGCTTCCCTGAACTCTGGCAGCTCGGTGATGCATTGCGGACTTTGCTCGCCTTCCTGCAGACTTTGCTCGCCTTCCGAAATGTAGGCCAGGCATCCCGAGTTTTCTCGGCAGCAGCAGTTCTCCTCCTCAGTTGGCATTAGCTCGCACCGATTGCACGTGCACCAGGTGGAGACGCCGTCCATGCGACATGGTCCAGGCTCTTCATCCGTTGACTGGTCCTCCCAACTGCCGTCCGAATCCCCATCGTTTTCGCGTGCTTGCCTTTCCAGTAGTTCTTCCTCGGTGTACTCGGGCTCGTACATATACGGCATTATTGTAGCCATTATGTGGTAAAGAAAGTAAAATAATTTATAGCGGTGGTACTGGTATCTGTTCACACGGGCTACAATCAACGAAGGTAGCTGACCAGAGCACAGAAACGAGTCACAGAATACTCAAAGTAACACAGAGAGAGGAATGGATTCGAAAATCTGCTGCTGTGTGTTGTGAAACGGTCTGTTTATACTTATTGAGGAAAGAGGCGTCCTGCCATTTCCATGGCGACACTTCATTAGCTGAGGCGCAGCGATTGTTGACACGAAACGGGAAATGGGCGGTACGCGTCTGCTGATGTCAGGCTCAGGGGCGGGGGATTTGATTTAGTGCCGAAAAAGCAGGTGAGCCAGGGCGATGCAGCAAGTGAGAGGATTATCATAAAATGGCGGATGTTTTCGAGTGCGTTAATGGACGACAAGTCGGGTAAGGTCCATAGGAAAGTTTTCTACGATCTACCGATTTATGCTTAAAAACACATGGCCGAACCATAGGAACAATAAAAAAAAGTCCCGGAACTATCCTTTAAGCCCCAGGTAGGAGCGTTCAATATATAAGAAATCTATACTGGGCACTCTTCCGTTGGCTACTTTTGCATACCTTTGGAATATAACACAGACTGGTAAATGTTTACACTGCAAGGATGCAATTGAAACAGAAACTCACTTTGTTCTGATTTGGCCCGTGTATGTTACCTTGAGAAGGTGCTTTCTGAGATCATTGTTCTTAACTCAGGGTATTTGCTCCAGCAGCTTTAAAAAACTAAATATCTGTCAAATGTAATAGCAGTCGCTTCATACCTGCACAAGGCCTGGTTAAAGAGAAAAGCCATTGCAAAACAGAAGATATAAAAGGTACCATATTTTCCTAGAAAATTACAGCTGCTTATAATTATATATGCATACAAACTGATCTGCAAGCCTTTTCTACAATTTTCATAGGTTTCAAAATGGGTCAAGATTGTTATGTTGTCAATTAAGCAACATGGATAGATTTTATTTTAGCTATTTTTAAAGATTTTATTTAATCCATGATTATGACAGTGTGTAACTTAAAATGTATAAAGAATTGCAACACCTTTATGGCCAAGTGTTGAATAAAGTGTTTTTTGAGGATGATGTTTCATTAGTGTTCCCAAGCTCTGTCAGTGCTATCCCCTAGAATTCACAGAGGTCTATGCATAAGATCCAGACTAATTTACTCAAAGTTCTGTGATAAAACTCGTACTCGCTCAGAGATCTTCTCTTCATAATACACAGACCCACTCAAAGGGCTCCTTCTAATAAACCCTAATTCACCCATCATTCTGCTCCTGTTAATAAAGGCAAAGTAGCAAATGTTTTAATGTGTTGATCTAACAAAAGGTTTAACTCCCTGAGTACATGTTAATGCAGTAGAACAGGTAGATGAGAGTTCATGTGTGTATGCTTTATAAAATGTCCTCAGCAAGAATTTGCCTCTAGTAGTGAATGTTCACATCTCCGGCATTGCTTACTGTACATGCTTGCATTCTGAGCAGCATGGTTTACTGCTCCTGCTCTTCACTATCCACACTCTGCAACTTGCCTCCTTGCTTATGTCACATGTCTATCCCCGCTCTCCCATGGCCAGGTACCTCAATAACCTTCTTTGGTTCTGCACTCTAGCCACCAGCCATTTCTCTGCTGATATGTAAGACAGAGTCTCCCTGAGTGCCTGTTTGCCATTACTATGACAATCATCTTTTTTGCAGTTTGTTTTGTTGTGAAAAAACAAAGGTCACACCCTCTTCATGGCCTGTGCTTTATACAGGAAAGAAAAGGCCCTTAGCAATTTGGACATTGTGCCATGGTCCTTGCTAATCGATCCAAATATGTGTTTGGTGGGCCAAATCGGTTAATCATGGTTTTCAACCCTTGTTAAACTAGTACCATTTATGACCTTTCAACCATGTCAATATAGTTTAGGTAAACACAATGAATCAAATTAGTTGTTAATAAGCATTGACTAGTGCATAAAAAGGGTCGCTGGTGTTAAATATATATATCCTTCACTTAAGCAGACCGGGGGGCATATTACAGGCACATTTCACTGGTGCAAGTGCAAGGTTTGCACGGTATTAGCACTAGGGCAAAGTTTGCCCTATTTTTAAAAACACTTGGAAATATTAGAAAACCATTGCACCACAACAAGTGCATTTTGGCATGTTATAAGCAGTAGCGCAAAAATTGCCCCAGTGCAAAAAAATCCATTTTCTCTGTATTTTTGTACCAGTGCAAAGTGTACCCTAGTGCTAATATGGACTGGTATTAGCACTAGGGCAAATTTAGCCCTCGTGCAAATATGCATTTTTTGTCTTGGTGTTTATACCGGGCCAAACTAAACTTGTCATGGTGCAATGGCTTTCCAATATTTTCAAGCGTTTTTAGAAATAGGGCAAACTTTGCCCAAGTGCTAACACCATGCAAACTTTGCACTTGCACCAGTGCAAAGTTTCCATAATCTGGCCCCCGGTGTTATACTCTCAAAAAGCTACAGTTTGCCTCAACAACCTTGCTATCTACCTACCCGTCTGGTTTTACTGTCACTATTCTAGAATTCTAGAGCGTATGGTGTTTAAGCACATTACTTACCAGGAAAATCATGAACTTAGTGACACCATCCAGCCTGAGTGCTGAAGCGCTCAGTAAATGGAAATGAGCACACCCATGCTTCCTACTTCCTCTCTACTGCCCAAAACCTCAATCTATCCTCATCTTCCTTGATCTCTCTGTGGACTTCAACAATGTCGACCACATATCTCTTCTCCTAATTCTCTTTCACCTCATCTTCAAGCTATTGCTCTTGCATGGATGGTCTACCATGTTGCCGATTCTTTTATCTTTCCTGGTATGCAAGAGCATCCTCCAAATCCCCAGTCAGGGCCTCTCAAGGGTCTGACCTTATTCGTCCCTTATTTACTCTTTACGCCTTTCTTTTGGAAATCTCTGAAAACTGTGGCAAGGCGGGGTGGCTTGTGGTGTGCAATTGCTCTTTTCTTAAAATCATTCTTCTTGATTACAAGCTGGAAGCCCTACCTGGCTAACCTTTTATCGTTCATCACCTTCGTTCGCACTCTGAGATCTTAAACCCTTCTTAAACTATTTTCCACATCGTTCCTATGCCACCTCTTGCTGCTTCACTCTCTTTCTCCCCACCCTTGAAAACACCACCGTCTGAGATCAAGTCCATCACAACTCAAGACTACCCTGAGAAGGCCCCTCCTTTCAATTGATGGAGATCCCTGTTATTATTATTTTTTGTTTTTTACAAACAATCTTTATTTTGTTTACCAGCAACCCATAGCTTACATTTCCATTTACTTTTCCTTTCTTACTCTGGAACACCATTCAGTTTCTTTACATGTAATATGCTTTAACTTGATTTAACCTAACTTATTTAACCTCAACAAACAACCAGTTGACACCCGAGTTTCAATGAAGACTTTGTGTTTACTCCCCTACTTGCCTGTATTCTCAAGCCACCTCCATTCTATCTTTACAAGATTGAGAAATCCTGCAAAAATACCAGGTTTGTGATAACAATGCTCCCTCTCCTTTAAAAAGACATGAAAGGGATGTCACACTTGCGTATATCCCTGATATCCTCTGGTGGCAAGTAGTGTAATATTTTCCATTGCAAGGAACCCCCAAACATTAACCCACCACTATCTGCCCCCCCCTCCACATTCCAAAACTGGGTAATCATTAAGTAAGCCACATTTAGCAGGTGAGACATCAAATTTGTCACAGACCCTCTGATACAACCCTTCCACCGTCTTACCCAGAACCAATACCAACGGATCCAATGGCAATAGGATACCCATTATATCTTAGCTGTCCCCTAAGATTGCTTTCCAAAACACCTTAGATTTTTGGCAATTTCCACCACAAATGTCCTAAGGTACCCATCACCCCACATCCCTTCCAACACAGTGGTGAAAAATCTGCCGAAATGCCATGAATTCTTTGAGGTGTGAGGTACCAACTATAACAGATTTTACAGGTTGTCTCCTTGATACTGCTACATTTAGAGGCTCCATGCACTCTTTCTCAAATGTGTCCCAGTCTTCCGATGCGATCTACATACCCAGTTCCTCTTCCAAATGAGACATATAAGGCAATATAGCTTCCGGTCCATCTTTATCCTGCAATCTATATACTTTCACATTTCTAGCGCGCTCAATTCCCTCCTGCAAGGATAGTTCCATTCCCTTCGGCGTATGGGTTTCCGCTTGTCTTACCCCCTATTCATATTCCAACGTCGGCTCTGGACATAGCACAATCTCTCCTGCTCCCCAATATAACATTTAATCTTACAGTCTTTGAATGTCAGTTGTCTTCCTTCTGTTTACAAATCTTGCAGTTGCAGTGGCCCATTTGGTTCCCAATTCTCCCAAAAACCCTTTGGACATTCCCCGGCAGAACACTGGATTGTGGCTTATTGGAGGCGATGGCCCCAGTCCAAAAGGGATCTTCCCCCTTCTCAAAGCTCTGTTCCAATATTTTAGTGAAAAATCAGATGCTTCTAACAGTTGACCCCCAAAATGTCTTCATGTCACCTCTAGAAATGGCAACATGCTCAGTGGAATAGATGTAACCCCTTGTTGCTCATCGTTCTAGCCTGCACTTCCCTGGTTGCTCCCTGGGCGCTGGTACAATATGGGCAGCCAGCAAGTAACGACCGACATCCGGGATACCTACCCCTGATCTAAGGTGCTCTCGTCAGACTTTCATTTTCAATTCTACGGCTTTTCCTCTTCCATATGAATGTGAATATTCCCCCTGTAATCTCTTAACCATTGTTGCTGGAATCTATATATGGAGGGCACGAAATATGTATAGAACTCTTGGCAATAGAGTCATTTTTACTGCTGCAATTTGGGAGAACCATGCTAAGTCCTGAAGATCCCATCTACGCAGGTCCTTCATGTAAGTTTTTAATAGGTCCAGGATATTAGCCCTATACAGGTCTCTTGCCCAGCGAAGTGGAAACTCCCTTTCACACGTACTTGGCTCAATCGATTTCTCAGTAACGTTAAGGCCCTCCGGCCCGAATTTTCCAGAAAAAAAAGGACATCATCTGCATATAACGGCAATTTATGTCGTTGACCCCGCAACCCTTATACCATGATTCTCCTTCTCTCTCCTTATTGAACACGCCAAGGGTGCAATAGCCATTGCATCTATCAGGTAGAGAATCGTCGTTAGAGCAGGCTAACGCATTTTTATATGATAAGATTAAAACAATTCAGGAACGTATTGTGCATGATAGGGAATCAGAGGTAGCAGTGGAATGTAATAATCTAGCCTTGGGGACTGTGATGGAGGCAAAGAATACCTTCAGCACCATGCCGTTTGAATTCAAACCAGTCTCAGAAGCAACCATCTGTGCTTTGTTAACTGCTCTTAAACCAACAAACGACTCATTATTTCATCTACCTGTATGCACGGTAAAGTGTTTAGCAGAACATAGTGCTCCTTTTATGACTTGCTTTGTAAATGCCTCATTGACTCAAGGTATAGTTGCAGTGTAACTGAAGTTGCCCATAATTTCAGGACTTCTGAAAAAACCTAACATAGACACAGACAACCTGCAGAACTATCGCCCAGTTGCAGATCCGCCGTCTAGCTCCTCCAGAGAGATCTACAGAGAGATCTCGACAAGTTCTTTGTCCAACACTTCTATCTTTTGCACCTCACCTTCTGCTATAAATTCCCTGTGCTCCACTAGATCCACTTTTCCCTTGTCAAGAATCTCTCTGTAGTACCTATCTACAATACCCAGTTTCTGTATGCCGCCTCGACATAGAGCTTCTCTTTCATCCCTCAGTTCCACTATATCATTTCTCAATTTCTGTTTGCAAAGCTTCACTGCCAGAAACCTATTGGCTTTATTACCCCTCGTATAATATGATTGCTTAGTCTGGAGGAGCAATTAGGCGGATCTGTCCATCAAATGAGCTTCCAATTGACTACAGGCTTTCATTCAAGCCATCCATGTTTTAGCCATCCCTTTCCTTTTATGTACTCCTTCAGCTTCTGTTATCGCCTGTTCTAACTGAATACAAGTGGATTCCCTCACTCTCATAAATGCTGCTGTTTGCCCAAAAAACTCACTGCTCACTACTGCCTTACTAGCATCCGAAATAGTCTGCCAATGCATTCCCTCTCTCTCAGATTCCCAAAAGTAATTCTCACTTAATCGCCAGATCTCTTCAGACTAGGCCATTTAGGCGGCATAGTTTACTAGCCCTCGCCTTAGTGGCTCCTAAAAGGAGTCTAAACACCACAGGGGCATGATCCAAAAGGTACCAAAGGTCAATGTCTTCTGACTAGATCCCTGTTACCAACGTGGATGAGATTAACATCATGTTGATTCTGGAGAAACCCTTGTGGACCGCAGAATGATGGGTATATTCCCTGCCTTCCGGATGAAAAAATCACCACGTTTCGTTCCAGTCCAATTCCCTAAACAACCGTGCTAGAACACCTCTATTGCACAAGTCCGTGGCAGAGGGAGGCAGGGTCTTATCCATCTCCAGATCCATCACGCAGTTAAAATCCCCTCCCACCACTAACTGTCCCTTGTACAGACCACCCAATTTCCCGAGCTGCCCGTTTAAATCATGGTATTAGTGGGCATTTGGGGTATAGGATGCGACCAATGTAAACAGTTGGTCTTCAACAACAAGAAATCTAACTTCCAGATCTTTATACGTATATTGCTTAATGGACTTCTTTGCCCACCAGTATTGCCACTCCACGCATTTTCCCCCACTTGAGGCAAAATATTGCAATGTGAATCCCCCATTTTTCTATCTCCCTTCATCCTGGGACAACGGGTGTGATTCCTATGTGAATATTATAAGGGCTTTCATTTCAGTCAGTCTTCTCAGGATCAATCTATGTTTCTGGGGGAAATTGAGGCTGAAACATTGAGGGTCACAAAACCAAGATCATTCATTGAACTCAGAATGATACTTCTCCCCCCCCCCCCAGTAAGACTGATGCCTTGCCTTTTCCACCCAGTTGCGTTGACTCCCCACCCCCTCAGGTCAAACTTTAGTATAACGTGTAACTTAAAATCAACATTTATGCCCACATTCTCACCCATTTCTGGGCAAGTTTCCTGAACCCATGCCGAATTGGAGCCCCACGACCCCCCGGTCTCCACTCCCAGAACCAAACCTTTGCACTCCATATTCCCCAGTGTACCTTTCCCAGTATACCCTCATTGATTCCAGCCTCTAGCTCTCAGAATGTCCCAAGACCAGCATCCCTTCTGAAGCACCTCCATAACTAACAGATATCAGAGCATCTTCTTTCACTTAACTTCAAGTCCCATCCAAGGAGGACTCCCACCTCTCCCGCCTTCCCACCTAGACCCAATCGACCCCCACCGCCCCAACTAACCCCCCCAGAACAATACTTCAGTGTTTATCCCAGAGTCATTCTGCAGATGGGACTGCGCCACTGTGAGGAGTATCTGATTTCATCAAGTCTGAAACCTCTTTTTCTCTGACAATGCTGTATTCCTTTCTGTCAGTCTGCATGGATGGCCCCATCTGTATTTAATATTACTGCCCCAAAGCCAAATGGTGACCAGGCTCAAGCTTTTCCTTTTCTGCAGTGTAGCATGAGCTAAATCTTGAAAAAATAGGATGGGGCTTCCCTGAAGTGGATCACCGATAGCTGCATGGCTTAGATCATAATCTCATCCTTAAATTGGTACTAGTGGACCCATGATAGGACATCAGGCACCAGGTGTTGTTGCTGCTTTAGCCTGCAGCACACCCTATGAGTACAATCCAGGAGAATCTCTCGGGAATCAGAAATAATCCCAAATATATCAAAATAGGTTGCTCACATATTCTTCTGTGTCCCCCTCAGCTATCCCTCTGGGAATCCCTTCAATCTGAATGTTATTGCATCTCATCTGGTTTTCTGCATCCTCCTGCTTTGAAAGAGCAATTTAATTTTTTTCTCCAGCCCCTTTAGCCTTTCTGCCATCTTCCCTTCCCTGCAAATACCTCCCCTCTCGAGCTCTTCGCTCCTCTACCTCCAACTCACTCAGGGTCAGAAACGAGCTAGGGGTAGATCTCTGTCTTTGGCTGGGGCCTCCCTCTGGAACAGCCTCCCTGCCACTCTAAAACTTGAGGAGAACCATCTCCGGTTCCAGAAGCACCTCAAGACCTTCCTCTTTTCTTCTGCCTTCGCTCCCCCTCTCTCCTGCTGATCTGTTCTCTCTTGGCACCGTACACCTGGCCACCCTCTGTCTTTTGGGCCCAGATACCTGCTCATCCTGCCACCCTCCCGCACTGCCTCCCGGCCACCCGTGCACTGGGGTCTGTATCTGCACCCATACAGCCACCCCTTTTTCTTCCTGCACTTATCAGACCTACCCTGTCTGCTGCCTTAAACCAGCGCTTGCAAATTGCTGGCTGCATTACCACTGTTTGTTGCCTTTATTATTTATTTATTGTTATTTATCTGTTTCTCCTCTGCTTCGCACTTTCCACCTCTGCCCCTTCCATGCACTTTTCCCCTCCCCTCTCTCCCATGCACTTGCGCGTTCTCAATGTCACTGGGCCTAGTAAGATCGCTGTTTTGTTCTCCCCTGTTCCCCTCCCTTGCCTTGTCGCGCTCTAAAACACTTGTGTACGAGCGCGATAGAAATAAAATATCAATCAATCAATCAATCTCCTCTTCATGCACTTGATCACACTGCATAGTTTCTGCTGCTTCCAGCCTCTTTTCTGAAGCCTGTACTTGTTTATCGAGTTCTGCAATAGATTTAGCCAATCCAGGAGCACTCTCCTTACTGCCTTCCTTAAACTCCATCAACATGAGTTACCTGTTCATTTTTGTAGCATGGACATCCTCAGCTGGTGCACCAGCTATTGGGGAGTGTATCTTCACCGCTGTCTGATGTTGATTCATTCTAGAGTTGTCCTGTGCCTGCATTAGGTTCTTAATGTCCCCAGACTGTGGCCCCTTTAGCTTATTTACTATATCTTGCCAACAGGATATTGCTCCAACTTTCAAACATTATTTGTTTTCAGGTTCATACTAGAATTGTGGTAAATAGTTCCATTCCGTATCCTCTCTACTTTTTGATAAGCGGCACACCAGCGCAATCTAGCAACAGAGGGAATGTAGGTAGTGGTAGATGGAACTTCATCCTATCCTACTGTCTTCTTTGTATGCATTCTGAACTTTGGGGCATCTCCTGCTGTGTTCTGGGGTTGAACCCATGGCCATGAGGTCAGATCCCTTTTATGGACGCATGTGTCCACCAAGCCATGCTATGCAACACGCAAAAAACAGAACAAAAAAGAAATCTTCTCGGGGGTGTACACCGCCTGTACTCTGCATCCACTGAAATCCGTCATTCAGGACCCCGAATGAGCACTCTATGGGGACATTGATCCCGAGCATGCACGTGCCTACATGGTTCCCATTATGCTGATTCAATGGGTCTTGGATAGGGGCACAGAGTCATGCCAAGAATTATTACCCACCGTCAAGATGATGCAAGTTAGAGATATGTGCTTTCAATGGGATGCACTGTTCATACACATGGGAGGGGGATGGAGTATGGGGGTGGAAATGGGTGGAAATGGTGCTTTTGAAAGTGGCCTGGCAATGAAAATAGGTGAAAGAATGTTACGTTTTAGGGTTTTAGAGAGTGGGGATCAAAGTGAGTTGCTCCAGTCACATACAACCCTGTGCAGGTTTGGCTATGTATCTTTTTGAACCTGAGTAGGGCACTTTCCACAGGAAGATAAAGTAGTGTGCTGACCCTGGAAAGTCCTGCGTGATAGGCTTGCACTGCATGTCATCTGCACATCCATTGAGTGCTGCTGTGTGCCGTTCCTAAACATCTACCTTGCTTGCAGGGATGGCAATGTGTCTGCAGTCCAGTGCTCCAGAAATGTCAAGTAAATTGGGGATGTCGATAAAGGCACAGAGCAAGAGGGTACCCAGGACCTACGTGCAACATGGCATGCAGCAATCCAGAGGTGTGCTGAAATATTCCTATTGTACGGAGGCAAATCACTCCGAGCAACTTGTGCATTGAGCCTAGGGTATGCAGTGCACGTGCCTATGCTGCTGTCAATGGCAGCCTGAATGAGCTGAAAGATGGGGGTGATAGCATCTCATTCAGCCTGTAGAGGTTAAAGGTTTGCTCATTCATGAGCTGCAGGGTCTTGTCTGTCGCTCAGGGGCCTGACTCCTCCTCCTGTGTGGCAAGTACCGCCTCCCTGCCTCTCTTTTATGCACGTTTACTTTCTCAAACACAAAAAAGAGATGCTCCATTTGAGAACGTCTACCTGTACACGCTGCCCCCCAGAATGCATCTACAGCTCTGACCTTTCTCTGGGGACTGCCTACACCTGGCTCTTGTTTGGCCTCACGCACCTGCCATTGCCACTCTGCATTGATTTTGTATTCTTCCATGTTGTATTGCCCTTACAATGTATGCCAGTTAATTGACGTGTGAGGGTACCGAGGTATACACCTTAAGCAACTGACGGTGGGACAGTTTTACCGAGTGGCATGTGGACACACCAGAGGTTTGTTGGCCAAATATTGGCCGTTGGCTCATTTTGGTTCCTCTAGCAGCCCGTAATATTTCCAATGGGCGAAGAGGTATTGTAGGTGCTGTTCGGGAATGTTTTCAATAATCCGGGAGTATATACTCTGTACAGGTTTTCCATAAAGACTGCCAATGTTATTTAATACACACAGTGTCTGTGTCTGCAAAATACCGTGTGCAGATTTCTTTCCAATCCTCATACTGTAAACACTCTATGCAATAGCCAACTAATAATCAGGCGGTGAGTAAAAACAGGCAGTATTGGGGATATTAGTTGTTTTTACCCTTACCGTTGAGGATATGTATGACTGGAAATCAGTGAGCCTTCCATAATGCCACGGTGACACAGCCGAACCAACAGCAGTGGGCTGTGGAGCGATCTGATTGGAGCAAGCTTCTTGGACGACAAAGGTGAACTAAAATCTGGTGTCTACAGAAGTCTGCCAGGAGCAATCCAGCAAATACCATACCAGTGACCAGAGCAAAACAACCATGGCGCTGGAGAGACGGGAATAGCTATTACTTGAACTCCTTCCTGTCAGGCACCCTTCATGCTGCCATCTTACTGATAAGGAGGGAGTTTGCAGGAGCCATGATGGCATGGATTCCTTCCCAGTGACGACCTAAAGGCAAAGCAATGGTATAAAAGGTACCAAGAATGAGCAAGCATCCTAGAGGAGTATTTTAATCTGCAGTGTCAGGAATGTGACATAAAATACAGCACCCAGCCGAAATCCCTAACTCAGCGTACAGTGAACCCATCATCTAGGGCACCTTCTCCAATCCTGATGGCAGCAAATCTGCCAAACAGCACCATGTGACTCTCCTTGAAAGAGTGAGCTAATGTCATGATGCACAGCACATGACACATCCACCCCCCACTGCCTAGCTTGCTTGCTCGTATCCAAGTACATTATTTGAAAGGCACTCAAATGATCACAGGCCTGGAGCCTCATTACACGTTGGGTGGTAAAATGGCTATAATTCTGCTGGATGCAATTATTATCACCGAAGTGGTGTCCGGCGCAATTACTGCCTTATCAGAGGTTGATGGGAGCAACCACAAGCCATAGGCAGTAACAGTAATTATGTCTGGCAGAATGACCACCGAAAACCAATTTCGAATGTTAAATCTACCAATTTTCAGCGTTATTACCGTAACCACTGGAAAAGTGGAGGAATTACTGAATGCCGGCAGAATTAGCACTCAGCAGAAATGGTGTAATTTCACAAACTGGAAACTCAGTGGCAGCCACCTTTAAAAACACAATCCATCCTCAATCCATCATTTCCCTTTGCCATCCAGCTGCCAAATATGAAAATGGAATCATGTCGGAGAGACAAGGGCAAGACGAGGGTGACAAAATTGAGGGTCTGCAAAACCAAATTCAGTGAGGCAGAGCTGCAGGTATTAGCAGATGAGGGGGTGTCCATTGCTGCTGATGTGTTTGGGGCAAATCAGAACAAAATATCTGTCTGCTGCAAGAGCACAAAATGGGCCGACATAAGGGACACCTGTTCAGCGAGACGAGGAAGACTACAGGAAGAGCTGCAGTGACCTCAATTCACGTGTCCGCAGTCTCTTCGCCTCTGACCACAGTGAGATGACTGCCACTGGAGGAGAATTGGAGGGAATTGGAGCAGCAGAGGCAAGCCAACCAGAGCAAGGTGAGTATAAAAGTACTCCATGGAGTTAGGGAAATGTGAAGTCAGTGCATGTGTCCTAGCCAGCATTTGGCTAAAACAAAGGTGACAATGTTGATGTTAAGGCACTTGCAGGCTCACCGTCAATGCCACAGGAATACGTATGATGACCGATTCCATTCGTACACTTGCAATTTTTACCATGTTAGAAAATAATTAAATAAATGTGATTGCAGGAGACATCAACACTAGGCTTTCATGGGTGAGACCAGACTATTATGCAAATGGATATTTCTCTTTTGCGAAGGGTGCACTCTTATTTTATTAGTGACCTAATGCACCCTTGACAGTCATAAATGCACAATGTCTTGACCAGCAACCCAGAAATACCAAAGGTCGTGCCATATACACTATGTCAGATGATTGTTATTACCAGGCACCACACATGAGCCAACACATGCACCAGACAGCATCAAAAAAGGTAGCCACGCATGAGTCAGAGTAATATCACAAGCATGGCAGGAAACGTAGGGCTGGATAGACACCCTCCACAAATAGTCATAGACTGTGTTCACATGAGCCAACAATGCAGGGGCCACACCCTAGCCGTCATAACAGGACAATGACACACATGCACCTTATATCAGTCATAGACCAGCAGAGTAATGTTGAAGGCACATAGGTAACCCACACCCCAGTGCACTGTGCACAGGACAAGCATGGGTCCCGCATACGTAGATGGTCCAAGGCCCCTGACCATTCCCTCTGCTCCCTGCATCTACCTGCCACAGTATACATGACAACTGAAACTAGGTCTTTCCTCTCATTAAAGGCATACAAGGCAGCCAGGGCAATGGTACCAGTGGCAGTGATGTTGAGTCTCCATATGCCACGTCAATCAATGCAGCAGTAGACCCTGCAACCCCAAGCACCTCTTCTGGTACCCATACACTCCAGTGATCAGGCAGTCGCAGCAAGACCTCAGCCAAGAAAGCTGGATCAAAGATGCTCCCGGAAGCAGCTGCCACCTCTATCGGTATTGTCACCCTGGTAGTAACCTCGGTACTGGCCACTGCCACCAAGCTGTCTGCCCCCACATCTACTGCTACACACCTCATCACATCAGCTGCAAATCAGGCAATTTCTTTGCTGGTTGTACCATCCCTCACCTCAAATTCCACCACTGGGCCTGCCTCAAGTCAAGCAGGATTACCACTGGCGACCATTACCACCAGGCACCTTTCTCGGTCTATAGCATCATCTCTCTCACTGGTCAGGGATGAGGCTGGAGTTGACCTGCTCCCTTCCCGGTCACCCCCTCCAGGCCTTGGTTCTCCTGTGATCAGTCCTCGCCAATTCCCTGTTGCTTTTAAGATGTACTGAATTGTGGGTTGGTTTGAGAGGTAGCTCGAACACCAGGTGCTCAATAGTAGAACTGGATAAAGCTTGGGGCTCACTGTCGCATTGTGTGTGGGCAAAGAGAACTCCCAGCATCTCTTATTTGCACAAACAATACTTAAGCCACATCACAATTTGCGGCAGTTTAGAATGGATTTATTTAGTAATAAGTAGTGTCCGTTTGCGACACGTGTTTTGGCCTGTGGCCTTTTTCATAGCCGGACATATACTTAATCGTCCCAAAACAATGTTCATAACAAAGATTTTACATAATCATAAATGCAGCAGTCAGAAAAAGTATTCCACATATAAAAAAATCATATAGTAAGTTTAAGGTAAGTACATTTGCAAACATTGTAAACCACAAAAGTAAATTATGGTATATCATAGTGGAGACAGAGATTCAGGAGGTTGGATAAGGGTAGGATGTGTTAGTGAGATAGTTAAAATAATTTTTTTTTCCGAACATTACAGAGAAAAAAGACAAAAACAAAAAAGAACAGAATTAGAATCTGCATTCCTTGTGAAATATGTCATAACAGTTGGATATATCAAATGTATTTGATCTTGTACTAGATTAAATTTCCCTAAGTAGTTAACATGCACCTTATATCTGATTGTATCCATATTATTGAAGTGGATATCACTTTTACCCAGGAGAAATAACTGACATTGCATGGGTCATTGTGACTTTCATATATATCATCGTTAAATGTTGATGTTGGATATTTGCCTTACCTAATGGGTGAATAATATTAACTCTACTTCTGTAGAATCCAATCAATGGGTATAATCCCCGTATCTACAGCTATTCCAAAGATATGCTGTTTACCACCTGTGTCACATTACATGTGTAATATGTACACTACTCGTTGTATTTCCTACCTCCCTTCTTGTTGGTACCCACGTATTTATCTGGACCTTTATAATGTGCCTAGTAACAATGTTCCCTTGCGTTCTCCAGTCACATTACATATTGCTTTATGACGCATTGCTTCCTTTTCTGAGCCATTTTCGCTTAAACCTTCCCATCCACAACGTTTTCGATCATTATAACGCAATCCGCATTTTCCGTTAATAGTTTAATGTAGAGTGCTGCTGAATCTTATATTGCCTTGTTGCAAGCCAGTCTCCCACATTACACTATCTAACGCTGCTAAGTTTGGATTACTTTGCATAAGCCATTTACATTGCGGTACACTTACATGCTTTCATGCTTATCTGTTGCTACATTGCGCCACGCCTAGTGATTAAAAGTCGCTACGGTTGTAATGGGTGTGAAGACACCATTATTGCCAGCTTACCTCCTCCAGGGAGTTTCGTTCTCCTCGTTTGCCACTACGTTCGAACACTCTCGCGGGCGCAATTGCTTCCACCCTTATATAAGTTGCTCTGGCCTTTGTTGGGTGCAGCCCATTCCTGAACACCGCCTCCTCCTGGTTAGTTGTCTAACTGACTGCCTGATAATTGAATTACTGCTCTATTACGGCAGGCGCAACATAACACATATTCTTGTGTCTCATATGTAACGTTTTTACTCATGTGTTCAAAAGCTTTGCTTGTAAATAGATTTGCATCCATTGTTATGATTTTGCGTCCTGCCGCCTTAAGCCAAGAGACATCCTACAACATTTGCATTAGTACATGATCTCAATCTTTCACCTAGCGAAATGCATGCTCTCGATGCACATTGGTGCAACCACTGTATACATGGGGAATTCATTGGGCCTCATTACACGGATGGCGGTGGACCAAGGTGCTATTAGCACCTTGGTCCTTGCCGGTAAAATACCGGCACCGCCTTGGTGGAAAGGGGAATTACCGCCCTATTCCAAGATTGGTGGGGCGGTAATTCCCCTTCCCCCATTGCCCTTCCCCATTCCCATTTTTGCCCCATAGGGCTCTATGGGAATGGGGAAGGCGCTAATTACGGCACCGCAAATTGCGGTACCCTAATTAGCTCCCTGGTCCCTTTGCGGGTTGGTTTTTAACGCCTGTAAAAAGCAGGCGTTAAATTCCCCAACCCGCAAAAGGACCTCGTAGTAAGGCGGTAAGGGTAAACCCTTACAGCCTACCGTGTAATGAGGCCCATTGTTTTATTATAAAGGACTGACTCTATGGTTGGTTCGTGTCCCTTCCTATGCATAGATACATACTTACCGCACGTATATAGGTTGAAATCTGCTTTGTCAATCAATGCGTTGTTACACAATTCCATTCTAACATCTTGCTTATATAAAAATAGCTCTCCTTAATTGCATCTTTTTCTAATCCCGCATGTGTGTCTAGTCATAAGAGAAACCATCTATTGTCTTGGCAACAGTCTGTTGGGTCAGTCAGTCTTTGAGCCTGTTACGTTTAACCTGCAGTCACTCACACAGCCTGATGCTGGTGAGGAAGCTTGAGATGGTGGCGGTGCAGTAATGTTTGAGAGTGATGTCACACCTCACCTGTTCACCCACCTGCTGCTGCGCCCAGTGATGCCTTATCTGCCATCTGCAAGAGACGTACTAGAATGGAGCAGAGGCAGGAAGAGTTCAAAGAGCTCCACTTCCAGCATGCACAGGAAATGTGAAATGCTGTGCAAGGGGCCACAAGGTGAATAGCCAGGGAAATGGCACGCCAGTGCCGACACCTATCTGAGGCTACAGTGGTGAATACTGTGGTGGGTCAGAGGCACTGTTGTCTGACCAGGAGAATATGCAGAGGGCACTTCTCCTCACTATGCAACACATGTGTGACCTGGAGTCCGTCAGCGCTGCCTACGTAACCTCCTCATAAGGGTCACAAGCAGGGACTCCCCATAGAAGCTCATTGCACATCGCCACTCACACACCAAAGGCACCTTCTGGCCAAGAGGAATGCCATAACAAATAATTGCCTGACTCCAACACATTGGGAACTGAGGGAAGTGGTAGGGCATGGGTGTTGGGGATTGAGGGAGGTGGGAGGGCATGGGTGTTGGGGATTGAGGGAGGTGGAAGGGTGTGGGTTTTGTGAACTGAGGGAGGTGGGAGGGCATGGGTGTTGGGGATTGAGGGAGGTGGGAGGGCATGGGTGTTGTGGACTGAGGGAGGTGGGAGGGGATAGGTGTTGTGGACTGAGGGAGGTGGGAGGGCATGGCTGTAGGGGATTGATGGAGGTGGGAGGCGATAGGTTTTGGGGACTGAGGGAGTTGGGAGAGTCTTGGTGTTGGGGATTGAGAGAGGTGGGAGGGCATGGGTTTCACAGACTTAATAAATGAATTTTGCATCACAAGTAAAGATTTGGTAGTCTTTTGGGTCCTGTCATAGATTTTACTACAGTGGTTTATCTATTTACAGTGTGTAGTGTGGATATGTTATGCCAGAAATAATTGTCTATCAATTCTTGACGCTGCATGTGCCCATCCCTTCCTTCTGTACGGCCACCCTGTGCTGGTCTGCCAGCCCATGCCTTGTCATCCCCCTCCTCTGAGTCTGCTTGTGCCACTTCCTCCTCAGCAGGCAATGCTACATTCCTCCCAATGTAAATATTACGCAGCATCACACACACAGGGAATATCTTCCCAACCTTCTCCGGACTAACTATAGATATGTGCCCTTCCAGTTTGATGGAGGCACAGGAATTTTCCTATCAAGAGTGCATACTGTGGTCCCTGTGTGTGCCTCTTTGTAGGCAATTTGTATGTGGCCATAGGCATCACTAGGACTATTGGCTGCTTTGCCCCCCCAATTGGTGGCGACCCCACAACCCCCACCATCCCTGCATGGTAAGGAACTCTTTTCCAGGAAACTTAAAGGGGCTCCTTCACTCAGCTGTCATTCGCGCTTTTGTAGGTTCTATTTGCTTATCCTGAGTTTTTTTTTCTGGCCTGAAAGGGACACCACGGGAACCAATGGGCCATGACTATCACGGGGGTGGGGGACATCACTGTTTAAATCAGGCTACCAACATGCTGGACACACTATTGTTTTCCAAATGTGCATCTTCCACTTGTCAATAAAAAAACAAAAAGGACATTTGTAAGCTGAAACATGCTCTTAAACTTAAAATTCACTAGTGTTCTTTAAAATGTGTTTATTTTTTTGTCTGGCTACCACAAAAATACATTTTTGTGCCCCTTCCTTGGTGGTTTATCACAGGATATATTTCTAAAGCTGTTAAATGTTTGTCAACCTACTTAATCACAAATATATACAGATATTAGGACATTAAACTGTGGGTTTATGGGTGCCAGCTTTTGATTTTCACTATGGGGCAGAAATTCCCCCACCATCACCCTAAATATAAGCAAACTATCACCACAACCCATCCCCTGGCCGAACACATTTTAAAGCACTTAATAAAATTTTAGCAACAGTCACTCAATTTGCTGAGCTACCCTGGTAGCATTCTACTGTAGAACATGTCTATGGATCCCTTAATGTGTTCAAAATCGCAGCATTAACAACAGTGCAGTTCATATACCCGACTTCAAAGTCAACAGTATTTAAACTCCAGCTACACTGACCCTGTGCATAGATTCATTGACCGTGTACCAGTGGCGACTTCTCCATAATGGGTGAAGGGCGCCGAGCCATGGGCACCCTCGCCCATTATGAAGGAGCCAAGGAGCCAGCCCTGTGTAAACACTGAGCACTCCCAGCTGCTTTTTGCAGCTGAGGGAGAGCTCCTCAGATGGCTTAAACTGTTAAAGGAAAACGCGGTTTGCGTTTGACAGTTCTGTTCCCCAGACTTGCATATCCAAAGAGCCCTCCAAAGCCATGGGCGTTTGCTTCCCCAACATTGCATGGCCCATTGGAGATGCTAACTGAGGAACTGCATGTTTGTATGTGCGATGGGAAGCGCTGTTGTGCCTCCTTGCACAAAGAGAACAGGCCACTTCATCATCAGTGCTTCAGCTCTTGCACACATGTGCACGAGCCAGGAAACACTCTTTGCTTCCTGCTTCCTGTTCATGCTACGCAGAAGCTGGAATGCTGGGAACGAACATCAGGACTGGGGCAGAAGGTCTGTTGATTTAAATATGTGTATCTATGTGTGTATGCATGTATTGTGTGTAATGAGTGAGTGTATGATGATGGGTGTGTGTGTGTGAATGAGCGACTGCTGCATGCGAAGGTTGTGCAATTGCTTGTGCATGTGTGTTTGTACTGGGACGTGGAGCTTATTTTTGCAGGAGGGAGTTTGTCCATCAGCCAATAACAGCTCCCTTTGCAGGGCACAGAGGAGGCCCAGGGGGGGGGGGCAAACATGGTATTTTGTTTTTACTGCCCATCGATGATAGATGCCTAGTAATAAAATACCATGCATACTCCTTGGGCCCCCCAGCACCTTGCATGCACACATAACCACTTTGCGTGTGTGCGAGGTGCTGGGGGACCCAGAGGGCAGGCATGGCATTTTTACTGGGCATCTATGATAAAGCAAGCATGGTATGTGTTATGTAGCTAAACTGGCATTTGAATTCATCAAGTCTAGCCATTTCCTTCTGTGGCATGATATTTTGTATTGGGCATCTTTGATAAATTAAGCATGATAAGTGTTATTACGTGACTAGACTGGCATTTTAATGCAGCCAGTCTAGCCTTTTTGTATTGTGGTATGCCCTTTGTATTGGGCATCTTTGATAAAGCAAGCATGATAAGTGCTATTGTGTAGCTAGACTGGCATTTTGGTGCAGCCCATCTAGCCATTTATTACTGTTGCATGACATTTTGTATTGGGTATCTTTGATAAAGCAACCATGATAAGTGTTATTATATAGCTAGAATGGCATTTTAATGCAGTCAATTTGGATATATTTTCATACTGTGGCAGGGCATTTTTAATGGGTGCAGTCAGCGTGAACATGTTTTGATACTGGCATATATTGTGGGCAAAGCAACCTGAAAATGTGTTGGCGAAATGTTCCTCTGCACTGTTGGTGACTTGCATCTTTTGGATTTTTTCATGCGCTATCGTACAAAACCAATTGCAAACTGTTTGACATTTTACCAATTCTTGCACGATTTTAAGCCATTATTTAAAAAAATGCTCTGGGTGTAAAGTCCCCCCAACACCTCTTAATTTGTTCAGGCTCCCTCGCTACACTCTGTCACACTGGCATATTTGGGGGAAATATGTACAACCCTCCAATCACAAAAATGTATTAGCCTCCACTGGGGTGTTCAGCCAGAAACTGAAACTGTGAACGATTCTGCGGGGGCAAAGTGAGATTCCTGCAACCATTGCTAAAGAACCAAGTAAGCAGTTGCCTCCTCCCCCCCTGTACTTGGCGACTTTATGTGATATTCCATCTGCTAAACAGACTGTCCTTGACTATCATTTGAAACTGAGCTATGAAGGATATCTCTTCTGTTAAACTGACTATTTTCCACCAGCTATTATTTAAAGCTGAGCCGGAAGTGATATCTCTTCTGTTAAATACCACCTCGAAACTACACATTATTTGAGGCTGTGCTCGGAGTGATGTCTGCGTGAAGTAAAACAATGCAGTCTCTTTCTGACTGCAAGGGCAATTTTGCAACTGTTGAACATATGTTAACTTTTTAGGATGGATATTAACTTGATGCAAAACTTGTATTGCATTAAACATAATCTGAACATGCTTAATGACACTTTTTAAAACCAGATTGGTAAAATATAGGTGTATAGGTGCCTGTTCACCCTTATTTCGTTTGCCACCACCCCACCCCACCATGTTGTATTTTTGCCACCCCAGTTCGCTCCCTCTAATGCTGATTTCTAGTGATACCACTGCATGTGGCATCCCTGGGTTTCTTTTTGGGGTCATGAGCCATGGTAATTGTGGGTAGTCAGAGTCACATGCAAGTGGAATGAAACCATATCAATTACAAATAGGTAATGGTCGTACGTCCTTGTCTTGGCTAAGTGGTGCATGCTTTTCACTTCTATGCAATTATTTGAGTACACTCTAGTGCCATTGGGGTGTATTTTCCTTGCATTTGACAATGAACAATGACTTTTGTCCATCCTGCTCGACAGCATATGTATGTACCCCCATAGTATGGATTCCCCAATCGTCCCTGCACACCACAATGGTCACTTTGCATTCTGCGGCCTGTGCTGCCTTTTTCTTGTCCATTGTGGTGTATTTGATGTGCACCTGTGGAATTGTGTTTGAATGGTGTTTTGTATGTCTCCGGACGGTTGTATACTACTGGGTATGAGAGGGGGCTTTCCTTTCTGCGTCCATGGTGCCACCAGAGCCCGGCATCATATCTGACAGGTAAGTGAGGGGGCGCTGTGTGTTAGGCAGAATTATATGCAGTACCCTTTGGGAACACCACACACAATTAAGTCTACAAGTGACAGTACATATTCACCTTTGGTACAAGCCTGTACTACACAGTAAAGTGGTAGTGATGGCTGAGCAGCCAGACTTATCTCAAGAGCAAGTGAGCAGTATCAATAGTTACACAAAAGACAGCAATTACTATGATTCAAGCAAACACTGGGCCTCATTACACGGAATGCGGTAAACTATGGTGCTATCAGCACCATGGTTGCCGCTGGTACCATACCGGTACCACCATGGAGAAAAGGGGAATTACCACCCCATTCCAAGTTCGGCAGGGCAGAAATTCCCCCTTTCTCCATGGCCCTTCCCCATTCCCATTTTTGCCCCATAGGGCTCAATGGGATGGGGAAGGAGCTAATTACGGTACCGCAAATTGCGGTACCGTAATTAGCACCAAGGTCCCTTTGCGGGTCCCAACTTTAACGGCTGGTCTACACCAGCCGTTAAGGTCGGGTCCCGCAAAGGGACCTCGTAGTAAGGCGTTAAGGGTTTACCGGTACCGGTGCCCTTACCGGTACGGTAAACCCTTACCGCCTACCGTGTAATGAGGCCCACTGACTTAAGGTTTCCGAGTAAAAGAATATACATTTATTTACACATCAGTTGTAAAACATTTCACTGAAGTAAAGCAGCTGAAAAATCACAATCTTAATACACCACACCACTCCCACTTCTGGATGAGTTAAGGTCAAAATGAAGTGTGAGCAAAATGGCACTCCAGTAATTTAAAAGGGAGGGAAAGACAAAGTTGGACAAAAATTGAACAGCACCAACAGGTAAGTAAGCAGGGCAATCTAGAAAAAGGAACTGCAGTGAGGGAATCAAATCAAAAGGGCTAGGGGCAAAGTCAATAGGACAAAAGTCTTTTTCTCAAGGCCACACAGTTCAGGGTAGTTCGTGGTTAAGTCTTTGCCAAGAGTTCAGAACGAAGTTGGTCAGGCAAAAAGTTAATTTAAAGAGAAGAGAAGGACAAGCCCTCAGATTGGCAAAAGGTTTCACACACCTTCACCACAGCTGAACAAAACGAACAACCGGATTTGCACAGTACATTTAAATGGAGAAGAAGCTGTAGCTGAGGCGGCCGTTCCTGGCAGGTCCTGCAGGCTCACGATTCCTGAAGCGACTGTCGGACTGACATGAAGTAGGAAGACTGGAGAGTGCTGCAGTGCCCAGGGAAGAAACCAGCAGCAGAGCAAAGTTATTAATAAAAGGTGCGCTCCTCAAAACCCAAGCAGGGTCCGACCTTCCTGGTTATCACTGTAGCTCTGTACAGCAAATTCGACCAGAGGAGGCAGTCCTGGCTTGCAGTTTGGGCAAACTGGTTGGTCCCACCAGCTCAGAGGAAGAAGATTCCTGGTAAATCTTTTCTGTCATTTGAGTCTGAAGATTCAGATCTGCAGCAGGGCTTCACCGGGCGGTTCAGTCATGGTAGGGGGTCCTCTTCTGTCAGCTCCTCTTCGGTTCTCTCGTTCCAGTGCCTTTCCACCCCCAGAGACCTGCTTTTTATACAATTTTCCCCCATTCACACAGCCTGGCTGTCAATCACACAGCAGGGTGGCTGTCCTGGCAGGACAGTCCCCTAGCCAATCAAACAGGAGTGTGACTTGGGTTACCAAGGGAACCCATGGCAGGGGTCCTAAAACCCCTCCCTCACATACTGCCTACCCAGACTTTCAGGCTTCTGAGCAGAAGACTGCAAAAGGACGGCAAACAAAGGAACCAAACCTGGTTTGGCGTGCAGAGAAAAACACAAGAACAACTTTTACAAAAAGAAATGGCGAATAAACCCAGCCGGAACCAAATTAAAACAATTATGGTCCAGCGGGTTTAAGTTGAGGCTACCAAGATAGCCTAAAACAATACCAAGGTTATTTAAGAGGTAGTTACCACTGCCACCAGCCAAGTCTTAATGAAAAGGGAGCAAAACAATGCTCCAAGAGAAACAGACAAAAAGGGATAAGTATTAACCCTTTCCAGTACTCTATGTAAGATAGTTTGTACTGGGTCTGTGAATTTAAGGAGACTGATAAAGTCAATGGCAAATTTACATGTTATGGGAAACAGTAGTCAGTCCCATAAAATGGAGTCTGAGTTGGGAAGTCTAAAAGACAACCCTGTGTCAATGCACTGAAGGTGCTGTGTAACACACAGTAAAAAGATGATGCCTGTGGAGCAGGTGAGGTGCCACAGTCTATGAACAAAACAAATGTTAAAGACACACAGCAAAACACATGTAAGAGTGGGAAAAGAAGGCTCACACTCTTACCAGGTGAAAAAAATACAGAAATCCAGCAAAGCTGCTGAGGGACTCAGTAGGTAAGGGAAATTAGCCATTTTGGAGAATGCTCCCTAACACTGTACCATAAAAATGCATTTTCAGTTATGGAGTTCTATGCATTCTGGGACTTGTGGTCCCTTCAGCCTGGCTGCTTTAGTGTGGAGGGGGC
This sequence comes from Ambystoma mexicanum, assembly GCF_040938575.1. Taxonomy (NCBI): domain Eukaryota; kingdom Metazoa; phylum Chordata; class Amphibia; order Caudata; family Ambystomatidae; genus Ambystoma; species Ambystoma mexicanum. Next base: position 246,594,295 of record NC_090926.1, on the reverse strand, counting down.
ATAGGGTGTTTGCGAGGCCATGTGGATCATGCCCCAGGATACTTTGTGCTACATGTGCATGGTGAATCTTTTCCCCCTTCCCCTTCACTTCCACATTCAACTTTGTGGATACATACCTATGATCCAAGTGTAATGCCCTCAGTGGGTCTCCATGTGCACAGGCAGAGTGCTGCTGGTAGAACCATGGCATCATGACTTGAACCTGGGAAATGGGCACAGCAGTGGGTCACAGTGAGGCCTGTGTTGCATGTATATTGCACATTCAGGGAATGGTACTGTTTCCTGTTTCAAAACACATGCTCTGATACCTTGGGTGCCACCAATGCCACATGCATGTAGACCAGAGCTGCTATTACATCAGAGAAGTGGCAGAGACGTAAAGCCGGGCCTCGTGCCTGCATTTCTGCAGGGGTTCTGGGCAGAGTGATGTTTTGGTGCATATGTGTCAGTATTGTATCCAGTTCTTGTCCCAGCACTTTTGAAAATGTTGGTTTTGACATGTCATGCAACATGTCGATGGTGGACTGATATGTGCCTGTGGCACAGAAGTGCAGATCTAATGCCAGGTTCCGCAGCTGTGGTATGGCTTTTTGTACATTGACGGTACTCTCAATGTCAGTCTGGATAAGGTTGAGGAGTTCTGCAATGGTTTGGCGGTTGAGGCGTCACAGTGTTATCATCTGTGCATCTGGCAGTATCCAGGGAAATGGTCTGACACTGGGTATAGGCACCCTCCTTCCCACATGTCTCCTCCATATTGGCCCTCGTGGGTTCCTTTGTTGCTGCTGGTGTGTTATCTTCTGTTGGTCAATATAGAGTAGGAGTACCTGGATATCATAGTTGGCAACTGCCACGATCTGCATGGTGCTTGGAAGTGAATTAGGGAAATGTGTGTCCCTTGTGTACCCAGTTTGAGTCAGATGGGTGCACCTGTGGCTACATTTTCTTCACCTCTATGCATTTACCGCCACCTATTTGGTGGAGATAACTGCGCCCATTTTTAGGACAAATTACTGCCTATGTTGGTTGTTATTTCAGTTGTATTTCCACTTGTAATGCAGATGAATTATCATTTTTATTTCTGCCGCTAATTCCACTGGCGTAATTAGTGCCGACGCACGTTCCACTGTGTTTCAGCAGTAATTCCACTAACGGTAATTCCACTGCTGCTAATAGCAACCATTTTCTGGAACAATTAATATGGCTGAGTCGTAAAAGTGGTCTTAATGTAATTACTGCCGCATTTCCCACTAAGCACAATACTCGTAATGACACCCATGGTTCCCCATTCCCTATTGTAAATGTTAATTCTCATTACAAGTATGGTGGTGTGGTGAAAAGCGCAATAATTGCATGTTATTCCATTAGTGTCACTTTGCCACTGCATTATTGCACCATCCTAGAACATGTTTGGAGGTAAACTGGATGATATATCCCCAGTATTTGCTGGAAGTAAATCCTCACTTAACCTCCAAAACTCTGTGAAGTTACTGCATGGTAAATCAGCTAAACGTTTCCTGGGAGTCTTATATATTCCAAAAAAGGGGATTTACAATGTGTTATAACCGTGGTAATGCCACAAGACCAAATGGCTGTAACCAGGTTTGGCTGTAATTCTGCAGATTCACCACTGGATTACTGCAAAACCTGTGGTCATGCCTTATGTGCTGATATGCAACATCAGATGTTAAGAGGGTCGTTTTCTAAAAATGAACCTCTTTCATAAAACTGACATAGCAAAGTGAACAGATCTTGTTTTCTTTTGGTAGGCAAAGATTGTATATCTGTGCAAAGGTAGCCAGTCCTTCCATCGAAAATGTTTCAATCGAATTAAAATCCAACAAAATGTATTCATTCAAATGCATTTCCATCGAAATGCACTTCCACTGAATGAATTTCAATGGATTTCCAACTCAAACATACCTGTAAAATAGATGTATGTTTGGGTTGGAAATTCAATGGGTTGAGGAAAGGGTTAATTTTTTGAATTGGGGCTGGGGGGTTAGGGGTGGTGAACCTCTGGGGGTTAATAGGGGCATGGGGGAGACCCCCCTAATAAAGAATAAATACCCCAAGTTACAGGGAGCTGTCCAGTGTTGAAATACATAAAAGATTTTAGCACTGTACAAGGGTTGTATTTTGTATGTGGGGGTTGGTGGGAGGCTTAGAGGGGAGGAACGCTGGTGGTTGAGGGGGGTTTAGGGGGAGACCCCCCAATTCACAATATATACCCCAAGTTATAGGGAGCTGTCCAGTGCTGAAATACATTAAACATTTCAGCACTGGACAAGGGTTATATTTTGTAAATGGGGGTTGGTGGTGGGGTTAGGGGAGGACCTCTGGGGGTTGCGGGGGCAATGGGGGCTGAGACCCCCCCCAGTAAACAATAAATCCCCTAAGTTACAGGGAACTGTCCAGTGTTAAAATATACATTCCAGCACTGGACAGCTGCCTGTAACTTTATGTTTCATCGAATTTCCATGCAAAAAATGTAAAGTGTTTATATAACAAAACCCTATTTGATGCAAGAGTTTCGAGGCACTTTATGTATGGAAATTCGATATAACATTTTTCATTGGAAAGAATTTGATGGTCCTTAACTTCGATAGTAAATCTTCAATGGAAAGACTAGTAACCTGTGCAAATCACCATATGTGTTACTGAGACCCAAAGATAATTTCACAGACAGATAAAGACCTGGCACCATTCATGACAGTAAGTCCTGGACCCTATTCCTGTAGGTTGGCAGGCAGACCAGAGTGCCAAAAAGCTAGGCTTAGCGAAATCATTGCTTGTAATATCATAAACATTGATATGCTTCTGAAGCCCTCTGCTAAGTTATTGATTCTAGCCTCGTAGCACAGGTTCTCACGCTGTTTTTGAATAAACAAATGTTATCAGCCCCTTTTTGTTTTAGGCATATATGATGGAACTTTAGTGCCACCCTGTAGCCAAATGAATGCTAGAGAGAAGAGAGAGGAAGTGAATGGTGCGGAGAAGCAGAGTGTTTGGTTGGCATGGTAAATGGAATGGCTTGTGGTATGCATTAGCAGCTGTACCAAGTGTTGTGTTTGTTTTCTGCCATATTAACCAATGATTGGTTGTTTTATTAAATCTGCGCCAATCAGGAGTCCTTATCCTTGAAGACTGTCCTGAGGTTGCAGTGTTTGTCCATGTTTATTTTATTCGAGGATACCTTGGAACATGTATTTACAAGTAAACCCTTCTTGCACTGCAATGCCAAATCCATAATCATAGACAAGTAAGGCCACTTGATGGCAGCGCGTGGGAGGCTGTTCCTCTTATGCATGTCTGTTTGTATTTTGTTGAAATTTCTATTGTGCTTTCATCAAAGCGCTTTACATATGCAAGATACAGTACAGAACAAGAAGCAATGATGGCAGTACAATATTGCATGTTAAGTATTAAGGATCAATCAAGCGAAAAAGAGAATTAACATTCAGACTAGCATGGAAGATATTATAGGTGGAGGATGAGCAGATGGTAAGGGGGAGAGAATTCCAGTGATATGGGGCAATTAAGGAAAAAGAGCAAAAACGAGAGGATGCACAACGAGGTCTGGCCACAACAAGATCAAAAGTGGACTCTGCGGTAAGAGGATGAGAGGGGGAGGAGAGAGAGACTAAAGATGAACGATAAGTAGGGGCAAGACCATGGAGACATTTGAAGACGATAGAAAGGAAATGAAACAGGAGACGTGATTCGAATGGTAAAATAGAGTCAGAAAGTAGTGAATAAGAGATTGATGCATGGGGGAAAGGCAGGAGGGAAGATGAATAGTGGACTCATAGAGCGAAGGCATGTGAGTTGGTAAAAGCAGGAAGACCAGTCAAGAGAGCTGAACAGTAACCAAGTCTGAAGAAGATTAAAGCAGAAATAAGGCGTTTAGAAGCATGAACGGACAGAAAGAGACATGTTCGGCAGAGAATAAAAAGAAGGAAATGACAATTGCGTGCACTAAGAGAAATGTGAGGAGAGAAGGAGAGGGAAGAGTCAAACTGAGCACAGAAATAACAGATAGAACAAGAGAAAGGGAGCTGAGATGGCGGAAAGGAGAGAAAAGAAGGGAGGGAAAGGGAGAAGGAGAAAAGGGAGGAAAGAAAAGTATCTCCATTTTGGATGGGTTAAGTGGAGGAAATGAGAGGACATTGTGACAAACCTGAGGATATCATCCCTTCTCCCTTGGGGAGAGACCTTTCTCATTGGGCGAGGACAGTGCGATCACAGTACAATAATCCCCCAGGGTGTGGTGCAACGAGGGAGTATCACACGGGGAAGGACCCCCCTATTGGATTAGGGATAATCATCATCAGAGAACGCAGTGTCAATCCACTCTACCATGTCCAAACACTTTGATAACTTCTCCTGTATCATCCCTAGATGAAGCTTATGTATATTGTTGACAGGTCAGCCAAACACCTTTACCATGTTGTTACCAAGCTAGTCATTCAAACTTGGATAACTTCTTCAAAAACCAGATAATACTGAATATTGCACATGCAGCTTTAAAGCCGATACTGTGACAAAGAAGATGCCCATAATATAATGTGGCCAAACCAAGATTCATAACAGCAATGAAAACCCAGATCATATAAACTATTATGCCTATATGTTTAAGACTGGTACCGTGACGAAGAAAATGATCAGGAGGAGAAGGATCACTCGCGAGTAATTGAGTGAGCGGTCTAGTTCCCAGCAGCCAGTGATTGGCTACATGGACTACAACCATCCGACACAGGAGATCCTTGAAAGTTCAAGCTCAAGCACAGATGGCAAGGAGATGCAAGAATGCGTGCCATAAGGGGGAGCCATAACTTGATGCGAGGTGAAGCACAGGAGAGATGGAGCGCATAGCCAAAGGGAAACCTCAGTCTGCAGGAATGCTGCAGACCCCACTGGATTCCCAGATGCTGCCGGAGTATCCAGGAAGACCACAACTGCCCGGGAACTACCGATTCCACCAAGGGGAAGGCAGACAGGTACACGGGGAGCCCGGGAGCTGTGAGAGTTCCCAGGAAGCAACGTGGTGAACTCAAGAAGTCTAAGAACAAGATGGTCTGGGAGCCTACCCTTTGAAATTCAGAGGGACCCCAATGAGCACCCAAGAAGATACAATCTAACCGTGAAAGTCTGGGACCTGCACACACAATCCAGAAATTCTGGGGCCCTAACCAAAGAGAGGGTCTGGGGCCCTTGACTACATCAGAGACAGTTGTACACTTGGCAGGAGAATGAAACAACCAGATACAACACAGCCGTGCGAGTTTGGGACCTGCAACCAAAAGCAAGAGGACCTGGCACCCTAACTAAAGAGAGGTTCTGGTATCTTGAAGTGAATAAGAGGCGGTTACATACTTGACAAGAGAATATAATTATAATTGTAAAACCCTGTAATAGAAGAGGGGAAGTTCTACACTTGGCAGCGGACATGTAGAGCTAATAGGACCCAAGAACTGTGAAGCTAACAATCCCACTTGAACCATATTGTGACTTAATATAGGAGGGAGTCTAGGTGAAAGGAGCGCAGCCCTAGCATTTGGAAACTTGCATTTTCATAGCATTATTTTGTATCACTTTTTACAATCAGCGAAACTGGGACCTCTTCTGTTGTTTGAAAACACAGTGAACACAAAAAGACCATTCTTACACAGCTATCTCAGGTTATTAGTGTTAGGGACACAAGTCGGTTTTGGGGATGCGACAATGACAGACTTTTTAGTATTGAACTTCCTGGCAATTTCACTAGTTCCATTTGAGATAGGGAAACCCCTCTTAGCTTTAGGGATAGATAGGCATTTTTCCAACCTTTTTTTATTTAATAAAAATGTACATTCAAAAATATGCCACCATTGTGTCCGCGATCTACTTCTGCACCCTTGGAACATCCAAGATTGGATGGAGGAAAAACAAGAAGAGACTTGAGAATCAAGGATATCAGTGAATTCGGAGAAGGAAAATAAAATGTGAGTCATCAGCCAAAAAGTGACAAGAAAGATTGAAAGATGAAATAAGTGATAAAAGAGGGAAAGTATGGACGGAAAAGAGGACTGAGCATTGGGGTGCCCCATATAGTAGGGGTCAGGGAGATGAAAGGTGGTCAGCTGAGGAAACTGAGTGGGAGAGATCAGGTTTAAACAAGCAGAGAACAGAACCGGAAATTCCCAGGGAAGAAAGAGGAAAGTAGAGTGAGGTGGTCAACAGTTTTGAAGGCTGCAGATAGATTGAAAAGAATGAGAATAGAAAAATGTTTGTTGTGACGTGCTGAAAGAAGTTAATTTTAGACATTTGGGAGGGCTGTCTCAGTGCAGTGCGCAGGTCAAAACCTGACTGAACTGGGGGGAGAAGAGAGTGGAGATGCAGATAGGATAATACCTTGGAGTAGGCAACGTGCCCCATAAGTTTGTATAGGAAGGGAAGGAGGGAAATAGGATGGAAATTGGAAGGAAAAGTCGGATTGAGAGAAGGTTTTTTCAGAATGGGAATGATGGTACCATGCTTAAAGGAAGAGGGAAAGGTAGATGAGGAGAAACAAAGGTTACTAAGAGAAGTAAGGCAAGGAAGAATCTGAGGGTATCCTCAAAGAATAAGAGTCTAAGGGAGAGGATCAGTAACGGAAGCAGTAGGATGATCATGAGATAGAAAGTAGGCAATGTAAGACAGAAAGAAAAAGAGAAGGGGGAAGAAGGAAGGGGAGAGATGTGTAATCGGGGGAGAAAAGGGGTCAGTAAAGGCAGAACAGAGAGTAGTGATCTTAGAAGTAAAGCAGTGCGCAAGGTCAGAGGCGGATAAGGAGGAAGAAAGGGAAGGATCAGGTGGGCAAGGAGAGAGGATATTGCTGACGAGTTGAAAAAGACGACGCAGATAGTGGGAATAGAGACAGAGTGAGTGAGGAAACATATTGTTTCTTGGCAGCAAGGAGTTGGGAATCATATGAGGTGTGAAGAGAGGAGAGTGAATCAAGATCATAGGGGGATTTCATATTTTTCCGGTGGCACTCAAACCTCTGGAGGTAGGACCAGAGAGATATAATGGATGGGGTGAGACATGCTTAGGGGGTTTACAGGACGGAGAAAAAGGTTGAGCAGAGTAGAGAGAGTGAAGAATAGAAGTAAGGCCAGAATGGAGAGAGGTTGTTGCTAGGTCAACGGATATCTGGAAAATGTCTGGAGAAAGGGCAGAGAAAAAGTAAGAGAAGATAATAAGATTGGGATATTGAAGGAGCAAAGATAGCAATGTAGAAAGGAGGGGGTGAGAAGGAGAAGGAATGGGAGGAAATAAGGAAGGTAAAGGAAAGAAGAATGTGATCCAAGCAGTAAACAGGACATGAAGAAACCAGTGTGTTTTAAGGGCCACAGGAGAAAATAAGATCAAAAGAAAAACCAGAGGCATGCGATGGGGGTCAAGCCAAGGGGAAAAGAGAGTTCAAGAGAGGGAGAAAGGCAGAAGTGGAGTCAGTAGAGTCAAGATGTATATTGAAGTCACCAACAATAAATGAAGACATGGCTAAGGGAAGGAGAAAATAATTCAGGGCATCAATATCAGAGATAAAGGTTAAAAGTGGACCAGGAGGGCAGTAGATAGTAAGAAAAGAATTTGAGAATGGCTTAGAAAAGGAAATATAGCACAGCGCCCAAAAGTGACACATCCCTTGATCCGGTAATTGCCAATTAAAGAGGTGACACATATGGGATGGAGTATGAAGGATGCAAGGTAAACCCAGCCTTTTTTCCTAATACACAAAAAGCTGGGGGGAAACAGGATTAACAGGCAAGCTCTCACTCAGGTTCTCACGGTTTCCATGGATGACAACAGTTCATGAACTGATTTGTCATATCTGATGTCATGACGACAAACAAGTTACAAACTATCTCTAACATTCAATACTAAGCTACTTATATTTCATATAAATGCACTAGTCATGATTGAAGGACCCCTATCTAATAGCTCCTCCCACATTTTATAACACATGTGCTACATGACCATTTATAAGATTGATTGGTTGGCACTAATCTAGGGTTAGTATGTGCCTTTCATTATTTGGCAAGCAGTAAGGCCAACCTTGGGCATTGAAAAAGCATGATAAAATATGGAGTTTCAAAATTTGGGCAGATGGATCGTGTACCACTGTTATTTCCAATTGAACAATAGTTCTTGTTATCCCAGTGTCATGCCAGCGAAGATCCAAGGCTCTCCTTGGAGGTTTGTCTGTGAGGCAACCCGTTGCATGTGCATTATCTCACTCTTGGCCCCTTGTAACTAACAGCTGGTTCGAATCACATGCTACTGGACTATGTTTCAATTTTCAAAACCTTGCATTCATTTGGATTTTAGCTATCTCGGCTTTCCTGGGTGACTACTTGAAGAAATCCATCATTGCGTCAACAGGGTGTTTTTCTTTGTTACTTGCTCCTATTTGCACCTGGACATCAAAAGGCTGTCTGCCTTGCACTGCAGCTAATTAACTTGCTGTATTTTACTGGGATCCAATGCACTTTCTGCCATACATTGATTTCCTTGTAAATGTATGCTGCATCTATACCTGCATGCATCTTAATCTGTTTCTAGCAGTGTAGCGAGTCCCTCCCTTTTGTGCGTGTGAACCTCGCTCGTCCCTATCCTGGTGTCATGCCCTGTGCTCCATTTAATCTTGTTTTTGTTCCTACACTAATGTCATTTAAGCTAACTATTTCTTTATGGCAGTTACATATGCGTTGCCTAGTTAAACGTGCTGGGTCATGGACATGGATCTTACCTTAGCACATGTTTTCTCTTCACCTTTATATTTCTGGAATGGAGTAAGGCTACTGGTGAGTTCTGGGTGCAGAAGTTGGTACTTGCATGTTTACCTGTACCATTGCACTCACCTCCCTGGTCAAGTCATCAACCACTCCTTCCTTTTTTCCCAATCATCCTATAGTCATCTTTGGGCAGCCACACTTTGAGGACCCCCCCTCAAGCTACCTCCTTTTGCTATGTATTCTGCTGGGATGCATGTCATAAACCGGCACTCGCCATCTTCGCCACGATTCATCCAGAGCCCAGTGTAGTTGTGCACATCTTCTGGACATGTAAACAGCGCCCCATGTGGTCCAACTGGATGACCCAGGGGATACATGTGGCTGTAGTCCTTATCATTAGTTTGAGTGTACTGATGTACATTGTCACCCACATTAACTGTTATTGTCATTTTGAGTTCCTTTTAATCAGCTTTTTTACATTGGTTTATTGCTATTCTCAGGGCACAAAAAGCTGTCAGGACCAATACCAAAACTGGCAACAGGTAGGCATCCAAGAGAATCGATTCCTGAATCAGCTCAACATTCACTTCCTCTTCCATTTTATTGTGCAGCTCTGACAATGAGTATATGGCCTCAGTCAAGGTCCCATTCTCTTCATCGTGTGAGGGTTCATAAGTACAGAAACTTAGGCCTATCTTTGGGCACACCGCTCCCTCCATAGCTGTGAGGAGGTCCAGAACGTATCTGTTCTGTCGGTTCATCAGCCTGACTGTTCTTAATTCCTCCGTGATGACATTGAAGGCTTTTACTGTAGCATAAATAGTTTGTAACAGCTCCTAACGTGTTATTTGAATCCAGTGTGCATCAGCTGCCACTTACAGGGCAGGCATAATAAAAGATGTAAAGACCATTGTTGTTTTCCCAAACAATCTATGCTCATCTGGTATCTCATTGTATGAAGCATTGGCCGTCTCAGAGAAGTAGTTAGTTCTTTTAGGCCTTGGCATCTTTTCTTCCTGTTGTGTGCCATCAAAGGAAAAGTCCCAATCTGAACCTCACTTTGTGGTGTTACTAATGCTGGTGCATTCCATATCACTATTAAGCATATGCCACCTCAAATGGGTGGAAGCTGCATGTAAGCTCTTGTATCACAGGCCCAATAGTGATTTCATGAGTACAGCTGTGCCGGTTTTCACACCTGGTAAATCCATGATGTGTTTGCATGCTTCATTTTTTCCAGCTTTCTCGGACCTATTATTCCTGAAGCAAAAAGTTGGCTTGCATGTTTTAGTGCTCGGTAATGTTCCTGCTTCATCCTCCACCCATGTTAGAAACTTGGCAGTTTCTTTCCACTCTTCATGGCCTACTTTATCTGCATTCCTTATCACCTCTACAGATAGGGATAGTATTGCTTCTGCCCTAGACCCCATTATACCATCAATCCAACCCCCTGAGGAGAATACCTGCCCTTTTATTTATGTTTGAGGTCTGTTGAAGCACTAAGGTATCTCAGTTTGTTGGACATTTCTGCACCTCAATATTTGGTGATCCACCATTTCGACATCTCCTCTATGTGGGCCTGATAATGTATACTTTTCAGCACCTTACTTTTACATTTTATACTATCCACCATGTGTGCCTCTTTTATATAGCTGTCTATGGGCCTGATCACGACTTTGGCGGTAACGCAGGCGGTATTACCACCGGCGGTATTAGCCCTACCGCTGAACTCCCCTGCGCCATTAGCGCCGGATCACGAGTTTGGCGGTGTTGTAATTCCTCATTCCCCATTGAGCCCATTCGGGAATGCCCCATTCCCCATTGGGCTCAATGGGGAAAATTAGCGCTCTTACCGCCGGCGGATTTCCTGCCGGCAGTAATAGCATGAATTTTCGGCGGATTTCCCCCAGCCAAGGGCTGGGGTGAAATCCGCCGAAGTCCTGATTTGGCGGACCCTTCAATCCGGCGGTAATAGCGCGACCGCCGGATTTAAGGGTTACCGCCAAAGTCGTGATGAGGCCCATGGGAACTCTGATGATGTCAAATACTTTATAAAGGCTGATTGTCCAAACTGTCCCCTTGTTGTGCACGATGCAAGATGTACCAGGCAGTGTGCTCTGGATTTAGGTACTTCTTTGGGTTTGAATACTCTAGAGGCAGTCATAGCATATGGAATAAGTGAGCAAAAAAACAGTTCTTACTTGATTTCTCTCTCCCCTCCTTTCCCAATAACCTGTAGAGGAGGTCCCAAACATAGCCTGCACTCCAGTCGCCCATTTTGAAGTACCAAGAACGTTCACGCCGAGATATGTGACGTAGGATGAGCAAATAAACCAGCAGAGAGCAGCATTAGGACTCTTCCCAGTGCCTATCAGAAGAACAATGCCTAGTGAAGTACCAGTTGCAAGACAACCATGGACAGTAAGGTATCCATTGAGAAAACCCTACCAGCAAATGACACGAAATGAAGACTGCTTAAACACTGTCCCAGAAGAAACTCAAAAGGCCTTAATTGAAGACAAATGGTGATGACACAAGGGCCCAGACAGACTCACAAATGAAAGAAACGACAACCAAAGGATGGCACACAGAGACGAAACGCTATGAGCAAGGGTAGCGTGAACCTAGAAGGAGAGACGATGTAGAAATATAAAGAAACTTAAGCCGTAAGCAGGATGAAGCTATTCAACCAGCTAACGCCTGTACATATGCTTGTAACTGCAAGAAGCTAAGAAAACAGCGCGGCTTGCTATGCTTAGTAGACGAATAGAGCAGTAAACGCCACCTATATATCCACCTCAACAAAGCACACTGTATAAGTGAGAGTCCACTTTACACAAAGCAGAATAACTCAGGTTACTAGAAGTGAAACAGGACAGGATTCGTACTCCAGCTAAAGCGAGAAGAGACAGCTGAATTGAAACTCAGCAAGAGCAGCTCGTGCCTGGGAAGTCGAGGTCAGATCAAGAGAGGGAGGCGGACAGTAGCTTTGGAGAATCGAAACTTAAGAACAGAGCAGCCTGCCCCGTGAAGTTCGAGATAAGGAGGCCCAGGCAGGTGGCAGGCAGAATAAAGAATTAAATGCTCAAATAGAAGAAAAACCAAGCAGATTCACTGTGTGCTAGCATGTGACCAGCCGAGCGAGAAGAGGCACAGTTTCACACCTACGCCTGACTGTCTCCCAAACAGAAGATGCCATAACTTTTTCTGACAAGAGGCTACAGTTTCGAGGTCGACCACAGCCAACTAATTGACACATAGCACTAAAGTACTGATTGATGGAAGGGAGGCCGGGTGAATCTTGGGGCATCCTGCATCGGGTTGACCATTCTGCGTGCTGCTAATTAAAGTGGAGATTTATGCATGGGGTTGAAGCCAACCCAATCACGATGGACCAAATAATCTTGGGGTCCTATAGATAGTAGAACCAATGGGACGTCATACTTTTAGTGACGTCCACCGTAGTTATTTTTGAAGGAACGGATCAGACGCCCACCTAATGATGTTTATCCAATCCTCACGCTCCATTACCATATACAGATAAGGCACCTATATTTAGGTTACCTTTTCCAAACAATAGAATTGCATGACAAACTTTTGAGTTTTACACGCCAATGATGACGAATTTTGGGTATAACTGTTACTGTTTGCATGAAGTCTTTGGGAGTTGAAGCGAGACGTGCTATCGCATCGCTGTTGATTTCCATGTTTCCCCGTTTTTTGTACTTGTCATTAAAATGACATCACTGATGACATCACATGTGTAGGCCCCTTGTTTTTGTTCACTGCCATATCTAGGCTAGGTGGGTGTATTTACTGAAAGTCAGAAAGTAAATTTGCAAAAGGAATTACATTTATAGACATTGCTATTCTCACATATTCGTACAATACTTTCCTTACAATTTAATCGCATCTTATGATGTACATATATAGGGGAAGAAGCAGGCCTGAAACACAGCAATCATTTTTGTGTGTGAATACAATAATGTAGATTATACACAGTTGGTAATGATACTGCGTCTTGTATGCTTACTTTACTCTCCATACATAAGCCCCATGTTTGTATGCATTGCAGTGTATTTATGTTTTGTGTGTTTTAGTAGAAATATGTGGTAAGTGATGCATTATTAGCAACTTAGTACATGTTTCACACACCAGAAAAGTGTGATACAGAAACATTCACCTTTTTATTATACAACTTTGGAAATAACAAACATAGCACCTCTCTGGTGTATGCAGCAGCCAATACGTACATTTCTGTGTCAGTAGGTTCCTGTACTAGAAAGAACACTGCAATGGAATTTTCTTTAGAACACTACATTGCGTGATGAAGTATGTACTTTATTACACATGTCCCATCACCCTGATATTATTTTGCTAAAATTACATTCACAACCCTTTGTCTGAAAAGTACATGCACATGTGATGTCATCAGTGATGTCATTAATGACATTTGTGATGCCACCTTTCATGTCCTGGGTGTTAGTGTTAGCAGAGGACCGTGGTGCGGGCAGTTATGGTCGCTTAGACTACTATAACTGGCGAATTTCAGGGGTTTTTCGGTTTTACTTTGAACCATAATGGCACGTTTGAAAAGTTTTTTTAGTGAAGTGCACATGTTTTTGGTAGGGCAACTTAACCATAGCGTCCCCTTAACAAAGTTTTTTTTTTGTGAATTTTACGGGTTTTTAGTAGGGCAACTTAACCATAACGTGTATTTAACAAAGTTTGCTTTTTATTGAATTTCACAGGTTTTCTGAAGGGGAACCAGTCATAATGTGATCTTGGGAGATATGTAGTATAATTTGCTCACTTTATATACATGTAACATAGACCATACAGAACCCACACGCTATTGATATTTGAAAGGCACGGACTGAGCACCTGTGTGCGTACGGGCGCGGACGAGGTCAACACTACCCAAACAGTCATGGGGTATCTGAAATTGTACTATTGTGTTACACAAAAAATGCTCAACTTTGAAAAAGGACACATAAAGACATTTTAAGTACAAGTAAATAAATAGGGAAACCTAAACGTCTGAAACAAAAACCATGCATTTAATGACCATGTAGAATGAAATGGATTATACCATAAAAAAAAGAAAGTATGACTCCAACGTAATTACCTCACAGAAATTCTGCAGCCAGGGCCAACAGTAGACGCACGCACTACAACAAAGACAAATTACAACAAAATAGTAAGTGAACTTCATTTTTCTTATGTGTGAGTACTTTTTTTGGTATGAGGGGCAGAAAAAATAATTTCTTTCTGTTTTGACACAGAAATGTGCAGTACTTTGGAGTGGCTGGAGGAGAATTTTCTGCATGGGTAAATGTCCGAAGATAGCAATAGTAATGGTACACAGTGCTGCATAAGCAAAACAATGATCAGTATTTTATGGGCATTTAACATATATATATTTATTTTTAACAGACCAGAAAAAAAGAGGAAAGGCCAAAAAACGACACAGAGGAAGACAGGCTGAAAAGGATAGAACTGAAAATGGACACACTAAATGACAATTTTAACAGTTTAAAGGAATTTGTGGAGGAATTTGTGAGAGCTAAAATACGTTATCACTGTCCCACCTGTCCCACCTGTACCATTTCCTAGTGAACCGTCCCCAAACCTTCAAGAAGAAAATAGACGTTTTGATGAAACATCCATCACTTCTTCCCCACACAAATCATCTCCTCACAATCAGCCTGTATTGAACCCTAATTCCCCTATATTCGTGTCAATATCTGCATCCCCCTGTATTTCTGTTGATTGAAGTGTGTGTGTGTTTTTAGAAAGTTTTTGTATATTTGTTGTAGATGAAGGGTTTGAGGGAATTTTTTTTTTTAAAAAGACTTAAAATGTTTGCGAACAGCGCGTCTGTTCGAGCTAGCCGTAAGCAATAGAATATGGATGTTCTAACTGCAATACACGCACCCGTACCAATGCCAACCAAGATGGAACTGATCTTAGAATGCACCATCTGTGCAAGGTGTGCATAAATGAACAGAATGAGGCGTGCTAAGAACATTATACCTCTCCGTACTGCTCACAAACGAGAAGAAACATGTTCCTAGAACACATCAGGTGTCCGGGATGTCTGTAAATGAGCAAAATGGGAGTGTCCTAAGGACACTGTACCTGTCCGTGTCATCCGCAGCCAAGATGGAATCGTCCGTAGAACAGGCGCGGTGGTCGGCATGTTCGTAGTCAAACAAAATGGAGGTGTCCTAAGGATACTGGATCTGTCCATAGAATCATCACATCAGGTACGCACATGCGCAGTACACCCATAATACTACGAACATTGCGCCTGTCCCTAACTGTCCGTCTCACTTTTGTCACACTTTTAATTAGTTGCAGGACCCGAACACTGTCTGTAGAACACTGGCGTGTATGCGCACGTTGGTTAGTCTGCATTTGCTGCCCAGCGGACACGCATTTCCCTCGTGGATGTGTTCAGGAAGTCATCATGTGAATGCACCCACGCTTCCGCAACATTGCACAATAACTTATACATACATGGGAAATTATTTTTCAGTATAAAATCACCATTTGGCATGTCCCATACAATAGCTCTACCTGTGAACGTGTTGTTTATAATTTTTTCAGCGCTTTTGAGTGATCAATATGGTCACGAGCCGCACCTCTCGACCCCTATAAATGGCCACACCCCCGAGCTCATCTTCACTGTGCTGCTGGCTATAGCAGTGAAAGTTGTGCTGCCTTTACTGCTGTAGCGACCATTAGGCAACTAATCCTTATGGCATCCATGGCTACTGTTGCTTCATTAGCCTCAGCACCACCCCCAAACCCTCCACCGCCACTACCTCCCAAAGGGCCTGCAGAGGGATATAGGGGTGAGGATGTAGAGATCGGGGAAGAAGAGGAAGAAGAGAATGAGGTGGAGGAACTCTGCACCACAAACACTCAGCGGGAGTTGTGGGTGTGGTGGTTGTTTTCCATTTTTGGGAACGTACCAAAAGCATGTGCGAACCTGGTCAAGTGTAACCAGGGTCGGTTGGTGCCGAGTCGCGGGAGACCTGGTGTGTACAACTTTAGTACGACAACCATGAAGCGACACCTAACTTTGTTCCACAGTGCGGACATTCGCAAGGTGGTGCCATGCGAAGAACGTAGTAGATTGAGTTCTTCCACAGCATCCTCCCTGTCTGATCCTCTCACCACAAGAGACACTCCTGTGGGGGAGCGCATCCCTCCAGCTGCCTCACAAGCCATTTGCGATGCTGTTGACCCTTACCTTTCGAGGGTCACAATATTGTGTGTGTACTGTGATGCAGTACTCTGCAGGGGGGAGAGTTTTCGAAGTGCTTTTGAGGCTACGGTCACTGAGCATCAGAAGAACTGCTCCCTACCTAAGTAAAGGATACCCTATATCTTTCTCTCTCCACCAGGCCCTTCTTATCCCCGTGGTTGGTGTCCCTTCCTTACCCTCCTTTGCCCTCCTCTCCTAGTGTGTCGTGTCCTTAAAAGCAGTAAACTGGAAAATAACAAAAATTACAAAAAAGGCTCTTTTCAGAGCCGCCTTTCTCAGTTTAACAATAGAACTATCAAGTGACCATCGTAGGCCCCCGCACATTTTTGAAAAGTCCACGGACAGTCTTAGCACACAAAAATAGAGGGTGCAAGCAAAGCAAAACCAATGGAGTTTTCGGTGGGAGTAAGTGGTGGCTCTGAAAAGAGCCTTTTAGGTGGTGTTGTGTGTGCTTCAAAAATTGTAGGTTTGAAAAAACAGATAGCCAAATAGGTGACTAAAATTCCCCCAAAAAAAAGTTGCAATGAATGTTGTACATTACGAAGAAAAATCTGATTGCCAGCATATGTGAGATGGACTCCATCTCTGCGAAAAATGAAAGAGCTGCGAAACAAAATGTTTTCATTGTGGAATGCAGACATGGCAACATCTCTGAGAAAGGCACAAACAGCCTTATTAACATTGCGCCTTGCTTTCTCCATTTGTGGACCAAATGCAGAAGAACACAGCCACTTTTGTCTTTGTACAATACGGGAAAAACGAATTGGCAATTTGGAAACATGTCCATGACCTTCACAAGTCCTTCCTTCCTTGCAAATTGCAAAGAAATTCCAGACACATAGCCTACACTGTTTCCTCTGCAATGAATGATAAGTATATCAGGATGACGCTCTATCTGTAAAGTAGCACAGAGAGGTACCAAGTCCAGCCACCTCATTCCACGCATGCCATGCCAGTGCACTTCCACATGAGGAAATCCAAGATCTGCAGATAGACCACAACTTTCTGCATGCACCTTCAACCAATGTATCCATGAGTCTCCCAAAATCCAGATAATCTGTTTTCGAGCACACAGAACCATGGCTGTCTGATCTCCTGTCAGGGAAAAGACATTCTCACTAAATTACTCTGTACAGAACACACCCACTGACCTTTACTGACCAATCCCTACCTTCGTACATTCTCATTTGCATGCATCTAAACCCTAGAATCCCCATTGGTAATACGCGCCGCCTGCAAAATACTGCCATGTTCGCGGACATGTACAGGATCAGAGCGTGACGAATGTACATTTAAATATTATTCCCCTTTTCCTCTTTAAGGTTGGCTCTGAAAAGAGCCATTTTTGTGGGGGCAGATGCCTTACAGACATTTGTTATTTTGTTTTTATTAAATATTTTTTGTCCTTTCTTTACTCCTACAACCATTACAGAACCTTCTCCAAAGCAAGCCTCACATTCCAAAAGAACATGGCATTTCCCCAAGAAGATAACGCAACACCACCTGCTTCAAAATAAGCTACATTACTGGGAACAATGTTCTTGTGGCTGCAGAAAAACATATCAGTGCGTAACATAAAAGCATGCATGCCACGATTGATGTTACACCTCCCAATACTTTGATCAGGACAGAAAACAGAACTGTTGTCCCATTTTCCTCTAAGGAGTAACCCAGAAAAAATTAATTTTGCAGTGGGAAAGATGTTCATGACTGCTTGAACCAACTGTTCCAAATCTTTCAACAAAGTACGCGAACTCACGTAGCCCAAATGGCAAGCACCGTAGTGCAAAAGTACCACATGAGGAGTGGTCACTGTGCGCATCTCGGTGCAAACTTGGAGAATTGCCGCAACATTGCGATCACTCTCAGCGCTCCACACCACCTCCACTCCTCTCACATCAAAATGATGTGCCACATGCCTACTTTCGGCATAGTGCTATAAACCATGGACAAAAATATCTCCAAGGACCAAAACCCTGACCCTCTGCACCTCTGCCATCCTCAGTATATGCACCATCTTTTGACACAAAAGAACAATGTGAACATCTGATTGGCTGATGCCCACAGTCCCCTTTCCATGCTGGATTTGCTGTAGAAACCCATATGTGACACGCCCTACCCACAGACAAGCATTGTCTACATGCGGCACGTAACTCTTAGCGAGTCCTTCTACCCTTTCCACATCACTCGCGAATCAATTTCCTCATTGGACACAGCTAAGCAGTCACACAACCATCCACCAATCATATTAAACATCCCTACATCTAACTCCGTCATCAGAATTTCACACTTCAAATGTACTATTGATCACTCTGAATGCAAATCGCATATCATTGCAAAGCACCTACTTCAAAAACTACTGTGCAAGTGTTGCAGATTTCTATGTACAACTCCATGCATGCGCAGATGCATGCGTATAAAGTACAGGTATGCATATTTTAAGCAGAGAACATGTGCAACCCTTATGATTTCATTTAAACAAATTAATGCCACTAAATCTGCATAGCCAATACATACCAACGCTCACCCTTTAAGTGCAAGATGTCCGATTTTTCATTGACAAACCGCACTACTTCTTACTGTCTCCCGCATAACCTATACATATGTTATAACCCTCCCTATTTACTGCGAAACTCGATTTTCCATTACAAAATGGCACCATTTTTTACTGTGTATCCCCTACATAAATGCTACTTCCAATGCTATCGCATGAGAAAAAGTAAACACTCCCGATTGCTGTGGTGACATCTCCCTCTGAGGGTCTCCCGATTTTTCAAAAACGTACTTATAGTATGAAAGTACAGCCATTTTTCCGATTTACTATAATGACCTATCGCTTACAAACCACTCTGCTATAGATAACACAGCTTAAAAGAAACAAGGCATTTTCATAACCTAAAAATGTTACTAATTTCTGAAGCACGTGCAACTGACATACTGTAAGTAACATACAAAGGCAGCACATAGTGAAGTGAAATGCACACTTGCACTGTGTTGAAATATCAAAGGAGAATACTCTGACGAAAGATGCAAAATTAACGTGTACAGTAACATCACTGCTTTAAACACACAAAGTTACTAACTTCTTCTTTTTACAATCGCAGTGAAGACTACTCTCCTGAAAATCAACAGCATCTACACTGCAAACGACATATCCGAAGAAACCTGGTCATTCTGCAAAAAAAAGTAAGTACAGTATGACCTTTATATTCCAACTATTCCTCAAACAGACTGTGTGGGTTATGTATTTAATTTGCGCACCAAACCAAACAGTAATTTCTGAACCATTCTACCCACAAATCCCCATTTATTAAACAAAGAATAACAGGCAGAGTGACTCATAAATCCCCGTATGTTTCGAACTCAAATAACATACAGAACCCTTACAATGTTACTACTAAAAAACAAAGAGCTGTTTCAATATTATGCCATTACGTTCAGTATTAATGCTTCTCCTCACCACTAGCCCACTTTGTACTCTCATCTGAAGCACATTGTAGTAGTATTCAAACAGAAAAATAGCCTTCGCAAATCATTGTAAGAGGCCAATGCACATTCACACACCACCACAAAGAGCTTCCCCATCAAACTCATGCACGCATGCACACAGCACACACACATTGTACAACAGACCAAACCATGCCTTCTTTTTTTCAACAGACCCCAAAGAATGCCTACCAAAAAGCAAGTCCGTAGAAAGGAACGCAGAAGTAGAGCAAATAAACATGAAAGTGTCCAACCTAAGCATCCATCTGTAGCACTGTTTGTAGAGAACCCTGGAACAAAACAGCTAATACAGTTGCAAAACAAAGGAAGCTTCAACTACTGAAACTTTACCTCCTCCAACAAAATGTGGCACAAAACACAAAATTCTTCACAAAAAATTGGCTACCAGTACTGCTAACAATGCTCCTATTAATCCTGATATAGTAACAAGAACCTACAGTAAAAAAAGTATTTTAGCAAAAATGTTTGGCCACAGAGTCCTTCAGAATCTAATAAGAAGAGGACCGAAATCATCCTCAACCCTTAAAACCTACCGTAGAAAATAAATCCTACAAGCTCTCGTGGACAGTGCAATCATTCTGAAAAGGAAGTTGTTTATATTAGTGTTAAATAGAATGAAACCACTAACAAAAGTAAGTACCAAACTACAAAAGAAACTTATCAATAAACGGAATGTGAACAAAAATAACTTCTTACATATGTGTGGAGGTGAATGGAATCACACAACAACCACAGGACCATATTTTAATGAAGAAGCATACAAACAAAATCAAACAAACACAATTGCCCTCCTGTCATGATCTCTGCTTCCAAAAGGTCAGGGTTTTCCCAACTCCCTTGGAAGCAGATCCATAACCCAGGTTCCGAGTGCCAACCAGTCCCAATTGGGACCTTTTGGACCCAGTCCTGGCGCCAGTGGCACCAGGCTCATAAATATGCCCAGTCCCAGCGCTGGAAGCGCCGGGCTCATAATGCTTGGGTGGACTTACCTGCAGCAGACCATGCTGCTTACTTGCCTGCCAGTTGAGTCTCTGATCCTCTTCTGTTTGGAACTACTTTTCCTGTTGGGTGGGGCAAGAGCCACTCCCTAGATTCAGAACACTGGAACTTCTGGAAAGCAGGAACTCTTTTCTTACCTAGGCGTGGCTGTGGAAGGAGACACCTAAGCACTACAGGAGGCTATTTAAACCACACCCGATGGATGAATCTTGCTTTGCGTTATTCTGCATCCTCAGCAGCAGAACGCTCATCGTGTCTTCTGCATCTGATCCTGGGCCTAAGGAAAAAGGCTTACCATTCTGAATCCAGTCTTCAGCAACACCTATAAAGACAAGAAAGAACAGGTTAGCATTACGGTCTTCAGTGACAGCTCTTCACTTGCCTGGTCCATCGGCTGTCACCAACGCCTCGCGCTGCATTCCGGCATCTGAAAGACAAAGGCTTACCTACTCTTTGTGCGCTCCGGAGGTCTTCACACTGCATTCCGGCATCTGAAAGACAAAAGCTTACCAACTCTTCGCACGCTCCGGAGGCCTTCGGCGCTGCATCCCGCATCTGAAAGACAAAACAAGGTGCGTTTAAAGACATTGGGGAACTTTAATACTCACGTGCCATTACTCCTTTCCACATCTAACCCAGTGGGTATTCCGGCACCCTGCAGCCGCCCCGAACTTGTACCTGCAAGATAAAAAGACAGTTAGAGCGCATCGTGAAGCAGGCAACAAGCGCTTACTTACGTGCTTCCAGGCGCTTCTATTCATCACTCGGGCTCCATCTTCAACTCACTTCAGCCCGCCATCGCCGGAACCCTGCAAAACAAGAGACATCTTTACTAAAGACTTTAAAGACATTAGAATTACTCGAAACTTACCGTTCGTGCAGTAAACGACGGACAGCAGTCCTCTGAAGTCAAGAGGCCTGCTCCCCTTATCCAGTGAAGAAACTGGTTACAGCACCCTGCCTCGAGGCAGATGGAGAGCACGGCGTTCACTTACCTAAGGTGAGAGCGTTAACCTTTGGGGTTCTACAGGAGAAGAGAAAGGGAAGAAGAGAGAGACATTCAATAACCCAGTTCATTAATCCCACATTTTCTATCTGCAGACATCTTACCCTTCGAGCCAGACATACAGTGCACAGAGGTCCAGCCCAAAGGGCCAGCCGTGTGTTACACATCACCTTTGAAGATACGGTATACGCCCAGTCAAGACCGGCGCCTCTACGGGAATCAGGTGAGCGTTACAGAACGCAAAGCCTACCACAAAACTCCCGTCCAGGCGCTATGGAAACCTCGGATACCGACCAGCTAGCCCAGTTACTTGGGGAACTAAGGGCAGAAGTGCATGCAGCCCGTCAGGAAACGAACGCTCTAAGAAGGGAACTGATTATTTCCAAGGAGCGAACAGATGACCTCGCTAGACAATTGCTACAGTCACAAGCCGGACAGACCCCGTTACCCGCATCTGGGGGAAATCTTCCTTCTACATCCTCTATGAATTCAGTGCAGATCATCCTACCTGGGAATGTACCTCTGGCTCCGCCCGAACGATTTTCTGGTGACCCAAAGAGGTTTGCAGTATTTATCAATCAGTGCCGGTTGCACTTCTTATGCCGGCCAGCAGCCTTTCCAACTGATCAAGCTAAAGTAGCTTTCGTGCTTTCGTACCTGAGTGGCAATGCAGCAGACTGGTCGATCCCTCTAGTAAATCAAGATGATCCGGTCCTCCATGATTTTCAAGCTTTTCAGCTCAGTATGGAAAAACTGTTCGCACGACATTCACAGGGGCAGGCCTTGGACAATGAGCTTCTTTCGTTGCGACAAGGTAATCAAGATCTTTTGGCTTATATTGCGTCTTTCAACAGACTGGTAGTGGAAACTCACTGGCCTGAGGACAAAAGGATTACGCTGTTTTATAGAGGTCTACGCGGAGAGCTCAAAGATGTGTTAGCCCAAGTAGTGAATCCCCCACAAGATTGTTCGGACTATATAGACTTAGTCGTTCAAATAGATCACAGACTGCAGAACAGGAAGGCCGATCGTTCCAAGTTTGATGCTCGAGTATTTTCCAAACCGCCAACTCCTTCCAAAGGAGTAGACTCCGGGGAACCCATGCAAATAGGGGGTCTGAAAGGTCCTCTAACACAAAAGGAGCGGGAAAGGAGAAAACTGTTGCAATTATGCCTCTATTGCGGAAACTCAGGGCACTTTCTTCGACACTGTCCGGTGAAACCTGCCAAGAAGGCAGTAGGAGCTGCAGTTACCAAAGTTACAAACTCTGAGCAGGGAAACGACCTCGCCCGACAAGAATAGAGGTCCTCTTGCCGAGCGTGAAAACCATTTCTGTGACCTCGCATTTCGTGATACCTATGGTCCTCATTAGCCCTGATAATCCGGATCGATTACATGCAATTGAAGCTTACGTCGACAGCGGTGCCATCGGCAATTATGTGGATCATGAAATGGTTTTGAGGATGAATCTAACTCTTTGTCCCAAGGCTGTAAAGGACGTCATTACTACGGTGGATGGTACGGAGATAGCCTCCGGGCCAGTAACTCATACCACTCAAGAAGTGACGCTAGTAAGTCAAGATGGACACCATGAGAAGATCGTGTTCGATGTGATCAAGGCCCCTCAGTTTCAGATTATTCTAGGAATACCTTGGTTAGAGAAACACAATCCTCTGATCGATTGGCGAGCAAGAACGGTCCAGTTTCCAGAATGTGTCTCTACTTGTCACCCTCCACCTGGTGTTGCACTGGCAGCAATTTCTTCAGAGACTCCCCAGTTACCTCCCGAATACCTAGAATACCAAGATGTTTTCCGGAAGGATCAGGCTAACTCTCTACCTCCTCATAGGTCTTATGACTGCCAGATCGACCTGATACCTGGATCTACTCCTCCTTGTAGTAGAATTTATGCCCTCACCGAGCCTGAGAACCTTCACCTTCGACAATACCTGGATCAATACCTGGCAAATGGGTTTATTCGTCCTTCCAAGTCCCCTGCTTCTTCAGCTTTGTTCTTCGTTCCAAAAAAGGAAGGAGACCTTAGAACTTGTATAGATTATCGCTCCCTGAACCAGATCACCGTTAAGAATAGATATCCGTTACCTTTGATCCCTGAACTCCTGGACCAAGTCAGAAAAGCATGCATATATACAAAGTTGGATCTTAGAGGAGCTTACCACTTGGTACGAGTAAAAGAGGGCGATGAATGGAAGACGGCCTTCCGCACCAAGTATGGGCTATTTGAATATCAGGTCATGCCCTTCGGACTTTGTAATGCCCCGGCCGCCTTTCAATATTTTATGAACGATGTCCTCAGAGAGCTCATAGATGTGTGCGTTGTTGTTTACATTGACGACATCCTCGTTTATTCTTCATCGGACTCTGAACATCGGAAACACGTGAAAATGGTCCTCGAAAGGTTGCGTCAACACAAACTTTTCGCTAAGTTGGAAAAATGTGTTTTCAACGTGACTGAAGTTGAATTCTTGGGATTCATATTATCACCTGGCGGAGTGCGTATGGATTCAAAGAAGGTCGATGCAGTTCTCAAATGGCCATCACCATCCTCCGTAAAAGGTGTGCAAAGCATGTTAGGCTTCGCTAACTTTTACCGCAGGTTTATCCCCGAATTCTCTCGAATAGTCCAGCCCATCACTGCCTTGTTAAAGAAAAACAAACGTTTTGAATGGTCTACCGAGGCGGAACAAGCTTTCCAGGATTTGAAGACTAAATTTATCTCTGCACCAATCTTAAAACACCCTCACCCCGAACTCCCCTACATCGTGGAAACTGATGCTTCAAGCCTTGCCATGGGGGCAGTTCTATCACAAAAGGACCCGGTAACCAATCAGTTGCATCCCGTGGCATTTTGGTCCCGCAAATTCTCGCCTCCTGAAATCAATTACACGATTACTGACAAGGAACTTCTGGCTATCAAGTCTGCCTTTAAGGCTTGGCGGCATTATCTGCTGGGGGCCCGACACACCGTTACTGTGATTACGGATCACCGAAACCTGCAATATTTGAAAACCGCAAAAGCCCAATCCTCTAGACAACTCCGTTGGGCATTATTCTTTGCCGAGTTTGACTTCATAATTACCTATCGACCTGGGACAAAAAACGGTAAAGCTGATGCCCTTTCTCGGATGGGAGTGGAAGAACACTTGATCAACCCTAAACCTGTACCAATCATTCCCGAACAAAGAATTCTGGGTGTAATCGCCACAGAATCCATAGAGAAAGTTAAGGATAAAGCCAGGCAACTTGTAACTCCAGCAGACATACAGAATTGGCATCTGCAGGGAAAGGACTTTGCAGTAAAGGACAACTTATTGTATTTCCAAGAACGATTATACCTACCCAGCACAGATTTACAGAAAAAAGTAATCTCTTGTTATCACGATTCTTTAATGGAAGGACATCCCGGTATGGCCAAGACCTCAGAAAAGATCAAGCGCTACTTCTGGTGGCCGTCTTGGAAAAAAGATATCAGAGACTTTATAATGTCCTGTGGAGTATGCGCCCAAAACAAGAGTCAAAAAGAAAGACCAGCAGGCCTCTTACGCCCTATTGACATGCCACCTCGCCCTTGGCATACGCTTTCTATGGACTTCATCACCGATCTACCTCCATGCTCCGGATACAATACGATTCTAGTAATCGTGGACTTATTCTCCAAGATGGCGCATTTCATTCCGCTCAAAGGCTTGCCAACAGCAGCAACTCTGGCCAGAGAATTTCTCGAAAACATCGCCCGACTGCACGGTTTTCCTTCGGTTCTAATTTCGGATCGAGGTAGTCAATTTATTTCTCATTTTTGGCGAAGTTGCTGTCGGTCGGCTCAAATTGATGTGAGACTATCGACCAGTCACCACCCTCAGACCAACGGACAAACCGAGAGGACCAATCAAACTCTGGAACAGTATTTACGCTGCATGCTGCAACAAACTGAAAAAACTTGGAAAGACATCCTTTGGATAGCCGAATATGCCTACAATAACTCTGTCCATTCGGGAACTGGGAAAACCCCGTTTTTTCTTTTGTACGGCAGTCACCCTCGAACCTCGGAGTTGGATCCCCTCCAAGATCTTGAAACACCAGCAGTAGACTACCTGCATTCTACAATCACCCAAGCCTTTAAGGAAGCTGTTTCTCACCTTCAAAGGGCTAAAGAACAATACAAGAAAGGAGCAGATCAACATCGGAAGGAAGCCCCTCAATATCAAGTAGGGGATCAAGTCTGGTTATCCACCAAATATCTACCTCTAAAAGGGCCACGCACATTCAACCCAAGATACCTTGGTCCCTATTCCATCACTACCATAGTAAACCCAGTAGCGGTCAAGTTGGACTTGCCCCCGCACATGAAGATACATCCGGTCTTCCACGTCTCTCTATTAAAACCTGTGCAACCTCAAACCCGACTAACCAAATCTCCAAAACCTATCCTAGTTGATGGAGAACTCGAGTTTGAAGTCAAAAGCATTCTGGACTCCAAGATCTCCAAATCTAAACTATTCTACCTAATTGACTGGAAAGGCTACGGCCCCCAAGAGAGATCCTGGGAACCTGCTGAATATGTCCACGCTCCTCGCCTAATCAAAAGATTTCACCGAACATTTCCTGACAAGCCAAAACCCCCAGAGAAGCCCGGTTTGGGAGGGGCCTTGAGGGGGGGTACTGTCATGATCTCTGCTTCCAAAAGGTCAGGGTTTTCCCAACTCCCTTGGAAGCAGATCCATAACCCAGGTTCCGAGTGCCAACCAGTCCCAATTGGGACCTTTTGGACCCAGTCCTGGCGCCAGTGGCACCAGGCTCATAAATATGCCCAGTCCCAGCGCTGGAAGCGCCGGGCTCATAATGCTTGGGTGGACTTACCTGCAGCAGACCATGCTGCTTACTTGCCTGCCAGTTGAGTCTCTGATCCTCTTCTGTTTGGAACTACTTTTCCTGTTGGGTGGGGCAGGAGCCACTCCCTAGATTCAGAACACTGGAACTTCTGGAAAGCAGGAACTCTTTTCTTACCTAGGCGTGGCTGTGGAAGGAGACACCTAAGCACTACAGGAGGCTATTTAAACCACACCCGATGGATGAATCTTGCTTTGCGTTATTCTGCATCCTCAGCAGCAGAACGCTCATCGTGTCTTCTGCATCTGATCCTGGGCCTAAGGAAAAAGGCTTACCATTCTGAATCCAGTCTTCAGCAACACCTATAAAGACAAGAAAGAACAGGTTAGCATTACGGTCTTCAGTGACAGCTCTTCACTTGCCTGGTCCATCGGCTGTCACCAACGCCTCGCGCTGCATTCCGGCATCTGAAAGACAAAGGCTTACCTACTCTTCGTGCGCTCCGGAGGTCTTCACACTGCATTCCGGCATCTGAAAGACAAAAGCTTACCAACTCTTTGCACGCTCCGGAGGCCTTCGGCGCTGCATCCCGCATCTGAAAGACAAAACAAGGTGCGTTTAAAGACATTGGGGAACTTTAATACTCACGTGCCATTACTCCTTTCCACATCTAACCCAGTGGGTATTCCGGCACCCTGCAGCCGCCCCGAACTTGTACCTGCAAGATAAAAAGACAGTTAGAGCGCATCGTGAAGCAGGCAACAAGCGCTTACTTACGTGCTTCCAGGCGCTTCTATTCATCACACGGGCTCCATCTTCAACTCACTTCAGCCCGCCATCGCCGGAACCCTGCAAAACAAGAGACATCTTTACTAAAGACTTTAAAGACATTAGAATTACTCGAAACTTACCGTTCGTGCAGTAAACGACGGACAGCAGTCCTCTGAAGTCAAGAGGCCTGCTCCCCTTATCCAGTGAAGAAACTGGTTACAGCACCCTGCCTCGAGGCAGATGGAGAGCACGGCGTTCACTTACCTAAGGTGAGAGCGTTAACCTTTGGTTCTACAGGAGAAGAGAAAGGGAAGAAGAGAGAGACATTCAATAACCCAGTTCATTAATCCCACATTTTCTATCTGCAGACATCTTACCCTTCGAGCCAGACATACAGTGCACAGAGGTCCAGCCCAAAGGGCCAGCCGTGTGTTACACATCACCTTTGAAGATACGGTATACGCCCAGTCAAGACCGGCGCCTCTACGGGAATCAGGTGAGCGTTACACCTCCATTGCAGTGGACGAGGGTATGAAAAAATCAATAATAGCATCATGGAACAAGAAACACTGCTTAGAAAAGTATCCCCTGAAAACTCAGAATTACCTCTCGATTCGACAGAACCAGACCGTCCAGTATACAAATGGCCATGCACTTCAATGTGTGCATTCCTAACAAATCGTTCAAATCTTTACGTCAGTTCCTCAATCAGTATGTGAAAGGTAAAGACAAAATTAAAATGAAAGTGCTGTAAAATATAGATATCTGTCCAGTGCGCAAATACACAGTACTACAAGGACATTCATTAGCCTGCATTTGTGGACCTATTTGCAAAAGCACCTTCCACGATATCAAAAGGATATCAATACATCATTCAAATGTAAGAAATCTAGTGTATAAAATATACTATGCTAAAAGTCCAGCTTCAGAATTAGCCAACTTAAATAACACTCTTCTGCATGGCACACCCAAATATCTACAAGAAGAAATTGACCGTATCCAGTGAAAATATTTTGGAAGTGAAAGCCACTTACAAAATGCAATAGTTTTAGAACAGACTAGCAACATTTCTGCACATAGCAACCTGCTATTACACACATACTAAAAAGAAATACTACAATTTAAAAGTGCATCGGCTGAAATACCAAACCATGTGTGTGTGTGTTGCCGCAGAACGTTTTACAAAAGGAACACAAAAAATGCAGATTTAGCATACAAAATAGAAGACAATGAAGATTCCAAATGGTTTGAATTAGCTCTCTACTTTTTAGCCGAAAACAAATATCAAATAAGTGAACCCCTAATATGTTGTAGTTACTGCGTTACAAAACTAGTCAACAACCAAACTCCTTCACGTGCTATCACAAATAATTTGGAATTGTTCCCACTATCAAAAACCATGCAATAACTCAATTTGTATGAGAGCATCATAATTCAAACAGTTCACCCATTTCAAGCAATTATATGCCTTCACCCAAAAACAGCAAAATTAACTCCTTCTGAATTGGTGAAACGCATTTGTGGCAAAGTAGTTTGTTTGCCATTAGATCTAACAGAAAATGTACACACTCTAGGAGCGCAACGTTCAATAGAGCATTCTTTAATTGTCTTGGTAAATGGTGTACCAACGAAAGACAAAAATATTTGGCAACAACTGGTGGACTTACATAAAGTTAGACAAGCCTTGCAATATCTAAAAGACAATAACGAATACTACAAGGAAATAAATATTGAAGAAAGCTTAAGGGAAACAAATGAAATAATTGAAGAGTCATCAGAAACTGGACAATTCGAACTTCTGGATCCTGCTGCAGTATCCACTCTATTGGACCAGCACACAATTCATCCATTGCATTCCAATGAAAGCATAGATGATGCACTAGAAACGTACCAAATGCGACAAACCAAAGGTTCACCAATGAGCATATGGGAAAAAAATATAGAAGCACTTGCTTTTCCACTGCTATTTCCTACTGGCAAAGGTGGAAGATATGATGATAGAGCCACTCATATTACGGCATCAGAATACCGCTCATTACGAATGTATTCGCAAGATCCCAGTTTAGACAAAATGTGGAATACAAATTCCACCTACTCTTTGAGAGTGAACTAGCAACCCTATGTTACGGAGTTGCACACATTTTGAAATCGGGAACTCACTTTCAAAATATGTCAGCTACGCAATTAATACAAAAAGTACAAGAAAAAGATGAGGTTTTACAATCATGTATAACAAATTTGTTTGCAAACATGCGTGGTTCAAAAGAATACTGGTTCCGATGGCACAGAGACGTACGTTGTATGATCAGAAACCTTGGACCACCGACTTGGTTTGTTACACTAAGTTGTGCAGAATATCCATGGGAAGTTTACATGAGTTCCTACGCATATCAAACAACAACAAAACCAACATAGATATATTAACACCTGGAGAACTTTGCTCTCTAGATCCAGTTAATGTGTCAAGATATTTCCATCATCATTTCATTGCTATGCTACACTTTATTTGCAATAAAACTGTTCCTCCCCTCGGAGAAGTGCAACACTTCTTTTGGAGAAAAGAATACCAAGCGAGAGGAGCACCACATATTGACATGCTTTTATGGACCAACGGTGCACCTAAATTTGGTCACGACACTGATGCCACTGTTTTGCAGTTCATTCAAAAATATGTCACTTGTGAAATCCCTTCACAACGGACACATAGTGATCTGCACGGGCAGATTTTACAATTTCAAAGACACAAATGTGGCAAATATTGTCGGCGCAAATATAAAAACAAAGGGAAATACTACACCAAATGCCGGTTTGGTTTCCCTAGACCAGTTAAAGAAACAGGTGAAGTGAACAACTTCATGTCTTCAGTTTGACATAGTGTGAAAGGTAAATCACCTAAGAACACATATTTGATAAACAGAACAGAAGAATCTAAATATATCAATCATTACAATGCAATCATTGCCCTCTTATGGAATGCAAACATAGATGTGCAGTACATTGCAGACAATTCCACTGCCGTTGCATGATATGTTACAGCCTACTTGACAAAAGCAGAAAAAACATAGCTTCAAGACCTCTGGGATGACTTATCATCAGACAAAACACTATCTCAGAAATTGTACAGCCTAGGCATAAAAATGCTCTCTCTTAGAGAATGTGGCGCCTAAGAAGCGGCAGATCGTTTAACCGGTACTGCTTTGTATGGAAAGTCAGACAACATAGTATGGCTAAGTCTTGGTCCTGCTAAATCTAGAAAAAGAGTTCTGAAATCATATGAGGACATAGAAACAATTGCCAGAAATGATCCCAACAGCCAAGAAATTTTAAAAAACAATTTACTGGACACATACTATCCGATCCTATACTATGTGTCTATACCACATAGCTCAAAACTTTTCATACAAAAATAATATAAAATCCGATGAAAGCAAATGCAGGTATAAAGTCACAGATTGTGAAGGCAGCTTAGTGAAATTTACCAAACAAAGCTTAATTAATCATGTTCAATTGTCATTAAAAACTCCTCAACAGAAAGAACTATATTACATGTCTCTGCTACAACTTTTTTAAACCATGAAGAAAAGAGGAAGAGATACTAGATAACTATGACTGCTATGAAGATGCTTTCAAAGCAAATGAAAGCGCTATCACCGATGTGAACTTTACGCAGTACAAAACAATGTTGCACAATGAACAGCAACACGAAGAAGAACTTCAGGCCCAACTAGATAAGGACTCTTCCGACAGTAGTCAACCTTCTGTAACAGGAAGTCAAGAACCACTAGGGCAGCCACTAATAGCAAATGAGGCAGAATTAGCTATGACAGAAGTGGAAAATACCATGTGCCACTATCAACAAAATATAGAAGACTTAACTGTACAGCAAGCAAAACTTAACAAAGATCAGCACACCATTTTTGAAGACGTAACAAAACAAATAGCACATGGTGTACAACACGAAAATAAAGAATGTACCTGCCAAAATTACAAACCAATACTGCTGTACGTCAGTGGTAAAGCTGGGTCAGGAAAAACATTCTTAATCAAAATCATCATCAAGTTCCTTCAGCAATTGACAAACAACAAACTGTCAGTTGTTGTAACTGCCCCCACAGGTTTAGCTGCCTACAACATAGGCGGTGTCACTTTACACTGATTACTACTTCTTCCAGTAGAACACCAAAACAAATTAGACTATTACAAACTTTCTGCAGAAGCTGCAATGGAACTACGCAGAGTATTAAATCAAATGAAAATGCTACTAATAGATGAAGTGAGCATGGTCTCCAACCTAATGTTGGCTTTGATTCACCTCAGATTGCAAGAAGTACTTAAAACAAACTACGAAGAACTCTTCACAGGGAAACACGTTATCGTTTTTGGAGATCTTCTACAATTGACACCAGTGAAAGGTGAACCTATTTTTAAAACCGTACTACACAAACTCTGCCGTAAAACTGTTGGCAGCATGGGAAATGTCAACCTTTGGCAACCTTTCCAATATAGAGAATTAACAGAAAACATGGGGCAATCTGCAGATCTCACATATGCCAACATCCTAAAAATTAGTAGAGTTGGTATACTATCTCAAGAAGCACAAGCAATATTGAAAAACCGGCACATTCACGCACTTTATGGCAATAATGCATGTGCTACTGATGTTATGGAACAATTAGCACACAAAAATGTCAATTGTATGGCCTTAATGCCAACTCTTGCAAGCTGTGTCAAATTTTATGAAACAATGTTAAAGAAATGCAACCAATAATGGAAATTTGCGCCACAGACAAACTAGACGTACATGGTATAACACTACCCATGTGTGAGCAAGCCACAACAAGATTAAGGGCCTCATTACACGGATGGCGGTAAGGATTTACCGGTACCAGTATAATACTGGTACCGGTAAATCCTTACCGCCTTACTACGAGGTCCCTTTGCGGGTTGGGGGATTTAACGCCTGCTTTTTGCAGGCGTTAAAAACCAACCCGCAAAGGGACGCAGGGAGCTAATTACGATACCGGAATTTGCGGTACCGTAATTAGCGCCTTCCCCATTCCCATTGAGCCCTATGGGCCAAAAATGGGAATGGGGAAGGGCAATGGTGAAAGGGGGAATTACCGCCCCGCCAACCTTGGAATGGGGCGGTAATTCCCCTTTCCGCAAAGGCGGTGCCGGTATTTTACCGGCATGAACCATGGCGCTAATAGCGCCATGGTTCTCCGCCATCCGTGTAATGAGGCCCTAAGTAGCTTAGAAAATTCAATCTCCAACACAGCTGGCTTGGAAAAAATATTAAAATGATCCTTAAATTGTAGAGTGATGCTTAAACATAACCTTGACGTCTAGCAAGGGCTAGTTAATGGGGCACTGGGTTCAGTTGTTGGCTTTCAATCATACCCACGTGACAACAACATTCAGTTTATCAATTTTCCCTTTGACAAACTTTCAGAAGTGAAAAGGATAGGGCGCTCAACTGCTCGATTCCTTCTGTTCAAAGACATGTATGTACGTAGAAAACAATTTTCTCTAACTCTTGCATATGCAGTCTCCATTCATAAATCCCAAGGTCTTACCCTAGACAAAGCATTGATAGATATAGGAAACAGTCTTTAAAGAAGGCATGAGCTACATAGCATTATAACGCTTATTTACACTTGACGGTCTATTTGTAATCAACTTTGATGCAAGTAAAGTGAACGCTGATATTCCTTGCATTTTAGAATACAATAGACTGTATTCACTGTACACCCCCAATCTCAAACAATATCCTGTTCCAGAAAAAAAGTAAAACGTGGTAAAAGAAAACTAATTCAAACTGAAATGCAACACAATCTGACAGCAAATTCTTCAAAAAAAACAAAAGAAGGTAAAGGTTCATCAATTACCAAAAAGCAAAGAAGAACCTATATGGGAAAGGAAACCAGGTACTTCTTCAAAGAAGGAAGAGAAACTCAGAAAAAAGCACTTAGATACGGAACTAGCTGGTCCATTCAAATTTTCAAATGAAACTGGTGTAAGTTGCTATGCAAATGTAGCAATGAATATTCTATTTCAATTGCCACCAATTGTTAACAATATTTACTTACACAGTACAGACCAATTGTGTTTGCAAATGTTAGTCCTTCATAGAAACGCAACAAACAATCCTGACAACACGTACAGTGTTCACGGAATTAGACAAAAATTGGACTACTGTGAAGGAATGGTGAGATTCACTATAAACTCACAATAAGATCCACAAGAATGTCTAATGTACTTACTACAAGTACTAGAAAACAAAAACATACCTATAAATTAAATCTTCCAGATTTCGTACATGTGGAAACATACATGCACTCTCTGTAGCAATGTGATACAGGAAAAAATCCCAAATGATCGATTTGTGTATGTATCCATACCTAATTGTGAATACATTCCATTTCAGCAACTTAATCTACCATGCACGAGCTACAACCAATGCAGATCACTACACTGCATACATTAAAAAGAAATGTGGATGGGTGGAATGTAATGATAGCACCATTACTCTAAAGAAGAGATTGCCAGCTAATCTTACAAATGCGTATTTAATCTTCTTAAAGCCAAAATTTAATGACTAATGTTTACTTCAACATTACCAAAAAATGAAGTGAAAGACTACAAACAGCTAGAATACACCAACAGGTATCTAACTGCCCAAGAGTGTATAACAACAACACAGATAAATGAATACCACAGAACCATAACGACAAATGCACAGTTAGAATACACCAACAGGTATCTAACTGCTGTAAAAAATCGGCAACAAGGCAAGAAACATAACATTAATCAGAAAGTACAAGGAAACACTCAAAGAAAGCAAAGAAATAGTTTGTAGCATAGCAAAGAAAGGGTTTTTTTAATCCGACAAGGATTTTTTTCCCCCAGACCCAAGGATTTGAAAAACAACACAGAAACTGAGCAAAATGCACAGTACACTGGTTTGTAAGCTAAATATGTGGGTAAAAAAAAAGCTAAACTGTCTATTATACAATGTAATAAGTCTTCATAAAATGCAAACACTAACATACATTTTTCTTTTATCACAGAAATTGAAAAGGGCTAGTTCCGCCAAGTACTACAATCATGTAAAACATATGGATTCTGTACAAATTAAACAGTAAGTATAATTACAGTCATTTCATACATATGCATATCTACACGGCTAATCTATGGCAGTAATATGGTGGAGTGGCTGTAGGCTGGGCCTAGCATCTTTGATGTATAACCTACCACCTACACCCTACGGCCAAGCAACTCAGACTATAGGTCCTACCCACAACCATCGCTACATATCAAAACCATGGTGCTTCTAATTTGACTACTTCTAAGTTTAGTTTTGGGTGCATGGTCTGCAGCCATGCAGGCAAGACACTAGAACGTTCACCCAACCAACGCACCACACCACACCCATGTTCACTTATAACCTCACTGATTACGACTTCAGTCTTGGGTGCATGGCCTTTGGCTCCCAAAACGCTATGGCCTCCATACAACCACCTGAATGATGTTTCATAGTATGAGCGTACCTATACCTGTGATATGCTGCAGTAGTTGTGGCCACAGGCTACAGACTTGGGTGTAAGGCCATACATTTTTCAGTGTATGGGTATGCAGTATATAAAATCCATAGTGGCTTACAACTGCAGTGCTTATAAGTTTGTTGTTCGGTGCATGGCCTTTGGCCAAAGACTCTACGTCCTGGCCACAACTACCACACCATATCACACCCATTGTGGCTTGTATGAACACTACATATAAATATGCTGTTGGGTGCATGGCCTTTCGCCATGCACCCATGACTGCAGGGCCTCCCCACAACCACCTGAGTAATGTGCAATAGTACAGGTGTATCTATAGCTGTGGTATGCTGCAGTGGTTGTGGCCAGGGCCTAAAGTCTTAGATGTATGTCCGTACATATTTCAATGTATGGGTGTGAAGTGGCTTATAGCTGCTGTGCTCATAACTTTGTTCTTGGGTGCATGGCTTTCGGCCATGCAGCCAAGTCTCTACAAACTCTCCACAACCATTTGAACCATAAGCAATACTACAGGTGTATCCATTTCTGTAATATGCTGCTGTGGTTGTGGCCAGGGCCTACAGTCTTGGAAGTATGGCCTACGGCCTACGGCCTCCGGCCATGCACCCAACACTCTAGGCCCTGGCCACAACCACCGCAGCATATTACACCCATGGTCGTTTATACATGTGTGGCACACCCATACAATGAAACATTATAACTGTAGCATGCACTCAATTTGTACCCAGGACTCTAGGCCCTGCCCACACCTAGCAGATACATAATCGAACGTATGAGTGTGATGTTTGAATGTGATATCCTGCACTGCTTGTGGGCAGGGTCTACACTCTTCGGTGTATGGCCTACAGCCTGCAGCCATGCACCAAAAACTGTACGTCCTGCCCACAACCACTGCACTGTAAATGTAAAATCCATGTTGGCTTATAACTTTAGAGTTGACAAGTTTGTTCTCGGGCGCATGGCCTTCGGCCATGCACCGAAGACTGCAGATCCTCTCCACAACCACCACCACCTGAGTGATGTGCGGTAGTAGGGGTGTATCGATAGTTGTGGTATGCTTCAGTGGTTCTGGCCAGAGGCTAGACTCCTACCTGTATGTCCATAGATATTACAATGTATGGGTGTGCAGTGGCTTATAAGTCCAGTGCTTATAACTTTGTTCTTGGGTGCATGGCCTTCAGCCATGAACACAAGGACTGTACACACTCCCCACAACCATGTAATCGATAACCAATACTACAGGTGTATCCATGGGTGTGACATGCTGCGGTGGTTGTGGCCAGGGCCTACAGTCTTGGAAGTATGGACTTCGGCCTACGGCCTTCGGCCATGCATCCAAGAATCTAGGCCCTGGCCACAACTACCGGAGCATGTCACACCCATGGCGGCATACTAATCAATAGCACAACCATAGGAAAAAATAATGTAATAACAACATGTACTCAATTTCAATGTTTGCGAACACCACATGTGTCCTTAGAACAGTTTCAAGGTGCCTGTGCGCAGCACGGACTGAAATACTACCCCTATTAAAACCCTCATTTTCTGTACGCACAAACATTCCGAACAAGGCGTGCATACAGAATACATCATTAACACCTACCACCTGAACAAATACAGTTTTCACCCATCACTTACTGTGTGAACCTCCCCAAGCACTATGACACAGCAAAATAGGTTTTGAAATAGCATGTTGCCGCTGGTCGCCGCTGCGCTGTCGGCGTATCCAAGATCTCGGGCGCATCCAAACAATCTGACGCAGAACACGTCTCACTGCAGCCAATCGGCAGAGATGTCGCGTTTCCGCGGTCATGACGTCAGCCCCTTAGCCAATCGGTATCTTGTCCACGGAGCGAACAGGGAAGTGTGACCGTGGAGCGGACATAGATATCACTAATTTTTTGAGACCTACTTTTTGGTCGTTTTAAAGAAAAGCACTGGACGGGTTGGCACCAAATTTACAAAATCACGCTTTTGGGACCAAGCTCCTACTCCTGCCACAAATTTGGTGAAAATCCGTCCAGCAGTTTGGGCTGTAGGCGTGCGCAAACTTTTTCCCCCATTCAGTCTGTGGGAAAAAAAGCCATTTTGGGATCCCCCTATAACTTTTCCCCCCGTAGACAAATCCTCACCAAAAAAAATTCAGGGGAGTCCATATACTTTTTTTGCAAAGTTTGGTGGGGATTCGTTGAGGGGGAGCAGAGTTATAGGCCACCCAAAAAGTACTCTTCCTATGGAAACAGCAACTTAACCATAACTACACAGCCACTACTGTGTATAGCGGTACCACCCAGTGGTACACAGGTCTGTAGCTGACATGCACGTGGGGTGTGCTATAGCCTTGTATATGTTTTTGTTGTATCATAATAATAAAAATTGCTTATACTGATAGGACAGGGCCAGACCCCGCTCCACACCTGGGTGAGGTTGGTCAAATTTCACTATCGCCAGTACACCCAAGACTGTTATGCCGACCCTGTGTCCTAACTTCCTATTTCTGGAAAATTCACAAAATCGACAATCTCCCGAAATCACCTATACTGATAGCACAGGATCAGACCTCACCCTGTGCAGGGCGGGGTTTAGCCTGCACATAGCAGACATCAGTGATGTCATCAATGACATTTGTGATGTCATCTTTGATGTCCTGGGTGTTAGTCTTAGCAGTGCATAGTGGAGGCACGAGTTATGGTTGCTTAGCTTACCATAAATGGCGATTTTTTCGGTTTTAGTTGCAACCATAACGTCCTTTTAACAAAGATTTTTCAGTGAACTTCATGGGTTTTTACCAGTGCATTTCCTACAACTTGCTAATATCAGACTTTGTTTAAAGATTTCTTTATTTTCCAATTAACAACATATATACATACAACATACAAACATACAAATTTCAACTGGCATTTTGGCATTCCGGCGGATTCTGCTATGGGTTCATTATCCTGGAGTATCCAACGGCTTTGCCTTCTCAGCCTGTGGCCACTTCTACGGGCTGCATCGGTATCCACGCGTATATTGTCTATTCTTCAGTCACTTGTGTCTCACTGTCCTGGGCTCTCTGGTATCCCCGTACCTCCTCCGGATCCTCTTCGTCGGTTTCCTCTTCCTCTCGTCCAAATAGATTCTGCACTAGGGAGTTCCATGTCGCTATTTTTCCAGCCGTTTCCCCCTCCCCTCTCTGCACTGCTCTGATCCACTCCGCAGTCTCTGCTAGTGTCCACTTCCGGAGGTCTGACCACCATGCTTCTGTGGTCGGGCCTTCTCTAGATTTCCAGGACATGGCTATTCTTCTCTTGGCTAGTATGCATATCAAGTCTTTCATCTTTGCTAGATGCACTTTGTCCCTGTCTCCTCGTGGGAAGAGGCCCAGCAGGTACCACTCGGGGTGCTCCGCCTGTATCTGAAGGCCGATCTTCGCTATTTTGGTCCTAATGTCTTCCCAGAAAGTTTGTGCCACCGGGCATGTCCAAAACATGTGCACCATGTCTGCCTCATCGGCCAAGTACCGTGGGCACCCGCTGGGATCGCCTCTACTTATCACGTTCATCCTTTTAGGTGTGAGGTACGCCCTATGTGTTACGTACAACTGTGCTTGTTTGAACCTTGCGTTCCTGGGCACTGTCTTTGGGTATCTCAGCACCCTATTCCATTCTTGGTCACTGAGTGGTTTGTGGAGTTCTTCCTGCCAACGTTGTTTTGTATGCAACTCCTGTTCTGTGTGGGGTCTCAGCATTTGGTCGTATAGTCTGGAGGTCGTATGAGTCCCCTCTGAAATGTCGTACCACAAGTCCAATGCACCTGCTGGTTCTTCTTGGTCTTCCCATTCTGGCCATCTATCTTTAATTCTGAGGATTAGTCTGTTATACAGGATGAATTGGCCCTCGTGTATGTCGTATTCTTCCACCATCTCTTGGAAGTCTGCCCATCTCCCTTCTCTTCTCACTTTTCCAATTTGCGCTACACCTTTGGCTTCCCACTGTATTCGGAATGTTGTCAGCAGATTTGTGTCCATGCCTATTAGGCCCGCTAGGGGTATTTGTGCTGAATAGGGGTCCTCCGTCGCCTGTAGTTTCCATGCTCTCTT
Source organism: Ambystoma mexicanum (assembly GCF_040938575.1). Taxonomy (NCBI): domain Eukaryota; kingdom Metazoa; phylum Chordata; class Amphibia; order Caudata; family Ambystomatidae; genus Ambystoma; species Ambystoma mexicanum. Next base: position 246,555,486 of record NC_090926.1, on the reverse strand, counting down.
CCACAACCGCACTGCAAGGTTGAGCATGTACGGCAGAGTCCTGAGCAGGGGTTTGTCCAGCCATAGTATTTCCCTCAGGTAATATGTTTTCAATGCGGACTGGAAGTTATTTTTATCCATTGTTTCGTCTTCCCCTAGCTATTTGACCGCGAATTGTAACTGCCCAGCCAGATAATACCTTTCAAAGTCCGGCAATCGAATGCCTCCTCCCTCATAGTCTCTCTGTAGGGTCCTCATTGCAATCCTACTTCTCCCCCCTGCCCACAGGAAGTTCCTCGCTATTGTGTTTAATTTCGTGAAGAAGGTCCTAGGGATGCTATGTGGGATGTTTGTCAAGAAGTATAACAGGCGTGGGAGTACTACCATTTTCAAGAGGGCCGCCCTGCCTATCATCCCCAGTGGGAGTGGTCTCCAGAAGGTCATGCATTTTCGTGTTTTGTCTAGGGCTGCTTGCGTATTATGTCGGTGAGAGTCTGCAGTATCATGGTGGACCTCTATTCCCAAATATCTGAAGGAGTGTGCTGCCCACGTTAGGCCTACGCCTGGGAGTTCCTCCGGGGGGACCCGCCTTAGGTTCGCCAAGGGAAATATCAGAGACTTCTCCTTATTTATTGCTATACCTGAGAGTCTGGTGTATGCTCCGATTGCTTCCAGGAGGCAGGGCAGGCTAGTGCGGGGGTTTTCTACAAACAATAACATATCGTCCGCGTATAACGAAATTTGGTGGAGCACCCCGTCTACCTCTATCCCTGTGTCTCTGTATTCTGCTCTAAGGAAGACTGCCAATGGTTCCAGGGCCAAGATATATAACATTGGTGACAGTGGGCACCCTTGTTTCGTTCCTCTATAGATCCTCTGGTCCTTCGAGATATATCTCCCTGTCTTTACCCTGGCTCTGAGCTCACTATACAGTAGCCTAATCCATCTAAGGAACACTTCACCAATGCCAAAGTGGGCAAGGACCCTCACCATCCACCCCCAATTCACCGAATCGAATGCTTTGACTGCGTCGAGGGACACTATCGCACATTCTCCTCGTCCCTTGTTTGTTCTGTCTATCACGTGGTGTAGTCTACGGAGATTCTATGATGTGTTCCGTCCAGGAACGTAACCTGGTTGATCAGGATGTATCAATGTGGGGATCACCTGCTTCAGGCGGTTAGCTAAAACCGCAGTTAGTATCTTAACGTCCTGGTTTATGAGGGGGGAAATTGGCCTATATGCCGTGCACCTTGTGGGCGGTTTCCCTGGCTTAAGGATCAGAACAATAATTAATTCTGACATGCTAGTCGGTAATAGTGCACTTTCATATGCATCTTGATATGTCTCCAATAACCTTGGGGTGATAGTGTCTTTAAACTTTTTATAGAACTCTCCTGGGAGTCCATTCGGGCCCGGGGACTTGCCTGTAGGGAGTTCTGCTATTACACTCGCTATCTTTTCCTCTGTGAGTGGGGCATCAAGTATTTGGGCCTGCTCTTCTATTAATTTTGGCAGTCTTATTTCTGCTAGTGCATCGGTTATGTCCTCAGGGTCTACCTCCGGGTTGGGGGCATATAGTTCCTCATAGAACTCCGCAAATAAGCGGTTAAGGTGCTCTTGGCTCCTAACCTCTCCCCCTGTCTCGTCTTCTAGCACTGTAATGGTCTCCCTCTTATTTTCTTGCCTAGTGAGCCAAGCCAGGAGCCTACTGGGTTTGTCCCCTTCCGCATGTAACCTTTGCAGATACTTCCCATAATTCAACCGTCCCAGCTTCTCTCAAAGTTCTATGCACCCCATTCTCAACTCCATCAGTTCCTCTGGCTCCTCCCCCGCTGCCTGCGCCCTATGGTCTTCTGTTTCTATTTGCCTTTCTAGGTCATTAAGTTCTGCTATGGCCACTCCCTTTAGACCTCCCATTTTGCCGATTGCTGCCCCCATTATTACCACCTTGAACACATCCCAGAGGGTGGCGTTACTCTCTACACTCCCTATGTTATGATCGATGTAGTCATCTATTGCTTCCTGTAGATGTTCTTGGAATTCTCCCTCTTCCAGAACTTCTGCCCGGAGTCGCCACGTTGGCATTGGGGCTTTCCCGTGTGAGTGTGCCCATTTTGTCAATATTGGAGCATGGTCTGAAAGCGTTGGGGCTCTAATGCTAATCCCTGTAAATTTGTGTAGTGATTCAGTGCCTGTGATTATGTAGTCTATCTGTGTAAATATTCTGCGGGGTGCGCTATAGTGTGTGTACCCTCTTCTTGCCCCATGTACCTGTCTCCAGATGTCTGCCAGCTTCAGGTGATCTAGGGCCCTCTGCAGTTCCTTGGCGGGTGGTGCCGGCCTCTTAAGTTTGTCGTCCGATCGGTCCAGGAGCGGGTTCAGGGTGCAATTGAAATCCCCAGCCCAGATGAACGTTGTATCTCTGTACTGGGCCAGTTTAGGTGTTAGTTTTTTGAAGAAATCTGCCGTGTTATGATTTGGAGCATTAGTATTGACTAGGCACACTTCCTTATTTTACAGCATGCCATGCACTATCACCGTTCTTCCTTCTTGGTCGATCTCTTTTTTAATGAGTTGGAATGGCACCCGTGGGGCGATCCATATCAATACTCCTCTTGCATAGTTGGAGTATGTGTCGCTATACACCTGCCCTCCCCATTTTTGATCAACCTTGGACTGTTTCTCTCGTGTCAGGTGCATTTCTTGGGGCATTGCTATCTTGACCTTCATTTTGTTCAGCCAGGCGTAGACTCGCAGTCTCTTAACATACGCGTTAAGGCCCCTCACGTTCCATGTTGCTATTGTTAGCTCATCCCGGCTCATAGGTGTTTGTAGTCCTGGCATCGTCATCCCATGGCCCTATTTTTTCACCCAGTTCCCTGCTTCCGTGTTCCCCGCTGATGACCGAGGCCACCCACGTGGGACTCACTTTCTTCTTCTCTTAATGGCCGTATCTCCAGGATCTCTGCTGTAGTCTACTCCAGTCACTATGTGCTGATATTTCCCCATCGTAGTCTTTGACAATTCCTCTATCGCCAATGCCATCTTCCAACCATTCGTGTCTATCGATAACCCAAACTGTAACTAAAAAACGAACGCCCAGCCACCCTCCCCCTGCTCGGGCCTCGCCGCTTCTCTTGCTGTGCTCCTCTAGATGAGGCTGGCTCGCTGCAGCGTGATGCCTTAGAACTGGCATCTGAACTCTCTTTGACACTTCCTGGGGGTGCGTTTTACTTGGCTTATGCGGTTTAGTAGGGCTGGTCGCTCCTTCATATTTACTTTTCTGTTCCTGACTTCTCATTTGTTAATAACTTGGCTTCCTTAATTCTGACTATCTGCGGATCTCTTGCCCAGGCTGGGCTCTGCCTCTGTTAGCGTTTCTCTGCTCTAGTTGTGGGATTCCTTGGGCGTCCATCCACGTATAAGCCTCTTCCGTGGACTCGAAGAAGTGTGTCTTCCCCTTATGTATCACCTTCAATTTAGCCGGAAACAAGAGCATGTATCGTATCTCTGCTTTTCTGAGGCGTTCCTTTGTGGGGCCAAACTGCGCTCTTTATTTTTGAACCGTAATTGTATAGTATGGGTATATGGTAATCTTGGAGGAGTTCCTGATGATCTCCCCTCCCCCCCCTCGGGAACGCCAATATCTTTTCTCTGTCCTTGAAATTCATGATTTTGGCGATCATGGCTCTTGGAGGGGCACCCGGCTGGGGTCTCCGCATCAGTGCTCTGTGTGCCCGTTCCACCGTGAAGCCCTGGGACAGTGTTCCAGCTCCAACCTCCTGTAGGAGCATGTTCTCAATGTAGTTTGTGGGGTCATTTCCTTCCTCTCCTTCCGGATCCCCGATTATGCGGACATTGTTTCTCCTTGCCCTCCCTTCTGCGTCTTCTGCCCTCCTTTCCAGGATCTTAACTCTCTGGAGCACCTCCGTCATTTGGGTCCGCTGTGTTCTGCTGTACCTGCTGCTCCACTGTTTTCACTCTGTCCGCCAGGTTTCTTGCATCCTGGCGAAGGAGGCCTACGTCCACCATGACTGTGTCCAGTTTTTGTTCTAGGGATGCTTTCAGGGCCCCTATACCTGTGTCCATCTTCTTCTCAAGAGACGTCTGTAGGGTGGCGATCGCCTCTAGAATCTGTCCATCCTTTCCTCTGTCTAGTTGGTGTGGGGTGTTCGCCTCCATCAGTGCTGCCTCCGGTGGATTCAGCTGCCTATTGTCTGGTATCTTGGCAAAGTTGTCCATACTAACTTGTTTGGTTTTCCCCTCTGCCTTCTTATTGGGCATTGTCACTGTGCGGGCCTTGGGTGCTGCACTGCTGTCTTGACCGTTGCCTGTGGCTCGTACACCGGATCCGTGTGGGGTCAGGTTCTGTTTGGGTGGGGGCTGCCGGCAGCTGGTTTCTCTTGACTTGCTACGGTCCCTCAGTTCTCCTCCTACCCCTCTTCCCCAGGCTTCCAGATTCGCCACGCGGGGTCACGACTTTATCCCCACCTGGTGTCGTTCTTCTATGGGTTCCGCCCTGCCTGTAGTTCCAGCTACGTGTTCCGTATGGGCTCGTCTCCCCTGTATTGTTAGTGAGGGGTTCGCCCTGCTGTTATTATAATTATTATAGGTTCCACTCTGGGCGGAGTGGGCACCCCCTGCTCCTCCTCACCACTTTCCCCCGGTGGGTTATGGATTCTGACTGTTGGGCTTGGGCGATCCGTGTGTAGTCCCTCTGCCAGTTCTTTATACTCTCCTGAGGGTTCCCTATATTTTCGAGTGCCTCCGCACGCCCTCAGGGTGTCGTGTGGCCTTCCGGCACCCGCCTCACCTTCTTGCCGCTAGAACCCCGGAGCGATCCGGCGGTGGCCGTCACTTCTGTGTGTCCTTCCGTGTCCCTCCGCTCCCTCCTGGGTCCCCACTGGCTCTCGATCTTCCTCCAGATCTCCTCACCGTGCTGTTGGGCCCAGCGGGGGCTGGAAGTGACACTGTCCTTGGCACGGGTCCTCCTTGGATTACGGGGCTTGTTCCGCTCCCTCGGCACGGCCTTCTTGCGACCATTCCGCTTCCCCTGTCGCAGCCGCTCTCCTTTCTCCGGGCGCTCGCTGCTGCTGTTCCGCGGAGCCCTGGAGCCTGCTCCCTTCTTGCTGCACCCTCGCTGGCGTGCGGGGCTTATCCGGCTCTCTCGGTGCCGCCTCTTCCGCAGCCGCTCCGCTTCGCTTGCCCTGTCACGGCCACTCTCTCTTTCTTTCCTGCGCCCCCTTGCTGTCCTCCTTCCTTCTCTGGGCTCGCAGCTCCGTCCGGCAGCCTCTCGTAGTCTCCCGCTCCGGGTCGCTACGCTGTTGGTTGTGTCTTAGCGGGCCGCCATCTTGCCTTCGGTGCTCCGCGTGTTTGCTGCCCTTTTTTGTCTCGTTCCACGGTCCGGTTCTCCTCAGGACATGGATCGGATGGTCGGTGGATCTTCCGACGCCTGCCAGTACACTTTCGGGCTGAGTAAGTCAGTTTTTGATCAGATTATATTCAGGATCATTCAGGAGCTTCCCTTTCGTACTTCTCACCCCATGGCCGCCTAGCCACGCCCCTTGATAATATCATACCTATCCCAATATAACAACATTTGTGTCCAATTTTCAAAGTTTCACCTTAAAACTTTGCCATTTCCCACCTTCTAGCATCATTTATAACACTTCTATGCAATGTTTGTAACTTTTTCAACAGTTTTAACCTCCACAAACGTCTGTCGTCGTTGCAGACTTTACGGACAGTTCCACATGACCACGCACTTGCGGCATGATGGCGTATTCGCGAACGCATCTGCACTTCATGATCGGGTCTGTGCTTCGCGGACAGTTCACAATTGCATTTGCTGCTGATCTAGGAACTTTCAAGATCAAAATGTACAGTTGCACAGCTCCTACACCTATTCTTACTCATTATCCATTAACAATCTAGTACGCAGCACACACTTGGAAGAATATTAGCAAAACTGCTATTTATCTTACAAATGGCATCAGCTATTGCCATCCCTTTTCCCCAATAGTCACCACCACCAGCTGGAGGGCCTACACAACAAGAAAAGTGCAGTACTTCCAAAGACAATGAAGAGGACCAAGAAGATGAGGTAGAGGAAGTACCTACCTCTACCACCCAGATAGAATCATGTGTGCGGCAGTTCTTTACCACTGTTGGGAATGTAAAAAAGGCTAAAGCTACCAAAGTGAAATGCACTGTGGACAGTACTCCTACAGGACCATCTCCAAGTGCCACCACACCAAAGACAACCACTGCAATGCTCTCAGAAAGGTTGTTAATTTCTTAGCAAGTTGTAGGCTGTCTTGCTCCACCTCATCTTCCTCAATCAAAACTGTATCTACACAGCCTACTTCTGTTTTGAAGTTTTACGTTTTGTTTATTTGTAAAGCGCACCAGGCCCATGGGCAACCGGGCGCATAATCTTAAGTACAGATTACAACAAAATATATACAAAGGGCCAGATTTGCTGGTAATACATAAATACAGAATACAAGTAGTGAACCATACAATGAGGCCTATATACACAGATAAGGTATGTTACAGATACAGATAAGATATGTTACAGATAGGGACCGGCTAGTGGGAACCTTAAGCTTTCTGGGTGAACAGCCAAGCTTTGGCGTTGTTCTTGAACATTAGGAAAGAAGGCTCAGTTCTTATGTGGGTTGGCAAGGTATTCCACAGTTTGGAAGCTAGGACAGGGAAAGTCACGCCACCCGCTTTTTGGAGTTTGAATCTGGGCAGGGTTAAGCTATGAACTTGGGCTGATCTAGTGGGGCGGGAGGAGGAGTGAAGTGCAAGACGCGATGTGAGGTAGGGTGGGGCATCGTTGTTCAGGCATTTGTGGGTCTAGGCTAGCGTTTTCAGGGCAATTCTTTGTTTACCGGAAGCCAGCGTAGGTCAGATCTAAATGTAGAGATGTGGGACCGTCTAGGGATATTGAGAGCTGCCCTTATGGCATTATTTTAAATAGTTTGGAGTTTATTGAGATTAGTCTGGCTAGTCCCTAGGTAGAGAGCGCTACAGTAATCTATTTTGGACATCATGAGTGTTCTGGCCAATGTGGTGTAGTTGTGAGTGTTTAGAAATGGTCTGCAGGCAGTGATGAGTTTACATGTGTAAGCGGAGACCGACCTGACAGCATTTGTTTGTCTGTTCAGAGAGAGGGTAGAGTCCAGATGAACGCCTAAAGTTTTGGTGTCTTGGGAGACCTTAATGACGTTGTTGCCAATCGTGAAGACTTATAGGCTTGGTTAAGTTTGTTAAGATGATAAGTGGATCCTAGTAGTAAGAGTTCCATCTTATTGTTGTTGAGGCAAAGCTCATGTTGAGCCATCCATGCTTGAATGACCAGGTAGACATCGTTCAGGGCTTTGCTGTCAGCTGTATAATCACCAGTAATGGGAATGGGTATCTGGGTGTCGTCCGCGACACCCAGATACTCTGGGTGGGACACAAAATCCAACCAGCTACCTTGCAGGTAATAAAAGAGACTGTTGATCCATATCTTTCGAAGACAACAGACCTCTGTATGTTCTGCAACAAACCACTCCGCAGGGGGGAGAAGTTTCGAAGTGCTTTTGAAGCTGTAATCAAGGAGCATGAGACACACTGCCCCCTACCTTAGATGTATCACACATGCAACATCTTCCCCTGTCCACCTACCCCTCCATATTAGTGCTTGGTGCCTCTTCCCTCATTTACCTCCCTGCCTTATGTTCTAAACTCTCCTGCAAAAAAACAAAAGATTTAAAAAACAACTAAAAAAAAATGTTCCTTTAGGAACCACCTTTCATAGTTAAAAAATAGAACTAAAGAAAAAACGCATAGACTCCATCTACTTTTCATTTCTATGTAAAGTACATAACTCAATAAGATTTCCATCATTTCCGTTAGCATTTTGTGTTATGCTAATGGAAATAATGTGACGTTCATCCCCCATTCCAGGTGCTGGAACGGGGGATAATGGGCCGGCAGCCCAAGTTATTTGCCCTGCAATGGGGGATGAAGGCCATTAGCACCCTGGGTAGCCAAAGTATACTAAAAATGTAGATCAATTACTGTGAAATGGGTGCAAGGTGGAGTTATGTTACACAATATTGTGGCGTGATTGGGCAGTACCAGAAATTTAGCCTCAACAATCTTATTCAAAGTGTGTAAATCTTGTATGAATCTACACAACCCTTCCTTTGATTTTGGCACTGGGTAGACAGCAGTATTGCAAGGGGACTCAGATGTCATGATAACTCCCTGATTCATGAGGGCTTCTATTGTTTCATATATGCCCTTGTCTGCCTCCTTGGGCGTTGGGTACTGCCTCACTCTGGGTGACAAGCCCCGACATCATAAGTGCTGGTTGTCATATTGTGCTAGGCATGTTTGCCAAATCTTCCTCCATAACCAATGGTACTTGCTTAGCTAGCATTATCCTTTGTGGCACTTCCCTGTACTCTATTTTTAACTGGTAAGTTATGGAAATCTCAAATATCACCTCATTGTTAGAGTCACTGTCTTCAAACAATTCATCAACTGTCACGTCAGTCAACCTGTGTGTAACATCAAGGACTATCACTGTATGCCATTCACACCCTGCTCATCAGTTCCATGTTAAATCCCCCGTCCCCTCTCACTACAGCCACTTCCAATTTAATTGTGATAATTTTTCCTTCTGCTACATCTGCAGGTACCTCGGCTCTAAACAAAACTTCTGCTGGTTGCCTCAATAACTGTCCTCTAGTGTAGGGAAGCTGTCCCAACATTACTTGTACTCCATAAAGGAATATTTCAGGATCTGCTGGCACTCCCCTTTGCACTTTCCACCCATAAAATGCTCATATGTATTCTCTTGCTGTCTGGAAGTGTATGGCTGGTGTTGAACATATTATCCCATCCTCCGTAAATGATATTGTCATGTTTAACTTGCTCATCGCATCTCTTCCCAATATGTTAATAGGTGTCTTTCGGGAATATAAAAACGTGATAACTACCTTCTGGTTTCCTACAGTCACAGGAAAGCTTCTAGTGAATGGAACTGTACTTATCACCCCGGAGAATCCTTGTGTGTCCATAGATATTCTTGACATTGGAAATCTCCCCTCACACTGGTGTCAACTAAGAAAGAAAGAGTCCTGTCCCCTAAAGTATCTCCCACTCTTGGTTCCTGCTCAGGATCTGTAGTTACTGATTTTAACAGGGCACACCAAGTGTACCTTTGTGGGTACATGTTCAGTCCTGTTCCTGTGAAAGGATTCTCACCAACCTCCGTCACTCCTCCTATTCGGGGGGGGTCTGTGCCTGCAATAAAATGTTTCCATCACACTGTGTCACTGCATGCTGTGGTTATACTATGCTATGTGGTTGCTGTGGCATCTGTTTCTGCTGTGTCTGTGGTGGCACTATCTGTGTTTGTGTCTGTGGCATTTGTGGTTGCTCTATTGGTTGCATCTGCTTTGCTTGTGTTTGGTCTTGTGGATATTGTGTGTAATCATAATATGCATAGTTTTGCTGTGATGCACAATATGGCAGTACGTATGCCACCCCCCTCTTGACCCATACAGCATCCCCCCTGGCTGCATTGCCCTTCAACTTCTGCACACTCATGAAATGTGTCCTACTTTCCCACATGTCTAACATACTGCTGCGGGGCCTGGGGGCCCACTGAAGTGTCGCTGTCCCCAGCAAACCCTCCTGTGGTGCTCCAAACCCAAATCATCTCCCTCTCAGGCCAAACTATCTTTCTCCCCTGGGATAAAAGTTGCTCTCCCCTATTCCTGCAAAATGGCCACCTTTGCCTTGCTGTGACATGGCAGCTCCCTGGCCATTGTTCCCTTCTCCTGTATTTGTTGAATACCGCTCCTTCAACCACCATTTTAGATACTATTTTCTGTACCAATTGTGCCTCTTCTTTCTTCCTCTCTTCAATTTTCTTTTAGTCTTTCGGCTGCTTTAATCTACAATGGTGAACAATAGGCAAATGCATCTCTGGCCACGGTCTCATTTCAATCCCCACAATCTTTTTCAGCTGATTATGTACTTCTTCGGGGAGGCCCTGACATAAAATATGATTGAACACAGGTATATTTTTGTCCCAATGATCTTTGGTTTCTAAACACCACTGTTCTTAATGTCCTGAATATATGCAGTGGGGTACTCACTAGGTCCCATCTTTCTAGTCATTATGGTGCTCATGCCTGACTGGTCTGGAAATAGCATCCTCAATGCTTTCCATATATTTGCTCTGCACTTATTGAATGGTGACACATCATATTTAGTGGTGTTTTGTTCTGACACTGCAGAATAGCCTGCTTGCTTCCACACGTCCTCTGCCTGCTCACCTAACATGGACGCAAATAAGGTTTTCATGTCACCTTTAGCTAATGCAATTCCAGCTGTTTCTCTCCCCAGCTGGTAGATCCATTTGCCTGCCCCTGCAGTAAGTTATGGCAATTTATCTATTACGTTATTTGTATATGTTTGGTGCCATGGCATATAATGTGACAGCCCTGATCCCTTATGGAGTTGCATGAAATTGTGATATCCCTTTCTTGCACGAGGGCGAAGCTGTGCAAGTTCTCCTTCTCAATGTCTCAGCTACATGACTTTGCTGGTGTGCTGACAAGTCTCATAATAAATATGGTGATCTATGGTCTTCATTCTTTTATATAGTTGTCACAGCTCACCAGCTTCACATCGAGGTCTCTCTTACCTTTATTATCACTTTTTCCACCTAGCAAGGATATTTCACTTTTCCACCATATGTTGTGCTGCTTCGTGACTTACTTAACCTTTCACCATTACATATGATTTATATTTTATCTCTGGGGGGTTAAAGATTATTACCTTGATGATTATATGTTTTTCAACTAACACTGATAATTTCTTTTTTCTACCATATGTTGTGCTGCTTCATAACTCTTTCAACCCTTACCATTACATACTGTTTCTATGTTATCTCTAGTGGGTAGATTTGTGACTTAGGATTCCAACCACCCTCTAGTTTATCCCTCACCCAGGGCTTTTGGATAATGAGAGTGGTTCTTAGGTAATTAAGAACATACCTTTCACTATAATAATAGTTGTTTTTCATACACACAGCACTAATCTTTGAATTTGTTCCTTTACTCACAATCAGTCAAGTCTCATTAGGACTTCTAAATATTAAGTTTCACCATGTAAGCTAACTGACCAGTAACAATAGGTGACGCCACCTATTTCCACTCTATGCTACTAAATAACATATCTAACAATGAACATATTCTAATCTTGTTTTATCCCCTTTTCTTTCCATTTCTCCTCTTTGGACTACTACCTCTTCCCCATCCTTTCTTGATTTGTTTTTATGTGTTAATTGACAACATTCATTTATCATTTAATGACAGCACAAATGTGTTGTTTGCCTTGACAAATTCGTGGCCATTTAGTTGGCATTTTTCTTGGATATTTTCCTTTCTGTTAATTTTGGCATTTTATAGGATAAATGAAGATCCAAACATCGGATCCTTCCGTCGCCTGCACACTCTCTAATACTGTCCAAAAGATCTCAATGTAAAGTTTAGTACCAACTTGCATCCAATTTCATCCTCATGAGTAGTACATCAAGAACACCTCTATTTAATTTTCATAAGAAAAAGATGAATTTTAATCACAATCAATTTTATAAAAAGACAAAGTCTGCATTTCTGGCTGACGCTTTATGAGGTTAAACACCCCTTCCTGTTGAGCCTTGCGGACTGCAGGAAAAATCCTTCAGAAGGACATATCAAAGCTACTATACATTCAATAGAGGCTTTCATAGTAAGAAAATGATAACATTTTGTACATGATATCATATATTGTCAAAACCTCTACACATTGAACCAGATAGGTGAGACACTATTAATTTACTCAAATAATATTCAATTAGAAAATATTCAATTGTCAATCTGCTAGGGTTACTACGAGCGGGTCCCTTTGCGTGGAATTTTACCTTTAAACACCCCGTTCACTAAATAGAGTCAAGGAAGAAAATGTTGCTCACCAACACTTCCTTTGTTCGAAACATAACGTTAGTAGAGCGAGTAATGCCGCCGAACAATACCTAAAGGTAAGAAGGTACCAAAGTGTTTCTGTTGAGTTTCAAAACCACTCACCCTTCAGCCTAACCAATCTATAGGGTTAGTAAAGTGACTGACCTTCCTCAGGCTGAGTTTGGCATGTCCAAGTTTGATGACCAGGATGGGTTGCATCTACCACATACTCGACTAGTGGGAGGCCACCACCTAAAGGCAAATAAAGTATGCCTTATATGTAGTGATATACTCTGTAATATTATGCTAATAATCCTCAATCGCTGTCTATTTTGGTTTAATTAAGTATATGGCAAGATCATGAATTCATCGAAAATACAACATTATGCTACGATGCAACAACATTGGCGGTGACGACGTTTAAACACTATACCAACACTAACCTCTAGGGAATGTTTCACTGATTTTCCATCAATCTATGCAGTGTTAGCAATGACTTCCAAAACATCTATTCAATTGCTGTTGAGATAAAATTCCAGACAGATGTGAATCATCGCGGGATGCAGAGAAGTCATTATGGGTAACCTGGTTTCGGCAGGTGCTGTAACAAATATCAGCATACGCTGTAACAATAATCTGGTCTAGCTATATACAGCGGTCAACACTTGCGTGTTGTGTAGAGGAGTCAATATTTCCATGATCGGCTAACTCACCCCTATTGAGGTAGTACGCTGCGACACTACGTAGTGAGGTTACTGGCATCTGTAACCACGGCAACAGCAGTGGCTGAATGCTTGTGTCGCCCGACATTTCGCCATGGTTTGTGGACTCTAGCATGTATATTCATCGAAGCGGGACTAACTATAGTGCCCTCTATCGCCCGGCCACCATCTTGGAGTAGTGTTAGGTACATAAATATAAGGCTGATAGTTACTAATACTTGTGTCATTACATACCCTATTTCCAAATTGTGTGTCACTCTGGGTACTGTATCAAGATACTCGAATGTGGCTACAACAGGTCTATATCTAAGTAGCTCATGTGCATTTAGTCAATGAACCTTCCCATTTTCTCAGTGTGGAGCCCTATTGTGTAATGGTCTACTATTCCACTGTGGTCACAATGTTTCAGTTTGATCGCTCATCATAACATAATTCACATTAACAACACCAAGCCCTAACCTGAGTACATTGCCCAATCCAGCTCTGCCCACATAACTCAAACATGTCAATTAAGGGGCCCTGTAGGTCCTAATGGTACAAATCCCTATCCAGAATAAGTCATATACTTAACGCTCTATCATCTTGGACTTCACACTATATCCTCTTGGACAGGAGGTTAAGCTATTTTGCATGGATAAAGCAATTAGTCATTGATATATCAACGATGTGTCAGACAGTTGAATACCATTCACAGATTTACTTAATGATGACAAGTACGAAATATGGTTACAAATATCTACCATAATAGATGGAAGGGTGCGAGATGTCTGAATCCAATTAACAACGCTGTACAGAAATGGCAAATGTTATACAAGCCAGCAATTCCCAGAGATACATAATGGTGACAATTATGTAGTATGATAACAAATGTATTTTTTGGCAGTTTGTCAGTTACAATTATTGGTTTCTTTGAACATTTTCTTCTTGTTTTCTTTGGCAGATTGCATCTCAACCTATGTAGAATAGAACTTTAGGAAGTTGCTTTCTAACAATTTCACCCAAAAAGTCTTTGGGGCTCATTACGGGTCCAGCGGTACCTGTGCCGGTGATTCCGGCGGGTTGCTGCCAGACCTGTAAATATTTACCAGTGCCTGACTTCCTGGTGCCACCGGGGGATTACAACCCCTGCAGCCTCGTAAGTCCCCATTCCCATAGAGTCCTAAAGGACTCACCGTTGCTAACTGTGCCAGTGCATCCATGACGGTCTGCCTATCGTGGCCGCTGTGCCCGGCAGAGTCAGACCTGTCAGGCATGGTGGCTCCGGCAGGCAGACCTGTAGTATGCCTGTCTGGAAACAATGGTGCCGGTAAGCTTACTGGCACAATTGTTTCTGGACCGGCAGGCTCAGAATGAGCCCCATTGAGTGTTAAGTAAGTGATATGATTGGTGTCAGGTTATGAAGCCAATAAGTCCGCTTAACTTTGATTGAGTATAAATAATAATTGAGTATGGAGCACCTACCCAATGGTGATTTATCTTACAACTTCATTTATTGGGAGTAGATGTGAGGGGTGGATATATGCTCAAATTTGTCCCCCAACTAATCTGCTATCTCCCCTACTGCTGGTTCTGTGGTATCCATTGGTGGGTCTTTCACCACAATTATCTACCCAGTCTGTCTCCCTGTCACTTTCTCCACTACCATCATCCTCAATTATAGGATCAAAGCTCACTCTTTTAAGAAACTCTCTTGTATATGTTCCACTCATTATTTCTGGCACCTCATCCCTACCCCATTCTCTGGCGTTTCTGTCCTAGTTCCTTCTCCCAGTATTTCTGGCATTATATTTCTGTTCACACTTTCACTCGCTTCTTTCCTGCTCTGTTCATTGTTTTCATTTTCTCTTGTCATTCTCATTTAATCTTGTAACATACTCATCCCTTTCTCTTACCTCCCTTTGCCTTCTTTGCTTTTCCTATTTTTCTATCTGTGATTTCTCTGTCTTTTCTCTCCATTCTCTCTCTTACTCTCTACTTGTATTTTGCTCTATGGCCTCAGATGTCTCTCTTCTAAACTCCTCTCTTGCTGCTTTCTTCCTTTCTTCTCACTCCACTACCTTCACATAATTACTTTTTGTGTCCTTCCCATCTAGTGTAAATATAATCTTTCCTCCTACCCACTGCTCGCATTCAATCATTTTCTGTCCACTATCTCCACTACCCGTCAGTACGTTTCTCATAGTTGATTTCTCCCCACCACCTGTCAACATGCATCTTATTCTCTGGAGCTCCTTCTTAGCTTCTCTTAGTTGTTTTTCTAAGCTACATAGTGCGCTATTCTTCTCATCTCTCAGCTGCACCTCTAAGCTATGTTGTGCTTTACACTCCATCAGCACTAATGGCACCTTCCATTTTAGCACTGTTACCCTCCTTGTTCTCTCATCACTGTCATAATCGGGGGAATCATATCTAGGATTTCTATGTCCGGCTTGCTTTAAATCGGTATATTCCTGGGAGAAACGGGGTCAAGACGCTCTCTTCTGGAGGAGGTGGGGCTGTGGGCTGTGTGCAAATGCTTTCCTCGGGTGGTGGAGGCGGGGCTGTGGGACGAGGAAGAATGTATTCGTCAGAGGGAGGAGACATAGGCACCGAGGGACTGTGTGTGCCCTTCCTCATGGACATTAAGCATCCATTGATTCTTTGGAATTTCCACAGTTCAAGTATGCCCAACATGTTTTTGAGCGTGCCCTTGTGTATGACATGTAAGTATGTACACATATTCTGGAATACATCCTTCTAGTGAGTGCCCTCTTGCGGCCATGGCATATACATTTTACCAGCAGTATCTCTCACCCACTCTGTATGATATTTGGTGATTTCTGCGCTATATCTAGGGAACGCATAAGTTTATTATATGAGTATCAGACATAGTGACACTATGGGCAATGTGCGGTTTAGCACCTCACATATAAACAATGCGAATAATATTCAGCTTGCCAATAAACAGACAACATTTATCTTCACAATCCTCTCACACTTTCCCTTTACACCCATTCCTCTTTTTCAAATCCCCATCACAGTTCATCCAATCGTGGTCATTGTCTGAGCCCACGCCTCAATGTTCCAATCCTGCTTCTATGTCACAACAACAATAATGGCTCAACATTTGAATATTTATACTTACCCAATCAACCTCTATCCAACATTATTACCTGCTACTCTAACAATACATGAAGAAAAACACCTCTTCAGGACCTGTCTCACACCACAACACAATTTCGGCAATCAACAATTTAAACAGGTTAAATAAAATATAGCTCTCTTCCCTATTCCTGAGGTATTCTTATCTCCCTCTTCTCTACACCCACAAAGGAGGTTGGGCACTTAGGGCCCTTGCAGCATAGCCTCTTACAGGCCTTGCTGGAAGTTTTCTCTTATTTTTGTTTTCACTCCTATATTTCATACATGAACAAATTACCCCCCCTCCCCCCCCCAATATTACCAAGTACATATTACATACTCACATCCGCTGACCCATGAGGGATCTTGGCATCGGGGTTCCCCTCAATCTGCCTGCTCCTCCTCTGAGTCCAGCGACAGCCCACGACTGGGGCAGGACTTCACTCCAAAGTGGCCTTCTACTGACCTCCTGTTCAGTTGTGCACAAACTCCACTCTCCAGACCAGTCCTCAAAAACCCTAAAGAACCATCCTCTCTGCTACACCAGGGTACAACAGTGACACAGCCCTTGATCTGTTATTTGGCAATAAAAGAGTCATCACAGAGGTGACAGAGTCTGACGAATGCAAGGTAAACCCATCGTTTATTCCCAATACACAACATGCTGGGGAAAACGGATTTAACAAGCAAGCTCTCACTCAAGTTCTCCAGGTTTTACATAGATGACAACAGTTTATGAAGTGCTGATTTGTCACAGCTGATGTCAGGATGACAAACAAGTTACAAAATCTATTTTAAACATTCATTGGTTTGCAATACTAAACTACATATATTGGAGGGCCCCTATCTAATAGTTGCACTCTGGGGGCCACCCAGTTCAGATATCACGTGTGCTACATAACCATGTATAAGCTTCATTGGTTGGTAGTAATATGGGGTAAGTATGGGCCATCATTGGGTGGCAAGCAGTATGGCAAACCGTGGGCATTGACAAGGTGTGATAAAATATGGAGTTTCAAAATGAGGGCAGCAAGATCCATGTACCAATGTTTTTACCAATTAAACAACAGCTCCCATTATCCCAGTCCCATGTCTGAGAAGATCCAAGGCTGTCCTTGGAAGGAAAAAGATGAAATTAAAAAGTAGGAAAGGAAGAGAGGCAGAAGGAGGGAGGATACTGGTTCCAAGAAAAAGGGTTTAAAATTGCTATGCCACCACTTTTGCCAATGGATGGGGGTATGAAAGAAATTAGAGAAAGGAGAAGCGTAAGTGGTAGTATTCGATCCAGGTTTCAGTAAGGCAGAAAAATTGAAGATTGAGCTGTTGAAAAAGGCCAAGAGTGGAGTGTGATTTGTTGCAGATAAAGAGAGGAACAGAAGAGACTTTGTAAATAGCTGGTAATAAAACGGGTGCAGCTTGATGAGGTCACATTAGACCATATATATAAGGAAGGGAGGTTCGCGGTCCAGGTGGTCCGAGGGAAGAACAGGAAAGTTTGATTGCTCTCATAAAAGCCACCCTATGAAAGGACGCCTGGAATCCCAAGAAGGACTGTTTGTAAGGAGGGTGGGGAGGGCTCAGGTAACAACTGAGAAATAGTTGATCAATCTAGCTGTGCCATGAAACCCAGGGTGAACGTTCCCAGTGTGTTTGGCCGTGAGTCTCTCCTGATGCTGAAAGATGTGGACCAGGCAATGAAGAGCACCCAGTGTCATTAGATTGTTGAGGAACTCAAAGCACAATGTAATAGTGATTAGTTTTTGCCATTCCCAGGTGAGGACTGTCTCTTAAAGAGACTTTTGTCCTTTTATAGAGTGCATTGATCCCCATTCCAGATGAAATTGCACCAATCCGTGGATGCTGGCCTCTTCCGTTGGTTGATTTCTTGACCCAGTGAGTACTGAAAATGTGCAGAAAACAAGCACCCTGGACAAGACAGAACTGGCACCATCACCGGCAGTGGAATGGATCAATTCAAGGTGAGCAAGTCACCAGGGGATAATGGTAACTGGAATTGTACTGTGACTGGGTTACAGATACTTTGTACCTGATCTCTAGTCCTCATGGAGCTTATGCAGATCCCCAATAAACATGCTCATTTACGGTTCCAAGGTACAGTGCCCAGTGAGAAAACACACAAAAATGCAGATTGGTGTATGAGCACAAATCGCTCAAAATGCTGACAGCCGAGTTTTATCAGGAGCACGTGGCCATTCTGGCACCCAAACTACTGGAGGTTTGGAACGAGTCACTCCGGCTGGGTTCCCTTCCCCCGTCATTACGTGAGGCTGTCATCACTGTCCTGCTTAAGCCTGGTAAACCTGCTAACGAATGCGGATCATATAGGCCCCTCTCCCTAATGAACCTGGACACCAAAATCTTTGCCAGGGTGATTGCTAGTCGCTTCCTCCCGGTCATGTCGTACATGGTCCATGACGATCAGTCAGGGTTCGTCCCTGGGAGATCAACATCCCATAACATAAGAAGACTGTTTAATGTAATGGCACGCATTGACCAGGGAGTGAGTGCGGTTGCGGTCACACTGGATGCGCAGAAGGCGTTTGACATGGTGTCGTGGAAATATACTTGGTTGGTTTTGGAGAATATGGGCATAGGACCCAAAATGATAGCATACATCCAGCTACTATACACTTCACCGGTGGCCAGAGTTCGAGTTAACTCCCAGACATCCGGTCTGTTCCCCCTCTTCAGAGGTACTCGACAGGGTTGCCCATTCTCCCCGATTCTGTTTGCCTTGGCCATAGAGCCGATGGCCGATTATGTCAGGGAAAGACATGCGCGCAAAGGGGTGCGGCTGAAAGACCCCCCTGAAATTATCTCGCTTTATGCGGATGATGTATTGCTCTTTGTAAGAGACCCAACGGCCCACCTAGACCCAATTCTGCGTGACATCACCCGCATCGGTACGTACTCTGGGTTTACTATAAATTATACTAAGTCTGAGATCCTCCCCCTCACCAGCTCCACGACACAGCCCACCACCGAATACCCGCTCCGCTGGTCCCCGGATGGAATCAAGTACTTGGGGGTTCAGGTGTCCCTCTCCAAGGACTCACTCCTGGCAGACAATTACCGGACTGTTGCTGAGCAGGCCGAGACCAAGGTTGCACGCTGGCGTGCTCTTCCACTGTCATTGGCCGGAAGACTCTCGCTGGTGAAAATGATACTGCTCCCCAAGCTGCTTTATGTAT
Organism: Ambystoma mexicanum; assembly: GCF_040938575.1. NCBI lineage: Eukaryota > Metazoa > Chordata > Amphibia > Caudata > Ambystomatidae > Ambystoma > Ambystoma mexicanum. The sequence continues at coordinate 246,536,430 of NC_090926.1, read as the reverse complement.
TTAGTAACGTCCCCGTCTGGCCAGGAAGAAAGTACTTCCTGAACCTGCACAAACTGCTCGCTCAATTCCTATGGCACTCGGGTGCTGTGCGTAAAAAGTGGTCGGCTATGTCATTACCCTATGACAAAGGGGGATTTACAGCTCCGGACCTGTTGCGATATTGGACTGCCTCGCAGGCGCAGTACGCATCCCACTGGTATCCGGGGCCTCCACCCCGTCCCCACGTCAAACTAGAGGTCCTGGCGGCAGCGGGCACCGATGTAATGTCCCTGATTCTAGACCGGCGGTATGTGCCAGACTCGCCCATTGACCCGGTCCGGACTACGGTGCAGGCTTGGGGCCAGATATTTGAAACCTGCGACGAGCAACATCCCTATTACAAATGGCTCCCCGTCTGGAACTTCCCCGGGTTGGAACCCACACACGATACCACCCTGGCGCGACACTGGGAGGCCCTGGGCTACCGTGCCCTCACTGACTTCTATCCGGAGGGACAGTTCATAACACCGCAAACGTGGAGGCCGGGACACTCGGGCTCGGTTCTGGAGCTTCTGCAGTTCTACAGACTTCGTGCCGCCTTTCGAAATGCCTGGCCTGTCTTCCCCATTGAGCCCCAGGACTCTCCTGGAATTGCTTACATTGCTAACTCGGGTGGTGCTCACGGGGTAGTCTCTTCACTGTACAAGCTCCTCCTGTCCGCCGCTTCTCCCCCTCCATCCAGGGCTCGTACTGATTGGGCCTCCGAGCTAGACCTGGATCTCACAGATCAGCAGTGGGAGAAGATGTGTTCTCTCACTAGCAAGGTGTCCCTAAACTTCCGTTACCGCACCATACAATATAAATTACTCAACCGGTTATATTACACTCCAGGTAGAATCTCGAGGTTTGCCCGCTCTGATCCTAGACTGTGCCCCCGCTGCGGTGCGGAGGGTGCCGACCACCTGCATATGTTCTGGGACTGCCCGGAGCTGGTGACATTTTGGAGTAAAATCATAGAGACACTGTCCGCAATCACTGATACTGTTGTTGACCCAGATCCAATGGGGGTTCTGTTTGGGGTGTGGCGGACTGGGGGGGCTGGAGACACTGTTAGGTTCCTAAATGTGAGCTGTGTCATAGCCAAGAAATGTGTTTTACAAAACTGGAAAAACCCTTCTCCCCCTACATTCCAAAAGTGGTTAAATTTGCTTACGTGGTCCCGAAACTGCGAGGAGGAGTTTCTGTGTATGCTCCCAGTACGTTCTCGACCTCGTAACATATGGTCGGCCTTCAACAGTTACTTGCTCAATTCAAATGACACTTCTTCAACGGATGAATCCTCCTAGTCCCTCAGTCAGAGACTCCGTGTTTCGGCCACCTGTGATATGCTCCTCCCTTTTTTTACTGTCGCCGCATCTTTGCTAATGTGTTCTGTATGTGTATGTACAAGCCACAACTTTATTCATATGCCTCTGATGTGTCTGCCTCTGCCAGCAAAAATAAAAGTCTAAAAAAAAAAAAAAAATGTACCGTGACTGGTTTTTGTGCCTAAATTGAAAACTCTATTCAGGAGATCTGCTAAATCTAGTGCACCAGGCCTCAATATGAGTTTGGAGGTGCAATAAAAAAGTGAAAAAAGAATTACCACCATTTTTTACTGCACCACCAAATTCCAAATTTGTAAGTAAAGTGGAGGATTCACATGCAGCAAAATGATGGAAGTGAATCCTCCATTTGACCTCCAAAACTTGGCAGATTACCATGATATTACCACTTGTAGTAAATCCACCAAAAATCCCCATGGAGTCCTGTGGACTCAAAAAATGGGAATGTATACCACCATAACACCACTTGTAAACTTGTGGTAAACCCATGGTACTTAGTAGGGGTAACGGTAAATGAGTTTGATTGTAAATCAGCAATTTACCACCATTTTACCGTCAAACTCATAATGATGCCCCTGCAGTTGCAGAATCATTTGGCCTCATTACGAGTCTGGTGGTGTGGTTAATAAAATGTGCGTGACAGCCATAGGGGATCATCACAGTTTTCCCAGTGTGGTAAAGATGCAGGTAAAAGTGCCATAAAATCCAGTACCGTCACTTTTACTGCACCAGGAAAACACAGGTTTGCCAGTGGGGGACACTGATTTACCTCCAGCTCAGAGCTGGAGGTAAATCAGGCCCCCACCGGCAAAACTGCAGGAATTACCGGAACCAGTAATGCAAGTGCAAGTAATTCTGGCAATCCCCTCCATGGAGTCTCATGGGACTCCATGGAATGGAGAATGACCACCATTTCCGCCGCCTATAATATCCTGGTAATAACGGGATGTCAGTCGGCGGAAACAGTAGGCCAGTTTCCCGGTATCCCGTTGGTAATACAGACGAGATAACGGGAAACTTATAATGACCTCCATAGTACGAGTCTCAAGGTGATCTGGGGGAAACATCCAGTACAACGCTAGAGGTTTTTCGTCCACATTACTGCCAAAAGTGGAGGATTTACCATGCTTGGGATAACCCCAGTGGTGTGCAATGGGACTCCAAAATGGGGAATAACCCCACCCCAGAATCTGCAGGATTTACCTTTAGTTCCAAAGCTCATGCGATTGGCGGATTTACCATTTGTAATTGTGAGGGGTTAGAAATGTGAGGCGAACAACTTTGTGGAGGTTTTTCATAAGATGCCATTTTATTAACTTAAAAGTGTTGATAAATGCCTCACTGTCCCTAACCTAAAGATAATTTTCCTGCCTATCAAATGAACTAAAATGAACACTCTAACAAAAGGAATCTAATCCTTACACTTATACATACAATAAACATATGAAAGAAATATAAGGCAATTCCAAATAGAACAAAATCACAGTTACGTCAAACATATACCTAATGTTTCTCCTTGTGACCTGGGTAATGTTCCCTTACCCAGATTCAAACAGAAATGTGTAGCAACAGTTCAAAATTGGAAAGTTACCGTTTTAGATAAATGTTCTGGTAGTAAGATTCTTCTTTCAAGCGTCTCAATGGGATTTTCCAAACAGTTCCAAAAGGAAATCACAAATCTTGGTTTCTCCACTTGACTTGTAACAACGCGTTCAACACAACATCTTCTTAGGAACCAAAATCACTATCATAGTTCCTTAATAGCAACAGAAATAGTTTGTCAGGATGATTTCATAATGTTTCACAAAATCATTTAGTGGCTTTGGCACTTCTTCTTCTGCACAACCTTTAGCACAACACAGTACTTCAATATCTTTTATCTGGTCCGCTCACCTGCCAGGTCTACCACTACAAGGTCACTTTACTTTACTTTAAGCATTTATAAAGCACAGACCTTGAACCCATAGGCATTAGGGCGCTGAAAAATGGAAAAAAAGCAATGCATTAGCAAACATTGGCGAGGGAGATCATAATGGATGAACCGGAAGAGGAGATCATGCAAACATCCACGTTTTCAACTTTCTCTTGAACGATTCTAACTTAGTCTGACATCTAAGATCAAGGCGGTGGTTATTCCATGCTTTAGGTGCAGCAATGTAAAAAGCTAACTTTTCTGCTTTCCTAGTTCTGCATCTTGGGATCATTAAAAATGTCTGATTGCCAGATCTGAGGGATCTGCTGTGAACATTTTCTGCAATGAGATCCTGCAGTACTCAAGCCTCCACCGGGAGCCAATGCAATGCTTTTCTGGTGTCCGAGAAGTGGTCTCAGAGGGAGAGCCCCATGTCCACCCTCACTGCCCCGTTTTGAATAACTTGCAATCTATTCCCATCTGTTTTGCTAAGTACATCTAAGAAGCTGCAGCAGTAATCTATTTTCGCACCCACAATAGCTCTAGCTATTGTCTCTGCATTGGCCTCTGTGATGAGGTGTCTCAGGTGAGCTAAGAGCTTAATATAGTAAGCCGCCGCAGAGACCAGGCTCCCTACGTGGGCCTCCGTAGTAAGCTGCTGGTCAAAGATGACACCCAAAGTTTTGACTTTCTTTTGGGGGGTTATCTTGACATCACCCAGTTGAAAGCCATCACACACAGAACCGAGCTTAGATAGCATGGGCTCCATACCGATAATCAACAACTCTTCTGTCTTTGCCCTATTAAGGGCTAGGTTATTCCATAGCATCCAGTTCTCAATGGAGGCATAAACTCTATTCAATTAATCTTCATCCTGGGCATGAGTACCAACCATGGGGACGAAACACTGCGTATTGTCCACATAGTTGGTAAACATAATCCCCTCCTGATCAAGCAAGGCAAAGACAGGAGCCATGAATATATTATAGAGGCAACAGGAAATACAGGCACCTTGCGGGACACAGGGAAGGCCTCAGCCTCCTCAAAGACAACTCTGCTTTCTCTATTATTCAGAAAAGAGGCAATCAAGCGTACCGCTGATGGGGAGAAATTAGACACTTCCTCCAACCTGGCGACCAGTATAGAGTGGTCAACCATGCCGAAGACGGCGAAAAATCCAAAAGCATCAACATGGATGAGAGGCCCTTGTCCATCCGATCCAGGAGCCTGGATGTCCATTCCAATAACGTAGTCTCCGCACCATAACCCAATCTAATTCCGGATTGGTGACAATTCAGAATGAGGAATTTATTCAGATGCTGAGCAATCTGCCCATACGCAACCCTGTCCAGAATTTTCAATAAAAATGGTGTGTTAGTAATTGGCCTATAGTTAAGTGCACCTCTTTAGGTAGGCTAGGTTTTTTGATAATAGGGGTAACCCAAGCTTGTTTTATGTCTGCCGGCACAAGCCCTTCAGTAAGCGAGGCATTCACAAACTTGCAGATGTCTTTGAGTAGGGTCGGAGGGCAAGTTTAATTATCATGGCCAAGCAGGGGTCACCTTTTACATCTAGTACCTTTTAGCTGTTTCCCTACCTCAGACAGTTCATCAATCGTAATTGTAGTGAAACTGAACTGTGGAATGGAGGAACATCTTTTATATCACTCCTTCCTGACCTCACTGGAGTGTGTTGGAAAGTCATCTTTCCTACGCAATATGCTCTGATACCATTCAATTTATTAACCATGGCATCTTGGATATCCTGACACCAAGCCACATGCTTTACCACTTGACTAACATCAGGGGGAGTTGTGGTTTCCTGTTCTTTGAGTATTTTAAAAAGTTGATTGACCTCTGATTGAGCGTTCAAGATGCTTGAGTTTAGGGAGGGGTTTCTTGGCATCCATGATTGACAGTTTATAGACCTTGGCAGCACCTTTGTAGGCCGCCAATGCTCCTGGAGAGGGATTACTTTTCCAATGATAAAATAGTTTCAAAGTAGAAGATTTAAATCTTTGCAATTCTGGAGAAAACCAGCGTTTATTTTTAACCCCATCCCTAACTTTTCTAAATGTCTTAGGAGCTAAGGAATTGGTGATATTCTACAAATTGGTTAAGAGAATTTTAGACATCCCTACCGCAGAATCAAGAGACGAAAAATTCATAGTAGGGCTCAACATGCGCGATCATCTTGGAATTTCTCCCAAATCTTGCATGCGCCCCCTTACTCTTCATTTTCTTAGGGAAGTAAGCCTGGATGGAGAAGTGTATGAAGGCATGATCAGACCAGGGACATGAAGATACCAGAAATCCAATCTAGCGTATGACCAAGATTATGGGTTGGTGACCGAATCATCTTCTGAATACATAGATTGGCCAGGGTCGTCTCTAACTCAGTGGTTACAAGATCTTCCTTGTGGCCCAACCAGTAGTTAAAGTTGCCTAACAATAAAAAACTAGAGTTGGGCTTGAGGATGGACAGCAGGTGATTGGACAGTGCCAGAGTAAAGTCTTCTGTCAAGTAGGGTGGTCTATAGATAAGAAGTAGGTTTAGTGTGGATTCAGCATTGAGTCCAATATTCACATGTAACGACTCAATGCCGTTCTTGATAAACCCATATGTTTCCCAAATAGTTAGCGAGGTTTTAAAAATCAACACGACCCCCCATCCTCTACCCTCCTCTCTGTCCTGTCTTACCATAGTATATCCTTCAGGGAAAGCAAGGTTAAGGGAAGGGCCAGCTGCTCGGTGCCCCCAGGTTTTAGAAATCACACATACATCAATATTCATATCTTCAATGTAAGTGGCAACCTCTAAAACATGTTTTTTTAAACTTTAGTTTTTATTGGCATTTTGATATAACAAACAATAAAGGAACTTAGAAACCCCTTCCCCCCTCCCTTGCATACAACCCGCCCCAAACCCCTCACCCCCCCTCCCCTGTGTCCAGTTCAGTGCCCCTGCCACGGGAGGCTCCCATTGTTACCTCTGTCTCCAGAGCCTCGGAGATGATGCGATTCGTGACTGTGTCACCTGCTGACTCGTTGCCCCCAGTCCCCAGGTCAGGGGGTCTCAGGTCGGGCTGACCCGCACTTCAGGTTTAGTCCCGTCCCCGTCAGGAGCGAGGACCGTTCCTCAGGATCAGTGAACATCCCATCCCCAGCATTGTTGCACTCCATACCAGTTTGTAAGAAATGAACTAGTGTCATTATTGACCATGGTGAAGTGGGAGAATGGGAGAACAAGCTCGCCCCAATCTCATCGCGACCATGGCCAAGAGGATCGCGGCCCAGGCACCCACCACGAGATGAGTTCGCCTATCTACCAGATGACAAAATACCCCCTTTTCAAGAACATAAGGATATGCCCACCAGCCTGTCCCACTCAAGCCGACACCTGCGGCATGGATGAACTCGACTAAGACATAAGCAACGAGCACCCATATCGTTAGAGATGCCACAACGACCTAGCCAACTGCCAAGAACACACGTGCCACCATGCACACCGATCACTCACGCACCAGCCTACACGAAGAACATATTCAGTGCTATGACGTAGGTGACGGATACACCCACTGACGCGCATCTTTGTTATTTTTCACATAGGCCCCTTTATAGTAATGCAGAAACGCAAGACGCCTGAAGGACTCGCGTATACGCTTGCTGACGCTTCTTCCACCTCTCGCATCGTGATGAGAATATAATGTAGACATAATACTGCTTATGACGCCATGTCAAACGGCGACATAGGTACCATGGATTATGCTTCCCCACCCATGAACTAGGCCCAAGTAGGCCGCAAGCAAGAGCCGCCATGAACACTGTATGAGCAAGAGTACAAGTGCTGATCACACAGAACGAGCCCAGCGAGAGCTCGTAGCCAAGGGCGCGATGTTGCAATTCGTATGCTACCAGCCGGTACCAAGGTCACACCTGTAAGCAAAGCCAAGCACACAGAAGCGAAATACAACTTTAAATGTGCAGAAACCCGCTCCCGCTACGGTCTCTCCACACGTGACTAAGCCGATCTGACAAGGTGCCAGACCCACGAGACAGAAGTCGCCTGTGTACCATGTCTAGGACACAGGTTGCAACAGAGAAATGGCAAGATGGACACCTACGGTGATGGGAATGGCCTGCTCTCAAGCCTATGAGAAAACCCATACATTGTCTGCACAAACACATAGTTACACATTGTTGCTAGTGACAGGTACACCGCGAGCTGGGAACGACGATGGTCCCAGGCTTGGGGGCTCGCGAGAGGATCAATCAGAACATGGGGGGACTCATCACTGATGCCACTAACATTAGCCAATCATCAGGGGTCTTCGTGTAACAATTTTCAAGTATCTAAAAGAAGGGACAGCACAAGTATACCACCTGACTCATCCTTAACCACTTATATTCTTCTCTATATGTATCCTATACTAACCCTACCACTCGGGGAACCGATCCGAAGTGGCAGTAGGTTTTTCGCTAACTTTCCCAGGTGACGCAAATAGCGCATCATACTGCTGTAAAAAGGGCCTGCGAGCCCGACTAAGTTCGAGAGTCTGGACGGACGCGTACGATCCTAGACCCATCCCTGCTGTTGTTATAATAAACAGCAGAATCACCTTGCTCCTTGTGTGTGTTTCATACTCCTTTTTGGTAAGCACGGGAGGAGTTGGGGCCTCCCGGCCCAGAGGTCCGCGGACGGCTCAGCCGACCCAGGGAAAATCACCCCGACAATGGCAGTCAGTTTGTCCATCAAAAACATGTGTTTCAATTTTTTCGGCCAGTCCTCTTTTGAGGGGGCCTCTGGACTCTTCCATCTTTGGGCCAGTGCTACTCTGCCCGCCCTCAGCATGGTTTCCCACATTCTTGTATATCGATACAACTCTGTCTCCTCCGGGGGGAGTCCCAGCAACATCGTTAGGGGATTAAGTGGCAGACGGTCCTCTGTAGCTTCCGCTGTCCAGTCCCTTACAGACTCCCAGTAGGCCTGTACTTTCGGGCAGTGCCACCACATAGGGGCTCTGGGTCCCATCTGCCCGCATCCCCTCGGGCACCTCGGAGACACCCCCGGGAACATCTTTGACAGTTTTATGGGGTCTCTGTGCCACCCCTGTAACATCTTAAAGTTATGCTCCATGTCAGAGGTAAATAGGTTCCCGTGAAATGCAATTTTGAACACTCTGGCCCAGGTGTCCTCCGAGATCACTGCCCCTGCCAGGTCGTTCTAAAACAAGCGAAAGCTCCTCCTACTTTGAAGATTGTAAGTATTTAAAATACCGTATATGCTTGATACCACTCCTTTCCTGGAGTCCGCCGAGTCGTGGAGCTTCTCGAAGGGGGTCAACTGTCTCCTCAGGTTTGGGCCCCATGCTTGGTCAAAGAAGATGCCCTTCAGGCGGAGGTATTCAAAGATGGTAAGTGACCCTTGTCCCAGAGCCTCCCTCAGGTCCTTGTATGATCGGAATTCGCCCTCTCTTAACATCTGCCCAGCCCACTCTATTCCCATGTCTGACCAGGACTGGGAGTGCCTGAACCCTTTCCTTCCCAGGTTAATTGGATGGCCCCAGAGGGAAGGCATCGGAAACGGCCAAGTGGTGAGGTGAGAGGTTAGGGGGCTCTCTCTCCAAATGTCCCAGAGGACTCCCAAGGTCGGATGGGATCGTAAGTGCATCGGGATCGTCCTGTGAGGCCCCAATAGGAGGTCCCAGACCTTTAGAGGGTGGACATCCATGTCCTCGAAATATGTCCAGTACGTTCTCAGGCCCTCTTTCATATGCTCCAGGAGAACGCACAGTTGGGCAGCACAGCAGTAAAGGTGAAAGTCCGGCAACCCAAATCCCCCCTCCTCCCTTGGCAAATTCAGTGTGGCCCTTCCAGTTCTTGGGGTTTTCCCCTGCCATATAAAGTCCCGAACCCCATTTTGTAGTTCTTTGAAGTTCTGTGCTGGGACTCTTGTCGGGAGTGCTGTGAATAGGTACATGAGCCGTGGCAATATGTTCATTTTAACTGCAGTCATTCAGCCATACCATGAGAGGATCATCTTTCCCCATCTCCTCAAGTCAGAAATAATCGCCGCCACCATGGGGCCGTAGTTAGCTGCTCCCAAGTTCGATATGTCTCTGGTGAGAAGCACCCCCAAATACCTCATAGCGACCGTTTCCACCCTAATCCCATGAAACCTGACCAGAGGATCCAAGGATGGATCTATTGTCCTCATTGGAAGCAGGACAGATTTTGCAGTGTTTATTTTCAGGTCAGAGAAGCGTCCAAATGCTGACACCAGGGTCAGGAAGGGGGGGAGCGAGGACCCCGGGTCCGCTAGGTAGGCCAGAACATCGTCCGCAACAGAGAGAGCTTGAATTCGGCTTTCCCCTTTTAATACCCTTAATCTCCGGGTGAGCTCTAACCGCTATTGCCAGTGCCTCCATCGTGAGGACATATATCAAGGGGGAGAGTCGACACCCCTGCCTCGTCCCTCGGGAGAGGGGGAACGATTTGGACAACCCCCCGTTCACCTGTACCCTTGCCGTAGGGGCTCTGTAGAGGGCAGTTATCCAGCTCATGATGTGAGTTCCGAAGCCCATTCTGTGGAGGAGGAGCTCCATATAGCGCCACTCAACCCTGTCGAAGGCTTTCTCCGAGTCCAGGGAGAGGATACATGCATCAAGCTCCGATGTTTGAGCGTAATGGAGCAGGTCTATTGTTTTGTGAATGTTATCTGACCCCTGCCTTCCTTTAATGAAGCCCACCTGGTCCCCATGGACTAGCTTCGGCATTATTCCCTCCAACCGCCTCCCCACCAGCTTAGCCAGGATCTTAACATCTGTATTTAACAATGATATGGGTTGATAGTAGGAACACTCCGCTGGATCCTTTCCCTCTTTTGGCAAGACCGCTATCACGGCCCCCATCATGGACTCGGGGAGGATGCCCCCCTCTAGCATGGCGTTAAAGACTTTCACCAGGTATGGGGCCAGGGTGGAGCGAAATCTCTTGTAAAAGCAGAATGTAAAGCCGTCCTCCCCAGGGGAAGTTCCCGCCTTCATCCCACTAATCGCCTTGTCCACCTCATCCTCGGTTACCGGGCCTTCCAACCCCTCTGACATCTCCCTCGAGAGGGCTGGGATCTGTATCGAGTTCAAGAAGTTTTCTATCTGGGTATCGTCCCTGTCATATTCAGATGAGTAGAGGGATCTATAATATTGGCGAAAAGCCTCTCCGATATGGGGAGAGTCACAACCAAGGTGCCCCTGTGCGTTCCTCACCTCCTTCACCCACCTGCTTCTCTGGACCACCCTTAACTTCCAGGCTAGGATCCTATCCGCTTTTTCCCCTTCTCATAATATTTTTGTTTTACCATTTGGAGGCTCTGCTCCGTTTTGCGTAAAAGTGAATCTTTTAACTGGAGCCTGTAGTCTTCCAGTGCAGCCACCTTATCTCGCTCTAGGGATTGCCCTGGGGAACCCCCCGGTTGGAGACAGGCTATTTTTTCTCTCAGGGATTTCTCCTGGGCTTCTCTCTCCCTTTTCTTCTGGGCACCTATCTTTATAAGGATCCCTCATATGGTGGCCTTAAAGGCGTCCCAAAGCGTATGCATGGCCACTTCCCCATTGTCATTAAGCTCAAAGAATTCTGTTATGGAGTCCAAGATCTCCTGAGCGACGGCATCATCTTTTAATAGGGTGTTGTTACACGACCAACGCCCTCTACGTTCCCTGCACCAACCCATCTCTATGGTGACTCGGGCCAAGTCGTGGTCTGTCCAGGGGACTGGGTCTATCCTATAGCCTGCTACATACGGACGAAGTATCTCATCCACAAGGACATAATCTATCCTAGAAAACAAACTATGTATTTCTGAGTAGTAGGTGAAGGCGGGGGTCCCTGTTCTGGGGGTAGGGATTGTATCCATCAGGCCCAGATCCTCGTTCACCCTCCGAAAGGATTGAGACATGGCTTCATCCGCGGGTCTGGGGTTTAGAGGGCCCATCCGTTTCCTATCCATGGCTGGGTCTAAGACCATGTTAAAATCACCCCCTACCACCAGCGGGCCCTGCACGAACGGTATCAGCCTATCCCTTACTTCTTCCCAGAATTGGGTCTGACCTTCGTTCGGGCCATACACTGCCGGCAAGGTAAGGGGGGAACCCTGTATGGAGCCCCGTACCAACAAAAATCGGCCTTCTGGATCTTTCAAGATTGCTTCCTTCACAAACCCTATTCCCTTAGCCACCAGTATGGCCACCCCTCTCTTTTTAACCCTATGAGATGCATGGAAGACCTCCTCGATTCCCCCCTCTCGCAACTTGGGTTCTTTTCCTCTAGCCCAGTGGGTTTCTTGCACGAAAAGCAGGTCTAATTTCGCCCTCCTGAACTCTCTGCAAAGCAGAGATCTTTTCGTGGGGGTGTTCAGCCCCCGCACATTCAGGGTACCCACACCCAGGGCCGGTCGGCTATCAGCCATAATCTATGTCTCCCGCTCTGATGGTCAACAACATTGCATCGTTTCTCCCTTCTCGCTTCCCATGGCACACCATTTGGACACTTAAGTAATGTTTCCCCAACTGACCACAAAAGCCCCTCCCAAACAAACAAATCCCAACTAATTTGCATACACCCACCCCCTGCCCCGGCGTCCAGCCAGATTGTTCTGCCATTTCTGGCATTTAGGCCGGACCACCAGCCTGCCCCTCTCGGCCAGGTGATTTTTGCAACTCCCATTATTATGAGCCCCCCTGGCTTCGCCCCCTCTGTTGACCCCGCTGTGTTTGCTTTCCAGGGGGATGTCGGCTTCAGCCTCGCCCTCAGTTTTTCCAGATCTTCACCCAGTAGTTCACGTCGGTCGTCCCAAAAGTCCTCACTCTCGTAGCTGCATTGACTGGGACCCCCTGGTGTTCAGCTCCCAGAGTCATCCTGTACACCCTCTTTTGCTGGGGAGGGTGTGCTCATCTTCCTAAATTTTTCCGTGCCCCAGATTTCTTCCTTCTTTCTCTCGATGGGCCCGGACTGTTTGCTCCGCCCTTGACCGGCCCGGTCGGTTCCCTTCGAATGTTGGATCCGCCACATAATCTTGGATGGCTCCCTTGATGTCTTCCTCTGTGATCAACGTCGTCCGCTGGCCCTGGTATTCGAACGTTAGGGAGAAGGGGTAGCCCCATCTGTATCGTATACCCTTCTCTTTTAGCATGTGCGTAAGGGGGCGACAAATCCTGTGTTTAGCCAATGCGTATGCGGAGAGGTCTTGAAAAATGGAGACTTGGGAGTTGTTATACGTAATCTCCTGTGCTTTTCTGGCGGCCTCCAGTACCCGTGTCTTTTCCAAATAGTAGTGTAATCGGACCAGAATCGATCGCGTGCCCCCTAACCTTCCCCCCCCTCTGTGCACCCGGTCAAATGTGAGTTCAGTGGTCATCTCTTCTTCGAAGAGGAGGGCGATTTTGTTCCTCACCTTTCGGGTGACCTCCCTCTCCGTCTCCCTCTCTTCCTCTGGGACCCCAAAAAATCTGAGGTTGTTTCTTCGCTCTCTATTTTCAAAATCTTCCATTTGCCTCGACCTCTCTTCTCAAGGGCAGATAACCTCATGTTAGTCTCTATCTCTAGGATTCCTGATGAAGCTTGATTGGACTCAATCTGAAGGAGTCTGTCCTCAACTTTGTCTACCCGTCGGTCCATCTTTTCAAATTTTTGAGCAATGTCGGAGCGCATGTCTCTTATTTCTTGCAAAATGGATGCAAAACCCCTTTCCATTGCCTCTGCTGAGGATGCCGAGGCCTCCGAGTTGGCCATTTCTCCGACGTGGGAAGGGTCTTTTCTGTAGGGGCCTGAGTCACGGTAGTGGTATTTTTGCAAGTCTCTTTGCCAATCCATCTGGCGGTCCCCCGTGCCCTCCGCCAAGTATGTTCCACCTCCGTGGGGGCCTCCAGCTTGCCCCGTGGGTCAGCCGGTGTCTCCCTGATGGGGGCATCCCCCGGGACAGGAGGGGGGCAATGGGAGCCGCCTTTCTTTCACTTAGGTGGCTCCTCACGGGGCTCCAAGGGTCGCAGCCGGGCGGGCACACGCCCTGCCAGCCTCAGGCAGGGGCCTCGCACCCAAAGCGGCGATCTCGGGGCCTTCGGTGTCTTTCGTGTCCTCCAGGAAGGGGGAGGGGCACTTTGATTGCCCCGGGGTGTCGGGCCACGGACCCGGCCTGTATATGTTTGATGTTGGGGGCCCCTCCGGGCACTCCCCCCTTTCTCAACGGGTCCCGGCAGGGGAAGGGGAGGGACGAGCACCTCCCCCGCAGGCGATCTGCGTTCTGCCCACACGGAGCCCCCAGCCCTGATCCTGGGTGTTGGAGCCTCTCTGGGGCAGATCCGGGTGAATCCACCCCCCTCCGAATAGGGCGCACAACACCGGCGATCTGCGTCGCCCCCACGGAGGAAGTGAAGGGCGGCCGCCTCCGCCGTCGGGTTTGATGGGCCCCCGCTCTGTGTACCTCTTTTGTGGGGGCCCAGGGTCCGCTGCGGTGCGGAGGGCCGAACTCTCCCTCTCCTACTGCCTGATCCAGCGGGACGCGGCTCCTCCCCACGTCTCGCGGCCGCTCAGGTCTCCCGCTGCAATCTTGCCGCCGAAGCCGCGCCCTCGGATCTCTGCTCTCCTGGGTCCCCAGACGCTGCTGTTTCCCTTGGCGGGGGCTCCAGGTGCTCTCCACACGTTCCGGCCCACCTTCAATTCGTGGGGAGGGTCTCGAGGGCGGGGGCTCAGACCCCGTTATGACCTGACCGCCGGAGGAGCTCAGGAATCAGGCAGCCACTGCCTGTGCGCCCCCTGGTGGCCTCCCCTCTAAAACATGTTTGACCAAAGATCTTGTATTGAGTAATAAAGAAGCTAGATTGTGAACTGGGGTAATATAGTGACTACCTTTCAAGCGTTCCCTTACTCACCCTGGTGGATCCAGTGTTATGGGTCCTAACTGAACTGCTAGTTCCAAACTAGCGTTAGAAGAACCCACACTCTCCTGCGCAAAGTTGCGGGATAAGTTCAGGGCCGTGGAAGCCAAAATAACATCCACCTTATCTACTTTAGGTGAAGGGGGCATTGTGCGAGTGGAGCAAGTTTGCGGCGATGCAGTTAAATCAGCAGAAACCTTGTCAATGTCACTAGGGCAGAGGGGGAGAGTGAGAGAGTCCTGCATGCAGACAGATGGAATGGCTGTAAAGCACCCATCTGAAATCACCAATGACTCAGTCACCAGCGTGACTTCTGTGGGGTGAAGATGTTCCTGGCTGCAGCAATTGCCACAAGAACATCTGCTATCCCCATGAAGGAGGAGAGAAGGGAGAGTCTAGAGCTTCCTCCCTTCCAGTCCTGCACAGACTGGCTAGCTCGTTCGTGCCGGCGCATTTGCGCCCGAGTTGCGCTTAAACAAGTTAAAGGACTACAAATCCACTGGGATTTGTAGTTCTTATATAAGAAATGTGTGTGCAGGGCAACAGACTGCTCTGATTCAAATTGCACAGCTAAAGGTAACTTGGCAATCAAAGTGAAAACGCCAGACACAGCAAACACACCAAGATGTTAAGATGAATACAAATATTCAGAAGGTAAAAGCAATGTTAAAAACATCAAAGGTTAAAAAACAACGATACAAATGAGAGCAACTGAGAGGACAACAGTACATCAGGTAAAATAAAGCGATCTTGCCGTAGTATTCTTGCCTGACAGGACTAAAAGCTTCTAACTCTACTGCAGGTACTTCTGTGATAAAGTTTGTTTCAAACAACTTGGTAAAGTCTTTTGACGTTCAACAACTTCGGTAATTAACACTTCTTGTAGAAGGTCATGAACCACATTGGTGCTGTTTATGCCACATGAACTGCAGATTTTGCGCCTCTCCTCCTGAATGTTGGCAATCAGTAGGGCAGCTCCTGTGCCACACTTGTTTTTCTACTTGTATATCAACCAAATGCTGAAAATGGCTTTTTATCACACTTGCTCTACTTTGGCTTGGACAATGCTTGTTTGGGTCTTTATTAACTATTGCTTCTTCTTCTTTGTGACCATAGGGTTTGCAATTGGTCTGCTTCTTAATTGCCCTCGTCAGGTTTTGGCAAAATTGGTTATTATAAGGTCTTTTATTTTTCCCTTCTCTTGGCTTTGGCAATGGTGGTTTCTGTTACATTTGAAATTATAATTGCCCCCAATGTTCTTATTCTGCCACTTTAACTGGTAAGCAACAGTTTGATAGGCAACGTTATTCTTAGTCTGCCAAGTCTGCCTCTTTATATTAGTTTGGTATTCACTATTGTTAATACAGGCCAGCAGCGATTATGGAACGTTCTTCGGGTCTCATACAACTAGTGAACTCACTGGACGCTGCATACATGTCTTTTGCTTCCTCCGCTTCCTGGTACAAGGTATGATACTGTGTTCTGGTTCCCGCGGCCCAAGCCGGTGGGGAAAGGAGTGTTCCTTGCTCCACTAGCAATCCGGTGCTCTCCTGCCACAAGAGCACACGTTTCCTGGAGGAAAGCTTTTCAAATAAACGCTTACTGCCACGCAACCTCTGCATACAAAGTCTTCAGTGGGAAAGCTCTCTAAAACAATGCTTCCTGCTGTGCAACCTCTGCATACAAGGTCTTGAAGGGCAGAGACCCTCACGAAGCCGGCATCCGCTTCACACAGTGCGGTGGCCCCAGTGTTTTGACCTTCCTACAACTTCTGCTGCCACTGCAACGTTGAGTGTCGATCATTACTCCACCTATTGCTTCTCCTGGTGCTACTTCCTATGGCGTGCACCTGAGCAGGGTCTTTTATACCCACTAATCCCTCTCAGGTGTGGGTCATTACAATCACTAGACTGAATATTGCACTCTAGTGTCTAGTGTCTCCAAATCCCTTTTCCTCATCCTAGTACTTTGGGCGTTGTGGGACATGAAGTCTCCAATGTTACAATTAGCTTTTTCTCTCTTCAAATTATGTTTAAATGGATTTACTTCACTTCGATAATCCCGTTTTCAGGAGGAGATTTAAAAGGAGTTACTGATTGTTTTGAAATGAAAGAGGTACTAGCTCTATCATAACTTAAGATGGTATTATTCTGATGTCGACATTTAACTTCCCCTTGTTGACTACACCTTTTTATCATTATAGATGTGGGCAACTTTATGAGGGGGAGCTCTATGTCTGATAAATCATTGATTAGGACCTGTTTTGCAATCCCCAGAATTAATAGTTTTAGAACCGAGAATCTCACTTTGACAACAAGCCATTATATATGGTGGCACCACTGACACGTCTTCCTCTAAGGTAGTAAAATACTGTGGGCCTCATTACGACCCTGGTGCTAAAAGGCTGCGGCGCCGTTAACCACTTAGCGCCTTACTACGAGGTCCCTTTGCGGGACCCGACCTGAACGGCTGGTCTAGACCAGCCGTTAAAGTAGGTACCCGCAAAGGGACCTTGGTGCTAAGTACGGTACCGCAATTTGCGGTACCGCACTTAGAGCCTTCCCCAGTCCCATTGAGCCCTATGGGGCAAAAATGGGAATGGGGAAGGGCCAATGTTCAATGGGGAATTACCGCCCCGCCAACCTTGGAATGGGGTGGTAATTCCCCATTGAACACTGGCAGACTCGTTACGATACCGGCACCAACCATGGTGCTAATAGTGCCATGGTTTAGCGCCAGTATCGTAATGAGGGCCCATGGGCCTCATTACAAGTCTGGCGTTAGCCGTGCCGGTAAAACAGGCAGGCTGCCGCCGGACTTGTGAGTTTTCCGGTGCCTAGCTTCATGGAAACACCGGGGAATTACAGCCCCGGCAGTCTGTGAATTCAGGCGCTGGAAAATGTTAATCCCCATTCCAATTTGAGTCCCATGGGAATGGGGAACACGGAAGCACCGGCACCGTTGATAACGGTGCCGGTGCTTGCGTGTAGGTCTGCTTACTGTGGCCGCTGTGCCCGGCAGGGTCCCACCTGAAGGGCACAGCAACTACGGCAAGCAGACCTGTAGTGTGCCGGTCCGGTAACAAACTTATAATGTGGCCCTGCCTGTGGGTAAGCCAGCGTTAGTAGCATTCTATCTGGGCTCCGGAGTGGAACTATGGGGGAAGCAGCAGCGAGGGTTAATTACATTTTTAGAAGCACCCATCTTGCAACTTGCTCGTTTCCAATCCATCACCCACATATGGAAAGAGACAATCGTTTTGGCTTGCGTGGTTTACTGCGTTACCGGTTCTGTAGGGCCCATATTTACTGCATTCATGCCTATTAATGTAAAATGCAGTAGTGCACTTTAAACGTCAAAACTAATCACGCTAATCCCACTGTTTCCATTTCCTCTTGTTGTTAGTTGTCAGTTACATTTTCTACAGAATGCCCAGGTAGATTTGGGAACATTATTTTGCAAACCTTTGCTTCGATGACGCTGCTTGTTTAAGGAGATTGCATTCCAAAGTGTTCTTTAATATTCAAGCTGTGCCTCATTACATTTTGTAATTAAATATCCAGTAAACAAGAGCCCGGAATGCACTCTCTAGTGTACCATTTTGCACGTTTTTGTCTGAAGGTCTTACTCATCCAACCGGTTTGCAATAGCAGTATCCGTATCCTCCTTCAGAGTTCTTACAATGCTGCCAAAATTAATATAAACACAGAAGCTGGCAATGGCTGGATACCTCCATGCCAGTCCCCACAGTTGCACAACAATGGGACACACAAATCCCACACTGTTTGCTTTATATTATAACTTTCATACTGCTGAAGTGCAGGAAAGGAAATAGACCCTGTCATTTGGGAACAATCAGTTAGTCACCCTGGCAAAATACTGCATGAGTATGGTATGCTATGGTATGGAATGTCACTTATTAAGAGCAAACATACACCTTGGCTAAGGCAGCACAGCGCAGAACAGGGGGAACAGAGCCACCCAGTCCTATTCTAACAGAGATCCCCACGAACCCCCCAAAATGGCCCCAGATCAAGATGGAAACAGAAAAGTCTTCAGCTTATGTCTAGAGTCTAAATGGGTTTCATTGCTCCGCACGGCAGCAGGAAGAGTGTTCCAGAGTTTTTCCGCCTGCACCGAAAATGAGCAGCCGACCTATTTTATCGGTCTGGACTTAGGGATAGATGGCAGTTTGGTCGAAGAGGGTCAAAGCCTTCTCGTGGGAGCCTACCGTAATAGTTTGTCTCTAATAAAGTCAGGTGTCCGCAAGTAAAAGGCTCTATGAACAATGGAGAGTGCCTTAAATCTAATCAGTTCTTCCGAGGGAAACCAATGTAACGCACATAGAGCCATGGAGATGTGATCTCTCTGCCCTGTCTTTAAAAGAACCCTTCCGGCTGTATTCTGAATTCTTTGAAGTCGGCCTAACACCACCTTAGGCAGCCCAGATAGATTGCATTACAGAAGTCAAGTCTTCTGGAGATAAAGGGCCTCATTACACGGTAGGTGGTGGACCAAGGTGCTACAAGCACCTTGGTCCATGCTGGTAAAATACCGCCACCGCCTTGGAGGAAAGGGGAATTACCGCCCTATTCCAAGGTTGGCGGGCGGTAATTCCCCCTTCCCCCATTGCCCTTCCCCATTCCCATTTTTTCCCGATAGGGCATAATGGGAATGGGGAAGGTGCTAATTATGGCACCGCAAATTGCGGTACCGTAATTAGCACCCTGGTCCCTTTGCGGGTTGGTTTTTAACACCTGCTAAAAAGCAGGCGTTAAAGTACCAACCCGCAAAGGGACCTCGTACTAAGGCGGTAAGGGTTAACGGTCACCGGTACCATTACCGGTGACCGTTAACCCTTACCGCCTTCCGTGTAATGAGGCCAAAAGACACTGGGGGTCATTACGACCCTGGCGTTAAGGGTTTAACGGCACCGTAAAAGGTGTCAGCGCCGTTAAACCCTTAACGCCTGATTACGAGGTCCCTTTGCGGGACCCGACCTTAACGGCTGGTTTTACCAGCCGTTAAAGTAGGGTGCTGCAAAGGGACCTCGGTGCTAATTACGGTACTGCAATTTGCGGTACCGTACTTAGTGCCTTCCCCAGTCCCATTGAGCCCTATGGGGTGAAAATGGGAATGGGAAAGGGCCATGGTGAAATGGGGAAATACCGCCCACCAACCTTGGAATGGGGCGGTATTTCCCCATTCCACCATGGCGGACTCTTTACAACACCGGCACCAACCAAGGTGCTAATAGCGCCATGGTTTAGCGCCGGGGTTGTAATGAGGGCAACTGGATTTTATGGGAAATGCAAAGAAGTCCAAACATATTTTTTAAAGACCAGAGATAAAACAACAGGAGATAGAGGGGTTGATTCATGGAATTTGTGCGCTGAAAAACGGGGATTTGTGCGCCATTCTGCCCGCAAATCCCCATTTGTTAAACAGGGATTTGCGGCCAGAATGGCGCACAAATCCTTGTTTTTCGGCGCACAAATTCCATGAATCAACCCCAGAGACTTCAGCACATTTGGCTGTCTGAGAAGAGAGATGAATCCAGCCAAAACCCCGGAATTCCTAAACATCAGAACTGGATTTGGGCAACTACCGAGTGATGAAGGCCAAAATAGGGTTAACCAAGCTTGTGCCACCTGATCCGGCTGCTTAACGGACCCTAAGCTAGCCAAGGCAGCAAAGCTGATCTTCATTTCTGTTTTCGGAACATTAAACTTAAGCCGGTTTGGACGCATCCACACACTAATCTGTTCTTGGCATGTCTTCGCCATGTCTCCTTCAGCGTCCGCGGTCCGTGGACTCTCCTACCTAAAAGATAATTTGCATATTATCTGCATATAAAATTTGACACCGGCTGATCTGATAATATATCTGCACTTGCGCGTTATCAATGTCACTGGGCCTATTAAGATCAATGTTTTTTCCACCCTTGTTTCCCTCCCTTGTCTTGTTGCGCTCTAAAACACTTGTGTATGGGCACGATACAAATAAAATATCATATTATAACATATCGGCCAATGGTCTCATGTAGAGGTCAAATAAAAGAGGGCTTAATGAAGTTCCCCGAGACACCCCACAGATCACTGGTTTTAATGCTGATTCAAAAGGCAGACACACCACTGACTGAGTTCTGTCTGAGAGAAAGGAGGTAAGCCAGTACAAGGTTGTATCTCTTACCAGATAGTTACAGAGCCGGGGCAAGAGCATAGAGTGCTAGACCATGTCAAAGGCAGCCGAGATATCCAGCAAAACTAAGATCCCTGATCTTCCCCGGCCGACTGCCCAGCTTAGGTCATCCATCTCAGCAACCACTACAGATTCCGTGCTGCACCCGGGTCTGAAACCTGCCTGTGATGCATCCAGCAGCTTCTGCATTTCCACATCGCCCTGCAGTTGTTCAGCAGCTACTGTTTCCAATAGCTTGCCTATGTAGGGAAGCAAAGAAATATGCAGATCATTTGCATAATGAGAAGGATCCAAGGAAGAGTTTTTCATCAAGGAGGTCACAGCCGCCCTCTTCAGATGGGTTCCCTCTAAACCCGTGTCAACTGAGCTATTTATTATCTGACATAGCTCTTGGCCAATCTCCCCCCACGTGTCTTTTAAGATTCTCGCTGAACATGGGTCAGAAACAGACCCTGACGGCCAACGTTTCCCCATCATTTCCAAAAGGCGCAGAGAAATAACATGATGAAAGGAAGATGACGAGTTTACTACAGGAATGCTATTTATCTGAGAACCTAACTGACCAGAGGATGGAAACCCTGGGTCAACTCTCTTAAAACCTCTTGATTTTGACTCATTTTATCCACAAAGAATGTACTCATTACCTCACAAAAAGTGTTGGATGGCGTCAGGGCTTTCCTACAAGCCACAGGTTCCTGAAGCTTTGACAGAACCTTAAAAAGTTCTTATGCAATATTTTGACTTTTGAACATGCGGGCTGAATAACATCTCTGTTTTGTCAGAATTATCATTTTCTTTGTATATGTGCAGACGTTCATATTCCCCGTTTGCCTGATGGTCATACTTTTCACTCTGTGCCTATTCTGCCGCTCTTTGCATTTTTCAATTTGAGTGAATAGGAATCCCACTGCTTATTTTTCCTTGTTGCCTTATGCTTCCTCAGAATCCCTGGTGCTAATGTTTTAGTGGCAATCGTAAATTTATCATAACATTTTTCAGTTGTTGTACTGGATCTGCTTTTGTGTCCTCTTGGTCTGAAACCCCCAAAAAACAGCCAAAACCTTTCTGGATTGATCTTATCCTAGTTGTGGTACTCATAAACTGACATCTCTGCCCCTGCCACAGGTATGTCTGATTCCATTATAAGAGAAGAAAATAAACACCCCCGTGGTCTGTCCATGGAAAGAGAAGGGGAGGGTCCACCGTTACCCAATTAGAATGAATACAAATAAAATCCAAGCTGTAAACTGCTTTATGAGTGGGCCCAACCACCAAATGGTTTAAACCCAACATTGAGAGGGACTCCAGGAAAGCCTGTGTGTGTGTTGCGTCCAGGAAAGCCTGTGTGTGTGTTGCGTCCCCTACCCAAACATTTAAATCCCCCATAACTATCAGCGGGCCGAAAGAGATCACTTCAGCCACTATATCAGCAAAAGACATCTGAAAATAGCTGGTGGCCTCAAGGGGGTGGTAAACAATTAAAAAGTCAGCGATGGAGGAAGTACTAAAAAGGCACTTTACATGCAGGATTTCTGATACGTCTATGTTAATAGGACCTTCAGAGGTTAAACTGAGGCCATCTCTAAAAAGTATAGCCACCCCCCTACGCTGCGTCTCACCAGCAGGTTAACTGTAATTGCTGAATAGCCTGGGGGGCTAAGTCATTCAATGCAGCATGAACTACTTTCTTTGTGATTTCTAATCAGGAATAGACCAGGCAATTGAATAGCTGCTGTCCCAGCAAAAGGTAAACATTCCTTACATTTAAGCAGGGAGTTTACCGTGTTCTTCTTTCGACCACTGTGCTCTTTTCTGTCGCTGGGGTTGTTAAGAGTAGGGTCACCTGATGCCTGAAAGGTAAAGCCGATTGCTTCTGGTGCACGATTCCTAACGCCATGTCACATACCTTCTACATGGTTTTCTGCATCTCTGTTTCGTTTACAAAAGGGAGTGAGAAAGAGGGGCAAAAACTCTGCATTTAGCTGTTGATTTCCACTTTGGTGGGTATCTGAAAGGTGAAAGCTATGGAGGGCTGGGAATCATCTAAGAATTCTTGTCTCAGTATCTTTACTCTTAGCTAAGCACCCAGTATCTACATTGGAAGAGAAATATCTTCTGGGTAGGTAGCATTGTGGAGCCTTCATTGGCCACATGAAATGCAGCGGAATATCAAGTGTGACGAATCGCAGGTATTCATCCCTTCTTCTCAAGGAGAAGACCCATCACTGTGAGGCTAGGGAGCTGAGCCTGCTCCACAAGCCCTTCGCGGGGGGTCGAGGCAAGTAGGACCTCACTGGGAGAGACTCCCCCCTTGGGGACAAGGACTGCATTCCTGTGAGGAACTCCCCAAGTCAGCTGCAATAGCTGAATGTATGGGAATATGTTCTATGAAGAGTAGTGTGAGAACTTTACGTTTGGTTGAAGACAATGGGCCTCATTACGACCCAGGCGGTAAGTTACCGCCTGGGTCGTACCTTTACCGCCATGGTGTAAACTACGTTTAGGCCATGGTGGTTGCCGGATTTACTGCCCCATTCCAAGGTGAGTGGGGCGGTAAATCCCCATTTCCCATTTACCCTTCTCCATTCCCATTTTTGCCCCATAGGGCATAATGGGAGTGGGGAAGGAGATAATTACGCCACCGTAAATTACGGTGCCGTAATTATCTCCAAGGTCCCTTAGCGCCATGGATTTTAACGCCTGCAAAAAGCAGGCGTTAAACTCACCATGGCGCTAAGGGACCTTGTAATCAGGCGTTAAGGGTCGGCGCCGTTTACGGCGCTGTAAACCCCTTAACGCCTGACTCGTAATGAGGCCCAATGTGAAAAGAAACATGATATGATATGATATTTTATTTATATCACGCCTATACACAAGTGTTTCAAGGTGTGACGAGGCAGGAGAGGGGAAGAAGGGGGGACAAGACAATGATCTTACTAGGGCCAGTGACATTGAGACGTCGCAAGTGCAGGAGAGAGGGTAGGGGAGGAGTGCCTGGGGAAGGAGAGGAGGAGCAAGTGCAAGACATAGGATCAAACATTGAAAAACAAGAAGTGCGGCTTCCAGGTGGCAATGCAGGGTTAAGTGCGGACAACAGTGTTAGTTAAGTGCAGGTATGGGTGGCTGTAGGGTTGCAGATGCAGCCCCAGTGCAGGGATTGCCAGGAGGCAGTGCAGGTGTGCAACTTGGAGGGCAGAGACCTGGGCCTGTGGTTCAGAGGGTAGCCAAGTAAGCCAGTGCAGTATCAGACAGGATATCAGCAAGGTAGAGGAAGAGAGAAGGCAGAAACAAAGAGGAAACTCTTGAGCTGCTTCCAGGACTGGAGCAGGTACTGCTCAAGTTTCAGAGAGGCATGGAGGCTGTTCCAGAGGGAGGCGCCAGCCGAAGAGAGAGATCTGCCCCCAACACGTTGCTCTGAAAAGCAATTGACGAACAGGGAGTTGGAGGTGGAGGAGCAAAGAGCTCAATTAGGCAGATACTTCATAAGAGAAAGCTGGAGATATTTAGGTCTAAGGCCCGAGAAGGACTTCTGGACAATGCAAAGGGTCTTGAACTTGCAATCCCTGGGCTTAAGGCCAAGGGCACGTCTCATAGTTCTGTTCTGGATGAGTTGAAGTGGATGGAGAGTAGAGGCCGGCAGATTTAAAAAGAGGCTGGACAGTAGTGAAGCGTAGAGGGAACCAGAGCTTTAGATACAGTGAGCTTCTGGGGGAAGGAGAGGAAAGGAAGAATAGCTCTGAGGAGGTGCAGTTGGTAATTTGACTTTTAAGAACCATCGGAAATATGAGGAGAGAAGGAGAGAGAGGAGTCGAAGATAACCTCGAGGGTCGTAGCCTCGAAGGTGGGAGCAGAAGGAGGGCCAAGGGAGGCTGGCCAGAGAGTGGCGGGAAAGAGGGGTGCAGGTGTGCCAATGAGGAGGATCTCCGTCTTACTGGCATTCAGGCAGACATCGTTGGCGGTGCACCACTCCTGGATTGCAAACAGGCACAGTGCGATGAGAGAAGCAGAAGAGGCAGCAGAGGGAGCCTCAAAGCGAGCTGTGTGTCATCCACATAGCACTGGAAGTTAGAGCAGAGAGCAGCAATGCTGTGGGTGAGAGGTGCCAGGTATTGGTTGAACAACCAGGGAGAAAGGTAAGACCCCTGGGGAACACCACAGGTGGAGAGCGAGTGAGAGGAGAAGGACCCAAGTTGGACCTGGGAGGGTCGATCAGAAAGGAAAGAAGTCAACAAAGCCAGAGCCTGATCAGTGATACCCAGTTTATCACGGAGCCGATAGAGCAGGATGACATGGTTGACCATGTCAAAGGAAGAAGAGAGATCAAGTAGGATGAGGACAGAGGGGATATTAGAATCAAGGTTGGAGAGAAGGTCTTCACAGGGGTTCAGGAGAGCAGTTTCCATGCTTCTGGCTGCTCTGAAGCCTGACTGATTGTCATGGAGACGACCAACAGATTCAGTGTGAAGGTTAAGCTGGGAGATGGTCAGCATTTCCAGGAGTTTTCCCAGGAAAAGAGTGATAAAGATCGGGCGATAGTTAGCCGGAAGGGAGGGGTTTGCTAAGGGTTTCTTTAGAAGAGGGTGCACAAGAGAGTGCTTCAGGGGGGAGGGGAAGGTTCTGGAGGCGAAAGAGTGGTTGCAGAAGTCAGCCAAAGTTGGAGCGAGGGTGTCAAATGGTCCTTGATGGTTTTGGAAGAACAGGGAAGAACCTGTTTTGATGAGGTTTTCATAGATCAGACTTGTCTAGAAACCTCATCTGGGGAGAAGAGAGGGAAGGCAGAGAAGAGAGGAGGGGGGGCGCAGGGGGGCCAGAGGAAGAGGAGGGATTGGAGGGGGAAGCAGGAGAGGCTGAGAGGGTGGACAGGATGTCATGGGTTTTAGAGATGAAGTGAAAATGCTGAACAGAGGGCCTGGGAAGGAACAGGAGAGGTAAAGACTGCAACAGGATTGGCCAGTTCCTTGCAGATTTTAAAGATTTTGGCCGAGTTGTTAGATGCCGCAGAAACGCAGGCTTGGATGTGTGCTCTTTTCTTAGTGAGGACGGAAAGTCGGTATTGCCTTTGGAACAGGCGGCAGTTCAGTTTGTCAGTGGATGAACAGGATGCCAACCATTTCCTCTCAGCCACCCTACATTTGCGTTTAAGGGTGACGAGGTCTGAGTCATACCAGGGACTGCACTTGATTTTAGGCTTCATGCGGATCCTCATGACAGGGGCAAGTACATCGAGAGTATCAGAGATAACAGAGTCAAGCATGGAAAGGGCTGTGTCACGGTGTGAGTCAGACAGAGGTGCAAGAGGTGGAGAGAAAGATGCGGCGAAAGCCTCAACTAACACATGCTTCATGGGTCGAATGACTGAGAAGGTGAGTGGCAGTGTGGGGGTAGGTTTGGCCAGGGGGGTAGAGAGAGAGAGAGATGAGAGGAGAGGAGAAAGTGGTTACTCCAGGAGAGAGGAGTAGTAAGAGAGCTAGAGAGGCTGAGGTCAGGGGAGACCAGAACATCAAGCGTGTGCTCTGCAAAGTGAGTCTTGTCAGAGGGAAGAATGGAGAGAAAGAGAGAGAATCAGAAAGGTCGCAAAAGAGTCCTTTGAGCATCAAGGTGGATGTTGAACTCTCAGAGGAGGAGTTGAGTGGTAGATGCTAGGAGGGAGGAAGAGAGTTCAGCCCAATCGGAGAGAAAGGGGTGATTTGGCCAGGTGGCCGGTAGATAGTAGCCACTGTGAGAGAGTGGCCAGGAGAGAGAGAAAGCCTACAGACAAGTCATTCAAAATAGGAGTAGGTCTGCATAGGAATGATAGAGGCAGGGCAGGGATCCACTCTGGGAAGATCAAGGCTACACCCCTGCCAGAACGGTTGGATCTGGGTGTCTAGAGGATCTTGTAGCCATTGGGAAGGAGATTGTCAAAGCTTATGACAGAGCTGGCCGTGAAACATTTCTCGGTGAGAGAAGTAGCAGAGGGTGGAGGTAAGGATGAAGGGAGAGAGGGGACAGCGGGAGAGGAAAGGAAATTGATAAGGCACGGGAAGCGTCTATCAAAGAGGAAGAGGTTGGCCTGAGGGCCTTTTCGACCAAGACAGTGCCATTAAGGTAAACATTAATGATGACCTTAGAGGAGTGGAAGGAAGCCAGGGGGCCTCCCAACGGGTGCCAACATTAATAGGAGAGGAATAATAATGAGAGGGTACAGAGACCATATGAAGGGTCCATAGGTCTGGTTGAAGGAACGACAAAGAGGATGTCGGTGAGGGTTTGTCTAGAGGAAGCGCTGGTGTAGGTATTAGTGATAGGGAGGCCTGGGTTGGAGACCAGGATATCCTTTTTGAACTTCTTCCTACCAGACTTAGTGAGAAGCGCAGGATAGTCGATAGAGAAACAGTTGGAGAAGATAGGAGAAACAGAGAGCGCCATAAGTGATGTGGAGCAGGGGAAGAGGAGAGGGGGGTGGGTGGGGAATGAGAGAAGGGTGGAGGGGGGTGTTGGAGACATTGGGGGAGAATACAGGGGGTGTGCAAGCAGATGAGACAAAGCAAGACAAGGAACAGCCAGACAGATGAAAGTACAATCCAGCCACTGGGCACAGCTAGGTTCAAAATCAGCAGGACAGGTGACAATACAATGCAACCACTGGGCACAATAAGTTTCAAATTAGCAGGAGAGATGAAAATACAATGTAGCCACTGGGCACAGCTAGGTTCGAAATCAGCAGGACAGATGAGAATACAATGCAGATATTGCGCACAGCTAGGTTTGAAATCAGCAGGACAGATGAAAATACAATGCAGCCTCTGGGAACAGCTAGGTTCAAAATCAGCAGGACAGAGTAAAAATGCAATGCAGCTACTGGGTAAAGCTGGAGGTAATCAGAGTGGGAGTCGAGGTGAGACAGAGTGAGGAAGGAACAGCCAGAGTTGTAAGAAGCGTTTTTTGTAGAGGCAGCTAACCCACAAGGAAAGTGAAAGTGTCCCCTGGTTTTTAGTGGGCTCTGAGGAGCCAGAGTCACATCAGCGACCTTGTATACATGTGGGGTGCAGGGGAGAACCACCATGCCCAATCAGGCAGCAGACAGGGAGCAGACAGGGCCTTGCTTGAAGGCCTTCGGTTGGTTGGGTTGGCTTCCGCAGCCCGGTCCAGGCAATTGGACAAAGAATGATCAGGCAGCCAATCAGTGGGTGACAAGGCCCGGCAGGAGGATGGCTCCAGGCCCTATGTGCAGCCAGCCATCTTGTAGAGGCTGAGGTCCAAGTCAAACAAAGAAATCTTTTTGAAAAAAATAAGTTACAATTGTGCTGTTGCAGCTGTGCTGCATCTCAAAGTAGGGGAGATGCTATGGCCTCTTCACCTTAAATGTGCCATCTTCGGTGGTCCGCAGCACGTATGATGCATGTTTAGCCAAAATTGCACTTTTTTAAAATGTAGCATACAGGGACGTGCACTGTGATTCTTCTGCTCAAATGAATGGGTCTTACTGTTCAGATGGTATTAGGAGCATGGTAGGAGTGTTGCAAGGCGAGATGAACACCGGACAAAGAACGCTTGTTCATATGTAAAAGAAAAAGGGACAATGTCCCTTGAACGAGAGACATGTATTTAACTGCAACGATTCAGAGCAGAAGGAGAGGAGAGTGCAAACCCCCTGATATCATCACGTCGTGTGAAGGTGGAGTCAAGCCAGGTCATGGAGGCCATGACTTTTGATGAGCAAGAGAAATACAGTGGGAGATGCCGGAGGCCCGGTGTAAGCAACCGAAAAGGAAGCCATACGAGATGGAACACAGAGGAGTGCCCACACTACAGAGAAAGGAAGTCTGAATGGCATCTGCTCGCCAGCATCTGTGGAAGGAAGGCACCCAATGAGGAACTGAAAACAGGAACCCAAGTAGCATGAAGAGAGAGAAGCAGTACCCAAGTGTGAGCCAAGCCCTGCAACCCTTCCCTGAACAATGAAAGGTACCAGGGAAGCGGCACTAGCGGGAGGCCACCAGGAAATAATTATGTGCACAAAGAAACTCGTCCCATTACTGAGGACGAGAAAAAAAGTATAACGTTGAGTGATTGGGACTTTAAAAACCAGAGAAAGCAAATAACAAACAATCCAGTCGGGGAAGACCAGTGTCACTTGAAGAGAGAGACTCGTTCCAGTCCTGAAGACGAGATAGTATCAACGAAAGTAGTTTACGATGGATGCGATGCATATATGAGAGAGAGAATAAATCAACCCGGGGGGGACAACAGAGATTGGGATCTAAAACCCTGTGAGGAAGGGCAAGAACCCTGTATCTGCAGAGTTAAAGGCTGGAGAAAGTACAAGCTAGAAACACACAACCAGAAAGATGAGATAAAGCTCGGCAGTGAACAAGATAAAAGAGCAGAGAACATCAGAGAGAGAAACCTTGGCAAAGAAAGCCAAAAAGAGAATCAAGACAAACATAGTTTAGGAAAGCGTGAGCAAAGAGACTGGGAAGAACATACATGTGATAACAAGAGCGTGAGCAAGTACTGGAAGGAAAGGTACTTCAAAGCAAGGGCCACAGAAAGCATGAGACCCATTTTGAAGAAATATAAGAAGTTGATAAGAAAGACAATCAAAGGAGATTATGTTTAGAAGTATATAAGCCCAGAAGAAATGTGTATATAAAAAGATTATCCAAAAAGAAGAAAATACCAAAGGAAGAAGAGACATTCTCTTGGCCTGTTTACTTTAGTTGTATTTAGTGGTAGGGTCAGATAGAATTAGTTCAGATGGAGAACATATTTACTTTGGACTTCCCGACAGCTGACAAGTACCTTTAGTTCCTTTAGATAGGCAGGGTATTCCCTTTAGCAATAGGGAGAAGTAGCCATTATAGCTATAAGTATGTACGTAATTATTTCAATTATGAAAATTTCAAAAACAACAATTACGAATTCTAACTTTTCGTAAAGGAAATAATTAGGAGCATCACCACCGCCTGCCATCCCCCCTCCCTACACCTCCCTAACCCTAATACACTCATACTTACCTTCGGCGCCCAATTTACCTTTACTGCTTAACTACAACGCTCACCCTGCGACGTGAGTTCCACCTCCCGATTGAGAGGCGGAACCTTCACCGCAGGGTCCTTTTCTTTATATATATTTTTTTAATTTAAACTTTGTCCCCCGCTTTCCTTTTAATGGAAACGTGGGAAACCCCCCAATTCCCTAAAATACTATATTGTCGAACAAGGGGGGTGGGGGACAACCGACAACCCCGCTCTCCTTGATCAACAATATGGTTATACAGTCATTTTTCCAGTTGCCGCATTTAACATTTTTGGCCGTACAGAATGTTCTCAACGTGTCCGACTCCTTCATCCGACTCACCACATAAGTCTCTTTTGGGAATTATTTCCTACTTACGAATAGGATAGGCTTTTCTTTTCTGTTGTGGTCTTGGAATAAAGTAGCTTCCAGACTAGCCATTGATGCCCTGGTTTGGAAGATAAAGGATTGATTGCATTTTCAATACGTAGATGCAGCAAGGCATTCTTCAAGCCCTGGAAGTCTCACACAGCAAGTTCACTCCATCTAATGCAATTGCTTTCCTTGTTTGAGAACATTTTAGTTACATGTTCTAGCTCTGGTAGAAATTTGTGGAATTAACCCTCAGTAATACCCATCCAACACAGAAATTAACTTGGATATTTCTTCTTTTCGGATAAAGGCATATCTTGGATTTGCTTGAACCTTGTGAGCTGCTGTTTGATTATTCTTTTCCTGATCTGATAGCTCAGAGTCGTTTTTGCAGATGTTGTAAGGATACCCAGATTTCCAGCTATCTTTATGAGCACTTCCATCTGTATATTGACTGTGAGAGTTATTACTTAAGCAATATGCCCCGAGTGGCAGAAGCATTACCGCCTCAGGTAATTCCCCGGGGCCATAGTTATAGGCCCTGAGCGAAGCGAGGGCCTTAACGAAGGCCAGAGGGCATTACCAGAGTCGGTAATGCCCCCGCCGTGAGGGACATATAGCTATTAGTACCCCAACCTGCAAAAACTGCATGACCGGGGCACTAGAAGCTTTTTTTTAGTCCCGAAACGCTGCAGCGTTTCGGGAGAAAAACAAAAAAAGATGACAAAGAAAATGCCCGCTGCCATGGAAAGGGACAACGGAGTCCGTTTTCCTTTTCCATGGCGGCCATCGGGAGCGGACGCGCTGGGAACACAAGTGTTCACAGCGCATCCACTCCCAAAAAAGGATCAAAAAGAAGGTAAGTGGGGTTGGGAGGGCGGGAGTGGGATGGGGGATGAAAAAAAATAAAAAATAAAAAACGTACCTGCGCCCCCGGCGAGGGACAAGGGAAGCCTCCAGCTGTGTGGAGGCGTGGAGCGGGCATGGCCCCGCTCCGAGTCTCCACATGGCTGGAGGCTTCCCTCGTCCCCCGCCGGGAACACAGTAACATGAAGGTAAGTTGAGGGTGTGCGGGGGATTTTTGTGAAGGGAATAAAAAAAAAAAGACTTACCCGAGTCCCCAAGTCCCCAGCAGGGGCGAAGGCAGCCTCTCAGCCGCGGGGAGGCTCGGAGCGCGGATGGCCCCATTTCGAGCCTCCTCATTGGCTGAGGGGCTGCCACGCCCCCCGCCGGGGACAAAGGTCGTGGAATCCCGACAGAGGGATTCCCGGCCTGGTATTGACTCAGTGAGGGCCAATCAGAATGGCTCTTTCATTCTGATTGCGCTCTCGCCGGGTACTAATAATATTTACTTGCTGACCTGTTAAAAATTCTCATTACCAATGTTTTGCTCTAGGACCTCTAAGCACTCCTTTGCTTCCAGGCTAAGTTTGCACTATAAAGTGTCACACATAGCTCAAAGAATACTCCAACTCCCAGAGATGGTTAACGTTTTTTTTAATTAATTTATTTGGCAGGGTGCTAGGGCTATCCCTCTTTTTCTAATGTAAAACTACCAATCCCTGCCTAAGCCCGGCACCACTACTTCCCAGGTTAGTATGTACTACTGATTTCTCCCTACTGTCTAGGTTATGGCTTTGTTAGGTGGGAAAACCTCAAGGCCAGTTTCTTATCTGTTCAAAATCCCTAACGGACTTCCAAAACTGACCCTACAGTATCAATGGTCTTAGTTGGCTAAAAAGGATTTTAGGGAGTGCCTTTTAGACTCGCAACCCGATGAGCCTTCTTCCTGTGACACCAACGTATTCCTCTTCCTCTGTCTGTCTGATGCTTTTCTATCACTACTCTCTTCTGTCCAAATCCACCCACCTTCCCTCCTTATCCCTATGTTTTCCTCTTGTGTCCCTCCAATGTCTCTCACTCCTGCTACTCGCCTACACCCTTCAAAGTTACTACTCCCTGCTCCCAACTACTGCCCCCTCCTCTGCACTACTACTTCATCCTCCAAACTCCTACTTCATCCGCCACACTATTTCCTTCTCTAGACTGCTAATCCCCCTGCACACTACTTCCTCCTCCACACTACAGATTTCTTCTCCACACTGCTACTACCACTTCACCCCACCTTTTCCTCCAGTCACACTCCTTTCACACGCACAACCACTTCCCATTCACTCCCTTTGCTCCCTTTTACAGTCTCACTTACTATTAAGAACACTCAACACACAGTACCACTTGATTTCACCAACCAATACCTCACCTTTCCAGAAATTGCCTCCAGACTCCAATCCTGGCCTCTGGGTCTGTTACCTGATCCAGTTTGGTGGTGTTTGTTCGTCTGACAATTGATTGCAGCAAACAGACCAGAAAAAAACTGCCTGCATGTGATCAAATGTCAGAAGAACAAAGCGCAAACCAAATACATGCACACCAACTTCACCCCATTCCCCTACTTACCTGACCTGTTTGGACGCCACCTTGTCCCCTTCACCCATGCAGCGTCAGATCTGTCCCTCTAACGCGGTTCTGATCTGATGCTGCAGGGTTCCGTTTCCATTTTTTTTTTCTCAGTCCTCGGCCTTCTATGTTGAGGAAGCGGGGGATACCCCCGCAACCCTCCAGGGCTAATACATACCGATCATAAGGAGCAGGGGACACCCCCGCCCTACATGTTTGGTATGTATTAGCCTAATTGTTCATTTTTATTCAGTCGAATGGGAAATGCAAAATTCAGTCAAATGTACCATTCAACCAAATAAAAACGAACAATTATGCTAATACCACCTCATCTTAGTCTGACCGTACCCATTCAACCCACATCTTCCTGCTTCCTGCTCCCAGTCTTATACTTTCCCGTCGTTCCACCATTGCTTCTCTTTCCGTGTTCCTGCGAGCCCTGCCTTCCCCACTTTTTAGGTGTTACATACAGTGAAATGGATTTGAAGGGATCTAAGCACCACCCACTTCTCTCACACGGAACTGCCAGCATGTGAGCATGCAGTCCGCTACAGTGATTGTCCAAGTTCATTTGCTCTTCCCCAAGAAATAAACAGAAGCCGGTCTGCAGCGTTGTGACATGAGAGCAATTTGATTTCCGGGGTGCATAGTGGTTTCCTCTGCCACTCTGAAGATCTGACTCTGCTGCAAGGCAGTCTGCTTGTGGAGGTTCTGATGGGTTATGTCTTGCTTCCTGAGCAGAGTCTGCTGGTGGGTGTCTTTGGGAGGAAATTAGAAACATGGCGAGCATCAGGTGTCACAGATTTGGGGTGATGCCACATGATATTGCTCATATAACAATGTTCACTCCGGGTGGGGACAGGAATCAGGGTCCACTCAACTGCCATCACCCCACCCCCCCCCCCCTTCGGCTAGGAATGGCTCTGTCTTCTACTCTGGTAGGCCTCCCACTCCAAGCTGCACGGGATTCCTATCCCTTTGTAAATCACACAAGACACAGATTTCCAGACCTTTATTAGATATTAAGCATGCATCATCCACGTCCGATTATGGATGATCACATTGTCAAGATAACAAGATAAACATCTGAGTATTCATGGTGCTGTTGCAACGGTTGATCTGTTAGCCTCTGTAAGGTTTCCAGGGCACCATGTAGACCAAATATAACATCACAAACTAGAAGAAACTTTACAGAATCACAAATGCTGCCTTCTATGTATTTGGTGGGTGAATGGGCACCTGCCTGTACTCTGTAGTTATAGCCAGGATGTATATATAGGTTTGGATTCTTCCCAGCACTCAATTAACTTTTTCATGTGGGGCATAGGATATGCATTAAATTCAAGCTCAACATTCACCTTACAAAAGTCTATGGAGATGGACAGCAACTGTCTGCTTTTGGGTCCCAAAAAATGAGAAGGCACATTCACTAATTTGTCTAGTAGAGTGGAAGATACAGGCTCTCTGGGAGCCAAGGCCCCAGAAACAGACTGGACTCTCGCAACATCAGCCCACGAGGGGTGTAGGGAAGGATGAGCTAGTTAACATTGTTCAGAATGCAGAAGTGCAGGGGCTGTGTGCTAACTTGTTGAATGACATTGATCTGGCTGAGATTATCCTCTTCTTTGAACAGCTCTTGGCCTTATTCATGGCAAATTCTTGTCCCTGTAGTGGCTCCATACAGAGGTAATGTGAAATAGGTAAACAGAGCACCCTGGTTAAACGAAGAGTGCAAGCATGCTAACTGGGTACTGAACTAGGAGTCGAGGGAGGATGTTTAAAAGCTCTTTGGAACGCAAAAAAGATTGTTTAGATAATATTATTAAAGGATAAGAAGCATAGCTATATCAAAAAACAATGGGAACAGCTAGACAGGTCAATTCAGGAGAATAATGTTAAGGCATTGTGGAGGATGTTATCAATAGGGCTTGGGGAACATGGGAAAGGTGCCACAGGGAGTTTACCTCCCCCTGTGTGGAGAGTCCTAGGCACAAAACAAAAGATTTTAAGTCCTATGAAAAGTTAATTTTCCCACACAAAGAAATTGCTACCCGCATCCACACGATGAAAATGGTCAAAGCTGCAGGCTGTGATTGGATAAGGCCTGAATTATTTATATTGTTGTACGAGTGGTGTGCCCCAGTGCTGTTGCGTTTATTTCATGACATTTCCCTGAGACAGAATTGCCCATTATCATGGAAGAGGAGCCTATTGATCCCTGTATTCAAAAAGCAAATGGTAGTTGATCCCCACTGCTATGGCCCAATGTCACTAGTAGACGGCTCGAGCAAGATAGTTGAAGGTTGCCTGGCAACCAGGCTACAGCACTGGCCTTTAGATATTAACGTGCTACCACAAAATCAAGCTGGTTTTAGAAAAGGATTCTCCATGCTGGATCAATGCCTTGTGCTGCACACCATAGTGGAGAAATATACTAAAATCAGAGGCAGTGTATATGTAGCCTTTCTAGACCTTTCTAAGGCCTTTGATTTAGTTGATATAATCTGATATGGAAAATGTTAGCCCAAATGGGCGTTCCTTCAGGCTACTACGGCTTGACAATTTAAAAAGGTGCATGTCATTTATTTTACAGCAAAGCTGGTGTATATTGAATGGACACATTTGGGAGTACTCGTGTATTTAAGCATCATCAAAGGCATTTTGTGTGGTACCCGATGAGATGTAGCAAATTCTGATTGAATTTTTAACTACTAAACCCAGGAAGAGTCATGTGCAATATGAACTCTTCTGTGAAATTATTTTAGACAGGTGCAATTCCTCCAGGAAAATTGCAGAAGTAGAACAATGTTTAAGGGATGGCAGTGGCACACTTCACCCAGCACTTACCTTAATGATGGAAGCATATTTATGCCCTTGTAGGAGATGGGCATATACATGATTTACTGCTGCAAAATGGCCCTGCGTACTGTTGGCAACCTGGCATCTCTGGTAGTACAATATTGTGTTGGTACTCCTGAGAACTGTTTGTATCTTAGGTCTTTTTCTACAACTTTTCTTGAACATTGTGCTGGAAAAAACATTTTCACTCCTCATTTCAAAATAATTTGCCGGAGGGAAAAACACCCTCAATCCTCTTTTCTGAGTAGGGCTCGCTCGCTGCACACGCTTGCTCCCGCTTCACTGGAAAATACATTTACACCCCACCCCTTTAAAAGCTCACCAGCCACCACTGTTAGTAATTGTCCCTGTGGTGCCTTGGCTGCTTACAAAGTACTATTTTTTTTTTTTTTGACATTAGTTTTGTAAAAAAAAAAAAAAACTTTTTTGTCATGCTTTCCAATGTTTACATAATGTAAGCCTTATAAATGAAGTGACAGATTCAAAGTAAGATGAAGGTTCAAAGTAAGATGACAGGAACGAGCGGAGGGGTGTAAGCAGACAGACACACGAGAAAATACAGATTTTAGCTCTTAATGGCTTATAACACATCAAGGTTAGGAATAATTGAATCCATAAAGTTGATGGTGGCACAGGTTAGTTGGGTGTTTGTCCCTGAAATTAAATAACTCCACCAATCCTGCATATTTCCGTTTTTGGTGCAAAACGTTCCAAATGCAAGGAGCGTTGAACAGCGATTGCTGTGCACCCCGTTATCAAATGTATGCTCGTTTCCACATCTTTCATACAAAACCGGCAGATATTACTCGGTGTAGACGGATCTTTCCTTTGCATCAGCACCTCACGAGTTTTATAGAGATTTAAACGTAATTTTAGAAATTGATTTCTATGGTATCTGGAGGGGAATTTCTCAAGATATCTTGGCAGATCTCCGAGCTTCTTTGATGAGACTCCCAGATCTAGTGATGAAGTAAGAGCATTGCGTTTATTCATGTTTGTTATCCAATTCCATTGATGAAATTTTTTTTTCGCTATCTGCGGAGTCGACAACAACAACAATTCTATGTTGATGTTAGCGTCGAGTAGGATTGACTTCAGTTTTGCTTCCCATTTGTTAAGTAGGGCTGCTGATGGATCGTTTGACTGTTCAGATAGGATCTCATATGCTTTTTCTGGTGCTGATAGACGCATTTTCCGCAGTGCTGAGAGCGACTTCCAGACCACTGAATTATATAGCGAATCGAGGCCCAATACATATCTGATTGCAACCATTGAGAGACATCGGGGTAATTTCAACACTTTTCGCCAAAAAAACCCCTCGATTTGAGTCCAAAATTCCGCTTTTATGTTCCATCCTGCCTCGCTTCCAAATGTTACTGCCGGAGATACCTTTTGCATGTAGAAGATTATTACTGGATGCAGAGTGAATTTTCCATACTTAGCATGCAGTTTTGATCCTTGTTGAGCGAGAATCTTAATTCGGGATAGAACATCAAGGGTCCAACTTTGTTCGCTGATAGAGGTGTTGAACAGCACTCCAAGGTAACGAATTGCAGCGTTTTTTTCTAGCGCTTCATTATTAACTTTCCAGGTGAAGACTCGCTTCTTGGCCTGCATATTTTGGCCGACGACAATAATTTTTGATTTCATAACATTTATTGCCAGATGATTTTGATTTACATAGACTTGTAAGGATGTCAAAAGTCTTTGTAGGCCAATTTCGGTGGAATCAAGTAAGACCATGTCGTCGGCATAGAATAACCAGCTAAGCTGTTTGCCATTCGCCTTCGGTGGAAACAACCTTGTTTCGGACAAAGCTGCTGGAAGATCTGAGATGAACAATTTGAATAGTAATGCGGCTAACGGGCAGCCCTGTTTCACACCATTTGTTGTTACAATTTCGTCCGTTAAGTCTCCCTCTGCATTTGTGCGCACACGGATGGTAGTGTTTGAATGAAGTGCCAATAAGGGCGACAATAGTTGTGGTGGGCAGCCCCAGGCCTTGAGTTTTGACCATAACAGTTGTCGATTAATGGTGTTGAAGGCCTGTTTGAGGTCAACAAATGCAAGAAACAACCTTTTCTTGCGGTTCAGGGTGTCCAACTTGACCAGATTGAGAAGCAGTAGGTTTAATTCCACTCCCACTCCTTTTGTGAAGCCAGTTTGCCTTTCATCGATCAGATTTGCTTCGTCAGCCCATCTAGCGAGTTTTTTTTGTAAGAATGTGGCAAATATTTTGCCCATAGTGTCAAGCAACGCGATAGGACGGTAGTTTGCTGGATCTTCGCGGTTACCTTTTTTGAACACTGGGACAATTACTGCTGAAGTCCATGAGGCCGAAAGAGTTTGTGTTGCTGCTATTCGATCGAATAGTGTTTTAATTAAAGTTGCCCATTGTTTGCTATTAGCTTTTAGCATTAGGTTTGATATGCCGTCTGGGCCCGCCGCCCTTGAATTCTTGAGCTTTCTAATAGCGATTTCGATATCTTCTTCAGATTCAGTTGTTTGCCAAGTGCGGCTTTCAGACAACAATGGTCCAATTTCCAAAGCGTCCAAAGATGTAATTACAGACGTGTAGCGTTTTACCCAACAGGATGCAGACACACCATTGGATAATGCAAACGTCTGTCTTAAATGGCCTTTGTTAATTAGTTCCCATATATTTTTGTTATCTTTTTGTGTTATTACATGCAGCATTTGTTCTGCTTGGTCTTGGTCACGAATGCAGTTAAATGATTTTAGCCAGTTTCGATAACGTGATCGTCTCTTCGCAATTTGTTTTTGTGCATTTCCATCTGCTAGTTTCTTCAACCGCCGAATGTCCTTTTTTAGCGACTTCTTGGCTTCAGCTAGTTCTTCGCTGAAAGAATGTTTATTTTTTGTCACTTTGATGTTGTGCCTATTTGAACATGAAGAAAATTGCAACAGCAACGGCACGTAGTTATTCGCGTTGCCCTGCTTATTATCGTGACAAAAGTCAGCGGTCAGGATGTCAATCTGACGGCTGTTTATCTTTAGTCGGTTTTGCGCAGTATTTGTAGTTAGGGATGTTTTGTATCTTGGCTGGGTAGTTTTGTTTTTCAGCTCCCAAAATACCCTCAAGACATCAAGATCGCTCTTGTCCGATTTTATTATGGTCAGCATGGAAATATGTTGGTGTAGACTATCAGACACCCAGATGTAATCTAAGGTTTTTCTTAGTTGACCCCTATGCCAGGTGTCGGCTGCTGGAATATCGCCTGTGGTACAGCCGTTCAGCATTGTGCAATGTCGCAAACTTAATTCATGTTCCCATTTATGACCGCGATCGGCAGGGTCAGAAAGATTCTTGGATTGATTCCGAGAGATGTGTGTTTTGTCTTGGTTGAACCAAGAATAGTTAAGGTCTCCGCAGATCAGGACGAAAGGGTCGTCGAACTGCACAAAACGGGCATCAATTTGCGCCATGATTGATGATAAGTACTCAAGTTCTGATATCATTGCGGGGTTCCAGTAAGTGTTTATTATCAGAAGATGTTTTTTCTTTATAAAGTGGGCTTCACATGTTGATTCTAGGGTTATGGCTTGCACGAACAAGTTTGGGTTTGAACTGATGATCACAGCAATGTGTTTTTTAATAGCGTGAGTAGCCCTGAAAATGGTCTGCCAAATTGATTTTTCCCCGCAGCATTTAGGGCCACGGAATATCCATCACAGACAGGCGAATCACGGAGCCAAGTTTCTTGCAGGCAAATTATTGGGCTTCTTAAATCTGCCACTGGTCCGGGTTGAAACAAATGTGTGAATCTTCTTGTATTCCACGAGGTTAACAATGGGGTCATACAATTTGACCCGACGTTATCCTAGTCGCGCTTGTTCCGGTTGTATGTATTGGATGAGAGCGAAGGTTGTTCTCTGAGCTGTTTCCACAGATCGTCTCTTTTCAAAGTACTATTCAATTGAATGTGCTTGTGTCCTATGAGAGGGGTCAGCAATGCGAGTTGGACAAATTTTTGATGATTGTTCAAAACATGCCATTTTATTATAGTATTAAATGTCTCACTATCCCTACTCTGATGAGGTTATCCCTGCCTAACAAAACTAAAGGGAAATACTCTAACACAAGGATGTCTGGCCCCCACACTAGATTGGAATAAGTCTGTATCTTGATTTTGGCTTACAAGTGCATGTGGATGCACTTTGACGTGCTAAAAAACACAAGTACAGCAGCTCAAGGCTGTCCAAATGTCTGCTGCTTTTCAGATGAAGACATTTTTAATATTTTAATAGGTGTTCTCCGTCTGGCAGGTGCAGATATGTTTTTAAAATACTGGAGGGTGAACACTCTCCAGTGGATTCCTCTTCTTTCTTCTTATTTTCTATTCAAATTTGCATTTAATACAAATTACAGAATTTGTTGATCCCTTAGGGTTCAATAATAGAGGGTCCTAATTCAAAAGAAACTGCCTGTGCTTGATCCATACGCACTAGGTCAGGTCTTCCAATAGCCGACCGGTTTCTGTAGTAAGCAGTAGTTACACCAAATTCCTCAGGGCTTATGGGAGGCAACTAGATGGGTGCCTCCTAGGTTACAACGGCAACATGGACTGCATAATTCAATAGCCTCTCCCTGTAAGGATGTCAGGAGGGGTGGGGAGAAAAACACAAGGGGAGGGCATATTAATGAATACATTTGTGCCCTCCTTTATGTTTTTTTTACATGTGGTCACTATTCAACAGACTGCACATGAGTAGTACAAAATAAATGGAAGGGCTCTTACCCTTTCCATGTAGCTAGTAGTTTTGTGCACGGGAGGGTGAGGCAGCCTGAGACCTAGGGCCAAACACATTTGTCAATATCAGCTTAAAGTGCGTTCACTCTCATTTGTAGGCATGGGCAGGATGCATAATGGCATCCTAACATCTTTTATAAAATGATTATTTAACCAAGATTGGAAATGATTTACTGTGGGGACATGGCCGTACTTGCGTTTTTTAGCACGTCAAAGTGCATCCACATGCACTTGTAAGCCAAAATCAAGATACAGACTTATTTCAATCTATCCCAGCAAATAAACTGTGTGTTCCTAAGTGTGACTAGAGTATTGGGTAACCCACAGTAGGAAACCCCACAACAGTCCCCTGTGTTGTGTATGGCCCTCACACTAAACATAAAATACAATAGAAAATGCTTATGGCAAATCAATCAACAACAGCAATGATATTCACAGTCTCTTGATAACCTTTTAGCAACCTTGGTGAACTCCCTTTTCCAGGTGTGTTCAGCTGCAATCCTCATCAAAAGAAATAAGGAAATCCACATAGGTAGCAAAGTCTCAATTCAGTTCTTTAAATCTCAATTTTAAGGTAATATGTTGTTAACCAAAGTTCCCAAAAAAACCAAAGTTCTTCTTCTTGGTGAAATAAAGACTTTCCACTTCCTCAGAATAGCATCAATGGTTTTCCCAGCCACGATGCTTTGCCACCACTTCTGGTTATCCAAGAAGACTTGACACTGTTCCAAAGAAATGTTAGTTAAACACAAGTCTTGGTCAACAGTTATTTTGTTACTATTCACAAGATTAAGATTTACAGTAGATATATTTGTCAGTTTGACTTCACAGTTCTGCTGCTTCTACTTCAACAACTTCACTTCTACTAGAGTTTACCATGAGCACATTCTCCTTTGCCTCATAGCATTCCACTTCACTTATACCACTGAAGTCTTGCATCCACTGACAACCATATATCCCACCACAACTTTAGTACTTTGTCATTCCACCATAATCTCAATACTTTGTGACTCAAGGCAGGTTCTGACAAGATTCACTCTAAGGAACTTCAACACCTTCAAATAGGCAAGGCACTCTTCCTCTGAATATCTCTCTTCTAAAGGGGCAGCCTCTTTGCCTCGCTTGTCTGTATGGCACAAAAACCTGTGTTTGACTCTAGAACTCACTTCTCCCTTTCTCTTTTAGTCTCTGGCAACATAGGTTGGGTCAACTTCCAATAATATTTAAAAGCAGCGAGGTTCCCTCCAGCAACTTTGCCATCATCTCTCTGCCAATTGTTACCCCAAATAATTACCCAGAAGCCTTGGTGCCACTCTCTTGGCTTCAGGTAATGCTTGCACACTTGTATCTCAGGCAAGGGTGAACCTCTATTGGCCTCACAAAGTTGGTTAGATTGTTTTCTGGCTCTGAGAAAGGCTTAACACAGGAATACTCTTGGCTTGGGCAATGCTTGCTCTCTATTCAACTGCAGATAAAAGGGTAATTCATAAATTTAAGCGCAGAGGCAGTGCATGCGAGCAAAGAGAGGGCGAGTGCGCCAGCGTGCGCCAGCCGTGTGCGTTAAACAGCATTCTGGAGCACTGCGTATTCATGGAATTACCAAGCCATTTTGAGCGCTGGCTCAGAGAACATCCCGCAGCGCCAGTTACGCTCCCAAGAACGCCCCTTGTGCAAGGAAAAGGCATTGAAATCCCCAAGGCAGCGCAAAGGGCCACGCTAACCCTGCACCAGCTTACAGGTCCGGTACACTGTAATTGCATGAAAATACTACGCGCACCCCGCTCACGGCAGCCAAAAGCATGAAAATATACTGGCGCACCCCTCAGAATATGCGTACCCCGCTCGTGCCAGGTAAATTGTGTAGAAAAAGCACCCCCCCTGTGGCATGGGCTGACTGTGGGGCATGCCCAGGGTGGATGGGCAGCCTGCGGGCATGGGGAGGGTGAGTGGGCTGCCTGTGGGGCATGCCCAGGGTGGATGGGGTGCCTGTGTGTATTTCGGGGGTGAGCGGGGAGTCTCACACGTGATAGGCCTTGGGCGACCAAGGTATGTGTATTTGGGGGGCACGCGGGAAGTTTTACATGCGATACTCCATGCGAGAGCAGGGTACATGTATTTCAGGGGTACGCAGGGAGTGTCATACGCGATAGGCCTTGTGCGAGCGGGGTACGTGTATTTTGGGGGTGCACGGGAAGTTTCACATGCGATACTCCAGGCAAGAGCGGGGTACGTATATTTGGGGGTATGCGGGGAGTTTCACACGCGATAGGCCTTGTGCGAGCGGGGTATGTGTGTTTTGGGGGTGCGTGAGAAGTTTCACAAGTGATACTCCAGGCAAGAGCGGGATATGTGTATTTCGGGTGTACACAGGAAATTTCACATGCGATACTCCAGGCGAGAGCGGGGTATGTGTATTTGGGGTGCATGCAGGGACTTTCACATGCTATTTGGCATCGTGGGCCATCCCAGGTGTGTGGTTCCCCCCTCCCCATGCCCTGCAGGCAGCCCACACCACAGGGAACCTACCCTACAACCCTCACCATGCTCTGCAGGCAGCCCACATGGCACCATGCACTTATGAGCACACTTGTGAGCCTTGGCTCATGTCCCCCCACCCACTCACCCACCTACCATTGACGGGCATCTGCCAGCAGGCCCCGACTCATGTCCCCCCACACACTCACCCACCCAC
Source organism: Ambystoma mexicanum (assembly GCF_040938575.1). Classification (NCBI taxonomy): domain Eukaryota; kingdom Metazoa; phylum Chordata; class Amphibia; order Caudata; family Ambystomatidae; genus Ambystoma; species Ambystoma mexicanum. The sequence continues at coordinate 246,493,874 of NC_090926.1, read as the reverse complement.
CATTGACGGGCGCCTGCCAGCAGGCCCCGACTCATGTCCCCCGCCCACTCACCTACCCACCATTGACGGGCATCTGCCAGCAGGCCCGACTCATGTCCCCCCACCCACTCACCCACCCACCATTGACGTGCACCTGCCAGTAGGCCCCCACTCATGTCCCCCACCCATCCACCCACTCCCAGTGAAGGGCACCTGCCAGCAGGCCCCGACTCATGTCCCCCTGCACCCCCACCCACCCCCAGTGACAGGCACCTGCAATTAGGCCCTGACTCATGTCCCCCTGCACCCCCACTAACCCCCAGAGACGTGCACCTGCCAGCAGGCCCTGACTCATGTCCCCCTGCACCCCCACCCACCCCCAGTGACGGGCACCTGTCAGCAGGCCCCAACTCATGTCCCCCTGCACCCCCATCCACCCCCAGTGACCGGCACCTGCCAGCAGGCCCCGACTCATTTCCCTCCACCCACTCACCCACCCACCATTGACGGGCACCTGCCAGCAGGCCCCCACTCATGTTCCCCACCCATCCACCCACCCTCAGTGACCGGCACCTGCCAGCAGGCCCCGACTCATGTCCCCCCCAACACGTCATCATGATCCACACTCATGGCCCTTATGCCCACCCAATTCCCACCCCACGCCACCCCAGCCGAAACACTCAACTAAGTATTCCATCCACACCACATTGAAATCCCCATGTCACGATAGATCCCAAATGACAAGTATGCACATCAATACGTCAGACACACACATTGGGGGCAAGTGAATGAGAAAACCCACTTCGTAACATGGACGAAACCAATGAGAGAATACCACACAAATGAAGTATGAAATCAAAATGTATTAAATACAAAATCAATGGAATGAAAGAAAATCTCACAAGAAAAGTAATAAACAAAAGGCTGGATGTCCAAAATGAATGAAAAATATATGAATGCTGATTCTAAATAAATCCAAATGAAAATGGCTCCAAAGCGTTCGTCCATCAAACCAAATCCAAAGGTAAAAAAATAAATAAAACCACTGCACCATGGGAAAAAAAAATCAATGAAGACATATCCAGTCCAGAACTATATACAATGTAAAAAATACAGGGTCCATGAGCCCAACAATCCAAAGGAAACCTACAGAAAACCCTACCTTATAAATAACTATGTACAAAAAGATGGGGCATAGTAGTCCATGTGCCCCAAATGAAAGAAAAATAGAAAGGAAACCTAACACTAATGAACTATATACAATGGCGGCGGCAAGTCCTACGGCTCACTTGTTCATTTCCAGGGCCAGGGCATCATCCCTCTCGCCTAGTCATTCCCTTACTGTGGCTACTATCTACCGGCCACATGGTCAGGTTTCTTCCTTTCTCTCTGAGTGGGCAGACCTCTCCTCCTCACTCCTGGCATCAACCACTCAACTCCTCCTCCTCAGAGACTTCAACATCCACCTGGATGCCTCCTGTCCCCCCTCTGAACTCTTTTGTGACCTCTGTGACTCCCTCTCTCTCACTATTCTCCCCTCTGGCCCGACTCACTCTGCAGGGCCCACTCTCAATGTTCTGATCTCTTCAGACCTTCACCTCTCTATCCCTCTCTGCACTCCTCTCTCCTGGAGTGACCACTTTCTCCTTTCCTCCAACCTCACCCTCCCTACCCCGCAGGCCAAGCCACCTCCGTCACTGCCACCCACCTTCTCGGTCACCCGACCCATGAAGCGCGTGTCAGTTGAGGCTTTTGCTGCCACCTTCTCACCTCCTCCTCCCACCCTGGCTGACTCTCACCCTGACACAGTCCTCTCCACTCATGAGAATCCGCCTGAAGCCCAAATCCAAGTGCAACTCCTGGTATGACTCAGACCTCGCCAGCCTAAAACGCAAGTGCAGGGTTGCCGAGAGGAAATGGCGTGCTTCAAGTTCATCCTCTGACAAAATGGCCTGCCGTCTGCTGCAAAGGCAATACCGGCTCTCCGTCCTCACCAAGAAGAGAGCTCATATCCAAGCCCGCGTCTCTGTGGCATCTAACAACTCGGCTGAACTCTTTAAAATCTGCAAGGAACTGGCCAATCCTGCCGCAGTCTCTACCTCTCCTGTCCCTTCCCAGGCCCTCTGCACGACATTGGCCTCTCACTTCATTTCTAAAACTCAGGACATCCTGTCCTCATTCTCCTCCTCTCACCCCCCTCACGCTATTCCCTGATCTTCCTCTGGCCCTTCTGCTGCCACTCCTCCTCCCTCCTTCTCTACCTTTCCCCTTTTCTCTCCAGACAAGGTTTCTAGACAAGTCCTATCTATGAAAGTCTCATCGAAACAGGTTCACCCCTGTTCCTCCAAAATTATCAAGGATCACATCGACTCCCTAGCTCCTGCCCTGGCAGATTTCTGCAATCACTCCTTCACCACTGGAGTCTTCCCTTCCCCCCTGAAGCACCCCCTTGTGAACCCCCTTCTTAAGAAACTCTCTGCTGACCCCTCCTGCCCGGCTAACTATCGCCCAATCTCCAGAACTCCCTTCCTGGGCAAGCTCCTGGAGAAACTGGCAATCTCCAAACTCAATCTCCACACTGAATCTGTTGGTTGTCTTCATGACCATTAGTCTGGCTTCAGAGCTGCCAGAAGCATGGAAACTGCTCTCCTGAACATCTGTGAAGACCTGCTCTCAAACCCCGACTCTAACACCCCCCTGCGTTCTTATCCTGTTTGATCTCTCTTCTGGCTTTGACACTGTCAGCCATGCCATCCTGCTCAACCGTCTCCGTGACAACCTGGGTATCACTGGTCAGGCTCTGGTGTGGCTGACTTCTTTCCTCTCCGACTGACCCTCCCAGGTCCAACTTGGGTCCTTCATCTCCGACAACTTTTTCTCTACCTGTGGTGTCCCCCAGGGATCTAACCTCTCTGCCTGGCTGTTCAACCAATACCTGGCACTCCTTGCCCACCGCATCGCCGCTCTCTGTCCCAACTTTCAGTGCTATGCGGATGATACCCAGCTCATTTTCAGGCTACCCTCAGCCTCCTCCTCTCCTTCCCTCATCTCTGACTGTCTGTCTGCCATCCAGGATTGGTGTGCCACCAACTTCCTCTGCCTTAATGCCAGTAAGACTGAGATTCTACTCATCGGCACACCCACTCCCTTCTTCCCTGCAGCTCTCTGGCCGGCCTCTCTTGGCCCTCCTCCCACTCCAAAAAACCTTGGGGTTATCTTTGACTCTGCACTCTTCTTCTCCCCTCACATCTCTAACGTCTCTAAGAGGTCACACTACCAGCTGCACCTCCTTAGAGGTATTCTTCCTTTCCTATCCTTCCCCCAGAAGCTCACTGTCTCCAGAGCCCTGGTCCTCTCCAAGCTGGACTACTGTAACAGCCTCTATCTAAATCTTCCTGCCTCCACTCTCTGCCCTCTGCAACTTATCCAGAACAGGACTGCGAGACTTGTCCTTGGACTCAAGCCCAGGGATCGTATCTCTCGAGGACTGAAATCTCTGCACTGGCTCCCAGTGGCTGCGAGGATTACATTCAAAACTCTCTGCATTGTACACAAGTCTTTCTGGGGTCTGGGGCTGAAATACATTCAACTCTCTCTTCCTAAACACCTTCCATCTCGAGCTCTTCGCTCATCTGCCTCCAACTCCCTCAGGGTTAGTCACTTCTCCAAGCAACGAGTTGGTGGCAGATCCCTCTGTTCGGCAGGGGTCTCTCTCTGGAACAGCTTTCCTGCCTCCCTGAAACTCGAGGAGAACCACCTCCGGTTCCGGAAACACCTCAAAACCTTCTTCTTTGCTTCTGCTTTCTCTCCTCCCATCCCTTGCTGAACTCAAGAACTCCTGACTGAAATTGCACTGGTTACCTGGCCACCCTTTCTGATCTCTGGCCCAGGCCCTGTCAACTGCCCACCTGCACTGCCTCCCTGGCAACCTCTGCACTTGGGGACTGTTTTCTGTATCCCTTCAGTCCCCTTTCCAGCACTTTGTCTGCACGTCCTTGCACTTGCCTATTTTTATGTGTATTTTATTTATCTTATTTATTCCACTTCCAATGTACTGCACTTTCCCCTCTCCCTTTCCCCCTTGCACTCTTCCTTTCCCCCTTCCCATGCACTTGCGCGATTTGAATGACACCTGGCATAGTAAGATCGTTGGCTGTCATCCCTTTGTCCCCCCCCTCGCCCTGTTCCCTGGCCCGGAGGTCTAGCAGGGATAATGCCATGTCCACCTCCAACTCCCTGCGAATTTCCTCGAGGCACTCAGCCCGCCTCAGCGCCCTGCGCATGGAGTTCTCTGCCCTGACCCTAGTGAGCCGTGTCTCTTCCACCCGTTGCCGCTCCGCATCTATTTGCTTGCCCAACCGCTGCCACACGGAAGACATTCCCAATCCAGGGTCCTGCTGCCCTCCGGTCGATGCCTGCCCCTCTGATGTTGATGGCCCCGAGCCATCATCGCTCCCACCTTGAGCCTGCTGCTGCCGTGCATATGCCCTGTCTGTTCATGCCTGCACATCCTCCTCCTGCTGGAGTCCAGTTGTTGTGGTGGCCACCCCTGCTGGACCTCCGACCCCCGACTTTGGCAGGGATGTGTCCTTCACCAGCCTGGCCGCTGGGTCAGAGGCAGCTCCACAGGGTGCCCAGGTGATACTTGGGCCGGAAGATGGCACGGAGGACGACTGGCGCATAGGGGGTACAGTTGAGAAGGGGGTCACTAGAAGGTCCAGCACACGGAGCAACCCAGCACCAGTGATCCCTCCTAGCCAGTCGACGCGGTCAATGAGGCATCTGAAATAACGTGCAGTGTACTGACGAGACCCCTACCAGATGCCAAGTTGACGCAACGCCACCCCAGCCAGGACAGGATCAACATGGTCCTGGATTGCCATGTCCGCAGGGAGAGGAAGGCCAGTTGTTGTTTGCGCATCCCCTCCCTGAAAACGGGTCTGGACGAAGGCATCCCTGCTGGTGCAGGATGATGCAGTCACAGGATCGGGGACAGGATTACACACAGGCACCTCCGTGGCTGCCTGTGCTGCCTTCTGTCCTTTCCCCAGGACTACACCACTAGCACCAGTGGAATCCCCCCTCCAGACCCTGTGTGTGTCCCTTCCACAGCCGCCTCCTCAACCAAACCGCCCCACCAACCTGGATGACTCTGTGCCATCTTCCTCCATAGGCCCCTGTGGGGTCTCAGCTGCGCCTTCTGCTGCAGAGGAGTCCACCTCCGACCTCTGCCTCTTGGACCTACCCTCGGCAGCTGCGGCCACGGACGCAGCACCAGACTCCTCACTCCCCGACGAGCTGACAACATGGGAGGGGAGCTGGGCCTTGCGTCTCCGGCTGGCGGTGGGATCCCTGCCGCTGTGTTCCACAGCACCGTCTCTACCCTCTTCATCAGTTGACGCTGCAGACAGGGAGCGACAGAACACAGGCATCAGGGCACTGTACAATGGTCTGATACACACACGACAGTTGCACATGAGTGGCAGTGTCAAACTTGACACATAGCATCACACTCCCGTACACACATATCATTTGAACCCACACACATGCGCAAATTCACAGGAATGTTCCAGCAGGCAGCACCATCCATACACATACAACAGCATGAGCAGCCGAAGGTTAGCCTGACCTCACATGCAACACGGAGAGAACCAAACACATGCACACACACCACCAGACATACATGCATCTGTACATCTCCACCACCTGTCGCAGTGAAATCATTGGCATCCATGTCACATCTGCCAATCAGCCTCCTACATGTCGGTGTCACATGCATCCATGGTGTATCACAGTGGCACACATGCCAAATACACACACACACACACATGTACATTGTGCACATACATGAAGGTGGAACCAGCATCCATTTGTCACACCACAACCATGCCACAGTACATACACAGAAATCTAAACATGTGTGCACCCACACATGCATTTGGGCACTACGCATTTGAACACATACACCATTGATGTGCCTCACACATGACTGGACTCACATGCAGCAGGCTCATGTCCCTGTACATAGACATCCATACATGGGCCTTTCAAGACATATGTCCAACCTGCACACTCCTGGCACACCGCAACATGCACAGCGTCCAATCAGTACATATGTACACTTACCGCTCAACTGCGGAAGGGTCTGCCTCTCAAGGACCTGTCGGTAAGGCGGACCCAGCACCCCTCAGCATCCGCTGCCTTCAAGAGGCGCCGGGCCTTGCTGAGGGTCCTGGACCTGAAGTCCTCCCAGCTCTTCCGGACATGTTGCATGTCGCGAGTTGCCACCCCCTCCACGTGATGTCCTTCCAGATCCTCTTCCGTCCTTCATTGTCGGCGCATGAACCTCCAAAGAGGGCATCATAATGCCCCAGGACTTTCTCCACCAGGATGCCAACTTCATTGAGACTGAAGCTGGCAACCTTCTGCCTCTCTGCTGGGGGGTTGCCACTGGTGCTAGATTGTGTTGTGTCGGACATGGCAACCCCCCAGGCAGGTGTGGGTGGGCAACTGGGTCCTGGGGCTGGGCTGTGGAGCGATGGAATACCAGTCGGGGGTCTTCTGTTCCAGCAGGGGTGATCACAGCAACTGGACCCCTGGAGATGGCTGACGTGCAGACACCCAATAGCAGGGCACGTGGCCAGCAGGCAGGCAGGCAGCAGCAGATGGCAGGTGGGAGCGTGCTCAGGATTCTGGGGTGCAGGAAAATGGCCTTCTGGGCAGGAGCGTGGTCTTTCGTTGTCGCGTAACCAGCTTGACATGGTGTGATTTGGCACGTGAAAAAACTGAACGTCAGCGTGTAATTCGAGGAAAGGCCCTTAGCGCGTAAGCGCGTCCGTGACGTAACACACGTGTGCGTTTCTCTCCACACGGGTGCATGTTGATTGTACACGTGCAAAAACTGCACGTCTGTGTGTCACTGCATGTAATTGGAGGAAAGGCCCTTAGCGTTTACGCGCGTAAGTGACATTGCACGTGTGGGCTGGATTAAAAGGTACGCGTAGGATGCCATTTTCTTGTACGTGCTTTTGGTGGAGAGCGAGCGGGTGATTCTTGTACTTCTTGTTTGTTCACATGCGATTACTTCACAATGGTTCCATTCGTACTCCTTGTATACTCAGACAGCGTTCAATTCTTCTTTTGGCGGGGGTGTTGCAAATGCGCACACGCACGTCTTTTTCATGTTCTTTTTCCAGGCAGTCAGTGAGTCGCCCACATATTTTTCAACTGTGGTTGCCCTCCTGTGTTGCGTTCCCATTCAGAGGTCATTGTAGCCTGCGTGTACCAGGCGTTCGCTCATTTCTGTGTTTCTGGGTGCCACAGCATAGTGCAGGTTCTTTATTCCACGCACGTGGGCTACCAGGGGTCATGTGCACATTAAATTTTGTTTTCGGGGTGCCTGAGCGTTGTGTGACCCATCATCTTCCCCCAGGGGTCACAGAAAGCCTTGCTAGAGCACTAGGGTACGTATTCCATCTAGTACCCTGGCCCTTTCACCCCAATTGCCCAGGACAATTGTTTACTGTACCTCCCATTCGCACAAGAACATCAGTGCCATGGTTGGGAGGTGACCAAGTGGTAAGGGAGGCAAAGGTGGCCGACCTACAAGAGGTGTCCGCGGTAGGGGATGTGGCCAGGAAGTACAGGGTGGCCTAAGAGGCCAGTGTGTGGAAGACCAATCAGGGACACCTATGCCTCCCCCCCCAATGGGTCAGGGAGATGAAGCTGACAAGATCCCATCTCAGGCCTTCTTAACCCAGCCCATATTGTCGACCGAACTGGCACAGATGACTCCCAGGCTGACTTCCGTGTCAACAAGTCAAAGCCACGTGTGGCGGTAAAAGTTGCTGTCACCAGGCCACGTGGATCTGGGGCAGCAATGTCATCTGCTGCCCCAAGTAGCCAGGGTGAGGAGGCTGCAGGGGCAGCTGCAGCTGAATCCGCCGCTGCTCAGAGTCACCCATCCGGGACAGTGTTGGTCCAAGTCCATCACACCGAGGTTGGTCCTGCCAACATCACCCAGCAGCCAATGGCTGCAGGGAGACCTTTGATCATCGTGCCTTTGGCTACTTCCAGCGCACAGTCCACCTGCGCTTCAGCCCCTACCAACCAGAGCGGCGTAAGCCACTCAGGAGCCGCACCACCTCTCAAGAGGAAGAAAGGTGCTCTTGCGGTACAGGCTGGGACCCTAAACACTGCTCCCCCTCCGTCACGTCAAGGAAGCGTAGTTTCAATAATGTGGAACTAGACACACTTGTGGGCTACGTGTCGGCCCATGGCCGCGAAATGCTGGTGACTGCAGGGTGCAAGACTACAACTGCTCAACGTAGGGCCCACTGGCAGTGCATCGCGGACCAGATTAGTTCCCTTGGATATGTGAGGCGCACAGCTGATGATTGCTCTAAGCGGTGGAATGACTTCAAACGCAGAGCAAAGAACAAGCTGGCTTCCAATCATGCCTCTACTCTGGTGACTGGCAGTGGGTATCCACCAGAGGAGGAAGTGCTCACAGAAGATGAGTCTATCATTGGAGGCTTCATCACAGAGGATCAGATCCAAGGCATGGGAGACCTATCAAATCTTGTGGCAAAGTCCGGTGAGTGGCCCTGCATGTGTGTGCAAACGATGTGTATGTTGCTTGGGTGATGTGTTCTGATTGAGTGCCAGGTGAGGCTGTGTAGTCATGACTGCTATGGGTCACCCATGTGGTGCCTCCACATGCCTTGGGTTTGGGTTTTACAGTATCCCTTCTGACCGCAGTGAACAATTTGCACCTGATTACTGCACTTGCCCTGCAACTGCCATCATGCCACACCATTGTTCATACTGTTTTCCTGTTCATTCTGCCTGATTGATGGAATCCTTTGCATGTTTAACACAATTTTTTGTGCCATTGTGGCCCAAATTTAGCATACTTCAGACATAAATTAAACCCCACAATGCCCCAGATGTGTTTAATTATTATGGGAATGATTTCATCAATCAGGCTGATTGAGTTTTGTGCACCTACACATGCCCTCATGCAATCACTTCGGGGCCCTGTTTGAATGTTCAACATGACAATTGCCTTCTGTCATGTCCAAGTGACCAACCATTGATGTATCCATGGGCCTCCCATCACTGCATTAGTGAACACTGGCTTTGTTGCTGCATGAAGCACATGTGTTTCTATTCCATCTTGGAGTCCTCAGTATCTGCTTTTTGGCTCCCCTTCCAACTCATTGCCAGTGCATGCATGCCAGAATTATTGTCATGTGCAACATGTGTCATTTATTTACTCACTCGATGTCTACCTCGTCATGCCTATGTGTGTGGACCATGGTGCTCATGCCTGTTTTCATTACTTTTCTTTTATGTTTTTGCAGGTGATGAGGCACTAGATGTTGTTGAGGAGGAGGAGATGGCGCAGAGGTAGGAGTACTCACAGCCACAACCAGGCACCAGTGGAGGACGTGGGGTGGTAGGTGAAAACCCATTACTCCTACAGACCATACTGTCCACGGGGTGTCTCTGGGTACACCTCCAGAGACCTCTATGAATCAGGTGCTGAATCTGACATTGAGACATATGTCCCATCGCAGGTAAGTATTTCTGGCAGGGATGCTGTCCACCACACCTGCACTAGGGTCGACCCCTCTATGGAGCATTCAGTGTTGGAAAGTCTGCCTTTGGCGGTTACGGATGCAGGGTCACACTCCACAATATTTGCTTCTGTTCCTGGGCCAGCAGATCAAAGGAGGAATGCAGTCCTGCAGCCTCAGGCACTGCCAGCACAGCAAGGTGCACATCACCTTGCCCCAAACAGGTGTGGTGCCCGCCAATACGGTGGCCGTGCGCCACCAGGCAATACTGTGTGGGAGAACTCCATGTACACTAATACAGCACAACAGGGGGCATTATGTGAGATGATGGCTCAGGCCGTGGATAGGGTGGCCACTTACATTCTCCCCCCTGAAAGGCAGGTGGAGCTCCAGCAGCAGGCAACAGAGTCCATGTGCCACTTACACAGGGAGGACATGTTGGCGTCCAACAGGGACCGACGGGCTAGACTGGAGACTCTGCGCACAGCCATATCTGCAGAGTCACAGGCCCACAGGGATGCCCTGAGGTTAGAACACAGGTCCCTCAGAGATACTCTTGGTGCACTTGAGGTGTCCCGGAGTACATGGTCAGAACAGCAGCTGGAGCAGCTGACACGCACACTCTCAGCTGAGTTCCGGGCAACCCGTGAGGAGATCCGCGCATCACGGAAGGCCTTGCAGACAGAAATGCATGCTACCCGTGAGGTGCTGCATGGGGATCTCTGTACCATCATCCTGCAGAACTAAACCTTTCACACCCGCATGCTTGCTGCCATGTAGGAGCATGCCAGGGCTTTGCGTGGTCTGCCTCCCATATCACTGCCACCTTCTGATGTACCATCAGAGGGTGATGACAGCGAAGCCAGTTCTCCCACTGTAGGGCAGCCGTGAAGGCCATGAGCCCATGGAGGTTTTTCTTTCTCAACATCCACGCATGTGGGTGTTGGGGTGCACCCTGTACCTCGCCCCTCCTAGGGCCCCCCCCCCCACCCTGGTTGACACATAGCCATTTTCTTTTTGTTTTTTCACATTTCATTCCGATTTGCTAAATGAAATTAGTATTTAATTTATTCGTTATCTTTATTGTAATTCTTAATTTGTTATTTTGATTTTCATACATTTATTTTTATTTGATTATGCTTCTGATTTATACTTTATTATTTATTTTATTTGTTTTATTTTACATTTACTTTTTCTATTTCTATATTTAATGTGCATTGACTTTTTTGTTCATAACCATTTTCTTTCAGATTATGAATTAATGTTACAGTGTGTTGCTTTGTGTGGCTCCCGTAGGCATCCACTGTGTATTCCATCTGGGCACATGCAGGCACATGCAGGCTTGTCCTGTCTTTGGGTTAGAAACTTGAGTTCCTGACACACACACACCCCTCCTGCTTCCCCTTTCCATGGGCTCGCAAAGGGTGTGACCAAGTGACAGCAACTTACACAGAGGCATTGTGCTCCCATAAGTTGTGTGGGCAGTCTGTAGTCCAAACTGTGTATTCATCCCTAGTGGGGATTGTTGTTCATTTCTCCACTGCATGGTGGATTTGTATATGATTTTACATACAGGACTTTTTGCATATATACATGTAGCTTCTTCATGTCTTAACAAGCCCATCTCCTTTGCAGATGCAGTTCATGGTGTGTGCAGTACACTGCCACATTTGCCTACTAGCAACACTCTGCAGTTGGAAGGGGTCGATGTGCTGCCTTAGTCAGGTTGTGACACTTGCACTACTTTAATTTTTACTGTCATATGTTGCCACTGTTGGATCCTGTACTGATGTTTTGTCTTGCTGGTAAGTATTTGTTAATGTGTGCTTTTTCTTTGCATTGGTGAGAGGCAATTGTCTGTGGCCTGTTTCCATTTGGGATGGTGCACTTTGTGACACTTGTGTCATGTGATGTGCATTCATTTGGTTCCTTTCACATTGCATGCCATGCCATGGTGTGTTGGGTAGCTAAGATGGGGTTAGGGAGGGGTTGGTTGACATGCCACTATTTGTTTGTAGTGTTTTGCAAGGGGGTAGTCCTTCATGCTGCATGAATGTGTGCCTTTTACTGACACAGCATTGGTGTTTCCCGATTAGCGCATCTTTTTTGGTGCACGGATTTCCCCTGTTCGATTTCATGAATACGTGTTGGTATCGCAAGTGTGTGCTTTGCGAGCATTTACCTTCGTACTTCCCCCGTAACGCCCACATTTTCACGCGTTGTTCCCCATTCCATGTGCTACGCCCCATGTTACACCCACTTTTCTTGTGTGCGGTGTGCGCTACACTTTGTGCGCTTTCCTTGTGCGTGTCGCGCATGGCGTTTGGTGACGTGTGCATCCGCGTGCACCACCCAGGATTTAGCGCACATCCCAGGATTTGCACGCGCAGTGCATTCCATGAATCGACAAACGGCTGCGCGTGCAGCTTTTGCACGCATGCGCTGCGATTTTCACGCTTGCGCTCCCCTTTTTCGGCGCACATTTATTCCATGAATTACCCTGACAATGTTTAAAGACTTGACTTCTTTTATAAGTAATGATTGTACGCGTGAATAAAGAGATAAAGTTCACTCTTTCTTTGTAAATCAAAGTTAGGCACAGCCAACCACTTCTTCATAGGTTTTTCAAAGGTTAATTGTTCAATGGCCTTCGCAACATTTGTACTGCGTAATGAGAGACATGCAACCACTTCATCATAGGTTTCTTAAAGGTTTAAGGGTTTAACAATGGTCTTTCACAGCATTTGCTCTTCAAAGAAGTGAAAGAGAAATCACCCAATTGCATGCGAGTGCTACTTTTCCATTGTCCCATTGTCAATAACTTAACAAACAACTTCAGCTTGCTTCTGCTTATACGTGAGTGAGCATTAAGCTGGATACTGTTACCGGCAGTGCTCACACAAGTTATCAGAATCAGTTCGACTCACTGGCATCTGTGATCCTCTTTCCAAGTATTGCACAACTGCTACTTCTTCTGGCTTCACTTGGGACCCACACCCTTCCTCAGTGAAGATGTCTCCAGTCTGGCCACTCAATTAAGGATCCCCTCTAGCTCTTGAGACCCACCTCTGTAATTAGGCTCACATGGTGAAAGGCAGTCTTCCTGCACATCTTCTGCTGCACAGCCTCTGTACCTCAGAGTTTGAGGAAACAGGACCCTCTCAGAACAAGCAGGTAAAATCTGCTGCATCCACGTTCTGGCGTCCCTTTGGTTCTCCCACTTCTGCTTGGTTTGGCAACACTCTGCCTTCTTCTCTCTTCCTCTGCTAATACTGCACACACCCCAGTCACAGTTCCAACTCCTTCCCATTGCCTACAGCTGGGGAGGCCTTTTATGCCTCTCTAGGTTCCTTCAGGTGGGGTCTTTTAGGCTTAATTTCCTGACTACTGCTGCAGCATAACTCTTCAGTCCTCTTCCTCGTCTCAGTTCTTATGTGGCTATGGGACTAGTAGTCCTCAACAGCAGAGTTAGTTCTTTTAAGTAACTTCCTGGTTTTAAGGTGTTAGGAAGTAGAGAGGGTCTTCCCACCCCTCTAGGCAATTCTGAATGAGAAACAAATGATAGACTTCACTTCGAGAGAGCAGGGGTGAGGGTGTGAGTGCGCTCAGGACAGTGCACAATCGCATAATGCATGCATTAGGAGCTATATAGTACAGGCAAGTGTAAACACCATCTTAGTTAGTGGCAGACACTTTGGAACGTAGGCCCAAACTCAGCGAAAGCACCAAACGTGTTAGTATTAGGACTCCATCATTAGCACAGACATAACTCACACCATGATTGAGCTCCATGGAGTTACAGGCCTTTCATTGTCTCAGTGGCTGTAGGTCTTTTTTGCCCCGGGATAATGTGCTCTGGAAGGCCATGATAAGGGGACAGAGCTCCTCTTGACAGTTGCCATCTCACTATAAAGATAGCATGGCACCTCAGCACCGACACCCCCCTCATCAGAGCTACAGCCCTCCTATGCTTTTATCCAAAGACCCTCACATACGACGGTGCCACCTAGACCCAGACCACTGACCATAAAGCTGTAAGACCACCGATCGATCAAAAAGATCAGAAAGATAGGCTATCTCACCTTCACATTTGGGACACGTGATTTGTGCTACGAGGTGCCAGGGAGTCATGCAATTATAGCCCAAAATGTGGATGGAAGACCATAGGAAGTTTCTGGAGCATCTGGGAATGAGTGAAGTATGGAAGTTCATATGACCTCTGCTCTCCCCCTGGGCCCATATCTGTGTCTGCCAGGTGTACCGTTGCAGTGATAGATTAGCATTGTTTTCAAAAGTAACTTGCTTGTTAGGCCCTTTTCGAATGCGGGTGATGAGCCTAGCAGCACCCACGTGGACGGAAACAGACAAGAAGGCTAGGACCAAAGCCTAGCATCCCCTATGGAGTGTGCCCCCCATGTATAGGGTGTCGCAACCAGCCTCACAGGTTTTCATGTAATGACATAGATGACGCCCGGTGCCCATTTAGCTTGCTGCACACCCTTAATTAGGCAAAACTTTTGGCAGCAGCAGAGTTCTTTGCTGATGCACTCCTGCTTTTTAGGAATAAAAACGTATTATCCTTGCAAGCAGTGTATTGGGCCTTTTTCCCTAGCGGGTTGTATTTTTTCTGGTGAGCGTACAGCGGCTTGCCTTCATTTGGTGACCCTGATGTGATCCCAGTGACCCCTGCACTGACAGAGGCTTCCAGGCCACTTCTCGGAAGGGACTGCGCCCAACTGCATTGACCAGTTCCAGATGCATCATTCCGAGCGGTGTAGGAGCAGCTTTTACAGAATTCCTGTCTGCTCTTTGAAACGGGGCACGGCTCAGAGGAGAGTGCATGCCATTGTTGGGACCCCATGACAGAGGTGTTTGGGTGAACACGGACATGTTAGAATACCCTTGCAAGTGATAACAAATAAAGGAACGGTGTGTATGTGTGTGGAAAACAGGGTTTGCGCAAATGATGGAAGGGTGTATTTGATTGTGTGGTAAGGGAGAATGTTTTCACTTTTTAATTCTTTTTTTCAAGAGGAATAATAAGGAAGGAAAACAAACGATGTGTATGGAGCCTTCCTGAGTGAGGGCAGATTTTGGTACCATTTGTTTTGTGACACAGAGGTTAACAAGTAGGAGTTCTGCATAATTAGTGGGTTCAGATATAGCAGTATTTTTGTTTTAGTTGGTTATTTTAGCCTGTTGTTTTAGTGTAATGCGATTTTTTTACTTGTAAGGAGTGGAGGACCAGAGTGGGGTGTTGGTGGTATGGTATATTAAGTATTTTGAGTGAGAGTAGTGTGGTATTGAGTGTGTGTGAAGAGAAGGGGAGGAAACATGGACTGGGGGCGACGGGGAGCAGGGGACAGAAGACTGGTTTTAACGATGGCAGCGTGCACAGCGCACGAGTGTAAGCTAAGGAGATTTCAGCACATTATTTGCTAAAATGGGAGGAGGAACCTGTTTAGAATACATATATAATGTGCTACCATTGTACAGGTACAGGATCAAAAAGTACCACAAGCAATGGGTGGTAGAGACATGAAGGGGATGCCCTGCTCCTGGCCAGAACAGGGCACCCACAATAGGGGAGTGCTAGAATGCATGAGCACTTTTTTAGCAGTGAAATACAAAGGCAAGCAGCAGCAGAAGAGGAAAGAGATTTTAGATCTTTGGAAGATGATTGAGGACGTTGAGTACCCCAAAGAGGGGGGGAGAGCCTGGGATACCCATTGAGGAGCCACCGTAATAGAGAGGGGCGGGACCTCAACAGAACATAAGCAATTATATCCATTAGCTGCATGCCCAGCAACGGGATGCACTAACCCGACCTATGTGCCCCTCATCAGCCTGCGCTCCACCACCGCCATACATTTCCACCCCAATTACTGCTGCACCTCAAGACTGCAAGGAGGAGGAAGAGGAGGCACTGGAAGCTGCGCAAGTAGAGCCTGCATGATTGAGAACGGACTAGATGAATGGAGGGTGGGAGTGATTTTATTTGGGTTGGATAGTACGATCATAAAGGATGTGCACATCGAGATGGCAGAGGGTGAGGGCGGGCAAGCAGGGAGCACGGGATATGGGACAGTGAGGTCCGATGGAGAAACAGACAGAGAGTTGAGGGAGGATGAATGGGACACAATAGACGAGGTTGAGGATGACGAAGAGGAGGAACAGCGAGCACCACAGATAATATCGCAATTGGAGGGCCTGTGGGGGCTGCGATTGAGGAATGAATGTGGTGAGTGGCAATTGCAAGGAAAAACAGAAGTGTTGGACAGAAGGAAGGGAGGGAGATGGGCATGCAGATGCCACTATTACACAAAGTTCCAGGGAGAGCACATTATGTGCCATGGGCACAAATGGATATAAATAATTTGATCAAGGCTCTCCATCCCCTTACTGCTGGGGCTCGGAAATTGATTTATGCCTTCAGAAAACAGATGACAGGTGTTCCTCTAGCTGTGGGGGATATGAAAAGTCTGTTACTGGCAATTGTTGGTGATCAGGCCAGGGATGTATGGGTCAAGTTTGGATATCTGGGAGTGAAATTGGGCGACGATGCACCACCATTCAACAACATCAGGGCACAAGTGTGATGTGTTATGGCGAAAACATCCCGAAACCCCAGATTTACAGTCCATAATGCAATATACTCTGGGAGAAGATGAGGACCCCACACAGTAGATTATTAAAATTCAAGAGATGTGGAAGGTGGAGACGGGGGACCAGTGGGACAGATCTGTACCTTTTTTATTATTTCGCTACACAAAGGGGCTTACCCAAGGAGGAGCAGAAGACACTCTAAACACTAGTGGGCATTGAAGTGAAAGGATAGGTGGAGATTCAGATGATAACAATACACCATTGCAAAAGAATTAATGAGTGTGAAAGGGAAGCAGTGCAGCTGACACAGGCAGAGAAAGTTAGCTAAAATAGCGGTAGAAGCGGCGTTGCTCGCATCTGCACTGATAAAAGCAACAGCACCTGTAGAAGCGAGGATAGCTGCATTTTGGCCAGGAAGCCAAGGACAGTGGGGAGGGGGGGGGCAGCTTTGAGTGGCAGCAAGGAGGTCAGCAGCGGGGTAAGAGGTGAGTTCAGAGGGGAAGGGAGAATTTGGAGGGTTTGGAGGTATGGAGCTTCAAGGTGGTGGTATGGGACCCTCGCAATGTTGGAGCTGCAGGAAATGGGGGCACTTTGCAAAAGAATGTAGGTGCAGGCCAGGTGGTGGGATATAACTCATATAGCAACTATTGTCCATAGCCCCTAACTATCCCAGACATACTTACCTACAGTGAACTGCTGCCAAAGAAATATTAATTATCTTGCATGAGTAAGGACTTTTGACATCTGTTCCTGAAGGCATTTTATATTTTGGCATCCATTTTAGAATCTATCTCAATCTGTTCATTCAAGATGTTCAGCTACCAATGGTGAGTTGTTATTTACTTTTGAGCCTAACTCTTGTTCTATCCAGTTTTCAAATTATATTTTTAGATATTCATGATGTATGTGTAATACCTTAGACACCCTCATCTTCTGGGTCATTCTGTCCCCAGAAATATATGTCGCCCTATGTGCACTCTTTATCTTCAAAAAGCACTACAATTTTGATTTTTGCAACACTGGAACCATTGATCAGCCTATTATGTTATCTATATTCAGTTGGAGGGGGGTCTAATACCTTGTATACACTCCCCCTCTGGTTTTTATTAGACAACTATTCAATACACGACCACTATGCCCAGTGTCCACTCTCCCCCATATACCCCATACCTATACATCCCCTTCTCAGTCACCCTGCTCAGTGTGGTGATTTATCTCAACATGGGAGATATCATAAAAACATTTCTAAAAAATCAACAGTATCTTCAATATAAAAACATATACGTATCACATTTTATAAAAGATCATTACAACATTTCACCCTCTTTGAACTTTTATGCGTGTATCCTCAAAAAGTAACTTTATTTTGCTCCTGTCTGGATCCCATCCCCATTTCCCAATTAAATGTAAACATATATCGCACACAACAGGTGATTTCCCAGTACTGGCCATCACGAGAATTGAGAGAAATCATTCCTTGAGGGAACCCACCAGCCCATCCCTTATTTTGTCTATCTGCAACTTTTACTTTACACTTTTTCCTTCTTCCCACCCCACAACATTTCCTTGTTTCCCACTCTCTCCCCATGCACATTTTCATTCATCTTTTGTTGACACATCTTCCACTCGATTCATCTTGTTTTAGGTTGTTCCACTTTGGGCTGCCTTGCAATATGTTTTAGAGCCCTTGAGCTCTTAGGCCAGTCCTTTTGAGTGAATTGTTCATTTCATCATAAAGTACTTTTTCAATCTTCTGATTTAAAGTCAGAAACAGGGGCATTAGATTGTTTATGGGGAACACAAGGATGTGGGAGTCTTGTAGGAAAATCTTTCAAACACAAAGCAACTGTAATTGGGCATCTGGCCGGGTCCCTCAATCTTTTCTCTCTGTTGGCAGGATCGGTTATTGTCAATCGCCTGGTGTGTATGTATCTCTCGTCCATCTGTAATATAAAACTGAATGAGTATCGTTTGAAAAATAAATATGTTTTTATCGTCAGTACTGCCTCCTCAAACCCAACCCTTAGAAAACCTATATGTTTCTTTTAAACACTGGTGCCACCTAAACATTCTCTGCTGCATTTTCCCTTTTTCTAATATAATAGGATGGCTGCTCCTTTCTCTCTTTTCACATATCTTGGTGTTACTTTATACTAAATGCACACTGGCTGATACCGGGACTTGGCTATGATCCAAGGTCCTAAATGATGCACATTTTTTACTTTTTCTGCATTGCCCTATTTTTAATGGGCCTTCTTTTCTTCCAACAACTGCATAATGCAGTAAGGAAACATTTGCTCTGTGGTTGACATTCTCAAACCAAAGAATCATGCTGTCTCCTTTTTCATAATAAAAATAATAAATGACAAAACAGACAACATAACAAATTCAAAAATAAATTAAAAGAAAATGTGTTCTTCTTCAATCGCTCCCCTTCTTTCTTCTTGGTGCATCCATAGCTGAAGAAGAAGACGCTGGTGTGGGTTCCTGCTCGCTGTGGAAAACCGAAATAGAGATACAGTAATTTCTTTACATAGAAATGCGATCAATTTGCTCTTTTCTCAAAATAGTTTTACTGAGGTAATCTCTTGACCCTTTGAGCCCACTCAAACATAGGCTCACTTTTCAGAAAACTTAAAAGAGGCATTGGTGCACATTTTAATTTCCTTGGAATTTTTCTACATGTCTAGTAACAGGCCTGTATTTGGTCTTTTCTGGTTTGCTGAAAATGTTCTCTGTACTTTTGAAGTCCTCCTGCTGATGGCTTGTTCTTTGCTGTGTTTATTCTGTTGAAACATAATTGACATATTTTATCATCATACCTACACTAATCTCGCCTACCCCTGTTATTTGGAACCCAGCACTGTTCCTATTAACTACATGCAAATGTAACATGTAGGCATACCTTGTTTTGCCTATCCTAAAAACCTTATGTATTTGCCAAATATACCTATTTAGCATTTCTTTGTGTACCAGAATTAAAAAGGGTTACTGCACGTTCCATCCAAAGTTGTCTTCATTTCCGTCATTCCCGTTGTTACTTGTATATATACATATATATATATATATGTATATGTATATGTATATATATATATATATATATATATATTCCATGTTCCACGGCCACGGTAGTGGCTGTGTAGTTATGGTTAAGTTGCTAAACCCATAGGAAGAGCACTTTTTAGGCAGCTTATAACTTCGCTCCCCCTGGACGAATCCACACCTTTGCAAAAAAGTATATGGCCCACTCTGATTTTTTTTTGCAAAGTTTGGTGAGGTTTGGTCCAGGGGGGGCAAAGTTATAGGGGGGTCCCAAAATTTATTTTTTCCCCCATAGACTGAATGGGGAAAAAACTTTGCTCACGCCTACATCCCAAACCGCTGGACAGATTTTCACCAAATTTGCAGCAGGACCAGCGGATTGGTGCCAAAAGCGTGCTTTTGTAAATTTGGTGCAAATCTGTCCAATAGTTTTTTTTTAAAATGACCAAAAAGTAGGTCACAAAACATTAGTGATAACAATGACATTTGTGATGTCATCTTTGATGTCCTGGGTGTTAGTCTTAGCAGTGCACGGTGGTGGCGCGAGTTATGGTTGTTTAGCTTACCGTAACTGGCGAATTTCTGGGGGTTTTCGATTTTACTTGAAACCATAACGTCCCTTTAACAAAGTTTTTTCTTTGAATTTCATAGGTTTTTATTAGTCCAACATAACCATAACGTCCCTTTAACAAAGTTTTTTCAGTGAATTTCAAAGGTGTTTATTAGTGCAAATTAACCATAACGTCCCCTTAACAAAGTTTTTACATTGAATATTACACAGCCACGCTAGTGGCTGTGTACTTATGGTTAAGTTGCTAATCCCATAGGAAGAGCAGTTTTTGGGTGGCTTATAACTTCGCTCCCCCTGGACGAATACTCACCAAACTTTGCAAAAAAAGTTTGGTGATGCTTGGTCTAGAGGGGGCAAAGTTATAGGGGGGTCCCAAAATTTTTTTTTTCCCCATAGAGTGAATGGGGAAAAAACTTTGCGCATGCCTATAGCCCAAACCGCTGGATGGATTTTCACCAAATGCCGCAAATTTGGTGAAAATCTGTCCAGTAGTTTTTTTTTAAACCAATCAAAAAGTAGGTCTCAAAAAATGAGTGATATCTATGTCCGCTCTGCGGACACACTTCCTTGTTCACTCTGCGGGCAGGACACCGTTTGGATAATTGGCTCATGGCATGTCTGTGGACACGCAACGAGTCCGCCGATTGGCTGGAGTGAGGCGTGATCTGCGTCAGATTGTTCTGATGCGGCCGCCATCTTGGATCCGCCAAAGGCCATGCACCCAAGACCGAAGTTATAAGCACTGAAGTTATAAGACAGCATAGGTGTGATATGCTGTTGTGGGTGTGATATGCTGTGGTGGTTGTGGCCAGGGCCTAGAGTCTTGGGTGCATGGCCAAAGGCCGTAGGCCGTAGGCCATATACCCAAGACTCTAGGGGTGAATGGGGAAAAACTTTGCGCGTGCCTACAGCCCAAACCGCTGGATGGATTTTCACCAAATTTGCGGCAGGAGCAGCGGCTTGGTGGGGAGTAAGAGATGGGTCAAATACTGTATTTGTTTAGGTGGCAGGTGCTACTGATGTATTTGCCATGCCCGCGCTGTCCGGGATGTACGTGTTAGTGAAAATGAGGGGTGTCCTAAGGATAGTATTCCCGTCCATGCTATCAGCAGGCAAGTTGAAACTGTTCTAAGGACATGTGCGGTGTCAGCGGACAAATAAATTGACCATATGCCGCAGTTAAAATGTTTGATTCTGTGGGTGTGATATGCTGTGGTGATTGTGGCCAGGGCCTAGAGTCTTGGGTGCATGGCCACAGGCCGTAGGCCATAGGCCATACACCATACACCCAAGACTCTAGGCCCTGGCCACAACCATGCAGCATTTCATACCAATAGATCACACCCATACAATTGAATATCTATCAAATGTTTGCAAATCTACAGTTTCTGTAGTGTTTGATTTGTATAGTTTGTATGTGAAGTTTTGGCTACGTCATGTCATTAAGATTGTAGAGTTTGGTAACAAGCACTGTAGTATAACATATCCATGGAAGTGAACATTTTGTATTGTGGTGTATGGTTAGATGTTTGCTTCAATGGTTCTGTTATGCAGCAGTATTTATGCGTTCTATTAGAATGTACTTACTGTTCGATTTTTTGAGATTGGATATATTTTTTTCATGAGTTGGGTAACTGGAGTACATATTCTTTTTCAATTTCTGTGATAAAAGAAAAGAGCATGTTAGTGGGTGTATTTTATAAAGACGTATTACATTGTATAATAGACATTTCAGCTTTTTTCGACCCTCATATTTAGTAGTTTACAAACCAGTGTACTGTGCAATTTGCTCAGTTTCTGTGTTTGTTTTTCAAATCATTGGGTCTGTGGGGGAACAAAATCCATGTCGGATTTTAAAAAAAACCTTTTTTTGTTATGCTACAGTCTATTTGTTTGTTTGTTTTCAGTGTTCACTTGTTGTTTGTGGCTAATGTTCTATCTGTTGGCTTGTTGCAGATTTTTGGAGCAGTTAGATGCCTGTTGGCGTATTCTAACTGTTTATTTCTTGTTATAATTTAGTGGTATTCATTTATCTGTTTGGTTGTCATAGAATCTTGGGGCAGTTAGATACCTGTTGGTGTATTCTAACAGTTTATAGTTTTTTAATTGAAGTTTTGTTAATGTTTAAGTACAGATTAGTTATGAAATTTTGGTTTAAAGAAGATTAAATAAGCGTTTGTAAGATTTGCTGGTAATCTCTGCTTTAGAGTAATGATACTATCATTACATTCGAACATCCACATTTCTTTTTTATATATGCAGTGTAGTGGCCTGCAATGGTTGTGGCTCCTGCATGGTAGATTATACCTATTGTTGTGAAGGTTTTCTTAACCAAGTGATACTTGACCATGTGTGAATCCAGTCAGCCTGCAGTTTTTTTTTGGTACCATCTGCATTGTTATGTAGAAGCATTAGTATTACATATTTACTATGTCTTTGTATTAGTAAGGTGGAGCGATTATCTGAATTGCAGGTAGTACATAATCTACCATGGTTTGTATTTTGTACAAGTTGCTGAAATGGAACAGATTCACAATTAGGTATGGATACATACATAAAGCGCTCATTAGGGATTTGTTCCTGTGTCACATTGTTGCAGAGAGTGAATGTATGTTTCCACACGTATGAAATCTGGAGGATTTCATTTATAGGTATGTTTTTGTTTTCCAGTACTTGTAGTAAGTAAAGTTCTTGTGTATCTTTTTGTGAGTTTATAGTGAATGTCTGTTATGCTCACCTGGCTCCAACAGAGGCGTCGATCTGGACTAGACTGCTGTGGTCTCCCCCAATGTGACGCCTAGGGCCGAGATGACGGACTGGACTGGCCACCTAGCTCCGTTCACTTGGCCCGTAGGAATATTCTTCTGCAAGTGAAGAAAGGGAATTAACCACCCGTGGAGTTGAGCGTAAATCCGCCTCACCCCGCTGTTCTCTCCACCTTGGATGTTCCCTCCTATAGTCTCACCTGATGATTTGAAAAGATGAGCTCTCCATCCTGCATTGGGCACAGGGGCGCGTAGATAACCTGTTGCTTCACTGGCTTGAAGGAATTGGTGAGTTCCAGGACAACATTGACTCCGATATTCCCGGCAAGACGCCGTAAGTATGTAGTTCGTAAGAGTTCAAATGCCTGACTTTCACTCTTGTCCCATTCCTTGCAGGTTGGAGCTTGACCCTACTGAAGAGTTCCTTGTGGCAACCGGTAATGTTCTGGTAAGGATTTGTATTATCCAACACAGTTCGATAAAATAATGTCCATATGTAACCTTGTTGCTTTCTCCCTTATTCAGGCGCTGAGAGAAAGTATGAAGTCTCGGGGAATAATGCCTCCGGCGGTAAAATTAGATAAGTCTTTTGTGGTGAGGAGGGTTCCCCTTGTTAGTCCCTTTTTTCACCTTGCTGTCCTTTTGTTTCCCCTTAGGGGCCGGGGTTCGGCTAGGATGCAGTGAAAGCTGCGCCGACCTATGAAGAAGAATAGTACCCCTGGTGGTAAAATCAGGTAAGGCTATGGGGGGTATTCCTCTGTGTATTCCCTTGGCTCACCTTGCTGTTCTTGTCTTCTCCTTAGGTGCCGGAGTGCGGCGGTAACAGGCAGGAGGATGCGGTGAAATGTGAAGATGCTGCGAAGGCCGGTGAGTTCAGCTCGGCGCTGCAGCAGGCGAGGCGACGCGCATAAAATAACTTCTTTCTTCCAGCTCGAAGGCGCGATGGAGCGGGAATTCAGGTAAGGATCAAAGGTATTGCTCTTGTTCTAACCTTTTCTCCTTCATTCTCCCTTTTCCTAGGAGCTCCAAACTCGAGGCAGGCGTGGCAGAAGACTGGATGCAGACTTGCAGGCACGGTGAGCGTTACGCTGCTGGATGCAGAATAACACGAAGCATGTGCTGCTCTTCAGGCATGGTTTAAATAGCCTCCAAAGTAGTCCCAGGAAAATAGTCCGTAGGTAAAATAGTCCCTTCCAAGCCTCATTTGGCTAGGAGCTCATTCAGCATGGTCTGCATCAGGTAAGTTTTAATCTATGAGCCTGGCACCTATGGCGCCAGGACTGACTCTCCATATGAGCCTGGCGCCATAGGCGCCAGAATTGCACCCAAATAGCCCCTAGCGGGGGTTGTTGGGTTTGCTTGGGATAACTTGATGCCTGCTTCCGGGGTTGCTGGACTTGGTCTGGGTCCCCGGGGGTAGGCATCATGACAATGGGCCTCATTACACGGAAGGCGGTAATGGTTAACGGCCACCGTTAATGGTAACGGTGACCGTTAACCATTACCGCCTTACTACGAGGTCCCTTAGCGGGTTGGTGCTTTAACGCCTGCTTTTTGCAGGCGTTAAAAACCAACCCGCTAAGGGACCTCGGAGCTAATTACGGCACCGCAAAATTGCGGTGCCGTAATTAGCGCCTTCCCCATTCCCATAGAGCCCTATGGGGCAGAAATGGGAATGGGGAAGGGCAATGGCGGAAAGGGGATTTACCGCCCCTCCAACCTTGAAATGGGGCGGTAAATCCCCTTTCCGCCAAGGTATTTTACCGGCATGAGCCATGGCGCTAATAGCGCCATGGCTCACCGCCTTCCGTGTAATGAGGCCCAATGTCACCATTCCATCACAGTAGTCCAATTCTTGTCTTATTCCATGAACACTATACGTGTTGTCAGGATTGTTTGTTGCATTTCTA
Organism: Ambystoma mexicanum; assembly: GCF_040938575.1. Classification (NCBI taxonomy): domain Eukaryota; kingdom Metazoa; phylum Chordata; class Amphibia; order Caudata; family Ambystomatidae; genus Ambystoma; species Ambystoma mexicanum. Next base: position 246,469,420 of record NC_090926.1, on the reverse strand, counting down.
TGAAGTACTAACATTTGCAAACACAATTGGTCTGTACTGTGTAAGTAAATGTTGTCAACAATTGGTGGCAACTGAAATAGAATATTAATTGCTACATTTGGGTAGCAATTTACACCAGTTATATTTGAAAATTTGAATGGACCAGATAGGTGCCAAAGGTTGACTGTTCCTATGCTGCCAACAGTTTTACTGCAGAGTTTGTGTCCTAAGGTTTTAAAAATAGGTTCACCTTTCACTGGTGTCAATTGAAGAAGATCTCCGAAAACAATAATGTGTTTTCCTCCAAAGAGCTCTTCATAGTTTGTTTTATGTACTTCTTGTAATCTGAGGTGAATTAAAGCCAATATTAGGTTGGAGACCATGCTCACTTCATCTATTAGTAGCATTTTCATTTGTTTTAACACTCTGCGTAGTTCCATTGCAGCTTCTGTAGAAAGTTTGTAATATTCTAATTTGTTTTGGTGTTCTAGTGGAAGGAGCAATAATCGGTGTAATGTGACACCGCCTATGTTGTAGGCAGCTAAACCTGTGGGGGCAGTTACAACAGCCGACAGTTTGTTGTTTGTCAATTGTTGAAGGAACTTGCTGATGATTGTGATTAAGAATGTTTTGCGTGAACCAGCTTCACCACTGACGGATAGTAGTATATGTTTGTAATTTTGGCAGGTACATTCTTTATTGTCATGTTGTACACCATGCGCAATTTCTTTTGTTACTTCTTGAAAAATGGTGCGCTGCTCTTTGTTCAGTTTTGATTGTAGAACAGTTAAGTCTTCTGTATCTTTTTCATCGTGACACATGGTGTTCTCTACTTCTCTCATAGCTAATTCTGGCTCATTTGCTATTAGTGGCTGCCCCAGTGGTTCTTGACTTCCTGTTACAGAAGGTTGACTACTGTCGGGAGTGTCCTTATCTAGTTGGACCTGGAGTTCTTCTTCATGTTGCTGTTCTTTGTGCAACATTGTTTTGTACTGTGTAAAGTTTATATCAGTGATAGTGCTTTCATTTGCTTTGAAAGCGTCTTCATAGGAGTCATAGTTTTCTAGTATCTCTTCTTCTTTTCTCCATGGTTTAAAAAGCTGTAGCAAGGACACGTAATATAGTTCTTTCTGTTAAGGAGTTTTTAATGACAATTTGATATGATTAATTAAGCTTTGTTTGGTAAGTTTCACTAAGCTGCCTTCACAATTTGTCACTCTATATATGCCTTCTTTTTCATCGGGTTTGATATTATTTTTGTATGTGAAGTTTTGGGCTATGTGGTATAGACACATGGTTTCCAAAGTGGTACTCCTGTTCGGGTAGTATGTGTGTAGTAAATTGTTTTTCAAAATGTCTTGACTGTTGGGATCATTTTTGGCTATTGTTTCTATGTCCTCATATGATTTGAGAACTCTTTTTCTAGATTTAGCAGGACCAAGACTTAGCGATACTATATTTTCAGATTTTCCATACAAAGCAGTACCGGTTGAACAATCTGCAGCTTCATATGAGCCACATTCTCTATGAGAGAGCATGTTTATGCCTAAGCTGTACAATTTCTGAGATAGTGTTTTGTCTGATGAAAGGTCATTCCAGAGGTCTTGAAGCTCTGTTTTTCTGCTTTTGTTAAGTAGGCTATAACATATCGTGCAACTGCAGTGGAATTGTCTGCAATGTACTGCACATCTATGTTTGCATTCCATAAGAGGGCAATTATTGCATTGTAATCATTGATATATTTTGATTTGCCTGTTCTTTTCATGTAATATGTGTTCGTATGTGATTTACCTTTAACACTATGTCTAACTGAAGACATGAAGTTGTTCACTTCACCTGTTTCTGTAACTGGTCTAGGGAAACCAAAGCGGCATTTGGTGTAGTATTTCCCTTTGTTTTTGTATTTGTAACGACAATATTTGCCACATTTGTGTCTTTGAAATTGTAAAATTTGTGCATGAAGATCACTATTTGTTGGTTTCGATGGAATTTCACAAGTGACATATTTTTCGATAAACTATAAAACAGTGGAATAACTGTCTCGACCAAATTGAGGAGCATCTTTAATCCATAAAAGTATGTGTATATGTGGTGCTTCTCTGGCTTGGTATTCTTTTATCCAAAAGAAGTGTTGCACTTGTCTGAGGGGAGGAACAATTTTATTACGAATAAAGTGTAGCATAGCAATGAAACGATGATGGAAATATCTTGAAACATTAACAGGATCTGGAGAGCAAAGTTCTCCAGGTGTTAGTATATCCATGTTTGTTTTGTTTTTGTTTGATATGTGTAGGAAATCATGTAAATCTTCCCATGCATACTCTGCACAACTTAATGTAACAAACCAAGTGTGTGGGCCAAGGTTTCTTATCATACAACGTACATCTCTGTGACGTCAGAACCAGTACTCTTTCGTACCACGCATGTTTGCTAACAGATTTGTAATGCTTGATTGTAAAACCTCATCTTTTTCTTGCACTTATTGTATTAATTGTGTAGCTGACATATTTTGAAAGTGGGTTCCTGATTTCAATATGTGTGCAACTCCGTAACACAGAGTTGCTAGTTCACTTTCAAAGAGTCAGTGGAATATGTATTCCACATTTTGTCTAAATCTTGGATCTTCAGAATACATTCGTAACAAGTGGTATTCTGATGCTGTTATCAGAGTGGGTCTATCATCATACCTTCCTCCTTTGCTAGTAGGAGTAGGAAAGAGTAGACGAAAATAAAGTGCTTCTATACTTTTTTCCCATATGCTGATTGGTGATCCTTTGGTTTGTTGCATTTGGTACGTTTCTAGTGCATCATCTATGGTGTCATTAGAGTGTAATGGATGAATTGTATTATGGTCTAAAATATTGGATACTGTAGCAGGATATAGAAGTTCAAATTGACCAGTTTCTGGTGACTCTTGAATGATTTCAGTTGTTTCCCTTAAGTTTTTTTCAATATTTCTTTCTTTGTAGTATTCATTATTGTCTTTTAGATATTGCAAGGCTTGTCTAACTTTATGTAAATCTACAAGTTGTTGCCAAATATTTTTGTCTTTTGTTGGTACACCATTTACTAAGGGAATTAAAGATTGCTGTATTGGATGTTGCACTCCCAGAGTGTGCACATTTTCTTTCAGATCTAATGGTAAATAAACTACTTTGCCACACATGCCTTTCACCAATTCAGAGGGAGGTAATTTTGCTGTTTTTGGTTGAAGGCGTATTATTGCTTTAAATGGGTGCACTGTTTGAATTATGATGCTCTCATATAAATTGAGTTGTTGCAGGGGTTTTGGTAGTGGGAATAATTCCAAGTTATTTGTGATAGCACTTGAAGGTGTTTGGTTGTTGTCAAGTTTTGTAGTGCAGTAACTGCAAATTATTAAGGGGTCAGTTATTTTGTATTTGTTTTCTGCTATAAGGTAGACAACCATTTGGAATTTTCATTGTCTTCTATTTTGTATGTTACGTCTATAGTTTTTGTGTTACTTTTATAAAAAAGTTCTTCGACAGCACACACACACATGGTTTTGGACTTCAGCGGATGTACTTTTAAATTTTAGTATTTATTTTTTGTATGTGTGTAGTAGAAGGTTTCCATGTGCAGAATTGTTGCTAGTCTGTTGTAAAGCTATTGCATTTTGTAAGTGGCTTTCACTTCCAAAATATTTTCTCTGGATACGGTCGGTTTCTTCAAGTAGGTCTTTGGGTGTACCATGTAGAAGAGTGTTATTTAAATTGGCTAGTGCTAAAGCAGGACTTTTAGCATAGTACAGTTTATAGACTAGAGTTCTTATAGTTGAACGATGTGTTGATATCATTTTGATATGATGGAAGGTGCTTTTGCAAATAGGTCCTGAAATACAGGCTAATCAATCTTCTTGTAGTCCTGTGTATTTGCGCACTGGACAGGTATCCATATTTTGCAGCACATTCTTTTTGATTTTGTCTTTGCCTTTCACATACTGATTGAGGAACTGGCAGAAAGATTTGAAAGATTTTTTGGGAGTGTTACACATTGATGTGCATGGCCAATTGTATACTGGACGTTCTGGTTCAGTCAAATGGAGAGGTGTCTGGGGATATTTTTGTAAGCAGTATTTCTTGTTCCATTATGCTATTAATTTTTTCATAGCCTCTTCCACTGCTATGGATGGCAATTGTGTTTTTTTGTTTTGTATGTATGCTTCTTCAATAAAAAAAAAATGGTTCTGTGCTTGTGGTGTGACTCCAGAAGTTTTTTTTGTAATTTAGTAGTTTGTTTTGTTAGTGCTTTCATTCTGTTTAAAACTAAAATGAATAGCTTTCTTTTGCGAAGGAATGCACTGTCTATTAAAGCTTCTAAGATTAATTTTCTAAGGTAGGTTTGAAGGGTTGTGCGTGATTTGTCTCCTGTTTTTATAAAATTTTGAAGGACTCTGTGGTGGCACATTTTTGCTAAAAAAATGTTTTTGTTATGGTTACTTGCTAGTATATCAAGATTTATAGAAGCAGTTTTAGCAGTAGTGGTAGCCGAATTCTTGTTAAGCATTTTTTGTTTCGTTTTACATTTTGATAGTGGAGGCAAAGTTTCTGTACTAGAAGCTTGTTTTGTTTCACTAAATGACTGTATTAGCTGTTTTGTTTGAACGTTTTGTACAAACTCTGTTAGAGATGGATGCTTATTTTGGACACTTTTATTTTCATTTGCTCTATTTCTGCGTTGCTTTCTACAGACTTGCTTTTGTGTGCTGTGTGCATGAGTGTCTGAGTATGATGGGAAAGATGTACGTGGTGTGTGTGATTGTGCATTGGGCAGTTACAATTAGTTGGGAAGGCTATTCTTCTATTTGTGTGTTACTAAACTGTGGTTCAGATGAGAGTAGAAGTGTGCTAGTGGAGGGGAGAAGCATTAATAGTAAATCTAATGGTATACAATTAAAAATTACAAAAAAAGAACTGTTTTTTAAAGGTGTGTTGTAGATAGCAGACAGGTTTGAAAGTGACAGTTGATTATTGTAGATGGGAAAAATTTCAATAAATTAATTTTATAGGTAGTCAGGAGCCCCTGAGAGGGAGATTTCACCACAGCAATCAGGAACATTTATTTTTCCCATAGGATTGCATTGGGATTAGCATTAATTTAGGCAGGAGACAGAAAAAATAGTGTGATTTTTTCAATGAAAAATCGGGAGGGTTGGCATGTATGTATAGGTTATGCGGGAGACAGCAAAAAATAGTGCGATTTTTCAATGAAAAATCAGGAGTCTCGTGCTTAAATCGGGAGGGTTGGCATGTATGTATAGGCTATACAGGTTTAGTGGCATTACTCTGTTTATATGCATTCATAAGAGTTGTACATGTACTCTGAATAAAATATGCATACCTCTAGTTTGTATTCATGTATGTGGATATGCATGCAGCTGTCATCTTGGAGACTTGTACAGTAGTTTTTGTAGTAGGTGCTTTCCAATGATATGAGACTTGTACTCAGAGTGATCAACAGTACATTTGAAGTGCAGAACTCTGATGATGGAGTTAGATGTAGAGATCTTGGATGTGATTGGTGGATGGTTGTGTGACTGCTTAGCTGTATCCAATGGGGGAATGGCACCGAGAGTGATGTGGAAAGGGTAGAAGGGCTGGCTAAGAGTTACGTGCCACGCGGACACCACGGCTGTATGCGGATAGGGCGTGCCACATCCAGGGTTTTCCAGCAAATCCAGTATGGAAAGGGGACTGTAGGAATCAGCCAATCAGATGATGACTTTGTGGATTTGTGTAGAAAGAGAGTGTGTGTAGTGAAGATGGCAGAGGTGGAGAAAGTCAGGGTGTTGGTGCTGGGAGATATGTTTGTCCATGTTTTACAGCAGTATGCTCAATGCAGGCATGTGGCAAACAATTTCAATGTTAAAGGAGTGGAGGTGGTGTGGAGCGCTGTGCCTGATTGCAAAGTAGATGTAATTCTCCAAGTTTGTGAAGATATGCGTAGGATGAACAGTCCCCATCTGGTAGTTTTGCACTATGGTGCTTTCCATTTGGGCTACGTCAGTGCCACTACTTTGTTGGCAGATTTGGAACAGTTGGTTCAAGCAGTAATGAACATCTTTCCAAATGCGAAAGTAATTTTTTTTTAATTACTACCTAGGGCAATATAGGGCAATAGTTCTGTTTTTTGTCCTCATCACAACTTTTCTAGGTGTGCAATCAATCGAGGCATGTGTGCTTTCATGCTTAGAGCTGGTATGTTTTTCTGTAATAATGAGAATATTGATTCGAGTAATGCTTTTTATTTTGACGAAGATGGCACTTCTTTATCTTTTTTGGGAAATGCCATGCTGTTTTGGAATGTTAGGGTTGCTTTGGAGAAGGTTGTGTGAAGATTTTAGTTGTAAAGTAAGAAGAAAAAAACCCCCAAAAAATACAAAATAACAGGTGTCTGTCAGGCATCTGCAAAAAAACCAAAAAAAAACGGCTCTTTTCAGAGCCCACCTCAAAGGGGAAATGGGACACATTATTTAAACGTACATTCACCACGCTCAGATTTTCGATATGTACGCGGACATGGCAGTAGTCTGCGGACAGCGCATATTACACATAGGGTTTCTGGGGTGGAGAGGCATGCAAATGAGAATGAGCGGAGATAGGGATTGGCCAGTAAAGTTTATTGGGTGAGTTGTATAAGGAGAGATTTTGTCAGAACGTCTTTTTCCTGGGAGAAGAACAGATAGCTATGACTGTGTGTTTCCGAAAAAAAGATTATCTGGATTTTGGGAGACTCATGGATACGTTGGTTGGAGGTGCATGCAGAACATTGTGTAGTAGCTGCAGATCTTGGATTCCCTCATATGGAAGTGCACTGGCATGGAGTGCGTTGAATGAAGTGGCTGGACTTGGTACCTCTCTGTGCTACTTTAGAGACAGAGCATCATCCAGACATAATTATAATTCATTGTGGAAGGAACAGTTTAGGACATGTATCTGGAATTTCTTTGGAATTTGCAATGAAAGAAGGACTTGAGAAGGTCATGGACATGTTTCCAAATTCCCAAGTAATTTTTTCTCGTATTGCGCAAAGACAAATGTGGCTGCATTCTTCTTTATTTGGTCCACAAATGGAGAAAGCGAGGCGCAATGTCAATAAGGCTGTTTGTGCCTTTCTAAGAGGTGTTGGCATGTCCTCTTTTCACAATGAAAATATTATGTTTCGTAGCACATACATTTTTCGCAAAGATGGAGTCCATCTTACTTATGCTGGCAATCAGATTTTTCTGAGAAATGTACAAAAGCATTGCGACCTTTTTTGGAATTAGAGTCACCTATTTTGCAGTAGATTTTGACGATTTCAAGTTTTTCAAACACACAAAAACGCCACCAAAAGGCTCTTTTCAGAGCCACCACTTCCTCCCAGAGAAAAGTGCATTGGTTTTGCTAGGGCAGCACCCTAAAATTTGATATGTCCTAGGACTGTCCGCAGACTTCCAAAAAATGCACAGGGCCCTGCACTGTTTATTTGCCACTTCTTTTTTTAAACTGTGAAAGGCGGCTCTGAAAAGAGCCTTTTTTTGGGGGGATTTTTGTTGTTTTATATTTTTTTGTTTTTTTTACACACAACACACTAGGAGAGGAGGGGAAAGGAGGGTAAGGAAGGCACATCAACCACGAGTATGAGAAAGAGCAGGTGGAGAGAGAAAGATGTAGGGTGGGCCTTACTTAGGTAGGTAGTAGGTCTTCTGGTGCTCCTTGACCGTAGTCTCAAAAGCACTTTGAAGACTCTCTTCCCTGCAGAGTACTGCGTCGCAGTACATAAACAATATTGTGACCCTCGAAAGGTAAGGGTCAACAGCATCGTGAATGGCCTGTGAAGCAGCTGGAGGGATGCACTCTCCCACGGGAGTGTCTCTTGTGGTGAGAAGAGCGGAAACGGAGGATGCTGTAGAGGAACTCAGCCTACTACGTTTATCACAAGGTACAACCTTGCGAATGTCCGCACTGTGGAACAATGTTAGGTGTGGCTTCATGGATGTCGTACCAAAGCTGTATGAACCATGTCTCCCACAACTCAGCAACATGTTGCACTGGTTGCAGGTGACCTTGTTTGTACATGCTTTTGGTACGTTACCATGAATGGTAAACAACCACCACACCCAAGACTCCCGGTGAGTGCTGGTAGTAGGGAGTTCCTCGACCTCATTCTCTTCATCCTCTTCATCCTCATTCTCTACATCCTCACACCTGTTCCCCTCTGCAGGCCCTTGGGGAGGTGGTGGAGGATTTGGGGCTGGTGCTGAGGCAGATGTAGCAATAGCAGCCATGGATGCCATCAGGGTTGATGAGATAATCTCAGCAAGAGCAGGAAAGGCAGCAAAATTCAATCTGCTATAGGCCGAAGTACATTGAAGATCAGCTCTGGGTTGGGGCCTTTTATAGGGGTGGAGGGGTGTGCTTTACGAACAGATCGAACACCCAAAAAGGTTCAAAAACTTCCAAAAGGTATGTGGAAAGCCAGGGTCATTGTCTGGGACATGTGCAATCGTGAATTTTTATTGTAAAATAATTTGGATTGTCTGAATAACATCTTTTAAAATGTTGGGGAACCAGACAGTGTTCACAAATAAGGACACATGCTCAGCATGGGTGAGGTCACATGATGACATCGGGAACACGTCCACAAAGGGAACAGATGTCCTTAGGACACCAAATGCATGGGAACGTCGTGCGATTTTGCGCGGGTGTTCTACGGACAGTGTTCAGGTCCTCAAACAAATTAAAAGTGCGACACAAGTGAGACGAACAGTTACGGACAGGCGTGATGTTCGCAGGACTTACGGGTGTGGTGCGCATGTGCGTAGATATTCTGCAGACTGTACGGAAAGGTATATTGTCCTTAGGACACCACCATTTTGTTTGACTACTCACATCCCAGACACCGCACGTGTTCTTAGACAGTTTCAACTTGGCTGCAGACAGTACAGACAGGTATAGTGTCCTTAAGATTCCTGCATTTTGTTCAGTTACGGACATGCCGGACACCGGGTGTGTTCTAAGAACAGTTCCATCTTGGTTGCGAACGGTACGGACAGGTATTGTGTCCTTAGGACACCCTCATTTTGTTCATTTACGGACATCCCGGACACTGGGTGTGTTCTAAGAATAGTTCCATCTTTGCTGTGAATGGTACGGACAGGTATAGTGTCCTTAGGACATCCCCATTTTGTTAATTACGGACAGCCCGGACAGGCGCGCTGTCCGCTGACATTTTAACAGCTTTTAAAAAAAAAAATAAGACACAAAGAATTTCATTAAAAGAAACATCATATTTTTTTATTATATACATGTACACAATTTATGAAAGAGAGGGGGAAGCAGAAACTGATACAAATACAGGGGAATTAGGGGTTTGGAGAGGATGGATGGGAGGGGATGAAGGGATGGAAGTCTCATCAAAATGTTTTTCTTGGTGTTGAGGGTTTGGGGATAGTTCACTGGGACATGGAGAGGGGGAACAGGTACATGTGGGACAATGGTATTTAATGTTTTCTTTTATGTGGTCCTCCACAAACTGTTTCAAACCATTTAAATTTTCCTTGAGCATGTCTATTTTCTATTCCATGCATTGCAGAGTCTTTTCCAATGTGTCTTTTGGTGTATTATTTTCTATGTTTGTATGGTCTGTTAAAAATAAATATATATGTTAACTACACATAAAGTAATGATTATTAATTTGCTTATATAGAGAAGTGTCTACCATTATTATCACTGTCTTCAGACATTTCCTCACATGGAAAATGTCCCTCAAGCCACTCCAAAGTACTGCACATTTCTGTGTGTAAATCAAAAATATATTAATTGTAGTGTACCTAATACAAAAAGTTTAGAAATATATAAGAAAAAAATAGTTTCTGGTAAGTTGTATTCGTAGTGCTGTGTAGGTCTACTGTTGCTTCTAGCTCTGCATTTTCTGTCAGGTAATTACTTTGGTATATTCCAATTTATTACATATGGTATTTAAATTGATGGTTGATGTGTTAGATATGTAGGTTCCACTGCTTATTTATTATTACATATAATGTGTTTAAGTGCTGCTTTTTGAACTTGTGCAGTGTTTATATGGTATGATAGAACAATTTAAGATACCCCCTAGTGTTTGGGTAGTGTTGATGTCGTCCGCCACCGTTCATGGACATATGCACTGTCCGCAGACATCAAAATCATTAGCGGGGGTTCAGTATGTTCTATGTTACATGTATATAAAGTAAGGGAATCCTAGTAAACATCTATCAAATTCACAATATGAAAATGTACATTCAGTAAAAAAACTTTTTAAAGGGACGTTATTTTTAAGTTGCGCTACTAAAAACCTATGAAATTCAGTAAAAAAACTTTATTAAAGGGACGTTATAGTTCCAAGTAAAACTGAAAAACCCCTGAAATTCGCCAGTTATGGTAAGCTAAGCAACCATAACTCACACCACCACCATGCACTGCTAAGGCTAACACAAAGGACATCAAAGATGACATCACAAATATCATTGATGACATCACTGATAACATCACATGTGCATTTACTTTTATGAAAACTCTTTACAAGGGATTCTTATTATAATGTTGACAGAAAAAGTATCAAGGATAATTGGAATAGATATCTTGAGCTATGTAGTACATTAGGCAATGCATTGATATAAATAGCATTCTATTATGAAGTTCTTTACACTATACTAAGCTACTCAAGTATAAATATAAGCATTGTGTGTAGCATACATGATGGAGGTGCAATATTCATAATCCTACCATGTTGAATAGTGAAATGATAAATGCTTTTTACTTAGAGTTTTCTGTACTGTGCAACATGTAATAAGTAGCTAATAAAACCACTTACTACATAATTTCATTATTACATACAAAACACAAAGACACAACAACACATACAAATATGAATATATATAGAGAAATAGAAGTATGCAAAAAAGCAGCAGTAGAAGCAGAAAGTGTTCACAACCTAACTGATTATCTTTATGCACAGAAAGGGTTGCTCTGCTTCAAACCTACTACTTCCATATGTACAAATATCGCATGATGTGACTGCACCCTAAAGAAATTAATGCAAATACAAATATGAGCACATCCAGAGAAAGTGTCAAAACTCGCAACCTTAGTTCCCCTTTCTGCTAACTCCTCCTCACCTGAGTCTTTGGCGGAGTCTTCTTGGGGTTCTGTCTTCTTTTTCCTTCTTGATCTTCTGGACTCCTTACTCTTCTTTTGATGCAAATACAGACATGACTCCCCGGAGGCCACCATGACCGGAGGAGAATCAAACCCCAGGAGCCTCCCAGGAGTTAGCCCCAAATTCCAGGGAAAAAGCCGTAAGGCTGAAAAAACCCTGTGTAGATAAGAGTCTTCAATGTAGGTTGGAGAGTAGATACGATTCCGACCAGATATTCAGTGCAACTTGGAGTCTGGTTCTGGTAGACAGGAAACGGAAAGTTCATTAAGGGAGTTTTCCCACAGATGCTGCAGCACAAGATGGTTGGTATTGAAGAGGACCAATAGAATGTACAGAATGTACTGCCTCTGAGGTTTGGATACAACAAGTAGCGGATGCCAGAGGAAGGGTAGGCACGCAAACAGCTGGAAGCAGGAGTGTAAGGTAAGTCGCACCGGGTGCGCTGGAAAAGCAAAGACCGGAAGGTCGAAAAACGCCAAGGAACGACGCGTAGACAGAAACAAGCCGGTAAGAAGGCTCGTCAGGAAAGAGGTAGGCTGAAGAGATAATTAATAGGAAATAAATGAAAAGAATTAGTCGGAAGCAAGGTAGAATGTTAACAAACGAAATTAACAGTAAAACAAGAAAAAAGAACAGAGACTGAGGAGAGCAAGGGCTTACCTCTAAGTATGATTAACGGAGATACAAACCACAAAAATAGTACCCACAAGGCATGTAATCCGCTGTTAAAAGAAAATCGAGGAAAAGAATAGGACAACAGTCTGGAGTAGTAATAGAACGCAGAGAAAAGCGCTCTGTAAACAGCGCTGGGAGAAGATGAAAGTCTTTAGATGCAACGCATCGGAGCACCGGTGCGTCGTACATAAATACGTGCTGGTGGCCATCTTGGAAGAAGCATAGACCGCTAAGAGAGATTCCCAGCCTCCATGTTAGGTGTGCTTCCCTCTGTACCAGACCTTCCACGGCTGGTGCATGACAGAAAGTACAGTAATAAAAAAACAGCAAAACCATAAGAAAGTGTTGATCACCTTACTGATTGTGTATTTTTCCTATGTATATGTTTTATATGTTGTGAGTGGACCCTAAGAGAATTATTGTAAGAACATATTTAAATTATACATCTACAAATATAGTACTTTTTGATTTTTTGTTCCTAACTATTACTGTCTAAGATATATGACTAAAGGAAAAAACAGCCAGTCAGACATGTCATGGTTAAGTTGCTGTTTCCATAAGAAGAGCACTTTTTGGGCGGCTTATAACTCTGCTCCCCCTGGACGAATCCACACCAAACTTTGCAAAACAAGTGTGATTCTTTCTCCAAAGTTTGGTGATGTTTGGTCCAGGGGGGGAAAAGTTATAGGGGGGGTTCCAAAAAATCTTTTTTTTCCCATAGACTGAATGGGGGAAAAACATTTGCGCACGCCTACAGCCCAAACAGTAGGTCTAAAAAAATTAGTGATATCTAGATCCCTTCCCTGTTCGCTCCGTGGACAAGATACCAATTGGCTAATCCGTTGTGTCATGTCCGCAGACATGTGACGCCTTCAATGATTGGATGTTGAACAGCGTGAAGTGCGTCAGATTCTTTCATTGCGCCCACCGTCTTTCATTCGTGTTTTGGTGTACTCGGACATCGCCGTTAACACATATAAAACAACACACCATTGCACTTGTTAAACTTATGAAGTACTGTTCCAGAAGGTGAGGGTTAATGAGGCTGGGATGGGTTGTTGCAGCAGGAAGTCAAAAAGTGGTGTTTTCTTGTCAAGTAGCAGTTGTCATGAATGCATTCAGATATGTTGTTGCAAAGTCAGAATGTATTTTCTTTCTGAGTGAAGGTCACTGGCTTTGCTTTTTTGTTGCGAGCTCAGTAGGCCCACGCATCCGACTGAACCCATAAGGGTTTTTTCCCTTGAGGGAAAGGGAAAATTCAGTAAGAATGCAGGGAGTGAAAGTTTGTAAAAAATACCATTTGATAAGGTTATGTATTCAAAACGTTTGTAAGAGACATGTAATATAAGTTCAAGGAAAATCTTTGGTGCAAGTACATTGCTGGCTGAGTTTATCGAAGACAATGGAGATGGTAAATATCGTGTAAGTTTACTTTTGACAATTCTACACCGGAACGAGTTTTAATTTTTTATTACCAGAACAAAATTTTTGGCAATGTAACTGAGGTACTATCTTTCTGTGTAGTTGTCATTTTTTTTTAACTTATGGAGAGTGCAGATTTTCAGCATTTGTAGGCAACCACGAGATTCATCCATGTTGAACGCTAATATTTCTTTTAAATGTCATGTATGACCACATTGATTTGTGTATCAGTTTCCATGTTCTTTTTCTCTTTTTGAAATTGTTTGGTAAAGGTTGGGTATTGATACGTATTTTCTGTTACATTTTCCGAACAGGTACATTCTGCCGTACTGTGATTGCCATGGATAACAGATGCCAAGTGATGGCTTCTTTGCACACCAGATGCACGTACTTGTGACCGGCTGCATAACCGTCACTGTTTTGTTGGACGAGCAGCCCGGCCCCATCTGTCCATACGCTGTAGTGTCCATTAGGAGTAACATAACATCTTTTATGCTGGTGTAGGCTGAAGTTCATGCTGATGTCTTGGAAATCACTGTGCGACCGAAGCGGTAGCTTTATCGAAAATGAATACTTTATGTATGCAAAAAGGACAACATGCGTCTCACGATTAAATTTTTCGATGACGACTGAAGAAACAAAGTTACTATTTGATTGAAAATGGGAATAGTCTGATGGTCTTGACAGTTTATTGTGAACTAAAAGTACTTTACAAATTCTAAAATGTTAATGTTTTCTTTTAAAAACCAGTTTATTTTTTCAAAATGTAAAGTGCTACGTTGTACGTCGTTGTGTGTTTATTTTCAGGTTCTGCGTCACGGCACATAGGTGCTTATGGGTGCATTTGGCTACGCTGGAGAGGAACGTCATCCAAAAAAGGTGTACAATATTATTAGGGTTGGTTATGTGACGAGTTGTGGGAGTGTTTTCGTATTACACAAGTGTCGTAATGTAGTTAAAAAACGTAGCGGTATATGTTTATTGACTGGGTAGGCTGCAGCCATGGGGAGTGGGTAGAATGCCGGGGTCATGGTATAAGGTCATGATCCGCACAATGTGGCTACTGGCCATGACCAGAAGGGAGAAAAGATAGGATTACAGTGGCCATGTCCACCTGGGACTGGCTTTGTGGTTAAGTTGTTCGACATTAGGATACATTTGCAGGGGAGGAAAAAAAGTGCTTTTGGTAATATGTTAACAGGAATTGCTTTTTGCAGGCTGCCATGGAAAGCGAAGAGGGGCCATGTTTGGAACAACCACCTTCTCTTTCTATGGTGGCCATCTTGGAAAAGGATTTTGTTTTCTAATCCGGGACACCACAGGAGTCTCGGGTTAGAACGACAAATCCTATTGCGTCTATGTTCTTTACTGAGAAATATAAAATAGATGGAGTTTATGCGATTTGTAAAAAAATATTTTTAAACTGTGAAAGGTGGTTCTTAAAGGAACATTTCCTTTGTTTACGGATGGATTTTTTTGGAAGGACAACTAAGAAGGAAAGTTGCGGACGGAAATGACCAAAGAGGCAACAAACAGTAATATGGGAAAAATCTTATTGCGTCTATGTCCTTTACTGAGAAATATAAAGTAGATGGAGCATATTCGATTTTTTTGCTTTTTTTATATTTTTTTTATATTTTTAAACTGTGAAAGGTGGTTCTTAAAGGAACATTTACTTTTGTTTACGGACAGCTAAGAAAGAAAGTTGTGACGGAAATGAGCAAAGAGGCAGCAAACAGTAATATGGGGGGGTAGGTGGACGGGGCAAAATGTTGTGCGTGAGTTATTTATAAGGTAGGAGCAGTGTTTCTCAGGCTCCTTCATTACAGCAGTGGTACTGTTTCTTGGGGAGGAAAGATGGCCTTAGCTCATGTGGTTTTCAGATAAATAGTACTTTTGCTAAAATTATGTACTGTTTACTACATTGTTAATGGCTGACTAAGAATAAGTGTTGGAGCTGTGCAAGGGAAATGTTGAAGGTGGAAGTTCCTACATCAGTAAAAAATGTACTTCCACACTGTCCATGAGGCATACCTCTTATTGTTAAGTGTGTACAGATTCTCGGACACGTCACCGTGCTGTGCGTCAGCATATGGTCATGTGGCATTCTCCGCAAGGTGTGCAATGAAGTCAGATGTTACTTTACATTATGGTTATGTGCCACTACTAGAAACCGATGAACTTTAGTAAAAAAAGTTGTTAAAGAGACGTTATGGTTAAGTTGCGCTACTAAAAACCTATCAAATTCAGTTAAAGAAACTTTATTAAAGGGACGTTTTGGTTAAGTTGCGATAATAAAAACCTATGAAATTCACACAAAAAAATGTGTTAACAGGACGTTATGGTTCGAAGTAAAACCGAAAAACCCTTGAAATTCACCTGTTATGGTAAGCTAAGCAACCATAACTCGCCCCACCACCGTGCACTGCTAAGACTAATGCCCAGGACATCAAAGATGACATCACAAATGTAATTTATGACATCAATGGTGTTCTACTGGAAGGAGTAGTAATCAGTGTAAAGTGACACGCCTATGTTGTAGGTAGCTAAACCTGTGGGGGAAGTTACAACAGCTGACAGTTTGTTTGTCAATTGTTGGAGGAACTTGCTGATGATTTTGATTAAGAACATTTTACCTGAACCAGCTTGACCACTCACGTATAGCAGTATAGGTTTGTAGTCTTGGCAGGTACAATTTTTAGTTTCATGCTGCACACCATGTTAAATTTTTTTTCTTATTTCTTGGAAAATGCTACGCTGCTCATTGTTTAGTTGTGATTTTAGCAGAGCAAAGTCTTCTGTGGCTTCCTCATACTGACACATGATGTTTTCTACTTCAGTCATGGCCAAGTCTGCCTCATTGCTATTAGTGGCTGTCCAAGTGGTTCTTGGCTTCCTGTTACAGAAGGTTGACTACTGTCAGGAGTGTCCACATCTAGTTGTGCCTGGAGTTCTTCTTCTTGTTGCTGTTCATTGTGTAACATTGTTTTGTACTGTGTAAAGTTGATGTCTTTTATAGTGCTTTCATTTGCTTTGAAAGCGTCTTCATAGGAGTCATAGGTATCTAATAAATCTTCTTTTCTCCATGGTTTAAAAAGTTGTAGCAGGGACATGTAATACAGTTCTTTATGTTGAGGAGTTTTTACTGACAATTTGTTAAGATTAATTAAGCTTTGTTTGTTAAGTTGTTAAGTTTCACTAAGCTGCCTTCACAATTTTCCACTCTTTATCTACTTTTCTTCTCATCTGGTTTAAAATATTATTTTTGTATTTGAAGTTTTGGGCTATCTGGTATAGACATATGGTTTCCAAAGTGGTACTTCTGTTGGATAGTATGTGTCTAGTAAGTTGTTTTTCAAAATGTCTTGGCTATTTTTTCTATGTCTTCATATGATTTGAGAACTCTTTTTCTAGATTTAACAGGACCAGGGCTTAGCCATACTATACTTCAGATTTTCCATACAAGGCAGTACCGGTTAAACGGTCTTCAGCTTCGTAGAAGCCACATTCTCTATGGGAGAGCATTTTTATGCCTAAGATGGACAATTTCTGTGATAGTGTTTTGTCAGATGATATGTCATCCCAGAGGTCTTGGAGCTCTGTTTTTTTCTGCTTTCATTAAGTAGCCTGTGACATATTGTGCAACTGCAGTGGAATTGTCTGCAATGTACTGCACATCTATATTTGCATTCCATAGGAGGCCAATGATTGCATTGAAATAATTGATGTAATTTGATCTTTTTGTTCTTTTTATGTAATGTGTGTTCTTAGGTGATTTATCTTTGACACTATGTCTAACTGAAGACATGAAGTTGTTTACTTGACCTGTTGTTGAAACTGTTCTATGGAAACCAAAGTGGCATTTGGGTGTAGTATTTCCCTTTGTTTTTATATTTGTGGCAATACTTCCCACATGTGTGTCTGTGAAATTGTGAAATTTGTGCATAAAGGTCACTATGTGTCGTTTCTGAAGGGATTTCACTGTCCTATTAGGAGCATCTTTAATCCACAAAAGCATGTGGAAGTGTGGTGCACCTTGTCTTGATATTGGGCAAAATCTTCCTCGGGGCCAGCCCTTTGAGAGCAAAAATACCCAATTCAGCCCAAAATACAGGTTCTATTGTGCTGAGCAGTGATCTCATGCTAGTGACAAATGACACCCTCAAAGCTTTAGCATATTTATTCTAAGCAGTGAATTTCATATACATTTGGGATTCAAGTTAGAGAATATTACAAAGCATAAAACAAAGAGCAATGCAAAATATAGTGAAACATGGAACTTAGATAAACATAGAGAAACATAGAGAAATATAGAGAAACATAGAGAAACACAGTCTTACGTCCCTTTAATCAGCACTGGGGAGACCTTGGGCCCTCATAAGCTAGCTGTAAACAAGCCCCGCTCAGAGGACAATGCTGAAGGACACCGTATGAGCCAATGCCGGGCACCTGTTTCTGCACGAATCAAGTCCACAGGCGATCTCCCCCTGATCCCATGTGTGCATGGATGTTTTATAATCTCTTGCTGTCAGTCACCATGACGCATAGTTCCAGAACTTTCTCTGTGAGGCTGGTTCATGGAAAAAACCCAGCTCTCTCTGAGATGCTCCCTGCTCGCTCCTACCCCCTCCCTTGGTTCCCATCTGCGCTGGCTGAGGAATGTCTTATCAGTACCTTCCCAGAGAAAAGGAAGATTAGCTTGGAGCCAGGCCTACCGTTAGTGAGGCTGAATATTCTAAGGGAAGCAGGGATGTATTAACCCCATCTGCAAGCTCTAAAAGGCATGCACTCATAGCTTAGTGTTTATAGCGCTTAAGACTGGCTATCTAAGCGCTATATAGGTGCCATGATGTTCCAAACACTCCAAAAATACCTATTAGCTACATAGCTAGGGGCCCTCCCTGCCTGTCTATCAACAATGCTTAATTTGACCTATTTCATACTAGGCCTGCATATTCCTTGTAGCTCACTACTGCATAATGGAAGTGCTACAACAGACTACTGTCAGCATTTTTAGCACATACTTTGAATACACTATTGGCTTTCAGCGGCTAATGCTGTCATCTAAAGCCCTGATTGGCAAGGTTGCAATTTCGTGTATCACTACATTCCACCCCTATTCAACGTTTGTGCGACAAATGCTGACTAATACCTATCAATACAGTATTTAGTGCAGTGATAAAGACCTTGGGGCTTTGCAAGAGGTTTAAGCAAACTATCTTATAGCGGTTAGTTAGCGTGGCATGCAAGGTAAAACACTACCTAAACAAAAATGTACACAAAGTGAACAGTGACATATACCCTTGCCAAAACCTGGCCTACACAAAAATACCTACGCCAAGTGAACATGGACATTTACTCTAGCCAAAACATGGCCTACACAAAAATACCTAAATCAATTTTGTATAACTGATTGTCAGTTAAAAAGCAGCATGCAGTTAAAATGTCAAGGCAATCCAGTGTAGTCTAATCTACAATGCACTATTGCATTTATGTATGGTTACCAATTCTAAAACCTGGCAGCCTTTCACCCTAAGGGCCTACCCTCCCCCTGATCCCAGGGCATTCAAGCGTGACTATGGGCTGTGTGACTAGACACTTCCCCCAGGTAGGTGGAACCCAACCAGAAACCATCTAATTTCGTGAACAAGGTGAACCCATGGGCACCAGGTTGTCTAAATAAAAACAATTCTACTAATTTACATCAAAGCATGGCATGTGTTATTCATGCAATCAAAAAGCAAGCAATTCAATCCATATGTATGCTGGTAACTGTAGCTCTGCGTGCCAGTGTGTGGAGGATGGTTGCCCCCACCCAGTAAAAAGCCAACACCTGCTGATTTAACAATGTTTGCCATACAATGCATCGTGTGTATTTAGCAGTCTTGTTGACCTGCCCTATGGCAGACAAAAATGTCTTCATGTCTAAAATTCTGTTATCTTCAATTGGCTGTCAATACTTGTAGCAGTGCTGGGCATATCAATGGGCCCCACTAGGCCAGAAGTTCTATAGCAGAGCTGGCATCAGAACCCATAGTGGCTAGCTTATTGTGCACAGTTTCTATGTCACAAGCATATAAAGCTCCTGCAATTAATGAATCTAGCTCCCTAGCTACGCGCACTCTAGTGATGGGCCATAGAAATGGACTCCATTTGTAGCAGCTTGGTAGTACTAAGGAAACATTGCCTCATGATAAATCTATGTCTAAGTGTAGCACTGTAATAATGAAGGTGTGCATTACCAGTCTACAATTTACATGTTGTCTTACTACTGGAAAATCTAACAGGTTCACAGTGTCTACCTTCTGTGACTTGGAGAATACCCTTCTTCAAGTGGGATATCTACCATATACAATATTAACTTTAGCCACAAACACCATACTACTATCCGGCAGTGGCTGTTTCATCACACCATGGAAAAAATTCATTTAGTCAAGTTATAGTTCATTAAATCTTGGCGAGAACACTCGCTGCAGTTCTTGGTCAGAAAAACATCACATTAGACAAATTAAACAAATGGTATCCATTCAGTGACAAAAGATGCCTGACAATGTGCCAGGCCAGTACACTAGCAATTCCATGTGGATACTCATTTGTAGCGCTTTTCCAAAGAATTATTCCAAATGTTTACAATCAAAAGGTGACTCTTTGCATTAGTGTGCTGGAGACAGCTGTCCCCACAAAAACATGAAACTGGTTGGTTTAACAAAAAACCGTGTCACACTCTGTGTCATAAAATCAAACATCAAGTCAGTCATGGTTTCATTTACCTGCCTTAAGCTGGCTGTAAAAGTATCCAGTGTTTCAAAGATTACCATTTCAAATTATAGCTCATACACTTGGCAGCATTACTTCAATTAAGAATCTTAACCTACGCACAGGTGACTTTGATGTGCGCACCCATCTTATCTCAAAATAAATTACGCTCCTGCTTGCATAATTCTGCTGCCCCAACAGTTCATAAATCATTCTCCTGCCTACGTGCAATGTAGAATATTTTTTTTTCTTCAAAAAAAAAAAAACAAAACATCTCTGGTTAAAGCCATTCAGTTGGAAGAGTAAAACCATTTGGTTTTTTCAGATTCATCTCAACAGTGCATTTAAAAACCATTTTTCAATGTGTTAGCATTCAATTGCTGTGTCACACAGCTGTATGTGGTGCCTGATGTTACAGTCCACAATTCATTGTCCATAGTCCTTTAAACAAGAAAGGGCAAAACATGTCATTTAAATGTGTAGCATCAAATACTTGATAATTAGCCAAGTCTGCACCGTGCCAGTTCAGCAAAAGTTATTACTCTGTTGGACACTATTCGCAGGTTACAGCATTGAGTGCGGTGCAGGGCACGTTAAAGTTGAAATAGCATGTCGCAGTGGCTCGCTTTCTCTGAGAATGCGTCTGACCCTTCTTTGATCAGTGTCACCCACAAACTGCATATTAATTTCTGATATTATGAAATGTCTTGTCGTGCTTTGCCTAGGCAAAATACAAACAGAAATGTTAGGATGTCATCAAAACTTCAATATCAGCGTTATCCACCCCTTCCCATAATACCACCCCCATCTTCAAAAAGTCTCATCAGGTAACTACACACTTTGTCATTGCTACTGCAATTATTTATCACCTTTCTGCATGTTTCTGGGGGCTTATTTACACTCAACCATACGGGGTGTAACTGCCTAATCACAAACTCATTTGTGCAATGCAATCATAGCTGGTCAATGGTACCTCAGACTGATCTGTGCTTTTACAAAGCCATATAGTAAGTACCCAGGTCGCACAATGCTTTTCTTTTTCACCAAAGCGATCACCAATGCCAGGCGCCAACTTGCTTCCAGTGTCTCATGATCTTGGTTCAGTTTGCCCTGCTGGCATCACTCCATTTTTCAAAGGTAAAGTCTTTCAGTCCAATACCGCTTACAGTCGTACAAGCAGCTTTGTTTATTTATCTTTCTTTTCTTAGCAGTGTCTTTTCAAGCCTCTGGTTTTTTCACTTGTCATTTTTTCAAAGGGCGTTTGCTGTTTTTGAACCACCCCTTTGAGTGCGATAGTCTAAGCCAGTTTCTTTTGTTGCTTCAACAAATCATTCATTCTTGCACTAAGCCGTGTGGCTTCTGGATCATGGCTAATGTGCAGTGTTCATGTTGTACTTCAAAGCCCCGCTCTGCATGTTGTCTCTTGCAAACCGGCTAAGCACTTTTGTCAGTTTTGCTTCCATCTGGAATGCCATAATGTCTTTGTCAGTTACTCCATCCCCTGGCAATGTAGCTTGCAGTTTGCCAGATGTGTATTTTCTCTTCTCAAAGCGCCTAGAGGTTTCTTCTCCAGTGCACAGCGCTTTACTTCAGTTCACATCACATGGAGCATTGGAATGCAGCTTGCACAGCAATAGCGCTTTACTTCACTTCACATCACATCACATGGGAATGTGGTTTGCACAGTAATGTCTGTTGGAATGGGCAGCTGTCTTTTCTTGGCCCATTCACAGATGCATAGGTAAATGTTCAGATGTGATGTGCCCGTCTGCCATCCTGCATGAAGCCTTTGCTCCGTACCACAGTTTACTGGGCAAATTCTTTACTTTTTGAACAGCTCTCTGTTTTTGCTCCCCCTTCCTCAGGAATGCAGGCATGTTTATCTTTCGTGTGCACCTGGCAGCACCATGAGCACGCAGCTTATCTCTTTTGCCTATAACTCTTATACTGTGGCGGCTTCACTCGTTTCAGACAGTTCATCCAAATTAACTCTTTCTTGTACTGTTTCTGCTTTTGTTTGCCTTCACGCACCTCGCCCAAGACAGCTTCAAGGCACAAGCTCTGCACACACAGCAAGACTCTTGTTTTCAAAAGCGGCACTTTTCTTGTCATTTTTCTACTCCATGTAATTTTGCAAAATGTCAAAGCGTCTTTTTTTTTCTTGTAATGTGCGATCTTTCAAGAGAACTCACAACCCATTAAATCTTTGTGCTATCTTATCACACACAGATGTCAATTCTGTTGTACCATTGCCAAACTATAACCACTCATTTCAGTGCATTTAAAAATAAAAATGCCATATTTAGTGCAGCTCCCTGCACGTTTTTTTTTTCTGCAAGAACAACCCACACTCTATTGCTTGTGGGCTGTTTAATGTGTCAACAACATTTTTCCCCATGTATCACAGTCAACAGGACACTATTTCCAAATCATACATCACTTATAAGGCAACAGCACAAATCCATGGCATAGCATGGGGACAGTCAAAAATACTCCAGGGGCAATTTAGAAAAATATAAATTGTTTTTCCCCCCAACCATTGCAAACTGATTCTGCAATTTCAAATCAGTACACAAAAATCGAAAATCCAAATAACATTCACTCACTTTCCTTTTAAGTGAGTCTCTCACCCAATATAAGCATGGCACAGCCTAAAATGCAATATAACCATTTTAGTGTGTTTCCTTTAAACAGAATTTGCCACCATTAGCACATGGAATTTTACAGTTGCCAAAAGAAAGAAAAAACTCTTTAGGCTCTCAGCACAGATGTTACTCATTCTCCTAAGCATGGCTCATTCCCCTTCCTCATTATTCAGGAATGCCAACCCTTCAAAAGCATATATCAAAAAAAGCGAACCTTCGCCTCCGAACATTACAGCCCCCACTCGCTAGCACACTGGGGCTGAGTCAATGGTTAAATCACTATTCACAATTTGCATGTCAAATTCTTGCAATTATTTTTCCTGCCCTCATGACAGAATAGAGATGAGAACTCCGTCTCATTATGCATTCCAAATTACAACTTTAAACTGGGAAACCACATGATAAAATTCTTTTTCTAATTGAGCATACATCTTTCTTAACCATTCATCGGAGTGCTTTAAACAAAGCCATTTCCCGCTCGTTTATTGCCTTGTACTCCCTGGCACCAATCCCATGCAATAAGTCAGTCACGACTGATTTACTGAAGGGAGTCTTAACCACACAAGCTATCGGCCACGGCAAGCCGACACAACATTGCTGCCTTTTGAAGTCTCAGAGCTGCAGTGAGACCATCAAGGAAATGCGACAGCCTGCTCCCCACTCTACACTGTGTTCTCTCACACCATTTGTCATGTCAGCATGGCACTGCTCTTCACAAATCCCACAAAGCTGCCACCAAATGTCTTGATATTGGGCAAAATCTTCCTCGGGGCCAGCCCTTTGAGAGCAAAAATACCCAATTCAGCCCAAAATACAGGTTCTATTGTGCTGAGCAGTGATCTCATGCTAGTGACAAATGACACCCTCAAAGCTTTAGCATATTTATTCTAAGCAGTGAATTTCATATACATTTGGGATTCAAGTTAGAGAATATTACAAAGCATAAAACAAAGAGCAATGCAAAATATAGTGAAACATGGAACTTAGATAAACATAGAGAAACATAGAGAAATATAGAGAAACATAGAGAAACACAGTCTTACGTCCCTTTAATCAGCACTGGGGAGACCTTGGGCCCTCATAAGCTAGCTGTAAACAAGCCCCGCTCAGAGGACAATGCTGAAGGACACCGTATGAGCCAATGCCGGGCACCTGTTTCTGCACGAATCAAGTCCACAGGCGATCTCCCCCTGATCCCATGTGTGCATGGATGTTTTATAATCTCTTGCTGTCAGTCACCATGACGCATAGTTCCAGAACTTTCTCTGTGAGGCTGGTTCATGGAAAAAACCCAGCTCTCTCTGAGATGCTCCCTGCTCGCTCCTACCCCCTCCCTTGGTTCCCATCTGCGCTGGCTGAGGAATGTCTTATCAGTACCTTCCCAGAGAAAAGGAAGATTAGCTTGGAGCCAGGCCTACCGTTAGTGAGGCTGAATATTCTAAGGGAAGCAGGGATGTATTAACCCCATCTGCAAGCTCTAAAAGGCATGCACTCATAGCTTAGTGTTTATAGCGCTTAAGACTGGCTATCTAAGCGCTATATAGGTGCCATGATGTTCCAAACACTCCAAAAATACCTATTAGCTACATAGCTAGGGGCCCTCCCTGCCTGTCTATCAACAATGCTTAATTTGACCTATTTCATACTAGGCCTGCATATTCCTTGTAGCTCACTACTGCATAATGGAAGTGCTACAACAGACTACTGTCAGCATTTTTAGCACATACTTTGAATACACTATTGGCTTTCAGCGGCTAATGCTGTCATCTAAAGCCCTGATTGGCAAGGTTGCAATTTCGTGTATCACTACACACCTCTAGCTTCGTATTCTTTTCTCCAAAAGAAGTGTTGCACTTCTCCGAGGGAGGAACCGTTTTATTACAAATTAAGTGTAGCATTGCAATGAAGCGATAATGGAAATATCTTGATACATTTACAGGATCTAGAGAGCAGAGTTCTCCTGGTGTTTTTATATCAATATTTGTTTTGATTTTGTTTGCTATGCATAGGAAATCGTGTAAATCTTCCCATGCATATTCTGCACAACTTAATGTCACAAACCAAGTGGGTAGGCCAAGGTTTCTTATCATACAGCATACATCTGCATGACATTGAAACCAGTATTCTTTTGTACCACACATTTCTGCTAAAAGATTTGTAATGCTTGACTGTAAAACCTCATCTTTTTCTTGCACTTTTTGTAGTAATTGCGCAGCTGACATATTTTGAAAATTGGTACATGATTTTAATGTGTGTGCAACTCTGTTGCATAGAGTTGCTAGTTCACTTTCAAAGAGAAGGTGGAATATGTATTCCACATTTTGTCTGAATCTGGGGTCTTCAGAATACATTTGTAAAGAGTGGTATTCTGATGCTGTTATTTGTGTGGGTCTTTCATCGTACCTTCCTCCTTTTCCAGTAGGAAAGAGTAGTGGAAAGGCTTGTGCTTCTATATTTTTTTCCCATATGCTGATTGGAGATCCTTTGGCTTGTCGCATTTGGTAAGTTTCTAGTGCATCAACTATGGTGTCTTTAGAGTGTAATGGGTGAATTGTTTAATGGTCTAAAATATTGGATTCTGTAGCAGGATCTAGAAGTTGAAATTGACCAGTCCTGATGATTCTTGAATTATTTTGGTGGTTTCCCTCAGGTTTTCTTCAATATTTATTTCTTTGTAGTATTCATTGTGATCTTTTAGATATTGCAGGGCTTCTCTAACTTTATGTAAGTCCACGGGTTGTTGCCAAATTGTTTTGTCTTTTGTAGGTACGCCATTTACTAAGATAATTAAAGACTGATCTGTTGGATGTTGCACTCCCAGAGTGTGTACATTTTCTTTGAGATCTAATGGCAAATAAACTACTTTGCCACAAATGCCTTTCAGTAATTCAGAGGGAGGTAGTTTGCCGTTTTTGGTTGAAGGCGTATTATTGCTTGAAATGGGTGCACTGTTTGAATTATGATGCTCTCATAGAAGTTAAGTTGTTGCAGGGGTTTTGGTAGTGAGAATAATTCCATGTTATTTGTGATAGCACGTGAAGGTATTTGGTTGTTGTCAAGTTTTGCAGTGCAGTAACTGCAAAGTATTTAGGGGTCAGTAATTTTGCATTTATTTTCTGCTATAAGCTAGAGAGCTAATTGGAACCACTTGGAATCTTCATTGTCTTCTATTTTGTACATTATGTCTACAGTTTTTGTGCTATTCTTATAAAAAGTCATGCGGCAACACACACACACATGGTTTGGTACTTCAGCAGATGTGCTTTTAATCTTTAGTATTTCTTTTTTTTATGTGTGTAGCCGAAGGTTGCCATCTGTAAAGTTGTTGCTAGTCTGTTGTACTGCTATTGCATTTTGTAAGTGGCTTTCACTTCCAAAATATTTTCTCTGGATATGCTCTATTTCTTCAAGTAGTTGTTTGGCTATACCATGTAGAAGATTGTTATTTAAATTGGCTAGTGCTAAAGCAGGACTTTTAGCATAGTACAGTTTATGAACCAGATTTCTTATAGTTGAATAGTGTGTTGATGTAATTTTGATATGGTGGAAGGTGCTTTTGCAAATAGTCCTGAAATGCAGGTAAATAAATGTCCTTGTAGTCCTGTTTATTTTTGCACTGGACAGGAGTCCATACTTTGTAATCGTTTTATTTTCAATTTGTCTTTGACTTTCACATACTGATTGAGGAACTGGCATAATGATGTGAAAGATTTTTTACCTATGTTACACTCTGATGTGCACGGCCGTTTGTAGACTGGACGCATTGGTTCAGTGGACTGGAGAGTTGATACTAAGTTTTCTGGGGATATTTTTGTGAGCAGAGTTTCTTGTTCCATAATGGTATTCTTAAGTTGTTTTATACCCTCGTCCACTGCTATGTATGGCAATTGAGTTTCTTTGCTTTTGTTTGTATGCTTCTTCATTGAAATATGGTTCTGTGCTGGTGTTGTTACTCCATTCACCTCCACAGATGTTTGCAAAGCTATCTTTGTTGATATTCCGTTTATTGAGAAGTCTTTTTTGTAGTTTAGTAGTTAGTTTTGGTAGTGGTTTCATTCTGTTTATAACTAAAATAAATCATTTCCTTTTGAGAAGGATTGCACTGTCCATGAGAGCTTCTAGGATACATTTTCTACGGTAGGTTTTAAGGGTTATCCTTGATTTCTCTCCTGTTAAAGGT
Source organism: Ambystoma mexicanum (assembly GCF_040938575.1). Taxonomy (NCBI): domain Eukaryota; kingdom Metazoa; phylum Chordata; class Amphibia; order Caudata; family Ambystomatidae; genus Ambystoma; species Ambystoma mexicanum. The sequence goes on along the minus strand of NC_090926.1, from coordinate 246,442,564 downwards.
TCTGAAGGACTCTGTGGCAGAACATTTTTTGTAAAATAATTATTTTTGTATGCTTACTTGTGGCTACATCGAGATTTATAGGTGCAGTGTTAGCACTAGTGGTAGCTGCAGTCTTTTTAATAACTATCTGTTTAGTTTTACATTTTGAAAGAGGACTCAAAGTTTCTTTACTAGAAGCTGCTTTTGTTTCCCTTAGTGACTGTATTAGCTGTTTTGTTTGAACTTTTTCTGTAAATTCTGCAACGGCAGGATGCTTATTTTGGACACTTTTATTTTGATTTTGTCTACTTCTGAGTTGCTTTTTGGTAGGCAATATTTGGGGTCTGTTGGAGAAAAAAAGAAAGTGTGGGTTGGGACGTTGTGAAATGTATGTGTGCTTTGTGCATGGGTGTCTGAGTATGATGGTAGGCATGTATGTAGAGGTGTGTGATTGTGAAATGGGCTGTTGCTTCAGGTCGGGAAGGCTATTCTCGTATTTGTGTGTTACTATAATGGTGTTCAGATGACAATACAAAGTGTGCTCCTGCTGAGGGGAAATCTGTAATACTGAATCTAATGCTGCAGGGTTAATACAATTGTTTGTTCTACAATACTAGAATTCTACAGTGTTTGAGTAACATTTAGAACATTATGGCAGTATTGCACTTACTTTTTTGGATGGAAAGAGTGACGCTGCTGTTTTTCAGGAGAGTGGTTTTACTGCAATTGTGAAAGAAAGAAGTTAGTAAATATATTTGTTAATAGCACTGTTGTTAATGTAGACATGAATTTGTTTTTTTTTGCAGTAGTAGTACTTTCTGATAACTGTGCATAGCATGTAGATGCAGTTTCCTTTGTCTATGTGCATTCTGTATATTTTACTTAGAATCTGTCAGTTGAACTTGCCTTAGAAATGATTATAATAGTAAGCACACAGAGCACACTTGCCTTTTAAGGCAGTGTTATTGGATGTTAGGAGATAGGATAAATAACCGTGTGCTTTTTTTGCTATTTATACCAGGAACTATGGGGAAAAACATGCAATGTATGTGTTTGTGAAGGTGTGGGAAATAAAGCAGAAGGATTTGATGGGATCAGCAGTTTATTACTCTCCAGAATAGTTGTAGGGGAGAGGGTTCAAATAAGAAAACCTGGAAAAGTGCCAAAGGGACAAAGCAAGTTTACCAGACTGCAGGTGATTAGCAAACTACTGGGTAATCCTGTGGTGCTTGGAGATGGGAGAGTCTGAACTAAAGTAAGGGTTGCAATGAAGGATCTGGTGCTTGTGTTGCAGACTGAAAGGAAGGAGGGAGATGTTATAAGTGTTGGTTTACTACACTGTGTGTACATAGTTGTATATGATGTGATAGACATGACTGCACCTTTATATAGTTGAATGCTGTTGTAAATTCTAGAATGGAATGGACAACCAGCTGGAATGGGAGAGCTGTCTAGATTGGAAGAACAGTTGTAGAGGTAGCGGTGTTGTTTCAGCTGGGAGCCTTTCAATTATATTGGCTATCTGTGTGCACAAATAAAGATGTATGTACTCATCCTGGCTGTGTGTCACTTTATAACACCCTACAAATCCTTCTCCTACAATTACACTGTTATTTCGCCCATCTTTAACATGAAATTACACTTTGTTAGACAGCTGTGTGTGTTGTGTTTGATTACTTTTATAATCATTCCTAAAGGAAGTTCAAATGATAGATTGTATGTAAAATATCCAGAATGCTATTATGGTTGAAATGTGGATAAATAGGTGGCAGTGTTTACACAAATGGTAGAATGAATGAAGACAATAACAGTTTGCACATTACACTTAGTAATATGGGTAAATAAATATTTGGAGAGCAGACAGCTTTGCAAGTGAAACTTGATCATAGCAGATGGGAGAAATTACAGTAAGCTTTTTTTACAGGTTATACAGTGTAAGTGGCAATTAACCTGCTTATATACATTCATACAAGAGCTGTACATGTACTGTGCAGAAAATATTCATACCTGTAGTTTGTGTCCGTGCATAAATCTGCAAGCAGAAATCTTGGAGAGTTTTATAGTATTTGTTGCTGTAGGTGCTTTGTAGTCACAGCAGAATTGTACTCAGAGTGATCAAAAGTCCATCCAGAGTGCTGAACTGTGATGATGGAGTTAGATGTAAAATTCTTGGATGTAATTGGTGGATGGTTGTGTGACTGCTTAACAGTTACCAATGAGGGAATGGTGCAGAAAGTGAAGTGGAAGGGATAGAAGGGCTGCCCCAGTGTTATGCACTATGCGGACACCGTGGCTGTTCGCAGACAGGGTGTGCCACATCCGGGGCTTCTCAGCATATCTGGCATGGAAATAGGACTAGGGGAATTAGCCAATCAGGTGCTGAGGGTGTCATTCATAGGGAGAGAGGGTAATAATTTTCTTTCATTGCTGTATGCTGTGAAGATGGCTGTGGTTACTGAGATGGACAGCGTTAGAGTGTGGATAGTGGGAGATCATTTTATCACTAATCTGCAGTTGTATGCAAACATGTGTGGCATTACAGACAATGTTGGGATGCAGGGAGTGCAGGCTACCTGGTGTGATGTGCCAGGGAGAAATTTGCAAGGTTTTATACACTTTGTAGAAATATGGCTTATTTTAACCCTCCTGATATCCTGGTGGTAAATTGTGGAGCAATGTATTTGGGATATCTGAGTGCAACAAGTTTGCAGGGTGCATTAAAGCAGTTGCTAAAGGAACAGATACACCTGTTTCCATCTGCTAAAATAATATTTTCACATCTACGTCATAAGACTGCATGGATGCCTTGTCATGTATTTAATCCTCAGCAAGATGTCTTGTTATTAAAGGAATATCTTGTTTTATGTATTCTGTGGGCGTGTCATCATTCCAAAATGAGAACCTTTTGGAAGATGGTGCAATTTTTTCTTGTAATGGAATGACTTTCACAGATTTTGGTCATGCAATATTTCTTGGTAATATGCCGACCTCAATAAGGAAGTTGTTGTGAAGTCATGTAACAGATAAAATCTGAATAAAGCCTGAATAAATCTGCAAAAATAAAAAATAAAAAAATGCTCTTTTCAGAGCCAATCTCAAAGGGGAAGTGGAGCCGACTATTTAAATTCCCTACTCTCAGATTTTATCATTTGTCTATGGACACTGCGGTTGTCCGCGGATACCGCGTATTACATACGGGGATTTTGAGGCTGAGAGTCATGCAAATGAGACTAAGCAGGGCAAGGGATTGGTCAATAATGTTTACTGGGTGTGATGTGTAAGGAGAGACTTTGTCAGAAAGTTTATTTCCTGAGAGGAGAGCAGATAGCTATGGCTGTGTCTTTCGGAAGGCTGATTGTCTGGATTTTGGCAGACTTGTGGATAAGTTGGTTGGTGGTGCATGCAGATTTCTGTGGAGTGGCTGCACATCTTTGCTTCCCTCATGTGGAAGTGCACTGGCATGGAGCGCGTTGAATGAAGTGGCTGGATTTGGTACCTCTTTATTCTACTTTGGTAACACAGCATCATCCAGACATCATTATTATTCATTGTGGAGGGAACAGTTTAGGACATGTCTCTGGAATATCTTTGCAATTTGCAATGAGAGAAGGACTTGGGAAAGTCATGGACATGTTTCCAAACTCCTGAGTAATACTTTCTCGTATTGCGCAGAGTCAAATGCTGCGTTCTTCTTTATTTGGTCCACAAATGGATAAAGCGAGGCACAATGTCAACAAGGCTGTTTGTGCCTTTTTGAGAGATGTTGGCATGTCCTCTTATCACAATGAAAATATTATGTTTCATAGTATGCACATTGTTCGCAGAGTTGGAGTACATCTTACTTTTGCTGGCAATCAGATTTTTCTGCAAAATATACAAAATGCATTGCAACCCTTTTTGGAATCATAGCAATCCTTTGTACATTAGGTATTTACCATTTGAAGTTTTTGAAACACAAAAAGACACCACAAAAAGTCTCTTTTCAGAGCCACCACTTCCTCCCAGAGAAGAGTGCAATGGTTTTGATAGCACAGCACCCCAAAAATGTGTCTGTCCGCCAACTTCTGAAAATGCACAGGGCCCTGCAGTATTTCACTGGCACTTCTATTTTTGAACTGTGAAAGGCAGCTCTGAAAAGAGCCTTTTTTTGGGGGGTTTTGTTGTTTTGTATTTTTTTTGGTTTTTCAGACATGACACATAAGGAAGGAAGGGAAGGGAGGGTAAGGAAGCGCACCAACCATGGGGATATGAAAGGGCAGGTGGCGAGAGGAAGATGTAGGGTGGGCCTTAAGCAGGTAGTTGACAGTCCTTCCCATGCTCCTGGACCGCAGCCTCAAAAGCACTTTGGAGGGTCTCCCCCCTACAGAGTACTGCATCACAGTACATACACAATACTGTGACCCTCGAAAGCTAATAGTCTACATCATCATGTATGGCCTGCAAGGCAGCAGGAGGGATGCGCTGCCCCACAGGAGTGCCTCTTGTGGTGGCAGGAGCAGAAACGGAGGATGCTGCAGAGGAACTCAACCTACTACGTTTATCGCAAGGTACAACCTTACGAATAGCCCCACCGTGGAAAGACTTTAGGTGGCACTTCATTGAGGTAGTACCGTAGCTGTACAAACCTGGTTTGCCACGACTCAGCACCAACTGACACTGAGTGCAGCACACCTTGTTTGCACAAGCTTTCGGTACTCCATCAAGAGTGACAAACAACCTCCACACCCAAGATTCACGGTGGCTGCTAGTAGTAGGTACTTCCACTACCTCATCCTCGTCATCCTCTTCATCCTCCTCTGCATCCTCATGCCTGTTCCCCTCTCCAGGCCCTTGGGGAAGTGGTGGTGGTGGGGGGGTTACGGGTAGTGCTGAGGCAGAAGTAGCACCAGCAGGAGCAGCAGCAGCCATGGTTGCCATCTTCAATGGTGTCAGGTGGCACAGCAAAGGCAGCAGTTTGCAGAATATCAAATTCAGCAGTGTCTGACCGAAACTCCAAAAACTGAATGAGAAGCAGCTCTGGGTGTGGCCTTTTATAGGGGTGCTGGTGCGCTTTGCGGCCTCCTGCGTGGTCCGCGAACACTTCGAACACCAAAAAGGGTTCAAAAAGTTCCAGAAAGTATGCAGATCGCTAGGGACATGGGCCCTCATTACAACACTGGCGCTAAACCATGGCGCTATTAGCACCATGGTTGGTGCCGGTGTTGTAACAAGTCTGCCATGGTGAAATGGGGAAATACCACCCCATTCCAAGGTTAGCGGGGCGGTAATTCCCCATTGAACCATGGCCCTTCCCCATTCCCATTTTTGCCCCATAGGGCTCTATGGGAATGGGGAAGGCGCTAAGTACGGTACCGCATATTGCGGTACCGTACTTAGCACCAAGATCCCTTTGTGGGTCCCTACTTTAACGGCTGGTGTAGACCAGCCGTTAAGGTCGGGTCCCACAAAGGGACCTCGTAATCAGGCGCTAATGGGTTAACGGTGCCGCAGCCTTTTACGGCGCCGTTAACCCATTAGTGCCTGGGTCATAATGAGGCCCATGGTCTGGGTAATGTGCAAGGGTGAAGTTTCACAGGAAAATACCTTGGATTGCTTAAAAAAAACTTTTTTTGGTGTCCGGGGGTCCGGACTGTGTTCGGGAACAAGGAGCCATGCTTAGTGTGGGTGCGGTCACATGATGACATTGCGGACACGTTCACGAATGGGACTGGTGTCCGTAGGACACCAAATGCGTGGGGTCGGTTGTACGCTTCCGTGTGGGTGTTCTACGAATGGTGTTCATGTCCCCGAATAAATTAAAAGTACGACACACATGCGGTGGACAGTTATGTACAGGCACGATGTTCGTAGGACCCATGGGTGTGATACACATGCATGCGAGTGTTCTACGGACATTGTTCAGGTCCCCGAACTAATTAAATGTGCATCACAACTTTGCGGACAGGGCATAATACACCCTCCCAGACACTTGTGGAGCAACAGAAACTGAGTTAAACCCATTTGTTCTAAGTCTTCCACACAAGCTCTCTCCTACTACTTGCAACGCCATGCCAGTACTGTGGCATGTCCTACGGATCCATGGTGTGCTTTCTTTCACTGCTACTGGAGCGGGAAGTATGGTGACTTCACCCTGCTCCCCCTGATCAACATCTGATTCCCAAACCTCTTCATCTTCTACTCCAGCTACCACAGCCTCTGAACCTTCTACAGGCACAGAAGCATAATCAACACTATCGTCTCCCATCCACCCTGCTCTGCCACTGTACCTTTGGGTGCATCCCTGTTTCCCATATCCACCTCAACCATTTTGATAACTGAGTTGTCCAATCTAACAAGAACCTGCCCATATCTCTACCCTTTTTCTTCTACATCCCTTACCTGTCTCTTCACTTCCTCCCACTCTTCATCCCTTTGCCACCGAAGCAGCACTACCTCTTCTTCTGCTAGCCTTAGCGCTTCCTTCAATTTTCCCCCGTTCTTGCGCATCTACTACTCTTCACAGCCTACCAGCTATCCTAGCAGGAAAAGGCCTAACCTCTTCTTTCTCTCTCATTTTCAATCCTTCCTCTGCTCTTTTGACTACAGGTCAAACTCTTTCTTGCTCCTCCACCCTTAATCTATCTGCTATCTTAGCAGTGAGAGGAGTTATCCCCTTTCCGCTCTCTATTTTCAACCTTTCTGCAGCCCTAACCATTGAAGGAGTTACCCTTCCACTTTCCTCAAAATCCCAGTTCTTAGAAATCATAATTGATGGAGGCGTTACCTGTGTCCGTCTTGCAATCACTGAAGTAGCCACTGGGGAAAATGGTGGTATGAACTCAGGGTCTGTGTATCCATCTGTGGGTGATAAAGTATAGCACCCATATGGGGGCAGTGCATTCTTCCTGCACCCTCCTTTTTGGGCCCTCCCCCCATGATTTCAACATCATGGCCCTTTCTGCCTTTTTCATACATCCTCCATAATTCCAAGATGTTTAACCGCTTCTCTAACTTCAAGCCCTTGTGAATTGTAGTTAAAAAGGCATGCAGGTTCTCCAATATTCCTGTATCATAGGTTTCCTCAATAGGCCAAGAATTTATCATTTTCCCTTTACTTTCCCACAACCACTCCCTGTGGTGTTTTAGAATGTTTGCCTTATAGCCGGGTAACACCTGGCACAAATGGTTCAATGGAGGTTCCGTACTCCTCCACAAGTTATCAAAAAATAATTTCACAGAAAAAATGTCACGCTGAACCCGCAGCATGAAAAACGTGCACACAAAGATCCCCCTTCTTACCCCTACTCATTTCTTAGTCGCTTCCCACAATCACTCACCGTACTTAGTTATACTGCAATTACCTCATTTGGCTACATCAATTCTACTTCTCACTCTTACGCAAAAGACAGCATCTTATCAAAAACAGTTGCTGGCCAATATTTCCGAGATATTCCCACCACTCGAGTATAGGAGGGGTGCAAGGCTTTCCATTTCCAATACAGCACTGCTGCTCTCCTTCTTATTAATATGGCCCGCGCAACATGAACCCCCCATAATCATTGGGACCTTTCCTGACCACCCCAACATACATTACTAAGGCCTCCCTTGCTATGCTTGGTCGCACACACTAATTTGGGGGAAATGCTTATAACTGAACATACTCACCAGCAACCAACTGCCTTGAATCGTTTACAATTCCTCAGGAGCTCCAGGGACCACCCCTAGGGCACCCAAAGCTGCCTCCACACCTGTTTACTGTACTTTTGTGCATAGGTACTGCTGCAAGAGTTGTCCCTTAGCTATGTTACTAGGTAATTTTCCATCGAGTGAAAACACAGAATAGCTTGATAATGAACTGGTGCCTCATCCATGACCCTGCCTGACATACGGCAAACAAAAGGGCCAGTCATAAGTGACTTAAGTTAAAATGATGAAAGCACGTGGCGTGGAATTGTTTGCTGTGGTGATGCACTGCAGGGTGAAGATTGCACAACAGATGCTAGGAGCTCCCAACCACGTCTTCTGGATATTTGAAACGTTCTGCTCTCGTAATCACCAACTGCTTCACCTTTCTGGGGCGTGGTATGAAATATTCGTACGCACTCTAGTTTAGGAACAATTTATGCTCCTTCTCCCTACGTCTAAAAATAATGATGTACAGAAATTAACTGCAGACAGAGATCGGCGGGTGCAGGGGTCATGAAAAGACATTAGTGAATGTGAATATTTGTCATGTGGGAGCAGTTTCACCACCTAAGATAATTATAACACCTGGGATCCAATTAAACGTGCATAGCCAGGTATTTTGTGAGTGCAGCTACGATGCAACAGGTGTCTTTCGCTACGTCTGTTTATGTAAAAGTACAAACTACACCCAAAGTATTCGGAACAGGTTGTCTTTCACGATTCAAATGATTAATTGTTATTGTCAACCCATATTCTCTTTTCCAAATGTGTATAAAAGTTAGAGAGCATACCAATGGGCCAGTGCTGGATTATCCATTATTTTTTTATGTTTGTATTTGTTGTGTTTATGGTTAATACAAACCTTTACACAAATAAAACAGCGTAAAATACATAAACAGATAAAATAATACATAAAAAGGGACACAAAAGGGAATAAGAAAATGAGCCAACACAAATATATCCATCAAAATGGTCTACAGAGCAAAATCCCAAATCAATATCAGTTATCTAAATGATCAATCTCTAAAACATCAGCCAAATGGGAGATCATACCGCATGCCTTCTTCCATACACGATATGCTGCCCCAGTCATGACAATCGATTCTACACTATTAATAGCAGACCAAAATGGATTGTCTTCATTGTGTGCAATATTCATCACAAAATTAGAGTAGCTTTTAATATATTCAACTTTCGATTTGTCACATTGAGTAGAATATGTCGGGCGAACTCTACGTCTAATTTACATAAATAACATAATCTGGGCCTAATTACGAGGTTGACGGAATGGGTTTACCGGCACCGGTAATGGTGCCGGTAAACGCATTCCGCCCTATTACGAGGTTCCGTTGCGGGACCCGTGCAGAACGTCTGGTCAGACCAGACGTCCTTTGCGGGTCCCGCAAGGGGACCAAGGAGTTAATAACGGACCCGTTATTAACTCCATCCCCATTCCCATTGCGCCATATGGGAACTAGAATGGGAATGGGGAATGGTTTTTTGAATGGGGATTTACCGAGTCCTCCAAGGTTGGAATGACCTGGTAAGTACCCATTCAGGGAACCCGGACACGATTTTGGAGGCAGCCATGGCGCTAATAGCACCATGGCTACCTCCAAACTCGTAATGAGGTCCTCTCTGTCTTTACGAGGGATCTTAGCCCATCTCTCAGTGTGTTCTAAGCTAGGCAGGATATTAAATCGAAGGTATGTGATATATCTTCGCATTATCCATTAGGCCAATTAGGGACCGGCCTATGTGCCCCCACTCCTTGTAGGCGCCCGGGAAGGCAGAGGCTTTGATGTCCAGCTGCGCCATGTTAGCATTCTTATAGTTTGCGCAGGCGGCCCCGAAATGTTGACTGCCAAGGGCCCTCCACAGGGTTTAATCATGCACTGCAAGGGGGTTGCGAAGAGGGGCAATTACCCATCACCATAATTGGTCCCCCCAATTGGTTTCTGCCCTCTGGATAAGAACACTTTCGGGAGTCTTAACGTTGCTTCCTTAAGCACCAGTCACAATTGGCACGTTTACACTCTTCTTGTTTGCTGAGCCAATTCTTTCACCTGGCCTGAAGCAGACACCACGGGAATAGACGGGCCATGAATATCTTTGGGGTGGGAGGCATCTATGTTAAAAACAGACTTCCCTTGTGCGTGCGCACTAACATGCTTCTTAAACTTAAATCCACCATTTTCCTGTAAATTGAAGGTTTTTTTTAAACTGTGTTTATTTATTTTTTGTTGGACTACCGACAGAAATACCCTGGGATTTTTGTGCTCCTTCTTTTGAGTTTTATCAAAGGGTATACTTCTAAAGATGTTATTTGCCCATCAAACTGATCAAGCAAACTGAGCAGTGTATTCATGAGTGCCAACATTTGATTTTCACTATGGGGGGCAGAAATTCACCCACTCCCACCGTGAAAATGAGCAAAGGTATAGCTCAACCCATTTTCAGGCCAAACCGTGCATTTTACAGCCCCTATTTTTTAATAAGGATTTGCAAAAATCTATAAATTTAAAAGCAGCTTTAAACATATAGGGCCTGATTTACAAAGTGTTTTCAATGGGGGTTTCCTATTGATAAAAAAACTTTTGTAAATCAGGTCCATGGCATCCCAAAACCGATCACTCAAGCAGCTGAGTTACCATGGTACCATTCTATTCACTCTATCTTTGACGAATTCAACATTAGATATCGATCCCTGATTGTGCTCAAAATCACTGTATTACCAACAGTGTAGTTCATGCACATGACTTTATAGCCAACAGTGTTTCATCTTCAGCCACACTGACACTGAACACAGTCTCATTTAGGATGTACGTCCAGAAACAGAAAACTGAAAACATGCCTACGGGGCAAAGTGAGGTTTCTGCCCTCCATTGCTAAAGAACAAAGGGGCCAGTTGACCCATTCCCCCTCGACCCTGTGCCTATGGTTGATATCTCATCTGTCAAATAGGCAGTAGATTATTTGAAGCTGAGGTGGGAGTGATGTCTATACTATTAAACACCAGCTATTTTAGTTTAAAGTACCTTGGGCCTCATCACGAGTTGTGCGATGCATTAAAAATGCAGTGGTAATACCGTTACCACTACATTACAGCACCGTCTAACTGATAGCTCTGAGCTGAAGGTACAGCCGGCAATTTTCTGCCCATTTTTGGTGCAATTACCCTGGTGGAATTGCTGCTGCAGTAATTGTTCCAACATTGCCCCTTTGAGTCCAATGGACTCCAAAACAAGGGGGACTTACACCACCACAACCACGTGTAATCCAGCGGTAATACCGCCAGACCAAGTGTCGGTAATGGTAATTTCGTTGGGTGGTGTTGTGGCAGAATTACCACGAGGATACCACACAATTCGTAATGACCAGAATTTCTTTTGCTGTGTGCTTACTTTTAGGTGGTTTATTTATGAATTATGTCTTCTCATTAAAGGTATGCTGTCTCTTGCTTGTATGCACATAATGCATAACAACAAGCTGCATGCCTTGGAACAACAAATAAGATGGTGTGCAATATTTACACTCACTGCTAACCATTGGCTTGTGATATTTGACCCTTGGCGAGTGAGAAATGGTTTGCTCTGAGTATGTATATAATTGAGATGTCGAGTGACTTTTGTAGGGCTAGCTAGAAGCTTGAACCTGAATGTTTGCCCCCACATGTTTAAACCAGCGTGGAGATTAAAGACATCTCAAATTAGTGCCTGGCAGGTCTGAGATGCTAAACCAGTTCTCATCATCTCATTTCATTCTGGTATTTATAAACCTAGCTTTGTAGTCTGAAGATAAAACTACAATTGCTGGTCAAGCATAGTGAATGAAGAGTGCTGAAGGGAAGGACATCTGAACCCTTAAGACAACAATTCAAGAGCTTTCTTTCTGCATATTATACATCGTGTAAAGAAGCAGCACTGGGTTAGTCCTGTGCTCCCTTCACCATTTCTCCAGACTGTTTTGATATTTCCAGGAATAAAAAGGGCCAGGAAAAAAGGTGTCTCTTGTCGACTGCACCCCCCGCTGACACACAACTACAACTCTTTAAGAGTAGTGTGGGGCTAGAAGGGGCCGATTAACAAAAGACAATATTAATTGCCCCATAGGCAGGATTATTGCAAGTCCCTCCTACCCCTCAATGCCTGCAACAACAGAAAAATGGCAAATGAGTGCATGGGCTGTAGATACAGAAATTGCAAGCTACACCTAAACCTTTACCTTACCCTTCTTGCCCTCCCTTTTCCTCTACTCCTGCTGACCTCATTCATCTTACCTGAGGGCCTCACACTCGAGCACCTCCTGCACCAAATACATTTGTGTTCCATTTCGACAAACACCTCTCCTTCAAGACACAGATAACTAAGAAAACTCAAACAACTTGGTATCAGATCTCTCTCCTGCAGAAACTCAAACCATTCTTCCATCCAGAAAGCTTTGTATCCCTGTTCAAGAACTGGTCCTATCCCACATGGATGGAGGTAATGCCCTCCTCGAAAGTCTCCCATCGTCCTCCCTTGTGCCCCCGAGTAGGGTCCTACACATGGCTGCATGCCTCATCAAGGGTCTACGCAGATAAAAGCACATCACCCTGGCCCTCATAGACCTTCACTGGCTCCTACTGAATGCACAAATCACCTTCAAGTCTTGCTGCATCATCTATAAGGCAGTCGCCCTCAAGTCATCCAGCTCCCTCACTAAAAAACTCAGCATCTCCGGTGGACAGTGCACCACCAGAAGCCAGGACATGTGCAGACTTGAAATCCGCCACTGTGAAAAGAAAATAACCAGAAAAGAAGTATTCTCTGCCTACACCCCAAGACTATGAAACATCCTCCCCGTCAGCATCAGACTCGACCCCACACTCCTGCAATTCAGAAAAGACCTCTAGATCCACCTCTTCAAGGATTCTTTCCTCCTCAATACATAGGCCATCACGTCATCCCCTGCCCCACCTGACTCACTAGACACCATCTGCACCACTCCTCCCCACCACCCTGTACAGCTGTACCCCTCCTCTGTGGCCCTCTATATCCTACCCCCTACTGTCATCTATTCCATTGTTACCTCTGAAAAGTGCTCTGTTATGCATCTGTATTGCTGTATACCTCTTTAAAGCACTCTGTTGCTTCTCAAAGCCAAGTCTGCAGTCAAATGAATACAATAATTATAGTAATAATAATAAGATACAGAGTGTATGACCATAAAGTACATGAGCAAAAAAGAAGATTGCAGAAAAATATTGTGGCCATCCTATTAGATGTACAAAACACCCAACCTGTCAATGATACTTCCCTGCAGATTAAAACAGCAAAAGTGCACTAACGCCAATGTGTGACACAAAAATGGCAAGAACTCGTCTCCTATACTAAATTAGGGAATAACACAGGGATATGGAGAGTGGTGAGAAGTAGTCGCAAAACTGATATCCAGATGAATATTATACCAGAGGCTAGCTGGTATACCTATATTTCAAATACGCTAGGAGTACCAGACACTGCAAGTGCACAAATAGGCAATACATGTGCCAAATGGGAATGTAAAGCCTCAATTGACAACATTATAGCCATCATTATGAGGCTGAGCACATCAAGAGCTGTCCGACCTGACAGAACTTTTAATTCACTCTTGAAATCCTCCGCAGTCATCTGGGCGAATGCTCTCCACATTCTCCTACTCGCCATGTACCTCCGCCAAGACTTGTAAAATGTTCTGTTGCTTCTGAAGCTAGGTCCGCAATCACTATATACCCTAATAATAATGATAATAATAATTAAAAAAACAAGCAAACCTGGCTGCACGATTTTAGACAATTTAAGTGTTTGTTTATGACATCTGTTCACAGCCTAAAGTCAGACATGAATTCTGGCGGAGTCGACTTGGCCCTTCATCCTTCAGAAGTTGATCAATTGAGTACCTTCAAGAGTGGCCTTCTCTTTCCTCTCAAGCAACCTGCTGAACTCAATGCCCAAGAGACTCTGCATGAATGACAATCACCTTGTCTTCAGACAATCTCTCAAATCCGAGATGTTCACTAGATATCAACAGATAAACCACAATAACACCTACATATCGGACCGGGCAGAATTTTCAACCTCGAACCATGCCAGTTTGTGGCCGTAAGACTCACCAGAACCACACAGATGAACCAGCATAGTCATGCAAGTCCCAAGGGATGGGCTACATCTGGACACAAAGACTGACCAGAGCACCCCCCTTGCAACAGGGCATGATAAAGACTAATCCCCTCGGGTCTTCCTCATTGACGTGCAATGTGCCTCTGCACAGTACTTAAATCAAGAACACCTTGGAGGTCGGAACCCGGATAGGTCTCTCCAAAATCTTTTCCCCATCACACATAGGACACTGACACCTTCCCAACGTCATCAGAACATGTAAACAAGGACAGTAAAAACATCTCATCCAGTTACATAAAACAACTTTAACTCTACTGATTCAGTATAACTCTAAAATTACTCCACAGGAGCCCCAAATTATCTCCTCCCTCAACCTTTCAAATTACCAGCACCTTTAAACTACACACAAAAAATATAACACACATGCAAGATGTATGCCTGTTAGCACCATCCCAAATGCATGAACCTTTGGGAGCAGCTCAGAGTCCATTGCACAACCTTCTGCATATTTTGCTCTATCGCATACTGTGCTCTGCCAGTGGCTCTCCCAGCATCCCAGTGCTGTCATCTAACAGACTTTGAGATGTTGCTTCCAGATAGAAACCACAACCAAGAGTAAATGTCACAAACCACATAGAGCCATACCAGCACTCACAACTCTAGTACTACCGGCACACACTCATCAACTCCACATGCTTAGTCCCTGCCTCTTCCTTATAACCACCCACTCTTGTTTGGGGTAAAACCCCATCTCACAAGGCCACCACACACATTTCAGAGATGCATTATACAAGACCACTTTAATTGTTTTGCATTACAATTTCTTTAATTAACAAGAACACTTATTACAACACTGAGACGAGGGATGTATCTGCCATGAACAGTAGCTAATAAGGTGATATTTTTAATTTATTTTTTTGTTTATTTGTTTATAGCGCGCCAGAGCCTGCAGGCATCAGGGCGTGAAAAATAAAGACAAGGACAAACATATAAGATGGGTCTGAAGGAAGGACCCCGAAGTTCAGGGTCTAGGTTATTATCTGAATAGTAATGTTTTCAATGTCTTCTTGAAAATCAAGAAATTTGGCTCAAGCTGTCGGGAGCTTTTTCCATTCAGCTGCTGCTTTAATTGGGAAAGATCGTCCCAGTCTGTTTGCTTTTTTTACAAGGGTGTTTTTCACCAAACCTTCTGCTTTTGATCTCAGAGATTGACCTGGTTCATATGGTGTTATATGCTCCTTTAAGTATGCCGGGCGGACCCATAGAGGCAGTGGTGAACAATTGAAACTGATTTAAAGGTAATGCGGTCTACCACAGCTAGCCAGTGGATCGACTTCCTATTTTCAGTGATGTGATCCCTCCTAGATTTTCTTTTGATGACTCTCACTACATCATTCTGGATGACCTGGCATTGGGTTATTCAGCCTTTGTTAGCTCCCAGCAATAAGGCATTTCCATAGTCCAGCCTTGAGAGAATTGTAGCTCTGGCGATGTTGGTGCTTTTTTTTCCCATTTAGGACAGGTCGTATGTGCCTTAGTAGCCTTTTGTAGTACCTGCAGTAGGCATGTAACGAAATAACGGTATACCGTTAAAGATACTGTGAACAACTTAATTGAACAATAATAACCGTCACATTGTTTATACTGTTAAGTGTGCTTTTCAATCTGATTTGGAAAGGCTGCAGTAAGCAAGTGCAGCACAGTCGTGGTCTTGCACTGTTGGATGTGCCTGCCGTCTGCCAAGGGGGCCTTGTTTGGCAGTCTAGAGCATATGGAAAGTGAGGCCACATTAGTAAATGTAGCTTTGCTGTTGTGACCACTCTTTCTCTGTGATCAGTAGAGTTGAGTCAAAGATCAGCCGACTTTGCGCAAATTGTGTTGAAAGCTGCCCAGTGCCTGAACATTTGTGTTCTCCATGCAAAGCTGGTAACGATGATCTGACTGGCTCTATAAGCATACCGGAGACTCCAGTTCATAGACTCTGCCAGACCTGGATTTCATGGGCAGACTAGAACAAAGTTATTTTGTTTCAGGCATTATTTATTTGAAAGGCAGCATACAGATTTTAAACGTTTTCACAGTCATGCTGCTCCACGCTACAGGTAAACTCTTCTATGGTGATTGTCCTGATTTTCAATTTGCAATTAGCAAGACCACAGGGACATCACAAGGGTGAGCTGAGGGCCTGAACTGCAAGTGATAATTTTATTTTTCATTTTGTTCGTATGTAAACAAATGTAATAAAGCGTTCAGTGACTCCAGGAGCACTTTGCTTAGCAACCACTCAGCCAGCAGGAGCAGAAATGTAATGATTCAGCCTGGCCCGGCATCATGTGCCATTAGTTCAGTAAGTTAAGGTCCTACAGCACTGAGCAAACACACATTGGAACAGCTCTTGCTCTGGCTGTGCAAATTGTAAAAAAAAAAAGGATGTCCAGTGAAGTCATGCTCTCCCCAAGGTTTAGATTCCAGAAACTTTTCTCATGGTCATGGATCGGATAGCCATCCAGGTCTGTTTTAGCTTAAAATCTGGGATTTGTAGTTTTCCCACCAATTTGAAAGATGGGAACTACACATCCCATAATTCAAAGGGGGGGAATGAACTGGATGCCCTTCTGATGCATGTCCACAAAACAACTTTAACTCTGTAGACCAGGCATGGACTGACCTTTAGGGCAGTAAGCCCATGGCCGAACCAAAAATGTGAAATGCTTGTGTGGGCCAGTTTTTTGGGTCAAAGTGGCACACATTTATGGCCAAAGTGGGCCCGTTTGATGAGTGATGTCACTATGTGGCTAATTATTGTGACCACTGTTGCTGAATAAACATTCTTTTAAATGTACAATTTGCATCACATTTTATCAAAAATCTCCCACTTGGGTACTATTCAAACAGTGTTCCAGAAGGAATTAATTCCCATTTGCAACTGTGGGTCACTTTTATGTTGGTGACCGAGACAATTGTATGCCCCAGTCCGACCCTGCTGTAGACTGTGTGAACACTGGGCCTATCAGTGCTTTATGCTATTAAATAAACTGCCCCCCCTCACTGTCCTCTGTGTAGATTTGCACATTGGCACTAGAGTTATTGCTTCGCTTGATCCTTCACCTATCTGCCATCTGCATATGGCACTGGACTCAAGCAGGCAGGACAGATTCTACATTCAATTTGAAGTATCCAGAGCAGTGGGGGTGAAATATTTCTTGGGTCTATTCTCAATTCGTGACACCACCCATGAACGGATTCCTCCCTCTGAAGTCGCATCACAACGGTCCTAATGCACTCAGCCCTTGGGGAAATGGTAATGATGGGGCTCTGTGATATGCCGATATGAATTTTAACTTTGTCATGTCAGGGTTTTTTTTGCCACCATCTTTAAGAAGGTAAATGAACAAGTATTGCAAGAATCAAGAAAGAAATCAGCAGCGCCCACTGAATGCTGTCCCTTTAGGATTACATGGTCAGTGGTGACTCCGACATCAGACCTTCATAATAAACCAGGAAGATGGTAAAGATGCTAGAATGATTAGATCACTATGCAACCTTTTGATGTGTCTATGTTGGCTTTGACATTTTGACAAAAGAACCACAATGGCATTGGCTTTCAGACCGCACATCAGGGACTTTTCTTCCTTCAATGGGATTAAGAGTTCTCAAAGCAAGATTTTTGTCGCAGCGTGGGGTCAGGGGTCATGATGCCCATGCCATGTGCTTCCAAAAAAATGCATGTCGAGGCCAATTTTCAAAGCAATGACCTGTGACTGAGCAGCAAGCTCATTGCTCAAAATGTGCATTATAACACTTCCACTAGTCACTCTTTCATTCAAGGCGATCGAGTGCGCGCCATGAAAGACCAATTCTGCAGCTGCCTTAGATTCCTGGAGGATCAGCCAAATATATGCACAGAGACAAGTTTCAAAATGCTACCTTGATACAGCTGGAAAATCCTGCCTGCGTATTCGTAAGTTAACTAAAAAGCATTGACTTAATGGTAAGTTAATGAACTTCCAATGCAAAAAGGCAATGTAAAAAAAAAGTTCTTTTTTTTGGTACAATACGTTTCAGTTGGAGCAGTTTTTAATGCCACTTCGTAAACCACACGTGCCTGACACAAAATCAATATGGTAGCAATAGGAAGAATAAATACAGTGCCAAGATGGAAAAGGATTTACTTTGGGTTAGCGGCTTTGGGGTTTATATACTTATAATGGATAATGTTTTCTGAACATATGACAATGGGGGATTTCCCTGGTTCTATCATAGAATTTACATATAATAAGTCACACCGCAAAATTCACTCATCTCTGTGTATTCCCTGCTGCCATACCAAAGGGTAACATGTCCGTGATTACTCAACACCTTTTGGCCCGCAAGTGAAACAAAGGCTGTAACGTAAAGAGAGAGAGAGAGTGCGTATGCGTGTGTTTGTATGCGCACAAGCACATACTACCAACAGCCTCCATTGATCTGTAGCATGCAGTTTGTCAAGATGGCAACATGTTCATCTTCACCAGTAGCCAGTTGGCTAGCTAACAGCCTAAATTGACTACCGTTCAAACAGAGCCAATTCGTTTTCATCCAGGCCTAGATTACATTATAGATGGTTGAGATCTTAGTGCTGTCTGTGCTGTGGCACCCACTTAGTTCGACTATCAGCTGTGTGTTATCAGCAAAATTGGTAAATAGCACCCATAAGTTGTTAAGAAGTGTGCAAAGGCAGCCGAGGTATAGATTGAACAAAAGAGGGGACAGGCTTGCCCCCTGAGGAACCCCACAGTCCATACGGGTGGCATTGGATGTGTTGTCTCCCCATCGTATTTTGAAACTTCGATCTGTGAGGAAAGAGTAGATCCAATCAATAGCTTTCTGAGACCACTTTCCCGATTTTTCCAGTGCCTCTTTAAGTTTGTGGTGGTCTAGCAGATCAAAAGCTACTGATAAATCATTATTGTTAGACTTGAAATAATGGAAAGAATTGGATGTAACATTGTTGTGGATTATTTGTTTCAAACACTGAGTGGGCCCTTCAAGGAAGATAGTTGAACAGTAACGTTGGAGTTGTAATATGCACGCTGACTGGGATACCATGCTGTAATATGGACCTTAGAGCTACATCATGGAGAAAGAGTGGGGTGAATTTGCAGACTGATCATTTCTTTTGTCATGCAATTTTTCATTCATTTTGTTAAGGTTAGAGGGACAAATGATGATGAATTGTATTCAATGAAAAACGAGCAGTAAAAAAAGTATTGTAACTTTAAAAGCCTGGGGATTTTTTTGTTGATCCTTATTGCAACTTTTGAACTACTTTTTAGGGTGTATATTTACTTAATGCAAAACCTTTTTTGTCTTAAAGCTAATCTGAACTTGCATAAGGTCACTTTTTTTAACCAGCCTAATGTAATATATGTTCAATTAAACCAGTTGGGCACGTTGACCCACATTCGATGCGCCACCGCCCCTTCATCTATTTGTGCGCATTGGCGTGTCCAGAGTCTTATGACTGGAGTGGCCCAAGCGGGGCACTGATTTATGCAGGGGTGGCATACGCGCTTTGAAACACTTGTGCATAGGTGCGTTATAAATGCCATATCATAAGTACGAACGCACACACACAATGATCACAGTTTAGGATAATGGGGGTGGCACCTGGGGTGGCCAACCAGATTCCAGGGGTGGCTCATGCCATCCCAGGCCACTGCCTGGACATGCCACTAGTTGTGCCCCCTGCTTTGCCCTCCATAATACTGATTTCTAGAGACGCCACTCTTGTAGGGACCAAGTCATTGGAGTGGAGTAAAACCTTAATCCCAGTATGACAGAGCCAAGCATAACAATGCCAGGAATAACAGAAAGATTCCTTGAGCACTTCCAGTGTGTTGACGCTAGGACGCGTATAATATTAAAACCCAGGGATGTCATTTGGGGGTTGCCAGGGGTTGCAGCTGTGACCCCTGAGGTCTCCCCTGCTACCCCTGTGCTCTCCCTTGCTCCCTTCTTCCTCCAAGCAAGCCTTTTTTTTTAATGTAAGTTCCTGTGCTGTGGCAAGCACCAGGTGGCTCTTTGTTTCTGGAGTCGCTGGCTTTCTGGAGTAGCTGGCTTTCTTCTTCAGGACTTTTAAAAAACAGGGGGCTCCACAATTGTAACACTTTGAGCAGTGACCCTAAATACGAAAGAATAAGAATAACAAATAATTTGTCTTTATGGAATTCTATACAATAATTGCTAGACTCATTAAAGGTTTATTTCAGGCACACTTCAGGGGGTGAGTGGCTGATTTGGTCTGTTCTTAAACACCTTAACTCAGCCTTTCATCCTTCTGAGGTCGATAAATGAGAACCAACACAGGTTGGATGATTTTGTATGTATAATTTGATCTATATAAAGCGCTTAGGCATAAGTGCTATATAATAATACATCATTATCATTTGGCCTTGGACCTCTTGCATTCACAGTACTTTGGTAATATGGGCCTATACACACTGATATCAACAATACATACGGTGATCCACTCTTGTATGAAATGTATATCCCATTATAGTGATATCATAACCATATTTTTCGTAGTGTACTTAGGAACAGTGCTATGTGATGCCAATTCCTGTTTTGTCAAGGGGTGAAAGGTCGTGTTTCATCACTTCTGGTGATGTAACTTCGGGTGGGTGTCAAATTACATCACAGTTACATCACTTCCTGTGGTGTCATCAGAGGTCAAGGGTCGTATGATGTCACTTCCGCTACCCCTGGCATGTTGGTGAAATGACATCCCTGTTAAAACCCAGTGTGCAGGATTTCCAAAATGAATAAGCATTGGAAAGTGTATAAGACAGAATGGCAATGGCACTTACTTGCGTATGTTCTAGTTATTAAAAATGTGACTAGATCTCACAGTTCGTTGGTGCAATGATCCGGCGTTTAGGCCGTGTTATTCAATATTGGTCTGAAATCTCAGTGAGCTAAACACAAATGTGTGCAACCTGTACATCGCCTGCAAATCTTTGTTTGCGATGTGTGGTTTATTAGATATACACAATTGCGCAAAGTCCGAGTCGGTGATGCAGGAGAAGCCTAGGTCGCCACCACATGGACAAACTAAGTGTTGCCAGATTTACACAATACACATAAAAGCTGGCTGGCCCACTGGGAGGGGGGACCCACAGGTCGCTTGTCAGAAGCGGCATGCAGCTTCGCGCCAGTCTGTCCTCTTACCTCGCGTTTCAGCATTTCAGGAATGTGGCAATAGCACCATATGGTGGTCACTACTAGAACTTGTTCAAAAGCTGGAGAGAAAAGCCAAATAAAACCCCTGCTTGAAATTCCCCCGCTCCTAATACAACCTTGTCGGTTTTGTTTATTTAACTAAGGGAATACATATTATCCTTGAAATCACCTCTTTAAATGGATGTATTTTAAAGGCATATTTATTGAACATGGTTTTCTATGTTCAGAGATGGAACGTCAATCTGGTAAGATAGCTCAGCAGGTGTAGCGCTCGCTGCGTTTGAGATCTCCAGGTCGCATATTCAAATCCTGGCACGGTCGACTCAGCCTTTCATCTTTCCGAGGTTGGAAAAGTGAGTACCTGTTTCGATTGGGTAATAATAATGTATGTAGATATGTTCTCTGTAAAACGCTTTGGATAAAAACGCTATTACTGCGAACGTGATGCTGCACAAGTCTTCGGAATCCTTACTAGTCTGGCCAGCTGCTGCCCTGGGCGTTGATAATATGTAACTGTGCAGCAGCTTATAACAGGGCGCTCCGTGTGCCAGCGCAGCAGACGCGCCCCTCAGACCTCATAGGACGTTTGACTTTGCCTCTTAGTTTCCACATTACTATTCAATGTTCACATTTTAAAGCTAAGCAACCATTACACACTCGCTTCTACTTTGCTCCCACAACATTGCCATGCATTGAAACACTTGTGTATATTATATACGCGCGTTACAAATGCCATATCATATATCATTTTGCACATTGGTCAGAGCCAGCACTCCCTTCTTGCAGGTGCACTCCCCTCTCATAGGAAACGACGATGCCATTCAACATTCTGGTCACTGGCCCTCCAGATTTGGAGCACCCTACCTCTAGGCCTCATTCAACCGACAACCACTTGACATTCAGACATAAGGTGAAAGTCCACCTGTTCACCCAGTGAACCCCGAGCTCCTCTTCATTCCCTTAACAGCTCGGAGCGCACAGTTTAGAAAACGGTTCAACATAACAGCCATTGCCACGATGCACTCTCCGTGCAGCTTTGCCATTGTCTCCAGACCAGTGTCACAGGCGCGTCAGTGCTGTCATGCCAGGCTCCATAGTATGTCATTTTCACATTGACACAGCTGTTGTCTTTGTTGCACCGGCAACAACATGCTAGTTTGACATTGACTAGACATAAATGGCTTGCCGGGTTCTCCATTGCCATTGTTACCCTGATATTGTCATTTAAACTCAAAACGTGTTCCCAGAAAAGCCCGTTTCCCATTACCACAAGAAAAGTGCAGTGCCAATGATCTCGTCAAGAAGGCAGGTTCACGTTGCACATACGCCGCCCTCCAAATGGGCTTAACAGGATGGAGGCTCTAGACGAGAGGCTAGGACCGTTTATGAGTCATAGGTCTGAAGATGTCCACTGCTGATAGGGTGCAACCAGAAGTGGGGCGGGGATTACATTACCCAGTAGATTGCATGATTTGGGTTAGAGCTTGAGTGGAATAAAGCAGGAGTGATTGGCCGCTCCTGGTACGTCAGGGCTCTGAATGACCAAGAGAGGTTTTTATTACAGTTGTTGTTTCTATTGGCGGAGCCAGAAATAATGCTCTTTGTGGGAACCCCAGGTGGGTTCCTGAACAGGGCAGCCTGGTAGGAGGACAGGGGAACCCTTCTGTTAACCTTGACTTCCAGGAGAGTTGATACCCTGACATGGGTGGCTTCAGAGTTGCAGCATGGAGACAGTGCTTTACTACAGGAAAATATGCCGGTAATGCTACATTGCACTAAAGGGACTGTTCTGGGAGGGATACCATACGGTCTACATAGCGGAATCATAGGAGGGGTAACTGTCTCTTGGGCAAGAGTGGTGCCCTCAGGAACCCAGCTGAAGGCACGGAACGCGGTGTGGACTACGGATGTCACAGTATTGATTTTTGAGGGGTATGATACCAGTGCTCAATTTGTGAAAAAATAAGTGGCAGGGCCCACCATTTTCCTGAGGAAGTGGTCCGCACTGTCACCCATGCGCCTCTGTCTATCAGTCAGGGGTCAGGAAGGATGCGGCTTCTCTTTGCTGGGAACCCTTTCACTATTTCATCAATTTCTACACTTACCCCCTGGGTGCGACCTCTATGTACAGCGCTCAAAGCTAGGCTGGGGCTTTATAAATCCCATGCAGATGCAAACGTAAAAGAGGAAATGACCTATGAAAGAACACCTAACAAATGTGGCCAGTAATCACATCTTATTATGATATGTGTTTAAATAGACGTTCAGCAAAAGCCCCACGACGAACGGAGCGAGCAGATCGCAGGAATTAGCCTAACAACATTCTATACAAATTGGATTGATTACTAGCCATTGACTCTATGAACCACAGGGATTCTTGCCCAAAGACCCTTACCTAATTGCCATGAGAAAGACCCTCAGGGATTGAAACACGTGTCGGCTGACCTTCACCTAATAGACAAAGGGCCTCATTACACGGTAGGCGGTAAACCATGGCGCTATTTGCGCCATGGTTCATGCCGGTAATTTACCGGCACCGCCTTGGCGGAAAGGGGAATTACCGCCCCATTCCAAGGTTGGCGGGGCGGTAATTCCCCCTTCCATCATTGCCCTTCCCCATTCCCATTTTTGCCCCATAGGGCTCAATGGGAATGGGGAAGGGGCTAATTACGGTACCGCAAATTGCGGCACCGTAATTAGCTCCCTGGGTCCCTTTGCGGGTTGGTTTTTAACACCTGCAAAAAGCAGGCGTTAAATCCCCCAACCCGCAAAGGGACCTCGTAGTAAGGCGGTAAGGATTTACCGGTACCGGTATTTTACCGGTAAATCCTTACCGCCATCCGTGTAATGAGGCCCAAAGTGTCTAAACCATATTTCAATGCAAATAAAAACTCTCATGTAATAACCACAGCAGAAACGCGTGAAATCCTTTCATAAACAAGGGTCCAAATACTTTCCTTGCAAGGTAACCAGGACGCTTTTGCTGAAACTTCCCCTTCAAGAGGTATTGTTTTGTCTCTTCCAACCTGTGACCTTGCAGAAACAGATTGATTCCAAGTGAACTATTGACAGAGCTTAGCACAGGAGTGTTCACTATCTAGAACCCAGTTTCTTATTCTCTACCGTGTTTGAATAGAGCATTCCTTTACAAATACTAAATCAATCTGAGCAAACATATGTTTGCGTTGGCACAAGCAAAATTATAGTAGCGTCCCTCCTCATGAAGCACATAAATCAGAAAATACTGTTAAATATAGATGTAAAGACTGCATTATGACACACCTTCCACCCCCTATTGCCCTTTGACCTTCTACCCATGAAACAACAGAGGTGAGTGTATGGAATGTCCAAGATCACAAGGCTAAACTACAGTACATCCACCTACCTGTCCTGCGATAAAACAACGCAAGCACCGGTCAGCAGAGACAGCTTCAAAGTAATATTGCAAGCTGAACCCTCCATCCACTGTTTATCCACTTTCCAAACTGTGCTGGTCCCTACTTTGCACAGCATAGTAGTGTGATTTACGATTAGGGAGGCATACTACTCTCTCCTTTGCGTCTTTAACAGATCCATGACGCTCCCGAATATTAGTAAGAAACATATTTATTCTATAGCAAGACTGGCGGCTCACATTACGGTTGTTTAAAGTCTATTTACCGCCAATGAGTTCAACGGCCAATGAGCTACTCTGCTCTTTGTGCCTCTCCGCCATACATCGGTACGTTAGTGTACTTTTAATTTAGAATGTGCACAACAAAAACATTATTATCTTGAAAAATTATTATGGCTTCCTCACCTAACGTGCCTTAAGTACATTTAGACTGTATGGAATTCAAAAGCAAAATCATACTCTTACTTTACCGACTACAAGGGAGTTAAATTATCACAACTCTAATATGCATGTAGGACTAGTCAATGCCAGGTCTGTTGTTAGTCGCAGCATAGGCTGATTTAATTGAATTACATAAACTGGACACGGTTTTCATAACCAAAACCTGGTTCAGTGCAGGTTCTACCTCTGTGTTCCATCTTCTAGTACCTACCGACTTTTAAATTAAGTGTATGAATGGTGAAACCCACAGTGGGGGAGGAGTTGCAATTGTTTTTAAAACCGCTCTGTCCATAACCAGTCCTGAATCTCAGACCTGCTTTCAACTTACTCCTATCTCTCAGGTGTTCCTTTCATACAATGCTCTTCTACCTTCCACAGGCTCTGCCAGTTTTTCTTGGGACCAATGCCCTAAAATATTCTAGGCTTCTTAGTCTAGGAGACTTTAACTTATGGTACGATATTTCATACAACCCCAAAGGTTGTGCTTTGGGTTGATGTGATATGTGGGGTTTTCTGTAGGTTCTTGTCGATCAAAGTTTTAATCCCGCCAGTCCCTAGTCATGAATGGTGTGTTTTAGTCGCTTGGTCCCAATGTGTTGCTGCTTTCCGTCTCAGGTCTGTCCGTTGTGTTTCCATCGTCCTTCCTTGTGCCATGATAGTGCTTATGAGTGGCTGTTTGTTGATGTCTGTTATATGTAGAGAGGTAGCGCAACAGATAAAGTAATCATGGGCTGAACAAGGCAGAGAAATTTGCCCAAGCCAACTGATGACTTATATATGTGCTTGTGATATGGGGAACCAGCCAACAACGCATCTGCTAAAAATGGAAAAACCAGGCCTATGGCGTGCTATTGGGCAGAGATATGGGGAGTGTCTTAGAGTAAGTCCCTGCATAGAGTGAAATATGTTTTTTGCTGCAATTGCTAGGAAGGCCCTCCCTCTACTTATGTTTACAAAATTCATTCAGAGCTTGCCATATAATCTGAGCCACCAGATTGTAATACACCCACTAGAATCATGGGCTTTGCTATTGTCAAAATGAATTTATTTCTCTGACTTGTAAAACTATAGATTTGGCACAAAGTCCTTGAGTAGCCTTTGCTAATGAGAACGTAAAGTAGAGTACTGGTTTAGCAATCCTGAAGGAATGCCATATAATGACAAACTCATAATACAAGCTGAAATGTATACCGTGCATTTGCTGGTCCGGGACGTGAGCATAAGAACTAAGTTCAACATCAAAGGCTTACCTGCCTGTATCTCCAGAAAAAAGTATTTATGGCATATCTGTGATCGAAGTACTACCACAGGTAAAAGCCATTTTAGCAAAAGTTGGACCGAGGGTGTGCCCTTTTTAGTTTGGGCTATTTGGTGTCTTATTTATGTGTACATAGGGATAAGGGATTTTGACAAGGGGCACACATGAATGACATTTGAGGAGGGATACACAGTGTGTTAGGTGTTGTTTGATTATTGATCCCACCCATTCCTGCTCATCTTGGCAACTCTTTGTAGCTCTGAGCTCTTGCATGGAGGCAGCCATCTTGGATGAATGTCTCTAAGGAAGGTCTCTGGAAACAAGCCGAAACTAGCGGCCATCTTTGAATGAGAAAGATCCCATGCATCTTCCAAATAAAATGATACATTGAGGCATGTGAGTGTAATCGTTTTATAAATAGCTAATGTACATTTATTTTGTTTTTCATGGGGCCTCATTGCACGGACGGCGGTGGACCAAGGTGCTATTAGCACCTTGGTCCATGCCGGTAAAATACCGGCACCGCCTTGGAGGAAAGGGGCATTACCGCCCTATTCCAAGGTTGGTGGGGCGGTAATTCCCCCTTCCCCCATTGCCCTTCCCCATTCCCATTTTTGCCCCATAGGGCATAATCGGAATGGGGAAGGTGCAAATTACGGCACCGCAAATTGCGGTACCGTAATTAGCTCCCTGGTCCCTTTGCGGGTTGGTTTTTAACGCCTGCAAAAAGCAGCCGTTAAAGTCTCCAACCCGCAAAGGGCCTCGTAATAAGGCGGTAAGGGTTAACGGTCACCGGTACCATTAACGGTGACCGTTAATCCTTACCGCCATCCGTGTAATGAGGCCCACGGTTTTGTTATATTTCTGTTTTATTACTGGATAGGATGCATAAGAGTTGTAAAATCTACATGTGTATATTTAAATTATTTACCATGTATTAGTGACACATTCATTTCAGCTGTCTCTTGCAAATTTGGCAAAGCTGAAGTCGTCCATAAAGAAAGTCCTTCCTTTATTCCGTTGACTCCAAAGTGTTCAGCATAAACAGACAAAGATGAGACTACTATGACTTTAAAATTGTATTAAAAACGGTCCATATTGTAAGAGAAGCTATTTAATGTTCTACTCAGTACCAAGAGACCTGGCAAAGCTAGACAATTGACATACTACAGTCAAGTTGTAATTACTTCTGCCATAAAATGATAATACGTATGTACAAACACAGGATTTTTAAAACTCCTACTATGGTCAATAGCATACATGCGTTTGAAAGTGTGCATGATTTTATCTAAAAAAACATCTTTTTCATTGTGAACATTAAGCAAGTCTGCTTGCATGTGTTGTAAAATGATTTTCACAGCGCTACGGCACTTCTCTGCAGCATGGCTACCAGTGAGGGCGAACCTGCTCCTATCGTGCATTCCGAGAACCTGCAGATTGAATCCACGCCACCAGCTGCCACTGGACGGGCTGCAAGAGTAGCAGAAGCTGTAAGACCAGGTTCAAACAGCACAGGAGAGTACGCAAGCGACCTGGTCATGATGGTGACACTTTTTGCAAGCCTTTGTGCTCTTTCACTTTGTGTGTTCCTTCACAACGCCAGATAGTGTATTGTGACAGCTCTTCTTGCCTATGTTTTTTGTGTGTTAAGCACTCTCTGTGTGTGTCAGAGTAGAGATGAGAATGAGCTGCACAGCTGGAGCACGTGTTTGGGGGATGTGTGCTTGGGCGCTTTGCCATTAGGATTTAAAGTGTTTGTCCCTCTCACTGGATTTCCGATGATAAGTGGCTGAGTAAGCAGAGTGGTCAGGTCCTTCCCTTTGCCCCGATATGTTAACTGGTGCAGACAGAGCCACGGGTGCACCGACTGTCCAATGCAACCATACATTTGTGGGTCAAACAGCTGTTGGAAACGACTGGACACTAGAGCATTTTAAAGAAATGTACAGTGTAGCCTCACATGTCACAGTTTGTCACCCAGCCTGTGACCCCCTCCCAGGGGCTCTCTCATTCACCCCCACGACCAGTCCGTAAAAGGATTTTAAAGGCACAGGCTGTGGGGCCAGGTTTTGTGGTTGATTGTTTACACTGATAAACACAATGATAGGCTTCTTCATTTCGGTTTTCCCCTTACGGTTGTGTTTCAGAAGGGTTTGTTCGATCAGCATTGGTTTATCCACTATTAATAGTTTCCTGTTTTTTTTTTTTTTTTACTCCTAGTGTGTGGGAAGCGCCTCCAAAGATTGGAAATCAAATTGCTAGATTGTTTCAAAGGAGTCTAGGGAGCACGCTTTAAAACTAGAAATGAATGCTTGGACTGATTAGAATTAAAAAAAAGTGTATTGGGGTGGTGTTGTGAACTGTATGAAATCGTGTTTCATACTGGTAAAAAAAAACTGCTCTTTATCAAAATAAAACATTTACAAAACGTGTGCAGGTTAAATGTTTGAATATTTATCGTTTATACAAGCGAGCCCGACGCTCGATTTTATTAAACACATCTGTCAAGGCTTCCTAACAGAGGAAAGGTGCAGGGCTCACTTCGGTGTTGTCCCTGCAAGCTTGAGGTGCTGTTGGAACAGAAGTTCATTATGCAGTTGGCGTTATGGACCCTGGTGTAAAAGCATAATACATGGTACTGGGAACTCTGATCACACGCGCTCTACAGCGAAAAGCTGCCAAACATAACCTTCCTTCTTTTTCGGTCTATTTCATTCCTCACGTTCCAGCGAGGAGTGGCTGAGAAACATAAACTTAATATCTATCCTTTGAAAGGGTCAGACCGAACATTCGTTTATTTTTTATACCGAGTTTGTAGCTGCCAAATTGCATTTGTGCAGTTATATTTAAAAGGAGAGCGGGGGACGAAAACGTGTGAAACAGCAATGCTCACTAGCGGCCCACTCCCTAGTTTCCCGGATGTTGCTACTACTCCACGTTGCCCAGATCAATATGACTGTTTGGGGAACTGAGTGTTTTCTTTCCGTTTATGTCTGTCATAGGTGGGGTATGGTAAACGTCTTTTGCTTTTAACGTATTTGCGTAGTGTAGTCCGAAATGTAAACACGGTGTCGTCATTTACTGAAAGCACAATTGGCGCACACGTTTAAAAAGCGCTTCAGAGTTTAAAGGCGGTAAATTACAGGACTACCACCTACTATTCCAAACTTTCCCGGAGCACTTGGCTGACACTGTATCGATTGCGCAATCGTCGTTTGCAAATGATCTGCAATGCAGTGTTGTGGACTGTCCAATGCTGTCCACTATTTTGTAATTTGGCATCTTGTGTAGTTGTCGGAAATATTTGTAGCAAACACTGCTCTTTTTAGTGTGGGCTATTAGGTGTCGCTTGTGACACGTATAAGCCGAAACTATTGCATTAGAGTACAGATAGGGAGGAAAGGCATATGAGGAGAGACATACAGGAATGACGTAAGCGGAAGGACATACAATCTATAGGTGTTGTTTGGTTATGAGCCCACCCATTGCCTGCCCCTGGCCATGCTAAACCCTATGGCCATTCCTAACCAGTCCTGCCTCTCTCCCCACCCAAAACACCTCCTCGTGGGAACTTTTTGAGCTCACTTTAATCAAGCCTTACGTTTAAGCTTTGCATTCAGAATGCCTGCCAGTGTTCGCTTAAAGCAGTTTTCTGAGAGTTAATGGCTTAATTGGAGTAATACACATGCTGTTTTACCAGACCTGCATCCAGCCATTCGGTTTATGAGCACTCTGCATGTCCTTCACTGAAGTGCTGTTAAATGTAAGCATTAGCAAAGCCACTGAAGTCTTGTTTAAAACAAGCATTAGCAAAGCCAACATTTTTGGCTTGTGCATACGTTTTAAGCTTTTTCCAGGCACTGCTATTAGATGGCCAGGTAACCACACAATATTGCACCTCTTACTAACAATGGGCCTCATTACGATAGTGGCGGTACAGTGATAACAGCGCCGGTAGTGTGCTGCTCTGCACGCCTGGTTAGACCAGGCGTGCAGAGCGGCACCCGCGAGCAGAACTGGATGGTAGCAATGGTACCATTATGAACGGTACCGCTGCTCCAATCTTCCCCATTCCCACTGAGCCCTATAGGGGCCCAATGGGAATATGGACGTACCAGCTCCAGGTCCCACGAAAGGGGAATTACCTGGCCCACCGAGGTTGGAATGGCCCAGTAATTCCCCTTTCGCGGGACTCGGAGCCGGACCCGAGTTTGGGGGTAGCCATGCCCTTATAAAGGGCATGGCTACCTCCAAACTTGCAATGAGGCCAATGAGTAGTTAATACCATTATGCAAGTGCCTAGCAAGTGTCTTTCCCATGTCCACACAAAAGTCCAAACTGTTGGCATTGCCAATGCTTGCTTCCATGGTTACTGAGAGACTGCTTCAAAGCCATCTGCGCTCAGCTTGCTCTGTGAAACAGGAAACAGTGTCTAGGTTGCATTTTGTGCTCATAAAACAGGCTTCGTGACACAAATCCTAGTACACGTGAGTGGGATTATGTCCAGTGAAGACTTGTTATGTTGTGCTGTGCTCTGTTAACTTTTGCCCTGATGTTTTTACCTGTTTGCGCTAGGTAATTTTTCTTTCTGATAACACTCATATTAGGAAAAGAAAAACTGCAGCCTTGGCTGCTTTATCACTGGATACCATTAGAAATAGGAACTATGTTAGCTAATATTTAATTGTGTGACATTTTATGAGGATTTTGAGAAACTGTTTTAAAACTTTGTACTTGATTTTGATGTTTATCTAGTAATGATTTAATAGCTTATTGCTTTAAAATGTAACTAATGTATGAAACTGTTTTATGGGCTGCTTTTCTTAATAAGAAGTCAACTTACATTGATTGATTGGTATTGTTGGACCTATCTGCAGCGTTTAAATGGAGTACTCCTTGCTGAAAGGTTCAGCACAGGAGAAGATAGGTCAGTTCATATCTATACATTACGGGTACAATCTTGGCCTGGTGCTCTGGTCATCTGCGTTGGCTTCTGGTGTTTTCACAGCGAGCAGCCAACGCAGATGACCGCAGCACCAAAATATGAGCATGGGATTGTACCCATAATTCGAAAGTGCGAGCATTAAGGCCAAGAATTAACCAACTCACCCTACACTGGTGAACTGTAACAACATTATAGCCCTGATTTGAGAAAGACCAAGGAAGGCCGAAACACGTGTTATCTAAAGGGCAATTCAATAAAACGCGTACTGATACTATTGGGCGCAGAATCCTGGATCTTCTTTTTTTGTCTTGTATAGTTTATGACGTGTTTCCAGAGGCTTACCGTCAATTCAGTGAACTGCAACCCTAATTAATTATTAAATCCCAGGGAAGGCGGGGGTCTCCTACTCCCCTCAACCTGGTTGAACGTATTCTACCTAAGTAGAAAAGTAGTACCACCGCCAAGATTGGACTCTAAAGTCGCCAAACAGACCAGCTGTATCCCCAAGCCTGACCCAGTTCATATCTAACCTGACACTGCAACACCTCTACCGTATGGTGCTCCCTGGGGTTCACTCCTCCTACTTGAATGCCTATTAATGACCCCTAGCAAATCTGATAGAGAACTTCAACTTACCATTCAAACTGTACCTGGATGATACGCAGTTCATGAACCCCCTGGGTGACAATAGTCCCTACCCAAGAACGATATTGAGATCTTGTACAACTCATGGTGGTGGCCATTTCACTGTCTAAAACCCTACCCTAAAATCCAATAAAAAAGATACCCTTACTAAGCACCTCCTAAACTGCAATACGTGTGTTCCAGTGGTCATTCACCAAATACAGTGAATCAGCCATGGTGAGTTGGGCAGGTACTCGATATCGGCCTGTCTGGTCACTTTCCAACGTTGGATGAGGGATAACTACTTCTCGATGCATCCAACACCGAGGTCCTGTGGTGGTGCTCTGCACTAGGAGAACAACTACCCCTTCCCAAGCCTGCATCACTGCTTCCTCACAACAACATATGCCGGAGAGCAAAGTGTGGAATCTGGGAATACAGTTTGATTCAGGCCTTTACTCCACCCAACAAATCTCTTCTCTCGCCAGTAAGTGCAACTGTCAGCTATAATTGTGGAAGACAGCATTCCCCATCATCTACGTACAACACACAATTGAAACCATCTAAGCACTCTTCCTATTTAAATTGCATTGATGCAACAGTGTACTATTGGCCTTCCTTAAATAGATGTCCAGAAACTTCAGGTCATTTCAATAGAGCAAATAGCATGAATCTAGATAGATAGATGAATACTTTATTTTCAGTTTTCATCATGTCCAAGTAAAATAAAATACAATGCAAATTGAATTATTAAAAACAATCATGATATAATATACAGTACAGGTATTAATAAAAAGGAGAGGATATGAACTTAAAATGTTCTTTGACAAGGGGGGTCCTGGGAGTCTCTCTGCCAGACATTAGTCCTGGTTACGAGAGACTTACCCAGAGTCTTTAGCTCACTATCTTTCACAGAGAAGAAATATCCCAAACATATCAGTCTTTGTCCTGCCCTGGGGCAGTCCAGCACCGAAATGCTAGGCAATTCTCCTCTGAACAAGAGTACCAACAGCATCCCCAGACACGTGTTTCAGTCTGGTTGGACCTCATCGGTAGAGAGGAGCTGTGGCTCTCTAAGAATAGTGAGCAAGGGGTCCACGTCTGGATTCCCCTAGTAACTTAGGGTGAGACCCAAAGTTATTTAAATATACAAATTGACAAGGGGGGTCCTGGGAGTCTCTCTGCCAGACATTAGTCCTGGTTACGAGAGACTTATCTTTCTCTGTGAAAGATAGTGAGCTAAAGACTCTGGGTAAGTCTCTCGCAACCAGGACTAATGCCTGGCAGAGGGACTCCAAGGACCCCCCCTTGTTAATTTGCATATGCAAGTAACTTTGGGTCTCACCCTAAGTTACTAGGGGAATCCAGACGTGGACCCCTTGCTCACTATTCTTAGAGAGGCACAGCTCCTCCCTACTGATGAGGTCCAACCAGACCGAAACACGTGTCTGGGGATGCTGTTGGTACTCTAGTTCAGAGGAGAATTGCCTAGCATTTCGGTGCCCCGCAAACAGGACTAATGCCTGGCAGAGGGACTCCCAGGACCCCCCTTGTTAATTTGCATATGCAAGTAACTTTGGGTCTCACCCTAAGTTACTAGGGGAATCCAGACTGGACCCCTTGCTCACTATTCTTAGAGAGGCACAGCTCCTCCCTACTGATGAGGTCCAATCAGACCGAAACACGTGTCTGGGGATGCTGTTGGTACTCTTGTTCAGAGGAGAATTGCCTAGCATTTCGGTGCTGGACTGCCCCAGGGCAGGACAAAGACTGATATGTTTAGGATATTTCTTCTCTGTGAAAGATAGTGAGCTAAAGACTC
Source organism: Ambystoma mexicanum (assembly GCF_040938575.1). Classification (NCBI taxonomy): domain Eukaryota; kingdom Metazoa; phylum Chordata; class Amphibia; order Caudata; family Ambystomatidae; genus Ambystoma; species Ambystoma mexicanum. Next base: position 246,409,075 of record NC_090926.1, on the reverse strand, counting down.
TGGGTAAGTCTCTCCCAACCAGGACTAATGCCTGGCAGAGGGACTCCCAGGACCCCCCTTGTTAATTTGCATATGCAAGTTACTTTGGGTCTCACCCTAAGTTACTTGGGGAATCCAGACGTGGACCCCTTGCTCACTATTCTTAGAGAGGCACAGCTCCTCCCTACTGATGAGGTCCAACCAGACCGAAACACGTGTCTCGGGATGCTTCGGGATGCTGTTGGTACTCTTGTTCAGAGGAGAATTGCCTAGCATTCCGGTGCTGGACTGCCCCAGGGCAGGACAAAGACTGATATGTTTAGGATATTTCTTCTCTGTGAAAGATAGTGCGCTAAAGACTCTGGGTAAGTCTCTCACAACCAGGACTAATGCCTGGCAGAGGGACTCCCAGGACCCCCTTTGTTAATTTGCATATGCAAGTAACTTTGGGTCTCACCCTAAATTACTAGGGGAATCCAGACGTGGACCCCTTGCTCACTATTCTTAGAGAGGCACAGCTCCTCCCTGCTGATGAGGTCCAACCAGACCGAAACACGTGTCTGGGGATGCTGTTGGTACTCTTGTTCAGAGGAGAATTGCCTAGCATTTCGGTACTGGACTACCCCAGGGCAGGACAAAGACTGATATGTTTAGGATATTTCTTCTCTGTGAAAGATAGTGAGCTAAAGACTCTGGGTAAGTCTCTCGCAACCAGGACTAATGCCTGGCAGAGGGACTCCCAGGACCCCCCTTGTTAATTTGCATATGTAAGTAACTTTGGGTCTCACCCTAATTTACTAGGGGAATCCAGACGTGGACCCCTTGCTCACTATTCTTAGAGAGGCACAGCTCCTCCCTACTGATGAGGTCCAACCAGACCGAAACACGTGTCTGGGGATGCTGTTGGTACTCTAGTTCAGAGGAGAATTGCCTAGCATTTCGGTGCCTCGCAAACAGGACTAATGCCTGGCAGAGGGACTCCCAGGACCCCCCTTGTTAATTTGCATATGCAAGTAACTTTGGGTCTCACCCTAAGTTACTAGGGGAATCCAGACTGGACCCCTTGCTCACTATTCTTAGAGAGGCACAGCTCCTCCCTACTGATGAGGTGCAATCAGACCGAAACACGTGTCTGGGGATGCTGTTGGTACTCTTGTTCAGAGGAGAATTGCCTAGCATTTCGGTGCTGGACTGCCCCAGGGCAGGACAAAGACTGATATGTTTAGGATATTTCTTCTCTGTGAAAGATAGTGAGCTAAAGACTCTGGGTAAGTCTCTCGCAACCAGGACTAATGCCTGGCAGAGGGACTCCCAGGACCCCCCTTGTTAATTTGCATATGCAAGTTACTTTGGGTCTCACCCTAAGTTACTTGGGGAATCCAGACGTGGACCCCTTGCTCACTATTCTTAGAGAGGCACAGCTCCTCCCTACTGATGAGGTCCAACCAGACCGAAACACGTGTCTCGGGATGCTTCGGGATGCTGTTGGTACTCTTGTTCAGAGGAGAATTGCCTAGCATTTCGGTGCTGGACTGCCCCAGGGCAGGACAAAGACTGATATGTTTAGGATATTTCTTCTCTGTGAAAGATAGTGCGCTAAAGACTCTGGGTAAGTCTCTCACAACCAGGACTAATGCCTGGCAGAGGGACTCCCAGGACCCCCTTTGTTAATTTGCATATGCAAGTAACTTTGGGTCTCACCCTAAATTACTAGGGGAATCCAGACGTGGACCCCTTGCTCACTATTCTTAGAGAGGCACAGCTCCTCCCTGCTGATGAGGTCCAACCAGACCGAAACACGTGTCTGGGGATGCTGTTGGTACTCTTGTTCAGAGGAGAATTGCCTAGCATTTCGGTGCTGGACTACCCCAGGGCAGGACAAAGACTGATATGTTTAGGATATTTCTTCTCTGTGAAAGATAGTGAGCTAAAGACTCTGGGTAAGTCTCTCGCAACCAGGACTAATGCCTGGCAGAGGGACTCCCAGGACCCCCCTTGTTAATTTGCATATGTAAGTAACTTTGGGTCTCACCCTAATTTACTAGGGGAATCCAGACGTGGACCCCTTGCTCACTATTCTTAGAGAGGCACAGCTCCTCCCTACTGATGAGGTCCAACCAGACCGAAACACGTGTCTGGGGATGCTGTTGGTACTCTAGTTCAGAGGAGAATTGCCTAGCATTTCGGTGCCTCGCAAACAGGACTAATGCCTGGCAGAGGGACTCCCAGGACCCCCCTTGTTAATTTGCATATGCAAGTAACTTTGGGTCTCACCCTAAGTTACTAGGGGAATCCAGACTGGACCCCTTGCTCACTATTCTTAGAGAGGCACAGCTCCTCCCTACTGATGAGGTGCAATCAGACCGAAACACGTGTCTGGGGATGCTGTTGGTACTCTTGTTCAGAGGAGAATTGCCTAGCATTTCGGTGCTGGACTGCCCCAGGGCAGGACAAAGACTGATATGTTTAGGATATTTCTTCTCTGTGAAAGATAGTGAGCTAAAGACTCTGGGTAAGTCTCTCGCAACCAGGACTAATGCCTGGCAGAGGGACTCCCAGGACCCCCCTTGTTAATTTGCATATGCAAGTTACTTTGGGTCTCACCCTAAGTTACTTGGGGAATCCAGACGTGGACCCCTTGCTCACTATTCTTAGAGAGGCACAGCTCCTCCCTACTGATGAGGTCCAACCAGACCGAAACACGTGTCTCGGGATGCTGTTGGTACTCTTGTTCAGAGGAGAATTGCCTAGCATTTCGGTGCTGGACTGCCCCAGGGCAGGACAAAGACTGATATGTTTAGGATATTTCTTCTCTGTGAAAGATAGTGAGCTAAAGACTCTGGGTAAGTCTCTCGCAACCAGGACTAATGCCTGGCAGAGGGACTCCCAGGACCCCCCTTGTTAATTTGCATATGTAAGTAACTTTGGGTCTCACCCTAAGTTACTAGGGGAATCCAGACGTGGACCCCTTGCTCACTATTCTTAGAGAGGCACAGCTCCTCCCTACTGATGAGGTCCAACCAGACCGAAACACATGTCTGGGGATGCTGTTGGTACTCTTGTTCAGAGGAGAATTGCCTAGAATTTCGGTGCTGGACTGCCCCAGGGCAGGACAAAGACTGATATGTTTAGGATATTTCTTCTCTGTGAAAGATAGTGAGCTAAAGACTCTGGGTAAGTCTCCCACAACCAGGACTAATGCCTGGCAGAGGGACTCCCAGGACCCCCCTTGTTAATTTGCATATGCAAGTAACTTTGGGTCTCACCCTAAGTTACTAGGGGAATCCAGACGTGGACCCCTTGCTCACTATTCTTAGAGAGGCACAGCTCCTCCCTACTGATGAGGTCCAACCAGACCGAAACACATGTCTGGGGATGCTGTTGGTACTCTTGTTCAGAGGAGAATTGCCTAGAATTTCGGTGCTGGACTGCCCCAGGGCAGGACAAAGACTGATATGTTTAGGATATTTCTTCTCTGTGAAAGATAGTGAGCTAAAGACTCTGGGTAAGTCTCTCACAACCAGGACTAATGCCTGGCAGAGGGACTCCCAGGACCCCCCTTGTTAATTTGCATATGCAAGTAACTTTGGGTCTCACCCTAAGTTACTAGGGGAATCCAGACGTGGACCCCTTGCTCACTATTCTTAGAGAGGCACAGCTCCTCCCTACTGATGAGGTCCAACCAGACCGAAACACGTGTCTGGGGATGCTGTTGGTACTCTTGTTCAGAGGAGAATTGCCTAGCATTTTGGTGCTGGACTGCCCCAGGGCAGGACAAAGACTGATATGTTTAGGATATTTCTTCTATGTGAAAGACAGTGAGCTAAAGACTCTGGGTAAGTCTCTCGCAACCAGGACTAATGCCTGGCAGAGGGACTCCCAGGACCTTCCCTTGTTAATTTGCATATGCAAGTAACTTTGGGTCTCACCCTAAGTTACTAGGGGAATCCAGACGTGGACCCCTTGTTCACTATTCATAGAGAGGCACAGCTCCTCCCTACTGATGAGGTCCAACCAGACCAAAACACATGTCTGGGGATCCTGTTGGTACTCTTTTTCAGAGGAGAATTGCCTAGCATTTCGGTGCTGGACTGCCCCAGGGCAGGACAAAGACTGATATGTTTAGGATATTTCTTCTCTGTGAAAGATAGTGAGCTAAAGACTCTGGGTAAGTCTCTCGCAACCAGGACTAATGCCTGGCAGAGGGACTCCCAGGACCCCCCTTGTTAATTTGCATATGCAAGTAACTTTGGGTCTCACCCTAAGTTACTAAGGGAATCCAGACGTGGACCCCTTGCTCACTATTCTTAGAGAGGCACAGCTCCTCCCTACTGATGAGGTCCAACCAGACCGAAACACGTGCCTGGGGATGCTGTTGGTACTCTTGTTCAGAGGAGAATTGCCTAGCATTTTGGTGCTGGACTGCCCCAGGGCAGGACAAAGACTGATATGTTTAGGATATTTCTTCTATGTGAAAGACAGTGAGCTAAAGACTCTGGGTAAGTCTCTCGCAACCAGGACTAATGCCTGGCAGAGGGACTCCCAGGACCGTCCCTTGTTAATTTGCATATGCAAGTAACTTTGGGTCTCACCCTAAGTTACTAGGGGAATCCAGACGTGGACCCCTTGTTCACTATTCTTAGAGAGGCACAGCTCCTCCCTACTGATGAGGTCCAACCAGACCAAAACACGTGTCTGGGGATGCTGTTGGTACTCTTGTTCAGAGGAGAATTGCCTAGCATTTCGGTGCTGGACTGCCCCAGGGCAGGACAAAGACTGATATGTTTAGGATATTTCTTCTCTGTGAAAGATAGTGAGCTAAAGACTCTGGGTAAGTCTCTCGCAACCAGGACTAATGCCTGGCAGAGGGACTCCCAGGACACCCCTTGTTAATTTGCTTAAAATGTTCTTGCCATTTGTTCAAAAGAGGAAGTAATATACTTGCATAGATCATCAACAAAGCGACCATCAACACAAGACAAGACAAAGTTCGTAGCATCATTAGCAAACCTTATGTTATCAATAAAATATCTTCTCAGCCACAGGCGTCTAAGGTCTAAATGTTTTCCCAAAAAAAAAGTGCATTAGATCATCTACAGCCCCACTAGCGCAGGCACACAGCTTGGTATTGAACTGCACAGCATCCGGGCCCTTAGTGGTAAAACATTTAGGAGCACCATGGCCATGATACATCTCTACACCAGTGACCGAATAACACTCCCTGAGAAATACTCGTAGTAAGTGCGAAGTGCCACCATTAGTGAATCCAGGTCTGATTAAACACCCGAACATCTACAAGGTTTTCAGAAACCTCCACTGGCTCCGAGTTAAGGAGTGCCTTCCTTTTAAAGCAACGTACCTCACTCACAGTCATCTGGCACACACAAGGCTCTTTATGCCTCTCTCTCAGGTTTAAACAGCACAGATTGCAGAGGTCCTAAAATGTTGATGTTCTGCAAGGCCTTCTCTATTCTGTATCTCCTGACATTCTCTGGGTCAGGGTTGGTTTCTGGTTCAACTCCCCTACGCCTAAATATCTATAGACGGTTTTCACAAATGCAGAGCTCTTGACCCATAGGTAATTCTCTTTCTTTCTTTCTTTCTTTCTTTCTTTCTTTCTTTCTTTCTTTCTTTCTTTCTTTCTTTCTTTCTTTCTTTCTTTCTTTCTTTCTTTCTTTCTATCTTTCTCTCTCTCTCTTTCTTTCTTTCTTTCTTTCTTTCTTTCTTTCTTTCTTTCTTTCTTTCTTTCTTTCTTTCTTTCTTTCTTTCTTTCTTTCTTTCTTCTTTCTTTCTTGCTTTCTTTTCCTCTCTATTTCTCTCTCTTTCTCTTTCTTTCTTTCTTTCTTCCTTTCTTCCCCATCCCTTGTTTTGACCATTGTACTCTGAAGCTCTCCATAGGCATTCAGCACATTATAAAACCTTGAATAAATAAAAAGATGCATACAGTTCTTATACTCCTACAACTACTCCCTATAGTGTAAGGTTACGCTCAAGTGTTCCTATTTTGTGAATAAATGTCTTCCAATCATTTAACCGAGTGCTCACGTCTGCGTAAGGAATACTTTTAAACAAAGCATAGCTTCAGTGAATTTCAGGATCAGGAAAAAAATATGTTCTTGTTGTGAAAAGGGCTCCCCCAAGTGGTTATAAGGAAACTACTACTTATCAGTAGTTGAACATAATATGTGATGAAACAGGCTACTCACCAGGTTGGCAAACATAGGGAGGGGTGTCATGTTATGTTACGAAGCTTTTATATTTAGCAAAAACACCACCAATCTAGCCGCAGAATATGTGAGCATTGTTGGAGGTTGGTGTTCTGCTCCCCTGTCCATTTATCCAGACCTTAATCTGCAGAGGAAAAGGACTAGAGTAGGGTGACCATATGTCCTGGTTTTGCCAGAAATGGGGATGGGGCCCTCTGTCTGCCCGAGAGTGGTTTTGGGGAAATGAAGGGTCTTCCACAATGATAAAGTGCATACATATTCGACATGTCACAGTAGGTTGGGTTTGAAGCCCTACCATTGCAGGTTCTAGGCACGCACGTTAACTGATAGTGCCACAGAGACAAGTTGGTAAATGAGAGCACTACAAGGCCTGTAATGTGTATCAGAGCAAAATCTTTTTTTAGTAATATGCTTATACCAACAGTCAAAACCGTGCAGTTTGTATGCAGGATCAGTGCTGGAAATACTGTCGGATCGCGCGGGGGGTGAGGGGGGGCGGGGGAGGGGGGTTTGAGGTGGGCGGTTTGAGTGGGGGGGGTACAGGGTTGGGGGACGGGCTGTGAGGGGGTAGTCCTTCTTTTATGTTTTTGGCTGTCCCGGTTATTCGACTTGAAAATCTGGTCAACCCAAACTAGATTGAAAATAAGAGGATGGGTACGTGGGGGAAATACCACAGTCATAGGAGTGGGAGGCTGTAGAAGGGAAACATTAATGCTTTACAATGGCATCTGGGCATGTGGATCCATTCAGGTGTATCAGAGATTGGCACTGCAGGAACAAAGGCATATTCTAAACATGTTGGAATCAAACAGACTGTGTGAAGCATTCTAGAGGAGCAGCCGGGAGCCAACAGCAAGTGGTGTTTCGCTGTGTCCTGGACTCTAAATAGACTGTGTGCAAGGTGAAAGACGATGAACAGATGGGTGGGGCATGCTGCTATGGATCCGTTGAGGATATGCTGCAAGCCTGGAAGAATAGTGTGATACTCTGATGATCTATTGTGAGAGAGTGCATTCGCTGCACAGCTCGGGGTGCCTGTGTACTGGATTGTGTGTGTTACATGACTATTACTACATATGATATGATAGGTTATTTATAACACGCTTAATGCCCAGAGGTTTCTAAGGGCGGACCCGGGGATCGAATCTGTGTTGCTCCGTGTCTTCTTGCTTCCAAGGTGAGCACGTTGCGCCTGAGCTATCCTCCCGGGACGCCCCTGCGTTTGTTGCTTGTATAAAGCTTTATGCAATAGTAAGTCCACCAGAATGCACAGAGCAGTGGAAAAGGGATGCTTCAGGCTGCAAGCCTATAACATAAACACCCATGTTCCCCAATATCAGCAGGAATAAGTGGGTGAACCTGAATACACTTCCAGTTAGGATGGCTTTCAGTATGCCAGTTTCCTGCTGAGAATATAGCTCCGATGTTGAGGCCCAAGTAGTCATTGGTCTCCGTCAAACACTTCTTTGGAAGTGTCTAGGGCTTTGTGGGCCCCAGTCCCACCTAGGGGATTGTAAGGCTCCCCAGGGAATAATCTGTATACAAACCACACATTCTCAACTATGTCCCTGATCTGCAGTTGCCTAGTTAGGTTAGCAGGTAGTGCACATGGTGATCCCACACAGCTTTGGGAACACAGCTCAGTTTACTGCACAACCTGCTGTTTTTACAACACTGAGCAGTCTATAGGCCCAACGTTCCAGCAAAGACGTGAGGTCCAGAATCGAGAGCATGGGCTTGAAACACACATTAGTTTGCTATGAAACTGACTCGCAGGCAAGAGCAATTGTGATCTGTATAAGAACACCCAGAATTGTATTCAAACCTCTCAAAAAGACACAAATTCATTTACTTGAAAGCTGTCATGTACATAGTTGTGCAACCTCGCCCAATAGCAGAATGCCCCCTGCGAACTCTAGTTCCGATGCCAAGCACGGGGCATGACAGCTCAAGGTTTTTACCTACCGATATGTCAGGGCAAAAGGAAGTATGCCTACAGGGCACCGATTTGAAAAGGAAGCAAAATGTGCACAGAGCAAAAATCCAACTGTTCCAAAAGCCAAATCATACTGTTAGCCAACCTAAAGCCCTACCACCAGTCTGCCTCGGTACACTTCTTTCTTACAAATGCAATAATAATATTAATAGTAATAATGGAAGTAATTCTAATGATAATAATAATGTTATTTGTCAATACAATTACAAATTGGCTACAAAGGGACCCTGTTTGTTCAAATATTTGCAGTTGGGGAGGGCGCTTAGGATCTTTAACATCAGGGACGTCATCTTCAGACCACGTGTCTGCTCTTGCAGAGCAGGGCCCTTGATCTGCATAGGCCCTTAACATAACCAGGCAAAATCCTGGTTGCCTGCTTCCGCAAACCACCAGGGCTCATCAATTGGTTTCCCTAATAGGCCAAGAGCTGACTCGACAGGGAAGGCTGCGGCATTCTGCTCTCTCCATGTTAACCCCTGGCAGAAACAAAGATGTCCTCCCATATCCGCTGTCATATGGCGCCCCATTTGGAGGCAGGCTGTATGATTTTCTTCCAAGCTCTGAAGAAATCTCAACAGATGGCAGTGAGCGGGTTCCTTATAGTCACAGTCTTCAGTGTCTTTTATGTATACTTGACATTTCGCCAAGTCAGCAGAGAACTTCAAATATCATGGTATACCGTGATATCCAGTGGGATCCAGTGATATCCAGTGGGATCCAGTGACATTGTCACCAAAGAAAAGGTCGGCAGGTTGCAACATTTAGCCAAATTTGCAGCCTGAAGGAAATCAAGGACTTTCCACAAATATTCTAGGACTGAAGGTTAAAATAGTAAATTACATCAATCCTACAATATTTTGGGGAAGGCTTTTTAGGGATCAGTTAAAAAAAAAAAACTCCTCACTGGCGACATTTTCCTGGCAACATTTTCACAAAGAATCAATAGCATCTGCTCCCTTTAGAGGAGACTGCATCCATTTTACAGAAAAGAACAATAGAGTTGGTTCTGCCTGCAAAAAGATGTAATCTACTTCAAGTATTTCCTGGCAGACTAGAGATGTGTGGAAGGGGACAAGAACCATGTTTTATATCAAGGCACTTAAATGCCCTGTGCCCCCAAAACACAACAACATGGCCATAAATACCAATAAGAGACAGGCAGAACACTACCTGTGCATCATGGAGGGAGTGAATTGAAATGGAAAAACATTACCAATTTGGGTACCTTACTGTACCTTAAAATCACCACTGAGAATTTTTCAAAGTGCAGATCATTTTTAAAGGCACCTCTTGGACGTCACATCTGCCCTTTCCTAGATGACTTCTTAGTGTAGAATCTTTTACAACTGGAAGCACTATGGGCATTGCGAGAAATAACCTACCTGGTTTGTTTATTATTATTCTCTCTGAATTCCCACTGAATTGGGTGAAATCCAATCTACTCCAACAACTCCATTCTCTAACATAAGCGAGACAATTTTCGTGTCATAATCAATCTATATCGTTCCAAGATGTGGTGTCTCGCATCCAGGCATTTCGCGGCAGAGTCAGCCGGCCAGTCTGCAAGCTGGTGTCCCCTTTAGGCTTGATGTTATTGAACATATTAGTGATGCCCAAATGCTCTGCTACACATGAGGCTGTGGCAGGATTGTCTTCTATCAAATAGTCCACAGACGGCTCACTCACCCATCCTGCCCTCTTTTCCTTCAAATGTCAAAGGTGAACACCCAGCTCAAGAGATCAGCCTTCGATCAAACAGACTCTGCAGACTGTGCCATCTGATGCATCCCTGTAGGCGAGGCACCCCCTGAAGATAGATCCTGGACCTTGACCTCTGTTTCCAAATAAAGATGAGCTCTGTCACATCAGCTTCCTGGAATTGAGGGTGATCCAGCTAGCTATTCAAAGTTCCTTGCCTGTTCTTCCAGGGGAACTGATATATATTCGGAAATGTAACACGACTAGCATGTTCTTTGGATGCAAAGAGAGAAGAACCAGTTTGGAAAACCTCTCGGGGGTCATTCGGGGTCTATAGAAGTTCAGGTTATGTTATTTCATTTTGTAACGTGCACATTAGATCACCAAAGTCGTTTTCTGGTGCTGTTGGGGGTTCTATGTGATTTTGTTGAATTTATTTGCATTAGAAATCATTTTTTTTTAAAAAACAAAGTGTACAAAATTTGCGATATACAATTCGATGATTTCTACCGTGGGGAAATATGCTGCAGCAAAAACTCCTTGTCCCCTGTTTGGCCTAGTGGAAGGAGGAGTGACTGTTGACTGCTCTGCAAGTCTGTAAATTCAGGATGCATCAGAAAGTAGATTAGGAGGGGAAAGGGAAAGGCCTAGGTTAAGCGAATTCCAGAGAATGGGTGCAAGAAAAGAAAAGGAGCAGCAGCCATTGCAGGAGAGGTCGAATCTGGGAATTTTGAAGAGCTCGTAATAGGAAGAATGAAGAGGGTTGGTAGGTGAGCAAGAGCTAATTCCTCTGCAAAGAAAGTGGGACAGAGCTGTAAAAGCTTTGAACTGAACATGCTGTTTCACCAGAAACCAGTGAAGTTTAGCGAGGAAACAGGAGAAGTGGGCATTGTCACACGACATGTTCCCTTGTTATGAACAGTGAAAGGGCATGCTTCCCAAAAATGCATCTCAAGGCAGAGGAAAAATTGCATTGCCGCCCAGATAAGGCAGTATTTTTCCAACCTATAGAGGACCCCGTATATACATTATTTTTGCTAAGGAAAGAAATGGAAAATGTCTGCTTTGCACATCAGGGCTTTCCAATCCAAAAACTCCAGAGAATGTATTTTTGACAAAATTATACAGTAGCTTTCTATATGCTTTCTCGCGCATTCCCTTGATCATTGCAGCCATGAGCATGTTTCAAACGCGAAAGTGCCTATGTGAGCGTGAGATGTCTGGTATTTAGGCTTGCTGCCTATGTTTCTTACATAGGTCAATCTGCCAATCTGGCCAGATCATCTAAGGGGCTAGAAATTGCCACTGTGATCTACAATCCATAAGGGAAGCATTGTATCACAAGTATATCACTGACACAAAAGGTACAATTTGTAAAACCTTTATTCAACTCTTGGGGTTTGGCAAAACTCCTGCTTTGCCCTATAGCTAAAATGGGAGTAGTCTCTACCATCAAATAATTAAGAAAACACAGTCCTAGTCAGTCTCTGTCAAATCAAAATGGCTTATACTAACAAAACCTGATGCCTGCCCTATCTTTTATACAAAAAGTGTGTAAAGGGGAATATGTATGCAAAGGAAAATCAGTGTTAGAATATGAAGAATCAAAGTGGCTGAGTCAGCTCTCCTCCCCACGTTGGACAGCACGGCATAAGGCGGTCCTCGTAGATAGGATGACACACTCTGGCTCAGGTTCTCAAAACAAAGCAGTTCAAAACGTGGCTCGAGGCCCGCCTGGACTTCCACGTTAAAGCCACTTTTTCAGCATTCCAAAAGTTATTTCACAGTTCAACAAAAGGCGCCATAGTTCAACCAAAAGTTTGCGCAGGCCTCCCTCAATTGGGCTCGGACCTCTCAAAGTATAAACAAAAGTTCACATGGGTCTCCCTCTGTCGTTTTCAGACCTCTCAAACGTGACACTTGTATGGGTTCCCTTCCCCAAGCTTTACTTAGCTTCGTTAGGGGTTCCCTTCCACTAATGTATCACACTTCCGGTCTCCCACAGACAGGCTCAGACCTTTTCCTGATGTCGAAGACCTTCGAATGTGTGAGGTTTTTACTATAGACCTCTGCAGGACCACTTCGACTCTTCCTTCAGCTCATACTCTTGTGTTATTTGCCCCAGTGTTTCTTGGTCTATGTAGTTCAATATTATAAGCACAAGAGTTCAATATTCACTTTCCACTTCCCCTTTTGCCGGGGTCAATCTTGGTCATCACTCTTTCTAAAGTTCATTCACTTCGTTGCTTTATATCAGAAAAAAAACATTTTGCGTTTCGCAGAGACTTTCAAGTGGGTTACTTCCTTTTGATGACCAATCCGCTACTCTGTTTCACTGGTTTCAGTAATTTCAAGTTCAACACAAGTCTGTCTTTCTTCGCAGCTCATCCATCCGCTTGCAGCCTTCAATTGTAAGACATGTTATTACCACTTCAATCTTTCGTTAACAAACGCCAGTCTTTAATCTTGCTCGCCAACTCACTGGCTGTGTGAATTCTTTTCTTGTCTTTGCTGTTTAATTCACGTGTCAAGGTTAATACCACAGGCGTGGCCTCCCCAACTCTGTCGTTCAACAGGGAGGGTCACAGACACCTTTGAAACACAATGCAGTCTTCTTGTCTGGTATTTGGCCTTCTCCACATATCTCTTACGGTTCTCTGGAGGCAACAACCCCCTGCAGGGAACTCCTGGGTTCCTTTACCCTTGGTTTTCATCCCTACAAACGTCGCTCTGCTCCAGTAGGTTCACCTTTGCCCCAGAAGTTCTGCTGCTTCTCGTGTTCCACCTTGCTTAGAGTGTGTCTCTTGGTTCTGCCTTTTATCCGTGTGGGGAGTGCTAATGGGTATCATATGTATGTAATTAAAGTCAAGTGCCTGACTTTGCCTGACCTGATTAGCGGCACATATCCAATGAGATGTTCAAGGGTTAGCCTTGTTACTGTCAGTTGCCCTCTTCCTTAGCCTAATGTTTGTGCAGAAAAGGGGGTGTTGTGACATCAGATATTCCTATGAAATAGGAGGGGTCATGGGTATAGGAAAGGGGGAATACCACATCTCACCATCGGTTGACTTACCCCCATTCCCTAAAGACCCTTCACCTAGGTAATCCTCCCGCATTGGTCAACCCCCAGGAACTGGATCCACAAGCGATGGCCGTGTGCTGGCCACCTGGATGACAAGTCCCCGAGGACTAGCAGGTGAGACGCCCTTTGGTGTCTCACATACCCTTCCCCTATGTGAGGTGGATCGGTTTGTTCTTTTCTGAGGTCCTTCAATTTAAGGGCCCTGGAGAGAACAAGGGAACATTTTATCCAGGGGCTCATGCATATTTATGGGGTTTCTTTTTGGCTGTGTTGGTAGGGGCTGAAGGTTCATGCGGTCCCTTGTAAATAGCCTATGAACTGGGATTAAGGGGCTTTTATACAAATTACATGTTTGTGAGGATCTACTTCTGTCCATTCTCATACCCGAGACGGCTTGGAATAGGAAATCAGATTGCCACTGGTCTTGTGGTATAAATTCTCTGGGTAGAGCTGGGAGTTCTTATAATGACCTCTTCCGGAAGACCAGGGATAATGGCTGATGACACCAGCTGTGACGCGCCTCTGGTATTGATGTATACGGGTACCCAGGAATATATCTCGTTATCTCCCTGTACACAGGTAACTCTAACTAAAATCGCTTTCTCTAGATCTGCTGGAGGGACCAAATTGGCTCTTATGGCTGTCTGTTTACTGCCAGAGTCAATTAATGCCTTTACCACCTTCACATTGACCAGAACTCTCTCATAGGTAAAATCGGCTGAGGATCGGCATAAACATATGCTAAAGGTTTCTAGGTCTTCCTCTTGTTCTTCCCATACCTCTCCTTTTAGGCATCCTATTTCCATAGGCTCCTCCCTTTGATTTTTTGGGACAATACCAGGCCAAACGACCTGTCTATCTACATGAGAAGCAGATAGGTGGCAATGGTTTTATTCCTCTAGGCTCCTTAGCTCTTCTTTACGCCCAAGATTGCTGTTTTTGAATTTCTACCCTCTCTTTCAGAATCCACTCCCGGGGATTATAGGATCCTCCTCCTCGTTCTCATGTCTCGGGTTGAGAGCGGTAGGTTGATTTTTGATCTTTTCTGTCTTCATTTATTCTTTTTTAAAAAAATGTTTTATTAGTTTTTACAGAACCACAACCAACAATAACCAAACAGTTACATAGTCATATAATCCACAATTGCTTCATACTGTTCCCCAGTAACTCCCCAACTACCCCACAGCCTGTTCATTCCCTAACTTTTATTAATTGTACCACGCTCTCCCCAACGTCCCCTTTTGTGCATTGGGTGGCACCATCTGTTTCCTGGTGATCAAACAATGTCACAGTCAATTCAATCCATTGTAGAATGTCTGTTCCAAATTCTTGCTTTTGTACCCCAGAGCTTTTTCCCACACCCCCGTTTCTGCCTTTCACCACTTCCTTAGGTCTTCCCACCATTTATCAATGCTAGGCTCTGTGGTGGCTTTCCAGCTCATTGCAATGCTACGTTTAGCTAGTATATAAATTAGGTCCTTCATCTTTGCCATGGTTTTCTGTTTCACATTCCTCTTAAACATGCCCAACATGCAGGCCTCTGGGAATTGTACATCCAAAGAGATGCCCCCATGAGCTACTTTACATGGCACTCTCCCCCAGAAGGCCTGAATCACTCGGCATCCCCAAACATGTGAATCAATCCTGCATTTTCTTCTTTACATCTGGGATACACTTGACTCTGGGCACCCTTGGATTTTGCTATAGCTGCCAGTGTAAGGTATGCCCTTTGCGTAATTTACAATTGTATTAGCTGTAGCCCGGCGTTCCTGGACACTCTCTTATGGTATAGGGCAATCCTCTTCCATTCATTCTCTTCAAACGTTCTCCCCAAGTCTTCTTCCCACTTGCCCTTACATTTCAGTTGGCTCTCGAGGAGCACTCAATCAATACTTCATAAATTCTGGAAATAGCGTACCCTCTTCCCCCCGTTCAGAGATGTTTATGAGCATTTCCATATCTTGACATCCAAGAATCTCCCCAGTGACGGCTTGCCATCTATCTTTTATTATACACAACATAGTCTTGTGCAGCAGGAATTGGCCCTCGTGTATACTTGTGTTCTCCCTCACCCTGAAAAATCTAGCCATCCCTCATCATTTCTCTGGTCCCCTATTGTCTCTATTCCCATCGCCTTCCAGTGTGTCCTCACTCTCTTCCTATGTCCATGCATTTCCGACACCACCGCTGCCAGGGGCGTCTGTGGCAATATTGGGTCTCCCATTCCCATGGATCTACAGATCCTCTGGCAAACCTGTATCCCCGACCTCATTAGATGAGGGTAGCTACCCTGCTCCTCTGGAGAAATCCAAATCAAGTCCCTGAGGAATAGGCTTTGTAATGCCGGTTGTAAGAGAAATGTGTCCCCAGTGGGGTCAGCTGTCACCCAGTGTACCACATGCTGCAGCTGGCTCGCCAGGGAGTATAGTTAAAAGTTCTAGACCTTCAGTCCCCCCTGTGCATATGGCCTCTGCAAGACATTCAACGCCACTCTATGCCTCCCCCCTTGCCAGAGGAAGCCCCTGCATGCTTTTTCTAGTTCCGTGAAGAATTTCTTAGGGATGTTAAATGGAACATTTCCAAAGCAGTGCATTAGCCTCGGCAGTGCCACCATTTTTAATAGTGCCGCCCTGCCCAACATTGACAGGGGTAATTTACCCCAAAACCTCATTGATCTGTCCACACCCTCTATGGACCTGACTGTGTTAGCTTCATGTTCCATCTTAGGGTCACAGTATATATTCAGCCCCATGTATTTGAAGGAGTCCTTACTCCACTTCAAAGGTAGGACTAGCAATGCCGCCTCTACAAGTGTTGCAGTCTCTGCCAGTGGGAATATGCAAGAATTGCTCTTGTTTATTTGGATCCCCGTTAGAGTACCGAAATCGTCCAGCACTTCCAATACAAATGGCAGATTTACCTCTGGGTCCCTGAGGTACAGTAGTGTATTGTCCACATACATGGACACTATGTGCTGTACCCCATCTATCTCGATGCCTGTGTCACTGTATTCCTGTCTCAAGAGTAATGCAATGGGTTCAGCTGCCTGTATGTATAGCATTGTGGACAGCGGACACCTCTGTCTTGTCCCTTTCTACAATTCCCATAGATCAGAGAATGTCATTCTAACCCTGGCCATCCACTTGGTATATATCAATTTTAACCACTTCATATACTATAGCCCCACTCCCATCTTCACCATGGTGGCATATAGCCAATCCCAATGAATGGAGTCAAACACCTTAGTGGCATCCAATGAGGGAACCGTGCACTGATCCACCCTGTCCATCGTGCAGAAGATGACATGATGCAGCCTCCTCAGATTCCCAGCTATGCTTCTCCCTGGGACATATCCTGTTCGTTCACGGTAGGCTAGCATCGGTATCACTTTCCTAAGTGTTCACAAAGAGTGCAATCAGGATCTTGCTGACCTGATTTAATAGGGACAGTGGTCTATAAGAGCTACTATCCGTGTCCTCCTTATTCAGCTTGAGGAGTGGAATCATCACAGCCTCTCTTAAGCTTCCTGGGAGACTACCCGGCTCATATGCTTCATTGTATACCCTGGCAAGTAGTGGTGCCAGCGTATCTTTGTAAGCCTTATAAAACTCCCCTGTTAACCAATCTGCACCAGCTGCTTTTTCCCAGAGGGTAATGTTCTAATGGTGGCTGCAACTTCCTTTTGGGTAACTGGTTGTTCCAGAATGCTCTTCTGTTGCACATCGAGCCTAGGCAGAGTGATTAGGTCTAGCACATCCTGTACATCCTCATCTCGCGCCCCGTGTGGGTCCATATACAGCTCCTTGTTATATTCAGAGAAAACCTTGTTTATACCATCTTGTGTATTAACCTCCTTTTGCTTTGCATTCCGGATGGTGTGTATGGGGGATCTCGCTTTCCTATCCTTGTATAACAAGGCTAACATTGTCCCAGGCTTATCCCCTTGCACGTGACTTCTTTCTACATGTCTCTCATAGCTACATTTTCCCAACCGTTCCCAGTGTGTCATACACTTCTGCTGCAATCTGATCTCTTCCTCCATTAGGTCCTGCCTGTCGTTCCACCTCCAACAACTTCCTTTCTGCTTCATTGAGGTCCTTAATAATGACTTTCTTTATTCCCTCTGCTGTGGCTATCATCTCACCTCTGATCACCACTGTATATGCTTCCCAAAGCGTGCCCACCTGTTTCACGCTGCCTTCATTAATTTCAATAAACTCAGCCGTGGTTTTCCTAATGTGTTCTTTCGGCCCGTGTTAGTGCAGCTTGGCGACTCCATTAGTATTGTAACCCCTCCAGTCATCCGTTGCTGTTGCGGAACCCCTCGTACATCATGCTCTCATATGTTACTCCTCCAATGATGGGACTTTCACGGTATCCATCCAATTCTGTGCTTCAGCCGGCGTCTCGAAGAACAAGCCTTCCCGTTATGGAGTATCTTTAGCTTAGTAGGGTATATAAGCATGTATTTGATCCCAGCTTTATTTAGTCTCACTTTCGTGGCAATGAATTGTGCGCGGCTCTCCCGCACTAGTCCATCACCAGGAACAGGACCCAAAAGCGATGGCTGTGTCCTGGCCACCTGGATGAAAAGTCCCCGAGAACTAGCAGATGAGACACACTTTGGTTTTTCACAAATCACTTAATTACACAGATTGGCTCCAGAGGGCCTTCAATACCGATGTGTGGTTATAGCAAATACTGATATTGAGATTTTGAAGTGAAGCAACAAGGTTGTGTGCCAGAAAATGCTGTTCCTTGAAATGCAGGAAGGTTCTACGTGTGATCTATAAAATATGGGGACAAAACACAGCCACGCAAAGAGGAGGCTCTGATCCCTCATATTTTACATGGCTGGAATTAGCTATTAATGTCCTTCCATTGGGAGCCATTCCTTTGCTATGCATGCACACATGAAGTGACTTTTTTGAATATCGGAATCCTCAATACTGTTAACAATCCTGTTAAAGGGGATAACGCTATGTTTTCCTTCAGTTATCATATCTCCCCTTCTTAGGAATGATTTAATCAGAATTGATGTTATGTAAAAAGCTCAATTCTTAACATGTGAGGTAGCCCCCCGTACTTTTTGCTGGATTCTTCCTGGTTAGGATTGTATTTTTCCTCCCAACCATACCTAATACAAAGCCTGAGTGATATTGTGGCTCTGTTTTAATGTGCTTGGTCTTAATAGTCCTTATGACTCCTGAAGCAGGGGTACCCCAAACGCTCCCCATAGTGTCCCAGATAAAGTACCCTTTCTCTGTTAGTCATCCAGCTAGACTTGTGGTGGGTGGACTCAAGTTTTACCTCGCTGGGCCCGTTTTTACCACCTCCATTTCACAAAATTACTCTTGTCACTGTTTTCATCAAAGACCTGATGGATCACATGACTATCCACTGTCCCTCTTTGTGTGTGTGAGAGGAAGTGGCCTCCTTGGACCACTTGGTGCTTGTATTGCAAGACTGGAGCTGTAGTCAGTCTGCTGAAACCAGCTCTGACTGGGATGTGCAGATGCCTGTCTGTGACAGTGTGGATTAATTCTTTGTGTGCAAGCCCTCCAGAGTGCCCTGGTGAATTTGGCGGGATGGTCTTCCAGCAGCTGACCACCCCTCTGTACCCTCTGTATGAATGATGCTTGTGTGATTAGGTTCTGTGTTCACTCACTGCTTCTTAAGGGGGGTAAAGCAGACTCCATTCCCCACTAATCTTGTCTGTACCTGCACTCTGGAAGGCCTGCTGCACATCATTGAGGGTCTTATGTGGGTCTCAATCCACAGGAACTCAAGACACTCCTCGTTGGGACACTTTCGCAGACGTAACCTTTTCCTCCCAAAGACTGCCCTAAATCCACACAACTGGTCCCCCGTGGTCTCTTCTTAACTTTCTGTCCTAGATAGGGAAAGTGTGTTGCTTACCTGTTACTGCGTTCTCCTTTCTAGGAAATACTGTTTACCTACTTGTTATATTGTGACATCTTTCATTTTGCAAAGTTTACTTATCTCTAGGCAGTGGCATAGTTAGGCTGTCTGCTGTCCCAGGCCTGACAAAGTGTATGCACCCACCACCAACCGTACCCCACCTCTTTGCCACGCTACTCTGCAGCATAAAATGTAGTCCCTGGCCACCCTCTGGCTTTATAAGAGATGTAACAACATTTCACTTTGCAATACCTGTATAGTGACATTGTTTTGTGAGAGATGTGCCAATGTATGGATTATCAAGAGGGTTGCTAGCCTGTGCCTTCCACCTGCCTCTGTCCCCTTAGGCATCTAATTGGCGTGCCAACACTACACAGCACAGCACCTTATTCTCCCCTGTGTTTTATATAAGAAAGCAATATCATTTGTGGAACTGTAGGTGGACCAAATCAAAATGTAGAATAAAGCAGATGAGTCCCATACAGTGGGCATCAAATCAACAGAAAACATAGTCAGACACTTTGTTTTTGCCTATGTGTTTGTATTGCTGCATTACCAAGACATCACTTAGAGGACTTATGGAACTCTGATTCAATCAATTAGATTCTTTGGGTACATGGCTCATGTGATGTAATTATAATCGCTGCTTGTAATTACGATGTAAGCCAATTCCAGTGTGTTTGTTTATTTTTTGGGGCATTCATATTGGACTAACTGCTTTCACATCCATTGGTCATGAACCCCTTTAGGAGAATGCTGAGGTTAAGAAAGCTTTCTTAGCCATATCCTCTGGCAAATTCTAGTTTATAACTTTTTGTCATCTTTTGTCATCAACTGGCTAGAAACGAGAATTGTGTATGGTGAGAAGTCTAAATGTTGGGCGTGCTTCTGTTTTTTGGAAAATATGTTTATTGTCATTTTTAAGTCATACATAGCATAACAATTGGTTATAGTCAGCTTCATAGCGCTATTCTTGAGATTCCAATACATATTAAGTTAACTCTATAAAAAAGTAACAAACACAAACTGTCTTCATGCATTTTTAACAGATTCTATCCTCCCCTATAGTTCAGGAGTACGTTGGTGGTGTGCTGGTACCCATTGTTGGCGTGGTTGTGGGGGCGAGTCGGTTTATTGTACTCATTCTTCAGTGTGACAATTACATTTTCGGCAGGTGCGTCTCTTCAAGGAGGCATGTCATTGGACGGGAGGAACATGTCTCTTACTATAGCCTTCCATGCCTCAAATTTGACATTGGTGTCTCCATTTCCCCCAGCAACCCCCGTCCCCAATGTTTCTGTTTCTGCGGCTGCCCATCGTTCCATTTCCCCTTTCCACCTTGCATACTGTGGGCCCCTTTTTGATTTCTATGACATTGCTATTTCTCTTTTTGCCAGTATGTATGCCATGTCCATTACCCTCACTATGGCCCTCATTCCAAGTTTGGAGGTAAGTAACGTCCCTTACCGATATGGCGCAAATAGCGTGTCCGTGCTGGCACCAGTCCGCTAATAAAGGACTATTACGACTTCACGGGCACGAGCTTTGCACCATGCCGGTAAGGTACTAGCGCCATACCAAGGTGCAGATTACACTTCGACATATTCCAATGCGTCATTAGCGGTGACCATAAATAGCGGTGACCGTAATTAGCGGACACCTCTATTTACGGTCACCGCCTAATAGCGGAACCGGAAATAGCTTCATCGCACAGGAATGGGAAGGAGCACGGCGGCCATCTTGAAAAACACAATCCATTGCCATCCTCAGCACACAGGACCCCTGGGAGACTGCTGATCTACTGAAAAGTACCCCTTACAAGTCCAGAATGCCTAAAGCTCTGAAGAAGGGATCTGCCGGCCTCCGAAAGGAGAGATTTAAAAAGGACGAACTGCAGATGCTTGTGGACACTTTGCATGAGCATTCAGGCACAGTCTTCAGCTGCAACATGAGGAGGGAGGCAGTGCTGCGTAAAAAGGAGATCTGGGCACTTGTTGCCCAGAAGGTTAGTGCACTGGGCAACACACCCCGCACGGTTAAGGATTGCCGTAAGCGGTGGGATGATCTGCGCCTAAGGGTGCGCAACATATTATCGGTAAATCGCACCCAGGCCATGGAAACCAGAGGAGGACCAAGTTCACCCATAAAGGTCACCCCTAGGGAGGACACATGTGCAAGCATGATTGGCCCTGAATCGATTGAAGGTGTAGGAGAGATGGAGTGTGACGCCACGACATCGGCTGATGGAGGTGAGTGTCCAAAGTAAACACTGCTAAGCCAAATCTGATGAAAGTCAATGCCAATGTCTGTCCAAAGAGTCACGCCATGGTCGGCCACACACACACTCCCTGTAAAGTATGCCAAAGCAAGTGAGACACATGCTGATGCCTGCTGCAGGGCCATATCATACATGACACATACCACACAAGTAGGAAATTCCATGAGGCACACAGCGTGCATGACCAAAATAGTGAGCATGTCAGACAGCATTATTCCTGACCAACAAGACTGACACCGACATATGGCTGCATTCACCACCCATGTATGAAATGACGTGCCCTTCCCAACACAAATGCCTAGTACCCACAATTGTGTGGATGAGCAATTGTCCCAATGTATGTATGATGCCTATCCAAACATCACTCATGCCGTCCCTCTCTTCCACCCCCACAGGCAGTGAGCATGTCAGCGAAGAGCAGCACACCACCTCTGCACAGACCACACCCAGTAAGAGGTCCCAGGAGGACAGCAACCGTCCATCTACTTCCAGGGTACAAGCCAGGGGGCGCCGTGTCCCAGCAAGCAAGCCACCGCAGGGGCACATAGCACCTGCACCACCAAGGCCCGTGGAGGGCACACCAGCCCCACCCCCACCCCCACCCCCACCCACTGTTCTGCCCGGAGACACCTGTCAGATACCCCATTCAGAGGAGTCCAGTGTGGCTGGGGAGGTGCAGCCACGGCACTCCTCACAGTGGAAGACAGCCAGGATGACATCTGGGGCACCATTGAGGATGATACAATGGATGTGGTCCACACCCCAACCCAAATTGCATCCCCCCAGGTATCTACGAGTGATACCGTTAACACCAACACCCCAGAGCAGTTTGCGCATGATGACACCAGGGACCAATCACTCCAGTATCCAGTGTTGGGGAGGATGAGCAGGCTCGGCATGCCAGCCACATGCCCAGCACACCCACAGGTGCAGCCACAGGACCACAGTGGGCCGACATGCTCACTGCACTCATCTGGGAATTTGTAGAGGACAACCGTCAGGCCAGACTTGAGTGGCGTACAGAGTTGTCAGCACTGGGCCGGTCCTTTACAGACAACACCACCCGCATCTGCGAGGACGTCTCGGCCCTCCGGCAGGTGCCGTGATGGCCACTGGATTTATCACCGATTTGATGGTATAGGGTCCTAGATATCTTGGACGAAAGGTCCGGGTACCTTTTATAGGCACATGTTTCGATGCTAACCAGACTTCGCCCCCAACTTGGTAATCAGGAGCTTTGTTCTGGTGTTGGTCAGAGATTTTTTTTTGTCTGTCTTTGGCCTGCTGTAATTGTTTAGTTGCCTTTCTGAAGGCTTGGGTTATTCTTGTGTGAAGAGTCTTTACCGCTGGCCTTTCCAAGGTCATGGGAGGGTCTAGTTCAGAGGTACGTGGATGTCTCCCGTAAATTGTGTAGAACGGGCTTTGTCCTGTGCTGGTGAGTATGGAGTTGTTGTATGCGTATTCCGCTATCCATAGTAAGTCCTTCCAGCTCTCTTCCTTTTGATGCAGAATACAACGTAGATATTGTTCTAATGTCTGGTTTGTTCTTTCTGTTTGTCCATCCATTTGAGGGTGATGGCTAGTGGATAATCGAACATCGATTTGTGCCGTGGTACAGCATTTCTTCCAGAAATTGGATACAAATTGGCTTCCATGATCTGAGATTAGGACTGATGAGAAGCCATGCAATTTTGTAATCTGTTCAAGAAATACCTTGGCCAGACCAGTAGCATTAGGAAGTCTTTTGAACGGAATAAAATGTGCTATTTTGGAGAACATATATACAAACTCTAAAATTGTATTAAATCCTTGACTGGGAGGTAAGTCTGTAATAAAATCAAGAGAAAGAGCATGCCAGGGAGCCGGTGGGATGTCCAGTGGTTGTAGAAGGGCAGCTGGTTTCTGTTTTTGTGATTTATTTTGTGCACATACCCCACAGGATAGAACGAATTGAGCAATGTCTTTACGCCAGGTTGGCCACCAATAATTCCGCTTAACCTTGGCTAGAGTTTTAGCAATGCTGGGATGGCCTTCGATCAGGGAATCATGATAACCAGATATGACCAACTCTTGCAGATCTTTATTTGGTAGATATAGTTGTTCTCTGAAGTAGGGTAATCTGTCTAGGACCGTGTGATGTTCGCTTTGGATATTCCATTTTTCTAAGGTCTCGGGGTTCATTAAGAACTGAATCTTATCTTGAAGTTCAGTTAGTGTCAATGTGGTAGTAAGTCCCAGTAACTTATCACTTGGAATGATTGCATCAGGGTCAGGGGTACCGTTTGTTTTTTCTTCAATACCCATACGAGATAAGGCATCAGCCTTCCCTTTCCGAACTCCCGCTGGATATGTGATTACATAATCGTATTCTGCGAAGAATAAAGCCCACCGCAGTTGTCGCAAAGATTGAGCTTTTGCTGACTTTAGGTATTGAAGGTTCCGGTGATCTGTGATTATGGTGATGGTATGTCTGGCACCTAACAGATACTGCCGCCAGGCTTTGAAGACCGATTTTATTGCTAAGAATTCTTTGTCTATAATTGCATAGTTAAGTTCTGGTGGTGAGAAGTTAGGTGACCAGAAGGCCACGGGATATAATTGGCCCATTTCTGGGTCTCTTTGAGAGAGAACTGCTCCCATAGCTACGCTGGAAGCATCAGTTTCCACTACATAGGGGAGGTCTGGGCGAGGATGTCTTAAACTTGGAGCGCAGGTGATTCTTTTCTTGAGTTCTTGAAAGGCCTGTTCTGCTTCTTCAGTCTATTGGAATTTCTTGTTGTTTTTTCTCAGTAATGAAGTAATTGGGTGCTCTATCTGTGAGAAGTCTGGAACAAATCTGCGATAAAAATTTGCAAAGCCGAGCATTCTTTGAATTCCCTTAAGCAAAGAAGGTGACAGCCAATTAAGGATGGCATCAACTTTGTGGATATCCATCCTATCTCCTTTTGGCCAGAGAGGACAAAACCGAGGAACTCAACTTCGGTGACATGGAAGGAAGTCTTTTCGAGTTTAGCGTACAGTTTGTGCTGGTCTAGTTTTGCAAGGACTGAGCGAACATGTTTAATATGCTCTTTTTCAGAGGAAGAGTACACCAGGATGTCATCAATATAGACTAGGGCACAGACATTGATTAGTTCTCGTAATACGTAATTCATAAAATATTGGAATGCGGAGGGAGCGTTGCACAGCCTGAAAGGCATTACCTGATATTCGTACAGGCCATACCTGGTGCGGAATGCGGTTTTCCATTCATCCCCACTTTTCATACGTACAAGATGATGTGCCCCTCTGAGGTCTAATTTGGTGTAGATTTGGGCATCCTTAACTTGGTCCAAATGTTCCTGGATATGGGGCAAAGGGTAGCGTTTTTTTACTGTGATTTGATAAAGTGCGCAGTAATCAATACAAGTCCTCAAATCTCCTTCCTTCTTTGGTACAATGAATAAGGGGGAGGGTGCTGGTAACTTCGACGAGTGTATAAACCCATCTTAAACCTTTTGTACACACTATGTATTCGTTTGTACAGGATGCCACAGAAATTATTAATATAGTGGAAGAGATGCAATTTGATTCAAGTACACAATTACTGGTTAGCTTGGATATAGTGTCACTGTATACCTGTATCCCGCAACAAGAAACCGTACAGGTGCTAGAGGAGATACTCCGCACTAAAAGAACGAAGGGTAGCACCCCGAATAGCTTCATCCTTTGGTGTGCAGAAATGGCACTTACCGAGAATTATTTTAGTTTCAATGGGCAGCTGTATCATCAGACCCATGGTACAGCAATGGGCTCTTCAGTGGCCCCTTTGGCAGCCAATTTGTTTGTCGAAGGTTTTGAACGTTGTATCATCTATAGCTCCACAAACCCATGCTTTTCTAAGTTAGGTTTGTGGCGCCGTTATATAGACGACATTTTGATTGTGTGGGACGGTCCTGTTGAACAGTTCCAAGAATGTATGTTGTGGATCAATTGCCAAAGTCCCTATTTCAAGTTTACCTCCACACCAAGCAATTTGGAGATCAATTTTCTAGATATCGCAATCTGGGTAGTCAGTCGTAATATTCTCCAGGTTAAACCATGCCATAATCCAACCGACCGTAACTCTCTTTTAGAATTTGATAGTTGCCACCCACGCCACACAAGGGAGAATCTCCTGTTTGGCCAGTTCTTGTGTTTAAAACGTAACAGCTCTACAAAAGCAATTTTTCTGTCAGAAGCCAACACGTTGAGTTCTAAATTGGTTGCAAG
The DNA here is from genome assembly GCF_040938575.1 of Ambystoma mexicanum. NCBI lineage: Eukaryota > Metazoa > Chordata > Amphibia > Caudata > Ambystomatidae > Ambystoma > Ambystoma mexicanum. The sequence continues at coordinate 246,383,642 of NC_090926.1, read as the reverse complement.
AAAATATCCGACTAAGATAGTGCGTTGTGCACTTAAAATATCTAAAAATAACAATCGTGAAGGGTTGCTAGAGTACAATGACAGAACAAAAGATAAGGACGGCATAGTATTTGTCAGTACCTTTACCCCCCAAACGAATCATGTTATTAAGATCATCAAGAAAAACTGGCACGTCTTGAAGGGAGGTGAATGTCCCCTGGATATGCCGCTTTGTGCCTTCAAAAGAGGTCTGAACCTCAAAGGTCTTCTTACTAAAAATGACATTACGAGAGAACTCCCTAAAGAAGAAAAGTGTCACAGAAATATGGGGGCTACCAAAAGCAACAGACATGCCCCGTGTGGTCAGTGTGTCAATTGTCACTTGACAAGTTGAACCACACAAGTAGATATAGGTCTGGTGAAACCTTGGTCCCACGTCACTTTTACCAACTGTAATACCAGTGATTTACGCTATATGATGTCCGTGTGGGAAACTCTACATAGGGATGACCAAACAGCGGATTTGAGTTCGTATTACAGAACACAGGAGCTGTATTAAAAATAAGGTTTCCACAGCCCCGATGGTGAACCATTTTATTTATTTATTAGATATACTTCTAGCCAAAAGGCTTTGTATAACACAAAAGACATACAACATATACAGGTAATCGATACAAAAGCTTAAATTAGTGAACATTTCTAAAATATAACATCCAATACACATTAAAATACATCATTCAATACATTTTAAAATCGCCACAATTTTTACATAGAAGATTACAAAATGGTATATTAAATTAGTATCATTACCTCTCATAAAAGACATCCACAAATCAGTTATATTCATCATGTCGATTGCATTATTTAAAGATTTAAAAGATTTAGTTCTAATCTCAGTCAGACTTTCGCAATTCATAATTAAATGATAAAGTGACTCAAGAACATTATTGCCACATAGACGACATTTCCTCATTTCATGTGGGATACCAATCATAGCGCCTTTTGTTGCCAATGCTTCGTCATGCTAAATTTCATTAAAAGATAGGTATGGAAAGTGCTAGTGCTAGCATATGCTACGATATACTTTGGGGGCGTAGTTCTAGAAAGATACTCTTCGAGGTATGGACCACTATTTGACTTTGAGGCAACATTGATCACATTTTGCTCATGCCAAAGCTCATGCACTTTCTTTTTTATGCCCCTTTTGAGAAGAGTATTTGTTGACATTCCAGGAGTACTCCCAGGCAACCATTTCCTGTAAGATCTTTGTAGGGAGCCAATAGTACCAACTAGCATATTGCCTTCTAGGAATAGATATGCTTGCACATATGGCACAACAATCGTATCATTTGCTAGATTGACCACCTTCTCATGGGACAATACGCAGTGGCATATATAGGCACACCAAATACCTTTGATGGCCAACTCCAAATACAGGTACTCCACACTGAGATTATGTGGTAACTGGAATAACTTCCTCAGGAGTTTGTCCTCAAATACCACCATACGTTTAACAAAAGAGTGACCCCATATCTCAGCAGCATATAGGAGCATTGACTGTATTTTAGCCAGGTAGATATTTACAACCACAGTGACAGAGTAGCCACTATTTCAACCAATAAAGGCACTCAAAGCATTTGTGGACACAATACACCGATTCTGAAGTGCAGACCATTGGGTTTCCCATGTAAGCTTCTCATCAACAATAATGGCAAGATATTTATATGATGTAACTTGTTCCCATTTTTTAGAGGCCAATTTCCACAAATAACTTTTAGGTCTTCGTTTTTTGGAAAAGACCATGATTTTACTTTTATCAATGTTGATAGTCAAACCATTATCGACAGAATAAGCAACTAGGGAATCAAGTATATGCTGGAGACCGGCTGGGGTATAATCCAATATCAACAGGTCTTCCTCATAGGCAAGCCATCCGACAAACACATCATTGACTTTCACAGGGTTAGCAGTGGATAGGTTAAAGGCATTCATCATATCTGACAGGTAAAGATTGAAAAGGATTGCCGCTATCATGCATCCTTGTTTCACCCCACAACAAGTTGCCATATTTTTTGAAAGCCTGCCAGCGGCGTTAAGTCTTATTCTTACCAAGGTATCTGTATGAAGCAACATCAACATCCACAATAGACTTTGTGGGATTCCCCAAGAATTAAGTTTTTGCCACAATTTGTTGCGTAAGATGGTATCAAATGCGGCTGAGAAGTCTATCTAGGCACAATATACATCCAAATTCCGTTTAGCCCAAGCATGCTCAATTGCAGATGTTAATATCAATAAGTTATGCATAGTGCTGGATTTGTCACGAAAGCCTATTTGATTCGTCGGTAGAATATTAGAAGCAGCAATCCATACATTCAATTCTTGGAGGAGGACCTTAGTAAAAATCTTGGAGGAAACATCAAGCATTGCAAGCATTCTAAAATTTGCCGGGTTATCCCAGGACCCTTTTTGGTGTACCGTTAAAATATGGCTGGTTTGCCACGATGGAGGAATCGCACCCAACCTACCAATTTGCTTGAATAACAGTAATAGTGCAAACACCTCTTAAAGCTGGTTGTTTTTGATCACTAGGGAATTTTTCAGTTTGTCAATGATCCTAACAATATCAAATATAGATGCGTTACAGTCCCATGTGGCATCCGGTAGTGGAAGGATGTTTGTGGACAATTCAGTTTTACCCAATGTGTCTTTAATATATAAGGCCCAAGTATCCTCAGAAATACAATTAATGGACAGATCATGTTTCTTATGTGTTCTAAGGAGATGCCAGATACCTTGATTGTTATTAGACAGAGGCATCATTGCAATTCTTTTCCATAAATATATTTCAGTTTCCCTTTTATGTAGTTGGAGCCACTTTTTGTAATCCTTTTTTAATGTTTTAACGTGACATGCAACAGCTTGCACAGATAATGTTGGATCATTTTTCTTCACTACCATTCTAATTGCATTACAAAGGTGCTTTTTTGCCTCTCTAATAATTTTTTCATTTCCCAACCTACGGGCTAACATAATATTAGTCCGTTCACCAACTTATTTATAGGACCTTCGTTCACACACGTGTTCACGAATGTTCTGCATAAGCAGGCTAAAATGGGACATAATTTGGCATGCAGGGATCATACCCGAAGCCTCCTCCTTGATAAACTCAGGTAACAGAGCAGATACAACATGGGTGACATTCTCAAGTTTGCGACTATGCCAAACTATTCTGTTTTTATCTTCGTTAACATGGATCATCCCATTATCATCATGGTCAGAGCCAACATCACAATTGCCCGGGAGTGCATACAAAAGGCAAAGTGGAAGGTGATCACTTTCTTCACGTTCCACAATACCCATATCCCTTATAGAGTGTAGGCCTGAATTGTTTATGAAGATATAATCAAGAATGGCAGCTGATCTTCCTTCAATCCTAGTATATTTCATCATGGCATTGCCTGGAGTGAGTCCGTTTAATTTTACCAATCCATGGCTATTAGTAAGTTTATCCCATTTATGGCGTTGCCTATTAGACTCTTGAACGGATGCTGATCTCATAAGCTCGTCATTCGTCTCAAGGTTATTACTGAGGTCACCAATTTTGGCTTCAGGTCACCTAGTAGCCAGATTGGATGGCGATGGTTATACAGCTTTAAAACAGCATCTACAGTTCGCATATTTTCTATAGTATGGACCCTATTAGGAGGATCATAAATATTAATAACTATTATCACTTCCAAGAGCCAAGTTAGTTTTGCAACTAATATGTGCTGTGTGGACAGGGGTAACTTAGCAATCTTCCATGGTGATTGGACAAATACCAACAGGCCCCCTTTCGGACGACCAAGACTGCCCTTAGTGGCTACCTGATGTACGGTACTTCTATCATCAAGTTGGACCTCAGAAGACAACCAAGTTTCTTGGAGTGCAACAATTTTAAAAATTGACAGATATTCGATGAGGCCCTCAGTCTCAAACAAATGTGAGTAACCTCTCGTGTTCCACGAATACAACAATTGTAGGGAGTGCAGTCAATTGCGAGACTCTGCAAAATGAGATTTAAAGGTCAGTGGCAACCATTGCCAGTATCCTTCGGGAATGTCGTCAGTGCCACTATTAACCACATTCAATGAAGGTGGATTTCTTGTAAGAGGAATGGGTGCACTTAACTGATGGGTTGCAATTGCTTTCCCACAGTTCACCATTGACTCAGGTTCCTGATTTAGTTGGTGGGGGACACAGGAATCAATAAGGATGGGCTTCTGCTGTGCTAAGTTAATGCGAGATTTCACAACTGGTATCATTACTTTGTGCACGGCATAACCCATGCGTAATAAGTCTAACTCATAGAGCAAAACATAATTCAAAGTACCTTCAGCCTCAAAACATATATTAGAAATATATTAGTGAGTTAGTTCTAGCTGATCGACCAGACGGATATCGTTAGAAATGATTACTGGATAAGTAATTAAGGGCACAAAATATTTAAATATACAGGATCGTTGAACGATTCAGCGGAGGAGGACATTTATCCATATGAACCTGGGTGATTTGTAGCGCTGACAACATTCCAACATTGGGTGCCTCCCTTGCACAACTATTAGGATTACCATTAACAGTGTTTTTCAGCACCCAAGCATCTGGCAATGTCATTTGTAGTGATGCTGCTGCAACGCCATTGTTTTGAACAGGCACTGCTGCACACGGCTGCTTCAATACTAGTGTATTAACCTTGGCTGAGGGCACCACAGGTTCATCCAAAACACATATTGAGTCAGACACATCATCAGTAGTTTTACTCGGCCGCACCTTAGCCTTTGCGTTAACACCCGCTTGTCCTTGTGCATTATCATCGACAATGATAATAGCTGGCGGGGCCTCAGAAGCACAGATATCTATCATTGCCACAGCATTGGGATCAGCATGTGTTAACTTTTTTCTTTTCACAATTCGCTTGCTATGCATGAAAGCTTGGTTCACACGTGGGGGGTTTCTTTTTTAGCAGAGATTTACTTCTTCCCTGCATTCATAGCAATACAATTTTTGTTTTTTTTCTTCAGATTTGCTTCTACAGGGATTGCTGCATGTGGCATGACATGTTTGCTTACACACTCTTTACAGCATAGCTCTTTCAGTCTAGTATGGATTAACAGTGATTGCACATCAATGTTTGTTTCTAGATGTGAACACTTCTCAAGTGACATTGAGAGTAGATTTTCTAAAGCATTAAACATTTCATCAGAATTCATAATAGTATCTGCTTTGTTTTCACATGATCCTTCCCCATGGTCAGTGATCACGTTTCTTGGTGAGCGTAGAGGCTTTCCTGGCTTTACATTAGAAGTGACACTAAATATAGGAGGTATGTTCGAATTATACTCAGATACAGGCTTTAGGCCAGGCTCAGTATTAATGGTTTCTTTAACATTAGGCACAGGGACTAGAGCCATCTTTGAAGGGGGTGGGGGGTAAAGTACATGGGGGTTGCAACTGCATCAACTAGGGATATTTCAGGGTCAATGCCCATATACTCAATGTCTAACTCTACAAGCTCAGAATTCGATATATCAATAGCACTCGTAGTAGGACTATTGAATTCCCTATGAATAATAGCAGCAGTGCTGCTGTTGCCATGCGATCCACTATTGTCGTTCAGTCTACACAACTCAGCATTAGCGGACGGCATAAGCATCACATTAGGCAGGAAGTCATTAGCTTTTGGATCAAGGAGGCTTGGAGTGGAAATGGTGACAACATTGGTATCCTGAGAAGTTTCATTAACGCCATGCCACCATCAACACAAGCGTGTTTTACTTGCATGGGGCCACATAATATATCACACAACAGTTTTGCACTAATACATCCCAAATCACTAGTCAGCTCTAAGACCAAATCAACAGATGCTAGGTTGAGAGACGCAAGATAATTTTGGGAATGCAAATGCGTCGATTGCGCTGATTTTTGTGCATGGCAATTTCCTTTTCATAGTCATCCATTTCAACGTGCTAGCCAGAAATTTAACACTGATAGTAATATTGAAGAGAATGCAATGTTGGGCTTATCAGGGGTAGTTGGTATTATTGTGGTCAAGATTGCTTAACATGGAACCAAGTACCAGATTCTTATGGAGTAGATAATAACAATTATTTATCACAAAGGTTCAACTCAAATACTATGTAACACGGGCACATAAACCCAGAGCACCTAAAGCACACAGAGCATACAAAGCACTTAAACAGTACAACAGGCAACAGGCAAACAATGGTCTGCTTACCTAGTGTAGAAAGCAAAATGTGAGAGCAGGTACCATTACAATTGCCTTCTTAGTGCCTCGTCCTCATACACACACCCGCGTATGATAGCGCGGATAATGCAGCATGATTATGCCTCTCCTGCTTCTGCTCACACTCACACTTATGAGGGCTAAGAGGGACGAGTGGCGAAGGTGCTAATAGCAGACAGATTCTGCTGTGCACTAGCACGCTTGCTCGCTTGCCGAGCAGCATAACAGCAAACCACCCACTTCCGAGCCACTTCTCAGCGCGCGCGCGTTGGAGTGCGCGGGTGGCTCTTTTTAATGACGATGGGGGCGTGGCTAATGGTATCCTAAACAGTATATAAAAAGAGGTATATTAGGGTACTACAATTATACTATAACAAGTATAAATATATTGAAGGGTCAATAGGAGTCCATAAAGGCCATTGAGTCCATATTAGTTCTTTTGAAGTGTAGTACCGTGTCAATCAAAATCCTAAGGTCGTGGTTGGAGAGTATATCCTAGCAAAACAGCCAATTCTGAGCCACTTCTCAGGTCGCGCACGCAGGAGCGCGCGGGTGGCTCTTTCTAATGATAATGGGGGAGTGGCTAATGGTATCCTAAAAATATATAAAAAGAGGTATATTAGGGTACTACAATTATACTATAATAACTATAAATATATTGGAAGGTCAATAGGAGTCCATAAAGGCCATTGAGTCCATATTAGTTCTTTTGAAGTGCAGTACTGTGTCAATCAAAATCCTCAGTTCGTGGTTGGAGAGTATATCCCAGCAAAACAGCCACTTCCGAGCCACTTCTCGGAGCGCGCGGGTGCCTCATTTTAATGACGATGGGGGCGTGGCTAATGGTATCCATGCCAATCAAAATCCTCAGGTCGTGGTTGGAGAGTATATCCCAGCAAAACAGCCACTTCCGAAACATTTTTTGATGATGGACCACGGAACCAACGATCTAAAATGGATAGTTTTACTCCATATTTCACCGCATAATTGGGTAGAAATAACCAAGAGGTTATTAGCGAAAGAGCAATGGCTCATTTTCTTATGTCAAACATCAGTAACTAGACTTAATGAGGTTGTCGATTGAAATAGTTTTGGTTGAAAGGAATTCCCCTCCCTTTTTAAGTCCGCTGTTTACAATAGCAGGAGCTGTCATGTGATAAGTACATATTGTATAACTAGCGGCATAAGAACATTTAATGATGTTTCATGCAGTTAATGGCTTGGTAGTTGTCGGGTGCACCACTGGACATGTGCTGACGTTAAATTGAGTAGCTTCTTAGCCTAACAGCATCGACAGGAGACTCACGCTTACCTCAAGTAATATGTTTTTTATGCGTCTGAAGAGTAATTCACGGTGTTCCAATTAGAAGTGACCTGTTATAGTTGCATCATTCCGTTCCTCTACAGTTGTGTCACTCCATCACCCTTTATAAGGGAAGTACGGCAACGTGAGTGTGGAATCAGGTGACCGGCGCCATACGTACGAGATGAGGATGGGAGTGAAGCCAGACGAAGTACTTGTTCGAAGTAAGTGCCAATGGTTCGGAAAGGAGTAGGGGGCGACTTATTCTGTAGAAGGTTATGCCCTGTTGAGGGTTGATTAGAAGGCTCTATTTGAGTGAAAGGAGAGAATTGTTACGAGCAAGAGGAGGAGTTGCGACTCCGCTTACGACCATGTTTCGAAATCGAGTCTGTTTTCCTCGAGTAACCGAACGTCTGTGATCCACAGCGTTACGAGGCATAACGGTGCTACCAAATTGGCGTCTATGAACAAAGGGCGACACAATACCAACAAAGGTGCACAACCTGGCAGTACTACCGTGAACGGACAGTCAAGACCTGTATAAGTGAGTAGCCACTGCATTAAAGTGTTCGCGTTGCGGGGACGAGCACTATACTAGGGGCGTGGTGTGATTACACATTTCTAGTCACGCGGCATATTGTACGCATACCGAGAAGGTCAGCATATGCTGGGGTGACTTGTTGTTACTAAATGAGGAGGGGCGGTATTGTTTAATATGGTCATGCACTTATTCAGGCTGATCTATCCGCCCCCCCCATTAGAGAGTCCTCGTTCTTTACCTCAGTTTGTATGGAAATGTAGTGAGATAGCAAACCCTGTCTGCACGTGAGGTTTGTGTATTAGACAAGCAAGAAGTAGGTGAAAGGTTTATGGTTTTGACAGATTTTCTGTTGACCAATTCTTGTACATATACCTATGTAAAGCCAATCGTTTTTTTGCAGAGTTTTAACCGGGTGGCAGAAGGCTGCACGTGGAGTTTACCACCACAGAAGGCTGTTTTACTTTGAAGACGCGCCTACTGCGCTGTGGACATTATCTATTAAAGCTACCATGGTAAGCCTAACACAGGAGACTTTTAGCTCTAATGATGGGTAGTTGTGGCATTTAGTAACAGCAATATTCATGGCTGTTTTTTATGCTGTTCCTTATAGGGTCACAGATGAACACTGTTACACAAAGTCGAAAAAAAAATGTTTCCCCTGAAGAAGTTCTAGTAATGTTCGAATAGAATGTGTTCCATTATAATGCAACATTTGTGAAGCAATTATTTAGTTAATCAGAACCAAGGATTCGTCTAATTGGGACATTAGTGGTCGAGAGAGAGCAACTCGTAATTGGAGAGCTTTCTGTATTTTTGTATTTGACGTTTTGTATGGTTCAGAATGGATGTTGAACTGAGCGAATGTATTGTGTGCTGTTTGGAAGGAGGCACTTTTTTGCACTTTGTTTGTTTTACTAAATGGCAGTATGAGTTGCAGGCAGCTTTAAGACTGCATTGAGTTTTTTACTGAAGATGATTTAATACATTTAAAAAAAAACATTAATGGGCCTCATTACACGGATGGTGGTGAACCATGGCGCTATTAGCGCCATGGTTCATGCCGGTAAAATATCGGCACCGCCTTGGTGGAAAGGGCAATTACCGCCCTATTCCAAGGTTGGCGGGGTGGTAATTCCCCCTTCCACCATTGCCCTTCCCCATTCCCATTTTTGCCCCATAGAATTCTATGGGAATGGGGAAGGCACTAATTACGGTACCGCAAATTGCGGTACCGTAATTAGTTCCCTGGTCCCTTTGCGGGTTGGTTTTTAACGCCTGCAAAAACCAGGCGTTAAATTCCCCAACCCGCAAAGGGACCTCGTAGTAAGGTGGTAAGGGTTTACCGGTACCGGTAAAATTCCGGTACCGGTAAACCCTTGCCGCCATCCGTGTAATGATGCCCATTGTCTTAATCAAATAATTATTGTTTTGTACAACTAAATGTTTCTAGCGGTTGACTGATATTTTGCAACAGTTACGGTTATTTTGACTTAATGGTGTTCACCATCCCTTGTATAGGGTCCAGCATAAAGGCAACGAGATTCTTAAGTCCAGTAGCTTTCGCAAGTTGTTTAGGGGGGACGAATCTCGAGGCCGGTAAATAATTCCCCACAATCTTTCATTTGTAAATGTGTGTATAAACCTATTAGCCAGGTATTGATCCAGATAGGACTTCAAGTGGAGATTTTCGGTTTCCGTAAGTGCATAAATCCGACCACAAGGAACCCGTGTGCCAGGTATCAGGTCGATCTGACAGTCATATGGCCTATGTGGCGGTAATGTGTTAGCCTGTTCCTTCTGAAAAACATCTTGATAATCTTGATATTCCCTTGGTAAGGTGTCCAATGATTCCGTGATCACAGACGCTATTCCTTGAACAGATTTCTGGTTTGGTTGTGGTATAGATTTTGGGTAGCAAGTGGGGGCACATTCATCAGAAAAGGCCAATCTCTTTGCACGCCAGTCTATGTGAGGATTGTGAGTTACCAACCACGGCATCCTTAAGATTAACCTGAACTGAGGAGTTTTGATGAGGTCAAATATGATTGCTTCTTGATGTGCATTCTGACACAGAAGGGTTAATTCTGTTGTGCATTGGGTTTACTGGACCAGAAGCAATTTCTGTACCGTCAACAGTGGTTACCTTTTCAGTTGTTGGTTTTGTGCATAAGGGAAGTCCCATTTCTGCTGCCAGATCTCGATCAATGTAGTTTCCAACTGCTCCGCTGTCTATATACGCTTCTATGGCATTCATCCGCGACGGTCGATGATTGATCAAGTTTAGTGGTAGAGCAAAATGTGAGGTCTGTGACTCATCCTTCTCACTCGACAAGCGGACCTCTACGCTTGCCGGGCCTGGTAGTTTTCCGATTCTTTCCCATCATCTTCTTTTTCTGTAGCGTCTACTGCCTTTCTTTGAGGTTTCACTGGGCAGTCCTTGAGGAAGTGACCTGATTTACCGCAATACAGGCTCAACTGTAGCTGCCTTCTCTTGTCTCTTTCAATCTTGGTTAAAGGAGGTCGTACTCCTCCGATCTGCATGGGTTCTGTGGTATTTTCTGGTGGATGTTGACCATTGTCTTTTGAACGTATGTACATGGCCCGGTTCTCGAGTCTACTTCGATCTGTTCTCCGATCCTGTAATCTGTGATCCAATTGCACTACAAGGTTTATAAACTTTGCACAGTTTTTAGGTGGGTCTACCACTTGAGCAAGGACATCTTTTAGATCTCCTCATAGGCCCCGATGAAACAACTTGGTTCTTTTATCTTCAGGCCATCCAGCTTCCACGACCAGTCTATTGAAGGAGGCAATATAAGTCAGTAAATCTTGGTTTCCTTGGCGGTGAGACAGGAGTTTGTTGTCTAAAGCTTGTCCATGCAAATGTTGAGCAAATAGCTTTTCCATCTCCTGTTGGAAACCCCGGAATTCCTGCAGTAATGGGTCATCCCGGCTCACTAAAGGTACAGACCAATCTGCAGCACTTCCACTCAAGTATGATAAAATGAAGGCCACCCTTGACTGGTCGTTTGGGAAAGCCCCAGGCCTACAAATAAAAAGGAGACGGCACTGGTTCATGAATGTTGCGTACCTTTTGGGGTCTCCATTAAATCATTCTGGTGGTGCCAGAGGTACTGCTCCCGGCAACGTTATCTGTACTGGGTTGACTGAAGTTGGTGTAGCAACGGATGGAGCGAATCCGGGCAATGGAGTTTGCCCAGCCTGTGATTGTAGTAGCTGTTTACTTAGTTTATCAGTACAGTCTTTCGTGACTATTAATTCTCGTCTTCAGGTATTGGTTTCTTGCTGGGCTCCGTGTACCTTGGCACGTAATTGTCCCAAAAGCTGAGCTAAGTGGTCATTTTCAGATGTCTCCATGATGCACAAGTGGATAAGGTTTAGAGGCTTTGCGTTCTGTAACACACACCTGATATCCCCAGGGGTGTCTGGAAGGCTCTGTGATCTGGAACCCTGGATACGTAGTTGCCCAGTGCGGAATAACAATTCTGCAATCACAGAAGGGAGGATTTGTGGTAACTGTCTCTAATGGGTGAATCTTCCACCTCCCTCTGACCGATCCCTCTCCCACTGAGACTTTCTCACCTTAATTGTTTGTAGGTTGAAATATCTGTCGTGCGTCTGGTGCAGGGGCGCTTGGCATTTGTTGGCGATCTGCCCAAGTTGCTTCACTGGTGCAGTGCGCCTTTCTTCGGGTCCAGGCCTGCTGTGACCCCAACTCTGTTGGTAGGCAGGCAGGATTGTTAATTGTAAATCTTACTTCTGTTTTATGGTGGAAATCCCCTTAATGTCTTTATGGTCTTCTTTTCAGGTGCAAAGGTTTGATGCTGTTGTGCTGGATGAATAGGCACGTTCTAAGGTAAGGGAAAGCGCGAAGCGCAGTGTTCTTTATTGTCTTTTTGAAGCTAACCTGTGTTCTCTTCTTCTTCTCCTCACAGGCTGCTGCGGTGCAATGAGTGGAGGAGAGCACGATGAAAACTGACCCCAGGGATCCGTTAAGGTAGGTTAAGTACTATGCAGGCATTAAATATTGAAAACAAACCTGAATATTTCTCCTTTTCTCTTGCAGGGTGTTGCTGTGGAGTTCCGGATGGAAGCGCTGCGTAGCACGATGGAATTCAGGTAAGAATGATGGAATTCGATGTTTTGGAAGCGCGCGCATTCTAATATTGTTTTTCCCTCTCTTGCTTTGCAAGTCGCGATGTTCGAACGGATGCTGGAATTCCTCAAGCTAGTACTCACAGGTGATGTTTCTTCTTCTCTCGGTTTCCACAGGTTGCATCCCAGTTGAAATGCTGAGCGTAGGATTGTGTATTCTCAGATAAGATAAGTAATCTTGTTCTTGCAGGATTACAGGAAGATGCTGAAGACTTGGAGCTGGACACGATGAGTGTCACGCTGCTAGTTGCAGAATAACGCGAAGCGTGTTCTGCAGTCCGGGTGTGGTTTATATAGCCCATGTAAAGTAGTACCAGGTAAAGTAGTTCCGGGCCCACCCACACCCAAAACACTAGACCGCATGGTTTGGTTCATAAGAACCTAGCTATGTGGTTGTTTCAATGTTGGATTCAAAGACCCATGGCCATAAATGAAAGCAAGCCTGATAAGTCTCTCCTTACCGCATATGAGCCTGGTTTTCCAAAGGCACCAGGACTGGCCCCAGGAGCCTTTTTGCAGAAGTTTTAAAGCCCTTAGGGTTCTGGTGGGAGCTTGCTTGTGGCACAGCTTGTGACCCCTAACAGTGGTCATGACAGCAGCAGGTCCTCACCGGGCAAACCAATGGTCCAGGAGTTGGAGCGGATGTCCTCTTCAAGTTCTTTTTCATTTTCTTCCTCCAGTGGTCGACTCTGCCTTCCAAGCAAAAAGCCTCACCTTTTATTCAGTTCTCTCCCATTCATTCCAGGCTAGCTGTCACTCACCCAGCAGGGTGGCTGTCCTTGCCAGACAGTTAGCCGGTCAATTGCTACAGAGTGCATTTGGGTCTCCTAGGAGACTAAGCACAGGGAGTTTCGGGCACCTCCCTCACTTCCTGCCTACCCCAGACATCCTGGAGCCAGAGGCGGGTTTCACTCGTGAATCCTGCCAAAGGCAAAGCAAACAATGGGAACAAACCTGGTTTGGCGTGCAGAGTAAATCTCAAGAAGGACCTTTCCACAATGAAATGGTGAAAATATAAGACCGGGGTCATTTTGACAAAAAAGGCACCCTTGGGTGCTTTACTGCAGCTGTGAACGCAGCCAGCGGTAAATGCACACCACGGTAGTTAAAACAAAACCACTGCCACCACCCATTCGGTGAGGAAAGGGTAACATAAAAATGTTACATGAGAAGCTAGACAAAGGGGATACTACGTAACCCCTCCAGTACCCTATTGTAAGATAGTGTGTGCTGGGTATAGAAAGTTACAAATGTAAGTAAAGTCAATTTCACTTTACTGCTCTGGGAAACAGTAGTTTATCCCAGAGAAGGTATTTAAACCTTGGAGAAATCTAACAGACGTCCTTGTACCACTGCACTGAAGGTGCTTTGTGACACAATGTAAAAGATGATGCCTACGGAGTTTGTCAGACTCTACAACCAAAAGAAACACAACGCTCAGAAATCACATTAAAATACATGAGTGGGAAAAAAGGGACTCACTCTGTGTCTTCAGGTTAAAAAAATCAAGTCCTCAAAATCCAGCAAAGTTGCTGGGGCTCTCTAAGGTGGAGGGGAATCAGCACATTTGTGAGAATTCTCCCTAACAATGATCCATTCTTGTGTGAAATGTATATCATATTACAATGATATCGTAACCCTATTTTTCTTATTGTACTGAGGAACAATGCCATGTGATGCCACTACTTGTTTTTTCAAAGGGTGAAAGGTTGTGTGCCATCACTTCCCATGATGTTTGGAGGTGGGGTTAAATGGCATGACTTCCTGTGATGTCATCAGAGGCCAAGGGTCATGTGATGTCACTGTTGCTACCCCTGGCATTTTGGTGAAATGACGTCCCTGAATGGTTTAAAGGTATTACTTTGTCTCATATTCTCTCATGGTCTTGCCATTACGTGTTTTGCAGTTTGAACTTGTGTGCAAGTGTGGTCTGGTATTTGTTTGAAAAAAGGACATGGTTAGGCTCCAGTAATTTTCTGTAGAAAGATTGCACTCTTGTTCCATGAGGCCCCATGCATAGATTTTAACCTTGAAGTTCGAGACCTCTGTTTGCCAATAAAGACATTTTAGAATGGGTTTGATATGGTCACATTTCTGGCTAACTTGTCTGTCGGGCATTTTGGGGTCCCAGCGTAGATAGCAGACGAGTCAAGCCATTTTGAGAGAACATGTGCATTTGAATAGAAAAAAGCAAACATGAATTTCTAACTCTAGGAATCTGGGCGGGGAAGGAGGCAGAGATACAAGGCATTTGAATCGACAGGCTAACTTTGGGTTACCTGGCACCTTCTTTTTTGTAGCATTAAAATAAAGGCTACTCTTCCTCAACCGGTGAAAGATATGACAACATAAATACAATTCAAAGAAATGTACTTAAAGAAGTTCACGATGGGGCACATAGGCATATATGATGAGCTGAGGTAGTTTCCAGTAGGTTCCTAAAATTCAGAGAGGTAGGCTTTGTAGTGATATTTACTAATACAGCAACTGGTTACTTCACACCTAAACAAATCCATGACCTCCAACAATAGACAGGAAGTGATTTGGAATCTTGCAATCAAAAGTAACATGTTTTATTTCAATGGAGAGCAGAGAGCGGCGTGACGGCAGTCTTCACAAGTATGCCCTCCTTGTTTACCGTTGGAAAGAGGAGTGGCTTCTACAAAAAACCTCAGCTCCAACCGGCTCCAACCGGAGTGAAGCAGAGTAAAGGCAAGTGTTTTGTGAGAGCAGAGAGCAGCGTGGCAGAAATCTTTTCTTCTATTTTTCTTCATGAGTTTGTCCTCATTGTTACTGGAAAGAGGAGTGGCTTCTTCAAAAACCTCAGCTCCAAGTGGAGTGAAGGCAAGTGTCGAGCAGAGAGCAGCATGGCAGCAGTCTTTTCTTCACAAGTCTGTCCGCATTGTTTACCATTGCAAGAGGAGCGGCTTCTACAAAAACCTCAGCTCCAAGCTGGGCTAAGCAGAGTAAAGGCAAGTGTTTTGTGAGAGCAGCAGAGCAGCAGTCTTTTCTTGTTTTTTTTCTTCACAAGTCTGTCCGCATTGTTTACCATTGGAAGAGGAGCGGCTTCTACAAAAATCTCAGCTCCAAGCGGAGCGAAGCAGAGTGAAAGCAAGTGTTTCATGTTTCCATGGGACCGAGGGGCCGTGAGCCGAGCTCCGCCGAACTTCACTGGCAGTAACTCTTTGGATGCAAGTGAGTGTGCCAGAGAGTCAAGCTAAATACTGAACATGTGGTGATGCACACTACTTGTAACATCTCATTTGCTGGCTATGCTTATATTGCAAAGTCCAGAAAACGGGAACTGCAGGGAAATTTTCCCTTTGGCCCGAAGAGTGCGTGGTTGCCTTCCTACCATGTCACCTAGATATGAAAGGCAAAAATAAAAACAACACCATGCTCTACCAGTCGGTCCAACTAACAGCGTCTAAAAATTCAGAGGAGGGTCTATCGGGATTGGGTCCTTTGGGTGGGCCCACTGCTCAAGGAATAATTACTACATTTTTCCTCCAGAAAGGGAAACAACTGTATAGCCAAATTCTCGTCTCCAAAGCTTCTGCTGAAAATAACTGTACGATGGGACCATTGGAAGGTACGAACCAGGATCTAGAAATCTCAGGGATTGATTTGTTACAAGTGGAAGAGGAAGCAAGTATGCATTTGACCGAAGTTTGCCTCAGTCTGGAAAATGAAATAAGAGCATCAGAGAGTGCCTATGAGTGTCTTAGCATCTCTCTGGCACTCTTCAAAATGTAGAATCCTGAGGTGAATGTTATATAAGATACTCTTTCGCTCACTGGAAGAGACGTCCTTTGCAGACAACGATCTAGCCCCGCTATCATTCAAGGGTGATAATACCTGCAGTCATGCTCCACCAGAAGGGGGTACAAGCTCAATTGCAGCACTGAACATTGTCCTGCAAGCCTTTATGACATTTTATGATCTAATTGCACTGAGGTTAAAGCGAACACCTCAGCCTTAACTAACATCAACAAACAATTATTGGAGTGCCCGGTCCTTGCTGCTAGTGGCACAGCTTATGGGGGTCTGACCCGAGAGCCACTCTGCACAGACCAGGCCAGGTGCATCAGTCTGCAAGGGCAATAACACAGATGAGCCGGGCCCCCGATCTCCGGCTAAACGAGTGAAAGTGCTTGATCCCACGTCAATCCCTAGTACATTCCTAGGGAGGAATGCAACATTTACTAAGAAACCTAAACATATCCAAAATGGCCCAAAAGAAAATAATAGGGGCTCTCGAATGCTTCTAAGGCATATGTGGTTATGGTCCTCCAAGAAACATAGGAACACCACTGGGACATTCCCGACAGGTTCAGACAGAGCTTATCGTTGACGCTGTTGAACCTAATAAATCTGGGAGAGTACAGGACCCCATAGAGGAGTCATTGCTGAATGCAGACAAGATCATTTTGGAGGCAATGGAGTCTGCAGCCATACACAAGAACAAAAGGCGCCAGCTGAAAAACACATGCAAAATAAGACCTAAAATCAGGCTCCGAAAGAGCCCGTGAATGGCTCTGAAGCTTCCTCTAAAGCCAGGACAGGTTACTCAGGACGACCGAACGAACACCTAAAGGGTGAGAAAACAAGGCTCCCTGGGGGCAACACTGGACAGAACACAGATACTCACCCCAAGAACTCTTCAGGTATCCGCAAGGATACCCAGATGCCAACAGCATTCTGGGAACAGGACAACCAGAAAGTGGGCCAAAGCTGCTCCCAGGCAGTATAACAGCAGGAGCTGGGAATACAGCCAATCATCTTTGAGTCTGTATTCGAAGAGGACAAGAAAGTCCCACTCAACAGACGAGGCATATTAACCCTTCTGGGCCCGATTCCCATAGTTAAGGCCATTTCCTCGGCTAATATCCAATTTGTCCACTTGTTCGACCGCCACCAGCTTGGGAAATATGCGATCTTCTTCCATTCTAAATTAGTGGAAATGATGGTCAGTGAATGTCAAGAAGACCTCTGCCTGAATGGCTTTGAGACATACTACCCCTAAAAAAAAACAGGGGAGGAGGTCCAGGATCAAGGTCCAGGATTCAACCTAAAATTGAGGACAGACGACAACAACTTACCAGTAGCAAGTCTACCAGCCCAAGCCCGTCCCCGCCCACTGACACCAATGTAGGATTCACATTTTAAAAGGTAACTATATTGGAAGTTCAAAAAATCATCAGCTCTCTCAAACCTTCAAATTGCAAAGGGGACAGCTGCCCCCCCAGATAATCAAAGACACAGCCAGAGATGTATTCCCCTTCATCACTAAACTAATCAACCTGTCTTTCTCTACTAATTCAGTCCCTAGCAACCTGAAACAATCATGGGTCCTCCCTCTCCTTGACAGAGTTGCCTACCTGCCATCTTACTCCTTTTAGACCTCTCAGCGGCCTTCGATCTGGCTGACCACAAAATCCTCTGCAACCACCTTTCTTCTGCAGCTTAATTCTCCTCTTCTGCTGTCATATGGATACAATCCTTCTTGGCTAACAGAACCATGAAGGTTTTTTCACCCATAGCAGCAACAGACCCCATCCCTATAATGTGCCGTGTCCCACAAGGCTCATGTGTTTCACCCACTTTGTACAATATATTTACAAAGCCACTCCTTGACATACTGGACCATCTGGGTGTCACCTACACCAACTATGCAGATGACACCCAGATACTCCTCATCCTCTTAGGTAACTACAATGCGGAAGCCATCTGGATTAACAAAATCTTCTCCATCATTCAGGCATGGATGGCCATGGCCTCTGCCTGAATGATGAGAAGATTAAGCTTCTCCTTGTCGGTTCACCCAATAACCTGTCGAAACTCAGCCCTAACTACACTAGTATCATCATCGATGGTAACACTATTCCCATTGCAAAAAGTGTGAAAACCCTTGGCTTTTATCTTGATGCCAACACTAACCTTTCCAAACAAATTAACATGACTGCCTCAGCCACCGCCTACACTGGCAAGCTGATCAGGGCCAGCAGACCCTTCCTGTCCTCCAATAGCTGTCTTACGTTGGCCAGGGCTCTTATTCAGTCCAAACTGGACTTCTGTAACAGTCTTTACCTAGGCGCCAACCAATCTATAATTAACAAACTACAAGTGCTCCAAAATAACGCACTACAAGCAGCATTAAACATCCCCAGGCGAGAGCACATCTCTACCACCAGAAAATTGTGTAAATAGCTATCTATACAACAAAAAATCGACCAAAAAACCATCTGTATCACATACAAAGCCTTGAACCATTTAGCCCCACCTTATCTCACCAACAAATTCACCATGAAACCTGCTACCAGAATCACCAGATCCTCCAATCCCTTATGCCTAACAGTGCCCAGATTCACCTTAAAAAGAGCTGGAGGATCCAGCTTCACGGTCCTTGCCTCCCAACTCTGGAATACCCTACCACTTAACATCAAAACGATTGAGTCCTTTCAGTCTTTTAAGAAACAGGTTATTGCTTGGTTACTGAACAAAAACTAGCATTTACCATCTGCTCTTTCCTATGTCAGACGATCCTGCCTATACTTGTGCTTTTGCCTGTAAACTGTATAAATGTGTTTACAAATGTAAATGTATATAATGTATTATGTAACCGCTTCCTCAAGCACCCTTTTACTCCTGGGTATATAAATAAATAAAACAAACAAACAAAGAAACAAGGGAGGGTGAAACTGACTGTACAGTGCTTTTTTTTACACCGACCAGCGGAGGCAGGTTGGCCAGGAAGGGCCCCCTGCGTGTTAGGGAAGGCTCTCCAGTGTGCTTTCAACACTTGCAAGAGACCGTCCAGGGTCCTAAGGACGTGGATTTTGTAATCTGTAGTTGGAACTCAAGAGGCCACAACTCCTTCTTGAATAATGACCCGATTTATCTATTTAAGGGGGCGGGTATCATCTTTTTACAGGAAACATGGCTCAGGGATAGCCCCACCTTCGATGGATACTTGACGATTTGTAGCAAGGCCAAAAAGGGTGTCAAAGGAAGACCGGCGGATGGATTACTAGTGGCAGTAAAAATTGAGAAGTGGAGACATCTCCATCTTCTAAACACGATTGGCAAGGGTTTACTAAATAGTACATGTGATCAATAACCAAGTTGTTCAGACTCTCATAATGAACATCTATTTCAATCCTCTCCTGGGGAACTGTCATGATGCCTGCTCCCGAGGAGCCAGGTCAGGCCCAGCGTCCCCGGAAGCAGACTTCATACTCACCAAGCAGGACCCAGCAAACCCCTATAGGGGCTCTTTGGACCTTGTCCTGGCGCCTTTGGCGCCAGGCTCATAAAAGGCATCTGTCCTGGCGCCATAGGCGCCAGGCTCATCATGGCAGAACATATGGTAATGCTTGGGTGAACTCACCTGAGGCAGACCATGCTGCATACTCACCCGAGGCAGACCGTGCTGTCTGAAGCTCCAAGCCAACTAAGGCTGGGGAGGAACTATTTTCTTTCAGGAACTCTTTTCTTACTCGGGTGGGGCCAGTGGAAGAACAATCACCTGAAGCTCTTCCAAGGCTATTTAAACCACGCCCGGATGGCCACACGTGCTTCGCGTTATTCTGCATCTGCAGCAGGACGCTCACCGAGTCGGCTCCTGCATCCTGGCTCCTGCCACGCCCGCCAGCACCTGGAACACCTGCAAGGAGAGAAAGGCAAGCATTAGGACATTACCTACCTTCATCCAGCATCCGGATTCTTCACTCCGTCGATCCTGCAAAAGAAAGTCAAGGGTTAGAAACGCATCTCATCGCTCGCTGCAGCGCCGCTTCCACTTACCTTCACGTGGCGCTGTCTAGCTCTTCAGCTGTCATAGGCGACATCGGCCGCATCCCAGCACCTTCGGAAAAGAAAACTCACTACACCACGGAAGTGACATTGCTGGGTCAAGACGGGCATCGGGAGGCAATGGTGTTTGATGTAATCAAGGCTCTGCAATTTCAAGTAATTCTAGGAATCCCTTGGTTGGAAACACACAATCCTCAAATTGATTGGTGAGCAAAGAGGATAACCTTTCCAGAGTGTGTACAAACCTGCTATCCACAAAATACAAGCATTGGCCTAGCTACCGTAACTCCTGTCAGTTTGAAATACTGCCAGAGTACCAAGAGTTTCAAGACGTCTTCTATAAGGAACAGGCCAATACTCTACCGCCCCACAGGTCATACGATTGCCAGATAGATCTACTACCCAGTGCAACACCCCCTTGCAGCAGGATCTATGCCCTTACCGAGCCTGAGAATCTTCATTTACGACAATATCTGGACCAGTACTTAGCCAATGTTTTTATTCGCCCGTCTAAGTCTCCTGCATCCTCGGCTTTATTCTTCGTACCAAAAAAAGAAGGCGATCTCAGAACTTGTATAGACTACCGCGCACTGAACCAGATAACTGTCAAAAACAGATACCCTTTGCCTTTGATCCCTGAACTCCTTGACCAATTGAAAGATGCCGGCATATACACCAAGCTAGATCTCCGGGGGGCTTACCATCTAGTGCGAATCAAAGAAGGCGATGAATGGAAAACTGCCTTCCGCACTAAATATGGGTTTTTCGAGTACCAAGTTATGCCTTTTGGACTGTGCAATGCACCGGCTGCCTTCCAATATTTCATGAACGATGTCCTCAGGGAACTCATCGATGTTTGTGTTATCGTATACATCGATGACATTCTTGTATACTCCTCTTCAGAATCTGATCATCGAACCCATGTCATGGCAGTCCTCGAGAAATTGCGCCAACACAAACTATTTGCTAAATTTGAAAAATGTGTTTTCCATGTCACGGAAGTCGAATTTCTAGGTTTTATCCTGACACCTAAAGGAGTCCACATGGACTCACGAAAAGTGGATGCTATCCACAAATGGCCATAACCCAGCTCTATAAAAGGTGTTCAAAGCATGCTTGGCTTTGCCAATTTTTATTGCAGGTTCATTCCGGAGTTTTCACGGGTGGTTCAACCCATCACTGCACTCTTAAGAAAAAATAAACGTTTTGAATGGTCTAAAGAAGCTGAGCAAGCCTTTCAAGAACTAAAAGCTAAATTTACTTCTGCACCCGTATTGAATCACCCGTGCCCGGATCTCCCTTATATCGTCGAAACCGACGCATCCAGTCTAGCTATGGGAGCTGTCCTTTCGCAAAGGGACCCAGAGACTAACCAACTGCATCCCGTTGCGTTCTAGTCCAGAAAATTCTCGGCTCCCGAGATTAACTACGCCATCACGGACAAAGAACTGTTAGCGATTAAATCTGCTTTTAAGGCCTGGCGACTATATCTCCTTGGCGCAAGACATACCATCACGGTGATCACCGACCTTACAGTACTTGAAAACCGCCAAGGCTCAGTCATCTCGACAGCTCCGTTGGGCTCTGTTTTTTGCTGAATTTGATTTCATAATCACCTACCGTCCTGGCTGTAAGAATGGCAAAGCGGATGCTCTATCCCGAATTGGAATTGGAATGGGGGACACAGTCACTAACTCAGAGCCTGTGCCGATAATTCCCGAACAGAGGATCTTAGGTATGACGTCTTCACAATCGCTAGAAAATATCCAAACTAGAGTTAAACAACTCCTGGACACAACAGACTTGCAGGACTGGGTTCAAAAGGGATCTGATTTTACTATAGATAACGATTTACCTTATTTCCGAGGACGATTATTTCTTCCACACACGGATTTACAAAAGCTAGTTGTTTCTTGTTATCACGATACACTAATAGAGGGACACCCCGGCATTGCCAAAACCTGAGGAAAAGGTGAAAAGACAATTCTGGTGGCCTTCTTGGCAAAAAGATGTAAAATCATTTGTGATGTCCTCTGGTGTGTGCGCCCAAAATAAAGGCCAAAAGAAAAGACCAGCCAGTCTTCTTCAACCGTTAGACATTCCACCATCGCCCTGGCACACACTATCATTGGATTTTATTACGGACTTACCCCCCTGTTCAGGATATAACACTATTCTTGTTATTGTGGATTTATTCTCCAAGATGGCACACTTCATTCCATTAAAAGGTTTACCTTCGGCTTCGGTTCTAGCTAAAGAGTTCCTTGAAAATGTTGTCCGGTTACACGGATTTCCGTCTGTGCTGATTTCAGATCGAGGAAGCCAATTTATTTCCCACTTTTGGCGTAGATGTTGTCAATTGGCACAAATCGATGTAAGACTATCAACCAGTCATCACCCCCAGACCGATGGTCAAACAGAACGAACCAGACTCTCAAACAATATTTACGTTGTATGCTGCAACAATCTGAAAGTAACTGGAAAGACATTCTTTGGATAGCTGAATATGCATATAATAATTCTGTGCACTGTGGAACTGGGCAAAGTCCTTTTTACACTTTATATGGGCTTCACCCTCGAACCTCTGACCTGGATCCACCTCATGATCTCGGAACACCCGCAGTGGACCAGCTGCATACCGCAATTACCAAAGCCTTCAAAGAAGCAACTGAACATTTACAACAAGCCAAGAAAAGATACAAGAAAAGTGCTGATCGGCATCGAAGTGAGGCACCTCAGTACCAGATTGGGGACCAAGTCTGGCTGGCTACCAGACACTTATCACTCAAAGGACCTCAAACTTTTAATCCCAAATACCTGGGACCATATTCCATTACGGCCATAATCAATCCTGTGGCCCTTAAACTGGATTTACCAGCTCATATGCGAATACATCCTGTTTTTCATGTGTCACTTTTGAAACCTGTGCAACCTGGAACCAGACTAATCAAGCCTCCAGAACCCATTCAAGTGGAGGGAGAACCTGAGTTCGAGGTGAAGAACATTTTAGATTCTAAAATGATAAGATCAAGGCTTTTCTATCTAATCGATTGGAAGGGTTACGGGCCTCAAGAGAGGTCATGGGGAACCCCATGACCATGTACATGCTCCTCGGTTCATTAAAAAATTTCACCGGACCTTCCCAGACAAACCAAAACCCCCGGGGAAAACAACCTTGGGAGGGGCCTTGGGGGGGAGTGCTGTCATGATGCCTGCTCCCGAGGAGCCAGGTCAGGCCCAGCGTCCCCGGAAGCAGACTTCATACTCACCAAGCAGGACCCAGCAAACCCCTATAGGGGCTCTTTGGACCTTGTCCTGGCGCCTTTGGCGCCAGGCTCATAAAAGGCATCTGTCCTGGCGCCATAGGCGCCAGGCTCATCATGGCAGAACATATGGTAATGCTTGGGTGAACTCACCTGAGGCAGACCATGCTGCATACTCACCCGAGGCAGACCATGCTGTCTGAAGCTCCAAGCCAACTAATGCTGGGGAGGAACTATTTTCTTTCAGGAACTCTTTTCTTACTCGGGTGGGGCCAGTGGAAGAACACTCACCTGAAGCTCTTCCAAGGCTATTTAAACCACGCCCGGATGGCCACACGTGCTTCGCGTTATTCTGCATCTGCAGCAGGACGCTCACTGAGTCGGCTCCTGCATCCTGGCTCCTGCCACGCCCGCCAGCACCTGGAACACCTGCAAGGAGAGAAAGGCAAGCATTAGGACATTACCTACCTTCATCCAGCATCTGGATTCTTCACTCCGTCGATCCTGCAAAAGAAAGTCAAGGGTTAGAAACGCATCTCATCGCTCGCTGCAGCGCCGCTTCCACTTACCTTCACGTGGCGCTGTCTAGCTCTTCAGCAGTCATAGGTGACATCGGCCGCATCCCAGCACCTTCGGAAAAGAAAGACAATAGTTAGAAGCGCTCCGCTTCTCACGCTGCCACACCGCTTCCACTTACCTTCACGTGGCTCCGGCAACCTTTTCAGCGCCCATAGGCGACATCGGTCGCATTCAAGACCTACGGAGAAAAAGGACAAAACAAGGTGAGCAACAAATTAATTGCAAAAGGACAGATTACTCACCTTAAGTCTTACCTGAATTTTGTTGGGACCTCAGTTCCCTTTTCGGGTCGCAGCGGCTTTTCTGGCTTTTCCGTACCTCGGCCCATATGGGGAAATAAGACACACTCATTAAGGTGTCGGAGCAAACCACTACGGCACACCTTCATTAAAAGTACTCACCTGAGCTTACCTCGGCTAATCCATTCCTCCACACGGATTCCTCACCTAGTCCCTGAAAATTAAACAAAGGCCAAGGGACAAATAAGACTTGATCTTTTGAACTATATACTTACGGCAGCATTTTGGTAAAGGCAAGCAGACATCGAACGCTCGCCAAATCCGAGATCCAGTGAAGTAACTGGAAATCTATGCGCCCTTGCGTCAGAAGCAGGATGGAGACCTCGTCCATACAGAAATCAAGGTGAGAGTCTGCGGAAGGCACAGCTAGGGTTCGAGGAGGGTGAGAAGGGGAAAAAGGGGGGAATCTCACACACAATCTAGCAGACAGTTAACTCCCTTTTCTCATCTACAGAAGGATTATTCTACGGGCCAGACAGACAAGGTTTGGGCGTCCAGTCCAGTCCATCTTCCAAGCACTACGCTTTACTGTGGAAGAAGTTGTAGCAATCCAGAACGGGTCGGCGCCTCTGTGGGAATCAGGTGAGCATTACAGGAACTCTGACACAGTCTTGAACGCTATAGAAAGTGCCTTATAAGAATGGCAAATAGAGGAGTCTGGGGGTGCCAATATTCTTGGAGGGGACTCAATATGGTGACACCTGATGGAGTTTGTTGAGCTAGACCTTTACCCAATCCAATTTGATTGGGGACTGGTCCCAAAAAGATATTCCAACCTTGTCCAAGGCATAAACATCCTCAATGATTGACTACATCTTTACTAAAAACATAGATGTGGCAAGGCTGAGAGTTTTAGAAATTCTAAAACCAAAAAGGAGCAATCACTCTCTCCTCTTACTAACTGTATTAGCGTTGGCCCCGTAAAATAAATGGAACCGATGGGTGACAGACAACTTTTAATCACTGGGGAAGGTGGAAGATTGCTGCAATGTAGCACTAACCTGCAGAACCTTAATAAGAATCTTGCCCAGTGGTGGAATGACCTTAGTTTGGAAGACAGAAGGGTGGTGACATTGTCCAAACATTTCTCCAATCTGCTTGACAAACTTTGAAGTTTAAGGGATTTAACAATAGGGATGCCCTTATGCCTACCCTGGATGCCAAGAGGCAACCATTTGACAGTGCAGTTCACAATAGAAAACATCTTCTACAAAACGAAATTAGGAATGTAAAAAAATCCTCCCTGGTTAATGAGGTAGCAATGAAAAAGGAAATGAATTCCCTGAAGCAAAAACACATACTCTGGTGTAGGTATCAGAAAACACACATATACATGGATAACAATCGAGAGCTATTGCCAAAGTTAGTGAAGAAAGACACACAAGGTGTATGGCGGACAATGAACTGTAAGACTAGACTTCAGTCTACGCTACAAACATTGGGTGTGGCAGAGGAAGCATGGTTGAAGTTCTTACAGAGCAAATTTAATGCTGGCAGGAAGTTGCCCACCTGTGATACACAAGTAGTGGGCCTAGCTCCAGTATGGAAGGCCAAATTTGATCGGGAAGACTTAGAACTCATCATAGCCAACCTTAATAATTCACTGGCCAGCGGACCAGATGGGGTGACAAATGGGGTCCTGAAGATTGACCCCCCTCTCTGGGCTGATATTTTAGGAAATGGTATTCAAACAAATCGCAAAATTTGGTAAATGTCCCGACTCATGGAACCAATCCATATTGATCCCAATCTTTAAAAAGTTAGATAGAGAAGTGCCAGGGAGATACACCCTATCTCACTTATCAATACGTCCTCTAAGGTCTTCACCACTATGGTCTTGGGCTACCCACTGACTGCACCCATTACAAACCGGATTTAGGAGGGGTGTGGGCACCTTACAGAGTGGTTTCCTATTACATGCTTGTCTTTCGCAGGTTGAAGGTAGTGGGCCTATTAATATGTATGTAGCTGCCATAGACCTCTCAGCAGCTTTCGACGATTGTGGAAGAAGCTGGAAAATTGAGGCATCGGTCGGGTCTTTTGACAATGATTAAGATGGTTTATTGTCATACGTCCTGCAAAGTGAGGGTCAACAGCAAAGGCACCCTCTCAAGGTCGATCTCAGTGGTTAGGGGGTCCGACAAAGGTGTGTGGTTGCTCCCACACTTTTTAATCTGTATCTAGCAGATTTGTGGGAGGAAGAAAAGACGTGAGGGGATTTGCCCTGAGGTGGCGGGAACTTCAAGTGAGCTGCATCACGTACGCTGATGACATTGTCCTGATTGATTACACTCATGCAGGACTGCAACGCTGCCTTACAGGATGTATGAAATACCTGACAAATAACAATCTTACAGTAAACCCAGATAAATTGCACATGATGACTTGTAGCAAGAGGAAATATACAATTAGCTACAAGTGGAAAATCAACAATTCCTGGGTTAGCAAGGTGGAGTTTATCCAATACTTAGGATTCTCTGTCTCCCACAAACAGCGACATAGAATCGAAGAAGGAAGAAAGGAAGAGAAAGTGGGGGTCTGTCTGTCCCCAGCCAAATCAGTTAAAATCAGGTTGTGTGAATATTCCCTACTTCGCTTAATTGACTTCTACAGGGCTAAGATATCGGTGACTGTCCTGTATGGAGTTAAATTCACTCACGGTAAGAGCAGAAAGCTTCTTGACACCCTGGAAGGGAGAATTCTGAAGAGGGTCTTGGGCCTTCCATCTTTTTGAGGACAATTTCGAGACAGTTGAGTCCTCGAACCGTATCCGGCTGCAACGCTGACTGTTGTCATGCCGCAGTCACCAGAGTTGCCCGAGACGCCTCGATCAACATTCCAGATCCACCAACCAGCACAGAGACAATGATTCTTGGCCCCGAGCCACCATGCCGGACAGCCTGCAGACATCCGTCCAGCCTTGCTTGCTGAAAGGCCTGCCACCTGGTACCTGCAGCTGTCTCCCACCACTAATTCTGTCTCACAGGCTGCAAAGCGCCCCGGAACCGCCTCAAGCTGTTGAGTACCAATAACTTCTTCAGCACCAGGTACATTGTGGTTCTGCCCCCCTGGTCCTTCTCTGAAGGCCTCTAGAGACATTTACGACCCTTTGCCCTTTTGGTGTTGAAACCAAATAACCTCGAACAGTAAGACTGATTACTTTACCAACTACCCTCCTGTCAGAATCCAGAGTGCATCCCTTCCCTTTGTGAAACTGTCTGTCTTCTATGTTCCTTTACAGTTTGGGTTGTAATTGTAGTGTGGTAGACTTCTCTGGTGTAGTAATAATAAAGTAGATATTTGTATACAACCTTGACTAAACAGTCCCTTTTATCATTGGGTAATAATTGTATTTTCGCTCTGGTGCAATTAACAAACGATCCAAAACCTTGCGGAAATAAGCCTGCCTTTCTGTCCACGTTACCAACATTGGACAAGGAGGTCTTATAATTTACTTGTATTCCAATCTGTTCATATCCCTTCTGGTGTACTGGAGGTGTAGGGTTGATTGCCGGTTTAGAAACCGATATTCATCGCTGGACCACTGGTGCTCCGGACGTTGATTCATCACAGGGCTGCTCACCTCTGTCCCAGTTAGCCTTATTCGATTGGAAATGGGACTTGTTTCTTGGTGGGCTCAGCTGATGAAGCTTAGCCTCACCCCGTTCTTTAGGATGGCTAAAGCAGAAAACCCACAAATTGACTTCTACTTGACCTCCATCATGGACAAGGGATTTAACCCCTTCTTGCGCAAATATTAGAAAAGGTGCAAGGACTTAATGGAACAACTTGATCTCCAGGGACCTGTCTCAGGCGTTCTGTTTAAAACAAAGGTTAAGAGATGGGATATTATAGCTGATCTCTGAGAGCTAGAACGTCTAAAAGGGTATGGTGGGCAGGAAGCTTGGTACCTTCCTGTGTGCGTGCTCAGACTGTATATTAAAAATTTCCATTGACAAATGTGAAAGACTGGTACCTCAGATTTAGACTCAACTGCCTGCTGACCTTATAAGTGGTTTGATGCAAATTGGGGATTCCTGCTGAGCTCAGACTCTGTAGACTATGTGGAGAGGAATCTGAGTCACTGCAACACCTGGTGATGCATTGCCCCAAGGTCTTGGATGAGAGGACCACAACGTTATTGCCCTTCGTTAACTCCACGTCATGCCTCATATCAGCTGACATATGGCATAGACTCATGACTACTTCCCACCTGTCATTTACGCTGGCCCTAATAAAGTTCCTCATAGTAATCTTTGGAAGACTGGACAGAGTGATGAAAAAAGCTTGAAGTAGAAGATCTGGTGGGAAGCATGAAGGATAGTCACACAAATTGAACAATTAACTCATGCTGGTAGAGGGGAGGAAGGTGTGGGGTAGGAGGCTGAGAAACAGGAATTGATATTGAGTTTGGGAAGACCGTTATTCTGAGTGAGTTGTGGTGAGAAAAACCACAACTAATTATTGGGAATTAGGTGACGTATCAACTATTGTTTGTAAGGAAATCGAATGAATTTGTTTTTTGGTTATTATGAAGTGTATTTAAAGTGTTTCTTTTTCTTTTTGTAACATTGTGTAAAAGTACTATGGGCCTCATTCCGAGTATGGCGGTAAGGGATAGCGGCCACCGGTAACGAGACCGGTGGCGGTGATCCCTTACCGCCATACTCCGAGTTCCCCTTTGCGCCCTCGCCCTTAACGCCTGCTTTGAGCAGGTGTTAAAGTCGAGGGCGCAAAGGGGCCTCCAAGCCAATAACGGTGACCGTAATGAACGGTCACCGTTATTTTCATCTTCCCCATTCCCATTGAGCCCTATGGGGGCTCATTTGGGAATGGGGAAGAGCCTTGGTGAATGGGGAATTACCGCCCCGCCAACCTTGGAATGGGGCGGTAATTCCGCCATCCACCAAGGCGCTGCTGGTCCGGGTACGGCGTCAACCAAGGCGTTAATAGCGCCATTGGTTAGCGCCGTACTCGGAATGAGGCCCTATGTGTACTAAAAATATTTTGAAATAAAAAATTGTTAAGTCAAAGAATGTCATCTTTAAGGGAGTATGCTTTATGCAAGAGCTATAGATTTATTGATGACTGTATCCTAGAAAATATAGCAAGCATTCAGTTGAGTGTGAAACACGTTGTGTGCGGGTCGTGCATCCTGGCGTCCTGCCTCTGTTTTTGCCGCTGCTCCCCAGCCGTATTTTGTGTATTTTTTGGTCACATTAAATACTCTAGGACCTTTACTTTCTTCGTGAGCTGTGCTATGTGCGTTTCCTCATGGATTTTGGTCCTTATTGACCGCGGAGAGTGCAATTCACTCTCTCCTCCTTTTTTATATATATATATATATATATATATATATATATATTTAGATATATATAATATTAGTGTGATACAGTTAAAATAACGTTACACACAATTTATCTCATTTATAGACATAATATAAAAAGACAATTAAAAGAAATTAAAGTTGTGAATAATCAAAAGAATAAAATTAACAACAATAGGATCCAATAATGCCCAAAAAGGAACTCTGCAGGTTTCATATCTGTTACATCATAAAATAAAATCACAATCCAAGACACATGCTCATATTAACATCATCTTATCCCAATGCCATCACATTCAAGTAGATTCTCGTATAAATATAGATGTACATACGGGATTTCTTATGAACATTTCACTAATTAATATTGGGCTATCAAATGCCTACTAGCCACATCACCTTTTAGTGGAAGCAAAGACAACCTTGCCTC
This sequence comes from Ambystoma mexicanum, assembly GCF_040938575.1. Taxonomy (NCBI): domain Eukaryota; kingdom Metazoa; phylum Chordata; class Amphibia; order Caudata; family Ambystomatidae; genus Ambystoma; species Ambystoma mexicanum. The sequence goes on along the minus strand of NC_090926.1, from coordinate 246,353,648 downwards.
CACCACAGACCATACTCCAGCAATGGCCACAAGCATGGAAAGACTATGGCCGAGAATTATTAATCTTTGCTTTGTAGAACGTCCGATAAAATTTTCCATATATCCTTTCAAAGAGTTTTGATCAAGTGATATTTTTTTCTCGTTACCCTTCCTCTGCTTTTTACGACAATAGTCACCATTCTACATAGAGGATTTGTCCATTCATGTCTCTGTGCAAGTGTAAACTTGTAATAGGAGCCTTAGGGCCTCATTATACGGTAGGCGGTAAAGGTTTACCGGTACCGATATTTTACCGGTACCGGTAAATCCTTACCGCCTTACTACGAGGTCCCTTTGCGGGTTGGGTAATTTAACGCCTGCTTTTTGCAGGCGTTAAAAATCCAACCCGCAAAGGGACCAGGGAGCTAATTACGGTACCGTAATTAGCGCCTTCCCCATTCCCATTATGCCCTATGGGGCAAAAATGGGAATGGGGAAGGGCAATGGAGGAAGGAGGAATTACCGCCTTCCCAACCTTGGAATAGGGCGCTAATTCCCCTTTCCTCCAAGGCGGTACCGGTAAATTACTGGCATGAACCATGGCGCTAATAGCGCCATGGTTTACCGCCTACCGTGTAATGAGGCCCAATTTAGGGCCTCATTACGACCCTGGCGCTAATGGGTTAACGGCGCCGTAAAAGGCTGCGGCGCTGTTAACCCATTAGCACCTTACTACGAGGTCCCTTTGCGGGAACCGACCTGAATGGCTGGTCTAGACCAGCTGTTAAAGTAGGGACCCACAAAGGGACCTTGGTGCTAAGTACGGTACCGCAATTTGCGGTACCGTACTTAGCACCTTCCCCAGTCCCATTGAGCCCTATGGGGCAAAAATGGGAATGGGGAAGGGCCAATGTTCAATGGGGAATTACCGCCCCGCCAACCTTGGAATGGGGTGGTAATTCCCCATTGAACATTGGCAGACTCGTTACGATACCGGCACCAACCATGGTGCTAATAGCGCCATGGTTTAGCGCCAGTATCGTAATGAGGGCCCTTGTCAGTATTTGCACCTTGCTTCCACATACCCTCTCCCCTGCCGAAACCACAGTTACACTACTTTTATTTTGTTAAACGTCCACCACTAAAAAGAACCATTAACCAGTTTGCAAAGGGAACATTTTGCAAAAGCGTAATGTTAGCTTTAAATATTGTTATACTGTTTCAGGACAATTAGGCATAACAGTGGACTTATAAGAGGAAACAGGTAGGATACATGACTTGTTCATGAGATATACTTTTCACAATCAGATCATAAAACATGGTATGCATTTTGTTTTTCTTTCTTGTAACAATGACGATATTGTATAGTGTCAGTTCTTACTGACATACTTTAAAAGCGATATGAACAAGAAGAGCTGCCACACATGAGGACATGCTTCATAACTGTGAAATAGCTTGAAGGGATAGTATTTTAAAAGGCAATATTAATACTATCCAACATGTTTTGGTTTTACATTTATTCATCCAAAGGAAGATTATATTTCATATGCTGTCAGGCATGTGCTCATCTGGATGCATGTGTAACCCCGGCCCAAATGGGGCCCAGTCAGGTAGAGGGTTATATGTGGTGGGAATAGTAAAGGCGGTAATAAGAGAAAAAACAAAGACACAGACACAAGGAAGGTTTTAAATAACTTTATTAAATGTGAGTGTGTAGGTACTTTGTCTGTAAAACTTACCTGACAGTACCATGTTTCCCATTAGAAGGGGGACACATAGAACACGGGCACTCAGAGACAATGGGCAGGTTTACCCTGCCAACAAGATTAGACCTAACTGGAAGGAAGATTCTGAGGAGGACTGTTAGCAAAGGACAGCTGGGAGGATAGGAGAAACAGATAAGGAGTTATACAGGAATCGAGGAAAAAAAGAAAGAGAATGAAAAGAGGAAGCAGAGGAGGAGCGAATTCGCTGGAGGTGGAGGAGTGTGACCTTGAGCACACCACTCCTCCCCTAGGGATTTGCAGAAGTGCTGGGCCTGGGTGCGTGTGCCTGCTGTAGATGGGCATCCGTGAATCCCTGATCAGCATGGCGGCGCCCTCAGCTATTCAGAGCCGCAGTGCGGTACTGGGGTGGTCGGAACACAACGGCTCACCCGGGTACTAGACCAGGTAAGCCAGGCGAAGGAGCAAGCCCAGGGCCATGTAAGGACTGTATGAAGTACTGCCTTTGCCCAAGGCATGTGAGCGGGGATAACCCCAGGTGGCCGCGTGGCTTGAGAGGTGGACGGTCCTCCCGAGAGCATGACCGGGAGGATCAGAGAAGATCTGAATAATCCTGGGCCAGATAGCACACGGCAGCCTGGCTGAAGCATTCTTGGCCAATCAGGGCAAGCCTGCCCACCTGGGGCCAGATGGGGTGGGAGGTGAAGATTGTTACCTCGGTGGCCGTGTGGCTTGCGTGGCCACACAGCTCACTGAGGGGCCTGTGAGGCATTCACCCTCCCTAGGGCCAGACGGGGAGTGTGGAGCGTGCACCTAACACCAGATTTATCGGGAGCCCCAGCCACTGAGTCCTAGGTGGCCGAGACTCAGGGCGGATGTGTGCAGTACATTGTAAGGCTGTACCTATGTGGGTGGGGACTGCGGGGAGCCCAAGTACATTTGTCATTCAAGATCATCACTGTCTCTGAGGAGAAAAACCAGGCCTCCAAAGCCCCATTACTAGTTTACGCATTGTCACTGATGAATGAACAGGGCTTCCAAAGCCCCATTAAATTAAGCACATCAGAGAGGAAAGAATAGGCCTCGACAAGCCCCATCAAGTGCAATACTCTGCAGCAGAGGACATGTTTGAAATCACTTTTACATATGTGCCTGTGCATAAACACAGAGGACATTTTTTAAAGGGGTGCAACATAGGATAAAGCCAACCTAAAGAATAGGTGATAGCCCGCCCCTACTCAAGTCAAGTAGCCCATGGAAGCCACCCACCGCAGAGGGGGGGTGTCCAGGATAGGGAAGAATGGAGGGAGGACAATGGATAGACACTGAAGGTCCTGTACTGTACATGTACTATTGCTATTGCTATTCTGTTGGGAATTTGGACTGGCATTCTAAGGCAGGCTGCAGCTGCCCAGGTTATTGACAGGGGTACAGAAATATTGGAGAAAAACGGGAAAAGTATTCCCAGTGTGTGGAGTAACTGTTTCCTGACATTTGACAGGACTGAGAGCTGATGCGTGTGTATGTATACATGGGATTTCAATTATCTATTAGATGTGTCTTCCAGAACCATATTAAAGGTTCTGTATGAATGGTGTAACCCCTTTTTAGTTTTGGCTATTAGTTGGTGCTGAAAGCGCTACCTTTAAGCTGAAACTATTGAGATATGAGGATGGATGAATAGGCTTTTTGTGTTTTTTGGCTATGTGTCTGTAATATCCTTTCATCACGAGACCCTGCGCGAGCTCTCGTGATGGAAGGGTGAATAGAATATAAAGATGTATGTTTGGAATGCGAGTTTCAAACCCGCTTCATGTCAGTTGCTTTCCGCGGTCGGTGGGGCCGAATCACTATCACTTAGCTATAAATGTAAATAAATAGCCTGTTAATCAATCACATCTTCCTGCGTGTATTTGGTCACTTCAAGTGGCGACAAGGATCTTCAGGCCCCACCGCCCCTTTGTGTGCCCCAGGCTTTCATTTTACCTGATTCTGTTTACCATCTTCGACGCTCGTTCTGTCAGCCGTGATTTATGTGTGTGAGCAGGCCCTGCAGCTGTCATAAAAGCTGTGGCCGCTCCGCTCCACTTACAATCAACTCGACTTCCAGCGACGCCAGTCAAGGTCAATTAAGTGAGTGGTTTTCTTTAATCTTGCTTGTGTTTACTTTCAATGTATGCCGTCCGGACACGCCTCTTGGCAGGTGCTGTTAATCTTACCGTATTTCACAGAATAGAGGTGCTTTTTGCCTGTTACAAGTTTTTTCATCTACCGTAATTCCCAGTATAAAGGCGCAATCACATGGAAAGTGAAGGTACACATAAATTTGAACTGGCAAGCGTTTAAACTGCAGGAAGTCATATCTTTGGCTGATAATTAACTATTTTCAAGCCTCCCACCAATATTCTCAACTCATTGTGCAAGTACATAAAAAAAAAAAAAGAAACAGAGAATTAAGGTGATACATTATTGTGCTGCAGCAACTCCCTGCATTCGAATCTAAAAGAGACATTAAGAGGACCGAAATTCGCAATTTTGGTCAATCCTTTCCAATTTTGTGGCACATACACATTTTGGTCAGCATGTCTTTCAATAGTGTACCACCGCCAATGTTCTTCCTTTCAGATGTTGGTGAGCCAGCTATTCCATGGAAAAGATGGATTAAATCATTTGAACATTACGCTGGCGTTGTGTGTGGTCAGAATTGCAGCGTGGAGAGGAGGAAGTCTCTTTTAATGCATTGTTTGGGCCTGGCAGGGCAGGAAAAATTTGAAGATCTACCAGATCTGCCTTCTGATGAAGATAATGACTTAAATGAATATGAGCGGTCAGTGAAGAAGATGGGAAAACATTATGAAAAGAAACTGAGCACTATTTTGGAACGTTATAAATTTGGGAAAAGAACTCAAGGAGAGGGTGAGAGCATAGAACAATACATCACTAGCTTGAGAAAGCTAGCCAAGACATGCAATTTCAATACTCAGTTGGACGAGAGGTTGAGAGATCAATTCATGCTGGAGTGTAGGAGTAGCAAAGTAAGAGAAAGATTATGGGCTGAGGACGACCCCAACTTGGACACTGTCTTACGTGTGGCCAAGGAAGTGGAGCACACGGAGTAATGTGTTAAAGAATTAGAAAGCAGGATACAAACTACTGATATTAAACATGAAATTTCCAAAGAGAAGTATGTGACACTTACCACAAGTAAAGAGAATGAACCCATTGCTCAAATTTCAGGAAATCCCAATAGGAGATACAAATCAGAAAGGAACGGGAGATTACCTTGGATTGATGTTAAAAGAAAAAAACCAAGTTTCAGAGTTAATAACGGTGATGTGAGAAAGAAAAGTCCGCACAGGCGAGGAGACGACCCTAGAAGGACGAGTACGGGGAGATGTTTTAGATGTGATAGCATAGATCATTGGGCGGATAACCCGGAATGTCCTGCTTTGAAAATTATATGTGGGAAATGCAAAGGCAAGGGGCATTACGCCCGATGTTGCAGAATGCAAAACACTTCCACTAACTGGATAGGAAGCGATGAAAATAGTGATGAAGATGGAGAAGAATGCGTGTTTGTCGTGACTGACGAAGAAAATGAACAAGAAATAGAAAGCCCCAAGGCCGTAGTTTGTGTTGATGGAACCAACATGCACATGATGATTGATTCAGGTGCAAAATATACCTTGATACCACAAATCTTCCGGGACAGGAAGAAACATGAATACCTGCATGAACCAGACATAAAACCCAGGGCATATGGCGAAGTTAAAATAGATGTCATTGGATGGTTTTGGGGAGCACTCAAATTCAAGGAGAGGAAAGCAAATGGGAAAAAATACATAACAAGGAAGGGGAGAACGCCTTTGTTAAGTTGGACTCACCAATGCAAACTCAAAGTGAAGTTAGATGCTGCGTCGGATGAGTCTGTATATTCGGTTGAAAGCAACGCTGGAGGAATTCAAGGAAACAAAGAAGTCACCAAAGAGGCTTATATGATGAAAGAAATTGGATGTCTGCGTGGGTTTGTTCATGAGATCAAAATGAAGCCAGGACATGTTCCTGTTGCACAGAAGTTACGCAACATTCCGCTCTCAATGAGGGAAGAAGTAAGAAAGGAGATTGAATTATTGGAAGATCAGAAGATCATCGAGAGAATAGATGCCAGTGAATGGGTTTCACCATTAGTTGTATTAAGAAAAAAGTCCGGAAAATTGAGAATATGTGTAGACATGAGAGAATTAAATAAGAGCCTGATCCCGGACAGACATCCACTCCCCAATATTCAAGAGATTGTATCCACTATTGGGCCCTCAAAGTATTTTTCCACTCTGGATCTAACATCAGCATACCATCAGGTTAAACTTCATAAAGATTCTAAGAAAATGACAGCCTTTATCACGCCAGATGGGCTGTATCAATACAGAAGATTGCCATTTAGGTTGGTGTCAGCTGCTTCAGTATTTCAGAGAATCATGCACAAACTATTTGAAGGTGACGAAGGGATTATTTGTTTTCAAGATGACATATTGGTACACGCCGTCAACCAGAAGGTGCATAATGAAAGATTACAACATGTCTACAAGAAGTTATATAAAGCAGGTATGACCCTTAGTAAAGATGTAGCGAAATCGAATATTTAGGACATACCATATCTGCTAGCGGCATAAAACCAAAGAAGCAACTTGCTGATGCCATAATGAACATGCCAAGACCAGAGTCAAAGGAAGGCGTGCGTACGTTCATTGGAATGGCGGAGTACTATTCTAAGTTTATAAAGGATTTTGCCATACATACTGTTTCGCTACGTGAACTTTTAAAGAGGAAGTCATTTGAATGGAACAGGGAGTGCGAAGAAGAATTTGAAAATATCAAATCAGAATTAAACAGAGCACCATCATTGAAGAATTTCAAGAGTGGGAGGAACACTATAATAACAACAGATGCAAGCAACCTAGGGTTAGGAGCTGTTGTCACACAAGAAGTCGAAGGAAAAGAAGTTCTTATCACATTTGCATCTAGATTGTTAAAGGGTGGAGAAAGATCGTATGCTGCAATAGAAAAGGAAATACTGGCCATCAAGTGGGCAACAGAAAAGTTCAGGAATTTCATCTGGGGAGTGGAGGTGGAGATTCGCACTGACCACAAACCATTGATACATGTCATTATGAATAAAGGTTTGGACAATGTATCTAACAGGATTAAAAGATGGGTTGTACTTCTGCAAGAGTACAACTGTACCGTACGATATGTACCGGGAGTGAAGAATCGTGCTGCTGATTGTCTGTCGCGACTTACCAACAATTCTGAGGTAGATAATGAAAGTGAAAACAATCCAGAGGTTGTTTTGAACGTTGAAGCGCTATCCATATCCAAAACTGAGTGGGAAGAAGCAGAGAGACAAGATGATAATATAAAACAGTTGAAGCAAATTATACAAAGCAAGGGAAGTCTAAAGAAAGTTATGTTTGAAGGGTCCGGTCTCATCGAATACTGGAGAGTTGCAGATGAACTCAATGTAGCAAGTGACAGAATTATGAGAGGAGATCGAATAATTCCGCCTACAAGTCTGAGACAAAGAATCATCGATCTGGGCCACGAAGGTCATCAAGGAATTGTGAAGAGTAAACAGAGAATACGCGGTGATTTCTAGTGGCCAGGATGTGACCTGCAAATCGAGAGAACCATCAGAGAATGTATCCTTTGTAATCAGAGTGACAGGGCGTGTGTGAGTGTGAAATACCCTACGGTAATAACGAATATTCCAGGAAAAGTATGGGATGAAGTAGGCATGGACATACTAGGGCCTATTCATTGTGATGGTAAGCAACAATTTTGCTTGGTGGTCATTGACCTTCTGACCAGATGGGTAGAAGTCTTAATCAAACCTCATATGAATGCGAAAATAGTGATAGATTTTTTGTCAGAGATATGCACCAGAGAGGGTTTCCCAAGAAGCATATTAACTGATAATGGTGTCCAATTTAGGTCAAAAGAGATGGAAAGGTTATGTACCAGTAATTCAATTGTACACAAAACTAGCGCAATATACCACCCACAAATCAATGGAGTGGTTGAGAGATTCAATAAAGTGCTCAAGGATGCCATTCGGTGGGCTTGGTCAAATGGGCTCAACTGCGAAGAAGCGGTGAAAAGGAAAATAATTGCTCACCGTTTTACTCCCCATAGTACAACTGGTCTATCACCTTTTGAGTTAAGTAGAGGGCGCAGAGCAAACACCAAATTGACACCATCTTGGTTGGAGAGAGAGACTATAGTAAGAAAAGATTTTGGAGAGGCAGTAGAGAGTATCAGGAAAATCCAGCTGAGGAATAAGGCAGCTCACGATAGTCTAATGAGCGAAGGGAAAAGAAACAAGGTTCCCAGAGTGGGGGGTCTGGTGAGAATTAAACTACCCCCTGTACTAAGAGATGGACCCTGCAAATGGTCCAAACCAGTGAGTGTGATTGAGGTTTTTAGATATGCGGTGAGAGTGCAAGATGGTAGAGTCTGGAATATGGAGAGAGTGTGTGTGATGGAGTCAAGTAAGGATGTGAAAACTGGTGAAGTGGAACACAAGGAGCAATTCAGTAGGGGTGGTAATGAAAGCATGAAGAGGAATGTTGAGCATGTGAGATCTAGGTTGAATAGAAATGTAATATCAAAAATTTCCTTGCCAACATCTAAACCAGATCCTCTGCATATGTCAAGAACAGGAAGAGTAATCCGCAAACCAAACCACATGAAGGATTTTGTCTAATATTACCGAATATACAGAAGAAGCATACTAGACTGTGTTCCATAAACAGCAAGAGACTAAGGAGGGGAGATGTGTAATATCCTTTCATCATTTCATCACGAGACCCTGCGCGAGCTCTCGTGATGGAAGGGTGAATAGAATATAAAGATGTATGTTTGGAATGCGAGTTTCAAACCCGCTTTGTGTCAGTTGCTTTCCGCGGTCGGTGGGGCAGAATCACTATCACTTAGCTATAAATGTAAATAAATAGCCTGTTAATCAATCACGTCTTCCTGCGTGTATTTGGTCACTTCAGTGTCCACCCATTTAATATCCATCTCTAAGTCAAATCTATATGATTTTCCACCCATTCCCACACATCCTCATGTAAAACCACACCCCGTTTGTACTCTTTTCATGCAGTTGTATTGTGTGCTGCATTTGGCAGCCATTTTTACTTCCAAAACGGCGGCTGCTATATGTTAATGTTTCTACAAAGTAATTTGACATGTTTTTTTAGTTTAAAAAATATATACTTATGCTTTTAAGTAATGTAATATGTTTGTATATATTTTTTTGTTATAAATAAACCACTTACTGTTATACATATGCTTTGTTTCAAAATGTCTAAGAAAATGTCCATTTACTTACTTGTCGGTGTTGTTCTTGTGTTTTGTGATGTAAGCAGTACCTGATTGGATGGGCAGAAAGTTAGTGATGGCAGTAGGAGGTGATTGGGTTTGGAGTATGTGTTTGTTTCCACAAGGCAGTCATTTTCTTTCAGAATTGGAAGAGAGAGGTAAGGCTGCGTATTTACAGGGTAATTCATAGAATTTCGCACAAAAGTGGTGCACGCGGCTGGCGCACAGTGTCCCCGTGCGATACACTGCGCCAGCTGCGTATGACAAAATCCATTTCATCGCACAGTGTATTCATGGATTCCAGCCTCCAAAACCAGCCGTGGCGCAGAGTGGCGCAGCGACCATGCAGCAGCGCCAGTTACGCCCCCAAGAACGCCCTTGCGCAAGGAAAACCCTTCAAAATTCCCAATTCATCGCAAAGGGCTGCGCTAACCCTGGACCAGTTCACAGGGCTGCCAAACAGCAAACGCCAAGCGGGGAACGGGTATTTCAGTGGTTCGCGGGAAGTATCACACGCGATTGTCCTGGATACGTGTACATCAGGGGTGCGCGTGAAGTAACACACGTGATTCCATCAGGGCATGTGTATTCCAGGGGTGCGCGGGAAGTATCACACGCAATTCCATCAGGGCATGTGTATTTCAGGGGTGCGCGGGGAGCACTACACGTAAATTGGCCATGTGGGTCCTCCCAGGTGTTCCCTCTACACCCTCCATGGCCCCTGCAGCCAGCCCACACCACAGGGGACCACCCTGCACCCCTGCCCATGTCCCGCAGGCAGCCCATCCACCATGGCCATGCCCCCCAGCCAAGCCACATGTCACCTTGCACTACTGATCAACAATGCATGTCTCCCAGCACCCTCACCCCCCAGCACTGTGGGGCACCTGCCAGCAGGCCCCCACACATGTCCAACTCATGTCCCCCTGCACCCCCACACCCCAGCACTGTGGTGCACCCTCCACCAGGCCCACACTCATGTCTCCCTGCACCCCCACGCCCCACCAGTCAGGGGCATCCTCTACCAGTCCCCCACTCATGTCCAACTCATGTCTCCCAGCACCCCCACCCCCCTGCATCCAGGGGCACCCTCCACCAGGCCCCCACCTATGTGCAACTCATGTCTCCCAGCACCCCCACACCCCTGCATCCAGGGGCACCCTCCACCAGTCCCCCCACTCATGTCTCCCTACACCCCCACCCCCCAGCACTGTGGGGCACCCTCCACCAGGCCCCCACTCATGTCCCCCTGCACCCCAACCCCTCTGCATCCAGGGGCACCCTCCACCAGGCCCCCACTCATGTCTCCCAGCACCCCCACCCCCTGCATCCAGGGGCACCCTCCACCAGGCCCCCACTCATGTCCAACTCATGTCCCCCCGCAACCCCACCCCCAGCACTGTGGGGCACCCTCCACCAGGCCCACACTCATGTCTCCCAGCACCCCCACCCTCCAGCATCCAGGGGCGTCCTTCACCAGGCCCCCACTCATGTCTCCCAGCACCCCCACCCCCCAGCACTGTGCGGCACGCTCCACCAGGCCCCCACTCATGTCTCCCTGCACCCCCACCCCCAGCACTGTGGGGCACCCTCCACCAGGCCCCCACTCATGTCCCCCTGCACCCACACCCCCCTGCTTCCAGGGGCACCCTCCACCAGGCCCCCACTCATGTCTCCCAGCACCCCCACCCCCCTGCATCCAGGGGCACCCTCCACCAGGCCCCCACTCATGTCTCCCAGCACCCCCACCCCCCAGCATCCAGGGGCACCCTCCACCAGGCCCCTACTCATGCCTCCCTGCACCCCCACCCCCCACCAGGCCCCCACTCATGTCTCCCTGCACCCCCACCCCCCAGCATCCAGGGGCACCCTCCACAAGGCCCCCACTCCTTCCTACCACCCCCCAGCAGTGTGATTCGCCTGTGTACGTGTATATCAGGGTTGCGTGTGTAGTCTGACACGCTATATCAGCCGGTACGTGTATTACGGGGTTTGCGGGAAGTTCCACACGCGACTGCCCTGGGTACGTGTATTTCGGGGTGCGCGGGAAGTTCTACATGCAATTTCAGCAGGGTACGTGTATTCCAAGGTGCGCGGGAAGTTCCACACGCGATTTCTGCAGGGTACGTGTATTCCAAGGTGCAAGTGAAATTCCACAAGCGAATCCAGCAGCCTACGTGGATTCCGGGGTGCCGGCCAGTCCTACACGTGAATCCACTGTGTGGGTCCTCCCAGCTGTTCAACTGACACCCTCCATGGCCCCTTCAGGCGGCCCACACCACAGGGGACTACCCTGCACATGTCCCGCAGGCAGCCCATCCACCATGCCCATGCCCATGCCCCCCCAGCCAACACACGTCACCTTGCACTACTGCCCACCAACGCATGTCTCCCAGCACCCCCAGCAATGTGGGGCACCTGCCAGCAGGCCCCCACACATGTCCAACTCATGTCCCCCTGCACCCCCAGCACTGTGGGGCACCCTCCACCAGGCCCACACATGTCTCCCAGCACCCCCACCCCCCAGCATCCAGGGGCACCCTCCACCAGGCCCCCACTCATGTCTCCCTGCACCCTTACCCCCCAGCACTGTGGGGCACCCTCCCCCAGGTCCCCACTCATGTCTCCCAGCACCCCCACCCCCCAGCTTCCAGAGGCACCCTCCACCAGGCCCCACTCATGTCTCCCTGCACCCCCACCCCCCACCAGTCAGGGGCACCCACCACCAGGCCCCCACTCATGTCCAACTCATGTCTCCTTGCACCCCCACCCCCCAGCATCCAGGGGCACCCTCCACCAGGCCCCGACTCATGTCTCCCTGCACCCCCACCCCCCTGCATCTAGGGGCACCCTCCACCAGGCCCCCACTCATTTCTCCCTACACCCCCACCCCCCAGCACTGTGGGTCACCCTCCACCAGGCCCCCACTCATGTCCAACTCATGTCTCCTTGCTCCCCCACCCTCCAGCATCCAGGGGCACCCTCCACCAGGCCCCCACTCATGTCTCCCTGCACCCCCACCCTCCTGCATCCAGGGGCACCCTCCACCAGGCCCCCACCCATGTCTCCCAGCACCCCCACCCCCCTGCATCCAGGGGCACCCTCCACCAGTCCCCTACACATGTCCCCCAGCCAACATGTCATCACAATCTAGATCCCTGGCCCTTATGGTCAGCCTCCAAATGCCAAAAACCCACCCGTGTATTGCATTCACCCACTTAGAAATGGCAATAACATGATAGTATCCCAATTGCAAGTTTGGAAATGAACACATGTCCCAAACATACACACAATGGGTGTCAGTGAATGTCAAAACCTATATCATGATATGCATGAAACCAATGAGATGATACTACACATTGAAGTTTGAAGAAAAAATATGTATTAAAAGCAACATAAATTGAATCAAAAATAAACAAACAAAAATGGGAATAAAAAAAAAAAAATGTCCGTGAAATAATGCACAACCACAAATCATAATCCAAAGGAAAGGTGTCCAAAGTCACAGTCCACAAAAGTAAATCCAATGGAAAATTAAAATCGAAAACCATTGCTCCATGGGTAAATCATTAAAAAATATGAAAATCCAACAGTCAACTATATACAGATAAACAATCCAGGGTCCATGATTCCAACAGAAGAAATGAAACCTATCTAACAACACTACCTAATAAAAAAACTATACACAAAAATGTGGCCCATTGTCCACAAGGTCCAAGAAAAATGCTAAACCAAAGGAAACCTAACACTAACTACAGAACTATTTAGAAGGGCAGCGGGCTAGTCCTACGGCTCACTTCGGGATGTTCCGGGCCAGGGCATCATCGAACTCCTGCTCAATGTCTCGGAGGCAGTCCTCCTCCATGGCCCCGAGGATCCGCCGGGCCGTCGACATGTTCACCTCCAACTCCCTGTGGATTGCTTTGAGGCACTTGGCCTGCCTCAGGGCCCTCCACATGGAGTTCTCCGCCCTAACCACCGTGAGCCGTGCCTCTTCCGCCTGCTGCCGCCCCGCATCTATGGCGTGGCCCAACCGCTGCCACACGAAAGACACTTCCCGTCCTGGGTCCTCCTGCCCTCCGGCCGATGCCTGCCCCTCCGATGTTGAAGGCCCCGAGCCATCATGGCTCCCACCTCGTACCTGCTGCTGCTGTGCCTCTGCCCGTGCCCTGCCTCCTGCTGCCTGCACATCCTCCACTGGCTGGGGTGCAGTCGTTGATGTGGCCACCCCTGCTGGACGTCCAACTCCCAACTATGGCAGGGATGCCTCCTCCACCAGCCTGGCCGCACCGTCAGAGGCAGCTTCACAGGGTACCCAGGTGACTAATGGGTGGGAAGATGGCATGGAGGACGACTGGCGCATAGGGGGTTCAGTTGAGGAGGGGGTCGGAGCAAGCCCCATCAAACGGAGGAAACCTGCCTGGGTGACCTTTCCCAGTAGGCTGACGCGGTCAAGGAGCCATTCGAGATGACGTGCAGTCTCCTCATGAAAAGACTGCAGGTCACCTCGTGTGGCCCGTTGACGCAACGCCACACCAGTCAGGACAGGCTCAACCCGGACCCGGATAGCCACGTCTGCAGGCAAAGGAAGGCCAGTTGTTGTGAGCTCATCCCCTCCCTGAAAACGGGTCTGGACATAGGCATCCCTGCTGGTGCAAGATGATGTAGTGACAGGATCAGGGACAGGATTGCACACAGGCACCTCCGCGGCGGCCTGTGCTGCCTCCTGTCCCTGGTCCTGCACTGCACCACTAGCACCAGTGGAATCCCCACCTCCAGACCCTGTCTCTGTTGCTTGCACGGCCTCCTCCTCCACCAAACCCCCCACCAACCTGGATGACTCCGTGCCATCTTCCCCCGTTGGGCCCTGTGGGGTCCCAGCTGCCCCTTCTGCTGCCGAGGAGTCCAACTCTGACCTCCGCCTCTTGGACCTCCCCCTGGCAGCTGCGGCCTGGGACGCGGCACCGGACTCCTCACTCCCCGACGAGATCACAAGCTGGGAGGGGAGCCGGGCCTTGCGTCTCCGGCTGGCAGTGTGATCCCTGCCGCTGTGCTCCACAGCACCTTCTCCGCCCTCTTCATCAGTTGACGCTGCAGACAGGGAGAAATAAAACACAGGCATCAGGGCATTGTACAATGGACACATACACACATGACAGTTGTACATGAGGGGCATTGGCAAACCTCAGACATGGCATCACAATCGCCAACACACATGTCATTTCAACTTTCACACATGAGCCATACCACAGCCATATCGCAACTGCCAGCACCATCCATACTCATAAAACAGCATGAGCAGGCAAAGGTGAGACAGACATCACATGCAACACAGGGAGTGCACTACACATGCACACACACCACCACACTTGCACGCATGTGTACACCTCTGACAACTGTCTTGTGTTCAGATGGGCATCCATGTCACATCTGCCAATCAGGCTTCCACATCCCGCTGTCACATGCATCCATGTTGCAAGCCTACACACACAAGCACTATCCATGTCTCACACATCACAGCCCTCGCATGTGTTAGCCTCACGGCCCTGTACACCCCCACCCATACTCGGCCCCATACAAACAGATGTGCAACCTGCACACTACTGGCACATCACCACACGCACAGTTTACAATCATGATGCATGTACACTTACCGCTCGACTCCAGACGGGTCTGCCTCTCAAGGACGTGGACGTGGAGCGCTGGGGATATGCGTTCCAGGACCCTCATCTGATCGTCCGACAAGTGGCCCCGGCGCCTCTTAGCATCCTCTGCCGTCAAGAGGCGCCGGCCTTGTTGAAGGCCCTGGACCTGAAGTCCTCCCAGCGCTTCTTGACATGTTGGAAGTCGCGGACTGCCACCCCCTCTGCGTTGATGGCAGTCACGATGTCCGTCCAGATCCGAGTCCGTCCTTCCTTGTCGGCGTGCAAACTTCCGAAAAGGGCATCATACTGCCCCAGGACTTGCTCCACCAGGACACCAACTTCGTCTGCCTCTCTGGCCGGGGGTTGTCAGCGGTGCCAGATGTTGCAGTGCCCGACATGACAACCCCAGAGGCAGGAGTGGGTGGGCAACTGGGTCCTGGGGCTGGGCTATGGAGCGATGGAATCCCAGTCGGGAGTCTTCGGTTCCAGCAGGGGTGGTCACAGCAACAGCACCCCTGGCTGATGTGCAGGCAGCAAATGGCAGGGCACGTGGGCAGCAGGCAATCAGGCAGCAGCAGATGGCAGGTGGTGAGCGTGCTCAGGGCTCTGGGGGGCAGTAATTCAGCCTTCTGGGCAGGAGCGTGGTCTTCCGTGTGCTTACGCGTGGCCAGCTTGATACGGAGTGAATTGGCATGTGAAAATCCAGCACGTCTGCGTGTAATTCGAGGAAAGGGCGTAAGCACGTCAGCACACGTACGCGAATTCATTGGCCCAAAGGCCAACAGCACGTATGCGCGTCTGTGATGTGCGTGCGCGTTTCCCTGTACACGGGTGCATGTTACACGTCCAATGACTGCACGTCAGAGTGTCAGCGCGTGTAATTGGAGGATGGGGCCTTAGCGCGTACACGCGGAAGTGACGCTGGACGTGTGGGCATGTTTAAAAGGTGCGTGTAGAACACCATTTCCTTGTACGTGCTTTTCGTGGAGAGCGAGTGGGTGAAATCTGTACTTCTTGTCGGTTCACACGCGATTTACTTCACGGCGTTCCAAGTTCGTACTCCCTGTTACCTCTGACAGCTTTTTCTCTTCTTGTCTTTTTCCTGGGCCTGTTTCCTCAAACAGCGTTCACTTCTCCTGTTGTCCTGTCTCCTCAGACAGCGTACAATTCTTCTTTTGGCAGGGGTGTTGCCAACGCACACACGCGTGTATTTTACACGCGATTTTTCCTGGCAGACGGTGAGTTGCGCACATATCTGTGCTTGCCCCGTGTGTTGCCTACCCCTTCAGAGGTCAGTCTAGGCTGCGTGTGACACGCATACGTTCATTTTTGTGTTTCTGGGTGCCACAGCGTAATGCAGGTTTTTTTTCCACGCAAATGGTCTAGGAGGGGTTGCGTGCACATTATTTCCCTTTTTCGGGGTGCCTGTGCGTTGCGTGACCCGTCATCTTCCCCCAGGGGTCACATACAGCCTTGCTAGAGCACTAAGGTACGAATTCCATCTAGTACCCTACCCCTTTGACCCCCAATTGCCCAGGAGAATAGTTTACTGCAACTCCCATACGCACAACAACATCAGTGCCATGGTTGGGAGGCGAGCACGCGGTAAGGGTGGCAAAGGTGGGCGAGCCACAAGAGGTGGCCGTGGTGGATACGGTAGGGGACATGGCCAGGACTTGCAGGGTGCCCCTAGCCCACCATGTGTGGGTGACCAGTCAGGGACACCCATGCCCCCCCCTGGTTGAGGGTAACGTGGCTGACACCATCCCTGCTCAGCCCTTGTTGGACCAGCCCATTGTGGCACCAAACCTGGCACTGGGTGACTCCATGGCTGACTTCCAGGTCAGCAGGTCTAGGCCACGTGTGGCGGTGCACGTTGGTGTCACCAGCCCACGTGGATCAGGGGCAGCTATGTCATCTGCTGCCCTGAGTAGGCAGGGTGGGGAGGCTGCAGGGGCAGCTGCGGCTCCATCCACCACAGCTCTGAGTGTCCCAGCCAGTACGGTGTCGGTCCTAGTCCATCCTGCTGACGTTCCCCCTGATCACATCACACTTCAGCTAATGCCTGCACCAACTCCCATGGTGAGTGTTCATTCCCACACTCCTAGTCCACAGTCCACCGGGGATCCTGCCCCTAGTGTCCAGAGCGGCTTAGGACACTCAGTATCACCACCACCTTCCAAGCGGAAGAGGAAGAGTGCTCGTCCAGTACAGGCTGATGCCCCAGACACGGCGATACAGTCCAGCCCACCAAGGAAGCCCTGCTTCAATCGGGTCGAACTTGATGCACTTGTGGAGTATGTGTCCACACATGACAGCGAAATGGTGATTACTGCAGGATGCAAGACCACACCTGCACAACGTCAGGCACACTGGCAGACCATTGCGGAACTCAGAAGTGCCCTTGGAATCGTGAGGCGCACAGCTAATGATTGCTACAAGCGCTGGAATGACCGTAAGCGCAGGGCAAAGAAAAAGCTGGCCTCAAGTCATGCTGCAACTCTAGTGACTGGAGGTGGGTCTCCAGCAGAGGACATAGAACTCACTCCACATGAGTATGTTGCTGGGACCTACGTCACGGAGGAACAGATCCAAGGCGTGGGAGACCTGCCAGATTATGAGGCATTGTCCGGTGAGTGCACATGCATGTGTGTGTCATCCATGTCCATGGCGTGTGTGTGAGTGCTTCTGATTGAGTGCCAGGTGAGGGGGTGTGTGCCTGAGTGGTTTGGGTCACCCATGTGCTTCATCCAAAACATTCTGCACACCAGGATTTGGGTGTTGCAGTATCCCTTCTGGCAACAGTAGACATTCAGCCCAACCTCACGCCAGTTGCCCTTGAATTGTCATCTTGCCACAACATAGTTGCATGTTATTCGGTGTTCATTCAGGCTGATTGTCTGCATTCCACCAATTTCACTAGGCATTTCTCAGTCTTATTGTCACATGTGTGACATGGCTAGGGTACATGCCATCTGTGTGATGGCATGTGTCATGTATGTGTACTGGACATGCCAATCACAGCCCAATGTGTGATGGCACTGTTAGGCAGCATGCAGCAAATTTGTTGGTCTTCCATCTTGGTGTCATCAATGTGTGCCATTTGCCTCCCCTTCATACGCAGTGACAGTGCATGCATGGGAGGGTTATAGTCATGTGGGACATGTCAATGAAGTACTGTTTCTGTTGCTTCTCAGCCCTAATTGTGTTCCATGTTGCTAGTGCCTGTTCCCATTTCTTTTCTTTCATGTCTTAGCAGGGGATGACGCACTTGATACTGCTGGGGTTGTGGAGATGGTGCAGACCCAGGAGGGGTCTCAGGCCTGACCGGGCACCAGCGAGGGACGTGGTGTGGTGGTGGGTGAGAACCCACACTTGCTGCAGGCCGTCATCTCAAGGGGTGTCTCTGGGTACACCTCCCCCGAGCTCTATTCAGGTGTCGATTCAGATGATGCGACCTATTTGCCGTCGCAGGTAAGTGCCTCTGGGAGGGATTCTGTACTGTCCAACCCACCTGCACCAGGGGTAGAACCCTCAATGGGGATGTCAGTGTTGGTAGGTCAGCCTTTGGTGGTTACGGATGCAGGGTCACACTCCGCTACATCTGATCCTGTTCCTGGGCCAGCAGATCAGAGGGGGAATGCAGTCCTGCAGCCTCAGGCAGTGCCGGCACAGCAAGGCGCAGTTCGCCTTGCCCCAGAAAGGTGTGGTGCCCGCCGACACGGTGGCCGTACGCCACCTGGCAATACCGCATGGGAGCAATCCATATACGGTATGGCAAACCAACAGGCAGCATCAACTGAGATGATGGCTCAGGCCATGGATAGGGTGGCCACTTCCATTGTCCCCCAAGAAAGGCTAATTGAACAACTACAGCAGGCATCAGACTCCATTAGCCAGTCACACAGGGAGGACATGTTGGCGTCCAACAGGGACAGGCGGGCGGCACTGGAGACTCTGCAGGAAGCCATTTCGATTGAGTCCCAGGGCCACAGGGAAGCCCTGAGGGTGGAACTCCGTCAGCTCAGGGCAACTCTGGTTGAGCTTGAGGCTTCAGCTAACACGAGGACAGAACAGCAGCTGGAGCGGCTCACACGTACGCTCTCAGCTGAGATGCAGGCAACTAGGGGGAGGTCTGGGCATCCCGTGGGTTGTTGCATGGGGACCTCCGCACAATTATCCTCCAGAACCAGACCTTCCACACCCGCATGCTTGCTGCCATGGAGGACCACACTAGGGCTTTGCGTGGGCTGCCTCCCATAGTGCCACCACCACCTGATGCAGCTGCAGAGGGTGAGGAGAGCGACAGCAGCGATTCTCCCACAATAGGGTAGCCGTGCAGGCCATGAGCCCATGGAGGGTTTTTTTTCTGCAAGATCTACACAGGTGGGTTTTGGTGTGCACGCTGTCCTCGGACCTCCTGGTGGCCTCCCCCACCCCCGCGGGACTATTAATGGCCATTTCTTTTTTTTTTTTGATTTTTTGGACAGTGTGTTGCCTTGTGTGGCTCCCGTTGGCATACGCTGTATTGTGGCTGGGCACATGCAGGCTTGTCCTGAATTTGGGTCAGATGCTTGGGTTTGTGTGACACACACCCCTCCTGCTTCCCGTTTCCATTGGCTTGCAAAGGGTGTGCCCAAGTGACATTGACTTACACAGTGACGTTGGTCTCCCATTTGATGTGTGGGCAGTCTGTAGTCAATACTGTGTATACATTCCTAGTGCATATTGTTATTGTATTGTACACTGCATGGTGTATTGATATGTGCCTCTGCATCCATCTCATCCTCCTAATTTGCAGGTCCATTTCTCATGTCTTCACAAGGCGGTCTACTTTGGGACTGGAGTCCATGTTGTAAGCAGTGCACCGACACTCTTGCGTGGCGCTAACACTGTATACTTGGAAGTGTTCGAAGTGCTGCCATTATCAGGTAGTAAGGCTACCAATTTTTTAAGTCCGTACTGTCATCTTTATGGTAGGTTGGAGGTTGTGTAGGTGATTGGTATTCTTGGAAAGTATTTGGTAATGTGTGTTGTTTGTCCTGCATTACTGTGAGCATTTCATGTGTGGCCAGTTTTCATTAGGGACACTGTAGTTGGTGACACTTGGGGCATGTTGTGGGGATTAATTTGTTTGCTCTCACATTGCATGACATGACATGCCATGGTGTGTTGTGTGGCCGTGCCGGGGAGGGGTTGGGTGACATGGCACTGTTCTCATGTTGTATTTTGCAAGTGGGTATTCATTTGTGCTGCATGGAAGTGTGTCTTTTGATGACACTGCATTGGTGGTGTTTGTGTAGGTAGGGATGCACACATTGTGACACTTCCAGATGAACAATCTTAGGCTGCTATGGTTCTGACAGTTGACTGTCCCTTTGTTCATCATAATTGTCAGATTGAGTCATCATTGATTGTCAGATGGTGTGCCAGGGCTGTGTGCACTCCACAGGGGTGTGCTTTCTATGTGAAGTAATTAGCCACCAGCTGCGTACGGGCTGCCTCACCCCGTGCCCTTTCCCCTCCCATGCGCAGCAGGTGTGCATGTGGTTGGGGATGTGGGGGCACCACCATGTCCACAGCCAGGCCCCGGCGTGTTGCAACATTGTGCAGGACACATGCTGCCACTATGATCCTGCACACTACTGGGGGAGCGTATAACAGCTGCCCGCCAGAAAGGTCAAGGGAGCGAAAGCGTGACTTGAGCACTCCGAATGTGCGCTCCACTATGCCCCGTGTTGCAATATGGGCTGTGTTGTATCTTACCTCGGGAGGCGTGATGGGGTTCCGAATTGGCGTCGTCATGTGTGTGCTCAGAGGGTAGGCACTGTCCCCTGGGGAGTTGGTGATGGGGATCATTAGTGGGGTATTGGCATTACTCTGTATCTGTCATGCATTCATGTGCTGTGGCATTTCTACTCACCAAGCAGCCATGCATCGCCATGCCACCTAGCTTCCATGTCCCGGTTTAGGGTTGACATCCTGTAAATGAAGCTGTCGTGGGTGGACCCTGGATAGTTGGCATATACTGAGGTGATGATTCCCTTGGCATCACATACTACCTGGACGTTGATGGAATAGCAGTGCTTGCGGTTTCTATAGATGTGCTCAGATGCCCTGGGGGGACGTAGAGCCACATGGGTGCAATCAATGGCACCTAGCACTTTGGGGAATTGTGCCACCCTGTAGAAATCCTGGCTGACAGCCTGCCTTTCTGCAGGTGTTCTGGGTAGATATATATGCCTGCAGACTGATGGGCGTGCAGTGATGATGGACAACACCTGGTGTAGGCACCGTGACTGCGTGGCCTGTGACACCCCCCTCACTATGGCACTTGTCCGCTGAAATGATCCGGTAGCCAAGAAGTGCAGTACATTGAGGACCTTCTCCAGGGGGCTGAGTGCTTGGGAGCACAGGGTGTGTGATGTGAGGTCATCCTCCCACTCACTGACCAGGTCGAGTATTATGTGTGGTGGAAACCTGTACCTCCCATACACCTGGTCATCTGGCATACCAAATAGGCTGGTTCTGGGTGTGAAGATTCTGGCCCTGACTATCCTTCTCCTCCTCCTGTGGTATCCCACGGCCACTGCTGCTAGGAACGGTATATTCATCCTGGCATCTGAGCTTGTTTGTTGTTTGCGCACTCTTTTATGCTGCGCGGGACGTGTGCCTGCTTCATGCTGGTGTACGTGTTTCAGGATTAGTCCTTTTATTTTTTGGCGCGTTGTAGGCGAGCGTGTAAATCTTCCCGCCCACCCCAGGAATACACGTAACACGCTCTCCCAGGCCCAGTCGCGAGTAAATAATCCCGCCCACCCCTGGAATACACGTACATCACTCTCACAGGCACAGTCGCGTGTGTAACTTCACGCGCATACACCGAAATACACGTACCCTGCAAATTTGCGTGTGAAACTTCCCGCGCACCCTGAAATACAAGTACCCTGCTGAAATCGCGTGTTGAACTTCCCGCGAACCCCGTAATACACGTACCCTGCTGATATTGCGTGTCAGACTACACGCGCAACCCTGATATACACGTAAACAGGCAAATCGCTCTGCTGACGGGTGGGGGGGGTGGTAGGAAGGAGTGGGGGCCTGGTGGAGGGTGCCCCTGAATGCAGGGGGGTGGGAGTGCTGGGAGACATGAGTGGGGGCCTGGTGGAGGGTGCCCCTGGATGCAGGGGGTGGGGGTGCTGGGAGAATGAGTGGGGGCCTGGTGGAGGGTGCCCCTGGATGCAGGGGGGTGGGGGTGCTGGGAGACATGAGTGGGGGCCTGGTGGAGGCTACCACTGACTGGTTGGGGGTGGGGGTACTGGGAGACATGAGTGGGGGCCTGGTGGAGGGTGCCCCTGGATGCAGGGGGTTGGGGTGCAGGGAGACATGAGTGGGGGGCCTGGTGGAGGGTGCCCCTGGATGCTGGGGGGTGGGTGTGCAAGGAGACATGAGTGGGGGCCTGGTGGAGGGTGCCCCTGACTGGTGGGGGTGCTGGGAGACATGAGTGGGGGCCTGGTGGAGGGTGCCCCTGACTGGTGGGGGATGGGGGTGCAGGGAGACATGAGTGGGGGCCTGGTGGAGGGTGCCCCTGACTGGTGGGGGGTGGGGGTGCTGGGAGACATGAGTGGGGGCCCGGTGGAGGGTGCCCCTGACTGGTGGGGGGTGGGGGTGCAGGGAGACATGAGTGGGGGCCTGGTGGAGGGTGCCCCAGAGTGCTGGGGGTGCAGGGGGACATGAGTGGGGGCCTGGTGGAGGGTGCCCATGGATGCAGGGGGGTGGGGTGCTGGGAGACATGAGTGGGGGCCTGGTGGAGGGTGCCCCACAGTGCTGGGGGGTGGGGGTGCAGGGAGACATGAGTGGGGGCCTGGTGGAGGGTGCCCCTGGATGCAGGGGGTGGGGGGTGCTGGGAGACATGAGTGGGTGCCTGGTGGAGGGTGCCCCTGGATGCAGGGGGGTGGGGGTGCTGGGAGACATGCGTTGGTGGGCAGTAGTGCAAGGTGACATGTGGGTTGGCTGGGGGGCATGGCCATGGTGGATGGGCTGCCTGCGGGACATGTGCAGGGGTGCAGGGTAGTCCCCTGTGGTGTGGGCCGCCTGCAGGGGCCGTGGAGGGTGTAGAGGGAACAGCTGGGAGGACCCACACGGCCAATTCACGTGTGGGACTCCCCGGCACCCCAGAAATACACGTAGGCTGCTGGATTCGCGTGTGGAATTTGCCGCGCACCCGGAGTACACGTACCCTGCTGAAATTGCGTGTGGAACTTCACGCGTACACCGAAATACACGTACCATTCTAATTCGCATGTGAAACTTCCCCCGCACACCAATATACACGTACCCTGCTAATTCGCATGTGAAACTTCCCACGCTCCCTGAAATACACGGACCCAGGGCAATCGCGTGTGGAACTTCCCGCATCCCTGTAATACACGCACACGCTATTTTTCACACAGCGGGTGTCCGTGTTTGTCGGTACCCCTTTGCACCTCATTTGTCCTAGAGGGCCACTGCATGGACCATTCATCATAGCTGTATATGGGTGCTTTTTGTTAGCGCACATTTTGGCGCACATTTATTTCAGGCGCAGGGACGCTACCGCCTGCTTTCTTGTGGCGTACTTGTTTGGCACTGTGCGCGTCTTTCACGGTGCACTGGTTTGCGCTATTCGATTCCATGAATACGGGTTGTAGGCGAGCGTGTGGGCGTTCCACGCACTTGCCTCCTGTACTTCCCCCGTGACACCCATATTTTCACGCGTTGTTCCCCATTCCGAGTGTTACGCCCCGTGTTCCGCCTACTTTTGTGATGTGCGCCGCACTATGTGCGATTTCGCAGTGGCGCACGCCGTTGGATGACCTGTGCGCCACGCACTTTTTCAGCGCACATCCAATGTTTTTCTCTCACACGGACTTCCATGAATCGATGTGCGCTGGTTTCCCTGCGATTTTCGCAGTTGCACTGCGATTTTCGCACTTTTATGCGAATCGCACGTTTTGGCACCTCTGCGCGGGAATTTTCGGCGCACATTAATTCCATGAATCGACCAGTTAGTCTGTTGGTGTTACTTTGTTAATTGCGTGGTGAAACTTTTGCAAACTGTAGGTATTTACTTGTAAGACGTGCCTACTAATGTGCTTTGTGGTGCTTTAGCAGTTATGAAGTGTGAACATTTCCCTGCATGCCAGTCGCTGTCGGTAGTGTGCTCCTGCTGCTCCCTTTCTTGTATTGAGTACCTAGGGCCAGATTACAGAAACTTTGCACTGGTGCAAGTGTTAAATTGCACGGTATTAGCAATAGGGCAAAGTTTGCCCTATTTTTAAATACACTGGGGCACATTAGACAACTATTGCACCATGACAAGTGCAGTTAGACATATTAAAAGCACCAGGCCAAACATTGCCCTAGTGCAAAAGAGATACATTTTGTTATGTATTTTTGCATCAGGGCAAACTTTGCCCTGGTGCAAAAATGCAGTAGAAATGCATTTGAAAGGTAGATGAAAGAAGATGAAAGGTACAGCTGGCTTTTCAATAACTATATTGGTAGCTCTCAAATGACAGATAGGGGAAGAAAGGAGAACAAAAGTGAAGAGTACGATAGCCAGAGAGAGCATGCTCTTTTTCTACTCTGTTACATGAAAAAGGTAGCCTTGTTATAGCCAATGATTGTGAGGGGAGTTGGGGGGGGGGGGGCGTGTTGGGGAGGGGGGTAGCTGTACTATTTATGCACATGCTGTACCGGTTTTGAGTGGAGGAGGTTTATGCTGTCAGGGGCATGAGTAACTGATGTAAGTGAATCATTAATTCAATGCTGCTGCCTGTTCTAAGATTGAGAAGCTTGTGCTACTTCTGCCTGTAACATACCTAGGGGTGGACTGGCTTTTAGGGAACTCTGTAGATTTCCCGGGAGGTCTCTGCACTCTGGACTCCTTTTGTGTGGTATTTCCAAATGTTGCCATAGGAAAAGGGTTGAGGCTTACTGAAAAAGTGTAATATGGGGCAACTTTGACAATTATTTCCATGGCCTCTTTTGATTCCATATCTGTTCCTTGGGTGAAGGTTGCCTGCCCTGCTGCTGCCTGCCTGCCCTGCCTCCCTGCACACATACACCCACACTGGCAGTGCGAGGGGCCTGTGCCGCGGTACGAAGGCAGCGATGGAGCTGGTGGGCAGAGGTGTTAGGATCAGTGCTGCAGGCAATGTGGGGATTGTGGGAAGGGGTGGGGTGATGTGGGCGCCGGCAGGCACTTCCTCTCCACTGCCCTCAATGTCCAACACAGGCCAGACCCTGTATTAGGACAATGGGCAGGGCAGTTTAGCACTAGGAACAGAAGTGAGAGGTGTCCCAACACTTCTCATGTCAGTGCGAAAACCCGAGCGAAGGGAGGGGAGGGGACAAAAGAAATCAGGGCATAATGGACCCATAAATAGCAGTGGGGAACAGGAGCAGATCTCCCTGCCACTTAAATACCATGCAGCGAAGTCCTTTCTGAAGAGCTTCAACCAGCAGTAAAAAGCAATGGCCACTCCAGAAACTGCCGAGCTGCCTTCAGATGAAGACGACCATGAAATGGACACAGTGGGCAGGAAAAAGAGGGGATGCAAGTTTACCCCCAACTCTCCCCCTCTTTGCCTTCTAAGAATGCGAAGCACAACCCAGAGATATTGCAAGCAGCCAGGAGGCACTGACTCCATAAAAGCAGACAACGATTCCACCAAGTATTGTCAAGAACCTGAGAATGCATAAGGACCTAGTTGACCTACTGGAGGACCTATGTCGATCCAGCTATACCATAAAACCAAGAAGCGAACACGCAAAAACTCTGTAACCACGATTGAAGACTACATAAGTTTGACACTTATTTGAACCAAAACCTGCAATATCACACTTTCCCCATTACCCGAACCAAGGCACAGCGGTTTGTCATCTGGGGACTGCCAGTGTCGGCCTCACTAGGCGAAATCTCTGAAGAATTTGCTGAAAAAGAATTTCCTGTGAAAAATGATGTGCAACTCTCATCGCAGACTGACAAGAATGCAAAGTTCCTGCTATTCGTTGTGACTCTGAGAACCTCTCCTGAAGAAAAGCCGAGGGACCTCTGAAAAATCACATGTCACTGCAAATGCATAGTCACCACTGAAGCACCGAGATGGAGACAAGGCCCTGTAATGTGCTTTAACTGCCATTGGCTTGAGCACACCTCAGAATTCTGCCACCAGCAACCACGCTGTGTCCGCTGCAGCGAAAACCACAAAGCTAAGAAATGTCCCTGTGACCGAAAAAAGGACCCCACAACATGCGCAAACTGTGGTGGTGCACGCCCAGCAAGGTACAGTGGCTGTCCCTACCTAGTCAAAGCGAAACAGGCAGACCAACTGTGAAGGATAAATAACCAACAGCATCTGCACAGCTCCCATGCTCTTCCAAGACCAATTCCATGACTACCAGCACATGCTACAATCCCACAGAGAGACCAGCGCCAGGACTTGTCGAGAAGACCACAAGTCGAGCCACGCCCAGGAGGACGGAGCTACACTGCTGCTGTCCCATAAATAAAACCCTCACACCTCCAATTGGCGAACCTACCTCTGACCGTGACTCCAACAGCCTCATAAACTGGCAAGAAGTCATCATGAAGGCTTCAACGCAATTATGAAGATGCAAATCCATCCCATTGTAACAGCTTTAGCCAAACTCATCATGATCGTATTCCCCAGTGAATATACCAACCAGATTGGCTGCAACAAATAAAGGTAGTTTCAACATCCTGAAATGGTATGCCAATGGCATTCGGAAGAAAACAGCTGAAATGTTACACCTAATGGAGAAAGACAACATCTGTTTGGCGCTTATTTCCTAGACACACCTTCAGGCACACCAGAGATTGCTCCAGGCAAACTACCAAATCTACTGCACAGACCACACAACAAAGGGATGTGGAACAGCTGTGCTACTAAAGACCGGCATCAAGCGTTGCGAACTAGCCCTGCCCTCTCTAAAATATATAGAGGCAACTGGTATCCAGATACAGACTGCAAAATGACCTCTAAGTTTATTTTCTGGGTACTCTGCGCCAAGGGCAGGTCTAATGGAGAGCGACATTGACACCTTACTAGACTCAAACCTCCCAACGATGATAGGAGGGGATCTGAAAGTAAAACACCAAAGCTGGAACTCTCTTACAACTAACAGCAAGGATCGGACTCTCCTAGGCTACTCGAGAAGAAGTGACTTTGTGGTTGCCATGCGCTGGATGTCCTGGACATTGTAATGCTGAAACTTCTCACCCAGACTGTGGAGCTAGAAAACATATCAGAAACCATATCACAGCTGACCTCAGATCACAACCCAATGATAGTCAAAATCGGGGATAAGGTAGAAGTCCACCAACAACTCTCAAGAAACAACAGGGCTAATTGGACACTCTGCAAACAAGAGCTAAGCAAAATGACAAATCCTGGCCCTCTTGAATCGACTGAAGAGATCTAACAGGCTGTCAACCACCTCACAAATGTAATCCAGCATGCTGTTGAAAAACAAGAACCTGCACGCTGCTCTGTTTATGACTTTACAGAAGGGATCAAAAGATCAATTGGGGCCAAAAATAGAGATAGACGCCAGTGGCAGAAAGCAAGAACACGTGACCTACTGAGGAGATACAACTGGCTAACAAAGCTACTCAAAGACCAAATCCAGGAGCACAGAGGTAAAAAATGGGAGACAGGAGTGGCACACTTGCAGGAGACGGACAAGTTGATATGGAGCATGGCCCATCACCAGACTGCAAAAAATAAACCAGTCTGCCAATTCAAGGCAAGATCCACCTTGCCAGTACAAACAAGGACAAAGCAGAAGTGTTGGCTGACACGCTTGAAGAATCTTTAACCCCCAACCAAGCCAGCAAGATATCAGAATGTTGCCAACCACTTCAAAGAGCACCTGCCAGGAACTGAAGCTGAACATGTGAAGACATGCACACTGGATGATGTTTTCCAACTTGCTCAAGGTCTCAAAAATGGCAAAGCACCAGGAAGCGATGGAATAACAAACCAGGCCATCAAGATGCTTCCACCTAATGCTATGGAGTACGTGTTGGAGATCTTCAATGCCTGCCTGCATCTTCCACACCTCCATGCAAAATGAAAAAAGCGAAGGTCATAGTGTTTCCTAAGCCTGGGAAGTCACTCAGAAACCCTGCCAACTATCGAACAATAAGCCTACTCTCTGGACTATGTAAAAGGGTGATTTTTTTTACCATCAAATGCGCCTACAGAAATTCAAAAGTCTGTATGTCAAACAAATGGTTAGCTTAAATTGTCTAGCTTAAATTGTCTTCATCATTTGCATGAAAGACATTGTATGTATACACAAGATAGAATTCAAATTGATTGTTAACTGGTGAGTTCTCTTTGGTGGGCCTTTGAGTAGCGACCTTGTCAGTACCTAATGTTGCTTCACATTAGTACTTGGATGATTGATTGCTGAAGAAACCTTAAAGGTCACTAATGTTGCTTTACATAGGCGTTTCTTTGGTTAGCTACATATTAGTCTTTTCTGATTTGGTACTACTCGTAGATTCTGTTGCTTTTCTTTTGCTGATGCACTGCAGTATTTGCCTCAGATTTGAGGTATGATGGCCCTCGCTGTATGTTGCTTCACATAGGCGTTTCTTTGGTTAGCTACACACTAGTTTTTTCTGATTTAGTTGGGATTTGGTATTCCTCGTAGATTCTGTTGTATATTTTTGACTGATGCAGATAACAAGGGGGGTCCTGGGAGACTCTCTGCCAGGCATGAGTCATGGTTACAAGAGCCTTACCCAGAGTATTTAGCTCGCTATCTTTCACAGAGGAGAAATATCCTAAACATATGAGTCTTTGTCCTGCCCTGGGGCAGTCCAGCACCGAAATGCTAGGCAATTCTCCTCTGAACAAGAGTACCAACAGCAACCCCAGAAACGTGTTTCGGTCTGGTTGAACCTCATCAGTAGGGTGGATCTGTGCCTCTCTAAGAATAGTGAGCAAGGGGTCCACGTCTGGATTCCCCTAGTAATTTAGGGTGAAACCCAAAGTTACTTGAAATATGCAGATAACAAGGGGGTTCCTGGGAGACTCTGCCAGACATGAGTCCTGGTTACAAGAGCCTTACCCAGAGTCTTTAGCTCATTATCTTTCACAGTGGAGAAATATCCCAAACATATCAGTCTTTGTCCTGCCCTGGGGCAGTCCAGCACCGAATGCTAGGCAATTCTCCTCTGAACAAGAGTACCAACAGCAACCCCAGACACGTGTTATATTTTTGACTGATACACATAGTATTTTCCTCAGGGTTGAGGTGTGATGTCCCTCGACACGTGTTTCCCCAATCAATTATGATTGGTTCTTCAGGAGGGTAGTTAGGTGTTCAAACTATCACATTGTGAAGGTTGCCTATTTCAAATGGTAGAAAAATTAGAGTGTGTTAATATTTTGATTTGGTTTGTTTTCAGTGGGGTCAGACATACAGTTATTACAGTGAAACAATGGTGCATTATGTAGTTTTCTTGAGGCTGGACAACCGCTTACGGCTTGGGTGACTGATTGTATTATCGAAAACGTGGAGTACTGCTTGGTTTAGTTTGTAGATAGTTGCAATAGTTTTACTGGTTGCTTATTTTAGCTAGTAGTATCAGGAAAATCACTTACTTGGGCACAGTAGGTTTGGAGCATTTTATCTTCAATCCGCATTAGCGCTGTTTGTTTTCACTAGATGCAGATTAGAAGCTTTCATTTCGGTCATGGATTCTGTCAGTTAAAAGCCAATTTTTCTTTGAAGGGCTTTGGCGACCACAAGATCGGGAACCCGTCCACCCCCCACCACTGGCCTCGCCACCCAGACAATCCTGCCTTTCACGTGGAGCAAGGAAAAGGAGCCACCCAGGAGATCTGTAAGTGCCCCAAGGGACAACTGGAGTGGGCATCGGGTTGCGGTGCCTGGGGAGGAGTGCACGCCAGGCAGTCTTTACCACACTCCGCTTTCAGGGCTAGTTTAGGAAAATTAAAGCACATCATTAAGTGTCTCCCCTGAAGTTACTTGGCCACTTACAATGCTGTGTTATGTTGGGTGAGGGTTGATTTTTGGATTGAACACATTTCAAATGCAAGTACGCTTGTCTACTAGCAGTGTCTGGCAAATGCATAACACTCATACACAAGCCAAAACTCTTGCCTTTGCCAATGCTTGTTTTTAATAGTACAAATAAATCGAGTGGCTGAAGGTAGATCTGGTTAAGTCATTTTTATTACACCAGTAGAACGTTAACAGCTCTAAATAAGACAATGGGCCTCATTACAACTGACCCAGTATGGAAACAATGGTGGCAGTAAACCCGCCGCCACTGTTGTTTCCATGCCGGGTGATCACAACTCCTGCAGGCGGAGGCGTCAAACCCGCCAGGTCTTACCTGGCGGGTTTAACACCGCCCGCCTGCAGGCGGACGAGGAAACACCGGCACCATCACGAGATGGTGCAGTGTTTCCATGATCCCCGTTCCCATTGAGTCCTATGGGACTCAATGGGAACGGGGATTAACACCACTCCGCCTCCGGAATTTCTGGGTCACCGGGGTTGTGAAGCCCCGGTAATTCCGGGAATCACAGAGGCGGAATGGTAATACGAGTCCAGCGGTAACCAGGCGGTTTTACCACCTCGGTTATCGCCGGACTCGTAATGAGGCCCAATAACTTTCAGAACGCTGCTTTGAAAAAACACTGGCAGGCACTTCAAGTGGAAAGTTAGATGGTAAGGTTTAAATAAAGAGAGCTCAAAGAGTTCCCATGAGGAGGTGTTTTGGGCAGGAACTGGAAGGGAATGACCATAGAGATTGGCATGGCCATGGGCAGTCAATGGGTGGGCAAATAACCTAACACCTAGAAGCTTTGTGTCCCTCCTCAAAGGCCATTCCTCCGTCTGTACTCCAGTGCAATCGTTTCGACTTAGGGGTGGCTCTAGCAGAGAAAAAAACAGCCAGAATTAGGCCAGTAGCAGAGTTTACGTGATCTGAAGTGACTGATCCACAGGACAAAAGGAAGCACAGATAAAAGGTGCAGAGTCACCAAAAGGCCTGCAGCCAAATGGTGGAAAACAGAGACAATGCAGAAAAATACTCTCCATCACTTTATTTAGCTTTGCAGTGGGCTAGCGATTCCATCCGTTGCTCTGACGCACGGCGTCCACTTGTTTTTTATCACCTCTCCCCCCAACCCTGAGCAAAACCATGCCTGCATTACTCGCAGGCTGGGAGTGTGAAATCTAGGCAAGCGATTGCCCTTGTTGCGTCCCATTGAACGTAACACACGTGACCAGAAACAGAACTGTGAGAGAATATAAAATTAGGGACAGAGAAATGCTATTGAACCATTCTTTCAAACTGATCGAATGTTTAAGTTCTCTACGTATTCAAAATAAATCCACAACATTAAGCGACATTCAAAGTTTTTTTTTTAAATAAACGTGCGCAATTGTGGGGCTAGGTACCAAATTCCCCATGAAATGTATTTCGGTGGAAACAAACAAACAACACTTATTTTTTAACGCAAATGCCACACGTTTCCAATGATAACCGCGAAACTGTATCACAGGCTACAGTTACTGCAATTTTTTCCATATAAACAAAACTGGCTGGAGTTGGAAAATGAGTATTTCAAGCATTGGTCAGATGCACACAAGGTTAAACGGGTACCCCGACATCAGGGAGTGGGTGCTAGGGTGAAGGGGTTCGGGCCCCTTAGGTGGAAAACGGGATAACCCGTTAGGGAGTGCCATACGCTGGTAGAATAGACTTGGGAAGGGCGTGGTCGGAAGCAGAAGGAATTGGAGTGTAACTAGATTTAAAATTGAGTTCAAACTATTCATAAGCGGGTACAAGTAGGCAAGGCTAGAGTAAAAGAAAGGAGGGTACAGGTGTGCAATGAAGTTAGTGGCAAAATAGTGTAGGTGGCTTTGCTGGGTGAAGTGGGGGTGAATCGGCAACGAGGAAATGATACAGCCAGCGGAGAACAGGGTGCTGGTGGCTCTGCAGAACTAGTGGGTGCAGGGAGTCCCCCTGACTGGTAGTTAAGGAAGGTTGTGGGGTCAATTATGAAGAGA
Organism: Ambystoma mexicanum; assembly: GCF_040938575.1. Lineage (NCBI taxonomy): Eukaryota > Metazoa > Chordata > Amphibia > Caudata > Ambystomatidae > Ambystoma > Ambystoma mexicanum. The sequence continues at coordinate 246,321,793 of NC_090926.1, read as the reverse complement.
TTCGTGCAGCAATGAAGGGTGCCAGGAAGACAGGAGTGCTGTACATAGTTGGCCGAAAAAAGTGGATTTTTCAAAGCAGCGTTCTGAAAGTTATTGGGCCTCATTACGAGTCCGGCGATAACCGAGGTGGTAAAACCGCCTGGTTACCGCTGGACTCGTATTACCATTCCGCCTCCGTGATTCCCGGAATTACCGGGGCTTCACAACCCCGGTGACCCAGAAATTCCGGAGGCGGAGTGGTGTTAATCCCCGTTCCCATTGAGTCCCAGAGGACTCAATGGGAACGGGGATCATGGAAACACCGCACCATCTCGTGATGGTGCCGGTGTTTCCTCGTCCGCGTGCAGGCGGGCGGTGTTAAACCCGCCAGGTCAGACCTGGCGGGTTTGACGCCTCCGCCTGCAGGAGTTGTGATCACCCGGCATGGAAACAACAGTGGCGGCGGGTTTACTGCCACCATTGTTTCCATACTGGGTCAGTTGTAATGAGGCCCATTGTCTTATTTAGAGCTGTTAACGTTCTACTGGTGTAATAAAAATGACTTAACCAGATCTACCTTCAGCCACTCGATTTATTTGTACTATTAAAAACAAGCATTGGCAAAGGCAAGAGTTTTGGCTTGTGTATGAGTGTTATGCATTTGCCAGACACTGCTAGTAGACAAGCGTACTTGCATTTGAAATGTGTTCAATCCAAAAATCAACTCTCACCCAACATAACACAGCATTGTAAGTAGCCAAGTAACTTCAGGGGAGACACTTAATGATGTGCTTTAATTTTCCTAAACTAGCCCTGAAAGCGGAGTGTGGTAAAGACTGCCTGGCGTGCACTCCTCCCCAGGCACTGCAACCTGATGCCCACTCCAGTTGTCCCTTGGGGCACTTACAGATCTCCTGGGTGGCTCCTTTTCCTTGCTCCACGTGAAAGGCAGGATTGTCTGAGTGGCGAGGCCAGTGGTGGGGGGTGGACGGGTTCCCGATCTTGTGGTCGCCAAAGCCCTTCAAAGAAAAATTGGCTTTTAACTGACAGAATCCATGAACGAAATGAAAGCTTCTAATCTGCAGCTAGTGAAAACAAACAGCGCTAAAGCGTATTGAAGATAAAATGCTCCAAACCTACTGTGCCCAAGTAAGTGATTTTCCTGATACTACTAGCTAAAATAAGCAACCAGTAAAACTATTGCAACTATCTACAAACTAAACCAAGCAGTACTCCACGTTTTCGATAATACAATCAGTCACCCAAGCTGTAAGCGGTTGTCCAGCCTCAAGAAAACTACATAATGCACCATTGTTTCACTGTAATAACTGTATGTCTGACCCCACTGAAAACAAACCAAATCAAAATATTAACACACTCTAATTTTTCTACCATTTGAAATAGGCAACCTTCACAACGTGATAGTTTGAACACCTAACTACCCTCCTGAAGAACCAATCATAATTGATTGGGGAAACACGTGTCGAGGGACATCACACCCCAACCCCGAGGAAAATACTATGTGTATCAGTCAAAAATATAACACGTGTCTGGGGTTGCTGTTGGTACTCTTGTTCAGAGGAGAATTGCCTAGCATTCGGTGCTGGACTGCCCCAGGGCAGGACAAAGACTGATATGTTTGGGATATTTCTCCTCTGTGAAAGATAATGAGCTAAAGACTCTGGGTAAGGCTCTTGTAACCAGGACTCATGTCTGGCAGAGTCTCCCAGGAACCCCCTTGTTATCTGCATATTTCAAGTAACGTTGGGTTTCACCCTAAATTACTAGGGGAATCCAGACGTGGACCCCTTGCTCACTATTCTTAGAGAGGCACAGATCCACCCTACTGATGAGGTTCAACCAGACCGAAACACGTTTCTGGGGATGCTGTTGGTACTCTTGTTCAGAGGAGAATTGCCTAGCATTTCGGTGCTGGACTGCCCCAGGGCAGGACAAAGACTCATATGTTTAGGATATTTCTCCTCTGTGAAAGATAGCGAGCTAAATACTCTGGGTAAGGCTCTTGTAACCAAGACTCATGCCTGGCAGAGAGTCTCCCAGGACCCCCCCTTGTTATCTGCATCAGTCAAAAATATACAACAGAATCTACGAGGAATACCAAATCCCAACTAAATCAGAAAAAACTAGTGTGTAGCTAACCAAAGAAACGCCTATGTGAAGCAACATACAGCGAGGGCCATCATACCTCAAATCTGAGGCAAATACTGCAGTGCATCAGCAAAAGAAAAGCAACAGAATCTACGAGTAGTACCAAATCAGAAAAGACTAATATGTAGCTAACCAAAGAAACGCCTATGTAAAGCAACATTAGTGACCTTTAAGGTTTCTTCAGCAATCAATCATCCAAGTACTAATGTGAAGCAACATTAGGTACTGACAAGGTCGCTACTCAAAGGCCCACCAAAGAGAACTCACCAGTTAACAATCAATTTGAATTCTATCTTGTGTATACATACAATGTTTTTCATGCAAATGATGAAGACAATTTAAGCTAGACAATTTAAGCTAACCATGTGTTTGACATACAGACTTTTGAATTTCTGTAGGCGCATTTGATGGTAAAAAATCACCCTTTTACATAGTCCAGAGAGTAGGCTTATTGTTCGATAGTTGGCAGGGTTTCTGAGTGACTTCCCAGGCTCAGGAAACACTATGACCTTCGCTTTTTTCATTTTGCATGGAGGTGTGGAAGATGCAGGCAGGCATTGAAGATCTCCAACACGTACTCCATAGCATTAGGTGGAAGCATCTTGATGGCCTGGTTTGTTATTCCATCACTTCCTGGTGCTTTGCCATTTTTGAGACCTTGAGCAAGTTGGAAAACATCATCCAGTGTGCATGTCTTCACATGTTCAGCTTCAGTTCCTGGCAGGTGCTCTTTGAACGGGTTGGCAACATTCTGATATCTTGCTGGCTTGGTTGGGGGTTAAAGATTCTTCAAGCGTGTCAGCCAACACTTCTGCTTTGTCCTTGTTTGTACTGGCAAGGTGGATCTTGCCTTGAATTGGCAGACTGGTTTATTTTTTGCAGTCTTTTGGTGGGTCATGCTCCATATCAACTTGTCCGTCTCCTGCAAGCGTGCCACTCCTGCCTCCCATTTTTTACCTCTGTGCTCCTGGATTTGGTCTTTGAGTAGCTTTGTTAGCCAGTTGTATCTCCTCAGTAGGTCACGTGTTCTTGCTTTCTGCCACTGGCGTCTATCTCTATTTTTGGCCCCAATTGATCTTTTGATCCCTTCTGTAAAGTCATAAACAGAGCAGCGTGCAGGTTCTTGTTTTTCAACAGCATGCTGGATTACATTTGTGAGGTGGTTGGCAGCCTGTTAGATCTCTTCAGTCGATTCAAGAGGGCCAGGATTTGTCATTTTGCTTAGCTCTTGTTTGCAGAGTGTCCAATTAGCCCTGTTGTTTCTTGAGAGTTGTTGGTGGACTTCTACCTTATCCCCGATTTTGACTATCATTGGGTTGTGATCTGAGGTCAGCTGTGATATGGTTTCTGATATGTTTTCTAGCTCCACAGTCTGGGTGAGAAGTTTCAGCATTACAATGTCCAGGACATCCAGCGCATGGCAACCACAAAGTCACTTCTTCTCGAGTAGCCTAGGAGAGTCCGACCCTTGCTGTTAGTTGTAAGAGAGTTCCAGCTTTGGTGTTTTACTTTCAGACCCCCTCCTATCATCGTTGGGAGGTTTGAGTCTAGTAGGGTGTCAATGTCGCTCTCTATTAGACCTGCCCTTGGCGCAGAGTACCCAGAAAATAAACTTAGAGGTCATTTTGCAGTCTGTATCTGGATACCAGTTGCCTCTATATATTTTAGAGAGGGCAGGGCTAGTTCGCAACGCTTGATGCCGTCTTTAGTAGCACAGCTGTTCCACATCCCTTTGTTGTGTGGTCTGTGCAGTAGATTTGGTAGTTTGCCTGGAGCAATCTCTGGTGTGCCTGAAGGTGTGTCTAGGAAATGAGCGCCAAACAGATGTTGTCTTTCTCCATTAAGTGTAACATTTCAGCTGTTTTCTTCTGAATGCCATTGGCATACCATTTCAGGATGTTGAAACTACCTTTATTTGTTGCAGCCAATCTGGTTGGTATATTCACTGGGGAATACGCTCATGATGAGTTTGGCTAAAGCTGTTACAATGGGATGGATTTGCATCTTCATAATTGCGTTGAAGCCTTCATGATGACTTCTTGCCAGTTTATGGGGCTGTTGGAGTCACGGTCAGAGGTAGGTTCGCCAATTGGAGGTGTGAGGGTTTTATTTATGTGACCGCAGCAGTGTAGCTCCGTCCTCCTGGGCGTGGCTCGACTTGTGGTCTTCTCGGCAAGTCCTGGTGCTGGTCTCTCTGTGGGATTGTAGCATGTGCTGGTAGTCATGGAATTGGTCTTGGAAGAGCATGGGAGCTGTGCAGACGCTGTTGGTTATTTATCCTTCACAGTTGGTCTGCCTGTTTCGCTTTGACTAGGTAGGGACAGCCACTGTACCTTGCTGGGCGTGCACCACCACAGTTTGCACATGTTGTGGGGTCCTTTTTTCGGTCACAGGGACATTTCTTAGCTTTGTGGTTTTCGCTGCAGCGGACACAGCGTGGTTGCTGGTGGCAGAATTCTGAGGTGTGCTCAAGCCAATGGCAGTTAAAGCACATTACAGGGCCTTGTCTCCATCTCGGTGTTTCAGGGGTGACTATGCATTTGCAGTGACATGTGATTTTTCAGAGGTCCCTCGGCTTTTCTTCAGGAGAGGTTCTCAGAGTCACAACGAATAGCAGGAACTTTGCATTCTTGTCAGTCGGCGATGAGAGTTGCACATCATTTTTCACAGGAAATCCTTTTTCAGCAAATTCTTCAGAGATTTTGCCTAGTGAGGCCGACACTGGCAGTCCCCAGATGACAAACCGCTGTGCCTTGGTTCGGGTAATGGGGAAAGTGTGGTATTGCAGGTTTTGGTTCAAATAAGTGTCAAACTTATGTAGTCTTCAATCGTGGTTACAGAGTTTTTGCGTGTTCGCTTCTTGGTTTTATGGTATAGCTGGATCGACATAGGTCCTCCAGTAGGTCAACTAGGTCCTTATGCATTCTCAGGTTCTTGACAATACTTGGTGGAATCGTTGTCTGCTTTTATGGAGTCAGTGCTTCCTGGCTGCTTGCAATATCTCTGGGTTGTGCTTCGCATTCTTAGAAGGCAAAGAGGGGGAGAGTTGGGGGTAAACTTGCATCCCCTCTTTTTCCTGCCCACTGTGTCCATTTCATGGTCGTCTTCATCTGAAGGCAGCTCGGCAGTTTCTGGAGTGGCCATTGCTTTTTACTGCTGGTTGAAGCTCTTCAGAAAGGACTTCGCTACATGGTATTTAAGTGGCGGGGAGATCTGCTCCTGTTCCCCACTGCTATTTATGGGTCCATTATGCCCTGATTTCTTTTGTCCCCTCCCCTCCCTTCGCTCGGGTTTTCGCACTGACATGAGAGGTGTTGGGACACCTCTCACTTCTGTTCCTAGTGCTAAACTGCCCTGCCCATTGTCCTTATTCAGGGTCTGGCCTGTGTTGTACATTGAGGGCAGTGGAGAGGAAGTGCCTGCCGGCGCCCACATCACCCCACCCCTTTCCACAATCCCCACATTGCCTGCAGCACTGATCCTAACACCTCTGCCCACCAGCTCCATCGCTGCCTTCGTTAGGCGGCACAGGCCCCTCGCACTGCCAGTGTGGGTGTATGTGTGCAGGGAGGCAGGGCAGGGACAGCCAACGCATGCAGCCAAATCTAAAGCCACCAGAAGCCAATACAGGCAGCAGCAGGGCAGGCAACCTTCACCCAAGGAACAGATATGGAATCAAAAGAGGCCATGGAAATAATTGTCAAAGTTGCCCCATATTACACTTTTTCAGTAAGCCTCAACCCTTTTCCTATGGCAACATTTGGAAATAGCACACAAAAGGAGTCCAGAGTGCAGAGACCTCCCGGGAAATCTACAGAGTTCCCTAAAGGCCAGTCCACCCCTAGGTATGTTACAGGCAGAAGTAGCACAAGCTTCTCAATCTTAGAACAGGCAGCAGCATTGCATTAATGATTCACTTACATCAGTTACTCATGCCCCTGACAGCATAAACCTCCTCCACTCAAAACCGGTACAGCATGTGCATAAATAGTACAGATACCCCCTCCCCAACCCGCCCCCCCAACTCCCCTCACAAGCATTGGCTATAACAAGGCTACCTTTTTCATGATACAGAGTAGAAAAAGAGCCTGCTCTCTCTGGCTATCGTACTCTTCACTTTTGTTCTCCTTTCTTCCCTATCTGTCATTTGAGAGCTACCAATATAGTTATTGACAAGCCAGCTGTACCTTTCATCTTCTTGTAGAGGAGGTCCCAAATAAGGCCTGCACTTCAGCCGCCCATTTTGAAGTACCAGGAACGTTCACACCGAGATATGTAATGAATGGTGACGTCACGAGGGCCCAGACAGACTCACAGATGAAAGAAACGACAATCGAAAGATGACACACAGAGACGAAACGTCATGAATAAGGAGATGATACACTTAGAAATAAGGAGATGATACACTTAGAAGGAGAGACGATGTTGAAATATAAAGAAACGTAAACTGTAATGCAGGAGGAAGCTATTCAACCAGCTAACGTCTGTACGTGTGCTTGTAACCGCAAGAAGCTAAGAAAACAGTACATCTTGCTATGCTTAGTAGAAGAATAGAGCGGTAAACGCCACCTATATATCTACCTCAACAAAGTACGCTATATAAGTGCGAGTCCACTTTACACAAAAGCAGAATTACCTCAGGTTACTAAGGGTCAAACAGGACAGGTTTCGTATTCCAGCTAAAACTAGAAAAGAGATGGCGGAATCGAAACTTAGCAAGAAGCAGCTCGTGCCTGGGAAATCAAGGTCAACCAAGAGAGGGAGGCGGACAGTAGCTCCTGAGAATCGAAACGTAAGAACAGAGCAGCCTGCCCCGTGATAAGGAGGCCGAGGCAGGTGGCAAGACAAACAAGAATTAAATGCACAAATAGAAGGAAAACTAAGCAGATTCACGGTGTGCTAGCACGTGACCAGCCGAGTGAGAAGAGGCATCTACACCTGGCTATCTCCCAAACAGAAGATACAACAAGCTACAGTTTCGAGGCCGACCACAGCCAACTAATTGACACATAGCACTGAAGTACTGATTGATGGAAGGGAGGCTGGGTGAATCTTGGGGCACCTTGCATCTGGTTGACCATTCTGCGTGCTGCTAATTAAAGTGGAAATGTATGCATGGGGTTGAAGCCAACCCAATCATAGTGGACCAAATCATCTAGAGTCCTATAGATAGTAGAACCAATAGGACATCATAGTTTTAGTGATGTCTACAAGAGTAATTTTAGAAGGATGGGCTTAGATGGCCACCTAATGTTTATCCAATCCTCACATTCCGTTACCATATACAGATATAGCACCTATATTTAAGTTACTTTTCCAACCAATAGAATTGCATGACAAACTTTTGAGTGTTACACGTCAATGATGATGAATTTTTGGTATAACTGTTGCTGTTTGCATGAAGTTGTTGGGAGTTGAAGCGAGACGGGCTTTCGCATCACTGTTGATTTCCATGTTTCCCCGTTTTTTGTACTTGTCATTAAACGGACTCCCCTTTGCCAAACCATTGAGTTGTCCTTATTGACTGGTGTCTGAGTAATATACCTGCACCTCCATCCACCTCAAGGTGAAGCTATCTCGTCTTAAAGAACTTGAGAGCGAGCTCTGACTCTATCGGCCGGTCAGGGGTCACTCTCTCTCCTGTACACTGACATTCGACATAAAGTAACTCTAGGTCTTCGGCATTATCACAAGTCCTTTGCCATTTGGCTGAGTAGACTGTGAAGCTTCCCGTAGACATTGGTAGTTTAACCCAAGACTGCAGTCGGGGCCTGAAGTGACCCGTTTTCCGAACACATCCCTTCCCATTCCTACGGGCAGCCGATTGGGTGAAAGTCTGAAGGAGGCGGTAACAAAGGCAGTGATCCCGAGGGTCCAGAGACGAACAATGAGAATGGTGAGGGAAGAAAAAATTGAGTGCTTTGGCAAACAGTGTACACCTTAGGAACAAGTAAAGGGAAAAAGGTAACGTAGGGAGGAGGAAAAAACAAAATAATCAGAAGTAGAGAAGGCTGTATATATATAAGGGGGTAATGACTCGAGAATAATTGAATAAGTAGAGGTTTTCAGGATGGACACCCGAGAAGAGAGAGGTTACCAGGGCGGACACCTGAGTAGTGAGAGGATATGCCTTATTCCTGCGCTTTAATATAGCGGCCAGAAGAAACATGTACCCAGAGTCCCACGTAATGGGGAACAATTAGACTACCACCACATTTAAAGACGTTGTGAAAGGGGTTTGTTTAAACTCCATAAAGGGGTAATGATTAGAGGCATAGATATCTGTGTCCAGCTGGTGTCCGTCTAGTCTGTTAAGTGTCTGTCTTACATGTTTTGTTGTGACGACATATGTGACATTTTTGTTAAGAGAACTGATTTACATTTATTTTGTTTTTGAGCGATTCGATAGCTGAGACAGAATCGCATATGAATTGATGTTTTGAACAAATTGGTAATATAAAAAATATTTGGGTAGAAAATTTGGGTTGAAGCTTGCGGTGTTTGGTGCTCGCTCATATTGTCACAAGGTGTTTGAACCACATGAAAGCATTAACAAGTGTTACATAGGAGAAAAGGGAACCGATTTAAACATGGAAGACATAACTCCATTATCACACTTATGCAAGCAGTTGCCAAAACATGCACCCAAGCTAAAGAAGTATAGCACTGAGTGGGTTAAGGGTACCGCCCACAAGATGTTTATGCCATGGCCACAAAATGGGTCTTTATCTAAAGCCATCTTGCAACATATGATGACATATTTGCATGCCACATATACAGGCAAAAAGCTAGAAAAATGCCTTGCAGTTCTAGAACTTTGGAAGATGTATGAAAAGACAGGAGGAAGAGCCACCAGCAGATTGGATACTAAATGTATGTACAGAGCGGGGTGAGACGCCTACTGCGCCACCAGCCCCGCCTGAAATGAAAACCAAAGACAGTAAGGATAAGGGATTGTACCCTTTGAGGTAGTTTAAAGCAGCCACAGGGTACAGCAACCCCACATATGAGTCACCTACATATAGTAGTGATGAAAATCAAGGGAAGGATGAGGACAAGTATCTTACCACCGCAGTCCCGAGGGACAAGGGGAGACGCGATGACGAAAGAAAGGATCAGGCACAGACAAGTGCATCTCTCGACAAGGAGAGAGAGGGAAAGAAATGGAAAGGAAGTGAAGACAGAACTGATGAGATAGCATTCACAAAAGGAGAATGGATGGGAGGACAAATCCTATTAAAACTCGATGGAAAAGGCAGTGATGACGTGAGATCAAAGGAGAGGTTAGATGAGGCATAGAGAAAGGAGAAAGAGAAGGAGTTAAGAGACGAAAGGATAAGAAGGAAAGATAGACTAAGGCGAGAACAGCAATACCACGAAGAGCAAGAAAACAGCTCTACTGCAAACTGAGAGCAGCCTATGATCAAGACAGACAGAAACAGCAAAGGTTAGAGGAAGAGCAAAGGGTACGTGAAAAAAGAATAAGGAGACAAATTCAAAGGCCAGATGAATGTAGAAATGAAAAGAAAAGGGAAAAAGATAGGGTCAGAGAAGAGGCGAGGAAGTGCAAAGAATTTGGTGACGATATCGAACGTAAGCAAAGACAGAGGGCACGCGATCTCGAATATTTGGAGAGGGAAGTTAAAAAAACCTGATCCAGTTGTAGACTGGGAAGACATTGAAGAATTCTTTCCTGCGTACGATTCAGTACCAGGCACGTCTAGGGCAAATATTGAAGATGGCTTTGACACCAGAAGCATCGGGAAAACGATCGATAGAGTATGATGAAATGGGGCTAGAACACATACCCCAAGGAGAGGGGGAGACGAGCGCTTGGAAAGCAATCAGCTGTATGACACGGAGGATGTCACCCAAAGTAGTGGAAGTAGGAAACTGTCCGTGGACAGATTAGAAATCAGTAGAAACGATGAAGACACAAGAAGTTGCGTGAATTGGGAATAAACCATGCCCGACTCCGAAGGGGAGGAGCACGAGGCAAACAAGGAAGGTGGACGGCGCGAAAGACAACTCTCAAGGGAAAGAGGGATACGATGGTCAGACAATAGTGAGTCTGCACCGAGGGCATCAGAATCAGCCGTACAGTGAAGAGAAAGAGGGCTGCATATTTCAATTTCCGTACTAGAAACGGGGGTAGAAAGACAACAATATATTCCATGGCCACACATGGATCGAGAAAACTTAAAAAACAAGCTTCCAATGCTGACATCGGGAGCCGGAAAATAGATACATGAGTTGGAAAAGATGAAAGGGGAAACACGCTAGCTATAGGGGACATTAAAGTTCTCCTGATCGGCATACTTGGTGAGAGAGGAGACGATGTGTGGACACGGGCAGGCTACCCCGGTGTAACCACAATTAACACCGCGCATGATGGAGCACCATTTAACAATTGCATAGCAGCAGTATGGAAAGCGCTACGAGTGCTTTACCCAGATACTTCCGATATGGGAGCTACAATGATTAGAAAAATGAAGGAGTCGGAAGATCCGTTAATTTATATCCAGAATTTCCAAGACGCGTGGGTGCTCGAAACTCATGAATCTTGGACGAAATCAATACCTGTATTTTACTATATTATGCCAAGGGTTTCCAGAACCAGTGCAGAAACAACTCAAGAAATTGGTAGGAGTTGAGGCTAAGCCCTGGGCTGAAATGCAGTTGACTATCGCACATTACTGTAGACTGTTGAAAGAAAAGAATCACAAAAAGGAGGCAACTCGAAAGGGTGAGGAAGCAAAGCTGGTGCAAAAGAAATTATCCAAGTACGCTCTTGAGGGAGACATGCTAACTAACACAGCTGAACAGAGCAGCAGCAGGTGGCTAATCCACAGCAGAATAACCAGGGTAATGTAGGGTTTTACCCACGGGGAAGAGGATTTAGAGGAAGAGGATGGCAGAGCAATCAGGGAGGTTTCCAAAATAATCAAGGAGGCTTTCAAAATGTGCAAAATGGTTACCGAAAGATGTCAAACGGACAAATCATCCGCCTGTATGTTGGCTGTGTGGAATGACAGAGCATTTGGCTCGCACGTGCAGAAGTCAAGGCAAGGTGCGGAACGGCCAAAGAATGGGAGCAGGCACGGCAAATCCACTTGCAGTCTTAAAACAGGGCATTGCACAGAATCACACGGTGCAGCAACAAGCGCCAGGAGTGCAACAAGTGGAGCAACCACAAAAAATGGGGTATTTCCCACAAGGACAATCCCAACAGGCACCATTGCAAGTGTCACACACAATGAGCACAGGGCAGGCCCAGAACCCAGGAAGGGGAAGCAACACTGGAATGAGGAAAATCCACAAGTGCACAGTGGGCCAAACTTATATATAAACTCACAGCTCACTGGGAACCCTGATGTGATCTATCCTATCAGTGACACCAGAAACTCATAGGGAATCTAGGGTGGATGTCGTTATAGGGGGTAAAGAATATTCCTTCCTAGTGGACACGGGTGCAACACGCTTGTGCATGAGTGAAGGCAAGTTTTCCTTGTCTGGCGAGGCCATAGATACTCAAAGTTTTACAGGAGCTCACAGAGAGAGCAAGATGAATGTACCTTTTTTATATTCACATCAGACCCCAGTAAACATTTTGGGTCGAGACTTATTGACAAGGTTGAACATGACAATTTTGTTCACGGAGGAGGGCATAGTATGCTCCACTCCAGGAACGCACTATTCAAATGTATGTGAAATGATTAGAGCATACTCAGGACACATAGCCATGAGGGCCATACCGTTGGAGCCAGAAGCTTTCGCATATGGCATGCATGTGCTTATGGCAGGATTGCCAGGCCTTGCAGACAGAACCATGAGAACCCCTGATGAGTTTTTATTTAGACCACGAATACCTATGCATGAGGAGGAGGGACAAGTGTTTCCCTTGATAATACACACAGCAGCAGTACGAGGGAAAGTAGCATTGGTTGATGGGTACCATGATGAAGGCAGACAATGGTGCGCAATTATCGCCATCGACGAAGGGTATCAAGTGACTGACATCACCAATGACGATCTGTTTGAAGATCAATCAGATACGGAAGTGACAAGAGTGAAAGTGAGTCTCATTTTTTGGGTAAAAATGATCAAAAGGGAAGTGCCTCAGAGAATGATGTTGGCGCTGAAGTGTCCGGAATATTTTGATGAGGATATAGCTAAAGTGGCTGTCTCAGTATGGACTATAGGACCCTATTACGTAGGGTTCTTGAAGGGGGTGGGAGAAGTGAAAATCAAACTAAAACCAGGAGCAATTTTACCGAGAGTCTGACAATATCCCATGTCCAGCGAGGCAGATGAAGGAATTTTTAAGACAATTTCTGCTATGATGGACCAGGGCATCTTAGTGACGTCTGAGTTACCATGACTCACAAGATCTGACGTCATTCACGTTCAGACAAATGTGTCTGAAAAGCACTAGGCTGCCACAGGGGTACTGAGTCTCTGTCTATTTTCAACAGAGTCCTGCAGATGGACTTAAGCAATATTGCATTAGAAAGTACCGTTGTGCAGTATGTGGATGACATCCTTATCTGCATCACCACAGAAAACCAATGCAGGCACAATTCTGTCCAGCTACTGACTATACTGGCTGAGAAAGGTTATAAGGTTGACAAGGAAAAGTTACAATATTGTCAACAGGAAGTGCTGTACATAGGCCAGTTAATCTCACATGAAGGCAAGAAGGTGACCCCAGAAAGGGCTTAAGCCATATTGAACACAGCTAAGCCACACACAATAAAGCAAATGCAGAGCTTTTTAGGCTTGTGCAACTATGTTAGGGCATGGGTTTTCGATTACAGCTCTTATATTAAGCCTTTACTTCAGGCCCTAAAGAAGGCCCAGGTGACAAAGGAAAAGATTGAATGGTCTGAGACAATGGAGAAAGGGTTTACTAAACTCAAGAGAGCGATTTGTACAGCTCCAGTTCTCGGAATTCCCAATTATGCAGAGGAATTCTAGCTGTTTTCGCACACAGATGGTAGCGTTATGACGGCAGTGCTCGCCCAAAGAACCACGCTGGGGTACAAGCCTTTAACATATTACAGTGGGAACCTGGACCCAGTAATAAAGGGCCATTCCCCATGCGAACAAAGTTTAGCTGCCGCAGCGTTCACCATGGAGAAAGCGACAACCATTGTAATGGGATGTTCCATGACGTTATACGTCGAGCACTCATTATTTGCCATTTTAGAGAAACCAAAGGGCACATTGACATCTCAGAGAGCTTTTGCCTACGAAGTGATCATATCAAACCCATCGATCAAAATAGTCCGATTTTAGACAGTGAACCCAGCCATGTTTACAGCAGAGCCAGTCACTGAAGGAGAGCCAATACATGACTGGGCGAATTATGAAGAATTCTATGATGAAATCCCCCAGGTAAAAGAAAATGCCTTGGCAGGAGGAGAGATCGTCTTTATTGATGGGTCTTCGAGGATCAACCAAAGTGATGGGCAAAGATACACAGGCGTCACTGTGATGAAACACATAGCGAATGGAGAATTTCGAGTACTTGTTAGTGCGCGAGTACCATCTTATTTCTCTGCACAGGCTGCAGAATTATTGGCGTTGATACTCGCCATTGAGAACTATACAGACCAGGAAGTAACGGTGTATGTGACTCCGCCTATGTGACGTCAACAGTGCACATAGGCTTAGCGCGCTGGAAAAGAAGGGGCTACCTCAGAGCGGACGGCACGCCAGTGCAGCACGCAGCCTTATTGGACAAGGCCATACAGTTCCCAGTGGGCCTAGCTGTCGTGAAATGCGGCGCCCACATGAAAGGGACAGATTTTGTATCACGCGGGAACCAAGCAGCAGACACTGAAGCCAAATGTATGGCATCCAAAAGTGAGATGATTATGGAAGTGGAAGTGGCATGCACCCATGAAAGAATGATGGTTGCACGAACCACACCGGAAGCCTATAACGATCTTGGGCAAACACAACTAATGGAGCTCCAAGGGGAGGCACCACAAGAAGAGAACAACTTGTGGAAACATCGAGGGTGTTCTTTAAACCCCTCTGACAGCTTGTGGTGACAAGACAGCACTGGTAAACCAGTAATGCCTGTATCCCTACTAAAAATAGCACTGGAACAGTTGCATTACCCGACGCACATGACAAATGTTATGTTATGTTATTTTGCATTTATATAGCGCCTTATATACCATTGGTATGGTCCGAAGGCGCTGGTAGGTTGAACGCCCTTGGGAACCGAAGTTCGGGTCAGTAGAGAGAGTAGAGAGAGTGTAAAGGTGCGTGTGCGCACCAGGTATGTGTGCAGCTGGTGCGGAATTCTTGCGGTAGCTGCTTCTTAGCGGTAGGTGTGGTGGTTGAGAGATAAGGAGTATATATTCGCTCTGGCAGGATTTATCCAGACCGAGTGTGGCTGCGTTAGGCCTGAGGTGAACGCCTGGCTGGGGGGTGTGAAACCAGCAGTGTTTACTTAGAGTGATGGGGAGTGAGCGGGAGATGTTGATATGAGGACAGTTATGCCGAATGGTGTCATAGTATCTCTGTGTTCTAGTTGAGTGGTGGTGTAAAGAAGAGAGTAAGCGTGGGGTGTGGTATGATATATGCTCTTACAAATGTTCCCTGCATTCCAAAGCATATTATGTACGTCACACAATTCTATGCGATCAGGTCTGTTCTATGCATTTTTATTCATTTCAGGCGTTCAAGGTTGTCCTACACATTCCTGTCAGCTCGACACACTCACGCACTCTAGTCCACCTTGCGTGCTCTAGTTTGTCCCTCATTCTCCAGTGTGCCCCACGCATGCACTCATGTATTCCATACGCATGCGCCCCTGTCTTCCCCACGCATGCACTCCAGTCTACCCCGCGCATGTACTCCTGTCAGCCTACGCACTCATCCGCTCTGTATACTCATCTGCTCTGTATACTCATCCGTTCTGTACACTCTTCCGCTCTGTACGCCCATCTGCTCATCCGATCTACACGCTCATCGATCTACACACTCATCCGGTCCACATACTCATCCGCTCAACATACTACTCATCCGCTCTACGTACTACTCATCTGCTCTATGTACTCATCTGCTCAACACACTCATCCGCACTACACACCCATCTGCTCCATACACTCATCTGTTCCAGGCGTTCATCCGCTCCACACACTCATCTGCTCCACACACTCATCCGCCCCTTATACATTCATCCGCCCCTTATACATTCATCCGCTCCACATACACTCATCCGCTCCACATACACTCATCCGCTCCACATACACTCGTCCGCTTCACACACTCGTCTGCTCCATACACTTGTCCGCTCAACGCATTCGTCCAATCCACACATTCGTCCAATCCACACATTCGTCCAATCCACACATTCGTCCAATCTGCACATTCGTCCAATCTACACACTCGTCCAGTCTACACATTCGTTCCATCTACACATTCGTTCCATCTACACATTCGTCCAATCTACACGATCGTCCAGTCCATACACTCATCCGGTCCATACACTCATCCGGTCCACACACTCATCGGCTCAACATACTACTCGTCCGCTTGACATACTACTCGTCCGCTCTATGTACTCATCCGTTCCACACACTCATCTGCTCTACGTATTTATCGGCTCCACACACTCATCTGTTCCACACACTCATCTGCTCCACCCACTCATTCGTTCCACCCTCTCATCCGTTCTTCGAATTTATCCGCTCCACACATTTACCCGCTCACCACATTCATCGGCACCACATACGCATCCGCTCCACACACTCATCTGCTCCACACACTCATCTGCTCCAATCCGCTCTATGTACTCGTCCACTCTATGTACTCGTCCGCTCTACGTCCTCGTCCGCTCTACGTACTCATCCGTTCCACACACTCATCCTCTCTACACATTTATCCGCTCCACACACTCATCTGCTCCACACACTCGTCCGCTCTACGTACTCGTCCGCTCTACGTACTCGTCCGCTCTACGTACTCGTCTGCTTTACGTACTCGTCCGTTCCACACACACATCCGCTCTACGTACTCATCTGCTCCACACACTCATCTGCTCCACACACTCATCTGCTCCACACACTCATCTGCTCCACACACTCATCTGCTCCACACACTCATCTGCTCTCTACATTCATCCGCTCTCTACACTCATCCATCCTCACACTCATCCGCTCCCCACACTCATCTGCTCCACACACTCGTCCGCTCTACGTACTCGTCCGCTCTACGTACTCGTCCGCTCTACGTACTCGTCTGCTTTACGTACTCGTCCGTTCCACACACACATCCGCTCTACGTACTCATCTGCTCCACACACTCATCTGCTCCACACACTCATCTGCTCCACACACTCATCTGCTCCACACACTCATCTGCTCCACACACTCATCTGCTCTCTACATTCATCCGCTCTCTACACTCATCCATCCTCACACTCATCCGCTCCCCACACTCATCTGCTCCCCACACTCAGCCGCTCCCCACACTCATCTGCTCTCCACACTCAGCCACTCTCCACACTCCGTCACTCCCCACAGTCATCCGTTCCCCACAGTCATCCGCTCTACACATTCATCCGCTCTCCACACTCATCCGCTCTCCACATTCATTCGCTCCCTACACGCATCCGTTCTCCACACTCATCCACTCTCCACACACATCCACTCTCCACACACATCCACTCTCCACACACATCCACTCTCCACACACATCCACTCTCCAAACACATCCACTCTCCAAACACATCCACTCTCCACATTCATCCACTCTCCACATTCATCCTTTCTCCACGCTCATCCATTCTCCACACTCATCCGCTCTCCACACTCATCCGCTCTCCACTCTCATCCGCTCTCTACACTCATCCGCTCACTACACTTATCCACTCTCCACACTTATCCGCTCTCCCTACTCATCCGCTCTCCCTACTCATCCGCTCTCTACACTTATCCGCTCTCCACACTCATCCGCTCTCCCTACTCATCCGCTCTCCCTACTCATCCGCTCTCCACACTCATCCGCTCTCCACATTCATCCGTTCTCCATGCTCATCTGCTCTCTAGGCTCATCCTCTCTACACGCTTGTTCGCTCTTACACGTTCATCTGGTCCAAACGTTCACCCGGTCTATACATTCGTCCGTTCAGTATAGCCATCAGTTCTACCACCTTCCCGCGTTTTATTCACTTCTCTGTATTTACGTACTCATCAACTCTACACGTACTCATCATCTCTACACGCTCGTCCGCTCTACACACCCAATCACTCTACACACTCATTGACTTTAGTATGTTCATCTAATCTATACGCTTATCCGATCTCCATACTCATTTGATCTTTGTAGTTGTCTGTTCTTCCGCTCATGCACTCTTCCACTTAGTGCATTCATCAGTTCTATATGCTTCATCCATTCTAACTATTTCATCCATGTCATTCACTATGTTCCCTCCTCACTCATTATGTCCAATTCATCAGTTTAGATCTCTTTACTTTCCCAATGATTTATTCATATTATCCACTTCACTGTTTTGATCTACATTACTGTTTGTCTTTCTAGTTTACATTCAGGTTCATTAGCTGTCGATTTCTCACATCATTTAGTTTGTTGGGTGGTGTTTTTGTGATGCTGTTAGTTTGGATAACCAGTTGGTTTTAGGGAAAGAGCCAGGTTTTCAGTAGTTTACGGAAGGACGTTAAATCCTCAGTTAGGCGGATATGGTGTGGGAGCGAGTTCCACAGGGTTGGGGCCAGGGCTGAGAATGATGTTCCGCCTAGCCTGACTGAGTTTGCCTTAGGAATTACTAGGAGGCCGGCTGAGCTTGATCTTAGGGTGCGAGTGGGATGATAAGGTATTAGCTTGTCTTGAAGATACTGAGGTCCAGATTTATGCAATGCTCGATGGGAGAGGCATAGGGTTTTGAAAGCCAACCTATGGGCTACAGGAAGCCAGTGCAGTGTCTTAAGGGCTGGGGAGACATGGTCTCTTGGACCGAGCGCAAGTAGCAATTTGGCCGCCGCGTTTTGTGCCCTTTGGAGTTTATTCAGTTGGTAGGCATGGATTCCGAGGTATATGGGGTTTGGTAGTCCAGTCTTGATATAATGATTTATTGGACCGCGGAGAGTCTGTTGGGAAATGAGAGATATGGAAAAATGCGCCTAAGGGTTTTGAGGTGGAAGTGGCAAGACTTTGAGACATTGTTGACTTGGCGTGAGAGTGTTAGGTCAGAGTCCAGGGTGCATCCAAGATTTTTCACTGAGTTGGAGGGTGTCGGTGAGTTGCCCATGGCGGGTGGCCAGGGTAGTGGGTGTGGAAGAATATCGGAGTTGCTGCAAACCATGATTTCTATTTTGGAGGGGTTTAACAAGAGGTGGCTTTGGGTCATCCAGAGATCTATGTTAAGGAGGCAAGATGCCATGTCAGGTCGGGAGTTGGTTTTCGAGTTCAGGAATTTTAGAATTAGTTGAGTGTCGTCGGCGTAGTTGTAACACAGGATGGTGTGTGAACAAATTATTGGTGGGAGGGTGATCAGGTAGAGATTGAACAGGAGGGCGGATAGACATGCCCCTTGTGGGACTCCCGTGTCGATTGGTCGGGCTTGCGAGGTTAAGCTAGAGAGTGTCGTTATTTGGTTCCTGTCTTTGAGGAATGAAGCTATTCATTTAAGAACGGTTCCAAGAATTCCTAGGGAGTGGAGGCGGTCTAGGAGGATTGAGTGATTGATCGTGTCAAAGGCGGCCAATAGGTCGAGAAGGATTAGTGCGGAGAATCCCACAGAGTCTGCTGTCATTTTAAGGTCATCCCAGATCGAGGTTAGGGTGGTTTCAGTTCCGTGACGTGTTCTGAAACCTGATTGGGCGGGGTCTAGGAGATTGTTTGCTTCCACAAAGGCATTTAGTTGAGAGTAGGCGGTTCGGTCAATGAGTTTGGCAAGGAACCTGGTGTTTGAGATGGGGCGGTAGTTTTTGGGCTCGAGAGGGTCGAGCAAAGGTTTTTTAATTAGAGGTTTGACGTGCACCATTTTGAATGCGTCATGAAAGATACCGGAAGAAAGGGAGGCATTTATGATTGATCTTGCGTGTTCTCCTGTGCAGGTGGAAGCAAACATTTCTTTAAGGGTTGTGACTGGGCAAGGGTCCAGTGGTGATCCAGATGGTTTGCGGGCAGATAGAAGTTTGAGAAATTGTTCTGGTGATATTGGACTAAAGGATTCGAACATTGGTTGCGTAGAGGTCGCAGCTGATGGGCTGGCCGGTACGGGCGGAGGATTGCCTGGTGGCTGTAAGAGAGCCAGTTTGGTGGTTAGAGTTTTTGTCCTTTCGATAGCCGTGGTGTAAAAGTGGAGGGAGAGTGAGTCGCACAGTGATTGTGACGGGCTCGGGACGGTTGTGTTACAGGCCGGATTGGTGAATTCGGAGATGATTTTGTGGAGTTCTTTGGTTGGGTTTTTGCAGTTTAGGATTCGGGTGTTGTAGTGGGCTTTTTTTTGCTTTCCGGATTTCGGCCTTGTACCGATACAGGTGTCGGGCCAAGGTGGTCCTGCTCTCGTGGGTTTTCTTTCTGCCATTTGCGTTCTAGGTATTTGTATTGTCGTTTAGTGGTCTTCAAATCAGGAGTGAACTATCTGGGGAAAAGGCCACGGTTGGTTGATGGTTTGCACGGGAGGGTGAGCCGCATCAGTGATGCGTTGAGCCATGAATCAAAGGCCTCAGGGGTTAGTTGGTTGTCGAGACGGCAGGTAGGTGGTGGAGACTGGAGGAGTGCCTCGGCTAGGTCCGGGGTGATTATTAGTTTTTTCCAGCATTTGTGTAGATTCGGAGGTTCAGATGCGAGTACGGGAAGGGGGTCGGGTGAGCGGATGGCGAACGAGAGAATGAAATGATCGGACCATATGATAGGGATGAATCAGGGTGTTGGAGCTAAAGATGGCATCGAGAGTGTGTCCTTTATAGTGAGTCGGGCCGTTTATGTGGGGTTGGAGATTAATTGCATCTAAACCGTCAACCAGGGAGTGTGTCATAGGGTTGGTGGGGATGTCGAGCCATATGTTGAAGTCTCCAAGAAGGGTGATGTTGGGATGGTTTAGTTGGAGGGTGGCAATAGAATCACAAAGGTTGTTTGCGAATTGTCTATCGTAGCCAGGGGGCCTGTAGATTATTAGGAAGCTGTGTGAGAGCGGCGGGGAGATGGATAGTTTAACGAGGAGAGATTCGCAGGACGGAATGGAGGGTTGGTTATCGATGATTGAGGCGTGGAAGAGAGATTTGAAGACGAATGCTACCCCCCTCCTCTGGACGGACGGTTCAGTGGGATGAGGGAGTAGTCAGGGGGAAAGGCTTCATTAGCGATTGGGCCGAAGTCATCGGAGAACCAGGTTTCAGTGATGAAAACTAGGTCTGGTTTGACAGAGGTGAGGAGGTCAAAGATACAATGTCTGTTTTTTGCTACAGATCGGGCGTTAAATAGGATACAGTTCACATCGGCAGGCAAGGTTGGTCTCGGTGCTGGAGCGGGATGGGGCGGTGGCGGAGAGAGTGGAGGGAGAGGGGTAGGGTGGGTGATGCTAGATGGGAATAGTGGGCGAGCGGGAAATTTGGCAGGCTTCGGGCGGGGTTGGGTTTCTGCGTGTGATAGGATGATCGGGTTTGGGTTGGGGGATTTGAAGGTGGAGTGTGGGCGGTTAGGAGTTTCAGTTGCAGTTCAAAGGAGAATCTAGCAGCAACTCTTGCGGAAGACTGGTTCACACCAAATGTAGCTGAGCATGTTGCATTCTTTATGGTGAACTGCATAATCTGCCAGCAATTCACCACTGGGCACACATTAAAAGTAATGAAAGGAGTCATCCCCAGGCCAAATGGGCCTTTTCAGCACTTGCATGTCGATTTCGTCGACATGATTCAAGTATGCAACGGCTACATATATTTAATTGTTGTGGTGTGTCTATTCTCTAGATGGATAGAAGCAAGAACATGTACACAGCCAAACTCTACCTGTTGGGCCAAATTCTTAGTGAGGGAAGTGTTCCCGAGGTGGGGGGTGTGTGAAGTGATGAGATCAGATAATGGGGCTCATTTTGTAAATGCACTCTTTGAGCAGATTAGCTTACTGCTTGGTATAAAGCACAAATTCTCATCGGCGTATCATCCAGAAGTTAATGGGATCTGTGAGAGGCTCAACGGCTTGTTAAAGGAAAGAATAGCCAAGTTGAAGCTTACTCTAAAGACGGGATGGTTGCACTGCCTTCCACTGGCACTGTATGCTCTTCGGAACCAACCCAGCTCTGACCATCATCTTACGCCACACGAGATAGTCAGAGGAAGAAGAATGAGAACTCCCCTCACACCCCGTGATAGAACTAGATGTGATGCCCAGTGGACAGGAGAGGTTCTAGGTTCTGAAATGCAAAATTATCTGAACTGCATGACATCTTGCCTTACTGTAATTTCAGACCAGCTGCAGCGACGACGAACAGGGTGCAGTGCAGCACAGAACACAGAAAGAGAAAATACAGCAGACACAGCTCAGGGTCTACGTGTTCCACTCGTCTTCCCTGGGTACACCGTCTTGGTGAGGAATCATACAAGGAAAAAGTGGGACTAGCCAAGGTTCAACGGACCATTCACAGTTGAAGACGTGACTCCATCCGCAGTCAAGCTGCAAGGAAGAAGAGCTTGGATTTTCCTGGGTGATATCAAGCCATACATCTGAGGAGCCCCCTGCTTGTACCCCACCACGAAAAGACTACAAACGATGGGGAAGGACCACAGCACGTGCAGACGAGATCCATGACGAGGAAGAAGGACGCATGACCAGCAAAGTAAAGTCAAAGAACTTTTGCAAGTTGTGGCTTAACTTGGACACTTCCTCTAAGCACAAAACGGGATAAGGACATAAAAGCGACCACTCTGTGCATCCTAGTTGCAGGTTGAAGAAGAAAATTGCGCGTATAAGCCACTACATGTTTTGTTGACTTGAACTTTTTGAACAAAGACACCCTCAAGCCGCGAGGAGAAAAGGACTATGACAAACTCTGATCAAGGATACGTACATTGGAAACAGATACAGCATCCTGATTCATCCAAATCCGAGACTTTGGTTGGAAGCACTTATGGTGTCCCACAGTAGAGACATCACAAAGGACGTGGTTACATACTTCCACCTAGTGTTAAGATCATATTCGTCACTGGTAAGGAGGCTCACCAGTGTCACAGACTTTCTTCAAGATCCTGACAACTAAAAAATAATCAGACAACTGCTTACTGTCATTGCTGAAACATTCATCGTACTCCTTGAGTACAGTGAGGAGGAAACAAATGCTTTCACCATAGGTGGAAATAGATGAACTCATCAATACACTTTTCTTTCGCCTAATCGAAGACTATCCATCTCTAGTCGGGGGAACAACTGATACATTGAAATTACTTTGAGATCCAGCAAACACTGAACATTTGAGCCATCTGTTAAATAAGATCAGTATTTTGGTTGCACTCCACGCGACTCGACAGTGCAGACACTGTTCACGTCAAGGAAAGAACGTATAATCCTGAATCTCAAAAAAGACAGAACAAAGGTCCCTATCACCAGAAGACAGCAGATTAGCGCACAATGTCCTTTTTCGCCTAGTTACTAACTTTACGGAGTTAGTGGGGAGACCTATCGAGGTTGACGTCCTCACCTTCATCAGAGATCCAGGTAATATTGCACAAATGGGAATGCTCCTGCATGGTATAATACTCCAAGTAGAACTTTCCAACCATCAGAGAGATTGTCTGGGGAGATTCTGAAGAGATTTTCGCCGAGGGACAGATTGAGGGCGCAGAGTTAAGAACCTTATTTGTTATAATTGTCATTTTTCTCATAATGACCAGTGTCCAACATGTCCTCAGGACTTATTCGAGGAGTGGACTCGGAACTCACACACTTTGAACATGCACAGTAAAGGTGACTCATTGAAGTATTATTTTAATCTATTTTTCCCATAGTTTAGCAAAGAAACGGTATCCTGTATTAAGAGACAATCACCACTCACAAGAGGAGGGACACTTGTGAAGCACCTGACACTTTTGACACAAAACTCTGAGAACGGTACTGGGTATGGAACAATAACATTGAAATTTGGCGTATGATCGAGATGGGGGCCCAGAACAGTAACCTGGTCCTTCCACAAGCAGAGAGGCACCCCCGCTTTTCTGGAAGAAAACGCTGTTGCCTTACATATCAAACTATAATGTATTTATGCATTGTATCTATCATTGTTTTACTGTCATTAAAGATCAGAACTGCATTCTTTATTGGTGCACGAAGCGTTCCAATTTCAGAGCACCCACCTGATGATACACGCATGAAACCGACAAAAGTACCCAGACCCTATATAGTCATTCCAGTCCCTAGAAGATCTGAGGGTGGAGCGAATGAACTCGAAATGAATATTGTGCAGGCCTACAATACAACCATACACTGGAACAGTGCAAGTCTGGTTGGCATGGGCACTTGCACGCAGCAGAGAAAAGATGCACGAGGATGAGGAAAGAGCTGCCAGACTCTTGTCCACTCAAATGACGCAGATAAAGAAGCCTGCACCATGGGCCAAGATACCTGAGAACCCCCCAGCAAGAATAAGCCATACAGAAGCATTCAGCTATTCAGAGATGTAGTTATAGCAAACTACAGGAAAACCTTAAGAATCGAGAGAAGCTTTCATGAAGATAATAATGAACTAAACGATTACCTGGAGAGCACAGCACATCTAGGGAACAACATTTGGTACCAGCACATGATAGAAGTTGGAAGACGAAATTCAGAAGGAGAATGCTTCGTTTGTGCACTTCTACCGTACAGCATGGGGAAATCCAAGATCTTCGTAGCTGTAGAAAGAGATGTCCCGACAGCACACTGTCTGTCACACGTAGCAATGTGCAACACCAGAGGCCAGTTCATGGGAAGTGACGCTTCCCTCATTGATATGTGCAACTGAAACAGATTATCCCGATGAAGACGATTACATTCAGGACATTAAGACGAGAAATAGAGCCCATACTAGGAATCACGTGATCAGGTACGAGAAACCTGAAGTTAAAGGAGCAGGGATAAGATGGGAAATAAACCCAAGATTGAACGTCCAAGGAAAATCTCCAGAAGAAGCTCAAATTTGGAAAAACAGAGGACAAATGCAGATTTGGGGAACAGTGCTTTCATCAAATGGATGGGAAGAAGGATTTGTGATCTGCCGATCACATGGATGGTCCTTAAGGACTGCAAGGAAGCCATAGAAAACTCACAGAGATTGTGCAAACCACTATGGCCAAAACTTACAAGATTACTGACATGGGTCGAAGACAGAGGAGGACCCTTGCAGATAGTGCCAATAGAAAGCCCGAAATTGTGCTTCAGGACCAATGGCTCAAGGAAAATGGAGAAAATCAGAACTGCTAAAACATTTTTGAAGCTCCAGGAATAACTCATGGAACTGCAGTAATCATGGATCATTATTGGGCATGTGGATCCAAAGCATACATCAGACTGCCAAAAAACTGGGGAGGCATATGCACAATAGTGGATGTCCACGTTCCAGTACTAGTGATCCCGAAAGGTGACCTGAATATTGAAAGGTTCCCAAAAGCAGATGCCTACCTGAGGAAGAAAAGATCTGTGGACCTGACAACTCGAGTGAAGAGAGAAAATGATTTCTCTGCCAAATCAGAAGAAGCATTTCATGCAATCCCATATGAACACAGGCTGTTCAGCCTCACCTCATCAGTGTTCGCGACAATCCTCAAGCCAAGATTCCAAGTTGGAGCAAATAATAAATGGTTACAGATAACCAGATGGGATTTACTGCAAACCATCAACTCGACAATAAAAGGCTTCAATGCGAAGAGTTAAGAGTCATCCGACTGATGACTCTCCAAAACAGATATGTACTTTATATGATCACAGCTATGGATGAAGGAGTTTGTGCAAAAATTGGAGAATCATGTTACACATTTATACCTTCCCACGACGAGGAAAATTGAACTTTAACAGAAGCTATAGGTATGCTGACAAACCTGCAGAACCAGATGATCAGTGAAACCGACGAAGTTAATGATGACAGCTGGTTTGGATCACTGTTTTCATGGGTTCCGCAATGGATGGCGGATGCATTCAAGTTCCTAGGAGCCCTGCTAGTAATTATATTAGTAGGATTTTGTGTTATCAAGATAATAATCTCGCAATGCCAGAAAACTGCAAAGAAAGCCATAGGGATGAAGATCATTATTGATGTCAAACCAGGATGGAAGCCCAGAGATCTAACTGACGATGAAATAAGAGACTTTGTGAAAGCAAGCGAGCATGCGCCAGAGGGTACAAAGTTTCTTTATCCTAGGAAACGCAGAAATTATGAAGGAAAATGGATCTATGGCAGCCCAAATGGATAATGTCAGCTAATGACATGGAACAAAGACGAACATGTAAAGACGGCAGGAAACCTGAAAGGAGTGATACAAATATGGACTCCAAAGAGATACTCCTTCAAACCATCATGTACAAACCCAGAAGATGAAGAAGAAATGGATACAGAAGAACCAAGTAAGATGAAACCAAAAGAGGAAGGGATAGTGGTGGATGAACCGACTACAGGGGGGAGTGTAGAGGAGGTCCCTAATAAGGCCTACACTCCAGCCTCCCATTTTGAAGTACCAGGAATGTTGACACCGAGATATGTGATGTATGATGAGCAAATAAACCAGCAGAGAGCTGCATTAGGGCTCTGCCAGTGCCCCTCAGAAGAGCAATACCTATTGAAGTGCCAATAACCAGACAACCATGGGCAGTAAGGTATCCATTGAGAAAACCCTACCAGCAAATGACATGTAATGAAGATTGCTTAAACACTGTCCCAGAAGAAACTCAACAGGCCTTAATTGAAGGCAAATGGTGATGTCACAAAGGCCTAGACAGACTCACAGATGAAATAAACGACAATCGAAAGATGACACACAGAGACGAAACGTCATGAATAAGGACATCATGAACTTAGAAGGAGAGATGATGTTGAAATATAAAGAAACTTAAACTGTAAAGCAGGATGAAGCTATTCAACCAGCTAAAGTCTATACATATGCTTGTAACTGCAAGAAGCTAAGAAAACAGTGTGGCTTGCTATGCTTAGTAGAAGAATAGAGCAGCAAGCGCCACCTATATATCTACCTCAACAAAGCACGCTCTATAAGTGCAAGTCCACTTTACACAAAAGCAGAATTTACTCAGGTTACTAAGGGTCAAACAGGACAGGATTTGTATTCCAGCTAAAACAAGAAAAGAGATGGCAGAATCGAAACTTAGCAAGGAGCAGCTTGTGCCTGGGAAATCAAGGTCAACCAAGAATGAGAGAGGCGGACAGTAGCTCTGGAGAATCGAAACTTGAGAACAGAGCAGCCTGCCCCGTGAAGGCCGAGATAAGGAGGCCCAGGCAGGTGGCAAGGCAAATAAGAATTAAATGCACAAATAGAAGGAAAACTACGCAGATTCACGGTGTTCTAGCAAGTGACCAGCTGAGCGAGAAGAGGCACCTACGCCTGGCTGTCTCCCAAACAGAAGGTACCACAGTTTTTCCTGACAAGAAGCTCCAGTTTCGAGGCCAACCACAGCCAACTAATTGACACATAGCACTAAAGTACTGATTGATGGTAGGGAGGCTGGGTGAATCTTGGGGCATCCTGCAGCTGGTTGACCATTCTGCATGCTGCTAATTAAAGTGGAGATTGATGCATGGGGTTGAAGCCAACCCAATCATAGTGGACCAAATAATCTAGGCTCCTATAGATAGTAGAACCAATAGGATGTCATACTTTTAGTGACGTCTAAAAGAGTGATGTTAGAAGGATGGGCTTAGACGCCCACCTAATGATGTTTATCCAATCCTCACACTCCGTTACCATATACAGATATAGCACCTATATTTAAGTTACTTTTCCAACCAATAGAATTGCATGACAAACCTTTGAGTTTTACACGTCAATGATGATGATGAATTTTTGGTATAACTGTTGCTGTTTGCATGAAGTTGTTGGCAGTTGAAGCGAGACAGGCTAACGCATCACTGTTGATTTCCATGTTTCCCCGTTTTTTGTACTTGTCATTAAACAGACTCCCCTTTGCCAAACCATTGAGTTGTCCTTATTGACTGGTGTTGGAGTAATATACCTGCACCCCCATCCGCCTCAAGGTGCAGCTATCTCGTCTTAAAGTACTTGAGAGCGAGCTCTGACTCTATGGGCCGGTCAGGCCGTCACTCTCTTTCCTGTACACTCTCACCACCATCTCTCCTATCTCCACCTTCATCTACACTGTTCCCCTGATGCTAATAAGAAAGTCCAGCAAGTTAAGCATTCCTTCTGGACATCTAGGTTTAGCCTGCAGCCAGACACAGGTGTGAATCCTGATGCAGCCGACTCAGTCTTTCATCCTGTTGAGGATGTTAAATGGATCCCCATTAAATTGGGCAATAGCGCCTATCACATTGCTTGAAAGCAAGAATAATCCACATGAAGAAGAATGGGCTTGGTATTTAGTGGAATTCTGCCAGTATGCTAGTACTGTAACGCAAAAAGTACTGTTTTACCCTGCTTTTTTGGTGCAGCAGGCCTTCCCTTCTTTAAATGTCTTGTGTGGCTATTGGATAAGTAGATTCTTCCAGCAATGCATGAGGTGCCAAAGTATGTAACCTCTGACCTCGCTGTCCTTACGGCTTTTAGTGGCATGGGAAAGGCACTTGCCAGGCACGGCCATAGTTGTATTAATTGGCCATTGATGTTAGTTGGTGCGAGTACTTAAGCATCTAATAGCAGTGCCTTGCAAATGCCTAATACTTGTACACAAGCCAAAACTGTTGGCTTTGGAGGGTGCTGGAGAGCCCAGCCATGATGGCTGCACTGTTGTGAGCTCCCGGCCTACCCGCAGCAATCCAGACATTACCCTGCGCTTTTGGAGGTGGATGCCGCAACATGTAGACCCTGTGTGCGCTGACGGTCCGGAGCAACCATAGGCAGCAAGTCCAGAACCCGCAGCTGCTTAAATTGGGTAAACTGCACATCATATTTGTAGGGTGGCTTGGCGTGAGAACAGTATGGTTGGAAACGACACTGCAGCAGCCCGAGCTCGGGTGGACTGTGGTTGCCGGGGAGATGAGAGCCCGGCTCTGAGGAGGGACGGACATGGCGGCGGGCATAGCCATGCAGTGGGCCCTGGAATGGGTCTGAGTGCGCTGCTGACAGAGGAGTCTGCAGCCGGCACAAGAAAGATACACAAGTAACCCTGAATTGCCAGTGGAATGGCAGCAACCCCGAGGACGCCTGGCTACAGAGGGCGAGTGCTAGGGAGAGTAGTCACCAAGTGCCCCACTGTGGGAGCTACAAGCAATTCAGCGGGTGGCCGGAGACATGGTGATTGCACTACGGGTCATGGGGTCGTGGCATGTCTTACCGGTCCTGGGCCCCCAGTGGAGAACTGGAGTTTAGCAGATGGGGCGCATGTGTGAGCTTCATTTTGCATGCAGCTGCACCCCCACCCCTCTTTGGTGAGAAGTCTCCCGAGGCTATTAGGCCTCCTAATCAGCAGCCGATCACTTGACTACCTGTGCTGAGAATCTACTGTCCTTTTTGCTGAGAAGAGGTGGCAATAGCGCACCCACCTGGAGTGAGTCCCTGCTGGTAGTGCTGGGCAGTTTGCCGGGCACATTTTGTTACTGTGGACCACTGCAGGTGTCCTATCTTGTGCAAGAAGGTTTGATTAGCCTTTGGGACCCCGCCCCCTACAAGCGCTACAAGATATTAAGGGTTGCCAGTCAAAAGATCGACAGTGAAAGGGTCGACAGGTCAAAGGATCGTCACCAATATTCCTGACTTTTCTAATAAAGTTCAGGCATCCAGAAGAAACCTCATCGACATCAAGAAAAGACTCAGAGTGAATTGGTACAAGTATGCTGTTTCCTGCGAGGCTTCCCGTTGAACATCAGGGAAAAGCTTTGTTCTTCCAGACCCCGGAAGAGACAAGCGATTTCTTGGACACAATGGCAGGCAGATCCGAGACATTGGCATCCCAAAAAATGTCTGACAATCCTTGGTACAGGAACCTTGGTTTACTGTGTACATCATACTTCAGCATCTTTTCTATTTTGAAGTACAGTCGGCTATAGGAGCTCCACTGTGTGGCAGGCATTGATTTGCGGGTACAGTTGTGGTTGGGCCTTGAGAGGTTCTCATGCCTCAGTGTGATAGTTTGTTGTTGAGGGATCTTGGGTGTTCTAACTGGCAAATTGGGGTTGCTGGTGGGGTTGTGGGTGGCACTGGGGGGGGAGTTCGTAAGCGTTTGGTTTGTTCTTGTTCTGTTGCTTAGGACGGTGAGATACTTACAGCAATACAAGGGCCATGCAGAAGGCTACAGTTTCACAAAGCCTAGTGGCAATGAATGGGGGAGGGGGTTGAAGAAACTGCTGCTCTGGGGGAGGGATGATGGGGGCTCATATGTTCAGGTTGTTCGTGGCTCATATATTCAGGTTGGCTTCAGATATTTCACTTACGCCCCTCACGACAGGGGTGAATGGTAGCTGCATCCCTGCTTCAATTAATGCGTTTTTCTTAGGCTTACACTACACATGGCTAATGCACGGATTAAAAGCATGACGTGCAATGCGTAGGTTTTACTTTGTCCCTCCAAGTCAAGGAAGGTACTATTATATATGCAACAACACCATGTGGATGTAGCCCTATTACGAAAAACGCACCTCTCACCCTCAGATGAAGCCAAATTTGCAAAGTCCTGGGAGTGGCATAGATATTTTTCCTCCTATGCACGCTATTTGAGAGGCATCGACATAGTCATAAAAATCACCCTTGGGTTTCGCTATTTGCATTTGGTGTAGGATTCTGCAGGAAGGGTGCTAATTCTCCCCGGGTTGGTCCAGGGTCAGAGAGTCACCTCTGTCTACTACTAAGGGCCCAACGCTGACACCAATGACGCGATGGAGTTTATCGAGGCACACCTCATGGAATGCCCAGCTAACATTGTCATATGGCCAGTGATTTTAATGCAGTTCTAAACCCAGACCTGGATAGGGATGGGGGGACACCGCAAGAGCAACCTCTAGGACCACTCAGAAACTCTGACAGGTCTGCCTTACTGTGGAACTGGTAGATGTGTGGAGGGAGTGTCATTGGCAGAGTAGGGGGGGCACACGTTCAGGTCGTTTGTGCATCACACGGCATCCAGACTGGACTACATATTGATCTCGAACAGGGGGTGCTGGTTGGGTATTGGATTGCGACATTCTGGTGCACACCCTATCAGACCATGCCCCTGTGATCATAACGGTGGCTCTACCTGGGAGGTGGCGGGGCACAAAAACCTGTTTTTTCAAGAATGAGAGTCTCAGTGATGTAGCCCTTCAGGAAGATATCAGAGAAAGTGTTATTCTTTTTTTCAAGAAAACGAAAGGGTCAGTGGCTTCGTTCTCGGTGTTATGGCAGTCCTTTAAGTGTATGAACCGGGGAGTGTGTATTGCCAAGGAGGCAGGGATCTTGAAGTCTATACATGCCGAATTGGCCCACTAACTTGAGAGGTCTGGAGGCTGCCGATGGGTTTCTCTCCCACCCGCCTGGTGTCGAGATTGAGGATGAATGGGCAATGGACTGACCCCATTAAGATGTGGTATGGAGCGAGGCAGGGGTGCCCTCTGTCCCCTCTCCTGTCCGCCCTTGCGGTGGAGCACCTGGCGGAGATAGTCTGGTCTCAACATATACACAGGGGAATAAGTCTATTTACGGACCATTTAGTGATTTAATTATACGCTGACAATATGATCCTGTTTGATGGTGTCCCGAAGTTGAATTTGGCACCGATTATAGCAAATGTTTTAGAGTTTGGGACCTATTCTGGGTTTAACATTAACTCCAAAAAATCAGTGTTGTTCCCTTTGACTGAAGGTGTGGGAAAAAACGAGGGATTAGGTTTTCAATAGCACGAGGCGAGCACTCTGTTTTTGGGAGTGATGATAGAGCGCTGCCCTGAGATATTATATCAAGAAAACTATGAGAGTTGGGCAGGCAAAGACTACACTAGAGAGGTGGAAGCATTTCTATTGTCACTGTATGGCCGAATATCCTTGATTAAAATGGTAATCCTCCCCATATTTCAGTATACATTTCTGAATGTTACTATAGAGGCCCCCGAGTCCCCCTTTAAGAAGTTGAGGGCTTTGGTCACTGGTTTCATTTGGGAGGGTAAGCAGGCTTGGGTGCATAGGAGCAAGTTAATTGCCCCACTGGATAGGGAAGGGGTGGCACTCCCAGATGTTGAGTCCTATTGGGTTGCTGCGCAAGTGTAATTCTTAGCTTATTGGTACGACCCGCTGCCAGACGGGTCTCATTTTCAGATTGAAAGAGCACTGGCGGCCCCATATCTCTTGAGGGCTGTGATACTGACCTCTCCGAAAGGCATAGGTAAGTCTAAGAATATGGTTGAAACCACCTGTAAGGCTTAGCAGTGCATTGAGGGAAAGCCACAAAAGGAAGTGTTCTACACCCCCTCCTGCCTGTGATGAATGTCCCTGGGATCCCGCTGACCAGCAAGAAGGTGTTTATACAATGTATGGCTAAACTGGGCATTTCTTGCTGGGTGCATATCTTCCCCGGTGGGCATTTTCTAACGATTACAAAGTTCAGAGGCAGGGGTGGTACCTCGGAGCTTGGTGTGTTTTTATATTTATGGCTACGAACAGCACTGAGGGAATGGCTTCCTTCGCATCCATTGACACCCCCAATCCCTCCGGTTTTACCTGGTGTGATTGTGACTGATCAACTTCCTGGGCAGGAGAGGTCCAGGGATGAATATTGGTTTCTAAACCATCAATCAACCCCACACCTCTAGTACACCAGAAGGGATCGGAACAGATTGCAATAGAAGTAAATTATAAGATCTCCTTGTCCAATTTTGGTAATGTGGACAGAATGGCAGGCTTATCTCCATAAGGTCATGGATCGTTGGTTAGTTGCAACACAGTCAAAAAATACAATTATTTCCCAATGATGAAAGGGACTGTCCAGTCACGGGTTATATAAAAATATCTACTTTATTATTACTACAACAGACAGTTCTAGCACACTACAATTGCAACCCACACTGTAAAGAAACACAGAGGACAGACAGTTTTACAAAGGAAAGGGATCCTGGATACTGACAGGAGGGTAGTTGGCAAAGTAATCAGTCTTATAGTTCAAGATTATTTGGTTTCAACACCAAAGGGGCAAAGGGTCCTAACTGTCTCTATGGGCCTCCGGAGAAGGACCAGGGGCCCAGAACCACAATGTACCTGGTGCTGAAGAAGTTATTGGTGCTCAACAGCGTTGAGGCTGTTCCGGGGCACTTTGCAGCCCGTTACACAGAGTTAGTGGCGGGAGACAGCTGTGGGTACAGGCGGCAGGCAGTTCGGCAAGCGAGGCTGGACGGATGTCTGCAGGCTGTCCGGTGCAGCAGCTCAGGCCAACAATCATTGTCTCTGTGCTGGTTGGTGGATCTGGAATGCTGGTCGAGGCATCTCGGGTGGCTCTGGTGACTGCGGCATGACAACAGTCAGTGGTGCAGCCGGATGCGGTTCAAGGACTCGACTGTCTCAAAAATTGTCCTTAAAAAAGTTGGACGCTTTATGATGCTTGTATGGCACTCCTCCTAGTTTTTCACAGGGCTTGTGCCCTTCCAAGGCAGACTGCCCAAAGCTCAGGAGGGTGTTAGCAGACAACAGCCTTGTCCTTAGTCCAGAGACTCTCTGGCACTTCCCACCTAGGAAGCTTGCTGTCAGAACCTAGCAGGACACCCTCTGTGCTGGCTGGGTACCTGTTTTGGATCTGCTGGACGGGTCCCTCTGTTCCCTGGGAGATGTTTAGGGGAGGAATCTTGCTTCCCTCTTGAAACTCCTGGTCTTCCTTCACTGGTAGAAGATGTAAGGTGGACTGTACATCAGCTCGGGTCCAAATGAGTCCATCTTCTTACTTCTTGAAAAGTCTTCAGATGATCAGACCAGTGAGGGGCTCACCCCTCTTTTAAAGCCAAACGGGCCCCAGTGATTGGTGCAGGCCAAGCCCACCTTAATGATTCAATCTGGGGTCCCCAACAACAATCTTCAGTGATGCCGCAGGTCAGAATCAGAGTGCTTGGCAACTGGCAGGGGAAGGATAACAACATATACATTTAAGTCCCACCCATCTTCCTGTCTACTGTACGTCAAAGTGTCTCACTAATTAACTGAGCCCTATGCAGCACTTGGTAATAACATGAGCATGGAAAATATGTGCAGGAATGGCCCCACATAGTCTCTGGAGGTTGATTTCCCATCATTCATTCTTATTAAGTAAACAAACATCACTAAGCCTAGAAGAGTGCACTCTCCCTGTGCGGATGGTAGATTTCCTCACAGTGATCAGGTTTTAGGGAAATGGCAAGTTGATTTCTAGGCTGTATGCACGCATGATAGAAAACACAGCAGGTTGGGCTGATGACGCCCGTGAAAAATGGGAGAATTGCATTGGTGTCCCTCTTCTGGATGATATCTGGCAGCACTGTTGTGCCCAGATGCAAAAGGAAGCTATTGGATTGCAGATTAAATTTGATTCATTTCGTTTTTTCCTGGGGAGTCCGACTCATGTCTGCAATGTGATTTTTCACCAGCCACATTTATGCACTTGTCAGGGCACTGTCCTTG
The DNA here is from genome assembly GCF_040938575.1 of Ambystoma mexicanum. NCBI lineage: Eukaryota > Metazoa > Chordata > Amphibia > Caudata > Ambystomatidae > Ambystoma > Ambystoma mexicanum. Next base: position 246,287,910 of record NC_090926.1, on the reverse strand, counting down.
AGTTTATGCTTTTTGAGCTCATGTCTTTAACAGTATCAGTGTGATAATTGGAGAGAATGTCTACCCTTCTCTACTGGTAGCCCTGCTGGGGTACAAGAAAGAGGTTGTGGGGCATATCCGACGTCTCCTGGGCCTTCTCCTGGTGCTGGCATGGTGGGGACATCCTTCATCGTGCGATCAGTGGAAAAAAGTTTATACTTTCATGACATGGAGGTTGAATATTGTGATACAATGCATCCCTCCTGCAAGGCCAGCAAATTTCTGGGGGCCTTCTGTGACATATCTAATATCCGGTGCTCGTCTCTCCCCCTCACCTCCAAAGTCATTGACTGATAACTAATGCTGATGAAGCTGCCTGTACCATTCTTGTGTTGTGATACTCATTGGTATATTTGGAAATGAATTGCTGTCCTTTTTGTTTCTGTTTCAGTTGTAGAACAAAAAAAAGAGTTTAAAACAAACTGTTGGCCTTGGCAATGCTTTATCTCTCACAGTGCCTCTAACGTAATATGGAGTCCCACATTAAACGCGAGGAGCCTAATAGGGCACTAACCTATGAACAGGAGAAGGGTACCATGTAACCGAAGCAGCCCCAAAAAGAGAATATGTGCACAGCATTAACGATGTTCATAACGGTGCACCGAACATAAGCTTCACTAACTGAAATATACCAAAGGACCTCACCTGACACCGATTAAAGAGCTTGCAGGAGCTTCAGTTTTTCAGTTAACGTTCTTTAACATATTGGTCATGATGCACGTTGGCTAACATAGCATCCGCTTAAAAGCTCAAGGTTTGATGTTACTTTGTAAAAGCAAGGAAATATTGAGGCTGAGTACCACAAAAGGAAATACACCAAACACAGGCTATTAAGATTCACAAATCTTTAATACTGCGCAGTTAAAAAGAAACACAGATCTGATACAGATAGCTATCCGGCTCTCGATACACCGCAATGAGTACCAGCCCGTCAGAGTCAGGAGGGAGAGTGCTGGATTTCTAAACATTCGCATTTTTATACATTTCCTATAATATTGTCAGCCCCTCTACAGGTTAATAATCTGCGGTCTAGAGTTTGTGCAGAGTTCACATATAGCTCATACAATAATATGCACATGGATTACATAGGTTTGTATTTCCAACAAGTTACAATGGCGAAGTGTATTCCTCGATTTAGCAGTGAGCCTTAGTACATATCCCTTCACAATGTAGTTCTGCCAGTGTCCACACTCGACTTTTACACAACATTGTCCTTGATGTGTCATCGTAGATGAGCCTTGTTAGTGCTGACAATCCTAGGACAACAAGTCATGCTTGGGGCAAGATCTCATTACCTAGTCTAAACAGTCGGCCCTCGGACAGCCTAACCATTAACAGAACTCAAAGGTCGGGAAGGCTTGGTTGCAAGTTAGAAACACAGTCCACCATTTTAGAACAGAGAATCACATACGAACAGAAATCGAAATGGCAGATGATTCTAAAATGGCGGCAAAATAGATCCAAAATCGGAACTTTGCAATGCGGTTTTCTTCGCAGAGCGACTAGGCTTAGGCCAATATAAATCAGAAGGAGGCACGATATAATTTCCCATTTAACAAACCCTCATTTTGGCCTAAGCCAAGCGCTAGACTACAACTAGTCACTCTATGAGTAACTCCACATCTCAATGTCCATACAACCTGAATCACAATCATCAGAGATATCAATCGCCATAAGGTCTGTAACATAAATTTCCTTCAGCACAAATTCATTGGTCATTCTTTCCGGTGCACGTACCTTTTGTCCTAATGTTCCCATAGTCTGTACACAACATCCCCCAAACATTGAACATATGGCAGGAAGACATTGTATACAGCAACAGCAGAATAACAGAATACCCAGAATAATCAATAAGATTGAAAGTATCTTCGATCCCCAAGATCGTAAGAAGTCCCAGAACCAAGCGCTAAGATCCCAATTTCCCTTGGGAACGTGCACTTCTGAACTAAGGACATGCAGATTTTGTATAGCCTTAAAGATGGTTGGGGAGGAATCTGGAATGAAAACGCAACAAGCGTACCCCACTAATGTGCATACTCCACCACGCCCAGCCACGATTCTGTAGTGCCACTAACTTTATTGCTTTCTGTTCTAGAGTCATGTTATAGAGTATGTCAGTGGTCCGGTTGATGGTTCTCTCCAGTACTCTCTCTAGTCTCCTGATATCCTCGGAGTTTAGTATTTGCGCCCAAAAAGGTACGAAGGATTTTGCTACGTCACCCAGGACTTGTGACAAAGTATCGCCAGTCTCGTCCCGCCTTGGACGGGCCCTAGAGATTTCTGTAGTACTAACTATAAATACCCCTGGCAACAGAATTCCTAAATAACAGGTTTCCTGCCAATCCCTAGGTAGCCATGGGAAGGCTTCATTACCGCAAACAAAGTAGACAGGTTTGACTACATACAAAGGTCTGTCCTCATTGGTCAAGTTCGCAACATTGATGCAACCCTTGAAATCACCCATTGACTGAGTACCATTCCTCTGTATGCAGAAATAAACTGACTCAGGGCTATGGTTAACAGCGTAGGAAGGTGGCGTGGCATCCCTATTGCCTATAGGGGCCATCTTAAAAGATATTGAAAAGGTTGAGACAATCTATCAGAAGGCCTAATGGAAGCAACATTAAGCTTGCTTCTATTTGGGAAAAGTGAGCATCCCAGGGGCGTTAGAACTCGTCTTTCGAACTCATTCAAATTCGTTCCATCAAAGTTCCCCGAGATGCTATCATTCCATCGGCCAAAGAATAGTGCCCTTAGAGAAGCATAACATGCAGTAGTTAGAGGTAAAGGATGACTATACCAGCCCAACCTTTTGTCTCCATGTTGCGGTAAATGAGAGCAGACCCAACAGTTAGACCTGTTAAAAATGGCATGCATTGCATTCATTATAAGCAATAGTGTGTTATTGTGGTAACTCTGTCTGTGTTAGAGTCTCTAGGAGATAGAGTGTGCAGATGCATGAAAGGCGTAGATACAGTGGGTACATTTTTAGTGGGCAAAAGTGTTTCAAGCGGACGAGTTTCTTCCATGTACCAAAATCCCAAAGCAATTACTATTGTGAAACTGGTTAACATGATTACAAGAAAACAACACGTTTTAAAAGTTTTTAAAAGACCATGGGCCTCATTACAAATGCTCCGGTCCGGAAATTAACGCAGCCGGTATAACCATACCGGCACCGTTTCCGCGTCCGCCTAATCATGACCTGCGAACCCGGAAACAGCACCACCTCCAACCGCCACCATGGAGTTAAAGCTCCCGTAAACTCCGCCTGCACGGAAACTCCTCCATTGCTGGCAATACGAAACACTGCGAGCATCACAACTAGCGCGGACATGGACACACCGACAACAAATTGGCGGTAAAACCGTGATCACGGTGGCGGTACCGCCGCCACAGCGAACATGACGTTAAACTGTGCCTGGTGTCCTGAATCAGGCCACAGGTGCATCAAATCCGCCCAGCTGGACCCAGCAGGCCACTGGGTGCGTACAAAAGGGCCACACCCAGCCCAACTCAAAACAGAACCATGCAGGCAGCAGCTCTGGTAGCATTGGGACTGGGCCTACTCAACCAACAGGCAGCACAGCACATGATGGCAGTACTGTTGCAGAGGAGGAGGAGGAGGTGGAGGCGTAGGAGGCACAGGCGGCAACCAGCTAACCCTGTACCCATGGCAAACCCCATTGTCCAGCCGGCAGCACCCCGCAGGCAGCCTGCAATGCCATGCATCAGGGCCTCACCCTGGAACCTCACCCCAGGACAGATCCACACATTATACCGGCTGGACAGTCCAAAAAATCCTGTATATCACTGTCCTGATAGAGGATGACATCAGCAGCCACATAGACACCCCCATCCCATCCCCCCCTCATGAAGGTCGTGTCTGTACTGCACTTCCTTGGCACCAGTACCTATCAACACACAGTCGGTGAGCTGCACGGCCTATCACAACCCTGTTTCTCAATAATCCTGGTTCAGGTACTGGATGCCCTGTTGCGCCATGTGTCTGAACAGATTGCCCTACCCCGTACCCTCCCCAAGGTGATTGCCACCAAGTTGGCCTTCCATGCCATAGCAGGCATGCCAAATTGCATAGTTGCACTCGACTGCACCCACATTGAGCTGACAGTACCACGTGCAATTGAAATGGCAATAGGAAACAGTACCACTTACTGAATGTACAGATGGTATGTGATGCGACGCTAGTGATGACACATTGCTGCGCACGTTTCCCGGGCTCAACCCATGACTCAATGGTACTGCAGAATTCAACATTGCCACGGTACATGGAACGCTATGCTGGACAAAGCACATGGCTATTGGGTGAGTACAGCTGCCAATGCTCCGGACCTGTGTAAGTGGGGTGTGTGTGTGTGACCAGGGCAATGAGCTACGTGAGTGGGCTGCTGCGACTGCACATGCATCACCCCCCGCCCATCCATTGAATAGACAGCAGAACCCAAACTTCACAAACAACACATGACAGGTAGCCACAGTGTGGCCGTACACGCCCTGCCACCTGACACACACAGCCTGAACTCCCTCCGGCACACACACCTGGAGCCACAGCAACCCCCCCACCCCTAATATGCAACACAGCACTCACAATGCACATGATGGCTGTACATGAGACGTCCTGCATCTACTATATCATCACTGTGGAGTGACCCTGCCATGTGTGCACATCACTGCACAATGCCATACTCACAAGCCACATGCACACCAATGCATTGGTCAAAGTCCAGCTGCCAACCCCCCCTATGATGGCTATAGAAGATTAACACCCATCAGTGAAAATACTGCATGACACATACGCATGAATGAAAAATGACACAAGATTGCACTGCATCTGATGAAGACATGATACTACCAACACTGACATGTCTCCCACATCTACATCCCATGTAGGAGATTCCGTGTATGAACTCATGCCATGGCTGATGACGCCTGTACGGAGGCCAAGGAACAGGCATGAGGATGCGTACAACAGGGCACATGTCTGCACACGTGGCATGATTGAGAGGACATTTGGACTACTGAAGGCCCGGTTCCGCTGTTTAAGCAGATCTGGCAGATCACTGCTGTACAGCCCAGTGAAGACGGGTAAAATTACGCTCGTTTGTGCCATGCTGCACAATCTGTGCCAGCGCAGCAACATTCCAATGCCCCCAGACGTAGATGATGAAGATGGGGATGGTGACGGAGACGGAGATGGGGATGGGGATGGGATGGCACAACCACCTCCTGGGGGTCCACTAGATGGACAACGAGCACGGGATGCAATGATTCGCATTTACTTTTGAGAGACAGCACATCCCCAGCATTTCAGGGATATGGTGATGCCACTAAATGAATAAAGTGTATTTCCGTGACCAAATTGTAATTGTCCCTGCGGGTCGTCCATGTGTTTTCAGGCATGGATCTGTTGATCGTAGAAACATTTCCTATGGACCTTACCCGACTTTTCGTCCACTAAACAAATGATAAATCAGGCTGCTGTGCTCCGACATTATGTGATAATCCTATCACTTTCCCCATCGCCCTGGCTGACCTGCTTTTGCGGCACTAAATCATATCCCCCGCCCCTGAGCCTGACATCAACAAAGCATTCATATTCCCTGCCTCTCTCTGTGACGTTACTGGGCTGCATAGCCAAACGCGCCCAGTCCACTTCTACGCGACTTCACACAGAACCCGTAAAAGAACAGATCATCTCACAACAAAGCGCGCCACAATTCGGAATATGAAACTGTGGTTTAAAAGCAAACAGCAAGATTGTACAATTGGTAAAGTACATTTATTTGACGTCAAATGTTTAGAGAATATTCAGCGATTCGCATTTGTCTTTGCTCTCGATCCGCAAAAGTTCATCTTGAGTCACGCGCTGTTCCTTTGCGGTACACAGGGTGTTGGTTTACGATAAAAGAAGCACTATGGTCGTACTGATAATCGCAAGGCTGTTCCAACAACGAGGCACTACCCCACCGTAACGGTTGGTATGTTGCTTCTAGCCGCTAGTACCACGTAAGGGCATATTGGTCCTTGCCGATCGTCCCATAAAATGGTCAGGGTGTTGAAGTTGTTGACATGGAGCTGCACCTGGCAGCTGAAGAACCCGTCGGCCGGGGTCTGGAAATGATGGCATTGGCAGTATGGAAGGATGTACCTGTATTAAAAACATAAATTAGTCTCTACAGCCGATCTTCATTAAAATTATTAATTTCATTTATTGGGCCTGAAACTATTTGCTAGCGATGATAGTGCAACGGAGTATGTTACGTTATTCCCACTAACCCACCCCCTGTCCTCTGCCTTTTTCAGAGCCGCCTGAGCGCCAGGGGACCACTTCGGCATTGATAGTGCGCGGTACAAAATGCCACATTGAACAAACAAGTCCAACTTAACTGACCTTTAACGCTACGCTATTGTTAATATATTCCGGGATAAAATCATCTAAAGGGTTACTTACATTAGATTTGCATTTTTCATTGTCTAGGCGTAATGCAGTCCCTAAATACCACTCCGTCTGTGCCAACGATCTTTCTTATAGTGAACAAACATGAAAATCGGTCTCGTTTCTGAAATTGCATCCTTCTCATCTCTTACGTTATTGCACCCCTCCTTCAAAAGAAGTCTTTAGTCACGGTGCCTCTCTGACAAGGTCAAAAAACAATAGAACCTTATACTGCGAGTCGTGGGCCACTCCGGCCCGCGAGCAATAAATCGAAGCAGCTGACCTTTACTGTGAACGTGCATACATTCTTACCTTGCAACATTCTGTCTGAAGCCATCCCTGAGAACTTGAATTCTACACTCCATCTTTGTATATTGTCCGCATGCTTTGCAGCCCTGGAGAACCATAAATATGGAGATAATTGTCTATTTATGTAAAAGTGAGATTTATCCTTTGTTTACTGGACGAAAGGTCGGGTCAGGTCCATAGCAAATTTTACTACGATCGACCGATTAATGTTTAAAAACACATGGCCGACCCGTTGGGACAATAAAAATTTAGGACCGGAAATACCATTTAATTGTACTGCATATGAAATGACAGATGTCCACTCATTATGATACTTTTCAAAGGTGTTGTATTTTCGATAAACCAGGTAAGAACGTGCATTGGGTAGGTAAGCTGTACACCCGTGCCCACCCACCACCCAAACGTACACACCCCCAACCAGGCCCCAAACAACTGACCCCCTAATGGACCTCCCCCACCACCCAAACGTACCCACCCACCTACACCCATGGTGTCCCCAAATATCATGTTGAATGGCATCCCCACATGCCACTATTTGCGGGTGCGCTTATGCGGTGCCGTGTCCTTGCTGGCGGCTCCAGTCACCCGACTAGAACGCCTCCATGTCCTGGCAGTGGCAGAGCTGGATGGGGTGGTGCTGGCTGAGGTGACTGTCGGTGTGACTGTGGGCAAGCGCCCTTGAAATGCCTGCTGGGCTACCAACATTGACTGAGCAATGCTGGATTGCACACTGTTCCCTTCCCTGACATGGCGTGCCAGGGTGACAATGGTGGCCGCAAATCGTCCAATCGACCTGGAGAGCCGCTGCACCGACGTAGCATTGCTCTAGTTGGGGAGCGCATGGGGCTGTGCAGTTCTTGGGGGCTGAACTGTAGGCCATGGATGGGTGACACCTCATCCAGGTTGTCCCCCTCACCCTGTTGTACTGCTTCGGCCTGCATGACTGGCCCACTTCCATCACTTGATGCAGCCTCCTCAGCTATGCAGATGGGCTGCGAATCATCATCCGGGGCTAGGGTGGGTGCCTGCATGGGAATGGTGGCGTATGCTGGTGTGCCTGATGTAGCCGGTGTGCCTGATGTAGCCGGTGTGCCTGATGCAGCCGGTCCTTGTGTGCTGGAGCAGCTAGCATCATCCTCCTGGGCAGAAGTGCTGAGTTTGGCGCGTGCAGGTGGCCGCTGCGTTGCCTCTTGGCCGTCGCTGTCACTTGTCTCGACTGTGGGGATACAGAGGGCATGCTGTTAGTTGTGTGATGTTACTAGATGTGTCCATCACATGCATCCGCATGATAATCCTTGACCACTTGCATGTACACACTTGACCACTTGCATGTACCCACTTGTGACTATTGATGCACTCAGGTGTGTGTGTGTCTGCTTTCAGTCCGGCACGCACTGTGTGCATTTCCAGGGTTCATGATTTGGGGATGTGTTACTTGTCATCTGGCCAGTCAGTGGGTTCATTGGGTCACTCCTGCCCTGTTAGGGGGGGGCATTGTGAGTGGGTCCATTGGGTCACTCCTGCCCTGTTGGGGGGGCATTGTGAGTGGGTCCATTGAGTCACTCCTGCCCTGTTGGGGGGGGCATTGTGAGTGGGTCCATTGGGTCACTCCCATTCACACTTATGGCTTTGTACTATGTGCACTTAACAGCATGTGCAGGTGGGCTCACTCCTGCCTCTGCCTCTCCTATGTCGTGGATGACTTCGAGGTGCATGACACTGCTGCAGCGCTCCTCCCACGGTTGCAACTTGAGAGGGGATGCAGGGCCTCCACCAGTGCCAGTGCTGTGTTGGCGGTGTGCAGTCATGAGGTTGCACACCCCGGAGCCTGAGGTCATCCCACCTCTTATGGCAGTCCTTCACAGAGCGTGTGGTCACACCGACCGCTGTGCACTTGCGTGCTGCCTCCGCCCACACCTCCTTGCGCCGTTGCTGAGTAGCGCGCCGCTGGTCTGCACTAAAGAGCATTTCCGCATGCTCAACAATGTGGTCCACCAGAACTGTGAGCTCAGCCTCACTAAAGCGCGGCTTTCGCTGTCTGCGTGCTGGTATCCTGGATGCCATTCAATGAGTTGTCAGTCTCAGGGAGGTAATCTGACCTGTGGTGTCTGAGGATGGCAGTGGATTGTGCTTTGTATAATGGCCGCCTCTCTGTATCCGTTTTATTCCCGCGGTCATGCTGTTTCCGCTTCCGGTGTTGGTGTTTCCGCTTCCGGTGTTTCCGTGTCAGCGGGGGCGGACACAGGTTTAGCACCGTTTTCTGTGGCATAAAGTCCATGTGCGTGGGTGTTTACATGACAGCGGTGACTCCGTTTCTGCCTCGGTGTGTTGCGCGCGACCCAAGTGCCGTAATCGGCCCTTATTTCCGTAACCTTGCGGTCGCGGAAGTGGAGTAACCGTCGTCACGGAATCACCGGATTCCGGCACAGCCGACTCGTAATGAGGCCCCATGTATTCGATTGTACATTGTCTTTACTGGCTACACAGTCACTTATTTGTTCCGTACGGGTAGGGGCAATAGCAGGCCTTGCTCCTTTAAAACAAAAGCACCATAGTTCATTTGCTGGTGATCTCCAGATCACACGTTTTCTTAGTCTTTCCCTATGCCCAGCCAACAACTTTCCTTTGTATGCAAAAGACAGGGCAAAGGACAAGCCCTATGATGATTTTCCTGTTGGCCCAGCCGAACCGTGCAGTAAGTCTAGCTCCGTGAATGCAGATTGTACCTTGTGACTCCTGGTACAGTGTGATCTGCGAACAGCGTGTCGTTGCTTCCTGATGGAAGTGATGAATTTGCAACAGAACCTAACAACGCTGAAAAAGGATCTACAGGAGAGTGTGGAGATGAAGCAGCTGTTTCCCCAGGCCCCACGGGCTCAGGGATTGTCGCCGAAGCACTCACAGTACTGCTCAATGCTGAGTGATCGTTGGGAGCAGAGCGAGTAAGTTTCTCTGTATCTTCCTAATCGTGTGACAAAGCGAAGGGAAGGGTATCCTCTTGACATGTGATGCATGTATCCAATGCCTCTTGCCCTCCACCCGAATCGCTTTCTGTGTGGCCAGGAGGACCTGGTGCGGCCCCTTCCACTGTGGTGCAAGGCAGGATGCTCTTTCGAATGCCTTAATGAGCACCCATAGACCAGGTCGGATGCTATGATCTGTCCCCTCGTACTTTACTGGGAGGGCTTCTCGCACCTGTTGGTAAATCAAATACGGATTTTATTTTTTTGAAAATTGGTTTTATTGTTTTCAAAAGAGATATTACAGTTTTCAGTACAGACATAATAAGGCAACTTGTCAATTGTAAAGTTGGAAGGGAAAGGGAAGACGAAAAAAGGAAGAGGAAGATGAGAAGAGGAGAAAGAAAAAAGAAAAAGGGTGAAAGAAGAAAGAACTTCGATCAAGATTCTTAATATAGGTCAACTGAAAAGATATGTTGCATTATGGTTATTCAAAATATCAAATATCCCCAACTTGTCCCAACCCTCCACCCCTACCCTGCAACCCTTCCGTCTAGGGATGGCCTCAGAGATTTTCATAGTCCGGCAAAGGAGTTCTTAGGCGAAATCATTAGTTAAGACAACAGCACTGCATATGATGTTCAAGTTTAGCATTAACATTGTGGGCAGTTCATTAGAATGGCATTCAGTTGCGTCGGGTTGCACACTTGGTGTGTTATGTGATGTACTTGGCTCAAAACTCAGTCCATTTGTTATCAATGGAGGTGCAGTCACCGTGAATGGCTGCTGTTAGTTTGTCCATATTGAAAATATTGCGGGAGACATTGATCCACCCGGTTTTTGAAGGTAGAGCGGTTCTTTTCCACACAGTTGTGAGGCAGGCCCTCGCCGCCAGCAGGAGCCCATGTATCATTTTGGGTACCTTAGTTGTTCCTTCTTCCGTCTCTACCAGGCTAAATAGGATCATGAGTGGTTGCTTCTCCCTTTCCTCTCCTTCCAGTTCTTTGATCCAGCTGAGCACTTCATCCCAATACGCTTGGACGCCCTACATCCCCACCACATATGCCAGTAATCTGCTTTCTGGCCACAGTCCCGCCAACAGAATGGGCTTACATCCTGATACATCTTAGCCAATCTAAGTGGGTCGTACTGCCATCTATATAATAGCTTATTCCCATGTAACTTGTACTGATAGGAGATGGAGGTTTTCGAAGTCCTTCTGCATATCTTAAGCCATGTTTTTGGGGAGAGGTATCTTCCGATGTCCGCTTCCCATTTATGTTTCAGCGTGGCTGAGGGGGTTGTGTCGATTTCAACAATTGCTGTGTACATTGCACTTATGAGGCCCTTGGTGCCTAAGTGAGTGTCTAGAATTGTTTCAAACGGAGTGAGGTCTCTTTGTAGGGCTTCCTTCCAGACCTCTCTGGTCATGACACCTTTCAACTTCAAGTACTGGAACACCGAGAGTGGGCCCAGGCCTAGGGCCTCCTCAAGTTCTTGGATGGTGATGAATGTCTTGTTTCTCCATAGTTGCCCCGCCCTTTCAAGCCCTGCCTCGTACCATGATTGGAAACTGCCTGGGTCGGGGATGTTATCCCGAACCCCCGGTACCCATAAGTGTGATAGGGGGAGGGCCATGTCGCAATCCCTTTCATTCCTTTATTTGGTTTCCATATGGCCCATATAGTCCCGAGAATGGGATGGTCCTTGATGCTATTCCGTAAGAGAGGTCCCAATACCCATAACCATTCTCCCACGGTAAACGGTCGAAGATGGTAGTTGTCTAGACCTATCCATTGGGGATCTTTTTGCTGTCTAACGTGTGGAATTAGTACTTGCAGTTGAGCTGCCCTGTAGTAGAGCTCTATGTCTGGGAAGACCACCATTGTCTTTCTGCAGGTGAAGTAAAGCACCGGGGACTCTGGGTTTTTTGTTCTGCCATAAAAAGGTGTGCAGAGCTCTTTTAATGGTTACAAAGAATTCCTTGGGTAGTTGGATAGGTAGCATCTGGAATAGGTAGAGCAACTTCGTCAGGATTACCATTTTAATGGTGTTCAAGCGGCCCATCCATGAGATGGTGAGCCTCGTCCATCTTTCTATATCGTTTCGAATTGTATGTAATATCAGGGGGAAGTTGGCTTCATATAGGTCACCTAGATCCCGGGTCACATTGATTCCCAAGTACCGCAGCGTGGTGAGGCTGACCTTCATCCCTAGGGGTGCGAATCGCCCCACTTCAGTGTCCCTGCTCTTATCGATTGGGAGGAGGACCGATTTGCCTGTGTTAATTTTCAGGCCCGCCAATTGCCCATTTTCTTCAATTATCTCCATAGCTGCTGGAATTGAATTTAGGGGGTTAGTTGTGTGCAGGAGAATGTCGTCAGCATATAAGCCTAATTTGTATTCCTGGTCTCCTACTTTAATTCCTTCTACCCTTTTGTCGAGCCTCAGTTTCTGCGCCAGCGGTTCGAGGGATAAAACAAATAGTATGGCGGATAGGTGGGTGCCCTGCCTGGTCCCCCTCTCCAGTGCAAACCACCTTGAATAGCCACTGCCACAGAGGTCTTGGGGGCTGAATATATCGCTTTGAAGGCGCGTCGAAGTTTAGGTCCAAGACCTATCCAGACTAAAACCCTCTCCAGGAACTCCCAATCGACTCTGTCGAAAGCCTTTTCAGCATCTACAGACAAGAGAGTTGGGTCGTCGCTCCTCCCCCGTGCCTCATGTATCAAATGTGATGTTTTCCTCATCATGTTTGCTCCCTGTCTTCCCATTATAAAGCCGACTTGGTCTGTGTGTATTGACTTTGGAAGATGTGTCTCTAGTCTGGCCGCAATTACTCTCGCATATATTTTGGCGTGTATGTTGAGGAGTGAGATGGGGCGATACGACCTGCAGTGTTTTGAATCTCTACCTTCTTTTGGGATGACCGTGAGAAGGGCCTGGGTAAATGATGGGGGCGCCCGGCCTGTCTCAAAGATATCGTTAAATAGGGTCACCAGGAAGGGGGTGAGAAATGCAGTGAATGTTTTGTAGAAACAGAGGGTGAAGCCATCATCCCCTGGTGCCTTTCCTGTCTTCAGACGTTTGATGACGTCAGAGACTTCATCTCCAGTAACCGGTGCGTCAAGGGCTTCAGCCTCGGGGTGCGACAGAGCAGGGAGACCCGTCTCTTTGAGATAAGCGTCAACACTCCCTGGTGGGGGAGGTGGGTCACTGGTGTATAAGTCTTCATAGAAGAAGGCGAATGCCTCTTGTATCCCTTCTGGGGAGGATTCTATTGTATCTATAAGGGTACCAACTGTCCTCTCTAACGTGTCTACCCATCTTTCTGCCCTCTGCGCACAAAGCCTAGCCGCAAGGGGGGCGTCTGCTTTGTCTCCTTTCTCGTAATATTTCTGTTTCAGGTATTGTAGGGTCTGGGCCACCTTACCTATCTCCAGCGCTTTGAGCTCCTCCCTAAGTTCCCTGGCTTCAGCGAGGTGTATAGATCTACTTTGTGGGGATGTCTGTGTTAGGCTCTCCGCTATGTCAAGTTTCATTCTGATGTTGGTTTCTATTAGATTGCGTTCTCTCTTTTTCCTGGCACCTTCTCTGATAAGGATCCCTCGCCAAGTGGCCTTTGCCGCTTCCCATATATTCACTTTTGTGACTTCGCCTGTGTCATTGGTTATGAAGAATTGTTTGATTTCATTTTCTAGTTCCTCCTTGAAAGCCAAGTCAGACCGTAGCGATTCATTGCATCTCCACTTTGTGTTGCAAGGGGTAAGGCCGTCCCAGTCCAGGTCCACCACGACCATATCATGGTCAGACCATGCAATGGGGTGTATGTCTGCGGTCTGGAGTATTTTCATTAGACCTTCAGAGGGGAATACATAACCTATCCGTGTAAGCGTTCCATGGGGGATGGAGCGGAAGGTGAATCCTTTGTCCGCTGGATGTAGGTGGCGCCAGCTATCTGAAAGACAATATAGGGCAAGGGTCGTTTTGATGTCTGCGTGCTTTTGTGTCTGAGGAGATTGGGAGGTGACACATGTGGTTTGCCTATCCATGGTGTTATTCATCCATGTGTTGAAATCGCCCCCAAGTATCGTGTGATCTTGTGATCTGTTAAACAACCATTCAGTCATTTTGAGGAGGAATCTCTTTTGACCTTGGTTAGGTGCATAAATTGTGGCTAGGGTTATAACTGTGTCCTTGAAGGATCCCACTACTGCCAGAGCTCTACCCTCTGCGTCGGACCAGGAAAACTTAGGATCTTCATGCAGAGGCCCTTTCGGATCAGGATCCCAACCCTGGCCTTTTTAAGGATGCCCGAACTCCAGAAAGTGTGCCCCACCAGGCTGCTGGAGATCCCTCTCTCGTCCCCTTTCTGGTATTTCGTTTCCTGTAGTAACATGATATCGATATTGGAATTCTTAAGTTCTTTCGCCACCATAGAGCGTTTTGTGGGGGAATTTAGGCCTTTCACATTGAGTGTGCATATACATAATTTGTGACTTCTAAGTGTTGTCACCATTGCTATTTTCAGGTGTAGAAATGCCCAATAAGTGCGTCTGCCACAATATCTTTGCTCTGGATTCCAGCCGTGTGTCTGATTCCTTGCGAATGCCCCGGATCTTGTAAGGCCCTGGTAGTGCCGCTACACATTCCCGCTGCTCTGCGGTCAACAATTTCAAAGATGCCTCTTTCACCCTCCCACCCTCGTACAGTTCCGTCCCATTTTTCCATTTGGGTTGCACTTCCACACCCTTCCCACCCCCCAAACCACACAGTGTCCGATTCGGCTGGGTTATATTCACCCAGTCGTTCTCGGACCACCAACGGGAACCGTACATCGAACGGTTCCAACTATATGTTAACTTAACAATGAGCCCCCAACTCTCCCCCTGGATTTCAAGAACATGCTAATGAAATGTATTTTTGAAAAAAAAACAGATGTTGCAGCCAATGTCGGCTTGAGTTCCTATCTAGAGCGAAGCCTTTGTGCCTCTCTGGTTCCTTTCTCAGATGGCCAAGGGTCTGCACCAGGGGTGCCTGTATTGTGGCTGCAGCAATATATGTACAATTCAGAGAAATAAAGTTGGTACCCTTTAGTGCGCTCCTTGGGAAGAATTACTCAATCACTTGGTTATGTTAATTCCAATTTGTTTATTCAATATAGGTTCTGGATACTCCATACACTTAAAGTTTCAATAAACAAACTTTGTCTCCCAAATTGTCTCCCAACACGTGTTTCCCCATGACTGTAGCCACGGTTCCTCAGGGGAGATTCCTTGTCATGTTTCTCATAATTCTGATTCAGTATTGATTGGTATTCAATTTTCTCTCTCATCGGCTCTCTATTTGTCTTCCTTTTGTTCTTTTTCCCCTTTTTTTTCTTTTTTCCTTTTTTTTCCTTTTTTTCCTTGTGTGTAGATTCTTGTGGATTCAAAGATGTTCCTTTCTCTCGGTACGATTGCCTCTGTGCATCCGTGGTTCCCGGATGCTAATGAACTGAACTATGTTTCAAACTTGGGTTCTTGGTTGTGCGAGCCCGATATCAGGCTCTCGTTAAGTCGCCACATGGGCGATCATTGGTACTATGTTAGTTTTCATCACTTTCCTTGTCCCTCCTTCCTCAGATGGCCTGCAGTCCCCGGTCTCCTCCCCCCTCCTAGCTGCCAATTGAAGTGCATTGGCTTTTATCGTGCAGGTGTGACCTTACCCTTGACCAGTTCTTCGGTGCGTTATCTGCGTCGGTTGAAGCGGGGTAGAGGGGAGGCCAGTTTCACCTTCGTCTGTTGCCATTTGGTGAGTGTTCATTCGTAGTTGTCAGTGACCTTCAGTCAGCCAAGTGTCCGTCTTTGGGTACACACATGGAGAAGCAACTGAAGGATCAAGGCGAGTTTAGTGTTCGGCTTCCAGGAAGGGGTTCATCCGCCTATATTTCCTAGAGCCGAGCATCTTCTTTCGCCGTGGGCCCTTAGTGTGCCATTCCTTAGCCTCTGGCCTTTTCCCACTCTGGGTTGGTTCCTCTTCATGGGTCCCCAGCAGGTCGGTGATACAGCTCTGAATGTCCTTTTCGGAGATCAGTTTTATGGTGTTGCCCTCCCACTCGAAGGTGAGCGAGAACGGGTATCCCCAGCGGTATCACACATCTTTTTCCTTTAGCATTTTGGTGAGTAGGAGACATTTTCTCCTCATTGCCATTGTGAGGGAGGATAGGTCCTGATAGATGGAGACGTTTGCCGTGCCCTGCATCACTTGTGGGGTATGTCTAGCCTTTCCCAGGACCCTGGCTTTGTCTGCATAGTTATGAAATCGGGCGAGCACCGTTCTTGGACCTCCTGGCTTTCCACCGGCTCTGTGGACACAGTCAATTTTGGGCTTGTCAACCGAGGCATCATTGAATAACAATTTCATTATGGTGTGCAGAGTTCTCTTCAGGTCTGTCTCAGTATCGCCTTCTTTTTCTGGAATGCCAAAAATGCGTATATTATTGCGCCACTCCCTATTTTCTAGGTCATCAATCTTTAGGAAAAACTCTTCCTCTCTGGCTTCAAGTTCAGCAATGCGTATGTCCATTTGGGTCTCTAGAATGTTCAGGGATGGCTGATTATGCTCAACCTCTTCAAGTCTATTCTCTATTTTATCTATCCTCTGGGTGATTTTATCAATCTTGCCACCAATATCTGCTCTCATACTCCTCATCTCAGTGAGGATATCAGCAACATCCGCTTTGGTCGAGGCTGCCTCGGATTTCTGTGACGTCATTGTTGCGGCCCCAGGTGAGCGATAGCTGTCTTGTGATGGTGGGAACTGGTATGGGGCCAATCTCTCTTTGACGTTCATATGGCGGGTTTATGTGGTACTTGGGGAAGTGGGCCCTTTGGGATATGAGTGGAGGATGGGTGGTGGGGTCCGTCCCTGATGCCAAGACCACCCTGTTGGATGTGACTCACCGGTTCAAGGGTGTCGTTTGCTTGAGGAGCCTAGAGTGTTGAGGGGACGAGGCTTATGCTGCACATTGATTTTTCGGAGTGCACACTCCATGCCTTGCAGGGGCTCACCCCACTGTTTGATTGATGGGGGCGTAGTAAGAGTGGTGGATCTGAGAAGGTCACATGCCCTGCAGTGCACGGGCCCAGCTCTCAGCGGGACCTTTTCGAGTGGTGAGTCTAATCCTCATGGGTCGTGCCCAACACTCTCCAGTGATGCCCAGCTTGGTGTGGATTCTGGTCTGCTGTTTGCTCCCAATCTTGAGGATTGCTGGCCTCCCTGTCTTCGTCTGTTGCGTCGCCTCCGGTGTTGGCGCAGCTTCCACTTTGGTCCAGGAGCACTTCATGCGTTACCTTCGGGGCGCAATCAGGGAGCGCCTACTTAATGGCATTGCCTCCCCTCGCAGTCTCCGAGGGCCTGTCTGGCACAAGTTCCTTGCTCCCACCGTGGTCTGCTGTGGTCCCCTGAGAGGGGGGGATTTGGTGGAAACTTTCCTTGGTCGTCACCCCCCCCAGACCGCAACAGGGTACCCTGTGGGTGTATTTTTGAGAGTCTGTTTGGGGGGGTTTGTCCCACCGTTGAGATGGATCACTGGGCCATGCGAGTTGCGCAGGCCAGGCCCAGTAGCACTGTCCCGTGATGGGCCTGCGCGTGACCGCCCTCCAGAGGGGTCTGGGCTAGTGCCTCTGCGCCGCGGGGATAAGTGATGCACGTCAGGGGCCCCGCCGAGCCCAGGGCCCAGGCCTGCAGGTGGGATCAGGATGCGGCGTATAGAAGAAGGGCTCTGAGGCGGAGGGGCCCGGGCGTGCAGGCTAGATCAGGATGCGGCGTATTGGAGAAGGGCTCCGAGGCAGAGGGGCACTCTACAGCGGGGGACCCCGATGATGGTATTGAGCAGAGGTGGGCCTCCTGCTGACAGTGCTCCACTCAGTCCGTTCCTCCCTCAGGCTGACTGCGGATGCCTTTGGGTGCCCGGTGTGTCCGGGCCGCAGTGTGCTACAGTGGTAGCCTTGCACCTGTCGTCTGTGAAAAGCTCTCCTTGTGCAGGACGGCGAAAAGGTAGGGAGGCTTGTTCTTCCAAGGCAGTGGATGTGTTCATGTGAGCCAGGCACGCCGCTCGTAGACAGGATGTTGGAGGGGGATCACTTTCACACGGCGGGAAGCAGCAATGGCAGGCCCTGTTTCAATTCGGCTGCGCAGGTTCCCCTCTCAGCTCCACAAGTCTATATCTCGGCGATAACACCTGTTTTTTGTTGGATTTTTTCTCGGGGGGTGCAGTGGATCTTGGGGCATCGGTTCCAATCGATCAACTATACGGGGGGTCCAATAGTGGGAGCTCATAACACTTTGGTGGACCTCGATGCGGAGCTCACGCAGAGAAGCTTGCCATCCATGTGCCCCCTGGTGGCCAGTCCAAATACAGATTTTTAGTTAACCGGTCACAATAATCAGAAAGAAGTACATGCTCAATGTCCTTCAGAGCCCTGGGTTTTGGGAGATTCCAAATGTTAGCTGGCCTACCCATTACCACCTCATATGGGGAGAGCCCAGTCTATCGGTTAGGTGTCCGGCCATTTCAATTTGGTGCCGGCACATTGTTCTTCAAAATTCCATTGTGTCTCTCTACCAATCCAGCACTCTGAGCATGTCTAGCCGAATGGAACCATTTATCTATCTGTAATCCCGCACATATCTGCAGAATTACAGTAGCGATAAAATGTGGACCATTGTCCGACCAGATGACCCTTGGCAAACCAAACCTAGGAAAATATTCCTTAAGCATGGTTTTCGCCGTTGTCATTGCTGTGGCATCTTTTACAGGAAAGGCTTCAACCCATTTACTAAAGGCGCAAATAATAACCAAAACAAACTTAAAATTATTACAATGCTCCATTTCAATAAAATGAAAGTGGATCACTTCAAAGGGGACAGAAGGTGGACCAAAACTACCCTTGGTGTCGATGTGCCCTTCCCCATATTGTGCTGTAGACAGATCATGCAACTTTGGACAAAACGCTCAGCTGTCTTCGAGATGTTATCATTCATCCAGACATTTTCTAACATTTTGCAAATCTTCCTCGCACAGATGTGGGTGGGCCCATGAGCCATTGCGACCATCATAGTAATGTACGCATCTGGCAGCATCCATTTTCACTCTAAATTATCCACACAACACCCATCCTCATCCAACCTTGCCAAACCCTCAGCCCATTGCTTAGTTTCTTCTTAAGTGCATCGGCTTGGATATTCTTTACAGATTCAATACCTTTATCTATGGTACAAACATTTGTGGCTTCCCTTGTAGTGTATATATCTGAATAGAGACCAGGAGCAGTTTGTTTGGCTATCTGGTCAGCAAAAGCGTTCCCTTTTCCTACATCATTTGTGATTTTCTGATGCGCTGCGCATTTCATGATCGCTAACTGAGTGGGAAGTGCAAGCGCTGAGAGTAACCCCACTATCAAGGACCCATATTGAATCTTCGTTCCATGTGAGGTCAGGAAACCTCGTTCTGCCTAAAGTATACCGAAGTTGTGACCTACCCCAAAAGCATAATATCAGTATATATATTTACTCTAAGCCCTTCGGAAAGTTCACAAGCTCGAGTCAATGCAATAATCTCTGCGGCCTGCGCAGAGTTATGCGAAATTCTTTTGGTTTCCACAATCGTGCTTAGTGTGGTGAGAGCATAAGCAGCCGTGGATGTACCATTCGGAAGTTTGAAACAAGAGCCATCGCAAAACAGCTCCCCTTGTGGGTCGTTCCAAGGTGTTTCCTTCAGATCAATACTGCCTTTAGTTTCTTGTTCTGTGGTGTAAAGGCAGTCATGTGACATTTCGTCACTACAAGCAGTACCTTGCGGGAAAGGTAATAGTTCACCGGATTCATTACACAACACCTCTTGATTTGTATATGCGGTGCAAACAAGATCAATTCATATCTCGTTAATCGTGCGGAGGTGAGGTGTTGTGTTTGTGTTCTATTTGAAAGAACATGTACAGAGTGAGGTACCAACAAGTTTAAAGCATGGCCTATGACCATACCCTCGCTCTGTTTTACAGACGCAGCAGCAGCAGCGACATCTCTCAGACATCTCGGCAAAGCGCATGCAACAGGATCAAGGGTGGAAGAGAAGTAACCGCACGGCCTATTCTTCCCTCCATGTTCCTGCGTTAATACAGCCAACGCACATCCATCACGTTCATGCACATACAACTCGAAGGCCTTTTCATAATTTGGTGTGCCAAACTGGTGCTGAACACAGTGCAGCCTTGAGCAGATAAAAAGCTTTCTGGTGTTCCAAGTTCCACGGCAATGGTAAAGAAATGCCCTTTTTGTCAAAGCCAACATTGGTTGAATCACTAACGAAAAGTTCGGGATCCACTGCCTACAGTAAGAAGCCATTCCTATCAAGGCTCTGACTTCCTTCTGTGTATTTGGGACAGACATGCTAGAAATGATTTTAATCCATTCAGGCGTCAACCTTCTTCCCTCCTTTGACAGGAGATAGCCTAAATAGGCGACCTCCTGTCGACAATATTGAAACTTTTTCAGTGAAGCTTTATGTCCATGCTTTGCTAGGTGAATAAGCAACAACACGGTGCCCTCCTTACAGGCACTTTCTGAATCAGCAGCTTAAAGAAGATCATCTACGTACTGAAGCAATGTACAAGTGGTGGGCAACTCGCGTGTGTCAAGCTGGTCTTTCAAAGCCCTACTATAAATGCTCAGACTTTCCGTGTATCCTTGTGGCACACGGGTGAATGTAAACGAGCGTCCCTCTAGGGTGAACGCGAACAGGTATCTACTATCCTTGTGTATAAGAATCCTAAAGAAAGCATTTTTAAGATCTATGACACTAAAATGAGTAGCAGAAGTTGGGATCATAGTTAATATCGTCGTTACATCAGGCACAATAGGAAATTGTGGAGCAACAGTCTTATTGATAGCACGTAAATCAATGATAAAACGAAAATGAATTGCATTATCTCCTTTCTTATACACAGGCAAAATCGGACTATTGCACTTTCTTCAATTACCCCACGGTGTACAAAATCGGAAACTATACACTTCAAAGCTTGCTCACCATCAACCGAAATCTTATACTGAGGAATACGTGGCAACTTTACTCCTTGTTTCAAAATGATTTTAACAGGCTCAATCTGTAGAACACCAACATCGTTGTCATCAATCGCCCATAAACACTCTGGAACATCACTAAATTCTGGCGGAAAAGGTCTAGTCAGGAACTGTGAGGCAGAAAGTTCCTGTGGAGAAATCATCAAATGCACTCCATCCGAAGAACAATGAATTACCACATTTAATTCCTTCAACGGATTCAACCCCAACAAATTCTCTCCACAGTTCGTTGTCAGAAGAAATGCACAATGATCCATGAATGGACCCAGTGTAATCGGTACCGGCAAAGAAACCGGACTAATCACTGGTGTACCAGAAAACCCTACAGAAACATTAGTTTGCCCGGACAGTGGAATGTTTGGAACCCGTGAATGGTCAATGGAACACTTCTATGCTCCTGTATCTATCAAAAATAGATGTTTCCTATTTCCCACTATCATTTCAACGTAGGGACCTTTCTGATTAATGGGAATAGGCATTGGTTCCAAACCCTGCTTCGGGCAATCCTAGCAAAACAATATATCATCAAAAGGAAGGTCTTCAGAGAGATATGCAGCAGAAGGATGATCAAAAATGTTTCTATTAACCACACTCGGTGACTGATTGTCTTGTGAAAAAGGCTGTGAATTCTGGGACAACTGGCTTCTACCAGGACCCCCTGCCCCAGGGCGGCCTCTGGATCGTCTACCCATGATACCAAATGTATTATTCGACCTCTGCTGGAGGATTGGGCATTGTGCTCGCCAATAACCCTCTTGTCTGCAATAAGCACATTGGTTCGCATGTACAGGACCCAACGGCACATTACCCTGTGGAGCATACTGTCCCCTAAACTGTGTATTACCCCCTCTGGGACCTCTAACAATCTGTTGCAATAAAACTTTAGTTTTCAAGTCTCCCTTTTTCTTTTCAATCCTTTCTTTCTCATTATTGACTCGGTTTTCGTAATACTGAGCCATATGCAACACTTCAGACTGAGTCTTAGCTTGCCAAGCGCTCTCGGAAGTCATAATTTGCGACTGGATGTCAGGTAACAATTCACGCACAAATTTGACTACAGATAGTCTTTTTCCAGACTCTGTGCTCAAACTTGTCCACTGAAATCTGAAAACACTTGTTCAAACCGATTAAAGAATTTGGTAGCACCCTCAGACTTTCCTTGGACACAAGCAGTAAGTTTGTCCCAGACAATCTTTCCCTCAGGAATTAAAGTTTTCAGTTTTGTCACTATTCTATCAGGCAAAGTCAGTATTACCTGTGGCGGTCTCTCGCCAGCTGGTCTATCTCTATCCTGTCTAACCATATTATCCCATGTGTCCCCAAACCCTGGTACATCGTCTATCGTCCGAATCTGTTTCCACAAATCAATGGGTAGGAGCACGGGAAATAACAAATCTATATCACTCAGAGTAAATACTGACGACTGCAAGACAGATTCTATCTCTTTATAGAACCCTGTCGGATTCTTTCTAATATCTGGGATGGATTGTCTAATTATGTTCACTTCCTGTCTTGAGAACAGGACGTGAACAAACTGTGATACATAATGTGCAGGAATGTCATAAGCAGCGGTACCTGCTGCAGCATTAGCTGGAACCTCAACTTTTGGGACAAATGTCAGAGGAACCTCTCTCATAGGCAACTGATAGGACACTCTGAACGCTTACTGAGCAACAGAGCTAAATCGAGCCCTAAAGCATCTGAAGGAGTGTCAGACGAAAAAGCTCTCTTATAGATATTCAATAATTCTGCGGGACAACAAATCTGTTTCTTAATACATTCATCCTGCAGGTATTCTACCTTAACCTGTATCACTTTCCTCTGCATTTCTGGCATATGCTGACTATACGTGTCATATACTTCTACGGG
This sequence comes from Ambystoma mexicanum, assembly GCF_040938575.1. Lineage (NCBI taxonomy): Eukaryota > Metazoa > Chordata > Amphibia > Caudata > Ambystomatidae > Ambystoma > Ambystoma mexicanum. The sequence goes on along the minus strand of NC_090926.1, from coordinate 246,265,155 downwards.
AGATATCGACATATCTGAAATCCATCTAATTGCATCCTTTGTGCAAATTCGCGTTTCCTCACTCATCGATTTACAAAGAGGAAGGAACTGTTTCTGTACAAAAATAGCGCTCAAACTATCACCGTCAATTTCTTCATTCCGCAACCTTTCTAACTCCCTTCTATACTCAAAAACACTCTCGACGTGCTCATATACTTTCTCCGCAGTATCTCTTGAATATGCTAAAACATTCAGATCCCTCAACCCTTGTGGGAGACCTACATCATTCAGTCTGTTCCACATTACAAATAAATGAATTCCCAGTCCTTCGATAAAAACATTTTTCTCAGGAAAACTTTCTAGATTAGAGAGTGTGGCAAAAACATCACATTGTTCACCCTTCTCCATGCACTGTCTAGCCCATGCAGTCAAATTGCGCTTTCTCTCTTTAGTCACAGTATTGCGAGTTACGATCTTTGATTCCGCTCCCTTATCAGTTACAAGCGGAACAGAACCACTTGGAAGAGGAAGAGTAGAATAATCTTGTACAATCGGTAACAAAGGTACTATCACTGGTGCAGAAGACAAATCTACCAGACCCGTAACAGTAGGCAACGGCAGAGGTACAGGAGGAGTAGCAGCGATAGGAGGAGGAACAATAACCGGAGGAAGAGGAGCAATAGGAGGAGCAGGAATTACTACAGGAGGAGGAACGACAGCAGGAAGAGGTAAAGCAACAGGAATAGGAACATACGGAGGTGGCGCAGTGGCACCAGGCCTTCGTTCATTTAGAAACTTGTCAATTAATTCATCAGACACATGAAAATCTTTAGAAGGATATATTTTCTGGATACCAAGTTGAAAAGCCCTATCCATATTTCTAACTGACTCTGACTGTTTACTTTGATCATACAATAACACTTTCTCAGCATTGGACATATGTCGGGGCGCATGTTTCTCTCTAATTTTAAGTTGCTGCATAGCTTCTTTCTTCCAATTTTGTTATACATCAAATGCTGCAGGTCTAGCTTTTTTCTTCAACAATATAGACTCTAAATATTCTACACGAGGAATCTCAATGCTACCATTTGTTGGCCACTGAAGTTCGGAAGCATGTCTAGTTTGTCTGTGCCAAATATCATTAAACACTACACTACCAATGCCATGCTTACAGTACATAATACACGCCGGCGACCCCTCCTGTGGCGCTGGGTGGCTAAATTCCAAAGATTGTCTGTCACTGCGGAATAATGCCCTGAAACAGGCAGACAATTCGCAGGCATATCAGATTCCTGGTGTTACCTGGTCAATAATTGTTCTCGCGAGGACAATACGCCAAAATCAAATTATCGGGATACTTAAGAATCGGCTCACGACTCACCTGATCAAAGAACTAAAGGAGGTCCCATCGGATTACAAGGGACAACTAAGGACCCTCATGGTTTGTGATTTTGGCAAAACTGCCCGCCTCGATATATGTACCCTCGTCAAGATGCCGCCTCGGACCGCGGGCTCACCGTCCAGGGATCGGGTCGTACAGTACTGTTGAGGTATCGTGTCTCATCCAAGAAGGGGCCCCCTTTCTCACCGTCCGATCCCGGTCCAATAGCCACGTCAACACTTCAACAAGATGGCATCAATCTTAAGGGTCCCTATTCGGGCGCCATCTGTAAAAGCAAGGAAATATCGAGGCTGAGTAGCACAAAAGGAAATACACCAAACACGGGCTATAAAGATTCACAAATCTTTAATACTGCGCAGTTACAAAGAAACACAGATCTGATACAGATAGCTATCTGGCTCTCGACACCCCGCAATGAGTACCGCCCATCATAGTGAGGAGGGAGAGTGCTGGACATCTAAACATTTGCACTTTTATACATTTCCTATAATATTGTCCAGCCCCTCTACAGGTTAATAATCTGCAGTCTAGAGTTCGTGCCGAGTTCAGATATAGCTTATACGCACATGGATTACATAGGTTTGTATTTCCAACAAGTTAAAATGGCGAAGTGTATTCCTTGGTTTAGCAGTGAGCCTTAGTACATATCCCTTCACAATGTAGTTCTGCCAGTGTCCACGCTCGACATTTATACAACATTGTCCTCAATGTGTATTCATGGATGAGGCGTGTTAGTGCAGACAATCCTAGGACAACAAGTCATGCTTGGGGCAAGGTCTCATTACCTAGTCTAAACAGTCGGCCCTCGGACAGTCTAACCATTAACAGAACTCAAAGGTCAGGAAGGCTTGGTTGCAAGTTAGAAACACAGTCCACCATTTTAGAACAGAGAATCACATAAGAACAGAAATCAAAATGGTGGATGATTCTAAAATGGCGGCGAAGTCGATCCAAAATCGGAACTTTGCAATGCGGTTTTCTTCGCAGAGCGACTAGGTTTAGGCCAATATAAATCAGAAGGAGGCACGATATGATTTCCCGTTTAACAACTTCACAATAAAGATAGCTCAAAAAGACCCCATGAGAGTGTTTTTAGGCAGGGATGGACAGATAGCTGGTCAGAATGGTCATAGGGATTAGCATGGCCACCTTCTAAGGATCTATTTCCTTAGAGTCAGCCAAAGGCTGCATAAGCTCAGGGGAACAAGAAGCAAAAATATGTTAGAGCATGACTAAGCAAATCATACCCACAAAGGTGGTGACCTTGTAAGCTTCAATCCAACCATTCATGTTCCTCAATAAATCAGTCACATACGAAATCCATGTATTGCCTTCTTTCTTTTTGTATTCTCTAAATATGTTCAAGTATTGGCCAGGAGTCTTCCCAAACTTCAAGATCAGAGTTTGCTTTAATTTTTCAAAGTATTTTCTGTCAGCCTTAGACATTTCCATAATAGCACTGCAGCCAGAATGGGGTAGTCCAGTGAGCACCCATGCAACCTTGTCAGCATCCACAACGTCTTGTACCTCGCCTGCATACTCAAATGCAGTTAACCAGTCCATGATGCTATTCTTGTCATCATAAATACTAAGCAGCTCTTTTGGAAACCTTGGATAAGAGGAGGAGCCAGACCCATTACCTGTCCTTTTTCTCTGCTTTCTCCAGTTCTAGCTTAGCCATGTGGACATTCAAGCTCCTTCTGGCTAAACAGCAGGTCTTGCCTCTTTCATTCCAGCATGGCCTCAGCCTCAGAGCCAGAAGAAGCATGGGACTCTAAATCGTCCTGATCATCACTTGTCTCCTAGATGAAGGCAGCAACAGTCCTGTTGAGGGAAAAGCTGTTATTTGGCTTTCCCGATATTCCATGATCTTCAGGATCATTTCAGCTTTTGTGCCAAAGTTTGACAAACTTGAAACCACTTAAAGTTACATTTGCATTTGCTTCCATGCTGTAAGTGAGGCAGGTGGAGTACAGTTAAATTTAAACCAAGGTCACTGTGTTTCTTGTTTAAGTGTAACCTGGGTATTTCACCAGTGTGCAACACTGGCTACCTCCAATCTTATCTCACAGCTGGACACCAATTTGTTAAGATGGATTTCTAAACTCTGACCTGGTGGATATAAGTTTGTGAGGCCACCCTAGTTTAGTGGAACAGGGGAACCTTCTGGGCAAGCCAGACCAATCTACGGTGACTTGGCAGGCATCAAAATTAAACCTGAGGAAGGGCCCACAATGAGCATACACGGTAAAACTCCACAGAATACTCTTAGACAAGTGTATATCAAAAATACATCCATTATGGGCCTTATAACTAAACATAAATAAACCACAGTAATAATAAACAGTTACAACACACGCCTTACACTATTTACCATACATACAAATGTGTTGCACCTAATGCGAATAAGGGGGAGAACACAACCTGTAACAGAAGAGGTAAGTTAACACAAATATCGCATTGGCAGTTCTTCAGAGTCAATCTCTAACTTATGCAATCCAGTTCTACAAAATCGGGATACTTGAGCTCAAAAGTACAGCAGTGCGTTAACAACACACGGTCTTGCGTAAAAGCGAAAGTGGGTCCTCTTCAGGGAGATGTAGTTCAGGAAGGGGCTGGAGGTGATGAAGAACAGTGTCCTATCATTTAAGGAGGCACTACCCTTGCAGGTAGAGCGACTTTCAAGTCTTGGGAATTCCTAGGGAGCGCAGGCTATCCTAGCTAAGGTGAATATCTTTTCAGGGATTCTCATGTGTAAAGAACAATGACTCTGCCCAGGGGCCATCAGTAAGTGATGCAAGTACTCACCGACCCTCGACACAGTCAACGCCAAACTTTGCCAGTTTATGCCAGGTCGCTTGTAGGTTCAACCCCTGCAGGTACACGTCGCTCTGGCTCTCAGCGGCTGCGGGACGGGACTATCGTCCATGGCAGTATAGTAGCTTTTCTCAGCTCTCAATGAAGTAAAGAGGACATTTCCAGTACAGCATGTTTCATGGCACGGGGGCTGTTACGCAAGGCTCCAACAATGACCGTCACCACAGCAGGGCCACAAGGGGGATGCAAATGCTCACAGCGTGGCACACTCTCATAAATCGTAACCCAGAGGAGCTAGGAATACAAGTTTTGGATGGAGAGAGCCCAGGACGACAAGTTAGTGATTCCCAAAGTATTGAGTGTCAACTCGGGACAGCGGTGCTCCTATGTGATACCCCGGTTTGAGTTGGTCATTTCATTGGATGATCCAGGAACACTTCTGAAGATGCTCTTCTCGAGGGTAAGCAGGAGGTGCTGAGAGTAGTTGGTCCCACTGCTCCAAAGGGTCAAAGCACCCTTGCAGGCCTTCTGTAATCAATTCAAAAGCAGCGGTCCAACGGGACAACAGAGGGGTCAATGTGCCAAACCTTCCAACACATCCCCGGTGGTTCAACGGGTCTGCTCTTTCATTTCAGGATACCTGGCTCCTTCTGTAGGTTGGTGTGAACTTCAGGTGATCGACCTGGAATGGATGCAGAGCCCCTTCTCTTATACAAGATTTGTTATGTGCTCAAATCTGGGATACCCAATGGAAGATCTGCGCTCTTGCATTCACACCAGGTGTGGACCAATCATGGCCCACAGTGGTTCCAGTCATTCAGGCATACAAGACATACTGGCACCAGTAGTGTGGATTGGGTCCAGACACTCCCAACCCTCTTCATGGGAACATGCAGGAGCCCGCAAAACATGTGTTTTTTTTACAGGAGGCTGCATGCCCAAATAAGGAATACCCCGGTCACTCGACCTGGGGGAAGGCAAAGAGACAAAATGGCCAAAGGACAGAATAAAAGACTTTGTGGCACAGACATTTTTTCAGCACTGGCCCCAGTCTTAAGCCAAACGCGGTGAACACGTTTTGATTAATTTAAAAGAAGTAAAAATGCTTTAAAAGTAAACTGCTGCCACCAGTTCGTCCTAGGCACACCTGTACAACCACCCAAAATTCTTTAGAGGGTGGCTAGGGCCATAAAACAAAATTTCCCCTATGTGCGGTACTGTAAGGTACTTTGCACATAGATTAAAAGTTACCAAGAAATGGCGACATAGTCAAAGACTAAGGGAAATATAGTTTCCCAGTACTGACAGTCTGAAGGACATGTCAGTTTCCCCATAACAGATGACCTAAAGCCCAGAGGAGTGCAGCTGAAGGCTGTGCTCCACTGGAAAAGACAGGTTAGGTAAGCCAAACAAAAGCAGAATGTTTGGGGTGTCCTGTTCTGACTTGAGTGTCGTGTAGACCGATGAGACCTCCGTCCCCAAGTGACGCACAGGGGAACAAAAGAGAAACCCGCTGTGCGACCCTTGAGGCCACAGGTGAGAGATGTCTTCCCAGATCCACGGAGCCTCTGGAACACCGATGCTGCTGTCAAGAAGGAATGAGGTTAAGCACCAGGCAATCACAATACAGGCAGGTAAACTAAAGAATCTAAAGTGTCTTACCTATCTGGTGTAAGGGAGACCCAGGTAACCTAGTAGGGAGGTTCGAGGCTCAAAAAGATACAGCGGTCCCTGAAGAGGTAGAACCGCAGGTAAGCGTGGATACCGGTAGGCCACCTGTAAGATAGGGCTTGGCTTGGGCGTAGAAGTACAGCAAGGATTCCAGGGATGATCCAAAGACAAGTCGAGATGCAGTCCAAAAATCCGGCAACAGGTAAACAGTTCCGAGCAAAGGTACAAAGGGGTGTCCAAGAGAGTCCAAGATAGAGTTCCGTGGTCGAGGTAGCAAGGAGCAAGTAGAAACGCCAAACAGGGTCCGAAGCCAGCTGAGAAGCAATGATCGTCCTGCCTCTCAGTTCTTTATACTGCGTGTCCCTGGGTCATGTGACGTCTGTGGGCCATGTGACGTCCACCAGGATCACGTGAGGAACGCCACACTGTATCACGTGACCGACGTGATGACGTATCGCCGTCCCTTCTGCGATACATCCTCCAAGGCAGTTGCCAATGCAGGAAAGGTTGTAAGCGAGCCCGTACACCAAAGAAGGAATGGTGTTTTCGGTTCTGTGGGTTCACCGAATCCCTTGAGCCTCGAAGCTGGGGTGGAGGTGTTTGGGGAAGGTGAGCAGTGTTCTGATGTGGGGAGGCCTGATGTGCTTAGGATCGCCTAACATAGCCCCTCCCCAACGGCCCACGACCCCGTGGGCAGGATGGATGGTCTAAATGGAAACGGGCTACCAAGCGAGGGGCATTCAGGTCAGAGGTGGAAACCCACGAACGTTCCTCCGGGCCGTAACCCTTCCAATCCACCAGATACTGGATCCCTCCCCTAAACCATCTGGAGCCCAAAATGGCCGACACCTCGAAAACATCAGGAGAGGACAAGGACACCGGCGCAACAGGGGTACGAAGACGGACAGAGTCGGGACAAGGTTTGAGGAGGGAGACATGAAACACAGGATGGATGCGCCAAGAGCTGGGAAGCACTAGACGGAAAGCCACCGGATTAACAACCTTCGAAATCACATAGGGACCGACAAAGCGAGGCAGCAACTTCCGACAACCCACTAGGCGAAGATGACGGGAAGACAACCAGACCCTGGAACCCACCCCCAGAGGGGGAGCAGCCCGACGTTTGCCATCCACACGGGCCTTCATAGCAGCCTTTGCTTCAGTGAGATGAACCACTGTACTAGCGTGTAAGGCGGAAAGATCCCTAAGACATGTCGTGGCCGCAGGGTTCGCAGAATCAGAAGCATCAGGGACCGGCAAGACTTTGGGATGTTGGCCATAGAGGGCGTAAAAGGGAGAATAACCAGTGGCTGAATGAGCCGCATTATTATATGCGAACTCCGCAAGCCGCAAAGCGGCCAACCAAGAAGTCTGATGTTGCAATATAAGGCAACGAAGGTATTGTTCCATAGATTGGTTCGTCCTTTCGGTCTGTCCATCGGTCTCAGGATGGTAGGCCGAGGAATACCTGGTATCAATGCCCAATAGCTTCGTCAGGGATCTCCAAAACCGAGAGGTGAACTGTGACCCTCGATCAGATATAATGACCGAAGGAAGGCCGAATAGCATGAACACATGTTCAAAAAACAAATCCGCTAATACAGGAGCCGAAGGGATGCCTTTGCAGGGAACAAAACGGGCCATTTTAGTGAACGTGTCCACCACCACCCAGATGGAGTCGAAGCCCTTCGACTTGGGGAGATCAGTAACGAAATCCATCGTCAACGTATGCCAGGGCCTGGGAGGTACCGGAAGCGGAAGCAACAACCCAATTGGTCGACCCCTTTGATGTTTAGCCTGAGCACATACCGCGCACGATCTAACATAACATTCTACATCGCGCTTCATAGAAGGCCACCAACACCAACGCTTGAGAAGATCTAAAGTGCGCTCCTGTCCGGGGTGAGCGTTAAAGGGAGCGTCATGAGACCACTCAAGGGCCAGATTACGTGTGTCAGGTGTGGGAAGGAACAGGCGTTCATGTACGAACGGTAATCCATCAGAGAACACTGGATCCCATTCTCGCAACTGGTCAGAATGATCGCTAGTCCAGGATCGAACCGAGTCTATCAGTGACAATGAGGGAGTACAGAGACAAATCACATGACTCTTTTCGAGAACAGTGTCGGGGAATGTAGGCAATTGGACCCCCCCTGGGGAACGTGACAAGGCATCCGCCTTCCCATGTGCCGTTCCAGGACGGTGCATAATACGGAAGTCAAAGGAGGAAAAGAAAAGATGCCATCGGACCTGTCTGCTATTAATGCATTTCAGGGAGGCCAAATCCTGTAGGTTCCGATGATCGGAGTATACTGTGATAGGATACTTAGCCCCCAGAAGATGATGACGCCAAACACGGAAAGCGTCCATGACAGCCAAGAGTTCTTTTTCCGTAACGGTATAATGAGACTCAGTACTGGAAAACTTACGGGAGTGGTATGCCACTGGATGTAATTTGCCTGTATTAGGACACGTTTGTGACAGCACCGCCCCGAGGGCAAAGGAAGAGGCATCTGCCTCGACTATGAACGGAAGATCCGGATTGGGATGTTGGAGTACCGGTGCGGTAGTAAAGGCGGTTTTCAAAGTCTCAAAAGCCTCCTGCTGTTCTCTCTGCCACTGATATGGTACCCGAGGACTAGTCAGGGCCGTGAGTGGGGCTACAATCGTGGAAAAGGAAGAGATGAAACGCCTATAGAAGTTGGCGAATCCTAAAAAGGCCTGTAAGGACTTGAGTGTTTGAGGTACTGGCCAATCTAAGACTGCTTTGACCTTAGACTCGTTCATGGATAACGCCCCAGGGGTGATGTGGAAACCCAAAAACTCAACAGATGTCTTATGGAACTGACATTTCTCAGGTTTGGCAAATAAGGAATGTTTGCTTAAACGGGTTAATACTTCTCGGACGTGTTTTACATGGTCATCCAGATCACGAGAGAAGATCAGGATGTCGTCCAAATACACAACCATGTACACATCCAGAATATCCCTGAAAATGTCATTCATGAATCGTTGGAACGTGGCCGGGGCGTTACATAAGCCAAAGGGCATGACAAGATATTCGTACAATCCGTAACGAGTACAGAAAGCGGTTTTCCACTCGTCTCCCTCGCGAACGCGTACCAAATTGTATGTGCCGCGTAGATCAAGTTTGGTAAAAATGGAAGCATGTGTTAAATGATCTAAGAGTGGAGTGATTAACGGGATGGGATATCTATCCTTCTTGGTGATCGCGTTAAGACGCTGATAATCCACACAAGGACGTAAATCCCCCTCCTTCTTGGGTACAAAAAAGATAGGACTTGCCGCTGGTGAAGTGGAGGGGCGGATGTGTCCTAAACGCAGGGCGTTCTGTACATATTCTTTTAACACCAGTTCCTCCGAAGGAGACAGAGAGTAGATCCTGCCCGAAGGAACGGTGGAATTAGGAAGCAATTCGATTGGGCAGTCATAAGTTCTATGTGGAGGAAGCACCTCAGACGAGCCTCGATCGAAAACTGATTCGAAAGCCAGATATTCTGGCGGAATCCCAGACACCAACCCCCCAACAGTATGGGACTGTATGACTTCTGGATCGTCAACCGTCAGTGTGAGTTGTGCTAGGGCTCCCAAGACCCGAGAGGGTGTGTCAGGGGCTTGATGGATCGGGAGACAATAATTCTGACAAATATCGGACTCAAAGAGTACAGTGCCTGCTTGCCAATTGATCAATGGATTATGTTCACGTAACCAGGGAATCCCTAGTATGATACCGAATTGAGGTGCGGTGATCAAATCAAAACTTAAGGTTTCTGTGTGTATGTCCTGTATGTTCAACAAGAGGGGTGCAGTTTGATGTCTAACAGGACCAGAAACCAATGCGGAGCCGTCCACGGCTTGGACATGTTCCGGTCGTGTTTTTACCACTAAAGGTAGATTGAGGGAATGGGCCAAATCAATATCTATGTAATTACCAGTGGCACCAGAATCAATAATGATATTGACTGCATGTAGAAGGCCAGTAGAGGGACATAGAGTAGCCTTTACGGAGATGGGTTGAACACGAGAAAAGGCAAGAGGGGTTCCCGGAGAAGATGATGGGACACTCGACCTGGTCTCCGGTTCTAAGGTCGAGCCATCCGAAAAACCTGACTCTTCTTGGGACGTCGAGGACACTCTTTCACGAAATGTCCAGTGGTGCCACAGTAAAAGCACGCATTATCAACCCTTCTACGTTCCCTCTCAGACGTTGTAATAGGACTGCGTACCCCTCCCACTTGCATAGGTTCTTCAGTACCGGAAACGGGAGTATTAACAAGAGTAGGAGAGGAGGAGGCCCCCGATTCAGCTCTACGCTCCGCTCGGCATGCATCTACCTGCAGGACGAGATCAACCAATTCCTGGTACTGAGTAGGCATAGAAGGGATCACTGCTAAAGCGTCTTTCATGGTGTTACTCAACCCCCTATAAAAAACCACCGCCCGCTTGTTTTCTGGCCATGATGTTTCCGCAACTAGCTGATTAAACCTGGTGATGTAATCTATCAGAGTTCTTTTGCCCTGAGTCAATTCCAACAACTCCAAATCCCTAGACTGTGCCTTGTGTCGAGTATCGAATACTCGGGACATTTCTAGGACCAACAAATCAAAGTCATAAAGAACCGGGCTATTGTTTTCTAACAGGGGATTAGCCCAAGCGGCAGCTGTTCCAGCTAAATGGGAAAGGGCGAAGGCGGCCTTAGCAGTGGACGTGGGAAAAGCCAAAGGCCTGCATAAGAAATGTAACTTGCACTGGTTAACAAAGGTTCTGAATGTCTTGGGATCACCCTGGTAACGTTCAGGAGCAGCCAGGGGGGAAGGAGTTGGGAGGACTATTGAAGTCGGGACTGGCGGTGTAGTGGAGGAGCTGCCATCTCCAAACTCCGGGTCTGCAGGAAGGGAATGCTGAACGCTCTGTATGGTATCCAACCTTTGGTGGATCACTGTGTTCGCGGCGGCCATATCTGCCCTTAGTATTGTAATTGCCTGAACTAAAGCAGTTATGGGTTCGTCCGTGGATCCCTGCATCGTCTAACACGACTATACGGCTTCTCAGTCTGTTCTGACTTGAGTGTCGTGTAGACCGATGAGACCTCCGTCCCCAAGTGACGCACAGGGGAACAAAAGAGAAACCCGCTGTGCGACCCTTGAGGCCACAGGTGAGAGATGTCTTCCCAGATCCACGGAGCCTCTGGAACACCGATGCTGCTGTCAAGAAGGAATGAGGTTAAGCACCAGGCAATCACAATACAGGCAGGTAAACTAAAGAATCTAAAGTGTCTTACCTATCTGGTGTAAGGGAGACCCAGGTAACCTAGTAGGGAGGTTCGAGGCTCAAAAAGATACAGCGGTCCCTGAAGAGGTAGAACCGCAGGTAAGCGTGGATACCGGTAGGCCACCTGTAAGATAGGGCTTGGCTTGGGCGTAGAAGTACAGCAAGGATTCCAGGGATGATCCAAAGACAAGTCGAGATGCAGTCCAAAAATCCGGCAACAGGTAAACAGTTCCGAGCAAAGGTACAAAGGGGTGTCCAAGAGAGTCCAAGATAGAGTTCCGTGGTCGAGGTAGCAAGGAGCAAGTAGAAACGCCAAACAGGGTCCGAAGCCAGCTGAGAAGCAATGATCGTCCTGCCTCTCAGTTCTTTATACTGCGTGTCCCTGGGTCATGTGACGTCTGTGGGCCATGTGACGTCCACCAGGATCACGTGAGGAACGCCACACTGTATCACGTGACCGACGTGATGACGTATCGCCGTCCCTTCTGCGATACATCCTCCAAGGCAGTTGCCAATGCAGGAAAGGTTGTAAGCGAGCCCGTACACCAAAGAAGGAATGGTGTTTTCGGTTCTGTGGGTTCACCGAATCCCTTGAGCCTCGAAGCTGGGGTGGAGGTGTTTGGGGAAGGTGAGCAGTGTTCTGATGTGGGGAGGCCTGATGTGCTAAGGATCGCCTAACATGTCCATAAATAGAGGGAAACTTGCACCTAAGGCAAATCTTTCCTAACACTGATCTAGAAGACTTTCCAGCGACCAACATGGCACCCCTGAGATGTGTGCTACATGGTGCTGCAATACTCAACAAAGGACTCTGCAATTTCGACCACATAATCACGACCCTCATTGAACTGCACTGGCTCCTGCTGCAAGCATGTAACACCTTCAAATCCTGCTGCATCCTCTACAAGGCGTCACCCTTAAGTCCCCAAGCTACCTCGCTGAGAAGCTGAGCATCTCTGGAGGTCTATGATCCATTAGAAGTAAGGACATGTGCAGACTTGAACTCAGCCAGTGCAGGAGGAAAGAACCAGAAGACAGAACTCTAAATGGCCCCTCCCCCAGAGAAAGACATTGCTCCTCTGGAAGCATTAACCCTCCAGAGGTGAATTCAGGAGGGATTGACTCTGAAGACTATGTACTGGACTAAGACATTTCAGATGGACTAGAAACTGACTCTGACCAGACTAGGTTGGACCTACATTAGGTAGGGGTAGATTTCGGATTGAGAACGAAATTTGCATTTTTCAGAGTTTATAAGCACGTAGTTGCACACGGTATAGGGAGACTGGGAATAAGGTTGCATGTTAGCTTCTTTAAAGTTCAGAGTCATTTGTCGGGGTCTGTGGATTTGGTATGGGTCTGAGGATTGTAGCAACATAAAACACAGCCCTAACACCATCCGCGCTTGAAATGCTGACAAGGAGCATATGCTTCTAGTGAAAGGGAGAATTGAACAAGAATGTTACGTCTGCGCCAGAGATGACTCAGACTGAAAAAGGGCTGGAGCACACAGACAAGGAAGGCAAGGTGAACAAGTAATGACATGGTTACGTAATGCTCACTTATTAAATTGAAAAGAGCAGTGCGCAAGGTAGAAGTGAACTGTGAGTTTAATGTTAGCAGACCTGGTGCATAATTAAAATAAATAGATAGCATTTCCTTGAACTGTGCTTCAATAAAATCTAATGTTACATCCATGTTTTCATTAGTACCGGGTCAAGCCACATCTGCCAGTTTCAACAATGTAGGTGTGAGTGTAGGCACTGAGCGAGAAAGTCATGCTAGTTTGTGTGAGTTTAGATATCGGGGTTGTGTGCATTGCTCACAGTAGCAGGTAATCAAAGCGCTCCGATTCGCTGTTGCGGACGTCCCAGTCTGTACTGCAGGCAGCAAACCACCCTTAGCACCAAGAAGGTACTGAGCCTCTCACATTGATATAACCCCTACCGCCTTTATGCGTGTGATGCTGCCAGCCATTGCCCCAGCAATGGGCAGAGACATCTAAGCAGGCCAGTGCAGCAATATACCCCGCAGTGCCCACATATTTATTTTATTTTATTTTTTTATTTTTGGATTTGTATAGCGCACTACAACCCATGGGCAACAAGGCGATGTAAGAAGATGATACAATTGCTTAGTTACAGAGAGTCCGTAGACCCAGCACAGGTTACATTTCACGGTACAGTACATGGTATGAGAACAACAGAGGGCATGAGGCACAAAACAGGTTGGAAGGGGAGGCTGTCATAAAAACAGGCTGGTTTTTAGTGCCTTGCGGAAGGCTGCATGAGATTCGATCAATTTGATTTGGGCTGGGAGGGTGTTCCAGTATGTTGCTGCCATGGTTGGGAAGCTAGAGCCACCGGCTCGGACTCTGCGTGTAGGAGGGACAATGATGCGATTGGCGTAAGCAGTCCTGGACAGTCTAGAGGATGTTTGTCTGATGATTCTTTGAGCTAGATAGGGGGGGGGCAAGCCCATGAAGACATTTATGTGTGAGAGCAAATGTTTTAAAAAACAATCCTTTCTTTGACAGGTAACCAGTGCACTTGTCTTCTGACACCAGAGATGTGATCCCTACGTGAGATACCAGTAGAGGCCCTTAGAGCGTTATTCTGAGCCAGCTGGAGTTTAGCCAGGTTTTTTTGGGACGTCCAACAAAAAGGGCATTGCAATAGTCAAGCCTAGATCCAATGATGGCCCTTGCAATAGTGAGGCAGTTCTCTTGTGATAGGAATGGCCTAACTGCATTGATTAGATTCGAATGATATGCTGTTGCGGACGTGATGGCATTAACCTGCATCTCCATGGTCAGGCTAGTTTCAAGATATACGCCCAGCGTCTTAATTACTTGAGACACAGTGATAGGTATGTTTTCTATTGTGAATGAGCCATACTTCTTTTCCAATTTGCCCATTGTTGCAGTGGATCCAATTAGCAAGAGTTCCTTTTTGTCACTGCCACTGATGTTACCTGTTGTGGCTCTGATTTCATACTCTTTTCTATAAATATTTCAGATGAATTAATTGTGATGAATTTCCTATAGATTTTACATTGTATATTGATTGGTGTTTAGTATGAGTGGTTTGTCTAATGGATGGATGAGGTTGTATGCTTGGATGAGTGAATACGATGTATTTTATTATATAGATGTGTTCTTTTTAATAAAAGTTGTTTCCTGCTATGTAAATTGTTTTCACAAGTGCAGATTTAATCACGATTTGGTTGATATATTAAATTAATATCAGGTTTAATAAAATCCTTGATACCATACTTCTTGAATCGTTTCCTTTGGATGTCTTTCCGTTATCCAAACTGTTGAGTCAGAGCCACATTTGTGTGTCATGCATTCCGCAGGATGTTTTGCGGGAAACAAAGGGGATGCCCAAGTCTCCGAAGGGGGTGCTAGTGACGCAGCGGTTTCAACCATGGGCGTTTACCGATGGCCACACTCGGGCCAAATTCGGACGATGGCCACTGAGTCCCTTAGGGACAGTTGAGATTCCTCACCAGCAAGATTTGGTGGCCCAAAGAAGAAGCACTGCATGCAAGACAATCTGGATCGTATGTCCGCTGCCTTGCTAAAGCTGTGTGCGGCAAGGCGACAGCATGAACATTCAGATCTTTGCATTGCCCTGCTTGCGGGGCCACCTTAGAAGTCTAAGGAAGAAGTACTATGGGCAGTACAATCTGGAACATATGTCTGGTGCCTTGCGAAAGCCGTGGGCGGCAAGGGGACACCATGAACATTCAGAACTTGCCCTACTTTTGGGCCACCTTTAGAAGTGTATGGTCATGAACTATGATGTGTTTAGGGCTGGGACTGCCCCCTTTATTGTTATGGTTCAATAAAATGTGACCGTTTGAAAACTATTGTCGGCCTATTATTTGGGTAGTAAGGGTATGGTTTAGGTCCTGATCCCCCCCCCACCCAGAAATGGGCAAGGGGGCCAAGGGACACCGCTATGTGGGTAGGGACGACTTGCTACTCCAGGAGCGAACGGAAGAAAAAGAAAGCAATGATGCCAATCAATTGACGGAGAAGGCATATAAAAGCGAGTAAACACTAACGGTTCATCAACATCTTGACGTGAGTTGTGCTAGCCAGACCGTGAGCACTACCTTCTGAAGCTTCAGTTTGGCACCTTTAAAACAAACATGGAAAACATGGAAGTAAAGGCCAATGTCTTCAAACAAAATTCAGCATTGTGTCCCCGATTGTAGTGTGTGGTGACTATATCCTGCACTGTTCACACTCTCGGTCTCACAGTGGTTGCAAATGGGTGGGATCACAAATTATTTGTAGCAGACTAGCTATCAGATCTTACGGATTTGGGGGCAAAACCAAATCCTTAAATGCATGCAGATGCGTCAGAGGTCGCCAGCCTTTTGAGCACACTTGGTAGTGTGGACATCATGATTCGACTTTCCCAGCACACAAGGCAAAATGCGAGATCAAATACAAAGGCTCTTGTCTGCATCATTTTCCGGATACCTCGCTTGAACCATGGAAACAAAAAGGGACTGGAAACAACACGGCTGCACTTTTTGCAGGGTAGTACACATGCTCGAGATCGATACCTTTCACAAAAGAAAGTGAGGCTTGAAGATAACGTCTACAGATGTCCACATTTGGATGTGGCACACAGTCTTCTAAATTCTTGTTTTCGTGTTAACTTTATACATTTTGAAGCATGACAAACGGGCAATCCTATTGTGAGAGCCGCGTCAGGTGCACAAGCGATGAAGCATGTTCTTCTATTGGCATGAAGATGCCATCAGCAGGTTGTTCTGAATGCCTTTTAGCTTTCCATGACTGGTTGCAGAAGAACAGTTTATAGATGCACCTGCCCAACAATGTGATCATGGGGCAATAGAGAGGTTCATGGCTGCTTAATCTGTTGCCCCCTTCACAGGGCATTTGTCCCCAACCTAGTCTCCCGATTAGCAATCGAGCTATCCTTATGGATGCAGGTAGGTCTAACCATGGAACTCCAGGTTGAAGCGTTCCAAAAAAAAATGTTTAGTCTCACAACTAAAATGTTTCTTACCTTGATTTTTCAGATAGAGTGCAGGCAGTCAATATCTTTGGTACTGTCCATGTTGGTTTATTCCAGCAGTGCTCATATTTGGCTATCTAAGCTCTTACTACCCTGCAAAATGCTGCAGCAATGGGCTCTTGCAGCTGTGACACAGAGAACATGTGATATATCTTATAGCAATGTTCATGTGTTGGCACAAACTAATCAGGCAGCACTTGGAGTCCATGAAGGAGGTTCCAGAGCCCTTAATGAAGGAAGTTAAGGAATAAGTTATGAATTAAGGTGGGGACTAAGAGTGAGGGTGAGCAGTAGAGGGAAGAAAAAGAGGACAACAAAGGAGTACTCTCCATCACAATGTCTACAACACCCAGGGTTTGTGTGTCTAATATATTGTGATCTGTGTGAAGCATTTCAGGTAAAAGTTATTTTCATATAACTGGGAAGATTCACGAGCTTAGAGAGGCTCAGAGACATGTATAGTTCTGATGGAGAACATCCTAACATGGGGTAAGTTACTCACTTCTCTTTAATTACTGCCTCTAGTGAGTATTCATGTATGAGATATCATAGATTGTGTGAATTGGATTTAATTCCCGCTTTGGGAAGTGTCTCGTCATATCTCTTTGCGAAGCCTGCCATCGTCCAGCTTTTAATGTAGGTTTGTATTCTCACCCCTCCGCCCATTGGCTGTTGTTTTGAAGGCAGATGTCAACATGTCATTGGTTTCATTGAATGGAATCCCAAAGAAGGAGGAACTATCTGTTAAAAGAGCATAGGAGTGGGGACATCATTGAATCTTACGTATGTCTAAAATTGCCGGAAATATCTTTTACCAGAATGCCATAATATTTTTGCATTGGTACAGCAATTGAAGTAATGCACCAGGAAAGCGGCTGAAATGCCAGCAAAGAACTGAATGGCAAAGGTGGCGTTTGTATAGTTTTGCTGGGCACCAAAACGCTCTCTGTTTAAACATTGCCGGCAATGAACTGGGGCTGAACTACTTAATTGGCAGTTGGGTGCCACATATTTTTCCACTGTAAATTGGAAACATCCATATTAATATATTTGTTCTTGGTAGATCCAGTCTTCTGGGCAGGGTTTTAAGATATGTTCAATGTCATTCATTGTTTGGTTTGCATGGGGTGCCATGTGTTGGTTACACTGAGTTCGGGAGGGGAGAGTTTAGTAGGTCATTTAGCATTAATTATTCTCCGATTTTTCAGTACCCTTTTTAATGTACGAAAGCCACAACATCCCTGTTATGTACATTTTGCTTGTGTCTTGCTGTCTTTGAAAATGTAACTGTCTTTTCTGGCGTTTATTTTGCATACAATTCTTGTAGCATAACATCCATGAAACTGCCAGATTTTCATCTAATCTTTTTACCTTGAAACTTAAAAACAGTATTTTTTCACAGTGAGCCTTTGCCTTTGACTTCAAAGGCAGTTTCCTTTCAAGGTCTTTGAATGAGGAGTAAGAGTACAACAGAAAAAGGTTGTTTTTGATGGTTGGGGTGGATGGACTGGTAAGGTGACTACCGAGACCTAGGTAGAGTTATTGTTTTTGTTTTTTGGGCTGAGCGATCTTTCGGCCAAGTTAGCTGACTGCATAAGGATCCACTTTAATAATTTTCAAAATTTGTGAGGTTTAGGCCTCTCTTCTTATTTATTGTATGCCTTTCGATGATCCATAAATATGTGGAATTTTGATTAAGGTTTTTAAAAATAGAAATCAGTTGTTTTAAAGGGAACCTGCTGAGGTGATATACCAATGTAATTGTTTCTGTCCTCACCCACCGTGAAGGATTTGTATGAAACCATTTGTCCAGAAGGTCATGGACTATATGTAATCCATTTAGACAATTTAGATCCCTTGTGCGTACAAGGATTGGGGAGAAATCGGATTTCTAGATATTTTAGAGGGCTTTTTGCTGTTGAAGCCTGAAGATAGATATATCAGATTTAAAAGAAAAACATTTATTTAAGGGTGTTAATTTTGATTTGGGCCATTGAGAGTGTAACCCAAGACCTTTGTAAGGTTACCAATAGTACATAATCGATGAGGGGATTACTTGGCAGTTTAGAAGAAGAGCTAATCTCCACAGGTAGGGCCACCATTTTCGACCCAGAGGGTTGCTAATAGGATCAAACATAGGAATGGATTTAAGGGGCTTCCATGCCCTGGCACATGAAAAAAAAAACACATTGGTCTTTTTACGGAAACACAAACTATTGAACAGCTGGGCTATAATAATCCTAATCAATGTTTCTCCAATTTAAACATAATTAGGGCCATTCATGAAGGAAGTGCCACAAAATGTTATTAAATGCTTTTTTAGCATTTAATGCCATCATAGCCGCCCACTGCAATGGAGCTTTGAAAAATGTCATCGAATAGTACAGTGTTTTTAATTAACATGGAGTCTTTAAGGGAGCTCTCTTGCATGGGATGGATTAGATTGTCAATTTCACTTGTGAGTGTATGTGACAGAACATCGACATACATCTTACAGTCACAATCAATTATATAAATACGCCTTTAGTTGGCTGGTTTCGAATGCTGTTTATCAGGTAGGGAGTAAAAACAATCATGGCTTCAGCTGTGCAAGCAGTGTCGTTGTCTCCCTTAATAAAAGAGTTAAAAGTGTTTAGCCTGCTGTGCATCTTTTGCTGCTTTTCCAGTGTAGAGGAGCAGCCAAATGCTTCTTCAGGAAGTCCCGCCCCTATTGTGCCAATATGCTGGAAACCGGAAATTGCGACATGTGCAACGCCAGTAATGGTACC
Organism: Ambystoma mexicanum; assembly: GCF_040938575.1. Classification (NCBI taxonomy): domain Eukaryota; kingdom Metazoa; phylum Chordata; class Amphibia; order Caudata; family Ambystomatidae; genus Ambystoma; species Ambystoma mexicanum. Next base: position 246,246,166 of record NC_090926.1, on the reverse strand, counting down.
TATACCACGAAGAATCTTTGAGACAAGATATCCACTAAGAAAGCCCTATGTGAAGTACCCCCGAAAGACTGATGGTCTCCTTAGAGAAGCGCCTGAAGAAGTGTGAAGATGTGAAAAGGAGAAGCTGGTGACATCATGAAAGATGAGAGTGACGCACTGAGCAGGATGGGCAAAGAAGAGAATGCATATGTGATACAGAATATCATGGCGAAGTAAAGAATCGAGAAGGCCTTCAGGTGCGGAATGAAGATTGCATGTGTGAAGATCACTGCAGAAAACACAAGCCATTTTATAATTGTACAGACGCTGCAACGCAAGTAGACTAACTATTCATAAGGGTGGCTATACATAGTATATAGATTGCAGGTGGGGCCACCAACATATATGTATATAGATTTTTGGACATTCGATGATACATTTTAGTAAGGAAGTCTCCATGAAGAAAGACGGATTGGAAGCTATGTGTGTCGCAGCAATGAATAGGCTAAAATTTGAAGCAAAACCAAAGAAGCTGGCTGGATGTCAAGGACTGGAAGCAGCCAAGTACTGGATATCAGCTGCGAAGAAAAGTAAAATGTGAGAAGCCAAGGCATTTCTTCATAAGTTGCAAAGAGAGGACACCATGGGTCCCAAGTTTCTTTATTAAAGACAATTAAAGGCCATAATATGACAAAATTCACGGTCTATGATCACGTGAGCTGAGGATGAAAATAGACGATGGGCATGGTGCGCCAGATTGGAGATAACGAGTGCTCACACTCCCTCATATTCTCTGAGGCGAGAAGCTACTACAAGGCCAAGTTCAAAGACAATGTGAATGGCAGACGACATGAGTGATGAGAGATGTCAAGCTAATTGGGTGAGGAGATACGGTCAAGTTTACCCACCAGCACCTCGGGTACCAGTTTACGTGCTGCTAGAGCATCAAATGTTCCAGAAGGGTACAAGCGTGCTAACCAATTATAGAAGGCCGTGGAGTCTTATAGTTTGAGATCCAATGAAGTGTTTCTAATTACTGTCGAAGATGACTTGCACTATGACTTGCACTAGGGGAGGGCATGAGTGCCCAACTGACAAGATCCAATCACAATCCAATCCCATATCCAATCCTGGGCAAGCTCCTGGAGAAACTGGCCATCTCCCAGCTCAATCTCCAAACTGAATCTGTTGGTTGTCTTCATGACCATCAGTCCTGGCTTCAGAGCTGCCAGAAGCATGGAAACTGCTCTCCTGAACATCTGTGAAGACCTGCTCTCCAACCTTGACTCTAACACCCCATGTGTTCTCATATTACTTGATCTCTCCTCTGCCTTTGACACTGTCAACCATGCCATCCTGCTCAACCGTCTCCGTGATAACCTGGGTATCACTGGTCAGGCTCTGGTGTGGCTGACTTCTTTCCTCTCCGACCGACCCTCCCAGGTCCAACTTGGGTCTTTCCTCTCCGATATCTTTGTCTCTACCTGTGGTGTCCCCCAGGGATCTCCTTGCCCATCGCATTGCCGCTCTCTGCCCAAACTTTGAGTGCTATGCAGACGATACTCAGCTCATTTTCAGGCTACCCTCGGCCTCCGCCTCTCCTTCCCTCATCTCTGACTGTCTGTCATCCAGGAGTGGTGTGCCGCCAATGACCTCTGCCTTAATGCCAGTAAGACTGAGATTCTACACATCGGCACACCCACTCCCTCCCTCCCTGCAGCTCTCTGGCTGGCCTCTCTTGGCCCTCTTCCCGCTCCCACCTGCAAGGCTAAAAACCTTGGGGTCATCTTTGACTCCACACTCTCCTACTCTCCCCACATCTCTGATGTCTCTAAGAAGTCACACTACCAGCTGCACCTCCTCAGAGGTATTCTTCCTTTCCTCTCCTTCACCTAGAACCTCACTGTCTCCAGAGCCCTGGTTCTCTCTAGGCTGGACTATTGTAACAGCCTCTATCTAAATCTGCCTGCCTCTACTCTCTGCCGCCTGCAACTTATCCAGAACAGGACTGCGAGACTTGTCCTTGGCCACAAGCCCAGGGATCGTATGTCTCCAGGACTGAAATCTCTGCACTGGCTCCCAGTGGCTGCGAGGATTAAGTTCAAAACCCTCTGCATTGTACACAAGGCCTTCTGGGGCCTGGGGCCAAAATACCTTCAACTCTCTCTTCCTAAATATCTTCCTTCTCGACCTGTTCGCTCTTCCGGCTACAACTCCCTCAGGGTCAGTCGCTTCTCTAAGCAACGAGTTGGTGGCAGATCTCTCTCTTCGGCAGGGGCCTCCCTCTGGAACAGCCTTCCTGCCTCCCTGAAACCTGAGGAGAACCATCTCCGGTTCCGGAAGCACCTCAAAACCTTCCTCTTTGCTTCTGCTTTCACTCCCCCTCTCCCCTGTTGGTTTTCCTGACAGATACTGCACTGGATACCTGGCCTCCCTTCTGATCTCGGGCCAAGGCCCACCAGTTGCCCACCTGCACTGCCTCCCTGGTAACCCCTGCACCTCGGGACTGTTTTCTGTATCCTAACAGTCCCCCTACCAGCACTTATGTCTGCACTTACTATACACTTGCCACTTGCTGGCCGTTTTTATTTATCTTATTTATCATACTATGCCTTGTACTGCACTTCCGCCTCTCCCCTCCTCCTCTCTCGTTTCCCTTCCCATGCACTTGTGCGATCTGAATGACACTAGGATCGTTGTCTGTCTTCCCTTTGTTCCCCTCCCTTGCCTCGTCGCGCCTTGAAACACTTGTGTATAGGCGCGTTATAAATACCATATCATATCATATCATATAGAAAGTATAATTAGACATTCCTCTTAAGCCAACCACAATCTCCTGTAGGTAGTTTGCCACATTGTATGAGATGATAGGTTATTTATAACACGCTTAATACTCAGAGGTTTCTAAATGCAGACCTGGGCTCGAACCTATGGTGCTTTGTGTCGTCTTGCTTCCAAATTGAGCACGTTTCCCCTGAGTTATGCTGCCGAGACACATATGGTGAACCTTTAGTACAAAAATGTGTTGTTTTTTATTACATGCTTTGAGATCATGCTGTGCGACATCTGCTGTTTGTTCTCCCTGTTTTAGACAATTGATATTAAAACAGAGTTATCTGCCAACTTCCTGTTTTGGTCTTATTATTGAGTTTGAGAAGTTATTCTCCATCTCATCCATAGAACGACATGTTACATTGCATTTCTGATGGTTGACATAAAGACCCATCGACCTACAGACTCCAGTGCCTTGGGCGATCAAGTACCCTTCGCCATCTATCCGGAAGATCGCAAGGTTTCCTTTGGAGAGTGGCCGATATAGATTTCTTGCAAGAAAATTGATACAGGTGGGACGGGCCCCTCTTTGAGGAAATCCCTCCTGGTTTCCAGAGGCACTTTGTGGATGGAAGGGGAAAGTGGTCGATTGGAGTGGGGAGTTGATATCGAAGGCCTCGAGCTGAAAGAGCGAATGGTGAGTAGACTAAGGGGAATGGCAAATTGAAGAGATGGGATTGTGGTAGTTTAAAAAGTAATGGTGGGCTTAGAAAATAGTGTAAGATAAGTAAGGAGCTGTGTTTTATGTGTATAAAGATAAGAGATAAGGAGATACGTCCAAGAAGTCCTGGTTCAAGGGAATTTCAGAACAAGTCGTTATACACTTCAGTCGAAGTATTCTAGAAAACGTAGAGGATAGATCCCTGTAAGATAATGACTTAAACCCCTATCGGGTTTATTTAGGGGCAGAGATAAGGAAAAATTGCTGAGGAATAATGTGAAGAGTTGACTATTCTGTTTGTATTTGTGTCATATTGTGGTGTCGACGAGCAACAAGAGAGTAAATAAAATTAAGAAAAGGTTGAGAAAATATGGCATCTAGCTAGAGAAGTTGTCGGTACCGACTTAAACTAGATTGAGACTGTTGGAAAATAGAGGGTTTTACCGATGATTTTTATGGAGCACATATTTGTTGTTTTTATAAATGTATCTTTTTCGTAAACCACCGGTAAGCATTGACAGTCAATTGAGACTTGTCACAATGGAAAATGTTACTCCTTTTATGCACTTGTGTAAAACCTTGCAAAACACATGCCTATGCTTAAACAGTATAGTGCGGAATGGGTGAAAGGCACAGCAGATAAGATGGTCATGCAGTGGCAACGAGGGAGATCTTTGGCAAAGGTGGCATTGCAACACATGACCACATACTTGCATTCTGCGTAAACAGGGAAGAAATTAGAGAAGAGTTTATCTATTCTAGAGCTTTGGAAGATGTACCAGGAAGAGAGAGAGGATCTGCCACCTGAGGATTGGATGCTTAACTAGTGTAAAGAGGAAGGTGATGAGCCTTTTGCTCTCCTTGCCTCGCTTGAAGTAAAAAGCGTTAGTACAGAAAGCGCAGGATTGTATCCCTTAAAGGAACTGAAAGTGGCAACAGTGTATAGTAATCCAATATATGGACTGCCTGCTTATAGCAGTGACGATAGTCCAGAGGAGACAATGAGAAAAGAGGAGACCTTTAATACCTTACAAAACAGGGAAGAGAAAGATGAGTGTTCAAACGTATCGACAGATATAGAACGAGAAATTAAGAGACGGAAAGGCGAAAAGGATAAAGCTGATGAGGTAACGCTCGTACAGAATGAATGGATGGGAGGACAGATATTGCTTAAGCTAGATGGAAAAAGCATTGGGGAAGTTAGGCAAAGGGAAGATCGAGACGAGCAGGATAAAAAAATACAGGGAACGAGAAAAGAGATGAAAAGATGAGCAGAAAAGGAAGAGCCGACAGCCGTGAGAACAGCTGTATCAGGAGGAGCAACAAAGGAAGGAAGAAAGGGCAGAGGAACAAAGGAAGTATGATACCATACTTGATACCACTAGAATACCACCAGAGGAACCACCAGTGCTGCACTATGCCACTATGGACTCCATCCCCTTTAAGGATGATTCCCTACCTTGCTCAGGAGGAGCATTCACCCCCATGGGCAACGGCGTAGCCAAAATGTGGTTGTTCTCGCCATCACCACATCCCATGCCCAAACCCCTTCCTACCCAAAACACCCTCCTTCCCATATATCTCTCCCCCTATCACTCTTAGATGTAGTACCACAACCTTAACAAAATACGAAACGGTCCCCTTTAACAGAACTCATACCAGCAGCCACTCCACCATCCCCTGTACTGGCCCACAACGCACAACCCGTCTGAAGTCCAGACTGCCCCTTCTGCTCTCCACTTCTATACACCCCTTCAGGACACACTAGGCACACTAGACTTTCATCATGTCTCTGTCACCACCTCCACCATACCATGAGCTATGCCCACACGCAAAAACAGCACACTAAAGAACACCACACATCTGCAGCTTCTCCAGCGAAGAGACAAACTACGACCAATCGAACCATACAAAACAATAAGTCCAACAACCACCCTTTACAATCCACACCAACCCTACCTCCAGGGTTAACCCCCCTACCTGGCCATCACCCACGCTCAAAGGTGCCCTCCTCAATGTACGTTCTCTAGGTGCCCATGCCATTGAGATACATGATCTCATTGTAGATCAACAACTAGATTTTATAGTAATTACAGAAACCTGGCTGCACACAGCATCAGGCCCATTGCTCACTTTGGCCATTCCCCCTGACTTTACTATAATCTGGACTGACCGTCCCGATTCAGCGGGAGGTGTTGCAATCATTGCAAAAAGCAACCTTCAATTCAGACTATGCCCCCTTGATAGTCTGGAAGGCTACAAACTGCTCTTCATCAAACTGACTACCAACCCCAAAACCACCATTAACTTGTTCATCATGTATAAAGCTCGCAACCACCTCAATCACCCAGAAACTGACATCCCATTACTCATTACACCTTATATTAAGCCTAATACCAAATTCATCATTCTTGGCGATATCAATTTAGGCTTTTAATGATGCCCTTGACCATACAGCCAGCGCCCTCCACTCATCTCTCACTGACATGAATTTCACTCAACTAGTGGCTGCACCCACCCACGACAAGAGTAGGACGTTAGACTGGATACTTACATTAAATTTACATCTATCTATTGATTCCATCTCAGTAATCAACTGGTCTGACCACCACCTTCTTCGCTTCCGAGTCACAACACAAGGAATAGTATCAACGTCCAATACATCGCTCATTGAAATAAGAAATACTAAGAACCTCACAGTTGAAAACATCACCCCTGTACTGCTAGAGGCATTTGCAGCTTAATCCAGCTTTGACACCGAACCTAGCTGCCTCGAGGACACCTACCATACCTGTTTCAAATCCCCCATTAATGCATTAGTGCCACTTAAAACTAAAATAGCACAGCTAGCTAAACGCTCAAATTGTTAGTTCAACAAGGAACTTGTAGCACTACGGTGTAACAAAAGGTCTCTGGAACATATCTTTAAAAAACCCTCTCTGTAGACTCGGCAAAATCACACATAGAAGGTAAGAGGTATCCTACCTCTGGTAAGATAGCTCAGCGTGTTGAGCGCTCGCTGCTGTGATCTGAGCGTGATCCTCAGGTCGCAGGTTTGAATCCCGGCAAGGCCAACTCAGCCTTTCATCTTTCCAAGGTCGATAAATGAGTACCAATTTCGGTTGGGTGATATTTATGTAAATATGTGCTCTGTAAATGTCAAGGCGAAGTCCGTCCCAACGCAGAAGTAGGAAGAACTCCTTCCTCCCCTTGACGGTCTAGGCGCCTGGATTAGTTTTAACACAGGTTGCCGTGACCCCCACAGGGAAAGAGGGTTAGGGTCCATGGGTTAGATGGGTTTCGGGGTGGTAGGGTAACCGGGTTGAGGCTTAGGAAGAGGTTATGGACAGGATGGGGGTTGTTAGGATAGGCATGCTCCTTGACTCTGACCATTAAGAGTCTGTTTTGTTTTCATCCTATAGTTGCAGCTTCGCTTTTAACCATTCACTCATGCATTCATATCTCATGCATGCGTTACCCTTACACAGGAACCCAACACTCTGTTTATGTCATACACTGAGTTATGCCCTGCATTAGGGTTTCCACTGGCACAGTACCCTGGGTGAGGTTTTCAGCACTCACGTTGGCTTTGACACAAAGTTTTTCCCTCTTACTACATTAGGGTTACAGATCCTAAGAATATCAACATGAATTCAAGCACAATACTTTGATCACAATAATAACACTTAGCCCTGGTTTTTTCCCAATGAACTTCGTTCCGCCCGCCGGCTCCGTAGTCTGTGGGCCGTGGAATCTGATTGATGTAGATGGCGGTGAACTCCTGACAAGAAAGGAGATAATTAGCTTTGTTCTCGCACGCCTTTTGGCAATTCACAAGCACCCGCGAGTAGTGAGTAACATTTCACAAACTCCTGCAACAGGCGAGCACAGCGTTACGTTATCACCCGCAACTGGCGAGTGTACCTCAACATGCAGTTTAGTATTGTTATTAGTTAGTTCGCGTAGCTTCCCGGAGTTCGGTAGGCTCTCCCGATTGTCAGGCTGGCAAGCGGAGCCTCTTATCAGCATTAGTTCCTTCTGGCAAGCATTAGATTGAAACAATCTACTTATCTTTTGAGCCGCAGGGCCTGACGATGGAATCCGGGAGTGAGGGCGGCCCCGCGAGTGGCTTAGTTGGAGCTCTGCTAGGTGCGTCCTCTCGGCAGCAGCATTGAGCACAGAAAAGCGTTCCGGGATCGCGCATGCGCAGTGGCCTCCTCGCGCATGCGCGTTGCTTTGGGCGTCAACCTGGGCATTCCCTGGGCTGGTTGCAGGCTCTGTGTGCCTGATTCTGTCTCATACGAGACCCGGGCTTGCAGGGCTGTAGTCCTAGACCCGAGGCTGCTGGGAAGTGTAGTCTTCCTTTGGTCTTGCCACCTGAACTCCTCTTTCCACCACACCAAGTACATCTACAAAGGTGACAAAGGTGACACCGGCTCAGAGAGGTTCCCCCCACAAACCCTGCAACCACCTTGCCTTTGTCTCTGTCCCTGGGGGCATGGCCTTTGTGGCTTTATGACAGTAAATTGCTTTGAATAAAGGTGCTATATAAATAACACATCATTATCATTATAGAAGCCAGCCAATTATACAAATCCACCTTAATAGAACATAAAGCCAATGCCTTTAATACACGCATAAATAATGCAGCCTCGAACTCCAAAGAGCTCTTTGCCATCCTGAAAGAATTGGAAAGCCTCATACCGGTGGATGCCCCCATAAACACCAGAAAAGCATGGTGCACCACTATTCAAAGCGCACTCTCCTCAAAAATAGACACGCTCCAGATCATGGACATTTTGAGACATCATTCAAATTTTCCCAGGTCAGCCAAGAGCAGGTTTTAGATACCATCTCCAAACTAAAAGCCTCAAATTGCAAAGGAGATTGCTTCCCGGCTAAACTAGTTAAACTATGCACTCCTATGCTATCACCAATCATGACTACATTTGTCAATGCCTCTTTCCGTTCCAATGTGCTACCGGCCAGTATGAAAGAAGCATGGGTCACCCCATTGCTTAAAATGCCATCACTAGATCCCACCGTACTCTCAAACTACCACCCGATAACAACTGTTCCCTTTTTACTTAAAATACTCGACATAATTGCCTACTCACAAATACAACACTATCTGGAGCAGAACCATCTCTTAGGCACTAGACAATCCAGTTTCTGGCCAAGTCACAGCACTGAATCGCCGCTGTTAGACCTAAAAATGCAAATGGATTCTATAAGAGATTCTGGTAATTTGTGTATTCTACTACTATTAGACCTGTCAGCCACCTTCGATTTGCTGGACCATGACCAACTATGTAATACACTAACTTCAAATTTTCACAGGAAGCTACACTCCGGCTCAAATCGTTTCTCTCATAACTGACCTCAAGAGTCACCACCGGAAAGGTTACTGCCGAACCCATTCCAGTCCCTATAGGAGTGCCACAAGGCTCCTGCCTCTCACCAAACCCTTTATAACGCCTATACAAAGTTACTTTTTTCATCCTTAGATGGACAGGATGGGGGTTGTTAGGATAGGCATGCTCCTTGACTCTGACCATTAAAAGTCTGTTCTGTTTTCATCCTATAGTTGCAGCTTCGCTTTTAACCATTCACTCATGCATTCATATCTCATGCATGTGTTACCCTTAGACAGGAACCCAACACTCTGTTTATGTCATACACTGAGTTATGCCCCGCATTAGGGTTTCCACTGGCACAGTACCCTGGGTAAGGTTTTCAGCGCTCAGTTTGGCTTTGACACTGAGTTTTTCCCTCTTACTACATTAGGGTTACAGATCCTAAGAATATCAACATAAATTCAAGCACAACACTTTGATCACAATAAAAACACTTAGCTCTGGTTTTTTCCCAATGAACTTAGTTCCGCCCGCCGGCTGCGCAGTCTGTGGGCCGTGGAATCTGATCGATGTAGATGGCGGTGAACTCCTGACAAGAAAGGAGATAATTAGCTTTGTTCTCGCACACCTTTTGGCAATTCACAAGCACCCGTGAGTAGCCAGTAACATTTCACAAACTCCCGCAACAGGCGAGCACAGCGTCACGTTATCACCCGCAACTGGCGAGTGTACATCAACATGCAGATTAGTATTGTTATAAGTTAGTTTGCGTAGCTTCCTAGAGTTTCGGTAGGCTCTCCCGATTGTCAGGCTGGCAAGCAGAGCCTCTTATCAGCATTAGTTCCTTCTGTCAAGCATTAGATTGAAACAATCTACTTATCTTTTGAGCCGCGGGGCCTGACGATGGAATCCAGCAGTGAGGGTGGCCCCGCGAGTGGCTTAGCTGGAGCTCTGCCAGGTGCGTCCTCTCGGCAGCAGCGTTGAGCACAGAAAAGCGTTCCGGGATCGCGCATGCGCAGTGGCCTCCTCGCGCATGCGCGTTGCTTTTGGCGTCGACCTGGGTGTTCCCTGGGCTGGTTGCAGGCTCCGTTTGCCTGATTCTGTCTCATACGAGACCCCGGCTGGCAGGGCTGTAGTTCTAGACCCGAGGCTGCTGGGAAGTGTAGTCTTCCTTTGGTCTTGCCACCTGAACTCCTCTTTCCACCACACCAAGTACATCTACACAGGGGACAAAGGTGACACCGGCTCAGAGAGGTTCCCCCCACAAACCCTGCAACCACCTTGCCTTTGTTCTGTCCCTGGGGGCATGGTCTTTGTGGCTTTATGAGAGTAAATCGCTTTGAATAAAGGTGCTATATAAATAACACATCATTATCATTATAGAAGCCAGTCAATTATACAAATCCACCTTAATAGAACATAAAGCCAATGCCTTTAATACACGCATAAATAATGCAGCCTCGAACTCCAAAGAGCTCTTTGCCATCCTGAAAGAATTGGAAAGCCTCATACCGGTGGATGCCCCCATAAACACCAGAAAAGCATGGTGCACCACTATTCAAAGCGCACTTTCCTCAAAAATAGACATGCTCCAGATCATGGACATTTTGAAACATCATTCAAATTTTCCCAGGTCAGCCAAGAGCAGGTCTTAGATACCATCTCCAAACTAAAAGCCTCAAATTGCAAAGGAGATTGCTTCCCGACTAAACTAGTTAAACTATGCGCTCCTATGCTATCACCAATCATCACTACATTTGTCAATACCTCTTTCTGTTCCAATGTGCTACCGGCCAGTATGAAAGAAGCATGGGTCACCCCATTGCTTAAAATGCCATCACTAGATCCCACGGTACCCTCAAACTACCACCCGATAACCACTGTTCCCTTTTTACTTAAAATACTCGACATAATTGCCGACTCACAAATACAACACTATCTGGAGCAGAACCATCTCTTATGCACTAGACAATCCAGTTTCTGGCCAAGTCACAGCACTGAATCGCCGCTGTTAGACCTAAAAATGCAAATGGATTCTATAAGAGATTCCGGTAATTTGTGTATTCTACTATTATTAGACCTGTCCGCCACCTTCGATTTGGTGGACCATGACCAACTATGTAATACACTAACTTCAAATTTTCACAGGAAGCTACACTCCGGCTCAAATCGTTTCTCTCAGAACCGACCTCAAGAGTCACCATCGGCAAGGTTACTGCCGAACCCATTCCAGTCCCTATAGGAGTGCCACAAGGCCCCTGCCTCTCACCAAACACTTTATAACGCCTATACAAAGTTACTTTTTTCATCCTTAGATGCAATGAGTGTAATTTATACATATTTTGCGGATGATACTCAGATACTCATTCCCATTACTGGCAACCATGAGCAAGACACCATCACAGTAAATAAAATCTATGCCATTATCCAAAATTGGATGCCAAACAACAGTCTTTGACGATACAATGAAAAGACGGAGATCCTAATTGTGGGGTCGCCAGCCAAAATCAAAGCATTCCATGCAGACTACTACATGATCACAATCAACGGTACTCCCATTACGATTCTTAACCAAGCTAAAACTCTAGGCGTACACCTAGATACTAACCTATGTATGTATGTATGTATGTATTTATGCTTGTAAAGTGCTGGTAGCCCACAGGCATCAGGGCGCTTGGACATTACAACACATATATAGTGAGACAAATCCTCACCACTTCCTAACCCTGTAATAGCATTAGATGATAAAGACTACATTTCTTATCTGAAGATATGTGTCTTGAGATGTTTCCTAAATGCCAGATGGTTATTTTCTGTTCTCAGAGCCTCAGGAAGGTTGTTCCACTGTTCTGGAGCCAAGACCACAAAGGACCTACCCAAACCAGATTTCAATCGTAGCCGTCTATGAGGAGCATAGGGCACTATGCTGTTCTTTAAGTAGCCCGGGGCTTTGCCATATAGGCACTTATGCACCATAGTGAGAGTTTTAAACTTTATCCGCTCCTCAACTCAGAGCCAATGGAGGGACACTCTTTCGCTTGTTACATGGTCCCTTCTTTTCAAATTTTTAACTAGCCTAACAGCGTCATTTTGAATAACTTGGCATCTAGCCAGGTCCTTAACAGTAGCCCCAACCAAGAGGGCATTCCCATAGTCTAGCCTTGACAAAACGATGGCTCTGGCTATTGTGGCCAGATTTCTTTCATTCAAGAAAGGCTTTATGGCTTTCATAAGCCTAAAGTACCAGGCCGTGTTTTTTTGTAGGTAATTGTTCTGCGCATCAGAGTTAACCGCTGAGTTAACCATCAAGCCAAAGGTTTTGACTTGGGAGGATACTTGAATCTTGGCGTCCTTAATCTGAAAGGACTTATATTCCCCCCCAAGTTTGGCTAACTGACGACTTGAACCGAAGATCATCAATTCAGTTTTTGTATCATTAAGACACATCCAATTGGCCTGCATCCACTCGTCAATCATCCTATAGACTTTACCAATTATGGCACCATCTGCATCATGATTTCCCTTTAGCTCTAAAATGAGCTGTGTGTCATCAGCATAGTTCGTGAAAAACACTCTGGCCTACAAAAGAATACTACACAGAGCCCTCGATATATATTAAAAAGCATAGGTGACAAACTGGCACCCTGAGGGACACCTAAAAGAATAGAGCACGAGTCAGAGAAACAAGTTCCCCAGTGGACTCTTGCCTGGCGATCGGATAAGAAAGACACCAGCCACTCTATCGCTTTTTTGGAGCAGCCCACATTATCCCTAAGAGCTTTGATGAGGAGTTGATGATCTACGAGATCAAACGCTGCACTTAGATCCAAAAGCATCAGCATCCCTACTTTGTTTCTGTCCACCAAGCTCAGCATGTGGTTCTGGAGATCCAGCATAGCTGTCTCCGTGCTGTGGGTGGCTCTAAAGCCTGATTGCTGCTGGTGTAGTGCTGAGTAGTTCTCCACATACAGTTGTAGTTGCTGGGTGGCTAATTTGTCCAAGACTTTGAGGACAAAATTAGAATTCGTTATAGGGCGAAGATTAGCTGGGTTCTTAGGATCCAAGCCAGCCTTTTTTACTAATGGAATACTAGTGACCTTTTTGAGTTCCTTCGGAACTGAGCCCTCCTTAAAGGAGGCATTCACTATTTTCAATAGCATGAGTGCAAAGAGTTCTTTATGTTGCAGAATAACGCTTTATGGTAATACGTTTTCTGCACAAGATGTTGGTTTCATGTGGCTCAGTGCTTCTAACAGCTCAGCTTCCGTGACTGTCTCAAACTTAAAAGGCTGAACTCCGAGGCTAATATCATCTTCCACTGGGGACATTGTCTGATTCAAGAATTCTCTAGCTTTAATTATATTTTGCCTGGCTTTATCTGTTTTGGCTAGAAAGGCCTTCCATACGATATTGCAGTCTGCTGCTGTAGGCAGAAACGGAGAAGTGAGATTCTTAGGTTTTTCAATACTCTTCAAGATGTCAAAGAGTTTGTTAGTTTTATTAGCTGCATTTTCAATTTCCACATTGAAGAAATTCTCCTTCGCAGTCCTTATCAATTCTCTATACTTCTTATCCATGTTTTTCCATTTGATCTTACTTTCCTTGGATTTATCTGCAATTCACTTCCTTTCCAAGGCCCTTTTTCCCTCTTAGTAATAAGGCGCTCGGTGGTGAACCATTTTTGATTATTGTTGTTTTTTCTAACTAACATGGTTTTAAAAGGTGCCTCTAACTCTACCAATTCTTAGATACATTTAATGTATTTATCCAACAAAGTCGCACAGTTATCTTGCTCCTGAAAAGAGAGCATGACCTAACACTGACCAAACATGTGAACACACTTTCATCAGCCACATCTTACACCTCGAAGCTTATTGCGCTAAGTCGTCAATTCTTAACCCTGCAAAACTGCATTACTCTAGCCAGGGCCCTCATTTTGCCTAAATTCGACTATTGTAATGTATTATTGTTAGGTGCTTCTAACACCAACGTAGCTACACTCCAACTCCAGCAAAATAAGGCATTGCGAGCAGCCCTTGGCAATAATAAATCCGACCACGTATCAAAGACTAGAGGGGAAGCTCACTGGCTTTCAATTAAAACCAGAATCACCTTTAAAACACTTTTATCACCCACATTTGCCTCTACAAAACAGCTCCCATATTTCTGAATAATTCTATTGCCTGTAAAAAGAACATCAGAGTCCTTGTATCTAGCAACAACACTCCACTCTTTGCACCACGCACCACGATACCAACTCTCAAGGGCGTGGGGAAAAATCTTCCCGGTACTGGCCCCTAAAATATGGAACTCCCTTCTGCTAATACAAGAAGCGAACCCTCCCATCAGAAATTCAAGAATTTTCTAAAAACCTTCCTGTTCAACAAATACTAAAGTAACCCCAGTAATTTTCAGATTCTCCGTTGTAACCTGAGAATCTCTTATGTAACAATGCATTGTTTACACTGTTTACTGTATGATCTGTAATTACTTTCTCTCTGTAACCAGAAACTCAAGCTCCCCGTACCCTACGCCGTGATACCTCAGGATTTGGGTGTATAACATGGAAAAAATAACAAATAACAAATGAAAAAAATAAATGATAATAGAAGGAGAGCAATGGAGGAGCAGGATAGACAGGATAGGAAGAGAGAACAAGAGGAAGTGCAGACATGAAGAGATAAGAGGATAGAGAGACAAAAGGAAGAGCAACAACACTCAACTCTTTGTCCCACGATACCAACTTTCAAGGGCGGAGGAAAAAAGCTTCCCGGTTCTGGCCCCTAAAATATGGAACTCCCTTCTGCTAATACAAGAAGCGAACCCTCCCATCAGAAATTCAAGAATTTGCTAAAAACCTTCCTGTTCAACAAATACTAAAGTAACCCCAGTAATTTTCAGATTCTCTGTTGTAACCTGAGAATCTCTTATGTAACCATGCATTGTTTACACTGTTTACTGTATGATCTGTAATTACTTTCTCTCTGTAACCAGAAACTCAAGCTGCCCGTACCCTACGCCATGATATCTCAGGATTTGGGTGTATAACAAATGAAAAAAATAAATGATAATAGAAAGAGAGCAATGGAGGAGCAGGATAGACAAGATAGGAAGAGAGAAGAAGATGAAGCGCAGAAATGAAGAGATAAGAGGATACAGAGACGAAAGGAAGAGCAACAACACTCAACTCTTTGTCCCACAATACCAACTTTCAAGGGCGGGGGAAAAAAGCTTCCCGGTACTGGCCCCTAAAGTATGGAACTCCCTTCTGCTAATACAAGAAGCGAACCCTCCCTTCAGAAATTCAAGAAATTGCTAAAAACCTTGCTGCTCAACAAATACTAAAGTAACCTCAGTAATGTTCAGATTCTCTGTTGTAACCTGAGAATCTCTTATGTAACGATGCATTGTTTACACTGTCTACTGTATGAGTTTCTCTCTGTAACCAGAAACTCAAGCTTCCTGTAACCTACACCGTGATACCTCAGGGTTTGGGCGTATAACAAATGAAAATAAAAATGATAATAGACGGAGAGCAATGGAAGAGCGGTATAGACAGGAAAGGAAGAGAGAAGAAGAGAAAGCGCAGAAATTAAGAGATAATAGAATACAGAGACAAAAGGAAGAGGAAGAAAGAAGGGTGGGGGAAAGGAGAGAAGAAATACGAAAGGAACAAGAAAGAGTTAGATGGGAAGCAAGAAAGCGGAGAGAAGTAGATGAAAAATTAGAACGAAAAAGGAGACAGCGAGAATGCGAGATTGATCACATTCAGGATGAATTAATGGAGCGAAGCCCAGTTATACAATAGAGCTACATAGAATAGTTCCTCCCGTTACATGGAGCAATTTCAGGACATCTAAAGTTACATTAGATGAGGATTTCGATATTGGGAGCATGGGAGATAGGATCGATAAAGCCAATCAGGATTTCAGAGAAGGTACAAATCGGGAAGCTGAGGGAAGGGAGATCGATAGATCGATCACTGGTCTTCCAATCACAAAACAAAGAAAGAGACCCATTCAGTCTTGAGCATAGAGCTTTGTCCTTAGACAGGCTGACTTTAGATAAGGGTGAAAGAGAAGAGAGCATTACTAGTTGGAGACTAGACATGTCAGATTAGGAGAGAGAATCCTTCAGTGGGGAGGGAAGGAGTGTGTGTGCCCCTGAGGAAGGCTTACAGGAAGAATACAGAGTAAGATGGTCTGATCTAGAACAACCTAAGGATAGGATGCCAGATCCTATAGAATGCACAGAGCACCCTAAAGGACGATTGTATAGCGAAAGGGGGAATTGCCGCCATATGTTCATCAGTTAAGGTCCCTGCCAGGAAGGAGGCGATCAGGAACTATTGTTCCTTCATGGATAGGCAGATGATGGGAGCGGATTGCGGAATAGGATTTATGCAGTTTCCCTTATTGGAAAGGGGAGGGGCCAGACCACAGTATATTCCATGGCCATAGATGGACAAGGATAATGTAAGGTGCAAAGTCCCCAGCTTAACGGCAGGTGTGGGAAAATGCACAGATCTTCCTTAGTATCTTAGACTTGAAAGCATTTACAGTTACATTCACATTTGCTTGCATGCTATAAGTAAGGCAGGTCCTTACAGGTAAACATAAACCAAGGTCACTTTGTTTCTTGTTCAAGTGTAACCTGGGAATTTCACCAGTGCACAACACTGGGTACCTCCGATCTTATCTCACCACTGTACACCAATTTGGTAAGATGGATTTCGAAACGCTGACCTGGTGGGCAGATGTTTAGAAAGCCACCCTAGTTTAGTGGAACAGGGGAACCTTCTGGTCAAACCAGACCAATCTACAGTATCTTGGCAGGCAGTCAGGACTAAAGGCCTCATTCCGAGGTGGGTGTTAAGGGGTTAACAGCGCCATTAACCCCTTACCGCCGCATTATGAGGTCCTTTAGCGGGTCCCGCTAAGGGTGGCTGGTTTTACCAGGCGCCCTTAGTGGAAGCTGCTAAAGGACCAGCATGCTAGCAATGGGCCCATTGTTAGCATGGTCCCCATTCCCATTGAGCCCTATGGGGGCTCGAATGGGAATAGGGATGGGTTCCCTGAATGGGGAAATACCGGGTCCTCCAAGGTTGGAATGGCCCGGTAACTCCCCATTCAGGGAACCCAGACCCGGTATGCAGTAAGGGGGTAGACATGGTGCTAACAGGGCCATGGCTACCTTCAACCTCGGAATGAGGCCCTAAGTCTCAGTAGGGGTGAGAATCATCAGAAGCCCACAATTAGCATGCATAGTAAAACTCCACAGAACACTCTTAGACAAGTGTATATAAAAAATACATTTATTATAGGCCTTATAACAAAAGGTGAATAAACCACAGTAATAATTAAGTTAGCACACACGCCTTACACTATTTACCATATATATAAATGCATTTCACCTAATGCGGATAAGTGGGAGAACACAACCTGTAACAAAGAGGTATGTTAACACAAATATCGCATTGGCAGTTCTTCAGATTCAATCCCTAACTTATGTAGTCCAGCCCTACAAATTGGGGAGCCTTATGCTCAAAAGTAAAGCAATGCTTTAACAATGCACGGTCGTGCATAAAAGCAAAATCGGGTCCTCTTCAGGGAGCTGTAGTAGTTCATGAAGGGGCGTGAGGTGATGAAGAACAGTGTCCTATTATTCAACGAGGGTGTATCCTTGCAGGTGGAGCGACTTCTGAGTTTTGGGAATAGCTAGGGAGTGCAGGCTATCCTAGCTAAACTGAGTATCTTTTCAGGGATTCTCGTCCGTAAAGAACAATGGCTCTGCCCAGTAAGTGATGCATGTATTCAACACCCTTGGCACAGTCTGAGCCAAACCTTGCCAGTCTAGGCCAGTTTGCTCGTAGGGTTAACCCATACAGTTACACGTTGCTCTGGCTTTCAGCAGCTGCGGGACAGCACAATAGTCCAGGGCAGGATAGTAGTCTTTTTTCAGCTCTCGTGATGTAAAGAGGACAGCTCCAGTACAGCAAATCTCATGGCGCAGGGGGGCAGGTACGCAAGGCTCCTACAATGACCGTCACAGCACAGGTCAACATGGAGACAGCAAATGCTCACGCCGTGGCACACTTTTATAAATCACAAACCAGAGGAGCTAGGAATACGGGTTTTGGCACAAGTTAGTGATTCCCAAAGTCTTGAGTGTCAACTCGGGATGGAAATGCTCCTATGTGATACCACAGGTTCGAGCTGGTCGGTTCGCTGGATGGTCCAGGAACACTTCCGAAGAGGCTCTTCTTGAGGGTAAGCAGGAGGTGCCGAGAATAGTTGGTCCCACTGCATCAAAGGGTCGAAGCGCCCTTGCAGGCCTTCTGTGATCAATACAAAAGCAGCGGTCCAACGGGACAACAGCAGGGTAATGGTTCCAAACCTTCCAGCACATCTCTGGCGGTTCCAAAGGTCTGCTTGCTCTTTCATTTCAGGATACTTGGCTCCTTCTGTAGGTTGGTGTGAACTTCAGGTGATCGACCTAGAATGGATGCCGAGCCCCTTCTATTATCCAAGATTCGTTTGGTGCTCAAATCTTGGATAGGCAATGGAAGATCTGCTTTCTTGCGTTCACTGCTGCACTACTCAACAAAGGACAATTTCGACCACATAATCACGACCCTCATTGAACGGCACTGTCTCCTGCTGCAAGCATGTAACACCTTAAAATCTTGCTGCATCATCTATAAGGCATCAACCTTAAGTCCCTAAGCCACCACGCTGAGAAGCTGAGCACCTCTGGAGGTCGACAATCCATCAGAAGTAAGGACATGTGCAGACTTGAACTCAGCGGGTGCAGGAGGAAAGAACCAGAAGACAGAACTCCAAATGGCCCCTCGCCCAGAGAAAGACATTGCTCCTCGGGGAGCATTAACCCTCTGAGGTGAATTCAGGAAGGACTGACTGTGGAGATGATGTACTGGACTAAGACATTTCAACTGGCTTCGAAACTGACCCTGACCAGACTAGGTTGGGTCTACATTAGGTAGGGGTAGATTTCGGGCTAATATCGAAATATGCATTTTTCAGAGTTTATAAGCACATAGTTGCACATGGTCTAGGGGGACTGGGAATAAAGTTGCATGTTAGCTACTTTAAGGTTTGTCGGAGTCTGGGGATTGTAGCAACATAAAACAGAACCCTAACACCATCCGCGCTTGAAACAGTGAGACGGAACTTATGTTTCTAGTGAAAGGGAGAAGTGAACGAGAACGTTATGTCTGTGCTGAGATAGCTCAGACTGAGAAAGGGCTGGAGCACGCAGACGAGGAGGGAAAACAAGTAATAACATTGTAAGTAATGCTCACTTGTTAAATTGAAAAGAGCATTGCGCAAGATAGAAGTGAACTGTGACTTTAATGATCGCAGACCCAGCGCGTAATTAAAATAAATGGATAGCATTTCCTTGAACTGTTTGTTCTTCAATCAAATCTAATGTTACATCCATGTTTTCGTTAGTATCGGGTCAAGCCACATCTGCCAGTTCCAACAATGTGGGTGTGAGTGTAGGCACTGAGCGAGAACGTCATGGTAGTTTGGGGTGGTGTGCATTGGTCACAGTAGCAGGTGATCGAAGCACTCTGATTCGCTGCTGCGGACGCCCCAGTCTGTACTGTAGGCAGCAAACCACCCTTAGCACCAATAAGGTACTGCGCCTCTCACAATGATATAACCCCTACCGCCTTCTTGCGTGTGATGCTGCCAGCCATGGCCCCAGCAATGGGCAGAGACATCTAAGCATGCTAGTGTTGCAATATACCCCACAGTGCCCACATGTGTGTGTCATGCATTTCGCAGGATGTTTTGCGGAGACAATGTGGGTAGGGCCGACTTCCGACTGCAGGAGGGAGCGGAAGAACAGGAAAGCAATGACGGTTCATCAACATCTTGACGTGAGTTGTGCTAGCCAGACCGTGAGCACTACCTTCTGAAGCTTCAGCTTGGCACCTTTCAAACAAACATGGAAAACATGGAAGTAAAGGCCAATGTCTTCAAACAAAATTCAGCATTGTGTCCCCGATTGTGGGGTGTGGTGACTACATCCTGCGCTGTTCACACTCTCGGTCTCAAAGTGGGTGCAAATAGGTGGGATCCCACATTATTTGTAGCAGAATAGCTAGCGGATCTTAGGGATATGAGGGCAAAACAAAATTCTTAAATGCATGCAGATGCGTCAGAGGTCGCCAGCCTTTTGAGCACCCTTGGTAGTGTGGACATCATGATTGCACTTTACCAGCACGAAAGGCAAAATGCGAGATCAAATATAAAGGCTCTTGTCTGCATCTTTTGCCGGATACCTCGCTTGAACCATAGAAACAAAAAGCGCCTGGAAACAACACGGCTGCACTTTTTGCAGGGTGGTGCACATGTACTAGGCCGATATCTTTCACAAAGAAAGTGAGGCGTGAAGATAACGTCTACAGGTTTCCACATTTGGATGTGGAACAAAGTCTTCTAAATTCTTGTTTTCGTGTTAACTTTATACATTTTGAAGCATGACAAACGGGCAATCCTATTGTGAGAGCCGCGTCAGGTGCACAAGCGATGAAGCATGTTCTTCTATTGGCATTCAGATGCCATCAGCAGGTTGTGCTGAATGCCTTTTAGCTTTGCATGACTGTTTGCAGAAGAACAACTTATAGTTGCACCTGCCCAGCATTGTGATCATGGGGCAATAGAGAGGTTCATGGCTGCTTAATCGGTGGCCCCCTTCACCAGACATGTGTCCCCAACCTAGTCGCCCGGTTAGCAATCGAGCTATCCTTATAGATGCAAGTCTAACCATGGAACTCCAGGTTGAAGCTTTCATAAAAAAAAGATCTTTATTTCTCAGAACCCTGAAGAAAATGTTTCTTACCTTGATTTTTCAGGCCGTCAATATCTTTGGTACTTTCTGTGTTGGTTTATTCCAATAGCGCTTATATTTGGCTCCCTAAGCTCTTACTACCCTGCAAAATGCTGCAGCACATGGGCTTTTGCGCCTGCGACACAGATAACTTGTGATATACCTTCCAACAATGTTCATGTGTTGGCACAAACTAATCAGACAACAGTAGGAGGCCATGAGGAGGTTCCAGAGCACTTAATGAAGGAAGTTAAGGTATATGTTATGAATTGGGGTGGGGACTAGGAGTGAGGGTGAGCAGTAGAGGGAAGAAAAAGAGAAAAGCGAAGGAGTACTCTCCATCACAATGTCTACAACAGGGTTTGCTTGTCTGATATATTGTGATCTGTGTGAAGTGATATCATATAACTGGGAAGATTCACGAGCTTAGAGAGGCTCAGAGACAGGTATAGTTCTGATGGAGGACAAGCTAACATGGGGTAAGTCACTCACTTCTCTTGAATGACTGCCTCTAGTGAGTATTCCTGTATGAGATATCATGGATTGTGTGAAAAGTGTTCAAATCCCGCTTTGGGAAATGTCTTGTCATATCTCATAGGGACATCCATGAATCTTACGTATGTCTAAAATTGCCGCCAATATCTTTTACCAGAATGCCTTAATATTTTTGCATTGGTACAGCAAGTGAAGTAATGCACCAGGAAAGCGACTGAAATGCCAGCAAAGAGCTGAATGTCAAAGGTGGCGTTTGTATAGTTTTGCTGGGTACCAAAACGCTCTCTGTTTAAACATTGCTGACAATGAACTGAGGCTGAACTACTTAATTGAAAGTTGGGCGCCACATATTTTTCCACTGTAAATTGGAAACATCCATATTAATATATTTGCTCTTGGTAGATCCAGTCTTCTGGGCAGGGTTTTAAGATATGTTCAATGTCATTCATTGTGTTGAATGGGTGCCATGTGTTGGTTACACTGAGTTGGGGACGGGGCGGGGGGCGTTAGTAGGTCATTCAGCATGAGTTATTCTCAGATTTTTCAGTACTCTTTTTATAGTATGAAAGCCACAACATCCCTGTTATGTACATTTTGCTTGTGTTTTGATGTCTTTGAAAATGTAACTGTCTTTTCTGGCGTTTATTTTGCATAAATCCTTGTAGAATAACATCCATGTAACCCGGTCAGTGCCAGATTTCCATGTAATCTTTTTACCTTGAAACTTAAAAACTCTATTTTTTCACAGTGAGCCTTTGCCTTTGACTTGAAGGGCAGTTTCCTGTCAAGGGGCCTCATTATGAGTATGGAGGTAGCCATGCCGACCCCCATAACGGGTCCGCTTTCCAGGAATAGGGTATTACTTGGCCATCCTGACTTTGACGGGCCCGGAAATTCCCATTCTCATTTGAATGGGAATGGGGAGGATGCTAACAACGGGCCTGTTAATGACAGGCCCATTGTTAGCATCCTGGTCTGTTAGAGGGCCCCGCTAAAGACACCTGGTCGGGCCAGGCATCCTGAGCGGGACCTGCTGCAGACCTCGTAATGAGGCGGCCCGTAATGAACGGTGCCGGTCCCTTACCGGCACCGTTCATTATGGTTCCGCACTCGTCGTAATGAGGCCCAAGGTTTTTGAATGAGGAGCAAGAGTACAGCAGAAGAAGGTTGTTTTTGATGGTTGGGGTGCATGGACTGGAAAGGTGGTTTTTGTTTTTTGGGCTGAGCGATCTTTCAGCCATGTTAGCTGACTGCAAAGGAATCCAGTTGAATAATTTTCAAAATTTGTGAGGTTTGGGCCTCTCTTCTTATTTATTCTATGCCTTTTGATGATCCATAAATATGTTGTATTTTGATTAAGGTTTTTAAAAATAGAAATTGGTTGTTTTAAAGGGAACCTGCTGAGGTTATAATCAATGTAATTGATTAAAAAAACATTTTTATTTTGAAGAGATATGCTGGATACAGAGGAAGGGCTACGATATTGTAAAAATGAAACATGCTCTTGCTGGACGCATCGAATTATGGGACTGGTTGGAAAATTATGCGCACTTGAACAGCCTAAAAAAGTACCAGTCGGGATCCCATCTGCTGTATACATTTAAGACACCACATAAGTACTTGAATCTCTCCCCTTCCCCTAGACTCAGGCGCTTCTTTTTATTACTGAGACTGAATCACCTGCCAGTATTGTCAGTAGCTGGGTCAATTACCAACATACCATGGCTCGAACGATGCTGTAGGATATGTAAGAATAAGGAGGCAATAGAAACTGCCAAGCATGTATTGTCAGAATGCTCCAGTCTTACTGAACATATACTAGACTATATGGGAGATATGTACATAATCTTGATACCATAAATGATAGGGCCTTTTGGGCACAGTGTATTAACACAAGGAATATGAACATCTATATTTCGATGTATAATGTCTGGCAAAAGGCAGAAAAACTTTTGGAAGTAACTATATAACAGTGAATTGATATATTTTTCTTTTTCATAAATGTTCACTACAGAAAGTTCAAGCTAGGCTAAAGTAGATGCAATACCGGATTCTATATGTCCTAAATTGGTCAATTGAAATCACTGTAGACCTATGTATTTATTTTACTATTGTTAGAAATGACATTTTATACTGTATTTTATATTGTATATTTGTAACTATAACTGTTGTATTCACATTGTATATATATTTTGCAAAAATGATTGAATTGAAATAGTTGTACTTATTGAATATGAAAAGTTTACTTGTAAACTATAACACATTAAATACATTATCGTAATTGTTTCTGTCCTCACCCACCGTGAAGGATTTGTATGGAACCATTTGTCCAGAAGGTCATGGACTATAGGTAATCCATTTAGACAATTTCAATCCCTTGTGTGTACAAGGATTGGGAAGGAAATAGATTTCTAGATATTTTAGAGGGCCTTTTGCTGTTGAAGCCTGAAGACAGATATATCAGATTTAAGAAACCATTTTTTTAAGGTTGTTAATTTTGATTTGGGCCTGCTGAGATTGTACCCCGAGACCTTTGGAAGGTTTCCAATAGTAAGTAATCGATGAGGGGATTACATGGCAGTTTAGAAAGGAAGAGGAAGATCTAACCTCCATAGGCAGGGCCACAATTTTCGACCCAGAATTCATAACCCGACTGCCTTCTATGTCAGTGGATGTTCTAATGAATAGGATGAGGGGTGCTAAAGTGATCAAACCTAGGAATGGACTTAAGGGGCTTCCTTGTCTCATGCCCTGGTACATGAAATAAAAAACACATTGGGCTTTTTACAGAAAACCAAACTATTGAACAGCTGGGCTATAATCATCCTAATCAATGTTTCTCCAATTTAAACATATTTAGGGCCATTCATGAAGGAAGTACCACAAAATGTAATAACATGCTTTTTTAGCATTTCGTGCCATCAAGGCCGCCCACTGTAATGGAGCATTGAATAATGTCGGCAAATAGTGCAGTGTTTTTAATTAACATGGAGTCTTTAAGGGAGCTCACTTGCATGGGATGGATTAGATTGTTAATTTCACTTGTGAGTGTATGCGCCAGAACATCGACATGCATCTTACAGTCACAATCATTGTGATAAATAGGCCTTTAGTGGGCTGGTTTCGAATGATATTTATCAGGTAGGGATTAACAACAATCATGGCTTCAGCTGCGCAAGCAGTGTCTTAATAAAAGAGTTAAAGGTGTTTAGCAGGTGTGGAATAAGTATTTCTTTGAAACCCTTCCAAAGCCTGCTGTGAATCTTTTGTTGCTGTAGCTTTTCCAGTTTTAAAAGAAAGTAAAGCTTTGATGATTTCCTCTATGGTAATATCAACTTCTAATTAACTCATCTTTTACAATGCGCTTAATAGCATGGACCAGTCTCCAGGACCAGGATTCAAACCTGTATTACTCTGCATTATCTTGCTTCCAAGACAAACATGTTGCCCCTGAGCTATACCACCAGCTTCTAAATGGGCATTTATTGTGGGATCGACCATTGGTCCTGAAATAATATCTAGGTTAGCCTGCATTGGACTCTTTTCGCTGTTGTTTGATGAGTATAATGCTTCATAGAAGGAGCAGAAATGGTCATCTCTTTTTGTGGCAGCTCAACAAAGACAGCCATCCCTCCTTTTCTTGACAGTGTAGCTGAGGCCCCTGACATTGGGTGAGCGCATTATAATCTCATGCATCTAACCTGGTATAAAAGGTATGTTAGTGTGCTTGAGTTCGACGTGTTGGGCCTCCAGCGTGCTGTGGCCAGCTGCATGATAAAAAGTGAGCCATCCACTGGAACTAGAATACCACGTTCACCCATATGATGAAGTTTAATGGTAAGGGGATTCTGGGGCTGTAGATGGAATTGCAGATTATCTCTGGGTTGTTTCTGTGAATGTTGCTGTGGTTAGGCTGGCACTCAGGTGAGTGACATGGACAGGAGTGTACTCGTGGTAGTCTGCACAGAAGTGGACCAGGAAGAAGAGATAGGAAGGATAGATAGGGAGCAAGCAAAGTAAGTAACCAAACAGAAAGATAGAATGTGAAAGTATTGCCAACCTTTACACACGAGTGTGAATTCCAGGCATTCAGTGACAGCAGCATCTCCCCGATAGTAAAAAAAAGACCATCTATTTCTGCAGAGTTGTGACTCGCGCTCTCACTTGGAGTAGCCATCTTACGTTAAAAAGAACTAAAAATTTGCCAAATACCGTAGGTTGATCAAAGCCACAGAAAATAACCTAATATCATCCGTATTGAATAAGTTGAATAGAGTCGTAGATAATTATATGAAATTACTCTATATCATCGTAATTGAATGATCGACTTAATTGAATTCACAACAGGACATGACATTTTCTTTCCTGTTTTTGTTTTTAATGTATCTTTGTCACAAACTGGAGTCACATTAAATGGGCAGACCCAGATCTGTTCTGCTCTGTTTAAATCACTTAACTGATTCCTTGTGGTTATGGACACGTTCAGCAATAATGTGAGCAGGACTACATACGTTGTTGATTTGGAATTGAACATATTTGAACCTAGGTATCCATTTAGTAGCACAGTTTGGTATGCAATCGCCTATTAACATTGACAGCAATGCAATGGTGGCTGGTATATTTTTTAATTGGAGTGGACCATTTTACCCAGAAATCTGTGAGAGCGAGCCAGTGTAGCAAGGGGCCTGGACCAATCAGTGGCCATTCGGGGGAGTGGGGAGGGCTGGGGTGGTTTCTCAATAATGGGTTAAAATGGTGTATTACACAGCACACTTCATGTGAAAAATTGGGTAAAAAGCCAGACAGCTTGCAATCAGTTTTGTAGGGTATCATATGAAAATATCCAATAGATGCAAATCACCAACTGTGCACAGGAGCATTCCTTAATGCAGTTTAATGATAACTTCTCTCACAATATGTGCCAGCATAAAAAACATTTTCAAGTTGGCTGTGCCCAAACAATTCCAGTATTGCTATACTAGAACATACTCCTGTTGCCTTTGTCATTTAAAATGCCATGCCAAAATAAAAAAAAATCCCAATTGACTGCACAAATGCAGGCCGGTCTAAGCATATATTAATAACTACCATGCTTGCCTTACCGTAGATGCCATTGGTACTGTGAGAAGTAATAGCTAGAATGGCTGCACCAAAATATGCCAGTCTTGACACGTAATAGCACGTATCATGTTTTCTCTATCATGGATGCCCAGAACAAAATTTCATGCCACAGTAAATTATAGCTAGACTGGCTGCAGGAAAATATGTAAGTCTAGACATATACTGACACTTAGGGGGTCATTACGAGGTTGGAGGTAATGGAAAAACTATGCCGGTAAAGGATTACCGGCATCGCATACCGCTCCGGGCTATTCCGATCTAACAACCCAGTATTAGAGGCACCACTTATAACGGTGCCTCTAATAGCAGCAAGGGCGCGGGCATGCAGGCCTTCAGGTTGGCAATACTGGGATGCTGCTAACAGGAGGAGATCACAAGTCGGGCGGACATGCAAATACCGGCATCATGAAGGCGCTAATAGGGGATACCGGCATGCCGGCAATACCAGCATCGCGAAGTGTTAGGCAGAAACCTGTGCAGTTCCCTCTAGGACCACTGCAAAAGATTTAAGACTACAGGTGGTTGGCAGTAAACCCAATTGGTAGCAGTCTGTACCACCCAGATTTACCTGGTAGTTGTGGCTGAGCAGTCAGACTTCTCTCAAGAAGAGTTAGGCAGTATACAGAGTATTCACAATAGGTCAAAAGAACACAGTAGAACAAGCAACCACTGACCAGAGCTTGGTGTAAAAGAGATATAATTATTTATTCAAAAACACCTAGTAAAACACACTGGCACTAATATTAAGCAGTTCAAAAACACGGTCACTAAAAGATATACACTCCCTTCAACGATTAGTTAGACAAGTCTTAAGTAAAGCATGTCATAATGCCTACCCCCGGGCATCCGGATCAAGGCCATCAGCCCCGGGAGCAGGCATCCAGACATTTACAAAAACCCCAGCAGCCCCAGCTAGGGGCTGTCTGGGTTCAGTCCTGGCGCTGCAGGCACCAGGCTCATAATAAAAATCAGTCCTGGCGCGTAAGGCGCCAGGCTCATAGACATGACTTTCCTCATGCAGACCATGCTACAAATAAATCCAAGCCAACGTGAGGCCTGGATGGGACTATTTTACTACAGGGACTATTTTTTACTCGGGTGTGGTCCTGGGGAACTTCTTTCCTGGGACTACTTTGGAGACTATTTAAACCACGCCCGAACAGCAGCACATGCTTCGTGTTATTCTGCATCCAGCAGCGTGACTCTCACCGTGCCTGCAGCCAGCATCCAGTCTTCTGCCACGCCCGCGTGCCTGCAGCCAGCATCCAGTCTTCTGCCATGCCCGCCTCGAATCCGGAGCTCCTAGAATAAAGAGGAAGAAAAGGACAAGGTTAGAAAACAAACTTATTTCAAATTCCTCACCTGATTCCGGATCCATTTCATCTCCCGACCTGGAAGGTACATCAGACCTGCACGCGTCGCTTTACCAGCTCCAGCACGGCGCCATACTCACCGGTTCTCACAGCATCTTTCGATCCGGCACTGTCTCCATCATTTCTTCGCCGTACTCCGGCACCTAGAGGCACAAGAATAACAAGGTGAGCCAAGGGAATGAACAAATACCTCTTACCACCATAGACTTACCTGATTTACCACCGGCGGTATTATTCTCCATATCTTCATATGCTGCATCTGTAAAGAGAGAGAAAAACAACACGTTGACGCATGCAATAGTTACCGGACAGCGTTTGGTAAGACAGACTCTTACCTGAACGCCAGCAGCAGCTACGAGACCTTCTTCTAACAAACTCAGTTGCAACTTAAGGAAGGAAGGGGACAAGAATGATCATCGGGCACATTGAACTCTTTGAACTTGATACTTACCAATCCCGCCTGGGACTTCAGAGTCAATGCTTACCGGAACTCTCCCAACGCCCTCAAACCAGTGAAGTAACTGGCATCTACGCGCCCCTGCAAGACACGCAGGATGGAGAGCTCATCTTTTACAAACATAAGGTGAGGTTACTAAGGGGATATCGGAGGTGATTAGTGGGGGAGAGCGAGAACAGTTGGGAGGCCATCACTAAAACCCACAGGTGGCTAATCCCTGTCTCCACTTGCAGGAAAATACTGCTTCGGGTCCAGCAGACAAGACTAGGCGGGCCAGTCCAGACAGTCATCTCTGCACTGCGCATCACGTTGACGGAGACCGCAGCTGTCTGGGTCCGATCGACACCCCTGTGGGGTCCAGGTGAGCGTAACAAAGCAACACTTATTTTCAGACAGCGGTGAGCGCCTAACGAAGATGGCACTCTAATCAATCGGTTTAAAATGGAGAGAAAGGCAGAGCAAAGATAGAAACAGATCCCAACACTTTCGGAAGAACACAGTAGGAGAAGAAGGCAGGTTAAAACCATAAAGTCAGAGTTAACAAAGCCGGACCCACTTCAAGAGGCTTTGGTCGAAATGTGTCCAAGGTCACACGGTTCAAGGTGCCCAAAAATCTCGCAATAAGTTCAGAAAGAGTTGGACCAAACAGAAAGGGACCAGTTAGATGGTCAAGGTGGCCAGACCAGTCCAGAAGGTTAAGGGATTATTGTTAACTTGTAGCAATCTTTAGAAAGGGAGGCCTGGCGGACACAGTACCTTAAAATGGTAAGAACGCTCCAGCGGGGGCAGTTGTTCCTGGCTGCGGGTGCAAGTCGGTGCTTCATCCGTAGGAAGAGAGGATCTCGTCGGGGAGGAAAGCAGGAGTCTGTTGCACTGCCAGGGAAGAAACCAGCCGCAGAGTTCTCAATTAAAAGGAGTGGTCCTTTTATTCGCGGTCCAGTGGTAAGTGGCTATCCGGTTGCCGGGGTGCTTGGCACGGGCAATTCGACCACAAGACATCCTGGGATGCGAGAAAGGAAGGTAAACTGGTTGTGCCCACCAGTCAGGGGAAGAAGACTCTCCAGCAGGGAGATCTCCTCTGTCGATGCGAAGTGGTGAGTCGGTTCAGCAGGGCTCCACCGGTGGTGTCGTCGTAGCAGGCCGGCTCAGCTTCTCCCTCGTCGGATTTTCAGGTCCTGTGGTGACTTCTGAAGTTCCAGTCCCAAAAGCCCTGCTTTTATGCAGCACACCCCCTTTCACTCAGCCTAGCTGTCAATCAAACATGCTAAGTGGTGAGCCGGCCAGCTCACCACTTGGGCCAATCACACAAGAGTGCGACTTGAGTTACCAAGGTAACTCAGTGCAGGGTGCCTAAACCCCCTCCCACACCCCCTGTGTTACCCCGACAGAGTGGCACCACTTTTGGAGGCTTCTGTGGAGAAGCCTGCCAAAAAGTGGAACAAAGGGCTCGACCTTTGGTTTGGAGTTACAGAGGGGAACACAAACGCCATTTTAAAACCGAGTTCTGGCAGAAAATACCAACCGGTGAATTAATATTAAATAAATAAACCAGAAGTATGTTAGAGGCTATGGTAAAAAGTATTCGCCTCGAACAATGGGAAAATCCCATAGAGATATATTCGCGGTTGAATATAAAAAGTAGTATCCACTGCCACCAGCCAAAACTCGGCGAGGGGGGATGGGACAGTGCCCCCTCGAATAACAGACCCAGGGGCAATCGAATTGCCCCTACCAGCATGTCCACAATATGATGGTTTGTACTGGTTCTGTTAGTAATTTGGGACTAGTAAAGCCAATGGTGACTTTACATGCCGTGGGAGACAGTAGTCAGTCCCAGGGTATGGAGTCTATGGTGCGGGGTCACTATGACACCCCAGTGTTACGGCACGGAGGGTGCTGTGTAACACATATAGGAAAAACACATGAGACCCTATGGAGTAAAGGACCCCATAGCCCATAAAACACATTAACATTCAAAGGAACACCACAAATCATGTCCAAGAGTGGGAGAAAAAGAGTCTCACTCTTGGCAGGAGAAAAAAAAAACTTCAGAAATCCAGCAAAGCTGCTGGGGGACTCACTAGGTTAGGAAATTCAGCCTAAACAGAGAATTCTCCCTAACACGAAGCACCCGTAAACTACTATATGCAGTGTTCCCAACTGCCTCAGGTGCACACAATCAGCACAGATGGAGGCAATGGAGTCTGGCCCAGCACAAAAGGAGCACACCCACAAACCACACTCCTTTCCAAATCAAAATGATTCCACTAGTAGTAGCAATACTGGGGATGGAGGGCTTGCTTGCATTGCTACACCAGCAACAACAACAACAACAACAGCAGGCACCACAGAGGAGACGCAGGAGGAGAAGGAGGGTGAGACAGGCCCAGCATGCCCCACCAGTGCAGCCAGTGGTACCACTTAGGCAGCCCCAAATCCCTTGCATCAGAGCCAGTCCATTCAACCTAACCCCTGAGCAGATCCACACCCTGTACCGTCTGGACCGGGGCACCATCACCACCATCGTGGACATGATACAGAACGACATTGTCGGCCTCATAGAAATACACAGCGCCATCCCCACTCTACTGAAGGTAGTGTCGGTGCTCCACTTCGTTGCCACAGGCACCTACTAGCACACAGTGGAGCACATGCATGGCATATCACAACCCTTATTTTCTCGCATGCTGAACCAAGTGCAGGATGCCCTCCTGAAGCACACAAGTGACTACATATCCCTATCACGGACTTACCAGGAGATATTTGATACAAAAGTTGGCTTCCATGCACTGGCAGGCATGCCAAATTGTATTGGTGCCCTCGACTGCACCCATGTGGATTTGGTGGTCCCACATGCCATGGAGGTGGTTTACCGCAATCGCAACCAACACCACTCCATCAATGTTCAAATGGAATGTGACCCAACCAAGATCATCACACATTGTTCTGCCCGATATCCCACATAAACCCATGATTCAATGGTCCTGCACAACTCCACAATACCACGCTAAATGGACCGACATGCTGGACGACGTGCCTGGCTGCTTGGTGAGTTGCATGGCAAGCACATGGCAGTGTAATGGGGGTAGAGATGCATACTCCACCTGGGTGGCATTGGGTGTGCGACTGGACAATGCCCATACTGTAATACACTGTGCCCCACAGCATCCCAGACTGAACTTGACACCTGAAATCAATATGAAAGACGTAAGCTGCACAACAATGACAACATGCCAGTACTGCAACCATGCCATATCCATCAACACGTACACTGAACATCATCAGACCGTACCCTCTGCAACACAATGCAGCAACATGCTGTGAATATGCCCAATGCAAATGACCGCTGAACAGCACTACACCGGACATGCGTCCATGAGTGCGCACAAATGAATCATACGAAGCCAATACACAGATTGTCACTGGCACAACACCACAGAAGCGCAGCATGCCAGCATGAGAACATCAAGCATGGAATGGCAGATCATCATGAGACTGGTGGCAACAGTGCCAGGATGAATGCATAAGATTAACTACACATCACATAGATCATAGCAACTACTGCCGTAGGCAACCACAGTGCATGAGCACTGGCAAGGAAGTGGACACCCTACATCAACTTGACGATGCAACCCACACCTGTGGACCATGTGACTTCAAACATTGTGGATAGTTGGAATGTCTCCATTCATGCAGGGATATGTGGATGTGAACAACAAATAACTGCAAGCATCTGAGTGATAAGTACAGGTGTCATTTCATGAAATCCCTTACACATACCCAATGTTGCACCCATGTAGGTGATGCTGGCTATCCCTTGAAGAGGTGGCTCTTCACCCCTGTCCGGAACCCGCAGAACAGGCACAAAGAGGACTACAATCGTGCCCATACCCGTACCCGTGTGGTGATCGAGCAGACCTTTGGCCTGTTGAAGGCACGGTTTCGCTGCCTCAGCAGGTCTGGTTGCGCACTCCTTTACAGGCCTGAGAAGGTGGGAAAGATCACCATGGTCTGTGCCATGCTGCACAACATGTGCATCCGGAGAAACGTACCACTGCCACCTGACATTGACCAGAATGCACCGGGTGAGGATGAGGAAGAGGAATATGGGGTTGCACGTCAGGAAGGTGGCGATGCACAGGAGGGACGTGCTTTGCGCCAGAATGTGATAGACCAGTATTTCTAAGACAAATGGATGTGGGGGGTGCCATGGAGGTGGGACTCAGGGCACTGGGTGTGGGGGGGACATGGACACTGTGCAATGTTAACCAATAAAGCACACATAAACACTAACCAATGTCCAGTCATGTGATTTTTCTTGACACAACGGGTGTATTAAACATGAAGTATATACAAAGTGCTCTAACCCTCTACCCCATACACCCTCTCCGCCCTCCCACTCCCCCCAGAACTACCCTGCACACCCTCTTCCCCTCCCCCCAGAACTACCCCACACATGGTGTGCATTTCAATGCAGCATGAGTCTGCAACAGTTGCCATTGCCAGGCTGCCCCTACTTTCCATGTCCTCTACCAGCCTTGGGTGGTGGCATGTCTGACTGGCGCAAACTGGCAGAGGAGCATGTGCTCGCTTGCTCCAGTCCCTCTGCGGGACACTGGGCCTCCATGGCATCTGCAATGCGGCTGAGGACCTGCCTCACAGCAGCCAACTCATCACAGATGCGAGTCGTAATCGCCTCTATCGCAACTTCAAGGGCCGCAGTGTGTTGGCGGCACTCCTGCCTTGCCAGGGCACCTTCTGCCACGTGCAGTCCGACCAGCGCTGTGAGATCCTCCTGGCGCTGTTCAATGAGTGGCATTCTCAGCTGTCTGTCTCTGACACCAGTGGAGGTTGATGCAGCATGAGGCAAGGGTACCACATCATGTGTGCTCTCTGTGGGGCTAAGGCTCCCAAGCCATGACTCCCCTCCAGACTGCTTATGGCTGCTGGCGTTGGGTGTGGTGTGTGGGGTAAGGTGGCGTGACAGCTGCAGCCTGGGTGTGCCATGTGGTACGAACGTTTGGCTGTGTACCTCATCGTCTGTCAGGGGTGCCGTGGCAGCTGTTTCACCAACAGAACTGTTGGCAGCGGACACTGACCTATCTGTCACTGGCTCCTGTGCGGTGGTAGCAGCTGGTGTGGGCACTTTCGCAGTGACAGTGGCCCTTTGCCGCCCCGATGCCAGTGCATCCTGTGATACTTTGGCCTTCTGTGGCAGTCCAGGTTTGGCTGTGCCTCTTGATGTGGAAGGCCTGTTGCATCGTACCGTGCCCCTGGCCTTCTTACTGGGTGTAATAGCCTGCGCCGCGGAGTCCTGGCCCTCGCTGTTAGATTGTGAGCCTGTGGGGGACAGAGAGAGGGACAGCATCAGTGATGGTTCTACATGCATCATGCATATATTGGTATTGATGCAGTTCTACACATTTGAGGGGTTTTGGTTTTGGAGTTGTGACATACAGGTTGCTTGCCATATGGGTGGGTCATGCAGGCATATGTCTGGGTCACACATGTATGAGGTGGTGTATGCTTTGTGACGTTCCTTCCAGTTGTGCAATGCGTGCAGTGTGACACATGACGTTTACATGCTTGTGGGTTGTGTCAGGTATGGCTTTGAGGTGCTGGATGCAAGTGGATGTGATGGTTCTGGGGACAGCATGCATTGGCTCATTTCACTGTCACGTGGGACGTCATCATGCTTTGCATTACAGTGGTTTGTGTGGACACTCACCTCCATCTGCCGATGACGGCGCTCCCCGCTCCTTTTCTACCACTCCCTCAATTGACTCCATCCCATTTGTCCTGGCACATGTTTCCTTCCAGCAAGTCGTCTTGATTGGTGAGCTTGCTCCACCACCTGTTGCCATGCCCTGGCTCCTGTTAGCTGCCAGAATGTTCCTGACACGTAGGCGCAGGTCGCCCCAGCTCTTACGCACATCTTTCACGGTGCGGGAGGTGGTACCGACCGCACTGACTTTACGTGTAACCTCCTCCCAGATCTCCTTCTTCCTCATATTGGCAGGTCGACTCATATCTGCCGCAAACACGACATCCCCATTTTCTGCAAGGGTGTCCGCGAGCATATTTAGCTCATCCTCTGAAAAACGCCCCTTTGCGCAGGAGCGCACCACTTTTCTTCGGGGCCTTGCCCATGGTGATGTAGTGGTATATGAAGTTGGGGCTGCTGTCGTGATGATGCAGGTCCTGTGTATGGAGGATTGCAATGGATTGTGTTTTGCAAGATGGCCGCCATGCTCTTTCCCATTCCTGTGCGATGTCGCTACTTCCGGTTCCGCTTATTTACGGGCACCGCTAATAGCGGCCACCACTGATAGCCATGCCCACTAATGCCATATCCATTGATGCCGGTAGTGCTGTCTACGCTTTTCCATGATGCTGCTAAGGGCCATTTTTTGGACTTTAGCGGCATGACGGTAATGTTGTTACCGGCATGGCGCAAAGCTTGTGCACGTGAACTCGTAATAGCCCTCTATTAGCGGGCTCTTTACTACACGGTCATGGTATTTGCTCCATGCCGGTAAGGACAGTTACTTACCTCCAAACTCGTAATGACCCCCTTAGAAAGCTTACTTTATCATAGATGTTCAGAAAAAAAATCCCATGCCATAGTAAGAAAACATATCCTTGCTGACTGTGAGCACTGCATGCAGCCAGCAAGAACATGTATTCTTATCTCGGTATTGCCCTGCACCGTTGACCCCCAAACCCAGCCCCGCCCACACACACAGACATTCAAATTCACATTCACACAAGCAGTCACGCAACCATACAGCTTCTAATAATCCCTCACACAGAACCCACCAGAACACTTTGCTCACACGTATACACATGCACATAAGCAGCCACACACCCTTAAAACTGCTCTCCACTGGACCACTTACTCACATAGGTAAACTCTGTCACTCACGTCCAAACTCTTCAAAAATAAAACTTCTCATACACACACTGACACACACATGCTCACTTATATACACTCACACACACAGCATTTCCTTTTTTCATTTTAAGAACGTACCTGGGACGCGGCAGTGATGTTCTGTCTTCAGCCTGGGCTTCCTCCCACTTCACCTAGATGTCATCACATTGGAGGAATAGGATCAGGAGATGCCCTTCACCCGTTCTGTCCATCCTTGAATCAGACAGAGGCCAGTGTCAGAATTCTGACCATGACCCCTAGCCCGATACAGGGAAAGGGAG
Organism: Ambystoma mexicanum; assembly: GCF_040938575.1. NCBI lineage: Eukaryota > Metazoa > Chordata > Amphibia > Caudata > Ambystomatidae > Ambystoma > Ambystoma mexicanum. Next base: position 246,210,817 of record NC_090926.1, on the reverse strand, counting down.
GGGTGAGGAGGCCTTCAGTATGGGTCATGTGCCGGATTTTCCTGCAACCTTGAAGCATCTTGAAAGACGTGACGTCACCCACGGTCACCCTAATGCCTTTCACAGAGCTGTACATGGGTGAAGACATCTACATTTTATTCACAGGACTTTATCCATGAAAGTTCTGTGCAGAGCATGAGGGGCACCCCTGTCTGCATTTTCAAAGAAGGGAAATGTTTTTTGATTCTTTGGGAATGCAAGTACAACATTTGCAGTATTATGGAGCGAGTCATAATCACTCACTACATTTTTTTGGGGCTGAATACCTTCAAGGGACCTGGAGTGTTCCACAAATGTAAGGGGGGGACTGCCCTAGTGCCCCCTACAGACAAGGCCAAACTGCAGTAATGGCACAGATTGATCAAAAGATCATACACAATTCAGGAGAAGTGTGCTTATGGCCCTTAGGAACGTGCATATGGAATGGATGAGATCACACCGGAGTAATTCTGAGTCCAAATAATGGAACCAACTCAGGAAGATGGCAAAGTACAGTTTTATTAACAATTATCTAAAACAGGGAGGTTACAATGAACATCAACGGACGTATGGTCAGTCTCTCAATGATCTCCACAAAAAATACAATTCTTATAGTGATAATGCGTCAGAGTGACATCATACTACGTGGCAATAGTGAAAAACCTATCGGAGGTCGGGATTGGTTAAGGGAGAGATCTGAGTATACATTTCTATACTATCAAGGATCATTATTGGCTGTCCGTTATCATGTCAATTTAGAAACATTTAGATACACAATTTCTCATTGGTCTTCAAACTATAAGGTCCTTTGTAATATGGACTGATATAATTGGTTGGCACGCTTGTGCCATGTCTGGAACATTTTGTTCATTTAGCAGCGCGTAAGCCCAGACCCAGGTGCAAGGAGATAGGATATGAAACTACCTCACCACTCATTTAGCCTAGCATCTCTCATCGGCCATGCCTTCTGCCATGAAATTGTCTTTGTACTTGGCCTTGCAGAGTATCCTTGTCTTTGAGAATGCACAGGAGTGAGGGCACTTGCTATCATGTCTGAAATTCCAAGTTCAAGCTCTATTTCCATCCTTGGCTCACGTGACAGGAAACCACGATTTGGTCCACTTTGCAGCTTTTAAATGTTGTAATTGAATTAAAGCTTGACATCCTTTGTGTTCTTTATTGTTCCTCAACATGAAAAGGTTCATCCTCTGCATACTTGTTCTTTTTCAGAATAGATAGCTGACCTCGCTTTTGAATCTTGACTTCAGGCCAGGCAGCCTCGCCATGCAGCTCCATGAGCCTATTATTCTTGCTTCATGGGTTCTGGCTTACTCACTTCATGATACCAATGTCCATATTCTGTACAATGGCGGCTTTGCCTGCTTTCTATTCACTACTTAAGACTCATTTCTATGATGACTTAATCTACCTTGCGTTTCAGCGTCTGTACATTTGTTGAACGGTTATTCTCTGCAGCACTTCCTGCACGTGTAATCTTTTGATTTTATACTAGAGAGTTCACTTGATACTTACTTCACCATTAGCCCTCTAGGATCCATACATCATCTTCAGCCAGTGGCTCAAGGTGCCTGCCATTTTAATGTGTTCATCCACACTCCAGGTCCTGTAATTATATTGTCCATTTTGGGTACAATAAACCCAATGTCCCACATATTTTTTATGATCCTTTGGTTATCAGAACTTCGTTCTTTCAGGTGCTATTATGTTGGCCTGTATGTAATCTCTGACAGCATCATCGGTCAGCTCCTTGGCTTCTGGTTCATCCTTGGCATCAATCATGATCTTCATTCCTACTGCCTTCTTTGCTGTTTTCTGACATTGTGCAATTATTATCCAGATTACACAGAATTCAAACCTGATCAGCACCAGTATTGCTCCAAGAAACTTAAATACGTTTGCCATCCAATGCGGAATCCATGAGAACAGGAACGTGAACCAACTCTCATCTTCAATGCCATCTGTCTCTTCCTCCATCTTTGTGTGCAGGTCTGTCAACATCGATATAGCATCCGTCAAGGTCCCATTCTCACCATCGTGAGAATGTATGAATGTGTAACATGGTGGCCCAAAACTTAGCACAAACACCTCCTTCCATTGCTGTGATCATGTCAAGGACATACCTGTTCTGGAGGGTCATCAATCGGATGGCCCTCAGCTCTTCTTTCATGGCGTTAAATCCCTTTATAGTTGCATTGATTGTCTGCAGAAGCTCCCAGGTGGTAATATATAGCCATCTGGCATTCACCGCTGTTTGGAGTCCATGCATAAATATAGATGTCATTATCACAGCAGTTTTGCTAACAATTTGTGTTTATCAGGAATAGCTTCATAGGCCTTTATTGATTTCTTGATTTGGATGAGAAATAATTCTCCCTTTTCATTCGAAGTTCGATTGATCTTCTTTTTTTCAAGTGATCATCCACTTTTGGGAATTCATCAATGTTCAGATCGCTCTGAGGAATCACCAATGCTGGAACATGGACGAACACCAAGGAACACACTTCTCCCCAATTCCTGAGCAATTTCATATATGCTCTAGATCCACAGGCCCAATAACGATCCATTAGAATGGCTGTCCCTTTTCTCATTCCTGAAATGTCAATTGTGTTTTTTTTGTCCAATGTAATTCTTTCCATGACCCCTGAAACACATTGTTGCATTGACCAATGGAACTAAGGCTACTGGCCTGATTCATCCTGCACTCATATCAGTATTTTGGAGTACTTGGGCCACAACTTAATGAACTCATCATTCACCTTCTGTATTCCTCGTATTGCTTCCTTCCTCAGTAGATGAGCTGCACAGGACATCATTACATCTTCCCATCCTTAACTTTTGCTAACTTGTCCATAGATTAGCAGCTGTGATCGTTCTCAGCATCCAGGCATCCAAGCTTTTTCTGTCATATAAGAACACTTCATCCTCTTCATTTCCTCGATGCTGACCATATCTTTTCCTGCAGCAGGATACACAAGCATCTTGTCTGTCCATCCAGGCTCCTTTTCCATCTGAGTAGTCTTAATATAGTCATCTTGGTACGGGAACCACTGTCTTGTTGTCCATCGCAGGATTGCCCAACTCCCTTGGAATAGTCGCTGAGTAGTACATGCTGTAAGATGGCTGAGGCATTTTGCATCGGATGCCGACACCTCCATTGGAATGAATGTCTTTACTGTATTCATGGCTTAGGGGATGAGAGAGATGGCATTGCAAATCTCATCAGATGCTCTTTCCCACCTTTTTCATGTGCTGATAACACATATTATTCCCCAGGTGAGCTGAATAATCTAGATACATATTTATCCCCTGCCTCCCTTTTGTGTCATCTAACACACCCATAGAGATCAACGAAATTGTCATCATTTGTACTCATAGTAGGGAAAATCATAGGAGCTCTTTCTTCGATGGCATCATTAGGATAATAGAGAATGTGAAATGTAAGGTACAAAAAGATAAAGAGAATACACATGCATATGTATATTTTGCATAGAAGTCTGGAGAAACATTTGTTGTGCCGTCCCAACGCTTGCTAAGCTCTTGCTGTCTCTATAATCACATTATCCTCCTCACAAATCATTTTTAGTACAAATATTCAATTCTGTTATATTTGTAAGTGCACAATCTGTTCAATTACAGTGACGAGGAGCCTTCTTATCACTGGACCATTTTTGGGAGCCTGTAAAAAAGTATGGATATTGACGTGCCTTCTGATAAGAGCAGGATGAGACTGAAGTATAAACACAAAGATAGCAACCACAAGTCGATGTGTGTCACCGTTGTCAAGTATTATGTATTTTATCAATTACAGCAAATATTCTCCATTAAATGAATCTGGATACTGATCTCGCTTTCAATTTCTGATCAAGAACTGATGTTTAGGCATAATGCTGATGCACTATTTAGGTCTTCAAACAATTTCTAAAAGTTTGTTTCAGCCTCTGAAATTTCTCTGCAAATCTTTTCACTTCCTGCTTAAATATGGAAGGAGTGTCCATTGAATTCTAGTCCAAAGGAAATATGTGCTAATCACTTGCTGCTTTATCGTCCTTCTTCTTGGTCATCGATCAAGACTGCACACGCAGAAATTCTTCTTCTTGTCTTGCTTCTGGGTCAGCAACCGCTGGAGGGAGGGTCTCGCCTTTAGAAACTTTCACATCACTTAGATGCAGCCAAGTTCGTCTTCCTGATACCTTAACTGCAGAAGGGGATACTTCCTCAACAACAAAGGGGCCATTAAACCTAGATTTGTGCCACCTTCTAGGAAAATTCTTGACAAGTATCAAGTCACCCACATATAACCTTAGCAGTGGCAATAGTTCACTTGGATTAGTCATTGAATTGTCCTCTTCTGTGTTCCTAGACCGCTCCCTCGATGCTTGATTTGATCTGAAATGAAAGAAACACTGGCAGTTATACATGTCAAATAATCATGCATCTCATCACCTAAAGTCTTCGCTATGCTCCGGCATCACTCCTCACTCTAGCTAGATGTGTAAGAGGCGTTCTCATGTAACCCCTGGCACTAACTCGTGAAGGGTGAGGTGGTGCTCAGAACCTGGCTGATTCCGAAGGGCATATAAGGCTAAGGGTTGGCAATACAGCCATCCCTTCTTTAAAGTCAATTTAATCTTGATGATCCCCTCTTTGAAGAGTCTGTTGGGTCCCTCACATATTCCGTTCACTTGCAGGTGATACGCAGAAGAAAACTTGTGCTTTATACTCAATAGAAACCCTATTTGTTTGAATAACTCATTGACAAAATGTGGACCATTATTGGGTCTCTGTACTTTGCACACACGTCACCTTGGAAAGACTTTGCACACTAAAAACGTTGCTGTGCAAGTGGCACCAGGGTGTGCACACAGATCAGCTTCAATATATGCACCGTCAGGGGAGCGTGGTAGGATAAAAGTATTGCCCCCACTCATGGCCCTTACCCTCCCCAGAAGTTTCCTGGAGGTCCATACATAGTCTATTGATGATGATGAGTGGTGGACGTGCAAGTAAAATGTGAACCCCTCCTTGTCCCCTTCTTTCTCCCTCCATACACCAACTAGAGCTAGCCTCTCCACTTTTTCTACTAATTCCTTTGAGGGTCTCCCCTGGGTCCTTTTGGTTTTTGTTGATCTATCTTTTCCTGGATCCCATGGGATGTTAAAGACCCCTGTTAGAATTATGCGGCCTTTCGCAAATTTCTCTAGTCTAACCAAGGAGCTCTAAATAAAAGCATCCTGACCTGTATTTGGGGCATAGATGGTCACTAAAGTATATTCCTCCCCTCTCAGGTTTATAGCTATATATCTCCCTTGGGCATCCCTGTCCATTTCCATTACATTAAGGTCCAGATTATTTACATAAAGCTATCAACATCCCCGCCCTCTTGGTCTTATCCGTGGACTGGTAAATGTTGGGGTAACCTTGCAACGTCCGGTGGTCCCTGTCCCTTGTCCGTATATAGGGTTTCCTGCAACTTAATTATATCTGATCCCTCCCTCTGTGTGTATCCCTCAAGTTTTTTTCCTCTTCACCAGAGAGTTCAGACCCTTTATATTCAGGGACATCATATCTGAAGATATCCATTTTCTTAGGTTTCTCCAGTTTTTGGTCGATCTCCCTGATACCCCTTTCCCCTTTCCTCCTCCTCCAATCCGCCCTTTGGCTGGAGACACTCAACCAGCCTCTAGACCCCCCAACAGTCCCCCTCGGGAATTGAGTCCACTTAACACACCAGCTTGAGCCCCAGCTAGTTTTCCCCAACCCATCCTGGATTCCTTCCCTACTGACCCCTCCACTCAGGACCCCTTCTGTTTTCCCTTTATTCGCCCTCCCCAGGCGTTATACTTGGTTAGCCCTTTGTACCTCTACAATCTTCTCATTGCTCTGCTCCTCATTAGTGGTTGTCCCCTTCCTCAATATCTCAGGTAGCCGGGCCTTTCAATTGGGGTTGATATCCCCCTTCTTGTCTCTTTTTGGTTTCACCACCATTGACTATTCCCATCTTTTGCGGCCCGCTTGGTCCTTTGATTGCGGCGCCCTTGATTTCTGGTCTTCCTCCTCAATCACCAAGATCCTCACACCTTCTTCACTGGATGTGATTCAATGTTGCATGCCCTGCCATTCAAACACCATACCAAACGGAAATGTCCATCTGTACCGAATGTCATTCTCTCTAAGTGCCTGGGTAAGCGGGCCATTTTTCTCCTTTTGGCCAAAGTAATTTGAGATAAGTCTTGAAAAAGTAACAGTTCCATCCTGTTGTATGTTATTTGCTTGGCTTTTCTCGACAACTGTAGGATCCGTTCCTTGGTTCTCTAGTCTTGCATAGCCGCAAAGACATCTCTGGGGCGAGCCCCTGGTTACCCTCTGCGAGGGCCAACTTTGTGAATCCTGTCCAATCTCACCTCTAGTTTCTCCTCAGAGTCAAGTAAGTCTTCAAAGATGTCCTTTACCACTGCTTTGAGGCCTTTATCTAGCACCTCCTCAGGCATATTTTTGATCCGGATGTTTGATCTCCTCAATCTGTTTTCTAAGTATTCCATCTGAAGCTCCAAGTTATGGGTTGCTGTTGCCATTTGCTCTACCCAGGTTTCAATCTTTCTTGAGTCCTCAGTCAGTTCCTGTATCACTTTCTCCTTTGTATCAACCCTTTCCTCCATTTTGTTCACATCTTGTTTTATCTCTTGGAGCGTGGCGGCTAGGTCTTCCCTCATCATAGTCATTTGTTTTTGAACTGTTTCCGCTATTTTATCGCCAAAGTGTTTGAAATACTGTTTGAGGAGTGAGTGCATCACCTGTTGATCCTGGCTTTCCTCCAAATGGGGTTCTCCCTGTTCCCTTTGCTCCTGGCTTGTTAGGGTTCCCTGGGGGGAAGTCGCTTCTTTACCCAACATTTTCTGGAGGTTACTTTCAGGGGGTTTCCTGGGGTGCTTAAAAGTCAAAGGCTGTTGTTTTCCCCTGGTCTTAACATTGCCCCTAGTCACAGTTTTTCCTATGGGGTTGTTCGTTCTCTGGTTCCCCAGCTCTGTCAAGTAGAGACTTCTCCCTTTTTCCCTCCTGTAGTGTGGGGATTATCCTTTGTCTCACAGTGCCACCTCAAAATGTCTGTATGAGAACGGGGTATCTCTTTCCCACCTGGAGGGTTCCACCGGGCTGTCTATAGCTTGCCTTTTGGGAGGACTTTCCTGTGTCCCCACACCACTATTCTTTAGGTGATGCCCCTCTCCCCTCCACCTCCTGCCGTGATACCAAACTGGGCCCCCAATGTCATGTATTGTTGGCGCCTCAGGTATGGCTGGAGCTCCCCCGGTAGCCTGGGTCATGGATTGGGCCTCTCCCTTACTGCCTCTCTCCCCTGGGGATTACTTACTGCACACCAGCATGGAGCCCTGGTCTCTCTCTCCGGTCTTGGCCATCTTTAGGCCTTTCCTTCCCTATGGTTTCCCCTCCGGGTCCCCGGGCCAGTCACTTCTCTTCCTCCGGGCCGGGTTCTTTCTCTGCCCGCTCGGTGTGATCTGGCTTGGTTAATCCTAGTGGAGTCTCCCCAGGTCCCACCCCAGACCTAATCAGGGGTCTCTATGCTGCTGCTCACCTCTTCGCCTTGGCTGTGCCCCCACTGCAACTCCCCATAGGGTGCATTATCCCCCTCACCCTACTCTCCTTACCACTGCATACTGTCCACTCAGTCTGTTGGGGTTACCGTGGGTCCCGGACAGTTCCCTCCGTACTTTATGTTCCACTGAATATGGGGCTCCCGCAGCTCTCTCTGTGCCGGGCCGATGATATGCCCTCTTCCATTGCTCCCTGGCTCTCTGCCCCATGCTGTCTGCTGGAGCCACTGTGATCCCCTGGGGGACTCCTCTGCTCTTGTGGGGGCTCGTCTGTTTCCCCTGTGGTTTTTCCTCTTCTCCGCACCTCTGGTTAACCCGGCGGTGCCATCTCCTTACTCCTTTCTCTTCACCGCTTCTGGCCCTGGTGGAGCCACATCCTGGGGTCCGTCAGCGTTTGTCCCTCAAAGGATTCCTGTTCTGCTTCAAAGGCGTGGGAGTGCTGTCCTCCGTCGGTTCTGACTCTCCACATCTCCAATCTGCTGCCTGGGGAGGGCTCTGAAGTTCTAAAAAAGACTGTGGAGGCCCTGAGTTCCAGGAGAGCGTCGCTCATGGTGTTCTCCAGTCGGCAGCCAATGATGACACTGTCCCTCCACCTCCCACAAATCCAGCTAATATAAATTATGCTTTCCACAATCAGTGTGAAATATGAGCAAGTTGCATGAATTATTTACAACACAGGCAGACTGGGGACACCTGCTACCAGGATAGAGAGCTGTGTGTTTGGTTCCCTGGGGGTGAATCAATGTGCATACCCACAATCCTTAGCACAATTACAGTGAGCTATGCTTTGATATCCACATTAATGAATATATCCCCATGTCAACAATGCACATACACACATTCCTTTGAACTAACACGGTTGAGTTCTTTTCACCATACAATTCATTATAGTAATACACATGTTGTTAGGTTCCTTTGAAGGTGTGGAATGGCACTAATCAAACTCTCATTACTCAATAGGAACCAGCTCACCTGTCATAAAACCGCAATGCATGGTGTTTGCTTTTCTGCTGATTATTTCCTTGGAAGGGTTACTCTGTTATTGCTGAGAAACAAACGTATTAGCAGGGAGGTGTCTTTCGGCCTCAGCCTTAGTTCATAGAACTGTGCTGTTCTGGAGCGAATATTGCTAACCATGCTCATATATGGTTTACATTTTAAGCCCACAGGTAAAAAGAACAAAGGATAAACAAACATACCAGGCCATCTAAATGTTCATGTCTATCCATTGTTAGTCATGTTTTTCAAAGATAGCCATGCTCCTTAGGGACAACCATGTGTGTCCATAGTGCCATCTACACCTTTAGACCACTGTTGTCCATGGGCTGTCCCTGATTTGTTTTCATCTGTGGTTTTCAATGGTTAAGCATGGTCAAAAACATGTACAAATCATGATCGTCCATGGACTTTGTCCATGGTTAGCCATGCTAAAACCATGGACAATCATTGTCCATGAACTTAAACACTGAGCTGTTCACCTGGATGGGGGATAAAGGATTGAACGTTTCCCTTAAAATCCAGTTAATTAGATCTATCCCCAGAACTTCTTTCTGGTGGTGGATGTAAGGGAGTTTCACACTTCAACATTCACCCACTCTTGTGGGCTAAATTAGTTCCACATTGTGGTTTGGCGCAGCAGATGAAGGCATGGTGTCCCTGATGGTTGTGTCTAGAATGGTGTATTGTTTGTCTTAGGACGCATAGCTTTTGTGGTTGCACTAGCTCACTGATGTTACTGATAGTGATAGCACACTGCTGTGCTGAGGAGGTAAAGTGATCTTATCACACTTTTACTTAGCACTGAGAATGTGGCTGATGTTCATAGCATTAGAGCCTTCTGTACTCAAACATGCTCCAATCAGATACTGCTTTTGAATCCTATTGTATTGTGGGATGTAAAAGTGTAGTGCTTAAATTTCCGTATATCTGTGTATAAACCAATTCATAGCGGTTATCAGGCAGTAATGTGTTTAATAAGGATGCATTGTGGAAGGATATTATATATTTAGATCACATGGGGGCTTTATTGTGAATTTGCAGTAGAATTTGAAATTGCAACTAAATCGCAGATTGCAGCCACAGATTATTGACTAAATTAAATATCAATTCTGTTTTCTACTACTTTTTGAAATTCCATAGAGTCCTCTTGTATTTTATTATGCAGCCAAGGATCTCTGCAGGTTCCTATTCCTGTCTGGGGTCTGTGTGGCTGCAAGGTACTGAGTCTGCAAGACAGCAGGCCTTGCATTACCTGCTGGGGAACGGTGGAAGAAGGCCAGCTTGCTGGGTGAGCACAGGCAAAGTCAGCTGCACTTATAAACTGTCTGCTGGTATCAAGGAGTCCCGCAGGGTTCAATCCTCTTCCCAGTGATCTTCAATCCATACATGGAGGTGCTGGGAGTCCTCCTAGCCACACACAACATCCACCAAAATGCTAACGGCACACAGCTATTGCTCAAGATCGACTCCTCATAACTAACCTCTCGTTGATCCAGTAGTGGATGTCCAGTGCACACTTGAAGTTGAATCCCTCCAAGACAGAATTCCTACTCCTCACCAACAACACCGAACACCCAGCTTTACAGACCTGGCTATCAACCATGAACTCTGATGGCTTCACACCCGAACTCACCCAGCTACCTCGCAGAGAATCCCAGCATCTCCAGCAGATAGCTCATCACCAGAAGCAAGGACATATGCAGCCTTGAAATCTGTCACTGCAAAAATGAAAGGAACAGAAAACGAGGCTTCTCGGCCCCAAGACTATTGAAGCTCCTCCCCATAAGAATCAGACTCGCCCACACATTCCTACAATTCAGAAAACAATGCAATACCCATCTCTTCAAGGAGTCTTTCTTCCTCATCACCTAGGCTATCACATTGCCCCTTGCGCCACCTGACTCACTAGAAGCCACCCCCTCTTTTTCTCTCGCCACCAGTACTGCTGTACCCCTCCTCTGTGCCCCTCTGTATCCTACCACATGCTGTATATCTGTTCTGTTCTCTTACCTCGGAAAAGGACTCTGCTATGCATCTGTACTGTTGTATACCTCTGTAAAGTGCTCCGTTGCTTCTCGAAGCTAGGTCTGCGGTCAATAAATACAATAATCATTATAATAATAATAATAATAATAATAATAATAATAATAATAATAATAATAATAATAATAATAAAAGGCATCAAACCGCAGCAGCTTAAAGTTCCCATGGGTTGGGCTTGGAGCGGAGGGGAGGTCCTGGAGACTGGGGCTAGGCAAGTACTCTGGGGGAAGCCGCCAATAGGCTGCAAGCCATGCCCCAAAACTTGCCTAACTTTTCTATGCGGCAACAAGCTGCCAAGTGCTTCATATGGAAAAACAATTTCATGGAAGGATAAGTGGTTTATGGCCAATTCTGTCCTTTCATTCAGATTTGAGAGTGGGAGAAAGTTGGATAAACATGTAGGCCTTCATAGGTTCCACAATGCATCGATGTATAGCTAACGCAAGAGGAAATGGTTTCCATATGAGCAGAGCTCATACTGGTGAAATGGATGAAGCAGAACATTAGTGAATTAAAGGTTGCTAGTAATTACTACGATCACATTTGGTACCACTATTCTGGCCCATATTCTTTTACATTTTTTGACAAATGATCTAGTGGAGTCCTCTATTATATGCAGATGACACAGTGATTATGTGAAGAACAGTCATACGTCTGAGCAAATTATTGACTGCTTTAGAGGGATGTTGCAAGAACAAACATCTCATTATGAACCAAGAAAAAAGTTACATTTTGCCCTATGGCCTGGGCCAGAATTCTTCCCCAAGCAATTATTACATATAAGTACCCTGTAAGGGGGCACTGGCCAATCAGGATGCTCAGAACGCAAGCTGTATTGTCTGGTACAAGCCAGCATTCTGAGCAGCCTGGGTGCTGCTAGTAAGTACCCCATTCCTATGGATGTTAAGTTTTTATTTTCACAATACAAATAATAAAAACAGCAGTAATCAATTAAACCCACCAATATTCAATCAAAGTCAAAACATAGTAACCAATTCAACACAAACCAATTCTAAATATCATAAAAAAAAGAAAAAGAATAAGGTGGATGAAGAGGAGAAAAGAGAAAGAAAAAGAAAAGGAAGAAAAGAAAAGAGAGAAAACATAGGAGCCAAGGACTGAAAATTACAATTGCAAGAAACTATACAACAGACACAAGAATATTACAAAACCATTACATAAACCATAGGTAATCTTACATAACAGTAATGTTCAAAGATAGGGACATATTAGCCCAGATCAAAGTTGAGATTTATCCATAGGCATCAAGAGAGCAGCTCCAAATGTCCCAAAATTTGTCAGTGTCACCAGTGAGTTTGCAAATGGCCCTTTCATACGTTGAAATAGTAAGAAGCTCCTCCACCCAATCATCAATATTAAAGGAATTACACGATTTCCAGGACCTCAATATGAACTTTTTAGCAACCATGCATGCACGCAGCAACCACATTTTCTTACCAAAGTCAATTTCATCCAGCAAGGAGTCATCGCCCAAAATCAGTAATGACGCATTCATGGGGATTGCTGTGCTTAAGACCAAACTCAATCTCTCACAAACCTTTTCCCAGTACAGCATCGTTTTGGGACAGGACCAAATCAAGTGACTGAGAGATCCTCTTGAGCACTTACACTTCCAGAAAAGATTGTTGTCCAAAAGTTGCCTCCTGAATAGCTTCTCCAGCGTCCAATAGGCCCTAAACAACAATGTCGTTTGAGAAGCTCTGAGGCCCCACTCCAAACTCACCAGGCGAGTGTTCTCACAGCACCTCCGCCAACATCTGAAGTTCACATCTTCCCCCAATTCCTCTGACCAAATTGCTGGTAATTCCGGATCACCTTTCCGAGTAGCTTTTATGATTCCATACATGGCAGAAGCAGGGTGTGATGCACTCCAGCAGATCGTTAGAGCTGCCCAGGCGGGACTCTGAACAGTCAATTGCGGCACCTCAACACAAGATGAAATAATAATCTTCAATTTCCTATATTCAGCCAACGAGCATTCTGCCATGTCATACATCTGGCCAAGCTGAGAGTACGTTAGCCAACTGTCTCCCTCAAACAAATCTCCAATGTATTTGATGCCAGCCATAAACCATTCTGTCCAAAACAGGGCCTTACCCTGATACTTCAAGGCTGGATTATTCCATATGGAGGCATCTGGGTGCAAATAGGGATTAGCACTCATACGGTTCGAGAGCTCACACCAGCAGTCTTGCGAGAACAAAGTGAGAGCGCTGATTTTTTTTATTTACTCCCCTGAATAGTTAGCAGCGCCTTCGGGTCTAACTGGGAAAACGCACTGCACTCCCAAGAAAAGAGGCCAGTATTTCCAGACTGTACATCTTCAGAGTCAACAATTCTGCACCCCATTCCTATCCTCCTCCTTCGCTTCCCTGCCCCTTCCAACCTGCCCACCTCTTAGCACTGTATAGTTTTCTACTTAGTTTTCAGGGCTCATAACTCCCGGTACTGCCCTCGGGCTAGGCTTATATGGCTTAATTACAACCCTTGGAATGCTGAGAGCGAGTCCTTGTTGGACAATATGCAGACTATAAGAACAGGTATAGCGTGCAGATTGTTCTGAATGCTACATTCCAAACTATCAGCTGCACTAAGAGTACTGGCAGGAAAATCCCTGCAACCACCCAGGTGAATTTTTGTATCTACTCGATATATTTTGAAGAGTGACATGGGTTACAATAGCTATATAGACTACACTCTTGGGCCATGCCAGGAGTTATGGGGCCAGGGCCCATATGCCTCGTTAAATACCCCTGTTGCACTCGGGTCTTTAACTGGTCTTTGGGACTCATAACCTCTGCTATGACCGTCAGGCTAGGTCTATAAAGCTTGATTATAACCTGGAAACATTCACAATGCTGCCTTATTGTACAATCTCTGGCCTATATGAGCCAGCATAGCCTGGAATTTCTCGCATAACCTGTAGATTCTCCCCATGTCACTTAACTCCAACTTGCGTAAATTCCCTACTTGCTGCCTTTTAGATCATTCTTCCATGCCTTTCTCTGTCACAGGCAGCCTCGTTCCATGTCCATCCTACTCTGCCACTTCATGCCAGCGCCCTTTGCGCCTTTTTGAAGTGACCCGTTGCCAGGCCAGTGATTCTCTCACATCGGAGTTTTAGATTACTCCAGTAACCCATAATATTCTCCTTTAAATGGCTTATGTGCACCTTTTACTGTCACTGTGACACCCGAGAAGCGTGATTTGAAAGTCCCCTCAGTATCTTCCATGTTATTATAGTTTGAAATGCATCTGTCATCCTCCTCTGCCTCAGCAGGTGTCACCCTTCCCAGGCTTAACACTAGATTTTGTAGATGTGTGTGATCAGGGGTAGGGGATAGACACAGGGTTACTGTTAGAAGTTTGTTTTGGGGGTGGTGCCAGGTTTGGTTGCTTCAGGGAAGTCTTCATCTTAGTGACTGTATTTTGTAGGCTTTTGGGTTAATCAGATGTATTTGCCCTGTCCCTTGAATAGCTATCTGTCTTCGTCTTAAGGTCTTGCAAAAAGGGCTGTGAGGTGGGAAACTGAAGGGTTGGATCATCTATTATTTTGTGACTAATCACGGGTGGTTCTTGATCCCGTAACCCCTTTATGGGGAGATCTGTAATAATTGTGCAAATGTCAGTGAACATGTCATGATATGGTGCTCTAGTCACCTTCTCTTGGTTAAGATGGCTGTTTAAGCAGGCGGTGGTGTTAGCATATAACGTGAGTCTGATTCTATGTTCTTGGACTGCCTTTTATCTCTCTGTGCCCCTTTGGACGGAATCGCCTGAATGGCCATTGCTTTGCTCACATAGCATTTACACACTAGAGCTTCAAAGCTACTAGGGTGAATAGAGAGATGAGGCATCAGTTATTATATTCACTATGGTACCAGTCATGTCGCTTTCTCAGTTAATTAAACCTTTCCTTCACCACCTTCTCAGAACAATCTATTTGAAAGGCAGAGCAGTGCCAGTCGTTCAAATGTATTCAAAACCTTCCACCCATCACTTTTTTGGCTTATAGCTTGTCTCCCTGTGTGAGAGAGGGTATGTCCAGACGTGAGTCGCTTGCCCGCTGGGCTATTGGGAACCAAGCTGCACCTCACTGATGAGGCACAACAAGGCCGAAACACATCTGGGGACGCTTGTGTTTCTTTGCATAGAGGACCTGGACTAGCAGTTCAGACTGGGCTGCTCCCATTGGTACACAAATAGTGTCTAACACTTGAGACACTCCAGTCCCCTGCACACCATATAAACTGAGTTAAACAGTCAAACTCTTGAAGACAAAAGATGCAATTTTACTTTTAATGTACATAAGGTTCACACAAGTGGTCTTTACTCAAATTCATTGCAGTATAATCCACATGCAATAATGTTACATAACAAATAGACCTGTGTCATTGTTGGGGTAAATCTTGATTGTACAATTTATGAAGCTTAATGCGTTTTGGGGGATAGACCCCTTTTTCAGGAGCAAATAATTCTGCAAAAGTACATACAAAAAGACCAATCAGGGTTCTGTTTTCTTCAAAATGGTCACAATATATCAGTCAGTCTCAGAGGTATAAGCACTACATCACTGCAATAATCCCATTCTTAAACAACGTATATGCATATACTGAATTAAATACCAACATTCATTTTTAGAGGAGAAAAATAATGTATATGACAGGCTAGATCCAATGCCATTTTGCATTTTAGGATGAACATACATTCTTCTTAGTTTGTTGACCATAGTGAATACCCATATATGCTTCAATGATGGCCTTAATATACAATATATGCACTGAAAAGGGTATGCATCGTGCTAGAACGGTGCTCGGGGACTTTAGCTATCTAGCTTTTGTTACATTCTCTTCGTATTATGACAATTACCTGTATTCTAGTCCTACAGACGTAGAAATCATGACCAGTGTGTGTGTGTGTGTGTGTGTGTATGCGCGCGCGCGCGCGTGCGTGCGTGCGTGCGTGCGCGCGCGCGTGGTAATATCACGCCACTGCTGATGGAAAGGCACAGTGATGGTTGCTCATCAAGAGGGTTTCTACAGCGTGCTCCCTCAGTTGTGTTATCCAATATTCATGGAAAATTACATCAGGCTGAGGCCCTCCTGTAGAGGAACACCAAAATAGATTTGTTATGGGCATCGATATTAAGTACGGTGCCAGGTCTGTCTAGTGCATCTTTCACACTCACCTATTGATGTGGATGTATATCCATCATAGGTGTAGAATACCGAGGTCAATGTGAATCTCCAGACACACTGGAAGTAGATTTGAGTGCTGGTTCCTAATTAAAAATGCAAAAAGCTTCCTAAGGCAACAGCTGCGTTAGTTGTGCTACTTGTCCCTTTCACCCCTCGCAGTTCAGCGAGAAATATCCAGAATAAAAAATCAATATAGAAACTGCGTAGGGAGGAGGAAAAGAGAGGGCTGGATTGGCAACTGGCAGGAAATGATTGACGCTTCAACAAGTGACCGCTCAGGAAGCATATTGCGTATTCTGGCGTCAGTAAGGAGACCTTCCAATCAGTTAATACTGAACCCTGTTATGGAGAGTGAATGGGTCAGGTTTAGTGAGTCCAAAATGTTTGTTGGTGAGGACCAGACATCTGAAGGCCCTTGAAAACTCTAGGGCATCTGGGCCAAATGGTCTATCGGCTGCAGTACTGAAGGGCGACATTAAGCTGTGGGCAGATGGACTATGCCCTTATTTTAAACAGACTGCGCCACTAAAACCATCCAGGACTCATGGAGAAAATCAATAATGCTCCCAGTCTATAAAGCCGTGGACCTCCTGGCCACGGAAAACTACTGATTATTGTCCCTGCTTGACATTACGGGAAAGGCGTTTGCATTGTATGTTCTGGAACACCTACATAGCTGGGTCACGGATAAGAACATACTGCATCCCTTCCAGACGGGGTTTTGCCCTGCGTCCAGTACTATCCGCAATATACAAGTACTTGACACAATTATATCACAAGCAAGACAGCCTTCCTCAGCTTCAGTTTATATTTTTTTTATCGACTTTAGGTCGGCATTCAACAAGTCGATTGAACTATACTGTGGAGGAAAATGCGGCTGTGGGTGTGTCCCAGTTGACCCTTTGAGATAATCATAGCTTTGCACACTAACACTTCAGCCCAGATCTGTCTTGGTGATCATGGCCAACTGTCGGATGTGATGCAAATTAGCAGAGGGGTACATCAGGGCTGTATGCTGTGCCCACTGCTCTTTAACATCTATGTAGCAGATTTACTAAATAGGTTGAGGGAAAAAGCAAGCTTTACGCCGATTACCTGACTATCTTTGACCATCTGATAGGGGCTAGAAAGCATGTTGAATGAGCTGGGAAGGTATGCAAATGAGAACCAGCCTTACCAAAACCAAGGTAATGTTAGTTTTGTCAAAGAGAATCCAAAGGACAAAACTGGTGACTTCGGTGGGAGAAGTGGAGAACACTGATGCCTACAAATATTTGGGTCTTGATTTGTCAGCAGTTTGTGGTTACAGGGCCATAGTAGAGTCCAAAGTAAGAAGGGCCAGACAGATTACATACTTGGCTAGAAAATGTGTGTTGGAACATGCCAGGCTTTCATTAAAAGGAGTTCTGTTACTGTACAAACAATGGCTTTGTCCTGCTATTTTGTACGGTTTCGAAACCCTCGAATGAAAGATTTAAAATGGCTAGACGGAGTGGAATATCGTTTTTGGAAGGTCGTTCTGGGATTGTCTAGCTCCACCTTGAATAAATATGTCTGTCTCGAGTTTGGTTGACATACTTGAAAGCCCAACCTCTGATTCGTATGGGTTCCCTGATGTTGATGTTGGTAGGAGTTAGGTCCTGAGCAAGCCTGGGAAAACCTCCTCTTCCCAGTTGAAATTATTTCAAGAATTATGCAAAATTATCGATTGGTTTCCTGATTTTGACAGATGTTCTGGTTTCTCTACAGTCAAAGGGGCGTTTAGCCGCTGTATGATTAAATGGGACTGGCTCTATAATTATGAACATCTGGCCAAATTAAAGGGACATGCGAGCATGGTAAATGTGGTGTATAGTTTTATGTACCCAGAACGTTATTAACTGTTATGCCCAGATCCAGCTGTTCGTATTTTTCGATTAAGGTTTAGGATCAATCAACTGCCAGTGTTAACTGTTCGAGGGCCAAAACTGAACCTGGCACCGGAAGCCAGATACTGATGAATGTGTAAGATTGTAACCAACTTAGAATCTGCCAAACATGTGCTCAAAGGATGTCCACAAATGGGTGCCCTTTATATGGTCATGCTTTGTCCTTTTGTTTACAATTACAATTCCATAAAATCTTCGAATTGTGGGGAATTTTATTTAAACTCTGAATCGATGTCTGCCATGTTGATGCTATTTGGGGTGTGGAGAAAGATTGAAAACTATCTCAACAGAAAATAACGATCCTGGCTAGTATATTTGCAATATTAGGTCCTGAAATTAATTTTACTCTGTTCTTTTACTCTGTTCTTAGGTGAGGGCTCAAGAAGTGATTCATTGTTTGATTGTTTGATTGATTGTGTGATTTTGTAAATGTAAAATGTAAAGTGAATGATATATAATCATTTATGTTTCCTAATGTATATTTTATTAGTGTTTGTAATGTTGATTGTAAAAGTTATTTCTTGAACTATATAGAACTTTTTAGAACTATATACAATAACGTTATATATGTATATATTAGCTTGAGGTTATATAAAGTCACTTTGATCTGTCTGATATTGTGCATGTGCAAGAACTTTGTCATCTTTAAGGATGTAAGTTGGACTCCATTGTTGCATACCATTTCTGGCACCCCTTCCAAAGAGCATCCTTTTTAGGGCTTTGATCACCGTTTTGTTCATTATGTCAGATAGGAATATGGCTTCTATCCATTTGTATAAATAATCTACTTGGATAAATAATCTCCTATTATGATGCCATACCAATGTTCTAGCGGCATGGTTTCCAATGAATCTGTGAAATCCCGGCCAATCTTTTCCTATACTCAGTTGGGGGTTTCTGTAGATATTAACAGGCCTTGCCTCACTCTTAGGCATTTATCGTTGTTTATGCACTCATGGTATCTTTCAAGTGCAGCCTCCACTTAATCGTCCATGCAGGACCACCCATGATAACTCTCTAATTACCATTTTGGTCATGCTGGTGCCTCTGTGACTTTAATGAGTGAGTTCTATTATGGCGGTTCTCAAAGTTTGCGGGAGCACCACTTTATCATTGCTCATCAACAGTTGATTTTCCGAGTGGAGTTCATTAGATAGTTTCCAGAAGAGTTGTACGTTCTCTGGTACTGCCCGCTCATCAGGCCTCTCTTTCCTTATCCAATCTATCAATTTGGGCATAGTTGCATCCTGTGCTGCCTCCTTGATCCAATGTTGTTTGGTAATTTCCAGGAATTCACTGCCACCTGTGTATTCCACAGAGGCTAACACACACTTGCCCTTTAGAATGTGCTATCTTATTTCTTTACTAGAGGCAGTCACGACATGCAATCTGCTGGGGAGTATTTCCATCTTGGTATGAGTAAGGTATCAAAGGTATACTCTTGCAATTCTGCTGCAATGCTTCCCAATTGCGGTGCTGCAGTTGCTGTGCCTCCGATTTGAAAATATGTTGTGGCCCAGGCACAGGCCAACATCTCTTTCTCAATGCTGGAAGTGTTCTTTTCTGATTATGACAGTGCTTTGGACGCTAATGCGACAACATGTTCAGCATTGCCTTTCCTTTGTGTCAAAGTAGCCCCTATTCCATATGCCCTGGCATCAGCTGCGATGTACATTTTGCATTGTGAAGGAAAAGGCATTAAGCATGGAGCTTTTAAAATCATTCTCTTCACCCCTTCAAATTCACTTCTTTGTACAACGGCCCAGGTGTAGTGAACGCCTTTTCTGAGTAAATATCTCATCTTCGCAGTCATTTCCAAAAACAGTGGTACAAAGTTATCATAAGTAACAACATTATTGTAGTTCAGCCTTGTTATTAGATGCTGGGGCATCTACTGTGGCCTGCAGTCAATCATTTCCTGGTTTAATGCCATCTGATGATATTGTGTACCCCAAATCTTCATCTTCTTGTGTTTTGGTTTTGCATTTCTCATGCCTGAGTTTCCCTCCTGCGTTCTGTAGTTTCGCCCTTACTTCTCTAAGAACCCTGTTGTGGGGTTGTTCATCTTCAGCATGCACTAAAATGTCATATTGGAAGTACGACACAGTTCCAGTTTTAGGTAGCAGGGAATCCATCATACTTTGGAACACGGAGGCGGCAGATGACAATCCAAATGGCATATGTGTGAATTTATTTATGCCAACAAGGGGTGATGAATGATTGGAGAGATCTTTCTACTTAATGCAATTTGATCTGATGATAAGCAAGAAGACTCTAGCCTCTTTCCTCCTCAGGATGAGTTTGTTTATGCTTGGAAGAGGGGAGCTGTGTGTAATCACTTCTTTGTTCAAACTACATAAGTGTATACATATCCGCAAAACTTTGTATTGTGCTTTTTTAAATAAAAAGCACTGAGATCAGTCACTCTGATGATTCTACTGGTCCTCCGGTGCCTTCTTTTATCATTGACACTGTGTTTCACTGGAATCCCTCCAGGCTATAATTGTATTCTATGTACATACTTTCCTAAAGGTTCTGAAAATAGTTCAAGGATATCTTCCTTTCAAAATTGATTGTTTTCACACGTTAACAATAACACTTGATCCAATGCAGTGGTTTCCAGCTTATTGTCTGATTTTGCTTGATCGTCCCAGATGAGTACCGCTGTTCCTTTTATTGAAAAGTACACTCTGCTTCTTGGTTTTCGTCCTTTAAATTCGATCCAACATTTTATGTGCCCCAGCGTGTACATGTGCATACTGGCTCCTCCAAATACTTTCACTGGTTGTTTGGTTCTAAGTACAGTTACTTCCTGTTTTTCTACCATTTCTCTGTATGTGTGTAATGGTAATATAGTCAAGTTGGATCAAGACTCAGCCATTACTCTGGTCTCTCTGTCATCTAGCTTTATTAAACAATGGGACTTTTCTTTCCTCCATTTTCCCATGTCTACCATCAGAACAGTGAGTGGTCTTCTTCCAAGGATTCTTCATCTGTCCTATCTTCTCCTGTGTTTACTGTTATTCTTTGTGTTGTCTTAATCTGAATGCTGTGGCAAAATGTTCAATTCTTTTGCAGGTGGGACAAGCTTTCCCTCTTGCTGAACGTTCCCTATCATTGGCCAGATATCATGTACTACTGCATCTATGGCACTTCAAAGGATCTCTCCTTTTTTGTGCACTATCTCCAGTGTCATTCGTCACACTTGCCCTCTCTCAATTTCTATGAAACTGAAGTGCAAGCACTTCACAGTACTTCCCTCAATTTCTTTACGTCTCAGAGGGCCTCATTACGAGGAAGGAGGTAACCATGCCGCTTTTTGCGGCATGGCTACCTCTATTCCGGGTACCGGGTGCGAGTTCCCTGAATGGGGAAGTACCGGGCCATTCCAACCTTGGAGGATCTGGTATTTCCCCATTCAGGAAACCCTGACCCGGTACATCCCCATTCCCATTTGAGCTCCCATATGGCTCAATGGGAATGGGGAGCATGCTAACAACGGGCCCATTAATGACGGGCCCGTTGTTAGCATGCTGGGCTGCTCGTGGGACCCGCTAAGGACGCCTGGCAAAACCAGGCGTCCTTAGCGGGTCCCACGAGCAGACCTCGTAATAGGGTGGTAAGGGGTTAAAGGCTCCGGCACCTTTACCGGCGCCATTAACCCCTTACTGCCCTCCTCGTAATGAGGCCCAATGTCGTTTTATCCACCACTCGCGGTGCCTGAATTGTCTTATATAGCATAAGTTCTTTCACCTGTATGAATTTATCTTGCACTTTCTTAATATTTATATGTACTGAGAGCATGTCACAAATCCTGTTTTCTGTGCTGTTCACAAACTCACAGAAATATGCCATTTCACACTAGTCTGGATATAGGGCCTCATCAGAAGTTGGGCAGTATCACAGCGGTAAATGCGCCAGAATAGCGCCCAATGCAAATAGCGTTACCGCAACTCAGTCCAACGCTATTTGCACCGGATCCCGAGTTACAGCAATGCTGTTGCTCCCATTAGGACTCTATGGGGCAATGTCGGCGCAATTAGCGCTCTGCAAATTGCACCATGGTAATTGAGCCAAAAATGGACGGAAAGCGCCAGATTTACCTCCAGCTCAACGCGGGAGGTACATCTCAAACTTTCCACCCAAACTCGGTATTGGACAGAGCAGAATGCAGTGGTTTTCTTTGTTGGAGAATCATTGTACTATTCTTGTAATCACTTCTTTATGCACATCATCATTATCTGCACTCTCAGCAGGTTCTCGATTTAGTCCTGCAAAAATGTGTTGTCCTTCCACAGCGATTCCATTGAGCAATATCGCTTTCTTTTTCTCTGGGGAGTATTCCGCTTCATCCAATGCATCCGCATTTGTGACGAACAACGGCTCTCATTCAGGCTTTGGGGTTACTGACCTCCCTTAAGGAGGAAGTGGAGAAGGTGAATTACGCTTTGTTTGGACTCCAGAAATAAGATATGAGAGTAATCTAGCTTTGTCCCAGTAATGGCTTGGGGTATTGTTGCATTGTTTGCTTCTGACAAATAGGGCTGGATCTGGCTTAGAAGAATGAGATGGTAGCTGGTTGAGTTGACAATGATATTGGTGAAGGAGTCAAAGACCACACCCAATCTTTTATCTTGAGCCTGCATGGCGATGTTTATATCTGCAATAGGTAACACTACATAAAGTAGGCTGACCTTTTCCCTGAGTGTGCTTTAGAAGCCTGGGGAAAACACTGTCTTCATTTGATTAACAATAAGTCAGCTAGCGTACATCCAGGATGCCTTTAGAATGAAACCTTAGTTTTCTAGCATAGATTGTCAGCAATTTCTCCACAGACCCGAACGAAACTCAGTTTGAAAGACACTGCTTTGTTAACCTTTAGGTAAGTGGAGCAGCTGGATGTAAAATGTTGAACAACGGGGATGCTTTCTGCTCCTTCCCCTAAGGTGAAGGATGCGGGGTGGGGGGCTTGGCCCCTCTGCCATGTTAAGCCCTGGTGCCCTTTCTCTCTTCTTTCAGGGGGCCCGCACCGTATGCTTCTCTTGCCTTAACCTTTTTCCTCCCATGGACGTGGAATACTTACCTGTCCTCCCAGGGGTCAAGTCCTAAACATAAAAGTGGGGGACTCAACAAACGCAATGGGATGTGATGTTGGCAGAAATTAGCATATCAAGGTAAAATATGCACATTTCATTAAATTGGCTTTGCATAACCACCCAAATTGCACAGGATGATCATTCGGAAACCAGCACTGCCGAGTGGAGGACACCCAATGGTTACTCGCTCACGGGCAGCAGAGTTAGGGCAAGGACTACTTACACATCCAGAGTGAGGGTATTCTGTTATTTTTCTCTCTACACACATTTGTCCAGAAAGTGGGACTGTCTTATTGTATAGATTGTTCATGTTGCCCAATGATTCCCAACCTGATACTTTTTTAGCCAATATGTCCACTTTATTAGAAGGTCCAACAGATTTTCGAGCATGTCCTCCTAGTGTGTACTGCCACGTTTTCATAACATATTAGGATCAAGCTTACCCACAACTTGAATGAAGAAACCCATCTGTCTTCGCAATACTTAGAGTCCCTAGAATCAGAACTGTGTGGGAAAATCTTTTCATATTCTCCATGGGTGACTATATGATTCACGGGGCTTAAATCTAATGCAACACTAATCAATGAACCTACAGTGTGCTGTTTCCACATGTGCTTTTGGCCTTTTAAAGATGGGCGGATTATTTTTTCTTTGCTTCCTGATGTGTGGCCTGGCCCTGACTCCCTCTCTCATTGGTTGGCCTGACATGATAGGCCAATCAGCCAAACCGGGAGGGGGGAGCCGACACCAGTCCACAAAGGCCCACACAAGGGCTGTTCCTCACTTCTACCCTGCTCTCTCATCATCTTGGAGGCTGCCATGCTTCTCCGTTGGCCTCTGTTTTGCCCTCCAGCCGCACTGGACCCTTCACACCCTGCCAAGGTAAGCCTGTCCTTTGGGGACTTCTCTGCGCCTGATGCACATTTCTGGGCATTTATTTTTATAAAATCATCTAATTTCACAGGTGCCACGATGATTGCAGAAGCTCAATCCCACTACATGGATAAAACCCATTTCTTGAGTTTTTGATTTCTTTGTGCATTGCACACTGTTTCAACGTGTGCTTTTGGCCTTTTAAAGATGGCCGGATTATTTTTACTTTGCTTCCTGATGTGCGGCCTGGCCCCAACTCCCTCACCCATTGGTTGGCCTGCCATGATAGGCCAATCAGCTGAACTGGGAGGCGGGAGCTGGCACAAGTCCACGAAGGCCCACACACCCCCGGTCGCCCTTAGCCCCTCTCCTGCCATTGCCTCATCTATCACCCTTCTCTCCCAGCCAGAAAGGGTCCTGTATTTAAAGTTTTGCATGTGTGCTTTACTGCCGCCCTGTAACATAGGGTAGGCACCATGCATTTGCCCATTGCTGGACTTGCGCATCCCTGTGTCGCTGCCGCCCTCTGCATGGGGTAGGCACCATTAATTTGCCCATTGCTGGACTTTCGCATCTCTGTGTTGATGCCGCCCTGTAACATGGGGTAGGCACCATGTATTTGCCCAATATTTGACTATTGCATCTGTGTATTGCTGCTGCCCTGCAACATGGGGTAGGCACCATGTATTTTCCCATTGCTGGAATTTCGCATCTCTGTGTTGCTGCCGCCCTGTAACATGAGGTAGGCACCATGTATTTGCCCATTGCTGGACTTTCACATCTGTGTGTTGCTGCCGCCCTGCAACATGGGGTAGGTACCATGTTTTTTTCCATTGCTTGACTATTGCATCTGTGTGTTGTTGCCACCCTGCAACATGGGGTAGGCACCATGTATTTGCCCATTGCTGGACTTTCGCATCTATGTGTTGCTGCCACCCTGCAACATGGGGTAGGCACCATGTAGTTGCCCATTGCTGGACTTTCGCATCTGGGTGTTGCTGCTGCCCTGCAACATGCAGTAGATACCATGTAGTTGCCCATTGCTGGTCTTTCGCAGCTGTGTGTTGTTGCCGCCATGCAACATGGGGTAGGCACTATATATTTGGCCATTGCTGGACTTTCGCATCTGTGTGTTGCTGCCGCCCTGTAACATGAGGTAGGCACCATGTATTTTCCCACTGCTGGACTTTCGCATCTGTGTGTTGCTGCCAACCATGCAAAAAGGTGTAGGCACCATGTATTCGCCCATTGCTTGACTCTCGTATCTGTGTGTTGCTTCTGCCCAGCAGCATGGGGTCTGGCTCAATGGATGTGATCACCTTGTACTTTTCTCTTGCACTTTGCGTATGTTGTATTTCTAAAATGTTGTAATTCACTGCTCATGCTTCCATTCTGTAACCTGAAGCACTGAAACTAATCTCTTAAGTGTAAGCACCTAGATACCTCAGTGTTTTGCGCGCTAAACAAATAAACAATCAAACAAACAAACAAACAGTCTTTGCGCATTCCAGGTGGGCAACTGATATCTTCAAGCTGCACAAGGATCCAGCAGCACAGGTAAATACTGTGTTGTGTCATGTCTTTTATTGCCAAGTTGGGTTCTTGCATTTATCTTTTGGCGAATATCACTTGTGCCTAGTGAAACCACTGTATCCTCTACTAACATTACCCAAACCCCAGCAGGTTGAACGACCATGTAAGGTGGACAAGGCAGCACTATAAGCATGGTAAGGAGAGGTAAGCGCAGTGCTGACACAGACATGGGGGAGTGGACCTATATCTCACCAACACTGCTTTAGTGTCTAAAAACATTTGGTATAAACACCTGACAAAAGTAGGTAAGGAAACCACCAAAGTGAGCTGTTCTGTCTGCTCACTAATCGCCTATGCCATGAGTGCCTCCAGAAAGTTCATAGCAACAGAAGTACCAGCAGCAAGAGCTCATTGCCTCTTGTACCTATCCATGGTTACAACCCAAGGAAGATTCCAAGAGAAGACAGCAACACTGAAATGGATGTCTCAAACAACATTCCCCTATGAAGACAGTTACAGAAAGATTCTTGACATGATGGACAATTATTGGCAGTTAGACCACGCTGAACAATACAATAAGGACTCAGGCTACCTCTCCCTCTCGACACTTAGAGGTGTTTTTCACAATGCAATAGACAGATACTGCAATTTAATCTATACATGCATTCAATAGATCACCAATATTTCGTTATACAAACAGATTCTCTATTTTTTCTCATATCTTGAATTTTTATAAAAACTACTGGAGGCTGTTAACATATTGTACATGTGTTGCCAAGTTAGACCAAACAATTTTCCTGGTGCCCACATTGGTTCGTCATATTATACAGTCATATCACGTAACTATGGTATGTCTAAAACACAATGAGAGGGTTAGTACTTGGGGTGACTTAGAGTATAGTTTTAATAACCATACACCTATCAGGTCGACACAATTTGTGTTTACAGCATGAACAAAATGTCACTACTGTTGCTGTAGTTATTGTTCTGATGCTTTCCTCAGGACTGGTAGAAAGAAGGGGGGCTTTGAATAGTGTCTTGCTCAGCCACGCCTTTTATAGGTAGGGTAGGGAGTCTAAAAATAGGAAAGTTTAAAATTATAACATTGGTGTATCTATACGGCTATTTGGATGCATGGAATGTGTGTCTATCATACCTGCGCTGATTTCTTCAGTGCCTCGGGTCTGTGTTTATTTCTCTTTTGGTGCCTTTAATGCACCGTGATTATGGGCCTCATTACGAGAAGTGCGCAAATAATGGGGTGATTACCGGCATGGAGGAACTAGCGGGTTTGTGCTCGTATGATGCCACTAATAGCGGCTGATTACGAGTGCGCGAGCACGCGCGAACCCCCATGCCGGTAATGGCCATACCGCCATGCCGCTAAAGGCCCTCCAACCCCCCGATAGTGCCATCACGGGACCCGCCGATACCGCCTCCGCCTAGGGGGCACCCCTTATTACCGACCCGGTAATAAAATCATGCTCGTAATACCAGACCCGGAAGTAACGTCATCGCGTTGGAACGGGAAATGCGCTGGCGGCCATCATTAAAAACATAATCCATTGCAATCCTCCCAAACTACCAGTGTTGCACAGGAGAGCAGGGCCCTCCAAATCAACATGTCCAAGGCAACCAGAAAATCCAACCCCCGCCTGCGCAAGAAGCGTTTTTTTGATGAGGAACTTAACATGTTGGCGTAAACCCTTGCTGCCCATGCTGATGACATAAACACCCATAACCTCAAAAGGGAGGCGCAGCAGAGAAAGAAGGAGATATGGGAGGAGGTAGTACCGCAAGGTATCTGCTGTCGGCACCACCACACGGACAGTCAAAGACTGCAAGAAAAGGTGGGATGACCTCTGCCTTAGGTTTCGCATCATCCTGGCCAGCAATCGGAGGGAGGCCATGGCGACAGGCGGGAGTGCCCACTCCTCGACCAAACAAATGCACTGGGAGGAGGCCTGTAGTACTTTCATCCAGATGGAGTCTATCGAGGGCTTCGGGGAGATGGAGATGGGTGCCGCAACATCTGGAGATGGAGGTGAGTGAGCCTGCAGACCCCAGTAGGGGAAACCATGACATGCACAAGTGATCTGGAATAGAGCCTAGGCAAGGCAATGCATGTCCCAATACACACACATCAACATATCCATGTCCAGACGGAGGCCCAAACCCTGCCACACTGAAATGCATGCCTAGTGCCAATCCCATTACCAACAGACAGCCAACACACATGGACCTTTCCCATGTCATACATCACACAAACCCCAATACAACGGCATGCCACTTGCCATGCATCATTCCTGAATTGAGACATTACGGCAAATCCCAAAATGCCCCCTTCAAACTACCCTGTGTGACACACCTGTAAGATATGAATGCATGATAAATGAAAATCTACACAGCACCATATAATGTATCTTGCATGTAACACCATCACTGATGCCCTGCATCTCTTCTACCCACCCAGGCACCGATGGAGAAGATGGCAGTGAAGAACCAGCCACAAGGGCATCCACGTCCTGGGCCAAAACAACTGCCACAGGCAAAACCACCTCTGGGGCAGCCTCACAGCCCACACCAAAAGCCAGGGCGAGTGCCCAGGCCATGCCGGCACATGAGGGCCCCACAGCTATGTCTGAGATCGGAACCACAGAGCTGACAACACCAGCAGTGGCACCCATTCTGCAGAAACAAGTTCTGTGGGCGAGGCAGCAGCCACAGCCCCACTGAGTGACATCGAAATTGGAGCACAGGAGTATGTGGACGAGAAAGGTCTAATCCATGTGGCATGTCCACACACCCCAAGCCCCCTGTCCACCCCCTAACCCCACACTCAGGCCAAACCCTCCAGCACCATTGCGATCCTGCACTCCACAGTTCAGACCTCAGCACCACCCCCGAGGCCAGCCCTGCAAATTCACACCCGGTCGCAGCACCCTCAACCTCTGCTGCTCCCACCGACCTTGAGGCACAGCTATCAAGCGTGGAGGCAAGACAGGACTCCATCCTGTAACTTGTTCGACAATATGTGGCGGAGGGAGAGGACACAAGGCGAGAGATAGCACAGGCCATTGCAGGGAACACTGCCGCCATAAATGCCTCTCCGGTGATGATGCTTGACAGTCTGGGGGCCGCCACGCAGGTCCTGACCTCAATATTGCAGCACATGCAGCAGCAACAACCCGCGCCAGCCGTGCCAATCACTACGGCATCCACCCCATCCACCACACCCGCTTCCTCTGCACCCTCCAGCCCTGTGCATCTGACAAGGTGGAGTGCGAGGCAGTCAGAAAGGCTGCCCCCGGACACCAAGAAAGCACGGAAATAGTGTGGGTCAACAATGGGAGTGGCGGAGGTGTATAAGGGGGTGTTCATTGGTGTTGTGGGGGGGAGGTAGCACTTTTCTGTAGTTTACATTAATACACCCGTTGTGTAAAAAAATCATTTAATGCCTGGACATTGTTCATTTCCTATGTATCCATTTTATTCATAACAGTGCACAGTGCCCAACTCCCCACATACCCCGTGTGCATGTCCACATGGACCCAGTGCTCATTGTAGCACTGACACATATCCATCAATGTCCCTGTGGTTCAGAAGTATTCGTCAATCAGTGATTGGCGTACATCACGGCCATCTTGTCCATCACGTACTGGCAGGAGTGCTGCTTCTCCTCCATCTTCATCCTCATCATCCACACCCGGTGCATGCATGTCAATGTCAGGTGGCAGTGGTACATTTCTCCGGATGCACATGTTGTGCAGCATGACACAGGCCATGGTGACCTTTTCCACCTTCTCAGGCCTATAAAGGAGTGCTCCACCAGACCTGCCTAGGCAGCAGAACGGTGCCTTCAACGGGCCAAAGGTCTGCTCAATCATGACACGGGTACGGGTATGAACCTGATTGTACTCCTCTTCATGGCTGTTCCGCAGGTTCCGCACAGGGGTCAGTAGCCACGGCTTCAAGGGATATCCTCCATCACCTGCATGCGAATACAAAGAGGTCTGTGTGAGTCACTCTGAGCTGCAACCTTCAGGATTCACAGCCATGGCCGCAGCAATTTGCTGTTGACATGCACATGTCCCTGTACGTATACACAATAATTATTTAGATGCATTGTATACTGAAATATGGTGTGCTAGTCTGGATGGCGTTTAACAGATGATGCAGGGTGATTACTTGAATGCTGATACGGATGCACTGTGGATGCAGGACGATGTCTTGCCTCCCATGATTGCTGTGTATACTACTCTGTGCATAATCACACAAGCCACATTGGCACAGTTGCAATCATGTTTGGTCATGCATTGCTTGACATACCCATGGTGGCCAGGTTGTGTGTCTTGCTTGTTGTCATTCATATACGGCATTGGTCCAATGTGTGGCAGTGATGTGTCATGTTTGGGTTGGGAGGTTCAGGTCAGGAGTGTTTAGCTCTGCGTGCATTCTCCACTCACCACCCATTCCCTGGTGGAGTATGCATCCTCCACCCCACAACCCCGATTCACTGCCATGGGCCAGTCAGGCAACTCACCAAGCAGCCAGGCACGTCGTCCAGCATGTCGTTCCATGTGATGGGGTAGAGTGGAGTTACGCAGCACCATGGCATCATGTGTAGATCCGGGATATCGGGCACAACAATGTGTGATGATCTTGCTGGAGTCACATACCATCTGCAGATTGACGGAGTGGTATTGCTTGGGATTGCGTACACCGCCTCTAGGGCATGGGGGATTACCAATTCTACATGGGTGCAGTCAAGGACACCAACGTAATTGGGCATGCCTGCCAGTGCATGGAAGCATACTTTGGTGTCGGCAATCTCCTGGCCAGTCCGTGGTAGGGATATGTGGGTGCTAACGTGCTTCAGGAGGGCATCCAGCACTTGGGTCAGCATGCGTGAAAAGAGTGGTGGTGATATGCCATGGAGTTGGCCCACTGTGTGCTGGTAGGTTCCTGCAGCCAGGAAATGGAGCACAGACACCACCTTTAGTAGCGGGGGGATGGCAGTGCGTATTTCAATGAGGCTGACGATGTCGTCATGTATCATGTCCACAATGGTGGTGATGGTGTCCCGGTCCAACCGGTCCAGGGTATGGATCTGCTCAGGGGTTAGATTGAATGGACTGGCTCTGATGCAAGGGATTGGTGGCTACCTACGAGGTAATACTGGATGCACTGGTGGTAATTGCTGGGCCTGTCTCACCCTCCTTCTCCTCCTGCATCTCCTCTGTGCTGCCTGTGGCTGTGGTTGTTGTTGTAGTTGGTGTTGTTGCTGTAGTTGTAGCAGTATAGGCATGTCCTCCAGCCCCATGATTGCAATAGCTAGTGGTATCATTTTGGTGTGGGAAGGGGTGTGGTGTGTGGGTGTACTCCTTTTTTGCTGGGACAGGCCCCATTGACTCCACCTGTGGTGATTGTGTGCACCTGTGGCAGTTGCCTTGACTGCAGGTTGCTGTTTATGGGTGGTCCGCGATGCCTGTACGGCCGCCATCGTGCAGGCCTAATTACTGCCTTCGGGATGCTGGTAATTGCATGCCCGCGTGAGTTGTGATGTCCTCCTATTACCAGCATTCCTGTATTTACTCTGTGAAGGGGCGCGTGTACGTACGCACGCAAGCCGGTATGAAGGGGCACGGTACGGGCGGTGGAAGTATTGGTGGGTTGTCGGGTCGTAATGGGCAGAACCCGTTAACGATGCCGATAATACCATTCTGCCTTCCTATTTTAATTACCTCCATTGTCGTAATGCGGCCCTATGTGTGTCATCTACTCCGTGTGGTTGAGATGACTTGTGCTGATGCCATTTCTTGGTATCTGCAGGAAATGGTAACACGACTTAGGGAGTTGCCCTTGGTGATTTCTCAGACAAGTCATCACATATTTCACAATGTCTTGCTATATGTGAAAAACTGTTCTGCTTCTGCAAACTGGACATTAGTGAGTCCGTGCTGTGGTACTTGTTCTATGTTGTGCCTCTTAGACCGTATTATTTGGGCCATTTTAATCTTGGAGCCTGTGTCAGGCTGGCGTCCTGTACGGCGCGGATGGTATTCAAGTGACCATGTGGTCAGAGTGACGGATCTAAAAACTATTCTAACGTGCTGTAACTGTGCTTGGTCGGCGCTTACCTATTGCTGTTTGTTTCGCGAGGAGCTGTGGACTGCCGTGGGGTCATGTCCACCCAGTGCGCATGCGTACTGGCGGATTCAGTCTCCATGGCATATTTAATGCTGATTGGAGGCCGTGGTTGGTTGAACTCGTAGCTAGGCAACGACACGTAGCTGTGGCTCATACGCATTAGTGTCAGGGTGACGGGTCAACCCGTGGTTGGTGCAGGCGGGGGTGGGTGTGATTTGGTGTGCCACACTGGTGAAAATGCTGAATATCTAAAGCGACTAGTGCCTTATGATTAACCAAAGATTAAAAACGTGCAATGTATCATAGTTAAAGAACTGGAATCAGTGTGTTCTAGTACTACCCATGTTTCATTTACAGGGGGAGCAGGACAAACAAATGTGGGAGGGAATCGTAGAGACGGGACCGTAATTAGCAGGGTGATTGATTTGATTCAATTCTACCAGTCACTTCACACATACATTGTTTTGTTATTACATATTGAATTTCAGACCAAAGAGCTTGTTGCCAGTATTGCTGGGCGAATTATGTACTACGTATATTTTCATGTATTGTTATTCATATTATACATATAAGAACAGATAACATACTTGGCATCTTTGGTATGATGGTATACATGTTGGGTAAGAAGTACCTTCCATTTCTTAGAAGAATATATTCATATATTCCACTCTATGGAAACATTGAGTCAATTTTTCACTGTATCTAGATGGTGGATCCATTTCTGCTCAAGTTTTCTCAAATCTAGGTCACGGTCACCCCCTCTGGCTTTCGCACTGACTGTTTGAATGATGAACCAGTGGAGTTCTGTGTGTTTGGGTTTTAGTTTATCAAAATGAGCAACCATTGATTTGTCTTCTATTGAGTTCTTCAAACAGGATCTGTGTTCGCAGATCCGCTGCCTGATCTCACATCTGCTCTTGTCTATGTACAGTAAGTTGCACAGGCATTTTATTGCGTAAATGCTCCATTTGGTGAGACAGTTTGTGAAGGTTTTGTGTTTCCACATCGTTCCGTTTAGTAGGACTTCTTTTTGATCCTGTGTGAGACTGCATACTGAACACTTCCCACATCTCTAGTTTCCAACTACTGGTAGGAGGTGCCACAGATTGGTTTGATTTCCTCTCTGGCTCCTCTTGAAGGCGAATTTTTGTTTCTCTGGAAGGAAAGTATTTGTGGAAGATTCCAGTTGTTCAGAATCGCTTTTCTAATTTCATTGCTGACTGGCGTGAAAGTGGTGACGCATGTCATTTTTTCTTTATGTTCTTCCCTTTGATATTTGGTTAGACAACTTTCTCTGTTGGTGTTCCTTGCTGTCTTTCGTGCCTTTCGAATGATTTGTGATGGAAAGCCTCGTGCTTTTAGGCAGTTCTCCAGATCTTTTCCATGTCGGTCATATTCAGGTATTGTGGTACAATTCCTCCTTATTCTCAGAAATTAGCCGAATGGGAGGTTTTCTCTCAGTGCTTGTGGATGAAAACTGTTGAAGTTCAATTATGTGTTTTTGTCTGTTGGTTTCCAATATAATGTTGTGGCAATTGTCCCGTTTTCTGTGATCTGGATGTCTAGGTCTAGGAAAGAAATATGGGTGGAGTCATGATGCATGGTGAACTTAATGCATGGGTCTATGCTGTTTAGCCACGTGTGAAATCCTTGTAATAGAACCAGTGCTCCTCTCCATACTGTGAAGATGTCATCAATGTATCGGACCCATCCAACCAGTTGAGTCTTGTATCCGTTATTATCATTGTAGATGAATGTGGTTTCAAGGTTTTCCATATACAGATTTTCTACATCTGGTGCGAAAGTTGATCCCATACTTGTACCGCGTATCTGCTGGTAATGTTGTCCCTGGTACATGAAAAAGTTCTCTGTTAGTGCTAGGCGGATGCACTCTTGAATGAATGATGTGGGTGTGGACACGTCTGTTCTTTTGTCTAGGTCGATTTTGAGTCTATACATTCTCTCTGTGGGATACTTGTATAGAGCGCTTCAACATCGAAGGTAACTAGGATGTCGTTGTGTTGTAATTTGATGTTAGCTAAATGGTGGATCATAGCTGTCGTATCGTGGATGAAAGACTTCATTTTCTTGACACAAGGGCTTAGAAATACATCTGTATATATGGACATTTTCCACCAGGAAAATTGTTAGATCTAACTTGGTAACACATGTACAATATGTTAACAGCCTCCAGTAGGTTTTTATAAAAAATTCAAGATATGAGAAAAAATAAAGAATCTGTTTGTATAACGAAATATTGGTGATCTATTGAATGCATGTACAGATTAAATTGTAGTATCTGTCTATTGTGTTGTGAAAAACACCTGTAAGTGTCGAGAAGGAGAGGTAGCCTGAGTCCTTATTGTATCGTCTAGTTCATTACCCTCATGACACAGGCCCCCCTACAACAAAAAAGAGGGTCCCAATACACCCCTGTATAAACAAAGTTAGACCACGCTATACAGTACATAACTGATGGGCCACCGAAAGGCGACACAAAAACTTAACACTGAAAAAGCTGCCCTGCCCAAAGAGGGGGGTTAAGGAAATAGGAGGAGAACCAGGATGTTGGGAGAGACCACAGATGCTCATGTATGGCCAAGTATACACGGAGGAAGGATGGAAAGATGGAGTAGTAGGAAGCAAAGCACACACCCTAGTACAATCACCAGAGAATACAGTGCAAGGAGAAAATGACATGTGCCTTAAAGAATGGTATGCGTGTGCCAAGCGATACCTATAATATCTCTGAAGAAACCAGCATTGTGCTACAAGAATGAAGAATCAGTGAGAGTTGGAGATACCACAGGACGTAGGTACACAGAAAAGTATCCAGCAATGAAGGTCGGCACTGCAGTACTGATGGATCATTACTGGATGTGCCGGTCCAAGGCTTACGTGAAGTTACTACTTAACTGGGGAGGAATTTGCTCATTGGTGCACATCAATATGCCATCACTGGTAGTGCCCTAGAAGGACATAAAGATTGATGACTTCCCCAAAGATGGACACTAACGAGAGAAAGAAAAGGTCAGTGGCTATAGAAGAAAAGGGAAGAAAGAAGCGTTCAGTGGAAGTGAGTGGTGTGAAAAAAGATAACTATTTCTCATCAGAGTCAAAAGCATCCCTGTGTGATGAACCGCCTGAACATAGGTTATTCAGCAGGACAGACATTTTTCTCGCGTCAGTGGTTCCAGCAGTCTAGACATATACAAATGCAAACTGGCTCCAAATAACCATATGGGGCTGATGCTGACAATAAACTCTACAGTAAATGGCTTCAACGCAATACAAGAAGAGCTCAGAGCAGTAAGGTTGATGACGCTCCAGAACAGATACATTCTAGACCTCCTCACAGCGATGGAAGGAGGAGTTTGTGCAAAAATTGGGAGTTCCTGTTGCACACTTGTACCTGCTAATGATGGAGAAAATGGCACACTGAGAAAAGCAGTGACACAACTGTCGAAGATGCATGCCAAAATGGAGGAAGAAGCCAAAGGGACTGGAAAAGGCCAGAGCTGGCTAGCATACCTATGGTCGTGGATGCCTTCATGGCTAGCGGATGACTGAAAGTACTCTTAGGGGCACTGATACTAGTACTAGTTGGACTGTGTGTGGTAAAAATCTTCATCACTCATTGCCGCAAGACAACTGATAAATCGATAGGAATTAAGGTGATGATGGATGTGAATATGGGAGGAGAAAGGGACAAGATAGTGGATGAAAGAGAGAACTTGATAACAAGAATAAGGGGATGTCCAATGTTCCCAACTGAGCCAGTAATATTTGACAAGCCATTCTGCAACAAGACGTATGGGGGAAAATGGGTGTGGTGCAACCCAGAAGGAAACTGCAGTTACATGACCTGGAGTTTTGACAATCATGCCCATTACTATGGACATCTCGGGGGAGTGATAAAGATATGGCTACCAAGAATGAAGGTGACAAGATATGGAGGAGTGGTCGACAGGTCAACTAGAGGGGGAACTTAAGAGAGAGTCCCTGGAATGCCCCTCCCCACCCCCATGAACATGACAGGCCAAAGAGCCAGGTACGTTTGAAGTCACTCATCCTTTTTCGGACAAACCCCAAGTGCACCATTGGCTGACACATTTGCAGGAAGGTATCCCCTCAGACAGCCATTCCAATCTTATCCAGTGCAGATCTTTCCAGATCCAGAGAACCTGATGGAGATCGTCAACCCAAACACTATAATGGACTGCACTGATTAAGTGCTAAGACGCCACTGTGCTGATGTCACTAGTGACACCACAATATAGCAGCGTTAGTCATGAAGCACCCTCCCAGCCCTGCACCGCATTACACGAACACCCATTCACATACACGAAGAACATGCTCCCACAGTTCTATAGATAGAGGACAGATGCATCTCATTAGCCAAATGCAGTAGCGCAGAAACGCAAGCCAACAAGAGATCCTAAGCAAGCGTGCAGAGGCTTATGGCAATTAACCCTATGGGACTACAGGAGTATATATGGAGCCTGGTAGGATCACATATGACTAACTTATAGGTAACATAACACACTAGGAACAAGTAGAAATCACATTATAAGTCCAAGGAAAATTACAGAAGGCTTCAAGCCACAGAACACCAGTCAAGAGTATCAGGCACAGGCTCCTGAAGTGCAGATCTAGCTCACAGCCAAAGTCAGAGATAAACAGTCACATTTCAAGCTCCAAATGACATAGGGACTAGCTGCAGGAAAATTGTATGAATCCTCATAAATGCAGACCCAAGAGCTCAATTTTGTTGTCCACAACCATGTGATGCAGCCGAACTAGACAATGGGCATTCACCTGTGGTGGGAAGATGAGCCATTCTCAGAAACCCAGACGAGAAGTGAAACAAGTGCTGCAAAGTGGAAACACACTCTCACAGGCAAAAGGTGGTCTACTACCAGATACAATTCAGACACATAATTGAAGAGGAAGTGCCAAGTGTCAACCACACTCCAGCCACCCCCTTCGTAGTACCCGGTACTTTCATGCCAAAGTATGTGACATATGATGAACAAATACACCAGCAAAGAGCAGTGTTTGGGCTCTGCCCATTGCCTATCAGAGTAACAGTACCTATTGAAGTACCGACACCTAAGAAACCATGGACACTAAGGTACCCATTGAGAAAACCATATCTACAGTCAGAATGACGGTTGTCAGAATGGAATACCCGTAGAAGACAAGAACATAATAAAGGAAGACGAATGGTGATGTCATAAGAAATCAGACTGACGCACATGTAGAAGATACAATGACCTGAGAATACTGACAAAGAGACGAAATACCATGGATAAGTGACATCTTGAGCCTAAGGTGAAGAAGTTGATGTCAAGATGCTGAAATGTATGCCATATGCACAATGAAGATATTCAGTTAGTTTAAGCATGTACAGATGCAAGAAACCGCAAGAAGCAAAGAAATTGCGAAGCTTGCTTATGCTTAGTAGTAAATCGATTGCGGCAAGCACCAACATATACATATATATACCTCAAAAGCACTTTATATATGAGTGAACTCCACTACGCACATGAGCAGAATTGAACAAAGGTTACTAAATGTCTCAAGAGGAGAGTGCCGCAGCAAACAAATCGAGAATTAAGACGGAGCGAAACTCAGCTGAAGGTAACCATGCCAAGAAGCCAAGGTCGTATCTGGTTGGAAAAGGCCAACAGTGGATACAATTAAGGAGACAAGAACAGAGTATCCTGTTCAGAAAGGTCAAAATAAGCCACAGATGGTAGAAGGCTGGCAGAATTAAATCAAATACACGAAAATACATGAAGAAGAGGCCCCGTGACAAGGCAGGCTGAAAGAGTAAGACTTTCACACCTTTGCATGGATCTCTGCCATGCCCATACTCCCTAAAATTTCTCAGACCAAGAAGCAGACTCGAGGCCAAACTATAAAGCAGTAATTGACACATGACAACTGAGGTGATGATTGATTGTAACAAAATGGGACGGAAGCTGGGGTGCAGACTAACTCTCTGCACATGGCTGGTTGTTCTGCATGCTGCTAGACATAAGTGGAAAAGTATAAATGGGGTTGATTCCAACCCAATCATAGCGGACCGTGTAATCTAGGGTGCTATAGAGAGTAGAGACATAGGGACGTCGTACTTTTAGTGACATTCAAAGTGGCCATTTTCAAGGAAGGGCTTAGTTGCCCCACCTGACATTGAGTGTCCAATCCCCTCTCCCCATTACCACATAAAGATATAGTACCTATGATAAAGTTACCTTCCTATAACCAATCACGTTGCATGTTAGGTTTTTAAGACTGCGTGTCAGTGATGAGAAGTTTTTGCTATAAATACTGTGTTTTTCTGAAATTAAGTTGGAGTTGAAAGAGAGAGAGAAGATCGAGCGGTTGCTGCTGTTCATTGTACTCCCCGTTTCATGTACTTGTCATTAAACAGACTCCCTTTGCCAAACTATTGAGTTGTCATAATTATTTGAGTACGAATCTGCATCCCCATCTATCTCGAGGGTACTGCTACTCATCTTAAAGAGCTCTTTGGAGATCCCCAGTCAGAGGGCTGGCTGGAGACCATCCAGTTCACTTGGTAGCAGAGATTGATGGTTCGATTAGATAAGATCCCCATTGGCCATCGACATAAGTAACTTCCGGTCCTCAGCAATATCACAAGTCCTTTACCATCTGGCTGACGAGAAGCTCCCCGTAGATAGTGGTTAGTTTATTTAAAAACCCTGCAGATTAGGTGTGAAGGGACCTTTGCTTTCCCCCAAAAACACCTTCCCACTTATATGAGCAGCTGATCGAACAAGCAACACGGAAAGGCGGTAACAAAGGCGGTGATCCCGAGCGTCCGGAGAGAAAAAACATGCGAACAGTGAGTGAAAAAGACTGAATGTTTTGTTTGTTTGTTTTTTTATTTTTTTTAGGGCGCCCTGAACCCTTAGGTGGCTGGGCGCATATCACAACAAGATTACTTAAAGCTTAGTTACATTTGCATAGATAAGGTAGATACAGGTGCTTATATAATTACATTTACATCGTTACAGAAATATACCGGTGCATGGAATTTGCAATTAGCCCATAGTTAAAGATTGAGAGGAGAGGGGAGGACAAGCATGTATGTCTGAAGGTTACT
This sequence comes from Ambystoma mexicanum, assembly GCF_040938575.1. Taxonomy (NCBI): domain Eukaryota; kingdom Metazoa; phylum Chordata; class Amphibia; order Caudata; family Ambystomatidae; genus Ambystoma; species Ambystoma mexicanum. The sequence goes on along the minus strand of NC_090926.1, from coordinate 246,172,195 downwards.
GATCATTGTGGCGTAGCCAGTTACGGGTGTTGCGCCTGAAGCTGTTATAAGATTGGTCTCTTCTTAGCTCGACTGGTAGGGCATTCCACTGCTGAGCTGCTTTTACTGGGAAGCTATTTCCACCTGTTTTTTGTAAGCGGAATCTTAGTATTTGGAGACAGAAGGAGTTTGCCGTTCTAGTTGGCTGAGTGGACATTTTTCAGGTTATTCTTTCCTTCAGGTATGGGGGTGCAGCGTTGTTTAGGCATTTGAAGGTTAGAGTGACTATTTTGAGGAGGATTCAATCAGTGATTTTTAGCCAGTTGTGAAGATCTTCTGGCGTTGGAGATTTGCTCTCTATTAGGGAGATTCAGGGCCGTTCTAAGCGCATTGTTTTGCAATGTTTGTAGATTGTTGGTGATAAATGTATTAGCTCCTGCATAAAGGGCATTGCAGTAGTCCAATTTAGAGAGGATGAGGGCATTGGCTAGAATAATGCAGCTAGCTGGTGAGAGGAAAGGTCTACATGCTTTGATGAGTTTGCCGGTGTAGGCAGTGGATGAGGCCACTTGTTTTTTTAGGGTAAGTGTGGAATCTAGGTAAAAACCTAGGGTCTTCACTTCTTTAGCAACAGTAATTATGTTACCGTCGATATTAAAGGCACTGTGGTTGTCATTGCGTTTTGTTTAGGTTGTTGGTTGAGCCAACGATTAGGATCTCCGTTTTATCGTCATTTAGGCAGAGGCCGTGGGTTGCAATCCATGCCTGAATGAGGGAGTAGATTTCATTCACTAAGGCTGTATCTGATGTATAATTGCCCGTAATGGGTATCAGGATCTGGGTATCATCCGTGCAGGTTGTGTAGGTAATACCCAGCCTGTCCAATTTATCAAATAAAGGCTTAGTGAAGATATTATACATGGTGGGGGAGACACATGAGCCTTGGGGGACTCCACATGTTGTCATAACTGGGTCTGCAGAAGCTGCTGTGGAGAAGACTCTCATGCTTCTGTTATCAAGAAATGATTGGACCCAGGCTATAGCTTCACTTGAGAAGTGGGCTGCCGATGCTAAGTGTTTGCATAAGACTGCATGGACCTACAAATCAAATGCCGCCGACTGATCATGGAGGAGTAGCATAGCTGTGTTTGCTTTGTCATTAAGTTCATCAATTTGGGATTTATGATTTATTAGGGCTGTCTTTTGTTTTGTTTTGGCAAAAGTTTGCATGCCTTAAAAATAAGTAAAAAGAAAAGGCCCAAAAAAGGACAGATAAAGGACAAGGAGAGACGCGAAAAGGAAAAAGGTGATCAAGCAGAAGCAAGTACATCTCTAGGTACGGGAAGAGAGGTACAGTGATGGAAAGGAGATGAGGATAGGACTGATGAGATAGCATTCACACAGAACGAATGGATGGGAAGTCAGATTTTATTGAAACTTGATGGTAAAGGCATTGAGGATATGAGATAAAGAGGAGAACAGGATGAATTAGAAGGGAAAGAGAAGGAAAGGAAAAATTATTAAGAGACAAAGGGTTTAGGAAAAAAGATAGGCAGAAACTAGAGCATTTATATCATGACGAGGAGGTCAGAAAACAGGAAACGGTGGAAGAACAAAGAAAACGCGATCATAAGCAGAGAACAGCTGATGATCAGGAAAGAATAGAACAAAGTAGAATAGAAGAAGCACAAAAAATACAGCAGAAGAGAATAAAAAGACAAAGAGATTAGGAAATACGAAGGGCACATGAACAAAGAGACACGTGGAAACAAGAGGAAGATAGGGTCAGAGAGGAAGTGGAAAAGTATGAATGGGGTTGATTCCAACCCAATCATAGTGGACCGTGTAATCTAGGGTCCTATAGAGAGTAGAGCCAATGGGACGTTGTACTTTTAGTGGTCAGAGAGGAAGCGTAGAGAATTTGATGACGTAATAGAACGCAAACGAAGACAGAGAGCACGAGATCTCGAATATCTGAAAAGAGAGGTTAAAAAACCCAATACAGTAGTAGACTGGGAAGACATAGAAGAATTATTTCCTGAGTACGATTCAGTATCAGGCACGTCTAGAGTAAATCTAGAAGATGACTTCGACACCAGAAGCATTGGAGAGACAATCAATAGAATATATGATGAGATGGGGATAGAAAAGATACCCCATGGGAAAGGAGAGGATGAGCATCCGAGAGCACTCAGTTGTATGATATTGAGGACGCCTTCCAAAATTTTGCAGACATAGAGAGCTGTCCTTAGTTAGGCTGACACTGAATAGAAATGAGGAAGATGAGAGGAGTTGCATGAGTTGGGCACAGACAATATTGGATGCAGAAAGAGAAGAATGTGAAGAAAGAGAAGACAAGAGAAGTTGCAAAAGACACTTCTCTAGGGGAAAGGAAATAAGATGGTCGGATTCTACTGGGTCTGCACCTAAAACAACGGAGTTAACCATACAATCCAATCGGCATGAAGGAGTGTCACACGGTCAGAGGGGGGTGTCTCCACCAACCTATGTGAGCAGGCTAAGGCCATTGCCAGGTAGACGGCGATGCAGGAATATTACCCCTGTGGTAGACAGAAAAATGATGAGAGAGGAAAAAGAGTTTAATGTGTCACAGTTCCCCTTATTAGAAAAAGGAGGAACAAGGCCACAATATATACCTTGGCTGCAGATGGATAGAGAAAACCTGAAAAATAAGCTCCCAATGTTGACATCTGGAGCCGGAAAATGGATACATGAATTACAAAAGATGACGTGAGGCAACACTTTAGCTATAGGGGATATAAAGGGTCTTTTAATCAACATACTTGGTGATAGAGCTGACGATGTGTGGACATGTGCAGGTTACCCTGGGGTGACTACAGTTAATACTGCGCATGACGGAGCACCGTTTAACAATTGCAGAACCTCGGTATGGAAAGCTCTTCGAGTGCTATACCTAGACACTTCTGTTATGGGAGCTATAATGACAAGCAAGATGAAGGAGGGAGATGATCCGTTGCTTTATATTCAGAATTTCCAAGACGCATGGGTGTTGGAAATGCGGGAATCTTGGGGAAATCTATATCCGTATTTTACCATATATTATGCCAAGGGTTGCCAGAACAGATACAGAAGCAGCTCAAGAAATTGGTAGGTATTGAGGCTAAGTCTTGGTCTGAAATACAGCTGCCCATTGCCCATTATTGCAGGCTGCTGCAAGAAAAAAAGCGCAAAAGGAGGCTGCATGAAAGGGCGAAGAGGCTAAATTAGTGCAGAAAAAGTTTTCAAAATATGCCATTGAGGGGGCAATGATAACTAATACAGATGGATCAACCACACAGCAGGTGAATAACCATAGGCAGTTTGATCAAAGCAATAAAGGGTTTTACCCATCAGGAAGAGGCTTTGAGGAAGTGGATGGAAAAGTAATCAGGGAGGTTTTCAGAGTAATCAGGGAGGTTTTCAAAATATGCAAAATGGAACCAGGATATGCAAAATGGGCAAGTAATCAGACCACCGCCAACATGTTGGACGTGTGGGATGACAGGGCATCTAGCATGTATGTGTAGAAGTCAGGGAATGGTGCAAAATGACCAATTCACAAGAGGAGGGATGGTGAATCCATCTGCGTTATCGCAGCAGGGTGGAAATAGATTTGCACAGAATCACACAGTACAGCAGCAAGCGCCAAGAATACAGCAAAGCTTGCAACCACAGCAGAACGTTACACATTTTCCACAGAGACAGTCTCAACAGTCCCTGATGCAACTGTCACAAACAACAGGTACTTGACAGGTACGGAATTCTGGAATAGGAGATGCCACTGGTGATGGAGGAAACCCATTCACTCAGTGTGGGACAAGATTATATATGGACTAGGACAGCTCACTGGGAGACCTGATGTGTTCTATCCTATCAGTGACACTGGACACTCTCGAGCAACCAAGGGTAGATGTCTTTATAGGAGATAAAGAATATTCTTTCTTAGTTGACACAGGTGCGACACACTTGTGTATATGTGAAGGCAAGTTTTCTTTGTCCGGCAATGCCATAAATACTCGGGGCTTTACAGGAGCAACAAGTCATGTTCCTTTTACAAAAGAACTTCCAGTTTCCATAGGAGAATGTGACATGAAAGTGCCACTGCTATATTCGAGGCAAATTCTTGTAAATATATTGGGACGAGGCTTAATGACAAAGTTAAACATGACAATCTCATTCATGGAGAAGGGCATAGTATGTTCAACTCCAGGAATGCATTATTTGAACGTGTGAGAAATGATTAGAGCATATGCAGGACGAATGGCTATGAGAGCTATTCCATTGGAACCAGAGATATTCGCATATGGAGTGCGCATATTAATGTCATGGCTACCAGGCCTTGCAGACAAAACAGTGAGAACCCCAGATGAGTTTCTGTTCAGACCGAGAATACCTATGCATGAGGAAAAGGGATAAGTGTTTCCCTTAACAATACAGCAAAACAGAAAGGTGATGGCTGGAAGGTTTTGAATTAATCATAACCACGGGCAAAGCTCTGGGCAACCCTCCAGACCATCGTTTTTCAGCCTGCCAAGCCATTACAGAAGGGGAAAAACCATATGCAAATCAGGCTTGGTCCTACACCAAAAGGGGCAGCCCAGCCCGAACTGCTAGGTCACATCCCTTCTGCACGAGACCACAAGCATCCCCAGACATGTTTCAGCCTTTTTGGGCATCATCAGTGAGGAGTAGCTTGCTCTTTAGTCCCGGCAGACTCGGGACCCACGTCTGGGCATACCCGTCCCACTCGGGGTGACTTTAGCAAAACAGAAAGGTGATGGCTGGAAGGTTTTGAATTAATCATAACCACGGGCAAAGCTCTGGGCAACCCTCCAGACCATCGTCTTTCAGCCTGCCAAGCCATTACAGAAGGGGAAAAACCATATGCAAATTAGGCTTGCTCCTACCCCAAAAGGGGCAGCCCAGACCGAACTGCTAGGTCACATCCCTTCTGCACGAGACCTCAAGCATCCCCAGACATGTTTCAGCCTTTTTGGGCGTCATCAGTGAGGAGTAGCTTGGTCTCTAGGCCCGGCAGACTCGGGACCCACGTCTGGGCATACGCGTCCCACTCGGGGTGACTTTAGCAAAACAGAAAGGTGATGGCTGGAAGGTTTTGAATTAATCATAACCACGGGCAAAGCTCTGGGCAACCCTCCAGACCATCGTTTTTCAGCCTGCCAAGCCATTTCAGAAGGGGAAAAACCATATGCAAATCAGGCTTGTTCCTACCCCAAAAGGGGCAGCCCAGCCCGAACTGCTAAGTCACATCCCTTCTGCACGAGACCACAAGCATCCCCAGACATGTTTCAGCCTTTTTGGGCGTCATCAGTGAGGAGTAGCTTGGTCTCTAGGCCCGGCAGACTCGGGACCCACGTCTGGGCATACCCGTCCCACTCGGGGTGACTTTAGCAAAACAGAAAGGTGATGGCTGGAAGGTTTTGAATTAATCATAACCACGGGCAAAGCTCTGGGCAACAATCCAGACCATCGTTTTTCAGCCTGCCAAGCCATTACAGAAGGGAAAAAACCATATGCAAATCAGGCTTGGTCCTACCCCAAAAGGGGCAGCCCAGCCCGAACTGTTAGGTCACATCCCTTCTGCACGAGACCACAAGCATCCCCAGACATGTTTCAGCCTTTTTGGGCGTCATCAGTGAGGAGTAGCTTGGTCTCTTCCAGCCATCACCTCTTTGTTTTTGCTATGTCACCCCGAGTGGGACGGGTATGCCCAGACGTGGGTCCCGTGCCTGCTGGGCCTAGAGACCCAAGCTACTCCTCACTGATGAGCCCCAACAAGGGCGAAACATGTTTGGGGATGCTTGTGGTCTCGTGCAGAAGGGATGTGGCCTAGCAGTTCGGGCTGGACTGCCCCTTTTGGGGTGGGGCCAAGCCTGATTTGCATATGGTCTTTCCCTTCTGTAATGGCTTGGCAGGTGAAGAACGGTGGTCTGGAGGGTTGCCCAGAGCATTGCCAGTGGTTAAGATTAAGTCTAAACCTTCCAGCCATCACCTCTTTGTTTTTGCTATGTCACCCCGTGTGGGACGGGTATGCCCAGACGTGGGTCCCGTGCCTGCTGGGCCTAGAGACCCAAGCTACTCCTCACTGATGAGCCCCAACAAGGGCGAAACATGTTTGGGGATGCTTGTGGTCTCGTGCAGAAGGGATGTGGCCTAGCAGTTCGGGCTGGACTGCCCCTTTTGGGGTGGGGCCAAGCCTGATTTGCATATGGTCTTTCCCTTCTGTAATGGCTTGGCAGGTGAAGAACAGTGGTCTGGAGGGTTGCCCAGAGCATTGCCAGTGGTTAGGATTAAGTCTAAACCTTTCAGCCATCACCTCTTTGTTTTTGCTATGTCACCCCGAGTGGGACGGGTATGCCCAGACGTGGGTCCCGTGCCTGCTGGGCCTAGACACCCAAGCTACTCCTCACTGATGAGCCCCAACAAGGGCGAAACATGTTTGGGGATGCTTGTGGTCTCGTGCAGAAGGGATGTAGCCTAGCAGTTCGGGCTGGACTGCCCCTTTTGGGGTGGGGCCAAGCCTGATTTGCATATGGTCTTTCCCTTCTGTAATGGCTTGGCAGGTGAAGAACGGTGCTCTGGAGGGTTGCCCAGAGCATTGCCTGTGGTTAAGATTAAGTCTAAACCTTCCAGCCATCACCTCTTTGTTTTTGCCATGTCCCTTAACAATACAATCAGCCATAGTGCGAGGAGAAATGGCTTTGCTTGTTGGTTGTGATGATGACGGCAGACAATGGTGCACAGTAATCGCCATTGGGGAAGGTTACAGATTGACTGACGTCACTGATGACTATCTATTTGAAAAGCAAAGTTGAAGATGAGATGACATTTTACGTAAATCTCATTTATTGGGTGGAAATAATTAAAAAAGAGGTGCCTCAGAGAATGATGTTGGCACAAAAACGTCCTGAATATTTTGATGACGACATGGCAAAGGTGCCTGTCTCAGTATGGACTACAGGCCCTTATGACGTAGGCTTACTGAAAGGAGTCGGAGAAGTGAAGATTACATTGAAAATAGGAGCAATTTTACCAAGAGCACGACAGTATCCCATGTCTAGAGAGGCAGATGAAGGGATTTTTAAGACAATTTCTGCCGTGATGGATCAGGGCATCTTAGAGACATCAGAGTCGTCATGCAATACTTCAATTTACCCTGTGAAAAAAGGGAAGGGGGTCTTGGCGTTTAATACAAGATTGGCATCCGATAAACCAGATAGTCGAGGCTGAGTTCCCTCTAGTCCTGAGCCCGTCCACGGTCCTATGTAATATATCCATAGAAGCATGGTAATTCACGGTGATTGACTTAAAAAATGCATTTTTCTCAATCCCATTGCACAAAGACTCACAAGATTTGACGTTATTTACGTTCAGAAAAGTTCATCTGAAAAGCACAAGGCTGCCTCAAGGTTATTGTGAGTCTTCTTCAATTTTCAATAGGGTCCTGCAGATGGATTTAAGCAATATCTCTTTAGAGAGTGTTGTCTTGCAATATGTGGATGACATTCTAATTTGCAGCACAACAGAGGAAAAGTGCAGACGCGATTCCATTAAGCTATTGACTATACTTGCTGAGAAAGGATATAAAGTTGACAAAGAGAAGTTACAATATTGTCAACAAGAATTGCTGTATATAGGCCAGATGATCTCACATGAAGGGCAAAAGCGTTAAACCTGAAAGAGCTGAAGCCATTTCAATAACAGCTAAGCCACACACGACAAAATGCAGAGTTTTCTACAGTCATGCAATTATGTCGGGGCATGGGTCTTTGATTACAGTTCATATACTAGGCCCTTATTACAAGCCTTAAAGAAAGCACAGGCAACAAAAGAAAAAAACATGTGGAATAAGACCATGGAGGAAGGGTTTGATGAACTAAAAAAGGCCATTTGCACAGCACCAATCTTGGGGATTCCCAATTATGCAGAGGAATTCTACCTGTTTTCACACAAGAATGGCAGTGTTATGACAGAAGTCCTTACACAGAAAACCACGTTGGGGTACAAGCCCCTGGCATACTACAGGGAATTTGGACCCAGTAATGATAAGTCACTTCCCATGCGAACAAGGTTTGGCTGCCGCAGTGTTCACCATAGAAAAAGCTACAACCATTGTGATGGGGTGCCCAATGATGTTATTCATCGAGCACGCATTATTTGCCATTTTAGAAAAGCCGAAAGGCACATTGACATCTCAAGGAGCTTCTGCCTATGAAATGGTCACATCAAATCCAGCGATTAAAATAGTTTGATGCAAAATAGTGAGCCAGTCACTGAACGAGAGCCAATCCATGATTGCGTGAACTATGAAGAATTTTATGATGAGATTCCCAGAGTGAAATAAAATGCATTGGCAGAAGGAGAAATCGTCTTCATTGACGGTTCTTCCAGGATCAATCAAAATGACGGACAACGATATACAGGTGCCGCTGTGGTGAAGCTCACAGCAAATGGGGAATTTTGAGTACTTATTAGTGCACGGTTACCCTCACAATATTCCGCACAGGCTGCAGAATAATTGGCGTTGATACTCACACTCAAGAATCACACAGACCAGGAAGTAACGGTGTACAGTGACTCCGCCTATGTGATGTCGACAGTGCACACAGGCTTAATGCGCTGGAAAAGGAGAGACTACCTCTGAGCAGATGGCACGCCAGTGCGGCACACCACCTTATTGGACAGGCTTATTAAGGCACTACAGCTTCCAGTGGGCATAGCGGACAGATTTTATCTCATGTGGAAATCAAGCAGCAGACACTGAAGCCAAGCATGTGGCAACCGAAGATGAAATAATAATGAATGTGGAAATGTCTGATGTACATGAGAAAATGATTGTTGCACGAAGTGGGCCGGAAGGCTATAGTAATATGCCAAAAACTCAGTTAATGGAGCTCCAATGAGAAGCACCACAGGAAGAGAAGAACCTATGGAATAGAATAGGGTGTTCTTTAAACCCCTCCAGGAGCTTGTGGCGACAAGACAGCACTGGTAAGCCAGTGATACATATAGCCTTATTGAAGATAGCACTGGAACAGTTACACTATCCAGCGCACATAACAAAAGAGAATCTAGCAGCAACAATTGCTTAAGACTGGTTTATACTGAACTTGGCAGAACATGTTGCATTTTTTATGGTAAACTATATAATCTGTCAGAAGTTCACGGCTGGGCATACACTACGTGTGATTAGAGGAGTCATCCCAAGGCCTGATGGGCATTTTCAGCACTTGCATATCGATTATGTCGATATGATTCAAGTATTTAACGGGTACAGGTATTTAATTGTTATGGTGTGCCCATTCTCTAGATGGAGAGAAGCAGGTCCACGTACACACCCAGACTCTACCTGCGCAACCAAATTCCTAGTGAGGTAGGTGTTTCCCAGATGGGGAGTGTGCGAAGTTATGACGTCAGATAATGGTCCTCATTTTGTTAATGCAATATTTGAACAGATCAGCTTGTTGCTTGGTATATGAAGTTTTCATCGGAGTATCATCCTAAAGGGAATGGGATATGTGAGAAGCTCAACAGCTTGTTAAGGGAAAGGATAGCCATGTTGAAGCTTACTCTAAAGAAGGGATGGCCACACTGTCTTCCACTGGCACTGTATGCACTCAGAAATCAACCTGGTTCTGATCACCATCTCACGCCGCAAGAAATCGTGACAGGCAGAAGGATGCAAATGCCGTTAACACCTCGAACTAGAACTAGATGTGATGCTCAGCCAACAGGAGAAGTGTTAGGATTCGAAATGCAAAACTACTTGAATTGCATGGCATCTTGTCTTTCTGTAATTTCAGGACAGCTGCAGTGACGACAAGAAGGGTGTTGGACAGTACAGAACACAGAAGGAGATGCTATAACAGATACAGTTTCAGAATTACGTGTACCTCAATTATTCCCTGGGGACACTGTCTTAGTAAGAAATCACACAAGAAAAAGGTGGGACGAGCCAAGGTTCCACGGCCCATTCATTGTAGAGGACGTCACAACTTCTGCAGTCAAGTTACAGGAAAGAAGAGCTTGGATCTTCCTGGGTGATGTCAAGCATACATCAGAGAAATCCCTCTGCCCGCACCCCACCGCGAAGAGAATACACACAACGGGGAAGAACCACATCACATGCACACAAGATCCAGACGAAGAAGAAGGACGCATGCCCAGTCAAGCAAAAGGCAAGAAACATTGGTGCAAAGTTGTGGCTTAGTTCTGGACATTTCCTTTAAGCATAATAAAGGGAAGAAGGACACAAAACACGAACGCTCTGTGCAACCTAGTCGCAGGGTGAAGGAAGAGAATTGCACTTATAAGCCACAAAAATAGCTTGTTGACTTTGAATTTTGGACTGAGGCATACTGAAAACTTGATAAGAATAGCTATGCCGAATTTTGATCGATGATATATAAACTGGAAGAGAATAGAGTATCCTGATTCCTTCGCCACAGAATCCTTGTATGGACTCACTTATGGTTTCCTGTAATAGTGACCTCCCTAAAGACATTCTGATCTATTTCCAGTTAGTATTGAGGTCCTAGCAGTCGCTGGTGGGAAGACTCACGAACATAACAGAGTTTCTTCAAGATCTTGGAGCCGAAAAGACAATAAAGAGGCTGCTCACAGTGATTGCAGAACAGTTTATTTTACTTCCGGAGTACAGCGAGGACAAGACAAATGTCCCTATCACAAGAGAATAACAGACTAGCTAACACTGCATGTTTTCACTTAATTGAAGACTTTCCAGAACTTGTGGGGAGACATGCCAATATCGACCTCCTCACTTTCATCAGGGATCCAGAAAACACTACACATCTGAGTATGCTCCTGCATAGTATTGTAATTTAGGTCGAACTTTCCAGTCATCATCGAAATCACAGAAGAGTGTAGAAACTTACCTTCGAGGGACAGCTTGTGAAGGTGTTGCCAAGGACTTCACTTTTGTTTATGCTGACAAGAAAACAACATGTCGTCTGGAGTGAAGCAGATTAGAGTCACAGACTGGGAATTGGTCTATATGGAACATGCAAATTAAGACTTACTGAACTTATTGCCTCATTTGAAATTTTTGTTAGTGGAAAAAAAAAACATTTTCCAGAGACAAAAGACAGACTATCATTCAGACCTACAAGCAGGGACAGCAGAGTCCAGATATAGTGACACTGTTTAGCATGCATTAAAGGGATTTGTTTTGCTTCTTTGGATGATCAAGATGGGAAGCCAGAACAGCATCGTAATTCTCCCCTTTGAGGAGAGAAATTCATATTGGCCCAGGAACAAATGCTGCCAGATTACCTACAAGTGTATAATTTACACATGCATTGTGTTCATTATCATACTGTTGTCATTAACCCTTAGAACTGCATTTTTTTTATAGTTGCACAAAGCATTCAGATTCCTGTGCACCCCCTAATTATGTACGCATTTAACCTACATAGGTGGCCAGATCTTACATAGTCATTCCAGTTCCTAGAACGAGTGATAGAGTGACTGAGCTTGAGATGGATGTGATAAACAATGACACACACACAGCACTTGTGTTAACAAATTAATTGGATGCCCGGACACAGGGTCGGCAAAGTAAATCAGATAAGGGATTAATGAAAGGTACACTTACACAGATAAAGGACACATACACACCTGGTCTAGTGTCAATGGCATCAGAATCACTTCTAGAGAATGAGGAAAGTTTGGACAAACAACAATGAGAAGTTCTACACCAAAAGAAGTTGAGAGAAAAATTGAGAAAGCTGAACTTTTAAAGGGACAAAGGCTTTAGAGAATAAGCAAATTGAGACAACACTGGCAAGCACATATGATCCAACGAGACATGATATCAGGACAGTGCCTGGAAGAATGACACAGACAGAAATCTTGAGAGACATTTTCATGCCCAGTTGGTATGTTGAAAGGATGAAGCATATTGCACTTTGTCCTACTCGAATAATACAAGTGGAAATGCCAGGATCATTGATGGAGATGCCTGAGAATCCTCCAGCAAGAAGGAGCTATACAGACGTACTGCGTGACATGCTTCTGAAAGCTCATATCAAAAAAATAAGAGCCAGAAGAAGCACACAAGAAGACAATACCTGAACAATTACCTGGACAGCACAGCACACTTGGGAAACAACATATAGTACCAACATATGAAGGAAGTTGGAAGACGAACTTTAGATGAAGAATGCTTTGTTTGTGCACTCCTACCGTACAGCATGTGGAAGTCAAAAAACTTTGTAGCTGTTGAGATAGATGTCAAAACAGCACACTGCCTATCACATATAGCAATGTGCATGACCAGAGGTCAGTTCATGGGAAGTGATGCTTCTCTCAAATGGGCAACTGAAGCAACTGATCCAGATGAAGATGATTATGCCCAAGACATAAAGAGAAATAATGACAAAACAAAGAACAATGTAATCAGATATGAGAAACCTGGAGTTAAAGAAGCAGAGATCAGAAGAGAAACAAACAAAAAGCTGAACGTCAAAGGAAAATCTACAGAAGATGCTTGAAGATGGAAGGGCAGAGGTCAAATGCAAATTTGGGGAACAGTGCTTTCTCCAGAAGGATGGGAGAAAGGAGTGGTGATCTGCAGAGCATGGACTATCATTGGCTACTATAAAGAAACAATTGAAACAATTGAAAATGCACAAATGATTTGCAAACCATTATGGGCGAGTCTTGCAAGACTGCTGACATGGGTCAAAGACAGAGGAGGACCCTTGCAGATAGTGCCCTTGGATAGTGCCAAACTATGCTTTAGAAACAACGGTACAAGAAAAATGGAAGAGGATCAGAACTGTGGAAGAATCTTCAATGCTACAGGAATGGTGCATGGAACTGCAGTGATCATGGATCATTATAGGGCGTGTGGATCCAAAGCATATATCAGATTGCCAAAGAATTGGGGAGGTATATGTACATTGGTGAATGTCGATGTTCCAGCATTGGTGATTCCAAGAAGTAATCTGAATATTGACCACAACAACCTACGACTTGCAAGTTGTCATTTGCTGTCGCTTCTAGCCTTATCAACTAATTCGTTTCTGCCCCTCAGTTCTTATACTGTACCTGCATTTTTCTGCCTAGACTACTAACCTGTATACTGCAATAACGCCCAGAGGGGGGAGTGAAGAGGAAGTGCCTAGTGTAATTCACACTCTAGCCACCACCTTCGTAGTACCCGGTACATTCACGCCAATGTATGTGACATATGATGAACAAATAAACAAGCAAAGAGCAGCGGTTGGGCTCTGCCCAGTGCCTATCAGAGTAACAGCACCTATTGAAGTACCTACACCTAAGAAAATATGGACAGTAAGGTACCCATTGAGAAAACCATATCTACAGTCAAGACAGAATGACGGTTGTCAGAATGGAATACCTGAAGAAGCTAAGAAGATAATAAAAAAGACGAATGGTGACGTCATAAGAAATAGGACTGGAGCACATATAGAAGATATAAAGTCCTAAGAATACTGACAAAGAGACGAAATACCATGGATAAGTGACATCTTGAGCCTAAGGTGTTGAAGTTGATGTCAAGATGCAGAAACGTATGCCATATGTACAATGCAGATATTCAGTTAGTTTAAACATGTACAGATGCAAGAAACTGCAAGAAATCGTGAAGCTTGCTAATGCTTAGTAGCAAATAGATGTATATATATATATATATATATATATATATATATATATATATATATATATATATACCTCAAAAGCACTGTATATATGAGTGTAACTCCACTACGCACCTGAGCAGAATTGAACAAAGGTTACTACTAAAGGTCTCAAGAGGAGAGTGTCGCAGCAAACAAATCGAGAATTAAGACGGAGCGAAACTCAGCTGAAGGTAATCATGCCAAGAAGCCAAGGTCGTATCTGGTTGGAAAAGGCCGACAGAGGCTACAATTAAGGAGACAAGAACAGAGTATCCTGTTCAGAAAGGTCAAGATAAGCCACAGATGGTAGAAAAATGGCAGAATTAAATCAAATACACGAAAATACATGAAGAAGAGGCTGTTTTCATGGTGTCCTAGCCACGTGACAAGGCAGGCTGGAAGAGTAAGACTTTCACACCTACGAATGGATCTCTGCTATGCCCATAGTCCCTAAAAGTTCTCAAACCAAGAAGCAGATTCGAGGCCAAACTACAAAGCAGTAATTGACACATGACCACTGCGGTGATGATTGATTGCAACAAAATGGGAAGGAAGCTGGGGTGCAGACTAACTCTCTGCACATGGCTGGTTGTTTTGCATGCTGCTAGACGTAAGTGGAAAAGTATGAATGGGGTTGATGCCAACCCAATCATAGTGGACCGTGTAATCTAGGGTCCTATAGAGAGTAGAGACATAGGGACGTCATACTTTTAGTGACGTTCATAGTGGCCATTTGGAAGGAAGGGCTTAGTTGCCCCACCTGACATTGAGTGCCCAATTCCCTCTCCCCGTTACCACATACAGATACAGTACCTATGATAAAGTTACCTTCCTACAACCAATCACATTGCATGTTAGGTTTTTAAGATTTCACGGCAGTGATGACCAGTTTTTGCTATAAATACTGTGTTTTTTCTGAAATTAAGTTGGAGTTGAAAGAGAGAGAGAAGATTGAGTGGTTGCTGATGTTCTTTGTATTCCCCGTTTTATGTACTTGTCATTAAACAGACTTCCTTTGCCAAACTATTGAGTTGTCATAATTATTTGATGCATGAGTACAAATCTGCATCCCCATCTATCTCAAGGATACTGCTACTCATCTTAAAGGGCTGTTTGGAGATCCTCAGTCAGAGGGCTGGCTGGAGACCATACAGTTCACTTTCATTTCACATCACCTTGAAGAGGTGCACAGAGGGCTGAGGACCGAACTGGGTCCCAGGCCTGGGGAGACCAGATCCAGTCAATCACAAGACTGAAACCCAGGGGTGGATGGCAAAGGGCAAGGGCCAAAGGTAAGCCTATGACTCTGAAGCAATGTAATAGATAGTTTTTGGGGATGGGGCAGTTCAGCCACCTGACACGTGAGGACCAGTAGAATTACCTATATAGGGAATAGCTGTATTTGTTACTACTCTCAGCACCCAATCTGTAGTGAGGATAGATTTTTAGGGAGGGCCCAGGTGATGACGACATGTAGCATCACAAGTGGGAAAACCACCATGGAAAATTTAGATGTAGTGGAGAATCGTGATTGTCTTGTATGATCCCTGTTGGCTTTTTGTAATAAGCCATAGTTCTAACTTGCCCTTGGCTGAGTTCTCTGTTCATTCTGTGGAAAGGGTTGTGGGGCATTTGGGAGTCAGACGAATCTAAAGACGACCTCTGGCATATCTGGTATTTATCCCAACACATGTTTTTAAATATTAGAACATGGTAAATAGGCTGTTAAATGTGTTCTAAGAGGAAGGGTTAGCCTGTCGTGCTCTTTTGGTATACTTGCCAGGCATGCCATAGTGGTATTAACTGGCTGTTTATGGTAGCAGGTGCAGAATAATATGAGTACCTCTGCATCTCATACCAGCACCTGGCAACTGCTTAATAATTATACACAAGCTAAAACTGTTGCCTTTTCCAATGCCTGTTTTTAACAGGACTTCAGTGAAGGACACACATGCTTATAAATCGAGTGGCTGAAGTTAGACCTGGTTAAGAAATTTTTATTACACCAGTAGTACGTTTTACAGCTCCAATAAAGTAATTTACTCTCAGAAGACTGCTTTGAAAAGAACATTGGCAGGTGCTTTGAGTGCAAACATTTATGGTAAGGCTTGTTTAAAGCAAGCTCAAAGAGTTCCCATGACGTGGTGTTTTGCCGGGATGGGGCAAAACCTGGGTAGGGATGGCCATAGGGATTAGCATGGCCATGGGCATTCAGTGGGCAAATAACCAATCAACACCTACAAGCTGTGTGTCCCCTCTCATTTGCCATTTCTCTCTATCTGTACTCAAATTCAATAGTTTCGGCTTATAAGTGGTGCAAATGCCACCTAATAGCCCAAACTAAAGAGGGTGTAATTCCTACTGTCATATGAGCTACAAGTGGCATTTTGTCTGCGTTGCAAATGCAAACTTATCAGCCCTGTGCCACAGTGATATTACACAAATTTGCAATCATATATTTAGGGCAGATAGAACACTTTCCAAACAGGCACATGCAGCATTTGCTGCAGCAACATTTTCTTGTCTACTGCGGGTGGCACCGGCAGCTAAAGTAGTGGAATATTTTGTGGGTACGCCTTCAAATAATTTAATGCAAATCCTATCGCTTTCCATTCAATTTCTTCTCAGAAATTGCGATGAAAAATGCACCATTCACACCCATACCCCCCACGAACCCAGCTTCAGACACTCGTTCACCACAACTGAATTAAGAATGAGTTTTATGCCCATCCAATTTTAAAGTTCACCAGCCGCCACAGCATCTTCTGTTCGAAGGGCATTGAACATTCCTCTTGAGACTCAACACTTGATCTGGTGGAAGATAATACCGCAACCTGGTTCAAAGAGCTTTGACAGCAGATCCAGCATCTGCTGCAGAGAGATGCCTTACCTTAGCTTTATAGTAATAACTGAGGGAAACAGAGCCTTGATATTGTCCTGCAGAACATTGGTCTAGGCGCATTATGCTTCGTTCTCTTTCGCTCCATAGACATACCTCTCAGCAATGCATGTTTGGATCTTGTCATATCTACTCATCAGCTCCTCAAACAGAGGTGTAGCCAGGATTATTTAACAAGTGGGGCCTAAAGCTAAAGTAGTTGGGCCCACCGCAGTGGCATTAACATCTGTAAATGCCTGCACATTGCTGCTGAGTGGACATTTACAGATTTTGGATGGGCTTCCACGCTCAGGGCCTAATCTTTATAGCCCTCTGACCTCAAATAGTACCTTTGAGTTGATACTTAGACTCTGGAGGTAGACTCTCTGCTGTGTACTGGAGGTGACTGCACGGACATTACGCAACCTTTCAGACACGTAGAGTCCAAGTCATGGCTACTCAATACGTGGCCGTACAGATGTTTTCGATTACAGTTCCCATGATCCTTCACCACTAGCTATGCTTGTTAGTGCTAATGAGAGTTGTATATAACATATGCAGAGTTCCGCGAAATTGAGTGCCTATGGTTAGGAGACGCCTAGGAGAATAAATTGCAATTCTTTCAGGCAGACTCTACTGTTAGCTAACTGATGTTTCAGTGCATTGGTTTTGTCCCCTGAGCTCCATTCCCCCCCCTCAACGCCAACGTTCTTACCACTTCTGTATGTGACAGCTGACGTGTCATGAGATGCTGTTACTGCGGGATGCAGGATGTGTTTTTTAAAGCTCTGCAGCACCGGTGAAGCCATTGACTAATTAGTAGATGCGCCTTCCATCGCAGCGCAACTGTTGCTGGGAGTTAGTGGTTAGGAGCCCTGTGTTCCCCCTTTGCTTAATTTGGGACACCATTGCTTATTGAAACAATATTTTTAATACAGTTTAACAGAAACACATGAAAATGTAAAATAATAAGGTAAATCAAACAGTCGGCTACAGTAGCTCTCAAAAGACAAGCGGCCTACCACAGATTACTCTGTTGAGCTGTATTTGTCTTTTTACGTGTTCTCTCTAAGAGCCGGGGTTCATTCAGTGTGTCCGAGTACATGTAACCAGTGCTTGCAGGTGTCCCAGTCTAGCTGCTTGTATTGGGCGCCCTGCTGTCGCAGCACTCTCTCTTCCGCATACGATGACGTGCCGTGCATGCGACCATACGCTTCACCTGCTACTGTCCCAATGAAAACGGTGCTCCTATTGGTCAGCCGCTGTTCAGCTTTGTGGTCCCGGATATCCTTTGGTAGCTGATTCCTTGAATGCGGCAGGGCGGGTGAAACGACCTGTATCGCAGGAGAACTGTGAAGGATGGCGCTGCTCACTTCTGCTTAGGCTGGCAGAATGGAGTCATCACTCTGGATAGTTTTAAGAGAGCTTTACCTCTTTGATTGTGCTACGCCACTAGCCTAATGATTATGCTTCTTTGGCAGTAGTTTTGTCGTTGCACTCAAAACTTGAAGGCACTTTATTTTCTGCCTATGTGTGTGAAAATATACAAAAAACATAGAATAAGTAATTTCTTAGAGTGTATTATGACGAGAGGAGTAGCCTGCTGCTAGAAGTTGGCTTGTCCCACTTTCCAGAAGCATGCCTTTACAATAAAGTGTTCAAAGTGTTGTAAGGTAGCATCACCAATAGACTCAAACAGCAGTGGCATTGCCTTGGAAACAATGTTGCTCAGGCATCAATACACACATAGCAACGCTTGTCTATCTCTTGAAGTCATAAAAGGCATATGCGGTACCAACACTGATCAGGAAAGTTCACTTTCAGGACGAAACTTTAGGTGTGTCATATACTTGGAAGAGCAGATAACAAGGGGGGTCCTGGGAGACTCTCTGCCAGACATGAGTCCTGGTTACAAGAGCCTTACCCAGAGTCTTTAGCTCACTATCTTTCACAGAGGAGAAATATCCTAAACATATCAGTCTTTGTCCTGCCCTGGGGCAGTCCAGCACCGAAATGCTAGGCAATTCTCCTCTGAACAAGAGTACCAACAGCAACCCCAGACACGTGTTTCGGTCTGGTTGAACCTCATCATTAGGGTGTAGCTGTGCCTCTCTAAGAATAGTGAGCAAGGGGTCCACGTCTGGATTCCCCTAGTAACTTAGGGTGAAACCCAAAGTTACTTGAAATATGCAGATAACACGGGGGGTCCTGGGAGACTCTCTGCCAGACATGAGTCCTGGTTACAAGAGCCTTACCCAGAGTCTTTATACTTGGAAGAGCCTCTTTACTGATCCACTTAGACTTTGGAATCAATACTTCAGCCACCTGGCAGCATGGTTGGTGGTCTTCCGGAGCAGGTGGACATATTAAGCCATGTTAAGACCCTGACCTAAAAACTAGCCATTAACTGCACAACTGTTTAATCTTAACCACAGTGATGCATTCTCTGCCTTGCTGCTGCCTTGCTGTGATGACATTGTTTACCTAGTTGTGCCTTTCCTAAGGTATTTGCATACTTGATCAAAAAACATTTAACTTTTTCGATTTGACAGAATTTTTTTAATTGTGTTTTTTTCGGTCAAATAAAATTAAATAAATATATGGGGAGGGGTAAGGGAATAGGTTAAGGTGGGGGAAAGTGAGGCGGGCGGGGTGGGCGGCTGTTAGGGGGTCGCCCCCCTCATTTTTGACAAAGAAACGACCAATTAAAATTAGGTCAAATTGGAAAAAGTAAAATATTTTTGACCAAGTAGACCTCAACCTTTCCTAAGGCTACCAAGTCTGTCTGTTGGTGTTATTGCTGCAAGGAGCAATCCTGAACCCCTGCGTCAGTCCTGTAGCTGGCATTCAGGGGTTCTGGTTACATCGCTGTCGCTAGCTCTCCTTGCCTTCTGTGTGCTTCCAGTAGAAAGCATTCTAAGCTAGTCTGTTCCCCACTTTGGCTACTAGTTCTTGCTTCTCTTCTGCTTGTGTCAACCTTTCTCACAACTTCTATTGTTTAAACATCATTGCTTTCTGTCGGACTGTTTATCAAGCCTTTCCTGACACTTTACCCTTAGTACCAGAATTCCTGCACTCCAGTTCTTGGAAACATCTTCATCTTGCATGCTTCTGTGTGGTTCTAAGGCCTGATGTTTCAATGGCTTGATTATCTGGGATTAAGTGGTTTCCTCCATCGCAACTCTTTGTGGATTTTGACTTGTGTTATGGATAGAGCTGAAATCCCTTTAAAAAGCTTAAGTGAAGTATGATGCATTTCTCCCCACCCATGTGAAAAGATGTCTTTTTCATGCCATTATATTATATTTAGGCTGGACTGTTGCAGCATCCTTTTCACTGGTCTTCATTTAAAGGAAATCTGTCACCGTAGGATTCTGCCTCAAGTTGTGAGCATCTCTGAGTAGCTCCTATTACTTCACTCCATTAAACGCTGCCTCGAAGCGACCAATGCCGGGATGAAATACATTAGGTCACAACACTGCCAAGAAGACAGTCACTTGCTTGTGTTCCCTTTCCCACTTCTCCTGTTTGGTCAATCGCGCTCTCCACCCTTACGGGTAAAACGTGTGTATGTCATCATGTAGGCTAGACTCACTAATTGAATTTCAAATTGAACCTGTCATCAAATGCTGCTCCTTTCAACTCTTATCTCTAAAGCAGTAATAACACCTAATTCTCGCAGGTACAAAGCACGTGTCGTTAGATTGGCTACTGGGGGCGGACCGTATTATAGAGCATAACAGTTAAGTTTCTTCATCAACTTCAAGTGACCCAAAGTGTTGGATTAACTTCTAGATCTGAGAAATGTAACTCCACTTTTGCTACCTTCAACGTGGATAATGGCGATCAGTGAAGGGTGATATTACACTCAAAATAGCATGGTCCGCTATTAGATGCCTCCGCTCCCTAGCACCACTCCATACACGATCCAGTGTCAAACCTGATGGGTCAGGTCTGCTGACCTTACCCTATTGGCAACACACAGCTGTTCGCTTAATATGAAGCCCCTGTAGTGGTAACTGGTTGTGGATGCATTTAACCTGCTCTTTCGGTGGTGTCAGTCGGTCCTCCCCAGCAGCTTTCACCGTGGAGCCAGAAGCTGCTCCACTGTGGAAGCTCTCACAGAACCTTTATCCTGGACAACCATTCCCATTTTTGCAATCTGCTTTTATAATTCGGATATACAATTTTCTGCTCTTCACTTGACCTTTTTGTCTCTCTCCTTACTGTGTCGATGGCTCCTAAAAGGCAAATCGAAGCAACATTTATCGGTAAAAATAATTACTGTTATGTCTATTGGAGGATTTATTACTTTAGCTTTATTACCTCAGTGTACCTGTGGATTTTTATCAGCGATATCATTCACAGGACAGGCAACTCAAGGAGTTCACTACAAGTTCCTCTTTTTTAGTCTCGTGTTGCATGCTTCACCAGCTTCTTAGATCTTGGTCTCTTTTCACAGTCCCTGCCAGCAAATGTATGCAATTCGTTTCTGATTAGTTTGGTGTCTATTCTGTGTATTACTGCCGTTTTTTAACCAGCCTGTCCTTGGCTTCAGTTCTTGTCATTTTGTACTTTCTAGTTTAGTGTGCATTCTTGTCACTCCTCCCAAAGTCTTACACCCCAAAGTGCTACAGGGTAACCTGGGCTTCCCTCTTCACACAGTAAAGTGGCATTGGCAGTTCGGCTTCTTTGTGTCATCTTGGGTAGACAGACACATCCCAAGGTTCTCCTTTTCTCACATATGACAGTCTTGCCCTGTATCTGGGTTGTCTGTGCTAATTCTGTTCCTGCAATGCCTACTCTGATGGCCCCAAGGAAAGGCACAGATTTGAATTGCTCAAGTGCATAGTCTGTACAATTTTTAACTAACCCTGTGGAATGACTCAATATAATATGGCACAGTACTCTAAAAACATAGTTGTCCTGTGATGAATGTCTATTTTAATGGCACATGAAAACTTCAATCTTCACACGGCCTCAGTTATAAGTATGCTTTCCTGAGCTTAAAGAGTTACTTCAGTGGAAATGTTTTTGGGGACGGTGGAGAGTGTGTCGTAAACTCCATCAGACCTGAGACTGAGCTGTGATGAAGAAATCTCACTTCAATTCTGCCTGGTTTGACAGGAACTCTAACATCAAAAGTGAAATCAGGTGGCCTTGACGCGTTTGTGATCAGGCAATGGTGCGGCCTTAAATTGCTCCCACGGTGGGTGATGTGACTGGTCCTTTCTGGAGCCATCTGCATGGATGTCTATGAGCATTCGACGGACTTCCTCCTGCGCTGATCCTGCCGCTTCACCCAGTCCTCTTCTTGGAAAGTTCCCGCCAGAATTGCAATCTTCTCAGCGGCACTTGATTGGATGGGGTACAAGATGTAGTTATAAACCAAAGATCCCAGGATGCCACCAACCAGGGGTCCCACCCAGAAGATCTGTAGACACAGAAAACACAGAAAAAGACATGTTTCAGTCTTGCAGAGTCATGCATCACTAGAAAAAATGTCCCCTCAGTTATTCAAGATGACATATTATGTGTGATAGGTGACGCTTATCTTTCACACATATTAATCTCTACCTGTCAAGCACACACTTACTAGAAATATATATCTGCTATCACACCCTTCCCAGAAGACTGTCAAACTCATTCCCTCTCATCCTGCTGATTATTCTCCCAACACTATCCACCACCTTCCTTGCCCATCAAACGCTTCTGACATTACATGGTACCAGCATGTGCCCGTGTTCATCAGACCCTTCCACTTCCATAAAAGTCACCCAATGCTGAACCTGTCAATTGTATCCCCTCGGACTGTGCATCAACGTCAACCACATCTCATTCTGTTCAACAAATCCCCCAACCACCCATCAGTGCAGTCTTAGTTTAAGGTTATTTGTTTTTAACACACACTCTGCATGTGTATATCAGAATTAATCACTTCTTATACGGTTCAAGAGACACTTTGGATGAATGACAAATGGGCTTCTTGGGTCCACTGGTGTCCTTTGCCCCATCTTTCAGTACTGTTCTATGCAAATATGTGTGCCCCCCCATTGATCAGTTGATCTCATTCAGCACGCTGCATGGCAGTTCAGCTAGGGACTTATCATTTAGACATGTGTCAAAAAATTATTTTGACCACTGCAAGATTGTGCATGGATCTTCTTTTCCATTGCCCAGTCCATTTGCTTTACAAGTATTTGTTTCCCTAATGGGATCTTCTGCATTGCAGGAAACATCTCCCCTGTCAGGACCCAGTTACATCTGACCCAGTAGCTCACCAGCCAATGGCTGGTTCATAAAACATTCTACTTGAGACTAACAGTCCATCCCACAGTTGCTTGCAAGGTCAACGACATTCCAGGAAATATAGCCAGTTAACGTGGTATATAAAAGTTCCAATTTTGTTGATATGTGTTATTTGTATTTGTATTTTGGAATTTGTAGTGCACACAGAACGGCCTAAACCGTATTATGGCGCAGATGGAACATCATTCGAACAGAGCATAGCTAAACCGAAATACAGGACAACAGAGTAAAGAGAGGCCTAGCTAAACAGAAAGGTTTTCAATGCTCTGCGGAATTGAGAGAGAGAAGTAAGAATCCTCAATTCCAAAGGTAGATAATTCCATAATTTGGGATGAAATATGGAGAATCTTCTATCTCCCCGGGACTTATACGCTGAATGGGGTACAGACAGAAGATGAAGGTCACTAGAACGCAGCTGCCTGACAGGAAGATATGGGTGGATCAGATCTCTCAGATCTCTCAGATATTAAGAGGCAATGCCATTAACACATTTGAAAATAAGGCATGCTGCCTTGAATCTAATGCAATCCTCTTTCGACAGCCAATGCAAATCAAGGCAGAATTATGATATATGAGCAGTTCTGCCCAACTTATCAATTCCTGACTGCCACATTTTTGTGCTTTTTGGAGTCTATAGATCTGTTTAGCTGGAATTCCCAGTAACTGGCTATTATCATAGTCCAAATGAGCGCCGCTCAGAGCACCACCCACCGCAGCCCAGTCTTCATCGGGAATATAAGGGAGTGCTTGGCGTAGGAGTTTAAGGACACAATGTACTACCTGGACCCTAGCTCCCACTTGACCCTTTGCTACCCAGGTCATCTTGCCAAACAGAGCCCAAGTTCTTTACTCTAGAAACTAATTTTAAATTCTTTCCCAAAAACATGGGGAAGGGCCATTCCTAGGCGGCAGTCAGCAGATGTCTAGGACCAAAGAGAATGAGTTCAGTCTTGGCTTCATTGAGTTGTGATTGGTTTTTAGACATCCATCTGCTTACTTCGTCCAATCACTGTCCCAATTTGCTGAAAACTTCAGCAAAATTAACCACCCTAATGAAAATCTAGATATCATCCACGTAGGAATGAAAATTTAACCCATATAATCTAAAAAGCTCCAAAAGGTGTTGAATGTATAAGTTGAACAACA
The DNA here is from genome assembly GCF_040938575.1 of Ambystoma mexicanum. Taxonomy (NCBI): domain Eukaryota; kingdom Metazoa; phylum Chordata; class Amphibia; order Caudata; family Ambystomatidae; genus Ambystoma; species Ambystoma mexicanum. The sequence continues at coordinate 246,148,177 of NC_090926.1, read as the reverse complement.
ACAGTGAAAGAGATGACCCCTGCCAGACTCCACAATTGAGTCTAATTAGATCTGAAATTAAATCTCCTAATTTCACATTACGTGTGTTAAGCAACATTAGAGCTTAGCATGTCCACGGTAAGAATATCTCTCATGCATATTCAGCTCGGCATCGCTCCCATCACCCCCTCCATTTAGCCCCAGCCTTTGGCCGGTGTGCCTTTTTCACCAAATAGTGACATAGTGACATAGTGTAAAAGCATGGTGGTGGTGGAAGGGTTCCACTGGTGTTGCAGGGATCTTCCGTTTGACATGACTTGCAGTTCATGAGTGAGCCAAGATACCGGCAGCTCTCCCTATCTTTCACAGTAACCTCAGAAGACCCTACCCAAAACCCTAGTGCCCAGGTATCTTCCAACATCCAGGGATGCTGGTGCCAGTGAGATCTCATTTGCGGCTTTTGTAACCAGGGTGCAGCTATATCCGGAAGTTATTATCCCTTGTTATCTGTTCAGTAGCTACTAGTCCCCTGCAGCAGCTCCAGCAATTCTCTCATATCCATCTTGTACCCATGTGGACTGCAATCTTGTAGGCTGGCCGCACATGGCTACTTTTTCAGCCAATCATTAGTTAGATTTCCTTAGAAACTTTTTTGTTTTTTCTTTTCTGCTGCACGATTTTAGAGTAATTGTAATTGGTTATTTATAACAGAGGAGTAGCCAGGATTGTTTACTGTCTACGCCTCTGATTTATAACGCGTTTAATACCCAGAGGTCTTGCTTCTAAGGCAAGCACGTGGCCCTTGAGCTATCCTCCAATACCAAAAGAACAAAATGAGTGTGTAAAAGAATCAGATATTTAGAGGATTGGAAATTTCGTTCCCATTACTGCTGGCCAGCCTCCCAATACACACCTTTTTAATAGGTAGAGAAAGTGTAGACTTTCACATTAGAAGGATGGTGAGAGAAAGAGCTTGCAGAATACTCTGCTTCAAATTAGTTACTTATTAGCACATACTTTCCCCCTGGGTATGTAAGCCTTGCTAGATGTTTGGACCTCAATTTACTTGACATGTGTATTTTTCAGTCCCTCTTTCAGGACGTTTTCCATGGCCATAGAGGATTATTTCAGCGACATTTTGTTTCCTGAAGCTTCCTTGGTCAGCACCGTTAAGTAATTCTGCCTGTCTAGTGATATAACTGCTATGGGGGCTCGGTGGCAGTAGTGGATGGGAACGAGTGTGTCATGTACTCCTGCCATACAGTCTTTCCAAAGAAGTACACACATTGCCAGGTGATGGCTCTTTGCGCCCTCGTTGATAGAGAAATCATGATGCAGGCATCTCTTTGCATGGGTGAAAACTTGCCCACACTTGACAGAAACTGTGATGCCCTGGTTGCCCTTCCAGGCCATTTTGCTAACCGCTCACCCTAATTGTCTTGTTCTTTTCAGTGAACACCAAGTGTGCCTATTCCATCGAGGACCTCAGAAAATCACTCGACTGCAGCTGATAATGAAAAGGTGATTAACTTTGGGAAGACACTCTTGAGACGGTGCTTGATGTAACAAAAGTCTTCACATTTGAGAGCATGCTCCACAAAGCCTTACGAGCCTAGTAGCAGATCACCCTCGTGAAAAAGCGTATCTGAGTTACATTTGTATAAGGTGCTGCTCCCACATGGGCAATATTTCATAGTGCCACCGAGTAACCTCCCAATGAGAGGACTTTGGTAACTCACAGCTGCTGAGCCCTGTGAGCCAGGAGGTAATTGAAGAGGACAACTGGTCTGAACCAAACTAGACCATATTTGAAGATGACTTGCTCAATAACTCTTTTCATGTGTGTTTCTGTTTTTTTGCTAATTTGACTCAATGCATTTACTGGGTTCCAAAATGAAATCCAAAGTGTACACATCTAAAAGACTCATTCTGTGCCCCTACAACGTAACATAAACACATTCCAAATAGAGCACTGGTATAGCCATGTTTGATTTGTTGCCTAATTCCACTAAAACACACACACACACACACACGCACACACACACACACCTGCTACCTCTGATCTGGACTGGTTCATGCTTTACCAGACTTTAAAGTTAAACTTTAATGTATGCAATAGGTGCATTAACATAGGAAATAAATGCATTCTCTAGAAAATACAAAGGATCCAGGGATGGGACCCTTTCCGGCCTTCCTCATGTTAAACAAATTAATAAAACAGGAAACATGATCATACTGTACATATACTAAGCTCTGTTCCCATGTTAGGAGGATACCGCCTTTTTACAGAAGACCTGCAGGATTTTTATGTATATCCACATGAGGTGCACAAGGCAAACAAGAGTGTGGGAGACCCTCTACTGATAACAAACATAGGTCAAATACTCTGTTCTATGGAATTATTTCCACTCAGGCGGGTCTACAACCATGTAAACAGGTCTTGCTCACACTTAATAAATTGAGAACCACAGACCATCACTAATTAGACCTTCATGCAAAGGTGCTTATACCATTTCAAGATTAAGAAAGAAGTCCTCTAAGGCCTCTGGAAAAACTTGTTGGGCATGAGTGATTGTTTCCATTTGAGGCAAGTTGTTTAGGATTGTGTTGCTAGTGCTTATCAATGTTCTAGAAGGTTATTGGTAGAGCAATACGATTATTTTGACGTGTTCAATATTCATGCTCTTCTTGTTCAATACTTTTTAAATGTTTTGATGCATTTGATATTGTGATTTGCATGTTTGTTTGCCAATGCCTAAAATGCCACAAAAGCTATTTTTTTACAAAGCATTTTTCATAATTTAGGATTTATATTTTTTTTCTATAAACATTTTTATCAATTCCAAAAATGAGCAATTGTTTGGAAAAAGCACACAAAGAACGGTACATGGAGTTTTGAAAAAAGTTTGGATTTTCTGGTACAGATTTAAAAACGTTGTTTGCTTATCTTTACACAACAATCCAAACATTTAAAACCTCAATAACTTTTAAAACTTCAGGAAAAACTGTAACTAGCATGTGAAATAGTATAAAAGTAATTCACATATTTTTTACTAACCTATTCCAACTTTGTTGAAACACCTAGACAAACAACAGAAGAGTCACCAAGGATGTTAGCTTACAAATCAATACACATTTTCAAAATGTGCACCCAAATAAGGTGAAAAATTCAGCACAATACTTAGGCTCACACAGCTACCTATTAAAAGACTATGGAATAACAATTTATTCACTTTGGACAATACAATCACATTCAAAAAAAAAAATCCAATTGCTGGAAACTCTTTGAAAGATTCAGACATTTCACGCAGTGATGAATCAGAAATTGATACTACAGGTAATTTAGACATCTTATTAAGTGATGACAACCTAATAGAAGGCACACCAAATGTACTGTGCCCTGCACAAGCAGAATTTAACACACCATGTGGACTTTATGAAGACAAAGATTCTGAATTTCTAGCTTTTCCAACAATTTAATGTGGATTCCAAAGGCCTGATAATAATGAAACATTTACACCAGCACACTACAGTACAATATGTTAGTGGGAATTATGAGCTGTGATAGAAGAGTAGCAAACTCAATTCCTATTATATTTTCAAACTAAAAAAGCTACATGTTAAACAAACTAAAGGCAAAGTTTAATTACATAAATTAACCACAAAGAGAACAACAAAAACAGCAGGAGACATAAAACATCAATTACAAAACATTTTGGTTATAAAATATCGAAAACAATCCGTGGATCACCCCCATACTCGGAACATTGCACAAAATAGTTATTTGCTATGAAAAGAGAAATTGGACTACCAACTTTTTTTGGGACATTTTCTACTGCTAAAACACGTTGGACTCATCTGTTAATATTAAGTCATGTGTTAAAGAAGAATGACACTAATGAGGAACAAAAAAAAATAACCTGGGAGCAAAAGGGCAATATGATACAGCAAGATCCAGTAACATGCGTGAGACACTTTGACTATCAAGTACTTCAGTTCTTCCAAACGTTTCTATTAAGTAACAAAAGTCTTGTATGCAAAGTTATTGATTACTTTTATCATGTTGAAATTCAACAGAGAGGATCACCACACATAGATGCATTACATTAAATGGAAAAATAACCACAAACAGACAAATCAACACTACAGGAAATTACTACTTTTGTTGACACATGCATTACATGTTCAAATGTACTACCAGAAAAATGTGAATCTTTAATTACTCTTCAAAAACATTCACCTACAAAAAACTATAGACAAAAGCATCAAACTACACACAGATTCCACTTTTCAAAGTATCACATGCCAACAACCTTCACACTAGAACCATTACCAGAAAATGTACAACACGCATGTACTGAAAATGTCAAACTAGTACATAATGCATTAGCATTAATAACACCAGAAATAACATTCCCACAATGTCTTTCTATTGCATTACCTATTCATGATTACATGTATACTATACAGTCTACAATATAAAGGCAAACATTACTTTTAAAGTGTAATCCAAATGATTGCAATAGTAACAATTATAACACTACTGTACTTTCAGCATGGCAAGATAACGATGACATACAATGCATACTTGACATTTTTGCCTGTTCAATATACATTATCTTACATATGTAAATCCCAAAGAGGAATGAGCACGTTATTACAAGCAGCAAAAGAAGTCCATAACAATCCAAACATCAAAGAACAACTATGAAACATTGATAATAAATGCTTACATTCCATAGAAATAAGTGCCCAAGAAGCAGTAAACTTAATATTAGAAATACCACTTTGTAAGTCAACATGTTCATTTATCTTTATTAATACTAGCCTAGTAGATAAGATAATCTTTCTTGTGAAAAACATACAAACAATTGATTCATTACCTGATAACTGAACAGATATTCCATGTGGCAGCCTTATCAATAAATCCAAAAGATGTTCAAAATCTCTAGAAACCTACACACTAGCAGATTATGTGGCTTGTTATGACACTGAAAAATATATTCCTTTACAACCAAATAATTTAGATAATGACCACTTTCTGGCAGAATTTTTTTTTTTACAGTTCTGATGAAGATGAAATAGTTTCACAAACAGAATTATAAAAAACACAAATGAAAGTACAGCACATACAAAAAATAACAAAAGAATAATCATATGGTATTGCAGATTTAACAAAAGCAAGGATTCTGATAATTACTATTGTGAACTCTATTAATGCTATTATATCCCTGGAGAAATTAAAACATAATTGAGGACAAAATACATATTATGAACAATATTTATAAGTGCAAGATTTAGTTGATAATAGGCATAATGAATATAATTAAAATAATAAAATAATAACTAATGTAGAAATCCCAATATATGAAGAAATTATTATGCCTCCATTATCACCCCCAATCAACACACAAATGTTACAAACAGAAACAATAACAGAAAAAACACATATGTATGATTTATATTTTGATTTAGGGCTATGTATAAGTAGTCAAGAAGAAACCATAGTAAATCACCAAATATGTAATCAGCAATATAAATCCATTATGAAACCACCAAACAGCTAGCCTTCATATACCATCACCTAAATTGGTTAAAAATTAAAACCTTACCTTTTAACATATTTTGTACAGGAGGAGGCGAAGTTGGGAAAAGAATCTTAATAAATTATTTTTTTCAAACATGAATATCTTACTATAATGTCAAAGCCGGAGAAAATCCAGATGACATACATGTACTACTTGCTGCACCTACTGGAAAAGCTGCTGATAACATGAATCGACAAACTTTATGCAGCTACTTAAATTACCAGTATGCCAACATTTCACATATAAACCACTTTCAAATGAGCGAAGAAACTATCTTACATACGAAATTAATGCGTTTAAAAATATTAATCATCGATGAAATTTCAATGGTAGGAAGCAATATGTTCCAGATTGCAAGAAATCATATCGTCCAGCTTACCATTTGGAGGTATTTCAATATCAGCAATTGAAGACTTATTTCAACTAAAGCATGTATTTCATACTGACATTTCTGAAAACCGAAAATACAATTATGGCCCATTAGCTACAGATCTATGGCAACAATACTTTAACATTTTTGAACTTACCAAAATAATTCAACAACAAAAATGACCAACATTTTGCTTAACTACTCAATAGACTACACAAAGGAAACCACACACAAAGTGACATTAACATCATGCAAAGAGAAAAAGAACCACATGCTAATTTAGCAATGGAAAGACACTACATAACGACAACAAAGAAGTAAACACTATTAACAATCAAATATTGCACCAACACAGAAAAGCCATACATTGTCTCGAGAGGATAGCTCAGGGGGCAACGTGCTCACCTTGGAAGCAAGACAACACAGAGCAACACAGGTTTGATCCCCGGATCCGTGCTGAGAAAACTCTGGGTATTGAGCACGTTATAAATAAACTATCATTTCATATCATACCCATACATACTAGTGTTGCAACCGACACAATAAAAAAAAATACATTCTAGACAATTTACCAACAAATCAAACAAAAACAATGGCACTATTTCAAACATTATATATAACAACTTTGCTGCTTTATTATCTAACATACAATGTATCAGTTACAAATGACTTAACCGATGGTGCGTCGGGAATTATACAACACATACATGTAACAAACAACATACCACATTTAATTTGGATACATTTTTCCAAACCCAACACAGGAAAACTATTGCACCAATAAAACAAATATTTGTATTTACAAAATATTTCTTCAGAATGGACACCAAGCCAAAAAATTACAAGGCAATTCCAAAATACTATACAATAATACGAAAACAATTTGCATTATGACAGGCATCTGAAAGGACATTACATAGAACTCAAGGAGATACCCCAGAAACACTATATATACACATTGGAAACATAAAAATACACCAATTGCACCATGGTGCAATTAGTAGAGCAAAAAATATAGAAAATGTATACATCAAAAATTTCAACCCAAAAACCATCTTTGTACATTCAAAAGTAATGCACAAAATAATTAGAATGCGGACATAATTCTACTTGCAACTCACAATACCACAAAAAACATACAAAGTGCCAAACTTCAAACTCATATTTCACAACATAAGTTCCCTGCAACCAGAATTCCATTCAATAGCTTCTGATCCATCCTTTACATATTCAGATAATATTTGCTTTTATATTATTATTAATATTATTATTATTATTATTATTATTATTATTATTATTATTACAAGGGTTTTATGAATATCTGTAACTTTTTTCTAATCCAATATTTGCTAAGGGATCATGTGGTAATTGATGTCATCCTTATCTCGATTTATTCCCCCCTTACGAACAATTAGTCGGTGACTACACCATTAGCAATGGAGGAAATAGAATAAGGTGGACATAAGGAAATGTGACTAGGACTAGTTCTGAATTATTATCACACCTGATGAAGGGAAATTCGATGAATTTTATTAACAATGAGTCTTTTTACCAGACTACTCAGAGGTTTATCTGCAATTTGGCTAATGAACAGAGAAAAAGGATCAGAATGCAAACAAAGCACACAATAAGATATATGATCATAAAGTTGCAATTAAGAAAAAGCTATAACATAAGGGTTCCACGGCATTGGCCCAGTGGAAAACAATGTTCTCTGCCTTCAAGGGTAAGGATACCAAAACGTTCTGGCATATGTTTCATAAATATAACTTGGGTCACACAAAAGTGAGAGATTTTAATCCTATCTCAAATGAGGCCTGGGAAAATGATATACTAGCATTGTATTATGGAGCTGATGCAAATGAGTAAAATGAATTGTATCAAGAAATTGAAGATAGACATTTTTATAAAGTTTACTGAGGAAGATATTGAAAAATTCATAAAAGGGCTACAACCTTCCAGGGCGCCAGGATCAGACGGATTACCAAATGTGCTATTTAAAGCTAACCCATAAATATGGGCCCAAATTCTGTTCATTATGTTTTATTATATTGTATGGGAAAGATACCTATGCCCTGAAATAAGTCACAATTGATTCCAATCTATAAAAAAAGGCTCAAGAGATCCTCCCGCAAATTACAGAATACTGGCCATGATTGATTCTAGTGGAAGCGTTTTCTGTAAATTACTCCTATGGTAAATTACTAAATGGATAGAGGAAGAAAAGATTCCCAGTATTCAGCAATCATGTTTTAGAAAGGGTTTTAGCACAATCACTAATCTGTGGATTCTAATGTATTTTATTCGCAGCACTTTTCTGGATTAGAATAGAACATTATATATCTGCTTTATTGATTTTGTGAAGGCATTCGATATGGTTAATCGTCAAATGTCATGGGACAAAATGAAGAAAGGGAAATTGCATAATTAAGTATTATATTTATTGAAAGCGCTATACTCGGATAATAGGGTACAGATCTGATCTAATCAAGAAGGGACATTAATTGAAACATTTCCTGTAAATTATGGACTTAAACAAGGCTGCACTCTAGCCCAACATTTTTTTATGTTTATTCAGCTGGTTTGGGAAACATATTAACGAACTGTGACAATAATGCAGCTTAGTTATTGTGCACGGACGATATTGTGATATTTGACCAAACAGGACTTCAACGCAGCATGAAGGATTTGGAAAAATGTTCCTTGGAACATGGGCTAATTATAAATTTGGTAAAAAACAAATTTATGACGATCAAGGCAAATAGATGTAACAATAAAAAGTATAATTGGACCTTGCAGAAGAAAAAAAATAGAGGACATTTCTAATTACCATGATCTTGGCGTGCTTATCACAAATAATATGAACAAGGACATTCTTTTTAAAACCATTACAAATAAAGTCACAACAAAAGTCAAGGCTATAAGATCATTTATACAAAACTGTGATGGGTACTCAATCGAAGGACTGGTACAACTGTATAGAACATGTGTAGTCCTGTGTATTTTATATGGTTTAGAGGTATATTCCTCGAAAGAGACAGTCTGGCTATTTATTTTAGAGGGTAAATTGTGGAGGATGGTGCTAGGTTTGTCCCTGTCAGTCCCTATAGAAGTTATTTTCAGCGATATAAGAATTATCTCATTAACAGCGCAGAAAATGATACTTACATGTAATCTGTATATTAAAATCGTGATGAATGATGACAAAACTAAATATCTATATTCATATTTCCCAAATCAAGAGGGTGTATTTAAAAGTCATTATGCCCTAAAAGAGTGGGGAAACGATATTAGAGATTTTCTTGGGAAAATAGGATATACGTGTGATGCTACTGACAATTTGACTAGCAAATTTAAAGAAATAAAAAGGAAAGCATCTATTTGGGACAGAAAAGAAAGAAGCTCCCATATGTCACAAAAGTCCAACTATACAGAATATTCTAGACAATCCTTCTCTGTGAACACTCCTTGTATGTATATTAAGAACTTACATGATTCTAAGGTAAGACACTTTATCAAGTCCCTGTTTTAGCAAATATTGTTGCTTGGGAAAAATCCCCTATGATAAACATCTGTGCAGATTATTTAAGACTGAAGTTGAAACCTCCAGACATTTATTAACTAACTGCACTGATTTCAACTCTCTGTATGTAAGAGCAAATGATTCTCGAGTACATGATTTGATTTCTATTCACACAGATCAATTTTGGTCTCAATTATTTATGGGAGAAAATGTGTTTATGAATTTTACTTTCTATTATTTGTGCAAAGAGATTGCTAAGAAGTTAGGATACATGTATTTTAAATGGTATCTTCTGAATTTTAGAATTAATGAAAGAAATGTAATCAGATAATCTGGTGTTAGTGTATCTTTTATTCTGTGTGTTTCAAATGTTCTATTCTGTTTTTCTTCTGAATATTAAAATGTGTAAAAGGTTTTATTTAACCAATAAACACAATACAATATATTATTATTATTATTATTATTATTATTATTATTATTATTATTATTATTATTATTATTATTATTATTGTATTTATTGAGCAGAGACCTCACTTCAAGAAGCAACAGAGTACTTTACAGAGGTATACAACAATACAGATACATAATAGAGCACTTTATAGAGGTATACAATGGTACAGATGCATAACAGAGCGGTTTTCAAAGGTAAAACCAGAACAGATATACAGTGGGGGTAGGATACAGAGGGGCACAGAGCAGGGGTACAGCTGTACAGGCAGACTCCTTGAAACCAACCATACAAATATGCCACTAACTATATCAACAATTGCAACATATAAGGCATTTTTTTATGCATTTAACAATTGCAAAACAAAGCATGGAATTGTGCTTTACATTAAAAAAAACAAATTACAATACGTCCACTGTACATCAATATGAATAACATTGACATTGTTACATTTACACTTAGTGCACAAGAGAAAACACTATTTATACTATATAAACCACCTATAACACATCTTCAAATACTACACTCTGCTGTTCACCATATAACAAAAAAATATAAAATCCACAAGTATATCGTAATAGTTAACTTTAATATGAACATTCTCGAGCAAACAACGCAAACTATTTCACTACACTTTATGTTAGAAATGTTATTAAGCAAACAATTATTAACCACATTCAAAACAGATTATTTATCAATATTAGACCACATATATACAAATATCAATCTACAAAATGATGGAGCATTACAATCTTACTACAGCTATCACAAACCAATATGCATAGCTTTAGCAAAACCAACAATTTAACTGTACAAACAAAACAATAAAACAATAAAAATATACAGAAGCAACCACTTAATCATACACATTTACTTGATTTAAAATCTTGCAGAACAAAACAGTACATAACAGAAGGATATTTAGCTGCACTTGCATTTTGCCTCCTTGAGTGTTCCACTTGGAATCTCAAATTCACAAGGGGGGGTCCTGGAAGTCCCTCTGCCAGGTATTAGTCCTGGTTACGAGAGACTTACCCAGAGTATTTAGCTCACTATCTTTCACAGAGAAGAAATATCCCAAACATATCAGTCTTTGTCCTGCCCTGGGGCAGTCCAGCACTGAAATGCTAGGCAATTCTCCTCTGAACAAGAGTACCAAAAGCATACCCAGACACGTGTTTTGGTCTGGTTGGACCTCATCAGTAGGGAGGAGCTGTGCCTCTCTAAGAATAGTGAGCAAGGGGTCCACGTCTGGATTACCCTAGTAACTTAGGGTGAGACCCAAAGTTACTTAAATATGCAAATTCACAAGGGGGGGGTCCTGGGAGTCCCTCTGCCAGACATTAGTCCTGGTTACGAGAGACTTACCCAGAGTCTCTTGGAATCTCACCACTGCTGTCTTTGCCACACTTGCATTTTGACTTCCAGAGTGTTCCAAATGTAGGTTTGCCACCTTCGAATCTTGCCACTGTTCTATTTGGTCCTGCTTGCACTTTGCCTGCCAGAGTGCTCCATACATAGTTTGTTACTTTGTATCTCACCACTGTTAGGTTTTGCCGCACTTGCTTTTGCCTCCTGAGTGTCCCCAGTTTAGGATTGCTACTTTGAGTCTCGCCACTACCGATGTTTTGCCACACTTACATTTTGCCTCATCGTTGTGATATTTTGATGCAGTCTCATTTCAGCCACAGGATACAGATGAGTCCCATGAAAAAACGTGGTCCAGCTGTTCACATAACCACACACCTTTTAGATGAATGCTATTTGACCTTGCCCTAAACATACAGCTGTTCACATAACCACACACCTTTTAGATGAATGCTATTTGACCTTGCCCTAAACATACATCGCGACGACCCATAGAATTTAGCTCAATCGCATACAAAATTCTGTCGAGCTGTTCACATAGCTTGATTGCTTGATACTTTGACACTTAGACACAGTACCCATTCCCCATGCCTTTGTAATATGGGCTACTTTTAGAGACCCAGCCATTCTCTACCTACCTTCTATTTGGCAATACACTAACACGCTTTACACTCCTTTCATTACTTTTCAACATAGACTATGGTCTTCCAAATGACGTTCATCCTCACAGTGCTTCAAGGCCATACCAATGGCAGCAGGCGCTATACAAATACCACCTAGCATAACCTATAACGTTTATAAAGCTGGCTGGTTGGTTAAAGCTTAAAAAATATGTAAAACCTTTTGCCAAGCAATCAAAATTCACATTTTTTCATGACTTCATTGCCAATACTGATATTATGGTATTTATGGTGCTTTAGCATTTAAAATTGTCGAAATTATATTTTCTTTTATTGCAATTAGCAAACAGCATTTTAGTTATCTAATTCGCATTATATTAGATGCAACTGGATTGCAAAGATTTGCCACATAACTGTAGACACATTCCAGCAAAGTAGGTGCATTTTTGCATCAACTCAAAAGGAATTTTCCCCAACACAGGCCGACACATTTTCCTGATATTTGATGTCGGCAGAATCCCCTGGGACTTTAACATCTACAGAGGGGGAGAAAGATTAATGCTGTTCTGGCACCTGGGCCTGTGGATTTAACTGGATTCAAAACTGACCCTACCAAAAGAACTTGGAAACATGGAAGGCACTCAGCTTTTTTGGTAAGCAGACTGCTCGCTTACCCAGGGTTTTATTCCGTGAGCAATGCGGAGAAGTGATTCTGCTAAACTTGGGAACACTCCAAATGCAGAATTGACAAGGACCCTTTAATAGGTCAAACATGTCTATTGAGTTTTGATGACATGGGACTATTGAAAGTGTCCAGGCTATTGTGTGGGAGAGGTTCATCTCTGTTTTCATTAAGTTACTGGCCCGTTAATGGCCCGAGCAGCTCTTCAGGCAGTACATATTCCTGTTGAGTGAGGCTGAGTGCCTCCTTTCTTCTGAGCGGTCCATGTTCTTCTGGCTGTTGCTCCGAATGCTTTCCCTAGATCTTCATGTGTGTCTGTGTTCCATGCACCTCGGACTGCATCTTTCATTGCCTTCAGCTACATGGACGCTTTTGTGCTGCCTGTGTACTCACTCTGAGTGCATCCTCAGTGTCTGTTCCTGTGCTAAGCGTGCTTCAGGTTGAGTGGTCGTGTTCTTCTGAATGTGTATTCCCTGTGTCTCACCCAGAATGCACTCCTAATGCAGGGTTCGAAGTGTAGAAAAAAAAGAACTATGTTTCTCTCTGACCCGGCCTCTTCTCCCCCATACTGCTCTCCACCGAATACATACTCACTGTCACTCCTCCCTAATTCAAACCCCATACCTGGGTCATGCTTTTCCTCCATTCCACCCCACAACGATGTGCTTTACAACAGTAGTGTCAAGAGTGTAGAAAACAAGGTAATAGAAAATGCATTAAATGACCACCTTTACCTTCAGTCATTGTCCCTCTCAGCATGCTGCTTTACGCAAACTCCCCTTTTCACTCCCCATTCGTCCTTCTTAAGGGACAGGCCCAGGACTATGGCCGCCCCTTACCCTACACCCTTTAACTATACAGCTGTGGTGTCTGCAACGCTCCATGCTTGATTACAGTAGCCAAAGGCAGATCACTGCAGAGCTGGCATATGTGGGGGCAAGGGAATGGGTTTTATTTTCCAGTCTAGTCAAATAAACAGAAACAATCCAGTTCAGAAGATACCTCAGTAAGATGTGACAATGGAGTGTTAGCCACCAGGCTAAGGTTTCAATCCCCAGTAGGAGAGAAGAAACAAAAAGCAAAGGTGCCCTCCCCTACAGTGCAAGGGTGCCATATAGTAAGGGACTGAAGATGGATTTCCCTGAAAAGTAGGGGAACGTTCTGCCTTGTAGTTCCCACCCACTTTGACCGCTGCCCTTTTGGATCTATGCCCAAATAGAGATCTCAAAATAGCGACATTGCGAAGGGCCACCTGCCAACGTGGGCCCCTCACATAGTGGCTCTTTGCCTTTCCCCTTGCAACTTTTGGGGTGGGGCGTTAGCACTTTCCACACACTTGTTTCGGCTTCATGACTCCCTGCTCTAGACCTCTAACTCCAACCCCTCCAACTCTGTTCCCCTGCTCACATGCTTAGTAGGGTGGCCAACTGTCCCGGATTTTGAGGGATTGTCCCATAATTGGGGACTCTGTCCTGCAGTTTGCAGGGTGACTGTGCGGGACGCAGGTTGTCCCGACTTGCTTTGTTCCCTGGAGTGTAACTCTCGGGAGACAGCAAGTCGGGACAACCTGCGTCCAGCACAGCCACTCTGCAAACTGAAGTGGCCATCTACACACCACGGCGCTGCCCTCGGCTGCTTTCTTTCTCTGGGCGGCTCTGCGGCCCCGGCTCCTCTTGAGCCTGCTGGTCGAGCTGTTAACGCTCTGACACCTGTCTTCATTCCAATGCTAATGCTTTGTTCCTGGGGTCGTGATGGCATGCTTGCAGTTAAAAAACGTGACCATCACCTCTGAAGGAGAAATCATTTGCATTGCAATTAAACCAGGTGTTAAGAGCCAGTAACAAATTTAAATTTACAAATGGGGGGGGGGGCGAAACGTGATGATACTGTGACATCATCACTGCCTTGTGGTCAAGTGTCCCGCAAAAGGATATCAAAAGGTTGGCCACCCTAATGCTTAGCTGCCCTCGGCCAGCTCCGCATCAGCCACAACTGGACACCAGGGAGTACCACAACACACTCTTTGTGCTTTGTCCTACGTACAACGCTCCTTTGTGACCCAGAGTGCACCCCTTACACCTGGACCCGTGCTGCCAGCAGAGTGATCCTGCTTATCACCTGGCAGCGTGCCCCGTTGCATCTGGCCTGTGCCTGGGAGTGTGTGGAGTGCCCTCTTGCACTGTCAGATAACTGGGTGTCCTTGGACTGCTCTCAGGTTGCTGATGCCTGTTGGTCTCTAGTGAAGGTCTTACCCAGTGGTTATTGAATCGTTTCACGATGACTGCTGGCGAGAGGGACCGGACGGGATTCATGGAGCAGCCTGTGTAGTAGATCTGAGGATGAAAGATAAAGCATGACAGGTTATTGGCGTGTTAGCTTGCTTGCACTCAATGTTAACATCGGATTATAGCAATTAACTTGCTGGCAATCCACTTTTAGTGCGCCATGAGTCATAAGCATCATTACGTTTAATTGCGCTGTGCATATCACATTAAGGACGTGTCACTTGGGGTTCTCCGAACACCATGACTGATTGGGCTGTGGAATGACACACATGCACGCACACACGCACACAGACACACTAGGCCTGGGCGTGCCCGCAGAAGTCTTTTGAAGCTCCGTGAGTGATCTTAGATAAACCGACATTCTGAGATCTTTTGCCACCTCTTTTCTCAGTAAAAGAATTACACTAAATGTTTGTTATTCCTTCTGCTTTGCTTTGCTGAATGTAATCAAGTTAATACTGTGATTCATTAGGTCTGACTCTACCTTTACTTCTCTGTGATTTGTATGTACAATTCAATGTACAGTTGTTCTACATATAACGCTATAAAAAAGTAGTTGGTCTTATCTCAACTGCCATCACTGATTAGGATATTGAAAGGCGTGCCACCTCGAGCCCACAGCAAATTTTGACAGAGGGGTTAACTTCAGAGACTGTGGGGCGAGGCAAACGTACCTGTGGGGGGCAGGTGCGCCGAGTACGGGGGCTACGGGCCCAGGGCCCGCCGGCAGACTGCAGTCAGGTCTGAGCCCCCCCCCCCGCCGGAGAGAAGAGACGAAGTATGGATGGCCCTTTGTTCCATCCATACTGTGTCTCTCTCTGGCGGCCCGGGTAAAAGCCAGGTAAGAAATTATGTTTAAACATTGAGGGACGGATGCAAATCAAGAGGCTCTTGCTTTGCATCCGTCCCTCAATTTCTAAAAATCGTTTTGGTTCCGGTATACTTCTACATCTGTGTGCACGGATGTAGAAGTACACCCAACCCAAAACGATCTTTTAGAAATGGAGGCACAGATGCAAAACAAGTCTGTCCCTCAATTTCTAAAAATCGTTTTGGGTTGGGTGTATTTGTACATCTGTGCACCCCTCTTACCAAGAGGATTGCACAGATGTAGAGGTACACCCAACCCAAAACGATTTTTAGAAATGGAGGCACAGATGCAAAACAAGTCTGTCCCTCAATTTCTAAAAATCGTTTAGGATTTGGTGTATTTGTACATCTGTGCACGCCTCTTACCAAGAGGATTGCACAGATGTAGAGGTACACCCAACCCAAAACGATTTTTAGAAATGGAGGCACAGATGCAAAACAAATCTGTCCCTCAATTTCTAAAAATCGTTTAGGATTTGGTGTATTTGTACATCCGTGCACCCCTCTTGGCAACAGGGGTGCACAGATGTACAAATACACCCAACCCAAAAGGATTTTTAGAAATGGAGGTACAGATTCAAAGTGAGGGAGGGGGCAGGGGCAGGGAGTGGGCAAATGAGACTGTTTGCATGTCTCTGAGTGTGCACGTGGTGAGGGTGAATGCTATGGGCGGGGAGCAGAGGCGTATGAGCCAGCACTTTCTAGTAGAGCTGCCATATTTGAAATGGGTCAATGCTGGTACTCCTCAGTTAGCTTGCTTTACTCTTGATGGGATAGTGCTGCTGTAACAGGGCTTCTATAATTGTTGAATCTTCTCAGCGATAATACTACGCTTTTGTTGAGGCAATGCTAGTTCATCTTAGTGGGGCTGCTATACTTTTGATGGGACAACATCAGCACTTCTCAGTTGAGCTACTACACTCTTACTGACAAGGCCCCAGCACTTCCCAAGAGATGTATTTCTTTTCATTTTAATTGGTTATTTATAATGCGTGTACTACCCAGAGGTTTCTAAGCGCGGCCTGAGGGAGCGAACCTGTTGCGCGGACTGAGGGAGCGAACCTGCGTTGCGCGGACTGAGGGAGTGAACCTGTTTTTCTCTGTGTCGTCTTGCTTCCAAGGTGAACATGTTGCCCCTTAGCTATCCTTCCGATACTCTAAAGATTTGAAGTACATTTAATGATACAGAACCAGAACTATTGAGCAAGTCTGTCATCATCAGAATAACTCAACACTGTCGTGGTTATACAATGCACCACCCTACCTTACAGACAGAATTTGCAAAAAAAATCCTCCAGACCGATGAGAATAGCTAACTCTAACTGCCTCCAAGTTCCAAAATTTAGACTCTCCACTATTGGTGGACATAGCGTCCCAGTCAAGGCTGCACAACTACGGAACTCCCTACCTCCAGTTATTAGAGCCCCACAGCCTTATGCCAAATTCAGACAGATCTTGACCAACTGGCTAAAAGAAAACGACAAATACATTCAGACTAACACCGTCGCGGCGCTCTGCCTCCTATCCTCTACCCATGGATTGGCCTATTTTGCACCAGTCCACCTGGACAACCTACTGAGGTACTGCGTCAACCTCACTCCATGCCACCTAAACCATGGAACCTATTTTGTATATATTGACATGCCACTGCCTACTTTGTCTTGTACCTCATGGGCCTATGTAATTTCAGTGCATTCTCCTGTGATTATGTAATTTACTCTGTATATACTGACGTGTTATTATATATGCCGGCCTGCTTGACCATGTAACTAAGCTGAACATATCCTTTCTGCTGCGCCCTGATGCTCCTGGGTCTGGTGCGCATTATAAATAATAAACTAAACTAAACTAAACAAGAGCTCATATAATTAAAGGGATGGAATTACTCAGAATGTAGCAGAACTATTCAATAACCCAAAGTTCTTAAGCATAGTTAATGTGAAAATACTACACTTCTCACCGTTGGGACGGTACTGCCACTTCTCACAGAGGCTTCTACACCTATTATGGGGCAGCACTGATCCAGCCTACTGCTCACATGCTCAGAATTGTAATTTCTCCGCAGGACTGCAACACTATACCATTCTGTTCTGTATGTTGAGTGCTTGTTCACCACCAATGTGGGTTCATGGCTCTCTCCCGGGGTCTAAATAGTAGATCTGTCTACATTCAATTGGCAACAGGCATGTCCGGAGCTGCCTGCTGTCCATAAGCTGCCACTCAGGGTGATGGGAGCTGTGATGGGGCAAGGGATAGAAGGCTCAAGCCTGTCCGATAGCAGAATCAGCAGGGTCTTAAAACCTGCTCACTCCTTCTGGAGGGGCCATGGGGCAAAATGAGCCTGTTCTCACATACAGGGGATTGTTACCGCTTTATATCTCCTGAATGAAAGAATGAGCTCTCTCAGACACAAGTTATCACCCCTGCACACACATTGAATGAATACGGTATGGATTTATAGATAGAGAAAACTGGAGTGAGAATTCAGAGTGTTTTAGCAGAAATATAATTGTCTTCAAGATGGGAGACTGTCTCCATTAATATACATGGGGTCTCTGAGATGACCAAGAGTGAAACTGTACGTTCAGTTGTGAGATTACCAGCAACGGGTATACTATGCTCCAAGGAGTGAGGTGCCCACTCAATATATCACACTGTTTATAGGTGTGAGACCCATCCTGAATGCTTGCCCAAAGAGCCTTGGCCAGAGTTTCACACTGAAGAAGTGAGCATGGGATCCGGGGTCTGCAGCCCACAACACGCAGGGGATTCCCATGCTCCCACTTGAGAGATTTTCACCAAATTAGTGAGATTGTGCTCCAAGGTAGGAGGCACAAGCACAGTCTTTGCTCTGACGTTTGACACACTCACAGGATGGGACGCCATTTCGTTCTCCCATCCTAGTTGTGTTGCTCTGCCTTTTGAGGGCTACTACAACCTGGATGATTATAGAGGGGTGGAGTAGGGGCAGTGATGGCCTACTGGAATGCAACTCGAAGGCTTAAAGCTCCTTCTTACTTGACTTTACTATATGCAGTACAGCCTAGCCAATGTTTCCACTGTTCTGCGCTGCCTCCCCCCCCCCCGCACCGTTGCACCAAGTTGGCGACTAGATGCAAATTTGCGGTCCCATAACTGCCAGTGATGTTACTTTCTGTATTTGGGCTCCCCCCCCCCCCACGGGAAATTCATAAGTCGGCTCCCCTGGTGGGGGGCATCTTCTTTGACACATTCTAATGAGACTATTCTGGTGAAACTGAATGTTGAAAGCAGTTAACTATCCCTTGCACGTCTGAAACCAGACTGCTGCGAGAATGGCTTTGTCGTTTCCCCTCCTACTCTTCCAATCACTCCCCTGACTTGCAAATGATAACAGTCCATCACCATGCCAATTGCCTAAAAATGCATGTATATATATAAATGCAGCTGCTAACAATGAAATGCTTTAGATTAGTAAATGCCGGTCATTTATTAACTGTGCAGCCGCGGCACAGTTTATTGTCTGTGTCCAGTCCAGTCCTGCCACTGCTCTGTAGCTCATCCAGATCAAGTCAACATAACTCAAACTTTATGAGGGGGCTAAAGCCCCGTTTGCTCAATAGTCGTTGCGCAACTGTGCAAGCGCATCTGAACCTGTCCTGACCAGCCCAGAGCAGGAATCAAACTACCCTTACAGCACGATGGAGTCCCCAAAGAAAAGGTGCCTTGACAACGTGAACTCGCATCAGCCCAGATCTTCATGCGTTTTTCCTAATTCCACTCTGGGGACGAATTTCGGCCACAGAGTTGAATCGGCCATTTGGGGCCTTTTCCCTCCTGACATTCCGTTTTTTGGAAATTTGTTTTTTTTTTTAAACACAATTTGGGGTGGGACCCCTTTACATTTCGTTTCCCCCTGAAATTTCGACTTTTGTGTGTTTCAGACCACACAAAAACCGAAATGTTGGCAAAAACCGAATTTTCCACCACTAAAAAACCCAGCCAAAAGTGTGCCATAGAAGGTGGAAAATCACCCAGCTGGTGGACCGGAATTTCTAGCGAATTTCATCACGTTATTTCACTTTTATCACGGCTCTACTCATGATTGGAAGCCTCTCTGCCACCATTGCGTTCCGTGAGCACGGAAGTCCCTCTCCCCAGCCCACCCGCCCCATTGGCTCCTTGTTTCCGCCCTCCCCATTGGTCTCCCACCCAACACCGTGACCAGAACTACTGATCTTACATCGATGTAGTATATATGTTCAAGTCGTACCACACCTGTGCTCCATTTCCTAAGCGCTCTTCATCATCTGGTGAGTTATTTAACTTTTATCTCGGCCCTATTCATGTTTTTAGGCCTCTCAGCACGCCGTGAGCAGGTAGTCTCACTTCCCAGCCCACCGAACCCATTGACTGCTTGTGTCCACCCTTCCCTTTCCCCATTGGTGTCCCATCTGACCATGTGACCAGAACTACTGGTTTTACATTGATTAAGTATATATGTTCAAGTCGTACCACACCTGCGCTCCATTTCCTAAGCGCTCTTCATCATCTGGTGAGTTATTTAACTTTTATCTCGGTCCTATTCATGTTTTTAGGCCTCTCTGCACGCCGTGAGCACAGTAGTCCCACTTCCCAGCCCACCGAACCCATTGACTGCTTGTGTCCACCCTCCCCTTTCCCCATTTTTGTCCCATCTGACCATGTGACCAGAACTACTCGTTTTACATTGATTAAGTATATATGTTCACGTCGTACCACACCTGTGCTCCATTTCCTAAGCGCTCTTCATCATCTGGTGAGTTATTTAACTTTTATCTCAGTCCTATTCATGTTTTTAGGCCTCTCTGTACGCCGTGAGCACGGTAGTCACACTTCCCAGCCCACCGAACCCATTGACTGCTTGTGTCCACCCTCCCCTTTCCCCATTGGTGTCCCATCTGACCATGTGACCAGAACTACTGGTTTTACATTGATTAAGTATATATGTTCAAGTCGTACCACACCTGTGCTCCATTACCTAAGCGCTCTTCATCATCTGGTAAGTTATTTAACTTTTATCTCGGTCCTATTCATGTTTTTAGGCCTCTCTGTACGCCGTGAGCACGGTAGTCCCACTTCCCATCCCACCGAACCCATTGACTGCTTGTGTCCACCCTCCCCTTTCCCCATTGGTGTCCCATCTGACCATGTGACCAGAACTACTGGTTTTACATTGATTAAGTATATATGTTCAAGTCGCACCACACCTGCGCTCCATTTCCTAAGCGCCCCTTCATCATCTGGTGACCCATGTCTTGCATTTGGCTCATTTCTGTTATTAAACCAGATCTTGCATTTGGCCCATCTGTGTTAGGGAGCAATATCTTGCTCAGATGGACCACAGGGCACATGGAATACAACACCCTTGGAGAAACCTGTGGGGGTGACAACTGCTACACACCAGAATGTACGACAGGGGTAGGGATATGGGACACAGAGCAGCAGAGGCAGGAAAGGGTACTGCCACTAACTAACCTTACTAACATACACCTTCTCAAACTCTGAACTAAACACAACCATACCTCTACAGCACAACAAACCATACGCACTTAACAACAACACCACAATGAAACAAACCATACATAGCCTCGACCGACAGCACATGGTGGATAGCAACCGAAAACACATCTACTCTCAGTGGACGGTGTCAACTGGACTGAAGCTGCCAACAGCACATCACAGCTCTCTTGCTCTTTCCCCCACTCAGTCCTACTAACTTACCCCCCGCCCCTTGCTTTACAGTGCCGTCAGAGTGCCAAGAAACCACACAGGTGGCAGCAGTGCGCGGTATAAGAACCTTTCACATAACATAACAATTCCGTTTTGCCGGAAGGATTTTCACCACCCCTTCTTAGCACCACCTTTACCCATTCTAATCAACGTGTATTCTGCAGTCAAACATGGCATTGATAGACCCATCCACCCAGATGTGCTACTTGAGACTGAGGTGTGGTTCACACAGGATGCTAATCTGGCCATATGTGAATTGTTACCCTTGTATTACACATTTCTGCAACAACAACAAAAATACTTAAGTGACTGGGGTTGGGCATTATTATATATACAAAAAAATGCCCCCAACCCAGTGGCGTTACATAAAATAAAGGGATCTCCTGCAAACACTCCTTGAAGAAGTGTATTCTGTGCCACAGACTCTCAGGCCGACCTGTGGCATCACTCATGCCCAATGATTACAATCATCACGCTACTACAGCGGCGTGATGCAGAATTCGCTAGGAGAAAGATGTAAGGAGTTGAATCAAATCTTACATCTGACACCTAACATAGAAACAATCAGAGTGACACCTGGCACCCAAATGTTCCAGCCGCCATTGTGTGTATTGCCAGTAGCTTCATTATGCACATGAAAGAAGCAAAGGCAATGTTTGGCGCCAGGGAGTCGGGCGGCTCCTGAGAGGGTACTGACCCTGTAAATCATCCAAAACCAGTGGCGGCAGGTGAATATCTTTGCTGCAGGGGATTACCATCTTCCTCAGATTAGCGAAAGCGAGCCAGCATAGCAAGGCAACCCTAAATAATATTGGGGAAATCGGGTGTTTCTCCCGAGAACATTTTTTTAATAATCTGTTGAAATGGCGCATTTTAAGCATATTATTTTTAGAAAGATGGGATAAAAAGTCATACAATTTAGGATTGGTTCTTTAGCCTAATGCAAGAAAAATTCTAGTAGATGCCATGTTACCAATAGAGCATAAGGTATGGAGATCGGTTACCCCTCCCTTACACAATCACATGCATTGTGGTTTTCCCTAACTCTCTCAATGGTTAATCAATATACAGCATTAAACACCAGAGTGTAATTTGTATAATAAAAATGCAAATTTATTCTTTAATTATTTTCAAATACTCATTGTTATTTTGTATCCATCATAAATTTTACACACTAAACATACTCACATAGACCGACTCATCAGTAATCAACACAGGCATTCTAAAAACCTTTTTGTGCATAGGGGTTAGTACACAGTGACTTCAAAACATATATGGTACACTGTTTTCTACAAGCAGATCTAGACAACTTATTTGGTTGTTTTTATTAGGAGAAACAACAATTTACACATCTGTAATCTGTTCCTCCACTGCAGGATGTCAAATGACACAATTGATTGGCCTAGGTAGACCGTATACAGACATACAGGTACTGTGGAATGGAATGGTTATTGCAATGTCCTCTAGGGAAAAAAATGGGGGACTAGACAAAGGTGTATTCTCTAGTCATCTGTCAACACATGTTTCGGCCTTTCTACTAAGATATGCTTTTTCCTGGAGTTGTCAGACTGCTGTTTGTTAGGCCTTCACCAGGACAGTAACCTTGCTCAAAGTTGGACTCAACCTTGGATACCCCAACTATTCGTGGCCACCCTTAGTGTTAGTGCCAGCTGTGTTTAGTGATTTCATGAGAATCTTCTGTCTGTTACTCAGGAGATTAGGGTGTTCTGCATGGGGCTTTGCAGAGTGGGTGCCTCTACTTTGTGCAACATTTTTGTGAGGATTTTTCAATATTTCACGACGTGTGTAGCACTGCTTATTTGCTGGTCACACGCACGCGATCTGTTTTAGTGCTTCAGCCCTTCTGCATTTGTCTTAGTTTCTGTGTTATCAACAGTACACAGGAATATTTGACAACATATTCATGATGCCTCCTATGATGCTGAAATGCATCAGAGGAACAGGGCCTACTTGTCCCGGTCCTCTACCTCCTTAAACTTGTGTTCTGCTTATTTTCTGCACAGGAGTCCAGTTCGGACGCCTGGCAGTGCAGCTCATCATTTAGTTCGTGGTGAACAGTACCTATGGGATACCCTTAGGGCACCCATGGGTAGGGGTACAACTCTATATTCCTAGCGTATATTTTTGGGCATATCTGTGTTGCCCACAGAGCCAGGTATGGGCTGGGGGCAGCTACATGCTAATGTTACAGTGGCTGTAGGTATCCTCCATTTTTGGGATACCCTGGCCCTGCCATAGGAATCAATGGTTTCATGCATAAAGGCAAGATGGCCATAGGTGGCCTCTTGGTTTCCTTTGCCTTACCCCTTTGGTTCTCAAAGTCCTGTGAAGCCCTGGGTCTGTTCCCTTCCCTGAATAGTTGCTGGGTGGAAGCACCATATACGGGTTTAGGACTGCCTCCTGCCAGACTGCATGAAGCCTTCCCAGGGGCTGCTTGTTGTGTGTACACCCTTGGTGTGGAGCCTACCTGAATGGAGTGAGAAGTCAATATGCATTCTGTGTTGTGTGTGTCTGGTTCTGGTTGTGAGTTTAGGGCCCTTAAATAAGTAGCATATCATGCAGTAGATGGGATGCAGAGTAGCTCTTACAGCAAATAGTCAAACCAACTGAGGAAGAAGTCTTTTTACTGTTTTATTATCAATTATCTAAACAGGGAGTTATAACGGACATCAACTGACGTCACACAGCATAATCTCACTCAAAGCATTTCATAAAGAATTACACTTATATAGTAAAAACTTGTCATACGTGACGTCACACTATGTGGCAAATAAGAAAAACCTACGAGGGCCTGTGATAGTCTCAAGAAGAACATCTGAGTATACTTTCTGAAGGGGTTTGGGATGTGATTGAGTCTCTACAATCAGGTGGACAACATATGCACACCACTAGTGCAAGTGATCTTCACCAGTTATTAGATACATGATATGTCATTGCCTCTCAAACTATAAGGCCCTTTGTTATATGGCCTTCTACAATTGGTTGGCACGCTCATGCCCTTCTGGAACATTCGGCTCGATAGCAGCACGTAAACTAGTACCTCAGGTGTCAGTGGGTGGACTTGACCATGTCTCCCCACCCAATTAGCTCAACATCTCTCATCACCCATACCTTATGCCATGCAGATAGTCTTTGAACTTGGCCTTGCAAAGTATCCTTGCTCCTGAGAATACATGGGAGTGTGAGCACGTGCTTTCTCAAGTCTAGAGCTGCATGCCCAACTTCTTTTTCCATCCATAGCCCACATGACAGGAGACCGCAAATCAGCCCATTTCCCAGCATTTAATTGTCTTAAATGAAGAAACTTGGCACTCATGGTGTTCTTTCTTTGCATGTGATTCAGCTTCCCACAATTACTGCCTTTAAGAAAAGATAACCAGTTCTTGGCTGCTACAGCCTTTCACACCATGCCAGACAGCCTTTCTCGGTCTTTCCACAATTCCAACTGCGTTCTTGCTGCAACACCGTTTTCAGCCATCTTCTACATGGGCATTGAGCTTACTAAAATTGTGACACCGATGTCCAGCTTCTATATAATGGTGGCACTGCCTGCAGTCTATTCACTGCGTATAGATAGCTTCTATTAGTACTTAATCTGCTTGCGTTGCTGCATCTGTACAGTTATTAAACGGCTTGCATATTTTGCAGTGCTCTTCAAAGTGCAATCTTCACTTTGCATATGAACGTTTACTCAATTCTTTACTTCGGCATCGGATTCTATAAGTTCCATACATTCTCTTCTTCAGCCAGTCTTCTCAGTGCATCACGCTCATCTTTTGTGATGTCACCAACTTCTCTTTCTCTCGTCTTCATATTCCTTTGGGGATTTCTTCCAAGAGGTTGTCATCTCTCCAGGGATACATCAAATATGTTTTTTTTATGGATACCTTTGCTCGAAGGTTCTTCATGGAACAGGCACAGTTACTGGTATAAATCATGGCACGACTTCTGGCTTCCAGCATATAGGTAGTAGGGGGGCAGGACTTCCTGCAGGGGCATTTGGCTGCTCCTCTACACTTGCCCCTCTGGTTGATTCATTGACCTCTCCTTCACCAATCTCCACATTTGGGTTTCTTCTCTTGAAGAAGTGCTTCTTCCAGGTCTATATCTTCAGTACTCCCTACAGGGATACTGCTGATTTTACATGTTCATCTACACTCCAGGTCATGTAGCTGCACTGTCCATTCATATTACAGTAGCCCCATCGTCCCACATACTTCTGGTGATTTATTGGATGCAAGGACTTCATTCCCTTAGGTGCTGAGATACTGGCCTCTACATATTTTCTGATATCTTCATCTTTCAACTCCTTGCATCCAAACCCTGATTCAACATTGATCATGACCTTCATTCCTACTTCCTTCTTTGCTGTCTTCTTGCGCTGTGTAATCATTATCTTCATCACACAGAATCCAAACATTACCATCACTAATACTGCTCCAAGAAACCTGAAGATATTCGACATCCATTGTGGAATTCGTGAAAAGATAGACGTAAACCAAATGCCATCTGCAATGGCTTCTGTCTCATCTTCCATCTGGTTGTGCAGTTTAGTCAGTAACGATATATCCTCTGTCAAGGTCCAATTCTCGCCATTGTGCAAAGGTATGAATGTGCAACATGATGACCCGATTTTGGCGCAAACTCCTCCATCCATCGCTATGATCATGTCAAGGACATATCTATTCTGTAGGTTCATCAGTCGTATGGCCTTCAATTCTTCCTTGATAGCATTGAATCCTTTTATGGTGGTATTGATCGTCTGCAGGAGCTCCCATCTGGTTATTTGTAACCATTTAGCATTTGCCATCATCTGGATCCCTAGCATAAATGTATTTGTGAATACTGGCTGAACAACCTGTGCTCATATGAATAGCATCAAAGGCTTCAATTGATTTTGCTGAGAAATAGTTCTCCCTCTTTGTTCAATTGTGAAATTCAAGCGCTCTTCTTCTTCTCAAATGGGTATCTAAATTCTCCAATGTTCAGGTCACTCTGTGGAATCACTAACGCTGGAACATGGATGAGCACCAAGGAACATCCTCGGGCAACTTCATGTAGGCTCCCACAAGTCCAATATCGATCAATCAGGACGGCTGTCCCTCCTACCATTCTAGTAACATCAATGGTAGTCTTACAGCCTCTATTAGTTCCCACATAATTCTTACGTTTTCTTTGAAAGCATACTGATATATTTGTCAATGGGATCACAACCATAGGACCTGATTCATCTTCTACCCATGTTAATAGTTTGTCATGGTTGGCCCACGACTTTAAACAGGAATTGTTCACTCTCTGCACCTCTGGTAAATAATCTGACTTCAATATATGAGCTGTGCAGTACATCAGTCCTTCTTCCCCTCCCTTTTTTGATTTCACTGGTCCATAGATCAAGACATGTGTTCGTTTGCAACATCCAGCCCATCCAGCCACTTCTTTTTTATCTCTGCAACTACTACATCTTCCTGTCCTGTCACCGGATACATAAGCATCTTGCTTTTCCATGCATGTTCCTTTTCCATCTGTTTAGTTTTGACATAGCCATCCTGGAATGGAAACAACCATTTCAATCTCCATCGCAAAGTTGCACAACTTTCTTGAAATTGGCCTCTTGTCATGCATGCTGTAAGATGAATGAGGCATCTGGCATCGTTTTCTGGAATATCTCTGGAAATTAAAGTTTGTGCTGTACTCATGACATAGGGTATGAGAGCACAGATATAGCAATTCTCCTTAGATGTTTTCTCTCCCACCTTTCTCATGTGCTGATACACCATATGATTTATTATCGAAATGTGCTGTTTTATCTAGATATGTGTTTATCCCTTCATTATCTTCTTCTGCTTTTCTCTTACTTCTCACCACTACTAAGTCATTACTTGCATAGTAATCATAGATTATATCTAAAAGAGTTCTCCTTGTGGGAAGGACCATAGGAGCCTCTACCTTATTAGAAGTAAACAACTCAAGAGCAGTTCCTGTGGTGGGGGAACATAGTAGTCGGAACAACAACATAATGGGCAATGATAAACAGGAAAAACAGAAATACACAAAGTACAGATACACATATGAACCAACATATTAACCCCCACCATTTGCAGCATTTTGAAATTGGTTGGGCTTTCTCATTCCCTAAAATTGTACCAGCTTTAACATTCGTCATTTTCACTACAATTTGTTTAAAGAAAAAACACTTTTAATCTGGCAACTGCAATAGATCTGGCAACTGCAATATTTC
This sequence comes from Ambystoma mexicanum, assembly GCF_040938575.1. Lineage (NCBI taxonomy): Eukaryota > Metazoa > Chordata > Amphibia > Caudata > Ambystomatidae > Ambystoma > Ambystoma mexicanum. Next base: position 246,120,434 of record NC_090926.1, on the reverse strand, counting down.
TTCTACTAGTGCTACAAGCAGCCTTCTGATTACAGGGCCATTTTTAGGATCCTGTAAAAAAGTGTGAATATCAACGTCTCTTCTGACAAGAGCAGGATAAGCTTGAAGGATAAATACAAAAACAGCAAGTATAAGTCTGTGGACATCTCTGTCTGTTAGGACCATAGATTCAACCAAATAGAAACTCAGTGAGAAACAAGTCTGGAAATTGCTCACGTTTCCAATCGTCAAATTGCAGTTGAAATTCAAGATCAGGCATACTTGTGACACATCAATAACTTTCTAAAGTTCATTTTTCAAAAGATTCCTGTGACTCTCAGCAAGTGTTTGCACCCACACTAAAATGTCAATAACGAGTGTTCTAACGTGCCACAGTGCAGATGCAAAATCTGCATTTATCAGCTGGTTGCTTTATCGTCCTTCTTCTTTGCCTTCGATCGGATCTGCACATGCTGAAATCATTCTTCCTGTCTTGCTTCTGGATCGACAGCTGGGGGTGGGGCGGTCTCGCCGGTGTACAACTTCATGTCGTTCAGATGAATACAAGCTTGTCTGCCTTGGACTTTTACTGCTGAGGAAGTGCATTTTCAACCAGGGTCGGACTGGGACAAAAAATAGGCCCGGTCACCCAAAGAAAAGTGGCTCACCCCTCGCCTCAAAACAGTGGCCCACCCCTCGCCTCACGACCCTTGAACTCTGATGACATCACCGGAAGTGATGTCATTTGACGACCTCCCCAAAGTGACATCCTGGGAAGCGATGAAACACGATCTTTCACCCCTTGACAAAACAGGAAGTGGCATCACATAGCATTGTTCCTAAGTACACTAAATTACTCTGAATCCAAGCAGAAGTCCAAGGTCAAATCATAATATGTTATTGTATAGCACTTACGCATAAGCTCTTTTTTATAGAACAAATATACTTACAGTATCACTCAACCTGTGTTGGTACTCATTTATCGACCTAAGAAGGATGAAAGGCTTTTTGAAAAAAAAGAAAATTGGGGAACAAAATGTATTTTCTTTTTCATATTTTTTTTCCAAACCGGCCCAGGCATGACCAGAAACCGGCCCCCATTCCACAGGGGCGATTTCGGCCCGGCCACGGGCCAAAAGGCTCAGGGGCCAATCCAACCCTGTTTTCAACACAAAAGGATCATCAAACCTCGGCTCATGCCACTTCCTAGTGAAGGTTTTTAATAGCACGGTATCACAAACAAATAGTATAGGTGCTGATAGTAATTCAAGAGATGCGGTTGCTGAATGATCTTCATCTGTGTTCTGAGAGCGACCCCCCTGATGCTTGAGTTGATCTGAAATGAGAGAGATGCTAGCGGTCATACAAAACAAATAGTTGTGTAGCTCGTCACCTATCAATTTCGCAGTACTCTGGGCATCAACCCTACTCCTAGATGGAGGTGTAAGAGGCATTCTCATTCACCTCCCTGTTTCTATTTTGTGGGGTGTGAGGTGGTGGTCTGACCCAGGCTGATTCCTTAGGGCGTATAAAGCTAAGGGCAAGCAATATAGCCATCCCTTCTTCAAAGTTAGCTTGAGTTTGTCAATCCTTTCGTTAAGGAGGTAGTTGAGCTTCTCACATATCCTGTTCACTTGCAGGTGATAAGCAGAAGAAAACTTGTGCTTAATGGTCAACAATAGTCCTATCTGTTCTCTTCATTGACAAAATGTGGCCCATTATCGGATCTCAGCACTTCACACACACCCCATCTTGGAAAGACTTCACATACTAAAATCTTCGCTGCCTAAGTGGCGTCACGGTGTGTACACAGACATGCTTTGATCCACCTAGAGAAGGGACACACCACCACTATCTACCTGTATCCATTACACACCTGGAGCATATCAACATAATCGATATGTAAGTGCTGAAAAGGACCATTTGGTCAAGGAATTACTCCTCTAATCGTTCTCAGTGTATGCCCAGCAATAAACTTCTGACAAACAATGAAATTCACTACATAGAATGCAACGTGCTCCAACAGATTCAGAACAAACCAGACTTCCACAGTCGTTTCAGCAAGACTCTCCATAGTCACATCCACGGGGCAATGCAGCTGTTCTAGCGCAACCTTTAATAACGCTACTGGCATCACTGGCTTTCCATTGCTATCCTATCTTCATAACGCTTCTGTGGGGGATAGAGAACACCTCCTTCATTTCCATAATTCCTGCTCTTCCTGTAGCACTGCCTTGAATTTCCATGAATTGCATTCTTGGCAAATGGTTAAACCCTTCTCGCATTACCATGGTCGTGGTTACTCCCTTTCTTATACTTGGAGTATCAAAACTCGATATATCTGAAGAACATGCAACCCTTTAGGCTTATACGTCTGTGGCTTTGTTCCCACAAGAGTTATCTGTTTGTTTAGTATGTGCTGTACATTTAACTATCGCTATGGCTGCTGGGAGCTATAGTGCCTTAATAAGCCTTTCCAATAAGGATGTCTGTTGCACTGCAGTGCCGTCCACTCGAAGGTTTACCCTCCTTTTCTAACGTGCTAGCCCTGCGTGTATGGTTGACGTCAGATAGGTGGAGTCACCAGAGACCATCACTTCCTATCCTTCGTGTTTCTTAAGCGTGACAATAAGCCACTAATTCTGCTGCTTGTGCTGAAAAGTGAAATGTAGCCTTATGCTTACTACAATCTCGAATTCCCCTTTATGCCTCTTACTACAGCTGTGCCAGACTGTTTTCTCCACTTGTTTGATCAATTTTTGAAGAACCATCAATAAAGAGGATTTCCCCCGCTGACAAGGCATTCTCTTTCACACGTGGTATACCATCATATAATTCAACATAATTTGCACAGTCATGCACATGATCCCTCTCTGCTACTGGCTCAGTTTTAAATGTGGCAGGATTCTCTATTTTACATGTGACAATTTTGATTGTTGGATTCAAAATCATTACTTCATAAGCAGAAGCTCTCTGGGATGTCAATGTACCTTTGGGTTTCTCTAAAATGGCAAACAAATCATGTTACAGAAAACGCGCCATGGAGCAGCCCATTACAATACTTGTAGACTTCTCAATTGCAAACGTGGTGGCTGCCAATGACTGTTCGCACCGAAAGCGTCCTTTCATAACGGGATCTAAAATCCCACTGTAATACGCTAGAGGTTTGTACCCTAATGTAGTCCTCTGTGTATCCACTGCTGTCATGACTGTCCTATTCGTGTGCGAGAATAAGAAAAATTCCTCAGCATAATTGGGGATTCCCAAAAGAGGAGCTGTGCAATCTACTTTCTCCTTTTTCACCTGTGCTTTCTTTAAAGCCTGCAAAAGGGGTCTTGTGTATGAACTGTAGTCAAACACCCAGGCTAAAAAATAATTACATAGCCCCAAAAATTGTTGCATCTGTTTCACCGTATGCGGTTTTGCGGTTTTCATAATCGCCTCAGCACTTTCAGGTGTCACCTTCTTTCCCTCATATGAAATCAACTGTCCTATGTATAACACCTCTTCTTGACAATACTGTAGCTTCTCTTTGTCTACCTTGTATCCTTTGTCTGCTAGAACACTCATCAACTTTAGTGCTACAAATGAAAATGTCATCTTCATGCTGTATCACAGCACTTTTCAAATCAATATTGCTGAAGTCCATCTGTAGGACCCTGTTAAAGATTGATGTAGACTCACAGTACCCTTGGGGCAGCCTAGTATGTTTCAGACAAGTCTGGTGGAACATACATGTAGTCAAGTCTTGTGAGTCCTTGTGCAATGGGATTGAGAAAAACAAATTTTTCAAATTAATCACAGTGAAATAGCGTGCTTACACTGGGATAGTGCATAGTGTTGTTGCCGGATTAGGATCTAAAGGAGACTCTGCCTCTACAATCTGGTTAATCAGTCTCATCTCTTGTATAAATCTCTACGACCCTCCCTTTGATTTTTTCACAGGATACACCACAGTGTTACAAAATGATTCTGATGGCACCAGAACACCTTGTTTCATCAGTGCTGAGATAGGGCCTCATTCCAAGATAGGCGGTAAGGGGTTAACGGCACCGGTAAGGGTGCTGGTGCCGTTAACCCCTAACCGCCGCATTACGAGGTCCTTTAGCGGGTCCCGCTAAGGGCAGCTGGTTTTACCATTTTTTTTTTATCATGCTAACAACGGGCCTAGTGTATTCTGGGAGTGGAACACACTATTCCTTCATCAGTAAATTAAATTGTCATGTTAAGTTTTGTCATCAAGTCTCTGGCGTCTGTTGTGAATACAACAATGGAACAGACTTGTCACACTCTCCTATAGAAACTGGTAAATTATCTGTAAAAGGAACTCTACTCTTAGCTCAAGAGAACCCATGAGCATTCATGGCAATTCCCAACATGGGATATTTTCCTTCTCGTACACATGAATGAGTAGCCCCAGTGTCTACTAGAAAAGAAAAGGATTTGCCACTTGGGGTATGGTGTCACTGATAGTACTGAACACATCAAGTCGCCATGTGAGCTGTCCTACTGAGGATACATGCATACCCCTATAGCTGTGGAAGGATTTCCTCCCAACACAGTGACACCCCCTATTCTAGGTTTCAGTAATTGTCCCGGGTTTTCATACTGCTGTGTCTGCATGGGGGCTTGCTGTGACTGCCCTTGCATTGGATTAATTTGTGCTTGCTTTGGTTGCTGTGCATGTTGCATTTGCGGTGCTTGTGTCTGATACACTGTCTGATCTTGGGCAAACCCTTCCCTAGTTTGTGTGCTATATGGTGTAGGATAAGCTGCCCCCCTCTTGAGAATTGGCCATTCTGTACATTCCCTTGGTTCTCACATACCTGTACAATGTGTCCTGTTATCCCACAAGCCCAACATACAGGAGGAGCACGTCTGACTAGTCCCCCTTGGTTGAATCTTCCTTGCAAATTCTGCTTCTCATTCTGTACATTCTGAAACCCACCTTGATTGCTTTGGAATCCACCCTTTCCTCTTTACCCCATGCCTCAGCCTTGCGGCATGAACCCATTCCCTCATTTGTCCATCGGGTGCTGATTATTCGCCTGCAATGACCCACTTCTTGCTGCAATCCCAGCCCTTCTCCGCTTGTCAATACCGCCCCTTCTATGGCATATTTTGATAATTTCTTCTGAACTAATTTGGCTTCCTCAATTTTTCTCGCCTCATCTTTCTTCTTGTTTTTCTCCTGCAATAGCCGACAGTGATGCACTATTGTCAACTGTATTTCAGCCCATGACTTTGCTGCCATTCCCACTTGCTTCTTCATTTGCCTCTGTACTTGCTTAGGCAACCCCTAACATAAAATGTGGTAAAATGATGCCACTGTTTTTTCCCATGGCTCCCTCGTTTCAACAGTCCAATGCTCTTGAATGTCCTGAATGTAAGTAATAGGGTCTTCAGCTTCCTTCATTTTACGTGTCATAATTGCACCCATGCCTGACGTGCCAGGCTACTGCACCCTGAGAGCCCTCCATTCATCTGCTCTGCAATTTTTAAACAGCGCTCCATCCTGTGCTGTGTTCTGTGCTGTCACACCTGAATAGCCTGCTCTCCTCCATATGTCCTCAGATCTTTACCCAAGAATGGCTGCCAAGAGACCCTTAATGTCCCCTATGGCCAGTGTATTTCCTCCTGTCATTTCTTCCAATTGATAAATACATTTTCTCGCACCCAGTGTCAAACTCGACTTCGCATCTTAAATCATCCTTATCCATATGTGGCCATTGCATATACTGTGGGCTTGCTCCTCCTTTTTCCAAAAAGGGAAACTGTGTAAACCCTAATCTGCAATTGACTCCCATCGTCTGCCTATCCATGGCAAGGACAATTGTCCCTGTCTGTCTCCTTGTCGGTAATGACCTTAACCTGTTCACATAGGGTGGTGATTCTCTTTTTCTCACTATGCAATCTTCCTCTTGGATGCTCTGGGTACACTATGGGATCTGCCGTCCTTTCCTTAGGTTTCTCTAGATCAGACCATCTTACTTACTTATCCGTCTGTAGGCTTCCCTCAGGGGCACATGCACCTCCTCCCTCTTCGCAACAGGAGGATTCTCTGCGTCTGACATGTCTAATCCCAACTAGTGTGACTCTCGTCCCCTTCACACTTATCTAAGTTCAGTCTTATTAAGGATAAGGCTTTGTGTTCGAGGCTGAATGGATTTTCTCCTTCGTCTAATTGTAATACTAAGGATTGATCTCCCTTCCTTCGGCTTCCCGATTTGTAACTTTCCCTTAATTCTTCACAGGCTGTATCGATTCTGTCTCTGATACTTCCTATGTCAAAGTTCTTTTTGTCTAATGCTACTCTGGATGCCCCTGGTGTTGCTCCCTTTAACGGATGGAACCCTTCCATTCTGCCCCATCGTATTGCTGGACTCAACACCTTCCTCCTTACACTGGTTAAGCATCCACCCTTCGGGTGGCGGATCTTCCATCTCTTCTTGGTACATCTTCCAAAGCTCTAAAATAGCTAGCCTTCTCTATAATTTCTTCCCAGTTACGCAGCTTGCAAGTATGTGGTCATGTGTTGCAGTACTGCTTTTGACAATGATCCCCCTTGTGGCCATGACATGAACATCTTACCTGCTGTGGTTTTCAACCATTCTGCAATATATTGTTTGAGCTTGGGCATGTGCTTCGGCAGTGTCTTACATAAATGCATCAGAGGAGTGTCTCCCATTGTGGCGAGTCTCAATTGACTGTCAATACTTACCAGACTTTATAAAAAATACCTTCACCAAAAACAACAAATATGAGCTTGTCTCCTTACATGAACCTGCTCATACATACTGACTCATCACGAGGTTGGTGGTAACTCATGATGTAATAATGCTATTACCGCTGCATTTAAAGGGCCGCCAAATCACGGGTTTGGCAGGATTTAGCCCCAGAGCTCAGAGTTGGGGGTAAATCTGCCGCGAATTTGCAGATTTTCGGCACCACTATCGCACGCTAATACTGCCGACAGTAGTAGTATGGAAAAAAAAAACATTGGGCCCCATGGGGAATGGGGAATTCCCTTATGGGCCCAATGGGGAATGTGGAATTACCGTTCTGCCAAACCCATGATCCGGTGATAATAGCATTGGGGGGTTTGACGGTAAAGCTAATAGCCCCAGCAGTATCCCGGCGTTATTACTGCTGCGATACCAACAAACTTGTCATGAGGCCGGTAGTCTAATGACCTACGCTGGGGTGTAAAACGACCTCTTGGGTCAATCTCCTAGGTGCTTATTTTTATCTCTATCTGCACACAATATTTCTCGTTACTCCCGTTACTTTAAAATTATCACAATCCTGTCCCCTTAGTTTGCCATTCCCCTCAGTCTACTCACCATTTGCTCGTTTGACTCAAGGCCCTCGGTATCATTTCCTCCTCCAACCGACCACTTCACCTTCTGTTCGCACAGCGCCCATGGAAACAGGGTAGGTATTCCGTCAAAGAGGGAACCTGCCCACCGTCTCGATTCGTCTTGAAAGATTTGTATTCGGCCGCAATCCACAGGAAACCCAGCGATCTTCCGGCTAGATGGCAGATGATGTCCGATCTTCCGAAATACTTAATTGATGTGTCTAACCATCCTCTGCTAACACATGAGCTTATGGCCCTTAAATAAGTAGGATATTGTGCAGTAGATGGGATGCACAGTAACTCTTACACCAAATAATCAAACCAACTCAGGAAGAAGGCAGAGTCTTTTTACTGTTTTATTACCGATTGTCTAAAACAGGGAGTTACAACGGACATCAACGGACGTCACACAGCATAATCTCATGTGAAGCATTTCATATAAAATTACACTCATATAGTAAAAACTCATCATACGTGATGTCACACTACATGGCAAATAAGAAAAATCTATGAGGGGTTGTGATAGTCTCAAGGGTAACATCTAAGTATGCTTCCTGTAGGGGATCGGGTTGTAATTGGGTCTCTACAATCAGGTGGACAACTTATGCCCACCCCTACTGCAAGTCATCTTCATCAGTTATTAGATACACAGTATATCATTGTCTCTCAAACTATAAGACCCTTCGTTACATGGCCTTCTACAATTGGTTGGCATGCTCACGCCCTTCAGGAACATTCGGCTCACTAGCAGCACGTAAGCTAGTACCCCAAGTGTCAGTGGGTGGACTTGACCATGTCTCCACTCCCAATTCGCCCAACATCTCTCATCACCCATGCCTTCTGCCATGCAGATAGTCTTTGAACTTGGCCTTGCAAAGTATCCTTGCTCCTGAGAATACATAGGGGTGTGAGCATGTGCTATCTCAAGTCTAGAGCCGCATGCCCAACTTCTATTTCCATCCATAACCTACGTGACAGGAGACTGCAAATCAGCCCATTTTCCAGCCTTTAATTGTCTTAAATGAAGAAACGTGGCACTCATGGTGTTCATTGGCTGCTCCAGCCTTTGACACCAGGCCAGACAGCCTTTCTCGGTCTTTCCACGATTCCAGCTGCTTTCTTGCTGCAACACAGTTTTCAGCCATCTTCTCCATGGGCTTTGAGCTTACTAAAATTGCGATGTCGATGTCCAGATTCTATATAATGGCGGCACTGCCTGTAGTCTATTCACTATGTATAGCTAGCTTCTATGATCACTTAACCTCTTTAGTGCCAAGGACGAGGTATCTCGTCCTTGGAAGTGCATGTGTAGTGCCAAGGACGAGATAGCTCGTCCTTTTCGGCATGTTGTTTTGAGCGATCCCTGCAAAGCAGGGATCGCTCAAAACAGTAACCCAACCCCCGGGCTATGTGAGGGGGAGGTCCCCCCTCACTGCCAGGGGGCTGTATTACCTTCAGTTTCACGTCGGAGTGCGTAAAGCACGTCGGCGTGAAACTGAAAGTAAATCCACCACAGCAGCCATTTTCGGCTGCTGCGGTGGAGAGAGAAGGTAAGAGCCCTTCTTTGTCAGCCTCGATCTCCGGCTGTATTTCAAGCCGGAGATCGAGGCAGGTATCGCTGGAAAGGGGAGATTGTCCCCTTTCCAGCGATACTCATTGTGTGGCATTGCTGCCCACGGATCGGGCGCAGGGCGCGCGATCCGTGGGCAGCAATGTCACCAGATCAACGCAGATCCGTTTGTGACGCGGGGGGAGGGGGGGCTGCTTACTAGGTAAGCGGCCCCCTTCCCCCTGTGGCCCCAAAGCATGGGGCCACAGCGCCAGAGACCCCTGGGGGCAGATAATCACTGTCCCCAGGGGTGAAAAAAATAAATAAATCGAGCGGAGGTATGATATGATATGATATGATATGATATGATATGATAGTTTATTTATATAGCGCCTATACACAATGTGTTTCAAAGCGCTTCAAGGAGGGAGGGGAACAAAGGAAAATACAGTTACATTCATCAAAAGTCCTTGAAGCAGTACAGAATGTAAAAATAACTATCATAATAGGCCTGTCGACATTTCTGATAGTGCAAGTGCATAGAACAAGTAAGGCAAGAGGTAATGGATAGGAGGAGAACAAAGCAAGCAGTAACATTACTATGTCTGACGACAATTTACGCAGTGCAGGTGGTAACAAGAGGAGGGGTGGGAGGGGGGGCAAGGGTACGGAGGGGAAAGGAGAACAAGGCACGATACTGAACAAAAATGTCGGTGACAAATTTGAAAGTAGGGGAGGGGGGGAGGAAGAGAACAGGGGGGGAGGAGGGGGGACAGACAAGCTGCTATCGTGAGTCACGGAACAAAAGATACGAGTAAGTGCTAGGAGGGGGAAGTCTGAGAGGAGGGAGAAGGAGTGGGGAGTAGGAGAGGTAGTAGAAGAGGATGGATGTGAGGAGGTGGGAAGGGAAGGAGGCAGCAAGGGGGGGTGGAACGCAGAGCAAAGAGGGTGGAGCAGGCACTCAGGGGGGGAAGGGGGGCACACAGGCACTCACGGAGGGCCAGGGGGGAACACGGGCACTCACGGAGGGGCAAGGGGGGAACACAGGCACTCACGGAGGGGCAGGGGGGCACACGGGCACTCACGGGGAGGCAGGGGGGCACACGGGCACTTACAGAGGGGCAGGGGGGCACACAGGCACTCACGGAGGGGGAGGGGGGCACACGGGCACTCACAGAGGGGCAGGGGCACACAGGGGCAGGGGGGCACACGGGGGGGCACATGGGCACTTACAGAGGGGCAAGGGGGCACACGGGCACTCACAGAGGGGCAGGGGGGCACACAGGCACTCACCGAGGGGCAGGGGGGCACACGGGCACTCACGGAGGAGGAGGGGGGCACAAGGGCACTTACAGAGGGGCAAGGGGGCACACGGGCACTCACGGAGGGGCAGGGGGGCACACAGGCAGTCACAGAGGGCAGGGGGCACACAGGCTCTCACGGAGGGGCGGGGGGCACACAGGCACTCACGGAGGAGGAGGGGGGCACACGGGCACTTACGGAGGGGCAGGGGGGCACACAGGCACTCAGGGAGGGGCAGGGGGGCACACAGGCACTCACGGAGGGGCAGGGGGGCACACGGGCACTTACAGAGGGGCAAGGGGGCACACGGGCACTCACGGAGGGGTAGGGGGGCACACAGGCACTCACGGAGGGGCAGAGGGGCACACAGGCACTCACGGAGGGGCAGGGGGGCACACAGGCACTCACGGAGGGGCAGGGGGGCACACAGGCACTCACGGAGGGGCAGGGGGGCACACAGGCACTCACGGAGGGGCCTGCGATCCGGCATACCGCGGTGGACAGCATTAGACAGGGCCTTCGTTGTGGGCCTTAGGTGGTGAGGCCGGCTCCCGCCTCCCGGTTGTTGCCATTGGCTTAAGGGCCGAAGGCAACCAGTGGGAGATGGGGGCGGGAGCTGGCACAGAAGAAAACAGGAAGCAATGTCCAAAAACAAAGGCAAACAGAAGCAGGGAACGGCCATCTTGGAAGGCCTTTCCACAAGTTGAAATTAGGCAGCAAAAAACATGAATTACAGGAAATGCCAGGTTTGAAACGCATGAAGCGCAGCATGATAGTAACGGCAGTTAAGGTAAAGCAAGCACGATCGTATCGTGCAATTTGCAGCCAAACTTGCAGCCGCTCGCCTCAGTGTGCAAAAGTCAAGAAACAGTGTCCGATTTTCCTTACCCCACAGCGGTGCGCATCTGATGTTTGTCCGGCGCAAGATAAAGATTGCTGAGGGGCAGAGGGGATGGCTCCATCACAGAGGGAGGTGAGAGCAGGAAGAGAGGTGGGAGGTGGGAGGGGGTTTGGGGCCCTGGGGCCCACTAGGCCACCAGGGATTGAGCAAAAAGGGTTACCAGACATTTGGTCGAAAAAAAAATGGTCGACAGGACAATTGGTCGAAACCATTTGGTCGAAAACCAAATGGTCGATTTTTTTATTTTTTTTATTTTTACTTTTTTTTATTTTTTTGGGGGGATCCCCCCCAACCCCTTTTTTTTCTAAAAAACCCTTTTTTTCCCTGAACGAAAACCTAAAAAATATATATATTAAAAAAAAAAAATTCGACCATTTGGTTTTCGACCAAATTACGTCGACCATTTGTCTTTCGACCAAATGTCCGGACACCAGCAAAAAGTGGTGTCTCTGGAAAGGGGACTTTCTCCCCTTTCCAAGGACACCACATATGAGGCATTGCTGGTCACGTATCAGCACAGAGCGCTCGATTCGTGACCAGCAACCCACTTGACCACCATGGATCCGTTTGTGAGGTGGGGGGGGAAGGGGCTGCTTCAAGTAAGCAGCCCTCTCCCCCCTCCCAGCCCCCAAAGCATGGGGGCACATGCATGTGAACCTTGGGGCAGATGGCTGACCATCTGCCCCAAGGGAATGTAAAAAAAAAAATTGAAATGATGGGGAAAGTGGGTGGGGGAAGGGGTGGGGGTGGGGGGCCACTAGCCACCATGGATTTTTTACTGAATGAAAGGGGGGAGGGATGCCCCCCAACCGAAGTAGAAAGGGGGCACCCCTTGTAACCCTCCCTGGGGGCAGATATCTGCTCCTAGGAAGGGGCATCTGACCCCAGGGAGGGATGCATGAGGTGCCCCCCCCTATCTGCCCCCAGGGAGGGTTACAAGGGGTGCCCCCTTTCTACTTCGGTTGGGGGGGCATCCCTCCCCCTCCCCTTTTATTCAGTAAAAAATCCATGGTGGCTAGTGGCCAACACCCCCCCCACCCCAAATGGAGGGCCCCCCCGTTGCAGTACATCATTCGCTGCCAATTTAGGGTGGCCCTTAGCCCCCCCTAAAAAGCAGCCTGTGAATTTGTATTTTATTTGTTTGTTTACCCAACTTCGCTTGGTGCAGATGGCCACATTAGTGTGGCAATCTGCCTCCAGGGTGCCCAAACCCTACTGCCCCATCTATTGGGGGTCCTGCCCCATCTTTTGTGGTGGCCCTCTCCCCAGTCACCCCAAACGGAGGTGGGGTGTACCTCACGCAGCCGTTTGTAGGAGGCCCAGGGAGGCCTGCATGAGGTGTGTCCCCAAGCCATTGGGGGTCAGGGGGAGAGGGCCACCACAAAAGGTGGGGCAGGACCCCCAATAGATGGGCAGTAGGGTTTGGGCATCCTGGAGGCAGATTGCCACACTAATGTGGCCATCTGCACCAAGCGAAGTTGGGTAAACAAAAACAAAAAATACAAATTCACAGGCTGCTTTTTAGGGGGGGCTGAGAGGCACCCTAAATAGGCAGCGAATAATGTACCGCAATGGGGGGTGGCCCTCAACCCCCCCCACCCCAAATGGAGGGCCCCACCTCATGCAACCCTCCCTGGGGGCAGATAGGGGGGCCCACCTCATGCATCCCTCCCTGGGGTCAGATGCCCCTTCCTAGGAGCAGATATCTGCCCCCAGGGAGGGTTGCATGAGGTGGGGCCCTCCATTTGGGGTGGGGAGGTTGAGGGCCACCCTCGTTGCAGTACATCATTCGCTGCCAATTTAGGGTGGCCCTCAGACCCCCCTAAAAAGCAGCCTGTGAATTTGTATTTTTTCTTTTGTTTACCCAACTTCGCTTGGTGCAGATGGCCACATTAGTGTGGCAATCTGCCCCCAGGGTGCCCAAACCCTACTGCCCCATCTATTGGGGGTCCTGCCCCACATTTTGTGGTGGCCATCTCACCCTCACCCCAAATGGCTGGGGGGGACACCTCATGCTGCCCTCCCTGAGCCTCCTAGGAAGGGCTGCATGATGTGCCCCGTCCCCTCCGTTCGGTGTGGGTGAGGAGAGGGCCGCCACAAATGGTGGGACAGGCCCCCCAGTGGGTGTGGCAGTAAGGTTTGGGCACCCCAGGGCCAGATTGGCACACCAATGTGCCCCTCTGCACCAGGGCAAGTTTTGTAAACAAAGAAAAAATGGAAAATGGTGAAACGCTTTTTAGGGGGGGCTGTGGGGCACCCCAAAGGGTCTGGGAAGTTTCTAATGGGATGGGGCATTGACCCCCTCCCCCCTAACGGCAATGGAGTGGGTGCCATGTCATGCAGCCCTCCCTGGGAGCAGATATCTGCTCCTAGGAACGGACGCCTGAGCCCAGGGAGGAGTGCAGGACAGCCCCGCCCATTATCTGCCCCTGGGGAGGGCTACATGAGATGGGCTGCCCCTCCAATTTGGCCATGTGTGGGTTCCCACGGGTGTCCTCTTTTGGAAAATGCATGGGGTTCCCTGTTTTCCTTGCTGGGTTCGACACCCTAGGCCCAAATCTGTAGGTTGCCCACATGAACAAATTGTGCTGTGGCGAAAGGCTTGGGGTTACCAGCGGGTTACCCTTTTCCTTTTGCGTTTTCATTGGGACACCTGTGGGAATGCGGGACGGTAGGCCATGTGCTGTTGGCGGTGTGTTTCGGTGAGTGGCCAGAGGGAAATATCTGAGAATTGTCTGCATCTCCAGCCAATTTCGGAGTCATTTCCCTGTGTCCACTCACCGAAACACGTCGCCACCAACAGATGTCATACCTTCTCGCGTTCCCACTTGTGTCCCGAGGAAAAACTAACCTCACATGTGTGGGTGCACCTACCGGGGGCGGAAAAGGAAAAGGGTAACCCGCTGGTAACACCAAGCCTTTCGCCACAGCACAATTTGTTCATGTGGGCAACCTACAGATTTGGGCCTAGGGTGTCAAAGCCAGCAAGGAAAACGGGGAACCCCATGCATTTGCCAAAAGAGGACACCCGTGGGAATGCACAGAGGTCTGACTTGCGCGAAGCGGGCCAGAATTTATTACCCAGAACCCCAGACAAAGTGAACATTGTGTTTTTTCCCCACCAAATATCACACTTTGTCGGAGATTGTGGCTAATAAAAACTGGGGCAATTTGCACAAGGCAGACCTCTGTGAATTCCCAGGGGTGTCCTCTTTTGGAAAATGCATGGGGTTCCCTGTTTTCCTTGCTGGCTTCGACACCCTAGGCCCAAATCTGTAGGTTGCCCACATGAACACAATGGGCAGCGGCGAAAGGCTTGGGGTGACCAGTGGGTTACCTTTTTCCTTTTGCGCCCCGGTAGGTGCACCCACACATGTGAGGTACCGTTTTCATCGGGACACCTGTGGGAACGCGGGACGGTAGGCCATGTGCTGTTGGCGGTGTGTTTCGGTGAGTGGCCAGAGGGAAATGTTTGAGAATTGTCTGTATTTCCAGCCAATTTCAGAGACATTTCCGTGTCCAATCACCGAAACACGTCGCCACCAACAGATGTCATACCTTCTCGCGTTCCCACAGGTGTCCCGACGAAAAAGGTACCTCACATGTGTGGGTGCATCTACCGGGGGCGCAAAAGGAAAAGGGTAACCCGCTGGTAACCCCAAGCCTTTCTCCACAGCACAATTTGTTCATGTGGGCAACCTACAGATTTGGGCCTAGCGTGTCGAAGCCAGCAAGGAAAACGGGGAACCCCATGCATTTCCCAAAAGAGGACACCCGTGGGAATGCGCAGAGGTCTGACTTGCGCGAAGCGGCCCAGAATTTATTACCCAGAACCCCAGACAATGTGAACATTGTGTTTTTTCCCCACCAAATATCACACTTTGTCGGGGATTGTGGCTAATAAAAACTGGGGCAATTTGCTCAAGGCAGACCTCTGTGCATTCCCAGGGGTATACTCTTTTGGAAAATGCATGGGGTTCCCTGTTTTCCCTGCTGGCTTTGACGCCCTAGGCCCAAATCTGTAGGTTGCCCACATGAACACAATGGGCAGCGGCGAAAGGCTTGGGGTGACCAGTAGGTCACCCTTTTCCTTTTGCACCCCCGGTAGGTGCACCCACACATGTGAGGTACCGTTTTCATCGGGACACCTGTGGGAACGCGGGACGGTAGGCCATGTGTTGTTGGGGGCATGTTTCGATGGGTGAGCCGAGCGAAATGTGCTGAAAAAGCGTTCATTTTCCCCACATTTCGGACTTTGCGGGTCTGTCTGGGTAATACATTCTGGGGCTATGTGCGCAAATCATACCTCTGCGGATTCCCGCGGGTGTCTTCTTTTCGGAAATGCATGGGGGTCCCTGTTTTTCTTGGTGGCTGAAACACCACAGGCCTAAATCTGTAGGTTACCTCCCCAAACCCTTTGGGGGGATAGCAGTTGTTTAGCCTTATTCCTTCGCGCCCAGGTAGGTGCACCCACACATGTGAGGTACCGTTTTCATTGGGACACCTGTGGGAACGCGGGACGGTAGGCCATGTGTTGTTAGGCATGTGTTTCGATGGGTGCGGTGAGCGAAATGTGCGGAAAAAGCGTTTTTTTCCCCACATTTCGGACTTTGCAGGGCTGTCTGGGTAAAAAATTCTGGGGCGATGTGCGCAAATCATACATCTGCGGATTCCCACGGGTGTCTTCTTTTCGGAAATGCATGGGGTTCCCTGTTTTCCTCGGTGGCTTGGACACCCGAGGCCCATATATGTATGTTGTGCCGGTCGGCAGAATGTCTGAGATTTCGCTCTGAAAACAGACTTGGGGTTACTTGTGTTTTAGGCTTTCCCCTTGGCGGCCAGGTAGGTGCACCCACACATGTGAGGTACCATTTTCATCAGGACACCTGTGGGAACGCGGAACGGTAGGCCATGTGTTGTTGGGGGTGTGTTTCGATGGGTGGGGCGAGCGAAATGTGCGGAAAAAGCGTTTTTTTCCCCACATTTCGGACTTTGCAGGGCTGTCTGGGTAAAAAATTCTGGGGCGATGTGCGCAAATCATACCTCTGCGGATTCCCACAGGTGTCCTCTTTTCGGAAATGCATGGGGTTCCCTGTTTTCCTCGGTGGCTTGGAAACCCGAGGCCCATATCTGTATGTTGTGCCGGTCGACAGAATGTCTGAGATTTCGCTCTGAAAAGAGACTTGGGGTTACTTGTGTTTTAGGCTTTCCCCTTGGCAGCCAGGTAGGTGCACCCACACATGTGAGGTACCATTTTCATCGGGACACCTGTGGGAACGCGGGACGGTAGGTCATGTGTTGTTGGGGGCGTGTTTCGATGGGTGCGCCGAGCTAAATGTGCGGAAAAAGCATTTTTTTCCCCACATTTCGGACTTTGCGGGGCTGTCCGGGTAAAAAATTCTGGGGCGATGTGCACAAATCATACCTCTGCGGATTCCCACGCGTGTCCTCTTTTCGGAAATGCATGGGGTTCCCTATTTTCCTCGGTGGCTTGGACACCCGAGGCCCATATCTGTATGTTGTGCCGGTCAGCAGAATGTCTGAGATTCCGCTCTGAAAACAGACTTGGGGTTACTTGTGTTTTAGGCTTTCTCCTTGGCGGCCAGGTAGGTTCACCCACACATGTGAGGTACCGTTTTCATCGGGACACCTGTGGGAACGCGGCACGGTAGGCCATGTGTTGTTGGGAGTGTGTTTCGATGGGTGCGCCGAGCGAAATGTGCGGAAAAAGCGTTTTTTTCCCCCACATTTCGGACTTTGCGGGGCTGTCTGGGTAATATATTCTGGGCCGATGTGCGCAAATCATACCTCTGCGGATTCCCACGGGTGTCCTCTTTTCGGAAATGCATCGGGGTTCCCTGTTTTCCTCGGTGGCTTGGACACCCGAGGCCCATATCTGTATGTTGTGCCGGTCGGCAGCATGTCTGAGATTTCGCTCTGAAAACAGACTTGGGGTTACTTGTGTTTTAGGCTTTCCCCTTGGCGGCCAGGTGGGTGCACCCACACATGTGAGGTGCCGTTTTCATCAGGACACCTGTAGGAGCGCGGGACGGTAGGCCATGTGTTGTTGGGGTCGTGTTTCGATGGTTGCGCCGAGCGAAATGTGCGGGAAAAGTGTTTTTTTCCCGCACATTTCGGACTTTGCAGGGCTGTCTGAGTAAGAAATTCTTTGCCGATGTGTGCAAATCATACCTCTGCGGATTCCCACGGGTGTCCTCTTTTCGGAAATGCATGGGGTTCCCTGTTTTCCTTGGTGGCTTGGACACCCGAGGCCCATCTCTGTATGTTGTGCCGGTCTGCAGAATATCTGAGATTTCCCTCTGAAAACAGACTTGGGGTTGCTTGTGTTTTAGGATTTCCCCTTGGCGGCCAGGTAGGTGCACCCACACATGTGAGGTACCGTTTTCATCGGGACACCCGTAGGAACGCGGGACGGTAGGCCATGTGTTGTTGGGGGCGTGTTTCGATGGGTGCGCCGAGCGAAATGAGCGGAAAAAGCGTTTTTTCCCCCACATTTCGGACTTTGCAGGGCTGTCTGGGTAATACATTCTGGGCCGATGTGCGCAAATCATACCTCTGTGGATTCCCACGGGTGTCCTCTTTTCGGAAATGCATGGGGTTCCCTGTTTTCCTTGGTGGCTTGGAAACCGGAGGCCCATATCTGTATGTTGTGCCGGTCGGCAGAATGTCTGAGATTTCGCTCTGAAAACAGACTTGGGGTTACTTGTGTTTTAGGATTTCCCCTTGGCGGCAGGTAGGTGCACCCACACATGTGAGGTACCGTTTTCATCAGGACACCTCTGGGAACGCGGGATGGTAGTCCATGTGTTGTTGGGGGCGTGTTTCGATGGGTGCGTCGAGCGAAATGAGTGGAAAAAGCGTTTTTTCCCCCACATTTCGGACTTTGCAGGGCTGTCTGGGTAATACATTCTGGGCCGATGTGCGCAAATCATACCTCTGTGGATTCCCACGGGTGTCCTCTTTTCGGAAATGCATGGGGTTCCCTGTTTTCCTTGGTGGCTTGGAAACCGGAGGCCCATATCTGTATGTTGTGCCGGTCGGCAGAATGTCTGAGATTTCGCTCTGAAAACAGACTTGGGGTTACTTGTGTTTTAGGCTTTCCCCTTGGCGGCCAGGTAGGTGCACCCACACATGTGAGGTACCATTTTCATCAGGACACCTGTGGGAACGCGGAACGGTAGGCCATGTGTTGTTGGGGGTGTGTTTCGATGGGTGGGGCGAGCGAAATGTGCGGAAAAAGCGTTTTTTTCCCCACATTTCGGACTTTGCAGGGCTGTCTGGGTAAAAAATTCTGGGGCGATGTGCGCAAATCATACCTCTGCGGATTCCCACAGGTGTCCTCTTTTCGGAAATGCATGGGGTTCCCTGTTTTCCTCGGTGGCTTGGAAACCCGAGGCCCATATCTGTATGTTGTGCCGGTCGACAGAATGTCTGAGATTTCGCTCTGAAAAGAGACTTGGGGTTACTTGTGTTTTAGGCTTTCCCCTTGGCAGCCAGGTAGGTGCACCCACACATGTGAGGTACCATTTTCATCGGGACACCTGTGGGAACGCGGGACGGTAGGTCATGTGTTGTTGGGGGCGTGTTTCGATGGGTGCGCCGAGCTAAATGTGCGGAAAAAGCATTTTTTTCCCCACATTTCGGACTTTGCGGGGCTGTCCGGGTAAAAAATTCTGGGGCGATGTGCACAAATCATACCTCTGCGGATTCCCACGCGTGTCCTCTTTTCGGAAATGCATGGGGTTCCCTATTTTCCTCGGTGGCTTGGACACCCGAGGCCCATATCTGTATGTTGTGCCGGTCAGCAGAATGTCTGAGATTCCGCTCTGAAAACAGACTTGGGGTTACTTGTGTTTTAGGCTTTCTCCTTGGCGGCCAGGTAGGTTCACCCACACATGTGAGGTACCGTTTTCATCGGGACACCTGTGGGAACGCGGCACGGTAGGCCATGTGTTGTTGGGAGTGTGTTTCGATGGGTGCGCCGAGCGAAATGTGCGGAAAAAGCGTTTTTTTCCCCCACATTTCGGACTTTGCGGGGCTGTCTGGGTAATATATTCTGGGCCGATGTGCGCAAATCATACCTCTGCGGATTCCCACGGGTGTCCTCTTTTCGGAAATGCATCGGGGTTCCCTGTTTTCCTCGGTGGCTTGGACACCCGAGGCCCATATCTGTATGTTGTGCCGGTCGGCAGCATGTCTGAGATTTCGCTCTGAAAACAGACTTGGGGTTACTTGTGTTTTAGGCTTTCCCCTTGGCGGCCAGGTGGGTGCACCCACACATGTGAGGTGCCGTTTTCATCAGGACACCTGTAGGAGCGCGGGACGGTAGGCCATGTGTTGTTGGGGTCGTGTTTCGATGGTTGCGCCGAGCGAAATGTGCGGGAAAAGTGTTTTTTTCCCGCACATTTCGGACTTTGCAGGGCTGTCTGAGTAAGAAATTCTTTGCCGATGTGTGCAAATCATACCTCTGCGGATTCCCACGGGTGTCCTCTTTTCGGAAATGCATGGGGTTCCCTGTTTTCCTTGGTGGCTTGGACACCCGAGGCCCATCTCTGTATGTTGTGCCGGTCTGCAGAATATCTGAGATTTCCCTCTGAAAACAGACTTGGGGTTGCTTGTGTTTTAGGATTTCCCCTTGGCGGCCAGGTAGGTGCACCCACACATGTGAGGTACCGTTTTCATCGGGACACCCGTAGGAACGCGGGACGGTAGGCCATGTGTTGTTGGGGGCGTGTTTCGATGGGTGCGCCGAGCGAAATGAGCGGAAAAAGCGTTTTTTCCCCCACATTTCGGACTTTGCAGGGCTGTCTGGGTAATACATTCTGGGCCGATGTGCGCAAATCATACCTCTGTGGATTCCCACGGGTGTCCTCTTTTCGGAAATGCATGGGGTTCCCTGTTTTCCTTGGTGGCTTGGAAACCGGAGGCCCATATCTGTATGTTGTGCCGGTCGGCAGAATGTCTGAGATTTCGCTCTGAAAACAGACTTGGGGTTACTTGTGTTTTAGGATTTCCCCTTGGCGGCAGGTAGGTGCACCCACACATGTGAGGTACCGTTTTCATCAGGACACCTCTGGGAACGCGGGATGGTAGTCCATGTGTTGTTGGGGGCGTGTTTCGATGGGTGCGTCGAGCGAAATGAGTGGAAAAAGCGTTTTTTCCCCCACATTTCGGACTTTGCAGGGCTGTCTGGGTAATACATTCTGGGCCGATGTGCGCAAATCATACCTCTGTGGATTCCCACGGGTGTCCTCTTTTCGGAAATGCATGGGGTTCCCTGTTTTCCTTGGTGGCTTGGAAACCGGAGGCCCATATCTGTATGTTGTGCCGGTCGGCAGAATGTCTGAGATTTCGCTCTGAAAACAGACTTGGGGTTACTTGTGTTTTAGGCTTTCCCCTTGGCGGCCAGGTAGGTGCACCCACACATGTGAGGTACCATTTTCATTGGGACACCTGTGAGAACGCGGGACGGCAGGCCATGTGTTGTTGGGGGCGTGTTTCGATGGGTGCGTCGAGCGAAATGTGCGGAAAAAGCGTTTTTTTCCACCACATTTCAGACTTTGCGGGGCTGTCTGGGTAATAAATTCTGGGCCGATGTGCGCAAACCATACCTCTGCGGATTCCCACGGGTGTCCTCTTTTTTGAAATGCATGGGGTTCCCTATTTTCCTTCGTGGCTTGGACACCCGAGGCCCATATCTGTATGTTGTGCCGGTCGGCAGAATGTCTGAGATTTCGCTCTGAAAACAGACTTGGGGTTACTTGTGTTTTAGGCTTTCCCCTTGGCGGCCAGGTAGGTGCACCCACACATGTGAGGTTCCGTTTTCATCAGGACACCTGTGGGAACGCGGGACGGTAGGCCATGTTTTGTTGGCGGCGTGTTTTGATGGGTGCGTCGAGCGAAATGTGCGCAAAAAGTGTTTTCCCCCCCCCACATTTCGGACTTTGCGTGGCTGTCTGGGTAATAAATTCTGGGCCGATGTGCGCAAATCATACCTCTGCGGATTCCCATGGGTGTCCTCTTTTCGGAAATGCATGGGGTTACCTGTTTTCCTCGGTGGCTTGGACACCCGAGGCCCATATCTGTATGTTGTGCCGGTCGGCAGAATGTCTGAGATTTCGCTCTGAAAACAGACTTGGGGTTACTTGTGTTTTAGGCTTTCCCCTTGGCGCCAGGTAGGTGCACCCACACATGTGAGGTACCGTTTTCATCGGGACACCTGTGGGAACACGGGACGGTAGGCCATGTGTTGTTGGGGGCGTGTTTAGATGGGTGCGCCGAACGAAATGTGCGGAAAAAGCGTTTTTTTTCCCCACATTTCGGACTTTGCGGGGCTGTCTGAGTAATAATTTCTGGGCCGATGTGAGCAAATCATACCTCTGCGGATTCCCACGGGTGTCCTCTTTTCGAAAATGCATGGGGTTCCCTGTTTTCCTTGGTGGCTTGGACACCCGAGGCCCATATCTGTATGTTGTGCCGGTCGGCAGAATGTCTGAGATTTCGCTCTGAAAACAGACTTGGGGTTACTTGTGTTTTAGGATTTCCCCTTGGCGGCCAGGTAGGTGCACCCACACATGTGACGTACCGTTTTCATCGGGACACCTGTGGGAACGCGGTACGGTAGTCCATGTGTTGTTGGGGGCGTGTTTCGATGGGTGCGTCGAGCGAAATGTGCGGAAAAAGAGTTTTTTCCCCCACATTTCAGACTTTGCAGGGCTGTCTGGGTAATAAATTCTGGGCCGATGTGCGCAAATCATACCTCTGCGGATTCCCACAGGTGTCCTCTTTTCGGAAATGCATGGGGTTCCCTATTTTCCGTGGTGGCATGGACACCCGAGGCCCATATCTGTATGTTGTGCCGGTCGGCAGAATGTCTGAGATTTCGCTCTGAAAACAGACTTGGGGTTACTTGTGTTTTAGGCTTTCCCCTTGGCGGCCAGGTAGGTGCACCCACGCATGTGAGGTACCGTTTTCATCAGGACACCTGTGGGAACGCGGGACGGTAGGCCTTGTTTTGTTGGGGGCGTGTTTTGATGGGTGCGTCGAGCAAAATGTGCGGAAAAAGCGATTTATTCCCCCCACATTTCGGACTTTGCGTGGCTGTCTGGGTAATAAATTCTTGGCCGATGTGCGCAAATCATACCTCTGCGGATTCCCAGGGGTGTCCTCTTTTCGGAAATGCATGGGGTTCCCTGTTTTCCTCGGTGGCTTGGATACCCGAGGCCCATATCTGTATGTTGTGCCGGTCGGCAGAATGTCTGAGATTTCGCTCTGAAAACAGACTTGGGGTTACTTGTGTTTTAGGCTTTCCCCTTGGCGCCAGGTAGGTGCACCCACACATGTGAGGTACCGTTTTCATCAGGACACCTGTGGGAACACGGGACGGTAGGCCATGTGTTGTTGGGGGCGTGTTTCGATGGGTGCGCCGAGCGAAATGTGCGGAAAAAGCGTTTTTTTCCGCCACATTTCGGAGTTTGTGGGACTGTCTGGGTAATAAATTCTGGGCCGATGTGCGCAAATCATACCTCTGCGGATTCCCACGGTTGTCCTCTTTTTGGAAATGCATGGGGTTCCCTGTTTTCCTCGGTGGCTTGGACACCCGAGGCCCATATCTGTATGTTGTGCCGGTCGGCAGAATGTCTGAGTTTTCGCTCTGAAAACAGACTTGGGGTTACTTGTGTTTTAGGCTTTCCCCTTGGCGGCCAGGTAGATGCACCCACACATGTGAGGTACCATTTTCATCGGGACACCTGTGGCAACGTGGGACGGTAGGCCATGTGTTGTTGGGGCGTGTTTCGGTGGGTGCGCCGAGCGAAATGTGCGGAAAAAGCGTTTTTTTCCCCCACATTTCGGACTTTGCAGGACTGTCTGGGTAATAAATTCTGGTCCGATGTGCGCAAATCATACCTCTGCGGATTCCCACGGGTGTCCTCTTTTCGGAAATGCATGGGGTTCCCTGTTTTCCTTAGTGGCTTGGACACCCGAGGCCCATATCTGTATGTTGTGCCGGTCGGCAGAATGTCTGAGATTTCGCTCTGAAAACAGACTTGGGGTTACTTGTGTTTTAGGCTTTCCCCTTGGCGGCCAGGTAGTTGCACCCACACATGTGAGGTACCGTTTTCATCGGGACACCGGTGGGAACGCGGGACGGTAGGCCAAGTGTTGTTGGGGGAGTGTTTCGATGGGTGCGCCGAGCGAAATGTGCGGAAAAAGCGTTTTTTTCCCGACATTTCGGATTTTGCGGGGCTGTCTGGGTAATAAATTCTGGGCCGATGTGCGCAAATCATACCTCTGCGGATTCCCACGGGTGTCCTCTTTTCGGAAATGCATGGGGTTCCCTGTTTTCCTTGGTGGCTTGGACACCCGAGTCCCATATCTGTATGTTGTGCCGGTCGGCAGAATGTCTGAGATTTCGCTCTGAAAACAGACTTGGGGTTACTTGTGTTTTAGGATTTCCCCTTGGCGGCCAGGTAGGTGCACCCACACATGTGAGGTACCGTTTTCATCGGGACACCTGTGGGAACGCGGGACGGTAGTCCATGTGTTGTTGGGGGCGTGTTTCGATGGGTGCGTCGAGCAAAATGTGCGGAAAAAGCGTTTTTTTCCCCCACATTTCGGACTTTGCAGGGCTGTCTGGGTAATAAATTCTGGGCCGATGTGCGCAAATCATACATCTGCGGATTCCCACGGGTGTCCTCTTTTCGGAAATGCATGGGGTTCCCTGTTTTCCTCGGTGGCTTGGACACCCGAGGCTCATATCTGTATGTTGTGCCTTTCGGCAGAATGTCTGAGATTTCGCTCTGAAAACAGACTTGGGATTACTTGTGTTTTAGGCTTTCCCCTTGGCGGCTAGGTAGGTGCACCCACACATGTGAGGCACCGTTTTCATCGGTACACCTGTGGGAACGCGGGACGGTAGGCCATGTGTTGTTGGGGGCATGTTTCGATGGGTGCGCCGAGCGAAATGTGTGGAAAAAGCATTTTTTCCCCACATTTCGGACTTTGCAGGGCTGTCTGGGTAATAAATTCTGGGCCGATATGCGCAAATCATACCTCTGTGGATTCCCACGGGTGTCCTCTTTTCGGAAATGCATGGGTTTCCTGTTTTCCTCGGTGGCTTGGACACCCGAGGCCCATATCTGTATGTTGTGCCGGTCGGCAGAATGTCTGAGATTTCGCTCTGAAAACAGACTTGGGGTTACTTGTGTTTTAGGCTTTCCCCTTGGCGGCCAGGTAGGTGCACCCACACAGGTGAGGTATCGTCTTCATCGGGACACCTGTGGGAACGCGGGACAGTAGACCATGTGTTGTTGTAGGCGTGTTTGGATGGGCGCGTCAAGCGAAATGTGCGGAAAAAGTGTTTTTTTCCCCCACATTTCGGACTTTTGCGGGGCTGTCTGGGTAATAAATTCTGGGCCGATGTGCACAAATTATACCTCTGTGGATTCCCACGGGTGTCCTCTTTTCGGAAATGCATGGGGTTCCCTGTTTTCCTCGGTGGCTTGGACACCCGAGGCCCATATCTGTATGTTGTGCCGGTCGGCAGAATGTCTGAGATTTCGCTCTGAAAACAGACTTGGGGTTACTTGTGTTTTAGGCTTTCCCCTTGGCGGCCAGGTAGGTGCACCCACACATGTGAGGTATCGTTTTCATCGGGACACCTGTGGGAACATGGGACTGTAGTCCATGTGTTGTTGGGGGCGTGTTTCGATGGGTGCGTCGAGCAAAATGTGCGGAAAAAGCATTTTTTTCCCCCACATTTCGGACTTTGCGGGGCTGTCTGGGTAATAAATTCTGGGCCGATGTGCGGAAATCATACCTCTGCGGATTCCCACGGGTGTCCTCTTTTCGGAAATGCATGGGGTTCCCTGTTTTCCTCGGTGGCTTGGACACCCAAGGCCCATATCTGTATGGTGTGCCTGTCGGCAGAATGTCTGAGATTTCACTCTGAAAACAGACTTGGGGTTTCTTGTGTTTTAGGCTTTCCCCTTGGCGGCGAGGAAGGTGCACCCACACATGTGAGGTACCGTTTTCATCGGTACACCTGTGGGAACGCGGGACGGTAGGCCATGTGTTGTTGCGGGCATGTTTCGATGGGTGCGTCGAGCGAAATGTGCGGAAAAAGCGTTTTTTCCCCACATTTCGGACTTTGCAGGGCTGTCTGGGTAATAAATTCTGGGCCGATGTGCGCAAATCATAGCTCTGCGGATTCCCACGGCTGTCCTATTTTTGGAAATGCATGGGGTTCCCTGTTTTCCTTGGTGGCTTGGACACCCGAGGCCCATATCTGTATGTTGTGCCGGTCGGCAGAATGTCTGAGATTTCGCTCTGAAAACAGACTTGGGGTTACTTGTGTTTGAGGATTTCCCCTTGGCGGCCAGGTAGGTGCACCCACACATGTGAGGTACCGTTTTCATCGGAACACCTGTGGGAACGCGGGACTGTAGTCCATGTGTTGTTGGGGGCGTGTTTCGATGGGTGCGTCGAGCAAAATGTGCGGAAATAGCGTTTTTTTCCCCCACATTTCGGACTTTGCGGGGCTGTCTGGGTAATAAATTCTGGGCCGATGTGCGCAAATCATACATCTGCGGATTCCCACGGGTGTCCTCTTTTCGGAAATGCATGGGGTTCCCTGTTTTCCTCGGTGGCTTGGACACCCGAGGCCCATATCTGTATGTTGTGCCTGTCGGCAGAATGTCTGAGATTTCGCTCTGAAAACAGACTTGGGGTTACTTGTGTTTTAGGCTTTCCCCTTGGCGGCTAGGTAGGTGCACCCACACATGTGAGGCACCATTTTCATCGGTACACCTGTGGGAACGCGGGACAGTAGGCCATGTGTTGTTGGGGCCATGTTTCGATGGGTACGCCGAGCGAAATGTGTGGAAAAGGCGTTTTTTTCCCCCACATTTCGGACTTTGCGTGGCTGTCTGGGTAATAAATTCTGGGCCGATGTGCGCAAATCATACCTCTGCGGATTCCCACGGGTGTCCTCTTTTCGGAAATGCATGGGGTTCCCTGTTTTTCTTGGTGGCTTGGACACCCGAGGCCCATATCTGTATGTTCTGCCGGTCGGTAGAATGTCTGAGATTTCGCTCTGAAAACAGACTTGGGGTTACTTGTGTTTAAGGATTTCCCCTTGGCGGCCAGGTAGGTGCACCCACACATTTGAGGTACCATTTTCATCGGGACACCTGTGGGAACACGGGACTGTAGTCCACATGTTGTTGGGGGCGTGTTTCGATGGGTGCGTCGGGCAAAATGTGCGGAAAAAGCGTTTTTTCCCCCACATTTCGGACTTTGCGGGGCTGTTTGGGGAATAAATTCTGGGTCGATGTGCGCAAATCATACCTCTGCGGATTCCCACGGGTGCCCTCTTTTCGGAAATGCATGGGGTTCCCTGTTTTCCTCGGTGGCTTGGACACCCGAGGCCCATATCTGTATGTTGTGCCTGTCGGCAGAATGTCTGAGATTTCGCTCTGAAAACAGACTTGGGGTTACTTGTGTTTTAGGCTTTCCCCTTGGCGGCGAGGTAGGTGCACCCACACATGTGAGGTACCGTTTCCATCGGTACACCTGTGGGAACGCGAGACGGTAGGCCATGTGTTGTTGGGGGCATGTTTCAATGGGTGCGCCGAGCGAAATGTGCGGAAAAAGCATTTTTCCCCCACATTTCGGACTTTGCAGGGCTGTCTGGGTAATAAATTCTGGGCCGATGTGCGCAAATCATACCTCTGCGGATTCCCACGGGTGTCCTCTTTTTGGAAATGCATGGGGTTCCCTGTTTCCCTAGGTGGCTTGGACACCCGAGGCCCATATCTGTATGTTGTGCCGGTCGGCAGAATGTCTGAGATTTCGCTCTGGAAACAGACTTGGGGTTACTTGTGTTTGAGGATTTCCCCTTGGCGGCCAGGTAGGTGCACCCACACATGTGAGGTACCATTTTCATCGAGACACCTGTGGGCACGCGGTACAGTAGACCATGTGTTGTTGTAGGCGTGTTTCGATGGGCGCGTCAAGCGAAATGTGCGGAAAAAGTGTTTTTTCCCCCACATTTTGGACTTTGCGGGGCTGTCTGGGTAATAAATTCTGGGCCGATGTGCACAAATCATACCTCTGCGGATTCCCACGGGTGTCCTCTTTTCGGAAATGCATGGGGGTCCCTGTTTTCCTCGGTGACTTGGACACTCGAGGCCCATAATTGTATGTTGTGGCGGTCGGCAGAATGTCTGAGTTTTCGCTCTGAAAACAGACTTGGGGTTACTTGTGTTTTAGGCTTTCCCCTTGGCGGCGAGGTAGGTGCACCCACACATGTGAGGTACCGTTTTCATCGGGACACCTGTGGGAACGCGGGACAGTAGGCCATGTGTTGTTGGGGGCGTGTTTCGATGGGTGTGCCGAGCGAAATGTGCGGAAAAAGCGTTTTTTTCCCCACATTTCGGACTTTGCAGGGCTGTCTGGGTAATAAATTCTTGGCCGATGTGCGCAAATCATACCTCTGCGGATTCCTACGGGTGTCCTCTTTGCGGAAATGCATGGGGTTCCCTGTTTTTCTCGGTGGCTTGGACACCCGAGGCCCATATCTGTATGTTGTGCCAGTCGGCAGAATGTCTGAAATTTCGCTCTGAAAACAGACTTGGGGTTACTTGTGTTTTAGGCTTTCCCCTTGGCAGCCAGGTAGGTGCACCCACACATGTGAGGTACCGTTTTCATTGGGACACCTGTGGGAACGTGGGACAGTAGGCCATGTGTTGTTGGGGGCGTGTTTCGATGGGTGCGTCGAGCGAAATGTGCGGAAAAAGAGTTTTTTTCCCCCACATTTCGGACTTTGCGGGGCTGTCTGGGTAATAAATTCTGGGCCGATGTGCGCAAATCATACCTCTGCGGATTCCCACGGGTGTCCTCTTT
Source organism: Ambystoma mexicanum (assembly GCF_040938575.1). Classification (NCBI taxonomy): domain Eukaryota; kingdom Metazoa; phylum Chordata; class Amphibia; order Caudata; family Ambystomatidae; genus Ambystoma; species Ambystoma mexicanum. The sequence continues at coordinate 246,092,417 of NC_090926.1, read as the reverse complement.
TCGGAAATGCATGGGGTTCCCTATTTTCCTTCGTGGCTTGGACACCCGAGGCCCATATCTGTATGTTGTGCCGGTCGGCAGAATGTCTGAGATTTCGCTCTGAAAACAGACTTGGGGTTACTTGTGTTTTAGGCTTTCCCCTTGGCGGCCAGGTAGTTGCACCCACACATGTGAGGTACCGTTTTCATCGGGACACCGGTGGGAACGCGGGACGGTAGGCCAAGTGTTGTTGGGGGAGTGTTTCGATGGGTGCGCCGAGCGAAATGTGCGGAAAAAGCGTTTTTTTCCCGACATTTCGGATTTTGCGGGGCTGTCTGGGTAATAAATTCTGGGCCGATGTGCACAAATCATACCTCTGCGGATTCCCACGGGTGTCCTCTTTTCGGAAATGCATGGGGTTCCCTGTGTTCCTTGGTGGCTTGGACACCCGAGGCCCATATCTGTATGTTGTGCCGGTCGGCAGAATGTCAGAGATTTCGCTCTGAAAACAGACTTGGGGTTACTTGTGTTTGAGGATTTCCCCTTGGCGGCCAGGTAGGTGCACCCACACATGTGAGGTACCGTTTTCATCGGAACACCTGTGGGAACGCGGGACTGTAGTCCATGTGTTGTTGGGGGCGTGTTTCGATGGGTGCGTCGAGCAAAATGTGCGGAAATAGCGTTTTTTTCCCCCACATTTCGGACTTTGCGGGGCTGTCTGGGTAATAAATTCTGGGCCGATGTGCGCAAATCATACATCTGCGGATTCCCACGGGTGTCCTCTTTTCGGAAATGCATGGGGTTCCCTGTTTTCCTCGGTGGCTTGGACACCCGAGGCCCATATCTGTATGTTGTGCCTGTCGGCAGAATGTCTGAGATTTCGCTCTGAAAACAGACTTGGGGTTACTTGTGTTTTAGGCTTTCCCCTTGGCGGCTAGGTAGGTGCACCCACACATGTGAGGCACCATTTTCATCGGTACACCTGTGGGAACGCGGGACAGTAGGCCATGTGTTGTTGGGGCCATGTTTCGATGGGTACGCCGAGCGAAATGTGTGGAAAAGGCGTTTTTTTCCCCCACATTTCGGACTTTGCGTGGCTGTCTGGGTAATAAATTCTGGGCCGATGTGCGCAAATCATACCTCTGCGGATTCCCACGGGTGTCCTCTTTTCGGAAATGCATGGGGTTCCCTGTTTTTCTTGGTGGCTTGGACACCCGAGGCCCATATCTGTATGTTCTGCCGGTCGGTAGAATGTCTGAGATTTCGCTCTGAAAACAGACTTGGGGTTACTTGTGTTTAAGGATTTCCCCTTGGCGGCCAGGTAGGTGCACCCACACATTTGAGGTACCATTTTCATCGGGACACCTGTGGGAACACGGGACTGTAGTCCACATGTTGTTGGGGGCGTGTTTCGATGGGTGCGTCGGGCAAAATGTGCGGAAAAAGCGTTTTTTCCCCCACATTTCGGACTTTGCGGGGCTGTTTGGGGAATAAATTCTGGGTCGATGTGCGCAAATCATACCTCTGCGGATTCCCACGGGTGTCCTCTTTTCGGAAATGCATGGGGTTCCCTGTTTTCCTCGGTGGCTTGGACACCCGAGGCCCATATCTGTATGTTGTGCCTGTCGGCAGAATGTCTGAGATTTCGCTCTGAAAACAGACTTGGGGTTACTTGTGTTTTAGGCTTTCCCCTTGGCGGCGAGGTAGGTGCACCCACACATGTGAGGTACCGTTTCCATCGGTACACCTGTGGGAACGCGAGACGGTAGGCCATGTGTTGTTGGGGGCATGTTTCAATGGGTGCGCCGAGCGAAATGTGCGGAAAAAGCATTTTTCCCCCACATTTCGGACTTTGCAGGGCTGTCTGGGTAATAAATTCTGGGCCGATGTGCGCAAATCATACCTCTGCGGATTCCCACGGGTGTCCTCTTTTTGGAAATGCATGGGGTTCCCTGTTTCCCTAGGTGGCTTGGACACCCGAGGCCCATATCTGTATGTTGTGCCGGTCGGCAGAATGTCTGAGATTTCGCTCTGGAAACAGACTTGGGGTTACTTGTGTTTGAGGATTTCCCCTTGGCGGCCAGGTAGGTGCACCCACACATGTGAGGTACCATTTTCATCGAGACACCTGTGGGCACGCGGTACAGTAGACCATGTGTTGTTGTAGGCGTGTTTCGATGGGCGCGTCAAGCGAAATGTGCGGAAAAAGTGTTTTTTCCCCCACATTTTGGACTTTGCGGGGCTGTCTGGGTAATAAATTCTGGGCCGATGTGCACAAATCATACCTCTGCGGATTCCCACGGGTGTCCTCTTTTCGGAAATGCATGGGGGTCCCTGTTTTCCTCGGTGACTTGGACACTCGAGGCCCATAATTGTATGTTGTGGCGGTCGGCAGAATGTCTGAGTTTTCGCTCTGAAAACAGACTTGGGGTTACTTGTGTTTTAGGCTTTCCCCTTGGCGGCGAGGTAGGTGCACCCACACATGTGAGGTACCGTTTTCATCGGGACACCTGTGGGAACGCGGGACAGTAGGCCATGTGTTGTTGGGGGCGTGTTTCGATGGGTGTGCCGAGCGAAATGTGCGGAAAAAGCGTTTTTTTCCCCACATTTCGGACTTTGCAGGGCTGTCTGGGTAATAAATTCTTGGCCGATGTGCGCAAATCATACCTCTGCGGATTCCTACGGGTGTCCTCTTTGCGGAAATGCATGGGGTTCCCTGTTTTTCTCGGTGGCTTGGACACCCGAGGCCCATATCTGTATGTTGTGCCAGTCGGCAGAATGTCTGAAATTTCGCTCTGAAAACAGACTTGGGGTTACTTGTGTTTTAGGCTTTCCCCTTGGCAGCCAGGTAGGTGCACCCACACATGTGAGGTACCGTTTTCATTGGGACACCTGTGGGAACGTGGGACAGTAGGCCATGTGTTGTTGGGGGCGTGTTTCGATGGGTGCGTCGAGCGAAATGTGCGGAAAAAGAGTTTTTTTCCCCCACATTTCGGACTTTGCGGGGCTGTCTGGGTAATAAATTCTGGGCCGATGTGCGCAAATCATACCTCTGCGGATTCCCACGGGTGTCCTCTTTTCGGAAATGCATGGGGTTCCCTATTTTCCTTCGTGGCTTGGACACCCGAGGCCCATATCTGTATGTTGTGCCGGTCTGCAGAATGTCTGAGATTTCGCTCTGAAAACAGACTTGGGGTTACTTGTGTTTTAGGCTTTCCCCTTGGCGGCCAGGTAGTTGCACCCACACATGTGAGGTACCGTTTTCATCGGGACACCGGTGGGAACGCGGGACGGTAGGCCAAGTGTTGTTGGGGGAGTGTTTCGATGGGTGCGCCGAGCGAAATGTGCGGAAAAAGCGTTTTTTTCCCGACATTTCGGATTTTGCGGGGCTGTCTGGGTAATAAATTCTGGGCCGATGTGCACAAATCATACCTCTGCGGATTCCCACGGGTGTCCTCTTTTCGGAAATGCATGGGGTTCCCTGTGTTCCTTGGTGGCTTGGACACCCGAGGCCCATATTTGTATGTTGTGCCGGTCGGCAGAATGTCTGAGATTTCGCTCTGGAAACAGACTTGGGGTTACTTGTGTTTTAGGATTTCCCCTTGGCGGCCAGGTAGGTGCACCCACACATGTGAGGTACCGTTTTCATCGGGACACCGGTGGGAACGCGGGACGGTAGTCCATGTGTTGTTGGGGGCGTGTTTCGATGGGTGCGTCGAGCGAAATGAGCGGAAAAAGCGTTTCTTCCCCCACCTTTTGGACTTTGCAGGGCTGTCTGGGTAATACATTCTGGGCCGATGTGCGCAAATCATACCTCTGCGGATTCCCACGGGTGTCCTCTTTTCGGAAATGCATGGGGTTCCCTATTTTCCTTGGTGGCTTGGACACCCGAGGCCCATATCTGTATGTTGTGCCAGTCGGCAGAATGTCTGAGATTTCGCTCTGAAAACAGACTTGGGGTTACTTGTGTTTTAGGCTTTCCCCTTGGCGGCCAGGTAGGTGCACCCACACATGTGAGGTACCGTTTTCATCGGGACACCTGTAGGAACGCGGGACGGTAGGCCATGTGTTGTTGGGGGCGTGTTTTGATGGGTGCGCCGAGCGGAATGTGCAGAAAAAGTGTTTTTTTCCACCACATTTCGGACTTTGCGGGGCTGTCTGGGTAAGAAATTCTTGGCCGATGTGCGCAAATCATACCTCTGCGGATTCCCACGGGTGTCCTCTTTTCGGAAATGCATGGGGTTCCCTGTTTTCCTTGGTGGCTTGGACACCCGAGTCCCATATCTGTATGTTGTGCCGGTCGGCAGAATGTCTGAGATTTCGCTCTGAAAACAGACTTGGGGTTACTTGTGTTTTAGGATTTCCCCTTGGCGGCCAGGTAGGTGCACCCACACATGTGAGGTACCGTTTTCATCGGGACACCTGTGGGAACGCGGGACGGTAGTCCATGTGTTGTTGGGGGCGTGTTTCGATGGGTGCGTCGAGCAAAATGTGCGGAAAAAGCGTTTTTTTCCCCCACATTTCGGACTTTGCAGGGCTGTCTGGGTAATAAATTCTGGGCCGATGTGCGCAAATCATACATCTGCGGATTCCCACGGGTGTCCTCTTTTCGGAAATGCATGGGGTTCCCTGTTTTCCTCGGTGGCTTGGACACCCGAGGCTCATATCTGTATGTTGTGCCTTTCGGCAGAATGTCTGAGATTTCGCTCTGAAAACAGACTTGGGATTACTTGTGTTTTAGGCTTTCCCCTTGGCGGCTAGGTAGGTGCACCCACACATGTGAGGCACCGTTTTCATCGGTACACCTGTGGGAACGCGGGACGGTAGGCCATGTGTTGTTGGGGGCATGTTTCGATGGGTGCGCCGAGCGAAATGTGTGGAAAAAGCATTTTTTCCCCACATTTCGGACTTTGCAGGGCTGTCTGGGTAATAAATTCTGGGCCGATATGCGCAAATCATACCTCTGTGGATTCCCACGGGTGTCCTCTTTTCGGAAATGCATGGGTTTCCTGTTTTCCTCGGTGGCTTGGACACCCGAGGCCCATATCTGTATGTTGTGCCGGTCGGCAGAATGTCTGAGATTTCGCTCTGAAAACAGACTTGGGGTTACTTGTGTTTTAGGCTTTCCCCTTGGCGGCCAGGTAGGTGCACCCACACAGGTGAGGTATCGTCTTCATCGGGACACCTGTGGGAACGCGGGACAGTAGACCATGTGTTGTTGTAGGCGTGTTTGGATGGGCGCGTCAAGCGAAATGTGCGGAAAAAGTGTTTTTTTCCCCCACATTTCGGACTTTTGCGGGGCTGTCTGGGTAATAAATTCTGGGCCGATGTGCACAAATTATACCTCTGTGGATTCCCACGGGTGTCCTCTTTTCGGAAATGCATGGGGTTCCCTGTTTTCCTCGGTGGCTTGGACACCCGAGGCCCATATCTGTATGTTGTGCCGGTCGGCAGAATGTCTGAGATTTCGCTCTGAAAACAGACTTGGGGTTACTTGTGTTTTAGGCTTTCCCCTTGGCGGCCAGGTAGGTGCACCCACACATGTGAGGTATCGTTTTCATCGGGACACCTGTGGGAACATGGGACTGTAGTCCATGTGTTGTTGGGGGCGTGTTTCGATGGGTGCGTCGAGCAAAATGTGCGGAAAAAGCATTTTTTTCCCCCACATTTCGGACTTTGCGGGGCTGTCTGGGTAATAAATTCTGGGCCGATGTGCGGAAATCATACCTCTGCGGATTCCCACGGGTGTCCTCTTTTCGGAAATGCATGGGGTTCCCTGTTTTCCTCGGTGGCTTGGACACCCAAGGCCCATATCTGTATGGTGTGCCTGTCGGCAGAATGTCTGAGATTTCACTCTGAAAACAGACTTGGGGTTTCTTGTGTTTTAGGCTTTCCCCTTGGCGGCGAGGAAGGTGCACCCACACATGTGAGGTACCGTTTTCATCGGTACACCTGTGGGAACGCGGGACGGTAGGCCATGTGTTGTTGCGGGCATGTTTCGATGGGTGCGTCGAGCGAAATGTGCGGAAAAAGCGTTTTTTCCCCACATTTCGGACTTTGCAGGGCTGTCTGGGTAATAAATTCTGGGCCGATGTGCGCAAATCATAGCTCTGCGGATTCCCACGGCTGTCCTATTTTTGGAAATGCATGGGGTTCCCTGTTTTCCTTGGTGGCTTGGACACCCGAGGCCCATATCTGTATGTTGTGCCGGTCGGCAGAATGTCTGAGATTTCGCTCTGAAAACAGACTTGGGGTTACTTGTGTTTGAGGATTTCCCCTTGGCGGCCAGGTAGGTGCACCCACACATGTGAGGTACCGTTTTCATCGGAACACCTGTGGGAACGCGGGACTGTAGTCCATGTGTTGTTGGGGGCGTGTTTCGATGGGTGCGTCGAGCAAAATGTGCGGAAATAGCGTTTTTTTCCCCCACATTTCGGACTTTGCGGGGCTGTCTGGGTAATAAATTCTGGGCCGATGTGCGCAAATCATACATCTGCGGATTCCCACGGGTGTCCTCTTTTCGGAAATGCATGGGGTTCCCTGTTTTCCTCGGTGGCTTGGACACCCGAGGCCCATATCTGTATGTTGTGCCTGTCGGCAGAATGTCTGAGATTTCGCTCTGAAAACAGACTTGGGGTTACTTGTGTTTTAGGCTTTCCCCTTGGCGGCTAGGTAGGTGCACCCACACATGTGAGGCACCATTTTCATCGGTACACCTGTGGGAACGCGGGACAGTAGGCCATGTGTTGTTGGGGCCATGTTTCGATGGGTACGCCGAGCGAAATGTGTGGAAAAGGCGTTTTTTTCCCCCACATTTCGGACTTTGCGTGGCTGTCTGGGTAATAAATTCTGGGCCGATGTGCGCAAATCATACCTCTGCGGATTCCCACGGGTGTCCTCTTTTCGGAAATGCATGGGGTTCCCTGTTTTTCTTGGTGGCTTGGACACCCGAGGCCCATATCTGTATGTTCTGCCGGTCGGTAGAATGTCTGAGATTTCGCTCTGAAAACAGACTTGGGGTTACTTGTGTTTAAGGATTTCCCCTTGGCGGCCAGGTAGGTGCACCCACACATTTGAGGTACCATTTTCATCGGGACACCTGTGGGAACACGGGACTGTAGTCCACATGTTGTTGGGGGCGTGTTTCGATGGGTGCGTCGGGCAAAATGTGCGGAAAAAGCGTTTTTTCCCCCACATTTCGGACTTTGCGGGGCTGTTTGGGGAATAAATTCTGGGTCGATGTGCGCAAATCATACCTCTGCGGATTCCCACGGGTGTCCTCTTTTCGGAAATGCATGGGGTTCCCTGTTTTCCTCGGTGGCTTGGACACCCGAGGCCCATATCTGTATGTTGTGCCTGTCGGCAGAATGTCTGAGATTTCGCTCTGAAAACAGACTTGGGGTTACTTGTGTTTTAGGCTTTCCCCTTGGCGGCGAGGTAGGTGCACCCACACATGTGAGGTACCGTTTCCATCGGTACACCTGTGGGAACGCGAGACGGTAGGCCATGTGTTGTTGGGGGCATGTTTCAATGGGTGCGCCGAGCGAAATGTGCGGAAAAAGCATTTTTCCCCCACATTTCGGACTTTGCAGGGCTGTCTGGGTAATAAATTCTGGGCCGATGTGCGCAAATCATACCTCTGCGGATTCCCACGGGTGTCCTCTTTTTGGAAATGCATGGGGTTCCCTGTTTCCCTAGGTGGCTTGGACACCCGAGGCCCATATCTGTATGTTGTGCCGGTCGGCAGAATGTCTGAGATTTCGCTCTGGAAACAGACTTGGGGTTACTTGTGTTTGAGGATTTCCCCTTGGCGGCCAGGTAGGTGCACCCACACATGTGAGGTACCATTTTCATCGAGACACCTGTGGGCACGCGGTACAGTAGACCATGTGTTGTTGTAGGCGTGTTTCGATGGGCGCGTCAAGCGAAATGTGCGGAAAAAGTGTTTTTTCCCCCACATTTTGGACTTTGCGGGGCTGTCTGGGTAATAAATTCTGGGCCGATGTGCACAAATCATACCTCTGCGGATTCCCACGGGTGTCCTCTTTTCGGAAATGCATGGGGGTCCCTGTTTTCCTCGGTGACTTGGACACTCGAGGCCCATAATTGTATGTTGTGGCGGTCGGCAGAATGTCTGAGTTTTCGCTCTGAAAACAGACTTGGGGTTACTTGTGTTTTAGGCTTTCCCCTTGGCGGCGAGGTAGGTGCACCCACACATGTGAGGTACCGTTTTCATCGGGACACCTGTGGGAACGCGGGACAGTAGGCCATGTGTTGTTGGGGGCGTGTTTCGATGGGTGTGCCGAGCGAAATGTGCGGAAAAAGCGTTTTTTTCCCCACATTTCGGACTTTGCAGGGCTGTCTGGGTAATAAATTCTTGGCCGATGTGCGCAAATCATACCTCTGCGGATTCCTACGGGTGTCCTCTTTGCGGAAATGCATGGGGTTCCCTGTTTTTCTCGGTGGCTTGGACACCCGAGGCCCATATCTGTATGTTGTGCCAGTCGGCAGAATGTCTGAAATTTCGCTCTGAAAACAGACTTGGGGTTACTTGTGTTTTAGGCTTTCCCCTTGGCAGCCAGGTAGGTGCACCCACACATGTGAGGTACCGTTTTCATTGGGACACCTGTGGGAACGTGGGACAGTAGGCCATGTGTTGTTGGGGGCGTGTTTCGATGGGTGCGTCGAGCGAAATGTGCGGAAAAAGAGTTTTTTTCCCCCACATTTCGGACTTTGCGGGGCTGTCTGGGTAATAAATTCTGGGCCGATGTGCGCAAATCATACCTCTGCGGATTCCCACGGGTGTCCTCTTTTCGGAAATGCATGGGGTTCCCTATTTTCCTTCGTGGCTTGGACACCCGAGGCCCATATCTGTATGTTGTGCCGGTCGGCAGAATGTCTGAGATTTCGCTCTGAAAACAGACTTGGGGTTACTTGTGTTTTAGGCTTTCCCCTTGGCGGCCAGGTAGGTGCACCCACACATGTGAGGTACCGTTTTCATCAGGACACCTGTGGGAACGCGGGGCGGTAGGCCATGTTTTGTTGGGGGTGTGTTTTGATGGGTGCGTCGAGCAAAATGTGCGGAAAAAGCGTTTTTTTCCACCCACATTTCGGACTTTGCGGGGGTGTCTGGGTAATAAATTCTTTGCCGATGTGCGCAAATCATACCTCTGCGGATTCCCACGGGTGTCCTCTTTTCGGAAATGCATGGGGTTCCCTGTTTTCCTTGGTGGCTTGGACACCCGAGGCCCATATCTGTATGTTGTGCCGGTCGGCAGAATGTCAGAGATTTCGCTCTGGAAACAGACTTGGGGTTACTTGTGTTTGAGGATTTCCCCTTGGCGTCCAGGTAGGTGCACCCACACATGTGAGGTACCATTTTCATCGAGACACCTGTGGGCACGCGGGACAGTAGACCATGTGTTGTTGTAGGCGTGTTTCGATGGGCGCGTCAAGCGAAATGTACGGAAAAAGTGTTTTTTCCCCCACATTTTGGACTTTGCAGGGCTGTCTGGGTAATAAATTCTGGGCCGATGTGCACAAATCATACCTCTGCGGATTCCCACGGGTGTCCTCTTTTCGGAAATGCATGGGGGTCCCTGTTTTCCTCGGTGACTTGGACACTCGAGGCCCATAATTGTATGTTGTGGCGGTCGGCAGAATGTCTGAGTTTTCGCTCTGAAAACAGACTTGGGGTTACTTGTGTTTTAGGCTTTCCCCTTGGCGGCGAGGTAGGTGCACCCACACATGTGAGGTACCGTTTTCATCCGTACACCTGTGGGAACGCGGGACGGTAGGCCATGTGTTGTTGCGGGCATGTTTCGATGGGTGCGTCGAGCGAAATGTGCGGAAAAAGCGTTTTTTCCCCACATTTCGGACTTTGCAGGGCTGTCTGGGTAATAAATTCTGGGCCGATGTGCGCAAATCATAGCTCTGCGGATTCCCACGGGTGTCCTATTTTTGGAAATGCATGGGGTTCCCTGTTTTCCTTGGTGGCTTGGACACCCGAGGCCCATATCTGTATGTTGTGCCGGTCGGCAGAATGTCTGAGATTTCGCTCTGAAAACAGACTTGGGGTTACTTGTGTTTTAGGCTTTCCCCTTGGCGGCCAGGTAGGTGCACCCACACATGTGAGGTATCGTTTTCATCGGTACACCTGTGGGAACGCGGGACGGTAGGCCATGTGTTGTTGCGGGCATGTTTCGATGGGTGCGTCGAGCGAAATGTGCGGAAAAAGCGTTTTTTCCCCACATTTCGGACTTTGCAGGGCTGTCTGGGTAATAAATTCTGGGCCGATGTGCGCAAATCATAGCTCTGCGGATTCCCACGGGTGTCCTATTTTTGGAAATGCATGGGGTTCCCTGTTTTCCTTGGTGGCTTGGACACCCGAGGCCCATATCTGTATGTTGTGCCGGTCGGCAGAATGTCTGAGATTTCGCTCTGAAAACAGACTTGGGGTTACTTGTGTTTGAGGATTTCCCCTTGGCGGCCAGGTAGGTGCACCCACACATGTGAGGTACCGTTTTCATCGGAACACCTGTGGGAACGCGGGACTGTAGTCCATGTGTTGTTGGGGGCGTGTTTCGATGGGTGCGTCGAGCAAAATGTGTGGAAATAGCGTTTTTTTCCCCCACATTTCGGACTTTGCGGGGCTGTCTGGGTAATAAATTCTGGGCCGATGTGCGCAAATCATACATCTGCGGATTCCCACGGGTGTCCTCTTTTCGGAAATGCATGGGGTTCCCTGTTTTCCTCGGTGGCTTGGACACCCGAGGCCCATATCTGTATGTTGTGCCTGTCGGCAGAATGTCTGAGATTTCGCTCTGAAAACAGACTTGGGGTTACTTGTGTTTTAGGCTTTCCCCTTGGCGGCTAGGTAGGTGCACCCACACATGTGAGGCACCATTTTCATCGGTACACCTGTGGGAACGCGGGACAGTAGGCCATGTGTTGTTGGGGGCATGTTTCGATGGGTACGCCGAGCGAAATGTGTGGAAAAAGCGTTTTTTTCCCCACATTTCGGACTTTGCAGGGCTGTCTGGGTAATAAATTCTGGATCGATATGCGCAAATCATACCTCTGTGGATTCCCACAGGTGTCCTCTTTTCGGAAATGCATGGGGTTCCCTGTTTTCCTTGGTGGCTTGGACACCCGAGGCCCATATCTGTATGTTGTGCCGGTCGGCAGAATGTCTGAGATTTCGCTCTGAAAACAGACTTGGGGTTACTTGTGTTTTAGGCTTTCCCCTTGGCGGCCAGGTAGGTGCACCCACACATGTGAGGTATCGTTTTCATCGGGACACCTGTGGGAACATGGGACTGTAGTCCATGTGTTGTTGGGGGCGTGTTTCGATGGGTGCGTCGGGCAAAATGTGCGGAAAAAGCGTTTTTTCCCCCACATTTCGGACTTTGCGGGGCTGTCTGGGTAATAAATTCTGGGTCGATGTGCGCAAATCATACCTCTGCGGATTCCCACGGGTGTCCTCTTTTCGGAAATGCATGGGGTTCCCTGTTTTCCTCGGTGGCTTGGACACCCGAGGCCCATATCTGTATGTTGTGCCTGTCGGCAGAATGTCTGAGATTTCGCTCTGAAAACAGACTTGGGGTTACTTGTGTTTTAGGCTTTCCCCTTGGCGGCGAGGTAGGTGCACCCACACATGTGAGGTACCGTTTTCATCGGTACACCTGTGGGAACGCGAGACGGTAGGCCATGTGTTGTTGGGGGCATGTTTCGATGGGTGCGCCGAGCGAAATGTGCGGAAAAAGCATTTTTCCCCCACATTTCGGACTTTGCAGGGCTGTCTGGGTAATAAATTCTGGGCCGATGTGCGCAAATCATACCTCTGCGGATTCCCACGGGTGTCCTCTTTTTGGAAATGCATGGGGTTCCCTGTTTCCCTAGGTGGCTTGGACACCCGAGGCCCATATCTGTATGTTGTGCCGGTCGGCAGAATGTCTGAGATTTCGCTCTGGAAACAGACTTGGGGTTACTTGTGTTTGAGGATTTCCCCTTGGCGGCCAGGTAGGTGCACCCACACATGTGAGGTACCATTTTCATCGAGACACCTGTGGGCACGCGGGACAGTAGACCATGTGTTGTTGTAGGCGTGTCTCGATGGGCGCGTCAAGCGAAATGTGCGGAAAAAGTGTTTTTTCCCCCACATTTTGGACTTTGCGGGGCTGTCTGGGTAATAAATTCTGGGCCGATGTGCACAAATCATACCTCTGCGGATTCCCACGGGTGTCCTCTTTTCGGAAATGCATGGGGGTCCCTGTTTTCCTCGGTGACTTGGACACTCGAGGCCCATAATTGTATGTTGTGGCGGTCGGCAGAATGTCTGAGTTTTCGCTCTGAAAACAGACTTGGGGTTACTTGTGTTTTAGGCTTTCCCCTTGGCGGCGAGGTAGGTGCACCCACACATGTGAGGTACCGTTTTCATCGGGACACCTGTGGGAACGCGGGACAGTAGGCCATGTGTTGTTGGGGGCGTGTTTCGATGGGTGTGCCGAGCGAAATGTGCGGAAAAAGCGTTTTTTTCCCCACATTTCGGACTTTGCAGGGCTGTCTGGGTAATAAATTCTTGGCCGATGTGCGCAAATCATACCTCTGCGGATTCCTACGGGTGTCCTCTTTTCGGAAATGCATGGGGTTCCCTGTTTTTCTCGGTGGCTTGGACACCCGAGGCCCATATCTGTATGTTGTGCCAGTCGGCAGAATGTCTGAAATTTCGCTCTGAAAACAGACTTGGGGTTACTTGTGTTTTAGGCTTTCCCTTTGGCAGCCAGGTAGGTGCACCCACACATGTGAGGTACCGTTTTCATCGGGACACCTGTGGGAACGTGGGACGGTAGGCCATGTGTTGTTGGGGGCGTGTTTCGATGGGTGCGTCGAGCGAAATGTGCGGAAAAAGAGTTTTTTTCCCCCACATTTCGGACTTTGCAGGGCTGTCTGGGTAATAAATTCTGGGCCGATGTGCGCAAATCATACCTCTGCGGATTCCTACGGGTGTCCTCTTTTCGGAAATGCATGGGGTTCCCTGTTTTTCTCGGTGGCTTGGACACCCGAGGCCCATATCTGTATGTTGTGCCAGTCGGCAGAATGTCTGAAATTTCGCTCTGAAAACAGACTTGGGGTTACTTGTGTTTTAGGCTTTCCCCTTGGCAGCCAGGTAGGTGCACCCACTCATGTGAGGTACCGTTTTCATCGGGACACCTGTGGGAACGTGGGACAGTAGGCCATGTGTTGTTGGGGGTGTGTTTCGATGGGTGCGTCGAGCGAAATGTGCGGAAAAAGAGTTTTTTTCCCCCACATTTCGGACTTTGCGGGGCTGTCTGGGTAATAAATTCTGGGCCGATGTGTGCAAATCATACCTCTGCGGATTCCCACGGGTGTCCTCTTTTCGGAAATGCATGGGGTTCCCTATTTTCCTTCGTGGCTTGGACACCCGAGGCCCATATCTGTATGTTGTGCCGGTCGGCAGAATGTCTGAGATTTCGCTCTGAAAACAGACTTGGGGTTACTTGTGTTTTAGGCTTTCCCCTTGGCGGCCAGGTAGGTGCACCCACACATGTGAGGTACCGTTTTCATCAGGACACCTGTGGGAACGCGGGGCGGTAGGCCATGTTTTGTTGGGGGCGTGTTTTGAAGGGTGCGTCGAGCAAAATGTGTGGAAAAAGCATTTTTTTCCACCCACATTTCGGATTTTGCGGGGGTGTCTGGGTAATAAATTCTGGGCCGATGTGCGCAAATCATACCTCTGCGGATTCCCACGGGTGTCCTCTTTTCGGAAATGCATGGGGTTCCCTGTTTTCCTTGGTGGCTTGGATACCCGAGGCCCATATCTGTATGTTGTGCCGGTCGGCAGAATGTCTGAGATTTCGCTCTGAAAACAGACTTGGGGTTACTTGTCTTTTAGGCTTTCCCCTTGGCGCCAGGTAGGTGCACCCACACATGTGAGGTACCATTCTCATCGGGACACCTGTGGCAACGCGGGACGGTAGACCATGTGTTGTTGGGGGCGTGTTTCGATGGGTGCGTCGGGCAAAATGTGCGGAAAAAGCGTTCTTTTCCCCCACATTTCGGACTTTGCGGGGCTGTCTGGGTAATAAATTCTGGGTCGATGTGCGCAAATCATACCTCTGCGGATTCCCACGGGTGTCCTCTTTTCGGAAATGCATGGGGTTCCCTGTTTTCCTTGGTGGCTTGGACACCCGAGGCCCATATCTGTATGTTGTGCCGGTCGGCAGAATGTCTGAGATTTCGCTCTGAAAACAGACTTGGGGTTACTTGTGTTTTAGGCTTTCCCCTTGGCGGCCAGGTAGATGCACCCACACATGTGAGGTACCATTTTCATCGGGACACCTGTGGCAACACGGGACGGTAGACCATGTGTTGTTGGGGGAGTGTTTCGATGGGTGCGTCGGGCAAAATGTGCGGAAAAAGCGTTTTTCCCCCCCACATTTCGGACTTTGCGGGGATGTCTGCGTAATAAATTCTGGGCCGATGTGCGCAAATCATACATCTGCGGATTCCCACGGGTGTCCTCTTTTCGGAAATGCATCGGGTTCCCTGTTTTCCTTGGTGGCTTGGACACCCGAGGCCCATATCTGTATTATGTGCCTGTCGGCAGAATGTCTGAGATTTCGCTCTGAAAACAGACTTGGGGTTACTTGTGTTTTAGGCTTTCCCCTTGGCGGCTAGGTAGGTGCACCCACACATGTGAGGTTCCGGTTTCATCGGTACACCTGTGGGAACCGGGGACAGTAGGCTATGTGTTGTTGGGAGCGTGTTTCTATGGGTGCGCCGAGCGAAATGTGCGGAAAAAGCTTTTTTTTTCCCCCACATTTTGGACTTTGCGGGGCTGTCTGGGTAATAAATTCTGGGCCGATGTGCGCAAATCATACCTCTGCGGATTCCCACGGGTGTCCTCTTTTCGGAAATGCATGGGGTTCCCTGTTTTCCTCGGTGGCTTGGACAACCGAGGCCCATATCTGTATGTTGTGCCGGTCGGCAGCATGTCTGAGATTTCGCTCTGAAAACAGACTTGGGGTTACTTGTGTTTTAGGCTTTCCCCTTGGCGGCCAGGTAGGTGCACCCACACATGTGAGGTACCGTTTTCATCGGGACACCAGTGGGAACGCGGGACGGTAGGCCATGTGTTGTTGGGGGCGTGTTTCGATGGGTGCGTCGAGCGAAATGAGCGGAAAAAGCGTTTTTTCCCCCACATTTCGGACTTTGCAGGGCTGTCTGGGTAATACATTCTGGGCCGATGTGCGCAAATCATACCTCTGCGGATTCCCACGGGTGTCCTCTTTTCGGAAATGCATGGGGTTCCCTGTTTTCCTTGGTGGCTTGGACACCCGAGGCCCATATCTGTATGTTGTGCCTGTCGGCAGAATGTCTGAGATTTCGCTCTGAAAACAGACTTGGGGTTACTTGTGTTTTAGGCTTTCCCCTTGGCGGCTAGGTAGGTGCACCCACACATGTGAGGTACCGTTTTCATCGGTACACCTGTGGGAACGGGGGACAGTAGGCTATGTGTTGTTGGGAGTGTGTTTCTATGGGTGCGCCGAGCGAAATGTGCGGAAAAAGCTTTTTTTTTCCCCCACATTTCAGACTTTGCGGGGCTGTCTGGGTAATAAATTCTGGGCCGATGTGCGCAAATCATACCTTTGCGGATTCCCACGGGTGTCCTCTTTTCGGAAATGCATGGGGTACCCTGTTTTCCTCGGTGGCTTGGACACCCGAGGCCCATATCTGTATGTTGTGCCGGTCGGCAGCATGTCTGAGATTTCGCTCTGAAAACAGACTTGGGGTTACTTGTGTTTTAGGCTTTCCCCTTGGCGGCCAGGTAGGTGCACCCACACATGTGAGGTACCATTTTCATTGGGACACCTGTGAGAACGCGGGACGGCAGGCCATGTGTTGTTGGGGGCGTGTTTCGATGGGTGCGTCGAGCGAAATGTGCGGAAAAAGCGTTTTTTTCCACCACATTTCAGACTTTGCGGGGCTGTCTGGGTAATAAATTCTGGGCCGATGTGCGCAAACCATACCTCTGCGGATTCCCACGGGTGTCCTCTTTTTTGAAATGCATGGGGTTCCCTATTTTCCTTCGTGGCTTGGACACCCGAGGCCCATATCTGTATGTTGTGCCGGTCGGCAGAATGTCTGAGATTTCGCTCTGAAAACAGACTTGGGGTTACTTGTGTTTTAGGCTTTCCCCTTGGCGGCCAGGTAGGTGCACCCACACATGTGAGGTTCCGTTTTCATCAGGACACCTGTGGGAACGCGGGACGGTAGGCCATGTTTTGTTGGCGGCGTGTTTTGATGGGTGCGTCGAGGGAAATGTGCGCAAAAAGTGTTTCCCCCCCCCCACATTTCGGACTTTGCGGGGCTGTCTGGGTAATAAAATTCTGGGCCGATGTGCGCAAATCATACCTCTGCGGATTCCCATGGGTGTCCTCTTTTCGGAAATGCATGGGGTTCCCTGTTTTCCTCGGTGGCTTGGACACCCGAGGCCCATATCTGTATGTTGTGCCGGTCGGCAGAATGTCTGAGATTTCGCTCTGAAAACAGACTTGGGGTTACTTGTGTTTTAGGATTTCCCCTTGGCGGCCAGGTAGGTGCACCCACACATGTGACGTACCGTTTTCATCGGGACACCTGTGGGAACGCGGTACGGTAGTCCATGTGTTGTTGGGGGCGTGTTTCGATGGGTGCGTCGAGCGAAATGTGCGGAAAAAGAGTTTTTTCCCCCACATTTCAGACTTTGCAGGGCTGTCTGGGTAATAAATTCTGGGCCGATGTGCGCAAATCATACCTCTGCGGATTCCCACAGGTGTCCTCTTTTCGGAAATGCATGGGGTTCCCTATTTTCCGTGGTGGCATGGACACCCGAGGCCCATATCTGTATGTTGTGCCGGTCGGCAGAATGTCTGAGATTTCGCTCTGAAAACAGACTTGGGGTTACTTGTGTTTTAGGCTTTCCCCTTGGCGGCCAGGTAGGTGCACCCACGCATGTGAGGTACCGTTTTCATCAGGACACCTGTGGGAACGCAGGACGGTAGGCCTTGTTTTGTTGGGGGCGTGTTTTGATGGGTGCGTCGAGCAAAATGTGCGGAAAAAGCGATTTATTCCCCCCACATTTCGGACTTTGCGTGGCTGTCTGGGTAATAAATTCTTGGCCGATGTGCGCAAATCATACCTCTGCGGATTCCCAGGGGTGTCCTCTTTTCGGAAATGCATGGGGTTCCCTGTTTTCCTCGGTGGCTTGGATACCCGAGGCCCATATCTGTATGTTGTGCCGGTCGGCAGAATGTCTGAGATTTCGCTCTGAAAACAGACTTGGGGTTACTTGTGTTTTAGGCTTTCCCCTTGGCGCCAGGTAGGTGCACCCACACATGTGAGGTACCGTTTTCATCAGGACACCTGTGGGAACACGGGACGGTAGGCCATGTGTTGTTGGGGGCGTGTTTCGATGGGTGCGCCGAGCGAAATGTGCGGAAAAAGCGTTTTTTTCCGCCACATTTCGGAGTTTGTGGGACTGTCTGGGTAATAAATTCTGGGCCGATGTGCGCAAATCATACCTCTGCGGATTCCCACAGTTGTCCTCTTTTTGGAAATGCATGGGGTTCCCTGTTTTCCTCGGTGGCTTGGACACCCGAGGCCATTATCTGTATGTTGTGCCGGTCGGCAGAATGTCTGAGTTTTCGCTCTGAAAACAGACTTGGGGTTACTTGTGTTTTAGGCTTTCCCCTTGGCGGCCAGGTAGATGCACCCACACATGTGAGGTACCATTTTCATCGGGACACCTGTGGCAACGTGGGACGGTAGGCCATGTGTTGTTGGGGCGTGTTTCGGTGGGTGCGCCGAGCGAAATGTGCGGAAAAAGCGTTTTTTTCCCCCACATTTCGGACTTTGCGGGACTGTCTGGGTAATAAATTCTGGTCCGATGTGCGCAAATCATACCTCTGCGGATTCCCACGGGTGTCCTCTTTTCGGAAATGCATGGGGTTCCCTGTTTTCCTTAGTGGCTTGGACACCCGAGGCCCATATCTGTATGTTGTGCCGGTCGGCAGAATGTCTGAGATTTCGCTCTGAAAACAGACTTGGGGTTACTTGTGTTTTAGGCTTTCCCCTTGGCGGCCAGGTAGTTGCACCCACACATGTGAGGTACCGTTTTCATCGGGACACCGGTGGGAACGCGGGACGGTAGGCCAAGTGTTGTTGGGGGAGTGTTTCGATGGGTGCGCCGAGCGAAATGTGCGGAAAAAGCGTTTTTTTCCCGACATTTCGGATTTTGCGGGGCTGTCTGGGTAATAAATTCTGGGCCGATGTGCACAAATCATACCTCTGCGGATTCCCACGGGTGTCCTCTTTTCGGAAATGCATGGGGTTCCCTGTGTTCCTTGGTGGCTTGGACACCCGAGGCCCATATTTGTATGTTGTGCCGGTCGGCAGAATGTCTGAGATTTCGCTCTGGAAACAGACTTGGGGTTACTTGTGTTTTAGGATTTCCCCTTGGCGGCCAGGTAGGTGCACCCACACATGTGAGGTACCGTTTTCATCGGGACACCGGTGGGAACGCGGGACGGTAGTCCATGTGTTGTTGGGGGCGTGTTTCGATGGGTGCGTCGAGCGAAATGAGCGGAAAAAGCGTTTCTTCCCCCACCTTTTGGACTTTGCAGGGCTGTCTGGGTAATACATTCTGGGCCGATGTGCGCAAATCATACCTCTGCGGATTCCCACGGGTGTCCTCTTTTCGGAAATGCATGGGGTTCCCTATTTTCCTTGGTGGCTTGGACACCCGAGGCCCATATCTGTATGTTGTGCCAGTCGGCAGAATGTCTGAGATTTCGCTCTGAAAACAGACTTGGGGTTACTTGTGTTTTAGGCTTTCCCCTTGGCGGCCAGGTAGGTGCACCCACACATGTGAGGTACCGTTTTCATCGGGACACCTGTAGGAACGCGGGACGGTAGGCCATGTGTTGTTGGGGGCGTGTTTTGATGGGTGCGCCGAGCGGAATGTGCAGAAAAAGTGTTTTTTTCCACCACATTTCGGACTTTGCGGGGCTGTCTGGGTAAGAAATTCTTGGCCGATGTGCGCAAATCATACCTCTGCGGATTCCCACGGGTGTCCTCTTTTCGGAAATGCATGGGGTTCCCTGTTTTCCTTGGTGGCTTGGACACCCGAGTCCCATATCTGTATGTTGTGCCGGTCGGCAGAATGTCTGAGATTTCGCTCTGAAAACAGACTTGGGGTTACTTGTGTTTTAGGATTTCCCCTTGGCGGCCAGGTAGGTGCACCCACACATGTGAGGTACCGTTTTCATCGGGACACCTGTGGGAACGCGGGACGGTAGTCCATGTGTTGTTGGGGGCGTGTTTCGATGGGTGCGTCGAGCAAAATGTGCGGAAAAAGCGTTTTTTTCCCCCACATTCCGGACTTTGCAGGGCTGTCTGGGTAATAAATTCTGGGCCGATGTGCGCAAATCATACATCTGCGGATTCCCACGGGTGTCCTCTTTTCGGAAATGCATGGGGTTCCCTGTTTTCCTCGGTGGCTTGGACACCCGAGGCTCATATCTGTATGTTGTGCCTTTCGGCAGAATGTCTGAGATTTCGCTCTGAAAACAGACTTGGGATTACTTGTGTTTTAGGCTTTCCCCTTGGCGGCTAGGTAGGTGCACCCACACATGTGAGGCACCGTTTTCATCGGTACACCTGTGGGAACGCGGGACGGTAGGCCATGTGTTGTTGGGGGCATGTTTCGATGGGTGCGCCGAGCGAAATGTGTGGAAAAAGCATTTTTTCCCCACATTTCGGACTTTGCAGGGCTGTCTGGGTAATAAATTCTGGGCCGATATGCGCAAATCATACCTCTGTGGATTCCCACGGGTGTCCTCTTTTCGGAAATGCATGGGTTTCCTGTTTTCCTCGGTGGCTTGGACACCCGAGGCCCATATCTGTATGTTGTGCCGGTCGGCAGAATGTCTGAGATTTCGCTCTGAAAACAGACTTGGGGTTACTTGTGTTTTAGGCTTTCCCCTTGGCGGCCAGGTAGGTGCACCCACACAGGTGAGGTATCGTCTTCATCGGGACACCTGTGGGAACGCGGGACAGTAGACCATGTGTTGTTGTAGGCGTGTTTGGATGGGCGCGTCAAGCGAAATGTGCGGAAAAAGTGTTTTTTTCCCCCACATTTCGGACTTTTGCGGGGCTGTCTGGGTAATAAATTCTGGGCCGATGTGCACAAATTATACCTCTGTGGATTCCCACGGGTGTCCTCTTTTCGGAAATGCATGGGGTTCCCTGTTTTCCTCGGTGGCTTGGACACCCGAGGCCCATATCTGTATGTTGTGCCGGTCGGCAGAATGTCTGAGATTTCGCTCTGAAAACAGACTTGGGGTTACTTGTGTTTTAGGCTTTCCCCTTGGCGGCCAGGTAGGTGCACCCACACATGTGAGGTATCGTTTTCATCGGGACACCTGTGGGAACATGGGACTGTAGTCCATGTGTTGTTGGGGGCGTGTTTTGATGGGTGCGTCGAGCAAAATGTGCGGAAAAAGCATTTTTTTCCCCCACATTTCGGACTTTGCGGGGCTGTCTGGGTAATAAATTCTGGGCCGATGTGCGGAAATCATACCTCTGCGGATTCCCACGGGTGTCCTCTTTTCGGAAATGCATGGGGTTCCCTGTTTTCCTCGGTGGCTTGGACACCCAAGGCCCATATCTGTATGTTGTGCCTGTCGGCAGAATGTCTGAGATTTCACTCTGAAAACAGACTTGGGGTTTCTTGTGTTTTAGGCTTTCCCCTTGGCGGCGAGGAAGGTGCACCCACACATGTGAGGTACCGTTTTCATCGGTACACCTGTGGGAACGCGGGACGGTAGGCCATGTGTTGTTGCGGGCATGTTTCGATGGGTGCGTCGAGCGAAATGTGCGGAAAAAGCGTTTTTTCCCCACATTTCGGACTTTGCAGGGCTGTCTGGGTAATAAATTCTGGGCCGATGTGCGCAAATCATAGCTCTGCGGATTCCCACGGCTGTCCTATTTTTGGAAATGCATGGGGTTCCCTGTTTTCCTTGGTGGCTTGGACACCCGAGGCCCATATCTGTATGTTGTGCCGGTCGGCAGAATGTCTGAGATTTCGCTCTGAAAACAGACTTGGGGTTACTTGTGTTTGAGGATTTCCCCTTGGCGGCCAGGTAGGTGCACCCACACATGTGAGGTACCGTTTTCATCGGAACACCTGTGGGAACGCGGGACTGTAGTCCATGTGTTGTTGGGGGCGTGTTTCGATGGGTGCGTCGAGCAAAATGTGCGGAAATAGCGTTTTTTTCCCCCACATTTCGGACTTTGCGGGGCTGTCTGGGTAATAAATTCTGGGCCGATGTGCGCAAATCATACATCTGCGGATTCCCACGGGTGTCCTCTTTTCGGAAATGCATGGGGTTCCCTGTTTTCCTCGGTGGCTTGGACACCCGAGGCCCATATCTGTATGTTGTGCCTGTCGGCAGAATGTCTGAGATTTCGCTCTGAAAACAGACTTGGGGTTACTTGTGTTTTAGGCTTTCCCCTTGGCGGCTAGGTAGGTGCACCCACACATGTGAGGCACCATTTTCATCGGTACACCTGTGGGAACGCGGGACAGTAGGCCATGTGTTGTTGGGGCCATGTTTCGATGGGTACGCCGAGCGAAATGTGTGGAAAAGGCGTTTTTTTCCCCCACATTTCGGACTTTGCGTGGCTGTCTGGGTAATAAATTCTGGGCCGATGTGCGCAAATCATACCTCTGCGGATTCCCACGGGTGTCCTCTTTTCGGAAATGCATGGGGTTCCCTGTTTTTCTTGGTGGCTTGGACACCCGAGGCCCATATCTGTATGTTCTGCCGGTCGGTAGAATGTCTGAGATTTCGCTCTGAAAACAGACTTGGGGTTACTTGTGTTTAAGGATTTCCCCTTGGCGGCCAGGTAGGTGCACCCACACATTTGAGGTACCATTTTCATCGGGACACCTGTGGGAACACGGGACTGTAGTCCACATGTTGTTGGGGGCGTGTTTCGATGGGTGCGTCGGGCAAAATGTGCGGAAAAAGCGTTTTTTCCCCCACATTTCGGACTTTGCGGGGCTGTCTGGGTAATAAATTCTGGGTCGATGTGCGCAAATCATACCTCTGCGGATTCCCACGGGTGTCCTCTTTTCGGAAATGCATGGGGTTCCCTGTTTTCCTCGGTGGCTTGGACACCCGAGGCCCATATCTGTATGTTGTGCCTGTCGGCAGAATGTCTGAGATTTCGCTCTGAAAACAGACTTGGGGTTACTTGTGTTTTAGGCTTTCCCCTTGGCGGCGAGGTAGGTGCACCCACACATGTGAGGTACCGTTTCCATCGGTACACCTGTGGGAACGCGAGACGGTAGGCCATGTGTTGTTGGGGGCATGTTTCGATGGGTGCGCCGAGCGAAATGTGCGGAAAAAGCATTTTTCCCCCACATTTCAGACTTTGCAGGGCTGTCTGGGTAATAAATTCTGGGCCGATGTGCGCAAATCATACCTCTGCGGATTCCCACGGGTGTCCTCTTTTTGGAAATGCATGGGGTTCCCTGTTTCCCTAGGTGGCTTGGACACCCGAGGCCCATATCTGTATGTTGTGCCGGTCGGCAGAATGTCTGAGATTTCGCTCTGGAAACAGACTTGGGGTTACTTGTGTTTGAGGATTTCCCCTTGGCGGCCAGGTAGGTGCACCCACACATGTGAGGTACCATTTTCATCGAGACACCTGTGGGCACGCGGTACAGTAGACCATGTGTTGTTGTAGGCGTGTTTCGATGGGCGCGTCAAGCGAAATGTGCGGAAAAAGTGTTTTTTCCCCCACATTTTGGACTTTGCGGGGCTGTCTGGGTAATAAATTCTGGGCCGATGTGCACAAATCATACCTCTGCGGATTCCCACGGGTGTCCTCTTTTCGGAAATGCATGGGGGTCCCTGTTTTCCTCGGTGACTTGGACACTCGAGGCCCATAATTGTATGTTGTGGCGGTCGGCAGAATGTCTGAGTTTTCGCTCTGAAAACAGACTTGGGGTTACTTGTGTTTTAGGCTTTCCCCTTGGCGGCGAGGTAGGTGCACCCACACATGTGAGGTACCGTTTTCATCGGGACACCTGTGGGAACGCGGGACAGTAGGCCATGTGTTGTTGGGGGCGTGTTTCGATGGGTGTGCCGAGCGAAATGTGCGGAAAAAGCGTTTTTTTCCCCACATTTCGGACTTTGCAGGGCTGTCTGGGTAATAAATTCTTGGCCGATGTGCGCAAATCATACCTCTGCGGATTCCTACGGGTGTCCTCTTTGCGGAAATGCATGGGGTTCCCTGTTTTTCTCGGTGGCTTGGACACCCGAGGCCCATATCTGCATGTTGTGCCAGTCGGCAGAATGTCTGAAATTTCGCTCTGAAAACAGACTTGGGGTTACTTGTGTTTTAGGCTTTCCCCTTGGCAGCCAGGTAGGTGCACCCACACATGTGAGGTACCGTTTTCATTGGGACACCTGTGGGAACGTGGGACAGTAGGCCATGTGTTGTTGGGGGCGTGTTTCGATGGGTGCGTCGAGCGAAATGTGCGGAAAAAGAGTTTTTTTCCCCCACATTTCGGACTTTGCGGGGCTGTCTGGGTAATAAATTCTGGGCCGATGTGCGCAAATCATACCTCTGCGGATTCCCACGGGTGTCCTCTTTTCGGAAATGCATGGGGTTCCCTATTTTCCTTCGTGGCTTGGACACCCGAGGCCCATATCTGTATGTTGTGCCGGTCGGCAGAATGTCTGAGATTTCGCTCTGAAAACAGACTTGGGGTTACTTGTGTTTTAGGCTTTCCCCTTGGCGGCCAGGTAGGTGCACCCACACATGTGAGGTACCGTTTTCATCAGGACACCTGTGGGAACGCGGGGCGGTAGGCCATGTTTTGTTGGGGGTGTGTTTTGATGGGTGCGTCGAGCAAAATGTGCGGAAAAAGCGTTTTTTTCCACCCACATTTCGGACTTTGCGGGGGTGTCTGGGTAATAAATTCTTTGCCGATGTGCGCAAATCATACCTCTGCGGATTCCCACGGGTGTCCTCTTTTCGGAAATGCATGGGGTTCCCTGTTTTCCTTGGTGGCTTGGACACCCGAGGCCCATATCTGTATGTTGTGCCGGTCGGCAGAATGTCAGAGATTTCGCTCTGGAAACAGACTTGGGGTTACTTGTGTTTGAGGATTTCCCCTTGGCGGCCAGGTAGGTGCACCCACACATGTGAGGTACCATTTTCATCGAGACACCTGTGGGCACGCGGGACAGTAGACCATGTGTTGTTGTAGGCGTGTTTCGATGGGCGCGTCAAGCGAAATGTACGGAAAAAGTGTTTTTTCCCCCACATTTTGGACTTTGCAGGGCTGTCTGGGTAATAAATTCTGGGCCGATGTGCACAAATCATACCTCTGCGGATTCCCACGGGTGTCCTCTTTTCGGAAATGCATGGGGGTCCCTGTTTTCCTCGGTGACTTGGACACTCGAGGCCCATAATTGTATGTTGTGGCGGTCGGCAGAATGTCTGAGTTTTCGCTCTGAAAACAGACTTGGGGTTACTTGTGTTTTAGGCTTTCCCCTTGGCAGCGAGGTAGGTGCACCCACACATGTGAGGTACCGTTTTCATCCGTACACCTGTGGGAACGCGGGACGGTAGGCCATGTGTTGTTGCGGGCATGTTTCGATGGGTGCGTCGAGCGAAATGTGCGGAAAAAGCGTTTTTTCCCCACATTTCGGACTTTGCAGGGCTGTCTGGGTAATAAATTCTGGGCCGATGTGCGCAAATCATAGCTCTGCGGATTCCCACGGGTGTCCTATTTTTGGAAATGCATGGGGTTCCCTGTTTTCCTTGGTGGCTTGGACACCCGAGGCCCATATCTGTATGTTGTGCCGGTCGGCAGAATGTCTGAGATTTCGCTCTGAAAACAGACTTGGGGTTACTTGTGTTTTAGGCTTTCCCCTTGGCGGCCAGGTAGGTGCACCCACACATGTGAGGTATCGTTTTCATCGGTACACCTGTGGGAACGCGGGACGGTAGGCCATGTGTTGTTGCGGGCATGTTTCGATGGGTGCGTCGAGCGAAAATGGCGGAAAAAGCGTTTTTTCCCCACATTTCGGACTTTGCAGGGCTGTCTGGGTAATAAATTCTGGGCCGATGTGCGCAAATCATAGCTCTGCGGATTCCCACGGGTGTCCTATTTTTGGAAATGCATGGGGTTCCCTGTTTTCCTTGGTGGCTTGGACACCCGAGGCCCATATCTGTATGTTGTGCCGGTCGGCAGAATGTCTGAGATTTCGCTCTGAAAACAGACTTGGGGTTACTTGTGTTTGAGGATTTCCCCTTGGCGGCCAGGTAGGTGCACCCACACATGTGAGGTACCGTTTTCATCGGAACACCTGTGGGAACGCGGGACTGTAGTCCATGTGTTGTTGGGGGCGTGTTTCGATGGGTGCGTCGAGCAAAATGTGTGGAAATAGCGTTTTTTTCCCCCACATTTCGGACTTTGCGGGGCTGTCTGGGTAATAAATTCTGGGCCGATGTGCGCAAATCATACATCTGCGGATTCCCACGGGTGTCCTCTTTTCGGAAATGCATGGGGTTCCCTGTTTTCCTCGGTGGCTTGGACACCCGAGGCCCATATCTGTATGTTGTGCCTGTCGGCAGAATGTCTGAGATTTCGCTCTGAAAACAGACTTGGGGTTACTTGTGTTTTAGGCTTTCCCCTTGGCGGCTAGGTAGGTGCACCCACACATGTGAGGCACCATTTTCATCGGTACACCTGTGGGAACGCGGGACAGTAGGCCATGTGTTGTTGGGGGCGTGTTTCGATGGGTGCGCCGGGCAAAATGTGCAGAAAAGGCGTTTTTTCCCCCCACATTTCGGACTTTGCGTGGCTGTCTGGGTAATAAATTCTGGGCCGATGTGCGCAAATCATACCTCTGCGGATTCCCACGGGTGTCCTCTTTTCGGAAATGCATGGGGTTCCCTGTTTTTCTTGGTGGCTTGGACACCCGAGGCCCATATCTGTATGTTGTGCCGGTCGGTAGAATGTCTGAGATTTCGCTCTGAAAACAGACTTGGGGTTACTTGTGTTTAAGGATTTCCCCTTGGCGGCCAGGTAGGTGCACCCACACATTTGAGGTACCGTTTTCATCGGGACACCTGTGGGAACACGGGACTGTAGTCCATGTGTTGTTGGGGGCGTGTTTCGATGGGTGCGTCGGGCAAAATGTGCGGAAAAAGCGTTTTTTCCCCCACATTTCGGACTTTGCGGGGCTGTCTGGGTAATAAATTCTGGGTCGATGTGCGCAAATCATACCTCTGCGGATTCCCACGGGTGTCCTCTTTTCGGAAATGCATGGGGTTCCCTGTTTTCCTCGGTGGCTTGGACACCCGAGGCCCATATCTGTATGTTGTGCCTGTCGGCAGAATGTCTGAGATTTCGCTCTGAAAACAGACTTGGGGTTACTTGTGTTTTAGGCTTTCCCCTTGGCGGCGAGGTAGGTGCACCCACACATGTGAGGTACCGTTTTCATCGGTACACCTGTGGGAACGCGAGACGGTAGGCCATGTGTTGTTGGGGGCATGTTTCGATGGGTGCGCCGAGCGAAATGTGCGGAAAAAGCATTTTTCCCCCACATTTCGGACTTTGCAGGGCTGTCTGGGTAATAAATTCTGGGCCGATGTGCGCAAATCATACCTCTGCGGATTCCCACGGGTGTCCTCTTTTTGGAAATGCATGGGGTTCCCTGTTTCCCTAGGTGGCTTGGACACCCGAGGCCCATATCTGTATGTTGTGCCGGTCGGCAGAATGTCTGAGATTTCGCTCTGGAAACAGACTTGGGGTTACTTGTGTTTGAGGATTTCCCCTTGGCGGCCAGGTAGGTGCACCCACACATGTGAGGTACCATTTTCATCGAGACACCTGTGGGCACGCGGGACAGTAGACCATGTGTTGTTGTAGGCGTGTCTCGATGGGCGCGTCAAGCGAAATGTGCGGAAAAAGTGTTTTTTCCCGAACATTTTGGACTTTGCGGGGCTGTCTGGGTAATAAATTCTGGGCCGATGTGCACAAATCATACCTCTGCGGATTCCCACGGGTGTCCTCTTTTCGGAAATGCATGGGGGTCCCTGTTTTCCTCGGTGACTTGGACACTCGAGGCCCATAATTGTATGTTGTGGCGGTCGGCAGAATGTCTGAGTTTTCGCTCTGAAAACAGACTTGGGGTTACTTGTGTTTTAGGCTTTCCCCTTGGCGGCGAGGTAGGTGCACCCACACATGTGAGGTACCGTTTTCATCGGGACACCTGTGGGAACGCGGGACAGTAGGCCATGTGTTGTTGGGGGCGTGTTTCGATGGGTGTGCCGAGCGAAATGTGCGGAAAAAGCGTTTTTTTCCCCACATTTCGGACTTTGCAGGGCTGTCTGGGTAATAAATTCTTGGCCGATGTGCGCAAATCATACCTCTGCGGATTCCTACGGGTGTCCTCTTTTCGGAAATGCATGGGGTTCCCTGTTTTTCTCGGTGGCTTGGACACCCGAGGCCCATATCTGTATGTTGTGCCAGTCGGCAGAATGTCTGAAATTTCGCTCTGAAAACAGACTTGGGGTTACTTGTGTTTTAGGCTTTCCCTTTGGCAGCCAGGTAGGTGCACCCACACATGTGAGGTACCGTTTTCATCGGGACACCTGTGGGAACGTGGGACGGTAGGCCATGTGTTGTTGGGGGCGTGTTTCGATGGGTGCGTCGAGCGAAATGTGCGGAAAAAGAGTTTTTTTCCCCCACATTTCGGACTTTGCGGGGCTGTCTGGGTAATAAATTCTGGGCCGATGTGCGCAAATCATACCTCTGCGGATTCCTACGGGTGTCCTCTTTTCGGAAATGCATGGGGTTCCCTGTTTTTCTCGGTGGCTTGGACACCCGAGGCCCATATCTGTATGTTGTGCCAGTCGGCAGAATGTCTGAAATTTCGCTCTGAAAACAGACTTGGGGTTACTTGTGTTTTAGGCTTTCCCCTTGGCAGCCAGGTAGGTGCACCCACTCATGTGAGGTACCGTTTTCATCGGGACACCTGTGGGAACGTGGGACAGTAGGCCATGTGTTGTTGGGGGTGTGTTTCGATGGGTGCGTCGAGCGAAATGTGCGGAAAAAGAGTTTTTTTCCCCCACATTTCGGACTTTGCGGGGCTGTCTGGGTAATAAATTCTGGGCCGATGTGCGCAAATCATACCTCTGCGGATTCCCACGGGTGTCCTCTTTTCGGAAATGCATGGGGTTCCCTATTTTCCTTCGTGGCTTGGACACCCGAGGCCCATATCTGTATGTTGTGCCGGTCGGCAGAATGTCTCAGATTTCGCTCTGAAAACAGACTTGGGGTTACTTGTGTTTTAGGCTTTCCCCTTGGCGGCCAGGTAGGTGCACCCACACATGTGAGGTACCGTTTTCATCAGGACACCTGTGGGAACGCGGGGCGGTAGGCCATGTTTTGTTGGGGGCGTGTTTTGAAGGGTGCGTCGAGCAAAATGTGTGGAAAAAGCATTTTTTTCCACCCACATTTCGGATTTTGCGGGGGTGTCTGGGTAATAAATTCTGGGCCGATGTGCGCAAATCATACCTCTGCGGATTCCCACGGGTGTCCTCTTTTCGGAAATGCATGGGGTTCCCTGTTTTCCTTGGTGGCTTGGATACCCGAGGCCCATATCTGTATGTTGTGCCGGTCGGCAGAATGTCTGAGATTTCGCTCTGAAAACAGACTTGGGGTTACTTGTCTTTTAGGCTTTCCCCTTGGCGCCAGGTAGGTGCACCCACACATGTGAGGTACCATTCTCATCGGGACACCTGTGGCAACGCGGGACGGTAGACCATGTGTTGTTGGGGGCGTGTTTCGATGGGTGCGTCGGGCAAAATGTGCGGAAAAAGCGTTCTTTTCCCCCACATTTCGGACTTTGCGGGGCTGTCTGGGTAATAAATTCTGGGTCGATGTGCGCAAATCATACCTCTGCGGATTCCCACGGGTGTCCTCTTTTCGGAAATGCATGGGGTTCCCTGTTTTCCTTGGTGGCTTGGACACCCGAGGCCCATATCTGTATGTTGTGCCGGTCGGCAGAATGTCTGAGATTTCGCTCTGAAAACAGACTTGGGGTTACTTGTGTTTTAGGCTTTCCCCTTGGCGGCCAGGTAGATGCACCCACACATGTGAGGTACCATTTTCATCGGGACACCTGTGGCAACACGGGACGGTAGACCATGTGTTGTTGGGGGAGTGTTTCGATGGGTGCGTCGGGCAAAATGTGCGGAAAAAGCGTTTTTCCCCCCCACATTTCGGACTTTGCGGGGATGTCTGCGTAATAAATTCTGGGCCGATGTGCGCAAATCATACATCTGCGGATTCCCACGGGTGTCCTCTTTTCGGAAATGCATCGGGTTCCCTGTTTTCCTTGGTGGCTTGGACACCCGAGGCCCATATCTGTATTATGTGCCTGTCGGCAGAATGTCTGAGATTTCGCTCTGAAAACAGACTTGGGGTTACTTGTGTTTTAGGCTTTCCCCTTGGCGGCTAGGTAGGTGCACCCACACATGTGAGGTTCCGGTTTCATCGGTACACCTGTGGGAACCGGGGACAGTAGGCTATGTGTTGTTGGGAGCGTGTTTCTATGGGTGCGCCGAGCGAAATGTGCGGAAAAAGCTTTTTTTTTCCCCCACATTTTGGACTTTGCGGGGCTGTCTGGGTAATAAATTCTGGGCCGATGTGCGCAAATCATACCTCTGCGGATTCCCACGGGTGTCCTCTTTTCGGAAATGCATGGGGTTCCCTGTTTTCCTCGGTGGCTTGGACACCCGAGGCCCATATCTGTATGTTGTGCCGGTCGGCAGCATGTCTGAGATTTCGCTCTGAAAACAGACTTGGGGTTACTTGTGTTTTAGGCTTTCCCCTTGGCGGCCAGGTAGGTGCACCCACACATGTGAGGTACCGTTTTCATCGGGACACCAGTGGGAACGCGGGACGGTAGGCCATGTGTTGTTGGGGGCGTGTTTCGATGGGTGCGTCGAGCGAAATGAGCGGAAAAAGCGTTTTTTCCCCCACATTTCGGACTTTGCAGGGCTGTCTGGGTAATACATTCTGGGCCGATGTGCGCAAATCATACCTCTGCGGATTCCCACGGGTGTCCTCTTTTCGGAAATGCATGGGGTTCCCTGTTTTCCTTGGTGGCTTGGACACCCGAGGCCCATATCTGTATGTTGTGCCTGTCGGCAGAATGTCTGAGATTTCGCTCTGAAAACAGACTTGGGGTTACTTGTGTTTTAGGCTTTCCCCTTGGCGGCTAGGTAGGTGCACCCACACATGTGAGGTACCGTTTTCA
This sequence comes from Ambystoma mexicanum, assembly GCF_040938575.1. NCBI lineage: Eukaryota > Metazoa > Chordata > Amphibia > Caudata > Ambystomatidae > Ambystoma > Ambystoma mexicanum. The sequence continues at coordinate 246,062,019 of NC_090926.1, read as the reverse complement.
TCGGTACACCTGTGGGAACGGGGGACAGTAGGCTATGTGTTGTTGGGAGTGTGTTTCTATGGGTGCGCCGAGCGAAATGTGCGGAAAAAGCTTTTTTTTCCCCCACATTTCAGACTTTGCGGGGCTGTCTGGGTAATAAATTCTGGGCCGATGTGCGCAAATCATACCTCTGCGGATTCCCACGGGTGTCCTCTTTTCGGAAATGCATGGGGTACCCTGTTTTCCTCGGTGGCTTGGACACCCGAGGCCCATATCTGTATGTTGTGCCGGTCGGCAGCATGTCTGAGATTTCGCTCTGAAAACAGACTTGGGGTTACTTGTGTTTTAGGCTTTCCCATTGGCGGCCAGGTAGGTGCACCCACACATGTGAGGTACCGTTTTCATCGGGACACCAGTGGGAACGCGGGACGGTAGGCCATGTGTTGTTGGGGGCGTGTTTCGATGGGTGCGTCGAGCGAAATGAGCGGAAAAAGCGTTTTTTCCCCCACATTTCGGACTTTGCAGGGCTGTCTGGGTAATACATTCTGGGCCGATGTGCGCAAATCATACCTCTGCGGATTCCCACGGGTGTCCTCTTTTCGGAAATGCATGGGGTTCCCTGTTTTCCTTGGTGGCTTGGACACCCGAGGCCCATATCTGTATGTTGTGCCTGTCGGCAGAATGTCTGAGATTTCGCTCTGAAAACAGACTTGGGGTTACTTGTGTTTTAGGCTTTCCCCTTGGCGGCTAGGTAGGTGCACCCACACATGTGAGGTACCGTTTTCATCGGTACACCTGTGGGAACGGGGGACAGTAGGCTATGTGTTGTTGGGAGTGTGTTTCTATGGGTGCGCCGAGCGAAATGTGCGGAAAAAGCTTTTTTTTTCCCCCACATTTCAGACTTTGCGGGGCTGTCTGGGTAATAAATTCTGGGCCGATGTGCGCAAATCATACCTCTGCGGATTCCCACGGGTGTCCTCTTTTCGGAAATGCATGGGGTACCCTGTTTTCCTCGGTGGCTTGGACACCCGAGGCCCATATCTGTATGTTGTGCCGGTCGGCAGCATGTCTGAGATTTCGCTCTGAAAACAGACTTGGGGTTACTTGTGTTTTAGGCTTTCCCATTGGCGGCCAGGTAGGTGCACCCACACATGTGAGGTACCGTTTTCATTGGGACACCAGTGGGAACGCGGGACGGTAGGCCATGTGTTGTTGGGGGCGTGTTTCGATGGGTGCGTTGAGCGAAATGAGCGGAAAAAGCGTTTTTTCCCCCACATTTCGGACTTTGCAGGGCTGTCTGGGTAATACATTCTGGGCCGATGTGCGCAAATCATACCTCTGCGGATTCCCACGGGTGTCCTCTTTTCGGAAATGCATGGGGTTCCCTATTTTCCTTGGTGGCTTGGACACCCGAGGCCCATATCTGTATGTTGTGCCGGTCGGCAGAATGTCTGAGATTTCGCTCTGAAAACAGACTTGGGGTTACTTGTGTTTTAGGCTTTCCCCTTGGCGGCCAGGTAGGTGCACCCATGCATGTGAGGTACCGTTTTCATCAGGACACCTGTGGGAACGCGGGACGGTAGGCCATGTTTTGTTGGGGGCGTGTTTTGATGGGTGCGTCGAGCGAAATGCGCGGAAAAAGCTTTTTATTCCCCCCACATTTCGGACTTTGCGGGGCTGTCTGGGTAATAAATTCTTGGCCGATGTGCGCAAATCATACCTCTGCGGATTCCCAGGGGTGTCCTCTTTTCGGAAATGCATGGGGTTCCCTGTTTTCCTCGGTGGCTTGGACACCCGAAGCCCATATCTGTATGTTGTGCCGGTCGGCAGAATGTCTGAGATTTCGCTCTGAAAACAGACTTGGGGTTACTTGTGTTTTAGGCTTTCCCCTTGGCGCCAGGTAGGTGCACCCACACATGTGAGGTACCGTTTTCATCGGGACACCTGTGGGAACACGGGACGGTAGGCCATGTGTTGTTGGGGGCGTGTTTTGATGGGTGCACCGAGCGAAATGTGGGGAAAAAGCGTTTTTTTCCCCCACATTTCGGAATTGCGGGACTGTATGGGTAATAAATTCTGGGCCGATGTGCGCAAATCATACCTCTGCGGATTCCCACGGGTGTCCTCTTTTTGGAAAAATCATGGGGTTCCCTGTTCTCCTCGGTGGCTTGGACACCCGAGGCCCATATCTGTATGTTGTGCCGGTCGGCAGAATGTCTGAGTTTTCGCTCTGAAAACAGACTTGGGGTTACTTGTGTTTTAGGCTTTCTCCTTGGCGGCCAGGTAGATGCACCCACACATGTGAGGTACCATTTTCATCGGGACACCTGTGGCAACGCGGAACGGTAGGCCATGTGTTGTTGGGGGCGTGTTTCTGTGGGTGCGCCGAGCGAAATGTGCGGGAAAAGCGTTTTTTTCCCCCACATTTCGGACTTTGCGGGACTGTCTGGGTCCCGCAAAGTCCGAAATGTGCAAATCATACCTCTGCGGATTCCCACGGGTGTCCTCTTTTCGGAAATGCATGGGGTTCCCTGTGTTCCTTGGTGGCTTGGACACCCGAGGCCCATATTTGTATGTTGTGCCGGTCGGCAGAATGTCTGAGATTTCGCTCTGGAAACAGACTTGGGGTTACTTGTGTTTTAGGATTTCCCCTTGGCGGCCAGGTAGGTACACCCACACATGTGAGGTACCGTTTTCATCGGGACACCGGTGGGAACGCGGGACGGTAGTCCATGTGTTGTTGGAGGCGTGTTTCGATGGGTGCGTCGAGCGAAATGAGCGGAAAAAGCGTTTCTTCCCCCACCTTTTGGACTTTGCAGGGCTTTCTGGGTAATACATTCTGGGCCGATGTGCGCAAATCATACATCTGCGGATTCCCACGGGTGTCCGCTTTTCAGAAATGCATCGGGTTACCTGTTTTCCTCGGTGGCTTGGACACCCGAGGCCCATATCTGTATGTTGTGCCTGTCGGCAGAATGTCTGAGGTTTCGCTCTGAAAACAGACTTGGGGTTACTTGTGTTTTAGGCTTTCCCCTTGGCGGCTAGGTAGGTGCACCCACACATGTGAGGCACCGTTTTCATCGGTACACCTGTGGGAACGAGGGACGGTAGGCCATGTGTTGTTGGGGGCATATTCCGATGGGTGCGCCGAGCGAAATGTGCTGAAAATTCGTTTTTTCCCCACATTTCGGAATTTGCAGGGCTGTCTGGGTAATAAATTCTGGGCCGATATGCGCAAATCATACCTCTGTGGATTCCCACGGGTGTCCTCTTTTCGGAAATGCATGGGGTTCCCTGTTTTCCTCGGTGGCTTGGACACCCGAGGCCCATATCTGTATGTTGTGCCGGTCGGCAGAACATCTGAGATTTCGCTCTGAAAACAGACTTGGGGTTACTTGTGTTTGAGGATTTCCCCTTAGCGGCCAGGTAGGTGCACCCACACATGTGAGGTACCGTTTTCATCGGGACACCTGTGGGAACGCGGGACGGTAGGCCATGTGTTGTTGGGGGCATGTTTCGATGGGTGCGCCGAGCGAAATGTGCGGAAAAAGCGTTTTTTCCCCACATTTCGGACTTTGCAGGGCTGTCTGGGTAATACATTCTGGGCCGATGTGCACAAATCATACCTCTGCCGATTCCCACGGGTGTCCTCTTTTCGGAAATGCATGGGGTTCCCTGTGTTCCTTGGTGGCTTGGACACCCGAGGCCCATATTTGTATGTTGTGCCGGTCGGCAGAATGTCTGATATTTCGCTCTGGAAACAGACTTGGGGTTACTTGTGTTTTAGGATTTCCCCTTGGCGGCCAGGTAGGTGCACCCACACATGTGAGGTACCGTTTTCATCGGGACACCGGTGGGAACGCGGGACGGTAGTCCATGTGTTGTTGGGGGCGTGTTTCGATGGGTGCGTCGAGCGAAATGAGCGGAAAAAGCGTTTCTTCCCCCACCTTTCGGACTTTGCAGGGCTGTCTGGGTAATACATTCTGGGCCGATGTGCGCAAATCATACATCTGCGGATTCCCACTGGTGTCCTCTTTTCGGAAATGCATGGGGTTCCCTATTTTCCTTGGTGGCTTGGACACCTGAGGCCCATATCTGTATGTTGTGCCGGTCGGCAGAATGTCTGAGATTTCGCTCTGAAAACAGACTTGGGGTTACTTGTGTTTTAGGCTTTCCCCTTGGCGGCCAGGTAGGTGCACCCACACATGTGAGGTACCGTTTTCATCGGGACACCTGTAGGAACGCGGGACGGTAGGCCATGTGTTGTTGGGGGCGTGTTTTGACTGGTGCGCCGAGCGGAATGTGCAGAAAAAGTGTTTTTTTCCACCACATTTCGGACTTTGCGGGGCTGTCTGGGTAAGAAATTCTTGGCCGATGTGCGCAAATCATACCTCTGCGGATTCCCACGGGTGTCCTCTTTTCGGAAATGCATGGGGTTCCCTGTTTTCCATGGTGGCTTGGACACCCGAGTCCCATATCTGTATGTTGTGCCGGTCGGCAGAATGTCTGAGATTTCGCTCTGAAAACAGACTTGGGGTTACTTGTGTTTTAGGATTTCCCCTTGGCGGCCAGGTAGGTGCACCCACACATGTGAGGTACCGTTTTCATCGGGACACCTGTGGGAATGCGGGACGGTAGTCCATGTGTTGTTGGGGGCGTGTTTCGATGGGTGCGTCGAGCAAAATGTGCGGAAAAAGCGTTTTTTTCCCCCACATTTCGGACTTTGCAGGGCTGTCTGGGTAATAAATTCTTGGCCGATGTGCGCAAATCATACCTCTGCGGATTCCTACGGGTGTCCTCTTTTCGGAAATGCATGGGGTTCCCTGTTTTCCTCGGTGGCTTGGACACCCGATGCCCATATCTGTATGTTGTGCCAGTCGGCAGAATGTCTGAAATTTCGCTCTGAAAACAGACTTGGGGTTACTTGTGTTTTAGGCTTTCCCCTTGGCAGCCAGGTAGGTGCACCCACACATGTGAGGTACCGTTTTCATCGGGACACCTGTGGGAACGCGGTACGGTAGGCCATGTGTTGTTGGGGGCGTGTTTCGATGGGTGCGTCGAGCGAAATGTGCGGAAAAAGTTTTTTTCCCCCACATTTCGGACTTTGCGGGGCTGTCTGGGTAATAAATTCTGGGCCGATGTGCGCAAATCATACCTCTGCGGATTCCCACGGGTGTCCACTTTTCGGAAATGCATGGGGTTCCCTATTTTCCTTCGTGGCTTGGACACCCGAGGCCCATATCTGTTTGTTGTGCCGGTCGGCAGAATGTCTGAGATTTCGCTCTGAAAACAGACTTGGGGTTATTTGTGTTTTAGGCTTTCCCCTTGGCGGCCAGGTAGGTGCACCCACACATGTGAGGTACCGTTTTCATCGGGACACCTGTGAGAACGCGGGACGGTAGGCCATGTGTTGTTGGGGGCATGTTTCGATGGGTGCGCCGAGCGAAATGTGCGGAAAAAGCGTTTTTTCCCCACATTTCGGACTTTGCAGGGCTGTCTGGGTAATAAATTCTGGGCCGATGTGCACAAATCATACCTCTGCGGATTCCCACTTGTGTCCTCTTTTTGGAAATGCATGGGGTTCCCTGTTTTCCTTGGTGGCTTGGACACCCGAGGCCCATATCTGTATGTTGTGCCGGTCGGCAGAATGTCTGAGATTTCGCTCTGAAAACAGACTTGGGGTTACTTGTGTTTGAGGATTTCCCCTTGGCGGCCAGGTAGGTGCACCCACACATGTGAGGTACCGTTTTCATCGGGACACCTGTGGGAACGCGGGACTGTAGTCCATGTGTTGTTGGGGGCGTGTTTTGATGGGTGCGTCGAGCGAAATGTGCGGAAAAAGCGTTTTTTTCCCCCCACATTTCGGACTTTGCGGGGCTGTCTGGGTAATACATTCTGGGCCGATGTGCGCAAATCATACATCTGCGGATTCCCACGGGTGTCCGCTTTTCAGAAATGCATGGGGTTACCTGTTTTCCTCGGTGGCTTGGACACCCGAGGCCCATATCTGTATGTTGTGCCTGTCGGCAGAATGTCTGAGATTTCGCTCTGAAAACAGACTTGGGGTTACTTGTGTTTTAGGCTTTCCCCTTGGCAGCCAGGTAGGTGCACCCACACATGTGAGGTACCGTTTTCATCGGGACACCTGTGGGAATGCGGGACGGTAGTCCATGTGTTGTTGGGGGCGTGTTTCGATGGGTGCGTCGAGCGAAATGAGCGGAAAAAGCGTTTCTTCCCCCACCTTTTGGACTTTGCAGGGCTTTCTGGGTAATACATTCTGGGCCGATGTGCGCAAATCATACATCTGCGGATTCCCACGGGTGTCCGCTTTTCAGAAATGCATCGGGTTACCTGTTTTCCTCGGTGGCTTGGACACCCGAGGCCCATATCTGTATGTTGTGCCTGTCGGCAGAATGTCTGAGGTTTCGCTCTGAAAACAGACTTGGGGTTACTTGTGTTTTAGGCTTTCCCCTTGGCGGCTAGGTAGGTGCACCCACACATGTGAGGCACCGTTTTCATCGGTACACCTGTGGGAACGAGGGACGGTAGGCCATGTGTTGTTGGGGGCATATTCCGATGGGTGCGCCGAGCGAAATGTGCTGAAAATTCGTTTTTTTCCCACATTTCGGAATTTGCAGGGCTGTCTGGGTAATAAATTCTGGGCCGATATGCGCAAATCATACCTCTGTGGATTCCCACGGGTGTCCTCTTTTCGGAAATGCATGGGGTTCCCTGTTTTCCTCGGTGGCTTGGACACCCGAGGCCCATATCTGTATGTTGTGCCGGTCGGCAGAACATCTGAGATTTCGCTCTGAAAACAGACTTGGGGTTACTTGTGTTTGAGGATTTCCCCTTAGCGGCCAGGTAGGTGCACCCACACATGTGAGGTACCGTTTTCATCGGGACACCTGTGGGAACGCGGGACGGTAGGCCATGTGTTGTTGGGGGCATGTTTCGATGGGTGCGCCGAGCGAAATGTGCGGAAAAAGCGTTTTTTCCCCACATTTCGGACTTTGCAGGGCTGTCTGGGTAATAAATTCTGGGCCGATGTGCACAAATCATACCTCTGCCGATTCCCACGGGTGTCCTCTTTTCGGAAATGCATGGGGTTCCCTGTGTTCCTGGTGGCTTGGACACCCGAGGCCCATATTTGTATGTTGTGCCGGTCGGCAGAATGTCTGATATTTCGCTCTGGAAACAGACTTGGGGTTACTTGTGTTTTAGGATTTCCCCTTGGCGGCCAGGTAGGTGCACCCACACATGTGAGGTACCGTTTTCATCGGGACACCGGTGGGAACGCGGGACGGTAGTCCATGTGTTGTTGGGGGCGTGTTTCGATGGGTGCGTCGAGCGAAATGAGCGGAAAAAGCGTTTCTTCCCCCACCTTTCGGACTTTGCAGGGCTGTCTGGGTAATACATTCTGGGCCGATGTGCGCAAATCATACATCTGCGGATTCCCACGGGTGTCCTCTTTTCGGAAATGCATGGGGTTCCCTATTTTCCTTGGTGGCTTGGACACCTGAGGCCCATATCTGTATGTTGTGCCGGTCGGCAGAATGTCTGAGATTTCGCTCTGAAAACAGACTTGGGGTTACTTGTGTTTTAGGCTTTCCCCTTGGCGGCCAGGTAGGTGCACCCACACATGTGAGGTACCGTTTTCATCGGGACACCTGTAGGAACGCGGGACGGTAGGCCATGTGTTGTTGGGGGCGTGTTTTGACTGGTGCGCCGAGCGGAATGTGCAGAAAAAGTGTTTTTTTCCACCACATTTCGGACTTTGCGGGGCTGTCTGGGTAAGAAATTCTTGGCCGATGTGCGCAAATCATACCTCTGCGGATTCCCACGGGTGTCCTCTTTTCGGAAATGCATGGGGTTCCCTGTTTTCCATGGTGGCTTGGACACCCGAGTCCCATATCTGTATGTTGTGCCGGTCGGCAGAATGTCTGAGATTTCGCTCTGAAAACAGACTTGGGGTTACTTGTGTTTTAGGATTTCCCCTTGGCGGCCAGGTAGGTGCACCCACACATGTGAGGTACCGTTTTCATCGGGACACCTGTGGGAATGCGGGACGGTAGTCCATGTGTTGTTGGGGGCGTGTTTCGATGGGTGCGTCGAGCAAAATGTGCGGAAAAAGCGTTTTTTTCCCCCACATTTCGGACTTTGCAGGGCTGTCTGGGTAATAAATTCTTGGCCGATGTGCGCAAATCATACCTCTGCGGATTCCTACGGGTGTCCTCTTTTCGGAAATGCATGGGGTTCCCTGTTTTCCTCGGTGGCTTGGACACCCGATGCCCATATCTGTATGTTGTGCCAGTCGGCAGAATGTCTGAAATTTCGCTCTGAAAACAGACTTGGGGTTACTTGTGTTTTAGGCTTTCCCCTTGGCAGCCAGGTAGGTGCACCCACACATGTGAGGTACCGTTTTCATCGGGACACCTGTGGGAACGCGGTACGGTAGGCCATGTGTTGTTGGGGGCGTGTTTCGATGGGTGCGTCGAGCGAAATGTGCGGAAAAAGTTTTTTTCCCCCACATTTCGGACTTTGCGGGGCTGTCTGGGTAATAAATTCTGGGCCGATGTGCGCAAATCATACCTCTGCGGATTCCCACGGGTGTCCTCTTTTCGGAAATGCATGGGGTTCCCTATTTTCCTTCGTGGCTTGGACACCCGAGGCCCATATCTGTTTGTTGTGCCGGTCGGCAGAATGTCTGAGATTTCGCTCTGAAAACAGACTTGGGGTTATTTGTGTTTTAGGCTTTCCCCTTGGCGGCCAGGTAGGTGCACCCACACATGTGAGGTACCGTTTTCATCAGGACACCTGTGGGAACGCGGGGCAGTAGGCCATGTTTTGTTGGGGGCGCGTTTCGATGGGTGCGCCGAGCGAAATGTGCTGAAAAAGCGTTTTTTTCCCCACATTTCGGACTTTGTGGGGCTGTCTGGGTAATAAATTCTGGGCCGATGTGCGCAAATCATACCTCTGCGGATTCCCACGGGTGTCCTCTTTTTGGAAATGCATGGGGCTCCCTGTTTTCCTCGGTGGCTTGGACACCCGAGGCCCATATCTGTATGTTGTGCCGGTCGGCAGAATGTCTGAGTTTTCGCTCTGAAAACAGACTTGGGGTTACTTGTGTTTTAGGCTTTCCCCTTGGCGGCCAGGTAGATGCACCCACACATGTGAGGTACCATTTTCATCGGGATACCTGTGGCAACGCGGGACGGTAGACCATGTGTTGTTGGGGGCGTGTTTCGATGGGTGCGTCGGGCAAAATGTGCGGAAAAAGCGTTCTTTTCCCCCACATTTCGGACTTTGCGGGGCTGTCTGGGTAATAAATTCTGGGTCGATGTGCGCAAATCATACCTCTGCGGATTCCCACGGGTGTCCTCTTTTCGGAAATGCATGGGGTTCCCTGTTTTCCTTGGTGGCTTGGACACCCGAGGCCCATATCTGTATGTTGTGCCGGTCGGCAGAATGTCTGAGATTTCGCTCTGAAAACAGACTTGGGGTTACTTGTGTTTGAGGATTTCCCCTTAGCGGCCAGGTAGGTGCACCCACACATGTGAGGTACCGTTTTCATCGGGACACCTGTGAGAACGCGGGACGGTAGGCCATGTGTTGTTGGGGGCATGTTTCGATGGGTGCGCCGAGCGAAATGTGCGGAAAAAGCGTTTTTTCCCCACATTTCGGACTTTGCAGGGCTGTCTGGGTAATAAATTCTGGGCCGATGTGCACAAATCATACCTCTGCGGATTCCCACTGGTGTCCTCTTTTTGGAAATGCATGGGGTTCCCTGTTTTCCTTGGTGGCTTGGACACCCGAGGCCCATATCTGTATGTTGTGCCGGTCGGCAGAATGTCTGAGATTTCGCTCTGAAAACAGATTTGGGGTTACTTGTGTTTGAGGATTTCCCCTTGGCGGCCAGGTAGGTGCACCCACACATGTGAGGTACCGTTTTCATCGGGACACCTGTGGGAACGCGGGACTGTAGTCCATGTGTTGTTGGGGGCGTGTTTTGATGGGTGCGTCGAGCGAAATGAGCGGAAAAAGCGTTTTTTTCCCCCCACATTTCGGACTTTGCGGGGCTGTCTGGGTAATACATTCTGGGCCGATGTGCGCAAATCATACATCTGCGGATTCCCACGGGTGTCCGCTTTTCAGAAATGCATGGGGTTACCTGTTTTCCTCGGTGGCTTGGACACCCGAGGCCCATATCTGTATGTTGTGCCTGTCGGCAGAATGTCTGAGATTTCGCTCTGAAAACAGACTTGGGGTTACTTGTGTTTTAGGCTTTCCCCTTGGCAGCCAGGTAGGTGCACCCACACATGTGAGGTACCGTTTTCATCGGGACACCTGTGGGAATGCGGGACGGTAGTCCATGTGTTGTTGGGGGCGTGTTTCGATGGGTGCGTCGAGCAAAATATGCGGAAAAAGCGTTTTTTTCCCCCACATTTCGGACTTTGCAGGGCTGTCTGGGTAATAAATTCTTGGCCGATGTGCGCAAATCATACCTCTGCGGATTCCTACGGGTGTCCTCTTTTCGGAAATGCATGGGGTTCCCTGTTTTCCTCGGTGGCTTGGACACCCGATGCCCATATCTGTATGTTGTGCCAGTCGGCAGAATGTCTGAAATTTCGCTCTGAAAACAGACTTGGGGTTACTTGTGTTTTAGGCTTTCCCCTTGGCAGCCAGGTAGGTGCACCCACACATGTGAGGTACCGTTTTCATCGGGACACCTGTGGGAACGCGGTACGGTAGGCCATGTGTTGTTGGGGGCGTGTTTCGATGGGTGCGTCGAGCGAAATGTGCGGAAAAAGTTTTTTTCCCCCACATTTCGGACTTTGCGGGGCTGTCTGGGTAATAAATTCTGGGCCGATGTGCGCAAATCATACCTCTGCGGATTCCCACGGGTGTCCTCTTTTCGGAAATGCATGGGGTTCCCTATTTTCCTTCGTGGCTTGGACACCCGAGGCCCATATCTGTTTGTTGTGCCGGTCGGCAGAATGTCTGAGATTTCGCTCTGAAAACAGACTTGGGGTTATTTGTGTTTTAGGCTTTCCCCTTGGCGGCCAGGTAGGTGCACCCACACATGTGAGGTACCGTTTTCATCAGGACACCTGTGGGAACGCGGGGCAGTAGGCCATGTTTTGTTGGGGGCGCGTTTCGATGGGTGCGCCGAGCGAAATGTGCGGAAAAAGCGTTTTTTTCCCCACATTTCGGACTTTGTGGGGCTGTCTGGGTAATACATTCTGGGCCGATGTGCGCAAATCATATCTCTGCGGATTCCCACGGGTGTCCTCTTTTTGGAAATGCATGGGGCTCCCTGTTTTCCTCGGTGGCTTGGACACCCGAGGCCCATATCTGTATGTTGTGCCGGTCGGCAGAATGTCTGAGTTTTCGCTCTGAAAACAGACTTGGGGTTACTTGTGTTTTAGGCTTTCCCCTTGGCGGCCAGGTAGATGCACCCACACATGTGAGGTACCATTTTCATCGGGATACCTGTGGCAACGCGGGACGGTAGACCATGTGTTGTTGGGGGCGTGTTTCGATGGGTGGGTCGGGCAAAATGTGCGGAAAAAGCGTTCTTTTCCCCCACATTTCGGACTTTGCGGGGCTGTCTGGGTAATAAATTCTGGGTCGATGTGCGCAAATCATACCTCTGCGGATTCCCACGGGTGTCCTCTTTTCGGAAATGCATGGGGTTCCCTGTTTTCCTTGGTGGCTTGGACACCCGAGGCCCATATCTGTATGTTGTGCCGGTCGGCAGAATGTCTGAGATTTCGCTCTGAAAACAGACTTGGGGTTACTTGTGTTTGAGGATTTCCCCTTAGCGGCCAGGTAGGTGCACCCACACATGTGAGGTACCGTTTTCATCGGGACACCTGTGAGAACGCGGGACGGTAGGCCATGTGTTGTTGGGGGCATGTTTCGATGGGTGCGCCGAGCGAAATGTGCGGAAAAAGCGTTTTTTCCCCACATTTCGGACTTTGCAGGGCTGTCTGGGTAATAAATTCTGGGCCGATGTGCACAAATCATACCTCTGCGGATTCCCACTGGTGTCCTCTTTTTGGAAATGCATGGGGTTCCCTGTTTTCCTTGGTGGCTTGGACACCCGAGGCCCATATCTGTATGTTGTGCCGGTCGGCAGAATGTCTGAGATTTCGCTCTGAAAACAGACTTGGGGTTACTTGTGTTTGAGGATTTCCCCTTGGCGGCCAGGTAGGTGCACCCACACATGTGAGGTACCATTTTCATCGGGATACCTGTGGCAACGCGGGACGGTAGACCATGTGTTGTTGGGGGTGTGTTTCGATGGGTGCGTTGGGCAAAATGTGCGGAAAAAGCGTTCTTTTCCCCCACATTTCGGACTTTGCGGGGCTGTCTGGGTAATAAATTCTGGGTCGATGTGCGCAAATCATACCTCTGCGGATTCCCACGGGTGTCCTCTTTTTGGAAATGCATGGGGTTCCCTGTTTTCCTTGGTGGCTTGGACACCCGAGGCCCATATCTGTATGTTGTGCCGGTCGGCAGAATGTCTGAGATTTCGCTCTGAAAACAGACTTGGGGTTACTTGTGTTTGAGGATTTCCCCTTGGCGGCCAGGTAGGTGCACCCACACATGTGAGGTACCGTTTTCATCGGGACACCTGTGGGAACGCGGGACTGTAGTCCATGTGTTGTTGGGGGCGTGTTTTGATGGGTGCGTCGAGCGAAATGTGTGGAAAAAGCATTTTTTTCCCCCCACATTTCGGACTTTGCGGGGCTGTCTGGGTAATACATTCTGGGCCGATGTGCGCAAATCATACATCTGCGGATTCCCACGGGTGTCCGCTTTTCAGAAATGCATGGGGTTACCTGTTTTCCTCGGTGGCTTGGACACCCGAGGCCCATATCTGTATGTTGTGCCTGTCGGCAGAATGTCTGAGATTTCGCTCTGAAAACAGACTTGGGGTTACTTGTGTTTTAGGCTTTCCCCTTGGCGGCTAGGTAGGTGCACCCACACATGTGAGGTACCGTTTTCATCGGGACACCTGTGGGAACGCGGGACGGTAGGCCATGTGTTGTTGGGGGCATGTTTCGATGGGTGCGCCGAGCGAAATGTGCGGAAAAAGCGTTTTTTCCCCACATTTCGGACTTTGCAGGGCTGTCTGGGTAATAAATTCTGGGCCGATGTGCACAAATCATACCTCTGTGGATTCCCACGGGTGTCCTCTTTTCGGAAATGCATGGGGTTCCCTGTTTTCCTCGGTGGCTTGGACACCCGAGGCCCATATCTGTATGTTGTGCCGGTCGGCAGAATGTCTGAGATTTCGCTCTGAAAACAGACTTGGGGTTACTTGTGTTTGAGGATTTCCCCTTAGCGGCCAGGTAGGTGCACCCACACATGTGAGGTACCGTTTTCATCGGGACACCTGTGGGAACGCGGGACGGTGGGCCATGTGTTGTTGGGGGCATGTTTCGATGGGTGCGCCGAGCGAAATGTGCGGAAAAAGCGTTTTTTCCCCACATTTCGGACTTTGCAGGGCTGTCTGGGTAATAAATTCTGGGCCGATGTGCACAAATCATACCTCTGCGGATTCCCACGGGTGTCCTCTTTTTGGAAATGCATGGGGTTCCCTGTTTTCCTTGGTGGCTTGGACACCCGAGGCCCATATCTGTATGTTGTGCCGGTCGGCAGAATGTCTGAGATTTCGCTCTGAAAACAGACTTGGGGTTACTTGTGTTTGAGGATTTCCCCTTGGCGGCCAGGTAGGTGCACCCACACATGTGAGGTACCGTTTTCACCGGGACACCTGTGGGAACGCGGGACTGTAGTCCATGTGTTGTTGGGGGCGTGTTTCGATGGGTGCGTCGAGCGAAATGTGCGGAAAAAGCGTTTTTTTCCCCACATTTCGGACTTTGTGGGGCTGTCTGGGTAATAAATTCTGGGCCGATGTGCGCAAATCATATCTCTGCGGATTCCCACGGGTGTCCTCTTTTTGGAAATGCATGGGGCTCCCTGTTTTCCTCGGTGGCTTGGACACCCGAGGCCCATATCTGTATGTTGTGCCGGTCGGCAGAATGTCTGAGTTTTCGCTCTGAAAACAGACTTGGGGTTACTTGTGTTTTAGGCTTTCCCCTTGGCGGCCAGGTAGATGCACCCACACATGTGAGGTACCGTTTTCATCGGGACACCTGTGGGAACGCGGGACGGTAGGCCATGTGTTGTTGGGGGCATGTTTCGATGGGTGCGCCGAGCGAAATGTGCGGAAAAAGCGTTTTTTCCCCACATTTCGGACTTTGCAGTGCTGTCTGGGTAATTAATTCTGGGCCGATGTGCACAAATCATACCTCTGCGGATTCCCACTGGTGTCCTCTTTTTGGAAATGCATGGGGTTCCCTGTTTTCCTTGGTGGCTTGGACACCTGAGGCCCATATCTGTATGTTGTGCCGGTCGGCAGAATGTCTGAGATTTCGCTCTGAAAACAGACTTGGGGTTACTTGTGTTTGAGGATTTCCCCTTGGCGGCCAGGTAGGTGCACCCACACATGTGAGGTACCGTTTTCATCGGGACACCTGTGGGAACGCGGTACGGTAGGCCATGTGTTGTTGGGGGCGTGTTTCGATGGGTGCGTCGAGCGAAATGTGCGGAAAAAGTTTTTTTCCCCCACATTTCGGACTTTGCGCGGCTGTCTCGGTAATAAATTCTGGGCCGATGTGCGCAAATCATACCTCTGCGGATTCCCACGGGTGTCCTCTTTTCGGAAATGCATGGGGTTCCCTATTTTCCTTCGTGGCTTGGACACCCGAGGCCCATATCTGTTTGTTGTGCCGGTCGGCAGAATGTCTGAGTTTTCGCTCTGAAAACAGACTTGGGGTTACTTGTGTTTTAGGCTTTCCCCTTGGCGGCCAGGTAGATGCACCCACACATGTGAGGTACCATTTTCATCGGGATACCTGTGGCAACGCGGGACGGTAGACCATGTGTTGTTGGGGGTGTGTTTCGATGGGTGCGTTGGGCAAAATGTGCGGAAAAAGCGTTCTTTTCCCCCACATTTCGGACTTTGCGGGGCTGTCTGGGTAATAAATTCTGGGTCGATGTGCGCAAATCATACCTCTGCGGATTCCCACGGGTGTCCTCTTTTTGGAAATGCATGGGGTTCCCTGTTTTCCTTGGTGGCTTGGACACCCGAGGCCCATATCTGTATGTTGTGCCGGTCGGCAGAATGTCTGAGATTTCGCTCTGAAAACAGACTTGGGGTTACTTGTGTTTGAGGATTTCCCCTTGGCGGCCAGGTAGGTGCACCCACACATGTGAGGTACGGTTTTCATCGGGACACCTGTGGGAACGCGGGACTGTAGTCCATGTGTTGTTGGGGGCGTGTTTTGATGGGTGCGTCGAGCGAAATGTGTGGAAAAAGCATTTTTTTCCCCCCACATTTCGGACTTTGCGGGGCTGTCTGGGTAATACATTCTGGGCCGATGTGCGCAAATCATACATCTGCGGATTCCCACGGGTGTCCGCTTTTCAGAAATGCATGGGGTTACCTGTTTTCCTCGGTGGCTTGGACACCCGAGGCCCATATCTGTATGTTGTGCCTGTCGGCAGAATGTCTGAGATTTCGCTCTGAAAACAGACTTGGGGTTACTTGTGTTTTAGGCTTTCCCCTTGGCGGCTAGGTAGGTGCACCCACACATGTGAGGTACCGTTTTCATCGGGACACCTGTGGGAACGCGGGACGGTAGGCCATGTGTTGTTGGGGGCATGTTTCGATGGGTGCGCCGAGCGAAATGTGCGGAAAAAGCGTTTTTTCCCCACATTTCGGACTTTGCAGGGCTGTCTGGGTAATAAATTCTGGGCCGATGTGCACAAATCATACCTCTGTGGATTCCCACGGGTGTCCTCTTTTCGGAAATGCATGGGGTTCCCTGTTTTCCTCGGTGGCTTGGACGCCCGAGGCCCATATCTGTATGTTGTGCCGGTCGGCAGAATGTCTGAGATTTCGCTCTGAAAACAGACTTGGGGTTACTTGTGTTTGAGGATTTCCCCTTAGCGGCCAGGTAGGTGCACCCACACATGTGAGGTACCGTTTTCATCGGGACACCTGTGGGAACGCGGGACGGTGGGCCATGTGTTGTTGGGGGCATGTTTCGATGGGTGCGCCGAGCGAAATGTGCGGAAAAAGCGTTTTTTCCCCACATTTCGGACTTTGCAGGGCTGTCTGGGTAATAAATTCTGGGCCGATGTGCACAAATCATACCTCTGCGGATTCCCACGGGTGTCCTCTTTTTGGAAATGCATGGGGTTCCCTGTTTTCCTTGGTGGCTTGGACACCCGAGGCCCATATCTGTATGTTGTGCCGGTCGGCAGAATGTCTGAGATTTCGCTCTGAAAACAGACTTGGGGTTACTTGTGTTTGAGGATTTCCCCTTGGCGGCCAGGTAGGTGCACCCACACATGTGAGGTACCGTTTTCACCGGGACACCTGTGGGAACGCGGGACTGTAGTCCATGTGTTGTTGGGGGCGTGTTTCGATGGGTGCGTCGAGCGAAATGTGCGGAAAAAGCGTTTTTTTCCCCACATTTCGGACTTTGTGGGGCTGTCTGGGTAATAAATTCTGGGCCGATGTGCGCAAATCATATCTCTGCGGATTTCCACGGGTGTCCTCTTTTTGGAAATGCATGGGGCTCCCTGTTTTCCTCGGTGGCTTGGACACCCGAGGCCCATATCTGTATGTTGTGCCGGTCGGCAGAATGTCTGAGTTTTCGCTCTGAAAACAGACTTGGGGTTACTTGTGTTTTAGGCTTTCCCCTTGGCGGCCAGGTAGATGCACCCACACATGTGGGGTACCGTTTTCATCGGGACACCTGTGGGAACGCGGGACGGTAGGCCATGTGTTGTTGGGGGCATGTTTCGATGGGTGCGCCGAGCGAAATGTGCGGAAAAAGCGTTTTTTCCCCACATTTCGGACTTTGCAGGGCTGTCTGGGTAATAAATTCTGGGCCGATGTGCACAAATCATACCTCTGCGGATTCCCACGGGTGTCCTCTTTTCGGAAATGCATGGGGTTCCCTGTTTTCCTCGGTGGCTTGGACACCCGAGGCCCATATCTGTATGTTGTGCCGGTCGGCAGAATGTCTGAGATTTCGCTCTGAAAACAGACTTGGGGTTACTTGTGTTTGAGGATTTCCCCTTGGCGGCCAGGTAGGTGCACCCACACATGTGAGGTACCGTTTTCATCGGGACACCTGTGGGAACGCGGGACTGTAGTCCATGTGTTGTTGGGGGCGTGTTTCGATGGGTGCGTCGAGCAAAATGTGCGGAAAAAGTGTTTATTTCCACCCACATTTCGGACTTTGCGGGGCTGTCTGGGTAATACATTCTGGGCCGATGTGCGCAAATCATACATCTGCGGATTCCCACGGGTGTCCGCTTTTCATAAATGCATTGGGTTACCTGTTTTCCTCGGTGGCTTGGACACCCGAGGCCCATATCTGTATGTTGTGCCTGTCGGCAGAATGTCTGAGATTTCGCTCTGAAAACAGACTTGGGGTTACTTGTGTTTTAGGCTTTCCCCTTGGCGGCTAGGTAGGTGCACCCACACATGTGAGGCACCGTTTTCATCGGTACACCTGTGGGAACGAGGGACGGTAGGCCATGTGTTGTTGGGGGCATATTCCGATGGGTGCGCCGAGCGAAATGTGCTGAAAAATCGTTTTTTCCCCACATTTCGGAATTTGCAGGGCTGTCTGGGTAATAAATTCTGGGCCGATGTGCGCAAATCATACCTCTGCGGATTCCCACAGGTGTCCTCTTTTCGGAAATGCATGGGGTTCCCTATTTTCCTTCGTGGCTTGGACACCCGAGGCCCATATCTGTATGTTGTGCCGGTCGGCAGAATGTCTGAGATTTCGCTCTGAAAACAGACTTGGGGTTACTTGTGTTTTAGGCTTTCCCCTTGGCGGCCAGGTAGGTGCACCCACACATGTGAGGTACCGTTTTCATCAGGACGCCTGTGGGAACGCGGGACGGTTGGCCATGTTTTGTTGGGGGCGTGTTTTGATGGGTGCGTCGAGCAAAATGTGCGGAAAAAGCGTTTTTTTCTCCCCACATTTCGGACTTTGCGGGGCTGTCTGGGTAATAAATTCTGGGCCGATGTGCACAAATCATACCTCTGCGGATTCCCACAGGTGTCCTCTTTTCGGAAATGCATGGGGTTCCCTATTTTCCTCGGTGGCTTGGACACTCGAGGCCCATAATTGTATGTTGTGCCGGTCGGCAGTATGTCTGAGTTTTCGCTCTGAAAACAGACTTGGGGTTACTTGTGTTTTAGGCTTTCCCCTTGGCGGCGAGGTAGGTGCACCCACACATGTGAGGTACCGTTTTCATCGGGACACCTGTGGGAATGTGGGACAGTAGTCCATGTGTTGTTGGGGGCGTGTTTCGATGGGTGCGTCGGGCAAAATGTGCGGAAAAAGCGTTTTTTCCCCCACATTTCGGACTTTGCGGGGATGTCTGGGTAATAAATTCTGGGCCGATGTGCGCACATCATACATCTGCGGATTCCCACGGGTGTCCTCTTTTCGGAAATGCATGGGGTTCCCTGTTTTCCTCGGTGGCTTGGACACCCGAGGCCCATATCTGTATGTTGTGCCTGTCGGCAGAATGTCTGAGATTTCGCTCTGAAAACAGACTTGGGGTTACTTGTGTTTTAGGCTTTCCCCTTGGCGGCTAGGTAGGTGCACCCACACATGTGAGGTACCGTTTTCATTGGTACACCTGTGGGAACGCGGGACAGTAGGCCATGTGTTGTTGGGAGCGTGTTTCGATGGGTGCGCCGAGCGAAATGTGCGGAAAAAGCGTTTTTTTCCCCCACATTTCGGACTTTGCGGGACTGTCTGGGTAATAAATTCTGGGCCGATGTGCGCAAATCATACCTCTGCGGATTCCCACGGGTGTCCTCTTTTCGGAAATGCATGGGGTTCCCTGTTTTCCTCGGTGGCTTGGACACCCGAGGCCCATATCTGTATGTTGTGCCGGTCGGCAGCATGTCTGAGATTTCGCTCTGAAAACAGACTTGGGGTTACTCGTGTTTTAGGCTTTCCCCTTGGCGGCCAGGTAGGTGCACCCACACATGTGAGGTGCCGTTTTCATCAGGACATCTGTAGGAACGCGGGACGGTAGGCCATGTGTTGTTGGGGTCGTGTTTCGATGGTTGCGCCGAGCGAAATGTGCGGGAAAAGTGTTTTTTTCCCGCACATTTCGGACTTTGCAGGGCTGTCTGGGTAAGAAATTCTTTGCCGATGTGTGCAAATCATACCTCTGCGGATTCCCACAGGTGTCCTCTTTTCGGAAATGCATGGGGTTCCCTGTTTTCCTTGGTGGCTTGGACACCCGAGGCCCATATCTGTATGTTGTGCCGGTCGGCAGAATGTCTGAGATTTCGCTCTGAAAACAGACTTGGGGTTACTTGTGTTTTAGGATTTCCCCTTGGCGGCAGGTAGGTGCACCCACACATGTGAGGTACCGTTTTCATCGGGACACCGGTGGGAACGCGGGACGGTAGTCCATGTGTTGTTGGGGGCGTGTTTCGATGGGTGCGTCGAGCGAAATGAGCGGAAAAAGCGTTTTTCCCCCCACATTTCGGACTTTGCAGGGCTGTCTGGGTAATACATTCTGGGCCGATGTGCGCAAATCATACCTCTGTGGATTCCCACAGGTGTCCTCTTTTGGGAAATGCATGGGGTTCCCTGTTTTCTTTGGTGGCTTGGACACCCGAGGCCCATATCTGTATGTTGTGCCGGTCGGCAGAATGTCTGAGATTTCGCTCTGAAAACAGACTTGGGGTTACTTGTGTTTTAGGATTTCCCCTTGGCGGCAGGTAGGTGCACCCACACATGTAAGGTACCGTTTTCATCGGGACACGGGTGGGAACGCGGTAAGGTAGTCCATGTGTTGTTGGGGGCGTGTTTCGATGGGTGCGTCGAACGAAATTTGCGGAAAAAGTGTTTTTTTCCCCCCACATTTCGGACTTTGCAGGGCTGTCTGGGTAAGAAATTCTTTGCCGATGTGTGCAAATCATACCTCTGCGGATTCCCACAGGTGTCCTCTTTTCGGAAATGCATGGGGTTCCCTGTTTTCCTTGGTGGCTTGGACACCCGAGGCCCATATCTGTATGTTGTGCCGGTCGGCAGAATGTCTGAGATTTCGCTCTGAAAACAGACTTGGGGTTGCTTGTGTTTTAGGATTTCCCCTTGGCGGCCAGGTAGGTGCACCCACACATGTGAGGTACCGTTTTCATCGGGACACCTGTAGGAACGCGGGACGGTAGGCCATGTGTTGTTGGGGGCGTGTTTCGATGGGTGCGCCAAGCGAAATGTGCGGAAAAAGTGTTTTTTTCTCCCACATTTCGGACTTTGCAGTGCTGTCTGGGTAATAAATTCTGGGCCGATGTGCACAAATCATACCTCTGCGGATTCCCACGGGTGTCCTCTTTTTGGAAATGCATGGGGTTCCCTGTTTTCCTTGGTGGCTTGGACACCCGAGGCCCATATCTGTATGTTGTGCCGGTCGGCAGAATGTCTGAGATTTCGCTCTGAAAACAGACTTGGGGTTACTTGTGTTTGAGGATTTCCCCTTGGCGGCCAGGTAGGTGCACCCACACATGTCAGGTACCGTTTTCATCGGGACACCTGTGGGAACGCGGGACTGTAGTCCATGTGTTGTTGGGGGCGTGTTTCGATGGGTGCGTCGAGCGAAATGTGCGGAAAAAGCGTTTTTTTCCCCCCACATTTCGGACTTTGCGGGGCTGTCTGGGTAATACATTCTGGGCCGATGTGCGCAAATCATACATCTGCGGATTCCCACGGGTGTCCGCTTTTCAGAAATGCATGGGGTTACCTGTTTTCCTCGGTGGCTTGGACACCCGAGGCCCATATCTGTATGTTGTGCCTGTCGGCAGAATGTCTGAGATTTCGCTCTGAAAACAGACTTGGGGTTACTTGTGTTTTAGGCTTTCCCCTTGGCGGCTAGGTAGGTGCACCCACACATGTGAGGCACCGTTTTCATCGGTACACCTGTGGGAACGAGGGACGGTAGGCCATGTGTTGTTGGGGGCATATTCCGATGGGTGCGCCGAGCGAAATGTGCTGAAAAATCGTTTTTTCCCCACATTTCGGAATTTGCAGGGCTGTCTGGGTAATAAATTCTGGGCCGATATGCGCAAATCATACCTCTGTGGATTCCCACGGGTGTCCTCTTTTCGGAAATGCATGGGGTTCCCTGTTTTCCTCGGTGGCTTGGTCACCCGAGGCCCATATCTGTATGTTGTGCCGGTCGGCGGAATGTCTGGGATTTCGCTCTGAAAACAGACTTGGGGTTACTTGTGTTTGAGGATTTCCCCTTAGCGGCCAGGTAGGTGCACCCACACATGTGAGGTACCGTTTTCATCGGGACACCTGTGGGAACGCGGGACGGTAGGCCATGTGTTGTTGGGGGCATGTTTCGATGGGTGCGCCGAGCGAAATGTGCGGAAAAAGCGTTTTTTCCCCACATTTCAGACTTTGCAGGGCTGTCTGGGTAATAAATTCTGGGCCGATGAGCACAAATCATACCTCTGCGGATTCCCACGGGTGTCCTCTTTTCGGAAATGCATGGGGTTCCCTGTTTTCCTCGGTGGCTTGGACACCCGAGGCCCATATCTGTATGTTGTGCCGGTCGGCAGAATGTCTGAGATTTCGCTCTGAAAACAGACTTGGTGTTACTTGTGTTTGAGGATTTCCCCTTGGCGGCCAGGTAGGTGCATCCACACATGTGAGGTACCATTTTCATCGGGACACCTGTGGGAACGCGGGACTGTAGTCCATGTGTTGTTGGGGGCGTGTTTCGATGGGTGCGTCGAGCGAAATGTGCGGAAAAAGCGTTTATTTCCACCCACATTTCGGACTTTGCGGGGCTGTCTGGGTAATACATTCTGGGCCGATGTGCGCAAATCATACATCTGCGGATTCCCACGGGTGTCCGCTTTTCAGAAATGCATTGGGTTACCTGTTTTCCTCGGTGGCTTGGACACCCGAGGCCCATATCTGTATGTTGTGCCGGTCGGCAGAATGTCTGAGATTTCGCTCTGAAAACAGACTTGGGGTTACTTGTGTTTTAGGCTTTCCCCTTGGCGGCCAGGTAGGTGCACCCACACATGTGAGGTACCGTTTTCATCAGGACGCCTGTGGGAACGCGGGACGGTTGGCCATGTTTTGTTGGGGGCGTGTTTTGATGGGTGCGTCGAGCAAAATGTGCGGAAAAAGCGTTTTTTTCTCCCCACATTTCGGACTTTGCGGGGCTGTCTGGGTAATAAATTCTGGGCCGATGTGCACAAATCATACCTCTGCGGATTCCCACAGGTGTCCTCTTTTCGGAAATGCATGGGGTTCCCTATTTTCCTCGGTGGCTTGGACACTCGAGGCCCATAATTGTATGTTGTGCCGGTCGGCAGTATGTCTGAGTTTTCGCTCTGAAAACAGACTTGGGGTTACTTGTGTTTTAGGCTTTCCCCTTGGCGGCGAGGTAGGTGCACCCACACATGTGAGGTACCGTTTTCATCGGGACACCTGTGGGAATGTGGGACAGTAGTCCATGTGTTGTTGGGGGCGTGTTTCGATGGGTGCGTCGGGCAAAATGTGCGGAAAAAGCGTTTTTTCCCCCACATTTCGGACTTTGCCGGGCTGTCTGGGTAATAAATTCTGGGCCGATGTGCGCAAATCATACATCTGCGGATTCCCACGGGTGTCCTCTTTTCGGAAATGCATGGGGTTCCCTGTTTTCCTCGGTGGCTTGGACACCCGAGGCCCATATCTGTATGTTGTGCCGGTCAGCAGAATGTCTGAGATTTCGCTCTGAAAACAGACTTGGGGTTACTTGTGTTTTAGGATTTCCCCTTGGCGGCCAGGTAGGTGCACCCACACATGTGAGGTACCGTTTTCATCGGGACACCTATGGAAATGCGGGACTGTAGTCCATGTGTTGTTGGGGGTGTGTTTTGATGGGTGCGTCGAGCAAAATGTGCAGAAACAGCGTTTTTTTCCCCCACATTTCGGACTTTGCGGGGATGTCTGGGTAATAAATTCTGGGCCGATGTGCGCAAATCATACATCTGCGGATTCCCACGGGTGTCCTCTTTTCGGAAATGCATGGGGTTCCCTGTTTTCCTCAGTGGCTTGGACACGCGAGGCCCATATCTGTATGTTGTGCCTGTCGGCAGAATGTCTGAGATTTCGCTCTGAAAACAGACTTGGGGTTACTTGTGTTTTAGGCTTTCCCCTTGGCGGCTAGGTAGGTGCACCCACACATGTGAGGTACCGTTTTCATTGGTACACCTGTGGGAACGCGGGACAGTAGGCCATGTGTTGTTGGGAGCGTGTTTCGATGGGTGCGCCGAGCGAAATGTGCGGAAAAAGCGTTTTTTTCCCCCACATTTCGGACTTTGCGGGACTGTCTGGGTAATAAATTCTGGGCCAATGTGCGCAAATCATACCTCTGCGGATTCCCACGGGTGTCCTCTTTTCGGAAATGCATGGGGTTCCCTGTTTTCCTCGGTGGCTTGGACACCCGAGGCCCATATCTGTATGTTGTGCCGGTCGGCAGCATGTCTGAGATTTCGCTCTGAAAACAGACTTGGGGTTACTCGTGTTTTAGGCTTTCCCCTTGGCGGCCAGGTAGGTGCACCCACACATGTGAGGTGCCGTTTTCATCAGGACATCTGTAGGAACGCGGGACGGTAGGCCATGTGTTGTTGGGGTCGTGTTTCGATGGTTGCGCCGAGCGAAATGTGCGGGAAAAGTGTTTTTTTCCCGCACATTTCGGACTTTGCAGGGCTGTCTGGGTAAGAAATTCTTTGCCGATGTGTGCAAATCATACCTCTGCGGATTCCCACAGGTGTCCTCTTTTCGGAAATGCATGGGGTTCCCTGTTTTCCTTGGTGGCTTGGACACCCGAGGCCCATATCTGTATGTTGTGCCGGTCGGCAGAATGTCTGAGATTTCGCTCTGAAAACAGACTTGGGGTTACTTGTGTTTTAGGATTTCCCCTTGGCGGCAGGTAGGTGCACCCACACATGTGAGGTACCGTTTTCATCGGGACACCGGTGGGAACGCGGGACGGTAGTCCATGTGTTGTTGGGGGCGTGTTTCGATGGGTGCGTCGAGCGAAATGAGCGGAAAAAGCGTTTTTCCCCCCACATTTTGGACTTTGCAGGGCTGTCTGGGTAATACATTCTGGGCCGATGTGCGCAAATCATACCTCTGCGGATTCCCACAGGTGTCCTCTTTTGGGAAATGCATGGGGTTCCCTGTTTTCTTTGGTGGCTTGGACACCCGAGGCCCATATCTGTATGTTGTGCCGGTCGGCAGAATGTCTGAGATTTCGCTCTGAAAACAGACTTGGGGTTACTTGTGTTTTAGGATTTCCCCTTGGCGGCAGGTAGGTGCACCCACACATGTGAGGTACCGTTTTCATCGGGACACCGGTGGGAACGCGGTAAGGTAGTCCATGTGTTGTGGGGGGCGTGTTTCGATGGGTGCGTCGAACGAAATTTGCGGAAAAAGTGTTTTTTTCCCCCCACATTTCGGACTTTGCAGGGCTGTCTGGGTAAGAAATTCTTTGCCGATGTGTGCAAATCATACCTCTGCGGATTCCCACAGGTGTCCTCTTTTCGGAAATGCATGGGGTTCCCTGTTTTCCTTGGTGGCTTGGACACCCGAGGCCCATATCTGTATGTTGTGCCGGTCGGCAGAATGTCTGAGATTTCGCTCTGAAAACAGACTTGGGGTTGCTTGTGTTTTAGGATTTCCCCTTGGCGGCCAGGTAGGTGCACCCACACATGTGAGGTACCGTTTTCATCGGGACACCTGTAGGAACGCGGGATGGTAGGCCATGTGTTGTTGGGGGCGTGTTTCGATGGGTGCGCCAAGCGAAATGTGCGGAAAAAGTGTTTTTTTCTCCCACATTTCGTACATTGCGGGGCTGTCTGGGTAATAAAATCTGGGCCGATGTGCGCAAATCATACCTCTGTGGATTTCCACAGGTGTCCTCTTTTGGGAAATGCATGGGGTTCCCTGTTTTCTTTGGTGGCTTGGACACCCGAGGCCCATATCTGTATGTTGTGCCGGTCGGCAGAATGTCTGAGATTTCGCTCTGAAAACAGACTTGGGGTTACTTGTGTTTTAGGATTTCCCCTTGGCGGCAGGTAGGTGCACCCACACATGTGAGGTACCGTTTTCATCGGGACACCGGTGGGAACGCGGGACGGTAGTCCATGTGTTGTTGGGGGCGTGTTTCGATGGGTGCGTCGAGCGAAATGAGCGGAAAAAGCGTTTTTTCCCCCACATTTCGGACTTTGCAGGGCTGTCTGGGTAATACATTCTGGGCCGATGTGCGCAAATCATACCTCTGCGGATTCCCACGGGTGTCCTCTTTTCGGAAATGAATGGGGTTCCCTGTTTTCCTTGGTGGCTTGGACACCGGAGGCCCATATCTGTATGTTGTGCCGGTCGGCAGAATGTCTGAGATTTCACTCTGAAAACAGACTTGTGGTTACTTGTGTTTTAGGCTTTCCCCTTGGCAGCCAGGTAGGTGCACCCACACATGTGAGGTACCGTTTTCATCGGGACACCTGTGGGAACGCAGGACAGTAGGCCATGTTATGTTGGGGGCGTGTTTCGATGGGTGCGTCGAGCGAAATGTGCGGAAAAAGCGTTTCTTTCACCCACCTTTCGGACTTTGCAGGGCTGTCAGGGTAATAAATTCTGGGCCGATGTGCGCAAATCATACCTCTGCGGATTCCCATGGGTGTCCTCTTTTCGGAAATGCATGGGGTTCCCTGTTTTCCTCGGTGGCTTGGACACCAGAGGCCCATATCTGTATGTTGTGCCGGTCGGCAGAATGTCTGAGATTTCGCTCTGAAAACAGACTTGGGGTTACTTGTGTTTTAGGCTTTCCCCTTGGCGCCAGGTAGGTGCACCCACACATGTGAGGTACCGTTTTCATCGGGACACCTGTGGGAACACGGGACGGTAGGCCATGTGTTGTTGGGGGCGTGTTTCGATGGGTGCGCAGAGCGAAATGTGCGGAAAAAGCGTTTTTTCCCCACATTTCGGACTTTGCGGGGCTGTCTGGGTAATAATTTCTGGGCCGATGTGAGCAAATCATACCTCTGCGGATTCCCACGGGGTTCCTCTTTTCGGAAATGCATGGGGTTCCCTGTTTTCCTTGGTGGCTTGGACACCCGAGGCCCATATCTGTATGTTGTGCCGGTCGGCAGAATGTCTGAGATTTCGCTCTGAAAACAGACTTGGGGTTACTTGTGTTTTAGGATTTCCCCTTGGCGGCCAGGTAGGTGCACCCACACATGTGACGTACCGTTTTCATCGGGACACCTGTGGGAACGCGGTACGGTAGTGCATGTGTTTTTGGGGGCGTGTTTCGATGGGTGCGTCGAGCGAAATGTGCGGAAAAAGAGTTTTTTTCCCCCACATTTCAGACTTTGCGGGGCTGTCTGGGTAATAAATTCTGGGCCAATGTGCGCAAATCATACCTCTGCGGATTCCCACGGGTGTCCTCTTTTCGGAAATGCGTGGGGTTCCCTATTTTCCATGGTGGCTTGGACACCCGAGGCCCATATCTGTATGTTGTGCCGGTCGGCAGAATGTCTGAGATTTCGCTCTGAAAACAGACTTGGGGTTACTTGTGTTTTAGGATTTCCCCTTGGTGGCCAGGTAGGTGCACCCACACATGTAAGGTACCGTTTTCATCGGGACACCTGTGGGAACGCGGGACGGTAGGCCATGTGTTGTTGGGGGCGTGTTTCGATGGGTGCGTCGAGCGAAATGTGCGGAAAAAGCATTTTTTTCCACCCACATTTCGGACTTTGCGGGGCTGTCTGGGTAATACATTCTGGGCCGATGTGCGCAAATCATACCTCTGCGGATTCCCACGGGTGTCCTCTTTTCGGAAATGCATGGGGTTCCCTATTTTCCTTCGTGGCTTGGACATCCGAGGCCCATATCTGTATGTTGTGCCGGTCGGCAGAATGTCTGAGATTTCGCTCTGAAAACAGACTTGGGTTACTTGTGTTTTAGGCTTTCCCCTTGGCGGCCAGGTAGGTGCACCCACACATGTGAGGTACCGTTTTCATCAGGACACCTGTGGGAACGCGGTTCGGAAGGCCATGTGTTGTTGGGGGCATGTTTCGATGGGTGCGCAGAGCGAAATGTGCGGAAAAAGCGTTTTTTTTCCCCCCACATTTCTGACTTTGCGTGGCTGTCTGGGTAATAAATTCTGGGCCGATGTGCGCAAATCATACCTCTGCGGATTCCCACGGGTGTCCTCTTTTCGGAAATACATGGGGTTCCCTGTTTTCCTCAGTGGCTTGGACACCCGAGGCCCATATCTGTATGTTGTGCCGGTCGGCAGAATGTCTGAGATCTCGCTCTGAAAACAGACTTGGGGTTACTTGTGTTTTAAGCTTTCCCCTTGGAGCCAGGTAGGTGCACCCACACATGTGAGGTACCGTTTTCATCGGGACACCTGTGGGAACACAGGACCGTAGGACATCCGAGGCCCATATCTGTATGTTGTGCCGGTCGGCAGAATGTCTGAAATTTCGCTCTGAAAACAGACTTGGGGTTACTTGTGTTTTAGGCTTTCCCCTTGGCGGCCAGGTAGGTGCACCCACACATGTGAGGTACCGTTTTCATCAGGACACCTGTGGGAACGCGGGGCGGTAGGCCATGTGTTGTTGGGGGCGTGTTTTGATGGGTGCGTCGAGCAAAATGTGCGGAAAAAGCGTTTTTTTCCCCCCACATTTCGGACTTTGCGGGGGTGTCTGGGTAATAAATTCTGGGCCGATGTGCACAAATCATACCTCTGCGGATTCCCACGGGTGTCCTCTTTTCGGAAATGCATGGGGTTCCCTGTTTTCCTCAGTGGCTTGGACACCCGAGGCCCATATCTGTATGTTGTGCCTGTCGGCAGAATGTCTGAGTTTTCGCTCTGAAAACAGACTTTGGGTTACTTGTGTTTTATGCTTTACCCTTGGCGGCGAGGTAGGTGCACCCACACATGTGAGGTACCATTTTCATCGGGACACCTGTGGGAACGTGGGACAGTAGTCCATGTGTTGTTGGGGGCGTGTTTCGATGGGTGCGTCGGGCAAAATGTGCGGAAAAAGCTTTTTTTCCCCCACATTTCGGACTTTGCCGGGCTGTCTGGGTAATAAATTCTGGGCCGATGTGCGCAAATCATACATCTGCGGATTCCCACGGGTGTCCTCTTTTTGGAAATGCATGGGGTTCCCTGTTTTCCTCAGTGGCTTGGACACCCGAGGCCCATATCTGTATGTTGTGCCTGTCGGCAGAATGTCTGAGATTTCGCTCTGAAAACAGACTTGGGGTTACTTGCGTTTTAGGCTTTCCCCTTGGCGGCTAGGTAGGTGCACCCACACATGTGAGGCACCGTTTTCATCGGTACACCTGTGGGAACGCGGGGCGGTAGGCCATGTGTTGTTGGGGGCGTGTTTTGATGGGTGCGTCGAGCAAAATGTGCGGAAAAAGCGTTTTTTTCCCCCCACATTTCGGACTTTGCGGGGGTGTCTGGGTAATAAATTCTGGGCCGATGTGCACAAATCATACCTCTGCGGATTCCCACGGGTGTCCTCTTTTCGGAAATGCATGGGGTTCCCTGTTTTCCTCAGTGGCTTGGACACCCGAGGCCCATATCTGTATGTTGTGCCTGTCGGCAGAATGTCTGAGTTTTCGCTCTGAAAACAGACTTTGGGTTACTTGTGTTTTATGCTTTACCCTTGGCGGCGAGGTAGGTGCACCCACACATGTGAGGTACCATTTTCATCGGGACACCTGTGGGAACGTGGGACAGTAGTCCATGTGTTGTTGGGGGCGTGTTTCGATGGGTGCGTCGGGCAAAATGTGCGGAAAAAGCTTTTTTTCCCCCACATTTCGGACTTTGCCGGGCTGTCTGGGTAATAAATTCTGGGCCGATGTGCGCAAATCATACATCTGCGGATTCCCACGGGTGTCCTCTTTTTGGAAATGCATGGGGTTCCCTGTTTTCCTCAGTGGCTTGGACACCCGAGGCCCATATCTGTATGTTGTGCCTGTCGGCAGAATGTCTGAGATTTCGCTCTGAAAACAGACTTGGGGTTACTTGCGTTTTAGGCTTTCCCCTTGGCGGCTAGGTAGGTGCACCCACACATGTGAGGCACCGTTTTCATCGGTACACCTGTGGGAATGCGGGACGGTAGGCCATGTGTTGTTGGGGGCATGTTTTGATGGGTGCGCCGAGCGAATTGTGTGGAAAAAGCGTTTTTTTCCCACATTTCGGACTTTGCCGGGCTGTCTGGGTAATAAATTCTGGGCCGATGTGCGCAAATCATACATCTGCGGATTCCCACGGGTGTCCTCTTTTCGGAAATGCATGGGGTTCCCTGTTTTCCTCAGTGGCTTGGACACCCGAGGCCCATATCTGTATGTTGTGCCTGTCGGCAGAATGTCTGAGTTTTCGCTCTGAAAACAGACTTTGGGTTACTTGTGTTTTAGGCTTTCCCCTTGGCGGCCAGGTAGATGCACCCACACATGTGAGGTACCATTTTCATCGGGACACCTGTGGCAACTCGGGACGGTAGGCCATGTGTTGTTGGGGGCGTGTTTCGATGGGTGCGCCGAGCGAAATGTGCGGAAAAAGCGTTTTTTTCCCCCGCATTTCGGACTTTGCGGGGCTGTCTGGGTAATAAATTCTGGGCCGATGTGCGCAAATCATACCTCTGCGGATTCCCACGGGTGTCCTCTTTTCGGAAATGCATGGGGTTCCCTGTTTTCCTTGGTGGCTTGGACACCCGAGGCCCATATCTGTATGTTGTGCCGGTTGTTAGGGAGAATTCTCTGTTTAGGCTGAATTTCCCTACCTAGTGAGTCCCCCAGCAGCTTTGCTGGATTTCTGGGGTTTATTTTTTTCTCCTGCCAAGAGTGAGACTCTTTTACCCTCACTCTTGGGCATGTTGAAGTGTGTTTTCTTGGTTAAACCTTGTGTTGAATGGGCTATGGGGTCTTTTACTCCATAGGGCCTCATGTATTTTTTGGATGTGGGTTACACAGCACCCTCTGTGCCGTAACCCAGGGGTGTCCAAGGGACTCCCCAACATAGACTCCATACCCTGGGACTGACTACTGTCTCCCAGGACATGTAAAGTCACCAAAGACTTTACTAGTCTTAAATCCTGAACAGAACCAGTACAAACCATCATATTGTGTACGTACTGGCTGGGGCAATTCGATTGCCCCAGGGTCTGTTAGTCGAGGGGGCACGTCTCCGTCCCCCCTGATCGAGTTTTGGCTGGTGGCAGTGGAAACTACTTTTTATATTCGACCGCGAATATTTTCCTATGGGATTTCCCATTGTTTTAGGCTAACACATTTAATTATTTATTTACGGTAGCCTTAAACATACCGCCGGTTTATATATTTATTATTATAACTCCGGTTGGGATTTTTTGCCAAAACTCGATACTAAAATGGCGTTGGCGTTCGCCTCTGTAACTCTGACCCAAAGTGGAGCCCTTTGTCCCACTTTTGGCGGGCTTCTCCACAGAAGCCCTCCAAAGTGGTGCCACTCTGTCTGGGGTACTTAGGAGGGGTGGAGGGGGATTTAGGCACCCTGGACTGAGTTACCTAGGTAACTCAAGTCGCACTCCGTCCTGATTGGCCCAAGTGGTGAGCCGGCCGGCTCACCACTTAGCATGGTTGAGTGACAGCTAGGCTGGGTGAATGGGGGTTTGCTGCATAAAAGCAGGGCTTTGGGGACTGGAACTTCAGAAGTCGCCACAGGACCTAAGAATCCAACGAGGGACGAGCTGAGCTGATCTGCTACGACGACACCGCCGGTGGAGCCCTGCTGAACCATCTCACCACTTTTCCCGACGACCGAGGAGAACTCTTAACGGAGTGGCTTCTTCCCTTGACTGGTGGGGACAACCAGTTTTCACCTTCTTTCCGTTCTTCGAGATATCCCGTGGCCGCCTTGCCAGTGCCAAGCACCCTGGCAACCGGAACCCCACCACTTTTACCCCAACCGCGAAAGTCGGTACAACCCTTTAACCAGAGGACTCCGCGGCTGGTTTCTTCCCGGGCAGTGCAACGACCTTCTTCTTCTGCTCTTCAGTGAGATCTTCTTCTCCCCTGACCGACGTCGAGCCTTGCTGCCACTGCCTGGAACAACTGCCCCCGCTGGAGGATCCTTTCCGTTAAGGTACCGTGTTCCGCCTGGCTTCCCTTGCCACCGACTGTACGAGGTAGTTTTAGCCCTCGGCTTTCGATCCTGGGATTGCTAGATACCTTAGTGCAACTAACCACAAAGCTTAGCACTATAAAAGTAATCCTCTAACATGTCAGTTATACAGTGCCTTAAGTGGCACTACAAATCGAGCCGGGGCCCATCGAGGGGGCGTGGCCTAACAACAGGCTCTTGATGGGCCGTTAGGCCACGCCTCCTTGACGAGCCCGGCTCAATGGGCTACTGGCACCCCTGCCAGGCAGCCTTTTGTAGAGATTAGCACCCTCTCCCCTACAGGGGAGAGGGTGCTGATCTCTGCATTTATTTTGTATAGGCTTGCCTGGCAGGGGACAGCGCCTCGCCTATTCAGCCTTGATGGTGGTGCTGCCCCTCGCCAGCTGGGGAGGGGCAGCGTCACCATTAAGGCTGAAAGGGTGAGGCCACTGGAAGCAGAGGCCTTTTTCCTAAATACTGAAACTCCCGTGAATCCGCGGGAGCTTCAGTATTTAGAAAGCAAGGCTTCTGCTTCCAGCGGCCTCACGTTTCTCCATAATGGTGGCGCCGGCCCACGTGGCATCCCTTGATTAAAGGGATGCCTCGCAGGTGAGGCGCCACCATTATAGCTGAAAGGCATTTTTTTCTGAAGCCTGAAGCTCTCGCAGACGAGCGAGAGCTTCAGGCTGTAGAGAAAAATGCCTTTTCGTGTAGTGGCCGGGGCTGCCAGGGGAGATTAGTGGGCCCCGGCAGGGCCCCGCCTCAAAACGAAATTTCGGAGCCTGCCGGGGCCCAGCCCCGGCAGGCCCCGGCCCACTTAAAGCCCTGCAGTTATAGAAAGCTATAGTCAAGAGTCCCTTGCAGCCAAAACTGCTGATTGTTTAAGAGTGCTCTGTAAACATAAGGATCTCCTGACTAAGGGCAAGAAAATGGAGCTGATTGAAAGATTGTTAGCTAACCAAAGTCTGGGTGATGGTTCAGAGGAACCTACCACTCCAGCAACTGTAGATGACAGTATTGAAATTAACATGGAGCAAAATGTTGATGATTCTGAGGAAGAGTCAGAAGAGGAGGGTGAGGCTGTTGTGACTGTCCCCCCTAGGCCTCTGCCTGCTCTACCTGCTGTACCTACTGGACCTTTACCAGGTCCCACATTTAGTCCTCAGTACTTTGAACTGGAGAAAATGAAACTAGAATTGGAGTATAAGAAACTTAATGCTCAAACTGACAAAGAACTAAGGCTAAGGGAAATGGAGCTCAAGTATGACTTAGAAATGAAGAAATTATCTGTTGAAAATGCTTCTCTCTCTGGCTCATCTAGAAGTTCCAGTCCTAAAAGACCCCGGATGCCTAAAGAATTGGTTGGTATGTATGAGCCTAAGTTGGATGTGTTGGATTGGTTGTCTCTGTTTGAATATAATCATGGGCTCCAGAACATCACAGGAAATGACTTACTCCCCTGGTTGTTCTCTAGGCTTCCCCCTGTTGCAACTGATGTGGTAATGGAGATGGGGGAGGAGGATAAGAAGGACTATGAATGTGTGAAACTAGCTTTGATAGCTAGATTTGGGAAGACCCCTTCCCAGTATCTTAAGAGGTTTAGGAGCCTCAAAAAGCATGATGGTACCCCTTGGGCTACCTGGGTGAGTGAAGGGTTGAAAAACTTAGAGGGATGGATTAAGGGTTACAAGGTGAACACTTATGAAGGTATGAAGAATTTGTTTATGTTGGAGACTATTTATGATGCCTGCTCTCCTGAGCTCAGACAACACTTGGCTGATTCCAAGGAATTAGATTCCCGGAGGCTAGCTAAGGCTGCTGACTTGTGGGTTGCCAACAGGGCCACTCACAAGGACTCTGGGGTAACTCAGAAGAGGGATGGGGAGAAACAGCCTAAAAAGGACTCCAAAGAGAATTCTACTACTACAAATTCCAAAGAGGGCCCCAAACAAAACTATAAGGGTAAGCCACCAGGGAAACCGAATCAGGCTAGTGTACCTTCTGGTCCCAGACCAGAAGGAGGTCAGAACAAGCCTCCATTCCAGCGAGCCTTTGGCTCATGCTTTGTTTGTAAGGCTACTGACCATGTGAAAGGAGATCTCAGATGTAAGAGTAAACCTTCAGGGGTCCAGCTTGCCTCCTTAGCCTTCGCTCCAGAAGAGGAAGTACATATGGCAAGTGGAAACTTTCTATTACTACCTGATGAACCCACTGGAGTCTCAGCTAGTGTTTCTTTAGTCTCTCTGGGGTTGTGGGAACAACAGAATTTAGATGTCTATAACTCTATCCCAGATAATACTAAAGAGTATTATAAGGACAGTGTCCAGGTGAATGGTCAGGAGACTCCTGCCATTAGGGACACTGGAGCCAGCATAACTGTGGTGGATGAATCATTTTTCAAGGCAGAGGATGTTGCTAAGGCACCCAAATGCCTCACCAAGTTAGCTGGTGGGCCTGTGCAGATGTGTCCCCAGTTACCAGTTCTCATCCAATGTAATGATATGGCTGTAAAAATACCTGTCAGTGTACAATGTGAAGTGCCAGGTAGGGTTCTGTTGGGTAATGACCTCAAGGCTCTTGGAGTTGTGTCACATACCCCCAGACCACCTAGCAGAAGGTTACAGGAGCTCACAAAACCTGCAAGAGAGAAAACCCTGCGAGGGTTATCTCAGGAGATGATGACAGAGATCACTCCTCTCCCACTGGAGCAACTTACTGCAGTAACTACCAGATCAGGAGCAAAGGGGCAACCCAAGACTCCTAGGAAAAAGCCAGCAGCAAGCACTCCAGTGCTTCCAACAAGGACTTCCCCTAGGTTGTCCAAAGTTACACCTGTAACTCCACCTCCAGCTGAGGCTGAGAGGGAGGTACAACCCTGTGTGGTTGAGCTAGACTCTGAGGAAGAGCTAGAAGGAGGCCCAAACCT
Source organism: Ambystoma mexicanum (assembly GCF_040938575.1). Lineage (NCBI taxonomy): Eukaryota > Metazoa > Chordata > Amphibia > Caudata > Ambystomatidae > Ambystoma > Ambystoma mexicanum. The sequence continues at coordinate 246,027,812 of NC_090926.1, read as the reverse complement.
TATTGGAGATTTGGACCCTGAGGACCATCCTGAGCTGCAGTCTTTACTGGCAGAAGGTGGGCCTAGCAGGGCAGCTTTTCGTAAGGGGCAAAGAGAATGTCCAACTCTGGAAGGCCTCCGCCACCAGGCAGCTTCTCAGGCTGATGGGCAAGAGCCTGGGAAGTATAGGTTACACTGGGAAGATGGCCTCTTCTACAGTGAACCAACTGAGTCTGAACCTGGAGACTACAAACGCCTTGTAGTCCCACAAGAGAACAGACAACAGTTCTTACAACTAGCCCATGAGATACCTTTGGCTGGTCACTTGAGTTTCAAGAAGACCAAGGAAAGGCTCTCTCTCTACTTTTATTGGCCAAAGATGGGGGCTGAAGTAGACAGATATTGTAAGAGATGCCACACCTGCCAGACTTCTGGTAAAGTTGGTTCCAAGAATGTGGCACCATTAGTGCCTCTCCCAGTTGTGGGAGTCCCATTTGAGAGGGTAGGGATTGACATTGTTGGTCCCCTTGATCCCCCAACCTCCTCAGGCAACAGGTTTATCCTTGTTGTAGTAGACCATGCTACTAGGTACCCTGAGGCAATTCCTATGAGGACTGTTACAGCTCCGGCTGTGGCTAAGGCCCTCCTTGGTATTTTTACCAGGGTTGGGTTTCCTAAGGAGGTAATCTCTGACAGGGGGTCAAACTTTATGTCCCACTACATGAAAGCCATGTGGAAAACCTGTGGAGTTACCTACAAGTTCTCAACCGCATACCACCCTCAGACAAACGGATTGGTTGAAAGGTTTAACAGAACCATGAAGAGCATGATAGGTGCTTTAGAAGAACCCCTTAAGAAAAAGTGGGACCTTCTACTGCCATGCCTTCTCTTTGCTTATAGAGAAGTCCCTCAGGAGGGAGTAGGTTATTCTCCCTTTGAGCTTCTCTATGGCCATCCAGTCAGAGGTCCATTGGCCCTGATTAAGGAGGGATTGGAAGGTGCTCCTCCCCTCAAGCCAGTCAGAGTGACTGACTATGTGATAGGTCTCCGGAGGAGAATGTCACACATGATGGCAGAAGCAAGTGACAACTTGAAAGCTGGTCAAGCTCTGGTCAAACATTGGCATGACCAGAAGGCTAACATGGTTGAGTTTACTCAAGACCAGCTAGTTCTAGTTATGCTCCCAACAAGGCAGAGGGCCTTGCAAGACAAATGGATGGGACCCTTCAAGATTGTGGGAAAACTTGGAGAGGTCAACTATCTGGTGGATCTGGGCAGACCCAGGGAAGCTCCTAGAGTCTTCCACACCAACCGACTAAAAGCATACATCTCCAGACCTGATGTAGGAGCCTTGCTTCTAGCTTCAGCTGCAGAGGAAGAAGAGAGTGAATCTCTCCCTGATCTCCTCAGAGGTGTGCCTTTAGATGAAAAAGTTGAAGGAGTCAATCTCTCTTCAGACCTGACACCTGAGCAACAAGAGGAGTGCAAATCTATGTTAAATCAGTTTGCCTCCCTGTTCTCACTGTCACCAGGCTTGACCCCTTGGGGCCAGCATGAGATACTCACTGGTGACTGTCTGCCAGTCAAAAGCAGAGGATACAGAATGTCAGAACATATCAGAACCCACATCAAAGGAGAGGTCAAGAAGATGCTTGATCTCGGGGTAATAGAGCCCTCTACTAGTCCATGGTCTAGCCCAGTTGTGTTAGTACCAAAGGCAGGATCCAAAGACTTGAGATTCTGTGTGGACTATAGAGCTCTAAATGCAGTCACCAAGACTGATGCCCACCCTTTGCCCAGGACCGATGAGTTGGTGGATAAACTTGGTGCAGCCAAGTACCTCAGCACATTTGACCTGACGTCAGGCTATTGGCAAATAGCCCTGACAGACCATGCCAAGGAGAAAACTGCATTTTCAACCCCAGTTGGCTTGTACCAGTTTAAGGTCATGCCTTTTGGACTAAAAAATGCACCTGCCACATTCCAAAGGATGGTGAACCAAGTTCTAGCTGGGATGGAAGATTTCTGCATGGCATACTTGGATGACATTGCAGTCTTCAGCCACTCCTGGGAGGAGCATGTGAACCACCTAGGACATGTGTTGCAGGCCCTTGAACAGGCCCATTTGACAATCAAAGCCAGTAAGTGCCAGATTGGTCAAAGTAAGGTGGTCTACCTTGGACATGAGGTAGGAGGTGGAGAAATAAGGCCTTTGCTCAGCAAGATTGAAGCTGTGCAAAATTGGACAACACCAACTACTCAAACCCAAGTGAGAGCTTTCCTAGGCCTCACTGGGTATTACAGAAATTTCATTGAGAACTATGGGACCATAGCTTCTCCACTGAATGTAATCTCCTCTCCCAAATTCCCTAAAAAGGTAAAATGGAATGAGGAGTGCAATCAGGCCTTTGAAAAACTGAAGAGAGCTCTTTGCCAAGCTCCAGTGTTAAGAGCTCCTGACTACCACCAAACTTTCATTGTACAAACTGATGCTTCCAATGTAGGTATAGGTGCAGTTCTAAGCCAACTGGGTGAGAAGGGTAGGGAGCACCCCATTTGCTTCATCAGTAGGAAACTGAAGGATCCTGAGACAAGGTGGGCAACTATCGAAAGAGAATGCTTTGCTATTGTGTGGGCACTGAAGAAGTTTAGGCCATACTTGTATGGTTCTACTTTTGTTATTCAGACTGACCACCAACCCTTGAGATGGTTAATGCAAATGAAAGGGGAAAATCCAAAACTATTGAGATGGTCAATCTGCCTGCAAGGGTTTGATTTCACCATTGAGCACAGGTCAGGGTGTCACCATCAAAATGCTGATGGACTCTCTAGGATGTATATCATCGACTAGAGGTATGAGGTTCATCCAGGAGTGGATTAAATCCTCCTGTCCCTTAGTCTGGGGGGGGCGAGTGTTAGGGAGAATTCTCTGTTTAGGCTGAATTTCCCTACCTAGTGAGTCCCCCAGCAGCTTTGCTGGATTTCTGGGGTTTATTTTTTTCTCCTGCCAAGAGTGAGACTCTTTTACCCTCACTCTTGGGCATGTTGAAGTGTGTTTTCTTGGTTAAACCTTGTGTTGAATGGGCTATGGGGTCTTTTACTCCATAGGGCCTCATGTATTTTTTGGATGTGGGTTACACAGCACCCTCTGTGCCGTAACCCAGGGGTGTCCTAGGGACTCCGCAACATAGACTCCATACCCTGGGACTGACTACTGTCTCCCAGGACATGTAAAGTCACCAAAGACTTTACTAGTCTTAAATCCTGAACAGAACCAGTACAAACCATCATATTGTGGACGTACTGGCTGGGGCAATTCGATTGCCCCAGGGTCTGTTAGTCGAGGGGGCACATCTCCGTCCCCCCTGATCGAGTTTTGGCTGGTGGCAGTGGAAACTACTTTTTATATTCGACCGCGAATATTTTCCTATGGGATTTCCCATTGATTTAGGCTAACACATTTAATTATTTATTTACGGTAGCCTTAAACATACCGCCGGTTTATATATTTATTATTATAACTCCGGTTGGGATTTTTTGCCAAAACTCGATACTAAAATGGCGTTGGCGTTCGCCTCTGTAACTCTGACCCAAAGTGGAGCCCTTTGTCCCACTTTTGGCGGGCTTCTCCACAGAAGCCCTCCAAAGTGGTGCCACTCTGTCTGGGGTACTTAGGAGGGGTGGAGGGGGATTTAGGCACCCTGGACTGAGTTACCTAGGTAACTCAAGTCGCACTCCGTCCTGATTGGCCCAAGTGGTGAGCCGGCCGGCTCACCACTTAGCATGGTTGAGTGACAGCTAGGCTGGGTGAATGGGGGTTTGCTGCATAAAAGCAGGGCTTTGGGGACTGGAACTTCAGAAGTCGCCACAGGACCTAAGAATCCAACGAGGGATGAGCTGAGCTGATCTGCTACGACGACACCGCCGGTGGAGCCCTGCTGAACCATCTCACCACTTTTCCCGACGACCGAGGAGAACTCTTAACGGAGTGGCTCCTTCCCTTGACTGGTGGGGACAACCAGTTTTCACCTTCTTTCCGTTCTTCGAGGTATCCCGTGGCCGCCTTGCCAGTGCCAAGCACCCCGGCAACCGGAACCCCACCACTTTTACCCCAACCGCGAAAGTCGGTACAACCCTTTAACCGGAGGACTCCGCGGCTGGTTTCTTCCCGGGCAGTGCAACGACCTTCTTCTTCTGCTCTTCAGCGAGATCTTCTTCTCCCCTGACCGACGTCGAGCCTTGCTGCACTGCCTGGAACAACTGCCCCCGCTGGAGGATCCTTTCCGTTAAGGTACCGTGTTCCGCCTGGCTTCCCTTGCCACCGACTGTACGAGGTAGTTTTAGCCCTTGGCTTTCGATCCTGGGATTGCCTGGGACACTTTGGCTAAACTTTCTGAGCCTCTCTAACTCTTTTCCGAACTCTTTTGCAAGACTCTGAATCCCTACCAACTGTGTGATCTTGGGCACGTTTTCGCTCTGTCTGCTCTAAGAGTGGTGGGTATAATAATGGGTACTCCCAAATATTTTTTGTTAACGGGGGGACAAGTCTGTAGACAGGGAGGGTAAGGGAAATAAGAACAAGGTTACAGACTGACTACCCCTCTCTCTAAGGTCTAACGGCACACCTGGTAGAGGTGCTGCAGGGCTGGTGTGTCAATCCACAGCAGATACCTTGGGGAAGAGACAGTTTATAAACAGAGCCGTAGTAATTATAACAATAAATCTCTTTAATAGGTTCTATAAAAAGTTTGTTGTAGAAAAATATATATGTTCATAGGCTTTATCATATCTCACTCATACCATTCATATCGGTGCAAACATTCTGTGACAATTAGGTGCAAAAGTTAACAATTTCTTCAAACATATCAGTTGTTATAGATATGGGAAAACAATGAGAAAAAACACAATCGAATTTTCTATAGGTCGACATATGTTTCGGCCCCTTTTAATAGTCCCATCGTTGTCTGCGGTGGTCTACGTGGTTAATGTTGGGCCATCTTCAGGACAATGATGATTTAATACAAGCTTAACGTCTTCACCCTATTTCTGTATGACAAGCCAAATCTAAAACAATAAATAAAACAAAAAGTACAATATAGAACGGTCTGGTCTCTTGTGGATGGTCTCAAGGTAATGGCTCAACATCTAGGCCAAAAAAGGAAGCACCTACCAGTGGCCGAGAAAATAGTAGAAGACCACGGAGAAGAAATTTGGGGGTATCTTCAATATTCCCCTGATCTATGGCCCTAATAAAAGGAGAGTAGAAAAACAAAGGAAATTACTACCTTGTGTATAAATTGTAACACTAACTCGTTACTAGACATTGCATTGTAGAAGTGGAGAAGATCTCGAGGGAAATTCAACAAGTGATTAAAAACCATAATAACTCAAAGAATAACTTATCAAAGGCGGAGAGAGAAGCGCTAAAAGCACTAAAAACCAATGAGAACCTGATAATCAAACCAGCGGATAAAGGAGGAGGGATAGTAGTGTGGACCAAAGAACTCTATGAGATTGAAGTAATGAAACATCTGAATGATACTTCCTCATATAGAGAACTCCCATCTGACCCCACCCCTCGGCTAAAAGAAGAAATTACCAGCCTGATGAAATATGCCGTGGAAGAAAATTGGATTGACCCTGATGAACAAAAATTTTTGGTGAACGAGCATCCCACCATCCCAGTTTTCTATTTACTTCCGAAAATCCATAAACATGAGACACAACCTCCAGGAAGACCAATCGTAGCGGCCATCAACTCCGTTCTAGAACCCTTATCAATGTATTCCGATTGGTTTTTACGACCTTTCGTCTCGAAAATGAAATCGTACGTAAAAGACACTACAAGCATGATTAAAATGCTAGAAAATGTTCATCTAGACCCCACAGATATTCTAGTAACTCTAGATGTAGTGAGCTTATATACCAGCATCCCACAGGATGATTGTCTCAAGGTGATGGCCGGATATCTAGATAGACGCACAGATACCCTACTCCAAGTACCGACGGCATTCATTGTCGAATGCATCAGGTTAGCTCTCACAGAGAACTTCTTCCTATACAAAGACCGGTTTTTCAACCAACTCAAAGGCACAAGTATGGGAGCTACTTTTGCCCCTGACTTGGCGAATCTGTATATGGACCACTTAGAACAACAATCCATTTACAGCTCCAGCAATCCCTTTTTAAACCATATCAAAAACTGGCTACGATACATTGATGATATCTGTCTAATATGGAGTGGCACCTCAGAGCAACTTTCTTCGTTTCACCAGTGGCTGAATCTTCAGAATGTTCACATTCAGTTTACAATTCACACTGATCTAAATAAAATACCATTTCTAGATTTGGAAATTCAGAAAACTACAGGAGGCTCTATTGCAACAGCCCTGTATAGAAAACCAACGGACAGAAACACGTTGTTAAACTATACAAGCTTTCATCCCCTGAGCTTGAAAGAGGGTTTACCCTATGGCCAGTTTCTGCGCATTCGCAGAAACTGTACAGATGTACAAGAATACAAAATACACGCCAAAAGCCTTAAGTTAAGACTTAAAGAGAGAGGTTACCCTCACAAAACGATACAAAGAGCTTACAAACGCGTGTTACACACTAACCGCATGAATACACTAGCACCCACACCAAAACAGCAAGAGGACAAGATAACCTGCGTCAGTACTTTTAGTCCGATTAGTAATATATACAGAAAGATCATACGCAAACATTGGAAGATGATCCATACCGAGGATTTTACTCCCTCGATTCCTAGGTTTGCTTTCAAAAGACAACCAAATATTAAAGACCATTTGGTACACTCGTATCAACCTGCCATACCCAAAAAATTGACACAAACATCTTTGTGGGGCTTCCTGCCCCTAATTGGCCACCATCGATGCGGCCATTGCTCAGTGTGCGCTCTAACCACCACTTTTAAACAAATCACTTTATGTCACCACACTATCCAGTTGAAAGAGTTCACCAACTGCCTTACACCATGGGTGGTCTATGCCATTATATGTCCATGCGAGCTGGTATACATAGGTAAAACCAAACGACCAGTGCGCCAACGGATTAATGAGCATAAATCCTGCATTCGTAATGCAGTCGAAAATAAACCACTAGTAGCCCACTTTTCTAAAAAACAACACAAATGCACAGACTTTCGCTGGTGTGTCATCCAAGTTATAAAAACGTCTTGCCGCAATGGGAACAAAGACAAAATTCTGACCCAAGCGGAACAAAAATGGATTTATAATTTAAAAACAGTCCAAAATGGACTAAACATAGCTGTTGAATGGAGCGTTTTTCTTTAAATAGCCCAGGCATCATCGTATTCCTATTTGTTGTATGAGACTCCATGAATGTTGTCGAGTTTGTGCCGTAATATTTTCCTCAATCCACATGATGCGGTCAGATTTTAGTTTATATATACAAGAATCTGAGATTTAATGTGGCTGTCTCATCTCCTCCGTGACAGTTGCGAACATCGATCTTTCATTCATTTAAATCTCTGGCATCACTTTTTGCTTGCTAAAGAACCGCTGGATTTGGCAGCGTACTTACGACTCGCGTCCACCGCGTTCTTTGAGCCTCACGTGATCTTTTAAATATCTAGCCCCCCCCCCTTTTCGACTTCGTTTCATTCAGGAGCAAGCAGACGCCGCTCGAGTTACTATGCCGCATCGCTAAAACGTTCCAACAAGGTGAGGAACAGCGCTCTCTTCGAGAGCTCTTAGCGTCCATTTACGGACCATTTCCGCCACGGAGCGATCATGACCACCCGGCCCACACTACTGCCCCACCTTCAGTCACTCATTTAGCAATGAGTACTATTCTACGCGTGAGCCGCGTCTCTGACTAAAAAGATCGCACAGTTACTGTGTTTTCACTACCACTAACGATAGGGCTGAGTTTTCCCAGATTGAATCGCACTCATCACGACGTGCTTAGCGCACTATCACGCGAGCCATCGTAAAACAGTCTCCACTAGGGCTTTTTACTGATTCCCCCGTGTTTGTTCTTTCTTTTTTGAATAGACACTACGAGGTCGAGGGTGAAAAAAAGAAAAAAAGAAAAAAAGCCTCCCGACATCGGAACTGGTCCATGACGGAGCCTCTTGAGCGCCACTCACCGCTCAAGGGACCCTAGTGAGTTTGCTCTGCGATGCCACTTCTACAATGCAATGTCTAGTAACGAGTTAGTGTTACAATTTATACACAAGGTAGTAATTTCCTTTGTTTTTCTACTCTCCTTTTATTAGGGCCATAGATCAGGGGAATATTGAAGATACCCCCAAATTTCTTCTCCGTGGTCTTCTACTATTTTCTCGGCCACTGGTAGGTGCTTCCTTTTTTGGCCTAGATGTTGAGCCATTACCTTGAGACCATCCACAAGAGACCAGACCGTTCTATATTGTACTTTTTGTTTTATTTATTGTTTTAGATTTGGCTTGTCATACAGAAATAGGGTGAAGACGTTAAGCTTGTATTAAATCATCATTGTCCTGAAGATGGCCCAACATTAACCACGTAGACCACCGCAGACAACGATGGGACTATTAAAAGGGGCCGAAACATATGTCGACCTATAGAAAATTCGATTGTGTTTTTTCTCATTGTTTTCCCATATCTATAACAACTGATATGTTTGAAGAAATTGTTAACTTTTGCACCTAATTGTCACAGAATGTTTGCACCGATATGAATGGTATGAGTGAGATATGATAAAGCCTATGAACATATATATTTTTCTACAACAAACTTTTTATAGAACCTATTAAAGAGATTTATTGTTATAATTACTACGGCTCTGTTTATAAACTGTCTCTTCCCCAAGGTATCTGCTGTGGATTGACACACCAGCCCTGCAGCACCTCTACCAGGTGTGCCGTTAGACCTTAGAGAGAGGGGTAGTCAGTCTGTAACCTTGTTCTTATTGCTCTAAGAGTGGGCCCTGCTTAGTGACTTTTGCTCACCTGTGACTTTGTGCTTCTTTGAGCTTACCAAAAGTGTTTTTGACCTTAGAGTGGTGTGTTTATCCTAATTCTGCTCTTTCTCCCTCCCTTCTTTAACCTACTAGAGTGTCATCTAACGTTAAGCGCTCACCTCTGTTTTAATTATGTGGTGTTAACCTAGAGTTGTCTAGATAGGAATAAGGATTGGGACTGCTTTCCATATAACTGTGTTTGGAGTGTTTTATTATATTTTGCTAGAGTGTTTTCAATTTGTGTGTTCTTAAAAATAAATAACTATATACTTTTGAAACCAAGCTCTGGTCAGTGTTTGCTTGTGCTATTGTGCCTGAGTACATATTGTGTATACTTTGCATACTGCCTAACTCTTCTTGAGGGAAGTCTGACTGCTCAGCCACAGCTACCAGGTAAATCTGGGTGGTACAGACTGCTACTAAGTGGGTTTACTGCTATACCTGTAGTCTTAAATCTTTTGCAGTGTTCCCCAAGGGAACTGCACAGGTTCCTGCCTAACACCGGTCGGCAGAATGTCTGAGATTTCGCTCTGAAAACAGACTTGGGGTTACTTGTGTTTGAGGTACCGTTTTCATCGGAACACCGGTGGGAACGCGGGACGGTAGGCCATGTGTTGTTGGGGGCGTGTTTCGATGGGTGCGCCGAGGGAAATGTGCGGAAAAAGCGTTTTTTTCCCCCACATTTCGGACTTTGCGGGGCTGTCTGGGTAATAAATTCTGGGCCGATGTGCGCAAATCATACCTCTGCGGATTCCCACGGGTGTCCTCTTTTCGGAAATGCATGGGTTTCCCTGTTTTCCTTGGTGGCTTGGACACCCGAGGCCCATATCTGTATGTTGTGCCGGTCGGCAGAATGTCTGAGATTTCGCTCTGAAAACAGACTTGGGGTTACCTGTGTTTTAGGCTTTCCCCTTGGCGGCCAGGTAGATGCACCCACACATTTGAGGTACCATTTTAATCGGGACACCTGTGGCAACGCGGGACGGTAGGCCATGTGTTGTTGGGGGCGTGTTTCGATGGGTGCGCCGAGGGAAATGTGCGGAAAAAGCGTTTTTTTCCCCCGCATTTCGGACTTTGCAGGGCTGTCTGGGTAATAAATTCTGGGCCGAAGTGCGCAAATCATACCTCTGCGGATTCCCACGGGTGTCCTCTTTTCGGAAATGCATGGGGTTCCCTATTTTCCTTCGTGGCTTGGACATCGGAGGCCCATATCTGTATGTTGTGCCGGTCGGCAGAATGTCTGAGATTTCGCTCTGAAAACAGACTTGGGTTACTTGTGTTTTAGGCTTTCCCCTTGGCGGCCAGGTAGGTGCACCCACACATGTGAGGTACCGTTTTCATCAGGACACCTGTGGGAACGCGGTACGGAAGGCCATGTGTTGTTGGGGGCATGTTTCGATGGGTGCGCAGAGCGAAATGTGCGGAAAAAGCGTTTTTTTTCCCCCCACATTTCTGACTTTGCGTGGCTGTCTGGGTAATAAATTCTGGGCCGATGTGCGCAAATCATACCTCTGCGGATTCCCACGGGTGTCCTCTTTTCGGAAATACATGGGGTTCCCTGTTTTCCTCAGTGGCTTGGACACCCGAGGCCCATATCTGTATGTTGTGCCGGTCGGCAGAATGTCTGAGATCTCGCTCTGAAAACAGACTTGGGGTTACTTGTGTTTTAGGCTTTCCCCTTGGAGCCAGGTAGGTGCACCCACACATGTGAGGTACCGTTTTCATCGGGACACCTGTGGGAACACGGGACGGTAGGACATCCGAGGCCCATATCTGTATGTTGTGCCGGTCGGCAGAATGTCTGAAATTTCGCTCTGAAAACAGACTTGGGGTTACTTGTGTTTTAGGCTTTCCCCTTGGCGGCCAGGTAGGTGCACCCACACATGTGAGGTACCGTTTTCATCAGGACACCTGTGGGAACGCGGGGCGGTAGGCCATGTGTTGTTGGGGGCGTGTTTTGATGGGTGCGTCGAGCAAAATGTGCGGAAAAAGCGTTTTTTTCCCCCCACATTTCGGACTTTGCGGGGGTGTCTGGGTAATAAATTCTGGGCCGATGTGCACAAATCATACCTCTGCGGATTCCCACGGGTGTCCTCTTTTCGGAAATGCATGGGGTTCCCTGTTTTCCTCAGTGGCTTGGACACCCGAGGCCCATATCTGTATGTTGTGCCTGTCGGCAGAATGTCTGAGTTTTCGCTCTGAAAACAGACTTTGGGTTACTTGTGTTTTATGCTTTACCCTTGGCGGCGAGGTAGGTGCACCCACACATGTGAGGTACCATTTTCATCGGGACACCTGTGGGAACGTGGGACAGTAGTCCATGTGTTGTTGGGGGCGTGTTTCGATGGGTGCGTCGGGCAAAATGTGCGGAAAAAGCGTTTTTTCCCCCACATTTCGGACTTTGCCGGGCTGTCTGGGTAATAAATTCTGGGCCGATGTGCGCAAATCATACATCTGCGGATTCCCACGGGTGTCCTCTTTTCGGAAATGCATGGGGTTCCCTGTTTTCCTCAGTGGCTTGGACACCCGAGGCCCATATCTGTATGTTGTGCCTGTCGGCAGAATGTCTGAGATTTCGCTCTGAAAACAGACTTGGGGTTACTTGTGTTTTAGGCTTTCCCCTTGGCGGCCAGGTAGATGCACCCACACATGTGAGGTACCATTTTCATCGGGAAACCTGTGGCAACTCGGGACGGTAGGCCATGTGTTGTTGGGGGCGTGTTTCGATGGGTGCGCCGAGCGAAATGTGCGGAAAAAGCGTTTTTTTCCCCCGCATTTCGGACTTTGCGGGGCTGTCTGGGTAATAAATTCTGGGCCGATGTGCGCAAATCATACCTCTGCGGATTCCCACGGGTGTCCTCTTTTCGGAAATGCATGGGGTTCCCTGTTTTCCTTGGTGGCTTGGACACCCGAGGCCCATATCTGTATGTTGTGCCGGTCGGCAGAATGTCTGAGATTTCGCTCTGAAAACAGACTTGGGGTTACTTGTGTTTTAGGCTTTCCCCTTGGCGGCCAGGTAGGTGCACCCACACATGTGAGGTACCGTTTTCATCGGAACACCGGTGGGAACGCGGGACGGTAGGCCATGTGTTGTTGGGGGCGTGTTTCGATGGGTGCGCCGAGGGAAATGTGCGGAAAAAGCTTTTTTTTCCCCCACATTTCGGACTTTGCGGGGCTGTCTGGGTAATAAATTCTGGGCCGATGTGCGCAAATCATACCTCTGCGGATTCCCATGGGTGTCCTCTTTTTGGAAATGCATGGGGTTCCCTGTTTTCCTTGGTGGCTTGGACACCCGAGGCCCATATCTGTATGTTGTGCCGGTCGGCAGAATGTCTGCGATTTCGCTCTGAAAACAGACTTGGGGTTACCTGTGTTTTAGGCTTTCCCCTTGGCGGCCAGGTAGATGCACCCACACATTTGAGGCACCATTTTAATCGGGACACCTGTGGCAACGCGGGACGGTAGGCCATGTGTTGTTGGGGGCGTGTTTCGATGGGTGCGCCGAGGGAAATGTGCGGAAAAAGCGTTTTTTTCCCCCGCATTTCGGACTTTGCGGGGCTGTCTGGGTAATAAATTCTGGGCCGAAGTGCGCAAATCATACCTCTGCGGATTCCCACGGGTGTCCTCTTTTCGGAAATGCATGGGGTTCCCTATTTTCCTTCGTGGCTTGGACATCCGAGGCCCATATCTGTATGTTGTGCCGGTCGGCAGAATGTCTGAGATTTCGCTCTGAAAACAGACTTGGGTTACTTGTGTTTTAGGCTTTCCCCTTGGCGGCCAGGTAGGTGCACCCACACATGTGAGGTACCGTTTTCATCAGGACACCTGTGGGAACGCGGTTCGGAAGGCCATGTGTTGTTGGGGGCATGTTTCGATGGGTGCGCAGAGCGAAATGTGCGGAAAAAGCGTTTTTTTTCCCCCCACATTTCTGACTTTGCGTGGCTGTCTGGGTAATAAATTCTGGGCCGATGTGCGCAAATCATACCTCTGCGGATTCCCACGCGTGTCCTCTTTTCGGAAATACATGGGGTTCCCTGTTTTCCTCAGTGGCTTGGACACCCGAGGCCCATATCTGTATGTTGTGCCGGTCGGCAGAATGTCTGAGATCTCGCTCTGAAAACAGACTTGGGGTTACTTGTGTTTTAGGCTTTCCCCTTGGAGCCAGGTAGGTGCACCCACACATGTGAGGTACCGTTTTCATCGGGACACCCGTGGGAACACGGGACGGTAGGACATCCGAGGCCCATATCTGTATGTTGTGCCGGTCGGCAGAATGTCTGAAATTTCGCTCTGAAAACAGACTTGGGGTTACTTGTGTTTTAGGCTTTCCCCTTGGCGGCCAGGTAGGTGCACCCACACATGTGAGGTACCGTTTTCATCAGGACACCTGTGGGAACGCGGGGCGGTAGGCCATGTGTTGTTGGGGGCGTGTTTTGATGGGTGCGTCGAGCAAAATGTGCGGAAAAAGCGTTTTTTTCCCCCCACATTTCGGACTTTGTGGGGGTGTCTGGGTAATAAATTCTGGGCCGATGTGCACAAATCATACCTCTGCGGATTCCCACGGGTGTCCTCTTTTTGGAAATGCATGGGGTTCCCTGTTTTCCTCAGTGGCTTGGACACCCGAGGCCCATATCTGTATGTTGTGCCTGTCGGCAGAATGTCTGAGTTTTCGCTCTGAAAACAGACTTTGGGTTACTTGTGTTTTATGCTTTACCCTTGGCGGCGAGGTAGGTGCACCCACACATGTGAGGTACCATTTTCATCGGGACACCTGTGGGAACGTGGGACAGTAGTCCATGTGTTGTTGGGGGCGTGTTTCGATGGGTGCGTCGGGCAAAATGTGCGGAAAAAGCGTTTTTTCCCCCACATTTCGGACTTTGCCGGGCTGTCTGGGTAATAAATTCTGGGCCGATGTGCGCAAATCATACATCTGCGGATTCCCACGGGTGTCCTCTTTTCGGAAATGCATGGGGTTCCCTGTTTTCCTCAGTGGCTTGGACACCCGAGGCCCATATCTGTATGTTGTGCCTGTCGGCAGAATGTCTGAGATTTCGCTCTGAAAACAGACTTGGGGTTACTTGCGTTTTAGGCTTTCCCCTTGGCGGCTAGGTAGGTGCACCCACACATGTGAGGCACCGTTTTCATCGGTACACCTGTGGGAATGCGGGACGGTAGGCCATGTGTTGTTGGGGGCATGTTTCGATGGGTGCGCCGAGCGAATTGTGTGGAAAAAGCGTTTTTTCCCACATTTCGGACTTTGCCGGGCTGTCTGGGTAATAAATTCTGGGCCGATGTGCGCAAATCATACATCTGCGGATTCCCACGGGTGTCCTCTTTTCGGAAATGCATGGGGTTCCCTGTTTTCCTCAGTGGCTTGGACACCCGAGGCCCATATCTGTATGTTGTGCCTGTCGGCAGAATGTCTGAGTTTTCGCTCTGAAAACAGACTTGGGGTTACTTGTGTTTTAGGCTTTCCCCTTGGCGGCCAGGTAGATGCACCCACACATGTGAGGTACCATTTTCATCGGGACACCTGTGGCAACTCGGGACGGTAGGCCATGTGTTGTTGGGGGCGTGTTTCGATGAGTGCGCCGAGCAAAATGTGCGGAAAAAGCGTTTTTTCCCCTGCATTTCGGACTTTGCGGGGCTGTCTGGGTAATAAATTCTGGGCCGATGTGCGCAAATCATACCTCTGCAGATTCCCACGGGTGTCCTCTTTTCGGAAATGCATGGGGTTCCCTGTTTTCCTTGGTGGCTTGGACACCCGAGGCCCATATCTGTATGTTGTGCCGGTCGGCAGAATGTCTGAGATTTCGCTCTGAAAACAGACTTGGGGTTACCTGTGTTTTAGGCTTTCCCCTTGGCGGCCAGGTAGATGCACCCACACATTTGAGGTACCATTTTAATCGGGACACCTGTGGCAACGCGGGACGGTAGGCCATGTGTTGTTGGGGGCGTGTTTCGATGGGTGCGCCGAGGGAAATGTGCGGAAAAAGCGTTTTTTTCCCCCGCATTTCGGACTTTGCGGGGCTGTCTGGGTAATAAATTCTGGGCCGAAGTGCGCAAATCATACCTCTGCGGATTCCCACGGGTGTCCTCTTTTCGGAAATGCATGGGGTTCCCTATTTTCCTTCGTGGCTTGGACATCCGAGGCCCATATCTGTATGTTGTGCCGGTCGGCAGAATGTCTGAGATTTCGCTCTGAAAACAGACTTGGGTTACTTGTGTTTTAGGCTTTCCCCTTGGCGGCCAGGTAGGTGCACCCACACATGTGAGGTACCGTTTTCATCAGGACACCTGTGGGAACGCGGTTCAGAAGGCCATGTGTTGTTGGGGGCATGTTTCGATGGGTGCGCAGAGCGAAATGTGCGGAAAAAGCATTTTTTTGCCCCCACATTTCTGACTTTGCGTGGCTGTCTGGGTAATAAATTCTGGGCCGATGTGCGCAAATCATACCTCTGCGGATTCCCACGGGTGTCCTCTTTTCGGAAATACATGGGGTTCCCTGTTTTCCTCAGTGGCTTGGACACCCGAGGCCCATATCTGTATGTTGTGCCGGTCGGCAGAATGTCTGAGATCTCGCTCTGAAAACAGACTTGGGGTTACTTGTGTTTTAGGCTTTCCCCTTGGAGCCAGGTAGGTGCACCACACATGTGAGGTACCGTTTTCATCGGGACACCTGTGGGAACACGGGACGGTAGGACATCCGAGGCCCATATCTGTATGTTGTGCCGGTCGGCAGAATGTCTGAAATTTCGCTCTGAAAACAGACTTGGGGTTACTTGTGTTTTAGGCTTTCCCCTTGGCAGCCAGGTAGGTGCACCCACACATGTGAGGTACCGTTTTCATCAGGACACCTGTGGGAACGCGGGGCGGTAGGCCATGTGTTGTTGGGGGCGTGTTTTGATGGGTGCGTCGAGCAAAATGTGCGGAAAAAGCGTTTTTTTCCCCCCACATTTCGGACTTTGCGGGGGTGTCTGGGTAATAAATTCTGGGCCGATGTGCACAAATCATACCTCTGCGGATTCCCACGGGTGTCCTCTTTTCGGAAATGCATGGGGTTCCCTGTTTTCCTCAGTGGCTTGGACACCCGAGGCCCATATCTGTATGTTGTGCCTGTCGGCAGAATGTCTGAGTTTTCGCTCTGAAAACAGACTTTGGGTTACTTGTGTTTTATGCTTTACCCTTGGCGGCGAGGTAGGTGCACCCACACATGTGAGGTACCATTTTCATCGGGACACCTGTGGGAACGTGGGACAGTAGTCCATGTGTTGTTGGGGGCGTGTTTCGATGGGTGCGTCGGGCAAAATGTGCGGAAAAAGCGTTTTTTCCCCCACATTTCGGACTTTGCCGGGCTGTCTGGGTAATAAATTCTGGGCCGATGTGCGCAAATCATACATCTGCAGATTCCCACGGGTGTCCTCTTTTCGGAAATGCATGGGGTTCCCTGTTTTCCTCAGTGGCTTGGACACCCGAGGCCCATATCTGTATGTTGTGCCTGTCGGCAGAATGTCTGAGATTTCGCTCTGAAAACAGACTTGGGGTTACTTGCGTTTTAGGCTTTCCCCTTGGCGGCTAGGTAGGTGCACCCACACATGTGAGGCACCGTTTTCATCGGTACACCTGTGGGGAATGCGGGACGGTAGGCCATGTGTTGTTGGGGGCATGTTTCGATGGGTGCGCCGAGCGAATTGTGTGGAAAAAGCATTTTTTTCCACATTTCGGACTTTGCCGGGCTGTCTGGGTAATAAATTCTGGGCCGATGTGCGCAAATCATACATCTGCGGATTCCCACGGGTGTCCTCTTTTCGGAAATGCATGGGGTTCCCTGTTTTCCTCAGTGGCTTGGACACCCGAGGCCCATATCTGTATGTTGTGCCTGTCGGCAGAATGTCTGAGTTTTCGCTCTGAAAACAGACTTGGGGTTACTTGTGTTTTAGGCTTTCCCCTTGGCGGCCAGGTAGATGCACCCACACATGTGAGGTTCCATTTTCATCGGGACACCTGTGGCAACTCGGGACGGTAGGCCATGTGTTGTTGGGGGCGTGTTTCGATGGGTGCGCCGAGCGAAATGTGCGGAAAAAGCGTTTTTTTCCCCCGCATTTCGGACTTTGCGGGGCTGTCTGGGTAATAAATTCTGGGCCGATGTGCGCAAATCATACCTCTGTGGATTCCCACGGGTGTCCTCTTTTCGGAAATGCATGGGGTTCCCTGTTTTCCTTGGTGGCTTGGACACCCGAGGCCCATATCTGTATGTTGTGCCGGTCGGCAGAATGTCTGAGATTTCGCTCTGAAAACAGACTTGGGGTTACCTGTGTTTTAGGCTTTCCCCTTGGCGGCCAGGTAGATGCACCCACACATTTGAGGTACCATTTTAATCGGGACACCTGTGGCAACGCGGGACGGTAGGCCATGTGTTGTTGGGGGCGTGTTTCGATGGGTGCGCCGAGGGAAATGTGCGGAAAAAGCGTTTTTTTCCCCCACATTTCGGACTTTGCGGGGCTGTCTGGGTAATAAATTCTGGGCCGATGTGCGCAAATCATACCTCTGCAGATTCCCACGGGTGTCCTCTTTTCGGAAATGCATGGGGTTCCCTGTTTTCCTTGGTGGCTTGGACAACCGAGGCCCATATCTGTATGTTGTGCCGGTCGGCAGAATGTCTGAGATTTCTCTCTGAAAACAGACTTGGGGTTACTTGTGTTTTAGGCTTTCCCCTTGGCGGCCAGGTAGGTGCACCCACACATGTGAGGTACCGTTTTCATCAGAACACCGGTGGGAACGCGGGACGGTAGGCCATGTGTTGTTGGGGGAGTGTTTCGATGGGTGCGCCGAGCGAAATGTGCGGAAAAAGCGTTTTTTTACCGACATTTCGGACTTTGCGGGGCTGTCTGGGTAATACATTCTGTGCCGATGTGCGCAAATCATACCTCTGTGGATTCCCACGGGTGTCCTCTTTTTGGAAATGCATGGGGTTCCCTGTTTTCCTCGGTGGTTTGGACACCCGAGCCCCATATCTGTATGTTGTGCCGGTCGGCAGAATGTCTTGAGGTTTCGCTCTGAAAACAGACTTGGGGTTACTTGTGTTTTAGGCTTTCCCCTTGGCGGCCAGTTAGGTGCACCCACACATGTGAGGTACCGTTTTCATCGGGACACCTGTAGGAACGCGGGACGGTAGGCCATGTGTTGTTGGGGGCCTGTTTCGATGGGTGCGCCGAGCGAAATGTGCGGAAAAAGCGTTTTTTCCCCCGCATTTCGGACTTTGCGGGGCTGTCTGGGTAATAAATTCTGGGCCGATGTGCGCAAATCATACCTCTGCGGATTCCCACGGGTGTCCTCTTTTCGGAAATGCATGGGGTTCCCTGTTTTCCTTGGTGGCTTGGACACCCGAGGCCTATATCTGTATGTTGTGCCGGTCGGCAGAATGTCTGAGATTTCGCTCTGAAAACAGACTTGGGGTTACTTGTGTTTTAGGATTTCCCCTTGGCGGCCAGGTAGGTGCACCCACACATGTGAGGTACAGTTTTCATCGGGACACCTGTGGGAACGCAGGACGGTAGGCCATATGTTGTTGGGGGCATGTTTCGATGGGTGCGCTGAGTGAAATGTGCGGAAAAAGCGTTTTTTCCCCACATTTCGGACTTTGCAGGGCTGTCTGGGTAATAAATCCTGGGCCGATGTGCGCAAATCATACCTCTGCGGATTCCCACGGGTGTCCTCTTTTCGGAAATGCATGGGGTTCCCTGTTTTCCTTGGTGGCTTGGACACCCGAGGCCCATATCTGTAGGTTGTTCCGGTCGGCAGAATGTCTGAGATTTCGCTCTGAAAACAGACTTGGGGTTACTTGTGTTTTAGGATTTCCCTTTGGCGGCCAGGTAGGTGCACCCACACATGTGAGGTACCGTTTTCATCGGGACACCTGTGGGAACGCGGGACTGTAGTCCATGTGTTGTTGGGGGCGTGTTTTTCGATGGGTGAGTCAAGCAAAATGTGCGGAAAAAGCGATTTTTTCCCCCACATTTCGGACTTTGCGGGGCTGTCTGGGTAATAAATTCTGGGCCGATGTGCTCAAATCATACATCTGCGGATTCCCACGGGTGTCCTCTTTTCGGAAATGCATGGGGTTCCCTCTTTTCCTCGGTGGCTTGGACACCCGAGGCCCATACCTGTATATTGTGCCTGTCGGCAGAATGTCTGAGATTTCGCTCTGAAAACAGACTTGGGGTTACTTGTGTTTTAGGCTTTCCCCTTGGCGGCTAGGTAGGTGCACCCACACATGTGAGGCACCGTTTTCATCGGTACACCTGTGGGAAAGCGGGACGGTAGGCCATGTGTTGTTGGGGGCATGTTTCGATGGGTGCGCCGAGCGAATTGTGTGGAAAAAGCGTTTTTTTCCCACATTTCAGACTTTGCAGGGCTGTCTGGGTAATAAATTCTGGGCCGATGTGCACTAATTATACCTTTGCGGATTCCCACGGGTGTCCACTTTTCGGAAATGCATGGGGTTCCCTGTTTTCTTCGGTGGCTTGGACACTCGAGGCCCATAATTGTATGTTGTGCCGGTCGGCAGAATGTCTGAGTTTTCGCTCTGAAAACAGACTTGGGGTTACTTGTGTTTTAGGCTTTCCCCTTGGCGGCGAGGTAGGTGCACCCACACATGTGAGGTACAGTTTTCATCGGGACACCTGTGGGAACGCGGGACAGTAGGCCATTTGTTGTTGGGGGCGTGTTTCGAAGGGTGCGCCGAGCGAAATGTGCTGAAAAAGCGTTTTTTTCCCCACATTTCGGACTTTGCGGGGCTGTCTGGGTAATAAATTCTGGGCCGATGTGCTCAAATCATACATCTGCGGATTCCCACGGGTGTCCTCTTTTCGGAAATGCATGGGGTTCCCTCTTTTCCTCGGTGGCTTGGACACCCGAGGCCCATACCTGTATATTGTGCCTGTCGGCAGAATGTCTGAGATTTCGCTCTGAAAACAGACTTGGGGTTACTGTGTTTTAGGCTTTCCCCTTGGCGGCTAGGTAGGTGCACCCACACATGTGAGGCACCGTTTTCATCGGTACACCTGTGGGAAAGCGGGACGGTAGGCCATGTGTTGTTGGGGGCATGTTTCGATGGGTGCGCCGAGCGAATTGTGTGGAAAAAGCGTTTTTTTCCCACATTTCAGACTTTGCAGGGCTGTCTGGGTAATAAATTCTGGGCCGATGTGCACTAATTATACCTTTGCATATTCCCACGGGTGTCCACTTTTCGGAAATGCATGGGGTTCCCTGTTTTCTTCGGTGGCTTGGACACTCGAGGCCCATAATTGTATGTTGTGCCGGTCGGCAGAATGTCTGAGTTTTCGCTCTGAAAACAGACTTGGGGTTACTTGTGTTTTAGGCTTTCCCCTTGGCGGCGAGGTAGGTGCACCCACACATGTGAGGTACAGTTTTCATCGGGACACCTGTGGGAACGCGGGACAGTAGGCCATTTGTTGTTGGGGGCGTGTTTCGAAGGGTGCGCCGAGCGAAATGTGCTGAAAAAGCGTTTTTTTCCCCACATTTCGGACTTTGCAGGGCTGCCTGGGTAATAAATTCTTGGCCGATGTGCGCAAATCATACCTCTGCGGATTCCTACGGGTGTCCTCTTTTCGGAAATGCATGGGGTTCCCTGTTTTCCTCGGTGGCTTGGACACCCGAGGCCCATATCTGTATGTTGTGCCAGTCGGCAGAATGTCTGAAATTTCGCTCTGAAAACAGACTTGGGGTTACTTGTGTTTTAGGCTTTCCCCTTGGCAGCCAGGTAAGTGCACCCACACATGTGAGGTACCGTTTTCATCGGGACACCTGTGGGAACGCGGGACGGTAGGCCATGCGTTGTTGGGGGCGTGTTTCGATGGGTGCGTCGAGCGAAATGTGCGGAAAAAGAGTTTTTTTCCCCCACATTTCGGACTTTGCGGGGCTGTCTGGGTAATAAATTCTGGGCCGATGTGCGCAAATCATACCTCTGCGGATTCCCACAGGTGTCCTCTTTTCGGAAATGCATGGGGTTCCCTATTTTCCTTCGTGGCTTGGACACCCGAGGCCCATATCTGTATGTTGTGCCGGTCGGCAGAATGTCTGAGATTTCGCTCTGAAAACAGACTTGGGGTTACTTGTGTTTTAGGCTTTCCCCTTGGCGGCCAGGTAGGTGCACCCACACATGTGAGGTACCGTTTTCATCAGGACGCCTGTGGGAACGCGGGACGGTTGGCCATGTTTTGTTGGGGGCGTGTTTTGATGGGTGCGTCGAGCAAAATGTGCGGAAAAAGCATTTTTTTCTCCCCACATTTCGGACTTTGCGGGGCTGTCTAGGTAATAAATTCTGGGCCGATGTGCACAAATCATACCTCTGCGGATTCCCACGGGTGTCCTCTTTTCGGAAATGCATGGGGTTCCCTATTTTCCTTCGTGGCTTGGACATCCGAGGCCCATATCTGTATGTTGTGCCGGTCGGCAGAATGTCTGAGATTTCGCTCTGAAAACAGACTTGGGTTACTTGTGTTTTAGGCTTTCCCCTTGGCGGCCAGGTAGGTGCACCCACACATGTGAGGTACCGTTTTCATCAGGACACCTGTGGGAACGCGGTTCGGAAGGCCATGTGTTGTTGGGGGCATGTTTCGATGGGTGCGCAGAGCGAAATGTGCGGAAAAAGCATTTTTTTGCCCCCACATTTCTGACTTTGCGTGGCTGTCTGGGTAATAAATTCTGGGCCGATGTGCGCAAATCATACCTCTGCGGATTCCCACGGGTGTCCTCTTTTCGGAAATACATGGGGTTCCCTGTTTTCCTCAGTGGCTTGGACACCCGAGGCCCATATCTGTATGTTGTGCCGGTCGGCAGAATGTCTGAGATCTCGCTCTGAAAACAGACTTGGGGTTACTTGTGTTTTAGGCTTTCCCCTTGGAGCCAGGTAGGTGCACCACACATGTGAGGTACCGTTTTCATCGGGACACCTGTGGGAACACGGGACGGTAGGACATCCGAGGCCCATATCTGTATGTTGTGCCGGTCGGCAGAATGTCTGAGATTTCGCTCTGAAAACAGACTTGGGGTTACTTGTGTTTTAGGATTTCCCCTTGGCGGCCAGGTAGGTGCACCCACACATGTGAGGTACAGTTTTCATCGGGACACCTGTGGGAACGCAGGACGGTAGGCCATATGTTGTTGGGGGCATGTTTCGATGGGTGCGCTGAGTGAAATGTGCGGAAAAAGCGTTTTTTCCCCACATTTCGGACTTTGCAGGGCTGTCTGGGTAATAAATCCTGGGCCGATGTGCGCAAATCATACCTCTGCGGATTCCCACGGGTGTCCTCTTTTCGGAAATGCATGGGGTTCCCTGTTTTCCTTGGTGGCTTGGACACCCGAGGCCCATATCTGTAGGTTGTTCCGGTCGGCAGAATGTCTGAGATTTCGCTCTGAAAACAGACTTGGGGTTACTTGTGTTTTAGGATTTCCCTTTGGCGGCCAGGTAGGTGCACCCACACATGTGAGGTACCGTTTTCATCGGGACACCTGTGGGAACGCGGGACTGTAGTCCATGTGTTGTTGGGGGCGTGTTTTTCGATGGGTGAGTCAAGCAAAATGTGCGGAAAAAGCGATTTTTTCCCCCACATTTCGGACTTTGCGGGGCTGTCTGGGTAATAAATTCTGGGCCGATGTGCTCAAATCATACATCTGCGGATTCCCACGGGTGTCCTCTTTTCGGAAATGCATGGGGTTCCCTCTTTTCCTCGGTGGCTTGGACACCCGAGGCCCATACCTGTATATTGTGCCTGTCGGCAGAATGTCTGAGATTTCGCTCTGAAAACAGACTTGGGGTTACTTGTGTTTTAGGCTTTCCCCTTGGCGGCTAGGTAGGTGCACCCACACATGTGAGGCACCGTTTTCATCGGTACACCTGTGGGAAAGCGGGACGGTAGGCCATGTGTTGTTGGGGGCATGTTTCGATGGGTGCGCCGAGCGAATTGTGTGGAAAAAGCGTTTTTTTCCCACATTTCAGACTTTGCAGGGCTGTCTGGGTAATAAATTCTGGGCCGATGTGCACTAATTATACCTTTGCGGATTCCCACGGGTGTCCACTTTTCGGAAATGCATGGGGTTCCCTGTTTTCTTCGGTGGCTTGGACACTCGAGGCCCATAATTGTATGTTGTGCCGGTCGGCAGAATGTCTGAGTTTTCGCTCTGAAAACAGACTTGGGGTTACTTGTGTTTTAGGCTTTCCCCTTGGCGGCGAGGTAGGTGCACCCACACATGTGAGGTACAGTTTTCATCGGGACACCTGTGGGAACGCGGGACAGTAGGCCATTTGTTGTTGGGGGCGTGTTTCGAAGGGTGCGCCGAGCGAAATGTGCTGAAAAAGCGTTTTTTTCCCCACATTTCGGACTTTGCGGGGCTGTCTGGGTAATAAATTCTGGGCCGATGTGCTCAAATCATACATCTGCGGATTCCCACGGGTGTCCTCTTTTCGGAAATGCATGGGGTTCCCTCTTTTCCTCGGTGGCTTGGACACCCGAGGCCCATACCTGTATATTGTGCCTGTCGGCAGAATGTCTGAGATTTCGCTCTGAAAACAGACTTGGGGTTACTGTGTTTTAGGCTTTCCCCTTGGCGGCTAGGTAGGTGCACCCACACATGTGAGGCACCGTTTTCATCGGTACACCTGTGGGAAAGCGGGACGGTAGGCCATGTGTTGTTGGGGGCATGTTTCGATGGGTGCGCCGAGCGAATTGTGTGGAAAAAGCGTTTTTTTCCCACATTTCAGACTTTGCAGGGCTGTCTGGGTAATAAATTCTGGGCCGATGTGCACTAATTATACCTTTGCGGATTCCCACGGGTGTCCACTTTTCGGAAATGCATGGGGTTCCCTGTTTTCTTCGGTGGCTTGGACACTCGAGGCCCATAATTGTATGTTGTGCCGGTCGGCAGAATGTCTGAGTTTTCGCTCTGAAAACAGACTTGGGGTTACTTGTGTTTTAGGCTTTCCCCTTGGCGGCGAGGTAGGTGCACCCACACATGTGAGGTACAGTTTTCATCGGGACACCTGTGGGAACGCGGGACAGTAGGCCATTTGTTGTTGGGGGCGTGTTTCGAAGGGTGCGCCGAGCAAAATGTGCTGAAAAAGCGTTTTTTTCCCCACATTTCGGACTTTGCAGGGCTGCCTGGGTAATAAATTCTTGGCCGATGTGCGCAAATCATACCTCTGCGGATTCCTACGGGTGTCCTCTTTTCGGAAATGCATGGGGTTCCCTGTTTTCCTCGGTGGCTTGGACACCCGAGGCCCATATCTGTATGTTGTGCCAGTCGGCAGAATGTCTGAAATTTCGCTCTGAAAACAGACTTGGGGTTACTTGTGTTTTAGGCTTTCCCCTTGGCAGCCAGGTAAGTGCACCCACACATGTGAGGTACCGTTTTCATCGGGACACCTGTGGGAACGCGGGACGGTAGGCCATGCGTTGTTGGGGGCGTGTTTCGATGGGTGCGTCGAGCGAAATGTGCGGAAAAAGAGTTTTTTTCCCCCACATTTCGGACTTTGCGGGGCTGTCTGGGTAATAAATTCTGGGCCGATGTGCGCAAATCATACCTCTGCGGATTCCCACAGGTGTCCTCTTTTCGGAAATGCATGGGGTTCCCTATTTTCCTTCGTGGCTTGGACACCCGAGGCCCATATCTGTATGTTGTGCCGGTCGGCAGAATGTCTGAGATTTCGCTCTGAAAACAGACTTGGGGTTACTTGTGTTTTAGGCTTTCCCCTTGGCGGCCAGGTAGGTGCACCCACACATGTGAGGTACCGTTTTCATCAGGACGCCTGTGGGAACGCGGGACGGTTGGCCATGTTTTGTTGGGGGCGTGTTTTGATGGGTGCGTCGAGCAAAATGTGCGGAAAAAGCATTTTTTTCTCCCCACATTTCGGACTTTGCGGGGCTGTCTAGGTAATAAATTCTGGGCCGATGTGCACAAATCATACCTCTGCGGATTCCCACGGGTGTCCTCTTTTCGGAAATGCATGGGGTTCCCTATTTTCCTTCGTGGCTTGGACATCCGAGGCCCATATCTGTATGTTGTGCCGGTCGGCAGAATGTCTGAGATTTCGCTCTGAAAACAGACTTGGGTTACTTGTGTTTTAGGCTTTCCCCTTGGCGGCCAGGTAGGTGCACCCACACATGTGAGGTACCGTTTTCATCAGGACACCTGTGGGAACGCGGTTCGGAAGGCCATGTGTTGTTGGGGGCATGTTTCGATGGGTGCGCAGAGCGAAATGTGCGGAAAAAGCATTTTTTTGCCCCCACATTTCTGACTTTGCGTGGCTGTCTGGGTAATAATTTCTGGGCCGATGTGCGCAAATCATACCTCTGCGGATTCCCACGGGTGTCCTCTTTTCGGAAATACATGGGGTTCCCTGTTTTCCTCAGTGGCTTGGACACCCGAGGCCCATATCTGTATGTTGTGCCGGTCGGCAGAATGTCTGAGATCTCGCTCTGAAAACAGACTTGGGGTTACTTGTGTTTTAGGCTTTCCCCTTGGAGCCAGGTAGGTGCACCACACATGTGAGGTACCGTTTTCATCGGGACACCTGTGGGAACACGGGACGGTAGGACATCCGAGGCCCATATCTGTATGTTGTGCCGGTCGGCAGAATGTCTGAAATTTCGCTCTGAAAACAGACTTGGGGTTACTTGTGTTTTAGGCTTTCCCCTTGGCAGCCAGGTAGGTGCACCCACACATGTGAGGTACCGTTTTCATCAGGACACCTGTGGGAACGCGGGGCGGTAGGCCATGTGTTGTTGGGGGCGTGTTTTGATGGGTGCGTCGAGCAAAATGTGCGGAAAAAGCGTTTTTTTCCCCCCACATTTCGGACTTTGCGGGGGTGTCTGGGTAATAAATTCTGGGCCGATGTGCACAAATCATACCTCTGCGGATTCCCACGGGTGTCCTCTTTTCGGAAATGCATGGGGTTCCCTGTTTTCCTCAGTGGCTTGGACACCCGAGGCCCATATCTGTATGTTGTGCCTGTCGGCAGAATGTCTGAGTTTTCGCTCTGAAAACAGACTTTGGGTTACTTGTGTTTTATGCTTTACCCTTGGCGGCGAGGTAGGTGCACCCACACATGTGAGGTACCATTTTCATCGGGACACCTGTGGGAACGTGGGACAGTAGTCCATGTGTTGTTGGGGGCGTGTTTCGATGGGTGCGTCGGGCAAAATGTGCGGAAAAAGCGTTTTTTCCCCCACATTTCGGACTTTGCCGGGCTGTCTGGGTAATAAATTCTGGGCCGATGTGCGCAAATCATACATCTGCAGATTCCCACGGGTGTCCTCTTTTCGGAAATGCATGGGGTTCCCTGTTTTCCTCAGTGGCTTGGACACCCGAGGCCCATATCTGTATGTTGTGCCTGTCGGCAGAATGTCTGAGATTTCGCTCTGAAAACAGACTTGGGGTTACTTGCGTTTTAGGCTTTCCCCTTGGCGGCTAGGTAGGTGCACCCACACATGTGAGGCACCGTTTTCATCGGTACACCTGTGGGGAATGCGGGACGGTAGGCCATGTGTTGTTGGGGGCATGTTTCGATGGGTGCGCCGAGCGAATTGTGTGGAAAAAGCATTTTTTTCCACATTTCGGACTTTGCCGGGCTGTCTGGGTAATAAATTCTGGGCCGATGTGCGCAAATCATACATCTGCGGATTCCCACGGGTGTCCTCTTTTCGGAAATGCATGGGGTTCCCTGTTTTCCTCAGTGGCTTGGACACCCGAGGCCCATATCTGTATGTTGTGCCTGTCGGCAGAATGTCTGAGTTTTCGCTCTGAAAACAGACTTGGGGTTACTTGTGTTTTAGGCTTTCCCCTTGGCGGCCAGGTAGATGCACCCACACATGTGAGGTTCCATTTTCATCGGGACACCTGTGGCAACTCGGGACGGTAGGCCATGTGTTGTTGGGGGCGTGTTTCGATGGGTGCGCCGAGCGAAATGTGCGGAAAAAGCGTTTTTTTCCCCCGCATTTCGGACTTTGCGGGGCTGTCTGGGTAATAAATTCTGGGCCGATGTGCGCAAATCATACCTCTGTGGATTCCCACGGGTGTCCTCTTTTCGGAAATGCATGGGGTTCCCTGTTTTCCTTGGTGGCTTGGACACCCGAGGCCCATATCTGTATGTTGTGCCGGTCGGCAGAATGTCTGAGATTTCGCTCTGAAAACAGACTTGGGGTTACCTGTGTTTTAGGCTTTCCCCTTGGCGGCCAGGTAGATGCACCCACACATTTGAGGTACCATTTTAATCGGGACACCTGTGGCAACGCGGGACGGTAGGCCATGTGTTGTTGGGGGCGTGTTTCGATGGGTGCGCCGAGGGAAATGTGCGGAAAAAGCGTTTTTTTCCCCCACATTTCGGACTTTGCGGGGCTGTCTGGGTAATAAATTCTGGGCCGATGTGCGCAAATCATACCTCTGCAGATTCCCACGGGTGTCCTCTTTTCGGAAATGCATGGGGTTCCCTGTTTTCCTTGGTGGCTTGGACAACCGAGGCCCATATCTGTATGTTGTGCCGGTCGGCAGAATGTCTGAGATTTCTCTCTGAAAACAGACTTGGGGTTACTTGTGTTTTAGGCTTTCCCCTTGGCGGCCAGGTAGGTGCACCCACACATGTGAGGTACCGTTTTCATCGGAACACCGGTGGGAACGCGGGACGGTAGGCCATGTGTTGTTGGGGGAGTGTTTCGATGGGTGCGCCGAGCGAAATGTGCGGAAAAAGCGTTTTTTTCCCGACATTTCGGACTTTGCGGGGCTGTCTGGGTAATACATTCTGTGCCGATGTGCGCAAATCATACCTCTGTGGATTCCCACGGGTGTCCTCTTTTTGGAAATGCATGGGGTTCCCTGTTTTCCTCGGTGGTTTGGACACCCGAGCCCCATATCTGTATGTTGTGCCGGTCGGCAGAATGTCTTGAGGTTTCGCTCTGAAAACAGACTTGGGGTTACTTGTGTTTTAGGCTTTCCCCTTGGCGGCCAGTTAGGTGCACCCACACATGTGAGGTACCGTTTTCATCGGGACACCTGTAGGAACGCGGGACGGTAGGCCATGTGTTGTTGGGGGCCTGTTTCGATGGGTGCGCCGAGCGAAATGTGCGGAAAAAGCGTTTTTTCCCCCGCATTTCGGACTTTGCGGGGCTGTCTGGGTAATAAATTCTGGGCCGATGTGCGCAAATCATACCTCTGCGGATTCCCACGGGTGTCCTCTTTTCGGAAATGCATGGGGTTCCCTGTTTTCCTTGGTGGCTTGGACACCCGAGGCCTATATCTGTATGTTGTGCCGGTCGGCAGAATGTCTGAGATTTCGCTCTGAAAACAGACTTGGGGTTACTTGTGTTTTAGGATTTCCCCTTGGCGGCCAGGTAGGTGCACCCACACATGTGAGGTACAGTTTTCATCGGGACACCTGTGGGAACGCAGGACGGTAGGCCATATGTTGTTGGGGGCATGTTTCGATGGGTGCGCTGAGTGAAATGTGCGGAAAAAGCGTTTTTTCCCCACATTTCGGACTTTGCAGGGCTGTCTGGGTAATAAATCCTGGGCCGATGTGCGCAAATCATACCTCTGCGGATTCCCACGGGTGTCCTCTTTTCGGAAATGCATGGGGTTCCCTGTTTTCCTTGGTGGCTTGGACACCCGAGGCCCATATCTGTAGGTTGTTCCGGTCGGCAGAATGTCTGAGATTTCGCTCTGAAAACAGACTTGGGGTTACTTGTGTTTTAGGATTTCCCTTTGGCGGCCAGGTAGGTGCACCCACACATGTGAGGTACCGTTTTCATCGGGAAACCTGTGGGAACGCGGGACTGTAGTCCATGTGTTGTTGGGGGCGTGTTTTTCGATGGGTGAGTCAAGCAAAATGTGCGGAAAAAGCGATTTTTTCCCCCACATTTCGGACTTTGCGGGGCTGTCTGGGTAATAAATTCTGGGCCGATGTGCTCAAATCATACATCTGCGGATTCCCACGGGTGTCCTCTTTTCGGAAATGCATGGGGTTCCCTCTTTTCCTCGGTGGCTTGGACACCCGAGGCCCATACCTGTATATTGTGCCTGTCGGCAGAATGTCTGAGATTTCGCTCTGAAAACAGACTTGGGGTTACTGTGTTTTAGGCTTTCCCCTTGGCGGCTAGGTAGGTGCACCCACACATGTGAGGCACCGTTTTCATCGGTACACCTGTGGGAAAGCGGGACGGTAGGCCATGTGTTGTTGGGGGCATGTTTCGATGGGTGCGCCGAGCGAATTGTGTGGAAAAAGCGTTTTTTTCCCACATTTCAGACTTTGCAGGGCTGTCTGGGTAATAAATTCTGGGCCGATGTGCACTAATTATACCTTTGCGGATTCCCACGGGTGTCCACTTTTCGGAAATGCATGGGGTTCCCTGTTTTCTTCGGTGGCTTGGACACTCGAGGCCCATAATTGTATGTTGTGCCGGTCGGCAGAATGTCTGAGTTTTCGCTCTGAAAACAGACTTGGGGTTACTTGTGTTTTAGGCTTTCCCCTTGGCGGCGAGGTAGGTGCACCCACACATGTGAGGTACAGTTTTCATCGGGACACCTGTGGGAACGCGGGACAGTAGGCCATTTGTTGTTGGGGGCGTGTTTCGAAGGGTGCGCCGAGCGAAATGTGCTGAAAAAGCGTTTTTTTCCCCACATTTCGGACTTTGCAGGGCTGCCTGGGTAATAAATTCTTGGCCGATGTGCGCAAATCATACCTCTGCGGATTCCTACGGGTGTCCTCTTTTCGGAAATGCATGGGGTTCCCTGTTTTCCTCGGTGGCTTGGACACCCGAGGCCCATATCTGTATGTTGTGCCAGTCGGCAGAATGTCTGAAATTTCGCTCTGAAAACAGACTTGGGGTTACTTGTGTTTTAGGCTTTCCCCTTGGCAGCCAGGTAAGTGCACCCACACATGTGAGGTACCGTTTTCATCGGGACACCTGTGGGAACGCGGGACGGTAGGCCATGCGTTGTTGGGGGCGTGTTTCGATGGGTGCGTCGAGCGAAATGTGCGGAAAAAGAGTTTTTTTCCCCCACATTTCGGACTTTGCGGGGCTGTCTGGGTAATAAATTCTGGGCCGATGTGCGCAAATCATACCTCTGCGGATTCCCACAGGTGTCCTCTTTTCGGAAATGCATGGGGTTCCCTATTTTCCTTCGTGGCTTGGACACCCGAGGCCCATATCTGTATGTTGTGCCGGTCGGCAGAATGTCTGAGATTTCGCTCTGAAAACAGACTTGGGGTTACTTGTGTTTTAGGCTTTCCCCTTGGCGGCTAGGTAGGTGCACCCACACATGTGAGGTACCGTTTTCATCAGGACGCCTGTGGGAACGCGGGACGGTTGGCCATGTTTTGTTGGGGGCGTGTTTTGATGGGTGCGTCGAGCAAAATGTGCGGAAAAAGCATTTTTTTCTCCCCACATTTCGGACTTTGCGGGGCTGTCTAGGTAATAAATTCTGGGCCGATGTGCACAAATCATACCTCTGCGGATTCCCACGGGTGTCCTCTTTTCGGAAATGCATGGGGTTCCCTATTTTCCTCGGTGGCTTGGACACCCGAGGCCCATATCTGTATGTTGTGCCTGTCGGCAGAATGTCTGAGATTTCGCTCTGAAACAGACTTGGGGTTACTTGCGTTTTAGGCTTTGCCCTTGGCGGCTAGGTAGGTGCACCCACACATGTGAGGCACCGTTTTCATCGGTACGCCTGTGGGAATGCGGGACGGTAGGCCATGTGTTGTTGGGGGCATGTTTCGATTGGTGCGCCGAGCGAATTGTGTGGAAAAAGCGTTTTTTTCCCCACATTTCGGACTTTGCCGGGCTGTCTGGGTAATAAATTCTGGGCCGATGTGCACAAATCATACATCTGCGGATTCCCACGGGTGTCCTCTTTTCGGAAATGCATGGGTTCCCTGTTTTCCTCAGTGGCTTGGACACCCGAGGCCCATATCTGTATGTTGTGCCTGTCGGCAGAATGTCTGAGTTTTCGCTCTGAAAACAGACTTGGGGTTACTTGCGTTTTAGGCTTTCCCCTTGGCGGCTAGGTAGGTGCACCCACACATGTGAGGCACTGTTTTCATCGGTACACCTGTGGGAATGCGGGACGGTAGGCCATGTGTTGTTGGGGGCATGTTTCGATGGGTGCGCCGAGCGAATTGTGTGGAAAAAGCGTTTTTTTCCCACATTTCGGACTTTGCCGGGCTATCTGGGTAATAAATTCTGGGCCGATGTGCGCAAATCATACATCTGCGGATTCCCACGGGTGTCCTCTTTTCGGAAATGCATGGGGTTCCCTGTTTTCCTCAGTGGCTTGGACACCCGAGGCCCATATCTGTATGTTGTGCCTGTCGGCAGAATGTCTGAGTTTTCGCTCTGAAAACAGACTTGGGGTTACTTGTGTTTTAGGCTTTCCCCTTGGCGGCCAGGTAGATGCACCCACACATGTGAGGTACCATTTTCATCGGGACACCTGTGGCAACTCGGGACGGTAGGCCATGTGTTGTTGGGGGCGTGTTTCGATGGGTGCGCCGAGCAAAATGTGCGGATAAAGCGTTTTTTCCCCCGCATTTCGGACTTTGCGGGGCTGTCTGGGTAATAAATTCTGGGCCGATGTGCGCAAATCATACCTCTGCGGATTCCCACGGGTGTCCTCTTTTCGGAAATGCATGGGGTTCCCTGTTTTCCTTGGTGGCTTGGACACCCGAGGCCCATATCTGTATGTTGTGCCGGTCGGCAGAATGTCTGAGATTTCGCTCTGAAAACAGACTTGGGGTTACTTGTGTTTTAGGCTTTCCCCTTGGCGGCCAGGTAGGTGCACCCACACATGTGAGGTACCGTTTTCATCGGAACACCGGTGGGAACGCGGGACGGTAGGCCATGTGTTGTTGGGGGCGTGTTTCGATGGGTGCGCCGAGGGAAATGTGCGGAAAAAGCGTTTTTTTCCCCCACATTTCGGACTTTGCGGGGCTGTCTGGGTAATAAATTCTGGGCCGATGTGCGCAAATCATACCTCTGTGGATTCCCAAGGGTGTCCTCTTTTCGGAAATGCATGGGGTTCCCTGTTTTCCTTGGTGGCTTGGACACCCGAGGCCCATATCTGTATGTTGTGCCGGTCGGCAGAATGTCTGAGATTTCGCTCTGAAAACAGACTTGGGGTTACCTGTGTTTTAGGCTTTCCCCTTGGCGGCCAGGTAGATGCACCCACACATTTGAGGTACCATTTTAATCGGGACACCTGTGGCAACGCGGGACAGTAGGCCATGTGTTGTTGGG
Source organism: Ambystoma mexicanum (assembly GCF_040938575.1). Lineage (NCBI taxonomy): Eukaryota > Metazoa > Chordata > Amphibia > Caudata > Ambystomatidae > Ambystoma > Ambystoma mexicanum. The sequence goes on along the minus strand of NC_090926.1, from coordinate 245,995,542 downwards.
GGCGTGTTTCGATGGGTGCGCCGAGGGAAATGTGCGGAAAAAGCGTTTTTTTCCCCAGCATTTCGGACTTTGCGGGGCTGTCTGGGTAATAAATTCTGGGCCGAAGTGCGCAAATCATACCTCTGCGGATTCCCACGGGTGTCCTCTTTTCAGAAATGCATGGGGTTCCCTATTTTCCTTCGTGGCTTGGACATCCGAGGCCCATATCTGTATGTTGTGCCGGTCGGCAGAATGTCTGAGATTTCGCTCTGAAAACAGACTTGGGTTACTTGTGTTTTAGGCTTTCCCCTTGGCGGCCAGGTAGGTGCACCCACACATGTGAGGTACCTTTTTCATCAGGACACCTATGGGAACCCGGTTCGGAAGGCCATGTGTTGTTGGGGGCATGTTTCGATGGGTGCGCAGAGCGAAATGTGCGGAAAAAGCATTTTTTTCCCCCCATATTTCTGACTTTGCGTGGCTGTCTGGGTAATAAATTCTGGGCCGATGTGCGCAAATCATACCTCTGCGGATTCCCACGGGTGTCCTCTTTTCGGAAATACATGGGGTTCCCTGTTTTCCTCAGTGGCTTGGACACCCGAGGCCCATATCTGTATGTTGTGCCGGTCGGCAGAATGTCTGAGATCTCGCTCTGAAAACAGACTTGGGGTTACTTGTGTTTTAGGCTTTCCCCTTGGAGCCAGGTAGGTGCACCCACACATGTGAGGTACCGTTTTCATCGGGACACCTGTGGGAACACGGGACGGTAGGACATCCGAGGCCCATATCTGTATGTTGTGCCGGTCGGCACAATGTCTGAAATTTCGCTCTGAAAACAGACTTGGGGTTACTTGTGTTTTAGGCTTTCCCCTTGGCGGCCAGGTAGGTGCACCCACACATGTGAGGTACCGTTTTCATCAGGACACCTGTGGGAACGCGGGGCGGTAGGCCATGTGTTGTTGGGGGCGTGTTTTGATGGGTGCGTCGAGCAAAATGTGCGGAAAAAGCGTTTTTTTCCCCCCACATTTCGGACTTTGCGGGGGTGTCTGGGTAATAAATTCTGGGCCGATGTGCGCAAATCATACATCTGCAGATTCCCACGGGTGTCCTCTTTTCGGAAATGCATGGGGTTCCCTGTTTTCCTCAGTGGCTTGGACACCCGAGGCCCATATCTGTATGTTGTGCCTGTCGGCAGAATGTCTGAGATTTCGCTCTGAAAACAGACTTGGGGTTACTTGCGTTTTAGGCTTTCCCCTTGGCGGCTAGGTAGGTGCACCCACACATGTGAGGCACCGTTTTCATCGGTACACCTGTGGGGAATGCGGGACGGTAGGCCATGTGTTGTTGGGGGCATGTTTCGATGGGTGCGCCGAGCGAATTGTGTGGAAAAAGCATTTTTTTCCACATTTCGGACTTTGCCGGGCTGTCTGGGTAATAAATTCTGGGCCGATGTGCGCAAATCATACATCTGCGGATTCCCACGGGTGTCCTCTTTTCGGAAATGCATGGGGTTCCCTGTTTTCCTCAGTGGCTTGGACACCCGAGGCCCATATCTGTATGTTGTGCCTGTCGGCAGAATGTCTGAGTTTTCGCTCTGAAAACAGACTTGGGGTTACTTGTGTTTTAGGCTTTCCCCTTGGCGGCCAGGTAGATGCACCCACACATGTGAGGTTCCATTTTCATCGGGACACCTGTGGCAACTCGGGACGGTAGGCCATGTGTTGTTGGGGGCGTGTTTCGATGGGTGCGCCGAGCGAAATGTGCGGAAAAAGCGTTTTTTTCCCCCGCATTTCGGACTTTGCGGGGCTGTCTGGGTAATAAATTCTGGGCCGATGTGCGCAAATCATACCTCTGTGGATTCCCACGGGTGTCCTCTTTTCGGAAATGCATGGGGTTCCCTGTTTTCCTTGGTGGCTTGGACACCCGAGGCCCATATCTGTATGTTGTGCCGGTCGGCAGAATGTCTGAGATTTCGCTCTGAAAACAGACTTGGGGTTACCTGTGTTTTAGGCTTTCCCCTTGGCGGCCAGGTAGATGCACCCACACATTTGAGGTACCATTTTAATCGGGACACCTGTGGCAACGCGGGACGGTAGGCCATGTGTTGTTGGGGGCGTGTTTCGATGGGTGCGCCGAGGGAAATGTGCGGAAAAAGCGTTTTTTTCCCCCACATTTCGGACTTTGCGGGGCTGTCTGGGTAATAAATTCTGGGCCGATGTGCGCAAATCATACCTCTGCAGATTCCCACGGGTGTCCTCTTTTCGGAAATGCATGGGGTTCCCTGTTTTCCTTGGTGGCTTGGACAACCGAGGCCCATATCTGTATGTTGTGCCGGTCGGCAGAATGTCTGAGATTTCTCTCTGAAAACAGACTTGGGGTTACTTGTGTTTTAGGCTTTCCCCTTGGCGGCCAGGTAGGTGCACCCACACATGTGAGGTACCGTTTTCATCGGAACACCGGTGGGAACGCGGGACGGTAGGCCATGTGTTGTTGGGGGAGTGTTTCGATGGGTGCGCCGAGCGAAATGTGCGGAAAAAGCGTTTTTTTCCCGACATTTCGGACTTTGCGGGGCTGTCTGGGTAATACATTCTGTGCCGATGTGCGCAAATCATACCTCTGTGGATTCCCACGGGTGTCCTCTTTTTGGAAATGCATGGGGTTCCCTGTTTTCCTCGGTGGTTTGGACACCCGAGCCCCATATCTGTATGTTGTGCCGGTCGGCAGAATGTCTTGAGGTTTCGCTCTGAAAACAGACTTGGGGTTACTTGTGTTTTAGGCTTTCCCCTTGGCGGCCAGTTAGGTGCACCCACACATGTGAGGTACCGTTTTCATCGGGACACCTGTAGGAACGCGGGACGGTAGGCCATGTGTTGTTGGGGGCCTGTTTCGATGGGTGCGCCGAGCGAAATGTGCGGAAAAAGCGTTTTTTCCCCCGCATTTCGGACTTTGCGGGGCTGTCTGGGTAATAAATTCTGGGCCGATGTGCGCAAATCATACCTCTGCGGATTCCCACGGGTGTCCTCTTTTCGGAAATGCATGGGGTTCCCTGTTTTCCTTGGTGGCTTGGACACCCGAGGCCTATATCTGTATGTTGTGCCGGTCGGCAGAATGTCTGAGATTTCGCTCTGAAAACAGACTTGGGGTTACTTGTGTTTTAGGATTTCCCCTTGGCGGCCAGGTAGGTGCACCCACACATGTGAGGTACAGTTTTCATCGGGACACCTGTGGGAACGCAGGACGGTAGGCCATATGTTGTTGGGGGCATGTTTCGATGGGTGCGCTGAGTGAAATGTGCGGAAAAAGCGTTTTTTCCCCACATTTCGGACTTTGCAGGGCTGTCTGGGTAATAAATCCTGGGCCGATGTGCGCAAATCATACCTCTGCGGATTCCCACGGGTGTCCTCTTTTCGGAAATGCATGGGGTTCCCTGTTTTCCTTGGTGGCTTGGACACCCGAGGCCCATATCTGTAGGTTGTTCCGGTCGGCAGAATGTCTGAGATTTCGCTCTGAAAACAGACTTGGGGTTACTTGTGTTTTAGGATTTCCCTTTGGCGGCCAGGTAGGTGCACCCACACATGTGAGGTACCGTTTTCATCGGGAAACCTGTGGGAACGCGGGACTGTAGTCCATGTGTTGTTGGGGGCGTGTTTTTCGATGGGTGAGTCAAGCAAAATGTGCGGAAAAAGCGATTTTTTCCCCCACATTTCGGACTTTGCGGGGCTGTCTGGGTAATAAATTCTGGGCCGATGTGCTCAAATCATACATCTGCGGATTCCCACGGGTGTCCTCTTTTCGGAAATGCATGGGGTTCCCTCTTTTCCTCGGTGGCTTGGACACCCGAGGCCCATACCTGTATATTGTGCCTGTCGGCAGAATGTCTGAGATTTCGCTCTGAAAACAGACTTGGGGTTACTGTGTTTTAGGCTTTCCCCTTGGCGGCTAGGTAGGTGCACCCACACATGTGAGGCACCGTTTTCATCGGTACACCTGTGGGAAAGCGGGACGGTAGGCCATGTGTTGTTGGGGGCATGTTTCGATGGGTGCGCCGAGCGAATTGTGTGGAAAAAGCGTTTTTTTCCCACATTTCAGACTTTGCAGGGCTGTCTGGGTAATAAATTCTGGGCCGATGTGCACTAATTATACCTTTGCGGATTCCCACGGGTGTCCACTTTTCGGAAATGCATGGGGTTCCCTGTTTTCTTCGGTGGCTTGGACACTCGAGGCCCATAATTGTATGTTGTGCCGGTCGGCAGAATGTCTGAGTTTTCGCTCTGAAAACAGACTTGGGGTTACTTGTGTTTTAGGCTTTCCCCTTGGCGGCGAGGTAGGTGCACCCACACATGTGAGGTACAGTTTTCATCGGGACACCTGTGGGAACGCGGGACAGTAGGCCATTTGTTGTTGGGGGCGTGTTTCGAAGGGTGCGCCGAGCGAAATGTGCTGAAAAAGCGTTTTTTTCCCCACATTTCGGACTTTGCAGGGCTGCCTGGGTAATAAATTCTTGGCCGATGTGCGCAAATCATACCTCTGCGGATTCCTACGGGTGTCCTCTTTTCGGAAATGCATGGGGTTCCCTGTTTTCCTCGGTGGCTTGGACACCCGAGGCCCATATCTGTATGTTGTGCCAGTCGGCAGAATGTCTGAAATTTCGCTCTGAAAACAGACTTGGGGTTACTTGTGTTTTAGGCTTTCCCCTTGGCAGCCAGGTAAGTGCACCCACACATGTGAGGTACCGTTTTCATCGGGACACCTGTGGGAACGCGGGACGGTAGGCCATGCGTTGTTGGGGGCGTGTTTCGATGGGTGCGTCGAGCGAAATGTGCGGAAAAAGAGTTTTTTTCCCCCACATTTCGGACTTTGCGGGGCTGTCTGGGTAATAAATTCTGGGCCGATGTGCGCAAATCATACCTCTGCGGATTCCCACAGGTGTCCTCTTTTCGGAAATGCATGGGGTTCCCTATTTTCCTTCGTGGCTTGGACACCCGAGGCCCATATCTGTATGTTGTGCCGGTCGGCAGAATGTCTGAGATTTCGCTCTGAAAACAGACTTGGGGTTACTTGTGTTTTAGGCTTTCCCCTTGGCGGCTAGGTAGGTGCACCCACACATGTGAGGTACCGTTTTCATCAGGACGCCTGTGGGAACGCGGGACGGTTGGCCATGTTTTGTTGGGGGCGTGTTTTGATGGGTGCGTCGAGCAAAATGTGCGGAAAAAGCATTTTTTTCTCCCCACATTTCGGACTTTGCGGGGCTGTCTAGGTAATAAATTCTGGGCCGATGTGCACAAATCATACCTCTGCGGATTCCCACGGGTGTCCTCTTTTCGGAAATGCATGGGGTTCCCTATTTTCCTCGGTGGCTTGGACACCCGAGGCCCATATCTGTATGTTGTGCCTGTCGGCAGAATGTCTGAGATTTCGCTCTGAAACAGACTTGGGGTTACTTGCGTTTTAGGCTTTGCCCTTGGCGGCTAGGTAGGTGCACCCACACATGTGAGGCACCGTTTTCATCGGTACGCCTGTGGGAATGCGGGACGGTAGGCCATGTGTTGTTGGGGGCATGTTTCGATTGGTGCGCCGAGCGAATTGTGTGGAAAAAGCGTTTTTTTCCCCACATTTCGGACTTTGCCGGGCTGTCTGGGTAATAAATTCTGGGCCGATGTGCACAAATCATACATCTGCGGATTCCCACGGGTGTCCTCTTTTCGGAAATGCATGGGTTCCCTGTTTTCCTCAGTGGCTTGGACACCCGAGGCCCATATCTGTATGTTGTGCCTGTCGGCAGAATGTCTGAGTTTTCGCTCTGAAAACAGACTTGGGGTTACTTGCGTTTTAGGCTTTCCCCTTGGCGGCTAGGTAGGTGCACCCACACATGTGAGGCACTGTTTTCATCGGTACACCTGTGGGAATGCGGGACGGTAGGCCATGTGTTGTTGGGGGCATGTTTCGATGGGTGCGCCGAGCGAATTGTGTGGAAAAAGCGTTTTTTTCCCACATTTCGGACTTTGCCGGGCTATCTGGGTAATAAATTCTGGGCCGATGTGCGCAAATCATACATCTGCGGATTCCCACGGGTGTCCTCTTTTCGGAAATGCATGGGGTTCCCTGTTTTCCTCAGTGGCTTGGACACCCGAGGCCCATATCTGTATGTTGTGCCTGTCGGCAGAATGTCTGAGTTTTCGCTCTGAAAACAGACTTGGGGTTACTTGTGTTTTAGGCTTTCCCCTTGGCGGCCAGGTAGATGCACCCACACATGTGAGGTACCATTTTCATCGGGACACCTGTGGCAACTCGGGACGGTAGGCCATGTGTTGTTGGGGGCGTGTTTCGATGGGTGCGCCGAGCAAAATGTGCGGATAAAGCGTTTTTTCCCCCGCATTTCGGACTTTGCGGGGCTGTCTGGGTAATAAATTCTGGGCCGATGTGCGCAAATCATACCTCTGCGGATTCCCACGGGTGTCCTCTTTTCGGAAATGCATGGGGTTCCCTGTTTTCCTTGGTGGCTTGGACACCCGAGGCCCATATCTGTATGTTGTGCCGGTCGGCAGAATGTCTGAGATTTCGCTCTGAAAACAGACTTGGGGTTACTTGTGTTTTAGGCTTTCCCCTTGGCGGCCAGGTAGGTGCACCCACACATGTGAGGTACCGTTTTCATCGGAACACCGGTGGGAACGCGGGACGGTAGGCCATGTGTTGTTGGGGGCGTGTTTCGATGGGTGCGCCGAGGGAAATGTGCGGAAAAAGCGTTTTTTTCCCCCACATTTCGGACTTTGCGGGGCTGTCTGGGTAATAAATTCTGGGCCGATGTGCGCAAATCATACCTCTGTGGATTCCCAAGGGTGTCCTCTTTTCGGAAATGCATGGGGTTCCCTGTTTTCCTTGGTGGCTTGGACACCCGAGGCCCATATCTGTATGTTGTGCCGGTCGGCAGAATGTCTGAGATTTCGCTCTGAAAACAGACTTGGGGTTACCTGTGTTTTAGGCTTTCCCCTTGGCGGCCAGGTAGATGCACCCACACATTTGAGGTACCATTTTAATCGGGACACCTGTGGCAACGCGGGACAGTAGGCCATGTGTTGTTGGGGGCGTGTTTCGATGGGTGCGCCGAGGGAAATGTGCGGAAAAAGCGTTTTTTTCCCCAGCATTTCGGACTTTGCGGGGCTGTCTGGGTAATAAATTCTGGGCCGAAGTGCGCAAATCATACCTCTGCGGATTCCCACGGGTGTCCTCTTTTCAGAAATGCATGGGGTTCCCTATTTTCCTTCGTGGCTTGGACATCCGAGGCCCATATCTGTATGTTGTGCCGGTCGGCAGAATGTCTGAGATTTCGCTCTGAAAACAGACTTGGGTTACTTGTGTTTTAGGCTTTCCCCTTGGCGGCCAGGTAGGTGCACCCACACATGTGAGGTACCTTTTTCATCAGGACACCTATGGGAACCCGGTTCGGAAGGCCATGTGTTGTTGGGGGCATGTTTCGATGGGTGCGCAGAGCGAAATGTGCGGAAAAAGCATTTTTTTCCCCCCATATTTCTGACTTTGCGTGGCTGTCTGGGTAATAAATTCTGGGCCGATGTGCGCAAATCATACCTCTGCGGATTCCCACGGGTGTCCTCTTTTCGGAAATACATGGGGTTCCCTGTTTTCCTCAGTGGCTTGGACACCCGAGGCCCATATCTGTATGTTGTGCCGGTCGGCAGAATGTCTGAGATCTCGCTCTGAAAACAGACTTGGGGTTACTTGTGTTTTAGGCTTTCCCCTTGGAGCCAGGTAGGTGCACCCACACATGTGAGGTACCGTTTTCATCGGGACACCTGTGGGAACACGGGACGGTAGGACATCCGAGGCCCATATCTGTATGTTGTGCCGGTCGGCACAATGTCTGAAATTTCGCTCTGAAAACAGACTTGGGGTTACTTGTGTTTTAGGCTTTCCCCTTGGCGGCCAGGTAGGTGCACCCACACATGTGAGGTACCGTTTTCATCAGGACACCTGTGGGAACGCGGGGCGGTAGGCCATGTGTTGTTGGGGGCGTGTTTTGATGGGTGCGTCGAGCAAAATGTGCGGAAAAAGCGTTTTTTTCCCCCCACATTTCGGACTTTGCGGGGGTGTCTGGGTAATAAATTCTGGGCCGATGTGCACAAATCATACCTCTGCGGATTCCCACGGGTGTCCTCTTTTCGGAAATGCATGGGGTTCCCTGTTTTCCTCAGTGGCTTGGACACCCGAGGCCCATATCTGTATGTTGTGCCTGTCGGCAGAATGTCTGAGTTTTCGCTCTGAAAACAGACTTTGGGTTACTTGTGTTTTATGCTTTACCCTTGGCGGCGAGGTAGGTGCACCCACACATGTGAGGTACCATTTTCATCGGGACACCTGTGGGAACGTGGGATAGTAGTCCATGTGTTGTTGGGGGCGTGTTTCGATGGGTGCGTCGGGCAAAATGTGCGGAAAAAGCGTTTTTTCCCCCACATTTCGGACTTTGCCGGGCTGTCTGGGTAATAAATTCTGGGCCGATGTGCGCAAATCATACATCTGCAGATTCCCACGGGTGTCCTCTTTTCGGAAATGCATGGGGTTCCCTGTTTTCCTCAGTGGCTTGGACACCCGAGGCCCATATCTGTATGTTGTGCCTGTCGGCAGAATGTCTGAGATTTCGCTCTGAAAACAGACTTGGGGTTACTTGCGTTTTAGGCTTTCCCCTTGGCGGCTAGGTAGGTGCACCCACACATGTGAGGCACCGTTTTCATCGGTACACCTGTCGGAATGCGGGACGGTAGGCCATGTGTTGTTGGGGGCATGTTTCGATGGGTGCGCCGAGCGAATTGTGTGGAAAAAGCATTTTTTTCCCACATTTCGGACTTTGCCGGGCTGTCTGGGTAATAAATTCTGGGCCGATGTGCGCAAATCATACATCTGCGGATTCCCACGGGTGTCCTCTTTTCGGAAATGCATGGGGTTCCCTGTTTTCCTCAGTGGCTTGGACACCCGAGGCCCATATCTGTATGTTGTGCCTGTCGGCAGAATGTCTGAGTTTTCGCTCTGAAAACAGACTTGGGGTTACTTGTGTTTTAGGCTTTCCCCTTGGCGGCCAGGTAGATGCGCCCACACATGTGAGGTACCATTTTCATCGGGACACCTGTGGCAACTCGGGACGGTAGGCCATGTGTTGTTGGGGGCGTGTTTCGATGGGTGCGCCGAGCGAAATGTGCGGAAAAAGCGTTTTTTTCCCCCGCATTTCGGACTTTGCGGGGCTGTCTGGGTAATAAATTCTGGGCCGATGTGCGCAAATCATACCTCTGTGGATTCCCACGGGTGTCCTCTTTTCGGAAATGCATGGGGTTCCCTGTTTTCCTTGGTGGCTTGGACACCCGAGGCCCATATCTGTATGTTGTGCCGGTCGGCAGAATGTCTGAGATTTCGCTCTGAAAACAGACTTGGGGTTACTTGTGTTTTAGGCTTTCCCCTTGGCGGCCAGGTAGGTTCACCCACACATGTGAGGTACCGTTTTCATCGGAACACCGGTGGGAACGCGGGACGGTAGGCCATGTGTTGTTGGGGGCGTGTTTCGATGGGTGCGCCGAGGGAAATGTGCGGAAAAAGCGTTTTTTTCCCCCACATTTCGGACTTTGCGGGGCTGTCTGGGTAATAAATTCAGGGCCGATGTGCGCAAATCATACCTCTGCGGATTCCCACGGGTGTCCTCTTTTCGGAAATACATGGGGTTCCCTGTTTTCCTTGGTGGCTTGGACACCCGAGGCCCATATCTGTATGTTGTGCCGGTCGGCAGAATGTCTGAGATTTCGCTCTGAAAACAGACTTGGGGTTACCTGTGTTTTAGGCTTTCCCCTTGGCGGCCAGGTAGATGCACCCACACATTTGAGGTACCATTTTAATCGGGACACCTGTGGCAACGCGGGACGGTAGGCCATGTGTTGTTGGGGGCGTGTTTCGATGGGTGCGCCGAGGGAAATGTGCGGAAAAAGCGTTTTTTTCCCCCACATTTCGGACTTTGCGGGGCTGTCTGGGTAATAAATTCTGTGCCGATGTGCGCAAATCATACCTCTGTGGATTCCCACGGGTGTCCTCTTTTTGGAAATGCATGGGGTTCCCTGTTTTCCTCGGTGGTTTGGACACCCGAGCCCCATATCTGTATGTTGTGCCGGTCGGCAGAATGTCTTGAGGTTTCGCTCTGAAAACAGACTTGGGGTTACTTGTGTTTTAGGCTTTCCCCTTGGCGGCCAGTTAGGTGCACCCACACATGTGAGGTACCGTTTTCATCGGGACACCTGTAGGAACGCGGGACGGTAGGCCATGTGTTGTTGGGGGCCTGTTTCGATGGGTGCGCCGAGCGAAATGTGCGGAAAAAGCGTTTTTTTCCCCCGCATTTCGGACTTTGCGGGGCTGTCTGGGTAATAAATTCTGGGCCGATGTGCGCAAATCATACCTCTGCGGATTCCCACGGGTGTCCTCTTTTCGGAAATGCATGGGGTTCCCTGTTTTCCTCAGTGGCTTGGACACCCGAGGCCTATATCTGTATGTTGTGCCGGTCGGCAGAATGTCTGAGATTTCGCTCTGAAAACAGACTTGGGGTTACTTGTGTTTTAGGATTTCCCCTTGGCGGCCAGGTAGGTGCACCCACACATGTGAGGTACCGCTTTCATCGGGACACCTGTGGGAACGCGGGACGGTAGGCCATATGTTGTTGGGGGCATGTTTCGATGGGTGCGCTGAGTGAAATGTGCGGAAAAAGCGTTTTTTCCCCACATTTCGGACTTTGCAGGGCTGTCTGGGTAATAAATCCTGGGCCGATGTGCGCAAATCATACCTCTGCAGATTCCCACGGGTGTCCTCTTTTCGGAAATGCATGGGGTTCCCTGTTTTCCTTGGTGGCTTGGACACCCGAGGCCCATATCTGTAGGTTGTTCCGGTCGGCAGAATGTCTGAGATTTCGCTTTGAAAACAGACTTGGGGTTACTTGTGTTTTAGGATTTCCCCTTGGCGGCCAGGTAGGTGCACCCACACATGTGAGGTACCGTTTTCATCGGGACACCTGTGGGAACGCGGGACTGTAGTCCATGTGTTGTTGGGGGCGTGTTTCGATGGGTGAGTCAAGCAAAATGTGCGGAAAAAGCGATTTTTTCCCCCACATTTCGGACTTTGCGGGGCTGTCTGGGTAATAAATTCTGGGCCGATGTGCTCAAATCATACATCTGCGGATTCCCACGGGTGTCCTCTTTTCGGAAATGCATGGGGTTCCCTCTTTTCCTCGGTGGCTTGGACACCCGAGGCCCATACCTGTATATTGTGCCTGTCGGCAGAATGTCTGAGATTTCGCTCTGAAAACAGACTTGGGGTTACTTGCGTTTTAGGCTTTCCCCTTGGCGGCTAGGTAGGTGCACCCACACATGTGAGGCACCGTTTTCATCGGTACACCTGTGGGAAAGCGGGACGGTAGGCCATATGTTGTTGGGGGCATGTTTCGATGGGTGCGCTGAGTGAAATGTGCGGAAAAAGCGTTTTTTCCCCACATTTCGGACTTTGCAGGGCTGTCTGGGTAATAAATCCTGGGCCGATGTGCGCAAATCATACCTCTGCAGATTCCCACGGGTGTCCTCTTTTCGGAAATGCATGGGGTTCCCTGTTTTCCTTGGTGGCTTGGACACCCGAGGCCCATATCTGTAGGTTGTTCCGGTCGGCAGAATGTCTGAGATTTCGCTCTGAAAACAGACTTGGGGTTACTTGTGTTTTAGGATTTCCCCTTGGCGGCCAGGTAGGTGCACCCACACATGTGAGGTACCGTTTTCATCGGGACACCTGTGGGAACGCGGGACTGTAGTCCATGTGTTGTTGGGGGCGTGTTTCGATGGGTGCGCCGAGCAAAATGTGCGGATAAAGCGTTTTTTCCCCCGCATTTCGGACTTTGCGGGGCTGTCTGGGTAATAAATTCTGGGCCGATGTGCTCAAATCATACCTCTGCGGATTCCCACGGGTGTCCTCTTTTCGGAAATGCATGGGGTTCCCTGTTTTCCTTGGTGGCTTGGACACCCGAGGCCCATATCTGTATGTTGTGCCGGTCGGCAGAATGTCTGAGATTTCGCTCTGAAAACAGACTTGGGGTTACTTGTGTTTTAGGCTTTCCCCTTGGCGGCCAGGTAGGTGCACCCACACATGTGAGGTACCGTTTTCATCGGAACACCGGTGGGAACGCGGGACGGTAGGCCATGTGTTGTTGGGGGCGTGTTTCGATGGGTGCGCCGAGGGAAATGTGCGGAAAAAGCGTTTTTTTCCCCCACATTTCGGACTTTGCGGGGCTGTCTGGGTAATAAATTCTGGGCCGATGTGCGCAAATCATACCTCTGTGGATTCCCAAGGGTGTCCTCTTTTCGGAAATGCATGGGGTTCCCTGTTTTCCTTGGTGGCTTGGACACCCGAGGCCCATATCTGTATGTTGTGCCGGTGTCAAGACCGGTGGGTGGGTCTGTACTTCCGCTCTCTATATGGTAGAGGAGAGGCACAGAAGACCCCAGCCAAGATTCTCGATTATGGTAGCAATGGACGAGCAATCAAGGCCTAGCTTCTCAGGAGGTGATGCAGGCTGGTTCTTAAGTACAGTGTATCCCCAAGCCCCCACAAAGGAATGTCCACACACTGTATTACTGAAAACACAGTCTTTATATAATTAATATTCAAGGGTTATGTACACTTATCACAACAACGCACTTTGTGCTCAGGAAAACCAATAATGATAAATATCTACAATTCTAAAGTGGTACCACTAATATTAGACCTCATAACAGTGCATTCACAATACTGTTAAAATAGCACACAGATCAATAGGAAGGAAACCAGCAATAGAGAGAGGAGAGATAAAAGATGGTTGAAACAATAGGCAGAAGACTGGCCCTAGCTACTGGACACAGTTCTGTGTGGAGATCCCCCCACCTGGGCAACCTGTAAAATAAAGGGATATGACACAAGCCCAGTCCATATATTGTTCAATAGTCTTATTCTCTCCTGCAATGTTTTTACCCCCCCAATGTACCTGGTGGAGTCGAGTTCTTCGAAGAGGCGTCGACAGATCCTTCTTGAATGACCCCCTTTTAAAGCAGGAGTCACGGATCGTCGAGAGGCGTCGAGAAACGTCGAAGACCTCGGGGTTCGGCGACGGGGAATCGACGGCCCTTCTTGAATGCCTTCCCTTTCAAGCGGGAGGCACGGGGCGTCGAACGTCCGTCGACAAACGAGGTAGAACGATGTCGAAGAGGCGGCAGCTTCGTCCGAGCGGTGCTCGTCGGCGTCGGGGCGTCGGCGTCCTGCAAGGCGGAGGTGTGCGGGGCACCTCGATGACAATAGTTCTGGACCGCAAAGATTGTAGAGACGGGAGCCCAGCAAGGGCGTCGAGTCGCTCGAGTCTTTGGGGTCGTGAGGTGGCGGGAAACCCACCGGCGGATTCTCCTCGGCGCGTTGGTCGTCCTCGACTTTCTCCGGCAGGACAAAAGCGGTCGACGATGCGGTCGAGAGAGTCCTTCGATTCAATTGTTCTTAGGCAAGGAGCGGACGGCTCCGGTCGTCGGCGGCACGGCGTCAAGTGGTTCCCACGGCTGGGCAACACAACTTCGACGGGCCTCCAGCGGTTGCACAGACCTGCGAACCCTGGTCGACGGCAATGGACTTCGACAGCGTCGATGTCCGGGTGCTTCACTTCGATCTCCTCGGCGGTCCCGTCTCGGGTCGGCAGCCTTTCGAGGGTCTGACTTCCAGGGCGCTTCGGCGAAGATTCAGCGGTGCTCGATGGTCCCTCGGAGCACGGGAAGAGGGCGCCTTACCAGGTCCTCTCTCGGGTCAGTCCTCGACGATTTCGACAACCTTCAGTTTCTGCCACAGCAAGTCTTCTTCTTCCAGCTGGACGTCGAGGATCAGCAAATCCAGTTACTCTTGAGTGGAGACTCAGCTTCTGAATGCTTCTGAACGTGCTTGAACGTTCCTGAACAATCTCCAGTGGTGAGAGGTCCCCAGATATACTATTCTGTCTCTCATCCACACTGCTGGCACACACACAGCAGCCAATCACACAGAAGGGCATTCATGCAGTCAGTCAGCCAATCAGGCACACAGTGCATTCAGGCCACACTCCTCCCTTTCAGACACTCACAACAAGGAATGTGGATTGGGACAAGTACCCAGCCATTCAACACTACACACTGCATTCAGGCCAGTTTCGGGCAGGGCTGTCTCAGTCTTTGTCTCTCATGCCAGAAACCAGACAACCACAACAAGAAGTGCATATTGGTCACACACTCCATTCACCCAGGTCCCACCCACAGGAGGTACCCATAACATACAGTCACTGGGAAGGCTCCAGTCAGTCTAGCTGGGCCTTCACAACAACACCATATATGGAACTTCCACCCAACAGCCAGCCAGGGGGAAGGGACAGAGCCAGGGCTTCCCAGGACTTTGGGAAAAACAAGACAACAGGCAATAGAAAGCAAGAGGCCACAGGGGCCATCTTGTTTCCTATCAGGAATCAACTGATCCCAATGGCAGGGCCTGGGTATCCCAAAATGGAGGACACCCAGAGCACCTGTCAAGTTTAGCATGGAGCTGCCACCAGCCCATACCCTGCTCTGTGGGCCACCCACAGGTGCCCAAAAACATACACTAGGGGCACAGGGTTGTACCCCTACCCATGGGTGCCATAAGGGTATCCCATGGGTCTGTTCACCAAACCAAAAGAGAGCTGCACTGCCAGGAGTCCCTCATGGACTCCTGGGCAGAAAACATGACAGAACACACGGTAAAAACAGAAAAAGGACAAGGATTCAGAGGCCCTGTCCCTCAGATGCATTTCCGGCATCACAGTCGCCCCCCCCAGACTGAGGTGGAGGGTGCCTAATCTCCCACGGGATAGACACCCTCATCCAGACGGTCAACATACCTTCTGGAAAGGCCATCTGCATTATCGTGACTCTTCCCTGGTCTGTGCTCTATGGTGAAGTCTAGCCCTTGTAGGCTAATCGACCACCTGAGCAATTTCGGATTCTCACCCTTCATCTGCATAAGCCACTTCAGGGGCTTATGATCTGTTTGGACCTTGAAGGTGGACCCCGTAAGGTAGGGCCTAAAACGCCTAAGGCTCCAAACTATACTAAAACATTCCTTTTCAACAGTAGCCCACCTAAGTTCTCTACCCTGGAGTTGTCTACTGATGAATATGATAGGATGTTCTCTCCCTTTGTCATCTAACTGGGACAAGACAGCTCCAATTCCGGTGTCGCAGGCATCCGTCTGGACGATAAAGGGTCGGCTGTAGTCAGGCGCACTCAACACAGGTGCCCTACACAGACTTTCTTTCAAGCCATCAAAGGCCCTCTGACAGTCTTCAGTCCAATTAACCTTCCTAGGCTGTTTGGGTGAAGTTAGAGCTGTCAGGGGTGCAGCTATGGTTCCATAGTCTGCCATGAAATTGCGATAGTACCCCGTGAGGCCCAAAAAGGCTCTCACCTGGGTTTGAGTAGTGGGAGTCTCCCAGTTCTGTACGTCCTGTACTTTACTGGAGAGAGGTTGGATTTGACCCCCTCCTACCTCATGACCAAGATAGGTAACTTTCCCCTGAGCTATCTGGCACTTGGTGGCCTTGATAGTGAGGTTAGCCCTTTTCAAGGCCTGCAACACCTTATCCAGATGTGTCAAATGCTCTTCCCAGGTGGAACTGTAGACGGCAATGTCGTCTAAGTAAGCCACACAAAAGGTTCCAGCCCACTGAGCGCATGGTTGACCAATCTCTGGAAGGTGGCAGGGGCATTCTTCAACCCAAAGGGCATGACCCTAAACTGGTAGAGTCCCTCAGGTGTGGAGAATGCCGTCTTTTCCTTGGCATGGTCCGTCAGAGCTATTTGCCAATAGCCTGAGGTAAGGTCAAAGGTGCTCACAAATTTGGCAGCACCTATAGTGTCCACGAGCTCATCAGCCCTGGGCAATGGGTGTGCGTCAGTTTTGGTGACGGCATTGACTCCTCGGTAGTCCACACAGAACCTCCAATCCTTGGTACCCGCCGGGGAACTTGCCTTGGGGACAAGGACCACTGGACTGGACCAGGGACTGGTGGAGGGTTCAATAACACCCAGATCCAACATCTTGGCGACCTCAGCCTGGATGTGGTTTTTGACGGTATCTGACATACGATAGCTCCTGCTTTTGACAGGCACACTGTCACCAGTGTCAATTTCGTGCTTACACCACGGTGTAAGGCCCGGTGTCAGTGAAAACAGAGGGGCATACTGCTGGAGCAAAGCCCGGCAGGCCCTCTGCTGCTCTGTTGTCAAATCTGGAGAGAGTTGTACTCCCTCCACTGAGCCATCCTGAGGGTTGCTATGCAGCAAATCAGGAAGGGGCTCACTCTCATCCTCTTCTTGCCCTGAAGCTAGCAAGAGACATGAGACCTCTGCTCGCCTGTGGAAAGGCTTGAGCCTGTTGGCATGGAATACCTGGGGGGCTACCCCAGAGGCTCCCATGTCCACCAGATAATTGACTTCGCCCATCTTGGAGATGATCCTGAAGGGTCCAGTCCACTTGTCTGCCAAAGCTCTAGGCTTGGTAGGCTCCATCACAAGGATTTCCTGTCCCGGAGTCCAATCCACTTGCGAAGCTTTCAGGTCATGCCAGTACTTATTCAATTCCTGGCTGGCCCTGAGATTTGCTGTTGCCTGACCCATCATTTGTGTCATCCTCCACCTGAGGCCTAACACATAGTCCCCCACTTGCTTGGCGGGACCTGGAGGGGTGGCTTCCAAGCCTTCTCAGATCAAGGCGAGGGGCCCCCTCACGGGATGTCCAAAGAGTAACTCAAAGGGGCTGAAACCAACACCCTCTTGAGGTACATCTCTGTAAGCAAACAGCAGGCATGGCAGGAGGAGATCCCATTTCCTCCTTAGGGGCTCTTCCAAAGCACCTAGCATGCCCTTGAGAGTTTTGTTAAATCTCTCAACCAGACCATTGGTCTGGGGGTGGTAAGAGGTGGAGAACTTGTAGGTTACCCCTCACTCTTTCCACATGGTTTTCATGTAACTAGACATGAAGTTGGATCCTCGGTCAGAGACAACCTCCTTGGGGAATCCAACACGGGTGAAAATGCCCAGGAGAGCCCTGGCAACCACCTTGGCAGTAACAGTCCGAAGGGGTATTGCTTCAGGGTACCTGGTGGCATGATCTACCAAGACCAGGATGAACCGATGTCCACCTGAAGTGGGAGGGTCAAGGGGACCGACGATGTCGATGCCCACCCTCTCAAATGGTGTGCCAACCACTGGTAATGGCTGCAGTGGGGCAATGACCCTGCCTCCAGTCTTGCCAGACAACTGACAAGTTGGGCAGGTCCTGCAGTGGGACTCCACCTCTACTCCCATCCGTGGCCAGTAGAAATGGGCAGAGAGCCGCTGCTTAGTCTTCTTGGTCCCAAGATGACCAGCCAAGGGCACCTCATGCGCCAACTGCAGTAGGAAGGGCCTGTAAACCTGGGGTACCACCAACCTCTTGCGGGCACCAGGTTCGGGCTTAGTGGGCTCACTAACAAGGAGCTCACCCTCCCAATAAATCTTGAATGTCCTAGGCACTTCACCTTGTGCCTGGGACAGGGCCTGTTTCCTCAGGCCCTCGAGAGAGTGGCACTCTCTCTGTCCCTTACAGAAGTCTGCCCGGGAGGGTCCCCCTTCAGCTAACAAGCATTGAAGGTCGGGATGATCCTCCGGGTTGAGAACCTCTCCCACAGGAGAGTCTTCTGTCTCTTCTCCCACAGGAGTTGAGTTTGGGTTTTCCACTGGACCCAGCCCGTCCGGAGCATGGATCCCAATGGGTGCTGTCGGAACAGCAGGAAGAGAAGGTGTTCCCTCCACAGAGGTGGCCTTCTTGGTCTTCCTTCTTCTTGCCTTAGGCCTCGCCTTTGGCTCGGGTACCTGACTCACAGCCAGACCCGGTGTCACCTGTGACCTAGTGACCGCAGCAGCAGTCAGGGGAAGACCATCCGAGATCAACCCCAACTCCACTAGATCATTTCCTAACAGAATGTTAGCAGGGACATTGTCCTGAACCAGGACAGGAAGCTTTGCTGTCTTGTCGCCAATCATGAGTGTGACTAAGGCTACAGGGGATAATTTGGGAGGCCCACCAGCTAACCTGGTGGTTTGCAGAGGGGCACCTTCATAGTCCTCTGGCTTGAGCAGGGTCCTGTCCACCACTGTCATGCTTGCCCCAGTGTCTCTCAAACCAGTAGAAGGCTGGCCATTCAGGAGGACACTTCTCAAAAACCTACGGGTGTTCTGTGGGATAGTCGCCAGTACTTCTGCGTACTGGTCCCAGGCCCCAAGGGACACTAAGGAAATCTCTACCGGAGCACCAAATGTGATTCCTGTAGAGGAGGGGAGGACAGTGGCCTCCACCTCAGACACGGGGTAAGGGTAGGTCAGGCTGACAGCCTGTACTCCAAGTGCCTTACCTTTACACTTGGGGTCACCCCTTTTGTGATCCAGAGCCCCACAATCCCAACAAGTGCCAGGAGTGCGGGGTACGGTACTGGAACCACTGGGAACCTGCTTTGCAGCAGGTGGACCACTACTCTTATTCCCACCCACAGAGGACTTATCCCCACTAGATTTTTGGGTCTTAGGAGAGGAAGGTTTTGGTTTACCCGACTGTGACTGCTTTTGGGACTCCTCAGCTTTCTGAGAGGCCCCCTTTTCTTTGTCCTTGTCCGTCCCACTGGAGTCCTTAGGGGACACCCGGTGGGAGACCCACTTGTCAGCCAACCTAGCCAGCTTAAAGGGGTCCAAAATGTTCTGGTCAGCCACATACTGACGCAGCTCTGGTGAACAGGCTTCAGAAAAATGCTCAAAAAACAAGAGGTGGGACAACTCAACAAAAGTTTTCACCTTGTATCCATCAATCCACCCCATCATGTTCATGTGCGCAGTACTCACCCAGTCAACCCAAGACACATTCTCTCTTTTCTTAAATTCCCTGAACCTTTTAAGGTATTGGGTAGGTGTCTTGCCAAACTTGGCAATCAAAGCAGACTTCATACACTCATACTGACCCCTTTCTTCCACACTCAGCTTCAGAATACAGTCATATCCAGTTTGAGGCACTCTGCTTAACAAACACTTAGCCCAATCTCTTTTATCTACATCATGAATTGCACAAGCCATTTCAAACGCTTCAATCCATTGGAGGATATCTGAACCCTCCACAAACACACCAACCAAATCTTTCATAAACTTGGTGGCTGGGGACCTGACACTCTCACTGGATCTAGCTGAAGTCTCCACTCTAGCTTTCTCTAGCTGGATTCTCTGACATTCAGTGTCCTGGCTTTTGAGTTCAAGGTCCTTATTCCGGAGTTCAAGATCCCTATTCTTGAGTTCCACTTGCTGTGCCAGCTCTTCTTTCTTAAGCTCAGCTTCTATTTCCAACTTGCGATATTCAAAGGCTAACTTCATCCTTAATAACTCAAGTTCCATGGAATTGCTGGGGTTTGGAACAGAGGCAGCAGGAATGGTGGCATTCCCAGAAACAGATTCAGCGACAACCCCAGGGGCAGAGTCCTCACTGGTTGCATCCCCCCCTTCATCAAGGGTTTCACCATCAGTCTGGTAGTCCACCAGGGCAGCTATCAGCTCAGCCCTAGACTTATCCACAAAGTCTAACTCCCTGGCTTCACAAGCACTCTGGAGAGCCTCTAAGCTCATCCGAGTCAATTTACCATTTGCAATGGGCTCCATTGCCTGTAATGCAGTTATTTGGTACACACCCAAACCTTAATCTAATAAAGTGCGGATATTTTGTAAGTGGCACGGTTATACACTGAGTCTTAAAACCATAAGCATCCCACCGCTGGCCACCAGCTTGTCAAGACCGGTGGGGGGGTCTGTACTTCCGCTCTCTATATGGTAGAGGAGAGGCACAGAAGACCCCAGCCAAGATTCTCGATTATGGTAGCAATGGACGAGCAATCAAGGCCTAGCTTCTCAGGAGGTGATGCAGGCTGGTTCTTAAGTACAGTGTATCCCCAAGCCCCCACAAAGGAATGTCCACACACTGTATTACTGAAAACACAGTCTTTATATAATTAATATTCAAGGGTTATGTACACTTATCACAACAACGCACTTTGTGCTCAGGAAAACCAATAATGATAAATATCTACAATTCTAAAGTGGTACCACTAATATTAGACCTCATAACAGTGCATTCACAATACTGTTAAAATAGCACACAGATCAATAGGAAGGAAACCAGCAATAGAGAGAGGAGAGATAAAAGATGGTTGAAACAATAGGCAGAAGACTGGCCCTAGCTACTGGACACAGTTCTGTGTGGAGATCCCCCCACCTGGGCAACCTGTAAAATAAAGGGATATGACACAAGCCCAGTCCATATATTGTTCAATAGTCTTATTCTCTCCTGCAATGTTTTTACCCCCCCAATGTACCTGGTGGAGTCGAGTTCTTCGAAGAGGCGTCGACAGATCCTTCTTGAATGACCCCCTTTTAAAGCAGGAGTCACGGATCGTCGAGAGGCGTCGAGAAACGTCGAAGACCTCGGGGTTCGGCGACGGGGAATCGACGGCCCTTCTTGAATGCCTTCCCTTTCAAGCGGGAGGCACGGGGCGTCGAACGTCCGTCGACAAACGAGGTAGAACGATGTCGAAGAGGCGGCAGCTTCGTCCGAGCGGTGCTCGTCGGCGTCGGGGCGTCGGCGTCCTGCAAGGCGGAGGTGTGCGGGGCACCTCGATGACAATAGTTCTGGACCGCAAAGATTGTAGAGACGGGAGCCCAGCAAGGGCGTCGAGTCGCTCGAGTCTTTGGGGTCGTGAGGTGGCGGGAAACCCACCGGCGGATTCTCCTCGGCGCGTTGGTCGTCCTCGACTTTCTCCGGCAGGACAAAAGCGGTCGACGATGCGGTCGAGAGAGTCCTTCGATTCAATTGTTCTTAGGCAAGGAGCGGACGGCTCCGGTCGTCGGCGGCACGGCGTCAAGTGGTTCCCACGGCTGGGCAACACAACTTCGACGGGCCTCCAGCGGTTGCACAGACCTGCGAACCCTGGTCGACGGCAATGGACTTCGACAGCGTCGATGTCCGGGTGCTTCACTTCGATCTCCTCGGCGGTCCCGTCTCGGGTCGGCAGCCTTTCGAGGGTCTGACTTCCAGGGCGCTTCGGCGAAGATTCAGCGGTGCTCGATGGTCCCTCGGAGCACGGGAAGAGGGCGCCTTACCAGGTCCTCTCTCGGGTCAGTCCTCGACGATTTCGACAACCTTCAGTTTCTGTCGAAGCAAATGCCACATCAAGTCTTCTTCTTCCAGCTGGACGTCGAGGATCAGCAAATCCAGTTACTCTTGAGTGGAGACTCAGCTTCTGAATGCTTCTGAACGTGCTTGAACGTTCCTGAACAATCTCCAGTGGTGAGAGGTCCCCAGATATACTATTCTGTCTCTCATCCACACTGCTGGCACACACACAGCAGCCAATCACACAGAAGGGCATTCATGCAGTCAGTCAGCCAATCAGGCACACAGTGCATTCAGGCCACACTCCTCCCTTTCAGACACTCACAACAAGGAATGTGGATTGGGACAAGTACCCAGCCATTCAACACTACACACTGCATTCAGGCCAGTTTCGGGCAGGGCTGTCTCAGTCTTTGTCTCTCATGCCAGAAACCAGACAACCACAACAAGAAGTGCATATTGGTCACACACTCCATTCACCCAGGTCCCACCCACAGGAGGTACCCATAACATACAGTCACTGGGAAGGCTCCAGTCAGTCTAGCTGGGCCTTCACAACAACACCATATATGGAACTTCCACCCAACAGCCAGCCAGGGGGAAGGGACAGAGCCAGGGCTTCCCAGGACTTTGGGAAAAACAAGACAACAGGCAATAGAAAGCAAGAGGCCACAGGGGCCATCTTGTTTCCTATCAGGAATCAACTGATCCCAATGGCAGGGCCTGGGTATCCCAAAATGGAGGACACCCAGAGCACCTGTCAAGTTTAGCATGGAGCTGCCACCAGCCCATACCCTGCTCTGTGGGCCACCCACAGGTGCCCAAAAACATACACTAGGGGCACAGGGTTGTACCCCTACCCATGGGTGCCATAAGGGTATCCCATGGGTCTGTTCACCAAACCAAAAGAGAGCTGCACTGCCAGGAGTCCCTCATGGACTCCTGGGCAGAAAACATGACAGAACACACGGTAAAAACAGAAAAAGGACAAGGATTCAGAGGCCCTGTCCCTCAGATGCATTTCCGGCATCACAGCCGGTCGGCAGAATGTCTGAGATTTCGCTCTGAAAACAGACTTGGGGTTACCTGTGTTTTAGGCTTTCCCCTTGGCGGCCAGGTAGATGCACCCACACATTTGAGGTACCATTTTAATCGGGACACCTGTGGCAACGCGGGACAGTAGGCCATGTGTTGTTGGGGGCGTGTTTCGATGGGTGCGCCGAGGGAAATGTGCGGAAAAAGCGTTTTTTTCCCCCGCATTTCGGACTTTGCGGGGCTGTCTGGGTAATAAATTCTGGGCCGAAGTGCGCAAATCATACCTCTGCGGATTCCCACGGGTGTCCTCTTTTCAGAAATGCATGGGGTTCCCTATTTTCCTTCGTGGCTTGGACATCCGAGGCCCATATCTGTATGTTGTGCCGGTCGGCAGAATGTCTGAGATTTCGCTCTGAAAACAGACTTGGGTTACTTGTGTTTTAGGCTTTCCCCTTGGCGGCCAGGTAGGTGCACCCACACATGTGAGGTACCGTTTTCATCAGGACACCTATGGGAACGCGGTTCGGAAGGCCATGTGTTGTTGGGGGCATGTTTCGATGGGTGCGCAGAGCGAAATGTGCGGAAAAAGCATTTTTTTCCCCCCACATTTCTGACTTTGCGTGGCTGTCTGGGTAATAAATTCTGGGCCGATGTGCGCAAATCATACCTCTGCGGATTCCCACGGGTGTCCTCTTTTCGGAAATACATGGGGTTCCCTGTTTTCCTCAGTGGCTTGGACACCCGAGGCCCATATCTGTATGTTGTGCCGGTCGGCAGAATGTCTGAGATCTCGCTCTGAAAACAGACTTGGGGTTACTTGTGTTTTAGGCTTTCCCCTTGGAGCCAGGTAGGTGCACCCACACATGTGAGGTACCGTTTTCATCGGGACACCTGTGGGAACACGGGACGGTAGGACATCCGAGGCCCATATCTGTATGTTGTGCCGGTCGGCACAATGTCTGAAATTTCGCTCTGAAAACAGACTTGGGGTTACTTGTGTTTTAGGCTTTCCCCTTGGCGGCCAGGTAGGTGCACCCACACATGTGAGGTACCGTTTTCATCAGGACACCTGTGGGAACGCGGGGCGGTAGGCCATGTGTTGTTGGGGGCGTGTTTTGATGGGTGCGTCGAGCAAAATGTGCGGAAAAAGCGTTTTCTTCCCCCCACATTTCGGACTTTGCGGGGGTGTCTGGGTAATAAATTCTGGGCCGATGTGCACAAATCATACCTCTGCGGATTCCCACGGGTGTCCTCTTTTCGGAAATGCATGGGGTTCCCTGTTTTCCTCAGTGGCTTGGACACCCGAGGCCCATATCTGTATGTTGTGCCTGTCGGCAGAATGTCTGAGTTTTCGCTCTGAAAACAGACTTTGGGTTACTTGTGTTTTATGCTTTACCCTTGGCGGCGAGGTAGGTGCACCCACACATGTGAGGTACCATTTTCATCGGGACACCTGTGGGAACGTGGGACAGTAGTCCATGTGTTGTTGGGGGCGTGTTTCGATGGGTGCGTCGGGCAAAATGTGCGGAAAAAGCGTTTTTTCCCCCACATTTCGGACTTTGCCGGGCTGTCTGGGTAATAAATTCTGGGCCGATGTGCGCAAATCATACATCTGCAGATTCCCACGGGTGTCCTCTTTTCGGAAATGCATGGGGTTCCCTGTTTTCCTCAGTGGCTTGGACACCCGAGGCCCATATCTGTATGTTGTGCCTGTCGGCAGAATGTCTGAGATTTCGCTCTGAAAACAGACTTGGGGTTACTTGCGTTTTAGGCTTTCCCCTTGGCGGCTAGGTAGGTGCACCCACACATGTGAGGCACCGTTTTCATCGGTACACCTGTCGGAATGCGGGACGGTAGGCCATGTGTTGTTGGGGGCATGTTTCGATGGGTGCGCCGAGCGAATTGTGTGGAAAAAGCATTTTTTTCCCACATTTCGGACTTTGCCGGGCTGTCTGGGTAATAAATTCTGGGCCGATGTGCGCAAATCATACATCTGCGGATTCCCACGGGTGTCCTCTTTTCGGAAATGCATGGGGTTCCCTGTTTTCCTCAGTGGCTTGGACACCCGAGGCCCATATCTGTATGTTGTGCCTGTCGGCAGAATGTCTGAGTTTTCGCTCTGAAAACAGACTTGGGGTTACTTGTGTTTTAGGCTTTCCCCTTGGCGGCCAGGTAGATGCGCCCACACATGTGAGGTACCATTTTCATCGGGACACATGTGGCAACTCGGGACGGTAGGCCATGTGTTGTTGGGGGCGTGTTTCGATGGGTGCGCCGAGCGAAATGTGCGGAAAAAGCGTTTTTTTCCCCCGCATTTCGGACTTTGCGGGGCTGTCTGGGTAATAAATTCTGGGCCGATGTGCGCAAATCATACCTCTGTGGATTCCCACGGGTGTCCTCTTTTCGGAAATGCATGGGGTTCCCTGTTTTCCTTGGTGGCTTGGACACCCGAGGCCCATATCTGTATGTTGTGCCGGTCGGCAGAATGTCTGAGATTTCGCTCTGAAAACAGACTTGGGGTTACTTGTGTTTTAGGCTTTCCCCTTGGCGGCCAGGTAGGTTCACCCACACATGTGAGGTACCGTTTTCATCGGAAAACCGGTGGGAACGCGGGACGGTAGGCCATGTGTTGTTGGGGGCGTGTTTCGATGGGTGCGCCGAGGGAAATGTGCGGAAAAAGCGTTTTTTTCCCCCACATTTCGGACTTTGCGGGGCTGTCTGGGTAATAAATTCTGGGCCGATGTGCGCAAATCATACCTCTGCGGATTCCCACGGGTGTCCTCTTTTCGGAAATGCATGGGGTTCCCTGTTTTCCTTGGTGGCTTGGACACCCGAGGCCCATATCTGTATGTTGTGCCGGTCGGCAGAATGTCTGAGATTTCGCTCTGAAAACAGACTTGGGGTTACCTGTGTTTTAGGCTTTCCCCTTGGCGGCCAGGTAGATGCACCCACACATTTGAGGTACCATTTTAATCGGGACACCTGTGGCAACGCGGGACGGTAGGCCATGTGTTGTTGGGGGCGTGTTTCGATGGGTGCGCCGAGGGAAATGTGCGGAAAAAGCGTTTTTTTCCCCCACATTTCGGACTTTGCGGGGCTGTCTGGGTAATAAATTCTGGGCGGATGTGCGCAAATCATACCTCTGCGGATTCCCACGGGTGTCCTCTTTTCGGAAATGCATGGGGTTCCCTGTTTTCCTTGGTGGCTTGGACACCCGAGGCCCATATCTGTATGTTGTGCCGGTCGGCAGAATGTCTGAGATTTCGCTCTGAAAACAGACTTGGGGTTACTTGTGTTTTAGGCTTTCCCCTTGGCGGCCAGGTAGGTGCACCCACACATGTGAGGTACCGTTTTCATTGGAACACCGGTGGGAACGCGGGACGGTAGGCCATGTGTTGTTGGGGGAGTGTTTCGATGGGTGCGCCGAGCGAAATGTGCGGAAAAAGCGTTTTTTTCCCGACATTTCGGACTTTGCGGGGCTGTCTGGGTAATAAATTCTGTGCCGATGTGCGCAAATCATACCTCTGTGGATTCCCACGGGTGTCCTCTTTTTGGAAATGCATGGGGTTCCCTGTTTTCCTCGGTGGTTTGGACACCCGAGCCCCATATCTGTATGTTGTGCCGGTCGGCAGAATGTCTTGAGGTTTCGCTCTGAAAACAGACTTGGGGTTACTTGTGTTTTAGGCTTTCCCCTTGGCGGCCAGTTAGGTGCACCCACACATGTGAGGTACCGTTTTCATCGGGACACCTGTAGGAACGCGGGACGGTAGGCCATGTGTTGTTGGGGGCCTGTTTCGATGGGTGCGCCGAGCGAAATGTGCGGAAAAAGCGTTTTTTTCCCCCGCATTTCGGACTTTGCGGGGCTGTCTGGGTAATAAATTCTGGGCCGATGTGCGCAAATCATACCTCTGCGGATTCCCACGGGTGTCCTCTTTTCGGAAATGCATGGGGTTCCTTGTTTTCCTCAGTGGCTTGGACACCCGAGGCCTATATCTGTATGTTGTGCCGGTCGGCAGAATGTCTGAGATTTCGCTCTGAAAACAGACTTGGGGTTACTTGTGTTTTAGGATTTCCCCTTGGCGGCCAGGTAGGTGCACCCACACATGTGAGGTACCGTTTTCATCGGGACACCTGTGGGAACGCGGGACTGTAGTCCATGTGTTGTTGGGGGCGTGTTTCGATGGGTGAGTCAAGCAAAATGTGCGGAAAAAGCGATTTTTTCCCCCACATTTCGGACTTTGCGGGGCTGTCTGGGTAATAAATTCTGGGCCGATGTGCTCAAATCATACATCTGCAGATTCCCACGGGTGTCCTCTTTTCGGAAATGCATGGGGTTCCCTCTTTTCCTCGGTGGCTTGGACACCCGAGGCCCATACCTGTATATTGTGCCTGTCGGCAGAATGTCTGAGATTTCGCTCTGAAAACAGACTTGGGGTTACTTGCGTTTTAGGCTTTCCCCTTGGCGGCTAGGTAGGTGCACCCACACATGTGAGGCACCGTTTTCATCGGTACACCTGTGGGAAAGCGGGACGGTAGGCCATGTGTTGTTGGGGGCATGTTGCGATGGGTGCGCCGAGCGAATTGTGTGGAAAAAGCGTTTTTTTCCCACATTTCAGACTTTGCAGGGCTGTCTGGGTAATAAATTCTGGGCCGATATGCGCAAATCATACCTCTGTGGATTACCACGGGTGTCCTCTTTTCGGAAATGCATGGGGTTCCCTGTTTTCCTCGGTGGCTTGGACACCCGAGGCCCATATCTGTATGTTGTGCCTGTCGGCAGAATGTCTGAGATTTCGCTCTGAAAACAGACTTGGGGTTACTTGTGTTTTAGGCTTTCCCCTTGGCGGATAGGTAGGTGCACCCACACATGTGAGGCATCGTTTTCATCGGTACACCTGTGGGAACGCGGGACGGTAGGCCATGTGTTGTTGGGGGCATGTTTCGATGGGTGCGCCGAGCGAAATGTGCGGAAAAAGCGTTTTTTCCCCACATGTCAGACTTTGCAGGGCTGTCTGGGTAAAAAATTCTGGCCCGATATGCGCAAATCATACCTCTGTGGATTCCCACAGGTGTCCTCTTTTCGGAAATGCATGGGGTTCCCTGTTTTCCTTGGTGGCTTGGACACCCGAGGCCCATATCTGTATGTTGTGCCGGTCGGCAGAATGTCTGAGATTTCGCTCTGAAAACAGACTTGGGATTACTTGTGTTTTAGGCTTTCCCCTTGGCGGCCAGGTAGGTGCACCCACACATGTGGGGACCGTTTTCATCGAGACACCTGTGGGAACGCGGGACAGTAGACCATGTGTTGTTGTAGGCGTGTTTCGATGGGCGCGTCAAACGAAATGTGCGGAAAAAGTGTTTTTTTCCCACACATTTCGGACTTTGCGGGGCTGTCTGGGTAATAAATTCTGGGCCGATGTGCACTAATCATACCTTTGCGGATTCCCACGGGTGTCCTCTTTTCGGAAATGCATGGGGTTCCCTGTTTTCTTCGGTGGCTTGGACACTCGAGGCCCATAATTGTATGTTGTGCCGGTCGGCAGAATGTCTGAGTTTTCGCTCTGAAAACAGACTTGGGGTTACTTGTGTTTTAGGCTTTCCCCTTGGCGGCGAGGTAGGTGCACCCACACATGTGAGGTACAGTTTTCATCGGGACACCTGTGGGAACGCGGGACAGTAGGCCATTTGTTGTTGGGGGCATGTTTCGAAGGGTGCGCCGAGCGAAATGTGCTGAAAAAGCGTTTTTTTCCCCACATTTCGGACTTTGCAGGGCTGCCTGGGTAATAAATTCTTGGCCGATGTGCGCAAATCATACCTCTGCGGATTCCCACGGGTGTCCTCTTTTCGGAAATGCATGGGTTTCCCTGTTTTCCTTGGTGGCTTGGACATCCGAGGCCCATATCTGTATGTTGTGCCGGTCGGCAGAATGTCTGAGATTTCGCTCTGAAAACAAACTTGGGTTACTTGTGTTTTAGGCTTTCCCCTTGGCGGCCAGGTAGGTGTACCCACACATGTGAGGTACCGTTTTCATCGGGACACCGGTGGGAATGCGGGACGGTAGGCCATGTGTTGTTGGGGGAGTGTTTCGATGGGTGCGCCGAGCGAAATGTGCGGAAAAAGCGTTATTTTCCCGACATTTCGGACTTTGCGGGGCTGTCTGGGTAATAAATTCTGGGC
Organism: Ambystoma mexicanum; assembly: GCF_040938575.1. NCBI lineage: Eukaryota > Metazoa > Chordata > Amphibia > Caudata > Ambystomatidae > Ambystoma > Ambystoma mexicanum. The sequence continues at coordinate 245,967,075 of NC_090926.1, read as the reverse complement.
CGATGTGCGCAAATCATACCTCTGCAGATTCCCACGGGTGTCATCTTTTTGGAAATGCATGGGGTTCCCTCGGTGGTTTGGACACCGAGCCCCATATCTGTATGTTGTGCCTGTCGGCAGAATGTCTGAGATTTCGCTCTGAAAACAGACTTGGGGTTACTTGTGTTTTAGGCTTTCCCCTTGGCGGCTAGGTAGGTGCACCCACACATGTGAGGCACCGTTTTCATCGGTACACCTGTGGGAAGGCGGGACAGTAGGCCATGTGTTGTTGGGGGCATGTTTCGATGGGTGCGTCGAGCAAAATGTGCGGAAAAAGCTTTTTTTTCCCCCACATTTCGGACTTTGCGGGGCTGTCTGGGTAAAAAATTCTGGGCCAATGTGCGCAAATCATACCTCTGCAGATTCCCACGGGTGTCCTCTTTTCGGAAATGCATTGGGTTCCCTGTTTTCCTCGGTGGCTTGGACACCCGAGGCCCATATCTGTATGTTGTGCCTGTCGGCAGAATGTGTGAGATTTCGCTCTGAAAACAGACTTGGGGTTACTTGTGTTTTAGGCTTTCCCCTTGGCGGCGAGGTAGGTGCACCCACACATGTGAGGTACCATTTTCATCGGTACACGTGTGGGAACGCGGGACGGTAGGCCATGTGTTGTTGGGGGCATGTTTCGATGGGTGCGCCGAGCGAAATGTGCGGAAAAAGCGTTTTTTCCCCACATTTCGGACTTTGCAGAGCTGTCTGAATAATAATTTCTGGGCCGATGTGCGCAAATCATACCTCTGCGGATTCCCACGGGTGTCTTCTTTTTGGAAATGCATGGGGTTCCCTGTTTTCCTTGGTGGCTTGGACACCCGAGGCCCATATCTGTATGTTGTGCCGGTCGGCAGAATGTCTGAGATTTCTCTCTGAAAACAGACTTGGGGTTACTTGTGTTTTAGGCTTTCCCCTTGGCGGCTAGGTAGGTGCACCCACACATGTGAGGCACCGTTTTCATCAGTACACCTGTGGGAACGCGGAACGGTAGGCCATGTGTTGTTGGGGGCATGTTTCGATGGGTGCGCTGAGCGAAATGTGCGGAAAAAGCGTTTTTTCCCCACATTTCGGACTTTGCAGGGCTGTCTGGGTAATAAATTCTGGGCCGATATGCGCAAATCATACCTCTGCGGATTCCCACGGGAGTCCTCTTTTCGGAAATGCATGGGGTTCCCTGTTTTCCTCGGTGGCTTTGACACTCGAGGCCCATAATTGTATGTTGTGCCGGTCGGCAGAATGTCTGAGTTTTCGCTCTGAAAACAGACTTGGGGTTACTTGTGTTTTAGGCTTTCCCCTTGGCGGCGAGGTAGGTGCACCCACACATGTGAGGTACTGTTTTCATCGGGACACCTGTGGGAACGCGAGACAGTGGGCCATGTGTTGTTGGTGGCGTTTTTCGATGGGTGTGCTGAGTGAAATGTGCGGAAAAAGTGTTTTTTTCCCCACATTTCGGACTTTGCAGGGCTGTCTGGGTAATAAATTCTTGGCCTATGTGCGCAAATCATACCTCTGCGGATTCCCACGGGTGTCCTCTTTTCGGAAATGCATGGGGTTCCCTGTTTTCCTCGGTGGCTTGGACACCCGAGGCCCATATCTGTATGTTGTGCCAGTCGGCAGAATGTCTGAAATTTCGCTCTGAAAACAGACTTGGGGTTACTTGTGTTTTAGGCTTTCCCCTTGGCAGCCAGGTAGGTGCACCCTCACATGTGAGGTACCGTTTTCATCGGGACACCTGTGGGAACGCGGAACGGTAGGCCATGTGTTGTTGGGGGCATGTTTCGATGGGTGCCCTGAGCGAAATGTGCGGAAAAAGCGTTTTTTTCCCCACATTTCATTCTTTGCAGGGCTGTCTGGGTAATAAATTCTGGGCCGATGTGCGCAAATCATACCTCTGCGGATTCCCACGTGTGTCCTCTTTTCGGAAATGCATGGGGTTCCCTGTTTTCCTCGGTGGCTTGGACACCCGAGGCCCATATCTGTATGTTGTGCCGGTCGGCAGAATGTCTGAGTTTTCGCTCTGAAAACAGACTTGGGGTTACTTGTGTTTTAGTCTTTCCCCTTGGCGGCCAGGTAGGTGCACCCACACATGTGAGGTACTGTTTTCATCAGGACACCTGTGGGAACGCGGGACGGTAGGCCATGTGTTGGTGGGGGCGTGTTTTGATGGGTGCGCCGAGTGAAATGTGCGGAAAACGTTTTTTTCCCCACATTTCAGACTTTGCGGGGCTGTCTGGGTAATAAAATCTGGGCCGATGTGCGCAAATCATACCTCTGCGGATTCCCACGGGTGTCCGCTTTTCGGAAATGCATGCGGTTCCCTGTTTTCCTCGGTTGCTTGGACACCCCAGTCCCATATCTGTATGTTGTGCTGGTCGGCAGAATGTCTGAGATTTCGCTCTGAAAACAGACTTGGGGTTACTTGTGTTTTAGGCTTTCCCCTTGACGGCCAGGTAGGTGCACCCACACATGTGAGGTACTGTTTTCATCGAGACACCTGTGGGAACGCGGGACGGTAGACCATGTGTTGTTGTAGGCGTGTTTCGATGGGTGCGTCGAGCGAAATGTGCGGAAAAAGTGTTTTTTTCCCCCACATTTCGGACTTTGCGGGGCTATCTAGGTAATAAATTCTGGGCCGATGTGCACAAATCATACCTCTGCGGATTCCCACGGGTGTCCTCGTTTCGGAAATGCATGGGGTTCCCTGTTTTCCTTGCGGGGCTATCTAGGTAATAAATTCTGGGCCGATGTGCACAAATCATACCTCTGCGGATTCCCACGGGTGTCCTCGTTTCGGAAATGCATGGGGTTCCCTGTTTTCCTTGGTGGCTTGGACACCCGAGGCCCATATCTGTATGTTGTGCCGGTCGGCAGAATGTCTGAGATTTCGCTCTGAAAACAGACTTGGGGTTACTTGTGTTTTAGGCTTTTCCCTTGGCGGCCAGGTAGGTGCACCCACACATGTGAGGTACCGTTTTCATCGGGACACCTGTGGGAACGCGGGACGGTAGGCCATGTGTTGTTGGGGGCGTTGTAAAGGACCGGTAGGGGGTGGTCTGTACTTCTGCTCTCTATATGGTAGCGGGGAGGCACAGAGGACCCCAGCCTAGATTCTCTATTCGGTAGCTATGGTCGAGCAATCAAGGCCTAGCTTCTCAGGAGGTGATGCAGGCTGGTTCTTAAGTACAGTGTAGTCCCCAAGCCCCCACAAAGGAATGTCCACACACTGTATTGGTTAGAACACAGTCTTTATATAATCAATATTAAGGTTATGTACACTTATCATAATAACTCACTTTGTACTTAGGAAAATCAACAATGGCAAATATATACAATTCTAAAGTGGTACCACCCTTTGTATTAGATCTCATTAAAGTGCATCAACAATACTGTAACAATGTCACACAGATCAATAGAGTGAAACCAGCAATAGAGAGAGGAGAGAAAATAAGATGGTTGAGCAATAGGCAGAATACTGGCCCCTACCACTAGACACAGTTCTGTGTGGAGATCCCCCCACCTGGGCAACCTGTAAAATAAAGATATAGCACAAGCCCAGTCCATATATTGTTCTGCAAGTCTTATTCCCTCCTATAATGTTTTTACCCCCCCAATGTACCTGGTGGAGTCGAGTTCTTCGAAGAGGCGTCGACAGATCCTTCTTGAGCGACCCCCTTTCAAGCGGGAGTCACGGATCGTCGAGAGGCGTCGAGAAGCGTCGAGGAACTCGGCGTTCGGCAGCGGGGAATCGACGGCCATTCTTGAATGCCTTCCCTTTCAAGCGGGAGACACGGGGTGTCAAACGTCTGTCGAGGAATTCGGTGTCGGGGAATCGACGGCCCTTCTTGAATGCCTTCCCTTTCAAGCGGGAAACACGGGGCGTCGAACGTCCGACAACAAACAGGGTAGAACGGCGTCGATGAGGTGGCAGCTTCGATCCAAGCCGTGCTCGTCGACGACGGAGCGTTGGCGTCCTGCAAGGCAGAGGCGTGCGGGGCACCTCGATGACAATTGTTCTGGACCGCAAAGATTGTGGAGACGGGGGCCCAGCAAGGGCGTCGAGTCGTTCCAGTCTTTGTGGTCTTCGGGTGGCGGGAAACCCACCAGCAGGTTTCTCCTCGGCGCGTTGGTCGTCCTCGACTTTCCCCGGCAGGATAAAGCGGTCGACGGTGCGGACGAGGGAGTCCTTCGATTCGAATGTTCTTAGGCAAAGGAGCGGGCGGCTCCGGTCGTCGGCGGCACGGCGTCAAGTGGTCCCCACGGCTGGGCAACACAACTTCGACGGGCCTCCAGCGGTTACACAAACCTGCGAACCCTGGTCGACGGCAATGGACTTCGACGGCGGCGATGTCCGGGTGCTTCACTTCGATTTCCCCGGCGGTCCCGTCTCGGGTCGGCAGCCTTTCGAGGGTCTGACTTCCAAGGAGCTTCGGCGAAGATGGAGCGGTGCTCGATGGTCCCTCAGAGCACGGGAAGAGGGCGCCTTACCAGGTCCTCTCTCGGGTCAGTCTTCAACAATTTCGGCAGCCTTCGGATCGGTCGAAGCAAATGCAGCAGCAAGTCTTCTTCTTCCAGCTGGACGTCGAAGATCAGCAGTTCCAGTTACTCTTGAGTGGAGACTCAGCTTCTGAACGCTTCTGAACAATTACCAGTGGTGAGAGGTCCCCAGATATACTATTCTGTCTCTCAACCACACTGCTGGCACACACTCAGCAGCCAATCATACAGAAGGGCATTCATGCAGTCAGTCAGCCAATCAGGCACACAGTGCATTCAGGCCTCACTCCTCCCTTTCAGACACTCACAACAAGGAATGTGGATTGGGACAAGTACCCAGCCATTCAACACTACACACTGCATTTAGGCCAGTTTAAGGGCAGGGCTGTCTCAGTCTTTGTCTCTCATGCCAGAAACCAGACAACCACAACAAGGAATGTATATTGGTCACACACTCCATTCACCCAGGTCCCACCCACAGGAGGTACCCACAACATACAGTCACTGGAAAGGCTCCAGTCAGTCTAGCTGGGCCTTCACAACAACACCATATATGGAACTTCCACCCAACAGCCAGTCAGGGGGAAGGGACAGAGTCAGGGCTTCCCAGGACTTTGGGAAAACAAGGTAACATGCAATAGAAAGCAAGAGGCCACAGGGGCCATCTTGTTTCCTATCAGGAATCAACTGATCCCAATGGCAGGGCCTGGGTATCCCAAAATGGAGGACACCCAGAGCACCTGTCACATTCAGCATAGTGCTGCCACCAGCCTATACCCTGCTCTGTGGGTCACACACAGGTGCCCAAAAACATACACTAGGGGCACAGGGTTGCACCCCCACCCATGGGTGCCATAAGGGTATCCCATGGGTCTGTACACCAAACCAAAACTAGGTAGAGCTGCACTGCCAGGAGTCCCACATGGACTCCTGGGCAGAAAACAACACAGAACACAATATGAAAAAGGACTACAGGACAAGGACAGGGAGGCCCTGTCCCTCCAATGCATTTCCAGCATCACAGGCGTGTTTCGATGGGTGCCCGAGCGAAATGTGCGGAAAAGGCGTTTTTCCCCACATTTCAGACTTTGCGGGGCTGTCTGGGTAATACATTCTGGGCCGATGTGCGCAAATCATACCTCTGCGGATTCCCACGGGTGTCCTCTTTTCGGAAATGCATGGGGTTCCCTGTTTTCCTCGGTGGCTTGGAAACCCGAGGCCCATATCTGTATGTTGTGCCGGTCGGCAGAATGTCTCAGATTTCGCTCTGAAAACAGACTTGGGGTTACTTGTGTTTTATGCTTTACCCTTGGCGGCCAGGTAGGTGCACCCACACATGTGAGGTACCTTTTTCATGGGGATACCTGTGGGAATGCGGGACAGTAGGCCATGTGTTGTTGGGGGCGTGTTTCGATGGGTGCATCGAGCAAAATGTGCGTAAAAAGCGTTTTTTTCCCCCACATTTCGGATTTTGTGGGGCAGTCTGGGTAATAAATTCTGGGCCGATGTGCACAAATCATACCTCTGCGGATTCCCACGGGTGTCCTCTTTTCGGAAATGCATGGGGTTCCCTGTTTTCCTCGGTGGCTTGGACACCAGAGGCCCATATCTGTATGTTGTGCCGGTCGGCGGAATGTCTGAGATTTCACTCTGACAACAGACTTGGGGTTACTTGTGTTTTAGGCTTTCCCCTTGGCGGCCAGGTAGGTGCACCCACACATGTGAGGTACCGTTTTCATTGGGACACCTGTGGGAACGCGGTTCAGAAGGCCATGTGTTGTTGGGGGCGTGTTTCGATGGGTGCGCCGAGCGAAATGTGCCGAGAAAGCATTTTTTTCCCCACATTTCGTAATTTGCAGGGCTGTCTGGGTAATAAAATCTGGGCCGATGTGCGCAAATCATACCTCTGCGGATTCCCACGGGTGTCCTCTTTTCGGAAATGCATGGGGTTGCCTGTTTTCATCGGTGGCTTGGACACCCGAGGCCCATATCTGTATGTTGTGCCGGTCGGCAGAATGTCTGAGATTTCGCTCTGAAAACAGACTTGGGGTTACTTGTGTTTTAGGCTTTCCCCTTGGCGGCCAGGTAGGTGCACCCACACATGTGAGGTACCGTTTTCATCGGGACACCTGTGGGAACGCAGGACGGTAGGCCATGTGTTGTTGGGGGCGTGTTTCGATGGGTGCGTCGAGCGAAATGTGTGGAAAAAGCGTTTTTTTCACCCACATTTTGGACTTTGCAGGGCTGTCTGGGTAATCATTTTTGGGCCGATGTGCGCAAATCATACCTCTGCGGATTCCCACGGGTGTCCTCATTTTGGAAATGCATGGGGTTCCCTGTTTTCCTTGGTGGCTTGGACACCCGAGGTCCACATCTGTATGTTGTGCCAGTCGGCAGAATGTCTGAGTTTTCGCTCTGAAAACAGACTTGGGGTTACTTGTGTTTTAGGCTTTCCCCTTGGCGGCCAGGTACGTGCACCCACACATGTGAGGTACCGTTTTCATCAGGACACCTGTGGGAACGCGGTACGGTCGTCCATGTGTTGTTGGGGGCGTGTTTCGATGAGTGCGCTGAGCGAAACGTGCAGAAAAAGTGTTTTTTTCCACCACATTTCAGACTTTGCGGGGCTGTCTGGGTAATAAATTCTGGGCCGATGTGCGCAAATCATTCCTCTGCGGATTCCCACGGGTGTCCTCTTTTCGGAAATGCATGGGGTTCCCTGTTTTCCTCGGTGGCTTGGACACCCGAGGACCATATATGTATGTTGTGCCAGTCGGCAGAATGTCTGAGATTTCGCTCTGAAAACAGACTTGGGGTTACTTGTGTTTTAGGCTTTCCCCTTGGCGCCAGGTAGGTGCACCCACACATGTGAGGTACCGTTTTCATCGGGACACCTGTGGGAACATGGGACGGTAGGCCATGTGTTGTTGGGGGCGTGTTTCGGTGGGTGCGCCGAGCGAAATGTGCGGAAAAAGCGTTTTTTTCCCCACATTTCGGACTTTGTGGGGCTGTCTGGGTAATAAATTCTGGGCCGATGTGCGCAAATCATATCTCTGCGGATTCCCACGGGTGTCCTCTTTTTGGAAATGCATGGGGTTCCCTGTTTTCCTCGGTGGCTTGGACACCCGAGGCCCATATCTGTATGGTGTGCCGGTCGGCAGAATGTCTGAGTTTTCGCTCTGAAAACAGACTTGGGGTTACTTGTGTTTTAGGCTTTCCCCTTGGCGGCCAGGTAGATGCACCCACACATGTGAGGTATCATTTTCATCGGGACACCGGTGGGAACGCGGGACGGTAGGCCATGTGTTGTTGGGGGAGTGTTTCAATGGGTGCGCTGAGCGAAATGTGCGGAAAAAGCATTTTTTTCCCGACATTTCGGATTTTGCGGGGCAGTCTGGGTAATAAATTCTGGGCCGATGTGCGCAAATCATACCTCTGCGGATTCCCACGGGTGTCCTCTTTTTGGAAATGCATGGGGTTCCCTGTTTTCCTCGGTGGTTTGGACACCCGAGCCCCATATCTGTATGTTGTGCCGGTCGGCAGAATGTCCGAGTTTTCGCTCTGAAAACAGACTTGGGGTTACTTGTGTTTTAGGCTTTCCCCTTGGCGGCCAGGTAGGTGCACCCACACATGTGAGGTACCGTTTTCATCGGGACACCTGTAGGAATGCGGGACAGTAGGCCATATGTTATTGGGGGCGTGTTTCGATGGGTGCGCCGAGCAAAATGTGCAGAAAAAGTGTTTTTTTCCACCACATTTCGAACTTTGCGGGGCTGTCTGGGTAAGAAATTCTGGGCCGATGTGCGCAAATCATACCTCTGCGGATTCCCACGGGTGTCCTCTTTTCGGAAATGCATGGGGTTCCCTGTTTTCCTTGGTGGCTTGGACACCCGAGGCCCATATCTGTATGTTGTGCCGGTCGGCAGAATGTCTGAGATTTCGCTCTGAAAACAGACTTGGGTTTACTTGTGTTTTAGGCTTTCCCCTTGGCGGCCAGGTAGGTGCACCCACACATGTGAGGTACCGTTTTCATCGGGACACCTATGGGAATGCGGGACGGTAGGCCATGTGTTGTTTGGGACATGTTTCGATGGGTGCGCCGAGCGAAATGTGCGGAAAAAGAGTTTTTTTCCCCACATTTCGGACTTTGCGGGGTTGTCTGGGTAATAAATTCTGGGCCGATGTGCGCAAATCATACCTCTGCGGATTCCCACGGGTGTCCTCTTTTCAGAAATGCATGGGGTTCCCTGTTTTCCTCGGTGACTTGGACACTCGAGGCCCATATCTGTATGTTGTGCCGGTCGGCAGAATGTCTCAGATTTCGCTCTGAAAACAGACTTGGGGTTACTTGTGTTTTATGCTTTACCCTTGGCGGCCAGGTAGGTGCACCCACACATGTGAGGTACTGTTTTCATGGGGACACCTGTGGGAACGCGGGACAGTAGGCCATGTGTTGTTGGGGGCGTGTTTCGATGGGTGCGCTGAGCAAAATGTGCGGAAAAAGCGTTTTTTCCCCACATTTCGGACTTTGCGGGGCTGTCTGGGTAATAAATTCTGGGCCGATGTGCGCAAATCATACCTCTGCGGATTCCCACGGGTGTCCTCTTTTCGGAAATGCATGGGGTTCCCTGTTTTCCTTGGTGGCTTGGACACCCGAGGCCCATATCTGTATGTTGTGCCGGTCGGCAGAATGTCTCAGATTTCGCTCTGAAAACAGACATGGGGTTACTTGTGTTTTATGCTTTACCCTTGGCAGCCAGGTAGGTGCACCCACACATATGAGGTACCGTTTTCATGGGGACACCTGTGGGAACGCGGCACGGTAGGCCATGTGTTGTTGGGGGCGTGTTTCGATGGGTGCGCGGAGCGAAATGTGCGGAAAAAGCGTTTTTTCCCCCCACATTTCGGACTTTGTGGGGCTGTCTGGGTAATAAATTCTGGGCCGATGTGCGCAAATCATATCTCTGCGGATTCCCACGGGTGTCCTCTTTTTGGAAATGCATGGGGTTCCCTGTTTTCCTTGGTGGCTTGGACACCCGAGGCCCATATCTGTATGTTGTGCCGGTCGGCAGAATGTCTGAGTTTTCGCTCTGAAAACAGACTTTGGGTTACTTGTGTTTTATGCTTTACCCTTGGCGGCCAGGTAGGTGCACCCACACATGTGAGGTACCATTTCATGGGGACACCTGTGGGAACGCGGGACGGTAGGCCATGTGTTGTTGGGGGCGTGTTTCGATGGGTGCGCAGAGCGAAATGTGCGGAAAAAGCGTTTTTTTCCCCCCACATTTCGGACTTTGCGGGGCTGTCTGGGTAATAAATTCTGGGCCGATGTGCGCAAATCATACCTCTGCGGATTCCCACGGGTGTCCTCTTTTCGGAAATACATGGGGTTCCCTGTTTTCCTCAGTGGCTTGGACACCCTAGGCCCATATCTGTATGTTGTGCCGGTCGGCAGAATGTCTGAGATTTCGCTCTGAAAACAGACTTGGGGTTACTTGTGTTTTAGGCTTTCCCCTTGGCGCCAGGTAGGTGCACCCACACATGTGAGGTACCGTTTTCATCGGGACACCTGTGGGAACACGGGACGGTAGGCCATGTGTTGTTGGGGGCGTGTTTGGATGGGTGCACCGAGCGAAATGTGCGGAAAAAGCGTTTTTTTCCCCACATTTCAGACTTTGTGGGGCTGTCTGGGTAATAAATTCTGGGCCGATGTGCGCAAATCATATCTCTGCGGATTCCCACGGGTGTCCTCTTTTTGGAAATGCATGGGGTTCCCTGTTTTCCTCGGTGGCTTGGACACCCGAGGCCTATATCTGTATGTTGTGCCGGTCGGCAGAATGTCTGAGTTTTCGCTCTAAAAACAGACTTGGGGTTACTTGTGTTTTAGGCTTTCCCCTTGGCGGCCAGGTAGATGCACCCACACATGTGAGGTACCATTTTCATCGGGACACCTGTGGCAACGCGGGACGGTAGGCCATGTGTTGTTGGGGGCGTGTTTCGATGGGTGCGCCGAGCAAAATGTGCGGAAAAAGCATTTTTTTCCCACACATTTCAGACTTTGCGGGGCTGTCTGGGTAATAAATTCTGGGCCGATGTGCGCAAATCATACTTCTGCGGATTCCCACGGGTGTCCTCTTTTCGGAAATGCATGGGGTTCCCTGTTTTCCTTGGTGGCTTGGACACCCGAGGCCCATATCTGTATGTTGTGCCGGTCGGCAGAATGTCTGAGATTTCGCTCTGAAAACAGACTTGGGTTTACTTGTGTTTTAGGCTTTCCCCTTGGCGGCCAGGTAGGTGCACCCACACATGTGAGGTACCGTTTTCATCGGGACACCTGTGGGAATGCGGGACGGTAGGCCATGTGTTGTTTGGGACATGTTTCGATGGGTGCGCCGAGCGAAATGTGCGGAAAAAGAGTTTTTTTCCCCACATTTCGGACTTTGCGGGGATGTCTGGGTAATAAATTCTGGGCCGATGTGCGCAAATCATACCTCTGCGGATTCCCACGGGTGTCCTCTTTTCGGAAATGCATGGGGTTCCCTGTTTTCCTCGGTGACTTGGACACTCGAGGCCCATATCTGTATGTTGTGCCGGTCGGCAGAATGTCTCAGATTTCGCTCTGAAAACAGACTTGGGGTTACTTGTGTTTTATGCTTTACCCTTGGCGGCCAGGTAGGTGCACCCACACATGTGAGGTACCGTTTTCATGGGGACACCTGTGGGAACGCGGGACAGTAGGCCATGTGTTGTTGGGGGCGTGTTTCGATGGGTGCGCTGAGCGAAATGTGCGGAAAAAGCGTTTTTTCCCCACATTTCGGACTTTGCTGGGCTGTCTGGGTAATAAATTCTGGGCCGATGTGCGCAAATCATACCTCTGCGGATTCCCACGGGTGTCCTCTTTTCGGAAATGCATGGGGTTCCCTGTTTTCCTCGGTGGCTTGGACACCCGAGGCCCATATCTGTATGTTGTGCCGGTCGGCAGAATGTCTCAGATTTCGCTCTGAAAACAGACATGGGGTTACTTGTGTTTTATGCTTTACCCTTGGCGGCCAGGTAGGTGCACCCACATATATGAGGTACCGTTTTCATGGGGACACCTGTGGGAACGCGGCACGGTGGGCCATGTGTTGTTGGGGGCGTGTTTCGATGGGTGCGCGGAGCGAAATGTGCGGAAAAAGCGTTTTTTTCCCCCCACATTTCGGACTTTGTGGGGCTGTCTGGGTAATAAATTCTGGGCCGATGTGCGCAAATCATATCTCTGCGGATTCCCACGGGTGTCCTCTTTTTGGAAATGCATGGGGTTCCCTGTTTTCCTTGGTGGCTTGGACACCTGAGGCCCATATCTGTATGTTGTGCCGGTCGGCAGAATGTCTGAGTTTTCGCTCTGAAAACAGACTTTGGGTTACTTGTGTTTTATGCTTTACCCTTGGCGGCCAGGTAGGTGCACCCACACATGTGAGGTACCGTTTTCATGGGGACACCTGTGGGAACGCGGGACGGTAGGCCATGTGTTGTTGGGGGCGTGTTTCGATGGGTGCGTCGAGATAAATGTGCGTAAAAAGCGTTTTTTTCCCCCACATTTCGGACTTTGCGGGGCAGTCTGGGTAATAAATTCTGGGCCAATGTGCACAAATCATACCTCTGCGGATTCCCACGGGTGTCCTCTTTTCGGAAATGCATGGGGTTCCCTGTTTTCCTCGGTGGCTTGGACACCCGAGGCCCATATCTGTATGTTGTGCCGGTCGGCGGAATGTCTGAGATTTCGCTCTGAAAACAGACTTGGGGTTACTTGTGTTTTAGGCTTTCCCCTTGGCGGCCAGGTAGGTGCACCCACACATGTGAGGTACCGTTTTCATCAGGACACCTGTGGGAACGCGGTTCAGAAGGCCATGTGTTGTTGGGGGCGTGTTTCGATGGGTGCGCAGAGCGAAATGTGCGGAAAAAGCGTTTTTTTCCCCCCACATTTCGGACTTTGCGGGGCTGTCTGGGTAATAAATTCTGGGCCGATGTGCGCAAATCATACCTCTGCGGATTCCCACGGGTGTCCTCTTTTCGGAAATACATGGGGTTCCCTGTTTTCCTCAGTGGCTTGGACACCCTAGGCCCATATCTGTATGTTGTGCCGGTCGGCAGAATGTCTGAGATTTCGCTCTGAAAACAGACTTGGGGTTACTTGTGTTTTAGGCTTTCCCCTTGGCGCCAGGTAGGTGCACCCACACATTTGAGGTACCGTTTTCATCGGGACACCTGTGGGAACACGGGACGGTAGGCCATGTGTTGTTGGGGGCGTGTTTCGATGGGTGCGCCGAGTGAAATGTGCGGAAAAAGCGTTTTTTTCCCCACATTTCAGACTTTGTGGGGCTGTCTGGGTAATAAATTCTGGGCCGATGTGCGCAAATCATATCTCTGCGGATTCCCACGGGTGTCCTCTTTTTGGAAATGCATGGGGTTCCCTGTTTTCCTCGGTGGCTTGGACACCCGAGGCCTATATCTGTATGTTGTGCCGGTCGGCAGAATGTCTGAGTTTTCGCTCTAAAAACAGACTTGGGGTTACTTGTGTTTTAGGCTTTCCCCTTGGCGGCCAGGTAGATGCACCCACACATGTGAGGTACCATTTTCATCGGGACACCTGTGGCAACGCGGGACGGTAGGCCATGTGTTGTTGGGGGCGTGTTTCGATGGGTGCGCCGAGCGAAATGTGCGGAAAAATCATTTTTTTCCCGCACATTTCAGACTTTGCGGGGCTGTCTGGGTAATAAATTCTGGGCCGATGTGCGCAAATCATACCTCTGCAGATTCCCACGGGTGTCCTCTTTTCGGAAATGCATGGGGTTCCCTGTTTTCCTTGGTGGCTTGGACACCCGAGGCCCATATCTGTATGTTGTGCCGGTCGGCAGAATGTCTGAGATTTCGCTCTGAAAACAGACTTGGGTTTACTTGTGTTTTAGGCTTTCCCCTTGGCGGCCAGGTAGGTGCACCCACACATGTGAGGTACCGTTTTCATTGGGACACCTGTGGGAATGCGGGACGGTAGGCCATGTGTTGTTTGGGACATGTTTCGATGGGTGCGCCGAGCGAAATGTGCGGAAAAAGAGTTTTTTTCCCCACATTTCGGACTTTGCGGGGATGTCTGGGTAATAAATTCTGGGCCGATGTGCGCAAATCATACCTCTGCGGATTCCCACGGGTGTCCTCTTTTCGGAAATGCATGGGGTTCCCTGTTTTCCTCGGTGACTTGGACACTCGAGGCCCATATCTGTATGTTGTGCCGGTCGGCAGAATGTCTCAGATTTCGCTCTGAAAACAGACTTGGGGTTACTTGTGTTTTATGCTTTACCCTTGGCGGCCAGGTAGGTGCACCCACACATGTGAGGTACCGTTTTCATGGGGACACCTGTGGGAACGCGGGACAGTAGGCCATGTGTTGTTGGGGGCGTGTTTCGATGGGTGCGCTGAGCGAAATGTGCGGAAAAAGCGTTTTTTCCCCACATTTCGGACTTTGCGGGGCTGTCTGGGTAATAAATTCTGGGCCGATGTGCGCAAATCATACCTCTGCGGATTCCCACGGGTGTCCTCTTTTCGGAAATGCATGGGGTTCCCTGTTTTCCTTGGTGGCTTGGACACTCGAGGCCCATATCTGTATGTTGTGCCGGTCGGCAGAATGTCTGAGATTTCGCTCTGAAAACAGACTTGGGTTTACTTGTGTTTTAGGCTTTCCCCTTGGCGGCCAGGTAGGTGCACCCACACATGTGAGGTACCGTTTTCATCAGGACACCTGTGGGAACGCGGTTCGGAAGGCCATGAGTTGTTGGGGGCGTGTTTCGATGGGTGCGCAGAGCGAAATGTGCGGAAAAAGCATTTTTTTCCCCCCACATTTCGGACTTTGCGGGGCTGTCTGGGTAATAAATTCTGGGCCGATGTGCGCAAATCATACCTCTGCGGATTCCCACGGGTGTCCTCTTTTCGGAAATACATGGGGTTCCCTGTTTTCCTCAGTGGCTTGGACACCCTAGGCCCATATCTGTATGTTGTGCCGGTCGGCAGAATGTCTGAGATTTCGCTCTGAAAACAGACTTGGGGTTACTTGTGTTTTAGGCTTTCCCCTTGGTGCCAGGTAGGTGCACCCACACATGTGAGGTACCGTTTTCATCGGGACACCTGTGGAAACACGGGACGGTAGGCCATGTGTTGTTGGGGGCGTGTTTCGATGGGTGCGCCGAGCGAAATGTGCGGAAAAAGCGTTTTTTCCCCACATTTCAGACTTTGTGGGGCTGTCTGGGTAATAAATTCTGGGCCGATGTGCGCAAATCATACCTCTGCGGATTCCCACGGGTGTCCTCTTTTCGGAAATGCATGGGGTTCCCTGTTTTCCTTGGTGGCTTGGACACCCGAGGCCCATATCTGTATGTTGTGCCGGTCGGCAGAATATCTGAGATTTCGCTCTGAAAACAGACTTGGGTTTACTTGTGTTTTAGGCTTTCCCCTTGGCGGCCAGGTAGGTGCACCCACACATGTGAGGTACCGTTTTCATCGGGACACCTGTGGGAATGCGGGACGGTAGGCCATGTGTAGTTTGGGACATGTTTCGATGGGTGCGCCGAGCGAAATGTGCGGAAAAAGAGTTTTTTTCCCCACCTTTCGGACTTTGCGGGGATGTCTGGGTAATAAATTCTGGGCCGATGTGCGCAAATCATACCTCTGCGGATTCCCACGGGTGTCCTCTTTTCGGAAATGCATGGGGTTCCCTGTTTTCCTCGGTGACTTGGACACTCGAGGCCCATATCTGTATGTTGTGCCGGTCGGCAGAATGTCTCAGATTTCGCTCTGAAAACAGACTTGGGGTTACTTGTGTTTTATGCTTTACCCTTGGCGGCCAGGTAGGTGCACCCACACATGTGAGGTACCGTTTTCATGGGGACACCTGTGGGAACGCGGGACAGTAGGCCATGTGTTGTTGGGGGCGTGTTTCGATGGGTGCGCTGAGCGAAATGTGCGGAAAAAGCGTTTTTTCCCCACATTTCGGACTTTGCGGGGCTGTCTGGGTAATAAATTCTGGGCCGATGTGCGCAAATCATACCTCTGCGGATTCCCACGGGTGTCCTCTTTTCGGAAATGCATGGGGTTCCCTGTTTTCCTTGGTGGCTTGGACACCCGAGGCCCATATCTGTATGTTGTGCCGGTCGGCAGAATGTCTGAGATTTCGCTCTGAAAACAGACTTGGGTTTACTTGTGTTTTAGGCTTTCCCTTTGGCGGCCAGGTAGGTGCACCCACACATGTGAGGTACTGTTTTCATCAGGACACCTATGGGAACGCGGTTCGGAAGGCCATGTGTTGTTGGGGGCGTGTTTCGATGGGTGCGCAGAGCGAAATGTGCGGAAAAAGCATTTTTTCCCCCCACATTTCGGACTTTGCGGGGCTGTCTGGGTAATAAATTCTGGGCCGATGTGCGCAAATCATACCTCTGCGGATTCCCACGGGTGTCCTCTTTTCGGAAATACATGGGGTTCCCTGTTTTCCTCAGTGGCTTGGACACCCTAGGCCCATATCTGTATGTTGTGCCGGTCGGCAGAATGTCTGAGATTTCGCTCTGAAAACAGACTTGGAGTTACTTGTGTTTTAGGCTTTCCCCTTGGCGCCAGGTAGGTGCACCCACACATGTGAGGTACTGTTTTCATCGGGACACCTGTGGGAACACGGGACGGTAGGCCATGTGTTGTTGGGGGCGTGTTTCGATGGGTGCGCCGAGCGAAATGTGCGGAAAAAGCATTTTTTTCCCCACATTTCAGACTTTGTGGGGCTGTCTGGGTAATAAATTCTGGGCCGATGTGCGCAAATCATATCTCTGCGGATTCCCACGGGTGTCCTCTTTTTGGAAATGCATGGGGTTCCCTGTTTTCCTCGGTGGCTTGGACACCCGAGGCCTATATCTGTATGTTGTGCCGGTCGGCAGAATGTCTGAGTTTTCGCTCTAAAAACAGACTTGGGGTTACTTGTGTTTTAGGCTTTCCCCTTGGCGGCCAGGTAGATGCACCCACACATGTGAGGTACCATTTTCATCGGGACACCTGTGGCAACGCGGGACGGTAGGCCATGTGTTGTTGGGGGCGTGTTTCGATGGGTGCGCCGAGCGAAATGTGCGGAAAAAGCATTTTTTCCCGCACATTTCAGACTTTGCGGGGCTGTCTGGGTAATAAATTCTGGGCCGATGTGCGCAAATCATATCTCTGCGGATTCCCACGGGTGTCCTCTTTTCGGAAATGCATGGGGTTCCCTGTTTTCCTTGGTGGCTTGGACACCCGAGGCCCATATCTGTATGTTGTGCCGGTCGGCAGAATGTCTGAGATTTCGCTCTGAAAACAGACTTGGGTTTACTTGTGTTTTAGGCTTTCCCCTTGGCGGCCAGGTAGGTGCACCCACACATGTGAGGTACCGTTTTCATCGGGACACCTGTGGGAATGCGGGACGGTAGGCCATGTGTTGTTTGGGACATGTTTCGATGGGTGCGCTGAGCGAAATGTGCGGAAAAAGCGTTTTTTTCCCCACATTTCGGACTTTGCGGGGATGTCTGGGTAATAAATTCTGGGCCGATGTGCGCAAATCATACCTCTGCGGATTCCCACGGGTGTCCTCTTTTCGGAAATGCATGGGGTTCCCTGTTTTCCTCGGTGACTTAGACACTCGAGGCCCATATCTGTATGTTGTGCCGGTCGGCAGAATGTCTCAGATTTCGCTCTGAAAACAGACTTGGGGTTACTTGTGTTTTATGCTTTACCCTTGGCGGCCAGGTAGGTGCACCCACACATGTGAGGTACCGTTTTCATGGGGACACCTGTGGGAACGCGGGACAGTAGGCCATGTGTTGTTGGGGGCATGTTTCGATGGGTGCGCTGAGCGAAATGTGCGGAAGAAGCGTTTTTTCCCCACATTTCGGACTTTGCGGGGCTGTCTGGGTAATAAATTCTGGGCCGATGTGCGCAAATCATACCTCTGCGGATTCCCACGGGTGTCCTCTTTTCAGAAATGCATGGGGTTCCCTGTTTTCCTCGGTGGCTTGGACACCCGAGGCCCATATCTGTATGTTGTGCCGGTCGGCAGAATGTCTCAGATTTCGCTCTGAAAACAGACATGGGGTTACTTGTGTTTTATGCTTTACCCTTGGCGGCCAGGTAGGTGCACCCACACATATGAGGTACCGTTTTCATGGGGACACCTGTGGGAACGCGGCACGGTAGGCCATGTGTTGTTGGGGGCGTGTTTCGATGGGTGCGCGGAGCGAAATGTGCGGAAAAAGCGTTTTTTTCCCCCCACATTTCGGACTTTGTGGGGCTGTCTGGGTAATAAATTCTGGGCCGATGTGCGTAAATCATATCTCTGCGGATTCCCACGGGTGTCCTCTTTTTGGAAATGCATGGGGTTCCCTGTTTTCCTTGGTGGCTTGGACACCCGAGGCCCATATCTGTATGTTGTGCCGGTCGGCAGAATGTCTGAGTTTTCGCTCTGAAAACAGACTTTGGGTTACTTGTGTTTTATGCTTTACCCTTGGCGGCCAGGTAGGTGCACCCACACATGTGAGGTACCGTTTTCATGGGGACACCTGTGGGAACGCGGGACGGTAGGCCATGTGTTGTTGGGGGCGTGTTTCGATGGGTGCGTCGAGATAAATGTGCGTAAAAAGCGTTTTTTTCCCCCACATTTCGGACTTTGCGGGGCAGTCTGGGTAAAAAATTCTGGGCCGATGTGCACAAATCATACCTCTGCGGATTCCCACGGGTGTCCTCTTTTCGGAAATACATGGGGTTCCCTGTTTTCCTCAGTGTCTTGGACACCCTAGGCCCATATCTGTATGTTGTGCCGGTCGGCAGAATGTCTGAGATTTCGCTCTGAAAACAGACTTGGGGTTACTTGTGTTTTAGGCTTTCCCCTTGGCGTCAGGTAGGTGCACCCACACATGTGAGGTACCGTTTTCATCGGGACACCTGTGGGAACACGGGACGGTAGGCCATGTGTTGTTGGGGGCGTGTTTCGATGGGTGCGCCTAGCGAAATGTGCGGAAAAAGCCATTTTTTCCCCATATTTCAGACTTTGTGGGGCTGTCTGGGTAATACATTCTGGGCCGATGTGCGCAAATCATATCTCTGCGGATTCCCACGGGTGTCCTCTTTTTGGAAATGCATGGGGTTCCCTGTTTTCCTCGGTGGCTTGGACACCCGAGGCCTATATCTGTATGTTGTGCCGGTCGGCAGAATGTCTGAGTTTTCGCTCTAAAAACAGACTTGGGGTTACTTGTGTTTTAGGCTTTCCCCTTGGCGGCCAGGTAGATGCACCCACACATGTGAGGTACCATTTTCATCGGGACACCTGTGGCAACGCGGGACGGTAGGCCATGTGTTGTTGGGGGCGTGTTTCGATGGTTGCGCCGAGCGAAATGTGCGGAAAAAGCATTTTTTTCCCGCACATTTCAGAATTTGCGGGGCTGTCTGGGTAATAAATTCTGGGCCGATGTGCGCAAATCATACCTCTGCGGATTCCCACGGGTGTCCTCTTTTCGGAAATGCATGGGGTTCCCTGTTTTCCTTGGTGGCTTGGACCCCGAGGCCCATATCTGTATGTTGTGCCGGTCGGCAGAATGTCTGAGTTTTCGCTCTGAAAACAGACTTGGGGTTACTTGTGTTTTAGGATTTCCCCTTGGCGGCCAGGTAGGTGCACCCACACATGTGAGGTACCGTTTTCATTGGGACACCTGTGGGAACGCGGGACAGTAGTCCATGTGTTGTTGGGGGCGTGTTTCTATGGGTGCGTCGAGCAAAATGTGCGGAAAAAGCGTTTTTTTCCGCCACATTTCGGACTTTGCGGGGCTGTCTGGGTAATAAATTCTGGGCCGATGTGCGCAAATCATACCTCTGCGGATTCCCACGGGTGTCCTCTTTTCGGAAATTCATGGGGTTCCCTGTTTTTCTCGGTGGCTTGGACACCCGCGGCCCATATCTGTATGTTGTGCCTGTCGGCAGAATGTCTGAGATTTCGCTCTGAAAACAGACTTGGGGTTACTTGTGTTTTAGGCTTTCCCCTTGGCGGCTAGGTAGGTGCACCCACTCATGTGAGGTACCGTTTTCATCGGTACACCTGTGGGAATGCGGGACGGTAGGCCATGTGTTGTTGGGGGCACGTTTCGATGGGTGCGCCGAGCAAAATGTGCGGAATGAGCGTTTTTTCCCCACATTTTGGACTTTGCAGGCCTGTCTGGGTAATAAATTCTGGCCCGATGTGCGCAAATCATACATCTGCGGATTCCCACGGGTGTCCTCTTTTCGGAAATGCATGGGGTTCCCTGTTTTCCTCGGTGGCTTGGACACCCGAGGCCCATATCTGTATGTTGTGCCTGTCGGCAGAATGTCTGAGATTTCGCTCTGAAAACAGACTTGGGGTTACTTGTGTTTTAGGCTTTCCCCTTGGGGGCTAGGTAGGTGCACCCACACATGTGAGGCACCCTTTTCATCGGTACACCGGTGGGAACGCGGGACAGTAGGCCATGTGTTGTGGGGGGCATGTTTCGATGGGTGCGCCGAGCGAAATGTGTGGAAAAAGTGTTTTTTCCCCCACATTTCGGACTTTGCCGGGCTGTCTGGGTAATAAATTCTGGGCCGATGTGCGCAAATCATACCTCTGCGGATTCCCACGGGTGTCCTCTTTTCGGAAATGCATGGGGTTCCCTGTTTTCCTCGGTGCCTTGGACACCCGAGGCCCATATCTGTATGTTGTGCCTGTCGGCAGACTGTCTGAGTTTTCGCTCTGAAAACAGACTTGGGGTTACTTGTGTTTTAGGCTTTCCCCTTGGCGGCGAGGTAGGTGCACCCACACATGTGAGGTACCGTTTTCATCGGTACACCTGTGGGAACGCAGGACGGTGGGCCATGTGTTGTTGGGGGCATGTTTCGATGGGTGCGCCGAGCGAAATGTGCGGAAAAAGCGTTTTTTCCCCACATTTCGGACTTTGCAGGGCTGTCTGGGTAATAAATTCTGGGCCGATGTGCGCAAATCATACCTCTGCGGATTCCCACGGGTGTCCTCTTTTCGGAAATGCATGGGGTTCCCTGTTTTCCTTGGTGGCTTGGACACCCGAGGCCCATATCTGTATGTTGTGCCGGTCGGCAGAATGTCTGAGATTTCGCTCTGAAAACAGACTTGGGGTTACTTGTGTTTGAGGATTTCCCCTTGGCGGCCAGGTAGGTGCACCCACACATGTGAGGTACCGTTTTAATCGGGACACCTGTGGGAAAGCGGGACTGTAGTCCATGTGTTGTTGGGGGCGTGTTTCGATGGGTGCGTCGAGCGAAATGTGCGGAAAAAGCGTATTTTTTCCCCCCACATTTTGGACTTTGCGGGGCTGTCTGGGTAATAAATTCTGGGCCGATGTGCACAAATCATACATCTGCGGATTCCCACGGGTGTCCTCTTTTTGGAAATGCATGGGGTTCCCTGTTTTCCTTGGTGGCTTGGACACCCGAGGCCCACATCTGTATGTTTTACCAGTCGGCAGAATGTCTGAGATTTCGCTCTGAAAACAAACTTGGGCTTACTTGTGTTTTAGGCTTTCCCCTTGGCGGCTAGGTAGGTGCACCCACACATGTGAGGTACCGTTTTCATGGGGACACCTGTGGGAACGCGGCACGGTGGGCCATGTGTTGTTTGGGACATGTTTCGATGGGTGCGCCGAGCGAAATGTGCGGAAAAAGAGTTTTTTTCCCCACATTTCGGACTTTGCGGGGATGTCTGGGTAATAAATTCTGGGCCGATGTGCGCAAATCATACCTCTGCGGATTCCCACGGGTGTCCTCTTTTCGGAAATGCATGGGGTTCCCTGTTTTCCTCGGTGACTTGGACACTCGAGGCCCATATCTGTATGTTGTGCCGGTCGGCAGAATGTCTCAGATTTCGCTCTGAAAACAGACTTGGGGTTACTTGTGTTTTATGCTTTACCCTTGGCGGCCAGGTAGGTGCACCCACACATGTGAGGTACCGTTTTCATGGGGACACCTGTGGGAACGCGGGACAGTAGGCCATGTGTTGTTGGGGGCGTGTTTCGATGGGTGCGCTGAGCGAAATGTGCGGAAAAAGCGTTTTTTCCCCACATTTCGGACTTTGCTGGGCTGTCTGGGTAATAAATTCTGCGCCGATGTGCGCAAATCATACCTCTGCGGATTCCCACGGGTGTCCTCTTTTCGGAAATGCATGGGGTTCCCTGTTTTCCTCGGTGGCTTGGACACCCGAGGCCCATATCTGTATGTTGTGCCGGTCGGCAGAATGTCTCAGATTTCGCTCTGAAAACAGACATGGGGTTACTTGTGTTTTATGCTTTACCCTTGGCGGCCAGGTAGGTGCACCCACATATATGAGGTACCGTTTTCATGGGGACACCTGTGGGAACGCGGCACGGTGGGCCATCTGTTGTTGGGGGCGTGTTTCGATGGGTGCGCGGAGCGAAATGTGCGGAAAAAGCGTTTTTTTCCCCCCACATTTCGGACTTTGTGGGGCTGTCTGGGTAATAAATTCTGGGCCGATGTGCGCAAATCATATCTCTGCGGATTCCCACGGGTGTCCTCTTTTTGGAAATGCATGGGGTTCCCTGTTTTCCTTGGTGGCTTGGACACCTGAGGCCCATATCTGTATGTTGTGCCGGTCGGCAGAATGTCTGAGTTTTCGCTCTGAAAACAGACTTTGGGTTACTTGTGTTTTATGCTTTACCCTTGGCGGCCAGGTAGGTGCACCCACACATGTGAGGTACCGTTTTCATGGGGACACCTGTGGGAACGCGGGACTGTAGGCCATGTGTTGTTGGGGGCGTGTTTCGATGGGTGCGTCGAGATAAATGTGCGTAAAAAGCGTTTTTTTCCCCCACATTTCGGACTTTGCGGGGCAGTCTGGGTAATAAATTCTGGGCCAATGTGCACAAATCATACCTCTGCGGATTCCCATGGGTGTCCTCTTTTCGGAAATGCATGGGGTTCCCTGTTTTCCTCGGTGGCTTGGACACCCGAGGCCCATATCTGTATGTTGTGCCGGTCGGCGGAATGTCTGAGATTTCGCTCTGAAAACAGACTTGGGGTTACTTGTGTTTTAGGCTTTCCCCTTGGCGGCCAGGTAGGTGCACCCACACATGTGAGGTACCGTTTTCATCAGGACACCTGTGGGAACGCGGTTCGGAAGGCCATGTGTTGTTGGGGGCGTGTTTCGATGGGTGCGCAGAGCGAAATGTGCGGAAAAAGCGTTTTTTTCCCCCAACATTTCGGACTTTGCGGGGCTGTCTGGGTAATAAATTCTGGGCCGATGTGCGCAAATCATACCTCTGCGGATTCCCACGGGTGTCCTCTTTTCGGAAATACATGGGGTTCCCTGTTTTCCTCAGTGGCTTGGACACCCTAGGCCCATATCTGTATGTTGTGCCGGTCGGCAGAATGTCTGAGATTTCGCTCTGAAAACAGACTTGGGGTTACTTGTGTTTTAGGCTTTCCCCTTGGCGCCAGGTAGGTGCACCCACACATTTGAGGTACCGTTTTCATCGGGACACCTGTGGGAACACGGGACGGTAGGCCATGTGTTGTTGGGGGCGTGTTTCGATGGGTGCGCCGAGTGAAATGTGCGGAAAAAGCGTTTTTTTCCCCACATTTCAGACTTTGTGGGGCTGTCTGGGTAATAAATTCTGGGCCGATGTGCGCAAATCATATCTCTGCGGATTCCCACGGGTGTCCTCTTTTTGGAAATGCATGGGGTTCCCTGTTTTCCTCGGTGGCTTGGACACCCGAGGCCTATATCGGTATGTTGTGCCGGTCGGCAGAATGTCTGAGTTTTCGCTCTAAAAACAGACTTGGGGTTACTTGTGTTTTAGGCTTTCCCCTTGGCGGCCAGGTAGATGCACCCACACATGTGAGGTACCATTTTCATCGGGACACCTGTGGCAACGCGGGACGTTAGGCCATGTGTTGTTGGGGGCGTGTTTCGATGGGTGCGCCGAGCGAAATGTGCGGAAAAATCATTTTTTTCCCGCACATTTCAGACTTTGCGGGGCTGTCTGGGTAATAAATTCTGGGCCGATGTGCGCAAATCATACCTCTGCGGATTCCCACGGGTGTCCTCTTTTCGGAAATGCATGGGGTTCCCTGTTTTCCTTGGTGGCTTGGACACCTGAGGCCCATATCTGTATGTTGTGCCGGTCGGCAGAATGTCTGAGATTTCGCTCTGAAAACAGACTTGGGTTTACTTGTGTTTTAGGCTTTCCCCTTGGCGGCCAGGTAGGTGCACCCACACATGTGAGGTACCGTTTTCATTGGGACACCCGTGGGAATGCGGGACGGTAGGCCATGTGTTGTTTGGGACATGTTTCGATGGGTGCGCCGAGCGAAATGTGCGGAAAAAGAGTTTTTTTCCCCACATTTCGGACTTTGCGGGGATGTCTGGGTAATAAATTCTGGGCCGATGTGCGCAAATCATACCTCTGCGGATTCCCACGGGTGTCCTCTTTTCGGAAATGCATGGGGTTCCCTGTTTTCCTCGGTGACTTGGACACTCGAGGCCCATATCTGTATGTTGTGCCGGTCGGCAGAATGTCTCAGATTTCGCTCTGAAAACAGACTTGGGGTTACTTGTGTTTTATGCTTTACCCTTGGCGGCCAGGTAGGTGCACCCACACATGTGAGGTACCGTTTTCATGGGGACACCTGTGGGAACGCGGGACAGTAGGCCATGTGTTGTTGGGGGCGTGTTTCGATGGGTGCGCTGAGCGAAATGTGCGGAAAAAGCGTTTTTTCCCCACATTTCGGACTTTGCGGGGCTGTCTGGGTAATAAATTCTGGGCCGATGTGCGCAAATCATACCTCTGCGGATTCCCACGGGTGTCCTCTTTTCGGAAATGCATGGGGTTCCCTGTTTTCCTTGGTGGCTTGGACACTCGAGGCCCATATCTGTATGTTGTGCCGGTCGGCAGAATGTCTGAGATTTCGCTCTGAAAACAGACTTGGGTTTACTTGTGTTTTAGGCTTTCCCCTTGGCGGCCAGGTAGGTGCACCCACACATGTGAGGTACCGTTTTCATCAGGACACCTGTGGGAACGCGGTTCGGAAGGCCATGAGTTGTTGGGGGCGTGTTTCGATGGGTGCGCAGAGCGAAATGTGCGGAAAAAGCATTTTTTTCCCCCCACATTTCGGACTTTGCGGGGCTGTCTGGGTAATAAATTCTGGGCCGATGTGCGCAAATCATACCTCTGCGGATTCCCACGGGTGTCCTCTTTTCGGAAATACATGGGGTTCCCTGTTTTCCTCAGTGGCTTGGACACCCTAGGCCCATATCTGTATGTTGTGCCGGTCGGCAGAATGTCTGAGATTTCGCTCTGAAAACAGACTTGGGGTTACTTGTGTTTTAGGCTTTCCCCTTGGTGCCAGGTAGGTGCACCCACACATGTGAGGTACCGTTTTCATCGGGACACCTGTGGAAACACGGGACGGTAGGCCATGTGTTGTTGGGGGCGTGTTTCGATGGGTGCGCCGAGCGAAATGTGCGGAAAAAGCGTTTTTTCCCCACATTTCAGACTTTGTGGGGCTGTCTGGGTAATAAATTCTGGGCCGATGTGCGCAAATCATACCTCTGCGGATTCCCACGGGTGTCCTCTTTTCGGAAATGCATGGGGTTCCCTGTTTTCCTTGGTGGCTTGGACACCCGAGGCCCATATCTGTATGTTGTGCCGGTCGGCAGAATATCTGAGATTTCGCTCTGAAAACAGACTTGGGTTTACTTGTGTTTTAGGCTTTCCCCTTGGCGGCCAGGTAGGTGCACCCACACATGTGAGGTACCGTTTTCATCGGGACACCTGTGGGAATGCGGGACGGTAGGCCATGTGTAGTTTGGGACATGTTTCGATGGGTGCGCCGAGCGAAATGTGCGGAAAAAGAGTTTTTTTCCCCACCTTTCGGACTTTGCAGGGATGTCTGGGTAATAAATTCTGGGCCGATGTGCGCAAATCATACCTCTGCGGATTCCCACGGGTGTCCTCTTTTCGGAAATGCATGGGGTTCCCTGTTTTCCTCGGTGACTTGGACACTCAAGGCCCATATCTGTATGTTGTGCCGGTCGGCAGAATGTCTCAGATTTCGCTCTGAAAACAGACTTGGGGTTACTTGTGTTTTATGCTTTACCCTTGGCGGCCAGGTAGGTGCACCCACACATGTGAGGTACCGTTTTCATGGGGACACCTGTGGGAACGCGGGACAGTAGGCCATGTGTTGTTGGGGGCGTGTTTCGATGGGTGCGCCGACCGAAATGTGCGGAAAAAGCGTTTTTTCCCCACATTTCGGACTTTGCGGGGCTGTCTGGGTAATAAATTCTGGGCCGATGTGCGCAAATCATACCTCTGCGGATTCCCACGGGTGTCCTCTTTTCGGAAATGCATGGGGTTCCCTGTTTTCCTTGGTGGCTTGGACACCCGAGGCCCATATCTGTATGTTGTGCCGGTCGGCAGAATGTCTGAGATTTCGCTCTGAAAACAGACTTGGGTTTACTTGTGTTTTAGGCTTTCCCTTTGGCGGCCAGGTAGGTGCACCCACACATGTGAGGTACCGTTTTCATCAGGACACCTGTGGGAACGCGGTTCGGAAGGCCATGTGTTGTTGGGGGCGTGTTTCGATGGGTGCGCAGAGCGAAATGTGCGGAAAAAGCATTTTTTCCCCCCACATTTCGGACTTTGCGGGGCTGTCTGGGTAATAAATTCTGGGCCGATGTGCGCAAATCATACCTCTGCGGATTCCCACGGGTGTCCTCTTTTCGGAAATACATGGGGTTCCCTGTTTTCCTCAGTGGCTTGGACACCCTAGGCCCATATCTGTATGTTGTGCCGGTCGGCAGAATGTCTGAGATTTCGCTCTGAAAACAGACTTGGAGTTACTTGTGTTTTAGGCTTTCCCCTTGGCGCCAGGTAGGTGCACCCACACATGTGAGGTACTGTTTTCATCGGGACACCTGTGGGAACACGGGACGGTAGGCCATGTGTTGTTGGGGGCGTGTTTCGATGGGTGCGCCGAGCGAAATGTGCGGAAAAAGCATTTTTTTCCCCACATTTCAGACTTTGTGGGGCTGTCTGGGTAATAAATTCTGGGCCGATGTGCGCAAATCATATCTCTGCGGATTCCCACGGGTGTCCTCTTTTTGGAAATGCATGGGGTTCCCTGTTTTCCTCGGTGGCTTGGACACCCGAGGCCTATATCTGTATGTTGTGCCGGTCGGCAGAATGTCTGAGTTTTCGCTCTAAAAACAGACTTGGGGTTACTTGTGTTTTAGGCTTTCCCCTTGGCGGCCAGGTAGATGCACCCACACATGTGAGGTACCATTTTCATCGGGACACCTGTGGCAACGCGGGACGGTAGGCCATGTGTTGTTGGGGGCGTGTTTCGATGGGTGCGCCGAGCGAAATGTGCGGAAAAAGCATTTTTTCCCGCACATTTCAGACTTTGCGGGGCTGTCTGGGTAATAAATTCTGGGCCGATGTGCGCAAATCATACCTCTGCGGATTCCCACGGGTGTCCTCTTTTCGGAAATGCATGGGGTTCCCTGTTTTCCTTGGTGGCTTGGACACCCGAGGCCCTTATCTGTATGTTGTGCCGGTCGGCAGAATGTCTGAGATTTCGCTCTGAAAACAGACTTGGGTTTACTTGTGTTTTAGGCTTTCCCCTTGGCGGCCAGGTAGGTGCACCCACACATGTGAAGTACCGTTTTCATCGGGACACCTGTGGGAATGCGGGACGGTAGGCCATGTGTTGTTTGGGACATGTTTCGATGGGTGCGCTGAGCGAAATGTGCGGAAAAAGAGTTTTTTTCCCCACATTTCAGACTTTGCGGGGATGTCTGGGTAATAAATTCTGGGCCGATGTGCGCAAATCATACCTCTGCGGATTCCCACGGGTGTCCTCTTTTCGGAAATGCATGGGGTTCCCTGTTTTCCTCGGTGACTTAGACACTCGAGGCCCATATCTGTATGTTGTGCCGGTCGGCAGAATGTCTCAGATTTCGCTCTGAAAACAGACTTGGGGTTACTTGTGTTTTATGCTTTACCCTTGGCGGCCAGGTAGGTGCACCCACACATGTGAGGTACCGTTTTCATGGGGACACCTGTGGGAACGCGGGACAGTAGGCCATGTGTTGTTGGGGGCATGTTTCGATGGGTGCGCTGAGCGAAATGTGCGGAAGAAGCGTTTTTTCCCCACATTTCGGACTTTGCGGGGCTGTCTGGGTAATAAATTCTGGGCCGATGTGCGCAAATCATACCTCTGCGGATTCCCACGGGTGTCCTCTTTTCGGAAATGCATGGGGTTCCCTGTTTTCCTCGGTGGCTTGGACACCCGAGGCCCATATCTGTATGTTGTGCCGGTCGGCAGAATGTCTCAGATTTCGCTCTGAAAACAGACATGGGGTTACTTGTGTTTTATGCTTTACCCTTGGCGGCCAGGTAGGTGCACCCACACATATGAGGTACCGTTTTCATGGGGACACCTGTGGGAACGCGGCGCGGTAGGCCATGTGTTGTTGGGGGCGTGTTTCGATGGGTGCGCGGAGCGAAATGTGCGGAAAAAGCGTTTTTTTCCCCCCACATTTCGGACTTTGTGGGGCTGTCTGGGTAATAAATTCTGGGCCGATGTGCGCAAATCATATCTCTGCGGATTCCCACGGGTGTCCTCTTTTTGGAAATGCATGGGGTTCCCTGTTTTCCTTGGTGGCTTGGACACCCGAGGCCCATATCTGTATGTTGTGCCGGTCGGCAGAATGTCTGAGTTTTCGCTCTGAAAACAGACTTTGGGTTACTTGTGTTTTATGCTTTACCCTTGGCGGCCAGGTAGGTGCACCCACACATGTGAGGTACCGTTTTCATGGGGACACCTGTGGGAACGCGGGACGGTAGGCCATGTGTTGTTGGGGGCGTGTTTCGATGGGTGCGTCGAGATAAATGTGCGTAAAAAGCGTTTTTTTCCCCCACATTTCGGACTTTGCGGGGCAGTCTGGGTAAAAAATTCTGGGCCGATGTGCACAAATCATACCTCTGCGGATTCCCACGGGTGTCCTCTTTTCGGAAATACATGGGGTTCCCTGTTTTCCTCAGTGGCTTGGACACCCTAGGCCCATATCTGTATGTTGTGCCGGTCGGCAGAATGTCTGAGATTTCGCTCTGAAAACAGACTTGGGGTTACTTGTGTTTTAGGCTTTCCCCTTGGCGCCAGGTAGGTGCACCCACACATGTGAGGTACCGTTTTCATCGGGACACCTGTGGGAACACGGGACGGTAGGCCATGTGTTGTTGGGGGCGTGTTTCGATGGGTGCGCCTAGCGAAATGTGCGGAAAAAGCCATTTTTTCCCCATATTTCAGACTTTGTGGGGCTGTCTGGGTAATACATTCTGGGCCGATGTGCGCAAATCATATCTCTGCGGATTCCCACGGGTGTCCTCTTTTTGGAAATGCATGGGGTTCCCTGTTTTCCTCGGTGGCTTGGACACCCGAGGCCTATATCTGTATGTTGTGCCGGTCGGCAGAATGTCTGAGTTTTCGCTCTAAAAACAGACTTGGGGTTACTTGTGTTTTAGGCTTTCCCCTTGGCGGCCAGGTAGATGCACCCACACATGTGAGGTACCATTTTCATCGGGACACCTGTGGCAACGCGGGACGGTAGGCCATGTGTTGTTGGGGGCGTGTTTCGATGGGTGCGCCGAGCGAAATGTGCGGAAAAAGCATTTTTTTCCCGCACATTTCAGAATTTGCGGGGCTGTCTGGGTAATAAATTCTGGCCCGATGTGCGCAAATCATACATCTGCGGGTTCCCATGTGTGTCCTCTTTTCGGAAATGCATGGGGTTCCCTGTTTTCCTTGGTGGCTTGGACACCCGAGGCCCATATCTGTATGTTGTGCCTGTCGGCAGAATGTCTGAGATTTCGCTCTGAAAACAGACTTGGGGTTACTTATGTTTTAGGCTTTCCCCTTGGCGGCTAGGTAGGTGAACCCACACATGTGAGGCCCCCTTTTCATCGGTACACCTGTCGGAACGCGGGACAGTAGGCCATGTGTTGTTGGGGGCATGTTTCGATGGGTGCGCCGAGCGAAATGTGTGGAAAAAGTGTTTTTTCCCCCACATTTCGGACTTTGCCGGGCTGTCTGGGTAATAAATTCTGGGCCGATGTGCGCAAATCATACCTCTGCGGATTCCCACGGGTGTCCTCTTTTCGGAAATGCATGGGGTTCCCTGTTTTCCTCGGTGGCTTGGACACCCGAGGCCCATATCTGTATGTTGTGCCTGTCGGCAGACTGTCTGAGTTTTCGCTCTGAAAACAGACTTGGGGTTACTTGTGTTTTAGGCTTTCCCCTTGGCGGCTAGGTGGGTGCACCCACACATGTGAGGTACCGTTTTCATCGGTACACCTGTGGGAATGCGGGACGGTAGGCCATGTGTTGTTGGGGGCACGTTTCGATGGGTGCGCCGAGCAAAATGTGCGGAATGAGCGTTTTTTCCCCACATTTTGGACTTTGCAGGCCTGTCTGGGTAATAAATTCTGGCCCGATGTGCGCAAATCATACATCTGCGGATTCCCACGGGTGTCCTCTTTTCGGAAATGCATGGGGTTCCCTGTTTTCCTCGGTGGCTTGGACACCCGAGGCCCATATCTGTATGTTGTGCCTGTCGGCAGAATGTCTGAGATTTCGCTCTGAAAACAGACTTGGGGTTACTTGTGTTTTAGGCTTTCCCCTTGGGGGCTAGGTAGGTGCACCCACACATGTGAGGCACCCTTTTCATCGGTACACCGGTGGGAACGCGGGACAGTAGGCCATGTGTTGTGGGGGGCATGTTTCGATGGGTGCGCCGAGCGAAATGTGTGGAAAAAGTGTTTTTTCCCCCACATTTCGGACTTTGCCGGGCTGTCTGGGTAATAAATTCTGGGCCGATGTGCGCAAATCATACCTCTGCGGATTCCCACGGGTGTCCTCTTTTCGGAAATGCATGGGGTTCCCTGTTTTCCTCGGTGGCTTGGACACCCGAGGCCCATATCTGTATGTTGTGCCTATCGGCAGACTGTCTGAGTTTTCGCTCTGAAAACAGACTTGGGGTTACTTGTGTTTTAGGCTTTCCCCTTGGCGGCGAGGTAGGTGCACCCACACATGTGAGGTACCGTTTTCATCGGTACACCTGTGGGAACGCAGGACGGTGGGCCATGTGTTGTTGGGGGCATGTTTCGATGGGTGCGCCGAGCGAAATGTGCGGAAAAAGCGTTTTTTCCCCACATTTCGGACTTTGCAGGGCTGTCTGGGTAATAAATTCTGGGCCGATGTGCGCAAATCATACCTCTGCGGATTCCCACGGGTGTCCTCTTTTCGGAAATGCATGGGGTTCCCTGTTTTCCTTGGTGGCTTGGACACCCGAGGCCCATATCTGTATGTTGTGCCGGTCGGCAGAATGTCTGAGATTTCGCTCTGAAAACAGACTTGGGGTTACTTGTGTTTGAGGATTTCCCCTTGGCGGCCAGGTAGGTGCACCCACACATGTGAGGTACCGTTTTAATCGGGACACCTGTGGGAAAGCGGGACTGTAGTACATGTGTTGTTGGGGGCGTGTTTCGATGGGTGCGTCGAGCGAAATGTGCGGAAAAAGCGTATTTTTTCCCCCCACATTTTGGACTTTGCGGGGCTGTCTGGGTAATAAATTCTGGGCCGATGTGCACAAATCATACATCTGCGGATTCCCACGGGTGTCCTCTTTTTGGAAATGCATGGGGTTCCCTGTTTTCCTTGGTGGCTTGGACACCCGAGGCCCACATCTGTACGTTTTACCAGTCGGCAGAATGTCTGAGATTTCGCTCTGAAAACAAACTTGGGCTTACTTGTGTTTTAGGCTTTCCCCTTGGCGGCTAGGTAGGTGCACCCACACATGTGAGGTACCGTTTTCATCGGTACACCTGTGGGAATGCGGGACGGTAGACCATGTGTTGTTGGGGGCATGTTTCGATGGGTGCGCCGAGCAAAATGTGCGGAAAGAGCGTTTTTTCCCCACATTTTGGACTTTGCAGGCCTGTCTGGGTAATAAATTCTGGCCCGATGTGCGCAAATCATACATCTGCGGATTCCCACGGGTGTCCTCTTTTCGGAAATGCATGGGGTTCCCTGTTTTCCTCGGTGGCTTGGACCCCCGAGGCCCATATCTGTATGTTGTGCCTGTCGGCAGAATGTCTGAGATTTCGCTCTGAAAACAGACTTGGGGTTACTTGTGTTTTAGGCTTTCCCCTTGGGGGCTAGGTAGGTGCACCCACACATGTGAGGCACCCTTTTCATCGGTACACCTGTGGGAACGCGGGACAGTAGGCCATGTGTTGTTGGGGGCATGGGTGCGCCGAGCAAAATGTGTGGAAAAAGTGTTTTTTTCCCCCACATTTCGGACTTTGCCGGGCTGTCTGGGTAATAAATTCTGGGCCGATGTGCGCAAATCATACCTCTGCGGATTCCCACGGGTGTCCTCTTTTCGGAAATGCATGGGGTTCCCTGTTTTCCTCGCTGGCTTGGACACCCGAGGCCCATATCTGTATGTTGTGCCTGTCGGCAGAATGTCTGAGATTTCGCTCTGAAAACAGACTTGGGGTTACTTGTGTTTTAGGCTTTCCCCTTGGCGGCGAGGTAGGTGCACCCACACATGTGAGGTACCGTTTTCATTGGTACACCTGTGGGAACGTGGGACGGTAGGCCATGTGTTGTTGGGGGCATGTTTCGATGGGTGCGCCGAGCGAAATGTGCGGAAAAACCGTTTTTTCCCCACATTTCGGACTTTGCGGGGCTGTCTGGGTAATAAATTCTGGGCCGATGTGCGCAAATCATACCTCTGCGGATTCCCACGGGTGTCCTCTTTTCGGAAATGCATGGGGTTCCCTGTTTTCCTCGGTGGCTTGGACACCCGAGGCCCATATCTGTATGTTGTGCCGGTCGGCAGAATGTCTGAGATTTCGCTCTGAAAACAGACTTGGGTTTACTTGTGTTTTAGGCTTTCCCCTTGGCGGCCAGGTAGGTGCACCCACACATGTGAGGTACCGTTTTCATCGGGACACCTGTGGGAATGCGGGACGGTAGGCCATGTGTTGTTTGGGACAAGTTTCGATGGGTGCGCTGAGCGAAATGTGCGGAAAAAGAGTTTTTTTCCCCACATTTCGGACTTTGCGGGGATGTCTGGGTAATAAATTCTGGGCCGATGTGCGCAAATCATACCTCTGCGGATTCCCACGGGTGTCCTCTTTTCGGAAATGCATGGGGTTCCCTGTTTTCCTCGGTGACTTAGACACTCGAGGCCCATATCTGTATGTTGTGCCGGTCGGCAGAATGTCTCAGATTTCGCTCTGAAAACAGACTTGGGGTTACTTGTGTTTTATGCTTTACCCTTGGTGGCCAGGTAGGTGCACCCACACATGTGAGGTACCGTTTTCATGGGGACACCTGTGGGAACGCGGGACAGTAGGCCATGTGTTGTTGGGGGCATGTTTCGATGGGTGCGCTGAGCGAAATGTGCGGAAGAAGCGTTTTTTCCCCACATTTCGGACTTTGCGGGGCTGTCTGGGTAATAAATTCTGGGCCGATGTGCGCAAATCATACCTCTGCGGATTCCCACGGGTGTCCTCTTTTCGGAAATGCATGGGGTTCCCTGTTTTCCTCGGTGGCTTGGACACCCGAGGCCCATATCTGTATGTTGTGCCGGTCGGCAGAATGTCTCAGATTTCGCTCTGAAAACAGACATGGGGTTACTTGTGTTTTATGCTTTACCCTTGGCGGCCAGGTAGGTGCACCCACACATATGAGGTACCGATTTCATGGGGACACCTGTGGGAACGCGGCACGGTAGGCCATGTGTTGTTGGGGGCGTGTTTCGATGGGTGCGCGGAGCGAAATGTGCGGAAAAAGCGTTTTTTCCCCCCACATTTCGGACTTTGTGGGGCTGTCTGGGTAATAAATTCTGGGCCGATGTGCGCAAATCATATCTCTGCGGATTCCCACGGGTGTCCTCTTTTTGGAAATGCATGGGGTTCCCTGTTTTCCTTGGTGGCTTGGACACCCGAGGCCCATATCTGTATGTTGTGCCGGTCGGCAGAATGTCTGAGTTTTCGCTCTGAAAACAGACTTTGGGTTACTTGTGTTTTATGCTTTACCCTTGGCGGCCAGGTAGGTGCACCCACACATGTGAGGTACCGTTTTCATGGGGACACCTGTGGGAACGCGGGATGGTAGGCCATGTGTTGTTGGGGGCGTGTTTCGATGGGTGCGTCGAGATAAATGTGCGTAAAAAGCGTTTTTTTCCCCCACATTTCGGACTTTGCGGGGCAGTCTGGGTAAAAAATTCTGGGCCGATGTGCACAAATCATACCTCTGCGGATTCCCACGGGTGTCCTCTTTTCGGAAATACATGGGGTTCCCTGTTTTCCTCAGTGGCTTGGACACCCTAGGCCCATATCTGTATGTTGTGCCGGTCGGCAGAATGTCTGAGATTTCGCTCTGAAAACAGACTTGGGGTTACTTGTGTTTTAGGCTTTCCCCTTGGCGCCAGGTAGGTGCACCCACACATGTGAGGTACTGTTTTCATCGGGACACCTGTGGGAACACGGGACGGTAGGCCATGTGTTGTTGGGGGCGTGTTTCGATGGGTGCGCCTAGCGAAATGTGCGGAAAAAGCCATTTTTTCCCCATATTTCAGACTTTGTGGGGCTGTCTGGGTAATACATTCTGGGCCGATGTGCGCAAATCATATCTCTGCTGATTCCCACGGGTGTCCTCTTTTTGGAAATGCATGGGGTTCCCTGTTTTCCTCGGTGGCTTGGACACCCGAGGCCTATATCTGTATGTTGTGCCGGTCGGCAGAATGTCTGAGTTTTCGCTCTAAAAACAGACTTGGGGTTGCTTGTGTTTTAGGCTTTCCCCTTGGCGGCCAGGTAGATGCACCCACACATGTGAGGTACCATTTTCATCGGGACACCTGTGGCAACGCGGGACGGTAGGCCATGTGTTGTTGGGGGCGTGTTTCGATGGGTGCGCCGAGCGAAATGTGCGGAAAAAGCATTTTTTTCCCGCACATTTCAGAATTTGCGGGGCTTTCTGGGTAATAAATTCTGGGCCGATGTGCGCAAATCATACCTCTGCGGATTCCCACGGGTGTCCTCTTTTCGGAAATGCATGGGGTTCCCTGTTTTCCTTGGTGGCTTGGACCCCGAGGCCCATATCTGTATGTTGTGCCGGTCGGCAGAATGTCTGAGTTTTCGCTCTGAAAACAGACTTGGGGTTACTTGTGTTTTAGGATTTCCCCTTGGCGGCCAGGTAGGTGCACCCACACATGTGAGGTACCGTTTTCATTGGGACACCTGTGGGAACGCGGGACAGTAGTCCATGTGTTGTTGGGGGCGTGTTTCTATGGGTGCGTCGAGCAAAATGTGCGGAAAAAGCGTTTTTTTCCGCCACATTTCGGACTTTGCGGGGCTGTCTGGGTAATAAATTCTGGGCCGATGTGCGCAAATCATACCTCTGCGGATTCCCACGGGTGTCCTCTTTTCGGAAATTCATGGGGTTCCCTGTTTTTCTCGGTGGCTTGGACACCCGCGGCCCATATCTGTATGTTGTGCCTGTCGGCAGAATGTCTGAGATTTCGCTCTGAAAACAGACTTGGGCTTACTTGTGTTTTAGGCTTTCCCCTTGGCGGCAAGGTAGGTGCACCCACACATGTGAGGTACCGTTTTCTTCGGTACACGTGTGGGAATGCGGGACGGTAGGCCATGTGTTGTTGGGGGCATGTTTCGATGGGTGCGCCGAGCGAAATGTGCGGAAAAAGCGTTTTTTTCCCACATTTCGGACTTTGCAGGGCTGTCTGGGTAATAAATTCTGGGCCGATGTGCGCAAATCATACCTCTGCGGATTCCCACGGGTGTCCTCTTTTCGGAAATGCATGGGGTTCCCTGTTTTCCTTGGTGGCTTGGACATCCGAGGCCCATATCTGTATGTTGTGCCGGTCGGCAGAATGTCTGAGATTTCGCTCTGAAAACAGACTTGGGGTTACTTGTGTTTTAGGATTTCCCCTTGGCGGCCAGGTAAGTGCACCCACACATGTGAGGTGCGATTTTCATCGGGACACCTGTGGGAACGCGGGACTGTAGTCCATGTGTTGTTGGGGGCGTGTTTCGATGGGTGCGTCGAGCAAAATGTGCAGAAAAAGCGTTTTTTTCCCCACATTTTGGACTTTGCGGGGCTGTCTGGGTAATAAATTCTGGCCCGATGTGCGCAAATCATACATCTGCGGATTCCCATGTGTGTCCTCTTTTCGGAAATGCATGGGGTTCCCTGTTTTCCTTGGTGGCTTGGACACCCGAGGCCCATATCTGTATGTTGTGCCTGTCGGCAGAATGTCTGAGATTTCGCTCTGAAAACAGACTTGGGGTTACTTATGTTTTAGGCTTTCCCCTTGGCGGCTAGGTAGGTGCACCCACACATGTGAGGCCCCCTTTTCATCGGTACACCTGTCGGAACGCGGGACAGTAGGCCATGTGTTGTTGGGGGCATGTTTCGATGGGTGCGCCGAGCGAAATGTGTGGAAAAAGTGTTTTTTCCCCCACATTTCGGACTTTGCCGGGCTGTCTGGGTAATAAATTCTGGGCCGATGTGCGCAAATCATACCTCTGCGGATTCCCACGGGTGTCCTCTTTTCGGAAATGCATGGGGTTCCCTGTTTTCCTCGGTGGCTTGGACACCCGAGGCCTATATCTGTATGTTGTGCCTGTCGGCAGACTGTCTGAGTTTTCGCTCTGAAAACAGACTTGGGGTTACTTGTGTTTTAGGCTTTCCCCTTGGCGGCTAGGTAGGTGCACCCACACATGTGAGGTACCGTTTTCATCGGTACACCTGTGGGAATGCGGGACGGTAGGCCATGTGTTGTTGGGGGCATGTTTCGATGGGTGCGCCGAGCAAAATGTGCGGAATGAGCGTTTTTTCCCCACATTTTGGACTTTGCAGGCCTGTCTGGGTAATAAATTCTGGCCCGATGTGCGCAAATCATACATCTGCGGATTCCCACGGGTGTCCTCTTTTCGGAAATGCATGGGGTTCCCTGTTTTCCTCGGTGGCTTGGACACCCGAGGCCCATATCTGTATGTTGTGCCTGTCGGCAGAATGTCTGAGATTTCGCTCTGAAAACAGACTTGGGGTTACTTGTGTTTTAGGCTTTCCCCTTGGGGGCTAGGTAGGTGCACCCACACATGTGAGGCACCCTTTTCATCGGTACACCGGTGGGAACGCGGGACAGTAGGCCATGTGTTGTGGGGGGCATGTTTCGATGGGTGCGCCGAGCGAAATGTGTGGAAAAAGTGTTTTTTCCCCCACATTTCGGACTTTGCCGGGCTGTCTGGGTAATAAATTCTGGGCCGATGTGCGCAAATAATACCTCTGCGGATTCCCACGGGTGTCCTCTTTTCGGAAATGCATGGGGTTCCCTGTTTTCCTCGGTGGCTTGGACACCCGAGGCCCATATCTGTATGTTGTGCCTGTCGGCAGACTGTCTGAGTTTTCGCTCTGAAAACAGACTTGGGGTTACTTGTGTTTTAGGCTTTCCCCTTGGCGGCGAGGTAGGTGCACCCACACATGTGAGGTACCGTTTTCATCGGTACACCTGTGGGAACGCAGGACGGTGGGCCATGTGTTGTTGGGGGCATGTTTCGATGGGTGCGCCGAGCGAAATGTGCGGAAAAAGCGTTTTTTCCCCACATTTCGGACTTTGCAGGGCTGTCTGGGTAATAAATTCTGGGCCGATGTGCGCAAATCATACCTCTGCGGATTCCCACGGGTGTCCTCTTTTCGGAAATGCATGGGGTTCCCTGTTTTCCTTGGTGGCTTGGACACCCGAGGCCCATATCTGTATGTTGTGCCGGTCGGCAGAATGTCTGAGATTTCGCTCTGAAAACAGACTTGGGGTTACTTGTGTTTGAGGATTTCCCCTTGGCGGCCAGGTAGGTGCACCCACACATGTGAGGTACCGTTTTAATCGGGACACCTGTGGGAAAGCGGGACTGTAGTCCATGTGTTGTTGGGGGCGTGTTTCGATGGGTGCGTCGAGCGAAATGTGCGGAAAAAGCGTATTTTTTCCCCCCACATTTTGGACTTTGCGGGGCTGTCTGGGTAATAAATTCTGGGCCGATGTGCACAAATCATACATCTGCGGATTCCCACGGGTGTCCTCTTTTTGGAAATGCATGGGGTTCCCTGTTTTCCTTGGTGGCTTGGACACCCGAGGCCCACATCTATATGTTTTACCAGTCGGCAGAATGTCTGAGATTTCGCTCTGAAAACAAACTTGGGCTTACTTGTGTTTTAGGCTTTCCCCTTGGCGGCTAGGTAGGTGCACCCACACATGTGAGGTACCGTTTTCATCGGTACACCTGTGGGAATGCGGGACGGTAGACCATGTGTTGTTGGGGGCATTTTTTGATGGGTGCGCCGAGCAAAATGTGCAGAAAGAGCGTTTTTTCCCCACATTTTGGACTTTGCAGGCCTGTCTGGGTAATAAATTCTGGCCCGATGTGCGCAAATCATACATCTGCGGATTCCCACGGGTGTCCTCTTTTCGGAAATGCATGGGGTTCCCTGTTTTCCTCGGTGGCTTGGACCCCCGAGGCCCATATCTGTATGTTGTGCCTGTCGGCAGAATGTCTGAGATTTCGCTCTGAAAACAGACTTGGGGTTACTTGTGTTTTAGGCTTTCCCCTTGGGGGCTAGGTAGGTGCACCCACACATGTGAGGCACCCTTTTCATCGGTACACCTGTGGGAACGCGGGACAGTAGGCCATGTGTTGTTGGGGGCATGGGTGCGCCGAGCAAAATGTGTGGAAAAAGTGTTTTTTTCCCCCACATTTCGGACTTTGCCGGGCTGTCTGGGTAATAAATTCTGGGCCGATGTGCGCAAATCATACCTCTGCGGATTCCCACGGGTGTCCTCTTTTCGGAAATGCATGGGGTTCCCTGTTTTCCTCGCTGGCTTGGACACCCGAGGCCCATATCTGTATGTTGTGCCTGTCGGCAGAATGTCTGAGATTTCGCTCTGAAAACAGACTTGGGGTTACTTGTGTTTTAGGCTTTCCCCTTGGCGGCGAGGTAGGTGCACCCACACATGTGAGGTACCGTTTTCATTGGTACACCTGTGGGAACGTGGGACGGTAGGCCATGTGTTGTTGGGGGCATGTTTCGATGGGTGCGCCGAGCGAAATGTGCGGAAAAACCGTTTTTTCCCCACATTTCGGACTTTGCAGGGCTGTCTGGGTAATAAATTCTGGGCCGATGTGCGCAAATCATACCTCTGCGGATTCCCACGGGTGTCCTCTTTTCGGAAATGCATGGGGTTCCCTGTTTTCCTCGGTGGCTTGGACACCCGAGGCCCATATCTGTATGTTGTGCCGGTCGGCAGAATGTCTGAGATTTCGCTCTGAAAACAGACTTGGGTTTACTTGTGTTTTAGGCTTTCCCCTTGGCGGCCAGGTAGGTGCACCCACACATGTGAGGTACCGTTTTCATCGGGACACCTGTGGGAATGCGGGACGGTAGGCCATGTGTTGTTTGGGACATGTTTCGATGGGTGCGCTGAGCGAAATGTGCGGAAAAAGAGTTTTTTTCCCCACATTTCGGACTTTGCGGGGATGTCTGGGTAATAAATTCTGGGCCGATGTGCGCAAATCATACCTCTGCGGATTCCCACGGGTGTCCTCTTTTCGGAAATGCATGGGGTTCCCTGTTTTCCTCGGTGACTTAGACACTCGAGGCCCATATCTGTATGTTGTGCCGGTCGGCAGAATGTCTCAGATTTCGCTCTGAAAACAGACTTGGGGTTACTTGTGTTTTATGCTTTACCCTTGGCGGCCAGGTAGGTGCACCCACACATGTGAGGTACCGTTTTCATGGGGACACCTGTGGGAACGCGGGACAGTAGGCCATGTGTTGTTGGGGGCATGTTTCGATGGGTGCGCTGAGCGAAATGTGCGGAAAAAGCGTTTTTTCCCCACATTTCGGACTTTGCGGGGCTGTCTGGGTAATAAATTCTGGGCCGATGTGCACAAATCATACCTCTGCGGATTCCCACGGGTGTCCTCTTTTCGGAAATGCATGGGGTTCCCTGTTTTCCTCGGTGGCTTGGACACCCGAGGCCCATATCTGTATGTTGTGCCGGTCGGCAGAATGTCTCAGATTTCGCTCTGAAAACAGACATGGGGTTACTTGTGTTTTATGCTTTACCCTTGGCGGCCAGGTAGGTGCACCCACACATATGAGGTACCGTTTTCATGGGGACACCTGTGGGAACGCGGCACGGTAGGCCATGTGTTGTTGGAGGCGTGTTTCGATGGGTGCGCGGAGCGAAATGTGCGGAAAAAGCGTTTTTTTCCCCCCACATTTCGGACTTTGTGGGGCTGTCTGGGTAATAAATTCTGGGCCGATGTGCGCAAATCATATCTCTGCGGATTCCCACGGGTGTCCTCTTTTTGGAAATGCATGGGGTTCCCTGTTTTCCTTGGTGGCTTGGACACCCGAGGCCCATATCTGTATGTTGTGCCGGTCGGCAGAATGTCTGAGTTTTCGCTCTGAAAACAGACTTTGGGTTACTTGTGTTTTATGCTTTACCCTTGGCGGCCAGGTAGGTGCACCCACACATGTGAGGTACCGTTTTCATGGGGACACCTGTGGGAACGCGGGACGGTAGGCCATGTGTTGTTGGGGGCGTGTTTCGATGGGTGCGTCGAGATAAATGTGCGTAAAAAGCGTTTTTTTCCCCCACATTTCGGACTTTGCGGGGCAGTCTGGGTAAAAAATTCTGGGCCGATGTGCACAAATCATACCTCTGCGGATTCCCACGGGTGTCCTCTTTTCGGAAATGCATGGGGTTTCCTGTTTTCCTCGGTGGCTTGGACACCCGAGGCCCATATCTGTATGTTGTGCCGGTCGGCGGAATGTCTGAGATTTCGCTCTGAAAACAGACTTGGGGTTACTTGTGTTTTAGGCTTTCCCCTTGGCGGCCAGGTAGGTGCACCCACACATGTGAGGTACCGTTTTCATCAGGACACCTGTGGGAACGCGGTTCGGAAGGCCATGTGTTGTTGGGGGCGTGTTTCGATGGGTGCGCAGAGCGAAATGTGCGGAAAAAGCGTTTTTTTCCCCCCACATTTCGGACTTTGCGAGCTGTCTGGGTAATAAATTCTGGGCCAATGTGCGCAAATCATACCTCTGCGGATTCCCACGGGTGTCCTCTTTTCGGAAATACATGGGGTTCCCTGTTTTCCTCAGTGGCTTGGACACCCTAGGCCCATATCTGTATGTTGTGCCGGTCGGCAGAATGTCTGAGATTTCGCTCTGAAAACAGACTTGGGGTTACTTGTGTTTTAGGCTTTCCCCTTGGCGCCAGGTAGGTGCACCCACACATGTGAGGTACCGTTTTCATCGGGACACCTGTGGGAACACGGGACGGTAGGCCATGTGTTGTTGGGGGCGTGTTTCGATGGGTGAGCCTAGCGAAATGTGCGGAAAAAGCCATTTTTTCCCCACATTTCAGACTTTGTGGGGCTGTCTGGGTAATACATTCTGGGCCGATGTGCGCAAATCATATCTCTGCGGATTCCCACGGGTGTCCTCTTTTTGGAAATGCATGGGGTTCCCTGTTTTCCTCGGTGGCTTGGACACCCGAGGCCTATATCTGTATGTTGTGCCGGTCGGCAGAATGTCTGAGTTTTCGCTCTAAAAACAGACTTGGGGTTACTTGTGTTTTAGGCTTTCCCCTTGGCGGCCAGGTAGATGCACCCACACATGTGAGGTACCATTTTCATCGGGACACCTGTGGCAACGCGGGACGGTAGGCCATGTGTTGTTGGGGGCGCGTTTCGATGGGTGCGCCGAGCGAAATGTGCAGAAAAAGCATTTTTTTCCCGCACATTTCAGAATTTGCGGGGCTGTCTGGGTAATAAATTCTGGGCCGATGTACGCAAATCATACCTCTGCGGATTCCCACGGGTGTCCTCTTTTCGGAAATGCATGGGGTTCCCTGTTTTCCTTGGTGGCTTGTACCTCGAGGCCCATATCTGTATGTTGTGCCGGTCGGCAGAATGTCTGAGTTTTCGCTCTGAAAACAGACTTGGGGTTACTTGTGTTTTAGGATTTCCCCTTGGCGGCCAGGTAGGTGCACCCACACATGTGAGGTACCGTTTTCATTGGGACACCTGTGGGAACGCGGGACAGTAGTCCATGTGTTGTTGGGGGCGTGTTTCTATGGGTGCGTCGAGCAAAATGTGCGGAAAAAGCGTTTTTTTCCGCCACATTTCGGACTTTGCGGGGCTGTCTGGGTAATAAATTCTGGGCCGATGTGCGCAAATCATACCTCTGCGGATTCCCACGGGTGTCCTCTTTTCAGAAATTCATGGGGTTCCCTGTTTTTCTCGGTGGCTTGGACACCCGCGGCCCATATCTGTATGTTGTGCCTGTCGGCAGAATGTCTGAGATTTCGCTCTGAAAACAGTCTTGGGCTTACTTGTGTTTTAGGCTTTCCCCTTGGCGGCAAGGTAGGTGCACCCACACATGTGAGGTACCGTTTTCTTCGGTACACGTGTGGGAATGCGGGACGGTAGGCCATGTGTTGTTGGGGGCATGTTTCGATGGGTGCGCCGAGCGAAATGTGCGGAAAAAGCGTTTTTTCCCCACATTTCGGACTTTGCAGGGCTGTCTGGGTAATAAATTCTGGGCCGATGTGCGCAAATTATACCTCTGCGGATTCCCACGGGTGTCCTCTTTTCGGAAATGCATGGGGTTCCCTGTTTTCCTTGGTGGCTTGGACATCCGAGGCCCATATCTGTATGTTGTGCCGGTCGGCAGAATGTCTGAGATTTCGCTCTGAAAACAGACTTGGGGTTACTTGTGTTTTAGGATTTCCCCTTGGCGGCCAGGTAAGTGCACCCACACATGTGAGGTGCGATTTTCATCGGGACACCTGTGGGAACGCGGGACTGTAGTCCATGTGTTGTTGGGGGCGTGTTTCGATGGGTGCGTCGAGCAAAATGTGCAGAAAAAGCGTTTTTTTCCCCCACATTTTGGACTTTGCGGGGCTGTCTGGGTAATAAATTCTGGCCCGATGTGCGCAAATCATACATCTGCGGATTCCCATGTGTGTCCTCTTTTCGGAAATGCATGGGGTTCCCTGTTTTCCTTGGTGGCTTGGACACCCGAGGCCCATATCTGTATGTTGTGCCTGTCGGCAGAATGTCTGAGATTTCGCTCTGAATACAGACTTGGGGTTACTTATGTTTTAGGCTTTCCCCTTGGCGGCTAGGTAGGTGCACCCACACATGTGAGGCCCCCTTTTCATCGGTACACCTGTCGGAACGCGGGACAGTAGGCCATGTGTTGTTGGGGGCATGTTTCGATGGGTGCGCCGAGCGAAATGTGTGGAAAAAGTGTTTTTTCCCCCACATTTCGGACTTTGCCGGGTTGTCTGGGTAATAAATTCTGGGCCGATGTGCGCAAATCATACCTCTGCGGATTCCCACGGGTGTCCTCTTTTCGGAAATGCATGGGGTTCCCTGTTTTCCTCGGTGGCTTGGACACCCGAGGCCCATATCTGTATGTTGTGCCTGTCGGCAGACTGTCTGAGTTTTCGCTCTGAAAACAGACTTGGGGTTACTTGTGTTTTAGGCTTTCCCCTTGGCGGCTAGGTAGGTGCACCCACACATGTGAGGTACCGTTTTCATCGGTACACCTGTGGGAATGCGGGACGGTAGGCCATGTGTTGTTGGGGGCACGTTTCGATGGGTGCGCCGAGCAAAATGTGCGGAATGAGCGTTTTTTCCCCACATTTTGGACTTTGCAGGCCTGTCTGGGTAATAAATTCTGGCCCGATGT
The DNA here is from genome assembly GCF_040938575.1 of Ambystoma mexicanum. Lineage (NCBI taxonomy): Eukaryota > Metazoa > Chordata > Amphibia > Caudata > Ambystomatidae > Ambystoma > Ambystoma mexicanum. The sequence goes on along the minus strand of NC_090926.1, from coordinate 245,923,608 downwards.
GCGCAAATCATACATCTGCGGATTCCCACGGGTGTCCTCTTTTCGGAAATGCATGGGGTTCCCTGTTTTCCTCGGTGGCTTGGACACCCGAGGCCCATATCTGTATGTTGTGCCTGTCGGCAGAATGTCTGAGATTTCGCTCTGAAAACAGACTTGGGGTTACTTGTGTTTTAGGCTTTCCCCTTGGGGGCTAGGTAGGTGCACCCACACATGTGAGGCACCCTTTTCATCGGTACACCGGTGGGAACGCGGGACAGTAGGCCATGTGTTGTGGGGGGCATGTTTCGATGGGTGCGCCGAGCGAAATGTGTGGAAAAAGTGTTTTTTCCCCCACATTTCGGACTTTGCCGGGCTGTCTGGGTAATAAATTCTGGGCCGATGTGCGCAAATCATACCTCTGCGGATTCCCACGGGTGTCCTCTTTTCGGAAATGCATGGGGTTCCCTGTTTTCCTCGGTGGCTTGGACACCCGAGGCCCATATCTGTATGTTGTACCTGTCGGCAGACTGTCTGAGTTTTCGCTCTGAAAACAGACTTGGGGTTACTTGTGTTTTAGGCTTTCCCCTTGGCGGCGAGGTAGGTGCACCCACACATGTGAGGTACCGTTTTCATCGGTACACCTGTGGGAACGCAGGACGGTGGGCCATGTGTTGTTGGGGGCATGTTTCGATGGGTGCGCCGAGCGAAATGTGCGGAAAAAGCGTTTTTTCCCCACATTTCGGACTTTGCAGGGCTGTCTGGGTAATAAATTCTGGGCCGATGTGCGCAAATCATACCTCTGCGGATTCCCACGGGTGTCCTCTTTTCAGAAATGCATGGGGTTCCCTGTTTTCCTTGGTGGCTTGGACACCCGAGGCCCATATCTGTATGTTGTGCCGGTCGGCAGAATGTCTGAGATTTCGCTCTGAAAACAGACTTGGGGTTACTTGTGTTTGAGGATTTCCCCTTGGCGGCCAGGTAGGTGCACCCACACATGTGAGGTACCGTTTTAATCGGGACACCTGTGGGAAAGCGGGACTGTAGTCCATGTGTTGTTGGGGGCGTGTTTCGATGGGTGCGTCGAGCGAAATGTGCGGAAAAAGCGTATTTTTTCCCCCCACATTTTGGACTTTGCGGGGCTGTCTGGGTAATAAATTCTGGGCCGATGTGCACAAATCATACATCTGCGGATTCCCACGGGTGTCCTCTTTTTGGAAATGCATGGGGTTCCCTGTTTTCCTTGGTGGCTTGGACACCCGAGGCCCACATCTGTACGTTTTACCAGTCGGCAGAATGTCTGAGATTTCGCTCTGAAAACAAACTTGGGCTTACTTGTGTTTTAGGCTTTCCCCTTGGTGGCTAGGTAGGTGCACCCACACATGTGAGGTACTGTTTTCATCGGTACACCTGTGGGAATGCGGGACGGTAGACCATGTGTTGTTGGGGGCATGTTTCGATGGGTGCGCCGAGCAAAATGTGCGGAAAGAGCGTTTTTTCCCCACATTTTGGACTTTGCAGGCCTGTCTGGGTAATAAATTCTGGCCCGATGTGCGCAAATCATACATCTGCGGATTCCCACGGGTGTCCTCTTTTCGGAAATGCATGGGGTTCCCTGTTTTCCTCGGTGGCTTGGACCCCCGAGGCCCATATCTGTATGTTGTGCCTGTCGGCAGAATGTCTGAGATTTCGCTCTGAAAACAGACTTGGGGTTACTTGTGTTTTAGGCTTTCCCCTTGGGGGCTAGGTAGGTGCACCCACACATGTGAGGCACCCTTTTCATCGGTACACCTGTGGGAACGCGGGACAGTAGGCCATGTGTTGTTGGGGGCATGGGTGCGCCGAGCAAAATGTGTGGAAAAAGTGTTTTTTTCCCCCACATTTCGGACTTTGCCGGGCTGTCTGGGTAATAAATTCTGGGCCGATGTGCGCAAATCATACCTCTGCGGATTCCCACGGGTGTCCTCTTTTCGGAAATGCATGGGGTTCCCTGTTTTCCTCGCTGGCTTGGACACCCGAGGCCCATATCTGTATGTTGTGCCTGTCGGCAGAATGTCTGAGATTTCGCTCTGAAAACAGACTTGGGGTTACTTGTGTTTTAGGCTTTCCCCTTGGCGGCGAGGTAGGTGCACCCACACATGTGAGGTACCGTTTTCATTGGTACACCTGTGGGAACGTGGGACGGTAGGCCATGTGTTGTTGGGGGCATGTTTCGATGGGTGCGCCGAGCGAAATGTGCGGAAAAAACGTTTTTTCCCCACATTTCGGACTTTGCAGGGCTGTCTGGGTAATAAATTCTGGGCCAATGTGCGCAAATCATACCTCTGCGGATTCCCACGGGTGTCCTCTTTTCGGAAATGCATGGGGTTCCCTGTTTTCCTCGGTGGCTTGGACACCCGAGGCCCATATCTGTATGTTGTGCCTGTCGGCAGAATGTCTGAGATTTCGCTCTGGAAACAGACTTGGGGTTACTTGTGTTTTAGGCTTTCCCCTTGGCGGCCAGGTAGGTGCACCCACACATGTGTGGTACCGTTTTCATCGAGACACCTGTGGGAACGCGGGACGGTAGGCCATGTGTTGTTGGGGGCATGTTTCGATGGATGCGCCGAGCGAAATGTGCGGAAAAAGCGTTTTTTTCCCCACATTTCAGACTTTGCAGGGCTGTCTGGGTAATAAATTCTGGGCCGATGTGCACAAATCATACCTCTGCGGATTCCCACGGGTGTCTTCTTTTCGGAAATGCATGGGGTTCCCTGTTTTCCTTGGTGGCTTGGACACCCGAGGCCCATATCTGTATGTTGTGCCGGTCGGCAGAATGTCTGAGATTTCGCTCTGAAAACAGACTTGGGGTTACTTGTGTTTGAGGATTTCCCCTTGGCGGCCAGGTAGGTGCACCCACACATGTGAGGTACCGTTTTAATCGGGACACCTGTGGGAAAGCGGGACTGTAGTCCATGTGTTGTTGGGGGCGTGTTTCGATGGGTGCATCGAGCGAAATGTGCGGAAAAAGTGTATTTTTTCCCCCCACATTTTGGACTTTGCGGGGCTGTCTGGGTAATAAATTCTGGGCCGATGTGCACAAATCATACATCTGCGGATTCCCACGGGTGTCCTCTTTTTGGAAATGCATGGAGTTCCCTGTTTTCCTTGGTGGCTTGGACACCCGAGGCCCACATCTGTACGTTTTACCAGTCGGCAGAATGTCTGAGATTTCGCTCTGAAAACAAACTTGGGCTTACTTGTGTTTTAGGCTTTCCCCTTGGCGGCTAGGTAGGTGCACCCACACATGTGAGGTACCGTTTTCATCGGTACACCTGTGAGAATGCGGGACAGTAGGCCATGTGTTGTTGGGGGCATGGGTGCGCCGAGCAAAATGTGTGGAAAAAGTGTTTTTTTCCCCCACATTTCGGACTTTGCCGGGCTGTCTGGGTAATAAATTCTGGGCCGATGTGCGCAAATCATACCTCTGCGGATTCCCACGGGTGTCCTCTTTTCGGAAATGCATGGGGTTCCCTGTTTTCCTCGGTGGCTTGGACCCCCGAGGCCCATATCTGTATGTTGTGCCTGTCGGCAGAATGTCTGAGATTTCGCTCTGAAAACAGACTTGGGGTTACTTGTGTTTTAGGCTTTCCCCTTGGGGTCTAGGTAGGTGCACCCACACATGTGAGGCACCCTTTTCATCGGTACACCTGTGGGAACGCGGGACAGTAGGCCATGTGTTGTTGGGGGCATGGGTGCGCCGAGCAAAATGTGTGGAAAAAGTGTTTTTTTCCCCCACATTTCGGACTTTGCCGGGCTGTCTGGGTAATAAATTCTGGGCCGATGTGCGCAAATCATACCTCTGCGGATTCCCACGGGTGTCCTCTTTTCGGAAATGCATGGGGTTCCCTGTTTTCCTCGCTGGCTTGGACACCCGAGGCCCATATCTGTATGTTGTGCCTGTCGGCAGAATGTCTGAGATTTCGCTCTGAAAACAGACTTGGGGTTACTTGTGTTTTAGGCTTTCCCCTTGGCGGCGAGGTAGGTGCACCCACACATGTGAGGTACCGTTTTCATTGGTACACCTGTGGGAACGTGGGACGGTAGGCCATGTGTTGTTGGGGGCATGTTTCGATGGGTGCGCCGAGCGAAATGTGCGGAAAAACCGTTTTTTCCCCACATTTCGGACTTTGCAGGGCTGTCTGGGTAATAAATTCTGGGCCGATGTGCGCAAATCATACCTCTGCGGATTCCCACGGGTGTCCTCTTTTCGGAAATGCATGGGGTTCCCTGTTTTCCTCGGTGGCTTGGACACCCGAGGCCCATATCTGTATGTTGTGCCTGTCGGCAGAATGTCTGAGATTTCGCTCTGGAAACAGACTTGGGGTTACTTGTGTTTTAGGCTTTCCCCTTGGCGGCCAGGTAGGTGCACCCACACATGTGTGGTACCGTTTTCATCGAGACACCTGTGGGAACGCGGGACGGTAGGCCATGTGTTGTTGGGGGCATGTTTCGATGGATGCGCCGAGCGAAATGTGCGGAAAAAGCGTTTTTTCCCCACATTTCAGACTTTGCAGGGCTGTCTGGGTAATAAATTCTGGGCCGATGTGCACAAATCATACCTCTGCGGATACCCACGGGTGTCTTCTTTTCGGAAATGCATGGGGTTCCCTGTTTTCCTCGGTGGCTTGGACACCCGAGGCCCATATCTGTAAGTTGTGCCGGTCGGCAGAATGTCTGAGATTTCGCTCTGAAAACAGACTTGGGGTTACTTGTGTTTGAGGATTTCCCCTTGGCGGCCAGGTAGGTGCACCCACACATGTGAGGTACCGTTTTAATCGGGACACCTGTGGGAAAGCGGGACTGTAGTCCATGTGTTGTTGGGGGCGTGTTTCGATGGGTGCGTCGAGCGAAATGTGCGGAAAAAGCGTATTTTTTCCCCCCACATTTTGGACTTTGCGGGGCTGTTTGGGTAATAAATTCTGGGCCGATGTGCACAAATCATACATCTGAGGATTCCCACGGGTGTCCTCTTTTTGGAAATGCATGGGGTTCCCTGTTTTCCTTGGTGGCTTGGACACCCGAGGCCCACATCTGTACGTTTTACCAGTCGGCAGAATGTCTGAGATTTCGCTCTGAAAACAAACTTGGGCTTACTTGTGTTTTAGGCTTTCCCCTTGGCGGCTAGGTAGGTGCACCCACACATGTGAGGTACCGTTTTCATCGGTACACCTGTGGGAATGCGGGACGGTAGGCCATGTGTTGTTGGGGGCATGTTTCGATGGGTGCGCCGAGCAAAATGTGCGGAAAGAGCGTTTTTTCCCCACATTTTGGACTTTGCAGGCCTGTCTGGGTAATAAATTCTGGCCCGATGTGCGCAAATCATACATCTGCGGATTCCCACGGGTGTCCTCTTTTCGGAAATGCATGGGGTTCCCTGTTTTCCTCTGTGGCTTGGACACCCGAGGCCCATATCTGTATGTTGTGCCTGTCGGCAGAATGTCTGAGATTTCGCTCTGAAAACAGACTTGGGGTTACTTGTGTTTTAGGCTTTCCCCTTGGGGGCTAGGTAGGTGCACCCACACATGTGAGGCACCCTTTTCATCGGTACACCGGTGGGAACGCGGGACAGTAGGCCATGTGTTGTGGGGGGCATGTTTCGATGGGTGCGCCGAGCGAAATGTGTGGAAAAAGTGTTTTTTCCCCCACATTTCGGACTTTGCCGGGCTGTCTGGGTAATAAATTCTGGGCCGATGTGCGCAAATCATACCTCTGCGGATTCCCACGGGTGTCCTCTTTTCGGAAATGCATGGGGTTCCCTGTTTTCCTCGGTGGCTTGGACACCCGAGGCCCATATCTGTATGTTGTGCCTGTCGGCAGACTGTCTGAGTTTTCGCTCTGAAAACAGACTTGGGGTTACTTGTGTTTTAGGCTTTCCCCTTGGCGGCGAGGTAGGTGCACCCACACATGTGAGGTACCGTTTTCATCGGTACACCTGTGGGAACGCAGGACGGTGGGCCATGTGTTGTTGGGGGCATGTTTCGATGGGTGCGCCGAGCGAAATGTGCGGAAAAAGCGTTTTTTCCCCACATTTCGGACTTTGCAGGGCTGTCTGGGTAATAAATTCTGGGCCGATGTGCGCAAATCATACCTCTGCGGATTCCCACGGGTGTCCTCTTTTCAGAAATGCATGGGGTTCCCTGTTTTCCTTGGTGGCTTGGACACCCGAGGCCCATATCTGTATGTTGTGCCGGTCGGCAGAATGTCTGAGATTTCGCTCTGAAAACAGACTTGGGGTTACTTGTGTTTGAGGATTTCCCCTTGGCGGCCAGGTAGGTGCACCCACACATGTGAGGTACCGTTTTAATCGGGACACCTGTGGGAAAGCGGGACTGTAGTCCATGTGTTGTTGGGGGCGTGTTTCGATGGGTGCGTCGAGCGAAATGTGCGGAAAAAGCGTATTTTTTCCCCCCACATTTTGGACTTTGCGGGGCTGTCTGGGTAATAAATTCTGGGCCGATGTGCACAAATCATACATCTGCGGATTCCCACGGGTGTCCTCTTTTTGGAAATGCATGGGGTTCCCTGTTTTCCTTGGTGGCTTGGACACCCGAGGCCCACATCTGTACGTTTTACCAGTCGGCAGAATGTCTGAGATTTCGCTCTGAAAACAAACTTGGGCTTACTTGTGTTTTAGGCTTTCCCCTTGGTGGCTAGGTAGGTGCACCCACACATGTGAGGTACTGTTTTCATCGGTACACCTGTGGGAATGCGGGACGGTAGACCATGTGTTGTTGGGGGCATGTTTCGATGGGTGCGCCGAGCAAAATGTGCGGAAAGAGCGTTTTTTCCCCACATTTTGGACTTTGCAGGCCTGTCTGGGTAATAAATTCTGGCCCGATGTGCGCAAATCATACATCTGCGGATTCCCACGGGTGTCCTCTTTTCGGAAATGCATGGGGTTCCCTGTTTTCCTCGGTGGCTTGGACCCCCGAGGCCCATATCTGTATGTTGTGCCTGTCGGCAGAATGTCTGAGATTTCGCTCTGAAAACAGACTTGGGGTTACTTGTGTTTTAGGCTTTCCCCTTGGGGGCTAGGTAGGTGCACCCACACATGTGAGGCACCCTTTTCATCGGTACACCTGTGGGAACGCGGGACAGTAGGCCATGTGTTGTTGGGGGCATGGGTGCGCCGAGCAAAATGTGTGGAAAAAGTGTTTTTTTCCCCCACATTTCGGACTTTGCCGGGCTGTCTGGGTAATAAATTCTGGGCCGATGTGCGCAAATCATACCTCTGCGGATTCCCACGGGTGTCCTCTTTTCGGAAATGCATGGGGTTCCCTGTTTTCCTCGCTGGCTTGGACACCCGAGGCCCATATCTGTATGTTGTGCCTGTCGGCAGAATGTCTGAGATTTCGCTCTGAAAACAGACTTGGGGTTACTTGTGTTTTAGGCTTTCCCCTTGGCGGCGAGGTAGGTGCACCCACACATGTGAGGTACCGTTTTCATTGGTACACCTGTGGGAACGTGGGACGGTAGGCCATGTGTTGTTGGGGGCATGTTTCGATGGGTGCGCCGAGCGAAATGTGCGGAAAAACCGTTTTTTCCCCACATTTCGGACTTTGCAGGGCTGTCTGGGTAATAAATTCTGGGCCAATGTGCGCAAATCATACCTCTGCGGATTCCCACGGGTGTCCTCTTTTCGGAAATGCATGGGGTTCCCTGTTTTCCTCGGTGGCTTGGACACCCGAGGCCCATATCTGTATGTTGTGCCTGTCGGCAGAATGTCTGAGATTTCGCTCTGGAAACAGACTTGGGGTTACTTGTGTTTTAGGCTTTCCCCTTGGCGGCCAGGTAGGTGCACCCACACATGTGTGGTACCGTTTTCATCGAGACACCTGTGGGAACGCGGGACGGTAGGCCATGTGTTGTTGGGGGCATGTTTCGATGGATGCGCCGAGCGAAATGTGCGGAAAAAGCGTTTTTTTCCCCACATTTCAGACTTTGCAGGGCTGTCTGGGTAATAAATTCTGGGCCGATGTGCACAAATCATACCTCTGCGGATTCCCACGGGTGTCTTCTTTTCGGAAATGCATGGGGTTCCCTGTTTTCCTTGGTGGCTTGGACACCCGAGGCCCATATCTGTATGTTGTGCCGGTCGGCAGAATGTCTGAGATTTCGCTCTGAAAACAGACTTGGGGTTACTTGTGTTTGAGGATTTCCCCTTGGCGGCCAGGTAGGTGCACCCACACATGTGAGGTACCGTTTTAATCGGGACACCTGTGGGAAAGCGGGACTGTAGTCCATGTGTTGTTGGGAGCGTGTTTCGATGGGTGCATCGAGCGAAATGTGCGGAAAAAGTGTATTTTTTCCGCCCACATTTTGGACTTTGCGGGGCTGTCTGGGTAATAAATTCTGGGCCGATGTGCACAAATCATACATCTGCGGATTCCCACGGGTGTCCTCTTTTTGGAAATGCATGGAGTTCCCTGTTTTCCTTGGTGGCTTGGACACCCGAGGCCCACATCTGTACGTTTTACCAGTCGGCAGAATGTCTGAGATTTCGCTCTGAAAACAAACTTGGGCTTACTTGTGTTTTAGGCTTTCCCCTTGGCGGCTAGGTAGGTGCACCCACACATGTGAGGTACCGTTTTCATCGGTACACCTGTGAGAATGCGGGACAGTAGGCCATGTGTTGTTGGGGGCATGGGTGCGCCGAGCAAAATGTGTGGAAAAAGTGTTTTTTTCCCCCACATTTCGGACTTTGCCGGGCTGTCTGGGTAATAAATTCTGGGCCGATGTGCGCAAATCATACCTCTGCGGATTCCCACGGGTGTCCTCTTTTCGGAAATGCATGGGGTTCCCTGTTTTCCTCGGTGGCTTGGACCCCCGAGGCCCATATCTGTATGTTGTGCCTGTCGGCAGAATGTCTGAGATTTCGCTCTGAAAACAGACTTGGGGTTACTTGTGTTTTAGGCTTTCCCCTTGGGGTCTAGGTAGGTGCACCCACACATGTGAGGCACCCTTTTCATCGGTACACCTGTGGGAACGCGGGACAGTAGGCCATGTGTTGTTGGGGGCATGGGTGCGCCGAGCAAAATGTGTGGAAAAAGTGTTTTTTTCCCCCACATTTCGGACTTTGCCGGGCTGTCTGGGTAATAAATTCTGGGCCGATGTGCGCAAATCATACCTCTGCGGATTCCCACGGGTGTCCTCTTTTCGGAAATGCATGGGGTTCCCTGTTTTCCTCGCTGGCTTGGACACCCGAGGCCCATATCTGTATGTTGTGCCTGTCGGCAGAATGTCTGAGATTTCGCTCTGAAAACAGACTTGGGGTTACTTGTGTTTTAGGCTTTCCCCTTGGCGGCGAGGTAGGTGCACCCACACATGTGAGGTACCGTTTTCATTGGTACACCTGTGGGAACGTGGGACGGTAGGCCATGTGTTGTTGGGGGCATGTTTCGATGGGTGCGCCGAGCGAAATGTGCGGAAAAACCGTTTTTTCCCCACATTTCGGACTTTGCAGGGCTGTCTGGGTAATAAATTCTGGGCCGATGTGCGCAAATCATACCTCTGCGGATTCCCACGGGTGTCCTCTTTTCGGAAATGCATGGGGTTCCCTGTTTTCCTCGGTGGCTTGGACACCCGAGGCCCATATCTGTATGTTGTGCCTGTCGGCAGAATGTCTGAGATTTCGCTCTGGAAACAGACTTGGGGTTACTTGTGTTTTAGGCTTTCCCCTTGGCGGCCAGGTAGTTGCACCCACACATGTGTGGTACCGTTTTCATCGAGACACCTGTGGGAACGCGGGACGGTAGGCCATGTGTTGTTGGGGGCATGTTTCGATGGATGCGCCGCGCGAAATGTGCGGAAAAAGCGTTTTTTTCCCCACATTTCAGACTTTGCAGGGCTGTCTGGGTAATAAATTCTGGGCCGATGTGCACAAATCATACCTCTGCGGATTCCCACGGGTGTCTTCTTTTCGGAAATGCATGGGGTTCCCTGTTTTCCTCGGTGGCTTGGACACCCGAGGCCCATATCTGTAAGTTGTGCCGGTCGGCAGAATGTCTGAGATTTCGCTCTGAAAACAGACTTGGGGTTACTTGTGTTTGAGGATTTCCCCTTGGCGGCCAGGTAGGTGCACCCACACATGTGAGGTACCGTTTTAATCGGGACACCTGTGGGAAAGCGGGACTGTAGTCCATGTGTTGTTGGGGGCGTGTTTCGATGGGTGCGTCGAGCGAAATGTGCGGAAAAAGCGTATTTTTTCCCCCCACATTTTGGACTTTGCGGGGCTGTTTGGGTAATAAATTCTGGGCCGATGTGCACAAATCATACATCTGAGGATTCCCACGGGTGTCCTCTTTTTGGAAATGCATGGGGTTCCCTGTTTTCCTTGGTGGCTTGGACACCCGAGGCCCACATCTGTACGTTTTACCAGTCGGCAGAATGTCTGAGATTTCGCTCTGAAAACAAACTTGGGCTTACTTGTGTTTTAGGCTTTCCCCTTGGCGGCTAGGTAGGTGCACCCACACATGTGAGGTACCGTTTTCATCGGTACACCTGTGGGAATGCGGGACGGTAGGCCATGTGTTGTTGGGGGCATGTTTCGATGGGTGCGCCGAGCAAAATGTGCGGAAAGAGCGTTTTTTCCCCACATTTTGGACTTTGCAGGCCTGTCTGGGTAATAAATTCTGGCCCGATGTGCGCAAATCATACATCTGCGGATTCCCACGGGTGTCCTCTTTTCGGAAATGCATGGGGTTCCCTGTTTTCCTCGGTGGCTTGGACCCCCGAGGCCCATATCTGTATGTTGTGCCTGTCGGCAGAATGTCTGAGATTTCGCTCTGAAAACAGACTTGGGGTTACTTGTGTTTTAGGCTTTCCCCTTGGGGGCTAGGTAGGTGCACCCACACATGTGAGGCACCCTTTTCATCGGTACACCTGTGGGAACGCGGGACAGTAGGCCATGTGTTGTTGGGGGCATGGGTGCGCCGAGCAAAATGTGTGGAAAAAGTGTTTTTTTCCCCCACATTTCGGACTTTGCCGGGCTGTCTGGGTAATAAATTCTCGGCCGATGTGCGCAAATCATACCTCTGCGGATTCCCACGGGTGTCCTCTTTTCGGAAATGCATGGGGTTCCCTGTTTTCCTCGCTGGCTTGGACACCCGAGGCCCATATCTGTATGTTGTGCCTGTCGGCAGAATGTCTGAGATTTCGCTCTGAAAACAGACTTGGGGTTACTTGTGTTTTAGGCTTTCCCCTTGGCGGCGAGGTAGGTGCACCCACACATGTGAGGTACCGTTTTCATTGGTACACCTGTGGGAACGTGGGACGGTAGGCCATGTGTTGTTGGGGGCATGTTTCGATGGGTGCGCCGAGCGAAATGTGCGGAAAAACCGTTTTTTCCCCACATTTCGGACTTTGCAGGGCTGTCTGGGTAATAAATTCTGGGCCGATGTGCGCAAATCATACCTCTGCGGATTCCCACGGGTGTCCTCTTTTCGGAAATGCATGGGGTTCCCTGTTTTCCTCGGTGGCTTGGACACCCGAGGCCCATATCTGTATGTTGTGCCTGTCGGCAGAATGTCTGAGATTTCGCTCTGGAAACAGACTTGGGGTTACTTGTGTTTTAGGCTTTCCCCTTGGCGGCCAGGTAGGTGCACCCACACATGTGTGGTACCGTTTTCATCGAGACACCTGTGGGAACGCGGGACGGTAGGCCATGTGTTGTTGGGGGCATGTTTCGATGGATGCGCCGAGCGAAATGTGCGGAAAAAGCGTTTTTTTCCCCACATTTCAGACTTTGCAGGGCTGTCTGGGTAATAAATTCTGGGCCGATGTGCACAAATCATACCTCTGCGGATTCCCACGGGTGTCTTCTTTTCGGAAATGCATGGGGTTCCCTGTTTTCCTCGGTGGCTTGGACACCCGAGGCCCATATCTGTAAGTTGTGCCGGTCGGCAGAATGTCTGAGATTTCGCTCTGAAAACAGACTTGGGGTTACTTGTGTTTGAGGATTTCCCCTTGGCGGCCAGGTAGGTGCACCCACACATGTGAGGTACCGTTTTAATCGGGACACCTGTGGGAAAGCGGGACTGTAGTCCATGTGTTGTTGGGGGCGTGTTTCGATGGGTGCGTCGAGCGAAATGTGCGGAAAAAGCGTATTTTTTCCCCCCACATTTTGGACTTTGCGGGGCTGTTTGGGTAATAAATTCTGGGCCGATGTGCACAAATCATACATCTGAGGATTCCCACGGGTGTCCTCTTTTTGGAAATGCATGGGGTTCCCTGTTTTCCTTGGTGGCTTGGACACCCGAGGCCCACATCTGTACGTTTTACCAGTCGGCAGAATGTCTGAGATTTCGCTCTGAAAACAAACTTGGGCTTACTTGTGTTTTAGGCTTTCCCCTTGGCGGCTAGGTAGGTGCACCCACACATGTGAGGTACCGTTTTCATCGGTACACCTGTGGGAATGCGGGACGGTAGGCCATGTGTTGTTGGGGGCATGTTTCGATGCGTGCGCCGAGCAAAATGTGCGGAAAGAGCGTTTTTTCCCCACATTTTGGACTTTGCAGGCCTGTCTGGGTAATAAATTCTGGCCCGATGTGCGCAAATCATACATCTGCGGATTCCCACGGGTGTCCTCTTTTCGGAAATGCATGGGGTTCCCTGTTTTCCTCGGTGGCTTGGACCCCCGAGGCCCATATCTGTATGTTGTGCCTGTCGGCAGAATGTCTGAGATTTCGCTCTGAAAACAGACTTGGGGTTACTTGTGTTTTAGGCTTTCCCCTTGGGGGCTAGGTAGGTGCACCCACACATGTGAGGCACCCTTTTCATCGGTACACCTGTGGGAACGCGGGACAGTAGGCCATGTGTTGTTGGGGGCATGGGTGCGCCGAGCAAAATGTGTGGAAAAAGTGTTTTTTTCCCCCACATTTCGGACTTTGCCGGGCTGTCTGGGTAATAAATTCTGGGCCGATGTGCGCAAATCATACCTCTGCGGATTCCCACGGGTGTCCTCTTTTCGGAAATGCATGGGGTTCCCTGTTTTCCTCGCTGGCTTGGACACCCGAGGCCCATATCTGTATGTTGTGCCTGTCGGCAGAATGTCTGAGATTTCGCTCTGAAAACAGACTTGGGGTTACTTGTGTTTTAGGCTTTCCCCTTGGCGGCGAGGTAGGTGCACCCACACATGTGAGGTACCGTTTTCATTGGTACACCTGTGGGAACGTGGGACGGTAGGCCATGTGTTGTTGGGGGCATGTTTCGATGGGTGCGCCGAGCGAAATGTGCGGAAAAACCGTTTTTTCCCCACATTTCGGACTTTGCAGGGCTGTCTGGGTAATAAATTCTGGGCCGATGTGCGCAAATCATACCTCTGCGGATTCCCACGGGTGTCCTCTTTTCGGAAATGCATGGGGTTCCCTGTTTTCCTCGGTGGCTTGGACACCCGAGGCCCATATCTGTATGTTGTGCCTGTCGGCAGAATGTCTGAGATTTCGCTCTGGAAACAGACTTGGGGTTACTTGTGTTTTAGGCTTTCCCCTTGGCGGCCAGGTAGGTGCACCCACACATGTGTGGTAACGTTTTCATCGAGACACCTGTGGGAACGCGGGACGGTAGGCCATGTGTTGTTGGGGGCATGTTTCGATGGATGCGCCGAGCGAAATGTGCGGAAAAAGCGTTTTTTTCCCCACATTTCAGACTTTGCAGGGCTGTCTGGGTAATAAATTCTGGGCCGATGTGCACAAATCATACCTCTGCGGATTCCCACGGGTGTCTTCTTTTCGGAAATGCATGGGGTTCCCTGTTTTCCTCGGTGGCTTGCACACCCGAGGCCCATATCTGTATGTTGTGCCGTTTGGCAGAATGTCTGAGTTTTCGCTCTGAAAACAGACTTGGGGTTACTTGTGTTTTAGTCTTTCCCCTTGGCGGCCAGGTAGGTGCACCCACACATGTGAGGTACCGTTTTCATCTGGACAACTGTGGGAACGCAGGACGGTAGACCATGTGTTGTTGTAGGCGTGTTTCGATGGGTGCGTCGAGCAAAATGTGCGGAAAAAGTGTTTTTTTCCCCCCACATTTCGGACTTTGCGGGGCTATCTGGGTAATAAATTCTGGGCCGATGTGCACAAATCATACCTCTGCGGATTCCAACGGGTGTCCTCTTTTTAGAAATGCATGGGGTTCCCTGTTTGCCTTGGTGGCTTGGACACCCGAGGCCCATATCTGTATGTTGTGCCGGTCGGCAGAATGTCTCAGATTTCGCTCTGAAAACAGACTTGGGGTTACTTGTGTTTTAGTCTTTCCCCTTGGCGGCCAGGTAGGTGCACCCACACATGTGAGGTACCGTTTTCATCGGGACACCTGTGGGAACGCGGGACGGTAGACCATGTGTTGTTGTAGGCATGTTTCGATGGGTGCGCCGAGCAAAATGTGCGGAAAAAGCGTTTTTTCCCCACATTTCGGACTTTGCGGGAATGTCTGGGTAATAAATTCTGGGCCGATGTGCACAAATCATGCCTCTGCGGATTCCCACGGGTGTCCTCTTTTCGGAAATGCATGGGGTTCCCTGTTTTCCTCGGTGGCTTGGACACCCGAGGCCCATATCTGTATGTTGTGCCTGTCGGCAGAATGTCTGAGATTTCGCTCTGGAAACAGACTTGGGGTTACTTGTGTTTTAGGCTTTCCCCTTGGCGGCCAGGTAGGTGCACCCACACATGTGTGGTACCGTTTTCATCGAGACACCTGTGGGAACGCGGGACGGTAGGCCATGTGTTGTTGGGGGCATGTTTCGATGGATGCGCCGAGCGAAATGTGCGGAAAAAGCGTTTTTTTCCCCACATTTCAGACTTTGCAGGGCTGTCTGGGTAATAAATTCTGGGCCGATGTGCACAAATCATACCTCTGCGGATTCCCACGGGTGTCTTCTTTTCGGAAATGCATGGGGTTCCCTGTTTTCCTCGGTGGCTTGGACACCCGAGGCCCATATCTGTAAGTTGTGCCGGTCGGCAGAATGTCTGAGATTTCGCTCTGAAAACAGACTTGGGGTTACTTGTGTTTGAGGATTTCCCCTTGGCGGCCAGGTAGGTGCACCCACACATGTGAGGTACCGTTTTAATCGGGACACCTGTGGGAAAGCGGGACTGTAGTCCATGTGTTGTTGGGGGCGTGTTTCGATGGGTGCGTCGAGCGAAATGTGCGGAAAAAGCGTATTTTTTCCCCCCACATTTTGGACTTTGCGGGGCTGTTTGGGTAATAAATTCTGGGCCGATGTGCACAAATCATACATCTGAGGATTCCCACGGGTGTCCTCTTTTTGGAAATGCATGGGGTTCCCTGTTTTCCTTGGTGGCTTGGACACCCGAGGCCCACATCTGTACGTTTTACCAGTCGGCAGAATGTCTGAGATTTCGCTCTGAAAACAAACTTGGGCTTACTTGTGTTTTAGGCTTTCCCCTTGGCGGCTAGGTAGGTGCACCCACACATGTGAGGTACCGTTTTCATCGGTACACCTGTGGGAATGCGGGACGGTAGGCCATGTGTTGTTGGGGGCATGTTTCGATGGGTGCGCCGAGCAAAATGTGCGGAAAGAGCGTTTTTTCCCCACATTTAGGACTTTGCAGGCCTGTCTGGGTAATAAATTCTGGCCCGATGTGCGCAAATCATACATCTGCGGATTCCCACGGGTGTCCTCTTTTCGGAAATGCATGGGGTTCCCTGTTTTCCTCGGTGGCTTGGACCCCCGAGGCCCATATCTGTATGTTGTGCCTGTCGGCAGAATGTCTGAGATTTCGCTCTGAAAACAGACTTGGGGTTACTTGTGTTTTAGGCTTTCCCCTTGGGGGCTAGGTAGGTGCACCCACACATGTGAGGCACCCTTTTCATCGGTACACCTGTGGGAACGCGGGACAGTAGGCCATGTGTTGTTGGGGGCATGGGTGCGCCGAGCAAAATGTGTGGAAAAAGTGTTTTTTTCCCCCACATTTCGGACTTTGCCGGGCTGTCTGGGTAATAAATTCTGGGCCGATGTGCGCAAATCATACCTCTGCGGATTCCCACGGGTGTCCTCTTTTCGGAAATGCATGGGGTTCCCTGTTTTCCTCGCTGGCTTGGACACCCGAGGCCCATATCTGTATGT
This sequence comes from Ambystoma mexicanum, assembly GCF_040938575.1. Lineage (NCBI taxonomy): Eukaryota > Metazoa > Chordata > Amphibia > Caudata > Ambystomatidae > Ambystoma > Ambystoma mexicanum. The sequence continues at coordinate 245,907,509 of NC_090926.1, read as the reverse complement.
TGTGCCTGTCGGCAGAATGTCTGAGATTTCGCTCTGAAAACAGACTTGGGGTTACTTGTGTTTTAGGCTTTCCCCTTGGCGGCGAGGTAGGTGCACCCACACATGTGAGGTACCGTTTTCATTGGTACACCTGTGGGAACGTGGGACGGTAGGCCATGTGTTGTTGGGGGCATGTTTCGATGGGTGCGCCGAGCGAAATGTGCGGAAAAACCGTTTTTTCCCCACATTTCGGACTTTGCAGGGCTGTCTGGGTAATAAATTCTGGGCCGATGTGCGCAAATCATACCTCTGCGGATTCCCACGGGTGTCCTCTTTTCGGAAATGCATGGGGTTCCCTGTTTTCCTCGGTGGCTTGGACACCCGAGGCCCATATCTGTATGTTGTGCCTGTCGGCAGAATGTCTGAGATTTCGCTCTGGAAACAGACTTGGGGTTACTTGTGTTTTAGGCTTTCCCCTTGGCGGCCAGGTAGGTGCACCCACACATGTGTGGTAACGTTTTCATCGAGACACCTGTGGGAACGCGGGACGGTAGGCCATGTGTTGTTGGGGGCATGTTTCGATGGATGCGCCGAGCGAAATGTGCGGAAAAAGCGTTTTTTTCCCCACATTTCAGACTTTGCAGGGCTGTCTGGGTAATAAATTCTGGGCCGATGTGCACAAATCATACCTCTGCGGATTCCCACGGGTGTCTTCTTTTCGGAAATGCATGGGGTTCCCTGTTTTCCTCGGTGGCTTGCACACCCGAGGCCCATATCTGTATGTTGTGCCGTTTGGCAGAATGTCTGAGTTTTCGCTCTGAAAACAGACTTGGGGTTACTTGTGTTTTAGTCTTTCCCCTTGGCGGCCAGGTAGGTGCACCCACACATGTGAGGTACCGTTTTCATCTGGACAACTGTGGGAACGCAGGACGGTAGACCATGTGTTGTTGTAGGCGTGTTTCGATGGGTGCGTCGAGCAAAATGTGCGGAAAAAGTGTTTTTTTCCCCCCACATTTCGGACTTTGCGGGGCTATCTGGGTAATAAATTCTGGGCCGATGTGCACAAATCATACCTCTGCGGATTCCAACGGGTGTCCTCTTTTTAGAAATGCATGGGGTTCCCTGTTTGCCTTGGTGGCTTGGACACCCGAGGCCCATATCTGTATGTTGTGCCGGTCGGCAGAATGTCTCAGATTTCGCTCTGAAAACAGACTTGGGGTTACTTGTGTTTTAGTCTTTCCCCTTGGCGGCCAGGTAGGTGCACCCACACATGTGAGGTACCGTTTTCATCGGGACACCTGTGGGAACGCGGGACGGTAGACCATGTGTTGTTGTAGGCATGTTTCGATGGGTGCGCCGAGCAAAATGTGCGGAAAAAGCGTTTTTTCCCCACATTTCGGACTTTGCGGGAATGTCTGGGTAATAAATTCTGGGCCGATGTGCACAAATCATGCCTCTGCGGATTCCCACGGGTGTCCTCTTTTCGGAAATGCATGGGGTTCCCTGTTTTCCTCGGTGACTTGGACACTCGAGGCCCATATCTGTATGTTGTGCCGGTCGGCAGAATGTCTGAGTTTTCGCTTTGAAAACAGACTTGGCGTTACTTGTGTTTTAGGCTTTCCCCTTGGCGGCCAGGTAGGTGCACCCACACATGTGAGGTACCGTTTTCATGGGGACACCTGTGGGAACGCGGGACGGTAGGCCATGTGTTGTTGGGGGCGTGTTTCGATGGGTGCGCCGAGCGAAATGTGCGGAAAAAGTGTTTTTTTCCCCACATTTCGTAATTTGTGGGGCTGTCTGGGTAATAAAATCTGGGCCGATGTGCGCAAATCATACCTCTGCGGATTCCCACGGGTGTCCTCTTTTCGGAAATGCATGGGGTTGCCTGTTTTCATCGGTGGCTTGGACACCCGAGGCCCATATCTGTATGTTGTGCCGGTCGGCAGAATGTCTGAGATTTCGCTCGAAAAACAGACTTGGGGTTACTTGTGTTTTAGGCTTTCCCCTCGGTGGCCAGGTAGGTGCACCCACACATGTGAGGTACCGTTTTCATCGGGACACCTGGGGGAACGTGGGACGGTAGGCCATATGTTGTTGCGGGTGTGTTTCGATGGGTGCGCCGAGCGAAATGTGTGGAAAAAGCGTTTTTTTCCCCACATTTCGGACTTTGCAGGGCTGTCTGGGTAATAAATTCTGGGCCGATGTGCGCAAATCATACCTCTGCGGATTCCCACGGGTGTCCTCTTTTCGGAAATGCATGGGGTTCCCTGTTTTCCTCGGACACCCGAGGCCCATATCTGTATGTTGTGCCGGTCGGCAGAATGTCTGAGATTTCGCTCTGAAAACAGACTTGGGGTTACTTGTGTTTTAGGCTTTCCCTTGGCGGCCAGGTAGGTGCACCCACACATGTGAGGTACCGTTTTCATCGGGACACCTGTGGGAACATGGGACGGTAGGCCATGTGTTGTTGGGGGCGTGTTTCGATGGGTGCGCCGAACGAAATGTGCGGAAAAAGCGTTTTTTTCCCCACATTTCGGATTTTGCGGGGGTGTCTGGGTAATATATTCTTGGCCGATGTACGCAAATCATACCTCTGCAGATTCCCACGGGTGTCCTCTTTTCGGAAATGCATGGGGCTCCCTGTTTTCCTCGGTGGCTTGGACACCCGAGGCCCATATCTGTATGTTGTGCCGGTCGGCAGAATGTCTGAGATTTCGCTCTGAAAACAGACTTGGGGTTACTTGTGTTTTAGGCTTTCCCCTTGGCGGCCAGGTAGGTGCACCCACACATGTGAGGTACCGTTTTCATCGGGACACCAGTGGGAACGCGGGACGGTAGGCCATGTGTTGTTGGGGGCATTTTTTGATGGGTGCACCGTGCAAAATGTGCGGAAAAAGCTTTTTTTTCCCCACATTTTAGACTTTGCGGGGCTGTCTGGATAATAAAATCTGGGCCGATGTGCGCAAATCATACCTCTGCGGATTCCCACGGGTGTCCTCTTTTCGGAAATGCATGGTGTTCCCTGTTTTCGTCGGACACCCGAGGCCCATATCTGTATGTTGTGCCGGTCGGCAGAATGTCTGAGATTTCGCTCTGAAAACAGACTTGGGGTTAATTGTGTTTTAGGCTTTCCCCTTGACGGCCAGGTAGGTGCACCCACACATGTGAGGTACCGTTTTCATCGGGACACCTGTGGGAACGCGGGACGGTAGGCCATGTGTTGTTGGGGGCGTGTTTCGATGGGTGCGTCGAGCGAAATGTGCGGAAAAAGCATTTTTTTCCCCCACATTTCGGACTTTGCGGGGCTGTCTGGGTAATAAATTCTGGGCCGATGTGCGCAAATTATACCTCTGCGGATTCCCACGGGTGTCCTCTTTTCGGAAATGCATGGGGTTCCCTGTTTTCCTCAGTGGCTTGGACACCCGAGGCCCATATCTGTATGTTGTGCCGGTCGGCAGAATGTCTGAGATTTCGCTCTGAAAACAGACTTGGGGTTACTTGTGTTTTAGGCTTTCCCCTTGGCGGCCAGGTAGGTGCATCCACACATGTGAGGTACCGTTTTCATCGGGACACCTGTGGGAACGCAGGACGGTAGGCCATGTGTTTTTGGGGGCGTTTTTCAATCGGTGCACCGTGCGAAATGTGCGGAAAAAGCTTTTTTTCCCCCACATTTCGGACTTTGCGGGGCTGTCTGGGTAATGAAATCCGGGCCGATGTGCGCAAATCATACCTCTGCGGATTCCCACGGGTGTCCTCTTTTTGGAAATGCATGGTGTTCCCTGTTTTCGTCGGACACCCGAGGCCCATATCTGTATGTTGTGCCGGTCGGCAGAATGTCTGAGATTTCGCTCTGAAAACAGACTTGGGGTTACTTGTGTTTTAGGCTTTCCCCTTTGCGGCTAGGTAGGTGCACCCACATATGTGAGGTACCATTTTCATCGGGACACCTGTGGGAATGCGGGACGGTAGACCATGTGTTGTTGTAGGTGTGTTTCGATGGGTGCGTCGAGCGAAATGTGCGGAAAAAGTGTTTTTTCCCCCACATTTCGGACTTTGCGGGGCTGTCTGGGTAATAAATTCTGGGCCGATGTGCACAAATCATACCTCTGCGGATTCCCACGCGTGTCCTCTTTTCGGAAATGCATGGGGTTCCCTGTTTTCCTTGGTGGCTTGGACACCCGAGGCCCATATCTGTATGTTGTGCCGGTCGGCAGAATGTCTGAGATTTCGCTCTGAAAACAGACTTGGGGTTACTTGTGTTTTAGGCTTTCCCATTGGGGGCCAGGTAGGTGCACCCACATATGTGAGGTACCGTTTTCATCGGGACACCTATAGGAACGCGGGACGGTAGGCCATGTGTTGTTGGGGGCGTGTTTCGATGGGTGCGCCAAGCAAAATGTGCGGTAAAAGCGTTTTTTCCCCACATTTCGGACTTTGTGGGGCTGTCTGGGTAATAAAATCTGGGCCGATGTGCGCAAAACATACCTCTGCGGATTCCCACGGGTGTCCTCTTTTCGGAAATGCATGGGGTTCCCTGTTTTCCTCGGACACCCGAGGCCCATATCTGTATGTTGTGCCGGTCGGCAGAATGTCTGAGATTTCGCTCTGAAAACAGACTTGGGGTTACTTGTGTTTTAGGCTTTCCCTTGGCGGCCAGGTAGGTGCACCCACACATGTGAGGTACCGTTTTCATCGGGACACCTGTGGGAACGCGGGACGGTAGGCCATATGTTGTTGGGGGCATGTTTCGATGGGTGCGTCGAGCGAAATGTGCGTAAAAAGCGTTTTTTTACCCCCATATTTCGGATTTTGCGGGGCTTTCTGGGTAATAAATTCTGGGCCGATGTGCTCAAATCATACCTCTGCGGATTCCCACGGGTGTCCTCTTTTCGGAAATGCATGGGTTCCCTGTTTTCCTCGGTGGCTTGGACAGCCGAGGCCCATATCTGTATGTTGTGCCGGTAGGCAGAATGTCTGAGATTTCGCTCTGAAAACAGACTTGGGGTTACTTGTGTTTTAGGCTTTCCCCTTGGTGGCCAGGTAGGTGCACCCACACATGTGAGGTACCGTTTTCATCGGGACACCTGTGGGAACGCGGGACGGTAGGCCATGTGTTGTTGGGGGCGTGTTTCGATGGGTGCGCCGAGCAAAATGTGCGGAAAAAGCTTTTTTTTCCCCCACATTTCGGACTTTGCGGGGCTGTCTGGGTAATTAAATGTGAGCCAATGTGCGCAAATCATACCTCTGCGGATTCCCACGGGTGTCCTCTTTTCGGAAATGCATGGGATTCCCTGATTTCCTTGGTGGCTTGGACACCCGAGGCCCATATCTGTATGTTGTGCCGGTCGGCAGAATGTCTGAGATTTCGCTCTGAAAACAGACTTGGGGTTACTTGTGTTTTAGGCTTTCCCTTGGCGGCCAGGTAGGTGCACCCACACATGTGAGGTACTGTTTTCATTGGGACACCAATGGGAACGCGGGACGGCAGGCCATGTGTTGTTGGGGGCGTGTTTTGATGGGTTCGCCGAGCGAAATGTGCGGAAAAACCATTTTTTTCCCCACATTTTGGACTTTGCGGGGCTGTCTGGGTAATAAATTCTGGGCCGATGTGCGCAAATCATACCTCTGCAGATTCCCACGGGTGTCCTCTTTTCGGAAATGCATGGGGTTCCCTGTTTTCCTCAGTGGCTTGGACACCCGAGGCTCATATCTGTATGTTGTGCCGGTCGGCAGAATGTCTGAGTTTTCGCTCTGAAAACAGACTTGGGGTTACTTGTGTTTTAGGCTTTCCCCTTGGCGGCCAGGTAGGTGCACCCACACATGTGAGTTACCGTTTTCATTGGGACACCTGTGGGAACGCAGGACGGTAGGCCATGTGTTGTTGGGGGCGTGTTTCGATGGGTGCACCGAGCGAAATGTGCCGAAAAAGCATTTTTTTCCCCACATTTCAGACTTTGCGGGGCTGTCTGGGTAATAAAATCAGGGCCGATGTGTGCAAATCATACCTCTGCGGATTCCCACGGGTGTCCTCTTTTCGGAAATGCATGGGGTTCCTTGTTTTACTCGGTGGCTTGGAAACCGAGGCCCATATCTGTATGTTGTGCCGGTCGGCAGAATGTCTGAGTTTTCGCTCTGAAAACAGACTTGGGGTTACTTGTGTTTTAGGCTAGGCCCTTGGTGGCCAGGTAGATGCACCCACACATGTGAGGTACTGTTTTCATCGGGACACCTGTGGGAACGCGGGACGGTAGGCCATGTGTTGTTGGAGGCGTGTTTCGATGGGTGTGCTGAGCGAAATGTGTGGAAAAAGCGTTTTTTTCCCCACATTTCGGACTTTGCGGGGCTGTCTGGGTAATAAAATCTGGGCCGATGTGCGCAAATCAGACCTCTGCGGATTCCCACGGGTGTCCTCTTTTCGGAAATGCATGGGGTTCCCTGTTTTCCTTGGTGGCTTGGACACCCGAGGCCCATATCTGTATGTTGTGCCGGTCGGCAGAATGTCTGAGATTTCGCTCTGAAAACAGACTTGGGGTTACTTGTGTTTTAGGCTTTCCCCTTGGCGGCCAGGTAGGTGCACCCACACATGTGAGGTACCGTTTTCATCGGGACACCTGGGGGAACGTGGGACGGTAGGCCATGTGTTATTGGGGGCGTGTTTTGATGGGTGCATCGAGCGAAATATGCGGAAAAAGCATTTTTTCCCCCACATTTCGGACTTTGCGGGGCTGTCTGGGTAATAAATTCTGGGCCGATGTGTGCAAATCATACCTCTGCGGAGTCCCACGGGTGTCCTCTTTTCGGAAATGCATGGGGTTCCCTGTTTTCTTCGGTGGCTTGGACACCCGAGGCCCATATCTGTATGTTGTGCCGGTCGGCAGAATGTCTGCGATTTCGCTCTGAAAACAAACTTGGGGTTACTTGTGTTTTGTGTTTTAGGCTTTCCCCTTGGCGGCCAGGTAGGTGCACCCACACATGTGAGGTACCGTTTTCATCGGGACACCTGTGGGAACGCGGGACAGTAGGCCATGTGTTGTTGGCGGCGTGTTTTGATGGGTGCGCTGAGCGAAATGTGCGGAAAAAGCGTTTTTTTTTCCCACATTTCAGACTTTGCGGGGCTGTCTGGGTAATAAAATCTGGGCCGATGTGCGCAAATCATACCTCTGCGGATTCCCACGCGTGTCCTCTTTTCGGAAATGCATGGGGTTCCCTGTTTTCCTTGGTGGCTTGGACACCCGAGGCCCATATCTGTATGTTGTGCCGGTCGGCAGAATGTCTGAGATTTCGCTCTGAAAACAGACTTGGGCTTACTTGTGTTTTAGGCTTTCCCCTTGGCGGCCAGGTAGGTACACCCACACATGTGAGGTACCGTTTTCATCAGGACACCTGTGGGAACGCGGGACAGTAGGCCATGTGTTGTTGGGGGCGTGTTTCAATAGGTGTGCCGAGCAAAATGTGCGGAAAAAGTGTTTTTTTCCCCCACATTTCGGACTTTGCGGGGCTGTCTGGGTAATAAATTCTGGGCCGATGTGTGCAAATCATACCTCTGCGGATTCCCACGGGTGTCCTCTTTTCGGAAATGCATGGGGTTCCCTGTTTTCCTCGGTGGCTTGGACACCCGAGGCCCATACCTGTATGTTGTGCCGGTCGGCAGAATGTCTGAGATTTCGCTCTGAAAACAGGCTTGGGGTTACTTGTGTTTTAGGCTTTTCCCTTAGCGGCCAGGTAGGTGCAACCACACATGTGTGGTTCCATTTTCATTGGGACACCTGTGGGAACGCGGGACGGTAGGCCATGTGTTGTTGGGGGCGTGTTTCGATGGGTGCGCCGAGCGAAATGTGCAGAAAAAGTGTTTTTTCCCCACATTTCGGACTTTGCGGGGCTGTCTGGGTAATAAAAACTGGGCCGATGTGCGCAAATCATACCTCTACGGATTCCCACGGGTGTCCTCTTTTCGGAAATGCATGAGGTTCCCTGTTTTCCTCGGTGGCTTGGACACCCGAGGCCCATATCTGTATGTTGTGCCGGTCGGCAGAATGTCTGAGATTTCGCTCTGAAAACAGACTTGGGGTTACTTGTGTTTTAGGGTTTCCCCTTGGCGGCCAGGTAGTTGCATCCACACATGTGAGGTTCCGTTTTCACTGGGATACCTGTGGGAACGTGGAACGGTAGGCCATGTGTTGTTGGGGGCGTGTTTCGGTGGGTGCGCTGAGCGAAATGTGCGGAAAAAGCATTTTTCCCCCCATATTTCGGACTTTGCGGGGCTGTCTGGGTAATAAATTCTGGGCCGATGTGTGCAAATCATACCTCTGCGGAGTCCCACGGGTGTCCTCTTTTCGGAAATGCATGGGGTTCCAAGTTTTCTTCGGTGGCTTGGACACCCGAGGCCCATATCTGTATGTTGTGCCGGTCGGCAGAATGTCTGCGATTTCGCTCTGAAAACAAACTTGGGGTTATTTGTGTTTTGTGTTTTAGGCTTTCCCCTTGGCGGCCAGGTAGGTGCACCCACACATGTGAGGTACCGTTTTCATCGGGACACCAGTGGGAACGCAGGACGGTAGGCCTTGTGTTGTTGGGGGCGTTTTTCGATGGGTGCACCGTGCAAAATGTGCGGAAAAAGCTTTTTTTCCCCCACATTTTAGACTTTGCGGGGCTGTCTGGGTAATAAAATCTGGGCCGATGTGCGCAAATCATACCTCTGCGGATTCCCACGGGTGTCCTCTTTTCGGAAATGCATGGTGTTCCCTGTTTTCGTCTGACACCCCAGGCCCATATCTGTATGTTGTGCCGGTCGGCAGAATGTCTGAGATTTCGCTCTGAAAACAGACTTGGGGTTAATTGTGTTTTAGGCTTTCCCCTTGACGGCCAGGTAGGTGCACCCACACATGTGAGGTACCGTTTTCATCGGGACACCTGTGGGAACGCGGGACAGTAGGCCATGTGTTGTTGGGGGCGTGTTTCGATGGGTGCATCGAGCGAAATGTGCGGAAAAAGCATTTTTTCCCCCCACATTTCAGACTTTGCGGGGCTGTCTGGGTAATAAATTCTGGGCCGATGTGCGCAAATTATACCTCTGCGGATTCCCACGGGTGTCCTCTTTTTGGAAATGCATGGTGTTCCCTGTTTTCGTCGGACACCCGAGGCCCATATCTGTATGTTGTGCCGGTCGGCAGAATGTCTGAGATTTCGCTCTGAAAACAGACTTGGGGTTACTTGTGTTTTAGGCTTTCCCCTTTGCAGCTAGGTAGGTGCACCCACACATGTGAGGTACCGTTTTCATCGGGACACCTGTGGGAATGCGGGACGGTAGACTATGTGTTGTTGTAGGTGTGTTTCGATGGGTGCGTCGAGCGAAATGTGCGGAAAAAGTGGATTCCCACGGGTGTCCTCTTTTCGGAAATGCATGGGGTTCCCTGTTTTCCCTGGTGGCTTGGACACCCGAGGCCCATATCTGTATGTTGTGCCGGTCGGCAGAATGTCTGAGATTTCGCTCTGAAAACAGACTTGGGTTACTTGTGTTTTAGGCTTTCCCCTTGGCGGCCAGGTAGGTGCATCCACACATGTGAGGTACCGTTTTCATCAGGACACCTGTGGGAACTCGGGACGGTAGGCCATGTGTTGTTGGGGGCGTGTTTCGATGGGTGCACCGAGCGAAATGTGCGGAAAAAGCGTTTTTTCCCCACATTTCGGACTTTGCGGGGCTGTCTGGGTAATAAATTCTTGGCCGATGTACGCAAATCATACCTCTGCGGATTCCCACGGGTGTCCTCTTTTCGGAAATGCATGGGGTTCCCTGTTTTCCTCGGTGGCTTGGACACCCGAGGCCCATATCTGTATGTTGTGCCGGTCGGCAGAATGTCTGAGATTTCGCTCTGAAAACAGACTTGGGGTTACTTGTGTTTTAGGCTTTCCCCTTGGGGGCCAGGTAGGTGCACCCACATATGTGAGGTACCGTTTTCATCGGGACACCTATAGGAACGCGGGACGGTAGGCCATGTGATGTTGGGGGCGTGTTTCGATGGGTGCGCCAAGCAAAATGTGCGGTAAAAGCGTTTTTTTCCCCCACATTTCGGACTTTGTGGGGCTGTCTGGGTAATAAAATCTGGGCCGATGTGCGCAAATCATACCTCTGCGGATTCCCACGGGTGTCCTCTTTTCGGAAATGCATGGGGTTCCCTGTTTTCCTCGGACACCCGAGGCCCATATCTGTATGTTGTGCCGGTCGGCAGAATGTCTGAGATTTCGCTCTGAAAACAGACTTGGGGTTACTTGTGTTTTAGGCTTTCCCTTGGCGGCCAGGTAGGTGCACCCACACATGTGAGGTACCGTTTTCATCGGGACACCTGTGGGAACGCGGGACGGTAGGCCATATGTTGTCGGGGGCATGTTTCGATGGGTGCGTCGAGCGAAATGTGCGGAAAAAGCATTTTTTTCCCCCATATTTCGGATTTTGCGGGGCTGTCTGGGTAATAAATTCTGGGCCGATGTGCGCAAATCATACCTCTGCGGATTCCCACGGGTGTCCACTTTTCGGAAATGCATGGGTTCCCTGTTTTCCTCGGTGGCTTGGACAGCCGAGGCCCATATCTGTATGTTGTGCCGTTCGGCAGAATGTCTGCGATTTCGCTCTGAAAACAGACTTGGGGTTACTTGTGTTTTAGGCTTTCCCCTTGGTGGCCAGGTAGGTGCACTCACACATGTGAGGTACCGTTTTCATCGGGACACCTGTGGGAACCCGGGACGGTAGGCCATGTGTTGTTGGGGGCGTGTTTCAATGGGTGCGCCGAGCAAAATGTGCGGAAAAAGCTTTTTTTCCCCCCACATTTCGGACTTTGCGGGGCTGTCTGGGTAATTAAATCTGGGCCAATGTGCGCAAATCATACCTCTGCGGATTCCCACGGGTGTCCTCTTTTTGGAAATGCATGGGGTTCCCTGATTTCCTTGGTGGCCTCGACACCCGAGGCCCATATCTGTATGTTGTGCCGGTCGGCAGAATGTCTGAGATTTCGCTCTGAAAACAGACTTGGGGTTACTTGTGTTTTAGGCTTTCCCCTTGGCGGCCAGGTAGGTGCACCCACACATTTGAGGTACCGTTTTCATCGGGACACGTATGGGAACGCGGGACGGCAGGCCATGTGTTGTTGGGGGCGTGTTTTGATGGGTTCGCCGAGCAAAATGTGCGGAAAAACCATTTTTTTCCCCACATTTTGGACTTTGCGGGGCTGTCTGGGTAATATATTCTGGGCCGATGTGCGCAAATCATACCTCTGCGGATTCCCACGGGTGTCCTCTTTTCGGAAATGCATGGGGTTCCCTGTTTTCCTCGGTGGCTTGGACACCCGAGGCCCATATCTGTATGTTGTGCAGGTCGGCAGAATGTCTGAGTTTTCGCTCTGAAAACAGACTTGGGGTTACTTGTGTTTTAGGCTTTCCCCTTGGCGGCCAGGTAGGTGCACCCACACATGTGAGTTACCGTTTTCATCGGGACACCTGTGGGAACGCGGGACGGTAGGCCATGTGTTGTTGGGGGCGTGTTTCGATGGGTGCGCCGAGCGAAATGTGCGGAAAAAGCGTTTTTTTCCCCACATTTCGGACTTTGCGGGGCTGTCTGGGTAATAAAATCAGGGCCGATGTGTGCAAATCATACCTCTGCGGATTCCCACGGGTGTCCTCTTTTCGGAAATGCATGGGGTTCCCTGTTTTACTCGGTGGCTTGGAAACCGAGGCCCATATCTGTATGTTCTGCCGGTCGGCAGAATGTCTGAGATTTCGCTCTGAAAACAGACTTGGGGTTACTTGTGTTTTAGGCTTTCCCCTTGACGGCCAGGTATGTGCACCCACATATGTGAGGTACCGTTTTCATCGGGACACCTGTGGGAACGTGGGACGGTAGGCCATGTGTTGTTGGGGGCGTGTTTCGATGGGTGCGCCGAGCGAAATGTGCGGAAAAAGCGTTTTTTTCCCCCACATTTCGGACTTTGCGGGGCTGTCTGGGTAATACATTCGTGGGCCGATGTGCGCAAATCATACCTCTGCGGATTCCCACGGGTGTCCTCTTTTCGGAAATGCATGGGGTTCCCTGTTTTCCTCGGTGGCTTGGACACCCGAGGCCCATATCTGTATGTTGTGCCGGTCGGCAGAATGTCTGAGTTTTCGCTCTGAAAACAGACTTGGGGTTACTTGTGTTTTAGGCTAGGCCCTTGGTGGCCAGGTAGGTGCACCCACACATGTGAGGTACTGTTTTCATCGGGACACCTCTGGGAACGCGGGACGGTAGGCCATGTGTTGTTGGAGGTGTGTTTCGATGGGTGCGCCGAGCGAAATGTGCAGAAAAAGCGTTTTCTTCCCCACATTTCGGACTTTGTGGGGCTGTCTGGGTAATAAAATCTGGGCCGATGTGCGCAAATCATACCTCTGCGGATTCCCACGGGTGTCCTCTTTTCGGAAATGCATGGGGTTCCCTGTTTTTCTTGGTAGCTTGGACACCCGAGGCCCATATCTGTATGTTGTGCCGGTCGGCAGAATGTCTGAGATTTCGCTCTGAAAACAGACTTGGGGTTACTTGTGTTTTAGGCTTTCCCCTTGGCGGCCAGGTAGGTGCACCCACACATGTGAGGTACCGTTTTCATCGTGACAGCTGTGGGAACGCGGGACGGTAGGCCATGTGTTGTTGGGGGTGTGTTTTGACGGGTGCATCGAGCGAAATATGCGGAAAAAGCATTTTTTTCCCCCACATTTCGGACTTTGCGGGGCTGTCTGGGTAATAAATTCTGGGCCGATGTGTGCAAATCATACCTCTGCGGAGTCCCACGGGTGTCCTCTTTTCGGAAATGCATTGGGTTCCCTGTTTTCTTCGGTGGCTTGGACACCCGAGGCCCATATCTGTATGTTGTGCCGGTCGGCAGAATGTCTGCGATTTCGCTCTGAAAACAAACTTGGGGTTACTTGTGTTTTCTGTTTTAGGCTTTCCCCTTGGCGGCCAGGTAGGTGCACCCACACATGTGAGGTACCGTTTTCATCGGGACACCTGTGGGAACGTGGGACAGTAGGCCATGTGTTGTTGGGGGCGTGTTTCGATGGGTGCGTCGAGCAAAATGTGCGGAAAAGGCATTTTTTCCCCCACATTTCGGACTTTGCGGGGCTTTCTGGGTAATAAAATCTGGGCCGATGTGCGCAAATCATACTTCTGTGGATTCCCACGGGTGTCCTCTTTTCTGAAATGCATGGGGTTCCCTGTTTTCCTTGGTGGCTTGTACACCCGAGGTCCATATCTGTATGTTGTGCCGGTCGGCAGAATGTCTGAGATTTCGCTCTGAAAACAGACTTGGGGTTACTTGTGTTTCAGGCTTTCCCCTTGGCGGCCAGGTAGGTGCACCCACACATGTGAGGTACCGTTTTCATTGGGACACCTGTGGGAACGCGGGACAGTAGGCCATGTGTTGTTGGCGGCGTGTTTCGATGGGTGCGCTGAGCGAAATGTGCGGAAAAAGCGTTTTTTTTCCCACATTTCAGACTTTGCGGGGCTGTCTGGGTAATAAAATCTGGGCCGATGTGCGCAAATCATACCTCTGCGGATTCCCACGCGTGTCCTCTTTTCGGAAATGCATGGGGTTCCCTGTTTTCCTTGGTGGCTTGGACACCCGAGGCCCATATCTGTATGTTGTGCCGGTCGGCAGAATGTCTGCGATTTCGCTCTGAAAACAGACTTGGGCTTACTTGTGTTTTAGGCTTTCCCCTTGGCGGCCAGGTAGGTACACCCACACATGTGAGGTACCGTTTTCATCAGGACACCTGTGGGAACGCGGGACAGTAGGCCATGTGTTGTTGGGGGCGTGTTTCGATAGGTGCGCCGAGCAAAATGTGCGGAAAAAGCGTTTTTTTCCTCCACATTTCGGACTTTGCAGGGCTGTCTGGGTAATAAATTCTGGGCCGATGTGTGCAAATCATACCTCTGCGGATTCCCACGGGTGTCCTCTTTTCGGAAATGCATGGGGTTCCCTGTTTTCCTCGGTGGCTTGGACACCCGAGGCCCATACCTGTATGTTGTGCCGGTCGGCAGAATGTCTGAGATTTCGCTCTGAAAACAGGCTTGGGGTTACTTGTGTTTTAGGCTTTTCCCTTGGCGGCCAGGTAGGTGCAACCACACATGTGTGGTTCCATTTTCATTGGGACACCTGTGGGAACGCGGGACGGTAGGCCATGTGTTGTTGGGGGCGTGTTTCGATGGGTGCGCCGAGCGAAATGTGCAGAAAAAGTGTTTTTTCCCCACATTTCGGACTTTGCGGGGCTGTCTGGGTAATAAAATCTGGGCCGATGTGCGCAAATCATACCTCTACGGATTCCCACGGGTGTCCTCTTTTCGGAAATGCATGAGGTTCCCTGTTTTCCTCGGTGGCTTGGACACCCGAGGCCCATATCTGTATGTTGTGCCGGTCGGCAGAATGTCTGAGATTTCGCTCTGAAAACAGACTTGGGGTTACTTGTGTTTTAGGGTTTCCCCTTGGCGGCCAGGTAGTTGCATCCACACATGTGAGGTTCCGTTTTCACTGGGATACCTGTGGGAACGCGGAACGGTAGGCCATGTGTTGTTGGGGGCGTGTTTCGGTGGGTGCGCTGAGCAAAATGTGCGGAAAAGCATTTTCCCCCCCATATTTCGGACTTTGCGGGGCTGTCTGGGTAGTAAATTCTGGGCCGATGTGTGCAAATCATACCTCTGCGGAGTCCCACGGGTGTCCTCTTTTCGGAAATGCATGGGGTTCCAAGTTTTCTTTGGTGGCTTGGACACCCGAGGCCCTTATCTGTATGTTGTGCCGGTCGGCAGAATGTCTGCGATTTCGCTCTGAAAACAAACTTGGGGTTACTTGTGTTTTGTGTTTTAGGCTTTCCCCTTGGCGGCCAGGTAGGTGCACCCACACATGTGAGGTACCGTTTTCATCGGGACAGCGGTGGGAACGCGGGACGGTAGGCCATGTGTTGTTGGGGGCGTGTTTTGAATGGTGCATCGAGCAAAATATGCGGAAAAAGCGTTTTTTTCCCCCACATTTCGGACTTTGCGGGGCTGTCTGGGTAATAAATCCTGGGCCGATGTGTGCAAATCATACCTCTGCGGAGTCCCACGGGTGTCCTCTTTTCGGAAATGCATGGGGTTCCCTGTTTTCTTCGGTGGCTTCGACACCCGAGGCCCATATCTGTATGTTGTGCCGGTCGGCAGAATGTCTGCGATTTCGCTCTGAAAACAAACTTGGGGTTACTTGTGTTTTGTGTTTTAGGCTTTCCCCTTGGCGGCCAGGTAGGTGCACCCACACATGTGAGGTATCGTTTTCATCGGGACACCTGTGGGAACGTGGGACAGTAGGCCATGTGTTGTTGGCGGCGTGTTTCGATGGGGGCGCTGAGCGAAATGTGCGGAAAAAGCGTTTTTTTTCCCACATTTCAGACTTTGCGGGGCTGTCTGGGTAATACATTCGTGGGCCGATGTGCTCAAATCATACCTCTGCGGATTCCCATGCGTGTCCTCTTTTTGTAAATGCATGGGGTTCCCTGTTTTACTCGGTGGCTTGGAAACCGAGGCCCATATCTGTATGTTCTGCCGGTTGGCAGAATGTCTGAGATTTCGATCTGAAAACAGACTTGGGGTTACTTGTGTTTTAGGCTTTCCCCTTGACGGCCAGGTATGTGCACCCACATATGTGAGGTACCGTTTTCATCGGGACACCTGTGGGAACGTGGGACGGTAGGCCATGTGTTGTTGGGGGCGTGTTTTGATGGGTGCGCCGAGCGAAATGTGCGGAGAAAGCGTTTTTTTCCCCCACATTTCGGACTTTGCGGGGCTGTCTGGGTAATACATTCGTGGGCCGATGTGCGCAAATCATACCTCTGCGGATTCCCACGGGTGTCCTCTTTTCGGAAATGCATGGGGTTCCCTGTTTTACTCGGTGGCTTGGACACCCGAGGCCCATATCTGTATGTTGTGCCGGTCGGCAGAATGTCTGAGTTTTCGCTCTGAAAACAGACTTGGGGTTACTTGTGTTTTAGGCTAGGCCCTTGGTGGCCAGGTAGGTGCACCCACACATGTGAGGTACCGTTTTCATCGGGACACCTGTGGGAACGCGGGACGGTAAGCCATGTGTTGTTGGAGGCGTGTTTTGATGGGTGCGCCGAGTGAACTATGCGGAAAAAGTGTTTTTTTCCCCACATTTCGGACTTTGCGGGGCTGTCTGGGTAATAAAATCTGGGCCGATGTGCGCAAATCATACCTCTGCGGATTCCCACGGGTGTCCTCTTTTCGGAAATGCATGGGGTTCTCTGTTTTCCTTGGTGGCTTGGACACCCCAGGCCCATATCTGTATGTTGTGCCGGTCGGCAGAATGTCTGAGATTTCGCTCTGAAAACAGACTTGGGGTTACTTGTGTTTTAGGCTTTCCCCTTGGTGGCCAGGTAGGTGCACCCACACATGTGAGGTACCGTTTTCATCGTGACAGCTGTGGGAACGCGGGACGGTAGGCCATGTGTTGTTGGGGGCGTGTTTTGATGGGTGCATCGAGCGAAATATGCGGAAAAAGCGTTTTTTTCCCCCACATTTCGGACTTTGCGGGGCTGTCTGGGTAATAAATTCAGGACCGATGTGTACAAATCATACCTCTGCGGAGTCCCACGGGTGTCCTCTTTTCAGAAATGCATGGGATTCCCTGTTTTCTTCGGTGGCTTGGACACCCGAGGCCCATATCTGTATGTTTTGCCGGTCGGCAGAATGTCTGCGATTTCGCTCTGAAAACAAACTTGGGGTTACTTGTGTTTTGTGTTTTAGGCTTTCCCCTTGGCGGCCAGGTAGGTGCACCCACACATGTGAGGTACCGTTTTCATCGGGACACCTGTGGGAACGTGGGACAGTAGGCCATGTGTTGTTGGGGGCGTGTTTCGATGGGTGCGTCGAGCAAAATGTGCGGGAAAAGCCTTTTTTCCCCCACATTTCGGACTTTGCGGGGCTTTCTGGGTAATAAATTCTGGGCCGATGTGCGCAAATCATACTTCTGTGGATTCCCACGGGTGTCCTCTTTTCTGAAATGCATGGGGTTCCCTGTTTTCCTTGGTGGCTTGTACACCCGAGGCCCATATCTGTATGTTGTGCCGGTCGGCAGAATGTCTGAGATTTCGCTCTGAAAACAGACTTGAGGTTACTTGTGTTTCAGGCTTTCCCCTTGGCGGCCAGGTAGGTGCACCCACACTTGTGAGGTACCGTTTTCATTGGGACACCTGTGGCAACGCGAGACAGTAGGCCATGTGTTGTTGGCGGCGTGTTTCGATGGGTGCGCTGAGCGAAATATGCGGAAAAAGCGTTTTTTTTCCCACATTTCAGACTTTGCGGGGCTGTCTGGGTAATAAAATCTGGGCCGATGTGCGCAAATCATACCTCTGCGGATTCCCACGCGTGTCCTCTTTTCGGAAATGCATGGGGTTCCCTGTTTTCCTTGGTGGCTTGGACACCCGAGGCCCATATCTGTATGTTGTGCCGGTCGGCAGAATGTCTCAGATTTCGCTCTGAAAACAGACTTGGGCTTACTTGTGTTTTAGGCTTTCCCCTTGGCGGCCAGGTAGGTACACCCACACATGTGAGGTACCGTTTTCATCAGGACACCTGTGGGAATGCGGGACAGTAGGCCATGTGTTGTTGAGGGCGTGTTTCGATAGGTGCGCCGAGCAAAATGTGCGGAAGAAGCATTTTTTTCCCCCACATTTCGGACTTTGCAGGGCTGTCTGGGTAATAAATTCTGGGCCGATGTGTGCAAATCATACCTCTGCGGATTCCCACGGGTGTCCTCTTTTCGGAAATGCATGGGGTTCCCTGTTTTCCTCGGTGGCTTGGACACCCGAGGCCCATACCTGTATGTTGTGCCAGTCGGCAGAATGTCTGAGATTTCGCTCTGAAAACAGGCTTGGGGTTACTTGTGTTTTAGGCTTTTCCCTTGGTGGCCAGGTAGGTGCAACCACACATGTGCAGTTCCATTTTCATTGGGACACCTGTGGGAACGCGGGACGGTAGGCCATGTGTTGTTGGGGGCGTGTTTCGATGGGTGCGCTGAGCGAAATGTGCGGAAAAAGCGCTTTTCCCCCCATATTTCAGACTTTGCGGGGCTGTCTGGGTAATAAATTCTGGGCCGATGTGTGCAAATCATACCTCTGCAGAGTCCCACGGGTGTCCTCTTTTCGGAAATGCATGGGGTTCCCTGTTTTCTTCGGTGGCTTGGACACCCGAGGCCCATATCTGTATGTTGTGCCGGTCGGCAGAATGTCTGCGATTTCGCTCTGAAAACAAACTTGGGGTTACTTGTGTTTTGTGTTTTAGGCTTTCCCCTTGGCGGCCAGGTAGGTGCACCCACACATGTGAGCTACCATTTTCATCGGGCCACCTGTGGGAACGTGGGACAGTAGGCCATGTGTTGTTGGGGGCGTGTTTCGATGGGTGCGTCGAGCAAAATGTGCGGAAAAAGCATTTTTTCCCCCACATTTCGGACTTTGCGGGGCTTTCTGTGTAATAGGTTCTGTGCCGATGTGCGCAAATCATACTTCTGTGGATTCCCACGGGTGTCCTCTTTTCTGAAATGCATGGGGTTCCCTGTTTTCCTTGGTGGCTTGTACACCCGAGGCCCATATCTGTATGTTGTGCCGGTCGGCAGAATGTCTGAGATTTCGCTCTGAAAACAGACTTGGGGTTACTTGTGTTTCAGGCTTTCCCCTTGGCGGCCAGGTAGGTGCACCCACACATGTGAGGTACCGTTTTCATTGGGACACCTGTGGGAACGCGGGACAGTAGGCCATGTGTTGTTGGCGGCGTGTTTCGATGGGTGCGCTGAGCGAAATGTGCGGAAAAAGCGTTTTTTTTCCCACATTTCAGACTTTGCGGGGCTGTCTGGGTAATAAAATCTGGGCCGATGTGCGCAAATCATACCTCTGCGGATTCCCACGCGTGTCCTCTTTTCGGAAATGCATGGGGTTCCCTGTTTTCCTTGGTGGCTTGGACACCCGAGGCCCATATCTGTATGTTATGCCGGTCGGCAGAATGTCTGAGATTTCGCTCTGAAAACAGACTTGGGCTTACTTGTGTTTTAGGTTTTCCCCTTGGCGGCCAGGTAGGTACACCCACACATGTGAGGTACCGTTTTCATCAGGACACCTGTGGGAACGCGGGACAGTAGGCCATGTGTTGTTGGGGGCGTGTTTCGATAGGTGCGCCGAGCAAAATGTGCGGAAAAAGCGTTTTTTTCCCCCACATTTCGGACTTTGCAGGGCTGTCTGGGTAATAAATTCTGGGCCGATGTGTGCAAATCATACCTCTGCGGATTCCCACGGGTGTCCTCTTTTCGGAAATGCATGGGGTTCCCTGTTTTCCTCGGTGGCTTGGACACCCGAGGCCCATACCTGTATGTTGTGAAGGTCGACAGAATGTCTGAGATTTCGCTCTGAAAACAGGCTTGGGGTTACTTGTGTTTTAGGCTTTTCCCTTGGCGGCCAGGTAGGTGCAACCACACATGTGCGGTTCCATTTTCATTGGGACACCTGTGGGAACGCGGGACGGTAGGCCATGTGCTGTTGGGGGCGTGTTTCGATGGGTGCGCCGAGCGAAATGTGCAGAAAAAGTGTTTTTTCCCCACATTTCGGACTTTGCGGGGCTGTCTGGGTAATAAAATCTGGGCCGATGTGCGCAAATCATACCTCTACGGATTCCCACGGGTGTCCTCTTTTTGGAAATGCATGAGGTTCCCTGTTTTCCTCGGTGGCTTGGACACCCGAGGCCCATATCTGTATGTTGTGCCGGTCGGCAGAATGTCTGAGATTTCGCTCTGAAAACAGACTTGGGGTTACTTGTGTTTTAGGGTTTCCCCTTGGCGGCCAGGTAGTTGCATCCACACATGTGAGGTTCCGTTTTCACTGGGATACCTGTGGGAACGCGGAACGGTAGGCCATGTGTTGTTGGGGGCGTGTTTCGATGGGTGCGCTGAGCGAAATGTGCGGAAAAAGCATTTTTCCCCCCATATTTCGGATTTTGCGGGGCTGTCTGGGTAATAAATTCTGGGCCGATGTGCGCAAATTATACCTCTGCGGATTCCCACGGGTGTCCTTTTTTCGGAAATGCATGGGGTTCCCTGTTTTCCTCGGTGGCTTGGAAACCCGAGGCCCATATCTGTATGTTGTGCCGGTCGGCAGAATGTCTCAGATTTCGCTCTGAAAACAGACTTGGGCTTACTTGTGTTTTAGGCTTTCCCCTTGGCGGCCAGGTAGGTACACCCACACATGTGAGGTACCGTTTTCATCAGGACACCTGTGGGAATGCGGGACAGTAGGCCATGTGTTGTTGGGGGCGTGTTTCGATAGGTGCGCCGAGCAAAATGTGCGGAAAAAGCATTTTTTTCCCCCACATTTCGGACTTTGCAGGGCTGTCTGGGTAATAAATTCTGGGCCGATGTGTGCAAATCATACCTCTGCGGATTCCCACGGGTGTCCTCTTTTCGGAAATGCATGGGGTTCCCTGTTTTCCTCGGTGGCTTGGACACCCGAGGCCCATACCTGTATGTTGTGCCGGTCGGCAGAATGTCTGAGATTTCGCTCTGAAAACAGGCTTGGGGTTACTTGTGTTTTAGGCTTTTCCCTTGGCGGCCAGGTAGGTGCAACCACACATGTGCGGTTCCATTTTCATTGGGACACCTGTGGGAACGCGGGACGGTAGGCCATGTGTTGTTGGGGCGTGTTTCGATGGGTGCGCCGAGCGAAATGTGCAGAAAAAGTGTTTTTTCCCCACATTTTGGACTTTGCAGGGCTGTCTGGGTAATAAAATCTGGGCCGATGTGCGCAAATCATACCTCTACGGATTCCCACGGGTGTCCTCTTTTCGGAAATGCATGAGGTTCCCTGTTTTCCTCGGTGGCTTGGACACCCGAGGCCCATATCTGTATGTTGTGCCGGTCGGCAGAATGTCTGAGATTTCGCTCTGAAAACAGACTTGGGGTTACTTGTGTTTTAGGGTTTACCCTTGGCGGCCAGGTAGTTGCATCCACACATGTGAGGTTCCGTTTTCACTGGGATACCTGTGGGAACGCGGAACGGTAGGCCATGTGTTGTTGGGGGCGTGTTTCGGTGGGTGCGCTGAGCGAAATGTGCGGAAAAAGCATTTTTCCCCCCATATTTCAGACTTTGCGGGGCTGTCTGGGTAATAAATTCTGGGCCGATGTGTGCAAATCATACCTCTGCGGAGTCCCACGGGTGTCCTATTTTCGGAAATGCATGGGGTTCCCTGTTTTCTTCGGTGGCTTCGACACCCGAGGCCAATATCTGTATGTTGTGCCGGTCGGCAGAATGTCTGCGATTTCGCTCTGAAAACAAACTTGGGGTTACTTGTGTTTTGTGTTTTAGGCTTTCCCCTTGGCGGCCAGGTAGGTGCACCCACACATGTGAGGTACCGTTTTCATCGGGACAGCTGTGGGAAAGCGGGACGGTAGGCCATGTGTTGTTGGGGGCGTGTTTTGATGGGTGCATCAAGCGAAATATGCGGAAAAAGCGTTTTTTTCCCCCACATTTCAGACTTTGCGGGGCTGTCTGGGTAATAAATTCTGGGCCGATGTGTGCAAATCATACCTCTGCGGAGTCCCACGGGTGTCCTCTTTTCGGAAATGCATGGGGTTCCCTGTTTTCTTCGGTGGCTTGGACACCCGAGGCCCATATCTGTATGTTGTGCCGGTCGGCAGAATGTCTGCGATTTCGCTCTGAAAACAAACTTGGGGTTACTTGTGTTTTGTGTTTTAGGCTTTCCCCTTGGCGGCCAGGTAGGTGCACCCACACATGTGAGCTACCATTTTCATCGGGCCACCTGTGGGAACGTGGGACAGTAGGCCATGTGTTGTTGGGGGCGTGTTTCGATGGGTGCGTCGAGCAAAATGTGCGGAAAAAGCATTTTTTCCCCCACATTTCGGACTTTGCGGGGCTTTCTGTGTAATAGGTTCTGTGCCGATGTGCGCAAATCATACTTCTGTGGATTCCCACGGGTGTCCTCTTTTCTGAAATGCATGGGGTTCCCTGTTTTCCTTGGTGGCTTGTACACCCGAGGCCCATATCTGTATGTTGTGCCGGTCGGCAGAATGTCTGAGATTTCGCTCTGAAAACAGACTTGGGGTTACTTGTGTTTCAGGCTTTCCCCTTGGCGGCCAGGTAGGTGCACCCACACATGTGAGGTACCGTTTTCATTGGGACACCTGTGGGAACGCGGGACAGTAGGCCATGTGTTGTTGGCGGCGTGTTTCGATGGGTGCGCTGAGCGAAATGTGCGGAAAAAGCGTTTTTTTTCCCACATTTCAGACTTTGCGGGGCTGTCTGGGTAATAAAATCTGGGCCGATGTGCGCAAATCATACCTCTGCGGATTCCCACGCGTGTCCTCTTTTCGGAAATGCATGGGGTTCCCTGTTTTCCTTGGTGGCTTGGACACCCGAGGCCCATATCTGTATGTTATGCCGGTCGGCAGAATGTCTGAGATTTCGCTCTGAAAACAGACTTGGGCTTACTTGTGTTTTAGGTTTTCCCCTTGGCGGCCAGGTAGGTACACCCACACATGTGAGGTACCGTTTTCATCAGGACACCTGTGGGAACGCGGGACAGTAGGCCATGTGTTGTTGGGGGCGTGTTTCGATAGGTGCGCCGAGCAAAATGTGCGGAAAAAGCGTTTTTTTACCCCACATTTCGGACTTTGCAGGGCTGTCTGGGTAATAAATTCTGGGCCGATGTGTGCAAATCATACCTCTGCGGATTCCCACGGGTGTCCTCTTTTCGGAAATGCATGGGGTTCCCTGTTTTCCTCGGTGGCTTGGACACCCAAGGCCCATACCTGTATGTTGTGAAGGTCGGCAGAATGTCTGAGATTTCGCTCTGAAAACAGGCTTGGGGTTACTTGTGTTTTAGGCTTTTCCCTTGGCGGCCAGGTAGGTGCAACCACACATGTGCGGTTCCATTTTCATTGGGACACCTGTGGGAACGCGGGACGGTAGGCCATGTGCTGTTGGGGGCGTGTTTCGATGGGTGCGCCGAGCGAAATGTGCAGAAAAAGTGTTTTTTCCCCACATTTCGGACTTTGCGGGGCTGTCTGGGTAATAAAATCTGGGCCGATGTGCGCAAATCATACCTCTACGGATTCCCACGGGTGTCCTCTTTTTGGAAATGCATGAGGTTCCCTGTTTTCCTCGGTGGCTTGGACACCCGAGGCCCATATCTGTATGTTGTGCCGGTCGGCAGAATGTCTGAGATTTCGCTCTGAAAACAGACTTGGGGTTACTTGTGTTTTAGGGTTTCCCCTTGGCGGCCAGGTAGTTGCATCCACACATGTGAGGTTCCGTTTTCACTGGGATACCTGTGGGAACGCGGAACGGTAGGCCATGTGTTGTTGGGGGCGTGTTTCGATGGGTGCGCTGAGCGAAATGTGCGGAAAAAGCATTTTTCCCCCCATATTTCGGACTTTGCGGGGCTGTCTGGGTAATAAATTCTGGGCCGATGTGCGCAAATTATACCTCTGCGGATTCCCACGGGTGTCCTTTTTTCGGAAATGCATGGGGTTCCCTGTTTTCCTCGGTGGCTTGGAAACCCGAGGCCCATATCTGTATGTTGTGCCGGTCGGCAGAATGTCTCAGATTTCGCTCTGAAAACAGACTTGGGGTTACTTGTGTTTTATGCTTTACCCTTGGCGGCCAGGTAGGTGCACCTACACATGTGAGGTACCGTTTTCATCGGGACACCTGTGGGAACGCAGGACAGTAGGCCATGTGTTGTGTTTGTGTGGTTTTCATAACGTTTTGACCCATTTGCTGGTGCCATTTGTCTCACAACCCTTTCATTTCCCAAATGTGACCTACATTTAGTCGCTGCTTTATCCACCATACACTTTTGTAACCTGCACAAGTCACCTACCCTTCAAAAGGTCTGCCTGTGCTCTTTCAAAAAATGTATGCTTGCCGTTCCTCACCACATTGGTTTTCCCGATTTACACATGCTAAATCCGTCTGGTCAGGCCGTGAACGTAAAACACCTGTGTACCATGGCTCAGCGTTTGGCTTGTGGTTTTGCTTGTTTTGTAAAACACTACAAAAAATGTATGCTCTCCTAACTGCAAGAGTCGGGGGAATGTAGCGGAGCATTGCTTTTCTCAAAATTCATAGAAGCCATTGACGTACCAAGCCAACCATGTCCAACACATACCTTTTTTTTCAGTCATTTTCCCGCTTTTCCCCCATTCAATGGCACTTTCCCCTACCTAGTTGTTGCCTGACCTATGCAAATCACCCCTTCCTAAACTTGGAATTTTGTCTACTTTTCAGAAATATATGCTTTCTGTCCTCCAATTTGGCTTTCCTGCCCTTTTCTTCCATTCCGTCCATGCATGTCCAATTGGCAAAAATGGCCACAATCGCCTACCTCTCCCAAAACGGTTGATAACCACATCAAAATAATTTTTTTCCATTTCCACTCAAACTTTTCCTGAAAGCCAGGAAATTGGGGAACTCAGCACAGCAAACCATTTGTTCCTAGCTCTTACAAGGAACAAACCACAGGCTTCTTTGTACATCATTTTATTGGCATTTTTTGAAAAAAACCCAAAATGTTCGCCCTTTTTGCTTATTTTCTCTCACCCACCTACAGCAACCTGGCATTCCTGGGTGGCGTTACGCCTACATGTGGGAAAAAAAGGAGCCAAATTTGGCCGAGATATCTGATGTAACAAAATAGTTATACGTGATCTGGTGCCCCTGTAAAAAATTATATATAGGGAAAACAGAAAGAAAGGTCAAGACTCGGATCACAGAGCACAAAAGTTGCATTAAAAATAGAGTACATGCAGCACCATTAGTAGGACACTTTATAGAAAACATACATAAGGTTGAAGAATTAAGGTGGTCCGTGGTCTATCAGGTAAAAACCAGTAACGATACGAATTTGGATCGTAAAAAACTACTGTTGAAAGAGAGAGAATTCATTTTCCTAACTAGTACTATGGATTTGGGATTAAACGAAAAAACTGAATAAAAATTGCAACAGTATGTGATCTATCTTGCCAAAAGGGTAACAGACTTTGTCAAACCCTTCTGACAAAGCGGTAAGTTAATCGGGACAAAACGAACATCTATAAGAAATGTACAACACACTGCAATCAACAGTTTTTGTATTACATTCAAAACATATAACCAAATTTAGAAGAGCATAGGTATAACCTACTGATGCTGATGAGACACACCCGCCGGTGTGTGGATGCTGCAGGAGTCCGGTTCTTTCGATGACAGAGCTGATGATGTGCCCGCGAGCGGTGGATCGGTGGCGATGATGGAGCCAGCCGTCGGTGAGGTGCCGTTGGATAGCGGAGCTGCCAATGCCTCCGACAGCTAGGAAGAGTCAGCGTGTATAAGAACGCCGTTTAACAGCATAGAAAAGCAAACAGCGGAAATGAAAGCCAATTAAAGGGGGCTGTAGGCGAAACACATACTAATACTGGAGGTATAGAAAAAAACACCTCCCCACCACCAAGGGAACCACGTGACGTCATGGTCACATGACGGAGGGAGTTCCCGATAAAAACAGGAAATGAAGGTCGGCAAAGGAGTAAGTGAGCGCTGCACCGAAGGAACGCTGACAGTTTGAGGACGCTGCAAGATAAAACAGGTAAGATACCACATTGAGGCACGATTAAACTAAAATAATGCGGGTAGAAAATAAATGTGCCATAACTTAGTGAGGGCGACAAATGTATTCTAAGAAAAGAAGTAGTACTCCCCTAAATGGATTTGAGATTATAGAGGATATTTTTGTCCTCTATAACAAGTGTGAGACATGTGCTCACTGACCGAGTGGAGGAGATTCTCGTCACAGCCCAGACAGACGTAGGGAACAATACCCGGTCTAGGAAGTACATTAATAAGACAAAAGAAATAGTGGCGAAGATTATTACAGAATGTAACACTACGACCCAAATTGCCTAGATAGTTAAAAGCACACGGTGATCGATCTGATATTTATTCTTGTTTGTGCTTTTTCTAAAACTGCAGTGCTCAGTTATTGTAGTTGGGTTGGCTACAATTGGGACATATGAAGCCACGACATAAAGGAGGAACGACAACCCATATCCCAGTGATATGTAGAGAACACCATCAGCCCTGGGAATTTTTCCAAAGATGGTAAGGCTAAAGCTGTACATAGGGTGACTGGTAATATCTACAAGGCGAGTAAAAGTTAAAGATTGCTTTGAATTTATAGGGATGTAACTATTCCTAGACTCTGAGCCCAAGTATTTTGATATTTGTCCTCTTTAGCCCCAAGAAGGTTGAAAAAGTGCAATAACTAGAAGAAGACGAGAACTCGTGAGAACCAAGATTTTCAAAAGTAGCAAAGCAGAAACCAATCAATGGAATATTGGTTACCTGGGCAAGAATTCTTGTGGGGTGATGAGGAAGAATGACTCTTCTCTGAAACTGAGCTACGGGATAAATGAGTGTATTAAGTTACCAAGATACAATGAGATCATGTAAGGCTGAACAGTGGAATTGTATAGCCTCAAGGTGTTCACCTCGTAGTAACTAGGATGAGGCCTGAGTAGAGAAAACGAAGTTGAACAACTATTAAAAAGAGAAAGGAATTGTAATGAGACTGAATCATGTGAAACCTGTTCCATGTACCAAGGGTGGGTACGTCACTGATAGATATAGAGGAGGAGTACTATAGCTAATAACTTCCTCCTGCTGTGATATTAGACACAGCTAGTTGTATGTAATAAAATATACAACGTGGATGTATCGAACATTAATAGTCGATTGTCCTCTACTTGTTTCCCACAGACATCCATTCGGTGTATTCACTTGATGAGAGGAACAAAGGAAGGGACTAAGTGTGGATCCCCCATTGGTCCCAAGAAGAAAACAGACTACTGTATATGACAATTGAATGTGGTTCTTTTACCCCTGATGAAATTCCGATGAAATTATTATCAATGCTAAAGGAAAGAAACATGTTGGGAGCATGGTTGAATGCAGTGTGAATGAGTTGAATGAGTGGAGTGAGCACTGATAGGTTAAAGTGGTATGGACTAAGGTGGACCGTCTCATTTGGAGAGGGTTTCAAATTATTGATCCATGGTGTGAATTCATTGAATATGAAAATCATAAATATTGAGATATGAAGTGATCACAGAATATTGTTATAATATAGTGTTATGATGTGAATATGTATTGTCTGTTTTAGATTGATGTATGCACAGTTCAGATATAATAAGAGTGTATGCACTGTTTTTTAAGATTCTATGTTTTAGAGCGAAACTAATAAAAATATATTTTTGATATATAACAAAGATTATGTGATGAATCTATGTAAAATAAACATATACAAGTGAATAGACACGAATGGTATAAGGGAAACAGGTGACCCTGTGAATATATTGTATTGTACAAAATAGTTACAAGCCATTGAATGGCCACATACCAAAATCACCAAAAAAGGCCCTGGCACTGGGGAGAAATACCCATGGCACTTAAAGGGTTAATCTGTGCAGTTATTAAACAGCTTGCATTTTCTGCAGTGCTCTTAACCTATGCAATATTCACTTTGCATATGAAAGCTTACTTTGTCATCAGATTCTATAAGGTTCATGAATTCTCTTTTTCAGCAAATCTTCTCAGTGCATCATGCTCATCTTTTGTGACGTCACCAACTTCTCCTTCTCACGTCTTCATATTCCTTCAGGGTTTTCCTCCAAGAGATTGTCATCTCTCTGGGGATATATCAGATAGGGTTTTCCTAGTGGATACATTTGCTCGAAGGCTCTTCGCGAAACAGTCACAATCACTGGTGTCAAGCATGGCATGACTTCTGGCTTCCAGCATATAGGTAGTGGGAGAGGTACTTCCTGCATAGGCATTCAGCAGCTCCTCTACACTTGTGTAGCACAATGGCTGGATCAGCCCTGACTGAAACTGGAATTAATGCAGTGTGGTGCACTGAAAGGCTGGGGAGTAGCCCCCAATATACATTGGGCCTCATTACGAGGTTGGAGGTAGCCTTGCCGGTAAAACCGGCAAGGCTACCTCCAAACTCGCAACCGGGTCTGGCACCCGCGAATGGGCAATTACTGGGGTATTCCAACCCCATCGGACCCGGCAATTGCCCTTTCATGGGTGCCGGACCTGGTACATCCCCATTCCTATTTGAGCCCCATAGGGCTCAATGGGAATGGGGACGTCGGATGGTGCCGGTGCATCTGACTTGCTGTGCTTGCGGGTGCCGCTCTGCCCGCCAGGTCAGACCTGGTGGCTAACAGGCACCCGAGAGCACAGCTCGTAGTATGGTGGTATGGTAGCAACGGTGCCGGTAGCGCTACCGGCACCATTCTTACCTTACCGCCATACTTATAATGAGGTCCATTCTGTGTTGTGAATGTCTGGTATCTCGTGAATAGCCTGAATGCCTGTGAGCCTGATTGGGTGCTGCCTGCATGAATGCACTTGTGCGTGATTGGCTGGCTGAGTCTGGCTGAGTGTGGCTCAGCCTGAGTCAATGGGGAGTGTTTAGTTTACCAGAGGGCTTCACACTCACCTCATGTCAGAAGCTGTAACAAGAAACCTGAAGCTGAAGTCATTTAAGCTTGCATCCTGGAGTCCAGTTGGAGGAAGAAGTATGTGGCTGCATCTCTACACCAAATCTGAAAACTGCTGTACTGACTGAAGGACTGAACCAGAGAGGACCTGAATAGGTGACATTTTACCGAGCTACGAGGGAACATCTTGTGTGCTTGTTGTTTGAAGAAGAGATATTCATGGGTCCAGAAGAGGAGTGCCTGAACCTCTTAAAGCCAAAAAGTTCATATGTGTCACCCAGGATCTGGAGGAGTGTGTGTGACAACTGGAAGCCAGGTTGCTGAGTATCGGCCAGAAGAGGAGGTACCCTGGCATACTACTGCTTGACATGCAGAGCCGCAAAAGTTCAAAATCTCTTGAGAATCCTTCAAGGGGCATCCCTGCCATGACATCTGTTCACTTTTCCATGCCGGAGAAGGTCCAGTGTCACTGCCTGCAGTGTAGTGTCCACTGGATCAGTTTCCCTACGACCAAAATCCAAAGAACACGAACACGCCCTGAGTATCCATACGTGGTGACTGTCTGCAGTCCAGTCTAGTGGTCTTGTCAAGGTCACCAAAAGCCATCCAGAGGTCCATGCTACGTCTGCAGCACTGAAGAACCAAATAGCGGTGAACAACAAAAACCCTAAACCTAACACTGACTTCTGCCACTGCACCTGTTTCAACTGAAAGTCATCCACTCACTGCCACCCAGGGTCTTATCTTCTTCATACAGGTCTTGTAGTAGTCCACAGCAAGTTTTACCTTCATGGAACACCCACAGCCGGAGAAACGACCCCCCAACAGAGACCACCGCGAAGACTGAAAGTGCTGCCTTTCCGACACTGCTTGGTTTTGCTTTAGTCACGCCATCAATATCCCAGTGACTCCCTCTTCAAAAGGGGGTCTATCCTCAAGGGGTCTCATCAAGTAAAGCCAAGAAACTCCACCACTTTGTCTGCCAAGGCACCCAAGTACTGTGATGTGGAAGAGCATCGTCCATCCACAGGAATCCTCCATGTGTCCGAGCTTCATCATGGATCCTGTACTCCTGTGGCTTCCCAGGTACTTTGGGGTAGTGGGTTATGTGGAAAAAGAAGCAGAGAATTATTGAACATGTTTGGACTGGACTGTAATAAACAAAGTTGAAGTGCACCTTAATGTTTCCCTTAGAGGTTGCCCAGGTGGGGGGATCCTCACACAGTATTTTCTATCTACTTTAAAGAAATCATTCTGCTAATGTTCCTAATCTAACCTGCCTTTATACAGTAATATTGGTGCCATTATCCAATGTTTTATGATTCCTATGCTTTTTAATAACTTCAGCAAATGGTGCATTCTACATTGAATATATAAATGTATATTGTGGTAACACATAGATGTGTATATATTTACTATTATTAGGATAGTGTTGTCTGAGTACAAAGTGTGTTATTTATTGATATTGTATATATATATATATAAATATATATATATATATGTACCTTTATGGTAGGAATAAAAGGAGGGTGTTAGCATATAACATAGTGTGTGGGCATTCCTTTGTGGGGGCTTGAGGATTCACTGTACTTAAGAAGCAATCTGCACAACCTCCTGAGAGTCTCAGCCTGGCTGCTCGTCCATTATTACCAATATAGAGCATTAATTGGGTGCTCTGTGCTTCTACCGTAACTGTATAGGGGGCAGAAAAACAGATACACCTCCTTTCGCAGCATATACCAGCATTGCCAGTGTAAGTCATTCTTATGAAGCTACACCCACAACATATCCCAGCATTGCCTGTGTAAATCATTTCATGAAGCAGAGCCCATAATAAATGCCATGTTCACTGTAAATAGCTTTTATGAAGCTGCAAACACAATCTAGGCTTGTATGGCCATTGTAATCTGTCCTGTTGATGTTGCACAAATACTATAAGCCAACATTGTCACCATCGGTAACTTCCATGATACAGCACCCTGCCACCAAACACCTGACGGCATTGTGCACAAACACGCATCACCCACACATACTTCCCAAACAGAAAAATCACCCACGCAATAAATCAGAAGCAAGAAGCAAGGACACATGCAGACTTTAGCTCCACCAGTACAGGAAGGAAATAACCGGAAGACAGGCCTTCTCTGTCTAGGGCCCCAGAAGCTGAAACATAAGCCCTTTCATTCAAAGATGAGGCTTGCGCTGATCAGAAAACAACTTCTTGTTTCAATGGAAAGAATGTCACTGGTAACCGTTAGTTGGGTAAAGCAGTTTGTAACTGTAGTTTCCTTTAGCCCCCAACTCTTGGGGGGATTTGCAGGGGACCCTGCTATGCCAGTGCCTGGACCGTGTTTAACCATGCGTTATACACTTCTGTTCTGCACCTACTTGTCTCTGGAACTGTCACTTGCCAGGCCATCCTCTAAAATGTCATGATGAGTTGGCCGACTCTTGAATGACACCTTGAATGAATCTGAATTCAAATTAACGGAAAAGCTAAGAGGCAGAGACATTAGTCGCATCTCTGAGACCTGCTCTCACCAGGGCAGGTATACTTTTCATGAGATCTTTTACAATGATGCCACAGTAAGTTCCAACAAATGTCTCCCTTCCCCTGGGGATATAGCTCACTAGTGTCAATCTCAGACATGGAACCAGGCTTCACTTTGCAGGTACAAATCCTGTGGGCAGGCCAACACAGTCCTTTACGCTTAGACGGTTCATACATTTTAGAGAAGGTTTAAATCAGGTAATAATAACACCTGTTTTCACAGAGTTTAGAAGCAAGACACATCAGTCATGACGCTAGCTATAGTACACATTATTATTAATCGATCTAGTAGCATCACTCAGATCCATTCTTCACAAACCAATTCCCAATCAATCTTTGCTGTAAGGAATTGGAATCCGTTATACTCCCTTGAACAATAACTTAACCTGAACCGCACTGTGAGCACCGAGGAAGCCCCCTCTTGGCCATTCTTCTCTTTCTCTAAAGAGACCCCTCAGTTTGTTTTTCAAAACAGATGGAGCTCCTAGGCAAAATGTTCACAAAGATCTTGGAAGTCTTACATCTAAAATAAGTTAAACCTAGAGATCCCAGTACTTTCCATGTGCTGTTGAGGACAGAATCATCTTTGTGCAGCAAAAGAAGATTGTGGGATCAGACTACATGCAACTACGTAAATTAGCCCATGAATAGGATCCTTCTTGAGTTGTGGGCAACCCTTTTGGCTTGAATCTCAGCCACTCTGCAGCAATTGTTCTAAAGCCACAAGAATAGATGGATGACTGCAATCATGACATTGTTCAGGTGAGTATATTTCCTGTCTGAAAGAAAACACAGTTCTACGGTGTATTAGTGCACTGCAGAGTACTACACAACCATACACACCTCTACTGAGATTACATTAGATGGCACCTCACTTTCGACTGTAAGTGATGTATTGTGCATTTGTTAACAATGTTACACTTATCCACAGACTGGCTCAGAAATTCAGTTTCGTATATTGCTTGACATCATGATAATGCTGGCGCAGCTCACACTTTTCCTTGCACTACATCTGGTCATGTGAGTTTTTTGGAAGCCCGCAGCAGGAAAGGGTTTTCATCTCGGTGATACATTAAAAGTCGAATCTTATGGCTATGCGGAAGTAATTGCCCATATTCGTTTTTTACAAATATATTTACACCTGATCAAATGTATAATGTCTGCTGCTTCCTGCCAGATTACGCTTTTAAGCGCTATAATGGAATGCTTTGACATTACCCATTGTGGCAATTCCTTCATATATGTTTGTGTTTCTGGTACTGATTTACCAGTCTTCAATTGCAAATTAAAGTTGGTTTGGGAATGTGCCATACCACTTATTTAATTCCCGCCGTAGACCCAGGTGTGGGGTGAGTTTGAGATTGCCCGAGAGAGTTGATGTATGCAAGTTATGTTCAGTTTCCTTGTTTCTGAAGCCCGATGTGTTGACTGAACAACTAAGTGTTTCCACAACTCTTGCAATATTTACCCCGAA
This sequence comes from Ambystoma mexicanum, assembly GCF_040938575.1. Classification (NCBI taxonomy): domain Eukaryota; kingdom Metazoa; phylum Chordata; class Amphibia; order Caudata; family Ambystomatidae; genus Ambystoma; species Ambystoma mexicanum. The sequence goes on along the minus strand of NC_090926.1, from coordinate 245,874,904 downwards.
CATTTCCTTTCTGAAAGATGCCTGCTTCAAGATTGCAGCTGCCATAATGCAAGTGGCTTCCACTTGATCCAGTTTAGGCGTGGGGATATGGATTTCAGACTTTATAGATCCAGCGGACCAATGGGGGCAATTCTATGAACAACTGAAGGCAATAGACATGGTTTAATGCCACTCGAATTGCAACTGAATCCACTTGTGAAGGTGCAAGTGGATTCAATTGGAATTTACTCTGTGACACTACATTTCTCTCGCAAGATTTGTGTGTCAGGAACTGGAGCCAGTGGACGCGGCTTTTAACTGTTCAATCAGAACTTGCATCAGAGCAAATGTCCTTGTATTTGTATAAGCCATGGGCCCGGTCCACAAAGCTTTTTTTAGCAAGGGGATACTCATTTGGGTTCCCAGAAAAGTCTTGTTTGTGTACACGCAAATAGCGGTTGATTCTCAAATGGCGATGTGCTATTGCATATTTGTTGCACTTGTGCTATCTGCACATATACAGCTATATAAGAGGAAAGGCAAAGACCTCTGTTTTACATAGGAAAAGGGGGCTGGCAGATGGTTTGAGATTCCTTTTTGGTTTTGGTGCGTTTTCATGGCATAAACCACCAAATATCACCAAAACACTTGCTACAAGAAAAAGGGGGTGCCAAGAAGCAGTCTTTGTGGTTGGAATGGCAACTGGAAATGCTCTGCCATACAATTGCCAACGTACAAAGTGTTCATTCCTGTTTTACTACGCAGATGTAATTCAATAGTGCCTTGTTTAACATATTTCTCCTAATCAGGAGTACTGTCACATGTCATGTGCCTGTGTGACTTTCAACGGCGTAAGCCACGGAGTGATCCCTTTTCGCTTATGCACATCGTGCAAAGCACATCGGCCATCTTGGAGTTGTAAGGTTAACTCTAGAAAACATGACACATTTTGGTGAAAACCCTTAATTCAAAAAATAATGAGGAAACACTACATTATGTTGTAGGCATGTGTTTCAAATATTATTTGCTAAAGGTTTAGCATTAAAAAGAAATTTACCGACATATGATTTCATTAATGCGAGTAGCTATTTCGTTAAGTCCTGCTGCGACTCAATATTCCACAGAGTGTTCTTCCATAAGATGACAACCATCTTGCGCTTAACTTTATAGTTTCGACAAGCCTATTGACTCTAGAAGAGAAAGGAAAAGTGGGCGTGCTGATCAGAAAAAGGCTGGAGAAAGTTGCCTGAATTAGTATTCCCCCATTTTCAAGCAGCGCACGTTCTGAGTTTCAGACTGCAGTTTGTGGCGCTGTGTAGAAAGTGCACTCTGGACACCAGAGCGCTTCGCTGTCAGTAACCCTGTATAAAGACTGGAGGGGCGTATCTGTACTCCTGCCCTCTATATGGTAGAATAGAAGCACAGAGCACCCCAGCCAAGATTCTATCAATAGTAGAATGGACGAGCAACTAAGGCTTAAGCTCTCAGGAGGTGATGCAGGCTGGTTCTTAAGTAAAGTGTAGTCTCCAAGCCCCCACAAAGGAATGTCCACACACTATGTTATGTGATAACACAGTTCTTTATATACAAATAAGGATCAATATATATATACACAATTAATAACACACTTTGTACAACTCTAATATGGTAAATATATACAATGTCTATGTGGTACCACACTTAACAATTGACTCCTTTAAAATCCACCAACTGCTGACAGTTCCTAATGGCATACAAATCAAACAGTAATGGCTATCAGCATAGGACATAGGAAGGAAGACAAGTTAGGTTAAACAAAGGCAGAATGGTTCTTTAGCTACTACGACACAGTTCTGTGTGAGGATCCCCCCACCTGGGCAACCTGTAAGTAAAGTGTATCAACAAGCCCAGCCCATATATGTTTAAAATAGTCTTGCTTCCAGGTCAAAAATGTTCCATTACCCCAATGTACCTGAGTTAGTAGATTCGTTGATGATTCGTCAATGAAATCCTCATGAGCGGACTCCCTATAAAGCAAGAGCTGCTATCTTTGGGATGCCGTGAGGAAAATGTGAACACTGTCGTCGCAAGAGCAGCTACGAATTCTGCGGTGCTCATCAACGATCGATCATGAACATCCTGCGTAGACAAGGTGTGCAGTGCAACCTGATGACAGAGTTCGGTCCAGCAAAGAGAACTCGGTGATGAGCATAGGCCCGGCAGCGGGCGTCGGTTGTCGGCGTTGTTGTCGATGGTCGGGACTCGACCACGGCTGGATATTCACTCGTCAGCGTCTTTCTTGACTTCAAGTGGCAGGAAACCCACCTGCAGTTTCTCCTTGGTCATCGGCGACCTCGACTTTGTCTGGCGGAAAAAATCAGTTGATGGTGATGGCAAGGGAGTCCTTGGTTTAAAAGTTCTTAGGCAATGGTGGAGCATTGAGTCTCCGGTCGACGAGGTCACAGCGATTCTCCGAACACCGGTCGACGGTGATGGACGTCGCCGGGCCTGAATGTCCTGTTACTTACTCTCGTAGCTCGGGGAGAGGTCTCCTAAACAGGTCGTCTCTCTGATCAGTCCTTGACAGACACGGCAGCTTACGGATTTCGTCGACGGCGAGCAGCAGCAAACCTTCTTTCAGGCGGGCTTCAAGGATAAGCAGCTTCAACTTTCAACTTCAGCTTCTGAACAATTCTGCTAAGTGAGAGGTCCCCAGATATACTCTCATTTACACTGCTGAGCCAAGCCCAGACAGCCAATCATTCAGAAGGGCATTCATACAGGCAGGCAGCCAATCAGGGTTGCAGTGCATTCAGGCCATTCACTTCCACAAAGACACTCACAACAAGGAATGTGGATTGGGGCAAGCACCCAGCCTTTCAGCACGCCACACTGCAGTCATGCCAGTTTTGGGCAGGGCTGTCTCATTCTTTGTATCACACATACATATACCAGACACCCATAACATGGAATGCATATTGGTCACGCACACCATTCACCCAGGTCCCACCCCAAGGGTGTGCCCACAACATACAGTCACTGGGAAGGCTCCAGCAAGTCTGACCTGGACTTCCCCACAATACCATATATGGTTCTTCCACCCAACAGCCAGTCAGAGGAAGGGACAGGGCTTCCCAGGACCTTGGGAAAACAAGCTAACAGGTTATAGAAACCAACAGGCCACAGGGGCCATTGTGTCTCCTATCAGGAATCCACTGATTCTTATGGCCGGCCTGGGTATCCAAAAATGGAGGATACTCAAAGCACCTATCAAATTCACCATGGAGCTGCCACCAGCCCATACCCTGTCTGTGGGCCACACACAGGTACCCAAAAAAGTACACTAGGGGCACAGGGTTGTACCCTCACCTATGGGTGCCATAAGGGTATCCCAAGGGTCTCTGTTCACCACAACCAAAAAGAGGAAGAACATGGACTCCTGAGCACAAAACAACACAGAACACACATGAAAAGGTAGTACAGGACAAGGACATGGAGGCCCTGTCCCTCCAATGCATTTCCAGTATCACACCCTGCGTACCCTTTGTGACTACATGCCCCCCACATCGATATATAGCCATTATGGGAGACATGCTGATGACAGTGATGGTGAGTATTACAAGAGGGATTATCGGGTTTGCTGGGCTGTAGTTTTAATGTCAGTTCTTGCTGCACATTCCCCTCCTCAAGATTGACTTTCCGGTGCAGAGGCCAATATGCCACCCTCTAGGCAGAGCACCCGCTGACCTTTTGTCCAGCGCTCATTAAATCATTTGCCCTTCTACTAGCAGAATCCGTGTGCCCCCTGCCATTAAACTGTTATGGATACTAAATCCTACAGGGCATAAATACATGTGGTGCATATAAGAAAGCCTGCAACTGCAAGGTGTTTCGCACTTGTGTGAGCTGTCCTACAAAAGCAGATATGCTTGCCGAAGTTTGTAACTACTCACTGTGCCAATTGGCACCAGTATGTTGCATTAGCATGTATTATATCACATAGCATGTACACTTACTTAAATCATTGCATCCACAATACGTATATTTCAGTCTACTGGAAATAAGACATTAAAACGTGCTGAACTTCACATGCACCTGTAGTTCAGTGTCGACAGACTGTGAATGGACACTGGATGAAGGCCACTGATTACTTACATCAATTTCTGTAAATCTGTCACCATTACCGTAAGCACTGATGTAAGTAGCAGGTCAGCAGAGGCTGAACTTGGTATTAATCTGTACTTCTGCCATGGCACTGTTCAGTGGTGTATCCAGGTGAGTCCACAGCTTATATCCTCTTGCTCATCATCAACGGTATCCTACATCAATGGCTTCCTCCCTTGCTCTATTATCCTTTTCATTCTGCACCCCTTATCACATCCTCCTTTAAAACTTTGCACTCTCCTCCTTGCACACATGTGCCTATAGATGCAACATGCAAAGAAAATCAGTAAACACCATAATTATTGGCATTGCCAATGCTTGTCTTCGGTTCTGGCGAGTGTCCTTGTGATGAGTCTCCCTTTGGGATAGGATCCTAACTGGTCTCTCACTGGATTCTCAGAGTGGGATTGGGCCTAGGACTATGCTGAAGAGAATGGTTTTTCACAGCTCTTACATCGGGATATAGAGTAAGTTGTGAGTACATAACAACCAGGTGAGAATGCGTCTGCTTCTTGCTATATTCTGACAAGGCTTTTAGATTTGCTTTAACTCACTTCAGCACTTCAACTTCTACAAAGAAATGACTACTGCTCCACAGGAGTAAAAGGACGCAGAGTGGCTAAACCGCCTACCCAGCTCCACACTACTACTAAAGCAGCAGTGATCTCAATCATAATGACAAAACGAACTCAGCCCAACGGGTTTACCGGTTTCACCTTTTGTGTTAACATGGGCCGAGTGCAGTCTATACTCTCAGGATTGGTTTGAAGTAATAACAGTAGCAACACAAACAGCAATAGTACAAAGACTTCAACATAAATAAAATGGCCAATCAAGGTTATGTACAAATATACTCAAAAATGCAAACAACAACAAATTGTAACAAAAACCCACCCCTGTGGGGAGAATACAAAAAGGGCCTGATTCATGGAATTATTTGCACGGCTCAAAGTGACTATGCATTGCTGAAAGGTGACTTTGTGCTGTCGACACAAACCCTGATTCATGGAACTGTGCAAAGTATATTTTTGCAGTGCAAAGTCAGTGCAGACATTTGTGCACGACACAGTGAAATTTTCACTGACTTTGCACTGCAAAAATACACTTTGCACAGTTCCATGAATCAGGGTTTGTGTCGACAGTGCAAAGTCACTTTGAACCATGCAATACTTTCCATGAATAGGGCCCATCATGTAGAACCTTTAGAGAATAGCACTCTGGGCAAATGAGCAGGGGTGATCAGGTAAACAATTGCAGCAATGTCACTGTTCAAAGGATATGTCCTTCAAGGAAAAGGCAGATATGGGGACTTAAAAATCACTATGGTCCCAATAGTGAACCAGGGCTACAGGGCCTCTTCACAGTATATATGTCTTTGGGGGCTCAACAATATTGACCAAGACTTCTAGGAGCTTGCTGAGGCAGTGATTGGACATTGGGTTGGTGAGCTGGTTAAACAGGTCCATCACTTGGTGCTGTCCAAGCAGCAATGAGATGTGGCATGAAAAAGCTTGACATATGCAGGTGTTGACTGGGTCATTGCAGGTCTCAAATGGCTCAATGCGGGAATCAGGGCTCAGGGCTGTTCATTGACTTTTGGATTGCTAAGAGGCAAAATCCAGGGTATCCAGGGAAAAGGTAAGTCCTTTGGTTGCACTCCCACTCCAGGGAGCTTGGCTGGTGCCTACAGGAGATCCTTCACCTCCAGTGAACAGCGTCCTGGTTCCAGTGCAGCCAGCAGTTTGGTCCAACCCCCACTGTTCCCTGGGGATGGTTAGGTGGGAGAGCTCTCGTCTGTTTTTAATGCCTTCTGTCTTCCCCTCTATGGCAGTGGACTGTGGAATAGCCCACACTCCAAACAGAAATCCAAAAGCGGATCCTTCTACTCTTGATGGCCCAAAGGTGACTCGAGGAAGCAGTGGAAGACCCCTTCTGTGTAAAGGCATTGTCAGTGGGGTTTAGACAAAAGCAAGCCTTCTGTAAGGGGCTCAATCCCTGTTGTTGTAACAAGTGACCCTTATCATGATTACATCACACCGAGAGTGCCTTATTCTGAAGGAAATGGGGGCAAGATATGAAGGGAAAGAGCCCCAACAGAATAGCAAGATGATGGAATCCTTTCTCTGGTCCACTTTTGCCTCTCTGCCTACACTAAAGCTGCCCCTTTTCTATTACTTCAATATTATATTTTACTAAATAACAAAAAAGCCAGGGCTTTCACATCCTCCTCAATGGCATTCTGTGACAGAGGTTGATTGCGGAAGGGGGCAAGTAGGTGTAGTTGGCGTCTACCCCACATTTATGTGAAGCTAAAATAGAGAAAGGCAAAGATAATGGGCCTCATTACAAGGTAGGAGGTAAGGGATTATCCCTTACCTCCATATTCCGAGGTCCCTTAGCGGGTCCCTTCATTAACGCCTGGTCTGACCAGGTGTTAAGGACGGGACCCGCTAAGGGACTTCAGAGCTAATAACGGTACCGCAAATTGCGATACCGGTATTAGCTACTTCCCCATTCCCATTGAGCCCTATAGGGGCTCAAATGGGAATGGGGAATGGTTCTCAGAATGGGGACTTACTGGGTCGTCAAGTTTGGAATGACCCGGTAAGTACCCATTCTGAGAACCCGGACCCGGTATGCGGTAAGGGGGTAGCCATGGTGCTAATAGCACCATGGCTACCTCCTACCGCGTAATGAGGCCCATTGCCTTGGCCTCTCGCCTGAGAACAGAGTAAGAATGAGGAAGTGGACAAGCGGGTTTGGCAGGGGTCTCTTCTGTATATATATGAAGGGATGTGGGAGCAAGGAAAGCATCACGGGGAAGACAGCTTTGGAAACAGTAGTAAGCAGGAAAATATAATGAACTTTCTTTTTCTCCCCTTAAAGGTGATTGCATTAGCATGTCCGCCTAGATTTGGGGAGGGAAGGAGGCTTACACCCAGTGCCTTTCTTTCTGGTTGAGAATCTTTCATGCCCTCTGATCCATCGCAGAAGAAAGAGGAGGTGCTTCTGCCTAGCAGGGCTTCCCATGGGTGAGGTGGGGGACCCAGAGGGAGAGGCGCAAATAGGACTGACAACAGGTCAGACGAGATCAAACAGTCAGTACTGTGTCAGTATCAGTGTGGATAAGATTAGCCCACTAATCCCGGTATCATAGAAGCAATGGCAGCATGACTCACCTGCCCTGTAGCGCTTCTTTTCCCTGTGTAGAGGCGCTGGCTGAGAAGGAGTTCTGAATTCGGATGTTACCAGTATCTTCTGCCATATAAATGTCAAGGTTCAGTTTTCCTTTTGTACAGACTCTGATACTAGCGTTTCACCTGATTTACGAACTCTGAATCTAGGTAGAGAAGGCACTGATTGATTGTTTGCTTTAATTGCTGGGGCTTGACTGATTGCCCTTCTTCTTGTCCCCATCAGTAAGAGCCTGCGGCCTGTGGACATTTCCCTCCCACTTGTCTTTGTGATTGTTTAATGATGATTTCTTGGCCTCACTGCACGTGATCCATTATCTTCCTTCTCATACGTCATATGTTCTTAATGTTTATTTGCCCCTCTTAGAACCAACGCTTTTCTCCTCAGCCTCTGTGCGGACGGTTGCACTTTTCTTTCTGCTGCTTGGTATATTTCAACATTGTTTGTTTTTCCATCAGCCCCAACTTCAAGAAGGTTCTAAGGTGTGGAGGCCTTAGGTTCCATAGAACCCTTTCCCGTATATAATAAGGATCACCGCTAAATGGCAGCTGCCTTGTAGAGCTGGGGGTTCCGCGCACTCCGAAATGAGGTTGCACCCCTCGAAATTCCTTGTGAAGCTCAGACCCTGTGGACTGCTATATCCCATAGTAGCCTTCCAGGAAATATTTTTTTGAAGGACGCAATCTCAAGCCAGGTAGCTTTGCAAATATACCAATACGCATCTGAGATGGTGTGGCAGTGACTGGCACTTAGCCCCTTCAAGACACTGGGGAGAGTCAGTGGCGTCATACAAGATGTGGGGCCCCCCCTGCGAGCCATGCTGAGGGGGCCCCCCAACTCAGCAACAAATCAAGGGTCACGCCACACTCTGGGCCAGCCTAGATTATCACACTTGAGCAATACGCACAAACGTGCTGCTGAACGGATATGCTGCACACTGCACTAGGAGAAAGATATACATATGTGTTTTAATATAACATACAGCACACTGTCTGAGAAAACTTGGCTAAAAAGCCAGAGTGTTTGCAATTGTTTTGTAGGGTAACACCAAGCCAATAGATGCAAGTCACCAATAGAGCACAGGAACATTAAAGCTTTGCTATTAAAAATGCCATCCCACAATGAAAACATGTCCAACTGGCTGCACAAGGTAGACCAGTGTCGACATGTAATAACAATATAGTAAAGCTTGCCAGGCCACATTTAGACATATCTAGACTGGTTGCACCAAAATGGCAGTCGAAGCAATAACACTCATCAAGAATAGAACACACATTCAAGCCTGTGTCTCTGTGGCCTCTAACAACACGGCCAAATTCTTTAAAATCTGAAAAGAACTGGTCAATCCTGTTGAGGTCTTTACATCTCCTGTTCCCCCTTCCAGTCCCTCTGTATGGCTTAATGTCAGTAAAATGGAGATCCTTCTCATTTGGACTCCTGCCCCTGCTTTCCCTCTCTCACTGTGGCCACCCGCTTTGGGCCCTCTTCCTTCGCCTTCCTGTGAGGCAAACAACACTGGTGTCATCTTTGACTCCACTCTCTTTCTCTCCTCACATCTCAGACGTTGCCAAGAAGTCCCACTACCAGCTGCTCCTCCTCAAAGGGACTCTTCCCTTTCTCACTTTCCCCCAGATGCTCACTGTCTGCAGAGCCCTGGTTCTCTCTAGGCTGGACTACTGCAGCAGCCTCTTTCTCAATCTGCCTTTCTCTACTATTCAGCCCCTGCAACTAATCCAGAAAAGGACTGCAAGACTTATTCTTGGCCTCAAGCACAGGGATCGTATCTCTCCAGCCCTGAAATCTCTCCACTGGCTCCCAGTTGCTGCAAGTATCAAGTTCAAGACCTTTTGCATTGTCCACAAGGCTTTCTGGGCCCTGGGCCCGCACTACATCCAACGCTCTCTTCCAAAATATCTTCCTTCTCAAGCCCTTCGCTCAGCTACATACAACTCTCTAAGGGTTAGACGCTTCTCCAGGAAGAGAGTGGGGAGTAGATCTCTCTCCGCTACAGGTACCTCCCTCTGTAATAGCCTCCCTGCCCCTCTCAAGCTTTAGCGGACCACCTGAAGTTCTGGAAGCAGCTCACAACTTTCCTCTTCTCCTCTGTTTTCTCTCTCTCCCTCCCCTACTGGCCTACCTGACCTACCTGTCTGCTGTACCGACTGGTTGCTTGGCGACCCTCAGAGTCTCACTGAGTCGAGACTCTTTCTTGATCAGTCACCCTTTCACTGCCTCTGGTCCTACCATGCACTTAGGGGCTGTAACTGTAAGTAACCCTACAGTCCCTTGTTCCCCTTGCACTACCCAGAGCTGTGCTGCCCTGACAGCACTTACTCAGAGCATTGCTGCCCTGTTTTTCCCCTCCCCTCTCCCTTGCACTTCCCCCGTCCCTTTCCCCTTGCGCTTCTCGTTATCGCACTTGCACGAACTGAATGACACAAGGCCTAGTAAGATCGTTTGTCTTGTCCTCCCTCTATCTTCCATCCCTTGTCTTGTCGCACCTAGAAACACTTGTGTGCAGGTGCGTTATAAATGACATATCATATCATTTGATCACAGATGCCCAGAAAAATATACAATGCTGCAGTAAGAAACGGTTGCCTAGCAGCACCCAAATGGCAGTCAAGCCAGGTAATTCACTTAGCAGGACTGTTTTATCATAAATGCCCCATTAAAAAAAAATCATACCAAACTGAGGAATGACTAGACTGGCTGCACCAAAATGCCTCGCTAACTAATACCACATATCATGCCTGCTTAGCCTGGACACGGACAGCCATTATAATTTGTCGTATAATCCTGCCCCCCACACATCCCCTCTCACTCCCAAAATCAGCTCCATGGCCCAGAATTACCTCCACGTCCCTCTTCCTTGCCCCAGAGCTTACGGTTGAGGCTCCTGGGATGAGGAAGAGTGTGGCTAGGAGTAATGAGGATTACAGGTAGCTAAATAAAGCATTACTTCCATGTACCTCTATCTCATCCCAGTACTTGTGTCTGAGGCAGAGTGCCTTATACACAAGTACTGTCGCATACACACTGGGACGAGGAAGAATAGGGCTAGGAGTAATGAAGATTACCAATAAGTAATCCAGGCATTAAACACAAGTATTGGTGCAACACCATTGAGTTGACTGGGATTCAGCACCCCCCCTGAAATGTTGGGCTATGTTGACCAGACCTGGCTGACCTTCAGAGCAGTTGCCAGACAAAAAAGGACACAGATGTTAAACGGCACCTGGGTTTCTCTGTTAACAAGAACCCACCAATTACTAACACAAAACAATTCACTGTTAGTACCTGCATTCAAATACCAAATTTTTTAGGCAATTGAAATCGTGATGTGGGTTTAATACTTGCATGCCAGGGGAGTGATTGGAAGGGTAGAGAGGGAAAAGGAGACCACTCATTCTCAGAGCAGTCCATAAGTGGGTGCTTTAAACCTTAAAGGAGAGAGTTAACTGCTTGTAACTTTGAAGCTGCACTAAAATAGTCTCATAAAAATGCATAAAGAAATTAGATGACCCAAACAAATAAGTTTGCCCCTCTCCCACCGCCCATGAAGTTGGCATCCCTCCCAACATTTGAAGGGTTAGCCCCCGAAATGTAGGTTTTGTTGCGCCCCTGAACGCAAGCACACACACGCACACCCAGCCATCCATACATTTAAGTGTGCACCCTTTCACCATACAGGCACACCCAGGCAGCCACCCATAAAATTACGTGTGCACCCTTTCACCATACAGGCACACACACCCAGACACCCACCCATAGATTTAAGTGTGCACCCTTTCACCATACACTCACACAGGCAGCCACCTATACATTTAAGTGTGCACCCTTTCACCATACAGGCACACCCAGGCAGCCACCCATATATTAAAGCGTGCACCCTTTCACCATACACTCGCACAGGCAGCCACCTATACATTTAAGTGTGAACCCTTTCAACATACACTCACACACGCACACATCATGGGGTTGAGGGGAGCCCTAACACAAATTGGGCCTCATTACAACTATGCCAGACTGTAAACAACGGTGCTGGTAAGCTCACCGGCACTGTTGTTTCCGGGCCGGCATATTACAGCTCTGCGGGCGGTTGCTGTCCTGCCCGGCAGGTCAGACCTGCCGGGCAGAACAGCACCCACCCTTTTTTTGTTTTCACGGACGCACCGGCACCGTTATTAACAGTGCCAGTGTTTCTATGGTCCCCATTCCCATAGAGTCCGATAGGACTTTATGGAAATGGGGACTTACCATTTGCCGGCGCCTGACTTCCCAGACCGCCAGGGTTGTAATCCCCTGGTGTTACCGGGAAGTCGGGCGCCGGTAAATCATTACGGGTCTGGCGGCAACCTGCTGGTAGCAATGGCACGGTTGCCGTCAAACCCGTAATGAGGCCCATCATTTCTTTTTGAAGTCACTCTGACTTCTTAAAGAAATTATTTCTGTTACAGAAATAATTTCTTTATAAATGCAGAGGGAATTCAAAAAGAAAAAAAATATATTTTTTTTGCAAAAAAAATATTTTTTTCATACAAGTGGGGGCCCCTCCCAGGACATGTGCTGGCGGTGCCCCCCACACCGCGGGGGCTGCGGGGGCCCCTGTTACACCAGTGGGGAGAGTGTGGCTGCTGATCCTGCTGCACCTTGCTGCGCTCCCAGACCCTCTGGTGGTGGTGCCAGTCACAGCATGGACTGGGAAATGCCAGGTGGGTATGCTGGCACAGCAGCCTCTCTCTTCTCCACCAGAGTCACCAGTCACAAGGCGATTTCTTTGTCCAGTTACTGACAGTAAAGGCAACGTTTTGAGGTCATCTGTGGCCACATCTGAAAGCTTACTATCCCTCTTATAGCTGTGCCCCTGTACATGGACACCAGATGCAGAGAGCAGACATGGATTTGGTTACAGCTGGAAAATACTCCACCCCCAATAATCTTAAGAAAAAGAGTATAGGTGTTCATATAGCTAAGTTAAACAGAGTGTCACCTGGCAAAGATTTCAGCAGTAATTACTAAGAGGCTCATTACAAATTTGGTAGTAATTCAGTGTTACCACCAAAATCGGATACCATTACTGCTACTTGATCCCGTGGGTTTACCACAGGATTACATGTGGTGGTAGGGTGGTGTTAGTCCCCATTTATTTGGCAGAAATAACACCGGCAAAATTACCGAGTGGTATTTCTGCTGATTTGTGGAGGAAAAGTGGAGGATTTGGAGGCAAAGTGGAAGATTAACCGCCAGGATAATGCTGGAGGTAAATCTTCCATTGCTGGAAGTAAATACTCCACTTTTCCTTCAAAAATCGGTGCAGTTGTTAATCGGTAATTCCGTCAGTAGTAATTCCACCAAAACTTGTCATTTTGGGGTGTGGGAAAAATGGAGGCCATTTTGTTAACACCAGAAAAAGTGGTGGTAATAGAATTGCCACCACTTTTTTACTGCACCAGTATATATGGTCAGATAGGGCCCCCATGAAGTGAACATTATTGGTATTCCCAATATTAACAAAGACACTTACAGTAGGCACTTATAGTAGGTTAGGATTTTTCTTTTACAGGAAGATTGAAAAATGCTGAAGACAGGCTATTGGTTTCCTCACATGTTTTGGAATGTCCTCTGGCATAAACAGTAGGAGAAATCCTCTCCGCTCCTATTAGATGATCTGAGCTGGAGTTTCCTAAGGCATATCCGTCAAACATATTACAGGCTAGACAACAAGGTAGGCATTTTCTTTATCAACTACCAGATGGAGAAAGGTTAGTAGATGAAGTTTAAAGTGAATAAGGTTATTGCTAATAATCAGCATCTCAACAAAATAAGGAGGTTTGATAAATCTGGTGATTATTAATCAGGGTCCCAATCATTTGTATTGTAGTGACCAAGAAGAGACCGCACATGAAAAGGGAGCTTACCTGCTGTGAACCTGTTAACAAGATTGTCCTGAAGAAGGCTGCATTACACAAATGTTTAAATGTGCTTCTTCAGGCAGAAACACTGCGTGTCTACATGTCTTATGCTTTAATACGCATAGATATCGGTACCAAAATCAGGAGTTGTAATTCATTGCCACAACAAATTTGGTGCAGGAGGATGGTGATGCATAACTAAAAAGCACTTTTGTCATGCCTTTATATACTAGTTTTGATGTTAATGTTAATAGATACTTGTTCTCATTTCCGTTCTTTTTCTTAAATTATTTTTCTCAAATGATGTTATGTACATAAAATACACTGTGAATCTTTTTATTAAAGTGATTTGATGACCCCTCATTAACTTATAATTCAGAGAATGAAGTAATTTCACCTCTAAAACCACGTATTATCGAACTGCCATGAGATCCTGACCATTTGTTTGCTCTGTGCAACATTGGTTCCTGGAAGTTCTGAATTTTTCCCCCGGGTACCCTATTTCCAGTAAAGTACTAGAATACAGCCCTTGGTTATTGGGGTCATGTTACTAGAAAAAACAGATAATCATTATTTACATCAGACTAAGATGGAGAATGTCAACATACTATCCTTCATGGATGAACACTAAAGTGCCCCCAACATGTTTGCAAACGATGCAAGGGCTCTGCAAATTAACTCGACCGAAGATGATTTGGAATTGATCAATCAAAAATACAAAAAACGTATTAGAACAGAGTTGCATGGCAAGTTCATGTTAGAGTACCTCAAAGCAGGAATCATCCCTAAAATACTACAAGTGTGGAATACACTGCAGGTCTTTGTTGACAACCCCAAATTTAAATTGCACTGTAGCGGCGTTGGCAATCAATGCAGCCGCGGTTGAATCATTCTTATAATAGAGACAGCAGAAGAAGAAGGCAAAATACAGGGAGGCCAACTACAGGAACAAGAACAACAGTTCCTTGAAAGCCTGGCAGTGATTGAGGCTCTTAAAAAAACAGACACACTTAACAAAGAAATAGCAACATTGAAACAATTAAACTTAGATTGAAAAATTCCAAAATTTAAAAAGAATTGTAATTGTAATTGTTTATTTGTAAAGTGCTTATACACAAGTGAAGTGCCTCAAAGTGCTTCAAGGTGGGAAGGGAACAAGGGGATATAATTGACATTCTTATGCCTTGAAGATTCCGAATGATCTAACAGTAATAACTAGCATACCAGGCCGGGGCATTTCTACTAGTATATGTGCGTGACAAAGAGTGATGAAAAAAAGAGGGAGGAGCGGGAGGGAACATACAAGACAAAAGAACGGCTGGTCATCAGTGCGCCTATGCATGCAGGCATAACCAGCCAGGGTGGAGATATAGAGGAGGACAGGACAGACAAACATGCTAAGCTTAGTACATTCAAGGCTGTACAAGTGCACAAACACAAGTGTGAGAGGCGAGGGGGGCATGTGCACCCAGTCCAGCAAGTGCAGAGAGCAGAATCTGGATAACTACAAAGAGGAAGCACATGCCCATATCTAAGACTAGAATATCACACAGAACAGATACAGGTGTCTCAGGGAACAGATGAAATAGGTATGTGACTTTCTCTGGCACCTCAGTCTCATCAGGAGATAGTGGTCGGGAACAACAGCTGGCAGGAGGAAGTAGTTTAAATAGAAAATCAATGTTTTACTCCACAACAACAGTTTTTTCAAAGGAGAAACCAAAGAGGAAGAGACAGAAGACGATATCTACTCTCAGACAAACAAATAGGAACCAGACATGGTACATGAATCTATAGAATATCTAAATATTCCCATTGTCAACTTATCCTAATAGACCTTAACAACAGCAGAAATCAGTTTGCTTAGTAGAGGTTTTTCATTTGTTCCTTCAACAAAAGCAGATGACTTCAAGACAGAAATTGAACTAAAATTCTATTTTTCGCAATACACACTTGAAGTACTTCTTTGAAGTACACATAACTAAAAAAACATGGACTAATAACCCTGGCAAAAGATGAGGTTCCTGATAAACATGAAAATCATATGGGGCTGAAACTGAGCTCTAAGTTTAACCCACGTCCCAATGTGATCCCAGCAGAAATGACTGCTTTTGATAACTTAGTTACCAAAGAGCTACTCAAATCCATAGAAAAAAATAACTAGTATCAAGACAATCTTAGTAAAGAAGAGCAGACCGCCATGATTTCTCTCAGCACAGACACAACTATTACTGTAAAACCTGCAGACAAGGGACGAGGGATTGTGATTTTGAACACAGACGATTATGCCAAAGAACGTTTCAGACGTTTATGAGATACCAATGCTTATGTAATGTTGGCTCACAATCCCACTTTAAGATTTTAAGAAGCAATTCAAAGTCTAACATAACACACAGAAACAGAGGAGTGAGTCTGATATGAGGAAGCCTGGTGTTTGAATAAAACTACACCTAATACTCCAACTTTCTATACAATACCAAGAATACACACATAACACCCACTCTCCAGGAAGACATGTTGTGTCAGCAACTGACTCTGTCCTTGAACAATGCCATTGCATGTAGACAGTTTTCTAAAATCTTTTGCTAAAACGATGCCACCTTTTATAGGGAATTCGGAAGATATGATAAATATCATAAGCGATACGACCATCATCACACTTGATTTTGAAGCACTGTGCACCAGTATTCCACAGAGAGACTGTGTACATACACTACCAATGTTTCTAGATGCAAGACCATTACTCCAAACAGTCCCCATAGCATTTAGCATTTATACTTGAATGCACACATATGGCATTCAACGAAAAAATAATTATATACGAGAAGCAATTTTATAAGCAGATCAAAGGTTCTAGCCTGAGGGAAATGTTTGCCCCCAAGATAGCAAATTTGTATATTGCCAATTTCAAAAATACCTTTATCTATGCCACCACGAATCCATACAAGACCAATGTTTTCAAATGGAAATGATACATAGATGATATTTCTATGGTCTAAACTGCCATATACAATTGCCTTAATCATTGTGATCCACACATTAAGTTCACTATATCACATAACAGAGACTCTTTCCCTTTCTTAGACTTACTCATCTGTAAAAAACAGATACAGACTTGTACAGAAAACCAAATGACAGAAATAGCATTCTTCATTTTGAAGGTTTTCATCCAAAAGGCTTA
This sequence comes from Ambystoma mexicanum, assembly GCF_040938575.1. Classification (NCBI taxonomy): domain Eukaryota; kingdom Metazoa; phylum Chordata; class Amphibia; order Caudata; family Ambystomatidae; genus Ambystoma; species Ambystoma mexicanum. The sequence goes on along the minus strand of NC_090926.1, from coordinate 245,858,491 downwards.
AAATTGAACTAGCCATTCGGGCAGTTTCTAAGAATAAGATGAAACTGCACTTCAAAAGAAGATTATACTAGACAAGCAAATGATCTGAGGACAGGGTGAAACACAGAACCTACCCAACTAGAATAGTGTGATAATCAAAAAAGAGAGCTGCAACCATGGCAGAAAAATCTGTCTCTCGACCAAAACAAACTTCCAACAAACTGGTATCTGTGACCACTTATAGTCTTATGGGCAACATTCTTGGAAATACCTACTCAAGACTTGGCATTTCATAAAACCGTCTGGGACCCTTCAAAATAAACCTTTATTTGCCCACGAGAGATGCAGCAACTTATGGCAGAGGCTAGGGTACACATACAAAATGTCACATACTGAGAAATCCATTGCAACACTTTTGGGATGCCACTATTTCTGAACATTAATAATGTGGCCACTGCATAGCCTGTCAATTTACTGAAACTAAATGTATCTTTGAACAAAACGGTATCAAACGAAATGGACTCTAAGAGGTCACACAAACTGCAACAGCAGTAATGTCCTTTATGTGATAGAATGTTAGTGCAAACTGATTTACGTTGGAAAAACCATTAAGGAACAATGGATGTTGGCGCACAGGTCCTGCATCAGCAATCTAGTAAAGGACAAACCATTGGTAGACCACTTTGAAAAATACAAACACGTAAACTGCGGGGTGGGTGGGTAGCCATCGGTTTATCTTACAGTAATTGGCCCCACCTCGCAGGGGGGCGGGGGGTGATCTTGATAAAAAACTAGAAAGGTTGGTGTGATGCTGGAAATGCATCTGAGGGACAGGGCCTCTGAATCCTTGTCCTTTTACTGTTTTTACCGTGTGTTCTGTTATGTTTTCTGCCCCGGAGTCCATGTGGGACTCCTGGCAGTGCAGCTCTCTCTTGTGGTTTGGTGAACAGACCCATGGGATACCCTTATGGCACCCATGGGTAGGGGTACAACCCTGTGCCCCTAGTGTATGTTTTTGGGCACCTGTGGGTGACCCCCGAGCAGGGTATGGGCTGGTGGCAGCTCCGTGCTGAGTTTGACAGGTGCTCCGGGTGTCCTCCATTTTGGGATACCCAGGCCCTGCCATTGGGATCTGTTGATTCCTGATAGGAAACAAGATGGCCCCTGTGGCCTCTTGCTTTCTATTGCCTGTTATCTTGTTTTCCCAAAGTCCTGGGAAGCCCTGTCTCTGTCCCTTCCCCCTGACTGGCTGTTGGGTGGAAGTCCCATATATGGTGTTGTTGTGAAGGCCCAGCTAGACTGACTGGAGCCTTCCCAGTGACTGTATGTTGTGGTTACCTCCTGTGGGTGGGACCTGGGTGAATGGAGTGTGTGACCAATATACACTTCTTGTTGTGGTTGTCTGGTTTCTGGCATGAGAGACAAAGACTGAGACAGCCCTGCCCGAAACTGGCCTGAATGCAGTGTGTAGTGTTGAATGGCTGGGTACTTGTCCCAATCCACATTTCTTGTTGTGAGTGTCTGGAAGGGAGGAGTGTGGCCTGAATGCACTGTGTGCCTGATTGGCTGACTGACTGCATGAATGCCCTGCAGTATGATTGGCTGCTGAGTGTGTGCCAGCAGCGTGGATGAGAGAGAGGATAGTATATCTGGGGACCTCTCACCACTGGAAAAGTGTTCAGAAGGAACCATTGGTTCAGAAGCGACCATTGTGCTCCTAAAGCAGCCAGGGAGCTGAGTCTCCACTCTACGAGTAACTGGAACTGCTGATCCTCGACGTCCAGCTGGAAGAAGAAAACTTGCTGTGGCATTTGCTTCAACCGATCTGAAGGCTGACGAGATCGTCGAGGGCTGACTCGAGAGAGGACCTGGTAAGGCGCCCTCTTCCCGTGCTCCGAGGGACCATCGAGCACCGCTCCATCTTCGCCGAAGCGCCCTGGAAGACAGACCCTCGAAAGGCTGTCGACCCGAGACGGGACCGCTGAGGAGATCGAAGTGAAGCACCCGGACATCGACGCCGTCGAAGTCCATTGCCGTCGACCAGGGTTTGCAGGTTTGTGAAACCGCTGGAGGCCCGTCGAAGTTGTGTTGCCCAGCCGTGGGAGCCACTTGACGCCGTGCCGCCGACGACCGGAGCCGTCCGCTCCTTTGCCTAAGAACATTCAATCGAAGGACTCTCTCGACCGCATCGTCGACCGCTTATCCTGCCGGAGAAAGTCGAGGCCGACCAACGCGCCGAGGAGAAACCTGCCGGTGGGTTTCCCGCCACCCGACGACCTCAAAGACTCGGACGACTCGACGCCCTTGCTGGGCTTCCGTCTCTACAATCTTTGCAGTCCAGAACTATTGTCATCGAGGTGCCCCGCACACCTCCGCCTTGCAGGACGCCGACGCCCCGACGCCGACGAGCACCACTCGGAGGAAGCTGCCGCCTCTTCAACATCGTTCTACCTCGTTTGTCGACGAACGTCCGACGCCCCGTGCCTCCCGCTTGAAAGGGAAGGCATTCAAGAAGGGCCGTCGATTCCCCGTCGTCGAACAGCGAGTCCCTCGATGTTTGTCGACGCCTCTTCGAGGAGCTCGACTCCACCAGGTACATTGGGGGGGGTAAAAACATTATAGGAGAGAATAAGACTTGCAGAGCAATATGTGGACTGGGCTTGTGCTATAACTTTCTTTACAGGTTGCCCAGGTGGGGGGATCTCCACACAGAACTGTGCCTAGTGGTAGGGGTCAGTATTCTGCCTATTGCTCAAACATCTTATTTCCTCTCCTTTCTCTATTGCTGGTTTCCCTCTATTGGTCTGAGTGACATTGTACAGTATTGTTAATGCACTGTAATGAGATCTAGGGTGGTACCACTTTAGGATTGTAAATATTTGCCATTGTAGATTTTGCCGGAGTACAAAGTGAGTTACTATGATGAATGTACATAACCTTAACTTTTGATTATATAAAGACTGTGTTCTAACCAATACAGAGTGTGGATATTCCTTTGTGGGGGCTTGGGGGATACACTGTACTTAAGAACCAGCCTGCATCACCTCCTGAGAAGCTAGGCCTTGATTGCTCGACCATTGCTACCGAATAGAGAATCTTGGCTGGGGTCTCCTGTGCCTCTCCTCCACCATATAGGGAGCGGAAGTACAGACACCCCCCACCGGTCGTTGAGGCCCGTCTCTCACAGTTGGAACAAGCATGGATTTACAATTTAAATACTGTCAATCGGGGGATGAATGTCTGTGTGTGATGCAATGAATTGATCTTCTATTGATGATAAAATACCTTGTAATGCAGCAGATGGGGTTAATTGAGGCGCTCAGACACAAAGTATTCAATCGGTGTGTCTAAAATCGGCATGTTTGAGATATGCAGTCACAATGTACCAATCTATCTCTGCAGGAGAATTCATTTTTAAAATAATAATCCCACATCAACATACATATGGTCTGTGACAAGATGGCCTCCATTGAAACCGGGAAAGAAAATAGTGTTCTGTTTTTGATGTTGATAGATAACATGCTAATATCACAAACAGGCAGCATTTCATATGGTAAAGACTTGCGGGTTTACAACACAAACCAGGAAAGAAAACCCTGTGCAGAAGGTAAGTGACTCTAAATCAATAGTTTTGCTCCTCTAAAATTGATACTAAGGAGCCTTAAATTCTCCTATCTCGCAGCTGCTGCAATTCCTAGGTTAATGGATTTGCTGGCCTCAAAGTTTATGTATATGTACTGTGCGACATGAAAATGAACATTGGCCCGCCAAGAAAAAATTATGTACGGTAAGAGAATATTAATGGTATTCCCAATGTTAACAAAGACACTAATATCAGGTCACGATTTTTCTTTTACAGCGAAGATTTGAAAATGCTGAAAATTGGCTATTTAGTTGCCTCACATATTATAGAATATCCTCTGACATAAACAAAAGGAGAAATTATCTCTGCTCCTATTAGATGATTTGAGCTGGAGTTTCATAAGGCATATCCGTCAAAGATTTTTTAAAAAGGCTAAACGAGGTAGGTATTTACTTTTACAACTACCAGATGGCAAACAAGTTTGTAGATATTGTTGCCCAGCACCACGCAGACAATAGAACCCCTACAAATTAAGTTTAAAATGCATCAGGTTCTTGCTAACAATCAGCATCTCAATGAAATAAAGTGGTTAGATACATCCAGTGATTATTAATGAGGGCCCAACATGTGGTCTCATTTTTCTATAGTAGTGTCTAAGAGACCTCACATGACATTGAAGATTACCTGCCGAGAACCTGTTAACAAGATTATCCTGATGAAGGCTGCATTACACAAAGGGAGAATGTTTAAGTGAGCACCATAAGGCCGTCGACATCTTTTATGTTTTAATATATATAGATAACTGTACTAAAATCAGGAGTTTAAAATCATTGTCACACCAAATTGGGTGCAGGAGATGGTGATGCATAACTAACAAGCACTTTTGTCATGGATTTATATACCAATTTTGATATTAAGGGAGGTAGTGGTAAGAGCATTAAAGGAAAGATGGATCCCTGCACTTCGTGTTCTGAAGTGCGTCCTGCTGCCAAGTCCTGGGTTCCTGCGGGTGAATGCTCCAAAAGTCCTGTATGGTGAGGAATAGGAAGTGGTTGGGAACACCGTCTGTGATGGCTCTGGATTCCAATAGTTATCACCAGATAAGGTAGTGCGTCTAGCATGAGCAAATGATGAGTCTTACTGCTTGGGTTTAAGTGCAGTGTTGTTTTAATTAGCAAAGAGTTGCCACAGTCTTAAACAAGGAACATAAAACTTCAATGTGCTCTAAATACTGTGGCAACTCTATGCTAAGTAAAACAACACTACGCTTAAAACCAACCAGTAAGACTCATCATTTGCTCGAAACACTACCTTATCTGGTGGTAACTATTGGAATCCAGCGCCATCACAGACGGGGTTCTCGTCCTCTTCCCAGTTTTGATATTAATATGTGCCTTTTTTCATTCCTGTGCTTTTTCTTAAATTATTTTTCTCAAATGATCTTATACAAATAAAATATGCTGTGATTTGTTTTAAAATAACGTGATGACCCCTCATTAAGTAATAATTTAGAGAATGAATTAACTAATTTCTCCTCTAAAACCATTTATTGTCCAACCTCTGGGAGATGCTGACCATTCGTGTGCTCTGTGTTATATTGGTTCCCGAGAGGTCAGGATTCGTTCTCCAAGTACCCCATTTCCATTACAGTCAAGTGGAAACCAGACGGAACGGTGTTGAGAACCGATTCTTCCTCAAGTAATCGCTGAAGTTGAGGAGGCGCCACTTTTCAAGCACCTTGGATATCCCCGGGGGAGACCCATGGTCTTTGATAGCACTGTAGACAAGCAGCTGAGAAAGAGGCAGAGGAGGAGCCCAGAACAGAGACACCCTCCTTTTAAAATGTGTGTGTGCTGTGCCAAAGTGACAGGCTTCAACTAATTCAAGTAGAGCATGGCCACCAACATCGAACAGCTGATGACAATAGCACCTTAACATGCACCTAACCTCGCCGCGGACCAGGGCTAGCAGTCCGTCTTGATCACGGGCCTGCATGCAAGAACATCGCTAGTCCAGGTCACCTACTTAAAGAATGCCCAACACTATATGTCTTCAGGTTAAACACAGAAAGGTGTCAACCCTATTTATAATGTGCCTGCACAATGACTGCCCGGGGCTTTATTGAATTCTATCGCATTTGTGTCTCAACTTTCACAGATAGCATTTTTGCCTCCATTACAGCGCGCATTACCTGAGGCACATACATGGTAGAGACACTCTGCGGGGAGCGCTGGCTGCAGAACCGCCACCATAGGAGCTGACTGAAGTGATCAGAGCTCCTTGGGTTTCTTTCAACCTTTACCAGATGAGACAAAGAACAAACATTCAAGACATGCGTGTATCCCTAAAAAACATAAGACCCTCAAAGCATGACCAATCATGTACAATGGAGACTAAAATGAGACTCCACATATTCACACCCCAAAAATCAGGCAGACGCACGCCACCAGGCAGCCTGATATCAGCCATATTGCAGTGGACTTCAGAACTGGCTTCATAGCTTTCCACTCTATACCTAGATTTGCCCCCCTAAACACAAAAATAAATCTTCATTTGTTGGCACCTCAAATTTCCAACAGGAAGCAACATTTCTGCAAACATTTCCTGTTGAGTTGACCAGGCTGACTATTGCCCAACCTTTTCACGGCATGGCATTTCGCCAATGCCTAGGGCAGAAACCTTGCAAGGACTTGGGACCTGCGCCACATCCAGTAACTGCTGGAGCAAAGTATCCTAGGCCACAGTGAATGTTGAAGACTGTTCTCATTCAATGAATATGTTTTTGGCAGAGATAAGTCCTGGGGCTTACAAACTAGCTTATTCTTTATCTGGGGGCACAGATCGCTGAAGTGGGTGCATATGTCCACTGAGCCACGGATTCTGCAACTCACCCACCTTTCTTCTGGGCTCCCAGCTCTGCATGCACCTGCTAACACACCTGCGTGGGATGTGTGGGGGTGCGGACATCAACAGACAGAGATTAACAGTCTGAGAGAGAGACACCTAGTTAGACATACCCGTGCATTTATATTGTCTGCTGTGCAGTGCACTGGTACAATGTGGCCCAGTATTTAATGTCAGAGAGGATGCAGCCTCAGATGAGCAATGCCAGGCTTCCGGTGATCACTCTTCTTGCTACTGTGTAACCAGTGATGCAGAATGGCAAAGATTGATTCTAAAATGGCTCCTTAAAGCAGCCAATGTGAGGGCTCATTTCAGGGGCTAATTTACATATGTACATATAGTTATTTCTCCTGAAACAATGAAACCTTACAGCATAGTAAGGAGAATAGGATAGCCTCATGCAACTTAAGATACCATCATTCTAGTACTGATAGTCAAGGTCAAATTATGCCCACGTCCTTTTTTCTTGAATTGAAGATTCTTCTATTTAAATACGAATTTTAAACTAAAGCAAACTCCTCGTAGTAGAGTTGTAGCAATAGCTGACTAAATTGACTCATGAGTTAAACGCGTTGCTTTTGGCTTGTTTTCCTTTTGTTCTTGTCGTTTATGTATCCTTCTCTTTTTTCTGTTTCTCTGTTTTGATGTGGTTCTATGATTTATTTGTGTTTGTGATAGACTTATTCATACGATTTCATTATCTGTCCGCAATTATATCAGATTATTAGATGTTTATTTTAATGACTATGTATTACTTGCTTTTTGAATGATCTTATGTGTATTTTAATATTATGTAACAATGAATGTGTGATAAGTCGAAATTCTTTTTGGCAAAGACAAAATCAATACAAAAAATAAAGAAACTGCTAATCTCTAAGCTGTCACAGATGATTAGTTTAATACTTGGTCAAACGCAGGCATTACGCCACTCCTTTAATAATGGGGGTTCCATCACACTGCATTTGCTTTCAGGAGAACAGTGTGGCTTGGTTCAGCTTCACGAAAAGAACAATGGGGTTGCTGCCAGCCCCAAGACTTGGTGTGCATCCGCCGTAGGGCGGGCTCGCCTCATTGAGTAAGGACTCAGGGCTGTGAAGCTCAGTGCGGCAGTGAGTCACATCGTGGACTCTTTGCACATGACTGATTGTAGGGTGGAGCTCCAGGCTGGCCTGATTCGTAGTCACTCACCGGGTTCTAGTAACAAAAGGGGCAGCCACAGGGCAGCGGCCCGATCTGAGCACCCTCCCTAGCCTTCCCAGCTCACCTGAGCCCTTCAAAGGTGGTGGGGTCTCCTGGCAGCCTAGGTGGCACAGGTCTACCCACAGTGCCAGGGTGGACCAGGGATGCAGCTGGTGGCGATGCAATATCTGCCCAGCTTTATCTGACAGTCACAACCGCATAACGAGGACCTCTTCAGTCTAAGTTTAGAGCGGCAAGACAGGCACGGATAGTGGGCAAAAGGACCTGCAATCTTTACTCTGCCTGTGCCTGACTGGTCTGGGACTGGGCCCCTTCCTTGCCTATTGCAGATGATCCAAAGTGCATCTGGTGAAAGTTATATGCCCTCATGCTAGCCCTGCACTGCATGTTGCTTTTGGGGGAGTGTGGGGCACGTGTTGGGAGGATGGTCCAGAGCTGGATCACGCTGGGCAGCAGCCTAAATGAAGGGTCCCACTGCACGCGATGGCTGATGGGCCTGCCCCTTACTCAGGCAGGCATGCCCTTCGTCCCTGGGTCACCAGGACACCTGGCCTGGGGGTGAAAGGACTCTGCAAGACACCCCCTGCTGCTTTCATAAGTGCGGGGCCGCTACTGGCATACTCGGCCTGGCAAGAACACAATGCTTGGAGTTCCCTGCTGCTGCTGAGTGGGCCGGGCTTCCCTTGGCATGGGCGATCTAGCGTAGGGAATCTGAAAGTGCCCCCCAACGCTTGCCCCTGACGCACGCAGCCTGGGTTAGGACTCTGGGACCCCCTTTCTACTACTGCTGCCCTGGGTCACATCCCAGCACACATGTCCCAGGGATTTTAGACTTTAAGCGCCTGCCTAGCAGAGTGGACTCCGAGGTAGTCTTGGCCAGGCTGTCTGTAAAGTAGGGACACCGGTATGTGTATACAGTTCAATTATAAAGTGCACTTTATAGACTGTGAAAATATATTTTTATGATGCATTAAACAAATCTTTTTAAGCTTTCTTATGCAGCTGCTTAGGTAGTGTTAGGTTTTAAATTGTAATATGTTCACGCTTGTCGTTTTTACTCCCTTTTTATCTAAAATACAAAACTGCTGGTGTACTGGAGACTAATATATATATATATATTATATCATCTAATCACTAAAGAGGCTAAAGGCCATACAACAGAGATAAGTTAGATAAATAGCCAGTCCTATAGCACAGCTCGCTATAACTTCTGTGCAGAGCTTTCTGGTGCAGGTTCGAATCCCAGTAGCGCCAAACTCATCCGTTCGAGGTTGATAAATGAGCACCACACACCGTGGGTAAAAATAAGCAGCGCTCAAATGCCTGAGGATTCGTAGTGCTATATAAATGCTAAATTATTATTATTGAAGTATTTTGTTGCGCCCACCTACACCTTTCTCCCGCTGAGTGTGCAAAACACCATCCTCTGGCTACACTTACCAGATTGAAAGCGGTAGTATAGAAATGGAAAATAAGGGTCTGGTCAATGCACAATATATAAATTGGGGTCACATCAGGGTCAAGAGCACCTTAGGGTTTCAAATGTGCCTGACATGACTAGGCTGTGGCACCCATCAAAGTGCATGGCACCCTTTAGAATTACAGTCTCTTTTCACAGAAAAAGAAACTTTTGTGTCAGATCTTTTGCGAGTGGTGTCTGTGGTGAAGGAGAGAGAGGCCGGTGGCCCAGTCCCACTCCTGCCATGTCCCAGTCCATGATGTTACTGGCACGCCCACCAGCAGAGCCTCTGGGAGTGCAGCAAGGTACCGCAGGCCTGGGAGGCACACCCTCTTCATTGGCTCCAGAGAATGAGTGCCAGTCACTCCTACACAGTCTGGGATTTGTATAGGTTGTATGTGTCGAGGTCACCACCATGAGACCGGGTCCCCAAGAAAAGGTCATACATGCAGCCTTGCCAACAACCAGGACTGTGTCCGTTTCAGAGTGGGTACATTCTGCAGGGCAGTTATTGGATATAGTAGCCCCGAGTCTCTGCACGACACAAGACATTTCCAGGAGGTGTCCCCTATTTTTATAATACAGGAAACCTTCACTTCCACGCAGTAGCTCCCATTTCCCAGAGGTCCAGGTATATTACATACAGAAAAGTGTTATTTTGAACCCAAGGCTTCCACACAGTAGAAGGGTACGGGTACTACCAAAGCCACACAGTTTTGCTTCATCCCTGGCTAGGCCCGCTGTTAATTTTAGGGGCTGACCCCAGAGAGTGATAGCCATTTTGGACTTCATTACATTTTTGACAGAAATGTCATATTGAGCAACCTACGTGTTGTTTTTTAGAAACCATTATTAAAACAAATCCGTTACACTTCACAGAGTAATGGGACATATTCAGTTGGGTCTATAGGCCATTTAAATTCAGTTATTGCCGCTAATAGACTAACCGAACACGTGTTTTAAACTGCCTGTTTCGTCAAACACTGTAGAAATAACGCAGTGTGTATGGGGACTATTGACAGGAGGTTGACCCAGAGTTCCCTATTGAGTTGCAGAATACTAAGATTGTTTTTTTTCCATTTCTTATCCTCTCTGCTGTTAGATAAGCAGCACACCAGGGATACCTAGTAATAGTGGGACATAGGCAGTCGTAGAGAGACCTTCACGCTATCCTTGTGTCCTCTTTTTGTGCAACTCAATCTTTGGGGCACCTCCTGTTCTTCCGTTTCCAGAAGGGCGTTATTATTTTTGCAAGTGTTAATTATTGGTGTGTTGTTCCCCTATTGTGCAATATATAGTACAAGTCGGGATTAACCCTGCATATTTAGCTTTGAGGCACCCCTTTGTGATTTTTGTTTTTTCCACACATTAGAACCATCTTGAGATGCCATTGATTACGTTACCTCCCGGGTGCTAATGCAAAAACGAATGTTGAAATATACAAAGCCGCATGAAAAAAAAGTGCTAAATTCTGCACAGAGGCTGAGGAAAGGAGCAAAGAGATGGTTCTGAGAGGGGCAAAATAAATATTAAGAACATTTGACGAGCGACAAGGAAGCTTATGAAACACGTGCAGTGATGCCAAGAAAGCATCAATAAACAATCGCAAAGGAACGTGGGAGGGAAAAGTCCACAGGCCGCATACTCTTAATGATGGGGATAAGCCAAAGTGCAATCAGTCAAGGCCCAGCGATTAAAGCAACCAATCAGTCCCACCTCTACCTAGATTCAGAGCTCGTAAAGCAGGTGAAACGCTAGTATCAGAGTCTGTACAAAAGGAAAACGGAACCTTGGCATTTATAGGGCAGAAGATACTGGTAGCATCCGAATTCTGAACTCCTTCTCAGCCAGCGCCTCTACACAGGGAAAAGAAGCACCGCAGGGCAAGTGAGTTTAATCGCTGCCATTGCTTCTATGATGCCGTTATTAGTGGGCTAATCTTAACCACACTGATACTCTTATCCCTCATCACAGTACTGACGTTTTGATCTCTTCTGACCTGTTGACAGGCCATACCGAAGATGACTTATTTGCTCTTCTCCCTCTGGGTCCTCCCACCTCACCCATGAGAAGCCGTGCTAGGCAGCACAGGATATGCGCCAGAACACCCAGGGCTTTAAGTGGGCCAAAGCTCGACAGGACTCAGCTCCGGCAGTCCTTAAATATTGACATTGAGCCAGGACTCTGCTGGGGCTCCCCGAACTGTCTCCCCTGACCTGATTTATTCTCTGCAGTAATTCGAATGAAAATGAGTGCCAATACTGCTCCTCAACAATAGATGTCACTTTCAGCCACGATTAGAACAATAATTCAAGATAAAGATACGTGTTTGATTTCAAACACTGAATGGCAACTTTACCAGAAGACATTGTTTGATTTGTTAGACCTATTAAAGAATTGTCATTAGAATGATTTTAATTTGTAGCAATCATGAGCTTAGAACTGTGGGGTTGCATGGTGCGCTGACCGATTTGAGTTGATGTCCTACTTTCTTTTTTAATATATTTATTTTAGTCAATATTATACATACATTAATTATATGTTAATACATCTTTTGAAGTAAAATGCACTCCTTTTCATTACGCATATGAAAACGTGATTGCGCTGTTGGGTCACACCTTTAGTAATACAGGCCACACATCTTTCAAAGGTTTATTATCTACTTGAGAATTGAAGCTGTGCGAGACCCTTTTTAGGACCTGCCCCCAAATATTGGTTCACAAGGTCTTAGAACCCCACACCCCTCGATTTCTTATCCCACTTAAAGCACTGAGAACGCCAACACTTTCCTTGCCGCAGCTCTACTTTGTTCCCGATGCCAGGAGCTACGGCAGGACACTCAGAGTTCTCACGGGCATGAACGACCAACACTTCACCTGTAGTCAGTGCTCAACTTCAGAACACATCTGTTACAATCCCAAGGGGCTAGTACAGCACAGCTGAATCTCTGAAGGCGACTTTCGCAATGCACGAGCAACCCTTGTGTCAGGCGCGTGGGAATGAATACAGAAACTCCCAAAGCCTCACGTACTGTGTTACAGCTGTCTTCTTCTTCTTCTTAATTATCGGATGCGTGGGCGGATCCACGCAGGCGCTTCCTCATCCTAAAGGATGATGTGCAACAGACCCACCAATCAATACTTAGCTCACATAAACTCACAACTCCTCCCACCGCCCCGTCTGCCTCACAACATCCAACGTCACACTGCTCCTCCTCCTGCCTCTCACCCCGTCACCTCCCAGCAAAGCCTTCCCACTCAGCTCAGCCACACCCAGCGCAGACAACTGAACCCTCATCAATTCTCTCTCCTCAACATGTCTCTCACACCTAAGCAGAAAATGTCCCACAGTCTCAGGCACCCCACACACCGCACAGTCCCTCGACTCACGCTTCCCCCCTCGAAACAGACAGTCATTCAGCCCCACATGCCCTATCTCAACCGATTCAGCATCACCTCCTCTCCCCTCCTCCATTCCAGACTCCCCGCATCCACCTGCCCTTTCCCACGAACACCAAACATCCACCTGCCCTTCACCTCACTCACCCACCTCTCCAGTCACTCATCCATGACCCGTCTCACCACCACAGCCTTCACCTCATCCACACTCAAAGGCAACCTCACATCAACCGCTCCCCTTCTCATACCCTCACTCGCCGCCAGATCCACCAACTCATTACCCAAAATGCCACTGTGACTGGGGACCCACGCCAACTCCAAATCCATTCCCCCACGCACACACCGATCAATCTTCCTCCTGATGTCCAAAATCACATCCTTCCTATCACCATCCCCTGCCACAATCGCCTGCAACCCACTCAATGAATCCGAGAACACCACCACCTTCTCATACCCCAACTCACACACCCTATCAATTGCCAATGCAATCGCCACCAACTCAGCCGTACAAATAGACACATCATTCGTCAGTCGCCCCACTTTATACTCCCCAGTGCTTTCCAAATAATACGCCATACCCACTCTCCCAGATATAGGATCTTTCGAACCATCCGTGAACACCTAATATCCTTCCTTCCCTGCCACATACGCCTGACCCAAAGTCTTGATCTCACCCCGCCCCGCTTCTTCGACACTCGCCAACTCTAAACACACCTTTGGAGACCCCAACATCCAGCTGTCCAAACTGATATGTATGTCCTGCAATTAACAGACATCTTTTCGGTAGGGTGAGTATTGTGACCAATCAAAACAGCAGAGTCCAACTTCCATTATTCGCTCAAAGGGATTTCTTACTATAAGTCATGTTTCAAATTTTAACTTGTGGGCATTCCTAAATTCCCATAATGCCATTTGTTTTTATGCAAATTGCCAAGATGGTGTTCTATATGCAAATAGCCAGGGTTGGGTTCTATATAGAGATAATGGGTTCATGTTTCCTGGAGGTGTAACGTTCATGGAAAGCACAAAAGCATTGGCTTCTACGCCTTCCATGAACCTTACCCCCTATTTTCAATAATTTCTATGGTGGAGAGGAGGGTTGGACTGCAACTTGCGTTTCTGCTGCTCCCTTCCTCTTTGCCATACAAGTGAACCAGCATTTGGCTGGCATGCAATTTCATGCAGGTGCAAATACTGGAGATCCCTATGAAGTCTGCCTGCTTCATGCAGGAGGATAAAGCAGACAAACCTTATAGGGGTCCATTGTACACGCTCCCTGCCATGTAAGCATTCGGGAAGGGTTTCATTTAATTTGCGAGCGCTCCTTGCCATGCAAGAATGGCAGGCAGCGCTCACAACGTCAACGCTGCCGGGCATGCAAGCAGCATTTACTCACTTTGCACTGCAGAGTGCAGATGCGAAGGGTAAAAAGCAGTGTACACAGTTGTGCGCCGCCTTTTGCCCTTTACATTTGCACACTGCAGAATAAAAGTGGCAATAATTTGGCGTTGGGAAGCCATTTACTTTACAGTGTAAACGTAAGTGCTCCCCTGCGTCATATTACTAGTTTCTAGAAAATGAGCCCCACTGTGTTGCACGACCTGGCCTGTGGCCACATCCATCGGCCTGCCCCCTCGTCCCTGCCCTTCCAAGAAAGAGAGTTCCCCCAGTAATGTGCTTCCATTTCCAGCACTGGTGCCAGGAAGATATGCACCTCTTGTTTTTTCTGAGATGGATCAGAGGGCTTGGTGCCCGGGCCAGCTGAGAAGTTCAGAGCGCTGGTGCTCTGTGGCAAAGTACTGGCAGAACGCTTAGGGCTGTTGTGGTGTCACAGGGGTTCCTGGGATGTTCTTTCCCCAGGAATGGCTCACGCAACAGTGAGGGAGTCGGGGAGCTTATGGGCCCCTCAGTGGAACTCGGCACGGCACAGATGATGTCATCAGTATTAGCATAACGCTGTCTAAGAGCTGTACTCTTATTAGGAGCACAGGAGATTTAGGTGTGTACTGCCCTACAGAGAAAGCTCTGCCCGATTTCCCTATAATTGAGCCGGGATTACAGAAAATGCACTGAAATATCGCGAGAGAAAGGAGGAGGAGCTGGGAAAGGTCCCAATCCTCTTTCAGGTCGGGAGGTCCACGGTTATGGGGTAATCCTCAACCAGAAAGAAAGACACTAGGCCCAAGTCTCCTTCCCTCTCCAAATCTAGTCGGACATGGTAATGGAAAACGGAATAATCTTCAAATAGTTCCATTATATTTTCCAGCTCGACACTGTTTCCAAAGCTGATCTCCCCCAGGGTGCTTTCCTTGCTCCCACACCCCTTCATATGCATGCAGGGGGGACCCCTGCCAAACCCACATTCCCCTTCCTGACACAACCTCTCTCCCGCTCTCTTTTCTCGCTTCACATGAATGTGGGGCGGACTCACACCACACCCATTTGCCCCCTTCCGCCATCTCTCTTCCTTTATGTGCGGGGAGACCCTGAAATCCCCCTATCCATCTCTTCACCCCTATTCCGCAGCCCCAACCTTTCTCCTTACTTGGCCTGCCCCACTGCCTTTCCTTTTCTTCCAGAAGCCTCTCAGATGTGGCTGCATAACAGAGGCACGTTGCCCCTTTATGTTCTGCATGCACGCCTCGTTTGCGGAAAGTGATGTTGCATGAAATTCCTTAAGAAAAGAGGAGGTGCATTTCCCCACCACTGCTTCCTGTGGCTAAGGCGGGAGGAGCCACAGGCAGGTGCCAAGGAGCCAGGTGGCGCAGGAGGATAGCTCAGGGGCAACGTGCTCGCCTTGGAAGCAAGCCAACCCAAAGCACCACAGGTTTGATCCCCGGGTCCGTGCTTACAAACCTCTGGGTATTAAGTGCGTTATAAATATCCTATCATATCATGTGAAATCTTATGTATGTCTGCCATCCTGCCAGGGGATCAATCCTTTCATGTAGCGAGTAGAGTGGCAAAGGCTAGAGATGTAGGGACATGAGCGGGGCGGGCGGGTCCTCCTCTCTGCTCCCATGCCTTCTCTTTCCGACCTTTCTTTTTTATTTATTCAATCTTGCCACTCATAATTTGCTTCCTCTTCTAGAACTTCAAGCCTCCTCCCATAGTTTTCAACTGCTTCAGTCAATTCGTCTGATCCATCAAATAGTTTCAATCACTTCTAAACCTTTCTCACACCCTTTCTACATTTGCATTTGCATTCCTTTCTAGCATCCACTCTCCTCCAATTCTATTCTTCCCTTGGCCCCATCATAAATTTCGTTTCCCTTCTTTTCGTTCCGTTCCATTGAATGTTCATGTTATTTCTTCCCCATCCTACATTTGGATGGTTATTGTGGCTCCTATGCCTTGCTCTCCTCAGGCATTGCCTATCCCTTTCTACCATAGAGTTCCCCACTTCTTTCAGCTCCGTTGCTGCAATTAAAAGGATGCTAGTGGTATCAAGGTGTCTCCCAGCCAGACAGACTTTCCCCGCAGCTCCAGCTTCTCTCGCACACACCATTAGCCGGAGAAGTGCTCTGATCATTTATAAAACCCGTTTGTGAAGCCAGGGCTGGGTATTAATTTGCAAAAGCTTATAGTGGGATATGTTGTGAAAAACTGTGACTGTACCCCCAAAACGAGGTCATCTGCTCACCCTAAATAATGGTACTCCAGTTTAGGCTTCTGCTGCTGGGAGACGTCAGGATGGCAGAAGTGCCCTCATTCAAAGCAATCCTCCATACACCATTGACAGCAGACACAGGGATGTTGCTAGGTCTGGAAAAGATCCGGGGCTATGCTAATCTAGGGTCTGTCGGGACTCAGGAATAGATAGCCTTTTGCTCATAGCCCTAGTGGTTCTATCCAGGGCTACAACTAAAAGACCCATGGCTATAGCCCCCTCAGCACCACCCCAGCAACGCTTCTGGCAGCAGTGGTCCATCTGAAGGTCTGAGAATCTGTGCTTCCGCTCTTTCCTGTCTTCTCATCACCTGTCTCCCCTCAGTGCAGTTCATTCAACGTCATGTCTGTGGGACCCAGTGTTGATGTATTCGCCCCTTCACACCAGCACTCACAGTGTGGGCGTGTATGTTAGGGGGGTTCCCCAGGCCGCGTAAATTGAAGCACGTGAGCAAACTCAAAGACCTGCCTCATATATTAGCTAAGCGCAGGATAGCGATGAGCTGAAAACCGAGTAGAAGACCAGGAATAGAAGTCTGGTGGCATGATCTTCGGAAATGGGCAGATGCTGAAACTGTGGTGTGGAGTGAGGCAGTAAACAGAGGCCGGGAGGAGGAAGCGGATACGGTGATAGCCTGGAGGCAAATAATTGCTACACTGTCTGGGTCGGACCAGGCAAATCAAGAGGATTCGGTGGGAGTGGAGGGAGGGACGCCCTCAGAGGAAGTGGAGGGAGGTGGTGACGTGGGGTAGGCTCGGGGGGCAGTGATTTGGGGGGTAGCATTGGGAATCACAGGAAATTGGACATGATAACTAAAATGCACATTTGTTGATACATTGTAAGTTTTCAAGTTGGAATAAGTAAAAATTGTTCTTAAAAAAAAGGATGCCACAGATAGATGATGTATGCATAATACTGACAGAGTAAAATACGTACCCCAACCAGATGTCCCAGAGTAACAGAGAGGCCAATGGATAAAGCCGGAGATCCAAGGTTGTCTGCTCTGCGACTGTCCGTCGAGGCGAAAATGCAGAGAACCAACTGGAAGGTGAGTATAATCTCGATGGCGACGCCTTGTGCGGGAGATGTACTGTTACTCAGCTGCAAAAGATGATGAACCATTGTTAGACTTGAACTGCTCCAGAGTAATAACTCATATAGGCATGCTCAGGCGTATGCACCCACCATTACCTGTAACCACTGCCCCTTCATCCATCCTTTCCCTAGTCCCATGCCCCTACCACTTTATTTACTCTCCTCTTCCGCCGATAACTTCTCCAACCTGTTCCCCGAAAAGGTCCTCCTTTTTCTATCCTCCGACACAGGGCACTTTCTAGACAATATTTCAGCCAGGGCGAAACAACTGTATACACCTGCCTCCATGGTGCCACTCAACAACAACCCCACACTGCACTCCCTCTCCAAAACCATTACATCATTGCTATTCAAATAACAATCTTCTGAATTGTAAATTCTAAATATCCCATGTTTTTGCTCATTGTCTAAATGCAGGGCCCTCTCCTATATGTTTCTGCCGCCAAAGTGTCTATGGATGCTGCGTGATCTATTTTTCCAACAATTTCGCTCTCAATTGAAAGCGTAGCAAGAGTCAATACCACTCTTCAGTTTGTGGACACAGCACTCAGAGGCCATTCCAAATTCTCCGGCGAAAGAATGGAAGCTGGGTGTGTAATAAATGGAAAGAGTTAGACGGTGGTGAAAAAGGAGGCAGTTCCCAGCTATATTATGTAAGGTTAGGTTACAAAGAGTGTCTTGGAGCAACTTCAAAGCACTAAGGGTGACAAAGGGGAAGACCATATAAGTAGGTCGATTTTGAGGTGAAGCATTCACGTTTCCACATGATCTGAGTACCAAAAGAACTTATAACAATACCTGCCAAATGGTGTGAGAGTATGAGCATTTAATGGGAAAATCGTGCATATGGTGAGAGCACCCAAGTATAGGATGGCAATATCTAGAAAATGTCATGAGTACTTAGGCCTGTGATGGCAATAGCTGCCAAATGGCACAAGTACCCGGCCATATAATGTTAACTTCTGGCGAATGGGTGCATGCTAGATGGGGAGCTCATGTGCAATGTTCTTGTTTTGGGAATGGGGGGACAAGGCCATGTGGCAGGTTTGAAACTCTGTTTTGGACCAGCTTGGCCCCTTATCCTTGTGAGGGTGATGAATGGAGAACCATCAGTGGGTAATAACACAGAGCTTAGAAGCGGTCCATCTACATTAAGCTCTATAAACATCACCAAACTATAATTATATCATTCAAGTACAACGCCAACATATTGAATTGCCTAGCACCTTGTACTAGTTGTTGTCTGATGGCAAAAGCTGACAATGATGTGAGAACCTTACTGAATGATAACAATACTTGTTACAGGTTGGATGTTGATATATCCTGGCAAAACCTACCAAATGATAGTAACTTGGCCCTGCAATTGTAAAACTAGGCACATCGTTAGGGCACATGGGCATGCGATCACAATCCTACAGTAGCAAAGGGAAAACATTTTCAGTACAAACAAGTCAAAACTGTTGGATGTATTAATGCTTGTTTTTTCCATTTGCCAATACATTTTTGCATAATAAATAACACACGCACACACACACACACACACACACACACTTGTTCCTGAACACACATAAACCACCAAAAAACAAACAAAAGAAGCAATCCACTGAACCCCAAACCCCTCACAAATCAAACCTTCCTTGTTTACAATGGGTGACCCGTTGCTAAAACTTAAAGGGCAGAAACAAATAAAATAGGTAATAAAATAGTTTTTCCCTACTGACTCAAACGTTTTTTTTTCCATCCAGTAAAAAGTACAGCTTGGCAAAATTACTCCATGTCACCTGAACATGCTTTCTCCGGACTTTGGCTTTCCTGTAACAGATCAATTCATTCTGGGAATGGTAGTCCTTAGTTTCAACTGGATTAATATACCAGAAAAAATGATTTTCCAAAGAAACCCCAGTGGTTTTCAGATTACCTGGAGTAATTCATTTGATCGTCCTAAAACATCCCATAAACAAGGAAATAAGCCTAGCCACTTCCTACAAGAACACAAATGAATGCCAATACCTCCCTTCCTCTTAAATTAATCCTTCCATTAATTGCCCATTTACTTTGGTCTTCCACCCCTGCCTCATCTTCTTTGACCCTATGGAATGTTCCACAATTACAGTCACCCCCTCAGCAATCCTTCATTTTCCCTTAGCATCATTTCTGCCCTTCAGCTGTTTTGTGTTCTTGATAGAACTTCATCACTTCCAATTCTGTTTTTTTAAAATTTTTATTATAGACCTCAGTTTTATTTATGAGTGTATCTGACCAATTAGACATAAAGAATGTGAGGTTCTGCGACTATTCATGGACCCAACTGTCCCAACGTTCACCCCACCTCTTTCATTCTCTGCCCGCTAAGATGGCTTCTACATTGGCTTCCTCTTTAGGCCCTGAAACAGTTCAAGACTGCATGTATCATCTACAAAGCAATCACAAGCAGCACTCCTGGTGGCTAAGCTCCATATATCTGGTGGCACATGCTCCTCGCGCAGCAAATCAACCAACCCGCTCGAATCATAACTGCAAAGAGAGGACCCGTAAACAATCCTTCCCTTGTCAGGCACCTACCCGCTAGAACTCGATCCCGGTATCAGCTCTGAATGCCCACACAATTCTCCAGTTTCACAAATCTCTCAAAACGTGGCTTTTTCAACAAAACCTGACAAAGATCTAATGCCAATAGACACACACGGACTGCAACTGCACTACTGTTGAACGATGCAAGCCCAAATGCTAGCTACCCATGCTCTGTACAGCACTCAACTGCTCTCGAGCTAAATCGGTGCTTTAAACAATAAAATGAAATAAAATAAAGAATGCTTCTCCCTCCTCAACGCTCCCTTCCTTTATCCCCCAGCACGCCAAAGTGATCTTTTTTGCATGTGGCACATTATAAATCACAAATGAATATGTAAAAAATATTGGTATCAGTGTTCAGCCAGTTTCTAGGGTCTCCCAATGTTGACAGATAAGGTAAATACGCCACAGTCAGATGAGGTGACAGGTTGACATGGTTTGCGTAGTTTTCAATACCAACCCACTGACTTGATTGACCTAACAGGAACAGGTTTGGTCGGTACAACGTTGTTACATCGACACCTTTTTTGGCGATAGTTTTTTATTGAAAAAACTCATTGAAAAATATAGCGATTGGGGGTAAGGGAATATAAGTGGTAGGGGAGGTGGGGAATAGGGAGTACATAATAGGGGAGGGGGGCTTGGGGACACCCCCAAAAAAGAAAAAGAAAGCATTTCCGATGAGTTTTCTTTGGCAAAAAACTGTCATAAAAAACTCATCTTAAAATGAACTGTCGCTGTAGGGACATAGAACCGGTTTGACGAGGGTTTTGCAGTAGCCTGGGGTAGGGGTCACAAAACGTACTGTCCCCTAATTAGAATCTATATGCACATCCTGTGGCTAAACCAGACTACTTTTTGTAGTGTATGTGTACCTCCTAAGGGGACTCAAATGTTTAAGGGGACAAAGTAAGATTGGGAAATGTCTGTGCTCGTTCCTGACACCAACACTGCTAATTCTGCCTGACTGGTGGGAAATCTCTGCGTGCCGTGATATCTCTCTCTCTCTCTCACCCTCTCTCCCTCTCTGCATTCGAAAAGGGGCTGCCATGCACCTCCTTCTGATGTGATTAAGGCCTCGCCCCACCTCTCTCACTAGCGGGGATGGATGCTTTAATCACTGCACAGTTCTCGACTTTGACATGCCGGCAAGAAGAAAGCTTGGCGCTAATTGAAATAATTTTAGAGAAATTTAAGGCAAGGGATTCAGTGATATCGTGTCCGCAATCTCCAGGTGTCAAAGCAGCTGATGCATATTGTTTGTTTGTTTGTTTTGTTTATATCGCGCTCCTCACCCAAAGGTATCTGTTTGCCAAAACCCAATTTCAGACCTCATGCCAAACTCACTCCACTTACTGAGTTCCATTATACGAACAGAATGCTACTCCTTGGTGATTGTCCAGACCAATTCAGAGCTCGCCTCAACCCTCAAGGTAAAGCAAAACCATATGATAATTAGACAACACAGCCAGCTCACACCAAAGGAACCAATCAAATTGCAGAGAAACAAACAATCACTACGAAGACAGTAGTCTACTTACTGCGTTGCTCGCTAGGTTTCCTCTGATATTTACAGGAACCACTGCATAGAGAATCCCAGCTCCAACCAGCCCGCCAAGGATCTGCGCAAGGATATAGGCGAACGCGCGCAGAAAAGAGATGTGAGAGCCCACCAGGAAAGCCACTGTCACCGCTGGATTAATGTGGGCACCACTAATGTGGCCCACGGCTTGGACCATAGTACCGATAGCCAATCCGAAAGCCAAGGAGATCTGCAGGACAGTCGGGAGGGATGAAGGCCATTTCAGGGCAGAACCCAAGCCGAAAAAGATAAAAAGAAGTGTGGCGAGAAACTCAGCTATAACCGCCCGGGCAAAAGCCCACGAGCAAAGCTCTCGCCTCATTTATCAGCGGACTCGAAAGAAGCAAGCAAGAAACCTCAGCAACTCTGACCTCTGCTCTTTACATCTGCAAGGAGAGTGTGTAGGGATTTATATATGAAGTTTGCAAGCGGCAAGTTCAATCAGGGGTGGAACTGAGACGCTTCTTGACCCCGCCCCTTTATCATACAAGCCAGCAAGCAATTCAACTCCGATGAACCCACACCTGCCTCATAAGTCCCTTGGAACAGAGTCACATATTTTAGACAATGACGCATAATGCTGCCTTTATATCACACCTCATCAGATAGCAGGTGCACTGTTGTTATCAGTTGCATAAGCTCTGCCGCTGTCCCCTGTCCCCTGTGATCACGTGATAGCAGGGTTGTGGGCACTTTCCCAGTGATGCTATCTCTGTTTTCTGGCACACTCTCCACCTGCTGAGTTTAAAATCCTGTTGTCTTTCATTCTAGGGATGAATCTTGGGTGCACAGGCTATGAATCTTGAGTGCCTCATATTAGCAGATGCTATACTTATAGACCTAAAGCGTGGCCAAGATATGTACGTTACAAAGATGTTTAGTAATACCCTGGGGGTTTGTCCTCAATAAAAAGCTCTTTGTTTGATTCAGCTGTCAATTGAAAGTGTTTAAACTAACAAAAGTAACCAAGTTCGAAGTCCTTCTGGCATGTCTCAATCTCTGTCTCTCTCTTTTGCTCTTACTGCTCCACAGCCTTTCCATGAGACCCTCATCTCCTTGGCAAGGGTTCAGAACATTGGCACCCGCAAGCAGAGCTTTTGGTTGCGTTGCACCCATTCTATCACGTCATGCTCGTGACACATTTCATGGGATACAGCCTTCCAATATAGAGCTCTGGTCTTTGGGGTGTGCTGCTGTGCAGGGGAGACCTTCCTTAAATTCATAATCCACAAGACTGGGAAATGTAAATGGGAAAAACTATACTATGTACCAAGCTAAACAACCTAAATGCATAGCACGGAAAAGACTCCAGATGGTACTGCCATGCCCCTAAGGGCCAAAACATGGGTACTGCGGTCCATGTGGCAGCCTAATTGCATGACCTTTGTCACTTTGACATTTTCTGCATGGTTTTAAATGTCTTCTATATTTAAATGTGACAGATTCCCGCTCAGTAATTGAGCTGCAATTGTGTTATTGTTTTCCTTTTGCAAAGGGCACGTTGATATTGGAACCTGTTTGCCTATAAGGGGTATTCAGCAGACTAATGGTGCAAGATGCCCAAGATCACCACCGAAGCCCACATCAAAGAATGAGAGATCCTTTCAGCCAAGGATCACACATGAGAAAGAGATGAGCATTTCCTTCAAAAGCTCGCCACGCCGCGCGTGAGGAAACTCCTACCCGACCATAAAGGCTAGTGTTTAAATCCTATATGTTTACTAAAGAGCTTTGATTACATCTTTTTTTTTATTTGTAACCAGATAACATAGACAGGTTACAATCTCTAATGTAAATAAGTACCCAGGAGGTGTGCCCTGGCTAATCAGAATGCACCTAATGTGTTGCCTTATCGCTGATGCCACAGTACTGAGCAATCTGCTGTCCTCCACGACAGCAGTGCTACACTTGATTGTTGCGCGCTTCTGCTCCAATGGAGAGCGAAAGAGGCTCCTTCATTTGTGACGTATTTCACTTTGTATCTCCCTTTCAGTTTTCACGGCGGCCATCATGTTTTTCTGACAGGAATCACCAGCACATTTCGCTCATTTAGAAAAATAGCCGGATACTACTAGCCTTAAAATCTGTTGTGGCATGATTTTTGGGGAGTTAAATAAAAAGTAAGACTTGTAAAAAGCCAGAACAAACCTGGTCCCTGGGCCTTCTGTCCGCCGCTATAACACGTTATGCCAGACTTTTCAGCTGTGCGCACGAAAACGCCTGTGAATCAGGTAGAACGTGGATGTGTCGGCATACAGCACTGCGAAAAAGACACAAGCCACTAAAAGCAACGTTTCTCATGAGCCAAATGCCATATGTAAAAAGTTGTATTCCTCCATGCCTTGCAGAATCAGCACACTGGCAGTGCTAGAAGTGTTCCTAAGGGTGGCCAGAATAGTTGAATTTTGTTTCGTGGGGATAGTAGCACCTTCTGTGCAAAATTCGCCAATTTTTCCTATGTGTACAATTGAACATTTCTGGTCTTTTCCCGCCTAAAATTGGATTTTTTCCAAAAATTGTTCAATGAAAAATGACATTTCTGATCATTTGCCACCTTGAATTTCGTTTTTCTCGAAATGTGGTTCTTGTGTGTGTTCTGGGTCCATAAAACACAACTTTTCGAGGAAAAATGAAATTTCCACATAAAAAAGAAAACACCAAAACATGTGGCACAACAGAAAAAACACCCGGGCGTCAAGACCTAATTGGTGGCAAATTTTGGCATTTTCATTTTGCCGTGGTATTTTCACCCACCTTTAAGTGTTCCACCATTAGGAACAACGATTTTTTCCTGTATTAAAATCTTGATGCTAATAGAGAAGTTAGCGCCAGGGGTACCAAAAGTAAACAATTTGCTCCTGTTTTAGGAATCAAAAAAGTTTCCATTGCCTTGACCTGATTACCCTCATTTGCATTGCCTATTTTTGTCCGTTTCTTAGATTTTTCCTATTACAGATATGTGAAAGGGTGTTACTGGAGCTCCCACCCTTGTTCGCATCCCCTTTTCTACCCATTTGCATTGCTGCAGATGTGCAAATTGTGCACATGCATTAGAATTTCAGTATTTTTTCACGCCCTCGTCACAATAGTTTTAACTGTAAATCAAACACAAACTGCTCATGCGCAAGTTGCACATTTTATGAGAAATGTAAATTATGTTATTTATTTATTTATCTATTCGTACCGCGCCGGCAGCCCTCGGGCATCGGGGCACAAAACAAAAACACAATGCGACAAAACACAAAGAGACAGGACAGTTTACCCTGACCGGGAGGCTATGTTAGGAGCTAAATTCATTTAAAATGAAGTTTTCAAAGATTCTCTGAAGGATTTTTCGCCAGGTTCCAAACTGAGTACGAGTGGCAGTTGTTCCAAAAAGAGGCCACTTTGAATGCCTATCTTTATTTTGAAAATTGGGCTCACCCGGCAAAACTGCTTGTCTCTAGATGCTGGACTAGGTGAAAAATATTTTGGAAAAATATTCCTAATGACTCTCTTCTTGGGCTTACATCGTAGCATTTGTTCTCAAAAGCCTGATTGTTTTGCATATTTAGTTCCGTCTCTTCTCTGGGTGTTCTCTTTCTGATCATACAAATCAGTGATTGGCTGCAGCTGTGTGGAAGCCCTCAGGAGGCAGTCCTTCACTGCATGCTGCATTCACACAGCCAATCTGCGTCTTCTCTCTGCTATGCATAGAAGCTGTGCGACAGAGGAAAAACAAAGGAAAATGCCTTGCCCCCCCACTTCAGGCGGCAATCAGGAGGTCGTGGGGAAGGTTGGACCCCCTCTCCTGTTATGGGATGGGGGCAAGGTCTGCCAAGGAAGAGCAGATCATCCTGGTGGTTCCATTGTGAGCATAGTCGACCTGATTGCCTAGTCTACAGGTCTGGCAGTCAGAGACGTTTTTATGGGAGGGCAAAGGGGAACTTGCCCAGGGTCCCACCTTGGAGGGGGCCCCCACAAGGCTGCCTGATCTAAAGTAAGATTTCATTGTTCACCAGACTTAAATAGCACACGCCAGGAGATTTTATGGCGTGCTGCTGAGGCACTTAACCTATTGTCTGTCTGTTTTGAAAAGTACATTCTGCCTTGATCAATTAATCATGTAATGCTTTCTGTGTTCACTGTGGAATACATAGTTTGTGTGTTCCGTAGGGCACAACTTCTGTAGCATTCTTTCCTTCTTGTGGGAATTATGTTGATCATGTGCAATAGCCAAAGTTGAAATCCATATTGATAAATTGACTGCCACAATGGTTCAGAAGTTAGCTCAGTGTGTTAAGCACTCATTGCAGAGATATGTGTTCATATGAAAGATTAACAGAGCACATTCCAGCAAGGCTGGCTGAACCTTTCCTACGTCTGAAGTTTATAAACCTACCTGCATATGTACTTGGTTTAGCAGCATAAGAGGTTCTATTATCAGCAATGTTCCTGCACCAGATAGGGGTTGCTGTAAAAAAGTAACATGTCATTCGTATGATGAAAGTCTAGAAATTGGTTTGTTCAGATGGGGCGTTCTAAAACCTAGGCAATCCCCTCCGAAGATGCGCATAAACTATTAGTCCAAGAGGCATATAAAAGACTGTGGAACCAAAGTGTTCATGCTTCTATCCTGGCTTTGCCAGCAGAAGATACAGTGATCCTGGTCAAATCATATAATATCTCTTGCATTACTGTGCTGTCTTCTGTGAGGTTTGCCTTCTTGCATGCTAGTGGCATTGTTTAGCTCATTATGTAATATTTCTTCTTATGTAGGCCATTTGAGTGGAAGGGGTGGTAGACAGGAGAGAGCTGATCACATGTTGTAGGCCTTAGGCAAACATATTTAAGGTCTGCTCACTTGACACAAAAAAACGTTTGCTTTTTGTATAAATGTCAAAGGTTTTTTTGCACGTTTATGAATGACAATTTCACAAGCCATTATTTTGGAAGTATTTAAAGCTTCAAAGTACAAAAGACATACCTAGATAAAATCTGTTAAATCACATCGATTGGTATGCTTGTACTGTTATACTTCCCTTGATGATGGAGAGAATGAAGCTAGAATCATTAACATTTTGCGTAACACCCTTCTGTAATATTTTGGTTTTAAAAATTGTCAGGTTTGGAAACGTGATTTGTGTACTTTGCAAGTCAGTTTTATAAAATGAGATTGTTTTAGAACATGGTAAGAGCTGGAAAGGAAAGTGTTCAAATGCAGAAATTGCAGAGTTGGCACAAATCCCAGCTTCACCCCTTAAGCAATGTGTGAGCCTGGGCATCTCATTTCATCTTGTATTGCCTAAACTCTCAAAATTGCCAGTCCCTAAACCTTTCAAAATTGTCAGCCATTCAGAGTGATTTCCTTCTCAGGGTATGATCTTCATAAAAGACTCACTCATGGTTTCACTGGCTATGGGGTTGCTTCCACTATAATAGTGAGCATTGATATACTGCACACCTTAAACACTCGTTCCCTTGATCTCTAATGGCAACACTATTTGAAAACCATGCCCCACTTCTAATCTCAGTCTGTCTGGATACAGACACCTTCCTGGTAGCTTCTAATGTGCATTCATTATCCATGCTATGGTATGTGTAGCTTTCTCCTTCCTTACAATTGCTCTACTCTATCCATGCTTGAGCACGTTTGCATTCTCTGAGGCAGCTAATGTGAGTTCTCTGCCTATTCTGGGTTGCATGTACTTGTTACATACAGTCCTGCATTAATACTACAGGCTGTATACCTTCCCGGATGCTATTGATAAAAGGTATCCTGTTTTTATACTAGAAGAGAATTAACCTCTTCGTAGATAGCTAATGTTGGCCCTCAAATGCTACTTGTTTATCATTCTGATTAGAGCAAGTATGGAAGTATGGAGAGGGTAAAGGGACTTAAAGGGAGTAAACATGCTTATTTTGAATGCAGCGAGGCAGCATATCAACCTCTAGGTTATGATCACGGCGGGGGGTAGTGTGCTACCAGATATTCTTGATCACTTAATTCCTTTGGTTTGGTGGAGGGGGGTCCCAAAAATGCCCATGCCCAGGGCCCCAAAAACACTTAAGATGGCACTGCTGGCAGTGGCGTGTTCCAGTGGCCAGAATGAATAAGTGGGCAAGGGAATAGACCACCACTACATGGAGACACTGGGGCAATCTTGGCCAAATTCAACATCAAAATCCACCAGAATGTCACACATTCCACCAGATGGCACACATCTATGCCCGAAAATTGACTGCCTCAATGACATTCACCAACTGAAACACTGCCTCTCCAACATTCACACCTGGATGCCAAGTGATCCTGGAACTAGACCGTACCAAAAGAGATTTCACCTTCCTCCGGGGCACCACCAAATGTACCCAAGTTCAAAACTGGCGACACAGTATCTCCTCCCAACTCTTCCCTAGTGCAAAGTCACTCTGCGTACCGATCAATTCCAACCTCTCCTTTCAAAGCACACAGTGCCATGAAGACACACACAGCAGGGTACCAGCTCTCACTCGGTCACTGAATAAAATCTATCATCCCTACCTGAGCCATCGAAGCTGTTACTTAGGCTCTAGTGCTTTCCAACCTGGATGGTGGCAATGCCCTCTGGAAGCTGTCCCAATAAATATGCGGGTCCCTCAAAAAGGTGTTTCCGCAGGCAGGATTGAAGATATTCGACCACTCCCCCCTCCTCTCTTATGGAACTACACTTGTTTCCCCTATACGCGCACATCCCCTTTTAAACAGCCTGCATCACCTACATAGCGTGAATGTCAAAAACGACCTCGTACTGAGCTGAACGAATCACCATCGCAGGAGGACAACGCAGCACCAGGAGCCAAGATATCGCTGGCCTGGAATCTAAGAAGTTCAAGAATGAGAAGACCAGAGAACAAGCATCCTCCTGCTATGCTCCCACACTCTGGAACAACCTTCCTGTTAACATCAGGCTGGCTTCCGCTCTCCTGCAACCCAGAAACGATCGCTAGACCCTGCTCTTAAAGCAGCACATTCCTGACAAATGAGGAACATAGACCTACAACACAATCCCGCCCGCCATGCTCCAATCCCTTTAGCGGACACCACGCCGCTGCTTCCTAGCTCGGCTTGTGCTATATAAATCACCGACATACATACACCACTACCAAACCCCTTAACACAAAAGAATGGGGTGATGCAGGAGAAAACACAGAAATCTACAAGTCCCACGGTTCCCTCATGCGCCTTCCTTCAGGAGAATAAGGGCTTGAGTATTACGCACTTCCTGTAAACATTTTTACTACATTTGGCTCTTAGGTGGATTGAGAGGCAGTGCAGGGTTAGAAGCACATGGGTGCGTGAGAGCACGAGGGTAAGCATGGCAAGTGAGCGAGCGAAGGGGACATGCACTTACAAGACCATGCCAAGCATGAACATCCCGGTTGCACTGAAGGCAATAGCTGGAATGGACTCTCATGCCCATTTGCCCACAGTCTTTCGGCTCATGGGTATGGATCTACTCCAAGGATAGCCCTGGAGCAGGGCAATCTTACACATCTGCCTAGAGCGCCACAAGCAGGGGGCACTAAACTGTCTCAGCCAGTCACAAATGTGGCCCCTCTGCCTGGCTGGGTGCGCTAACATGTCTCTTCTAGTGTGGCAGAAATCCTTTCATTGGGCATGCTCTTGCGGCACGGTTTGCAGAACTGACTGGCTTCATGAGTCCAGGGAGGGCTGTCAGCGCCGCACATTTGGCAGTGTTTTGCGCTGGCTTGGGTCGTTGCTTGTTTGAGGGGCAAGTCTTGCGTTATGGTGGTTCGTGCAGGGTAAAACCGCTGGTCTTTTTCAGTACAAATACATAATAAGTGTTAGGGCAGTGATAGTCAAGTATTGTTGGCAAGGCAAGCAGGGGTCACTCTCTTTAGGATGGTCTATGGCTGAAAAACTGTATGGCTCTTGGGTCCCAGTGGGCATTACTGGAGTGTACGGATTGGCAGCCGGTGTAACATCGGTGACGGTGCCATCTTGGGTTATTCTCGTGTCATTTGTGTGATTCCTGGCCTGGCTAGTATTCTGATGCCAGGCTCCGGAGGCCGCATCCTGATGCGTATCTCTTCTGAGTTTTCATCCATGCGCTGCACAATGGAAACCGCCCCAAAGTATGTTTACACTTCTTGTGGGCAAATTCAAATTGACTGGTGAGCAGCTCACCGACGCGTTCACCGATGTAAACCGGTCTGAGGATGGACGCGTGCCAGGCGCAGGTTGGCTGCTCTGCCCAGTGACAGCGAGTGGAGTCGTGTGAACCATGAACATGACACTGGCGGATTAAAACTGGGATTTATGCATTCGTTTCTACAAGGAGAACCTGGGTGAGTTGTACGGGCTGTTAGTTTCCGCAATAAATGTTTCACAACTTTTCAGTGGTCCTTTGTCTGGCGTGTGTACCCGCTCCAGTGCATTGGTTTTATTTTGGGAACTTGCCGTTTTACATCCCCAAAAATACAGTAACACAAGTCACAGAAAGCAAAGCAAACGGGGGTCAGTTGAGCTACATTCAGCTAGCGTGGGGAGCACACCGAGAGCACTGCTGCATACTCTCTGAATGGGCTAGCGTGCCACAGACCTACTGGGCTGGTCCCAAAGTATTTAAACAGTATTAGGGGTCAGACAGCTGGAGTCAAACAAGTGAGGGTCCTTGGTCACGGGACAGTGGAAGGCACATATGGGTCAGTGCACTGGGAACCCACTAGCACAAGATCTCCATGTATTCTTGTCTTTAGAAGAATCTTTACTCCAGGATCACCTGAGCCGGAAAGAGTAACAATAGCACTCTGAACTGGGCCAAACAGCATTTGCCACTATCATTCCTACTTCGCTGATGCTGGGGTGAGGCTGGGGTGAGGCTGGGAGAGGCTTGCTGTTCTGAGGCACCATAAGGATATTTCCCCCCAAAAGAATTATTTTTCACCGTGCCGCAGTACCTTGTGTCCCCACTCCCACTCCTTTGTGTTGCTCTGCCCTCCCCTCTTGCCCCTCCCTTCCCATGGCTCCTATTGGGTGGAGGCCCTTAACTTACCTACATGCTAACCCCCACCACCATTTAAGCAATAGAACCCGAGCGTAATGCCCCAGGGCCCATAGGTAAGGACCCGAGCGAAGCAATCTCAGCACCTCTCTATCTCTTTCTATTCTACCCTCTCGCCCGACACACCCCACCGGGCACACCCTGGATGTTTTCATCTCCTCTGACATCCCCATCTCAAACCCTATCACCAGTCCTCTCTCTTGGACTGGCCACATTCAGCTCTCTTCCCACCTGACGCTTTCTGTTTCCCAGGTGAAGCCAACCTCAGCACTGCCACCCACTTTCTCGACCATCCGGCCCATGAAAAGTGTGTCAATGGAGGCTTCTGACGCTACTTTCTTGCCTCCTCCTATGCCTGTGGCTGACTTACACTCTGACAGAGCTCTCTCTAACCTCCATCTCTCTATCACTAACACTCTTGATGTCCATGCCCCTGTCACGAGGATCTGTTTGCAGCCCACCTCCAAGTGCAACTCTTGGTATGACTCCGACCTCGCCACCCTTAAACGCAAGTGCAGGTTGGTCCAGAGGAAGTGGAGGGCATCAGGTGCACCCTCTGACAAACTGGCGTGTCGCCTGCTCCAAAGGCAATACAGAGTCTCTGTTCTGTCCAAGAAGAGAGCCTACATCCAAGCCTGCGTCTCTGTGGCCTCTAACAACATGGCCAAACTCTTCCCAATCTGCAAGGAGCTTGCCAATGCTGCTGCAGTCTCCACCTCTCCGGTTCCCTCCCAGGCCCTCTGCATGGCACTGGCTTCTCACTTCACCACCAAAACTCAGGACATCCTGTCCTTTCTCTCCTCTTTCTCTCCCGCTACCTCTCTCGGCCCTGCTCCAGCTACCCATGCCTCTACTCCTCCGTTCTGCTCTTTACCCGTGTTCACCCATGATAATGTTTCTAGAGAAGTCCAATCTATGAAAGTATCGTCCAAGCAGGTGCTCCCCTGCTCCTCCAGAACCATCAAGGACCACATCCACACCCTTGCTCGAGCCTTGGCCAATTTCTGCAATCACTCTTTTACCACGGGAACGTTCCCCTCCTCCTAAAGCACTCCCTTGTGTACCCCTTCCTGAAGAAGCCGTCTGCCGATCCTTCCTCTCTGGCAAATTACTGCCCAATCTCTATCCCTCATTTCTGGGGCAAACGTCTGGAAAAGCTGGCAGTCTCCCAGCTTACTCTCCATACTGAATCGGTTGGATGTCTCCATGACCATCAGTCTGTTTTTAACAGCCAGAAACAAAGAAACTGCTCTCTTGAACCACTGTGAAGACCTGCTCTCAAATCTCGACTCTAGCCTTCCTTCTGTCCTCATCCTCCTTGATCTTTCCTCTGCCTTTGACACGGTCAACCACACCATCCTGATCAATTGTCTCTGTGACAAACTGGGCATCACGGATCAGACCCTACCCTGGATGACCTCCTTCCACTACGATTGACCCTCCCAGGTCCAACTGGGACTTTCTCTCCACCACCTCGATCTCCACATGTGGTGTTCCCCAGGGCTGTAACCTTTCACCCTGGCTCTTCAACCTTTTCTTGGCACCTCTGGCCCATCTCCTCTCTATCTTATCTCCTAAATTTCAGTGTTATGTGGATGGCACTCAGCTATCCTTCAGACTCCCCTCAGCCTCCTCTCCTCTCATGCTCATTCCTGATTGTCTATCCGCAATTCAGGAATGGTGTTCCTCTAAGAATCTGTGCCTTAACGCCAGTAAGACTGAGATCTTTCTCATTGGGACCCCCTGCTCCCACATTCCCTCTGTCACTTTGGCTGCCCTCTGTAGGCCCTCTACCTGTGCCTTCCTGCGAGGCAAAAAACCTTGGTGTCATCTTCGACTCCACCCTCTCCTTCTCTCCTCACATAACGGACGTCTCTAAGAAGTCCCACTACTAGCTGTACCTCCTCCGAGGTATTCTTACTTTTCTCACTTTCCCCCAGAATCTCTGCAGAGGCCTGGTTCTCTCTAGGCTGGACTACTGCAGCAGCCTCTTTCTAAATCTACCTACCTCTACGCTTCACCCTCTGCAACTAATTGAAAACAGGACTGCAAGACTTGTCCTTGGCCTCAATTCCAGGGATTGTATCTCTCAGCCGTGAAATCTCTCCACTTGCTCCTGGTGGCTGCAGAGATCAAGTGCTAGACCCTCTGCATTGTCCACAAGACCTTCTGGGGCCGGGGACCAGACTGCATCCAACTCTCTCTTCCTAAGCACTTTCCTTGACAAGCCCTCTGCTCATCCACCTCCAACTCTGAGGGTCAGGCGCCTCTCCAGGCTGAGAGTGGGGGGTAGATCTCTCTCCTCAGCTGGTTCCTCCCTCTGGAACAGCCTCCCTGCCTCTCTCAAATAAATAGGACTCCACTAAAACCATAGTCCTACTTCTATGTCGCTGGCCTGTTCTGATGCAAAGTATGGGGGGGGGGTGTTGCAGGCACAGTACACTCATTGGAGGAGAGACGCCAAGGAGGAAGTTGGAGGAAATGGGACATAAAAAGTAAGGAGAGAGGGGAGTGTCAGGCCCGATTTCGGGATTTGTGTATCAGTTCCTGGCAAGATCCGGGACAGTAGACAGTCATACCTCAAATCCATGGACATGGTTTAAAAGCTAAAAAAAACCCTCAGGACCAAGGTGAAAATACAGGGTCACTCTTGGCAAAACCGGGTGTTCTAGTCACCCTACTGTGCTTGCATCTACATTTACTGTTGGCCTGCCAGCTATTGTGCTTGGTCAGTGGGATGGGCACCTGTTGTCTTTGCTTCTCAGAGGCTCTTCCTCTGATATGTGGGATTCATGCCTACCAGGATATTGATCACTTCCTTTGGGGTGGCGAGTCAAGTCTCCAGTCAATCCTCTCCAACCTTTTCTGACGGAAAACAAACCTCTGAGCCTCTGCGTCCAAAGCCAATCTGCCCATACGCGAATGGCAAATTACCTCCAGCGGGGTGGATCTCAAAAAACAAAGGGAAAAGCAGCCATTCGAGGTCTCATACCTCTCCCCATGAAATCTCCTCTAAAGGAGGGATAGCGCGCCCAGAAACTGTCTGGGCAAGGCGCAGAGCCTCCAATGGGTAAATACAAAATATAATGGGCTGGTGATGAGGGACTCATTTGACTTCCAGACCCCGCTGCACCTGATGAGGGTTAGAAAGTAAACACAGTCTGTTGGAGTGGGAAAAGAAAAAAGCTTGAATCAGCGCAGTGGTTATACGGTGCCATTCTTGTCATGGTGCATGTGAATAGGCAGCCAAGCTAAATAAGCACTGCATGAGCTAAATACAAGCTTCTAGCAAGTCTCCACTAAATCATCTTTAAGAAAAGAAAATAATGAAGGATGGACGGCAATGGATTACAGCATAGGATAGGGTCAGGCCATCTGTTACACAACGGTGCACTCCCATTCTCTCCCAGACATGGCACGGTATCAGTGTATGGCTCCAGGTGTGGGAGATTTAATGTCTTGTTTCGCCCTTTTGTGTCACCCAACTCTTGGCTGTGACACCTCTGTCAGCTGTCTCAGTAGTACCAGGTGGCCTCCTCATAAGGGGCTCAATACAAATATGTGGTCTCTAAGCCAGCCTCCACAGCATGCAAGACCTCTTGTGCACATCTCAAGGGCATCACGCAGCATTAACCCTACCGGTAATTAAACCTACAATATATTGCACTCCTAACTGACAATATAGTATATTTGCCCATTATGGCCAGCTCCTGACTCTTTTCATGACAGTTTTGGTGAAAAGACAGAATGCAAAATAAAACACACATGACAGAATGGCAATTTGTTTCTACACAGGGCTTTTGATGACAGGCAGCCACGGAAAGGGCTTGGCTGTCAAAATCGAAAATCGGTTTTCAGGACAAGGAACAGATGCACATAACAGGTAGGATTTTGATATAAAGGGCTTACTCTTAATGGGATTACAGTTTGGGTTTTTCTATGAGATGAATGCAAATCGTGATTGGTAGGAAAGTAAAATACACAGGCACATTCGTTTTTTTTCAACAAACACTAGTTCTGTTGAGACTATATTTTAATGGCTATAGTTATTTAGAAAGGCACTTGACGTGAGGTGGTTGATTTCGAATGGCAACCAGCTCACAATGAATCTCCTTATAGGGAAATTAATTGATTTAATTGTAAATAATAATAAGGTTTGATACAGACTATGGAAGGACTTATCAAAGAAATGCACTAACATACACAGGCTAATACAGATTTGTCTATGGAAAGGTGAACAGACTATACTGGGAATTAGGGATTTTGCATGTGATTTCAATGGGGTGCAAGGGTCAAAAGAGTGGAATAAGCAATTTGGGAACTGGGTGATGTGATATTTACTATGTAAGCTTGAGTTTGGGGTTCTGGAAAGCCAGTGAGGTCTCTGGACTGCTAGGCCAAGGGATCTGGTTGCTCTGGATGGCTGGGCCAAGGGATCTGGTCAGTGGGACAGCTGGGCCAATACCCTGGAATTACCCCTACCCCAGGATTGGACAGTCTCTCATCCCTCTCTCCTCCCCCTGGGCCAATTGGGAAATGACATCATTATGTGTTTGCATTTATGATCTTTCTTTGTCTCACAAAGCCGCTTTTTACCAAAAATAAGTCATAGAGCAAATCTTCAAATTTAATACTAGCCACCGCCATAAGAATCAGATATGCAGATTCCATAGGTCAAAGGGAATTGGACAGTCTGACCGCCAACTCTGTGCGATATGCCATTGACCTTTGGCACACTTTTGCCCTTTTTATAAATAGCTTAATATTTAAATATCTGACAATAACTACTCATAGGGCCTCATTACGACCCAGGCGGTAAGTTACCGCCTGGGCCGTGACTTTACCACTATGGCGTAAACTATGTTTACGCCATGGTGGTTGGCGGATTTACCGCCCCATTCCAACCTTGGCGGGGCGGTAAATCCCCATTTTCCCATTTACCCTTCCCCATTCCCATTTTGCCCCATAGGGCATAATGGGAGTGGGGAAGGCGTTAATTACGCCACCGTAAATTACGGTGGCGTAATTAACTCCATGGTCCCTTAGCGCCATGGATTTTAACACCTGCTAAAAGCAGGTGTTAAAACCTCCATGGCGCTAAGGGACCTCGTACTCAGGCGGTAAGGGTCGGCGCTGTTTACGCCGCCGTAAAACCCTTACCGCCTGAGTTGTAATGAGGCCCATAGTCCTAATAACATTGTGCATCTTTTCACCTAGTTTCGGATGTGTTCCATTTATAATTCACCCCGAAAAGCATCTTTTATGGACATTTCAGTTCACCAAGTGCTAAAAATATGTATTTGGTGTCTTTTCCTTCTCCTAAAAATAACATGGCGAACTGGCATAATACAAGTTTACTGCATATTTAGGGTGCTGGCTGGGAAACATGTCTTGAAATATAGCAGTACTTAAATGCCAATATGGAGGATTGGTCACATGGGAGGGCGGTGCTGCAACCCCCCACAGCCAAATTGTCCCCTCCTGGCTCAGCTTGCAACGAAGGGCATCCTGGGAATGGGTGCTGGAGGAAATCGTACCTCTCAGTCAAACACAGACTGTGAAAATATATTTAGCCTAAGTGTGCAATAGATATACATGTTGGCCTAAGCACATTCACATCACACTATGAACCTATTGCCACACTAATGGTTGCCACAATGTCATTTTGTTTTATTCGCCATCTTGAATTGAATGTTCAGTTCAGTTCTTTACTCAATTTGCCTTTCTCACTCCAAACGCGGTGGAAGACCGCGGCATTACTCAGCAGGAATGCACATTCTGCTGAGCGTCTTGTTTGTCTTACACTGTAGAACCTTGAAGTCTGTGCAGAAGCATCGCTAAGCTATGCGTTAGGTGCCTGCCTGTCTCAACCATGTTTTCTCGATCGAGCAATCAATTGTAATAAATGTGCAGCTGCTACGAGTTCCTCTAAAGAAAACCCTATTCCCAAGCTTTAGAGCAGACTGGCCTTATGCACCAGGAGCAATACAGATAAGCTGTACAGCAAATGTTACCTTGTACCAGGGAACATTATATGCCCCAACACACTGTTTTGCCCTGCTCCCAGACAATAAATTGTCAATAGGAGGATGGGGAAAAATGCATACTTGTCGCTTTAGTAACACAACCTACGTGGAAAGGTCATGAACCTGATGGACCCTATTGAATGGGGGGCTGGAGAAGAGTATCATATGTTATTCTGGTATTTCTGTATTGTATATATGCAAGAGACTTTGTTCGGGACTCTCTCCTGCCACAGTGTCTGCACGCATGCATCGTGGGGTGCTGAGACCCCAACCCGGGTTGTGAATAAATGCATATTTGAACCTCGTGACTGGCTATTTTCCATTTCTTTGTAGTAAGCCTCATTTCGTGGTCTTTCAAGGCCACACTTGCATCCTTTGTCTTTTCTTCCAGAAATGCCTGCTAGTCTGATAGAACTGATAATTATCACACCCTCAGCCCCTCATATGTCCTTGCAGAATTAGTTCACATCTAGGTGCGAAAAGGGGAAGGCAAGACTTCCAGCCAAATTGGTTTGTCTAGTAGAGTTGATTGAAGTCTTGTGGGGGGAAAAGTATTATATACATGGCTTTGCCAGCCTCCCACCCACAACATATTCACTAACAATCTTATGCAAGCAAAAGCTGTCATTTGACGTTGGGTTTTAAACATAATCTTTCCTCATTTTACAAAGAACAGATTCACACATGTGCAAGCTTTTCATTTACTGCTTCCAATGCGGTTCTGTAAATTATATTCTCTTTCAATTGATCCTTTTGCTTGGGTTTGCATGTAATGTTGATCCATAGACACGGAGGGGATACTGCACAGAGTTTCTTTGATCATGACACAGAATGAAAAATAGAAGCCATTTTCTTTTACTTTCAGTGTTTTGAGCGTGGTGATTCCCATCTAAGGAAACCAAAACTGTGTCAGTTGCAATGTGCGATCCCTGCCCCTCATGTGAAAGGACAGTCAGACAAGGCTGTTTTTGAGATATATTGCCTAGCTTTTTGACAATTCAGATGGAATAAAGTAAACACATCTTGACTTGCAGCACGTATTTTGTGGTATTTCAGATGAATATAAAAATAAATGCAGGGACGTCTTGAATGCAGTGTGCAACCTTGGTTTTTAAATGACCGAACACCAAATGTGAAGCCGTTCTGACTGCAGGTCATTTTCACATGATTCAAATGATAGGAAAGCAATTTCAGAGCCATTCTTTGGGTGGCAGTGTTCAATGCTTGCCACACATGTGCCAGGGAGAACACCACACAGCCATTTTTGGGTGAAATGTTGAAATGCGTGGCACATATGTGCATTGGAAGCAGAGCACAGGCTTTCTTTGTGGCAATGTCGAAATGCGATTTTTGGTTTGAAGGGGATTTCTGTTAGGGCCTTATATGCACCCCACAATGTGAAGGGCATAAAGTGGCATGCATGCTTGTATGCCGCCTTTTGCCGTTTAAATTTGCACCCCGCAGTGCAATTGGAGCCGCTTAGGTTTGTATGTAAACTTAACAGCTCCCAGCCGCCAAATTACATTTTTATAGAAAATGAGGCCCAGAGTGTGGTTTCTTCTGATCTGCACATTTCCCCTACTAACCAAATCAACCCATTTCTCTATAGTCCATGATGTAGCAGGATAACCTGGAAAGCACAGCGGAGCACTTAAAAAAAAAATAACATAAAATGAAACAATGAATGAATCCCCACCAGAAGACCATAGTCTGTGCAAATATGAAAATTAAAAGAGCATTACATTGCATGCGAATAGTAATTAGAATTCATTGACTGTTCAATTACTAGCATAGATGTCTAGTTTAAAACATAAAAATCATGCAGCACATTGAGTGTAGGCAAAGAGATGACTGCTATGCCAGTGACTATGTGAATGCTGGACATAATTGTTCGTGGGACTAAGCAACTGTAAGGAATTTAGCACTTTCAAGAGTTTATCAATGCCATACTACTATAGCATAACAACCTTATTAAAAAGTTGATTGTATTACTGAGCAAAGCTAGCTTGTCATTTTCGAGATCCTAGGAATGGGTGCTGATTTGCTTTAGGGTTTTCAAATTCCTTGTAAATACAAAAGCGCTCTTCGGTGGAATTCGCAACAATGCTGATGCAGGCCTGGAAGTGAGATTTTGTGGGACTTGTTTTTTTTTACCTGGCAGAGGTATTCCGTCAACCTGGTAATTCGCTTTCCTGTGCAGTAATATCTCATAGGGTGTTCAAGATGGGAAATGCAATTGTCAGAAGCATTTGTGTGAAGGTTTCAGAGTGGAGTTTGCCCCAGTTCTTCCAATTGATGATCCATCACTTTATATTGGGAGGCTTGAATTTGAGCCCATCTTATCTCTTGTGATGATGTTTCTTGAAAGAGTAATTCAGCATGGTGGCAGCCAATAGCTGTAATATGTGAACTCTTGGATCAGTGAGAAAAGGAGATTGAGGCTACATCTCCTTGGGTGGTTTGTTTGATTTGTCTAGGAGTTGGACGAAATGCAGGTGAAACAAGTCCTCAATGATTCCTTGATTGTACCAGTCGGTGAAGTGGTCCACCCAGATAACTAGGTTGCTGAAGAAGGAGGCCTCCTCAGGGATGGGCTTTCCGGGAGCTATTAAGCTCCTGACTGTGGCCTAGAAATTCCCATAAAGCCTGAAATTAACAGCTACCAGGAGCTAGTTTTGACTTCCAAGGCTTACTGTTACCATACAAACATTTCTATGTGACATTAATTCTCTGGGCTTGGGAATTTTCATAAAGGTGCATTAGGACACATCCTGAAGACATGTAAAGCATCATTGGGAATGTTAAATGGAGGCCTCAAAATCTGCACTCACCACTAGGTATTACGCAAGTGATAATTGGCAATTGGCGAGCAAGAAATGGTGTGCTGCATGTATGTGGAGAAGTGCTGGGACGAGGGACGTTTTATGCCTTAGCTAACAGCCTGCAATTTTAAATATGTTCCCCTGTTTAATGGATGACAAAAAGTTAGAGCTGCATTTAGCTTGTGGTCATCAAATATTTATTTGAATCTTGCTTCTTTGGAGCTGACGATGATAAATTGGGTCAGGTCAAACAGTTGGTAGGGAAAGATATACGGCATTTTTTGAGCAAGGGGGCAAGCAAGTAATCAGTTTGACATATGACCCATGCGCTGCTTCTACCCCAGCTCCAATGGTTTACGGTGTCTATCAGGGTGCGAGTTTGTCACCTGCTTTATTCAACATCTACATTAAACCACTGTGTGAATTTTACGACATATGCCGATGATACACAGCTACTGTTTGAACTTAAGGGGACATACAAAACAGATACGGACAACCTTCAGTCCGTTTATGGCATATAAAGCAGTGGATGTCAGACAACTGGATGTGTCTTAACAGCAATAAAACCGAGCTACTAATATTTGGCTCTCATCAATCCAGGTCAAAGCTCTCTGCAAACTATTCCACCTTTATGACTGAGGACAGTGCAATCCTGTTTCTCAACAAAGTGAAAGCATTGGGCGTTTTCTTCTAAGCATCATTAGGTGCCGATTCTCAGGTGAACTATATCTCCAAAAATTCACATTATCATTTAAAACTGCTGAGACAAATAAGTCCTTTCCTCTCAGAAAACACCTTGTTGGGGGCGTGAGCAAGACTAGCATTCAGAAACTGAAAATACTACAAAATGATGCTATTCACATCACAAAGAATCTACCACGACCCATATTTCTAAAATAAATAAGAAATTGCGCTGGCTGCCTGTGACTTCTTGTGTGCAGATTAAGATACTTACATTGGCGCATAAGTGTATTCATGGTGCTGCGCCCCGCTATCTTTCAGAGAAATTGGTTAAATACGAATCAGGTAGAACTGTCTGATCCTCAGGTACTTGGTTGCTGAAGTGTTCCAAAGTAAAACGCATCTTGGGCAACGGGAGATCCTTTTTTACACTGGCTGCCAAATTCTGGAATACACTGCCGTTGATTCTCCGGCCGGATTTCAACACATGACAATTTTGTAAACATTTGAAGACCTTCCTGTAATACATAAACCCCAGTGCTGATGCCACTTCCTCTTCCATGTCCCGTGCTTCATGTGTTGTCTTTTAGTCTCTGTGCGTGCGCTGATGCCCGTGGGCTTCGGCGCAGTATAAACAACTAATAATACAAAATATTTGCAGGCCGATTCATGGAATTAATGTGCGCTGAAATTTTCTGCGCAAGCGTGCAAAAGCGTGCAAAAGCATGCGAATCGCAGTGCCAGTGCGAAAATCGCAGCGAAACCCGCACACAGCGATTCATGGAAGTCCGTGCGCGTGTAAATCCAAGCATGTGCGCCAAAATTCTGCGTGGCGCACGCTGGCGCACACGTCTCCAAACAGCGTGCGCTACGCGCACAGCGAAATCACACATAGCGCACACAACAAAAGTAAGAGGAACAGAGGGCGTGACACGCGGAATGGGGAACAACGCGTGAAAATGTGGGCGTCACGGGGGAAGTACAGGAGGCAAATGCGCAGAACGCCCACATGCATGTTCAAAACACGTATTCATGGATTCGAACGGGGCTAACACGTGCGCCAAAAAAGACGCTCTAATCCGGAAACACGTACGCCAGCAGGAAGCAGGCGTACGTGGACCCACGCTGCATAAAAGTGCACGCAAACAACAAACAAGCTCAGACGCCAGGATGAATATACCATTCCTAGCAGCAGTGGTCATGGGATACCGCAGGAGGAGGAGGAGGATAGTCAGGCCCAGAATTTTCACACCCAGCACCAGCCTTTTTGGGATGCCTGATGACAGGTGTCTGGGAGGTACAGGTTTCCACTTCACATAATACTCGACCTGGTGAGTGAGTGGGAGGATGACCTCACATCACCCACCCTGCCAAGCACTCAGCCCCCTGGAGAAGGTCCTCAATGTACTGCACTTCTTGGCCACTGGATCATTTCAGCGGACAAGTGCTATAGTGGGGGGGTGTCACAGGACACGCAGTCACGCTGCCTACACGAGGTCTTGGCCATCATGACTGCACGCCCATCAGTCCGCAGGCACATATACCTGCCCAGAACACCTGCAGAAAGGCAGGCTGCCGTCCAGGATTTCTACGGGGTGGCACAATTCCCCAAAGTCCTAGGTGCCATTGATTGCACTCATGTGGCTCTACGTCCCCCCAGGGCATCAGAGCACATCTATAGAAACCGCAAGCACTGGCATTCCATCAACGTCCCGGTAGTATGTGATGCCAAGGAAATCATCACCTCAGTATATGCCAACTATCCAGGGTCCACCCACGACAGTTTTATTTACAGAATGTCAACCCTAAACCGGGACCTAGAAGCTGGGCGGCATGGCGATACATGGCTGCTCGGTGAGTATAAATGCCACAGCACATGCATGCATGTCAGATACTGAGTAATGTCACAACCCCACTAATGATACCCATCACCACCTCCCCAGGAGACAGTTCCTACCCTCTGAGCACCCACATGATGATGCTAATTCGGAACCCCACCACGCCACCCGAGGTAAGGTACAACACAGCCCACATTGCAACCCGGGGCATAGTGGAGCGCACATTCGGAGTGCTCAAGTCACGCTTTCGTATTTCAGAATTTCGTATTTCGTATTTCGCATTCTGGCGGGCAGCTGTTATACGCTCCCCCAGTAGTGTGCAGGTTCATAGTGGCAGCATGTGTCCTGCACAACGTTGCAACACGCCGGGGCCTGCCCGTGGACATGGTGGTGCCCCCACATCCCCAACCACATGCACGACTGCTGCGCATGGGAGGGGAAAGGGCACGGGGTGAGGCAGCCCGTACGCAGCTGGTGGCTAATTACTTCACCTAAAATCACACCCCTGTGGAGTGCACACAGCCCTGGCACATACCATCTGACAATCAATGATGATGACATAAGGGACAGTCAACTGTCACAACCATACCAGCCTGAGATTGGTCACCTGGAAGTGTTACATTGTGTGCATCCCTACACAACACCACCAATGCTGTGTCATCAAAAGACACACTTCTATGCTGCTAAATTCATTACCCCCTTGCAAAATAAAACATGACAACAGTGCCATGTCACCCAACCCCTCCCCAGCACCGCCACCCAACACACCATGGCATGTCATGGTATGTGAGAGCAAACAAAGCAATCCCCAAAACCTGACACAAGTGTCACAAAGTACAGTGTCCCTAATGGAAACTGGCCACACACAATATGCTCCCAGTAATGTAGAACTAACAACACACATGACCAAATACTTACCAACAATACAATGCAGCTACACAACCTCAAACATAGCAAAAACATGACAGTACTAAGTTAAAGTAGTGGTAGTCTTACAACCTGATTATGCCAGCACATCGACCCCTTCCAACTGTACAGTGTTGCTGCCACGCAAATGTGTAAGTGCACTGCTTACAACATCAACTCCATCTCAAAAGTAGACGGCCTTGTGAAGACATGAGGAATGAACCTGCAAATTAGGAGGAAGACATGGATGCACAAGCACATATCAATACACCATGCAGTGTACAATACAACAACAATATCCACTAGGAATGTATACACAGTATTGACTACAGACTGCCCACACAGCTCATGGGAGTCCAACGTCACTGTGTAAGTCACTGTCACTTGGGCACACCCTTTGCAAGCCCATGGAAACGGGAAGCACGAGGGGTGTGTGTCTCACGAACCCAAGCCTCTAACCCAAACTCAGGACAAGCCTGCATGTGCCCAGCCAGAATACAGTGGATGCCCACGGGAGCCACTCAAGGCAACACACTGTAAACAAAAAAAAAAATCAAAAATGGCCATGTTGGGGCTGGGGGGGGAGGCCACCCAGGAGGTCCGAGGACAGGGTGTGCAACAACAGCCACCTGTGTGGATGTCGGGAAAAAAAAACACCTCCATGGGCTCATGGCCTGCTGCATCAGGAGGTGGTGGTGCTATGGGAGGCAGCCCACGCAAAGCCCTGGTATGGTCCTCCATGGCAGCAAGCATGCGGGTGTGGAAGGTCTCGTTCTGGAGAATTATAGTGCGGAGATCCCCATGCAGCACCTGACGTGATGCCCGGATCTCCTGCCGAGTTGCCTGCATCTCAGCTGAGAGCGAACGTGTGAGCTGCTCCAGCTGCTGTTCTGTCGTCAAGTTAGTGGAAGCCTCAAGGTCAACAAGAGTCTCCCTGAGGTGATGGAGTTCTACCCTCAGGGCTTCCCTGTGGCCCTGGGACTCTATTGATATCGATTGGCGTAGAATCGTCAGTGCCGCCCGTCTGTCCCTGTTGGACGCCAACATGTCCTCCCTGTGTGATTGGCAAATGGAGTCTGTTGCCTGCTGTAGTTGCTCCATCTGCCTTTCAGGGGGGACAATGGAAGTGGCCACCCTCTCCATTGCTTGAGCCATCATCTCAACTGATGCTGCCTGTTGGGTTGCCATACCGTACATGGATTGTTCCCATACAGTATTGCCTGGTGGCGTACGGCCACCGTGTCGGCGGGACCCACCTGTTTTGGCCAAGGCGATCTGCGCCTTGCTGTGCCGTCACTGCCTGAGGCTGCAGGACTGCATTCCCCCTCCGATCTGCTGGCCCAGGAACAGGATCAGATGTTGTGGAGTGTGACCCTGCATCCGTAACCGCCAAAGGTGGACTTACCAACACTGTCATCCCCATAGAGGGTTCTACCCCT
Organism: Ambystoma mexicanum; assembly: GCF_040938575.1. Lineage (NCBI taxonomy): Eukaryota > Metazoa > Chordata > Amphibia > Caudata > Ambystomatidae > Ambystoma > Ambystoma mexicanum. Next base: position 245,814,294 of record NC_090926.1, on the reverse strand, counting down.
GGTGCAGGTGGGTTGGGCAGAACAGAAACCCTGCCAGAAACACTTACCTGCGACGGCACATAGGTCTCATCATCCGAATCAGCACCTGAATAGAGGTCTGGGGAGGTGCACCCAGAGACACCCCTGGACAGAATGGTCTGCAGCAAGATTGGGTTCTCACCCACCACCACACCACGTCCCTCACTGGTGCCCGGTCGTGCCTGAGATTGCTCCTGGGTCTGCACCATCTCCTCAACCTCAACAGCATCAAGTGCATCATCCCCTGCAAAAACATGAAAGACACAAAATGGAAACAGGCATTAGCACCATAGCATACAAATAGGCCTGACAAGCTACAGAACCAGTACATGATTTACACATGTCCCACATGACTATAACCCTCCCATGCATGCACTGTCACTGAGTTGGAAGGGGAGGCAAAAGGCAGACACTGATGACACCAAGATGGAAGAGCAACATATTTGCTGCATGCTGGGTAGCACTGCCATCACACATTGGCCTGTGAGTGGCATGTCCAATACACATACATGACACATGCCATCACACAGATGGCATGCACCATAGCCATGGTACATTCCACAAGTACATCCATATGTCAGTGAATGAGTACTGTCAGCCATCCATGTGAGATGGACATGATGAGATGAAAAATGCTACATAGTGTGACAAAATACGCATGTGCCACACACTGCAACACATCAAGTGTACAAAAATACAGTGATTGCAGGCCAATTTACACATCAATGGTTGTGCACTTCAACATGACAGGAAACAACTATCATGCTCCACATTCAAACAGGCCCCAAAAATGTATGTGATCAGGCCAATACTCAATCAGCCTGAATGGTCAAATATTTCACCTAACAAGGTAACACATGTGTGCAAATGTGGGGTTCATCAATGACAGAAGCATGTCACAAATGTGACAATAGGGCTGAGGAATGCGTAGCAAAAGTGGGAGAATTGAAACAATCAGCCTGAACGAACACTGAAAAATACAAACAATTGTGTTGCAAGATGCCACTTCAAGGGCAACTGCCGTAATGTTGCGCTAAATTAATACTGTGGGCAGAAGGGATACTGTCACACCCAAATCCAAGGCCGCTGAATGTTTTGGATGAAGCACATGGGTGACCCATACCACCCAGGCACACACACCCTCACCTGGCACTCAATCAGAACCTGTCACCCAAACAACATACACATGCATTACACACACATGCATGGGCACTCACCGGACAATGCATCATAATCAGGTAGTTCTCCCACACCTTGGATCTGTTCCTCTGTGACGAAGGCCCCAGCAACAGACTCATGTTCAGTGAGTTCGTTGTCCTCTTGTGGAGACCCACCGCCAGTCACCAGAGTAGCGGCATGATTTGAGGCCAGCTTGTTCTTTGCTCTGCGTTTCAGGTCATTCCACCGCTTGTAGCTATCATCAGCTGTGCGCCTCACAAATCCAAGGGCACTTATGCGGTCCGCGATGGTCTGCCAGTGTGCCCTACGTTGACCAGGTGTGGTCTTGCACCCTGCAGTCACCAACATTTCGTGGCTATGTGCCGACACATAGGACACAAGTGCATCAAGTTCCGCGTCATTAAAGCAAAGCTTCCTTGACGTGCCGGAGTGTGTAGCTGTGTCTGGGGTCTCAGCCTGTCGTGCCAGAGCACCCTTCTTCCTCTTCTTTAAAGGTGGAGCAGAGCCAGAGTGGCTTATGCCACTCTGGTCAGTAGGGGCAGAATCACCGGTGGACTGGGTAGTAGGAGTGTGGGAATGCACAATGACAAGGTCTTGATGCAGGCATTGGTTGCAGGGTAATGTTGGCAGGGGGAACGTCAGTTTGATGGACCTGGACTGACACTGTCCTGGCTGGGAGAGTCAGAGCTGGGGCGGATGGAGCTGCAGCTGCCCCTGCAGCCTCCCCACCCTGCATACTTGGGGCAGCAAAATGCATAGCTGCCCCAGATCCACGTGGCTTTGTGACAACAACTTGCACCGCCACACGTGGCCTAGACTTGCTGACCTGGAAGTCAGCCTGGGAGTCATCCTGTGCCAGGTCAGGTGCCACAATGGGCTGGTCCAACAGGGGCTGAGCTGGGATGTGTCAGCCACGTTTCCCCCAACCATGGGGGGGGCATGGGTGTCCCTGATTGTTCCTCCACACATGGGGGTACAGGGGCACCCTGCAAATCCCGCCCACGTCCCCTACCGTGCCCACCACACCCACCTTTTGAAGGTCGGCCACCTTTGCCTCCCTTACCGCTTGGTCGCCTCCCAACCATGGCACTGATGTTGTTGTGCGTATGGGAGATGCAGTAAACTATTGTCCTGGGCAATTGGGGGTCAAAGGGGTAGGATACTAGATGGAATTCGTACCCTAGTGCTCTAACAAGGCTGTCTGTGACCCCTGGGGGAAGATGACGGGTCACGCAACGCACAGGCAGCCCAAAATCAAAAATAAACGTGCATGCAACCCCTCGTAGACCACGTGCGTGAAAAAATGAACCCGCACTACGCTGTGGCACCCAGAAACACAAAAATAAGCGTATGCGTAATACACGCAGCCTACAATGACCTCTGAAGGGGAACGCGACACACGGGGCAAGCACAGTTGCTAAGTGCGTGCGGAACTCACCGTCTGCCTGGAAAAACAACGTGAAAAATATGCGCGTGTGCGCATTGGCAACACCGCCACCAAAAGAAGAATTGTACGCTGTCTGAGGAGACAGAACAAAAGGAGAAGTGAACTCTGTTTGAGGAAACAGGCCCAACAAAAAATCAGAAAAGACCTGTCAGAGGTAACAGGGAGTACGAACTAGAAACGCTGTGAAGTAATCGCGTGTGAACCGAAAAGAAGTACAGATTTCACCCACTCGCTTTCCACGCACGAAAAGCACGTACAAGGAAATGGCGTCCTACACGTAACTTTTAAACCGGTCCACACGTACACGTCAGATACGTGTGTACGCGGGCCCTTTCCTCCAATTACACACGATGACACTCAGACGTGCAGTTTTTCCACGTGTGCTCTGTCATCACGTGCTATGAGGGAAACGCCCGTGCGCGTAATGTAACTTACGTGCCCACGCGCTAAGGCGATGACACTCGGACTTGCAGTTTTTCCACGTGTGCTCTGTCATCACGTGCTATGAGGGAAACGCCCGCACGCGTAATGTAACTTACGTGCTTACGTGCTAAGGGCCTTTGGTCCAATGAAATCGCGTGCGTGTGCTGATGCGCTTACGCGCTAAGGCCCTTTCCTCGAATTACACGCTGACGTGCAATTTTCTCACGTGCCAATTCACTCTGTATCAAGCTGGCCACACATACACACACAGAAGACCACGCTTCTGCGCTGAAGGCCATTTTCCTGCCCCCCAGAGCCCCGGGCACGCTCACACCTGCCAATTGCTGCTGCCTGACTGTCTGCTGCCCACGTGCCCTGCTATTTGGTGCCTGCACATCAGCCATCTGCAGGGGTCCAGTTTCTGTGTCCACCCCTGCTGGAACAAAAGACTCCCAACTGGGATACCATCGCTCCACAGCCCAGCCCCAGGACTCAGTTGCCCACCCACTCCTGCCTCTGGGTTTGCCATGTCGGACACATCTCCATTTGGCACCACTGGCAACCCCCAGCCAGAGAGGCAGAGGGCCACCAGCTTCACTGCCACAGAAGTTGGTGTCCTGGTGGAGCATGTCCTGGGGCATTATGATGCCCTTTTCGGAACATCACGCGCCAACAAGGAAGGACGGGAGAGGATCTGGGACAACGTAGTGGTTGCCATCAACGCGGAGGGGGTGGCAACCCGCGACATCAAGCACGTCAAGAAGCGCTGGGAGGGCTTCAGGTCCAGGACCCTCCACAAGGCCTGGCGCCTGGCGGAGGGGTACGGGCACGCAGGAGTATCATCCAGATGAGGGGCCTGGAACGCGTAGGCCCAGCGCTCCATGCCCAGATCCTTCGGAGGCAGACCCGTCTGGAGTTGAGCGGTAAGTGGCCAAGCATTGCTGTGTGAGACAGGGCATGTTGCAGTGTGCTGGTAGTCTGATACTTGCCTGTATGTGTGACATAGTCCATGTATGGATGTGTGTGTGCAGGGACATCATGGTCATGCATGTGAGACCAGTTATGTGTGAACCACATGGTTGGTGCATGTGTTTTAATGCAACATGGGGAGCTCTATGCGGAATGCACACATGAAAGCATGGCTGTCTCTGTTCCTGGACATGAAGGGGGGGTGAGGAATGGGTGCTGATGTCATGTACATGTATGGTGCACATGTGTGTGTGTGTGTGCCTGAGAAATGTGTGTGTGACTTTGAAACGCCATGGATGCATGTGACTTTGAAGGCAACATCTTGGTTTACAGGGGCACTTCCACATGGATGTTGATGTTGATTGCAGGCGCCGGGACTGTTTCTGCATGTGTGTTGTGTGCATTCACCCATGTGTTGTGGAATGACAGGATGGAAGTGACATTTGACAGTGCCACTCATGTGTTATTGCTTCCTGTCTAGGGTATTTTGTACTGTACCCTGATGCTTGTGTTCTATGTCTCCCTCTACGCAGCGTCAAGTGAAGAAGAGAGCGGAGATGGCGCTGTGGAGCCAAGCGGCGGGGATGCCTCCACTGGGCAGCGACGCAAGGCCCAGCTACCCTCCCAGGAATTACCATCATCCGGGAGCGAGGGGGCTGGTGCTGCGTCTGCCACAACAGCTGTGGCGGAAGGGCCGGGTGAGCCCCCACCGGGGCTTCCAATGGCGGAAGATGGTGTGGAGACATCCAGGTTGGTGGTCTCCACAGAGGAGGAGGAGCATGCTACTGAGCCTCACATGGGGCCTGGTGGGGGTAGTACCACTGGTGCAAGTGGTGCAGTCCAGGGCCAGGGTCAGGAGGCAGCACAGGTCACCGTGGAGGGCCCTGTGCATGTCGCTGTCCCTGACCCTGTGACTGCACCACCATGCACCAGCAGGGAGGCCCCGTCCCAGGCCCGTCCACAGGTAGGGGAGAGTGCCATGTCATCTGCCTCTCCACTACCTGTGGACGAGGGGTCCCACGAACGTATGGGCTCCGTCCTGGTTGGTGTCACGTTGCGCACGCGTGTCATTCGTGATGACGTGCGTTCTTCCTGGGTGGAGAACGCATGCCATCACGGAGAGCAGCGTTGTGACGTGGCACTGCTGGGAGGGGCCCTGGTTGGTGGATTCCTTCATGTGTCGCGCACTCTGGCGGACCTCTCCTCCTCTGTGGAGACTATGCGCCAGTCGTTCTCCACACCGTCTTCCGGCCAGATTCCACCACGGCCCCCTGTGGACCTGGCCCGACCAACACAGCCAGCTTGGTGGAGCTCACATCCCTGCCACAGTCAGGAGTCGGCGGCCCAGCAGGGGTGGACACCACAACTGGAGACCAGCTGATGGAGGATGTGCAGGCACCATCAGACACGGCACATAGACAGCAGCAGCAGGAGCAGGCTCTAGGTGGGAGCAATGATGGCTCGGGGCCATCAACATCGGAGGGGCAGGCATCGGGCAGACGGCAGGAGGACCCAGGAATGGGAGTGTCTTCCGTGTGGCACCGGTTGTGCCAGCAGATAGGTGCGGAGCGGCGGCGGGCGGAAGAGGCGCGGCTCACCATGGTCAGGGCGGAGTTCTCCATGCGTCGGGCTTTGAGGCGGGCAGAGTGCCTTGAGGCAACTCGCAGGGAGTTGGAACAGGCCATGAGTGCCTCCCTGCGAGACCTCGGGGCCAGGACAGAGGCCCGCCTCTGGCAAATAGACATGGAGTTCGATGATGCCCTGGCCTGGGATACCACAGAGTGAGCTGCTGGACTTGCCCGCCGCCATTGTATATAGTTAGATAGTGTTATGTTTCCTTTCGTTTTTTCTTTATTTTGGTTGCGCTTGGACAATGCACCACGTTTTTGTATATAGTTTTTTATTAGGTAGTATTTTTGATAGGTTTCATTTCATCAGTTGGGCTCATGGACCCTGGATTGTTCATCTGTACATAGTTCACCATTGGATTATTCACTTTTTTTTATTTTCACCATGGAGCAATGGATTTCACTTTCTTTTTTCCCTTGGATTTATTTTGTTGGACTGTGACTTTGGACACCATTTCTTTTGGATTTCTTTGGATTATGATTTCTTGTCTTTTATTCTTTTACGGACATGCAGCTTTTCTTTTATTATTGCCATTGTTGTGTGTTGGATTTTTATTACATTCATGTTGTGTTTAATACATTTTTTTCTTCATACTTCGATGTGTGGTATTATCTCATTGGTTTCATGCATGTCATGATATGGGTTTTCACATTCACTTGCACCCATTGTGTGTGTGTGACGGACATGTGTTCATTTACATGCTTGCCATTGGGGTTGTATCATGTAATTGCCTTTTCTATGTGGGTGGATGCAATACTTGGTTGGGTCTTTGGGCTGGGGAGGCTGGCCATAAGGGCCATGATTGAGGATCGTCATGACCTGGGGGCAGGGGGACATGAGTGGGACATGAGTGGGGGCCTGCTGGCAGGTGCCCTGCACTGTTGGGGCGTGGGAGTGCAGGGGGACATGAGTCGGGGACTGCTGGCAGGTGCCCTGCACTGCTAGGGGGTTGGGGTTGAAGGGGGACATGAGGAGGGGCCTGCTGGCAGGTGCCCTGCACTGCTGGGGGGGAGCAGGGGGACATGAGTGGGATATGAGTGGGGGCCTGCTGGCAGGTGCCCTGCACTGCTGGGGAGTGGGGATGCAGGGGGACATGAGTGGGACATGAGTGGGGGCCTGCTGGCAGGTGCCCTGCACTGCTGGGGCGTGGGGGTGGAGGGGGACATGAGTCGGGGCCTGCTGGCAGGTGCCCTGCACTGCTGGGGGGTGGGGTTGCAGGGGGACATGAGTCGGGGCCTTCTGGCAGGTGCCCTGCACTGCTGGGGGGTGGGGTTGCAGGGGGACATGAGTGGGGGCCTGCTGGCAGGTGACCTGCACTGCTGGGGGGTGCAGGGGGACATGAGTGGGACATGAGTGGAGGCCTGCTGGCAGGTGCCCTGCACTGCTGGGGGGTGGGAGTACAGGGGGACATGAGTGGGACATGAGTGGGGGCCTGCTGGCAGGTGCCCTGCACTGCTGGGAGGTGGGGGTGCAGGGAGACATGAGTGGGACATGAGTGGGGGCCTGCTGGCAGGTGCCCTGTAGTGCTGGGGGCTGGGGGTGCAGGGGGACATGCGTTGGTGATAAGTAGTGCAAGCTGACATGTGGTTTGGCTGGGGGCATGTCCATGGTGGATGGGCTGCCTGCAGGACATGACCAGGGGTGCAAGGTAGTCCCCTGTGGTGTGGGCTGCCTGCAGGGGCCCTGGAGGGTGTAGAGCAGGGGTGCGCAACTGATTTTGACAGAGGGCCGAAAGTACCTTACATGAGGGCTATAGTGGGCCGAAAAGTAAATGTGGGCGGGGCTGTAGGCGGGGCGTGGCAGGAGGCTTTTTAAACCCCCAATTTCTACTAAACACATGGAAAAATAATGTTTTTGAGGGGTAACGATTTTTATTTGCATTTCAAACTTACATTTTGTACTACACATTTTCCATTGTTATAATTTATTTCTATTTAGTTATTGTATCTCGCATGTTTAGTTAACTTATATATATTTTATTGACCCTAGATTGGACATGCCGTCATTTTGGACTGCTACAGTTTGCTATTTGGGTTGCCCAAGAGGAGTATGGCCTTCATTGAGTCAGGTTTCCTCAAAAAGCCAAAGATGAACATCTCCCAACTGTGCTTGTTTTAGCTTTATTATTGGGTACACTCTTGGAGTGCAACACTATGCCCCATGTCCCTCACCCCCAACCAAACACTATGCCCCTTGGCCCCCTCATCCCCAACCAAACATTATGCCCCATGGCTCCCCCACCCCCAACCAAACACTATGCTCCATGGCCCCCTCACCCCCAACCAAACACTATGCCCCATGTCCCTCACCCCCAACCAAACATTATGCCCCATGTCACTCACCCCCAACCAAACATTATGCCCCATGGCACCCTCACCCCCAACCAAACACTATGCCCCATGTCCCTCACCCCCAACAAACACTATGCCCCATGGCCCCCTCACCCCCAACCAAACATTATGCCCCATGTCCCTCACCCCCAACCAAACACTATGCTCGATGGCCCCCTCACCCCCAACCAAACACTATGCTCCATGGCCCCCTCACCCCCAACCAAACACTATGCCCCATGGCCCCCTCACCCCCAACCAAACACTATGCCCCATGGACCCCTCACCCCCAACCAAACACTATGCCCCATGTCCCTCACCCCCAACCAAACATTATGCCCCATGGCCCCCTCACCCCCAACCAAACATTATGCCCCATGGCACCCTCACCCCCAACCAAACACTATGCCCCATGTCCCTCACCCCCAACCAAACACTATGCCCCATGGCCCCCTCCACCCCCCAACTCAGCACACACACACACACAAGCACCCAACCAGACCCGAACCCCCACCCCCCAACTCAGCACACTCTCAAACATGCACCCATACAGACCCGAAGCCCCCACCCCCTCCCCAACTCCAAACCCCCACCCCCCAAATCAGCACACACACACACGCACCCAACCAGACCCGAACCCCCACCCCCCAACTCAGCACACTCTCAAACATGCACCCATACAGACCCGAACCCCCACCCCCCAACTCAGCACACTCTCAAAGATGCACCCATACAGACCCGAACCCCCCACCCCCCCCCCACTCCAAACCCCCACCCCCCAAATCAGCACACACACACACACGCACCCAACCAGACCCGAACCCCCACCCCCCAACTCAGCACACTCTCAAACATGCACCCATACAGACCCGAACCCCCACCCCCAACTCAGCACACTCTCAAACATGCACCCATACAGACCCGAACCCCCCACCCCCCCAACTCCAAACCCCCACCCCCCAAATCAGCACACACACAAACATGCACCCATACAGACCCGAACCCCCCACCCCCCCAACTCCAAACCCCCACCCCCCAAATCAGCACACACACACAAGCACCCAACCAGACCCGAACCCCCACCCCCCAACTCAGCAAACACTCAAACATACAGACCCAAACCCCCACCCCCCAACTCAGCACACACACAAACATGCACCCATACAGACCCGAACCCCCACCCCCCCCAACTCCAAACCCCCACCCCCCAAATCAGCACACACACACACACAAGCACCCAACCAGACCCGAACCCCCACCCCCCAACTCAGCACACACACACACACACACAAGCACCCAACCAGACCCGAACCCCCACCCCCCAACTCAGCACACTCTCAAACATGCACCCATACAGACCCAGACCCCCCCAACTCCAAACCCCCACCCCCCAAATCAGCACACACACACACAAGCACCCAACCAGACCCGAACCCCCACCCCCCAACTCAGCACACTCTCAAACATGCACCCATACAGACCCGAACCCCCCACCCCCCCAACTCCAAACCCCCACCCCCCAAATCAGCACACACACACACAAGCACCCAACCAGACCCGAACCCCCACCCCCCAACTCAGCACACTCTCAAACATGCAAACATACAGACCCAAACCCCCACCCCCCACACACATCCAACACCCCCCCACCCCCGCATCTCAACATACACACAAAATACATTCAAATCCAAACATCCGACACACATCCAACACCCCTCCCACCCCCGCATCTCAACATACACATAAAATACATTCAGATCCAAACATCCGACACACACCCAACACCCCCCCACCCCAACATACACATAAAAAACATTAAAATCCAAACATCCGACACACATCCAACACCCCCCCACCCCCGCATCTCAACATACACACAAAATACATTTAAATCCAAACATCCGACACACATCCAACACCCCCCCACCCCCACATCTCAACATACACACAAAATACATTCAGATCCAAACATCCGACACACATCCAACACCCCCCCACCCCCACATCTCAACATACACACAAAATACATTCAGATCCAAACATCCGACACACATCCAACACCCCCCCACCCCCGCATCTCAACATACACACAAAATACATTCAGATCCAAACATCCGACACACATCCGACACCCCCCCACCCCGCATCTCAACATACACACAAAATACATTCAGATCCAAACATCCGACACACATCCGACACACATCCGACACCCCCTCGCAACATACACACACAAACAAAGCAAAACAGACCCGACACACAAACACAAACAGACCACTTACCGGAGACGTGCTGGAAGGCAGGCAGGTAAGCAGGAACGCTGGACTCATACTACGGCTGGCGTGGTCCAAGGCTGAAATGCCTTCCGGCATCAAGCCTTATGGTCCACACCAGCTGTAGTGCTGGCCCTCCATTGGTGCAGCACACACGCATTACGTGGCTCGTAGGAGCGACGTGATGCGTGTGTTTGCTGAGCCAATGAGGGCCAGTGTTTTGTCCGGCCCGGAAGACAACAAAGACTTTCCTAATGGAGGGCGGCCGCGGGCCGCCCTCCATTAGGAAAGTCTTTGTGCCTCGCGGGCCGGACAAAAGAGCATGGCGGGCCGCAACTGGCCCGCGGGCCGTATGTTGTGCACCCATGGTGTAGAGGGAACACCTGGGAGGACCCACACTGCCAATTCACGTGTAGGACTACCCGCGCACCCCCAAAATACACGTACCCTGCTAAAATCGCGTGTGAGACTTCCCGTGAACCGCAGTTATACACGTACCCCACTCGCACAGGCCCTTTTGCGTGTGAAACTTCCTGTGCACCCCCGAAATACACGTACCCTGCTGAAATCGTGTGTGAAACTTCCCGCGAACCCCAGTAATACACGTACCCCGCTCGCACAGGGCCTATCGCATGCAAAACTTCCCGCGAACCCCAGTAATACATGTACCCTGCTTGCACAGGGCCTATTGCGTGTGAAACTTCACGCGAACCCCAGTAATACACGTACCTAGCTCGCACAGGGCCTATCGCATGTGAAACTTCCCGCGAACCCCAGTAATACACTTACCCCACTCGCACAGGCCCTTTTCATGTGTGAAACTTCCCACGCACCCCCGAAATACACGTACCCGGATCCAATCGTGGGTGAGACTTCCTGCGATCCCCCGTAATACACGTACCCTGCTCCAATCGCGTGTGAAACTTCCCGCGAATCCCAGTTATACACGTACCCCACTCGCACAGGCCCTTTCGCGTGTGAAACTTCCCGCGAACCCCCGTAATACACGTACCCTGCTCCAATCGCGTGTGAAACTTCCCGCGAACCTCAGTAATACACGTTCCCCGCTTGCCGTTTGCTGTTTGGCAGCCCTGTAAACTGGTCCAGGGTTAGCGCAGCCCTTTGCGCTGGATTGGGGATTTTGATGGCTTTTCCTTGCGCGAGGGTGTTCTTGGGGGCGTAACTGGCACTGCTGCAGGGTCGCTGCGCCACTGTGCGCCATGGCTGGTTTTGGAGGCTAAAATCCATGAATACGCTGTGCGCGGAAATCGATTTTAGCGCACGCGGCTGGCGCAGACATTCGCACGCGCACACTGTGCGCCAGCCGCGTGCGCCACTTGTGCGCAAAATTCTATGAATTACCCCCTTGATCTGGAGGTGTTCACAAGTGCTAAACTACAGGTTTTGAACCTCCATGCCTGCTATTAAATTTAACCATGTGAAAGCCACCCACCATTATCCTTGCCTTCCTTTAGTTAGTTAGGATGTGTGGTTGGTTTGAAGGATGTCAGCTGTGTTTGGGGCAAAATGTGTGTTATAATACATTTCAGTGGTATCCACTAGGTGGATTAGGTCATAATTGATTAGTAATGGATTCAGAATATCTGTTAATCGTAGATCGAGCATTGAGATATGCCCCTGTAGTCGACTGGATGCAATGGAAGAAATGGGCAGGGGCGGCTCAAAGGGTTGGACTGGAGCATAAAACTGTCTCGGGCACCAATGAAAAAGTGGCCCATTCATTCCTTTAGTGACAGACTGTTTGAATAGTACCTAAAGGGGTGTTTCTTGCTCATTGTGATATTTAAGAATATTTATTCAGCAACAATGGTCAAAACTGCTAGCTGCATAGTGAAGTAACTCATCAAACTGACCCTCATTGGCCAATAAAAGTGGCCCATTTTGACCCAAAGAACTAGCCCACACTAGCAATTTGAATTTTTGGTACGGGCATTGCCCTGTTGCCCTATAGGCCAGTCTGAGCCTAGCGACTCATCCATAATGGGTGAGGGGGTGTCGACCCAGTGGCCTCCTAATCCATTATGGAGGAGCCGAGGAGCCAGCCCAGTGAAACACTGAGCACTCCCTCAGCTGCTTTTTCCAGTTGAGGTAGTTTCCCTTTAACAGTTCAGTGCCCCAGCCACACATGCTCACTGAGCCATGCAAGGCTGGGGGCATTTTCCTTTGAGCGCCTTGCATTGCTCATCGGAAAAGCTGGCTGGGGAACTGCATATCTGTATGTGCGAGTGGGAGCTCCTGCCCCTCCTCGCACATATATACACAGCAGCCTGGAGAGGGGTCGTTCAGCACCCACGCATTTCAGCAACCAAGCGCCGTCCCGCGCAGGCCTCTGCGCATGTGCACACCCCTGCGCATGCATGTGGAGCAACCAGGAAGCTCTTGCTTCCCGATTCCTGGTCATGGAGGCGTAGTGAGTGTATGGTGATGGATGCTCATTTGAATGATAGAGTGATTGATGTGTGTGTGTGTTTTTGTGTTGGTCTATGGTGCTGCTTTTGGCAAGTCGGGGGGGTTGTACAACATTTTATGAATGCCTTTGTTGCAGAATCCCCTTACTGACCTGCCAAAATCGGCTCTCCTTCTGAGGTGCTGTGGAGCACAGGGGACAAGAATGGTATTTATTTACTAGACATCTATCATAGATTTACACTAAAAAATATCATGCCTGACCCCTCGGCCCCCAGCGCTAATTGCAAACTGTTTGGCTTTTTACCCAATTTTTTTTAAAGTATGCCCTAAAATGCAACATTTTAACCCATTATTTAAAAAAAATCAGGGGGTTGATTGGTTCAGGCTCCCTTGCTACGCTCGTACACTATGGCATATCTGGGGGGAATATTTATGCCCCTCCACTTAAAAAATTCCACAGCCGCCATTGGCCCTGGGACTCTGCTGGGAGCAGGATGGGGGAGCCCAGGGTCTGTGGTGGGGTGGGGAGGTTCCCAGGGACTGGGTAAGAGTGGGATGAAGTTGCACAGAGACTGTGATGGGAGCAGGTGGGGAGCCCAGGGACTATACTGGGAGTAGGGTGCAGTGACGGCACGCAATAGTTCATAGCCATTCAGAATTACTGTCCATGTGGCATTTTTGTGGGGGGCCCAGCCTGCCCACAATTTGCTCAGGCGGGACAGTCCTAAAAAGTTTGAAGACCACTGGTGTAGACTGTGCTCGTGGTGCTGAACAAAGGAACCCAATGCAAGAGTTTTGCCAGGCTCCTCCGTTGCCTTTGCAATACCCGTTTCCGCTCAGAGATGGCGATGAAGAGACACATATTGGTAGAACAGTGCTGCTTGCATGTATTATCTTTCCAGCTTTTTATCTTTATTCCGAGTTGTGTAGTTTTGTATATGCGCTATGTTTAACAGATAGAAGGACAGCCTGTCACTGTGTTCCCAGAGCTGAGACTCAGACTCCATGTATGTGTTCATGGTTTTAATGAACCCTTTTATACAAACTAAATAGAATGTACAAAACTCAACAAACGAGATGTCAGGATGATGGCACCTCCAAGTGTCAGGGTGCAACGTGTGGGAAGGGCCAGTCTCTCTCAAAAATGGGTGAACAGAACTGGGGTTTCGCCAAGTTCCAGAAAGCAAACCAAAACAATCCAGGCCAGGTCATGGGTGCAAAGCAAAGCGCTCCAAATATTCCTTCTAGTCCAACAGAAGATAACGGGGCAAATCAAATAGTTCAATCCTCGTGGGGTGTGTCATTGCTCCACCTGGTGTAGGACCAGTAGTGGTCATTCAGTCTACTGACTCCTGGCTCCAGTGTATATATTTTGCAGCTGTGGACCCGCAGCTCTGACGATGCTAGATATTTTTACTAAATGTATACAATCTTTCTAATATAGGGGGAGGCTGAAAACCCATTTCTTCTAATGAATATATTAAGTGTCTGTTTTTACCATCAATTTAAGAATGTGGGCGGGTGAGTTTACAGACTCTCCCTTTTCTGTCGCTTCAATTGAGGGGAAGACATGGGCTTTTAATTCATTCAGGCTTTCTTTTAGTAAGGTGAGGAAGGAAAGTTTAATCTGGATGTTGGGTCACTGTAGAATGAAGAGTTATGCTTCCCTCTCCCACCCCAGGCACCAGATGGGAGTGGGGTGTCGGGAGCATCTCTTTTGGGGCGTTCATCTCCTTCCCATAGTCTTCAAGCACTTAAATGTGACTCGGGTACATTTCAGATGTTCTTTCTGCAAAAGAGTGGGATTGTGGTAGATGTAGTTTTCTCTTGTTTGGTCTTTCAGAGAGGTTTGCACATGGGACATGTTCTGTAGCGTTCTTCCTGTCTCCTGGAAGAGTCTGCAGTTGATGCTCACAGGCACTCACAGATCTTGTCCTGACAAACGGGAATTTGGTAGTTTCAGTTCTTGCTCTTTGGTTTTTCCAAATGTGTGGTCTGATCAGGAGCCCAGAAAGCAAAAGTGGGGCGGCTGGGTAACAGTTCCCTGCCCAAGTGCAGGGGACCTCCATTGTATCAGCAGTCGACAGCCTTGTCTCTAAATACGGCATGCCAAGAATATAGTGCAGAGGTGATGTCACCCAGACCTAAAGGGAGGTTGTGCATTGTTCAACTTACAAAATTGTTTCCAGGAGGTACCCTTAAAATGGAAACTACAGGCAAAATGAATATTTGTCTTATGCTATCAGGTGGCAATATGTTTGGCTTTTGTCCATGGGCACGAGGAGCCAGAATAATAATAATCCATCTCTCTGTTCCATGGGGAGTGGGGGGCGGAGGATGAGATGAGTGGCCCTCTTTTAGCCAGTATGTACTTTTCACTCCACTGCACTGGATGGAAATAAGTTCATTGAGAGGAGCAGACTGTATCCTGCATTCCTTCCCTTCCCCCATTTTCGTGGCAACGCTCAGACTGTATCCTGCATTCCTTCCCTTCCCCCATTTTCGTGGCAGCGTACATGTCTCATCCTCCACTAATAGTCAAATTATGAGTGCAAATGCAATCTGAAATCACTAAACTTAATATACTCCATGCAAATTACATATGTAGCAATACTTTCATTTTAATCTGTAATACTATTCTCCGGGTAAAGTATCAAAGATTAAAAGAAAAAAGTGTGCACACATGCTTATGCTTCCGAGGCTGAGGTACAGCTACACACATTACAAAGGATTGCCCCAGGTCTGGAAAAGAATGGTAATAAATGCGTGGGCTAATAACGATAGCATGCCAGTTACCAGGGAGGGGGTGAGGCTGCATCTCCTCCACTCTTCTGAGAGGCGGGAGGGGAGAGCGGTCAGGAGACTGGTGAGGAATATGACAAAAAATGGACAGCACTCAAAACTATGAAAGTCCCCGTCCTCTTCATGGATCTAAAGTCCTGGTCACACTCCACTAGCAGACAGGTAGGCAGAAAAAAGGGTATGCAACATACCCTTATTGCGCAATCTGATATGTTTGATTGCACCCTCTTGTATCTACTGCGATGAAGTTTCCTGTATGGTTTTGGGGACCCCCAAGGAGGTGGTCACCCCAAGCAAACAGATGCTGGGTCTCCAGACAGTATGGGGAAGACTTCTGGTTAGCCTACCTTGGCCTCCATCACACGGCAGGTGATAATCAAAGTTTAGTTGTACAGGTCAGTCCTGGGGGCCTGGAGTCCTGGCAATTGGATATGGCGAGCTCTAAAAGCCCTGAGCTTGCCCAAACCCCTTATGAGACCTTGCAGGGCAATAACGAGGCATCCTCTCTGGAACAGAAGATGCCTGAAGCTCCCCCTGAGCAGACCCAAAGGTCTAACATAGAAACAAAGATACCTTTGCCTTTCAGGGAAATCATTTCTCTGCACTTGAAGGAGTTAAGATGAACTGCCTGTTGACTTAACTGTTTAGATTCAGTTGGAGCTCTACAGGATACCTCAAAGAAGCTACTTTGTAGAGCTTTTGGAACCTCAGGTGAACTCTGTGGCTTCACAGATACAATGTTTCTGATTTGCAATTTCCTGAACGTGGAGCATTCATAGAGGGAAGCGTACTTATGTGAGCCCAGTGAGGAGAATCGTGGGCTCATTTGAGAGATAGTTGGAGAATATACCTTGAAGGAGTAGTGTACCCTTATTTTCCCCACTTTTTGCTTCTTTTGTCCTAATTTCTTTTTCTTGTCTTTTTATTTCTCTGGGTGACTGACTATATGTGGCAGAAAGCTATAATAATTGAAAAAAACCACACATAATAAGAGCAAACATCTTTAAAAACCAGCTGCCATTGAATCAACACTCTACCGGATTCCTCATCCACAGGGGAATCTATAAAATTCGGAGAATGATGAACACAAACAATCCAACCTTACATTCCCTATACCCTGGCCCACCAATTCCCTCCTCTTACAACATCCTACTCGCTCTCTCTCCCCCGGACTGCACTCACATCATTTCATCTAAAAAAAGCAACATCTTAACACAAAGATGCAGTCATAGTGCCTCATTACACGGTATGCGTTAACCATGGCGCTATTAGCGCTATGGTTGCCGCCGGTATTTTACCGTGTCCGCCTTGGTGGATGGCGGAATTACCGCCCTACTCCAAGGTGAACGGGGGCGGTAATTCCCCATTTACCAAGGCACTTCCCCATTCCCATTTTTACCTCCATAGGGCTCAATGGGAATGGCGAAGGAGCTAATTACGGTACCGCAAATTGCGGTACCGTAATTAGCACCAAGGTCCCTTTGCGGGCCCGTTCCTTAACGGCTGCTAAAACCAGCCGTTCAGGTCGGGTCCAGCAAAGGGACCTCGTAGTAGGGCGGTAAGGGTTTACCGGTACTGGTGCCCTTACCGGTACCGGTAAACCCTTATCGCGTTCCGTGTAATGAGGCCCATAGTCTCAAATGCCTCCCATCAACTATTGCAGCGCCTCTCTGCTGCAAGTTGTCTGCCCTTCCACACTGAAAATCATCCAGGTGCTCCCCATCGGAAAACTCATAGTAAATCCCTTTGTCATCACCAACTATCACCTGATCACCCAGCTTGCATTCATGGGCAAAACTATTGAAATGTCTTCCCTTGAACACACGTATCTCTTCAGGGCTAGCAATCTATTTTAAGGCCTGCCGCAGCACTGCCACTGGCAAATACAAGTGACTGATGATGCTCTTCCCATTCTCAACAATAGACCCCATTCATTATTCAACCTTTTATGCAGCATTAAATCCATCTACTTGGAAGGGCGCAATGAGTAAATAAAAACAATCTGGGGTGCATACAAGGGTGTAACAGGATGAAAGCAAAAACAGAGCTGAAGAACAGGCTGTGGCTGGTATAATGCAATTGAATAAAGACCCACGATATGAAAAGTGGTTATGTCCAGTACCCTCTTCCATGGGGGGGTGGGAAAGTTAAATCCCCCACACATTATTTATCATCCACAAACAAATCCCATCTCAGAATTCTAAAACAGGAGAGGGTAAGGAAAGTTTTGTCATAGAACAAATATATAAGTTGAAAAGAAGTTATGAGTCATGAACAATTTTTTTATTTGTATTCCATGACATCATTTTAATTTTGAAAAAATATGTTAAACAGCTTATTTTAAACATGTAATAACTAATCCCATCCGTTTTAACACTTCCAAATAACATGCATTACTTTACCGTTTGAAATGGTGGATTTGTATAAAAATTGCACAACAATTTAAAACATTTTACTTACCAAATCCAACATTTCTATTTATTCAGATTTGTTTGGCAGTTTTTTTAGAGCACAAACATAACTCACAGTGAGTGTTGGGATGCCGTACAACATATTAAAAACAAACACACCCATTGACAGTCACAATATTAAAACCTAGTGACGTATGTCTAGACGACTATGATGTACTTTGTCTCCAGGAGACAAGGCTGAGAGACCAACCGGCTTTGGATGGATATGAAACCTACTTTGCCCCTGCAGTTAAAGGTGTCTTTGGTCGTCCATTCTCAGGTCTTCTGATTTTGGTTTGATCTAATAAAGAACTTAGAGTAATCAAGATAATAGAATCGTCGCTATATCTTCAAGTGCTACACCTAAAGTGGGAAGGATACCAGCAAGCTATAACATCAACTAAAGCAGAAGATTTGATAATAATAAACGCTCACTGGAATCCTCTAATGCAAAGTGACGAACAGTTCTTAAAACATACCAACGAAATTATGAGCATGATAGAGTCTGAGTACTAACCGTGTCACTTGATTGTTTGTGGAGATCTCAACCTGGAATACCCTAAAATAAAACAAAACATCAAGGATCCCCCAACAAAGTCCTTAAAGATACAAAGAGGGACAAAATGGGCGAAAGTGATGAAAACATGGGATCTACATAATCTCCATATCCTAAATGAAGAGTTGGAAAACCACATTTCAACTTGGGAAAAAAACTCACTTTGCGCATCACTGGACCACATTTTTGTTTCTCTAAATTTTTAACGTACGTCACTAATTTCCAGGTTGTACCACGGAGAACAGTGACCATAACCTCCTTGAATTCGATTGGAAATCTCATCATGAAATACGTAAAACGATGAGAATGGACATCGAAGAAGCAGGTGGAAGAATAAGACTCAAGTCAACAAAGAGGAGGCGAGAAACCTAACCCTTGCGTAAACCAAAAGAGCTGTTACCAACTGTGAGAGGAAAGTGGATTTCGATCTGTGTTTAAATGTTTATAGACACAAGACTTCCATCTCAGTGAGAAACCCAAATGGAAACAAACACACCTTTGTCAAAAACTTTGCCGAAGAAAGGAAGAAAGTGAGAAGAGCAGTGCGGGTATCAAAAAAATCACGTGACAAAAAGGATTGGGAAGAAGCACTCCAGATCAAAAAGGTGTACAAAAAACTGGCTAAGATCACACAAGGCCATCATGATTCAGGAAGACTCAGAAACCATGTTGAGACTAATAAGGGGGAGAAACTCAAGAGAATTCTGGTCGGTGATCAAATCTTCAGCGGGTAGCCCCGCAAATACAATCCATAATTATGTGGGAGAGGACAAATGGAATGACCACTTCACAACCCTCTTCAAAAATCCAAATCCAGAAAATCTAAGACCAGCAAACATGCGAAAGTCTCAGTTGAGCTTACCAACTGACACAACATCAATTATGATGAAAATTAAGAAATTGAACAGCTCACGAGCCCCTGGGCCAGATGGCTTGATGAATGCCCATTTAAAAGAAGCGCCTGAAGAATGGGCCAACTTTATCACCCAAGTGTTTACCATCATTATGCAAACCAAAACGATCCCCCTTTCTTGGAAAAAAGTCATCATTGTTCCTATCTATAAAAATGGACCCAGAGACCTCTCAAGGAACTATGGACCAATAACGTTACTTGACGTTATTGGCAAAGTTTATGGCTCTACCTTGTTGGATATGTTCTCCAAATGGGCAACAGAAAAAAATCTAAGAGACCCGTTCCAATCTGGCTTCATAAAAAAAGTGGGAACGGTGGCTAACATATTCCTAATTAATATCTTAAAAGTAAGGACCAAGGAAGGAAGACTGGGTCTGTATATGGCTGTCATTGACCTGGTTCAAGCTTTTGACCAGGTAAATTGGGAATTGCTCTGGGAGAAACTAGAAGCTAAAGAATGCCCAAGACCAATACTAGAGCTAATATAAGCCTTGCATATGGAGACATCAGTGTAAGTGCGTCTAAACCATCTGAGCACTCTCTCCAAACCTATACAAACATCTACAGGAGTTAAACAGGGGTGTCCCTTGGTGCCTACCCTGTTTAATGCATACCTATGGGATGTTAAGGATTCAGAGAACATAGCTAGATCCTGCCCACCTAAAATGGGAGGAGAAGTGATCTCTCGCCTTCTATACGCAGACGATTTAATCCTATTAGATCAAACACCCATAGGCCTGAAAAGACAGTTGGATAACCTGAGCAGATATATTGGAAAGAACAACTTGGAAATTAACACCACCAAAACCAAGATAATGTCTATCCAAAAAGCAAATAGACTGAACATCAACTTCACCTGGCATTTGGAAGGAGTAGAAATTCAGACTGTACCTGATTTCAAATATCTAGGAGTGATCTTGAGTAATGATCACCGGAACAAACGATGCAAGAACACCTCTGGGACAAGGTCAAAAAATTGACATCACAAGCCAAGGTAATTGAAAGAAAATTCTGTTGGTTTTCCATGAGGCCAATTCTCCAATATTACCGACTTAAGGTGATTCCATCATTAACCTACGGGGCGGAGGCATACCTAAATCAACCATAAAGACTTTGGTTAAAATTAGAAAGTAATTTCTGGAGAGAGCTATTAACTCTACGGCCCTCTACTCCAATGCCTGCTATAAGAAGGGAATTATGCATTGGATCTATGCAAGCTTTGGTTGAGGGGAACAAACTGATGCTCTTCAGAAAGGTGACTATGCCAGATCGTCCATCAATCTTCAACACAGTTCACAAGGACATTTTTGGGGCAAACTCTAAAGCGCTAAAGAACTGTCGAGAGAGCGCTAGTTTGGCTCTACAAGAAATAGGATCCTCAGAAGAGGAACTAGTGCTAAACCCAACAAAAGTGGCGACAAAGTTGGAAACTTGAGACTGGATAAAGACTCAAGACTTAGCAGGATCCTAGAAACTGGCTACTCATATAACTTTAGTTAGCAGAAAGATAAACTACACAAGGAAATACTTAGAGACTTCCCCAAACAAGCAATATCGTCAAACCTTCATGAGAGCCCGCCTCAACATTCTGACAACAAATGAAATAAGAGCAATTAGAGGCACATCGGATTCAGATAGATGCCGGTTTTGTGGGAGAGCTGACCTTAAGGAATCCCTGAGACATCTCCTATTAAACTGTATTGGTCTCACGAAAGAAAGAAACATTCATATGATTCACATCTTTAAGGACCTTTACCACTATGAAGAAGAGAGTTGGTGAAATCGTCTAATGGAGGGCGACAACACCAGCAAAACCATTGCAGTAGTCCAATTTCTACATCACATTGACTTTTCAAAACCACAGAAATAGGCCTACACTTGAGCCCTGTAGGATTACAAGTTGAAAAACCCTCTGTGAAAGCCCTTGGAGGTTGGGCAGGAAGGGCCCCCACTCTCTTCCCCCTCGCCGGACGTTGCCTCCCTCTGGGTGGTCAGGTTTGACATACCACGACCAGGAAAACCGACCAATCTGTCAATAGACCCTGTGTCATGTGGAACTATGTGGATCTCCCAGGTGGTTCGCTTTTTTATTTTTTCTCCATACTAACCAGACCACGAGGAGCCATATTGGGGAAGATATTGGGAAAAATCTGGACAGAACATGCTTGTATAAAGATTGTAAAAGAATGTGTAAACATTTTGAGTCAATACAAAAAAATATATTGTCACAACATTTACAGCTAATTCCAACTTTATAATTCTTTTTTTTAAACAGTCCTCTCTACTTAAAAAAGTTATTAGGTGGAAAAAGATTAACAATAATGAAATAGCCAATATGAGGTTCATTCACGGTTAAAATTTAATAGCTCTCCGTATCTTTTTAAAACGTTTGAATAACCTGTCATTCCTTTTAATAGGTTTGTAAAGAGTGATACAAATATGTTTACAAATGTTTAACAGATAATCCAAGAATCGCTCATATATAAAATGCTCACTTTGTAAAGAAGTGTGCAAGCCAATAACTTCTTTGACATCCACAAATGTTAGCAAACATTCTCGGTTTCAAGTGCTCCTCAATAATCTTTGCTAGGATTAGTTGTTAAAAGTAATGAGTGTCTCTGGACTTGTGCAAAGGGCCCACCTAGAGACTCATACCTCGGATTCGTATTTTCAACTGAACAAGAATAAATCACTCAAAACCTTTTAACAAAATGACTACATATTTGAGTGAATTGTAAAGCTTTGATGTATGCTCTGGTCTTTATGTTCCAACACGTGCCTTGTATTTGGTTAATTTACCTTAGTGGCAGAGTCATGCAACAGAGGCCCAGATTTAAAGCAGTTGTGCTATTCAGGCGTGTCTTTCCTTGAGGTTCCATTCTCACCTCTGTGGACATTTGCAACTCTTTCAGCTTGATCCGATTGCTCAAAGCTTGTTCATAGATCCCTTCCTTGGATCATCATGAGATGTTTCTGAGACCACCCTCCAGGCTCCGGACAACAGCCAGATTCAGAGAAGGTCTTTGAGCATTGAAAGGAAAGATCTTTCACCTCAATCATAGATTATGTGGAAAACAACCAGCTGCTGGATCAGGCACATGTGGGCTTCAGACCCATGAGAGGAACTGAAACTGCACTGCTATCTGTCTGGGATGACCTAAAGACCAACACAGACTCCAACACTAACTCTGTCTAACACTACTCGATCTCTCAGTAGCCTTCGACATAGACAACCACAACACTCTCATCAAAGACTAGACAATATTGGGATCGACAACACTGTTCGCCTCTGGTTAAAATCCTTTCTGACAGAAAGAACAAAAACTATTTGGTTGCAGCCATTCATATCGGCACCACGGAAAACAACATGTGGTGTCCTACAGGGCTCACCGCTTTCAACGCTACTCTTTAACATCTATATGACTACACTGATCACCCTCATCATAAAACATGGCCTCACCTGCTACAACTAAGCGGACGACACCCAACTCATCTATAAAATCAACACCAGTGAAGAGCAAAACTCAACACTAACCAACTACCACATTGAACTAAACCAATGGATGGGCACCAACAGCCTTAAACTCAACCAACAAGACATAAATCATGGTTACATGCAATGACCTGGCAAACAACCAGCACAAACATGGCCCGCCGAATTAGGCAACACACCAGAATGGTCCAAGGTGATCAAAGACTTTGGAATCACTAGAACCATAAGTAAATGCAGTAGTCAAGAAATGCTTCTTCCACCTAGACATGATAAAGAAAGTACTGACCTACTTCTCTTTCACACACATAGTACACGCCCCATCATCTCCCTTGTCATGTCAATAATAGAGAACACCAATAGGACCTTCATTGGAATGCCAGAATACCTCATGAGAAAGCTACAATGAATAGAGAAAGCAATGGCAAGACTAGTCCTTAAACTGACAAGAAGAAATCACATCACACCAGCACTGAGAACATTGCATTGGCTTCCAGTCAAAAAACAAATCTTCTTCAAAGCGCTCTGCGTAACACACAGTGACCCACGGCCAGGGTTCAGAATGTATACATGAGAAAATCACCATCTACAAACCAACACGAACACTAAAATCCAGCAACAACATCTGCCTGGAACATAAACAATACTGAAAACAAGCATTTGGGGAATCAGCATTTTGTATAGCGGTGAAACTCTGAAACACGCTCCAAAATGAAATACAAACAGCAGAGGATCATCAAGTTCAAGAAATAATTAAAAACCTGGCTCTTTAGCACTACAAACTCAAGAATCTGTCAGCATGACAAACAAAAAATCCACCCACCACAATGCAAGAGAACCCCATGAGAATAGACCACACATTGCCAACTGCGAGCTCACCAGGAACATTACTAAGCAAAAGAGTCAACCCATTGCAACAAACCCATAGAGCCCCAACCAACCCTACTAATATGTCTCTAATTCTCTAATTCCCAGCACAACCACCAGCCATTTCATAACTGACTTGATACAAGCCTTAGACACGATACACCAAAACCAACTAAACCTACCTCTCCCACAGCACCCAAGACACTCCGATAATGTCTGCACATAATACACAAATTCCACGCTACTAAACTTATACCAGCACACAGTTATTATTTTTCTGAACTGAATCTACCAACAGCACATCAAAGCTCTCTTGCACGTTCCCCTATCAACTCCACTAAATATCCCAAACCCCCTTCTTTTCAGATATGCCTGAGCATCTGGAGACCATTAAAAATGGCACTGGTGAGGCAACCACCACAGGGCGCAGAGATGTTCTAACCTCTCTACATCGGTCTCCTCCTCAGTGGCGTTTAAAGGGACCTGAGCCCCCCACCAATAGCCCCCTGAAGTGGCCATTACCCTCCGCCCCCCTGCCTGAGGGTTCTATACACCAAGAGCAGCAGATAGTGGGACTCCTCGAGTCGGTGCCCCCTATACTCACAGAGATATGTGCATTCTTAGAGGAGGCGGGCCTCAAGCTCCTGTCAACCCGCTCCACAAATCCACTCCGAACTACGCAGCTCACGGTGTCCAGCGGGCGGCCTGCCTGCAGTCAACTGGCGCCTATTGCCCTTCGCCGATCTCCAGCTACAACACCCATCTGCCCCTCATTGAGGGGAGGGAAGTGCACCCCCAAGACGGAGTGGTGTCAGCCAAGGCGCGGACTCCAGCGCGGGGGGGGGGATGAAATGCATCAGGGTGGCTTCTGCCTGGACTAAAGAAGGAGGCCCCCCACGCTCGAGATGGTACCACCCAATGAGATTCGTAAAGCCCAGAGCAGGCGCAGAGTGGTGGCCCTGTGACCCGGAGGGCACCGGTCAATGCCAGGCTTACGGCAGATCCGAACAGGTGGTTAAGTGAAATCAACCTGCCATGCGTATTACGAGCTGAGGTGGTAAAGAGCAGTGCAACGCTGAGCGGCACAGCGTGGGACCCCTGGGTGATGCTGCCACCACTGCAAACCCCACAGGCGGCAGGGTAACTAGGAGCTTTACTTGCCCACAGCTCCCCCTAGCGGACTCAATCCCCCCCCGACCCTGTGGAGTCCAGATCCGCACTACTGGAAGGCACTGCATCAACGCAATGTGGGACCTGCGGTTGATCAGGTCAGTGCTCTGGTCCCTCTCCCCAACCCGTACGGCCGTGGACTTCCTGCCCAGACCCCTCAACATATCGACCCAGACAACGGGGGGTGGAACTGTGCACTCGAAAGGCCGGCTCCCTTGACTATCGGAGGCCTGGGGGGACTGGCAGCTGCGCACCCACCATTGGAGGGTCAGAGGGGACACCTAATACCTCAATTTCACAGCTCTTGCCCCCAGAGGAGGCCCCCTGCCTGGCTGGAGGCCACTCCCTACATTGCGTCCCCAGAACTATATACCATTCATTCTACCTGAGCTCAAAAGTGCATGGAGACAGACGTGCCTTACCCCCGAGGGCACCTACGACCTTTCTGCTTCTTTTTTTCACTGCTCCAAACATCTGCTTCCTTCAGATCCCCTCTGGACCCACAGTCACTTAACGCATATTACGCACCCTGCCTCTCCAACAGCCTTGGGAGGAGGGGATTTCACCCTCTTTCGGAACAAGGGATGGTCGAGTTGCGCTTCCACTGACCTGGGGCACCTCATGCTGGAAGGTGTGGCTGCCCCCATGTATGTCCTCATTCCTGCACTCAACTAGCCCAGTGGCCACAAGAACAATACCGGACCTTAGAGATCAATAACGCCCCTGCCTCTGACTCCTCCCCTGCATAGGATTTCTGTGGGCCTATGTTGTGAGGCCGGGGGACATTCCTGATCCCACCTACTGATGAATACTTTTCTCAGCCATCGCAGCCCCCACATGTGCAGCAGCTCCGTCCCCCGCTTGGGCTGAGGTGGAGGTGGAGATACCTGGAGGCCTCGCTGGGCACTCTTGTGTGAAGTGCCATTAACCATCGACTCTACTCAAACCAACAACTACCGGAGCCAGGGGAATGGGAGAACTTTACGTGCCTTCCCTCTGGGTGGGGGAGAGGAGGGCGCTGATAGGTCCCCCACTGATCACCACTACACAGGGCCCTGTCTGAGAATTTTGCAAGCACCTTATAAACTGTTTCTCCCCTGGATCATCGGGGACCTCCCCCAGAGGTCCTTCCCTCTTCTTCCTTGCCATCACTAATGGGCTTCGGTACCCTTCCCTGGACTGAGCTCCCAAATCATCTGGACCAACTCCCCGCATTGGTACCTATCAATGAGCTGGGCTGAGTCCCTGCAAAAGTTTCATCACACCCCAGCATCTGCACCGGTGTCTCCCGACATGTCCGCCTCTGCACAGGCAGCCCTCCTGGGCGAAATATGAACCTTCAGAGCAGACATCAGCAAAAGGCTGGTTACCCGGGACAAAAAATGGGACACCATGGATGACCGAGCCCAAGCCCTGGAAGTGAACACAACCTCGGTAGAGCACCTGGAAACCCAGATAGACGTGCGCCTCTCCGAATTGGAAAGAAGAGAGGAGAAATGCGCTCTTAATTTGGACGGTTTCGAGAATAGGGAGTGCTGCTGCAACCTCCGATTCCTAGGCTTCTCGGAGCAAGAAGGTGAGACTCAGGCAGATATCACAAGAGCCGTTAACGCTGTGATCAGGAAACTCTTTGATGAGGCCACCACCAATGAACCGACAATCAATGGAGCGCACAGAGTGGGGGTTTCCGCCGGGGGTCCCGGTTCGGTTCTTGTGGGATTCCACTATTTCTCAGAAAAGAGCAAAATCTTGGAACTGGCACGGAGAAAGGGCCCAATTGACTAATAAAAATGCACAAATCTCGATTTTCCAAGATTTATAAGCCTTCACCCTTGCAAGACGACGGCTATGTGGCCCCCTGACAACATTTCTTCAATCTAAAGCAGTGAGGTACAGGTGGGGAAACCCTCTCTCCCTTTTGTTTGAATTTGAAGGTTACAAGTATGCCCTAGTCACGGAAGACGACATTCGCAGAGTGTCCCGGGAACTCCTGGGTGAGCCCACCTCGGAGAGTGAACAGTTAATCCAGGGGAAAGAGTTAACTGAATCCCAGAAAGCCAACGGCTTCACAGAGAGACGCAGGGTGCGTGACAATAGGAAATTCAGAAGGGTGACTCCAGCTTCTCCTAGATCAGCCAATGACTAACCGCGACCCTTTCTAGCTCAACGTTGGTTTTCTCTGTTGGTAAGATCTGTCTTCGTAACCCGCCCCAGCACTCACGAGGTGGAACTTTGAACCCTGATCAAGAGTGGTCCCTTCAGTATAGGAGTGGAGATGATCGGGGGCTCCTCCTGCGCGATGGAGGAGCAGATGACACTTTCAGAGGTTTTGGTTGAAACGCATTATGAGGAGGTGCTCAGATGGAGTATTATGTTGTATTCGAAAGCCCGGAGGAGGTGGATGTTGGTGGCCTGGTCCAGCGGTGACCTTTATGCTGCACACGGTCCAGGCGCTCAGGAAGGGCGGGGAGTGGTTGGGGGGTTTGGTTCTGGTTATTTCTGGGTTACTGTTTCTTCCTACTACCAAGCTATTATTGGACCTTCATGGGGACAGGTTTGTTTGCATGGATCTTGTGCTTACTGAGACAAGAAGAGGACATAGGTGATATGTGCATCCCAAGAGGAAACTTGAGTGAAATGCAACTCCCCGATGACTGACACTAATCAGGCACTGACAGTGGGTTTGGTAAATGTATGCGGTTTGAACTCCGCTAACAAAAGATCTCTGGTGGTGAGAGAATTTAATAAGCTTATGTTACACTTCTTATTCCTCCAGGAAACTCACTGGGTGAGGGGGAGATCCATACAGGAAATCGTCCATGCCTCATACACAGCTAAGAGATGAGGGGTAGCACTTGAAGTGTTTCTCGTAGCGCTCACTTCACTCCTAAGGCCCAGCGTAGAGAGCCTGAGGGCCACTATCTAATGGTTAAGGGGGAAGTCAGAGGCAACATGGTGAGAGCAGTCACTGTCACTGTTTACTGCCCGAACGAGGTTCAAGACCAATTTTTGGAGGAGCTGAAAACCAAGATCATGGCATTCACAGAAGGGACATTACTAGTGGGCAGGGACTTCAACATGGTCCTCCAACCCAAGAGTGATAGGAGGTCTGAGAACCCCCACGCAGACTCACATGCACAGATGCACAGAGACGGATGGCGGCCACTTTCCATAGGGTCAATGAGGAACTGGGACTTACGGACTCACACATAACCCGGCAGGGACACAATCCTCTATTCACATTCTTTTCTAAACCTCATGCCACATTCTCCAGAATAGACTACATCCTGGTTGACATCTCCCTTTGGGACAGGATAGCTGACTTCATTGTAGAACCTGTCCCCTGGTCGGACCACGACTTAGTTAGAGTCCAAATAGGTATACCCCCGAAGCCTCCCAACGGATCACAATGGTCATGTAACAACCTTCTGTTGCAGGATAAAGAATTGTCCCAGACCCTCCTCGCCACCATAAAGGAATACTTCACAATCAACGAAAAAGGGGAGTTGAGCGTAGCGGGAATCTGGGATGCGTTTAAAGCCATAATCAGGGGCTTTCTCATAGGCATGGGTACAAGGAAGAAAAAAGAACGGGCAAAATAGGAAAGGCTGCTTAGAGATAAAATAGAGGCTATCCAGCCGGGGGGTAAATTAAAGTTACAAATGTTCCCAGTAGAATATCCGAACTCCAACAACTCAAGGCAAAGCTGGCGGCTCTCCTGGTGGGACAGACGGAAAGGAAACTAGCCTTCTTAAAACAGAGATATATGGAACAGCGAGAGAAGGCAGACAAGATTCTTGCTTGGAGGTTGAGGGAACTCAGGCACAGTAGGAAAGTAGACGCACTGCGTTCCCCAGAGGGAGACAAATCTACAGGCGACTCCCAGATAGCGGAACAGTTCCGCTTGTATTACTAACGACTCTACAAGTCAGAATATACCAGAGATGGAACTGACGCTGAACAGTTCCTTGACTCCCTTACAATTACCTGCCACCCCCAATCCCGAGAAGGCTGACCCCACCGAACTACCCATTACTCTCCAGGAGGTAATAGACACCATTGGTACTCTGAAAGGAGGCACCACGCCAGGTGACTATGGTTTCACTGTTCGCTTCTATAAGTCCTTCCGCTCCACCCTGGCCCCGTTCATGGCCAAATTATTTAACAGAGCCCTGTAAACGGGATCACTGTCCCAATCCATGCTTTCGGCTCTCATTGTGGTTATTTCTAAAGAGGGAAAAGATCCAAAACAGTGCCAGTCCTACCACCCCATCTCTCTTCTTAATACAGACGTGAAAATCCTAGCAAAGTTACTCACCAATAGGTTGGCCCAACACCTCCCTTCGCTGGTCCATGGAGATCAGGTTTGATTTATCCCAGGCAGACATGGGGCAGATAAATTAAGAAAGACACTTGACCTGATACACACAGCTTCAAGTAAGGGTTTGGAAGCCTACCTACTCTCGCTAGATTCTGAAAATACCTTTGACTGGGTTGAATGGTCACATAGGGGTAAGGTCTTGCAAAGATGGGCTTGGGCGATACATTCTGTTGGTGGATTGCAACATTGTATAATGGTCCTTCAGCTAGAGTGGCGGTAAACTCTCTGTGTCATCCCCCTCCTTCTCTCTAGAGGGACTCACCAGGGCTGCCCCATCTCTCCCATCTTATATGGAGCCTCTGGCCATCGCTGTCAGGCTGGATCAGAAGATCACGGGTGTTCGCTGTGGGGAAAATGACTTTAAACTTTCACTTTTCACCAATGACATCTTGGCCTGCATGACCAACATACACAACTCACTTTCAAGCCTCCTCGACCCGATACACACTTTTGGTACCTTCTCTGGACTAGAGATTAACCTCTCCAAGTCATGTATAATGCCCATGGGTGAAAGGGACCAGGAAATCAGGGGAAGGGCTAGGACGAATGCGAATCGAACGTAAGGCCTCCCTATACCTGGGACTCCTCCTCCCCACAGACTTGGGTGCACTCTTTGAGTTGAACTTCTCCCCTATCCTTGCCAATATAAAGAGAGACCTCGTACGCCTGGCCCCTCTAACTCTTTCATGGTTTGGCCGCATGGTCTCGATCAAAATGAATATTCTCCCCCGTCTCTTCTACCTTTTCTCTGGCCCTCCCCACCATTATCCCAGACAAATGTTTCTCGACCCTGCACGGCCTGGTCCAACGATTTATATGGAATGGGTAAAGACCAAGGGTTAAACATGCAACCTTGACTCTCCCAAAATCCTTTGGGGGTTTGGTCTCCCAGACTTTAGGCAATACTACAAGGCAGCCCAGTTTAGGGTAATGTTGGAACACATGAGAGACAAGATGGGCACCTATTGAACATATATTGAGGACACCCACACACACCATAGGAAGGTACGAGACCTCCTCTGGACACCGATTAAAGACCTCCCTGGTCACCTCAAAACTCACCTGACTTTAGCAGTGCTTTGGACCGTATGGAAGAGTGATAAAACAAATAGGATCCTGTCCTCCTGGCCTTCCCCCTTGTCTTCCTTGTGCGGCCTCCCCCTTGACCTCGGTAAAAAGAGCCTACGCAACACAGTCATGGTCGGATATGTGTCTAGAGAGAGCCGCCCAACTATTTCGCCAAAACGCCTTCATTGAATATGAGCAATTAGTTGAAGTCATGGGGAGAGATCGCTCACGATCTTTGAATACCTCTGCCTCAAAGGGATTCTTACTAACCCCAAATGGTGTGCTGAGCTTGCTCAACCCCTCAAACCCTTAGAAAACATTATTGCAGAATCCACCACGAGGAAAGGGTCACTGTCTAAGATTTACAAAGTTCTGATCACAGCGAATCTGGAAGGTAGACAAAACCTCAGACACTTCTGGGGAAGGTACTGGATGAGGCGAAGTGGGGGGGGGGTTCTACAGGATTCTCTTCTCGGGTTCCCTTTATACCTCGGCTATGGAACACAACTTTAAGGTTCTTCACACCTGGCACCTCACCCCTGCCAGACTCTCAAAGATGTTCACTGGGACATCCCCTCTCTGCCCTAGTGAGTGTACCCAGAGGGAAAATTGGTATCACGTGTGGTTGGAGTGTCTGTCTATCCAGATCTATTGGACAGAGCTTTTGAGTTGGATTAAAGATATTTTGGGCATCTCCCCCTCCCTGCATCCCCTCGAACTTCTCCTTGGCATTCCGTCCCCTGACTCGGAATCGAGCTGCTTCCCAAAGGTAATAGAGGCGATGCTGAGAGAAGGGAGATTAACCCTAGCCCAGAAATGGAAGCAATCTACTGTCCCGTCCAAGACAGAGTGGCTCACCAAGTTCTGGGCTATCTTTACATATGAGAAACTTTCATCAGTAACCCATAAAACCATGGAATCCTTCTTGTTGAACTGGAATGTGGCCATTTTGAATGAAGAATGCAGCGCCCTGAAACTTTAATAATCTGCTCCAGTAAGGTTCTGCTTGATCCATGGAGCCTAGGAAACCATTGGCATTGTTTGTTGAGCCAATCATGTCAGTGGTGATCGAATATGTGGTCTAATTACTTTGGTGTTACTTGTCCCAAACAATCGGTTGGGCTTGGTAGTATTAAGGCCGGGGGGAGAATGAGGGTGGAGGTTGGGGTTAATGAAAAGAATGTTACTTGCTGTTCGAACACTTTGTAACACAGTCTTTGGTGTCTTATGATAAAATGTTTAATAAAACAAAGTGGAAAAAAAATGGCACTGGTGCACGGTACAAGTCCCAATAACATAATATAACCCATTCCACCTCTCTCCACTTGTGAGCATGGCTATGGGACATTCAGGTATGATGGTCTGCATTCAACTTGTGATGTCTTAGATGCTGCGATTAAATCAAATCTCCATAGACCCACAATGTAATGTGTGTTTATGTTTCATACCCACTAGTTTGATATTTTGTTATAGACGTCAAACTGCAGCATATCTTTGTTATAGAACAAAATATTTGAACCGCAACCTAACTTCAAATACAGATGCCATTGGCTTCAACGTAACTTGCATCATAAAAGGATTTCTTTCTCTGCTTTTGCGTTAATCACTGCGACAATGAAGAGAAGAAAAGAAAACATCTGCTTTCTCAGGCAGACCCTTTTGTAAACGGTAGCACATCGCTTTCTTCAAAAGACAGTTGATCTGGACAACAGATGTGGGTAGCAGGATGTCCAGGACTGTGCTATCACTAGGCAAGGTTAGGCACTTGCATATATGTGCAAATGTTAGAGCGGCAAAATGCTGCTTTAACCTCCACTACATTTAATTGTATACCGCCTTGCCTGCAGTGATAGCAATGACCCTGTT
Organism: Ambystoma mexicanum; assembly: GCF_040938575.1. NCBI lineage: Eukaryota > Metazoa > Chordata > Amphibia > Caudata > Ambystomatidae > Ambystoma > Ambystoma mexicanum. The sequence goes on along the minus strand of NC_090926.1, from coordinate 245,782,033 downwards.
CACACTGTCTGCAGGCTGGCTGCAGCAGCAGCAGGCCAGGCAGCGCAGCAGCAGGCAGCGTGGCACCAGGCAGCGCTGTGAAGGTTGGGACAGGTTCAAGAGTGGCATGGGCGTGGCAGCGCTGGAACGTGCTCATTATCATGAACGGGTCACTACACGTGCCCCTCGACCGACCGTCATGATGGTGTGAGTCAGTGTATGCTGTGCAGTGCAGCCTGAGCCTGTTAACTTCTTATTTAATTGTTCTATCAGATGTGGTGGCCTGAACCCTGCAGAAGCCTTTTGTTGTGTGGTGCGCCAGGCCAGCATGCCTCCCATCCTGGCAGCGGCGGCCCCTGCTGTGCTGTGAGAGTGACCCCTGTGCTGAGAGAGAGTAACAGTTCGACGCAGGTGAGGTGCTGTGTCGTGCTGTATCGACTACTACCGACACCATGGTGCATGCCCCTGAACCCTCTCTCTTAATTAAATGTGATGCCTGGCTAGCAGTGTCTCAGCTGCAAGCTCTAACTGCCAGTGGGGCGGGGGCGGCCTTGAGTCTGCCGCTTAGCTGCAGCGGCAATAGTATGGAATCCATTTTTTAAGCATGATGAATTGGGTGACAGTCATTGGTTTGATTGAAGGGGGAGGGGTATTCATATGTGATACTGATAATGCAAGTCTTAATAAAAGTTGTGGGGCTCTGCTGGATGTCAGCTCTTTCAGTGTGACACACGCACAAACAGGTGAACTAAGTGTGAGATGGGTGGACCACGGATCCCATATGGTCGGTGGACATCTAATGGTGCCAAAACTGTCATAGTGGCGCTCCTAAGTGGGCACAAAAGTAGATCAACAGAAGCAGCACAGGTCCTTTGTAGTCTTTAACCCCAGGTACAATAAGGTCTTTAAGAGCCCTGAATGCTCGTTTGCACCAAAGCCTTCTTCACCATCCCTGTGGAGCTTCAGAATCAGACAGGCATCTTGCGCTGTATCTCGTGTGCCCCCACCTCAGCAACATTGAATAAAACTCGAGATTTCGGACTCAGGACAATTGATCTTCAACCTTTAGACTAGGCCCTCTCCTCAACGTACTTAGTTCCAGCCGTGGCACTCCTATACTTTGACTGCCTTTACTAAGAATGTGTTATTGTTATTTATATTCAGTAAAAAAACTTTGTTAAAGGGACGTTATGGTTAAGTTGCGCTACTAAAAACCTATGAAATTCAGTGAAAAAACTTTGTTAAATGGACGTTATGGTTCCAAGTAAAACCGAAAAACCCTTGAAATTCACCAGTTATGGTAAGCTAAGCAACCATAACTCGCACAACCACCATGCACTGCTAAGACTAATACCCATGACATCAAAGATGACATCACAAATGTCATTGATGACATCACTGATGACATCACGTGTATGTACTTTTCATGAAATATGTGTACAAGGGATTCTTATTATAATGTTGTGAAAAAAGTGTCAAGGATCATTGCAATAAATATCATACCCTAATTAGTGCATTGAACGATGCATTGATATAAATAGCATTCTATTATGGGGTTCTATCTAGTATACTAAGCTACTAATGCAGAAACATAGCATTGTGTGCACCGTACAAGATGAAGGTATAATATTCGTAATGTTAATATGTTGAATAATGAAATAATTGTTTTCTTAATAGATTTTTGTGTACTGTGAAATATGTAATAAGTAGCTAATAAAACCCATGTATTACATAATTGCATTACTATAGACAAAACACAAAGAGACAAGAACACATACCAATATGGGAATATACAGGGAAAGTGAAGTTAGCAAAAAAGCACAAGTAGTAGCACAAACAATTCATAACCTAACTGATTCTTTTCATGCGAATAAATGATTGCTCTGTTTCAAAGCTTCTATTTACCCTATGTGTATGTATCACTTGATGTGATTGGACCCTAAGGAAAGTAGTGTGAGTACAATGTATACCAATATGACCATATACAGGGAAAGTACAGCCATAAAAAAACAACAGAACTATCAGAAAGTGCTGATAAGTCTATTGATTATCTTTATGCACAAAAAGGATTGCTGTCTTTAAAGATTGTGTCTTCCCCTATGTATATGTTTCATATGATGTGACTGGACTCTAAGGGAATTACTATAAGAACCTACTTGTAGGATACGTCTACAAATAAAATACAATTTTTAGTTTCTGACTGTTACTGAAGAAAACCATGTGGCCTAGATATGTCAGCAAAAGAAAAAAGAGTGAGCCAGACATGTGATGTCATCAGTGATGTCATCAATGACATTTGTGATGTCATCTTTGATGTCGTGGGTGTTAGTCTTAGCAGTGCACGGTGGTGGCGCGAGTTATGGTTGGTTAGCTTACCATAACTGGCGAATTTCAAGGGTTTTTCGGTTTTACTTGGAACCATAACGTCCCTTTAACAAAGTTTTTTTACTGAATTTCATAGGTTTTTAGTAGCGCAACTTAACCATAACGTCCCTTTAACAACGTTTTTTTACTGAATTTCATGGGTTTTTAGTAGCAAAACTTAACCATAACATCCCTTTAACAAAGTTTTTTTACTGAATTTCATAGGTTTTTAGTAGCGCAACTTAACCATAACTTCCCTTTAACAAAGTTTTTTTTACTGAATTTCATGTTTTTAGTAGCGCAACTTAACCATAACGTCCCTTTAACAAAGTTTTTTCACTGAATTTCATAGTTTTTTTATTAGCGCAACGTAACCGTAACATCCTTTTCAATGGAGAAAGACCACTAGCATCCTAGATTCTCAAAGTGGGAACCCGAGGTGGTAAAAAAAAGATTTTTCTTCCCAAACCGGGACGCCGCAGGCAGGCGTCCCGGTGTAGGATGGAAAATCTTTTACCAAGATGGACACCAGGGAAAGGGAAGGCGGGGTGTATAAAGAGAACACAAAAGGGAATCGGCGGGGGGTCAGGAAGACCAGGAGAGAGACACGGGGCATGAGTGGGGGGTAACACGAGGGAGACACGGGGCATGAGCGGGGGGTGGGGGAAGAAGGAAGACACGGGGCATGAGTGGGGGGGAGAAGGGAGACACAGGGCATGAGTGGGGGGTGGGGGGAAGAAGGGAGACACGGGGCATGAGCAGGGGGTGGGGGGTACAGGAGGGAGACACGGGGCATGAGCGGGGGATGGGGGGTACAGGAGGGAGACACGGGGCATTAGCGGGGCGGTGGGGGGAACAGGGCAGACACGGGGCATGAGCGGGGGTGGGGCAGGAAGAAGGGAGACACGGGGCATGAGCGGGGGTGGGGGGGAACAAGGGAGACATGGGGCATGAGCGAGGGGTGGGGAGAAAGAAGGGAGACACTGGGCATGAACGGGGGTAGGGGGAAAGAAGGGAGACACTGGGCATGAGCGGGGGTTGGGGGTACAGGAGGGAGACACGGGGCATGAGCTGGGGGTGGAGGGGGAAGAAGGGAGACACGGGGCATCAGCGGGGGGTGGGGGAAAGAAGGGAGACACGGGGCATGAGCGGGGTGGGGGGAAGAAGGGAGACACGGGGCATGAGCAAGTGGTGGGGGGAAGAAGGGAGACACGGGGCATGAGCGGGGGGTGGGGGGGGGAAAGAAGGAAGACATGGAGCATGAGTGGGGTTGGAGAAAAGGAAGACATGGGGCATGACCGGGGGGTGGGGGGAAAGAAGGGAGACACGGGGCATGAGCGGGGGGTTGGGGGGGAAAGAAGGGAGACATGGGGCATGAGCAGGGGGTGGGTGGTGGAAAGAAGGGAGACACGGGGCATGAGCGGGGGTGGGGGGGAAGAAGGGAGACATGGGGCATCAGCAGGGGTGGGGGGGAAGAAGGGAGACATGTGGCATGAGCGGGGGGTAAGGGGGGAAAGAAGGGAGACATGATGCATGAGCGGAGGTACAAAGAAGGGAGACACGGGGCATGAGCAGGGGGTGGGGGGTGGAAAGAAGGGAGACACGGGGCATGAGCGGGAAAGAAGGGAGACACGGGGCATGAGCGGGGGGTGGGGGGAAGAAGGGAGACACGGGGCATGAGCGGGGGGTGGGGGTGAATAGGGGAGACACGGGCCATGAGCGGGAGGAAAAGGAGGGAGACAGACCCGGAGCATGAGCGGGGGTGGGGGTGAACAGGAGAGACACTGGCATGAGCGGGCGTAGGGCAAGGTGGGGCCCCCACCCTCGCTCATGCCCCGTGTCTGCCCTGTTCCAACAGTGCAGACACGGGGCATGAGCGGGGGGCGGGGGGGAAGAAGGGAGACACGGGGCATGAGCGAGGAGTGGGGGGGAAAAAGGAACACACGGGGCATGAGCGGGGGGTGGGAGGGAAAGAAGAGAGACACAGGGCATGAGCAGGGGTGGGGGGAAGAAGGGAGACACGGGGCATGAGCGGTGGGGGAAAGAAGGGAGACACGGGGCATGACCTGTCATGAGCACTGCTCCTGAGAAGCCAAGTCAAGCCCAGCATCCCCAGAAGCAGGCTCACGACCCTCGTCCCCGGCTCCAGCAAACCCCTATTGGGGCCCTTTGGACCATGTCCTGGCGCCTCTGGTGCCAGGCTCATAAGGAACCTCAGTCCCGGCGCCAGGGGCGCCGGGCTCATAATTCTTGCAATGGTGTTTGGGTGGACCTACCTGTAGCAGACCATGCTGCATACTCACCTTTGCAAATGCTGGCAGGATGAAGTCCCCAGCCTTCTGCTGGGAGGAACTATTCCCTGAACTGGGACTACTTTCTTACCTGGGTGCGGCTGGTGCCACTCCTTAGCTCTGGAACACAGGAACTCTTTTACCTAGGCGAGGCTGAAGAAGAAGACACCCAATCACTCCGACACTATTTAAACCACACCCGATTGGGAAAACGTGCTTCGCGTTATTCTGCATCTGCAGCAGGATGCTCACCGAGTCAGCTCCAGCATTCCAGTGACATCTCCAGCTTCAGCTCAGCAACCTGTGGAAGAAATACACGAGAACTATACTTACCATCCAGGAATCCAGACACCGGCAGAACCTGCAAGCAAAAGAAACATAAGGTTAGCAAGTTGCAACACGTTCGCAGCCGCGCTCGCTTACCTGATCCATCTGTACTCATCTTCAGAAGCAGATCATCGGAAACATGTTAGAGCCGTCCTTGAAAAACTCAGCCAACATAAGCTTTTTGCTAAGCTCGAAAAATATGTTTTTCACGTCACGGAGGTCGAATTTCTAGGCTTTATTCTGACACCCAAAGGAGTCCACATGGACTCGAGAAAGGTGGATGCTATCATCAAGTGGCCATCACCTACTTCCGTGAAAGGTGTCCAAAGCATGTTAGGTTTTGCCAACTTTTACCGCAGGTTTATTCCAGAGTTTTCACGAGTGGTGCAGCCCATCACCGCCCTCTTAAGAAAAAACAAACGTTTCGAGTGGTCAACAGAAGCAGAACAGGCCTTTCAAGAGCTAAAAGCCAAGTTCACCTCAGCACCCATACTGAAACACCCACGCCCAGACCTCCCTTACATCGTTGAGACCGACGCCTCCAGCTTAGCAATGGGGGCGGTTCTATCACAGAGAGATCCGGAAACTAACCAATTGCACCCTGTGGCATTCTGGTCTCGCAAGTTCTCGGCGCCTGAAATTAACTACACCATCACAGATAAAGAGCTTTTAGCAATTAAGTCCGCTTTCAAGGCCTGGCGGCACTATCTCCTTGGAGCCAAACACACTGTCACGGTAATCACCGATTATCGAAACCTACAATACCTGAAAACCGCCAAAGCTCAGTCCTCCAGACAGCTTCGCTGGGCACTTTTCTTTGCCGAATTTGACTTTGTAATTACTTATCACCCCGGCAACAAAAATGGCAAAGCGGATGCCCTTTCCCGGATTGGAATGGGAGATAATATTGTCAATCCTGAACCTGTGCCAATAATTCCAGAACAGAGAATCCTGGGCCTGATTTCTTCCCAATCCATCGAAGATATCGAAGCAAAAGTTAAACAACTTGACAACTTGTGACCCCTTCGGACTTACAAAACTGGCAACTGAAGTGAAAGGACTTCATCATAAAAAAAGACCTGCCTTATTTTCAGGGACGACTATTCCTACCACATGCCGATTTACAAAAACAGGTAATCTCTTGCTACCATGATTCCTTGATGGAGTGCCACCCAGGCATTGCCAAAACCTCGGAAAAAGTCAAGAGACACTTCTGGTGGCCGTCATGGAGAAAAGATATAAAGGAGTTTGTGATGTCCTGTGGTGTGTGTGCCCAAAACAAAGGTCAGAAGGAAAGACCAGCAGGTCTCCTGCATCCGCTAGACATCCCGCCACATCCCTGGCATACCCTCTCCATGGACTTCATCACCGATTTACCCTCCTGTTCCGGATACAACACTATTCTAGTAATTGTAGATTTGTTTTCTAAAATGGCCCACTTCATTCCACTAAAGGGCTTACCTTCAGCTTCAGTTCTAGCACAGGAATTCCTTGAAAATATTGTAAGATTGCACGGCTTCCCTTCGGTTTTGATCTCAGATAGGGGGAGCCAGTTTATCTCTCACTTTTGGCGAAGTTGCTGTCGTTTAGCTCAAATCGATGTGAGACTTTCAACCAGCCATCATCCCCAGACCGACGGACAAACTGAGAGGACAAACCAAACTCTGGAACAATATTTACGTTGTATGCTACAGCAGTCGGAAAGTAATTGGAAAGATATCCTTTGGATAGCCGAATATGCTTACAACAACTCGATCCATTCAGGAACCGGAAAAAGTCCCTTTTACATTTTATATGGGATTCATCCTCGAACCTCCAATCTCGACCCGCCCCAAGATCTTGGAACGCCTGCCGTGGATCAACTTTACAATGCTATCACTCAAGCTTTCAAAGAAGCGACAATCCACCTACAACAGGCTAAAGAACGGTACAAAAGGGGAGCAGACCAACACCGAAGAGACGCCCCTCAATACCAGGTTGGAGATCAAGTTTGGTTATCCACCAAACATTTATCACTTAAAGGACCTCACACCTTCAACCCAAAATATCTGGGACCATATCCAATTACAGCCATAATTAACCCAGTGGCTGTCAAATTGGGTTTGCCATCCCACATGAAAATACATCCAGTGTTTCACGTATCTCTACTAAAACCTATGCAACCTGGAACCAGACTGAATAAACCTCCAGAGCCTATTCAAGTAAATGGAGAACCTGAATTTGAGGTTAAAAACATCCTGGACTCCAAGATCATCAAGTCAAAATTATACTATCTGATCGACTGGAAGGGTTACGGACCTCAAGAACGATCATGGGAACCCTCTGAGCACGTTCATGCTCCTTGTCTAGCCAGAAAATTCCACCGAACTTTTCCCAACAGGCCAAAACCTCCGGGGAAGACAAGTTTGGGAGGGGCCTTGAGGGGGGGTGCTGTCATGAGCACTGCTCCCGAGAAACCAAGTCAAGCCCAGCATCCCCGGAAGCAGGCTCACGACCCTCGTCCCCGGCTCCAGCAAACCCCTATTGGGGCCCTTTGGACCATGTCCTGGAGCCTCTGGCGCCAGGCTCATAAGGAACCTCAGTCCCGGCGCCAGGGGCGCCAGGCTCATAATTCTTGCAAAGGTGTTTGGGTGGACCTACCTGTAGCAGACCATGCTGCATACTCACCTTTGCAAATGCTGGCAGGATGAAGTCCCCAGCCTTCTGCTGGGAGGAACTATTCCCTGAACTGGGACTACTTTCTTACCTGGGTGGGGCTGGTGCCACTCCTTAGCTCTGGAACACAGGAACTCTTTTACCTAGGCGAGGCTGAGGAAGAAGACACCCAATCACTCCAACACTATTTAAACCACACCCGATTGGGAAAACGTGGTTCGCGTTATTCTGCATCTGCAGCAGGACGCTCACCGAGTCAGCTCCAGCATTCCAGTGACATCTCCAGCTTCAGCTCAGCAACCTGTGGAAGAAAGACACGAGAACTATACTTACCATCCAGGAATCCAGACACCGGCAGAACCTGCAAGCAAAAGAAACATAAGGTTAGCAAGTTGCAACACGTTCGCAGCCGCGCTCGCTTACCTGATCCATCTGTGCTTTCACGGATTCTTCGCGGCCTTCTCTTCAGCAGCCTAACGGCACCTGTAAAGACAAAGAACATTGTTAAGTAGGAATCGGGTGAAGGCGGCCACATTTACTTTTCTTACCTGCTTTTGTGCGCGTATTACGATCTCTTCAACCGCAGCAGCCCGGCACATGAAAACAAGAAAAGACATTATTGAAGTGCCATTAAAGACTGCAAGAAAGCCTAACACTTGCGTGTTTCCCCCACGTGCATCCGCGACGAACAACGCCCGCAACATCTCAAGACCCGAAAACAGAAAACAAGGGACATTATTGAGGTGTCATTGAAATTCCCATACCTACGTACAACCGCACGTGTCGCGCTCTCAGTGACCACGCCCTCAGCATCCAGGCACCTGAAAAAGACAATGCAAAGACTTCATTAAAGGTGCTCATCTCTTCAAGACTATAAACTCTTCATACCTACTGGCATCCGCTCGTGCAGTAACGGCGGCATCACCTTTTGGCATCTCAGCACCTGTGCCACTTCTAAGGCCACAAAAGACTTTGAGGACCTCCAGTGACGTAACTGGAACCCACGCACCCCTGCATAAGTCGCAGGATGGAGAGCCCAGCATTTATACGCCTAAGGTGAGAGCTCACCAGGACATTGGACTTTCGGAGAGTTGGCGATTAGTGAGGAGGAAGTCCAGCCAAACGGTCATTAACCCTTTTTTTCTTCCGCCTGCAGAAACCTTACCCTGCAAGCCAGACGGTCAATAAGAGGAAGCCCGGTCCAGAGAGTCATCCGAGCTCTACGCTTCTCAATTGAAGAGACTATAACAGTTCAGCCGGGACCAGCGCCTCGGTGGGAATCAGGTGAGCGTTACATGAGCGGGGGGTGGGGTGGGAAGAAGGCAGACATGGGGCATGAGCGGGGAGTGGGGTGGGAAGAAGGGAGACACGGGGCATGAGCGGGGGGTGGGGGAAAGAAGGGAGACATGGGGCATGAGCGGGGGGTGGGGGGAAGAAGGGAGACACGGGGCATGAGCGGATAGTGGGGGGAAAGAAGGGAGACATGGGGCATGAGCAAGGGGGGGGAAGAAGGGAGACACGAGCCATGAGCAGGGGGTGGGGGGAAGAAGGGAGACATGGGGCATGAGCGGGGGGTGGGGGAGGGATTAGGGAGACACGGGGCATGAGAGGGGGGTGGGGGGGAAGAAGGAAGACACGGGGCATGAGCAGGGGGTGGGGGTGGAAAGACGGGAGACACGGGGCATGAGCAGGGGATGGGGGTAAGAAGGGAGACACAGGGCATGAGCGGGGGGGTGGGGGGAAGAAGGGAGACATGGGACATGAGCGGGGGAAAGAAGGAAGACATGGGGCATGAGCGGGGGTGGGGGGAAGAAGGGAGACACAAGGCATGAGCGGGGGGTGGGGGGAAGAAGGGAGACAAGGGGCATGAGCGGGGGTTGGGGGGTAAAGGAGGGAGATACGGGGCATGAGCGGGGGGAGGGGGGAGAAGGAAGACACGGGGCATGAGCGGGGGGTGGGGGGTGGAAAGAAGGGAGACACGGGGCATGAGCGGGGGGTGGGGGGAGTAGGGAGACACGGGGCATGAGCGGGGGGTGGGGAGGGAAGAAGGGAGTCACGGTGCATGAGTGGGGGGAAAGAAAGGAGACACAGGGCATGACCGGGGGATGGGGGAAAAGAAAGGAGACACGGGACATGAGCGGGGGGTGGGGGGAAAGAAGGGAGACATGGGGCATGAGCGGGGGGTGGGGGGAAGAAGGGAGACACGGGGCATGAGCGGGGGGTGGCGGGGTATGAAGGGAGACGGGGCATGAGCGGGGGTGGGGGGAAAGAAGTGAAACACGGGCCATGAATGAGCGGGGGGGAAAGAAGGGAGACACGGGCCATGAGCGGGGGGTGGGGGGAAGAAGGGAGACACGGGGCATGAGCGGGGGGGGAGAAGGGAGACACGGGGCATGAGAGGGGGGTGGGGGGGAAGAAGGAAGACACGGGGCATGAGCAGGGGGTGGGGGGGTAAGAAGGGAGACACTGGGCATGAGCCGGGGGTGGGGAGGAAGAAGGGAGACATGGGACATGAGCGGAGGGTGGGCGGGGGAAAGAAGGAAGACATGGGGCATGAGCGGGGGGTGGGGGAAGAAGGGAGACACGAGGCATGAGCGGGGCGTGGGGGGAAGAAGGGAGACATGGGGCATGAGTGGGGGGTGGGGGGAACAAGAGGGAGACACGGGGCATGAGCGGTGGGGGAAAGAAGGGAGACACGGGGCATGAGTGGGGGGTGGGGTGGGAAGAAGGCAGACACGGGGAATGAGCGGTGAGTGGGGTGGGAAGAAGGGAGACACGGGGAATGAGCTGGGGCTGGGGGAAAGAAGGGAGACATGGGGCATGAGCGGGGGGTGGGGGGAAGAGGGGAGACACAAGGCATGAGCAGGGGGTGGGGGGGTAAGAGGGGAGACACGGGGCATGAGCGGGGGGTGGGGGGAAGAAGGGAGACATGGGGCATGAGCGGGGGGGAAAGAAGGGAGACACAGGCCATGAGCGGGGGGTGGGGGAAGAAGGGAGACACGGGCATGAGCGGGGGGTGGGGGAGGGAGAAGGGAGACACGGGGCATGAGAGGAGGGTGGGGGGAAGAAGGAAGACACAGGGCATGAGCAGGGGTGGGGGTGGAAAGAAGGGAGACACGGGGCATGAGCGGGGGGTGGGGGTGAAGGGAGACACGGTGCATGAGCGGGGGTGGGGGGAAGAAGGGAGATACGGGGCATGAGCGGGGGGAGGGCGGGGGAAAGAAGGAAGACATGGGGCATGAGCGGGGGGTGGGGGGGAAAGAAGAGAGACACGGGGCATGAGCATGGGGTGGGGGGAAGAAGGGAGATACGGGGCATGAGCGGGGGGAGGGCGGGGGAAAGAAGGAAGACATGGGGCATGAGCGGGGGGTGGGGGGGAAAGAAGGGAGACACGGGGCATGAGCGGTGGGGGAAAGAAGGGAGACACGGGGCATGAGTGGGGGGTGGGGTGGGAAGAAGGCAGACATGGGGCATGAGCGGGGAGTGGGGTGGGAAGAAGGGAGACACGGGGCATGAGCGGGGGGTGGGGGAAAGAAGGGAGACATGGGGCATGAGCGGGGGGTGGGGGAAGAAGGGAGACATGGGGCATGAGCGGGGGGTGGGGGGGTAAGAAGGGAGACACAGGGCATGAGCGGGGGGTGGGGGAAAGAAGGGAGACATGGGGCATGAGCGGGGGGGAAAGAAGGGAGACACGGGCCATGAGCGGTGGGTGGGGGGAAGAAGGGAGACACGGGGCATGAGCGGGGGGTGGGGGAGGGAGGAGGGAGACACGGGGCATGGGTGGAAAGAAGGGAGACACGGGGCATGAACAGGGGATGGGGGTAAGAAGGGAGACACAGGGCATGAGTGGGGGGTGGGGGGAAGAAGGGAGACACGGGACATGAGCGGGGGAAAGAAGGAAGACATGGGGCATGAGCGGGGGTGGGGGGAAGAAGGGAGACACGAGCCATGAGCGGGGGGTGGGGGGAAGAAGGGAGACACGGGGCATGAGCAGGGGGTGGGGGGTAAAGGAGGGAGACACGGGGCATGAGAGGGTGGTGGGGGAGGAAGAAGGGAGATACGGGGCATGAGCGGGGGGTGGGGGGTGGAAAGAAGGGAGACATGGGGCATGAGCAGGGGATGGGGGTAAGAAGGGAGACACAGGGCATGAGTGGGGGGTGGGGGGAAGAAGGGAGACACGGGACATGAGTGGGGGAAAGAAGGAAGACATGGGGCATGAGCGGGGGTGCGGGGGAAGAAGGGAGACACGAGGCATGAGCGGGGGGTGGGGGGAAGAAGGGAGACACGGGGCATGAGCGGGGGGTGGGGGGTAAAGGAGGGAGACACGGGGCATGAGAGGGTGGTGGGGGAGGAAGAAGGGAGATACGGGGCATGAGCGGGGGGAGGGGGGAGAAGGAAGACACGGGGCATGAGCGGGGGGTGGGGGGTGGAAAGAAGGGAGACACGAGGCATGAGCGGGGGGTGGGGAGGGAAGAAGGGAGTCACAGTGCATGAGTGGGGGGAAAGAAGGGAGACACAGGGCATGACCGGTGGATGGGGGAAAAGAAGGGAGACACGGGGCATGAGCGGGGGGTGGGGGAGGAAGAAGGGAGATACGGGGCATGAGCGGGGGGTGGGGGGTGGAAAGAAGGGAGACACGGGGCATGAGCAGGGGATGGGGGTAAGAAGGGAGACACAGGGCATGAGTGGGGGGTGGGGGGAAGAAGGGAGACACGGGACATGAGCGGGGGAAAGAAGGAAGACATGGGGCATGAGCGGGAGTGCGGGGGAAGAAGGGAGACACAAGGCATGAGCGGGGGGTGGGGAGGGAAGAAGGGAGTCACGGTGCATGAGTGGGGGGAAAGAAAGGAGACACAGGGCATGACCGGGGGATGGGGGAAAAGAAAGGAGACACGGGACATGAGCGGGGGGTGGGGGGAAAGAAGGGAGACATGGGGCATGAGCGGGGGGTGGGGGGAAGAAGGGAGACACGGGGCATGAGCGGGGGGTGGCGGGGTATGAAGGGAGACGGGGCATGAGCGGGGGTGGGGGGAAAGAAGTGAAACACGGGCCATGAATGAGCGGGGGGGAAAGAAGGGAGACACGGGCCATGAGCGGGGGGTGGGGGGAAGAAGGGAGACACGGGGCATGAGCGGGGGGGGGAGAAGGGAGACACGGGGCATGAGAGGGGGGTGGGGGGGAAGAAGGAAGACACGGGGCATGAGCAGGGGGTGGGGGGGTAAGAAGGGAGACACGGGGCATGAGCGGGGGGTGGGGAGGAAGAAGGGAGACATGGGACATGAGCGGAGGGTGGGCGGGGGAAAGAAGGAAGACATGGGGCATGAGCGGGGGGTGGGGGGAAGAAGGGAGACACGAGGCATGAGCGGGGCGTGGGGGGAAGAAGGGAGACATGGGGCATGAGTGGGGGGTGGGGGGATCAGGAGGGAGACACGGGGCATGAGCGGTGGGGGAAAGAAGGGAGACACGGGGCATGAGTGGGGGGTGGGGTGGGAAGAAGGCAGACACGGGAAATGAGCGGGGAGTGGGGTGGGAAGAAGGGAGACACGGGGAATGAGCGGGGGCTGGGGGAAAGAAGGGAGACATGGGGCATGAGCGGGGGGTGGGGGGAAGAGGGGAGACACAAGGCATGAGCAGGGGGTGGGGGGGTAAGAGGGGAGACACGGGGCATGAGCGGGGGGTGGGGGGAAGAAGGGAGACATGGGGCATGAGCAGGGGGGGAAAGAAGGGAGACACAGGCCATGAGCGGGGGTTGGGGGGAAGAAGTGAGACACGGGCATGAGCGGGGGGTTGGGGAGGGAGAAGGGAGACACGGGGCATGAGAGGAGGGTGGGGGGAAGAAGGAAGACACAGGGCATGAGCAGGGGTGGGGGTGGAAAGAAGGGAGACACGGGGCATGAGCGGGGGGTGGGGGTGAAGGGAGACACGGTGCATGAGTGGGGGTGGGGGGAAGAAGGGAGATACGGGGCATGAGCGGGGGGAGGGCGGGGGAAAGAAGGAAGACATGGGGCATGAGCGGGGGGTGGGGGGGAAAGAAGAGAGACACGGGGCATGAGCATGGGGTGGGGGAAAGAAGGGAGACACGGGGCATGAGCGGTGGGGGAAAGAAGGGAGACACGGGGCATGAGTGGGGGGTGGGGTGGGAAGAAGGCAGACATGGGGCATGAGCGGGGAGTGGGGTGGGAAGAAGGGAGACACGGTGCATGAGCGGGGGGTGGGGGAAAGAAGGGAGACATGGGGCATGAGCGGGGGGTGGGGGGAAGAAGGGAGACATGGGGCATGAGCGGGGGGTGGGGGGGTAAGAAGGGAGACACAGGGCATGAGCGGGGGGTGGGGGAAAGAAGGGAGACATGGGGCATGAGCGGGGGGGAAAGAAGGGAGACACGGGCCATGAGCGGTGGGTGGGGGGAAGAAGGGAGACACGGGGCATGAGCGGGGGGTGGGGGAGGGAGAAGGGAGACACGGGGCATGGGTGGAAAGAAGGGAGACACGGGGCATGAACAGGGGATGGGGGTAAGAAGGGAGACACAGGGCATGAGTGGGGGGTGGGGGGAAGAAGGGAGACACGGGACATGAGCGGGGGAAAGAAGGAAGACATGGGGCATGAGCGGGGGTGGGGGGAAGAAGGGAGACACGAGGCATGAGCGGGGGGTGGGGGGAAGAAGGGAGACACGGGGCATGAGCGGGGGGTGGGGGGTAACGGAGGGAGACACGGGGCATGAGAGGGTGGTGGGGGAGGAAGAAGGGAGATACGGGGCATGAGCGGGGGGTGGGGGGTGGAAAGAAGGGAGACACGGGGCATGAGCAGGGGATGGGGGTAAGAAGGGAGACACAGGGCATGAGTGGGGGGTGGGGGGAAGAAGGGAGACACGGGACATGAGCGGGGGAAAGAAGAAAGACATGGGGCATGAGCGGGGGTGCGGGGGAAGAAGGGAGACACGAGGCATGAGCGGGGGGTGGGGGGAAGAAGGGAGACACGGGGCATGAGCGGGGGGTGGGGGGTAAAGGAGGGAGACATGGGGCATGAGAGGGTGGTGGGGGAGGAAGAAGGGAGATACGGGGCATGAGCGGGGGGAGGGGGGAGAAGGAAGACACGGGGCATGAGCGGGGGGTGGGGGGTGGAAAGAAGGGAGACACGAGGCATGAGCGGGGGGTGGGGAGGGAAGAAGGGAGTCACAGTGCATGAGTGGGGGGAAAGAAGGGAGACACAGGGCATGACCGGGGGATGGGGGAAAAGAAGGGAGACACGGGGCATGAGCGGGGGGTGGGGGGGGAGAAGGGAGACACGGGGCATGAGCGAGGAGTGGGGGGGAAAAGGAACACACGGGGCATGAGCGGGGGCGGGGGAAGAAGGGAGACACGGGGCATGAGCAGGGAGGAAAGAAGGCAGACACGGGGCATGAGCGGGGAGTGGGGTGGGAAGAAGGGAGACACAGGACATGAGCGGGGGTGGGGGGAAAGAAGGGAGACATGGGGCATGAGCGGGGGGTGGGGGGAAGGAAGTGAAACACGGGCCATGAGCGGGGGGGGGAAGAAGGGAGACACGGGCCTTGAGCGGGGGGTGGGGGGAAGAAGGGAGACACGGGGCATGAGCGGGGGGGGAGAAGGGAGACACGGGGCATGAGAGGGGGGGTGGGGGGAAGAAGGAAGACACGGGGCATGAGCAAGGGGTGGGGGGTTAAGAAGGGAGACACGGGGCATGAGCGGGGGATGGGGAGGAAGAAGGGAGACACGGGACATGAGCGGAGGGTGGGCGGGGAAAGAAGGAAGACATGGGGCATGAGCGGGGGGTGGGGGGGAAGAAGGGAGACACGAGGCATGAGCGGGGGGTGGGGGGAAGAAGGGAGACATGGGGCATGAGCGGGGGGTGGGGGAACAGGAGGGAGACACGGGGCATGAGCGGTGGGGGAAAGAAGGGAGACACGGGGCATGAGTGGGGGGTGGGGTGGGAAGAAGGCAGACACGGAATGAGCGGGGAGTGGGGTGGGAAGAAGGGAGACATGGGGCATGAGCGGGGGGTGGGGGAAAGAAGGGAGACATGGGGCATGAGCGGGGGGTGGGGGGAAGAGGGGAGACACGGGGCATGAGCAGGGAGTGGGTGGGTAAGAGGGGAGACACGGGGCGTGAGCGGGGGGTGGGGGAGGGAGAAGGGAGACACGGGGCATGAGAGGGGGGTGGGGGGAAGAAGGAAGACACGGGGCATGAGCAGGGGTGGGGGTGGAAAGAAGGGAGACACAGGGCATGAGCGGGGGGTGGGGGGAGAAGGGAGACACGGTGCATGAGCAGGGGGTGGGGGGGTGGAAGAAGGGAGACACGGGGCATGAGCGGGGGTGGGGGGAAGAAGGGAGATACGGGGCATGAGCGGGGGGTGGGGGAAGAAGGGAGACACGGGGCATGAGCGGGGGGTCGGGGTAACAGGAGGGAGACACGGGGCATGAGCTGGGGGTGGGGGGTAAAGGAGGGAGACACGGGGCATGAGCGAGTGGTGGGGGAGGAAGAAGGGAGACACGGGCATGAGCAAGAGTGTGGGGGAACAGGGCAGACACGGAGCATGAGCGGGGGGTGGGGGAGGAAGAAGGGAGACACGGGGCATGAGCGGGCGTGGGGGGAGAAGGGAGACACGGTGCATGAGCAGGGGGTGGGGTGGTGGAAAAAGGGAGACACGGGCCATGAGCGGGGGTGGGGGTAGAAGGGAGATACAGGGCATGAGCGGGGGGAGGGGGGAGAAGGAAGACACGGGGCATGAGCGGGGGGTGGGGGGTGGAAAGAAGGGAGACACGGGGCATGAGCGGAGGGTGGGGGGAGAAGGGAGACACGGGGCATGAGCGGGGGGTGGGGAGGGAAGAAGTGAGTCACGGTGCATGAGTGGGGGGAAAGAAGGGAGACACGGGGCATGACCGGGGGATGGGGGAAAAGAAGGGAGACACGGGGCATGAGCAGGGGGTGGGGGGAAGAAGGGAGACACGGGGCATGAGCGAGGAGTGGGGGGGGGAAAGGAACACACGGGGCATGAGCGGGGGGTGGGGGGAAAGAAGAGAGACATGGGGCATGAGCGGGGGGTGGGGGAAAGAAGGGAGACACGGGGCATGAGCGGGGGGGGAAAGAAGGGAGACACGGGGCATGAGCGGGGGGTGGGGTGGGAAGAAGGCAGACACGGGGCATGAGCGGGGAGTGGGGGAAAGAAGGGAGACATGGGGCATGAGCGGGGGGTGGGGGAAGAAGGGAGACACGGGGCATGAGCGGGGGGTGGCGGGGTACGAAGGGAGACACGGGGCATGAGCGGGGGTGGGGGGAAAGAAGTGAAACACGGGCCATGAGCGGGGGGGAAAGAAGGGAGACACGGGCCTTGAGCAGGGGGTGGGGGGAAGAAGGGAGACACGGGGCATGAGCGGGGGGGAGAAGGGAGACACGGAGCATGAGAGGGCGGGTGGGGGGAAGAAGGAAGACACGGGGCATGAGCAAGGGGTGGGGGGTTAAGAAGGGAGACACGGGGCATGAGCGGGGGATGGGGAGGAAGAAGGGAGACACGGGACATGAGCGGAGGGTGGGCGGGGGAAAGAAGGAAGACATGGGGCATGAGCGGGGGGTGGGGGGGAAGAAGGGAGACACGAGGCATGAGCGGGGGGTGGGGGGAAGAAGGGGGACATGGGGCATGAGCGGTGGGTGGGGGGAAGAGGGGAGACACTGGGCATGAGCAGGGAGTGGGGGGGTAAGAGGGGAGACACGGGGCATGAGCGGGGGGTGAGGGGAAAGAAGGGAGACACGGGGCATGAGCGGGGGTGGGGGAGGGAGAAGGGAGACACGGGGCATGAGAGGAGGGTGGGGGGAAGAAGGAAGACACGGGGCATGAGCAGGGGTGGGGGTGGAAAGAAGGCAGACACGGGGCATGAGCGGGGGGTGGGGGGAGAAGGGAGACACGGTGCATGAGCAGGGGGTGGGGGGGTGGAAGAAGGGAGACACGGGGCATGAGCGGGGGTGGGGGGAAGAAGGGAGATACGGGGCATGAGCGGGGGGTGGGGGAAGAAGGGAGACACGGGGCATGAGCGGGGGGTCGGGGTAACAGGACGGAGACACGGGGCATGAGCTGGGGGTGGGGGTAAAGGAGGGAGACACGGGGCATGAGCGAGTGGTGGGGGAGGAAGAAGGGAGACACAAGCATGAGCGAGAGTGTGGGGGGAACAGGGCAGACACGGGGCATGAGCGGGGGGGTGGGGGAGGAAGAAGGGAGACACGGGGCATGAGCGGGGGTGGGGGGAGAAGGGAGACACGGTGCATGAGCAGGGGGTGGGGTGGTGGAAGAAGGGAGACACGGGGCATGAGCGGGGGTGAGGGTAGAAGGGAGATACAGGGCATGAGCGGGGGAGGGGGGAGAAGGAAGACACGGGGCATGAGCGGGGGGTGGGGGGTGGAAAGAAGGGAGACACGGGGCATGAGCGGGGGGTGGGGGGATAAGGGAGACACGGGGCATGAGTGGGGGGTGGGGAGGGAAGAAGTGAGTCACGGTGCATGAGTGGGGGGAAAGAAGGGAGACATGGGGCATGACCGGGGGATGGGGGAAAAGAAGGGAGACACGGGGCATGAGCCGGGGGTGGGGGGAAGAAGGGAGACACGGGCCATGAGCGAGGAGTGGGGGGGGAAAGGAACACACGGGGCATGAGCGGGGGGTGGGGGGAAAGAAGAGAGACATGGGGCATGAGCGGGGGGTGGGGGAAAGAAGGGAGACACGGGGCATGAGCGGGGGGGAAAGAAGGGAGACACGGGGCATGAGCGGGGGGTGGGGTGGGAAGAAGGCAGACACGGGGCATGAGCGGGGAGTGGGGTGGGAAGAAGGGAGACACAGGGCATGAGCGGGGTGTGGGGGGAAAGAAGGGAGACATGGGGCATGAGCGGGGGGTGGGGGGTAAGAAGGGAGACACGGGATATGAGCGGGGTGGGGGGAAAAGAAGTGAGACACGGGCCATGAGCGGGGGGGAACGCAGGGAGACACGGGCCATAAGCGGGGGCTGGGGGGAAGAAGGGAGACACGGGGTGTGACCGGGGGGTGGGGGAGGGAGAAGGGAGACACGGGGCATGAGAGGGGGGTGGGGGGGAAGAAGGAAGACACGGGGCATGAGCAGGGGGTGGGGGTGGAAAGAAGGGAGACACGGGGCATGAGCAGGGAATGGGGGGTAAGAAGGGAGACACGGGGCATGAGCGGGGGGTGGGGAGGAAGAAGGGAGACATGGGACATGAGCGGGGTGTGGGCGGGGGAAAGAAGGAAGACATGGGGCATGAGCGGGGGGGTGGGGGAGGAAGAAGGGAGACACAAGGCATGAGCAGGGGGTGGGGGGAAGAAGGGAGACACGGGGCATGAGCGGGGGGTGGGGGAACAGGAGGGAGACACGGGGCATGAGCGGGTGGTGGGGAGGAAGAAGGGAGACACGGGCATGAGCGGGGGCTGGGGGGAACAGGGCAGACACGGGGCATGAGCAGGGGGTGGGTAGGGTGGAAGAAAGGAGTCACGGGGCATGAGCGGGGGTGGGGGGAAGAAGGGAGATACGGGGCATGAGCGGGGGGAGGGCGGGGGAAAGAAGGAAGACATGGGGCATGAGCAGGGGGTGGGGGGGAAGAAGGGACACACGAGGTATGAGCGGGGGGTGGGGGAAGAAGGAAGACACGGGGCATGAGCGGGGGGTCGGGGTAACAGGAGGGAGACACGGGGCATGAGCTGGGGGTGGGGGGTAAAGGAGGGAGACACGGGGCATGAGCGGGTGGTGGGGGAGGAAGAAGGGAGACACGGGCATGAGCGGGGGGTGGGGGGAACAGGGCAGACACGGGGCATGAGCGGGGGAGGAAGAAGGGAGACACGGGGCATGAGCGGGGGTGGGGGAAGAAGGGAGACACGGTGCATGAGCATGGGGTGGAGGGGTGGAAGAAGGGAGACACGGGGCATGAGCGGGGTGGGGGAAGAAGGGAGATACAGGGCATGAGCGGGGGGAGGGGGGGAGAAGGAAGACACGGGGCATGAGCGGGGGGTGGGGGGTGGAAAGAAGTGAGACACTGGGCATGAGCGGGGGTAGGGGGAGAAGGGAGACACGGGGCATGAGCGGGGGGTGGGGAGGGAAGAAGGGAGTCACGGTGCATGAGTGGGGGGAAAGAAGGGAGACACGGGTCATGACCGGGGGATGGGGGAAAAGAAGGGAGACACGGGGCATGAGCAGGGGGTGGAGGGGAAGAAGGGAGACACGGGGCATGAGCGAGGAGTGGGGGGGAAAGGAACACACGGGGCATGAGCAGGGGGTGGGGGGAAAGAAGAGAGACATGGGGCATGAGCGGGGGGTGGGGGAAAAAAGGGAGACACGGGGCATGAGCGGGGGAAAGAAGGGAGACACGGGGCATGAGCGGGGGGTGGGGTGGGAAGAAGGCAGACACGGGGCATGAGCGGGGAGTGGGGTGGGAAGAAGGGAGACACAGGGCATGAGCAGGGGGTGGGGGAAAGAAGGGAGACACGGGGCATGAGCAGGGGGTGGGGGGTAAGAAGGGAGACACGGGACATGAGCGGGGTGGGGGGAAAAGAATTGAGACACGGGCCATGAGCGGGGGGGAAAGAAGGGAGACACGGGCCATGAGCGGGGGGTGGGTGGAAGAAGGGAGACACGGGGCGTGACCGGGGGGTGGGGGAGGGAGAAGGGAGACACGGGGCATGAGAGGGGGGTGGGGGGAAGAAGGAAGACACGGGGCATGAGCAGGGGGTGGGGGTGGAAAGAAGGGAGACACGGGGCATGAGCAGGGAATGGGGGGTAAGAAGGGAGACACGGGGCATGAGCGGGGGGTGGGGAGGAAGAAGGGAGACATGGGACATGAGCGGGGGGTGGGCGGGGGAAAGAAGGAAGACATGGGGAATGAGCGGGGGGTGGGGGAGGAAGAAGGGAGACACGAGGCATGAGCGGGGGGTGGGGGGAAGAAGGGAGACACGGGGCATGAGCGGGGGGTGGGGGAACAGGAGGGAGACACGGGGCATGAGCGGGGGGTGGGAGGGTACAGGAGGGAGACACGGGGCATGAGCGGGTGGTGGGGGAGGAAGAAGGGAGACACGGGCATGAGCGGGGGCTGGGGCTGGGGAGAACAGGGCAGACACGGGGCATGAGCGGGGTGTGGGGGAGGAATAAGGGAGACACGGGGCATGAGCGGGGGGTCGGGGGATAAGGGAGACAAGGGACATGAGCAGGGGGTGGGGGGGTGGAAGAAAGGAGTCACGGGGCATGAGCGGGGGTGGGGGGAAGAAGGGAGATACGGGGCATGAGCGGGGGAGGGGGGAGAAGGAAGACACGGGGCATGAGCGGGGGGTGGGGGGTGGAAAGAAGGGAGACACGGGGCATGAGCGGGGGGTGGGGGCGAAGAGAGACACGGGGCATGAGCGGGGGTGGGGAGGGAAGAAGGGAGTCACAGTGCATGAGTGGGGGTAAAGAAGGGACACATGGGGCGTGACCGGGGGATGGGGAAAAGAAGGGAGACGCGGGGCATGAGCGGGGGGAGGGGGGAAGAAGGGAGACACGGGGCATGAGCGGCGGGTGGGTGGATAAGGAAGACACAGGGCATGAGCGGGGGGTGGAAAGAAGGGAGACACGGGGCATGAGCGGGGGGTCGGGGGGAAGAAGGGAGACACGGTGCATGAGCGTGGGGTGGGGGGGAGAATGGAGACACGGTGCATAAACTGGGGGGTGGGGGTAAAGAAGGAAGACACGAGGTATGAGTGGGGGGTGGGGGGTACAGGCGGGAGACACAGGGCAAGAGCAGGGCATGGGGGGTACAGGAGGGAGACACGGGGCATGAGCGGGGGGTGGGGGATCAGAGCAGACACGGGGCATGAGCGGGGGGTGGGGGAGGAAGAAGGGAGACATGGGGCATAAGCGGGAGGTGGGGGGAAGAAGGGAGACACGGGGCATGAGCGGGGGGTGGAGGGGGAGAAGGGAGACACTGGGCATGAGCGGGGGCAAGAAGGGAGACATGTGGCATGAGCGGGGGGAAAGAAGGAAGACACGGGGCATGAGCGGGGGTGGGGGGTACAGGAGGGAGACATGGGGCATGAACGGGGGGTGGGGGTGGAAAGAAGGGAGACACGGGGCATGAGCGGGGGGTGGGGGAATGAAGGGAGACACGGTACAAGAGCGGGGGGTGGGGGAAATGATGGGAGACGCGGGGCATGAGCGGGGGGTGGGGTGGAAAGAAGGGAGACACGGGGCATGAACAGGGGGTGGGGGGGTAGAAGGGAGACACGCGGCATGAGCGGGTGGTGGGGGGGAAGAGGGTGACATGGGGCATGAGTGGGGGGTGGGGGTGAAGAAGGTAGACACGCAGCATGAGCGGGGGGAGGGGGGAAGAAGGCAGACACGGGGCATAAGCAGGGGGTGGGGGGAAGAAGGGAGACACGGAGCATCAACAGGGGTGAGGGGAAGAAGGGAGACACGGGGCATGAGCGGGGGGTGGGGGAAAGGAGG
Source organism: Ambystoma mexicanum (assembly GCF_040938575.1). Lineage (NCBI taxonomy): Eukaryota > Metazoa > Chordata > Amphibia > Caudata > Ambystomatidae > Ambystoma > Ambystoma mexicanum. The sequence continues at coordinate 245,759,943 of NC_090926.1, read as the reverse complement.
GAGACACGGGGCATGAGCGGGGGATGGGGGAAGAAGGGAGACACGGGGCATGAGCGGGGTGTGGGGGGGAAGAAGGAAGACATGGGGCATGAGCGGCGGTGGGGGGAAGAAGGGAGACACGGGGCATGAGCGGGGGTGGGGGGGCAAGAAGGGAGACACAGGGCATGAGCAGGGGGTGGGGGGAAGAAGGGAGGTGGGGGGAAGAAGGGAGACACGGGGCATGAGCGGGGGGTGGGGGGGAAGAAGGGAGACACGAGGCATGAGCAGGGGGTGGGGCGAACAGGAGGGAGACACAGGGCATGAGCGGGGGGTGGGGGGGTAGAGGAGGGAGACACGGGGCATGACCGGATTGTGGGGGAGGAAGAAGGGAGACACAGGCATGAGCGGGGGGTGGGGGAACAGGGCAGACACGGGGCATTAGCGGGTGTGGGGGAGGAAGAAGGGAGACACGGGGCATGAGCGGGGGGTGGGGGGAGAAGGGAGACACGGGGCATGAGCGGGGGGTGGGGGGAGAAGGGAGACATGGGGCATGAGCGGGGGGTGGGGGAACAGGGCAGCCACGGGGCATGAGCGGGGGTGGGGGAGGAAGAAGGGAGACACAGTGCATGAGCGGGGGGTGGGGGGAGAAGGGAGACACGGGGCATGAGCAGGGGGTGGGGCGGTGGAAGAAGGGAGACACGGGGCATGAGCAGGGGTGGGGGGAAGAAGGGAGATACGGGGCATGAGCAGGGGGAGGGGGGAGAAGGAAGACACGGGGCATGAGCATGGGGTGAGGGGTGGAAACAAGGGAGACACGGTGCATGAGCGGGGGGTGGGGGGATAAGGAAGACACAGGGCATGAGCAGGGGGTGGAAAGAAGGGAGTCACGGGGCATGAGCGGGGGGTCGGGTGGGAAGAAGGGAGACACGGTGCATGAGCGGGGGGTGGTGGGGAGAAGGGAGACACGGTGCATGAGTAGGGGGGTCGGGGGGAAAGAAGGAAGACAAGGGGCATGAGCAGGGGGTGGGGGTACAGGAGGGAGACACGGGGCAAGAGCGGGGGTTGGGGGGTACAGGAGGGAGACACGGGGCATGAGCGGGGGGTGGGGGAACAGGGCAGACACGGGGCATGAGCGGGGGCTGGGGGAGGAAGAAGGGAGACACGGGGCATGAGCAGGGAGTGGGGGGAAGAAGGGAGACACGGGGCATGGGCGGGGGATGGGGGAAGAATGGAGACACGGGGCATGAGCGGGGGGGAAGAAGGGAGACATGGGGCATGAGCGGGGAGAAAGAATGAAGACACGGGGCATGAGCGGAGGGGTAGGGGGTAGAAGGGAGACACGCGGCATGAGCGGGGGTGGAGGGGAAGAAGGGAGACATGGGGCATGAGCGGGGGGTGGGGGGGAAGAAGGTAGACACGCAGCATGAGCGGGGGGTGGGGGGTAATGATGGGCGACACGGGCATGAGCGGGGGGTGGGGGGAAGAAGGGAGACACGGAGCATGAGCGGGGGCTGGGGGGGAAAGGAGGGAGACACGGGGCATGAGCGGGGGATGGGGGAAGAAGGGAGACACGGGGCATGAGCGTGGGGTGGGTGGGAAGACGGAAGACATGGGGCATGAGCGGGGGTTGGGGGGAAGAAGGGAGACACGGGGCATGAGTGGGGGGTGTGGGGGAAAGATGGGAGACACAGGGCATGAGCGGGGGATGGGGGAAGAAGGGAGACACGGGGCATGAGCGGGGGGTGGGGGGAAGACGGAAGACACGGGGCATGAGCAGGGTTGGGGGGGAAAGGAGGGAGACACGGGGCATGAGCGGGGGGTGGGGGGAACACAAGGGAGACACGGGGCATGAGCGGGGGCGGGGGGGAAACAGGGCACACACGGGGCATGAGCAGGGGGTGGGGGGAACAGGGCACACACGGGGCATGAGCGGGGCGTGGGGGGAACAGGGCACATGGGGCATGAGCGGGGGGTGGGGGGAACGGGAGGAACACACGGAGCATCAGCGGGGGGTGGGGGGGAGAGGGGAGACACAGGGCATGAGCTGGGGTGTTGAGGGGGAAACAGGGCACACACGGGGCATGAGGGGGGGTGGGGGGAACAGGGCCCACACGGGGCATGAGCGGGGTGTGGGGGTGGGAAAGAAGGGAGGCACGGGACATGAGCTGGGGGGTGGGAGGGAAAGGAGGGAGACACAGGGCATGAGCAGGGGTGGGGGGAACAGAGGAGACACAGGGCATGATCGGGGGTGGGGGGGAAGGGGAGAGACACACGCGGCATGAGCAGGGGGTGGGGGGGAGAGGGAGAGACACACGGGCATGAGCGGGGGTGGGGGGAGGGGAGAGACACACGGGGCGTGAGCGACAGGCGGGGGGAGGGGAGAGACACACGGGGCATGAGCTGGAGGTGGGGGGGAGGGGCGAGACACACGGGGCATGAGCAGGGGGTGGGGGGGAAGAAGGGAGACACGGGGCATGAGCGGGGGGTGGGGGAGGAAGAAGGGAGACACGGGACATGAGCGGGGAGTGGGGGGAAGAAGGGAGACACGGGGCATGAGCGGGGGGTGGGGGGAAGAAGGGAGACACGGGGCATGAGCGGGGGGAAGAAGGGAGACATGGGGCATGAGCGGGGAGAAAGAAGGAAGACATAGGGCATGAGCGGGGGGTGGGGGTACAGGAGGGAGACACGGGGCAAGAGCGGGGGTTGGGGGGTACAGGAGGGAGACACGGGGCATGAGCGGGGGGTGGGGGAACAGGGCAGACACGGGGCATGAGCGGGGGCTGGGGGAGGAAGAAGGGAAACACGGGGCATGAGCGGGGAGTGGGGGGAAGAAGGGAGACACGGGGCATGAGCGGGGGGTGGGGGGAAGAAGGGAGACACGGGGCATGAGCGGGGGGGAAGAAGGGAGACATGGGGCATGAGCGGGGAGAAAGAAGGAAGACACGGGGCATGAGCGGGGGGGTAGGGGGTAGAAGGGAGACACGCAGCATGAGCGGGGTGGAGGGGAAGAAGGGAGACATGAGCGGGGGGTGGGGGGGAAGAAGGTAGACACGCAGCATGAGCGGGGGGTGGGGGGTAATGATGGGAGACACGGGCATGAGCGGGGGTGGGGGGAAGAAGGGAGACACGGAGCATCAACGGGGGTGGGGGGGAAGAAGGGAGATGCGGGGCATGAGCGGGGGTTGGGGGGGAAAGGAGGGAGACACGGGGCCTGAGCGGGGGATGGGGGAAGAAGGGAGACACGGGGCATGAGCGGGGGTGGGGGGGAAGAAGGGAGACACAGGGCATGAGCTGGGGTGTTGGGGGGGAAACAGGGCACACACGGGGCATGAGGGGGGGTGGGGGGGAACAGGGCACACACGGGGCATGAGCGGGGTGGGGGTGGGAAAGAAGGGAGGCACGGGACATGAGCTGGGGGGTGGGAGGGAAAGGGGGGAGACACAGGGCATGAGCAGGGGTGGGGGGAACAGAGGAGACACAGGGCATGATCGGGGGTGGGGGGAAGGGGAGAGACACACGCGGCATGAGCAGGGGGTGGGGGGGAGGGGGAGAGACACACGGGGCATGAGCGGGTCATGGGGGGGAACAGGGCACATGGGGCATGAGCGGGGGGTGGGGGGAACGGGAGGAACACACGGAGCATCAGCGGGGGGTGGGGGGGAACAGGGGAGACACAGGGCATGAGCTGGGGTGTTGGGGGGGAAACAGGGCACACACGGGGCATGAGGGGGGGTGGGGGGGAACAGGGCACACACGGGGCATGAGCGGGGGTGGGGGTGGGAAAGAAGGGAGGCACCGGACATGAGCTGGGGGGTGGGAGGGAAAGGGGGGAGACACAGGGCATGAGCAGGGGTGGGGGGAACAGAGGAGACACAGGGCATGATCGGGGGTGGGGGGAAGGGGAGAGACACACGCGGCATGAGCAGGGGGTGGGGGGGAGGGGGAAAGACACACGGGGCATGAGCGGGGGTGGGGGGAGGGGAGAGACACACGGGGCATGAGCGACGGGCGGGGGGGAGGGGAGAGACACACGGGGCATGAGCTGGAGGTGGGGGGGAGGGGAGAGACACACGGGGCATGAGCAGGGGGTGGGGGGGAAGAAGGGAGACACGGGGCATGAGCGGGGGGTGGGGGGAAGAAGGGAGACACAGGGCATAAGCAGGGGGTGGGGGAAGAAGGGAGACACGGAGCATGAATGGGGGTGGGGGGAAGAAGGGACACACGGAGCATGAGCGGGGGGTGGGGGGAAAGGAGGGAGACACGGGGCATGAGCGGGGATGGGGGGAAGAAGGGAGACACAGGGCATGAGCGGGGGGTGGAGGGGAAGAAGGAAGACACATGGCATGAGCGGGGGTTGGAGGAAGAAGGGAGACACAGGGCATGAGCGGGGGTGGGGGGGAAGAAGGGAGACACGGGGCATGAGTGGGGGGTGGGGGAAAGATGGGAGACATGGGGCATCAGCGGGGGTGGGGGGAACACAAGGGAGACACGGGGCATGAGTGGGGGGTGGGGGGAAACAGGGCACACACGGGGCATGAGCGGGGGGTGGGGGGGAACAGGACACACACGGGGCATGAGCAGGGGGCGGGGGAACAGGGCTCACACGGGGCATGAGCGGGGGGTGGGGGTGGGAAAGAAGGGAGACACGGGACATGAGCAAGGGGGTGGGGGGGAAGGACGAAGACACAGGGCATGAGCGGGGGTGGGGGGAACAGAGGAAACACAGGGCATGAGCGGGTGTAGGGGCGAAGGGGAGAGACACACGCAGCATGAGCGGGGGGTGGGGGGAGGGGGAGAGACACACGGGGCATGAGCAGGGGTGGGGGGAGGGGAGAGACACACGGGGCATGAGCGGCGGGTGGGGGGGAAGGGGAGAGAGACACAGGCATGAGCGGGGTGAAGGGGAGAGACACATAGGGCATGAGCAGGGGGTGGAGGGAAGGGGAGAGACACACGGGACATGAACGGGGGTGGGGGTAACAGGGGAGACAGGGCATGATCGGGGTGGGCGGGAGGGTAGAGACACACGGCGCATGAGCGGGGGTGGGGGGAAGGGGAGAGACACACGGGGCATGAGCAGGGGGTGGGGAGAGACACACGGGGCATGAGCGGGGGGGTGGGGGGAGGGGAGAGACACACGGGGCATGAGCGGGAGGTGGGGGGAGGGGAGAGACACACGGGGCATGAGCGGGGTGTGGGGGGGAAGAAGGGAGACACGGGGCATGAGCGGGGGGTGGGGGGGAGAAGGGAGACACGCGGCATGTGCGGGGGGTGGGGGGGAAGAAGGGAGACACGGGACATGAGCAGGGGGGTGGGGGGGAAGGACGAAGACACAGGGCATGAGCGGGGGTGGGGGGAACAGAGGAAACACAGGGCATGAGCGGGGGTAGGGGGGAAGGGGAGAGACACACGCGGCATGAGCGGGGGGTGGGGGGGAGGGGGAGAGACACACGGGGCATGAGCAGGGGTGGGGGGAGGGGAGAGACACACGGGGCATGAGCGGCGGGTGGGGGGGAAGGGGAGAGAGACACAGGCATGAGCGGGGTGAAGGGGAGAGACACATAGGGCATGAGCAGGGGGTGGAGGGAAGGGGAGAGACACACGGGACATGAACGGGGGTGGGGGTAACAGGGGAGACAGGGCATGATCGGGGTGGGCGGGAGGGTAGAGACACACGGCGCATGAGCGGGGGTGGGGGGAAGGGGAGAGACACACGGGGCATGAGCAGGGGGTGGGGAGAGACACACGGGGCATGAGCGGGGGGGGTGGGGGGAGGGGAGAGACACACGGGGCATGAGCGGGAGGTGGGGGGAGGGGAGAGACACACGGGGCATGAGCGGGGTGTGGGGGGGAAGAAGGGAGACACGGGGCATGAGCGGGGGGTGAGGGGGAGAAGGGAGACACGCGGCATGTGCGGGGGGTGGGGGGGAAGAAGGGAGACACGGGGCATAAGCAGGGGGTGGGGGGAAGAAGGGAGACACAGAGCATGAACGGGGGTGGGGGGAAGAAGGGAGACACGGGGCATGTGCGGGGGGTGGGGGGAAAGGAGGGAGACACGGGGCATGAGCGGGGGATGGGGGAAGAAGGGAGAAACGGGGCATGAGTGGGGGTGGGGGGAAGAAGGAAGACACGGGACATGAGCGGGGGTGGGGGGGAGAAGGGAGACACGGGGCATGAGCGGGGGGTGGGGGGGAAAGAAGGGAGACACGGGGCATGAGCGGGGGTGGGGGGAAAGATGGGAGACATGGGGCATGGGTGGGGGGAAAGGAGGGAGACACGGGGCATGAGCGGGGGGTGGGGGGGAACAGGGCACACACTGCGGGGCATGAGCGGGGGGTGGGGGGGAACAGGGCACACACGGGGCATGAGCGGGGGGTGGGGGGAACAGGGCACACACGGGGCATGAGCGGGGGGTGGGGGGAACAGGAGGAACACACGGAGCATCAGCGGGGGGTGGGGGGAACAGGGGAGACACAGGGCATGAGCTGGGAGGTTGGGGGGAAACAGGGCACACATGGGGCATGAGAGGGGGTGGGGGGAACAGGGCACACACGGGGCATGAGCGGGGGGTGGGGGTGGGAAAGAAGGGAGACACGGGACATGAGCAGGGGGGTGGGTGGGAAAGGAGGGAGACACAGGGCATGAGCGGGGGTGGGGGGAACAGAGGAGACACAGGGCATGAGCGGGGGTGGGGGGGAAGGTGAGATACACACGCGGCATGAGCGGGGGGTGGGGTGGAGGGGGAGAGACACACGGGGCATGAGCGGGGTGGGGGGAGGGGAGAGACACACGGGGCATGAGCAGGAGGTGGGGGGAGGGGAGAGACACACGGGGCATGAGTGCGGTGTGGGGGGAGGGGAGAGACACACGGGGCATGAGCAGGGGGTGGGGTGGAAGGGGAGAGAGACACAGGCATGAGCGAGGGGAAGGGGAGAGACACACGGGACATGAGCAGGGGGTGGGGGAGGGGAGAGACACACGGGGCATGAGCAGGGGGTGGGGGGAGGGGAGAGACACACGGGGCATGAGTGGGGTGTGGGGGGAGGCTAGAGACACACGTGGCATGAGCGGGGGGTGGGGTGGAAGGGGAGAGAGACACAGGCATGAGCGAGGGGACGGGGAGAGACACACGGGGCATGAGCAGGGGGTGGGAGGAAGAGGAGAGAAACACGGGACATGAGCGGGGGGTGGGGGTAACAGGGGAGACAGGGCATGCTTGGGGGTGGGGGGAGGGTAGAGACACACGGGGCATGAGCGGGGGGTGGGGGGAAGGGGAGAGACACACGGGGCATGAGCAGGGGGTGGGGGGGTGGGGAGAGAGACACGGGGCATGAGCGGGGGTGGGGGAGAGGGGAGAGGCACACGGGGCATGAGCGGGGGGTGGGGGAGAAGGGGAGAGACACACGGGGCATGAGCGGGGGGTGGGGGGAAGGGGAGAGACACACAGGGCATTAGTGGGGGGTGGGGAAGGGGAGACACACGGGGCATGAGAGGGGAGTGGGGGGGAAGGGGAGACATACGGGACATGCGCAGGGGGTGGGGGGAAGGGGAGACACACGGGGCATGAGCGGGGGGTGGGGGGAGGGGCAGAGACACACAGGGCATGAGCAGGGGGTGGGGGGAGGGGAGAGACACACCGGGCATGAGCGGGGGGCGGGGGGGAGGGGAGAGACACACGGAGAATGAGCGGGGAGTGGGGGGATGGGAGAGACACACAGGGCATGAGTGGGGGGTTGGGTGGAAGGGGAGAGACACACGGGACATGAGCGGGGGTGGGGGGGAAGGGAGTGAGACATGGGACAAGAGCTGGGGGTGGGGGAAGGGGAGAGACACACGGAGCATGAGTGGGGGGTGGAGGGGAGAGACATACGGGACATGAGCGGGGGGTGGGGGGAAGGGGAGAGACACATGGGGCATGAGCGGGGGGAGGGGGGAGACACGCGGGGCATGAGCGGGGGGTGAGGGGAAGGGGAGAGACACACGGGCCATGAGCGGGGGGTGGGGGGAGGGGGGAGACACGCAGGGGATGGGGGTGAGGGGAGAGACACACGGGGCATGAGCGGGGGGTGAGGGGAGAGACACACGGGGCATGAGTGGGGTGGGGGAGGGGAGAGACACACAGAGCATGAGCGGGGGGTGGGGGGAAGGGGAGACACATGGGGCATGAGCGGGGGGTGGGGAGTGGAGAGACACATGGGGCATGAGCGGGGGGTGGGGGGAAGGGGAGACACACGGGGCATGAGCGGGGTTCGGGGGGAGGGGAGACACACGGGGCATGAGCGGGGGATGGGGGGACGGTTAGAGACACACAGGTCATGAGCAGGGGGTAGGGGGAAGGGGAGAGACACACGGGGCATGAGCGGGGGTTGGGGGGAACGGAAGGAAGACACTTACTAGCCGGGCTCTCAAGCAAACCACAAACAAAGATGGTGGGCGTCTTGAAAATACGACGCACTGCATGCTGCAGTGCAGCCAATGGGAAAGCACGTAACATGTCCGCGGACACGACGCAACCCGCTTGCCCAATCCCTGTCCTGTCCGCGGAGCGAACAGGGAAGTGTGTCCGCGAATCGAACACAGATGTCACGAATTGTTTTTTACCTACTTTTTGGTCATTTTAAAAATAAACTACTGGACGGATATTCACCAAATTTGCAAAAGCACACTTTCGGGACCAAGCCGTTGCTACTGGTCCAAATTTGGTAAAAATCCGTCCAGCGGTTTGGGCTCTAGGCGCAAGCAAATAATTTTTCCCATTCAGTCTATGGGAAAAAAAAAATATTGGGACCCCCCCTATAACTTTTCCCCCCCTGGACAAATCCTCACCAAACTTTGCAAAAAAACTTTGGGCCATATACTTTTTTGGGAAAGTTTGGTGAGGATTCGTCCAGGGGGAGCGAAGTTATAAGCCGCCCAAAAAGTGCTCTTCCTATGGAAACAGCAACTTATCCATAACTACATGGCCACTACCGTGGCCATGTAATAGCGCTTTCGCTGTATGATACAATGCCAGGTCTTTGCTTTTTCTTACGGGGGCGCTGGGGATACTTGGCATCTATTGGAACTGCTCCATTCAGTCTTTTGTCTTGTGAGTCAGCAACTCCCATTGTGGTGTTAGCAGCAACGCCCCCCCCACCTTCAAGAATAAATCCTGATTCCTGTCTCCTCAAGAATAATACAGGTGTATATATCATGCCAGTGTGCCTTTATTTCAGAACGCCCGGGTTTTCAGACAAATGATACGACCTGGTAACTATAGATTTGGTTTAATCAAGCCTTACCATTCAACTTTGCACGTGTAGTGCCTGCCAATGTTTTTTCAAAGTAGTCTTCCGAGAGTTTTTCACTTAATTGAAGCTGCACATGCACTAATGATATAATAAACATTTCTTACCAGGTCTGCCTACAGCCACTCGATTTATAAGCACTATGCTGTCCTTCACTGAAGTCCTGTTAAAAACAAACATTGGAAAAGCCAACAGTTTTCTCTTGTGTATATGTACTATGCATTTGCCAGGCACTGCATTTATATGCCCAGGTACTTGCACCATTTTGCATATGCTACCATCAATGGCCAGTTAAAACCACCACGGCAGTGCTTGGCAAATGACTTTCCCTTGCCTACAAAAAGGCCCAAACTGTTGCCATTGCCAATGCTTGTTTCTTTTGTTTTGGTAGTCTGGCGCCAAATCTGGCAGAGCTCCTGGAGCTGCAGTTTTGAGCTGCCCCGCATTGGTTTGTTGACTTCTTTTTATGAATGGTGGCCTAGACGTCAGCCCCTCCTGCAGGGCAATTCTCACTTCATGAGCACATTACCGTGGGGGGTGTGGTTGATGGGAAGGGATCAATTCAACAAGAGTGAAGCCAGCAAGTGCCAACATCTGTCTTCAGCCCTTTAATCTCAGAGCATGCTTTTACTTTATTTTCAATTTAAATATAACAACAATGCTTGAAATGTCAACAAGATCACAAAAACTATATACACAATTGCAAAAATAATACAAAACACACCCCAAACTCCCACAGTTCACATCATATAATATACAAAAATTTGATTCAGTACAATGGCAGAAATTTTCCCCAAATCTTTACAAATAACCCTGTCTTGCCTTGTTTCCTATATAAAAGTTTTTCCACATCTGCCAGATTATGCATTTCATTCAACCATACCTCCTTCTCCAAAGTAATATCAGATTTTCAATTCCTAAGGATGATTTTCGTTCCCACCATGGCACCTCTAAGCAACCATTTCTATTGGCATTGAGTGAGCTCTTCCAAGATTGCATCATTTCCCAAAATCAATGTTTCAAAATCAAAACCAATTGGTTCATTCATGACCTTCTCCAAAATTACACCTATATCTCAAAATCCTCGTACCTTCCCGCAATCCCATAACATATGTTCCAATTTACCAGTTTCGTGAACAAAAGCCCAACATTCCTGATCATCCTTCAAACCTCTTCTCCATAATCTATCCAGTGTCCAATAAACCCTGTTTAGGATCTTAATTTGTCTCGTCCTTTCAGTTAAACCCAAGGAACAGAGTTTGACATTTGCACACATCCTTGTCCATGTCTCCACTGTAATGTCAGAGCTAATTCTTTGACTCCATTCATTTCTCAGCAATCATTGCCTTTATATTCATTCACAATCTGTTTGTATACCCGGCTAGCTAAGCCACCCTCACCCTCCAATGACTTTCTCTTAAGAAAATCCAGATGAACGGGGGTGGGGGGAAGAAGGGACACACGGAGCATGAGCGGGGGGTGGGGGGAAAGGAGGGAGACACGGGGCATGAGCGGGGATGGGGGGAAGAAGGGAGACACAGGGCATGAGCGGGGGGTGGAGGGGAAGAAGGAAGAAACATGGCATGAGCGGGGGTTGGAGGAAGAAGGGAGACACAGGGCATGAGCGGGGGGTGGGGGGGAAGAATGGAGACACGGGGCATGAGTGGGGGGTGGGGGAAAGATGGGAGACATGGGGCATCAGCGGGGGTGGGGGGAACACAAGGGAGACACGGGGCATGAGTGGGGGGTGGGGGGAAACAGGGCACACACGGGGCATGAGCGGGGGGTGGGGGGGAACAGGACACACACGGGGCATGAGCAGGGGGCGGGGGAACAGGGCTCACACGGGGCATGAGCGGGGGGTGGGGGTGGGAAAGAAGGGAGACACGGGACATGAGCAAGGGGGTGGGGGGGAAGGACGAAGACACAGGGCATGAGCGGGGGTGGGGGGAACAGAGGAAACACAGGGCATGAGCGGGGGTAGGGGGGAAGGGGAGAGACACACGCGGCATGAGCGGGGGGTGGGGGGGAGGGGGAGAGACACACGGGGCATGAGCAGGGGTGGGGGGAGGGGAGAGACACACGGGGCATGAGCGGCGGGTGGGGGGGAAGGGGAGAGAGACACAGGCATGAGCGGGGTGAAGGGGAGAGACACATAGGGCATGAGCAGGGGGTGGAGGGAAGGGGAGAGACACACGGGACATGAACGGGGGTGGGGGTAACAGGGGAGACAGGGCATGATCGGGGTGGGCGGGAGGGTAGAGACACACGGCGCATGAGCGGGGGTGGGGGGAAGGGGAGAGACACACGGGGCATGAGCAGGGGGTGGGGAGAGACACACGGGGCATGAGCGGGGGGGTGGGGGGAGGGGAGAGACACACGGGGCATGAGCGGGAGGTGGGGGGAGGGGAGAGACACACGGGGCATTAGCGGGGTGTGGGGGGGAAGAAGGGAGACACGGGGCATGAGCGGGGGGTGGGGGGGAGAAGGGAGACACGCGGCATGTGCGGGGGGTGGGGGAGAAGAAGGGAGACACGGGACATGAGCAGGGGGGTGGGGGGGAAGGACGAAGACACAGGGCATGAGCGGGGGTGGGGGGAACAGAGGAAACACAGGGCATGAGCGGGGGTAGGGGGGAAGGGGAGAGACACACGCGGCATGAGCGGGGGGTGGGGGGGAGGGGGAGAGACACACGGGGCATGAGCAGGGGTGGGGGGAGGGGAGAGACACACGGGGCATGAGCGGCGGGTGGGGGGGAAGGGGAGAGAGACACAGGCATGAGCGGGGTGAAGGGGAGAGACACATAGGGCATGAGCAGGGGGTGGAGGGAAGGGGAGAGACACACGGGACATGAACGGGGGTGGGGGTAACAGGGGAGACAGGGCATGATCGGGGTGGGCGGGAGGGTAGAGACACACGGCGCATGAGCGGGGGTGGGGGGAAGGGGAGAGACACACGGGGCATGAGCAGGGGGTGGGGAGAGACACACGGGGCATGAGCGGGGGGGGTGGGGGGAGGGGAGAGACACACGGGGCATGAGCGGGAGGTGGGGGGAGGGGAGAGACACACGGGGCATGAGCGGGGTGTGGGGGGGAAGAAGGGAGACACGGGGCATGAGCGGGGGGTGGGGGGGAGAAGGGAGACACGCGGCATGTGCGGGGGGTGGGGGGGAAGAAGGGAGACACGGGGCATAAGCAGGGGGTGGGGGGAAGAAGGGAGACACAGAGCATGAACGGGGGTGGGGGGAAGAAGGGAGACACGGGGCATGTGCGGGGGGTGGGGGGAAAGGAGGGAGACACGGGGCATGAGCGGGGGATGGGGGAAGAAGGGAGAAACGGGGCATGAGTGGGGGGTGGGGGGAAGAAGGAAGACACGGGACATGAGCGGGGGTGGGGGGGAGAAGGGAGACACGGGGCATGAGCGGGGGGTGGGGGGGAAAGAAGGGAGACACGGGGCATGAGCGGGGGTGGGGGGAAAGATGGGAGACATGGGGCATGGGTGGGGGGAAAGGAGGGAGACACGGGGCATGAGCGGGGGGTGGGGGGGAACAGGGCACACACTGCGGGGCATGAGCGGGGGGTGGGGGGGAACAGGGCACACACGGGGCATGAGCGGGGGGTGGGGGGAACAGGGCACACACGGGGCATGAGCGGGGGGTGGGGGGAACAGGAGGAACACACGGAGCATCAGCGGGGGGTGGGGGGAACAGGGGAGACACAGGGCATGAGAGGGGGTGGGGGGAACAGGGCACACACGGGGCATGAGCGGGGGGTGGGGGTGGGAAAGAAGGGAGACACGGGACATGAGCAGGGGGGTGGGTGGGAAAGGAGGGAGACACAGGGCATGAGCGGGGGTGGGGGGAACAGAGGAGACACAGGGCATGAGCGGGGGTGGGGGGGAAGGTGAGATACACACGCGGCATGAGCGGGGGGTGGGGTGGAGGGGGAGAGACACACGGGGCATGAGCGGGGTGGGGGGAGGGGAGAGACACACGGGGCATGAGCAGGAGGTGGGGGGAGGGGAGAGACACACGGGGCATGAGTGCGGTGTGGGGGGAGGGGAGAGACACACGGGGCATGAGCAGGGGGTGGGGTGTAAGGGGAGAGAGACACAGGCATGAGCGAGGGGAAGGGGAGAGTCACACGGGACATGAGCAGGGGGTGGGGGAGGGGAGAGACACACGGGGCATGAGCAGGGGGTGGGGGGAGGGGAGAGACACACGGGGCATGAGTGGGGTGTGGGGGGAGGCTAGAGACACACGTGGCATGAGCGGGGGATGAGGTGGAAGGGGAGAGAGACACAGGCATGAGCGAGGGGACGGGGAGAGACACACGGGGCATGAGCAGGGGGTGGGAGGAAGAGGAGAGAAACACGGGACATGAGCGGGGGGTGGGGGTAACAGGGGAGACAGGGCATGCTTGGGGGTGGGGGGAGGGTAGAGACACACGGGGCATGAGCGGGGGGTGGGGGGAAGGGGAGAGACACACGGGGCATGAGCAGGGGGTGGGGGGGTGGGGAGAGAGACACGGGGCATGAGCGGGGGTGGGGGAGAGGGGAGAGGCACACGGGGCATGAGCGGGGGGTGGGGGAGAAGGGGAGAGACACACAGGGCATTAGTGGGGGGTGGGGAAGGGGAGACACACGGGGCATGAGAGGGGAGTGGGGGGGAAGGGGAGACATACGGGACATGCGCAGGGGGTGGGGGGAAGGGGAGACACACGGGGCATGAGCGGGGGGTGGGGGGAGGGACAGAGACACACAGGGCATGAGCAGGGGGTGGGGGGAGGGGCAGAGACACACCGGGCATGAGCGGGGGGCGGGGGGAGGGGAGAGACACACGGAGAATGAGCGGGGAGTGGGGGGATGGGAGAGACACACAGGGCATGAGTGGGGGGTTGGGTGGAAGGGGAGAGACACACGGGACATGAGCGGGGGTGGGGGGGAAGGGAGAGAGACATGGGACAAGAGCTGGGGGTGGGGGAAGGGGAGAGACACACGGAGCATGAGTGGGGGGTGGAGGGGAGAGACATACGGGGCATGAGCGGGGGGTGGGGGGAAGGGGAGAGACACATGGGGCATGAGCGGGGGGAGGGGGGAGACACGCGGGGCATGAGCGGGGGGTGAGGGGAAGGGGAGAGACACACGGGCCATGAGCGGGGGGTGGGGGGAGGGGGGAGACACGCAGGGGATGGGGGTGAGGGGAGAGACACACGGGGCATGAGCGGGGGGTGAGGGGAGAGACACACGGGGCATGAGTGGGGTGGGGGAGGGGAGAGACACACAGAGCATGAGCGGGGGGTGGGGGGAAGGGGAGACACATGGGGCATGAGCGGGGGGTGGGGAGTGGAGAGACACATGGGGCATGAGCGGGGGGTGGGGGGAAGGGGAGACACACGGGGCATGAGCGGGGTTCGGGGGGAGGGGAGACACACGGGGCATGAGCGGGGGATGGGGGGACGGTTAGAGACACACAGGTCATGAGCGGGGGGTGGGGGGAAGGGGAGAGACACACAGGGCATTAGTGGGGGGTGGGGAAGGGGAGACACACGGGGCATGAGAGGGGAGTGGGGGGGAAGGGGAGACATACGGGACATGCGCAGGGGGTGGGGGGAAGGGGAGACACACGGGGCATGAGCGGGGGGTGGGGGGAGGGGCAGAGACACACAGGGCATGAGCAGGGGGTGGGGGGAGGGGAGAGACACACCGGGCATGAGCGGGGGGCGGGGGGGAGGGGAGAGACACACGGAGAATGAGCGGGGAGTGGGGGGATGGGAGAGACACACAGGGCATGAGTGGGGGGTTGGGTGGAAGGGGAGAGACACACGGGACATGAGCGGGGGTGGGGGGGAAGGGAGAGAGACATGGGACAAGAGCTGGGGGTGGGGGAAGGGGAGAGACACACGGAGCATGAGTGGGGGGTGGAGGGGAGAGACATACGGGGCATGAGCGGGGGGTGGGGGGAAGGGGAGAGACACATGGGGCATGAGCGGGGGGAGGGGGGAGACACGCGGGGCATGAGCGGGGGGTGAGGGGAAGGGGAGAGACACACGGGCCATGAGCGGGGGGTGGGGGGAGGAGGGAGACACGCAGGGGATGGGGGTGAGGGGAGAGACACACGGGGCATGAGCGGGGGGTGAGGGGAGAGACACACGGGGCATGAGTGGGGTGGGGGAGGGGAGAGACACACAGAGCATGAGCGGGGGGTGGGGGGAAGGGGAGACACATGGGGCATGAGCGGGGGGTGGGGAGTGGAGAGACACATGGGGCATGAGCGGGGGGTGGGGGGAAGGGGAGACACACGGGGCATGAGCGGGGTTCGGGGGGAGGGGAGACACACGGGGCATGAGCGGGGGATGGGGGGACGGTTAGAGACACACAGGTCATGAGCAGGGGGTAGGGGGAAGGGGAGAGACACACGGGGCATGAGCGGGGGTTGGGGGGAACGGAAGGAAGACACTTACTAGCCGGGCTCTCAAGCAAACCACAAACAAAGATGGCGGGCGTCTTGAAAATACGACGCACTGCATGCTGCAGTGCAGCCAATGGGAAAGCACGTAACATGTCCGCGGACACGACGCAACCCGCTTGCCCAATCCCTGTCCTGTCCGCGGAGCGAACAGGGAAGTGTGTCCGCGAATCGAACACAGATGTCACGAATTGTTTTTTACCTACTTTTTGGTCATTTTAAAAAAAAACTACTGGACGGATATTCACCAAATTTGCAAAAGCACACTTTCGGGACCAAGCCGTTGCTACTGGTCCAAATTTGGTAAAAATCCGTCCAGCGGTTTGGGCTCTAGGCGCAAGCAAATAATTTTTCCCATTCAGTCTATGGGAAAAAAAAATATTGGGACCCCCCCTATAACTTTTCCCCCCCTGGACAAATCCTCACCAAACTTTGCAAAAAAACTTTGGGCCATATACTTTTTTGGGAAAGTTTGGTGAGGATTCGTCCAGGGGGAGCGAAGTTATAAGCCGCCCAAAAAGTGCTCTTCCTATGGAAACAGCAACTTATCCATAACTACATGGCCACTACCGTGGCCATGTAATAGCGCTTTCGCTGTATGATACAATGCCAGGTCTTTGCTTTTTCTTACGGGGGCGCTGGGGATACTTGGCATCTATTGGAACTGCTCCATTCAGTCTTTTGTCTTGTGAGTCAGCAACTCCCATTGTGGTGTTAGCAGCAACGCCCCCCCCACCTTCAAGAATAAATCCTGATTCCTGTCTCCTCAAGAATAATACAGGTGTATATATCATGCCAGTGTGCCTTTATTTCAGAACGCCCGGGTTTTCAGACAAATGATACGACCTGGTAACTATAGATTTGGTTTAATCAAGCCTTACCATTCAACTTTGCACGTGTAGTGCCTGCCAATGTTTTTTCAAAGTAGTCTTCCGAGAGTTTTTCACTTAATTGAAGCTGCACATGCACTAATGATATAATAAACATTTCTTACCAGGTCTGCCTACAGCCACTCGATTTATAAGCACTATGCTGTCCTTCACTGAAGTCCTGTTAAAAACAAACATTGGAAAAGCCAACAGTTTTCTCTTGTGTATATGTACTATGCATTTGCCAGGCACTGCATTTATATGCCCAGGTACTTGCACCATTTTGCATATGCTACCATCAATGGCCAGTTAAAACCACCACGGCAGTGCTTGGCAAATGACTTTCCCTTGCCTACAAAAAGGCCCAAACTGTTGCCATTGCCAATGCTTGTTTCTTTTGTTTTGGTAGTCTGGCGCCAAATCTGGCAGAGCTCCTGGAGCTGCAGTTTTGAGCTGCCCCGCATTGGTTTGTTGACTTCTTTTTATGAATGGTGGCCTAGACGTCAGCCCCTCCTGCAGGGCAATTCTCACTTCATGAGCACATTACCGTGGGGGGTGTGGTTGATGGGAAGGGATCAATTCAACAAGAGTGAAGCCAGCAAGTGCCAACATCTGTCTTCAGCCCTTTAATCTCAGAGCATGCTTTTACTTTATTTTCAATTTAAATATAACAACAATGCTTGAAATGTCAACAAGATTACAAAAACTATATACACAATTGCAAAAATAATACAAAACACACCCCAAACTCCCACAGTTCACATCATATAATATACAAAAATTTGATTCAGTACAATGGCAGAAATTTTCCCCAAATCTTTACAAATAACCCTGTATTGCCTTGTTTCCTATATAAAAGTTTTTCCACATCTGCCAGATTATGCATTTCATTCAACCATACCTCCTTCTCCAAAGTAATATCAGATTTTCAATTCCTAAGGATGATTTTCGTTCCCACCATGGCACCTCTAAGCAACCATTTCTATTGGCATTGAGTGAGCTCTTCCAAGATTGCATCATTTCCCAAAATCAATGTTTCAAAATCAAAACCAATTGGTTCATTCATGACCTTCTCCAAAATTACACCTATATCTCAAAATCCTCGTACCTTCCCGCAATCCCATAACATATGTTCCAATTTACCAGTTTCGTGAACAAAAGCCCAACATTCCTGATCATCCTTCAAACCTCTTCTCCATAATCTATCCAGGGTCCAATAAACCCTGTTTAGGATCTTAATTTGTCTCGTCCTTTCAGTTAAACCCAAGGAACAGAGTTTGACATTTGCACACATCCTTGTCCATGTCTCCACTGTAATGTCAGAGCTAATTCTTTGACTCCATTCATTTCTCAGCAATCATTGCCTTTATATTCATTCACAATCTGTTTGTATACCCGGCTAGCTAAGCCACCCTCACCCTCCAATGACTTTCTCTTAAGAAAATCCAGATTTAACCTAGCATGGAAATTGATCTCACCAACAGCAATCTTTAATTTCCTGTAATCTGAAAATCTGATATTTTCAATATTAAATTGTTGTAAGTCTCTAGCACTCTTCCATTTCTCCTCGTTGAAGAGATCATCAATCCAACTGATGCCACCCAAAAAGCATTCCGGCCAGAATAGCGTTTTGTTTTCTAATTTAATAGAGGGATTCATCCATAATGATGCACCAGGATCTTTGTATACATCCACACTTAACAAACCAGTCAGTTTCTTCCAGGAATTTCTCAGACAGACAGTCAACGGATCTTTCACACTTCTCACTTTTGATTCTGTGGTCAATAATGCTCTTGGTGACAAAGCAGCATTATAACTTGCCTCTGCCATAACCCATTCATTAGGTATCAGCGCCAAGAATTGAACTATAAAATCACAATTAAAGGCAAGATGATAGGCCCTAAAGTTTGACACTCCTAGTCCACCTTTCTCCAATGTTAATTGTAGTTTCCACACACTTAATCTAGGTGGTTTCTTGTCCCATAGAAACCCTTGAATAAGTCTGTCCAATTCCTTCCAGTAATGGGCATCAATATTTAGTGGGATCATACACAAGATATAATTGATCTTACGGGTCGATACCATCTTTAAAGCATTAACCTTTCCCCATACTGAAAGATTTAATAGGCCCCAATGCTCCAAATCATTAAAAGTCATACTAATCGTATTAATGTTCACTTTCACCAAATCACTGATCTTTGGAGTGATCCAGATCTCAAGATACAACATTTTATCCGGGCACCATCTAAACCCCAGACCAGTTATATATTGTTTACTAAGGCAAAGTACCAGGGGCATCACCTCGGACTTTGTCCAATTTACTTTATAGCCAGAGGAAGTGTGAAATACTGTTAAAACTTCCATCAGAGTCGGTAATGACTGTTCCATGTCCCGTAGAGCCAGAAGAATCATCAGCAAACAACCATAGTTTTTGTAGTAATCCCCAACATGACACTCCTTGTATATTAGGTCATTTCTAATGACAGCCGCTAGAGGTTCGATTGCAATAACAAGCAACAATGGGGAAAGAGGACACCCTTGCCTTGTCCCTCTTTCCAGCCTGAAAGGATCCGAACAGCTACCATTGGTGTTGACATCAGCTGTCGGGTCTGAATATAGTACTTTAATCCATCACCTGTACTTCACTCCAAATCCCACTTTTTCAAGGACTAAAAAGAGGAAATCCCAATCCACTCGATTGAATGTCTTGTCTGCATCCAATGATAAAACAGCAGCATTGTCTAATGGATCAGTCGCCTTCGCAATCGTATGGAACAGCCTTCTAATGTTATTGGATGTCTTCCTTCCTCTTACAAAACCCAATTGATTCTCATTGATCAAGTTCGGGAGAAGATTCTCCAGTCTAATAGCCAAGACCTTTGCCAGAATTTTATTGTCCAGGTTAATAAGGCTAATCAGCGTATAGCTCGCAGGAAGCATTTAATCTTTCCCCTTCTTAGGAAAGACAGATATCATTGCTTGTCTAGTTGATGTCGGTAGTAGGCCATTAGTAAAAGAGGTCACACACATATCCTTTAGTAATTCCAGGGTCGATCTGGGAATAGCTTGTAGAATTCCACCGGAAAGCCATCTGGTCCTGGCGATTTCTCTACATTTAATCTGTTGATATCCCTTTTGATCTCATCCAATGCCAAATCCTCCTCAAGTAACTGCGAATCATGATCCGTAAGTCTAGTAAGCTTTGCCTTCTCAAGAAAGTCACCACCACCGATGGTTATACCAGTGTCTTTCTGGTACAAATTTCCATAGTACTCTCGAAAGATTTTGGTATTCTCTTCTGGATGAAAGGTGACCCTTCCATCTTTGTCTTGAATAGATGCAATTGAACGTTCCGACTCCCTCTTCTTCAGCCTGTAGGTTAGCCATCGGTCACATTTCTCTCCTTTCCCAAAATACACACATTTCTGGTTATGGTATTTCCGTTCCATCCGTTCCTCAATTACATTTTTAAGTTCTCTCTTCAGTTTCAACAATTCAGTAGTACCATCCAAGTCACATGGGTCTGACATTATTTTCTTAGACAAATCACCAATTTTCATCTCAAGTTCCTTTTGTTTATTAGCATGTTTCTTATTTAAACCACACGTTAGATTAATCAAATAACCCTGCATGGTACACTTGAAAGCTTCCCATACAATTTCCAGTTTCAGATCACCCCTGTGATTCTCTGACACGAAAAAATCAATTTCTGTTCTCAATTTCTCCACTTCCTCGTCCACTTGTAAGAATGCATTATTCATCCTCCAAGTAAATTGTCTTTGTCCATCACAAACCAATTTAATGCACATTGTCACATGCGCATGGTCTGTTATCAGAATGTTGCCTATTTCACTCGCTCCATGGTTCTCTGTCATTTTCACAGCTTTCAGTAACATATCAAGTCTAGAGTAAACAGAGTGTGCACCTGAGTAAAAACTATATTCTCTGGCCATTGGGTGTTTCATCCTCCAACAGTCCTGTAGGGCGTGTTCCTTAAGCAGATTTTTCAAAGATACATAGTAACAATCAGTCTGCTTACTATTCAAAGACACACTTCTATCCAAATCCTTGTTCAAAACAGTATTAAAATCACCACCTAGAATGATATTATCCGTACCCAAATCCTGTAAAAACAGAGCCACTTTCCTATAAAATGACCCGTCATCCACTGACGGGGAATCAATATTACACAATACCACAATACATCCCTGAATATTAACCAGTAATGCCACCATTCTCCCCTCTCGGTCTGACAGCTCTCTCATTACTTTTATTGGAACATTTCTCTGAATAAAAAATTCTACTCCCCTTGAGCATGTGGAAAATGAGGAGCCATAAACCCTCCCAACCCAACCCTTCTTCAGGGTCTCAATTTCATCCGGAAGAAGATGAGTTTCTTGAATAAAACAAATATCACTTTTTAGCTCTCTTAAATAGGTCATCACCTTCAGTTTTTTTTTAATTATTCAGTCTATTAACATTCCATGTAACCACTCGTAGGTCATTCATCACCTTCATCATCCCATCATTAGGGTCCATATATCCAAATAAAGGAACCTCAACCAAATGTATTAAACCTAACAAATAATTAACAGATGTGAACCAAACTCCCCCCCCCTGAAATAGAAGCAAGTCAGCAACAAAAGATGTATTTTACAAACTAGATATAACATTTCAATCAGTCCAGTGTCCTGGACACCTCTCCTATAAACCTATGAAAATTTTATAACAATTATAAAACAATTGAGAAAACCTTATATGAGACAAACACCCCCCCCCATCTATATTAAATTATGAACTAACCCACAGCACAATTGTAAGTTAATCACAGTAATATCTTAGCATTCCCTAAGCTAGGTAATAATGTTTCATTAAATGAACTAAGCCATTCACACCCCAAACCACACCACCATTGTTATAAATCAGGTCAATATCTCCAATAAACACCATCCTGT
This sequence comes from Ambystoma mexicanum, assembly GCF_040938575.1. NCBI lineage: Eukaryota > Metazoa > Chordata > Amphibia > Caudata > Ambystomatidae > Ambystoma > Ambystoma mexicanum. The sequence goes on along the minus strand of NC_090926.1, from coordinate 245,738,387 downwards.
CATATATTCCAATCAGTATATTCCCTTTCAAATCCATAAGATTTGGTATTCCAAAAAGTATTGCCCATATTTGTCCTTTTATCTTAACAGAAATATACATCATACATTTTCAACTTCTAGGCTTAAACCATCACAACAACCAATACATTTATAAATATCCGCCAATGTATGTAGATACCCCTGAGTTCAGCTTATCAAAAGCAAAAGTATCTCAGTTGTCCCCATCAGCCTGTGTCGCTGAATCAACAAGCCATTCATATTGACCTATTTATCGCAGCTGTATTTCCCTTCCTTCTCTATAAAATCCGTAGCAGTCTACCTTCCACTTCCATTTGATCCCTATAAGTATATATTCCCCATCTACTTATTTTAACTTCTTCAACATTCCTAAAACCACTGAGTCACAAGTGATATCCTAAGCAAACTTGCAGACTCTTATATGGATCGCATATAAAACATCAAATATAATAAATATTTTAAATATTTTAGTATATATATATATCAATAGGAAACTGAGTGATCACCCGGAGTATTTGGAAGATCATGATTCAGTAGTAGCATACTACCAACTTATAACTTCAAACACTAGCAACCAGATTAAGGGTCATTGTGAACTATTGACTCACCACCCTTCACCAAGACCATAGTTTCCACAGCCCACTAATGAAGTATGACTTCCCACCCTGTTAAATTTGCCTTCAGATCGTACATACAATTTCAATGGCCATTACAAGTCCACATGATATCAGTGAGAAGGCACATATGACATAGGATTTAAGCAAAGCCATTAGAACAATATAATCTCATCATATAACATAATGATCCCTCATTGTCCACATCATGGCATCTCTACGATGGCATCATATATTAATATCACCATCCAAACCCTGCATCCCACATACCCCCCTCGAACCCCCATGAACAGCTCATCACCATCAAAATATCCACCAATTCCTTGAATGTTCATCTGGGACTGAATACCTGTGTATGTGGAGTAATAGAAGTATATTGGTCGAATAGAAGGGTGTAGGTATCACATATCAACTCGTAAATATTAAAATATGAGGTTAATACGGGTACAAACATAGGCCATCCCTCAGTTGATGAAATCCTGTTAAGTAGTTCCACATCTCCAGTCATCAATTACACCAAGCCCCCCCCCTTCCCAACACCCCAACCGATCCAAATGTCACATAGAGCATCATCGACTTCCGGTTACGGCACCTCACCAGATGATCAGACTTCAAGGCATGACACATTGGAAATGCAAAAGTAGTAACACTCAGCAATGAACAGTATCATCAATTCCTGACCTATCTAGACATGTTATAGGACATCTAAGTAACATAGAGTGACGGATACATATCAGATAATTGGACAAGCGCAAATTAACCGAATGTGTTTATAATGATATAAAAGCTATTTTGGAAAATATGTCCAATATTTGTAATAGTTACATATTTAACAGTCTGAATCACCAGCTGAAAAATCATCATGTGAAATCCTACGCAAAGCCTTCGCCTGTCAGTGCCAGATATTGCATCAGTGTATTTGTACATGTTTGAAACCAGTTTTTAACATATCCCGTTTAGTCTGTCTGTTAATCATGAAAACTCTGGATCCTCTTTAGGCCAATGACCCCTTCTGAAACAATGGACACCCAGTGTTGGAAGAGAGCTGAATGGAGAGGGGCTCACATAAAAACATTTATCGCCATATATAATCACCACAATTTCTCCCTGATTTTGTAAGTGTCGTTGCCGCCCCCTCACTGTATTTCTTGTCACTAGATACACCCCTTACAAACTGGTAAATAAGGTAAATTCCAGGTTGGACTTGGACCTTTCAAATGTAATTCATTGCCTTCTATATTTAAGAGGTAGCATTACTAGAATTACACATGCATAGAGTGCAGAGGCCATGCCCTATTACAAACCAACGAAGCAGAGAACATTTCACGTGTAGGACAGTGAGGAGTGACAGTCGCCAGCCTGACTTCAGGAGTTGTTTGACAGCCACACATTTACATCATAGTAGCAATCACTTATGTATTTTAGCCTTGATGTTGGCTGCACCTATACTGGTGGACATATTCCTCAAATCTTTCACATAAGACGTAGGCGTGTCCCTGAGCATCAGCGAGGATGTGCTCAATTGGAGATATACTTTCTCAGTGCCATGGAGTGGCAAGATGAAATTAAGATGCTGCAACTGAAGTTACTAAGTGTGTTGAAGTAGGGTATTCGATGGGTCCAATATGGACATGACTGTCAATAGAAAGCACTATCAACCCGGTTCATTGTTATTATTGTCACATCTGGCTTGGGTACTCTCCTATTACTGAGACTGCAAGCGGATTCATACGTCTGCATGGCGAAAGCTGATAGCCCGTAAATGTCACACTCTATATAATGGCAACGTTGTGAGAGCAGTATTGGGTGTGGGGTTAGGGCATGGTGTCATAATCCAATGTCATTGAAAGTGGTTGAATAATTCTGGAACTAGTGTCGCGAATGTAGCCCACGGTTCATCTCAACACCCAGTAAGACTTAGGAAGACATCAGACTCTTTGTACAGTTTTAGAGGAGTGGATACCGCGTCCAGACCTAAAGAAACGAAGCGTGATCATTGGGCTGTAGACATAGGATGAGGTTTTGGTATTATATTGGTAATAACTGACCATAGGTATGAGATTTTTTTTTCAGAATGGTAATGGATGTCCAACACCTACCCTCCAGATAAACATGCCTACTGTCTCTGTATATAGTATTCAAGCTCTCTCTATCTGGTGAAAACTTCAGAACATTCCATGATGATGACAACTTTTGAACAGATGTGTCGATTGTTTTTCAAGACATCGGGCCTCATTACGACCCGGGCGGTAAGGGATTACCGGTACCGGTAAGGGCACTGGTGCCGGTAATCCCTTATTGCCCAATTACGCGGTCCCTTTGCGGGTCCCTACCATAACGGCTGGTTTTACCAGCTGTTAAGGAAGGGACCCGCAAAGGGACCTTGGAGGTAATTATGGTACCGCAATTTGCGGTGCCGTAATTACCGCGTTCCCCATTCCCATTGAGTCCTATGGAGGCAAGAATGGGAATGGGGAAGGGCCAATGGTGAATGGCGAATTACCGCCCTGCCAACCTTGGAATGGGGCGGTAATTCCACCATTCACCATGGCGGACTCAGTAAAATACCGGCGGCAACCATGGTGCAACTAGCTCCATGATTACCGCACGGGCCGTAATGAGGCCCATCAACGTGCTCACTAGCGGCCCTGTTTCAGTGAGTCCATAGAAGCCACTAGAAGTCCATTGCAAGCAGGGCTGGAAGACATATGGCAGTCCGCAGCACAGAATGAACACTTTCATCAAAAATGAACCGCTGTGACTTTTACCCCAGCCCTACCGTCCTTGCACAGCCCTTGCTTCTCAGAAACCCCCCTGTAGTCCAATCATACAGATGCCATAGGGAAGGTTTGGAGCTTGCTTGCAGCCAGTTAACAGAGCATGCTTTTACATGACTCAGCTCTTTAAAAAAAAATGAAACAGTTTATCTTTTTTGAAAAGTGGAAGTGGGTTTTGTTTCATTCAGTTTGTCTACTTCTCAAATCTTAATTCTCAGCATGTGTCCTTCCTTGTTTTTGACATGCCACTTGGTAGAGATGTGTTTCTAATGTTCACGCAACCAAAGTTGGTACTCATTTATCATCCTCGGAAGGATGAAAGGCTGGGTTGGCCATGCCGGGATTCCAACATGCACCTGCAGATCACAGACAGACTGCAGCAGCGAGCGCCCAGCCCACTGATCTATTTTATGGCTTACTTTCCTATGTTTTAGTTGCATTTATAGGAGGTTCTGTAGATGATTATCCAATCCTGTTCCCAAACGCCTATTCCCCAACAGCTTTCAGGATGAAACTAGGGGGGAAAGTGGGGGGGATTTCAATAGCCTTCTCAGGAAATATGTCAAGGTAACCTTTAAAAATTATTTATAAAATTGGTAAATAGCTGCCAAAAATCTGGTCTTTCTACAGCCCATTACATTGGATGGAAGAGGATTTAGCGGCACTGTTTCAATGACCCAAGCCCTCATGTGCAAGTATATGATGGGGTAAAATGTGCTGCTCCAATAATGCTGCCCCCAACACCTTGCATAATCTTAATGCAAGGTTGTTGGACTGACTAAATCCTACTTTAGAAAGGCCATCTGGGGGACTGTAGAGGGAAAACTGCAAATGTGTCAACAACTATAAAATACATTGCAATTCTCTCCCAACCACCTTTGTGCTTCTGACATCCCATCCACCCACACTGCAGAGAAATATTTTTTTTAAGGTCGTTATGGGCTGAATGCAGATATATTGGGGATTTGCTTTAAAAGGTGATACTAACCTTGATATATTTATTAGCATAATGAGTTTAATACATCACTACATGAAAGTAGGTACTGGTGTTTCTGCAGGAGGTGTGGTTTTGGAGGAAAAGTCTTGAGCTGCTTCCGGAACCAGAGAGGGTTCTCCTCAAGTTTTAGAGTGGCAGGGAGGCTGTTCCAGAGGGAGCCCCCAGCCGAAGACAGAGATCTACCCCCAGCTCGTTTCTTTGAGACACATCTTACGCTCACCTTGTCTCTGCAGCGGCGGCGATACCGCTGGGCATGTGGGCATCTGCTGGTCAGTTCTGGGGTGGATCATCTGTGCTACCTACTGGCCCGTTCTGAAGGTCAGTTCCTACAGTGAGGGGATCAAGATGAGTGAAAGCTGCCAGTGTCACTTGGCCCCCCACTAGCCCTCGTGCTTGATGTCTTGGAACCTTGGATTCCCCCCCCTCTGGGACCCTTTTCACCTTTTGTTTTTCTAGGCAAGTTCTCCTTCCGGCTTGCTCTCAGCAGGGGCGCGATGTTTGTATGAAGCAAGTTGCTTCACTGGTTCACTTGTATGTCTGTATAGTTCAAGCCCAGACCTGCTGCAGCGACTCTTTGCCCTTGCTTGCCTGGTTCCATGTTGGGAACCCTTTCCTCCTTGTTTATTGTTACTGTCTTATTGCTGTTTCTCTCTTGTTGGGTTAATGTCCTTTTCCATGTCTTTTTAAATGTTCCTTCCCCTGTTCCTTGTTTGTTAAATGTCCTTTCCTGCTTGGTTAATGTTTTTTTTCCTTATTTTCACAGGTTTTGGCGTTAGCTGTGAAGTCTGTGTGCAATGAACTGGCTCCGGCACGTGTGACAAGTGCTGGGAACTCGGTGCTCTTGGATTGCGGTGGTAAGTATGCGCTCTTTACCTGGATGTTGCGCTCTGGCTGAGGCATCAGCATGTCAAATGCTGCTCCGTTCGCGAATGTGCTTCAGTGCACTAACCTTCCTTTTCTCTCTCTAGGTGCCAGGCGACTGACGGAATGATGCAGAGTTGAAAGAAGTATCCTGCTGCAATCTGTGGCGAGAAGTCTTCAGGTGAGTATGTAATGCGAGCGGAAAAAGCCGAATGCCTGGAATCCTAATGCTTTCTTCCCTTGTCTTTGCAGATTGCCGGTGAAGGTTATGCTGCTTACAGGCAGAGCAACGCGAAGCACGGTTCCAGGAAGGGGTGTGGCTTATATAGCCAGCCACACCCCATTAGGTCAGCCATACCCAAACACTGGCCTGTATGCAACAGAGAGGGGCTGTGGCTCAATACCCCGCCATATGGGGATGCCAGGAAGTCGCTGAGTTCTTGGTTTAGCATTTCCTCGTCCCCCATGAGCCTGGTGCCAGAGGCGCCAGGACAGGGCCCATGTTGCCTTTCCTCGTATTTTATAGGTGCGGGTTAGGGTAGCGCTCCGGACACGCCCTTTGTGTGATGCCAATGACCCCACTACAGCACTGGGTTGGCCATGTCTGTGTGTTCCTGGGCAGCTGACTGTGATAGTTTCCCCCCCCAAGACCCCTCTCAAGGATGGGTCTCGCTCTGGTCCAGGTTTGGTTGGATTATTGAGGTGGAAACACTTTACTAGCCGTGGAGCATGGGCATGATCACTGGGTTCCCACATTCTGTCTTGGGGCCCGTACCCCTTCCAGTCTACAAGGAAGTATAGCTTGGCGTTTACTATCTTGGAGTCCAGGATGTCTTTGACCTCGAATTCTGGTTCTCCATCTACAATCACAGAGCTGGAAGTGTCTTGATTCTAGTCCCGGGTTGAACTGGTTTCAGAAGGGAAACGTGGAACACAGGATGGATTTGCATGTTCGGGGTTAAGGTTAGTTTCATTGTAACAGGATTGATAACTGTCTCGATGATGTACAGACCAAGGTATCTGGGGTGAAAGGTTTGAGCTCCCTTAACAGGAATATGCCTGGACGCTAACCATACCGCATCTCTGACCTGGTAAGCAGGAACCTTCTCCCGGTGTTGGTCTGAGAACTTCTTGCGTCTTTCTTTATCCCTGGCTAGGTGTTCGGCTGCCTTCTTAAAAACATGGATGATTGTGGCATGTAAGGTTGTTACTGCCGGCATTTCTAGTGTCTCAGGTGGATCAAAAGTGGAAGAGCGTGGATGCTGTCCATACACCACGTAGAATGGGCTCTGTACAGTACTTGCATGGATCGAGTTGTTGTACGCATATTCTGCTATCCATAACACGTCCTTCCAGTTGCTCTCTATCTGATGTAGCATGTACCTCAGACATTGCTCCAATATCTGGTTTGTTCATTCTGTCTGGCCATCGGTCTGGGGATGATGGCTTGTGTACAGACAAACGTCGATTTGTGCGAGTTCACAGCTCTTTCTCCAGAATCTTGAAATTAACTGGCTGCCCTGATCAGAAATCAAAGTTGATGGGAACCCATGCAACCGGACGATTTGTTCCAGAAGAACTTTTGCTAATGTGGAGGCAGTTGGTAAGCTTTTCAGTGGGATGAAGTGGGCCATTTTTGAAAATAAGTCCACCACTACTAGAATGGGGATGTAGCCCTTACGAGGGGCAAGGTCCGTGATGAAATCAAGTGACAGCGTGTGCCAGGGTGTAGCAGGCTTGCAGGTTTTTGTTTCAGAGATTTATTCTGAGCGCAGATCTGCATGACAACACAAACTGGATCACGTCCCTCCACCAGGTGTGTATACTAGTCCTTGCTGCCCATGCTTGCTGTGCCTCTTCGTCCATGTGACGTTTATCTTGATTTGTAGGTCTTCCAAGGAAGATGTTGCTACAAGTACGGAGAGGATTTTCTCTTCCGGGATGATAGCTACCGGGTCTGGCGTTGCGTACGCGTCTTCTCCTTTGCCCATTCGGAATAGGGCATCGGCCTTGCCATTGCATACCTCTGGTCGGTATGTAATTACATAGTCGTACTCCGCAAAGAACAGGGCCCAACGGAGTAGGCATGATGACTGGGCCTTGGCTGATTTCAGGTATTGCAAGTTACGGTGGTCCGTGATTACTGTGACTGTATGCCTGGCTCCTAAGAGGTAGTGTCTCCATGCTTTGAATGCTGCTTTGATCAACAAGAGCTCTTTGTCTGTGACTGCATAGTTCAACTCTGGTGCTGAAAACTTGCATGACCAGAACACCACCGGATGTAATTGACGGGTGTCAGAATCTTTCTGCAAGAGGATTGCTCCCATAGCTATGCTGGAGGCGTCAGTTTCAACCACATACGGGAGGTCTGCTCAAGGGTGTTGTAGAACCAGGGCCAAGATGAACTTCTGTTTCAAGCCCTGGAAGGCTTTTTCTGCCTCCGCTGACCAGCTGAAGCGTCTGTTCTTCTGTAGCAGAGATGTGATTGGATGGGCTATCTGGGAAAATCCTGGGATAAAACAGCCATAGAAGTTTGAAAATCCAAGAATGCCCTGGACTCCTTTCACTGATGATGGCGATGGCCAGTTGAGGATAGCATCCAACTTGTACTTGGATGTTGCGATCTGGCCGAGGCGTCGGCGTCTCAAATGCTTCTCCGTTCCCTAACGCGCTTCAGTGCACTAACTTTCCTTTTCTCTCTCTGGGTTCCAGTTGACTGACAGAATGATGCAGAGTTGAAAGAAGTATTCTGCTGCAAGCTGTGGTGAGAAGTCTTCAGGAGAGTATGTAATCCGAGCAGAAGAAGCCGAATGCCTGGAATCCTAATGCTTTCTTCCCTTGTCTTTGCAGGTCGCCGGTGAACGTTATGCTGCTTACCTGCAGAGCAACAAGAAGCACGGTTCCAGGATGGGGCGCGGCTTACATAGCCAGCCACACCCCATTAGGCCATTCACACCCAAACAAACACTGGCCTGTATGCAACAGAGAGGGGCTGTGGCTCAATACCCCACCATATTGGGATACCAGGAAGTCGTTGAGTTCGTGGTTTAGTGTTCCTCATCCCCCATGAGCCTGGTGCCAGAGGTGCGAGGAGAGGGCCCATGTGGGCCTTCCTTGTATTTTACATGTGCTGGTTAGGGTAGCGCTCCGGACATGCCCTTTGTGTGATGCCAATGACCCTACTACAGCACTGGGTTGGCCTTGTCTGTGTTTTCCTGGGCAGCTGACTGTGACAAAACGACTGACCGTGAGGGAGTTGCAGGTGGAGGCGCGAAGAGCTCGAGAGGGAAGCTATTTACAGAGGGAGAGTTGAATGTATTTTGGACCCAGGGCCCAGAAAGCCTTGTGGAAAATTCAAAGTTTCTTGAATTTAATTCTTGCAGCCATTGGGAGCCAGTGAAGAGATTTCAGGGCTGGAGAGGTACAATACCAGGGCTTGAGGCCAAGGATAAATCTTGCAGTCCTGTTCTGGATGAGTTGCAAAGGGCGGATAGTAGAAGCAGGTATATTTAGAAAAAGGGTATTGCAATAATCGAAACTAGACAGGACCAGGGCTCGAGAGACAGTGAGCTTCTGGGGGAAGGAGAAGGAAGGTAGAATACCTCTGAGGAGGTGCAGTAGGAGGTTTGACTTTTCGGAGACATCAGAGATGTGGGCAGAAAAGGAAAGCGTGGGGTCGAAGATGACCCTGAGGTTCTTAACCTTGCAGGTTGGTGTAGGAAGAGGGCGAAGGGAGACCAGCCAGAGAGTGAGAAAAAAAGAGGGTGAAGGTGTGCCAATGAGGAGGATCTCCGTCTTGCTGGCATTCAAGCAGAGATCGTTGGCAGCACACCATTCCTGAATAGGAGTTTTATTTTAACTTATTTTTATTGGCATTTCTTTAGGAGCATTTCAAACTTTCCAGTTAACAGTATTGTTATTTTAGCGGAATTACACGGAATTACACGTCGTACCGTGACAGTTCAATAAGACAGTGCCAGTACAACTAACACAACTAACAAAATCAAAACAAGACAAAAAAAATTTAAAAAAATCCTTGCTCATTGGATTTGAACTAACATATCATTAACGCATGTTCTATAGGCAATCAGAGATAAGAGTAGGAGAAGAGGTGGCTGAGTGTAGCCTGAAAATGAGTTGAGTGTCTTCCGCGTAGCACTGAAAATTGGAGCAGAAAATGGCAATGCGATGTCTGAGAGTTGCCAGGTATTGGTTAAAAAGCCAGGGTGAGAGGCTAGACCCCTGTGTAACACCGCAGGCAGAGAGGGAGATAGCAGAAAGGAAGGACCCAAGTTCGATCAGAGAGGAAAGTAGTCAGCCAGGCCAGAGCCATCAGTGATACCCATGTGGTCACTGAGATGGTTGAGCAGGATAGTATGGTTGACTGTGTCGAAGGCAGAAGAGAGATCAAGTAGGATGAGGACAGAGGGGATGTTAGAGCGAAGTTTGGAGGTCAGACAGATCTTCACAGATTTGCAGGAGAGCAGTTTCCGTACTTCTGGCAGCTCTAAAGCCAGACTGATGGTCGTGGAGAAAACCAACAGAATCAGGGTGAAGGTTAAACTGGGAGATGGCCAGCTTTTCCAGGAGTTTGCCCAGGAAAGTGTGATGGAGATCGGGCAGTAGTTTGCCAGGCAGGAAGGGTCAGCTGTGGGTTTCTTAAGAAGAAGGTGCACACAAGAGTTCTTCAGAGGGGAGGGGAAGGCTCCTGAGGCAACAGAGAGGTTGCAGAAATTGGCCAGGGCAAGTGCAAGGGTGTCAATGTGGTCCTTGATGGTTTTGGAGGAACATGGAAGAACCTGTTTTGATGAGACTTTCATAGATCAGACTTGTCTAGAGATCTTGTCAGGGGAGAAAAGAGGAAAGGACAAGAAAGAGGGTGGGGTGAGGCTACATAAGGGCCAGAGTTCACAGGCGGAGAAGGGAGAAGAGAGGGAGGGGATGAGAGGGTGGACAGGATGTCCTGGGTTTTTGAGGTGGAGAGGCAAGGGCCATTTAAAGGGCCTGAGAGGCGACAGGAGAGGTAGAGACTGCAGCAGGGTTGGCCAGCTCCTTGCAGATTTTAAAGAGTTTGGCCGAGTTATTAGATGATGCAGAGACACTGGCTTCGATGTGGGCTCTCTTCTTAGTATGGACAGAGAGTCAGTATTGCCTATGGAGCAGGCGGCAGGCCAGTTTGTCAGAGGATGAACAAGAAGCCCCCCATTTCCTCTCAGTTGTTTACTTTTATTTAATGGAAGCATGAGTAATCCATTGGGTTTATCTTTTTTTCAGCTTGTATGCATCATGACAAATAGAAAGAAATTGTCTGGGTTACAGTATAGTAAACTCAGAAGATAAAGGGAAAAAGAACAAGCAAAACAAGAAGAGTCTTTTCTTAAATATTTTCAAGGCGATCCACTGCAAGATCAAGATGAAGATCGTTCAAAGGATCCCCTGATACTGAAGTTGAGATGGCAGATATAGCTAATGCCTCACAAGTGGAAGAAGAATTGGAAGTGCAAAAACTCAATGAGGAAAATGAACCAAATGAACAATTGCAGGTTCCAGATTTGGGAAGATGTGAAAGTGCTGCTGCCTCCATCAGCGTGAGCTATAGTGATCCTGCTACCTGGGACAATTTGCTGTCCAAAAGCAGTGATTGTGGGCCTCATTACAACCCTGGCGTTAAGGGGTTAACGGCGCCGTTAAAGGCTGTGGCGCCGTTAAACCCTTAACGCCCAATTCACACTTTAACGTCTGCTTTTTGCAGGCGTTAAAGTCCAACCCGCTAAGGGATCTTGGTGCTAATTACGGCACCGTAATTTACAGTGCCGTAATTAGCGCCTTCCCCATTCCCATTGTGCCCTATTGGCCAAAAATGGGAATGGGGAAGGGGCCATGGTGAATGGGGAATTACCGCCCCACCAACCTTGTAATGGGGCGGTAATTCCGCCATCCACCATGGCGGAAACCGGCATGGACCATGGTGCTAATAGCACAATGGTCCAACGCCAGGGTCGTAATGAGGCCCTATGTCTGACAAATCCTGGTAGAACATGGTGACTCGAACAAACTCGCATTACCCACTGCACTTCTCCCCAGCGCGTCTACTGCTGGTATTACTAAAATCTATATTCTATAACCAACCGTCTGTGAACATGGCGACTTACAGTAACACAGGACTGTGGTGACTGCCTTGTAATGATCCTGTTTAGCCACCCCGGACGATCCACTTAAATAATATTACGGTCTGGTCTAGACGCCCTCACTCTATTAAGCAGAGAAGAGAATCGCAAACTAATTGCAATGATAAAGTTCTACTGGGGAGCTATACCACTTATGTCTATCTAATCTTAGAACATCTGATACTCAGACTCTTATTTCTGAGTTGTGGTGCAACCATACATTTAGTAAACCCCCCCCTGGGTTTTCCCACTTTGGAAACATTTTACCCCTGAAGAAGTTCCTGCAACAAATTGATTATCCATAGGAACGAAACATGTAGGGTTCATATCAACATTAATAAGAAATGGTGTTAACGAGATGAATACTTGCAAAGGTTGTTATGAATAGTTGCACGAAACAAATATACCAACCATAGAGTAATCAGAATTGTTTGGTACTCTACAATCAGGTTTCCATTTGTTCTTTCTTCTTTATGGTTTTTGTAAATATGGATACTAATTGTTTCAATTAACACTGCTGGTTGTAATTACTTATGTTTACCTCAAGTGTGGTGTGAAATAGATACGGTTTTATTTGCCTTATTGTATTTTTCTTGCACTTTACACCTTGTATAGGTAGACCCCCTGGAGGCTTTCTGCCACTATATGGTTCTTCTGCACTTGTCACTTTAGGAGATTTTTAATGTTTTATGTGAAGTTTTATCACAAATTCTTTTTTATAAATATGTATTAAAAGTGTTACAGTTTTCTATGAATTTTAGTGTGGCTTGGTTGAATTCTCCATACACACAAGTATATTTGATGTTAAAAGTGTACATAAGTGATCTATCCCCCAAAAGTGTAGCAAGTTGCTTGACTCATCCCACCAGACCTCAAGAGGCAGGGAGCCTGCTTTCCTTATATTAGATATTCCCATATCTGGTTTTCTCCCCCCTCCTTGTTTTCCTTTATCCCTCAAGTGTCATAATAGAACATGGGCCAGAACAGGTTATGTAGTTTCTTTTCCCTAAAGATAGAAACAAAAGAAAGTTTTCCTCACATTTTTACAAAAGGAGGCTTCCCAACAGAGATGATATGCACCGTCAGTGGCTACGGTATTCCACATCAAAGGACACCATGTTTTTCTCTGTTGTAAGGTGTTAAGCAGTAATCCAACCAATGCCTCATCTCTTGCAGATAAAGGGTCAAAGGGCAGGAAAGACATGTCTGCAATTCTAGCAGTGCTTGAAAGAGGCAAGGAGCATTTAGAAAATATTCAAAAGTGAAAGGAACTGGCACTGATAATGAAAAAGAAGAAAACAATTAATGAAGAAAATGTGCTCATCATTAAGCAAAAAGATAAGTATTGGCAGCAAATCTTAGAATGACTGATTACTTTAGTAAGAGTTCTCGGTATGCACAATCTGGCCTTTCGTGGGATGTACGAAAGACTGCATACATTTTGTAACGGAAACCTCCTGAAATGTGTTGAATATCTAGCCTTGTTTGACCCACTCATATATGAGCAACTTTGTAAAATAACAGACTAAAAGGCACACATTCACTAGCTTTCAGATATTAATAAAGGGAAAAGGTGTCACAACTATGTATAATAAATTGAATCAATAATCTTCATATAAAATACCATTGCTCATAATTTGAGAGTTATTCAAAGGAGCTGACTAGTGAAAAAGATCCAATGACACAAGGTTCAAAAGTCCATAGTGTCAAACTGGATATTAAATTGTGCCTCCTATTGTAACGATTGTATGTATATTGACCTACGCCAAGTTGCTTAAAACTGTACGCGAATAACTCTCTGCGGCAAGGTCTTGACCTTAGAAATTGATGTAGGCCGCCATCTTGAATCAAGCCGCCATTTTAGGTTCTCTTGCTGTGTAAAAATCTCCCTGTACATCAAAATGGTGGACGATGCCATTCCGAACAGAATCTAGGTCGACATGACCTCCGTACAGCTAATGTATAACTTGCCTGCAGGCCACTTGTTAGGGTCGTGAACTGAGACCTTGTCCTTCTGTTGACCTGTGTGTAAATGGATTACCTGTATCAACGGAACTGATCTATGCGCATACTGATGTATATATTAAAAGATTGACCTGGCAGAGACCCTAGACCAGTAATACATTCATGGAATGGTTAACCCACGAAGGGGTTGGACCACAGGCTGGAGAAATGTATATAAGCCTGAATGTCCCAATGTACACTCTCTCACTGAATACATCGAACCCCGTTGAAGTTCGTTGTGTTGTACTGAGGGCCGATAGCTATCCGATTTGTCATTGACTTTGTCATTGCTTGACCTTAAAATAAAGTACTTTGTATGTTCCTTTTGTAACAGTGTTTGGTGTGTTTCCTTTGGGTTTCCCGGCCTCATATTATTTTTCTCTTTTCACAGTTGGCACCCGAATAGGGACCCTCAAGATTGATGCCGGACCATTGAAGGTTGACGCATGCTATTGGACCGGGATCGGACGGTGTGATACTACGGGCCCGACTGAACGAGATGCGACACCTCTACATCGCTGCACGATCCGATCCTTGGATGATAGCCGTGCGGTCTGAGATGGCATCTTGACGAGGGTCCACTTTTGCGGCGGGCAGATTTGCCGGAATCACCAAACACAAGGGAAAATTCGTTAGGTAAGTTCTTTGATAAACCGCACGGTCCTCCTTAGGTTTGGTCAGGTGAGTCATGACCCGACTCTTAATTTAACCCTGACAATTTGAATTTGGCGCATTGTATCTGCAGACACAATTATTGACCAGGTAAAACCAAGTTTTTGAGAAATGCCTGAGAAATTGTCTAGCTGCTTAAGGGCATTATTCCGCAGCGATCGACAATCTTTGGAATTTAGCCACCCGGCGCCACAGGAGGGGTCGCCGGCATTTACTATGTATTGTAAACATGGCATTGGAAGTGTAATATTTAATGATATTTGGCACAGTCAAACCAGACTTGCCTCCGAACTTCAGTGGCCAATCAATGGTACTTTTGAGATCCCTCGTATTGAATACTTAGAGTCGGTCTTGTTAAAGAAAAAGGCCAGACCCGCAGCATTTGATGTTCTACAGAATTGGAAAAAAGATGCGTTGCAGCAGCTTAAGAGTAGGGAAAAACATGCGCGCCGTCATAAAACGAACGCTGAAAAGGCGTTGTTATATGATCAGGACAAACAGTCTGAGTCAGTTAGGAATATGGATAGGGCTTTCTCACTCGGTATTCAGAAAATCTATCCTTCTAAAGACCTTCATGTTTCTGACGAGTTTCTCGACAAATTGTTAAACGAGCGAAGGCCTGGTGCCTCTGCACCACCTCCGTATGATCCTCTTCCTGTTGCTTTGCCTCTTCCTGCTGTTATTCCTGCTCTCCCTGCTCAACCTGTTGTTCCTATTCTTCCGGCTATTGTTCCTCCGCCTGCTATACTACCTCTTCCCATTGCACCAGTAATAACACCTCCATTGAATCTGCCTGCACCTCCACTCCCGAGTGGTTCTGTACCGACTATAGTTGATCGGGGTGCGGGGTCGAAGGTCGTTACTCGTAATACTGTCCCTACAGATAAAAAGTGGGATTTGTTTGCATGGGCTAAGCATTGTATGGAGAGAGATGATCGAGCTAATGTTTTTGCCACACTGTCTAATATGGATAATTTTCCTTAGAAAAATGTTTTTATTGAAGGTTTAGGGATTCATTTATGCGAAATGTGGGGTAAATGAAATAATGCGGATCTCCCACAAGGGCTGAGGGATCTGAATACTTTAGCACTATCAAGAGATACTGTGGAGAAAGTACATGAGCATGTCAAGGGGTTGTTTGAGTATAGGAGAGATTTGGAGAAGTTACGGAATGAGGATGACGAAGAAGAGAGTATGTATGTACAGAAACGATTTCTTCCATGTCGTAAATGGGCATCTGAGGAAGCACAAATTTGTACAAGAGATGCGATTAGAAGGATTTCGGATTTATCGATAACTCCGGTTGAGGTATATGACACATACAGTCAATATACGCTAGAAATGCAGAGGAAGGTGATTCAGCTAATGGTAGAGTACCTGCAGGATGAATGTGTGAGGAAGGAGGTTAGTTGTCCCACAGAGTTACTGGGTATTTTATAAGAGAGCTTTTTCACTTGACACTTCTTCGACTGCTTTAGCGCTCGACTTAGCTCTGTTGCTTAGTAAGTGTTCGGAGTTGCCTATATCTCAGATGCCTATGAGAGAGGTACCTCCGACATTTGTCCCAAAAGTTGAGATTGCCGCTAATGCTGCAGCAGTTATAGCTGCTGTGGACATACCCGCACATTATGTATCGCAGTTTGTTCATGTCCCGTTTTCAAGACAGGAAGTGAACACTATTAGGCAATCTATTCCCGACATTAGGAAAAATCCGACAGGATTCTATAAAGAGATAGGGCCTCATCACGACCCAGGCGGTAAGTTACCGGCTGGGCCGTGACTTTACCACCATGGCGTAAACTACGTTTACGCCATGGTGGTTGGCTGACTTACCGCCCCATTCGGACCTTGGCGGGGCGGTAAGTCCCCAATCCCCATTTACCCTTCCCCATTCCCATTTTTGCCCCATAGGGCATAATGGGAGTGGGGAAGGCGTTAATTACGCCACCGTAAATTACAGTGGCGTAATTAACTCCATGGTCCCTTAGCGCCATGGATTTTAACACCTGCTAAAAGCAGGTGTTAAATTCGCCATGGCGCTAAGGGACCTCGTACTCAGGCGGTAAGGGTCGGCGCTGTTTACGGCGCCGTAAACCCCTTACCGCCTGGGTCGTAATGAGGCCCATAGAGTCCGTCTTGCAGTCCTCAGTGTTCACCCTAGGCGATATTGACTTGTTATTCCCTGTACTCCTGCCTGTAGATTTGTTGAGATAGTTCACAAAAGACGGTTACTCCAGGGAACAATTCTACATTGGGTTTGATTACCCTTTTTATTTCATTTGATTGCAAAAGTCCTAACCAAAGGACGCTGGATAGTAGGTATATCCTGTAGAACAAGGAGAGAGACAAACACCCGTTGAGTCTTAGATTGCTACGAGATTGAAAAAAATTTTCGTCGTGATGTCATAAACGTCTTGTGACTGGCATGAAGATATTTCAGAGATATTGGGATTTCCTGTTGACCTTTATTAACCCAAAAAAACCCAAAAAAAAATCTATTTCATGCGGGTGATTGTCTACATAAAAGAATTGTTAAAATACCAAGTGATGAGAGTCATCACTTCGATAGTGATTTTTTGGAAGCTATGCAATGCTCCTTATGCACTTGAGGTGCTAAAAAACCCATAAGTAACTGGGTTGTGATCCCGATTACGTGGCTTGTTTATCTTTACAACTGGGCACGCCTCCGCAGGATCACGTGACTTGCGTACACCCATGACCACACCCATAGACATTGGATGTGGCCAATGGTGACGCACGCACGGATCCCGGCGCGATAGATGTGATTCCAACTTTGGCGTCTATACAATAGAAATAGATTTTTTTTTGTTTTTTTTTGGGTTAATAAAGTGAACTATTATAACCCTACGGTTAGGGATGGTACGAATGCTTTACGGTCGGAAGAGACCGCAATTTGCCCTGATGTATATTTGTAGATTTGTTGAAGCAGGTTAGAACAATAGATGATGCACCTGGGTTGGGACATACGTGGGCTAATATAACTAGGCTTGATGGGGAAAGGCCAGCTGGTGAGAGACCGCCTCAGGTGATACTCACCCTGCCTGACAGAATCATTGCGAAATTAAAAACTATAATTCCCAAAAGAAGAATTATTTGGGACAAGCTTACGGCCTGTGTCCAAGGAAAATCTGAGGGTGCCACCAAGTTCTTTAATCGGTTCGAACAAGTATTCTCGGACTTCAGTGGACAGGATTTAGGCACAGAGTCTGGGAAAAGGTTATTTGTGGACAAATTTGTGCGTGGATTGCTGCCTGACATCCAGTCACAGATTATGTCTTCCGAGAGCGCTTGGCAGACAAAATCCCAATCAGAGGTACTGCACATGGCTCAGTACTACGAGAACCGTGTCAATAATGAGAAAGATAGAGTAGAAAAGAGAAAAGGAGACTTAAAGACTAAAGTATTGTTACAACAAATTGTTAGTGGCCCCAGAGGGGGTAGTTCACAGATTAGAGGTCAGTATGTTCCACAAGGGAGCGTGCCCTTGGGTCCTGTGAACATTAACCAGTGTGCCTATTGTCGCCAGGAGGGTCATTGGCGTGCACAATGCCCCGTCCTTCGACCAATGTCGAATAACACATTTGGGAGTATGGGTAGACGACCCAGAGGTCGCCCCGGGGTGGGGGACCCTGGTAGAGGTCAGTTTTTGCAGGATCCTCAGCAACCTTTTTCACAGGACAATCAGACTTCGAGTGTGGATACTAGAAACATATCCGATCACCCTTCTGCTGCTTACCTCTCTGAGGAGCTTCCTTCTGATGATATTCTGTTTTGTTAGGATTGCCCGAAGCAGGGTTTGGAACCTACACCTATTCCTGTTAGTCAGAAAGGTCCCTACGTTGAAATGGTAGTGGGAAATAGGAAACATCAGTTCTTGATAGACACTGGAGCACAGAAGTGCTCCATTGATCATTCTCGGGTTCCAAACATTCCACTGTCAGGGCAAACCAATGTCTCCGTAGGGTTTTCTGGCACACTAGTCAATTGTCCGGTTTCTTCGCCGGTACCTATTTCTTTGGGTCCCTTTATGGACCATTGTCCATTTCTTTTGACTTCGAATTGTGGAGAGAATTTGTTGGGGTTGAATCTGTTGAAGGAATTAAATGCGGTAATTCATTGTTCATCTGATGAAGTGCGTTTGACGATTTCACCACAGCAGTTTTCTGTTTCACAATTTTTGACTAGACCTTTGCTACCAGAATTCAGTAATGTCCCCGAGTGTTTGTGGGCGGCTGATGACAATGATGTCTGTGTTCGACAGATTGAGCCTGTTAGAATAATCTTGAAACATGGTATTAAGCTGTCACGTATCCTGCAGTATAAGATCTAGGTTGAAGGTGAGCGAGCTTTGAAGAGCATTGTTTCTGATTTTGTGCATCGTGGGGTGATTGAGGAGAGTACAGGAAGTTTGTGCAATAGTCCGATCTTACCCGTGTACAAAAAAGGCGATAATGCTATTCCGTTTCGTTTTATAATTGATTTGCGTGCCATCAATAGAGTTGTCGCTCCACAATTTCCAATTGTGCCTGATGTGACAAAGATATTAACTATGATTCCAGCTACTGCTACTTACTTCAGTGTTGTGGACCTGAAGAATGCTTTCTTCAGTATTCCTATACACAAGGACAGTAGATATTTGTTCACGTTCACCTTAGGGGGACGCTCGTTCACATTTACTCGTGCACCTCAAGGTTACACCGAGAGTCCTAGCATTTATAGTAGGGCCTTGAAAGAACAGCTTGATACTCTTGAATTAACCCCTACTTGTACGCTGCTTCAGTACGTTGACGACTTGCTTTTAGCAGCAGATTCTGAGAGCTCTTGTAAAGAGGGCACTGTATTGTTGCTCATCCATCTAACTAAGCATGGTCACAAAGCTTTGCTTAAAAGGTTTCAATATTGTTGCCAGGAGGTCGCCTATTTAGGTTACCTCCTGTCAAAGGAGGGAAGAAGATTGACACCTGAAAGAATAAAACACATTTCTGGCATGTCTGTCCCAAATACACAGAAGGAAGTCAGATCCTTAATAGGTATGGCTTCTTACTGTAGGTTATGGATCCCAAACTTTTCACTAGTGATAAAACCGATGTTGGCTTTGACAAAGAAGGGCATTTCTTCGCCATTGCCATGGAAATTGGAACATCAACAATCATTTGAGCTTCTCAAGACTGCATTATGCTCTGCACCGGTTTTGGGTAAACCAAATTACAACAAGGCCTTTGTGTTGTTTGTGCATGAATGTGATGGATGTGCTTTGGCTGTATTAACGCAGGAACATAGAGGGAAGAATAGGCCATGCGGTTACTACTCTTCCGCCCTTGATCCTGTCACATGCGCTTTGTCAAGATGTTTGCGAGCTGTTGCTGCTGCTGCCGCGTCTGTAAAGCAGAGTGAGGGAATGGTCCTAGGCCATGATCTAACCCTGATGGTGCCTGATTTTGTTTGCTCCCACATACAAATTAGGAGGTGTTGTGTTCTTAATCCGGCTGAACTCCTACCTTTCCTGCAAAATACTGTTTGCGGTGATGATGAGTCATATGACTGCCTGTATACTACTGAGCAAGAAACAAAGGGCAGAATTGATCTTAAGGACACTCCTTTGGATAATGCACAAGGGGAGCTATTTTGTGATGGCTCCTGCTTCAAACTTCCGGATGGTACATCCACAGCTGCTTATGCAGTCACTACATTAAGCACGGTTGTAGAGACCAAGCGAATTACACTTAACTCCGCGCAGGCCGCTGAGATTATAGCATTAACACGAGCTTGTGAGCTTTCCGAAGGGCTAACGGTGAATATATATACTCACAGTCAGTATGCTTTTGGGGTGGCTCACAACTTTGGGAGACTTTGGTCAGAGAGAGGGTTTCTAACTTCACATGGGACCAAGATTCAGCATGGCCCCCTGATAGTACAATTGCTCTCGGCGCTCGCGCTCCCTAGTCAGTTAGCAATCATGAAATGCGCAGCGCACCGCAAGATCACAGATGATGTAGGAAAAGGGAATGCTTTCGCTGATCAGATAGCCAGACAAACTGCCACAGATCTTCGCACAGAAATGTATGCTCTAAGAGAAACTAGCGATGTCTATGTAATGGACGAGGATATTGGGTCTGTGCGGGATAACCAAGCTGGTGCCACAATGGAAGAATCTAAGAAATGGGCTGAAGGCTTGGGGAAATTAGATGATGATGGGTGTTGGGAGGACACAGTTGAAGGGAAATGGTTACTTCCTAATGCCTACATAGTCATGATGGTTACTATGGCACACGGTCCTGTGTGTGCTCAACAGATTACGAAAATGTTAGAGAAAGTCTGGGTAAATGATAAGATTGTGAAAATTGCTCAGCATTATGTCCAAAATTGTATGATTTGCTTACAGCACAATGTGGGGAAGGGGACGGTAACTCCAAGGGGTAGCTTTGGGCCTCCTTCTGTCCCATTTGAAGTGATTCATTTTGATTTTATTGAGATGGAGCGGTGCAATAGCTTAAAATATGTCCTTGTGGTCATTTGTGCCTTTAGTAAATGGGTTTTCCTGTCAAAGATGCTACAGCCATGACCACTGTGAAAAATTCTGATAAAAGAGTACTTCCTGCGGTTTGGGTTGCCAAGAGTCATTTGGTCGGACAATGGTCCACATTTTGTTGCTGCTGTAATTTTGCAGATATGTACGGTACTACATATTGATAAGCAATTTCATTCGGCTAGACATCCTCAAAGTGCCGGGTTGGTAGAGAGACATAACGGTATCCTAAAGAACAAACTCACTAAGACGTGTGCCGGTACCAAACTAAAATGGCCGGACGCCTTACTGATCGTGTTATTAGCTATGCGCACTACCCCTCAAACTAAGACTGGGCTCTCTCCATTTGAGGTGGTGATGGGGAGGCCTGCCAATATTTGGGGTCTTCCGAAACCTAAAGCACTGAGACGTGTTGAGAATGTATTGCTTTCAGACTATTGTAACCAGTTGACTAAAAATCTGTTTTTCATTTATCATCAGGTTTGATCAGCTTTACCTGTATGCTACGAGGGCCCAGGTCACAACATCCAGCCTGGAAGCTGGGTCCTGGTGAGAGCATACAAGCGGTCCTCTTGCATCGCGCCTCGCTGGCAGGGACCATTCCAGGTCTTGTTAGTCACCCAAACGGCAGTGCAGGTGGCTGGAAAGAAGAACTGGATACACGCGACGCATGTCAAGAAACTTCCTCACCCAATGGCGCACGTTACAGAAGAAACAGAACCCCTCACTAACGCTGCAATTGATGATCCTGAAGCAGCAAATAGCACTGTGAGCGAGTCAGAGAATCTCTCTGAGCCCATGGGGCTTGGGGACTCGTTCATTTTGTCTCCACACTCTTTGGAAAAGTCATCTCCGGAAACAATTGCTCCGAATTCTGCAACTTCTGTTGCCTCCGATATGTTGCTTCCCTCAGGAAGTGACGTTACCTTATTTCCGGATCAACCAGTAAAGGGAACCACCAGATATAATCTTCGGCAGAGAAAATAGACCTATGGCACGGTTCGACTGTGCATTCAAAAAAAGGAAAGGATCATCAAGTGCTTGCTTTTGCCCAAATTTGAGAAAGAGGGTTCTATTGGCTAGGGTTGGGGAAGGACTAAGAAGCCGCACGACCGGGGGGTCGCCAGCAACGAACATTGGGGTTTCCATCTGAAGACTACGATGCCTGCCACCTCTACTGCCCGTATTGGACTTGTAAATAAGGGGGTGACCAACTTGGACAATGAACAATGGGCCTCATTAGGACCCTGGCGGAGAGGGTATTACGCCAGCGTAGTGCATGGCGTACCTCTCCGCCATACTACGAGTTCCCGTAGCGCCATGGAGGTTTTCTCCGCCTGGTTTTACCAGCCGGAGAAAACCATGGCGCTACGGGACCTCGTTGTTAATTACGCCACCGTATTTTACGGTGGCGTAATTAACTCCTTCCCCACTCCCATTATACCCTATGGGGCAAGAATGGGAATGGGGAAGGGCAGAATGGGGATTGGGGATTTACCGCTCCGCCGAGGTCGGAATGGGGCGGTAAATCCGCCAACCCCCATGGCGCTATCGGCGGCTTTCCGCCATGCTTCGCGGTGCATTTAGCACCGCGAAATCCGCCTGGGTCGTAATGAGGCCCAATGTGCCTGGGCCCCGAAAACGTATTGCTGTGTTTTGATGATAATAATTGGGATTTTTATAGTAACTGCTTTAGGATTCTGGTACGTCGAGGAGATTTATCCTCTAGAGCCTCTTTTGCCAACTGAAATTGTACCTACTGTTTTTACTCCTTTTGTACATTTGCATACTCTGTCACCTAGGGACTCTCAGCATAGATAGAAGTATCACAATAATACTATGATGTTGATTATGAATTCGACACATGCCATTTTTAACAAAACCAATGGTTGGGTCTGCTCGCATTTACCGCAACATGGGTATAAGGGGATAGGTTGGTATATTCATCCCTTACCTTTGACGACTGCTTGTTATGCCTCTCTTAGAGAACTGTTCTTTGGCCGATGGAATGATAGCATCTCGGGGAATTTTGATGGGACTAATTTGAATAATTTTGAAAAACGTGTTCTGACTCCTCTGGGATGCTCGCTTTTCGCAAATAGGAGTAAACTCAACGTTGCTTCAGTTAGGCCTTCTGATAGACTATATCGCCCTTTCCAATCTTTAGTTTCCTTTAAAATGGTTCCGGTAGGCAATAAGGATGCCGTGCCTCCTTCTTACTCTGTTAACCATAGCCCTGATTCAGTTTCTTTCTGCATACAGAGGAATGGTACCCGGTCAATGGGAGATTTTAAAGGCTGTGCCAACGTTACACATTTGACTGGGGAAAACAGACCTTTGTATGTAGGCGAACCTGTCTATTTTGTTTGCGGTAATGTAGCATTTCCATGTTTGCCCAGGTATTGGCAGGGAACCTGTTATTTAGGGATCCTGTTACCTGGGGTATTCATAGCAAGCACTTTGGAAGTTTCAAAGGCTCGTCCACGGCGGGACGAGAATGGTGATACCCCTGCACAAGTGATGGGAGATATAGCAAAATCATTTGTGCCATTTTGGGGGCAGATAGCAAATTCCGAAGACATCAGGAGACTAGCGTGAGTACTGGAGAGAACCATCAACCGGACCACAGATACACTCTATAACATGACATTAGAGCAGAAAGAGATCAGATTAGTAGCACTCCAGAACCGGATGGCATTATATGTCATTCTGGCTGAACGTGGTGGAGTATGTAAATTAGTGGGGTCCGCTTGCTGTGTTTTTGTACCAGACTCCTCCCCAACCATTTTTAAAGCAATTCAGAATCTGCACGTCTTTAGCTCAGAAGTGCATGTTCCCGAGGGGAACTAGGGAATTTCTTGACCTTAGAAATTGATGTAGGCCGCCATCTTGAATCAAGCCGCCATTTTAGGTTCTCTTGCTGTGTAAAACTCACTCTGTACATCAAAATGGTGGGTGATGCCATTCCGAACAGAATCTAGGTCGACATGACCTCCGTACAGTTAATGTATAACTTGTCTACATGCCACTTGTTAGGGTCGTGAACTGAGACCTTGTCCTTCTGTTGACCTGTGTGTAAATGGATTACCTGTATCAACCGAACTGATCTATGAGCATACTGATGTATATATTAAAAGATTGACCTGGCAGAGACCCTAGACCAGTAATACATTCATGGAATGGTTAACCCGCGAAGGGGTTGGACAACAGGCTGGGGAAATGTATATAAGCCTGAATGTCCCAATGTACACTCTCTCGATGAATACATTGAACTCCGTTGAACTTCGTTGTGTTGTACTGAGGGCCGATAGCTATCCGATTTGCCATTGACTTGTCATTGCTTGACCTTAAAATAAAGTACTTTGTATGTTCCTTTTGTAACCAGTGTTTGGTGTGTTTCCTTTGGGTTTCCCGGCCTCATATTATTTTTCTCTTTTCACAATAGTAACAGAAAAACTGGATAGGAACCACACAGTACGCCAGTAGCTCTCATGATGCTCTCCTGCTGGTGCTGCTGGAAGGTGGAGGTATGTTTTAGCTGAATTATCAAACTTAAAGATGTTATGTGGGTAATGCGTTCTACAAAGAAATCATCAAAATTCCAAGGTCATCTTGCGTTAAAGTATAAGTTTTGATAACAGAACAGGTGAGGCCAAAAGTAACCTCATCTATAAAAGCACATTAGCCAATGCATTTCGGAGTAAACCTCCTTCGTCAGGGCTGAGCCCTAGGGAATACACACATAAATCAATGAATTCAGCAACAAATATACACAAATCAATGTGATTAATCATTCAGAAAAGGCAATGCAGAATATCAAGAGGGTAAATCAATACATACCAAATTAGGTGTGGATGCGTGAATATATGAAGAGAAAAGGAAAAACGCTAAAACAAAATGTAACTCATCAAGTGTGTTATGAAATATTAATGAAAATTAAAATTCTAATTAAAAAACTGATCTTGAAATACCTTGATGTGATGACCTAAGGGTCAAATTCTGCTTAATCTGCCAATTCAAAGTTCAGAGTCAAATGCTGATTCATGTAAAACTGTTTGAAATGATTGCAGCACGCGATCGCAGTAAACAGGGGATTACCTCATAAGTATGAGAAAATGCTCCAATCGTGCTGGAAAGTTTCAGAATCTGCAGATAAATATGAGGTGGCCGATTAAGAAAGTAGCCCTTTATCAGTAAGTATATTTGTATAAAATATGCACCATGGTGTGTAGAGCTGGAGCTTACCTGCTGCAATTCAGGATGACAATGGGGCAGCGATGAAGATGAGTGAAAGAGAGTCTGGTGACATCACAGGAAGTGTGACGCACTGAGAAGAGTGGCTGAAGAAGAGAATGCATAGACCTTATATAATCTGATGACAAAGTAAAGAATCGCAAAGGCTGTCATATACGGAATGATGATTTCATGTGTGAAGAGCACTGCAGAAAATCCAAGACATTTTTATAACTGTACAGATGCTCTAACGCAAGTAGACTAAGTAATCGTAAAGGCTGGCTATGCGTAGCAACTAGACTGCGGACATAGAATTCTGGACATCGGTTTCACATATTTAGTAAGCTGAGACCTGCATAGAAAGAAGGATTGGAGGGCTGTATGTTGCAGTAAGAAAACAGCTGAAGAACAAAGGAGAAGCCTGAAATAGCTCTCTGGCCTGGTGTGAAAGGATGGAGCAGTCAAGAACCGGTTATCTGTCCTTGAAGAACAGTGGACGTGAGAAACTGAATCAGCCCTTGCTAAGGTGCAAGAAAGAACACCATGAGTGCCAAGTTTATTAATTCAACATAATTAAATGCTGCAAAACAGTCTGAAATACAGTCTCCTGCCACGTGAGTCAAGGATGGAAATAGGAGTGGATGTGCAGACCTGAGCTACCATAAGGATGTGCCTATACTCCCTTCTATTCTCAGGAGCAATGATACTTTGCAAGGCCAAGTTCAACAATCTGAATGGCAGACGGCATGAGCGATGAGAGATGATGGGCTAATTGGGTGGGGAGACACGGTCAAGTCCACCCACCAGCACTTTGGGTACCAGTTTACGTGCTGCTAGTGAGCTGAATGTTCCATAAGGGCACAAGGGTTCAACCAATTGTAGACGGCCATATAATGAAAGGCCTTATAGTTTGAGAGCTAATGATGTACCTTGTACGTAATAACTGATGAAAATTACTTGCATTAGGGGTGGGCATAAGTTGTCCACTTGACTGTAGAGACCCAATCACAACCCAACCCCTTATAGAAAGTATACTTAGATGTTCCCCTTAAGCCAACCACAACACCCCATAGATTTTCTTAGTTTGCCACATAATATGACATCACATATGACACATTTTGACTGCATAAATGTGTTTTTTTATGAAATGCTTCGAGATTTATGTTTTGCGACATCCCCTGATGTCCGTTGTAACTCCCTGTTTTAGAAATTGAAAATAAAACAGTTGGGAGAGACATTTTGCCAACTTCCTGAGTCAGTCTTATTATTTGGTGTCAGAGTTATTCTGCATCCCTATCCTTGTATGACGTGTTACTGATTTAAAAAGGGCCCTTTGTGGGTTCACGTGGTAGAGGATCGGATATCCTCCGCCATCTAGCAGGCTGGTTCGCAGGATATCCTGTGGAGAGCAGCCAAATAGAAATCTTGGAAGAAAATCAAGATGGTGGGCGGGGTCTCTCTTTGCCAAATTCCCTACCTGGTTTCCACAGGCACTTTGCGGACGGAAGGCGAAAGTGGTTGATTGTAGGAGGGATTCCATACCGAAGGCTTCGAGATAAATGTGCGAATGGTGAGTAGACTAAGGGGAATGGCAAACTGAGGGTTCAGGGTTGTGGTAATTTAGAAAGTAATGTAAAATAATGAAAAAGTAACGGGTGTAACGAGAGATTTTTTTGTGATAAAGAGAGCGATATAGCACCCAAGAGTCCTAACCCAAAGGGTTTTAGAAGAGATTGTCTTGCACTCCAATTGGAGTAACTTAGGCTATGTGCAGGACAGGTCCGCTTAAAGTGACTCTGTGGTCAGGGTATTGATTAGGGGCAGAAGAGAAGAAGGGTGATCACCAAAGTTTTCATGTGAAGAGTCAACTTGTTTGCTTATGTATTTGTGTTTTATTAAGGTGTTGAGGAGAGACATGCATAGTTGTGCGAGAATCGAAACAAAGTTAAGAAGTTATACTGTCTATTTTAGGAAACGGTTGGTACCAATCCAGAGGTAGGCAAAGAGTACTGGTGAAATAGAGGTTTTGAGCAACAATTGGTGGAGCGTGCTCATATTTGTTGTTTTTATAAAAGTATTTTGTAAACACTGGTGAGTATTGACAGTACATTGAGACTCGTCACAATGGAGAGTCATTACTCGTCTGATGCATTTATGTAAGACATTGCCAAAACACATGCTCAAGCTCAAACATTATATTGCGGAATGGGTGAAAGGAACAGCAGATAAGATGTTTATGCCATGCCCACAAGGGGGATCACTGTCAAAAGCATTATTGCAACACATTACCACATACTTGCATGCTGCATACACAGGAAAGAAATTAGAGAAGTGGTTAGCTATTTTAGAGCTTTGGAAGATGTACAAAGAAGAAAGGGAAGATCCGCCACCCGAGGAGTGGATGCCTAACCAGTGCAGGGAGGAAGGTGTCGAGACTTTGGCTCCCCTTACCCCACCTTAAAAAAAGTTGATAGTATGCAAGATGTAGGATTATAACCATTAAAGGAACTGAAAGCAGTGACATGATATAGTAATCCGGTATATGAACTGCCTGCTTATAGTAGTGACAATAGTCCAGACGAGAGTAAGAGAAAAGAGGAGATCCTTAAAATCTTGCAAAACAAAGAAAGAAGAGAAAAGTAAGTGATTGAATGCATTGATAGACATTGAATGAGAGATTAAGAGATGAAAAGGAGAGAAGGATAACGCTGACGAGGTAACTGTAATACAAAATGAATGGATAGGAGGACAGATATTAATCAAACTAGATGGGAAAACAATCAAGGAAGTAAGCCAGAGGGAAGATCAGGACAAACAAGATAGAAAAGACAGGGAACAAGAAAAAAGGAAGATGAGCATAAAAGAAAGAACAGACAGATCCAAGTACAGATGTATCAAGAAGAATAACAAACGAAAGAAGAAAGGGTAGAGGAGCAAGGAAAGTATGACAACAGGCAGAGAGCAATAGAAGAATGGGATAGGCAAGAAAGAAAAAGAGAAGAGGGGGAAGCACAGAAATCAAGGGACAAAAGAATACAAAGATGGAAAGAAGAGGAAGAAAGGGGGGCAGGGGTAAGGAGAGAAGAAATAAGACATGAAGAGGAAAGAGTTAGATGGAAGCAAGGAAGCAAAGAGAATTAGAATGAAAGAGGAGACAGCAAGAGCGCGATATTGACTGCATTCAAAAAGAGTTAATGGAGCCAAGTCCAGCAATACAATGGGGCAGTATAGAGGAGCTCCTCCCATTACAGGGAGCAATGTTATGGCCATCTAGAGTAGCCTTAGAAGAGAACTTAGATATATGAAGCATTGTAGGTAGGATCGATAAAGCCTATCAAGAATTGAGGGAAGGTAGTAAATTGGGAAGCCGAGAGAAGGGAGATCAAACAATGGTCTTCCAATCATGAAGTGAAGAGAGTAATCCATTCAGCCTCAAGCATAGCGCCTTGTCCTTAAGCAGACTGACGTTAGACATGGGTGAACGGGACGAGAGTCACACTAGCTGGGGACTAGATATGTCAGACGAAGAAATGGAATCCATCCATGAAGAAGAGGGAGGAGGTGCATGTGCCCCCAAGGGAAGCTTGCTGGCAGACAAGGAAGTAAGATGGTCTGATCTAGAGCAACCTGAGAATAGGAAGCCAAATTCCATAGCATATACAGAGCATCCCAAAAGATGATTGTATTGTGAGTAGGGAGAATCACTGCCATACGTGAGCATGTTAAGATCATTGCCAGAGAAGAGACGGTCAGGAACCATTGTACCCACCATAGATAGGCAGACGATGGGAGCCAATTGTTGGTTAGGGTTTACACAGTTTTCATTATTGGAAAAAGGGGGAGCAAGACCACAGTGTATTCCGTGGCCACAGATGAATAAGGATAATTTAAGATGCAAGCATCCGAGTTTAACAGCGGGTGCGGGAAAATGGATTTATGAATTAGAAAAAATGATAGGAGGAAATACCTTGGGAATAGGAGACATTTGTTACGCTCACCTGTTATCCACTGAGACGCCCTTATGCCCTGGTTGCTGGATTGACCCTGGACATTCCCAATTCTGGATGATGCCTTCTGTGGCAAGCGGACCTGAAAACACAGGAGGACTGGTTTTAGGAACAGACTTTGTTTCCTCTCACCAGCCCCCTGTACTCGACCTGATGGCCCACTCCTCACCTTGTTATGATGTCTGCCGTGCTCTCCGTCCTGCCTTCTGTGCAGGGGCGTGTAGTCTTCTGCAGGTTGAAACGACCAATTTAACTTCACTGGTGCTAACCCATTCAAGTGTCTTTAAGGAGGTAAATCTGGTTATAGCAGTCTTTAAATGTCCTTGCTTTCCTTGCTTGCTAATAATGTCTTTTCTTGTTTGTTTCCCCTTAGGTGCACGGAGGTTCGGTGGGTGTGCTACTTGATCAGGCTCCTGCCAGGGTGATGGACGCAGGAGCGTATGATGGATGGTAGGTTAAGCGTGAGGTATGGCGGGATAATGTCTTTTCCTGCTAACCTGTATTCTTTATTCCTTTTCAGGTCGCAATGGTCTTTCTAGGCGTGTGAAGATTTCCGGAGCGGAACCAGTCAAGAAATGCCCAGCCAGGTGAGGATTTTGAGATTACTGCTGTGAATGACGTGAGTAACCTGTTTAACGTTGTCCTTCTTTCTCTCTCCCTCCAGGTGTTTCATTCCGGTGCGAGCGTGGTGTCCTGATGATGCTGCCAACTGGATGGAAATCGCGAGCAGCAAGAATCGACGGATGGAAAGTTGCAGGTAAGCAGAGACTGCTAATGATGTTCTTTTGTCTCCTCTGCAGGTCCGCTATTCAAGGATCGCCGGGTGCTGGTCTCTGAACACAATGAGCGTCACGCTGCTGGCTGCAGAATAACGCGAAGCACGTTCTGTAGCGTGGGTGCGGTTTATATAGCCCTCTGTAAAGTAGTCCAGGCTATCACACCCTAAAACACTGCACCGCACAGTCTGGTTCCTAGGAACTAGACTGTATGGGTGCCTCCATGTTGGCTGCAGGCATTCACATGAAAAGTTGTCCCTTCAAGGTAAAGTCCCAATCTGAACATGAGCCTGGCGCCAAAGGCGCCAGGACTGACTCCAGGAGAGTCTATGATGATAAATCAAGGCCCTGGGGCCCCAAATGAACCATGAGTCCTGACCCTACCTGGCATGTGACCATGCCAGTGGGGTTCTGGGTCACGAGTCGTGACAACATTAAGGGTCTCCTGCAGCCATTCTTTGGGAAAGACTTGAAGACATATGGAAGAGAGCAGGCTGTTCGAGTGTGACAGCACAGAACACAGCGCACAATGTGGCACTGTTTAAAAATTGTAGAGCAGATGTCTGGAGAGTTCTCAGGGTGCAGTATCCTGACACATTAGATATGGGTGCAATCATAACACGTAAGATGAAAAAAGACAAGGATCCTCTTGCTTACATTCAGGACATTCAAGAGTGCTGGACTCTTGAAACGTGCAAGCCGTGGGAAAAGACAGTGGTAGTATTTTGTTTTAAAATACATTTTTATTGATATTACAACATAATGCTTATAACATTTCCAACTTCCCCTTCGTCCTCCCCTCTGCCCCCCTGGCCCCTGGAATATCCTCATCTTCCTGTCTTCCTGTCCGAGGTACTTTGCATACTTTACTAACTAAACATGGCCAAAATCCTTATCTTGTGTGGGCACCATTGTTCCATATAGTCACTCTGGAGATATTCCAGGGTTTCGCCCCAGTCATCTCGAAATTTCTGGTGGGCCCCTTGTTATAGGTTAAATGTTCCATTGCTATGTGATTCCATACTCTCCTTATCCAATCTATGATCAAGGGCGGGTGTTTCTGTTTCCGTTTATGAGCTATTTCAAGCCATGTGCCTATCAAAAGCCTCATAAAGTTCTGTTTTTGTCTCTTGGTAAGTTGTTGGTCCTTGGGGTCCCACAACCCGCACATCCATATCTCTTCTCCTATGCTTCCCATTGATGGAAACATTCAGTTCATGTGTGCCTTGATTTCTCCCCAGAATTGCTGTATTTTTGGGCAGTCCAACCATATATGTCTCCAAGTTCCTTCTCTTCCACAGCCCCTCCAGCATATTTTTGTGGTATTCTGGAACATTTGATTGAGCCTTTCCGGTGTATAGTGCCACTGCAGAAGAATTTTCATCAACATCTCTTTTGTTTGAATCGCTGTTGTCAATTTTGGGATCATTTTCCATATATATTCCCAGTGCCCTTTGGAGGTGCTGTTGTTTAGCGTTTGTTCTCATCTTTAGATGTAGTTCCATTTCACTTCTTCTTCAGAGGTGTTTATGAATTTATATGTGGTGGAGACAAATTTTTCTGCCCCTGTGTTTGTCATAATGTAATTTTCGAATGGGGTTAACTCCCTTGTCACTGCTTCTTTGATTCTCTGCGTTTTTAACCAGTGATATAATTGATCGTACCTGTATTTGTCTGTGGTGCTGAGCTTTAGCAGGTATGTACACTCCGCGAAAGATCTTATGCTTTGATCTTCGTACATATCTGCGACCATCTTACATCCCGCCTCTTCCTATTTCTGGAATGCCCCTTTCTCCAGTCCTGGTGGGAATTTGGGGTTTCTAAAGAGAGGCATGAAAGGAGCCGGATCTTGTGTTAGTTTTCCTTTCTGTGTGGCATTATCCCATATCTCCAGTGACGCCTTCATGATTTCACTGATGTGAACATTTGGGTGTCTGTATTTCTTTCCTATCTAGAGCATGTGTCTGGTGGGTGTTGTCGCTACTGCTCTGTCTTGGGCTGCCCATATTTTCTGAGAGTCGACGGGTATCCATTCCTTCAGTACCCACAGCTGGCCTGCCTCATAGTACTTCTTAAAATGTGGGAGTACACACCCTCCTTCACTTCTCTGGGCAGTGAGAACAGCCCTGGATACTCCCCTGACATATAAAGGTCATAATGGTTTTTGTTAGGGCTCTGAAGAAGGTCGATGGGATTCTAATTGGGAAGGCTTGGAATAGGTATAATAGCCTTGGGAGTATAGTCATTTTAATTACTGTTATCCTGCCCCACCATGATATTGATACGGGATTCCATCTTGTTGTTTCTTGTTTAATTTGTTGCAGGACAGTGGGGTAGTTTTGTAGGCATAAGTCTTATATTTTCCCTGTTAATTTTATTCCCAGGTATTTCACCCCTGTTTTCGCTACTTTGAAGTGTAATGCCCCAGCTATTTTGTGGATTTGTGCAGTGTCCCCTGCCAGAGCTAAGAGTTCCGATTTCTGTCTATTAATTTTCAAGCCCGATAGTGATCCGAATGTGTCAATTTCTTGCATTAAAATTGGGAGAGAATTATCTGGATCCCCCAGGGTCACCAGCATATCATCCGCATATGCTGCTATTTTGTGGGAGTGTCCCGCCATGTAGATGCCCTTAATATCTTTTTTGGCCCTTATCCGTTCAAGCAGTGGTTTTAGGAATATGGCGTATAAAAGAGGGGATAGCGGGCATCCTTGTTTTGTTCCCCTCCTGATTTAAATCCTGTTTGATAGGCTCCCATTCACTGCTACTCGTATGTCAGGGGAGTTATAGTTTGCTCTTACCATCTGAATGTATGACTCCCCACCCCCATCTTCCTTAATGTATTAAATAGGAGGGACCATTCTACTCGGTGGAATGCTTTCTCTGCGTCCAGTGCGAGCACTATCGCCAGAGATTGTGTTATTCCAGTTTGTTCCACCAAGTGGATTACCCTCCTAACATTATCATGCATTTGTCTACCTGGGATGAACCCCGCTTGGTCTTGGTGAATTAGTTTCGGGAGTACTTGTTTAAGCCTGGAGGCCAAATATTTTAGTGTATATCTTAGCATCCTGATTTATCAGGGCTATGAGGCGATATGAGCTGGGAAGTTGAAGATCTTTCCCTTGTTTTTGGGGAACCAGCATTTTAGCTTTGTTCATTTATCTAGTGATATCCCCTTTATCCCTAAAGGTATTGAATAAGTTTGTTAGTATCGGGGCGAGTATATCCTTATACGTCTTATAGAATTGTGCGGTAAAACCGTCTGTACCTGGGGCCTTATTCCTTGGAAGATCCCTAATTGCTATCATGACTGCTTCCTGAGTGATTTCCTCGCTTAGCATTTGTCTGTCCATTTCTGATACTGTTGGGAGATATATGCCGTCTGTGTATGAAGTTTGTAGTCTCTCCTCAGGTAGGTCAGATGTGTATAGTTGCTGATAAAATTGTGCAAATATGTGGCCTATCTCTTCCATTTGCGCCTTTCTTTCCCCTTTATCATCCACCAACGCTTTTACTGTACGCTCTTGTTTTTGCCCTTTAAGTTGTCTAGCCAAATATGTGTCTGCTGTATTGGCTTTTATATAATACCAGTGTTTCAATCATAACAGGAGCCTTTCTGCTTTTTTCGTGCGGAGGGAGTCCAGCTGGCCCTGGATGTTTCTGAGTGCTTTATGCAGCTACGGGGTGGATTTCTGCGCAACTTCTGCCTGGATCTTTGCTATGTTATCCTCTAGTTCTTTTTCCCATTGGGCATTTTGTTTCTCCCTTTGGTTCTTTAGTGCTATTAAGTGTCCCCGGGTGACTGCTTTTAGGGCCTCCCTTTGTGTCTCTATGGAGATTTCTGGGAGATTGTTTAGTTCTAGGTATTCAATAATGTGTTCATGCAAAGTGTTTCCTAGCACTGGGTCCCAAATTATCTCCTCCTAGAAGCTATCTCTACCCAGAGGGGGGCATGGTCCGTTAACGAGATGGAACCTATTTCTGTTTAACGTATTTTGCCCATAAGGGCCGTCGTGACCCAAAGATAATCTATCCTGGACATTGTCCCATATACATGAGAAAAGTATGTGAATCCTTGCTGAGTGGTGTTGGTATGCCTCCATACATCTTCCAATGATAGGTTAGACATTTTCTGTTTTAATGCATTTGACGCGGTCCCCTGACCCTGTTGTCTGGGCCCAGATCTGTCTCGATTCGGATAACACGCTATGTTCAGGTCTCCTCCCATTATGATTTCCCCCCCCCGCAAATTTTTCTAACATGTCTAATGTGTCTTTAAGGAATCCATCTTGGCCTGAATTTGGAGCATATATGGTTGTTAAGGTGATAGGGATTCCGTTGATCTTTGTGTTAAGGAATAGATATCTCCCCTGTTTATCCCCTTCTATTTGAAGTATCTGTAGATTGAGGGAGTTGCGGATGGCTATCATGACACCTGCTCTTTTCTCGTGTGCGTTCGCCTGCAGAATCACGTTATAGCCTTTCAGCTTGATTTTGTTTTTATCCTGTCCCCGTATGTGTGTTTCTTGGAGCATAAGTATGTCATACTTCCCTTGTTTTAGAAAGGTTTCCACTTTCTTCCTTTTGACTGGGGAGTTTAGGCCTCGAATGCTATATGTTAGTATTTTTATCCCCATAGGTCTGTTTTGGATTTTTGCTTCCATTTGCCTCGGATTGGACCTAGATACGTTTGTTCATTCCCGTGTATGTAACTTCCCCCAACCTGAGCAACCACCAACTTGCTCGAACAATGTAACCCCCCCAACCTGCCGTGAGGTGGACTCTGGTTCCTATGACCGCTCTGGCGTTGCGCCGTCCGCGCCATGCCCACTATGTCTCAGGGGTAACTTGTGGGGTATCCTAAAACCCCTCTGGGTTCCAATTAGTGGCCCACTACCTCCCCCTACCCCTCGGCCTCACCTGATATGGTGTAGGTCCCACCCCCCTATAGTTGTGATATATTGCTTGGGCGGGTCGGAGTGCATCTGGGTCTGTGAGTTCAGTGGGTGTTGTATTCCTGGTTGCTTCAACCAGGTTCTCATTCGTTTGGTTGGGGCCCTTTAGAATTTCTTATCGACTCTTTTCCATTACCATTCTGATCCTTTCTGAGTGATTTTTCCTCTTCATCCTCTTTGGCTAAGTTCTTCTTGGTCGGGCCGTCCCAAAATGTGTTTCCCTTCATCACAGGACGTTATCCTTCTTTACTTACCTTCCCACATAAACAGCAAGCCAAATGGGAAGGTCCACTTGTATCTGATTTGTTTTCGCCGTTAGCTCCTTTACTACTGGGCCTATTTCCCTCCGTTTTTGTAGAGTGGATTGTGCCAGGTCCTGATAGAGTTGGATGTCTTCCCCGTTCATACGAATATGGTCCATTGTCCTGGCTCGCCGAAGAATTTGTTCCTTTTGTGGATAAGAGGTTAGTGCCACCAAGACGATGCAGGGTCTTGCTCCTGGTTCTCTTGCCCTTTTTGGTCC
Organism: Ambystoma mexicanum; assembly: GCF_040938575.1. NCBI lineage: Eukaryota > Metazoa > Chordata > Amphibia > Caudata > Ambystomatidae > Ambystoma > Ambystoma mexicanum. The sequence continues at coordinate 245,703,233 of NC_090926.1, read as the reverse complement.
CACTCGATGAATCCTTTCAATAGCTATTTCTTCTCCCTCATTCCCATCAAGGATATCTTTAAATACCTGTTGTACCGCTTCTTTCAGGTCCCTCTCTTCCACCGTCTCCGTCATATTCTTAATCCTTATTTTCAACCTCCTTGAGCTTTTTCTAAATCCTAACATTGCAGTTCTAAATTGTGAGTTCGTGTCAGCAGTTGTTCTTGGATTTCTGTCTGCTGTTTCGCCTCTTCGTCCAGGTTTTGCGTGATTTTCTCTAGGGTGTTCGTTCTCTCCCCCACTGAGGCAATTTCCATCTTAAGTTCTTGCACCATTGTTTTCATATCTGTCTTTATAGCCTCGAATTGGGACTGTATACTTGTCATGAACTGGTCCTGGAATTCGGCGAACCATTTTTTCATGTCTTCTCTTGTGGCCATGTCTCCGAACTCAGCCCTTGATCCCGCATTGGCCGTTTGACCGTCTTGATTCTTCCTTCTCGTTGAGCCCGCGGGGGTACCTGTTTCTGTCCCCCACAGTTGTGGGAGGTGCTGATCCTGCTTCCCCTGCGGTGATGATTGGGAAAGATGTGCAGGTTTGCACCTAGATTATGACATAGGTGCTGTTCTCCTTTTTGATCACTGGGTACTTCCCTGGTACTTGGCTAGTCTGTACTGTGAGTCCCTTGGGCACTTTGATTGCTCCTGACTCCTTTGGGGTTCTCAGGGGGCCGTATCTACAGGCCTCAGGTCTTCCGTGGATTCAGTATGCGGCATTGAATGCTCAGTGTCCCTGGCGTTGTCCGCCTCACTATTGGATGAAGGTGCTGTTAAGGGATCTGAAACCCGGGGGCCTGCTAAGGTTGTGGGTTGTCTTCAGCCCCGCTGTGCCGGTGCGCTTATGATACTGCCCCCCCCCGGATTCCCGCCTTGTCTTTGTGAGGTCTTAGGGTTCTGGAGTGCCCCTCACTTTCAATTTTAACTGTTCCTTTATTCACTCCACACTTATTTCCTCTTCATCCCCCTCTGCTTTGCCTGGCCAATCTTTAAAGTTAGTACCTTAAATCAGCTAGGGTTTGGTTCTTCCCTGTTAATATGGGTCTTTGGACTCCTGTACCGCACCGCTCCATGTCCGGGAGTTGCTCTGATCCTCTTCCCGCTGTATTCCGATGTTTAGGATCTCCTTCGTCTGCATGTGTCTGCAGCTACGTTTTCTGATTATTCCCTTCAGCGGCGCTCCTCCACCGCCCACCATGTTCCCTGTTGCTGAGTAGCTGGCTGGCTGTCACCCTGGGGCTCCCTCGGGGCATTCGCCCCTCTGCTCTTCCGTACTCGCAGGGCCTGCCTGAGCGCCAGAGGAGCCCAGTGACGCACTGGTGGCCGTCGCTGCCGCTCCCCGAGTCTCTGCTGGAGGGAACCCAGATGGTCTCTTCGCTCACCCTCTGAGTCCCGGCGAGCCGCACCGACCGGTCCGCTGTCTCCACGCCCCCCGACGAGGGTTGTGCTATAATGAGCCGTTCTCTGCCTCTAGGCTCCTTCGGTCGGCAGGGGCTGCTCTTTGCCACGTTTCCTCGCTGAGCACTCCACTGGTCTTATACGGACCCGATTTTGTCCCGCTCCGACCGTCTATAATTTCTCGCTCTCCTATCGGGAGGCGCGAGGGCCGTCACTAGCCTTGTTGATGGGCTTTATTGTTTATTGTTGCAGCCTGTGGGTGGGAGGACGGAGCTCTCCTCACACATGTCCTTCCCACGCCGCCGCCATCTTGGAATTCAGTGGTATTATTTTACCAGATTTTCTGTCAAGGATTTCCCGAGCAAGTAAAGACTCAACTCAGAAAACAAGTGGGAATGGAAGCAAAGCCATGGGCTGAAATACAATTGATGATAGTGCATCACTGTCGGCTGATGCAGAAGAAAAACAATAAAAGAGATGAGACTAGGAAACTTGAAGAAAGCTAAATAACTTCTGAAGAAATTGTCAAAGTATGCCATAGAAGGGGCAGTATTGACAAGCAGAGAAGGGCTGAGAGTACAGCAAACAGAGGGTACACCACAGACGAATAATCAGTGCCCGATGGACCAAGGAGGGAATGGGTTTGTACCACGAGGTAGAGGCATGGGCTGAAGGAGTGGTTTCCAAAACAATCAAGGAGGGTCTCAGAATGCACAGAATGAGAATCAGAATCAAGAAGGGTTTAACCAAGGGGACTAGTTGGAAGGGCTCCTCCTGTATGTTGGACTTGTGGGATGACAGGGAACATTGTGCGCGTGTGGGGAAGCCAAGGGTATGTACAGAAGGCCAATTTTCAAGAGCGGGGACAGCTTATCCTACAGCATACAGATCACAAGCTAGGGAAGGGTTCACCCAAGATCAGACAGTGTATCAGACACAAACACCACAAATAAAACAGGCACAACAGCCACAGCAAGCGCACATGAATCCACCACAAAGGCAGTCACAGCATGCCCCTATGCAGATACAGCAGAATGCAAATATGGGACAATATTGACACCTAGAATTGGGGGTCTCACTGTGGTGGGATGAAATCCTTTCATGGGTACAGGGGTATGTATGTATCCGCAATAGGACTGCTCACAGGGTGATTTGATGTGTTCAGTACTATCAGTGACACCAGACCCCAAGAGGAACAAGAGTTGATGTGACTATAGGAGGCAAATCTTTTTCATTTTTAGTAGACACTGGCTATTCGTTCATGTATATGAGAGGGAAAATATCCAATGTCTGGAATTGTCATGAATGCTCAAGGGTTCTCTGGAGCTACGAGTTGAGTTCCTTTTACTGATGAATTGCTAGTCTCTGTAGGAGAGTGTGACATGTCTGTTCCATTGTTGTTTTTAACGGCAGACACCAGTTAACATTTTGGGAAGAGATTTGATGACAAAACTTAACATGACAATTTATTTTACTGATGAAGGGATAGTGTGTTCCATGCCTGTAATACATTAAAATACATGAATGTGGGAAAATGTATATTGGCATTCACAGGGAAAGTGGCTCTGGAAGGTGTTCCTATGGAGCCCAAGGTTTCCCTTTTGGGGTGAGCATTCTGTTGACATGGCTACCTGGCTTAGTGGCGAGGACTAAGAGGATACCTGATGAATTTCTGTTTAGACCTCATATACCAATGGACAAAGAGGGGGGACTTACCATCCCTATAGAATTAGCTGAAGCCATAGTACGAGGGGAAATGGCAATGCTTGAAGGAACAGATGATGAGGGTAGGCCATGGAGAACAGTCATAGCTATTGGAGAAGGGTACAGGTTGACTGATGTCACTGACGATGATATGTTTTGAGATAGTCCTCAGATGAAGTAGTGTTCTTTATGAGCATTACATATTGGATTAGAAAAGACAAAGGGGAGATCCTAGAAAGAATGGCAATAATGCAGCAGGGTCCAGCATTTTTTGCGAAGACTTGGAGAAGGTGCCAAGTGCCTTATGGACAGCAGGCAATTATGACGTAGGTCTATTGAAGGGTATAGGGCAGCGGTGTTCAAACTGTGGGGTGCGCCCCTGCAGGAGTCCATGGCCTCATCCCTGGGGGCCATGAGAGCCCAGAAGGAAATGTTTTTAAAAAAGAAGAAAAGAAAAAAAAAATAGTTTTTTTTTAGGTTGGAAGAAATGGGCAAGAGTGGCTCACATGGTCAGGCTGAAGCATGAAACTGTCTCAGGCAGCAATGAAAAAGTGGCCTGCAGTTGTAAATGTATATTCATTCCTTTAGTCACAGATTGTTTGAATAGTACCCAAAGGGGTGCTTTATGTTAGAATATAAGTGATACTTAAAGAATATTTATTCAGCAACAATGGTCAAAATTACTAACTGCATAGTGAAGTAACTCATCAAACTAGCCCACATTGGCCAAAAAGGTGGCCCATTTTGACTGGCCCACACTAGCATTTAGCATTTTTGGTACAGGCATTGCCCTATAGGCCAGTCCAAGCCTGGCGGCTCATCCATAATGGCGATGGGGCACCCACCCAGTGGTCCCCTCATTAATTATGGAGGAGCTCAGGAGCCAGCCCAGTGAAACAATGAACACTACCTCAGTGGATTTTTACAGCTGAGGGAGTGCTCCTGGGCTGGCTGAACTGTCAAAGGGAAACACTATTTCCCTTGGCAGTTCAGTCCAGTTCCGTTTCCCAGCCGCACAAGGTCACTGAGCCATGCAAGGCTGGGGAGTTTTGCTTCGCCAGCATTGCATAGCTCATTACAAAAGCTGGCTGGGGCACTGCATGTTTGTATGTGCAAGGGGAAGCTCCTGCGCCTCCTCGCACATATGGACAGAGCAGCCAGGAGCAGGGCATTTCACCACCCACACGCAGGCCAATGCAGAAGGTACGTTTATGTTCATTTTTTATTTAAATATGTGTATGTATGCGTGTATGCTTGAGCTATGAGTGAGTATATGGTGATGGATGCTCATGTGAATAATAGAGTGATTGCTGTATGAATGTGTGTGTGTGTGTGTGTGTGTTAGTTTGTTTTGGTCTGTTGAGCTGATTTTGGCAAGTGGTGGACAGGGATGGTATTTTATTACTGGATTTCTATCATAGATGTCCAGTCAAAAATACCATGCTTTCCCCCTTGGTACCCCAGTGCCTTGCATACATGTTAGGCCCAGGGGACAGGGATGGTATCTTTTTAATTGGAAATCTATCATAGATGTCCAGTACAAAATGTCATGCCTGCCCCTGGGCCTCCCAGCACCAATTGCTAACTGTTTGGCTATCCACCCATTTTTTTTAAAAAGTATGCTCTACAATGCAACACTTGAACCCATTATTTGAAAAAAAACATTCTCGGTCGCTATGGCATTTTTTGGGGGGAAATAGTTATGACCCTCAAATTAAACAATTCACCTGCCGCTACTGGCCTCGCACTGTGTTGAGAACGGGATTGGGGCAGCCCAGGGACTGTGGTGGGAGCAGGATGAGCGGGAACCATTGGATAGTGGTGGGAGCAAGGTGGGGAGAGCCCAGGGTGTATGATGGGGTGGGGAGAGTCCAGGCACTGTGTAGGAGTGGGATGAGGGAGCCCCGCGACTGTGATGGGAGCAGGTGGTGGAGTCAAGTGTTACGCTCACCTGATCTCTGCTGAGGCGTTGGGGTATGGTTGCAGCCCTCCCAGGGTGAGGTTGCTCGGGTCTGACTTCACCCTCTGCATTTATGTGGTGACTGATGGTAATAGGTGATGCTGCTCAGGACTGCTCCTGTGTGGAGAATAGGGGGCATGAGTATGCCAGCTTGTGTGCCTGATCCTCTTCCAGACCCCTTCTCCCAAACCGTGGTACCCGTGTGATGCGCTGTCCCTGGAAATCTCACCTGTTGATTAGTTTTGGCGAGCACCCCGTCCTGCTTCTGGCAGGGGCGCTTGTATGATCTGGACCAAGTTCATTCACTGGTCCCTTGCAGGTGGTAGTCCAGTCCTGCTGCAACTAAGCCACTATACCTCAGGTAAGTGTACCTCTTTGCCTTTGTCTTTCCTCGTCTGTTTTTGTGTATTGTAAAGTTCAGTGTCTTGTATTGCTGTCCGTTCCACTTTTGATATTTGCTCCTTTGCTTTCTTCCCTTGCAGGTGATGTTGCCGGCCCGGCAGAAGCTGCGGAGCTCGAGGCGGCAGCCGTAGGGAATGAGGAACGAAGCTAAAGTGGTACAGTAGCTGATAAATTGTTAAGTAGGGGGTGCGCAGGGTTCAAATGCGACGTGGCACTAGCACGGATGTTCTAACCTTGTCTTTCATCTTCTTCACAGGGTCTGTGTTCGTGCATGTGGAGTGCAGTGCTGCGACGTCGGGATCAAGATCACTGGATGTCAGGAGATGAGTCTGCAGATGAAGCGATGAAGCACCGGTTTCCTGGAGGTGAGTATGCAGGAGAACACCTGGTTTCAAAGGTAAGTAATCTGGTCCAAGCGGCAGTGAGCGTCACGTTGCACGCAAGTGCACAGTAACGCGAAGCACCGGCCTTAAGGATGGAGCAGCTTATATAGCTAAGCTTCTGAAGCCACGCTCACCAGGTTCAGCCTGCCTGCCACACCCTACCACACCTGATGAGTCAGCACAGGAAGACCAGGCCTAGGGAGCCACACCTGATGAGTCAGCACATGCAGATGTTATCTGGAATAAAGGCTTTCAGCTCCTGGAAAGTTCTTGTAAAATAAAAGCACTCCTGCACTGAAATAAAGTAAAATAACTCCTGCACTGAAATAAAGTGTTCCTGCTCACATCTCTATATGAGCCTGGCGCCAAAGGACAAAGACATAAGTGAGTCAAGTGACCCAGTTGCAGCCCTCCCTGAAATTGAATCACCCCCTTCAGGCCTCTCCCTCAGTAGTAAAGCTGTGAGCGGTGGTACGTGGTCATACTGCTCCTGCGTGGAGATAACAGTGTGTGAGTGCACCAATCTGTGATTGTTGTACCTCTCGAACGCTTCACCCCAAAGTACGGTTTCTGTGAGCATACGCAGGCCCATAAAGCTCACCTGTGGATTATAGAAGATAAGCTCTCCGTCCTGCTACTTCTGCCAGGGGCGCGTCGAATGGGATCTAGTTCCTTCACTGATCCCTGATAAGGATTAGTCCAGTCCAGCTGTGACTATGCTTCTCCTTATGAAGGGTAAGTCTTTCTTGAGCTCTTGTGATGCTGTACGCTCTGTTTAATAATAATAATGAAATAATAATAATAATAATAATAATAATAATAATAATAATAATAATAATAATAAATAATAATAATAATAATAAGCTCTCCGTCCTGCTACTTCTGCCAGGGGCGCGTCGAATGTCTTTATATGTTGCTCCTATTTATGCCCGCAATGATGTCTCTCTTCTGTTTTCTTCCCTTAGATGGAAATGCGGCCTCAATGCAGCTGTGAGACACGAGACACGGCTGGATGGAAGATGGATCCTACAGCAATGTTCGACAGCAGGTAAGTGATGGTTTAAGGAAAAGCACGAAGTATGGCGAAGCGCAATCTTAAACTGACTGTTTTTCCGATGTCTAACATTGTCTTCTGTTTTTCCTTGCAGGCGCTGCTGTCGACGATGGAGCGTGTCATGCTGCGGTGCCAAGATGAAGATTTCGGCGTTCCGGAAAGTGTAAAGATGAATACTTGGTTCGCCGAAGAGATGTACAGGTAAGAACAGATTCCCCCAATTGGTAAGTATGCTGGCAGGAAGCAGGATGTCCAAGAAGCAGGATCTTCAAAGGTAAGTCTGACCTCAGATGATGGTGAGCGTTACGCTGCTTTCAAGTGCAGAACAACGCAAAGCATCTGTCTTGAGGATCGGTGCAGTTTATATAGCTGAGATCATGGCCACGTCCATTAGGACTGGCTTACCAGCCACACCCTGCCACTCCTAGAGAGTGAGCACGTGCAAAGGCAATCCATTAGTAGCCACACCCAAGAATACACTTGGGGCTGCTTAATGGATGGAATGTTCAAGGTTAATGCATCTGAAGTGCAATGACCATAATAAAAGCTTTCTGGTATTAAATGGATGTTCTTGTTTACTTTTGTTGTTTTTGACAGTGTCCACCCAGGTCTCCTGTGCATGCGACCCCTGCATGTCTGTGCCCCTGACTTCATGACCATGACAGCGGTGACGGCGCGCAATAAATACTGTCCACTTGGAATTTTGGGGCCGCCGGGGCGGCCCAAAGTTTGCTCAGGGGGGCCCTGGCCAAAATTGTTTGAAGAACACTGGTATTGGGGAAGTTAAGATAAAGTTGAAGCCAGAAGCAATTTTACCTCAAGCAAGACAGTACCCAATGTCTCGAGAGGCAGATGAGGGTATTTTTAAGACTATCTCAGCACTGATGGAATGAGGTATCCCGGTGTCGTCAGACTAATCGTGCAACACTGCGGTGTACCCTGTGAAAAATCAAAGGGACGGTTGTGGAGATTTATACAAGATATGAGACTGATTGACCAGATTTTAGAGGCAGAGTTCCTTTAGTTCCTAACCCAGCGATGATAATATGCAGTATCCCAGTAGGAGCTCGATATTTCACAGTGACCAATTTGAAAAATGCATTTTTCTCAATCCTCTTACAAAAGGACTCACAAGACTTGACTTTATTTACGTTCTGCCAAAATCATCTGAAACACACTTGTTTGCGTCAAGGGTACTGTGAGTCCCCATCGATTTTTAATAGGGTCCTGCAGATGGACCTAGGCAATACTGATTTTAAGAGCGCTGTGATACAATACCTAGATGAAAGTTTCATTTGTAGCACTACAGAAGATGAGTGCAGACAAGACTCGATTCAGTTAATGACTATCCTAGCAGACAAGCGATATAACATAGACAAAGAGAAGTTACAGTACTGTCAGGAAGAGGTGTTGTATATAGGCCAGTTGATTTCGCATGAGGGAAAGAGGGTAACGCCTGAAAGAGCTGAGGCAATCATGAAGACTGCAAAACTGCACACTGTGAAGCAGATGCAACAGGTTTTGGGACTATGGGGGTCATTACGACCCAGGCGCTAATTGCGCGAACTTTACCACCATGGTGTAAACTATGTTTACACCATGTTGGATGGCAGATTTACCGCCCCATTCCAAGGTGAGTGGGGCGGTAAATCCCCATTTCCCATTTTCCCTTCCCCATTCCAATTTTTGCCCCATAGGGCATAATGGGAGTGGGGAAGGCGCTAATTACGCCACCGTAAATTACGGTGGCGTAATTAGCATCATGGCAGGTTAGCGCCATGGATTTTAACGGCTGCTAAAAGCAGCCGTTAAAATCAGAATAGGCGTTAAGGGTTAACAACGGCGTTAACCCTTAAAGCCTGGGTCGTAATGAGGCCCTATGTAATTAAGTTAGAGCATGGGTGTTTGACTATAGTTCGTACACAAGACCCCTTTTGCAGACTTTAAAGAAAGCACAGGTGAACAAAGAGAAAATAGAATGGACTGTGGAAATGGAGGGAGGATTTGAAGAGTCGAAGAAAGCAATTTGTAAAGCTCTGGTTTTAGGAATTCCCAATTATACTGAGGAGTTTTTCTTGTTTAAGCACACAAATGGGACACGCATGACAGCAGTGATTGCACAGAGGGCTACTTTAGGGTACAAACCTCTTGTTAACTTTAGAGTTAGTTGTAACTGTGGGAACGTAATGGCTCACTCAGTTTCCCCCCCCAACACCGCACAACAACTGGAGATTTCCTACCTTGTCTTCAATAGTGAGATGAGGCTATCAGGAGTTCACCTGTTACACCCTCCCTTCGCCTCTAACTCGGCAAATGAAGGATGCGGCAGGGAAACCCTTTGTAAAGGGGAAAAAACCCTGTGCCGCTTGAGAGCGTTGAATTAATGGGATTTGACAAGACTTCTGCTGCAGCCTCGAGGTGGAAATGTTTCAGCGTGCGGGTTTCTCCCGGAGGTTCTCCGATAGTTCGCCGATTGCTATGCCGATTCTCGGAGGTGGGTTTGTTGAGAGGTTCGGGACCGGCGGGAACTTTGGGAGAGGAAGAAAACAAGGTCAGTGATGCTTTAAGAGAAGACAGGTTGTAGGAATATGTAAGGGATTTGGCTCCACCTACCCAGTCTGAGTACGAAGGGGGATGTGAATGGAGATTCCCGGGATGAATGATGGGAGATGTAGTCCGGAGATTCCTAATGAATAGACACGAGGGGGAAACAATGAGAGGTAAGTATAGAACGAGGCTTATTGTGTGATGAAATGTGAATCGAAGGGAGAGGGGAGGTAACCTACGGACTGTGAGCAGGTCTGAAGGCGACTTCACCGGTAACGAGCCTTTGAACGCTATGAAGTGACAGTGATTGGTCGCGGTCAGCCTGGGAAAGAGAAAAGAGGATAGACAAGCAGATTTCAATAAAGGGATGAGGTGGAAGGTTGGAACCAATTCGGAAACGAAATTCCAGTATTTCTCCTAAGCGAAGACTTACGGAGCCTGACCACTAACAACAGTAGCAACGTGCTGAGTCTTCCATTCCGGCGGTTTAAGTAACGTGATCAAATCACCGGGCGGAGTTTCCTCAATGGATGGAATGGGTTCTAGACCGTCCATTCGATTCCGCAACGCCATCTTGGGAGTGACGGCGTGAATAGATGGCATGAAGCGCCACCGGCGCAGAAAAGACCACCGTTGGGAACGGTTCGTAACAGTATGCCCCCTGCCAAAGGAGGCGGCACCCGGTTTACCCGGATGCCGGCGATAGAAGGCGCGAATCAAGCGAGGAGCATGTACCGCAGAGGCGGGCTCCCAGGATCTCTCAGCCGGTGAATAGCCCTTCCAATCGATCAAAAACTGCAGAGACCCCCTGTGAAAACGTGCAGCACAGATATCTGATACCTCGTATTCGGGGCCAGAACTCCGAAGTATCGGAGGGGGTGTACCAGTAGGGACAAGATGAAAACGATTCCGAATATCCGGTTTCAGCTGAGAGACATGGAAAGTAGGGTGGATCCTGCTCCATGACCTGGGTAGCTCCAATTTGAAGGCCGCCAATCCCTTCCGCTCAAGCACTTTAAAAGGTCCAAAGTATTTAGGGGACAGTTTAGAAGGGAAGAGTCTCCGGGGCAAAAACGTCCTGGCCAACCATACACGATCCCCTACAGCAAGAGGAGGATATGGGTATCTGTGTTTGTCCGTATGCGCCTTGCTTCTATCCTGTGCCACCTTCAAGGCTTCCAAGGCCCTTTGGTGTCCTTGTCGAACGGAGTCCGAGAGCTTCTCCAAGCTCGGGAAGATTGAGGAAGAAGGGGAGACTGATGGAAATACGGAAGGATGAAAGCCATAGGTACAGTAGAAAGGGCTGACTTTTGTGGCCGAATGCACTGCATTATTATATGCAAATTCTGCAAGAGGTAGTAGGTCTTTCCAATTATCTTTTGCTGCCGAAATATAGCATCGGAGGTATCCCTCTAGCATCTGATTTAGGCATTCCGTTTGTCCGTTAGATTGAGGGTGGAAGCCCGAACTCAGAGCATGTGAGATTCCTAAGGTGTTAAACAAATGTTTCCAGAACCGGGAGGTGAACTGGGGACCCTGATCAGAGATAATCGTGTCGGGAAGACCATGTAAACAGAAGATACGATCCAAAAAGACTTGGGCCATACGTAGGGCAGAAGGTACAGATGGAAGGGGGATGAAATGTGCCATTTTAGTTAGCGAATCCACGGTGACCATAATGGTGGAACAATGGTCTGAGTCTGGAAGGTCCACAATAAAGTCAGTGGATATAATTTGCCATGGTCTATTGGGTAGTGGCATTTGTACTAATTTCCCCACCGGTGGTCTGCGAGGAACTTTAGTCTGTAGGCAAATTGCACAGGAAGCTATGTATTCCCGTACATCCTCCTTAACCATGGCCCACCAAAAATGCCTGAGGATCAGTTCTACGGTATTGGAGATTCCTCTATGCCCAGTGATCCGTGAATCGTGGCATAGTCGCAGTACCTCCAATTGAAGGGTTTCATTAGGGATGAATAGCCTATCTCCTTTAAATAGGAGTCTGTTGTTAACTGATAACTCTTGCTGAGTGGTAATGTCTTGATTGACCGTCAACATTCTCTGAGTATGATCTCGGATTTTCTGTATAAAAAGATGTATGACTGGAATGAACTTAGCAACGGGGAATAAGGGCTCCGGTTTAAAGCTCTTATGGTCCTTGCCCTCCCGTCGAGATAGAGCATCCGCTTTTAAATTAACTCTACCTGGGATGAAGGTAAAAGTGATTCAGAACGGTGAAAAGAAATGTGCCCATCGAGCTTGGCGACTATTGCATGTCTGTGCATACTGCAGGGTTTGTAGATTTTGGTGATCCATCCTCACTTCTATAGGGTGTTGCGCTCCCAACAGCAGATGTCGCCACTCCTCAAAAGCTCTTTTTATAGCCAGGAGCTCCTTCTCCAAGACTGTGTAGTTGAGCTCCGCTTGAGTGAGGGTTTTTGACAAATATGCTACTGGTCTTTCCATATTCTGTGCATCCGGCTGTAATAGGACCGCTCCAAGTGCCGAATGGGAAGCGTCTGATTCCACTATAAATGGTCGGTTTTGATCTGGAACTGCCAAAATGGGTGCTCTAGTGAACACGGATTTCAAAGCGTTAAAGGAGGGCTGGGTTTCGGGAGTCCAAACAAATGGGACCCCTTTTTTGAGCAAATGTGTAAGTGATTGAGAAAGAGAAGAGAAGTGTGGAATAAACCGTCTATAAAAGTTGGCGAATCCCAAAAACCTCTGTATATCTTTGATGGACTTGGGGGATGGCCAGTCCCTAATGGCGGAGATCTTTGTCGGGTCCATAGAGATTCCTTGCGGTGAAAGGACATACCCCAAGTAAGTGACCGAAGTTTGATGAAATTCGCACTTTTCTATTTTACAAAATAGATGGTTATCTTGCAGACGGGAAAGGACACTTTTGACATGTTGAACGTGTGTAGTTTCATTGGGAGAAAAGACCAGGATATCGTCCAGATAGATGATAACATAATGTAGCAAGATATCTGCGAACAAGTGGTCCATGAACCTTTGGAACACTGCGGGAGTGTTGGTAAGACCAAAGGGCATAACTTGGTACTGGTAGTGACCAAAAGGGGTGCGGAAGGCTGTTTTCCACTCATCCCCGGATTTTATGCGTATCAAGTGGTAGGCTCCCCTGAGATCTAGCTTGGTGTATATCTGTGCACCCCTGACCGCCTCCAATATGCCAGGGATTAAGGGCATAGGGTACCTGTCTGGGACTGTAATTTTGTTCAACCCTCGATAATCTATACATGGGCGAAGTTCGGCAGAGTCTTTTTTCGGGATAAAAAACAAAGAAGCTGCTGCCGGGGAATTAGACTCAGTAATCAAACCGTTCTGTACATGTGTGTGTAAGTAATCTTTCAGTACTTCCTTTTCCTTGGCTGATAGTATATACATTCTCCCAAAGGGGAGAGGACTCTCAGGGATTAGATCGATAGCGCAGTCATCTCTGCGGTGTGGTGGAAGAGAGGTGTACTCTGTCTGTGCAAAGACTTCCTGATATTGTTGGTAGACAGGGGGAAGAATCTTCACCTGGTGGAGCCCCTGGTTGCTTGTTGATTGGTTTAGGGACGGGTTGTTTGATCCTAAGCAGTGTTGAACACAGTGTTCCGAGCCTAGGAACAAAGTGCCGGCAGCCCAATTTATGTAAGGATTGTGTTTCCTCAACCAAGGTAACCCTAAGATTAACGGGTAATGGGCTGCTTTGATAATGTCTAACACCAGTGATTCATGGTGATTAGAAATGCCCACATTTAAAGGGCCAGTATGATTAGTAATGGGTCCTGAGGTTAAGGGGCTACCATCCACGCTTTCCACTGGGATTGCTATGGGTTTTGCTCTTCTCGGAATACCATGTCGTGCCACCCAGACATCGTCAATAAAGTTCCCTGCAGCTCCACTATCTATGAGAGCAGACACTCTTTGAAGCTGTATGTTGTCCCAGGATAGTGTCACTTCTAGCACAATCATGGCGCTTTCTGGGACAGGGTCGGGATCCGAGTGTATGGCCAATAGGGAACCAGTAACTGTCAAAGAGCCCTGGACCGTTGTTCCCCTCACGGCCGGGCGCTGGCGTTTCTCGATTTCCTTTTGGGAGTAAGGGGACACTCCTTTACCGTATGTGTACTAGCCCCACAATACATGCACAAACTTAACGATTTTCTTCTGGACCTTTCTTCAGGAGAAAGAGGACCTCTAGTGGAACCTAATTGCATCGGTTCTTCTGTTACTGAAGTGTTGGGTAGAGGGACTGTCCCTTCAGAAAAGGCTTTTTGTGAACGACCCTTGCGTCGTTCTCGCTGTCTTTGCTGGAGGCGATAGTCTAGTTGCATTGTTAATGCAATAAATTCTGTTAAGTTGTGAGGACGGGGGACTCGTGAAACTTCGTCCTTTAGGTCTTCAGATAGCCCTTGTCGAAATATGGTAACTAGAGCATCGTCCGCCCAGGAGGTGTCGGCGGACATCTGCTTAAACCTAGTAATGTATGTCAAGAGGTCCTGACTTCCCTGTTTAAGGTCCAACAGCCTCTCTTGTGAGGCTATCGTGATTTCTTGCCTGCCAAACATGCTTTTGACACTGTTGCAAAAGGCGGGGTAGGAGTCCAGAATCGGGTTATTATTAGTGACAAGAGGGGTAGCCCATGCTGATGCTGCACCCGTCATTTGGGCGATCATATGGCCCACCTTGTCGCGATCCGTAGGAAAAAAGGCTGCCTTAAAAGCAAACTGAACTGTGCAAGTCTCTAGGTATTCCTTAACGGCATGTGGATTTCCATCAAATTTTCCGAATGGGAGTGGACCCGGGGGAACCTCTGAGCTATGGGCTGAGCGACCCACCTGTTGTCGCAATATTTGGTTTTCCTGTTTAAGCTGTTGGACCTCCCCTGAGAGGGCTTGTACAGCCGACATCAATTGTTGGACCTGCTGCTCCATACTAATTTGCGGTGAGGTAGGGAGCACCAAGAGAGTCAAAATGCTACCCAGCTACCACCCACGGGCGTTGCTATCTGTTAACTTTAGAGTTAGTTGTAACTGTGGGAACGTAATGGCTCACTCAGTTTCCCCCCCCCCCAACACCGCACAACAACTGGAGATTTCCTACCTTGTCTTCAATAGTGAGATGAGGCTATCAGGAGTTCACCTGTTACACCCTCCCTTCGCCTCTAACTCGGCAAATGAAGGATGCGGCAGGGAAACCCTTTGTAAAGGGGAAAATACCCTGTGCCGCTTGAGAGCGTTGAGTTAATGGGATTTGACAAGACTTCTGCTGCAGCCTCGAGGTGGAAATGTTTCAGCATGCGGGTTTCTCCCGGAGGTTCTCCGATAGTTCGCCGATTGCTATGCCGATCCTCGGAGGTGGGTTTGTTGAGAGGTTCGGGACCGGCGGGAACTTTGGGAGAGGAAGGAAACAAGGTCAGTGATGCTTTAAGAGAAGACAGGTTGTAGGAATATGTAAGGGATTTGGCTCCACCTACCCAGTCTGAGTACGAAGGGGGATGTGAATGGAGATTCCCGGGATGAATGATGGGAGATGTAGTCCGGAGATTCCTAATGAATAGACACGAAGGGGGAAACAATGAGAGGTAAGTATAGAACGAGGCTTCCTGTGTGATGAAATGTGAATCGAAGGGAGAGGGGAGGTAACATACGGACTGTGAGCAGGTCTGAAGGCGACTTCACCGGTAACGAGCCTTTGAACGCTATGAAGTGACAGTGATTGGTCGCGGTCAGCCTGGGAAAGAGAAAAGAGGATAGACAAGCAGATTTCCATAAAGGGAGGAGGTGGAAGGTTGGAACCAATTCGGAAACGAAATTCCAGTATTTCTCCTAAGCGAAGACTTACGGAGCGTGACCACTAACAACAGTAGCAACGCGCTGAGTCTTCCATTCCGGCGGTTTAAGTAACGTGATCAAATCACCGGGCGGAGTTTCCTCAATGGATGGAATGGGTTCTAGACAGTCCATTCGATTCCGTGACGCCATCTTGGGAGTGACGGCGTGAATAGATGGCATGAAGCGCCACTGGCGCAGAAAAGACCACCGTTGGGAACGGTTTGTAACACCTCTGGCATATTACAGTAGGATTTTAGATCCAATTATGAAAGGGAACTTTCCTTGCGAACAGTCATTGGCTGCCTCCGCGTTCGCAAGTTGAGGAATTTACAAGTATTGTAATCGGTTGCTCTATGACACATTTTGTGGAACATGCATTGTTTGCCATACTAAGAAAACAAGGGTACATTGACATCCCAGAGAGCTTTGGCATACGAAGTGATGATCTCAAACCCAGCGATTCAATTGTCAGGCATAGAGCAAATGGCAAGTTTGAGGTTGTTGCAAGTGCACGACTACCGTCTCACTTTTCAGTGCAAGCGGCAGAATTGGTAGTGCTCACTGTCACACTTGAAAATCATGCAGGGCAGGAAGTGACAGTGTACAATGACTCAGCCTATGCGACGTCAACCATACACACTGGGCTAACAGAATGGAAAAGGAGGGGCAACCTCGATGTGGATGTCACTCCAGTGCAGCACGCATCCTTATTGGACAGGCTTATCAAGGCACTACAACTCCCAGTAGCCATAGCGATAGTTAAATGCACAGTGCATATTAAGCAAACTGACTTTATTTCTTGCAGGAACAAAGCCACGAAGCCAGAAGTCAAAAGGGTTGCGTATTCACTAGATATTTCAGGTTTTGGTACTCCAGGCATCACAGAGAATGTAGTCACGATTATGGTAGTAAAGAAAGGATTAAATCATCTGCCGAAAACACAATTGATGGAGATTCAAGGAAGTTCACCACAGTCAGAGCAGGACGTATGGAAACAAAGTGGGTATTCTTTATCCCCCACTGAAGCATTATGGCGACAGGACAGCACTGGAAAGCCGGTGCTGCCAGTAGCCTTGTTAAGAGTAGTGCTTGAACATCCCTGTGCATATAACTAGGGAAAGTCTTGCTGCAACAATTGCAGAAGACTGGTTTGTTCCAAATTTGTTAGAACACATTGCATTTTATGTAGTAAACTGCATAGTATGTCAAATGTTTACCGCTAGGCATACACTGCAAATGATTAGAGGGGTAATTACCCAACCAAATGGTCCATTTGAGCATTTACATATCAATTATGTTGATATGCTGCAAGTATGCAGTGGATACAGATGTCTGATAGTGGTGGTGTATCCCTTACCCAGGTGGATTGAAGGAGGTCCTTGTACACAACCTGACGCCACTTAAGCAGCAAAGTTTTTTAGTGAGAGAAGTCTTTCCAATACGAGGAGTGTGTGAGGTGCTGAGATTCGATAATGGGCCACATTTTGTTAAAGAAGTATTTATGATATGATATTTTATTTGTATCGCGTTCATCCACAGGTGTTTCAGAGCGCGACAAGGCAAGGGAGGGGAACAAGGGAGAACACAACAATGATTTTACTGGGCCCAGTGACATTGAGATTGTGCAAGTGCATGGGAAAGGGGAAAAGTGCATGGAAGGGGGAGAGTGAAAAGTGTGGAGCAGAGGAGAAATAGGTAAAAAAAAACTACAAATAATTAGATATTGAGACAATAAACAGAGGTAGTGCAGCCAGCAAGTGGCAAGTGCTGTGTTTACAGCAGCAGAACTGGGTAACACTGATAAGTGCATAAAAGAGGAAAATGGGGGGCTGTATGCGTACAGATACAGTCCCCAGTGCAAGGGTTGGCCGGGAGGCAGTGCAGAAGGGTGGCAGGGTGAGCAAGGAACAGTGGGTGGCCAGGTGCACCAGGTGACCAGTGCCAAGACAGAGCAGATCAGCAGGGGAGGGGGGAGAGAAGGCAGAAGCAAAGAGGAAGGTCTTGAGGAGCTTCCGGAACCGGAGATGGTTCTCCTAAAGTTTTAGAGTGGCAGGGAGGCTGTTCCAGGTGGAGGCCCGGCCGAAGACAGAGATCTACCCCCAACTCATTTCTTTGAAAAACGACTCACCCTGAGGAAGTTAGAGGTAGAGGAGCGAAGAGCTTGAGAAGGGAGGTATTTGCGGAGGGATAGCTGAAGGTATTTTGGACGCAGGCCCCAGAATGCTTTGTGGAAAATGCAGAGGGTTTTGAATTTAATCCTTGCATCCACTGGGAGCCAATGGAGAGATTTCAGAGCTGGAGAGATAATGTCCCAGGGCTTCAGGCCATGGACAAGTCTTGCAGTCCGGTTCTGGATTAGTTGCAGAGGGCGGAGAGTAGAGGCAGGTAGATTTAAAAAGAGGCTGTTACAATAATCCAACCTAGAAAGAACCAGAGCATGGGAGCCAGTGAGCCACTGGGGGAAGGAGAGGAAAGGCAGAGTACCTCTGAGGAGGTGCGGTAGGAAGTTTGAGTTTTTTAGAGACCTCAGAGATGTGAGCGGAGAAGGAAAGTGTGGAGTCAAAGATGACCCCGAGGCTCTTAGCCTCGCAGGTGGGGGTTGGAGGAGAGCCAAGCGAGGCCAGCCAGAGAGGGGGGGAAAGGATGGTGAAGGTGTGCTGATGAGGAGGATTTCCGTCTTGCTGGTATTCAGGCAAAGGTCATTGGCGGCACACCAATCTTGAATGGCAGTTAGGCAACCAGAGATGCGAGAGGGAGAGGAGTTGGCCGAAGGCAGCTTGAAGATGAATTGAGTGTCGTCAGTGTAGCACTGGAAATTTTAGCAGAAAATGGCAATGCAGTGGGCGAGAGTTGCCAGGTATTGGTTGAAGAGCCAGGGCGAGAGGTTAGACCTCTGGGGAACACCACAGGTAGAGTGGAAGATAGATGATAGGAAGGACCCAAGTTGGACCTGGGAGGGTCGATCAGAGAGGAAAGAAGTCAGCCAGGCCAGAGCCTGATCGGTGATACCTAGTTTGTCATGGAGACGGTTGAGCAGGATGGTATGGTTGACCATGTCGAATGCAGAAGAGAGATCGAGTAGGATGAGGACAGAGGGAATGTTGTCGAGGCTGGAGAGCACATCTTCACGGATGTTTAGGAGAGCAGTTTCCATGCTTCTGGCTATTCTGAAGCTAGACTGGTGGTCATGGAGACAGCCAACAGAATCAGAATGAAGGTTAAGCTGAGATATGGCCAGCTTTTCCATGAATTTGCCCAGAAAGGGAGTAATGGAGATTGCGTGATTGTTTGCCAGACAGGAAGGCTAAGCTGTGGGTTTTTTGAGAAGAGGATGCACAAGGGAGTGCTTCAGAGGGGAGGGGAAAGATCCTGAGGCAAAGAATGGTTGCAGAAATCTGCAAGGGCCGGAGCGAGGGTGTCAATATCGTCCTTGATGGTTTTAGAGGAACAGGGATGAACCTGTTTTGATGAGGCTTTCATAGTTCGGACTTGTCTAGCGACCTCATCAGGGGAGAAAAGAGGAAAGGAAGAGAAGGAGGGTGGGGTGGTGGTTAAAGGGGGGTCAGCAAGCACAGACTGAGAGGGAATAGGAGGGGGAGGGTTTATTGTTGGGCATTAAAAACGAGTTTTCTTCTGCTTATCACCCGCAAGCGGATAGAATATGTGAGAGACTCAACAGCCTCCTGAAAGAAAGGATTGCCAAGCTTAAGTTAACGCTGACAAAGCGATGGCTATATTGCCTGCCCGTAGCTTTATCAGCCCTAAGGAATCAGCCTAGTTTGGACCACCACCTCACACCCCATGAATTAGTGACAGGAAGGCGAATGAGAATGCCTCTGACCCCTCCATCGAGGAGTAGAAGTTATGCCCAGAGTACAGCAAACATGTTAGGAAATGAATTATGTGATTATTTGATATGTGTGACTGCTAGTATCTCTCTCATTCAGATCAACTCAAGCGTCAGGAGCGGTTGTGTCAGAACACAGATGAAAGCCTTTCAGCAACCGGATCTTCAGAATTATTATCATTGCCTAGACTCTTTACTGGTGATACTGGGCCTCATTACAACCCAGGCGCTAATGGGTTAACGGCGCCGTAAAAGGCTGCGGCGCTGTTAACCTATTAGTGCTCAATTACGAGGTCCCTTTGCGGGACCCGACCTTAACAGCTGGTGTAGACCAGCCGTTAAAGTAGGGACCCACAAAGGGACCTTGGTGCTAATTACGGTGCCGCAAACTGCACTGGCACAGAAGTATCAGTGCAAAGAACTAATTGCCTGCCGCAGCTCACACTCTGCCAGAAAGGAAGAAAGTTCTAGGGTTGAACAACATCCTTGATATGGATAACTGAAAAGATATCTCAAAGAGAAGATAACTATGTGCAAGAGTTGAAGACAAAATAGAAGCCAGAAACAAGGAATATAGTAACAAGATATGAACAGCCTGGAATGAGAGGAGCAGGAATCAGAAGGGAAGAAAACAAGAAGCTAAATTGTCAAGGCAAGAATAAAGAAGAGATACAGAGATGTTTGGAAAGAGGCCAAGTGCAAATCAAAGAAATAGTGTTGACTCCAGAAGGATGGACTGAATGTCTAATTGTGTGTAAAGCAGCCGCATTAACTGGGTATTTTGAGCCAGTTATAGATACTGCAGAGAATGAATACAAACATCACTGGCCAAAGATTGCAAAGTTGTTGACTTGTGTCAACAATAAAGGAGGACCGTTGCAGATAGTACTTCTAGCTAGTGGAGCCCTGTGTTTCAGAAATAATGGCACAAGGAAAGTTGGAGATAATCACCAGTGTGGCCATGTTTTCGATGTACCAGGTATGAAAGATGGAACAGTTGTCTTAATGGACCACTATTGGGTCTGTGTGTCCAGAGCCTACATGAAGCTGCCCAAGGCCTGGCGAGGGATGTGTTCTATAGTGCTTATTCAGTTTCTAGCATTAGTGATTCCAAAGAATGACCTAAACATTGGAGTTGGAGTTTCCAAAAGCAGATGCCCATTTGAGGAGGAGAAGATCATTCAAATTTCTGAACAGAATAAAGAGGGTGAATTACTTTTCAGCTAAGTCAATAGAAACCGTTGATTCTATTCCATATGAGCAAAGGTTATTTAGTCAGACTTCAGCAATATTTGCAACTATCTTTATGCCAGGGATCCAGACAATGGCAAATGCAAAGTTGTTACAGATCACTTGCTGGGAGCTCCTGCTGATGATCAACACAACTGTAAAGGAATTTAATGAAGAATTTAGGGCCATAAGACTGATGCCCCTCCAGAATAGATATGTCCTGATATAATCACAGCAATGGATGGAGGAGTTTCCACCAAAATTGGAAAATCATGTTGCACGTTCATACCTTCTCATGATGACGAGAATGGGACCTTGACAGAGGCCATAACGTTGCTGACGAAACTGCATGATCAGATGAGAGGATGAGAGGGAAGACATTGCAGATGACAGTTGGTCCACGTCTATCTTCTCATGGGTTCCACAATGGATGGCGAACATTTTCAAGTTATTGGGAGCAATATTAGTGATGGTGATGTTTGGATTCTGTGTGATCAGAATAATAATCACACAGTGCAAGAAGGCAGCAAAAAAGGGAGTAGGAATGAAAATCATGATCAATGTCAAATCAGGGTTTGGACCCAATGACGGATGAAGGAATCTGAAAATATATAGAGGCCAGTATGTTAGCACCTGAAGGAACAAAGGTCCTGCATCCAAGCAATCACAGGAAGTATGTGGGATGACGGATTTACTGTAATCCAAAGGGACAGTGCAGTCACATGACCTGGAGTTTAGGTTAACATGTAAAATCAGCAGGATCTCTGAAGGGAGTAGTAAAGATCTGGACTCTGAAGAAGCACTTCTTCAAAAGAGGCTACCAAGAAGTGAAGACTGATGGGGGAATGGTGAATGAATCAACCAGAGGTGGGGGCGTAGAGGAGCAGCTAAATGTCTCTGCAGGATGTCCCTCCCCCATTTTGCCCATATGTTGAAAGCCAGAAATTGTGACATTTGCAAAGCCAGTGATGGTGCCTATTACACGAAGAACCTTTGAGACAAGGTATCCGTTGAGAAGAGCCTATATGATGTATCCCCGTAGAGATGACAGTCTCTTAGAGGAGATCCCTGAAGTAATATGAAGATGAGAGAAAGAGAGGCTGGTGATGTCA
This sequence comes from Ambystoma mexicanum, assembly GCF_040938575.1. NCBI lineage: Eukaryota > Metazoa > Chordata > Amphibia > Caudata > Ambystomatidae > Ambystoma > Ambystoma mexicanum. Next base: position 245,681,715 of record NC_090926.1, on the reverse strand, counting down.
CTGAAGTAAGTGTGACACATTGAGAAGAGTGACTGAAGAAGACAATGCATAGAGCTTATAGAATCTGATGATGAAGTAAAGAATCGAGCAGACTTTCATATGCGGAATGAAGATTGCACGTGTGAAGAGCACTGCAGAAAATACAGGATGTTTTATAGCTGTACAGATGCTGTAACACAAGTAGACTAAGTAAACGTAAAGGCTGGCTATACGTAGTGAATAGACTGCAGGTGGTGCCACCATTATATAGAATTCTGGAAATCAGTGTCACATATTTTTTAAGCTCATACCCGCATAGAAAGAAGGATCAGAGGGCTGGGTGTCACAGTAAGAAAACAGCTGAAGATCAAGGAGAGGCATGAAATAGCTGTCTGGCCTGGTGTCAAAGGATGAATCAGCCATGAACTGGTTATCTATTCTTGAAGAACAGCGGATGTGAGAAGCTGAATCAGCCCTTGTTAAGGTGCAAGAAAGTACACCATGAGTGCCAAGTTTATTAATTCAAGACAATTAAATGCTGCAAAACAGGCCGAAATACAGTCTCCTGTCACGTGAGTCAGGGATGAAAATAAGTGGATGTGCAGACTAGAGCTACGATAAGGATGTGCCTGTACTCCCTTCTATTCTCAGGAGCAATGATACTTTGCAAGGCCAAGTTCAAAGACAATATGAATGGCAGACGGCATGAGTGATGAGGGATGATCGGCTAATTGGGTGGGGAGACACGGTCAAGTCCACCCACCAGCACCTGGGGTGCCAGTTTACGTGCTGCTAATGAGTCGAATGTTCCAGAAGAGCACAAGTGTGCCAACCAATCGTGGAGGGCCATATAACAAAGGGCCTTATAGTTTGAGAGCCAATGATGTATTGTGTGCTTAATAACTGATGAAGATGACTTGCACTAGGGGTGATCATAAGTTGTCCACCTCGCGTTATATAGGGGCAACCTTGCTTTACTCCTCGAGAAGTGCAGATTTCCTTTGAAAAATCCCCATCCCCATTCAAGCAAACTCTCATTGAAGTTCCTTTGTACAATGCCCTGATTGGAGACAATATTTTGTCTGGTCATTCTTTGCGTGTTAATTTGGCCCACAGCAGTTCCCGTTTCATTCGATCAATGGTTTGTACGAGGTCTACAAAAGACATGAAGATTCTGGGGATTCCTTGTTGAACTTGGCCTTGAGGGTACATAACAAAATGATATTCACTGTAGTGCCCGTGTTTCTAACAAAGCCTGTCTGGAACTGGTCTATGTACTTTACTTCTTTCAACCAGCTCTGCAGGCCATCCAAAGCACACAAACCAAAAACCTTTCCAATGACGTCAAGGAGCGCTATTGGGCTCCTTTTTAGCTCCTTTTTAGAAAATGAGGACAACATTTGCAGTCTTCCATGTAGGAGGAACAATAGTGTTTAAGTGACAGTTCTGGAAAATCTGCCCAATAAGAGGCACCCAGATATCCACGTTTGTCTTGAGATCGATATTGGTAATTCCACCAGGATCTGGAGCCCTAGAGTTATTTAGCTTTCTAATTTTCAATTTAATGGACTCTGTGTCACATGGAATTTCACACACTATAGATCTTTGCTGTACAATGTTGGTAATCAAGCCTTCAGGGCATTTATACAGCTCCTCAAAGAAGTCCACTGACTGTTCTTCACTCACGTTATTCTAAGTCGTCATTGGACTTTGACGTCATTCAATTAATTAGTGACCAAAAGTCTTTGCTGTTTTTAGTACTGATCGTGCGCAGCATTTGTTCAGCGTCCTGTTGAAGGAGTCTCACATGATGATGCTGCACCCAGTTTCTATACGATTGTTGTGCTTGGTGTTACTTGTTTTTCTGAACAGTTGAATTTGTATTTTTTGCCATTCATTCGAGTTTCGTCATGGTCGCTCTTTGGACCACCAGCTCCCTATTATGACAGTGTTTATGTGGTCTGAGGCTGTATGCCCCTTTGGGCTTTGCTGCTCGTTATGCTTCTAATAACGGCACGTAATCCACAGTCATGAGGTCTCTTGCTTTTCCTATGGACTGCTCGTGATTTTCTTTATAAACCCTCGTTATGTCCCTTATGCTTTGGGCTGTTAGGTTTAGACGGTTGCCTCTCGGGCCCCTTTGTCATGCGTTTTTGCACTGGTCGTTGCGGGTACCATGTTGTAACCAGTAGGTTATGGTCGCTATTTTTCGTTTCTTCCACTTTAAACATTTTTATCAGGTTTAGGAGATCTCTAGATACAATCATGTGGTCGATGGTCCCTTTTTGTGCGTCTCTTTGCCACGTATATATCGCCTTGCTCTTCTTCATTCTCAGCCAATGGAAATTATGTAAGTCTCATTTATCCATGAGGTTTTCCCATCTCTTACTTCGCTCCCACGCGGCCAGTGTGCTGGGATTTGTTGGTTTAGCACTAATCATGCATGTGCAGTTTAAGTCACCATTTATTATGATGTAATTTGCTTGGTGACTCTCGTATTCTTCTTCCAGCAGGTTGTCGATGTCACCTAGAAACTGTTCTGTTGTAATCTCTGCTGGATTCCAGTATGAGTTGACAATCAAAATATTCTCTTGGGTTTTTTTTTTATTCGTTCCTCTATCCATTTGCCACCTAATTCGTGTGGCCTGAATGAAGGGTGACAGGTGGATTTGTGCTTGAAGTTCTAAGCCGCAGCCCGATCTTATAGCTGTCAGGAGACGAGCCGTCAGCTGCCCTGCACTTCCCTTCTGTGTTGGAGTGCAGATCAATACATAGCCGTCTAAGTACGGTTTCGACACCAACCACGTCTCCTGTAAACACAGGATGTCAAATTTTCCCAAGCTCACATCTGTTCTTGCCATCAAGTGGGTTAACCCTCAGGTATTCCATGAGCCCATAATCAGATGCTTTTGCTCCTGCAACGGGCTTGTCCGGGATTTTCTGCCTACTGGTTGCTAGCACTTCCTTGAGTTTGTTAAAGCTTTGGACACCCAGATCCGCTTCTGCTGTGTGGCCGCTCTTCCTCTCTCTTTACCACTCTCCAAATCCTCTCTTGTGTTTCTTCTTGGACTTTGGTCAATTGTAATCCTTATTTTTGCCCCAGGACCTTTCGGCCAACTTTCCAGGTTACTTGGTGATTTCTCCACAGGTTCTCTGTTGCTTGCCCGATATGAAGTAGACCCCCCTGTCTCCGTCCTTCGGGCCTTTTGTCTGCCCTGCTGCTGATGATCTTGTTGTTCGGCTTTGGAGGTGTAGCTTCTACCCAGTCCACACCTAGTTTTCTCTTTGGGCGGTTGTGTCCCCCTTTTGAAGATTCCATGCTCCACCTGTCCACGCAGCGTGCTACCCTCCTTCAGTTCCTTCAAGTCATAACCCAGGATACAGAGGTTGTACGACTCCTTGTTTAAGATGTTTCTCACAATTACAGATGCTATGTGTAAATAAGCACAGTCATCATGTCCTTTCACACAGGGTTAAATTATTTTAAGGTCGTGTAAGGTGAGTTGGCGTAAGTTTGGGACTTGGTCGAAAATGCGAAGTGTTGTGTTCCTACTTAGCTTGAATCCATCTGTTTTTTCCTTGATCCTCTTTAATTTGAAGATGCACTTGCTCTTGATTCATTTATTTTCTATTCTCCCGATCCTTTCCCCGCTTCTGTCATGCATTACTCGACCCTTACTCCATTCTCTTTCTCTCCTTCGCTGGCTATGATTGGGAGAGTTCTCAAACGTTGTCTTATCCACTAGTTTCTTTTGCATGGTCCTAGCTAGCGATGCGTCTAGGCTGTTCTGGGGAGGTCGACAACCTCTGGCTTCGTTTTATCCGAGCGTTGCCCTGGTTTTAAGGCTGGTTTATCAGTGGCCTTTGGTCTTCAAGATTAAAAAACTCCCAAGCTCTTTTTGTTTTTGTTTTGTACTGCTGGGCTTACCCTGTGGTATACCTCTAAGCGCAACGCTCAAAGTTATTTACAAGCAATCCCTGTTAATACAGCCATTATCTGACGCACTCTCAGACTTGTCATGGTCATTTCACTCGTTGCTTTTGGTGGCGTGAATATTCCTTTTCTGCTTTTCAATGTCTACCTGCCTGTTCCCACTCGGCCCTAACCCCTTCCCAGAAGGAATTGCACTTTCTGCTATTACTATAGGCTCTGATATCATTTCATCCTTGTCCATGGTGCACGATGTCCCTTGCTCCCTTGTGTTCTCTTTTCTCGCTTCGCTAATCATTAGCTGTTTTTCTAAGTATGACAATTTTGTATGCATTAGCGCGAGGATTGTTGATTGGTCCCTCACTGATTCATTCAGCGCTTCATATAATTTACTAATGGGGGCAAGGGCTATTGTCACAGTTGACATGATTGCCATTAGGTCTGTTTTTTTTGTAGTGTTTCCCTTATGCCCCTTAGTAAGGACTCCCGTCCTCTTCTTATCCAGCTGGGGAGGTGATCCTCTCCGGTGATCTTGTTGGTTTTTCGTTACTTTCTGAGTATGTTTGTCTGGAAAGATTTTCTTGAAAGAGTTTGTCACCATCTCACCCTTTGGTGGGCCTGTTTTTTCCTTCAGCCATTCAGAATGCACCTGTACAATTTCTTCCGGTTGGGGGTTGCAGGTGGACATCCCTCTACCCCCCCCCCACTGCATAATGAAGGGCCTTCAGTTACCTTGCTAACATCAATGGTTTGGCCACTGTGCTCCATCCCTTTTTCCTGAGCTGGTGGGGTGGTTAGTGCCTTATCTGGTGGGCATTTGCCATTGTGCCATCTCACAAGCATTGCTGTTGGTTCAGATGATATTGCCGCCACCCCTTGAGGGGTGTTGATGGTTTCCTCCGGCAAGATGAGATCTTCTACTGCCCCCCAACCTTCCAACAGCTCTGTATCCGAGATTTCCTTGGAGCTCAAGTCCATGTTTACCCCCTTTCTTTGAAAAAAGTTGCTTAAGGGGTTGTGAGCGCTTAACTTGTTGTGCTGCGTTGAAGGATTCTTATGGCGTGTGCCCCTGTAATAGGGTTTCCTAGAATGCTTACCTGCCTTCATTCTCTTTTGTTAAGTTACAATCATTGTTCGTTCTTTGTTTTTTAGTGTTTTTTTTTCCTTTCGCAGGAGAATGAGGCCAACGGGTATCAGTATCAGCACTCATAGATTCAGCCACGTTTGGCCCCACCCCCTTTGCCCCTGGGGCCACGCTCTTGATGTTCTCGCTCTCAGCCTCACCCGTTGGTTGCTCTCCTGCGGCCAGGGGAGTGCTCAGCCACTTCCCTTCCTCATCCTGCTCCACTTCCCTCTCTCTAATGATTAAGGCGTTTGGGCTCTCGCTGTCCTCAAGCGGGCCAACTCCATGCACTCCTTCTGTCTGACCTCCCACTCCATGCTCTCTGTTAAGTCCCAGTCCATGCCTCGTCCTATGGCGTGGACCTCGATCTCTACTGTCCTAAGGTATGGTGTTACGGTGTGGAGTGAGCTCAGGGCTGGGGTGTCTCTCTTCGATGCTGCATCGTCTGTTTTTAAGCCCGGTGGTGCTGGCGACTCCCAAGAAGTTGCCGCTTTAGGCCTTTCAGCTGTCCGGTTGACTATGGCGGTTAGAGGGGTCACACGTTGTATCTGACAACAGACTAGAGTTAGCTGCCCCAAACTTTCCTTGCACCCATTACCTCTCTTACCGCTCTCTGCTGGGAGGCTCTTCTGGTTGTTCGCCGCTCACACTACGGCTGGCTCTATGTTTGAGTCCTTGATGCACAGCTTCCGCCGCAGCTCCCCCTCCACACCGCGCCCGCCCCCGACTTTCGCCCGAAATAATGCTTATTTTGATTTTGTCCCATAGATGCACCCACCTCTCCATTCACAGGCCTACATTGTTTTGCCCGTGCGTCTGCTTACATGGGTGAATTGCTTGCTGTGGTATTTGAATTGGCCATCTTCTGATAACACGAGCCTGAGATTGGCCGTAAGGCATCGCCCTGTGCAACTGAATACGCAGCAGAGTGATGGCAAAGTTCTGATAAAGTAATGGGAACGCATCATCCAAAGGCTTGATCTGATGGCCAGTGTTAATGATTGGTATGAAATGGGAATCCCAATCTGTAACAGAAATAAGTACACAAAATAATATCGGATCTGAAACATCAAAATACAGTAATTGCAAGACAACATTTAATCTACTTAAAATAAATCCCATTTTTTTATCGTTTGATGTGGTCTGCCATGTAGATGCAGGAACACTGTTTGAGAACCCGGAGAGACTGCATTCAGAGCCAGTGGTCAATGTACTATCAGCTGTCTTTCTTGGGCAGCCTGCTGTCTCAGCAACCAGCACTCTACATGAGATGCGATTCTGCAATGGTTGCGAGCATGCACGCCGTAGTCCTTCTGATAAACCACGTTTCTGCTGCGGGGCCTGCAATTTCCCAGGGTGGATGACGCTATGGAACATTTCAAGAACGACTGATTCCTCAGACAGCAGATACCAGCCTCTGATGGGACGCACGTGCCTAATCAAGAAATAAGTCCACAGTCAGATAATGCCCCGGCACACATAGTTGCAGGCCTGAGCGAACGGAGGGCCTTAACGAAGGCCGCAGGGCATTACCTGATGTGGTAATGACCCCATGCCCACAGCAAGGGGCTTAAAGCTATTAGTATCCAGGATGCTTTCCCAGGATACTAATAGTGAGGGCGACAGTGGAGGAAATGTGAGAGAACAGGGCTTACCTTCCGTAATTTTGAACTGGTGCAGTATCCAGAAGTTCAACTTTAGTTGTAGAGACTAGAATGGTTCCCTTGTTAGAGGTCCACCTAGTCAACAGTGGCCATGTTTGGTGAGTGGCCATTGTATGCAATTCATAGAAGTAGCAATCGCAAATGTGCAAGGCAATATCAAAGGTGCATCGGAAATGAAGAAACACTGATTCATTGAATTATAAATAGTGTACATTTATTTTAGAGAGGAAAAAAGGCAGATTTGCAAAAGTGGTGGATTTAGAGTCAAACAATAGAGAGCAAATGTTGCATATTTTTTAAATAATGGAAACATTGGTAAATACTGGATTAGGTATATTTAGGAACACACAAGATTTGCCACGGCACAGGGTGTTAGTTGGAGTTCAATTGAACATTCCCTAGAAAAGTGAAGGAACAATTAACAAATTGGGGAGAGCAAGTATTATCCGAAAAGGTATTTGAAAAGGGGATAGAGCAGGGACGTCATTTCACCAACATGCCAGGGGTAGCAGAAGAGACATCACACGATCCTTGACCTTCCTGATGACATCACAGGACATGATATCATTTGATGGCACCACCAAGTGACATCACTGGAAGTCGTGACACATGACCTTTCACTACTTGACATCACAGGAAGTGGCAACATCTGCTTTCATACAAAACTCAAATGACACTTTGCAAAACACTTCTTCCATAAGAACACAGCTACCTTTCATGAAAAATGGGAATTGTAGCTACACATATAATGACTATCCTCTCACATACCCCCTCTAGACTACCTCTCTAGACTACTTCTCTCCATCCACCCACATGCCAACTAGACATGAGTGGCAAGCAGGGACTTCAGATCCCTATATTGGCTATAATGCACACATGCCTACTAGCACCTTCTCGAATTTCCCATACCTTCGACTTTAGTCCCCCCAGAGGGCGTTCAAACTACAGCGTTTTGTGACCATACCAATGGTGAAAGGTGCTATACAATTGATGCATCACATTCATGGCATCGTCCCTCAGTACACTAAGAAAAATATGGTTACAATATCACTGTAATGTGACATACATTTCATACAAGAATGGATTTCTTCCTGTATTTGTACCACATATTATTGTCACTATAAAGGGATTAGGAATAGGCAGTGTTGCAAGTAGAATAAAGGAACTAGTAGTACTCTAGTTTCATCCAAAAAGGAGGGGGTGGCGTGGCGATACGGATGGGGGCGCACAGGGGGCTGTTTTGGGAAACCTGAATCACAAACCTTGGCTGAACAGTGAAGCAGGGATTTTAAAATACTCTGTATATTTTACCACATACCTTCCAAGCTTTAGTCAGTACAAATGGATTGGATTTCAAGGCCTACATTAATAATGTTTTACAGAGTTTATTTACAAAAAAACACAAATTGCATAGTAAAGTCACATAGCAAACGTTAAGGCAAAAGAATATTATTGTGGCTATAATTTTCACATCCTTAATGGTAAACTCTAGGTCCCAGAATGCAAGATAATTCCAACCTAAAAAAGCTAGATATCCCCACTGTACTTCTAATTCTTTAAGACATGCAAAAAAGAAATTGTGTAATGATCTCAGAAAGATATGGAAATTCTTTGTCACAAACCTCCAGCTAATCTTCACAATTCTAATGAATGTGACAAGTGACTGATCTTCACAATTCTAATGAATGTGACACGTGACTGATCTTCACAATTCGAAGGAATGTGACGCATGGCTAGTCTTCATAATTCTATCTAACTGGAATCCATAGCTAATCTTCACAATTCTTTCAAAATGTGACACATGGCTAATGTTTACAATCTGTCGACTGTAATGAGTTTCCTGCCTCCACTATACATCTAATTACAACACCTTTCCTGCCACCAAAGTATATCTAGGTGCAACACATTTCCTTTCACAATTCAGTAAAATGGATAACTATGGAGGGCAGCACAAAGACTAACTATGGAGGGAAGCAAAGTTCACAATAGTAGTAGTGTAAGGGTATCCGGGCTTTCTGGAGCACGATGATGGCTGTGCTCCCCTCCCGTACTACCTTACGATGGCTATTGGGCAAGGCACAGTTCAACACAATTTAACTGTGGGGTGGACCACAATCGCTGATTTTAGGGCATCGAACAGTTCAACACAATTTAACTGGATTTGGGTTGCTTGCTCGTAACGGAAAAGACCGTAGCTAACTTGACCGTTACGGTCGAACAAACCATACATTAGGAATACACTCTCCCCCGTGCCCCCCACTTACCTATGTGTGGCACACCTCCTTGGGTGCTGTCACTGACTCCCCTGGCACCCTGCAACGCTGTTTCTCTGCACTTACGTGCTTGGGAACCAGCGCTGCAGGGTCCTTTCCTTTATTTAAAAACACATTTTTACTCGGGAACACCCTCACAATCCCCATTCCCATTATAGTAAACAAAGAGAGCGGGGGGCACCTGTTCCCATTGTTTGTTATAATGCTTTTATGGGTTTGAATGGCATATTTAATCAGATTTTTGGTTGAATGAACTTGTATGAATTTTTCGTACAGCCTAAATTTGGTCACATATGCCATTAAGTCTTTTAATTTCGGTTTTATTGGGTATTTCCAATTTAACTATGGGGCAGAACACAATGACTGATTATAGGGTGCAGCACAGTTCTGTCTCAGAGCGCAGCATGGGAATATAACTATCCTATACCAACAGTTTGAATGTGAGGTATTGCTACCTTACTTAATTTATGCTCAAACCAGATAATAGCCATTTAACACACTTAGTCTGGGTGCCAAAATGTCTAATTTAGACAATGAGGCTACATCCTATATACTAGTTGTTATCCCTTCTTATTTGCTACATCGTGGGTCTGCCCTCTCATAGGAACTCAGTGCTGAAAGTAATTCCCCGCTGAGGTACTCAGTGTTGTCAATAGTTGCAGGTTACTACTACATGTAGCATCCCCACTCATGTGGATAGTCTGCAAGGCAATACTTTTAGTGCTTCATTCGAGCAGAGACTAAGAAGTACCCCAAGTAAGGGACCTTCTTGTTGCATGACACGTCACATCAGTCGGAACGACATATCTCCAGTTATTGGTAGTGTTGTGAGCAGTATCACATTTCCATGACTTCAAGGGATGAATGTAGCGCCATACTACTACACATACATTTAATTGTAATACATGGGTCTCCACAATATCAGTACTGTAGTACGATATACGTTGATATCACTATAAGTGGTTGTAGGTAATGTCCACACTGCACATACTAGTGCCCTTCACTGTTACCATGTAGGTGCCACTTAAGCTCCACACTTAATTTAACATGAAAAGCACTACACAATCCTGGTTCTGCAGGCATTGGCCTGCCAAGTGCCCGTCTGCATTTACTGATCTTGGGAGGATAGCTTAGTGGCAACGTGCTTGCCTTGGAAGCAAGACAACACAGAGCAACACAGGTTCGATCCACGGGTCCGCGCTTAGAAACCCCTCGGTACTAAGCACGTTATAAATAACCTATCATAACAAATCATATCTCTACTGCACGGAACTGGGTTGCAAGTTATTCCTCCAAGAGCTTTTCCCGTCACTCTAATCTCACCCCTTCCCCACACAAGAGCACATAATTGGCTGTTATGGCTACATGCCTGATGCTCAAGGGACATAAGTACATACCTGGCTGCTACTGTCCTACTGCAAGTTCCTTATCAGGATCTTCCAGCGGCGGCTGGCTGCTCAATTCGCAGTGGGCTTTCTGCAATCGGTTCCTGACCACCTCAGGGTCCAGCGCTTTTCACCAGAGCTCTGGGGGCACAGGCAGAGATGAATAGAGTTGGGTGGGCATACATCACGGTGGCCGCCAGTTTGTCCCGCGCAGATGATACCTTGCTTTTGGTCACTGGGGTGGGGAGAAGGGGCAATATTCGCCAATCCTCCGCAAGGGTCCCTGCAGCACCTACCCGGGGTCATGGACAGAGAGGCTGCGGGAGGTATGGCGAGGCTAGCCCCCAGGTCAGGCAGAGGGCGAAGATGGAGCCAATCAGTTGCTTAAACTGCTCACATTCAGGGCCCATAGCCCTGTTTGGGTTTACCAGGATCTCACAGCCCTCTGCCCTGGTTCAAAAATGCATTCAATGTGCATGTTGTTTTGCCTGCTCTAATGCTGACACTTGCAAAGTGCAAATTTCTCTAATACTGCCCTCTGTGCCTTAAACTTGCAGTAATATTTTAGGTTAATACATTACAGAAAAGTCTTTGCAGATGTTTCAATAACGCTCAATGCTTGCTTGCTGTGGTGCTTTTGAAGAGAGGACAAGTAGGCAGATAAGCTGTTCTGCTCATATTACCACTGGATATTCGCGTATTGTGGCCCTCGACTCTGTGCTTCACAGTGGTCTAGTAACTTGCAGTTTTCAATGCAAATTCTCCTTCCCTAAAAAGCAGAGCCTTGTCACAGCAGAGACCGGAATCTCCCTTGTGCACAGTGTATTTGTTTTCAATTCGACAACTAATGCAAGTGCGTGCGTTACGCTGGTTCGCAGCCTATACATTAGGACCGTTTCTTGTTCAATTGGGCATCACACAACAGAACAGTTCAATAAAGTGGAAAAAAGCAGCGATGTTTCATTGCAAAACAAATCCCTAATACGGCGACCTCTGAGCGCGAGGCTGCTGCTTCCCCTCTCATTTTTGCTTGTGCATGATTTCTTGCTGTGAATCAGGTGTGTGACATTCAGTCAGGGCTGTCCGGGTAGTAGCTATTTCTTCCCCACTCCATATGTGAAGCCATTTTCTCTGAGCATATGCTGTTAAACTCGGTGTCAGAATCGGAAATAGGCCAAACAGCTTCCTGACTGTAGCACTCCGGCAACCGGTATCCACTTTTTTATCAGCCACTCGGTGAGCAGACGAGGACAGACAGAGGCCCACTTATATCCGACCATTGACCTTAATTCCCCCAGGTCAGGCAGAGGGCGATGATGGAGGTGATCCGGTGCTTAAAATGCTCACATTCTGGAGCCCTAGCCCTGTTTGAGTAGGCTGGGATCTCCGCTCGTGCACCATGGACGCAAATATGTTCCGATGCGCTCCGTACACCAGATAACAAGGACGCAAATATGTTCCGATGCGCTCCGTACACCAGATAACAAGGACGCAAATATGTTCCGATGCGCTCCGTACACCAGATAACAAGGACGCAAATATGTTCCGATGCGCTCCGTACACCAGATAACAAGGACGCAAATATGTTCCGATGCGCTCCGTACACCAGATAACAAGGACGCAAATATGTTCCGATGCGCTCCGTACACCAGATAACAACGTGTATGTGTTAGGCTCCGCCTCTTCTCAGGCCTTTAGCATACCATCTTGAAGTTTGTGCGAGCCTCAGTAGTGCCTCGCTCGCTTTCAAATAAGCCATGCCCCCGACTGCCAGGGGTCGCTGGGATTAGACAGGGGTCGCACACTAAGAGGCAGGGACCGCAAAGGCGACCAGTAGCAATCCCTAAATGACGTCCCTGGGACAGAGGATAAAGAGGACGAAGATTGGACATGGGTGGATGTGCAGGGTGAAGTGTTTTAATAGGTTCTTCAGATTCACTGCATGGAGAACATTTTTTCACATCACTGTGGTTCAGGATTGATGACCAGTACCTCTGTTCAGTGGGCTGTGTTTGCCAATCAATTTCGATCAAGGCTGCATTACTGTGACCAGTGGCAGACATGATTTTCCTGGTATCCAGTCCGGCATTAGAAAGAAGCTGAATTGCAGTGGTGCGAATGGAGTGATTAGTGTAGATGGCACTTTGGTGTGTACGGTGGCTTATTTTAGGCATGAATGTTCCAAGAGTATTTTTGCCTATAGGCCAATTTGAGTACCAGTTTTTTTCCCTGTGACAACGCTTCTTTTTTCAGTTTGTGAGGTGCAGACAGTTGGCTTCATTTGGGATAGCATACATTCTGCCACAAAGGTCACTGTGGTGTCTTTCTAAAATGCAATGGTGGTGATTCGTCAGTTCGTTGAAAGTTAGGCTGGCAAATTGTTTCCCATTTTCGTCTGCAATGACTTAGAATGCATTAGCGGGCAATAACCGGAGTCCTGACCATTGCGGGCAAAATTAATTTGAATCTCAAACTACACTTTTAATTGAAGTGTCTCTGGAAAGTTGATGCTCAAAATTCCAGATGTGCACAGCTTCAGGAGGTCAGTGTGAGACATTGGTTCTTTATGCACAGCAAGGTCTTTTCCGGTACGTCAGAGACATTTTATTATGCTGACAAAAGCATTGCAAGCACTAAGGAATTCTTAATTGTGCATTATGTTAAGTTTGCGTATTATTGATGTACCAGTTGATTTCTGATTGAAGAGTAATCAAGCTTTGCGGCTGGTACTCAGAACCAGAGACTGTGCGTTCCTCTGCATAAAACTGCTGCAGGAGGGTCACAAATATAGGAATTGCTTCATTCTCAAAGAATTGTGAAAGCCCTTTTTGATGTAGCCAACTTTGAAGTATTTCTACTGCCCATTTGGTAACACATTGAGTTTTTAAAACAGCCACGTCCATATCTCTTGAAGTTCCCTAACAGGTCTTTCAGAAATACCTTTATGAGAGTACGCCTTAACCTGATTATGACAAACGAGGTTATGGGATCTTGGGGTCTTACCTCTTCCAACACCTTCAGATTCTGTATGAACTCCAACAAAGTGGAGCCAACCAAGCACGTAATTATGTTGTGTCCGGGTTTGACTACAGAGCGTGACATTTTTCTAAAACCATTGATGTACAATGACCGATGAGACCCGCTGGTCAGCGTTGATCAACGGTGAGACTATAGCTTGGACTATCGCAGTAGTATTCTTTATATGGAATATCTTCCCACAAGGAAATTGAGTAATAAGACACTTGCAGGAAACCAACAGGTTGTGTAGATCGATGTTGCGACGTTGTGTTCATTTCATTATTGCTCTTGTTAAATATTAAAGTAAATGTATCAAGGAGAAATATACCTGGGAAAGGGATCCACTTCTTGTTTCATTATTTTGTAAACATTGCAATGCAATGAAATCAAATAAATATATAGATATATTATAAAATTGAGTTTTTTCTTCATCTTTGTTTAATTCTATTTCATTTAACTCATGTGTGTACACAGTAGCATGTCTGCTACTTTTAACAGGACCACTGGTAAAATCATTAATATCATGGGGGGGCTGGGCTGCTGTTAAGTCTGTCTTCAGTTTCTATGCAGCTATCCTCCCGCCACTCCTCCATAGTCTGATTTAGTATGAGGTTAAAGCTGATGTTAGAGACACCCGAAAGGCAGTACAAATGGTGTGGGTATGCTGCGGTGTTCATTAAGGAGATGCCGGTTGCTGCAGTAGAGTGCTGCTCCATACTTGTGAACTCGGCGTCCTAGGCAGCAAAGTGAATAAGAAGCAATTAGCCACTGCATAGTGAAAATAGAGTTGCTTGAAGGTGCAACCGAAACTCTGAAAAGGAAGGAACATCATGGGATGCGGTGCGTGAAACTGGACGAGGTAAGGGATTCTCAGGCTCATGACACCCTCATTTTATCCAATATTTGGCATTGTTGCAGTCATAAAATGGATGCAGAGTACTAATAAAGACATAGAAGGGGGGGGCCTTACGCGACCAGTAATGTCCACCCTCCTTAGGTTCTATTGCCATTAGTACCCCAGCCCGTTGTACTGGGGTACTAATAGTATTTTTTCTCAAGCTGAGAAATGGCATGTAAACCATTTCTCAACTCGATAAAATAAAAAGAAAAAACAATGGCCACCATGGATGAGGGAATGCACTTTTCCCAGTGCATCTTTGCTGCGTGATTAGCCGCCATGGAAAGGGAGAAGGGACTATATATATAGTGGCCATTAAAACAATATTTAAATAAAGTAAACAAAGAAAAAGGCTGCCAGGAAATGAGGAGAAGGGGCTACAAGTAGTCCCTTCTCCCTTTCCACAGCAGCTAATAGCGCGACGGAAATTAGCCAGGGATAGTCCTGTTGTTGGTGCCATTGAGGGACAGAGCATTGCAGGTAAGTGGGGTATGGAGGGGAGTGGATATATGGAAAGGGGGTTGGGAGTTAGAAGCAGTGGCAGGGGACATGGTGAGCGCACTTACCTTCATTCCCAGTGAGGGAAGATGGCGGCCTCCCAGTTGGTGGAGCCTCGGTGCGAGGTCCTTCCTGTGTAGTAAGGATCCCGTTCTGAGCCTCCTCATTGGCTGGGAGGCTGGCGATCCCCCCCTCGCCCGGTACTAATACGATTTATGGACAATGGTTCTGATGATCATTGCATATGTCACACCATGCAGCCACCATTCACCACAGTTAATGTTAGGTCCACTTTTCCTAAGAAATAAGGAACTGCTTTGGAGACCGGGTTGCCCTAAATCTCTCCCCAAAAATGTGCTTCATCTTCCTGGTCTTAATTTGAATACACTCAGCAGGCCTGATTCTTCAGGTTTCCTAGTGGACATGAACATGAATCTATAAAAAGTCTGTTGCACACAGAAAAGTCTCTGCTTACGTTGCGCATGTCTAATGCGAAAACACGACTGGGCACAGCAATGAGGGTGCGGAATGGACAGAACAGGGAAATCGCTCAATTTGCAAATGTAAAACAGGATTGTCTACAGATTGGTCAAGGACGGATTATGTAAATGAGGGAAACTCCCTCACGAAGAAAACGAATCGGAGTCAGTGTTGCCATGTCCGCTTATAACAAGCGACTTTGGGCTTTTTTTTTAACCAAGTCGCGTGTTTTTTTTATAGGTCGCTTGTCGCGGGTTTAGTCCGCTTATCGTGTGTTTCAGTTGCTTATTGTTGTGCTTATTTCTTCATAAGCACAACAATAAGAACACTTCAGTTCTCCCTGCACCTAAGGTCAGCCCCTCCCATTACAATGCCAGCACCAAACTGCTAATGATGGGCCATTAGTCACTGAATGGTTTCGTGCTGTTATTGTAATGGTAGGGGAGGTGCGCTGGTGCATGGGGAGTGGGCCTGCATTCTAGGCAGCTTTACCGCTCTGCAGGTGTGCAACTGCCATCAGTTAACACTCTCTGACTGACTGACTCATTCATACCAGCACCAGTTTGCCCGCGTAAAAAGCGCTTGAAAAACACCCCAGTGCCACTAAGAGCAGAGAGCACTGACAGCAGCCACTCGTCTGCCGTCTCCAGTGAGCCAGAGCCAGCTTCTTCTATGTTTTGCTCCTGCCCGGCATCACTGTCAGTCCCCAGAGGATCCAGCCTGCAGCCTGACCGGGAGTCGCGACCCACCCCCCCCTCATTCAGTATCTTCAGTAAGGTGAGTCATGTGTGTTCCGCTTTTTACGACTTTATCTCCCAGTTCTCTTGCTCTCTCCCCCTCCCCCTTTTCTTCACACACCCTTTGCAACGTTATGTTATCCCCTCTTTCCAAAGCTTTTTACGTGGGCATACTGGTTTCTAAACAGCACAGCAGCACCATGATTTCATTCGATCTGAAGTGCGATCGTACAAAGTGTGTTTGTGTACGTTAGTGTAATGGTTGTGTCACGCTGTTGGCAGTGAATCCAGCATATTCTCAGCGTTGCGCACGCTGCCTGCATTGTTCAGTGATGTTTTCGTACTGAATTGTGTTCTTGAAACAGTAATTCATCTTCCACTCTGACTTTCGGTGAAGAGTTTATTTGCAAACGGGCGGTAGGGAGATTTCAATGTTTTAGGTGGGGAGGGATGTCGAGGGCCGGCTCTCAGTTGGGTGCGTGGCTTGGGTGATGAGTTGATGGGCATGGCCATCCTCAAACATGGGAATGGCAGTCGCCCTGCCCGAACTTGGTGCAGTGATCCGGCATAGCTAGGATCTCTGCCACACGTGTTTAATACACTGAGCTATTGCCTGAGCCATAGCAGCACTCGCATGTATGGATATGAATGCAGACTTTGGTGTTTCACGTGGCAATAGATATATTAGAGTGAATGTACGACCCCTGAAGCATTATAATTAACTGATCCGAATTAAATGTACTTTCCAACAGCAGCCCGGCAGCAGGTACATAGCCCCACCAGCACACCATAAAATGTCCTGGCGTGTTGTATTTATGGTTTAAACTTTAGACTTCCACTTTTCTGCACCCCGTACATTTCAAACTTCCAACCTTGTGCTTGTGGGCTTTCAGTTTCGCAATTAGCAGGTGGGAGACAGCGCATGCCATGACCCTAGGCCTCCGGGAAGCTTGGCCTCCGCAAGCAGAGATGCCTTGCCCGCCCATTGCTGTGTGTGTTTCCCCTCTCGTGGTCTCTTGGTGGGCCACCTATGCAAATGGCAATTCATTCCTTGTGTGACGGACTGTTTTAATAGTGTCAAGGAAGCAGGGGGGGGGGCTGATAAAATGTGAAGCAAATTCTGTATTTTAAAGAATATTCTGTAAGATTGATCAAAGCTACTATCCACATGCTGAAGGAACTGATCAAATGACCCACACATGTTCTTCTATTAGAATGGCTGGACTGTCTCGCTGGGGCAAATACGGAAAGAGATACCGCAAAGACTGGGAGAGGAGCTCAGATTTAAAGGACTGGATCCGGCCCGTCCAGGGTGACCAAACAAAAGCAGCGTGCCGATTCTGCAAGACAGAAGTCCGTGCACACCATGCTGACCTGATGCAGCACAAAAATACAGAGAAGCACAGGAAAAATTGCTTGCCTTTTTCTACAGCCCGACTCACGGACATGGGCATTTCTGCTACCCCCAAACTAGGTGACACGACCCTGCTGAAGACCGAGCTTCAAATGGCCTGTTTTGTTTCATGTCACACCGCAATCCGCTCAGTAGATCATTTGGGGGAGCTGGTTGCAAGCGCATGCAAAAAGGAAATCAAACTGCACCGTACAAAGTGTACAGCCTTAATAAACAGAGTCATTTCACCATGCATGTTTAAAGAACTCATAAAGGACATTGGTAACACTTCATACTCTCTGGTGATTGATGAGAGCACTGACATAACGACATTGAAGCAGCTGTGTGTTGTGGTACGGTACTTCAGTCAGTCTCTCAACAAGATCATTTCAACCTTTCTGGGGCTGGTCACCCTGGAAGGGGAAACCGCAGAAGCCATTGCCAACTCGCTTCTGCAGTTTCTTGGAAACATTGGCCTGAAGTTCAGCAACTGCCTGGGGATTGGAACAGATGGTTGCAGTGTCATGGTTGGGAGGCACAACTCAGTCTACACAAGACTTCGGCAACAGAACGAGCACCTCATCCTCATAAAGTGTGTGTGCCATTCTATTCAGCTGTGCGCAAGCAAAGCAGTTGAACTGCTACCACGCAACTTGGAGTCTCTTGTGGGTAGTACCTACAACTGGTTTTCACGCAGTGCACAGCGGCAAAGGGAGTATGCAAAGATCTATGCTCTCATTAACAATGGGGAGGAGCCGTTGAAGCTTGTGCAGCTGTCAGCCACCCGCTGGCTTTCTATCTATGACTGCTGTGTGCGTGTTTTACAGCAGTGGGATGCACTAAAACTTCATTTCCAGTTGTGCAAGGACAAAGAACGGTGCTATGATGCAGAACTGCTGTATCAAATGTACTGTGACCCGGTGAACAAATTATATGTCACCTTTCTGACCCCAATACTGCAAGAGTTTGTACGGTTAAACAAACTCTTCCAACTGGATTGTGGCAATGCATTTAAAATGTTGGACTCTCTGCAAAGCTTCTACAGGGGAATAATTGTGAGAATTATTATCCCCAAATGTATCCCTCCATCTGATGCAGGCCTGATTGAAATTGATTTGGGAGACAACCGTAATCACTTGCCGACACCTGCAATTTCATTTGGAACAATGTTCAACATTGCACTTGCAGACAATGTCATTTCTAAGGAGCAGGAGCTGACTGTGAAAGGAAGATGCAGAGACTTTCTTTTTGAGGCTGCCAGACAGGTGCAGCAAAGACTCCCCGAAAATGTTGCTGTGTGGAAATCCATGGCAGCATTCTCACCATCTTTGATACTGTCGCAGGTAAAACCCACCCTGTCAGATATATCCATGCTGAAGCTGTTCAGAGGAGATGTGGGGTTGTTGGACAGCCAGTATCGTGCGGTTTCTTTCCAGGACTGGAAAGTAAAAGATGACAGGCAGGCAACTGAGTTCTGGGTGGAAGTTTTCGATTTTACAGATGCCAGTGGGGAGCGGTGCTTCAAAGAACTGGCCTTGTTTGCCCTGTCATTACTTGCAATGCCGCTAAGTAATGCAGACGTTGAGAGAGTGTTCTCACAGATGAACATTGTCAAGTCTAAAACACGGAACCGAATGAGGCAGCAAACACTGAGCAGCATTTTGAACATTCGTTTTGGGCTGCGAAGACTAGCAATTTGCTGTTCGAACTTTGAGCCAAGCACAGAAATGCTGAAACGTTTTAATCAGCATATCTACACAATCGGGGAAGAAAACAACGTGGAGGAGGAAGCAGATGATGGTCTCTTTCACTTCCCCTGACATAGTTATTGGACTGTGCCAAAAACATGAAGCTTTAATAAAGCCTTTTTCGTTGTTGTAACACACTATGTCTATGTCCTTTCTGTAGGTTTATAATTTAGTGTGGTGAATCTGACTTTTGTGACTTATCCGGAGCGTTTTAGGTGTGTGCTTGTTTTTTCAGCTTATCCATATTGGAGTCAGCTTCTTTTGGGCTTGTTTTGAAGGGGCATTCAGCTTATTTTCTCATTCTGACCTGGCAACACTGATCGGAGTGACTCGATTCCTAAAAGTAGACATGAATTGATTGGTGAAATTAATCCAATATCCCTTCAGGCACAGAAGCGGTTGGATCATGCTAGGCACGACGATCCCACCAATAAATCACGCACTTTGGCAGCGAACCACCACAAACAGCCAGTAGCGTACTCGTAACACATTGGCACATGCAATTTAGCGTTTGTAATCGATTTTTTGTATAATGTAAATACATAACATTTTTTGTGTATCCCATTGTGTTGGGCACAGCTTCTGGGTAACTGGGTGCGATCCCGAAAACTATTGTTGCTTCGCATCCCCTCCCACGACCGAAATGTGCATGCAGTGCAGAGCCAAATGCACCTTTGCACCATTTGCCTTTTCAATCCTGCACTGCGAGCACTTTGTCATGAAGTGCATGGAAATGTGTGTACGCTTGTAAAGCTGTTAACAGTTGATGAAAAAGAGCGCCTGGCACACTTAGTTGCAACTGCATAGTCTTTGCGCGTCAAGCCCCGCGTGTTGAGTGCTTAGCGAGTAGCTCTCTGGGTGCAGTGATGGTGTAGAAGTAGTACACATAGCCCCATGACGTGAACATTTCATTACTCATTTAAGTGTTGAGGGGCGAGGTTCTTATTCTTGAAAAGGGGTCGGTTGTGCCAATATTGTTTTGCAGGGGGTTTCCCAGTAGCAGGTGGCCTTAATGAGGACTGCTGGCAGTTTAGGCAAGTGGGGCGCCTGCTTGAGAACGTATTCCAGTGGCTGCACTGCAGGTGAAGAACATGCCCCACAAGGGAGAACGTTCCCCCCAAATACAGATTTAGTGAACGCTTTGCAGAGCATCTCCAATGTTGGTGCAGCCATGCCCTCTGCGCTGGCCACCGCTGCTCATTGCTTTGACCCGTTGGCTGCCATGATGTCCCCGAAACAAAAAAGATACTGGGTTGAACACTTCGAGTACACATCACGTGAAGTTGTCTGAAAGGAAGTGGTGAAATACAAAGCAACATTGTTAGGAATAGCTCTGCACCCTGACCTTTGAAGACATTGTTTCCTGAGCAGAAATACTCATCTTCATATAAGTTTAAAAGACAGTGAATTAATTCTCAGTTAGAGTTGAGTTGCGATCACCAAATTTCTCTTCATTTCCGGTAGGTCTGAAGGGAACCTCAGCCTCAGACCTAAAACGTGTCTTATTCCTGGACAAATGTCACTTGCATGGATGAGACGTCCAATCGTGGATGATCTGGCAAGGAGGCTCCTTAACAGACTGCTTAAGCTACTAATATGCTATGTTATGTTACTGGCCTCCTCTTTCGGGGTCCCTTAGCATTGACACCAATCATGTCTGGGAGCACTCATTCGGAACTTCTATGTTCCCTTTCAGGATTGCACACTTTTGCGCCATAGTCAGCTGGATGGGATACAAAATGTAGTTATACACCAGGGAAGCCAGGATTCCACCAACCAGCGGGCCCACCCAGAAGACCTGCAGAAACAGAAAACATGGGAAGAGCCTATTAGCATTCTTCTTAACCAATTCCACCAATCACCCAAATAACCCACCTCTCCACTTGTACTTTCAACCCTTCTTTGTTGGGAATGGAAATCACCGACCACTCCCCCGGTTTATTCAGCATTTCTTGCTGGCAATCTTGCCCACGAAGCACTCTGATCCCCTCCCACGCCTGCTACAGTGGTTAATGGGCACAACAACATGCAGTGACTTGTGGTCACAGATTCAAACCCCAGCACAGCTGGCACAGCCTTTCATTCTTCTGAGGTTGGGAGCATGACGGCCAGACAGGTGCACAACACAAAACACATATTATTTGATCACCTAGGGACGATTCCAGGTGTGCCTCGTGCTGATTATAATTGCCTTGTGCACAAAGCTTACATCCTTTCATCCAAAACTCCCACGCCTCCACCTGTCCCTCAGATCTGTCAACAGTGTTTCAGAATCACCCTCCTCTGTCTTTGGCAGTGGACTCACTGCTACCATTCATCAGTCGTCCAACTTTCTTTATCCTGTGCATTCTTCCCCCACCGCCATCTCCATTGGTATCCACCGTTCTTTTGCATCAAACTCTTCCAAATATCTGTCATGTACCCGTGCTCCTCGTCAGTGCTACTCTTTCGCATCATTCATGGAACGTGCCCGCCCCCCCCACGGATAGTCTACATCCCCACACTATTCATTGTTGACAGGTAATCCCTGTCCTCGTCTGTCACACTCATCTCACAAGCCTTGTCTACTAAAACCCTTCAGCGATGTATGAAGGTCTTCCAGCCCTTGCCTGTCCACTTCTCCCTTCTCATTCCTCTTGCTCAGCCATCATTCCTCCTCCTCCTCCTCCTCCTCAATATGTTACTTGATGATCATCACACACACATAAACACACACACTCTCTCTTCTTTCTCATTAGTCACTGAATCCCCTCTTTAAAGTCAACTCACCAAAGTGTTGCGTCCCTCAAATTCTGCAACACATCACCCTCCACAGTAACTCCATCTACACCACTGATACTCAGCCCCGTCCCCTCTTTAAATTTTCACCCGGCCCACCATTTCCTTTGTCTCATATTCCTTTTACTCACTGGATTGGAAATGTCTGTGGTCCTTTCTTCCCACCAACGCTTCATTCATTACATTCTCTCTGCATTGTCTCTGCTCCTCACATGTGCTCCAGTTTTTAAAACTAAATCTTTATCTGTCCCACTCACTCTAGTGACTGCTTTCTGTTTCATTTGCTGTATCAATGACAGTCAAAAAAGAAGGTGGTCTGGTAGATGTGAGCTATGGATGTTCTTCCCAATGGGATCTGCAGCACCTACATTGGTTCCAAGGTCAGATCTTGGAGAGCATACTGTTTATTTTCAAAAACATTACTTGATCCAAAGGGGCATAAATCTGCTAAGCAAACGGATACGGGGCTAACTGACAACTGCAATGCTGTGCATACGCTCCCTAGTGATCTGGCCTATCTAATGGGTTGGGTCTTCCAAATGACTAGAGTTAGAGCGCAGTCCGGAGCATGGCACACAGTGAACAGATGTGTTTGTTGTGGATGAGGATTCCTTTACAGGAAGGTTCATTGTTCGAGGCAGAGTAATGCATTGCCAAATTCTGTAAGGTTTGGAATGGGAAGGTCAGAGTATAGAGGAGATTACCCATAAAGTTTAAGGGGAAGAACTCTAATGTGATTATTAGCTTAACTTCATGAGAAAACACAGGCAATGCAGGAAGCATCGCAAGATTTGGAAATAAAAAAATCAGGAGCTACTTACACCAAAGCACCAGACACCCAATAGCCATATTTCTGCCCACTAGCACCTTAGGCGGAGCATGTTCTTAGCGTGTCAGAGAATCAATGTCTATACTTCAGCCTCGTGTACAGGCTGCCAAGGTATGGTGTGATGTTACGTTTCTACTGACCACTGTCAGCTCTCCATTGATACCTAGGTTCCCTGTTACTAAGACTTCCCTACATGATCATCAATGCACCAAACAAAGAATGGACAATGCATTTGGGCTGATGCCTTTATCACGGTCTTTAGAGCCTATCTCATACTTACGTCACATGCTTGAGTGGCTGTTTACATGAGGACATCTTTGTTCTTCTCACACTGAATGATCATGGGATGATTCTGCAGACGTTGATCAAAGCTCTATTTTCCGATAAAAAACAGCCATCTTATGGTCTACTGGACTCCACGAACGCTGCGTCCATGAAAACAGACTGAACCTATGCAATTGCTTTCAGCCTTTCCATGACAGAGGGCCATTTGGCGCGGGTATGAACACCCTCGCTTTTTTGATTTTTCTTAGTATACAATTATGTGGGTAATTCTGTATCTGAAAGAGAGGTTTGCTAATTGGACCCCCTTTCTTCATGCTAAAATTATAGAGTAAAAAGGTGTCTACTGATATGACAGCGGCAGCTCATGGTTCAAAGTTCATTTGTGCATCCCTGACAGCTGCTCAAATAAGTCAATGCAGAATGAGGTAGCAATTTCACTTCTGCACCTCTGATCTAAATTATAATAATGGCCTGGCTAAATTGGTCTGATGGGCAGGTACATC
Source organism: Ambystoma mexicanum (assembly GCF_040938575.1). Classification (NCBI taxonomy): domain Eukaryota; kingdom Metazoa; phylum Chordata; class Amphibia; order Caudata; family Ambystomatidae; genus Ambystoma; species Ambystoma mexicanum. Next base: position 245,658,193 of record NC_090926.1, on the reverse strand, counting down.
CCTAAATAAAAGCCATGCCTGGTTGTGGCATTGTGACTGATAAGGGTACACAATTATGAGAGCCACAACAATCAGCTATCTCACCAGTGTGAGTCTATCCAATATGTGGCAGGACTGATGCAGCTAGGCTGAGTGGCTCCAAAGCTCCCTTGTGGAAAAATGGATGCTGACTGCTTTTATTCTCTAGGAGGAAGGGACACACCTTCCCTCAGAGCATGGAAACGTACCCATTGAGGTCTCCTGGGAACACTGTTTCAGAGGCAGCACTGACATGACAAAGCCAGCCTCACACAGGTAGGGGAAGGGGACAGGTTGAGAGTAGCCAGAGAAGGAAGGTAGGCCTGAAGAAGGTTCCCAACATCTTTCCTTTGTTAGGGTTCTCTTCCCTTTCCTGTCCACTCCATGTCCGGCATGCAAGGCACTCTGGGTGTGATGTCACAAGGCAAACGGCACTTTCTATAACAATAGGGATTGGACCTGGCCTCTGTGGCATTTTGCCTTAAAAAAAGTGAGTAGCATCCCATCATTCTTTGATTCCTCTTTGGACTCTAGGAACAACAAGAAATGCGGTTTGACCTCTTTTGGGAGTGCAGGAAATTTCAGAGTCCTCTGTTATAGAGCTGAAGTGAGGAGGCATTCAAGGCAGAGGAAAGATCTGTCCCCTTCCCATCACCAGCGAACAATGAGGGTGCACTGTTGTTGGCCAAGGCCTATCATTCTGACAGCTGCACTGGAACCAGGCTTTGTGAAGGAGGTCAACAAACCCCCTTAGTGCCAGCCAAAATCACTGGACTTGAAATGGTGAGCGAGACAGTCTCATCTTGTCATTGAGGCGCTGGAATGGGACTCACAGCAAGCTGGAAGTTCAAGAGCAGCTGTAAGCCTGTTAATCACTTTGTACCATCTTCAAGCCACTTAAAGCGTTCCGATGTTCTTCAAGCTGACACAGTACCCAGGGTGCTGCTTTTGCCACGCCATGAACTTTGAGCTGCTTTGTTGCATTTTCACGTTGTCTCGATGCCATATCGGACCAGTGAAGATCACTGCTGCCTTGACTCCAGTGGCAGCTCACTGTTGTGGAAGCATCCGACTCACCACATTGCATCGCATGCACCGCGTGCATCACACTGCATGGATCCAACATAACCTCGACTTGGCCTGACTTGACCACTGGCAAACTGAATAGATGCCCAATTTGATGCTGTCAATCACCCACGACCAAGAAATATGGTACTGTGAAGAAGACCTGTACCCCAGTTCCACCTTTGGGACCATACTGACTTTTAAGCTTCCTTCTCTTCCTATTTCTTGCATTACCGCCTTGAACACTCATATTTTGCCAACTGAGTGCCTGAGCACCCCTGTTCACCTTCCCAGAGTGTTATTCCACATGATCTTGCATCATATGTTTCCTTACAGGGGGCATGTTTTAGGTTGTATTTGTAGTTACTAATTTGCAGCTTTTTTGTTTAAATAAAAGCCTGTATGTTTTATGGAATCTTGATAGAACATTCCTTTATATTGGACACTTGTATTGCTCTTTGGGTTGCTTCTGCTATCACCTCACACCTCTCTTGAAAATCACTACTCCTCTCTGCAGCTAGCAATGATCACCCCCAGCTATTGTGCAATTGTACCGAGGAGCATACGGGATCCCTAGCGGTGAACTAACATTGCATCTCTCAAGCAGACACATAGAGATGAGTAATGCAGCCACACATTTCATCTAGGCCAACAATTTATCCATAATGGTGCTCAGTGGCTATTAATTAAGGAAGTCTTTACGGTAAATGTACTTTGTTTTCTCAAAGATCACTTCTAAAGGTTAACGCTTATTGCATATTTTAAAGGAGGTTCCTCTTTCTTTTGAATCAATTCTCGGTCTGACCTCAAGTATTTCTAGTGCCTCACACTAAGTGCACTCCTATAGTTGCCCCCTTGTTCTGCAGGCACCTCAGAATAAGTGTTCCCTACATCTCACCCAGAGTCCACCTATTCTATCTGGCCTTTTGGTTCTTCTGTATCAGACTAATTTCTTTCCTGGTCTCACCCGCTTTGCACCCTTTCCTCTGTGTCTGTATCACACATGCCTCACTATGAGAACTTCCTGAGTTTTATACTAAGCACTCCCCTTATCTGACACTCAGGCTGAGTGTGGTGCCAATGTTTTCTGGCTATCTTACTGTCAGTGTACTTGACTCATGCTCCTAATGCCTACTGATCTCTAGTAGAAGATCTTACCCATTGATTTTTGAATCATCTCACAATGACTGCCGGGGAGAAGGACCGGACGGGATTCATGGAGCAACCAGTGAAGTAAATCTAGGGAGAAAAAATATGGAAATATATTAACTTAGCTATATATTTTCCTTTTTTCACTGTGACACTACAAGGGCTGTGCCATGACAGTATCCCTGGCAGAACATTTCCTTTCAGAACACCATTACAGAAGATACCTCTTTCCCCACCCTTGTCAGCTTGGAGCGTTTATTTTCAAAATTGACCCATTTCAGAAAGAATGGGTTAAAAGCAATTTAACTTACAATTCGTTCTGTGGGGTACAATGTGAAAAAATCGAGAGTACAGAGGACCATTTTACAACATGTTTTCATTATGCCTGGGCCCACAATAAACATCAGCATTGGCATTGTAAGATACTTTCATGGTGCATTTGCCCAAAAGATATACCAGCATTGCTGCTGTAAAGCACATTTCATGATTCCTATGGTCACAATGTACGCTTGCAAAACCTTTAAAACACCTTTACATGATGCCGGTATCCAGAATATATGTTTTCTAATGTTATTTGTATTTTATACTATGTAAATCACCACCATATTGTTCTTAAAGCACTGAGAGCTTGTCTGTTTGTGCGTAATTTGTGACCCTGACTATAGTGTTAACCAGACCATGGTCTGTGGGATGAAAATAATAACAGATAAAAGAAGCGGGAAAAGATGGGGAACAAGTTCAACAGGTTGAGTCACAATGACATGGTGAGATATATAAGAGGGTAACAGTTGTTGCAGGGTTTTATGTAACATTGTGAGCATTTAAAATATGCCAGCATTGCCGCTATAAAACATGTATGGTGTTGCCTATGCCCACAAGATATGCCACCATTACCGCGTTAACATATTTTCATAATGCTTGTACATACCCACAATCTATGCCAGTGTTGCTCTGTAAAACAGCCAACACCACAAATGACATTACAGACAATAGTGTGCATAACAAATGCACATGTGTTAATATTGTCGTTATTCTAAGTGCTGTGCTCTCAAAACGTGCAATACCACTGTAAAGCACATATTTGGGGTGCTTGTGCTAACAAAATCAGCCAGCAGAGTGACTGTAAAGTACATTTTCATGATGTCTGTGCCCACAATATATATTGCCAGAGTAACATATTTTGATGATGCCTGTGTCCGCCATATTTTCCAGCATAGCCATGTAAAATTAATTTTCTTGGTGCTTGTGCCCAAAATCTGTGTTAGTAAATGTTCATGCAGAAAGTTCCACACCATTAAGACAGCCTTGCCACAGTCACACGCACATACGCAAGTACTCAGATGGACACACACACACATACCGTACAGTTGCCTAACTCACCCGGTCCCTCTGCTCTTCTGTAAGAATACCTGGGCAGGAACATGGAAGCACTGGAAGAACCGGAAGCCTAACCCTTCTGACTCCAAGACGTGCATACATTATGTATGCCCAGGGCTAGAAAAATTGAATGCCCCTAATCTTTCAGTAAGCCTTGCCTTAAGGAGGCAGCACAAGAGCACCCCTTTCCATTCAGTAATCTAGAAAGCATTCCGGATGAACCTGCCTGTCTGGGCCAGCTGTATAACTCAAACTTGCACGGACCACTAAGCATGTACGACAGCTCTGCATTCCAGCCTTCTGATGTTTTGTGGGCCTGCAAATGGTAGTTCCTCCATAATCAGTGGGATAGTTAACAAGGCAGTACCAATCCCCCCCCCGTTATGAGCACTATACCCATGTACCCCACACAAAAAGCAAGAACTATATACTGAATGACAAAACAACTACTAAGCACATACACAAGTACTCTTAAGCAATGTCTTTAGTGCAAAACAACAGGACTAACACAATGTAGTAACATTATGAATGAGAATAGAAGTGTGACTTAATCAGCAAACAATGCAAACATTGTGAATCGCTAACAGTGGTTCTAACACAATATGCAAGACAAATGAACCTTTAGTGAAGTCAGCGTACACAAAAATAACACCAAAACAGAGGATGTGCTTAAAAGAAGTAAATTCCACAAATATATACAATATCAAAGTTTCATACCAGCAGATCACCCAGGGATGTAACTGCCTGCATCAGGTCTGGGGGAGGTGGGAGTCTATGTGCCAGCTTCATGGCTGCATGCATTTGGGCCCCTCTGGTATTTGGGGTTAAGGTTTCTAGAAGAGCACCATAACGCATCAAGACGAGGGTAGTGGCATTTGCTAGCTTAAGTCTATTATGCGTGGAAAGAGGACTTGGTTCTTCTGTGCCACTTGTGGTGTTCCCCCTTTAGGAGAGTCACAGGGAAGGAGACCGATTTTTCCTGCCTGTGCTATCATGGCCAGAGTCTGTGTATACCCTTTTGTCAGTGGCTGGCACATACTGTTTAAGTGATTCCCCCAACTCCTCCTGTGAATTGGGATCAAGGACAAGAAGATCAGGTGAATCAGTTCAGCTGAGTGCTATTTCTCATCTCCCATTTGTTCAACGAGAGCACCGCAGGCAGACAGCTCTAAGAGTTGAATCAGGGAGGCAGGGCCACTAGGCTATTGGAGGAGCAGAAATGCAGACCAGGAAGAACAGCTAGGGAGATAGGAACAGCTAGTGGCTGTGGTTGTTACATGTGCTGGTCGAACCATTCAATCCAGGAGGTGAGGTTACTGGGAACTCCTGGTTGCATGGACCATTCAGAAGGGTAAAATCCCTATGAGGAACCTTCAGTAGAGAAATGACACAGTGCGTTACATGGGATTACCAGTTACAGCGTCTATGGTAGTACCTTCTTGAATGCAGGGCCCATCACTATTGGGTCATCAGAGTATCTGCAAGAAACCCACAGAGCATAGGAGAACTAGGAGACTATTGTGGGAAAGAAGAGCGGCAAGGGCACACATGTAGGAGCTGCTTTCTATAAACCTAACTGACATCGCACAGAGGACTCAAGCTGTTAAAATGGCCTGCAAAGTCACAAATTACACAGAGGTTCTGGATCCAGTTCAAATCAGACTCAATGACGGAAATAGACAAAGTGGAAGGCAAAACCCAACTTTATTATCATCAAAATAAAGCAGGGGCAGCATACAGGCATTGAATCCTTGGAGCTCTAACTGGTTACATAAAAACAATGATTTACATATTCAAAATGTGTCATAACTGACATCATACTGTAATCTCAGTTACCAAAGCCTACAGGGGATGGGGATTAATTGATAGTGGTGATTACATATACATTTTCTAGCAGTTATATTTTTAATTGGGTAGCGTTGGCTGATGGCTCCTCCTGCGACCACCTGTTAATTGATAAAGGTAAAAAGATATCCTCTCTGCAATATATAAAGGGCTGGCACCTTGCTTCATGGGCAGCATAATATTGGAGATTTTCATTGGTTGGCTTCTTACTAACCAACCTTGGACAACTGACAGGTCATCAAGACATGAGTCATACAGGAGTAGGGAGAGCGAAGTCCACGGACTGCTTTCCTTTCAATTAAAGAAGATACCATCCCTCATTTCTAGGCCATGAGCCAAGGTGATCTGTTTGTATTTAGCCTTGTGTGGTGTCTCATATCTGGGGATACATGTACGGAGTAAGGCAGGTAACCTACCTGTGTTTGCTTCTAATGAATAGACAATGTTCTTCAATTATGGGTCAAGTGTGATGAGACCATGTTTGGAATTTTATCATCCTTCATTTATTGGGGATCTAGCTAATATTGATGTGAGTGTTATGTTTTCTCTTGCCACTGGGGACACTCTTCAGTTATTCTTCATGGAGTCTTTTGGCTTATGGTTGTCCTGCACCTAGCTTACAAAAGCTGGTTGTACTCTTATAAAACTTGTATTAATGTGGGAGTACACTTCTTGCGTCCTGGGAATTGCTATTTCATGCTTTCACTGCAACATTCTGACGCTCCCTTAATTTGCGATAACTTTGGCTGTGGTCGGCCAGGTCCTCCTTGAGCTGTGCATGTATCTGTATTTTTGTGATTTCAGCATTTTGAGTTTGCGTGAAGCCTTGAGCCCTTTCGTTTAATTGGAAGCATGGTGTGGCTTCAATTTTGGAAAAGATTGCTGCCCATTACTGTTGCGTTTCTATGTTAGTGAGTTATTTTTTGCATTTCATTCATGTTGCATTCAGTATATACATTGCTTATGTCAGTATTATTCATGTCTTATGGATGCTATGTTAATATTCTTCATGTGTAAATGCATATGTTACCTAGTGTAAACGTTCTTCATGTTGAGTGCACTTTTGCTTCATGTCTAATGTATGCACGTGTATTGTCACAACATTAGATTGGTTGCTTGTGCCATCTTCAGCTTAGATCATGTCCATCTCCTGCAGTACATACCTGGGATAAGAGCGGTATGGTTGTCTTAGTAAGTAACATTCCTCACCTGTGCAGTTTTGAGCTGGCGGAGGGACAGAAGCTATGGGTGACATATTCATTTGCCTCTCAACAAAACAATGCCACCTTAAAGGTTTTACGAAGAGCATGGCCTTAGTGTGGATACAGTGGGATTATGAAAAGATGAGAAAGCACTTATAGCTTAAATGAAAGCCATGTAAAAGAAAGTAGATGTGCTTAGCAAGCTAGCCGCACGGGTTGGAACTAGAATGTGAGATGAGAATGTGGAATGTGTTGAGTGGACAATGCAGAGTGTGAGATGAGAGTGTTTGAGAGACTAGAAGGAGTGGATGTGGATCTGTGTGTGTCTGGTGGGGCAATACATGTAATGAACCTGAGAAAATAAAAAATGTTCACACTTTGTTCGTGGTGGTGTATCCCTTCAATAGGCTGTGACGGGAAGCCCCACCAGTCCCCCGGGTCTGATGGTGCCGTACTGAAGTAGCGCCATTGACACCGGACTGCGTCCTGCAGAAGGCTACGGACTCGTAGGACTCTGCCACATGGTCCTTCTGTAGTGTATTTACATCCCTGGTTTTGCCTCTTTTTTTAGCCCGGCCATCCCGATGCAATGCCATTGCAGGCATGAAATCCAGGTTCGAGCACAGCCGTTGCTCCATAGCATGAACAAGGCACCCTGCTCCGTACAGCGGCATGCCTGTCACGCAGAGGTATCCCACTCCATTGTCGTCTAGCAATGAGTAAACAAGGGATCACATGACAGTTCTATGCATCTCCAGTAATGGAGAGAGAGGTACCTGGCAAAGTGCAGCAAGTCAAAGGGTTGCCACAGCAATACAACACAAAGGAAGAACTTACAAAGAAATTAAATGAACCAGAAGAGAAGCCTGCAATTTCTTCACAATCTATCAATTTTACCAAAAAGGGGAGACAGTTTCAATAGAAAATATATATAATACATATATGTAAAATTCAACAATTGTGCAAATGTCTGTACCAATAGCCAGCATAGAATCTGGAGACATTAGGGAAGATTGCGACCCAATCGCAGCAATGCTGCAAAACATATCTCTGCCAGTTATTTGACTTCCAAATCTGGGAAAAGCCCTTATACCATGGAAACTTTGGAAGAAATCTTTTAAACATTATGCTGCTGCTGTGTGTGGCACTAACTATGGGGTGGCGAGAATAACATCCATTCTTATGCACTGTCTTGCACCCATGGCAAAGGGAAATCTGATGACCTATCTGACCTCTTAACTGAAGAATCGGTGGATTTAAATTAATTTGAGAAGCGCATTGCCAAAATGCACTATGAAACTAACTAGTGTTATATTGGAACGATACAAAATTTGGAAGAGAATTCAAAGAGAATTCAAAGAGTAGATGAGTCAGTAGAACAATTAATCACTTCTCTTAGAGGCCAAGCAAGAATGTGCAACTTTGGGAATCAGACGGATGAAATGCTGAGAGACCAATTCATGCTTGTGTGCAGAGACAGTAATATAAAAGAGGAATCTTGATCTAAAGGAGAACCTCCTTTAGATAAAGTGCTGCGGATAGTGAAGGAGGTTGAACATACCAATAAGCGTGTAAATTCACTGGAAAAGAAAGTCTTACAGCACAAATCAGCTGAAGAAAAGAGTGGTAAAAGAAATTAAATGGTAACTGCTATTTCCACAAATGGCAAAACCACAGGTGCTGCCAAAGTAAGGGTAGGAAACCAACCTAATACACATTTATGAGGAAAAACTACAAAGTTCTTGCAATAAAGGTGTTATAGGTGTGACTCTATGGCTCATTTCACAAACAGTCCCACTTGCCCGATCATGGGACACTACAGGAGGAGGAGGATAGCCAGGCCCCACATTTTTTTAGCCAGGCCCAGCCTTTTTGGGATGCCTGATGACCAGGTCTATAGCAGGTATAGGTTTCCACCTCATGTCATCCTAGACTTGGTCACTGAGTGGGAAGATGACCCCACATCACCCACCATGTGCTCCCAAGCACTGAGCCCCTTGGAAAGGTGCTCAATGTCCTGCATTTTTTGGCCACTCGGTCATTTCAGCGGACAACTGCCATAGTTGGCGGCGTCTCACAGGCCACGCAGTCATGCTGCCTACACCAGGTGTTGGCAATCATGACCTCACACCCCTCAGTCCGCAGGCACATATACATGCCCAGAACACCCGCAGAAAGGCAGGCCATGGTCCAGGACTTTTACAGGGTGGCTCTCTTCCCCAAAGTGCTTGGTGCTATTGATTGCACCGATGTGGCCTTACGTCCACCTAGGGCCACTGACCACATCTATCGCAACCACAAACACTGGCATTCCATGAACATGCAGGTTGTATGTGATGCCAAGGGAATCATCACCTGTCTATGCAAACTATCCCGGGTCCACTCATGACAGTTTCATATTCAGAATGTCAGCCATACACCGGGACCTGGAAGCTGGGAGGCATTGCAACGCATGGCTCATTGGTGAGTACAAATGCCTGTGCACATGCATGCATGTCACACACAGACAAATACACAAACCCAACTAATAACAACCATTATCACCTCCCCATGGGACAGTACCTACCCTCTGAGCACCTACATGATGACGCCAATACGAAACCCCACCACACCACCCTTGGTAAGATACAACACAGTCCATTTTGCAACCCGGGGCATAGTGGAGCTCACATTCAGAGTGCTCAAGTCACGTTTCCGCTCCCATGACCGCTCTGGTGGGCAGCCACTATATGCGCCCCCAGTAGTGTGCAGGATTATTGTGGCAGCATGTGTCCTGCACAACGTTGCAACCCGGCGGGGCATACCGGTGGACATGGTGGTGCCCCCACATCCCCAAACACACGCATGCCCGCTGCGCATGGGAGAGGAAAGGGCACGTGGCGAGGCAGCCCGTACCCAGCTTGTGGCTACTTTTTTCACCTAAACTCCCCCCCTGCGGAGTGCACACAGACCTGGCACATTCCAGGTGACAATCGATGATGACAAAGGGACAGTCAACTGTCACAACCGTATCACTCTGAGAATGTGTCATTGGAATAGCAGCATTGTGTGCATCCCTAGCCACTTAAACAAACACAATCCCATGTGACCAAAAGGCACAAGTGCAAGCTACAGATTCCACCCCCCATGCAAAATATCACATCCAAAAGCTGGTATGTCACGTAAACCTCCCCCAACCCCATGTCACCCACCCCACACACATTGCCATGTCATGCAATGTGAAAACTACAGTAAAAATATCAACACACATGACACAACTGTCACAAAGTGCACTGTCACAAATAGAAACAGGCCACTGAACAATCCCCTCAGACACGGACTCTGAAGAAAAGGGAGAGCAAAAATATCCACTGTGTACCAAAAGTACGTAAATGCATGCCAACAAAGGTGTGAACACCAAAACCTCGAACCTACGGTGGCATGCTTTTCAGGGAATGCCAAAGAAGAAAAGAAAATGCAGGTGCTGCGGGGTTGTCACCCGCAACGCCCCGCTCACTACACAACACATGGCTCTTGGTCTTCACGGCCCGACCTGAGTGAGAGATACGTCGTCGTCATCATCCCCTGGTTGTACATCAGGAGGTGCATGTGGTACAGGGGCGTGACAACGCATAGCATAGCCCCAGCAAGCCCCTCGACGGCAGAAAGCATGCAGGCCTGGTGAGCCTGGTTCTGCAGGAATATGGCACGGAGGTCGCCATGCAGCACCTCTCGTGTAACACAGAGTTCCTCCTGCAAGGACCCACGTGTAACGCAGAGCTCTACCAGTGAGGCCTCACGTGACAGACAGACCTCCTCCCGGCTTGCATGGAGTTCAGCCGAGATGGTGTGTTCCAGCCGCTCCGTCCTCTGTTCTACCCGTGTCCCCTGGCTCATAATGGGTGCAGCCAGAGTACTTCAGAGGGAGGTGTTATCTCCCCTCAGGGCTTCCCTGTGGGCCTGTCCCTCAGCAGCAATAGCTGAGCGAAGAGCCACCAGTTCAGCCCGTCGGGCCCTGTTGGAGGCCGATGTGCCCAGCCTGAGTGAGCGGAACGTGGACTGCGTTGCCTGCTGCTGGAGCTCCACCTGCCTATCAGGGGGGAGAATTGAATCAACCACACGTTCCATGCCTTGAGCCAACAACTCAATCGCTTCCCCCTGTTGCTGAGCAATGGCATACATTGCATTCTCCCACCCAATGTTCCCCCGTGGCGCATGGCCACCGCGTTGATGGACACCACACTTGTTGGGCCCAAGGAGACGTGGTCCTTGCTGTGCTGGCACTGCTAGTGGCATATAAACAGGGGGTGGTCCTGTCCTCACAAATTATAGAATGCAATAACTTCTTGCAGTGATAATTTTCACCTTCCTAATACAACAGTTGACTAATACATGTCGCTGGGGGAAGAACCAACCAACTACTGGGATTGGTCTACCTACACCTTTTTATTATTTTGGATAAATATGTAGCTTTTCATTGATTTTTTCATAAATGTTAAAACCAACATGATTTTTTGCATATTGAACATAAAAATAGTGACAATATGTTAACTGCAGTCGGTGAGAATACAGTCAACTACAAACAAAAAGCAGGCAAAAACCATATCTGTTTGGTGTGCCTATATACATATTAAAACAGCTAGAGATCAAAGCAAAATATTACTTCATATTAGTCTCAACCTCTTAGTTCCTGTTTTGTATAGTATCACATTCGTATCTGCTTTCTTTAATCCAAACAGTATGAGCCACTAAGACTTGAAGAGTAAAGTCTATTTGCACCTAGTGCTAAAGGTATGACCTAGAGAGACTGGTCAGACCAGAAAGGTAAAGTCTATTTGCGCCTCGCGCTTGTGGAATGACTAGGAGGGGCTGGTCAAAGACCAAGAGAGACTGGTCGACGTCTATGAAAAAGTAGAGAAAATTTGGTGTGATCCTTGGACGTGGTCCTGGAAACTCTACCACGTGGATCACTGACGTTTCGGTTTCTATGAGTCACAACCTTCTTCTGGGGCCATGTATATGCAGGTCTCCTTTTCCATAGAGCAGTAAAGGAATGCTGCTCAATGTGTTTCTTTGTCTTTCTTTTTGGATAGTAGCAGCAGTAATTTGGGTCTGGTGTGCTGCTTGTGTCTTCCTCCCTTCGGTTGGTCAAGTGGCACAGCGAGTAGAGCACTTGCTTTGACATCAGTGCAGAGCCTGCTGACGCAGGTTCGAATCCTGGCAGGGCCAAACTCAGCATTTCTTCCTTCCAATGTCTATAAATGAGCACCACACACCGTGGGTAATAATAAGCAGCGCTCAGATACCTGAGGGTTCGTAGCGCTATGTAAATGCCAAATTATTATTATTATTATTCCTGTGTTGCAGCAATGGCGAGGGCAGTAACAAGCAAGGCATGCCTCTAATTATAGCCCTTGCACGCATTGCGGTACAAAGGCTCTGTGTGACACCATTTAGACCAATCCCGTAGTTGGTTGGTTCTTCCCCCAGCGACATGTATTAGTCAACTGTTGTTCTGGGTGATTAGGAAGAGGAAAATTATCACTGCAAGAAGTTATTGCATTCTATAATTTGTGAGGACAGGACCACCCCCTGTTTATATACCTATTTTCCAGCCCACCTTGTCCTGTCCAATCCAGGGCTGTCCCTTATGTTACTAGGCACTGCCTGTGGCTGCAGGACTGCATTCCTCCATCGATCTGCTGCCCCAGGAACAGAAGCAACTGCTGTGGAGCATGAACCTGCACCCGTAACCACCACAGGCGGACATTCCAACACTGACTGGCCACTTGAGGGCTCAACTCCCACTGCAGGTGTGGCAGACAGAACAGCGTCGACTGCAGAATCACCCACCGTCAAGGGCATGGATTGATGAGCATCCGATTCAACATCAGAGTCAAAGAGATCCTCAGAGCCATACGCAGAGGCAGGCCTGTACAGGATGGCCTGGAGCACCGATGGATGTTCGTGGCCTACCACCCCACGACCACCACTGGTGCATGGTTGTTGACCTGAACACTCCAACCTGTCTGCCGTCTCCTCCTCTGCTTGCGGTGCATCATCACCTGTAACAAAATAAAAAAAGAAACACATGAGCACACATGTCAGCAGCACATACCACAAACATAGACAACAAAATATTGAGGTCCAACACATGAGGCAGCTATGTCACGCACGACACAAACTCTGGCATACATGCAGTGATAATGAAATGGAAGGGGACCCTGAAAGCAGACATGGATGCGTGTCAAATGTGAAACCCACACATGTACTGCATGTTGCATATCACCTGCATCACACACAACCTTCTGGCAGGCATAGACCTTAGCCGAAAATGACAGATGTCAACAAAAAGATGGCACGTAGCATAGCCATTGCTCAATTCCCAAATTGCCACAGCAGTAAGTCAAATAGAACTGTCTATGACACATGTAAAATGCATGTCCACATGCACTACAAGAAAATAAATATGAAAAAAAGGACTCATGTCACAGGATGCATTGAAATACAGTTAAGGGAGACAGATGGATACATTAATGCCAGGTCACTTTGACATCACACAAGTGAAGAGGCATGTTGAATGGTGACACATGGCTCAGAAGTGCGTGGGTGCAGTGCAGCACATGTGTACGTCCTCAACTATCAACAGAACCAAAATCGTAGTAATGTCAATCTCGCGACATTACAGCACTGTAAGGGCAAGTGCAGTCATCATGTGCAAAGTGTTGGCACTGTGTTGTAGGGATGTAGTGAACCCCCGACCCCCTGGGGAATGGCAGGATGGCAGTGCATGGTCCTGAATGGCTGACCAGAGTACTGTAAAGTTGCAGACAGTGTTTGCAGGTGTCAATTGCATCATCTCAGTCAACTGAAACTACAGCAGATGAGAGGTGGACAGTAAGCAGGACACATGAGGAACCATTACAAGTACATCTATACATGCAGAAGCCACAACACCAGTAGCCTACAGGCAGGGTGGCTGTAACACCCTAAACATGTGTGTGATGAGGAAGTGACCCTGAGTGAGCATGACATGGATGACCAAATACCATGAGACGGATAAAATACTGGAGATGTAGTACAATGAGTAGCCTGCCACTGACTCATAGGGGCTTGCAGGAAATGCACATGGTCCATTAATGAACACTCATGTCCACTCTGAGCCTGTGCCATCTGCATGGTCCAAGTGAGACACCCTGCATAAAGGACAAAGGAAGTACCCCACAGTACAGGTTTGGCAGGGTTGAAGTGGGAAGTGTGCATGTACACAGGAATGGGGAACAGGCCATTGCAGCAGTCCAACATGGAAATCACCAGTAACATGGAGACAGTGAGCTGCAGGGTGGTGGAGAGGCAAGGAAGCATGCCGTGAGGAGGAGCAGCTTGCAGGGTGACCTCACATAGCCGTCAGTCATGTGACGACATAGGCCGAGTGTTGAGTGGAACTACATCACAGGCTATATGCTAACATGTCAGTGAGCTTGAACATGGACAGGAGAGGCTGCTGAGTGACTTGCATGTAAGTAAGGTGCATGTGTGCTGAAGAGGACTGCCCCTGTGTGCAGCACATGGCCTGCATGCAGACTGCATCAATACAAACACGCATCAGTCAAGCATTGCATGTGTCACACATGGCACTCATGAATACATAGCCTGAACTGGCAGTCAATCACAACACATCACACAAGCAACACATACATGGGCTGGACACACAAGCATCAACACTCAACGACGTTTCATCATAATCCGGCATCTCTTGCACTCCCTGGATACGTCCCCGATCGATGAACTCTGCAACGATTTCCTCATGCGGAGTGAGTTCATCCTCCTCTGGTGGTGACCCACTGCCAGTCACCAGAGTCAAGGAGTAATTAGAGGCCCACTTTTGTTTTGCACAGCGTCAGAGGTCAGTCCAACGCTTGTAGCAATCCTGAGCTGTGTGCCTCTCATTTCCCATTCCACTGACACTATCCGCAATTAACTGCCAGTGGTCTTGGCGCTGGGCAGGCGTAGTATGGCAACCTGAGCCCACCAGCATATTGCGGTTGTGTGCCGACAAGTAGTCCACAAGGAAGTGCAGTGGGAGTAGAGGATGGAAGGCCTGGATTGTGCAATTGGCTGCTGGGTGCTGTTGCCAGGACCCAGTGGCACAACTGCCTCAGTGCCAAGGGCTGTGACCAACATAGTCCTGGCTGGCAGACTCACTGCCGGGGTGGTGTTGGCTGCATCTGCCCATGCAGCTCACACCACCTGGCTGCTCAGCGCAGCAGATGTTAACACTGCCCCCGATATATTTGCCTTGATCACAGCTACCTTAGGCACTCGTGGCTTAGCCTTCCTCACCTGAAAATCTGCCTAGGCGTCCTCCTGTGCCAAGGCAGTCTGCGCTGGCTGACCACGAGCATGGGTGGTGGTTGCCACAGCTGCACCTGCAGCTTCCATTACCTGGTGGCCCGTGCCAGCAGATGCCAGCTGTGGGGTCAGAGGTGCACTGGGGATGACTGCAGCAGCAGCATCTCCCTTAGCCGCTGGGGGAGGGGGTGGCATGGCTGTCCCAGCATGTGGCTGGACATCCTGCCCCTGCATAACAGCCTGGCAACGTCCCCCTCCGTGTCCCCCTTGGCCTCCCTGGACTTCCTGGCCACCCCTGCCACGTGCCCCACCACGCCCAGCCCTGGGAGGTCACCTAGCTTTGCCGCCCTTCCCTTTTGGTGGCCTCCCAACCATGGCACAGATGGACTATTGCCAATGGGAGGGGCACACCTGGGCAATTGGGGTGAAGGGGGCAGGGTACGTGATGTTAGAGGCACCCTTGTGCTCCTGCGAGGCTGTATGTGACCCCCTGGTGAATGAAGATGTGTCACGCAACGCTCAGGCACCCCAAAAAATGATAATAAACATGCATGCAACCACCGGTAGCCCAGGTGCGTGGAATAAACCTCCAGCAGTTCTCCATAGGCACCCAGGGACACAAAAAAAGCATACGTGTAGAACACCCAGGCTACTCTGACCTCGAAAACGGGGTACGCGACACACACGGGGAACCACAGGGGGAACCACAGTGGGAAAAATAAGCATGCATGACTGACCGTCTGCCTTGCGTTGAAAAGAAAAACACACGCCCGTGTGCGCGTAGGCAACTCCCCCGCCAAAACAAGAAGTACGAACTTTAAGCGCTGTGAAGATGTAGTGTGTGAACCCACAAGTAGAAATACACGTCGGTCTCCACGAAAAGTACATACAGCAAACTGCTGTTCCACGGGGACCTTTAACCCATGCTGGAGGCAATGCCCACGTGCGTCACGTCAGTTCCGCGCTTACGGGCTAAGGGCCTTTCCTCAAATTTCACGCTAATGCGCTGTTTTTCACGTGCGGAGTCACTCTGCATCAAGCTGGGCACGCCTGCGCACATCACGTCACTTATGCGCTTACGCGCTTTGGGCCTTTCCTCGAATTTCATGCTAATGCACTGTTTTTCACGTGCAGAGTCACTCTGCATCAAGCTGGCCACGCGGCTAAACACAGAATACCACGCTCCTTCCCAGAAGACCATTTACCTTCCCCCCAAACCTCCAAGCAGCCTCCTACGAGCCATCTGCTGCTGCCAGCCAGCCTGCTGCCGAAGTGACCTTCAATTAGGTGCCTGCACAGAAGACACAGCCAGAGGTCCTGTTGCTGCGACCACCTCTCCTGGAACAGAAGACTCTCGACTGCTGTTCCATTGCTCCACAGCCCAGCCCCAGGACCCAGTTGCCCAACCACACCTGCCTCGGGGGTTGCTATGTCAGACCAAGCAACATCTGGGGCTAATGGCAACCCCCAGTCAGAAGAGAGGCAGAGGGCTGCCAGCTTCACTGCCAATGATATGATATGATATGATATGGCATTTATAACGTGACAATACACAGGTGTTTCAAGGCGCGACAAGGCAAGGGAGGGGAACAAAAGAAAGCCAGACAACGATCCCACTAGGCCAGGTGTCATTCAGATTGCGCAAGTGCATGGGAAGGGGAGGGGGGAGAAGTGTGGGGTGGGAAGGGGGAGAGGACAGTGCAGTACATGGGATAAGAAAATAAATAACAATAGGAAAAGTACAGCCAGCAGGTGACAAGTGCAAGGGTAAGTGCAGACAACAGGTGTCAAGTGCTGGTAGTGGGACTGTAGGGATACAGAAAACAGTCCCCAAGTGCGGGGTTGGCAGGAGGGCAGTGCAGGAATGCTATTGGTGGGGGAGGGGACCTGGGCCCGAGTTCAGAGGGCAGCCAGGCAAACAATGCAAAGTCAGTGTCAACCAGGAAGTCAGCAAGGGAGAGTAGGAGAAAAGCAGAAGCAAAGAGAAAGGTTATGAGGTACTCCCGGAACGGACGATGATTCTCCTCAAGTTTCAGGGAGGCAGGGAGGCTGTTCCAGAGGGAGGCCCCAGCCGGAGAAAGAGATCTACCACCAACTCGTTGCTTGGAGAAGCGACTGACCCTGAGGGAGTTTGAGACAGATGAGCGAAGAGCTCGAGAAGGAAGGTATTTAGGAAGAGAGAGTTGAAGGTATTGAGGCCCCAGGCCCCAGAAGGCCTTGTGGATGATGCAGAGGGGTTTGAACTTAATCCTCACAGCCACCAGCTGCACCTCCTCAGAGGTATTCTTCCTTTCCTCTCCTTCCCCCAGAAGCTCACTGTCTCCAGAGCCCTGGTTCTATCTAAGCTGGACTACTGTAACAGCCTCTATCTAAATCTGCCTCCCTCTACTCTCCGCCCTCTGAAACTCATCCAGAATAGGACTGCGAGACTTGTCCTTGGCCTCAAGCCCAGGGACCGTATCTCTCCAGGACTGAAATCTCTGCACTGGCTCCCAGTTGCTACGAGGATTAAGTTCAAAACCCTCTGCATTGTCCACAAGGCCTTCCGGGGCCTGGGGCCTCAATACCTTCAACTCTCTCTTCCTAAGTATCTTCCTTCTCGAGCTCTTCGCTCATCCACCTCCAACTCCCTCAGGGTCAGCCGCTTCTCCAAGCAACAAGTTGGGGGTAGATCTCTCTCCTCGGATGGGGCCTCCCTCTGGAACAGCCTTCCTGCCTCCCTGAAACTTGAGGAGAACCATTCCGGTTCCGGAAGCACCTCAAAACATTCCTCTTTGCTTCTGCTTTCTCTCCCCCTCTCCCCTGCTAAATTCCTGATTGAAACTGCATTGAATCTGCACTGGGCCACTCTCACTGTTCTCGGTCCCTAGCCCAGCCACTTGCCCCCTGCTCTGCCTCCTTGGCAACCCCTGCACTGTGGGACTGTCTCTGAATCCCTACAGCCCCCCTCCCAGCACTTGTCTGCACTTACCTTGCACTTGCCACCAGCTGGCCCTTGTTATTTATCTTGTTATGCTACTACCCCTGTACTGCACTTTCCCCTCTCCCTTTCCCCTTGCACTTTCCCTTCCCCTCTTCCCATGCAGTTGCGCGATCTGAATGACACTTGGCCTAGTAAGATCGTTGTCTGTCTTCCCTTTGTCCCCCCTCCCTGCCTCATCGCACCTTGAAACACTTGTGTATAGGCGCGTTATAAATGCTATATCATATCATATCATATCTTATCATATCATATCATAGTACGTGAATAGTGTGGGAATATTAGAATGTGCTGGGCTTCGTGGACTCTTACACCCTCTTGTCCTCGGTTGCTGAATTTCTAGTGAAGGAGGCTAATCCAGATGCTCAGGGATCTCCTATTCATTTCTGCAGGGCCCTTAGGCTACAATCGAGAAGCTCAGATAGGGGTTCCCACGGGACCAGGAACTATCATTGCCACTTAGGCAATTCCTTCACCCAGGGTAAGCATACAGAGAAAGTCGGGAACTCACAAAGAGGTTCACATTTTGATACCAATGTGTGCTCTTGTTATACGATCTGTGATGTGATACCCTGAGTATGAGGGGACAAATGGAGACTCTAAAATTCTTTAAAGTTAGTGAGCCCAACCCATAGTGTGGCAGGTGGCATTGTTGTCAAGAGTGGCAGGACTGAAAATGTCCCACAAGGGGAAATGTTTTTTTTTTACCAATGTAAAAGCTAACAAAGGATTTTGGGTTCAGAATTCCTTCTAATTGTTGTTCGGACATGAGGTCGTAATCCTGCTCATGACTGTCATGTGTGTTTTTATTTATTAGCACCCCGGGGAGCCAGCCAATCAGATGGCTAAGAACACAGGCTTGAACCGCCGATACTAGCCAGTGTTCCAAGCCACCTGACGGCCGGCTCCCCCCACCGCCATCTTCCCCCAACGCTCCGTCTCATTTTGTTTTTCTCCCCCCAACCCCCTGCTTATCTAATTGCAGCAGCGGGTGCCACCAGCACATCTGCTCCTTCCCTTCACCTCCCACAGGCCGTCATGGAAAGGGAAAAGGGGCTTCGCACGGGGCCCTACTTCCCTTTCCATGGCGGTCATCCTGGAAAAGGATGTTCCTTCCTACAGTGGGGCGCCGTGCGCTTCACTTTTGTAGGAAGGAAAATCCTTCTTTTTTAGCACCCTGGGTTACTGCTTTGGCAACCCGGGGTGCTAATGGCGTTCATCCCCCTTTCCAGGGGCTAAAATGGGGGATAACCGCCAGGAAAATGGGGGATAACGACCCATAGCCCTCGGGTAGATAACTTGGGCTGCTGGGCCGTTATCCCTAGTTCCAGCCCCTGGAACGGGGGATGAATGCAACATTATAACTTAATCTAAGGTTATGTTAAATATTGCCCTGGGCGTGACTCTCGCTGTTTATACTCCCCCCACCCCCTAAAAATACTGTTGTAGTGTCTGTTATAGTGTAGTGCCTGATGACTTGGGTGGCGTGCCTATGCATTTGCTTAAACCCGATTTGGCATTGATTTATTACCCAAGGTTTGATCATCACCC
Organism: Ambystoma mexicanum; assembly: GCF_040938575.1. Lineage (NCBI taxonomy): Eukaryota > Metazoa > Chordata > Amphibia > Caudata > Ambystomatidae > Ambystoma > Ambystoma mexicanum. The sequence continues at coordinate 245,638,675 of NC_090926.1, read as the reverse complement.
TTTAAGTTGATATGTTCTAGCAGGTTTCTTGCACCAAGTGAAAAATGTGGTTTCCCTGGACCAATTCTGTGGACATTTTAGGTGACTATCGTATAGTTGTAGGGGGAAAAACGACTTCTGTATTACATGTTTTTTTAAGGCATTTTCTGATACATATCTGATTATAAGGGTTGGTAAATGTGTTTAATACAATAAAAAAAACATTTGGAAGATATACATTGTTTAATCTCAGAAATAATTATGTTTTTATAATCAGGTTCCCCGGGTAACTTCATTGGGATAGTAGTAATTCTGTAGTGTACTCATGGAAGCTACACTTCTTTAGTCAAGTTAACACGCTATTCTCATGCTCAGCCTGTATGACTGTTTTCACATAGCAAGCATGTCGTTTTATTGATGAACAATTGACCATGTCCTGAAATGTACCACTATAAATTAGGCCTGAAAATACCTAAATATTTCATTAATTAAACATTGAAACACAGTTGGGCCATTCTGATGAAAAAGGGCACGACTGGCCTGTTTTCAAATCAAACTAAACACTTTCAAAAGCAATTATTTCAAATATGTTTCAGGCCGGCAAACTTGAGGCATCCGTCTGATATTGAAGGCTAGGCTTAGCAATGTATTGCTGTCATTTGTATGGCTGGTACAATAGTTGATAGATTATGTACATTGCCTCCTTCCTGAAGAAAGAATGAAAGGGAAAACACCGCCTGAATTGCAATGGATGAATGATACAGTGTTTGAGGAGCTCCTTCAATTATTCTTTTAAGTGTGGATCCGGCATATATAAACCAATATGAAATAGGGTCTCAGCTACAAAACCAATGTGACAATTGTAGTAATGGTATGGAGAAGTTGCTAAATTGTATTTCCTAATGACATCTGTGTAAAGATCAGTGTGGGTCATTCCTAAATCGTAAGCATGTAGATGTATACTTGACATTCTATGTTTGCTCAACTTCAGGGGTTTGGCTTTCATAGCAAGCGTGTCATGAAATGGCAGACGTTGGCGACTCTAGGCTCCTCCCATTAAAAACTGGGCATAGGACCTGCGAAACACGGCTTTCTCCAAATAATGCTCAAAGGCAGAGCTTAAATTAAATTAAAAAATGTTGGATTACAATGATACCCTGTGACAGCACAGGCCCAGATGTTAAGTTTGTCAACTCACAGCATGGACAGTTTTAGGGAGCTGCTTCTCAAGTCAGTTTTATAGATTTTAGAAGACTGTCTTAGCAGGACACCTTGTTGCAGTAACTGCTAATATTACCATATTATTCAAGATGAATGACCATAAATTAGGCAAGGAACATCACAAATATTTGGTTGAATAGAATTTAAAATATAGTGTGCTTATTGCAAAAATCAAGCAGCATGAGCTCGAGCTACAAAAATACCCTTTTAAGTTCTTAAAATTAATTTCTACTTGTCCACACCATTATTTGAATTAGTGCTGTACACACACCCCAAAGACCCAGTTTAAAATGAATTTTGGTTTAATGTCTCAATGATCAAATGTCCATTTTCAGGACTCTTTGACACTTGCCCCTTGTCGGTTCCTCTTCCTGTGCCAGTCCCTTTTTTATTAGTCTTATTTCTTTTTCCAACCTGTACTTGCTTTTCCACCTTTACTTGCTTTTCAATATCTACAGGTGAAAAGAACAATCTTAACGGGATGTTATGGTAAAATTGCACTAATAATCTGAAATGTTGTGAAAAAACGTAGTTAGAGGGACATTATTGGTTGCAGTGCCATTTTTTAAAACCAAAGAAATGTGCTGGTTATTTTAAGCTACACAACTCTCGCCCCCAATGCACTGTTATACCGACATACATGACATACATCACAGATGACATCACACCACCACCCACTATAACCAAGTGATTTGCCTGCAGCAGATTTGTTTAAGTGACCCAATTTATAAACATGGACACATTACTTTTATTCACCCTGTGATTAAAGCCCCTAAAGTCAGCCAAAAGTAGGTCTCTGTACATCGGTCTGTATTGAACTTGGTATATCCTGCAAAGTCATTGATATAGACTATCCGGATTTAATGAGCCTTTCCATACAGTTAAAGTGGGGAGGGGGCGTGATAATGTTTTTACTGAATAAGTATGAAACCTAATCACAGGGTGGTAACATGTTTGAACACGCTGTATATTGTCTGTATAATCGAGTCCTCACAATGAGTAGTGGATTTGCAGTAATCAAGGGAGCTATACATTGCAAGTATGAGTCCAATGACTCTAATTCTCATGAATCGAATTTGGAAGATAACATCTGAGATGTCCCTGACCCGTAAATCATTACCCCATCTTGTAGTTAGCCCATGTCTACCACTGTAGCACCAGTTACGGTATAATTTAGCTTAATGGCTTCTCATGGCTGTTTTCCGGAGGACAGACCATCCTGTTCTACCTATAGAGCCTTTAACTGTAGCAATCCAATTATGTGTTGATCAATATGGAGGTATAGACCTTGGTCAATATATTTAAGGTAATCAAGTAAGTGGAGAGTGCCCATAACCCTTTAAAACAGACGTGACAATATCCAGAAACAAGGGAAAGGATTTTTGTGCTATTTACTATCCTCCAACTCTATGTATCTCAAATAATCTGAACATTTATTTTTTAAAAAAGTAATAGATTAATAATCCAAATGCACTATCTGAATGATGCACTAAGTTACTACGCACTTTCATAAGAAAATTATCATAAACATCTGTTTTATCTTTATGATAAAGTGGCTGAAATATCTTAGCCCTTTTTTTTTGCCAAATTCTCATCTGTATTGTGTGAGACAGGAATGGTACCAAGAGTGACACAGACTAAAATATGTTCATTTTAAAACCTTTATTTACTAAGGTTCCTGCGTTGGTGGAATACTTGACTGGCCCTAAATCTAAAGGGATGGTTCGCTTAACTAATGTTTTTAAAGGCCATCAATGTCTAATAGTCCAAAATAAAAGTATGTCTGTGTCTTAACCTATGCTTGTCCTCACTCTTTACAAAAATGTGATAGGAAGTCTTTAAAAATGAAAATAGTGGTTAAACAGAAAATTGGAAACCAAAGTTGGTTTCAGGTGGTCTTCTCACCAGGTCTAGTTTGGTCAATGTCACAAAAATGAGTTCAATCAAAAAGGGCTGTTCGTAAGACCTTCTCCACAGAGCCCTTTCAGTGGTTTCACATACCTTCAGTGTTTTTGGGTTCCTTGGGGTTCCCTTCCCCAAGCTTCAACTTATTCAATTCCAAACACACACAAAAGAAATATAACACAGTTCCTTTGGAAGCTTCTCAGGGTTCCTTTCCCCAAGCTTCAATCCTTTCAACACTACAAAAACAATATGTTTCAAACTTGGTTGGGCCTCTCAGGGTTCCCTTCCCCAATCTTAGGCCGGTTTCAGTTTCAAACACCAGTTCAACTTGTCAGGATGTACCTTTCCTTTTGAACACAGTTCTTTTCCATACACTTCAGACCGCCCTGATCTGCAACCCCTCTCTTTACTTCTTGCTTTTTTAAAACTTCCAACTTCAGGTGCTTCCTGCTCCCCTCTTGTTTTCCTTGACTTCTTGCTCATGCACACTCGCACCTTCTCTTCTCCATTCCTTTTATTTCACTGTGCACTCTTGCACTTGCACTTGTTTCACCATGCACTCTTGCACTCTCCTTTACTGTTTCATGCTTCTCCTGTACTCATAACACATTGACCTCCTGTACCAGGTACATTTTACATTTCTCTTCATCGTACATGCTTTAAACTCTTTCAACTCTATACATTGCCTTTGCTTTCGCTTTTGTCTTCTTCCACGCTGCTAGCGCAAAATCCTTTCTTCTATTTCTTTTCTTCTGCTTACTTCTTATACTTCCTGTCCTTTGCACACTTTCCAACATTTCCAAACCATATTGCTTTAAACTTGTGTCTTTCCCCCACTCCACTTCAGTCAAATGCACACTCCTGAGTTCCTCTCTCTCACTCCCCGGAACCGTCCCATTGACAAGCTGTTTCACTGGATACACAGGTTTGAGGTCAGAGTCGCACCACCGGCCCTCAGACACCCTTGTGACCGGCACACATCGCAAAGGAAATAAGCATTTTCTAAAACGTCACTGGTAGGATAGAGGATGCCTTCCTCCGGCTCCTTGGAGGCGCGGCTCCCTAACCACGCTGCAGGCCATCTCAAACACCAGGCCAGTGTCTCCACATGCCATTCTCCTCCAGGCTGTTTCTCCTGCTACTCTCTTCTCCCTGGCTTCTCGGGTCTTCACAGCATCCACAGCTCGCTCACTTCCTTGTGTGAAACCACACCTTTTATAGTGGAAAAATAGTCAAGTAGAGTCGGGTGTGAGTGGTCATTATTAAATGTCTGACCCCGTCTGACTCTATTATTGGAATAAATTGGGTTCTTTCTATGGTAGGTTTCCCTTACTTCCGCCATGTTGTTTCTATGGGTAATCTTTACTGCTCTTAGTTGCCTCCTCCTTGTCTCAGTATTTGTTGGAAATGGGGAGGGGGAGATCGGGTGAGATTGAAAATACCCCATGAAGGCTGAGGGAGATTAGGTTGGGGTATTATTGGACTGGGGATTACCATGTCTCACCCTTATATATCCTCCTCCCATTCCCTCATGACCCTCCACTCAGGTGATCCTCCCTCACTTGTCCACCCACAGGGTCGGGATCGAAAAGCGATGGCCTTTCCCTTGCCACCTGAATGGAAGATCATGAGGTAGTAGGTTGGAGACTACCATCAGGTTACTCACAGTTTTCATATGGCCAGAGCCATAAGTCTGTATTGTTTGACAAAGACTGCCATAAAGAGAAAAAAGTCTTGTTAGAGGAATTAAGAGACTGCGCTGATGTAGCCTCACAGAAGAAATATTATAAAGATTTGCTTAAAAGAAAAATGCTTCTTCCCACTGAGAACTACAGCATGAAATTAAATTCTGAGTGACTTTTGGCATATCGTGATATCGTGAATAAGGGCTGCCTCAAAGATGCTGATGCATAGAAAACAATATTAGTGAAACAACCTGGTTTAACTATTTTCAAAACCTCTATATGACAAAGCAGGTTCTTGTGAACACAAAAGCTGTCTCCCTAAAGGTTGTGGGTGACCGGTATGTAGGAAATGAAGCCGAAGCAGCTTCTCATCTGATTTCTTTCACAGTAGGAGGTCCATGAAGCCTTACTGAGGCAGCATAACAAAAAGGCCCCTGCAATTGATCATTTTAAGACTGAGCCCAAATTGTGGGTACCATTTTAATGTAGTGTTTCATTAAATGCATCTCACATCTAATGTTCCATATAGCTGGGGAGGTGCTGTCATCATCCCAGTTTATAAGAAGCGTGACAGGGATCTTGAATAACTATTGCCCTATTTCATTGCTGGACTCTCTGGCTAGGCCACCATCATGTTGTCTAGATTAGAAGACTGGGTGGGAAATGTGAGATTTTATCCATTTTAGAAAAAGCGTATCGAATATCAACCAGTGTTTTAGACTTTTACTGATTTTAGAAAAATGCCTGAGTCTTGATAAACAGTCTGTTCTTTTAGCCTTTATAGATCCTCAAACGGCATTTGATGCCATCCACCGTCACATGCTATGGAACACTCTTTTCTCTTTTTCAACTTCATACTTATCAATGTAATAGATGTTATTTGTGATCTGTATAGTGACACTTTTGCAGTGATCAGGAGGAACAAGGGGAGAGTGCATAAACAAAATTGATGTCATCAAGCTTGCAAAACAAGGCTTTGTGCTGGCAACCTTGTTGTTCCATTTATATATTAATGATGTAGCAGTGGCTATTAATACATTTGAGGTTGATGGACCTAGGCTAGGAAGTTCTAAATTTCCCTCTTGTTGTTTGCAGATGACACTGTTTTATTTCCAAGACCTGTTCTGGTGTACAAGACAAACTGAATTTATTTGTGGGATGTTGGAAGGAGAAAGGTTTAAATGACCAACCAGAAATAGTGTGTGCTTGACGGATTTACTCTGGAAACTGTGAACTCCTTTGATTACCTGGGTTTACACTTCAAATAATACCTTAGTCAGAGCCTACAAATTGAGATTGGGCCTCATTACGACCCAGGCGGTAAGTTACCGCCTGGGTCGTACCTTTACCACCATGGCGTAAACTAAGTTTACGCCATGGTGGTTGGCGGACTTACCGCCCCATTCCGAGGTTGGCGGGGCGGTAAGTCCCCATTAACCCATTAACCCATTTACCCTTCCCCATTCCCATTTTTGCCCCATAGGGCATAATGGGAGTGGGGAAGGCGTTAATTACGCCACTGTAAATTACGGTGGCGTAATTAACAACAAGGTCCCTTAGTGCCATGGATTTTAACACCTGCTAAAAGCAGGTGTTAAATCCTCCATGGCGCTAAGGGACCTCGGAATTAGGCGGTAAGGGTCGGCGCTGTTTACGCCGCCGTAAACCCCTTACCGCCTGGGTCCTAATGAGGCCCATTGTCATTTCTCTAGCAAGGAGGGTGGGGGTAGAACATTTTACAGCTCCTCTTGCTGGTGAGACCCCCTCCCATCCCTTAGAAGTATACATACAGCCTGTCCCTGCTGCTTCCTATGGGGAAGATACCTGGGGATATTGTAACATTGATAATTTGGTAACTAGGGAGAACACAACTGTAAAACATTTGTTAATTCACCCCATAAGTGTCCCTTCTGCTCTAGTAAAGCTGGAACTTGGACTAACAGGAATTAACTATATTATTGTATTGCAGCCTTTCCAGTACTGGCTTAGGCTCTGAAATTCGCAAGAACTTCAAAGCTACCGCTCAGTTCTTGTAGATATTCTCAAGATATTAGGAGCTAGAAATCTGAAATGGGTTGCATACATTAGGACAATCTTTACCTCCTTAAACCTTATTTTCTTTAGAGAGGACCCATGTAGGAATGTATTGGGTTTTAAAATATCAGTTTGATTTATGTATGAGACAACTAGCATCTGTTTATCTAGGTTTGAAACCTGTCACTAAGATATGAGAAGCATATTGATTTCTCTGTTGTTGAATAATTAAAAACTTATATTACAAAATATCCATTAGGAATTCTGCCTATTGATAGATTTGTTAGCCGCTGGCCTAGGGGGTTTACAAATAGGTTCCCTTTTTGTGTTACACAGAATGAAGATGTAGATTATGTCCTTTTTATCCATTCTCTTTGTGACAAGCTTAGAAAACAGTGTCTCTAACCAATATTTACTATGCAGATAATAAGAACTAGAAGAGAAGCAAGAACCTTTTTTACAGTTTTTGTATCTGTTCATGATTTCTGTGCAATAACAAACTCTTACTGAAAAGCTTGGGCTGCCAGACCAATTTTGAAAAAATAAATAAAAATGAACAGATTAGGCTGATGCCAATTGATGTATGATGTAGCCTATCTTTGAAGATTTTACAATTGTATGTGAGAAGTCCTTATTTTCTGAAATGTACTTTATATTATGATGGACAGTCTTTAATGTGATTTTTATTTATAGGATGTTATTAAGTTGTTTTTGTACTTGTACTTTCAAGTCTAATAGCCGAATAAACTTGACACATCCAGTTGACGTCAATCTGCGTGCAAAGAGATTAACGAATGCCATGACGTGATTGTGAATGGTGGGGGACATCATAAAGCAACCGTGCCCATTCAGCGTGACCATATAATTGCCTTATATAGTTCAGTCTGTTCCCCTGCATAGATACTGCAGCCATTTCTAACTATTCTCTCCGCGTATTTCAAATTGTCTGCCCTTTCGTGCCTCTGGCTTCTGTGGACAGGATAATGGGTCAGAGGACAGCAGATCAAAGGACCCTCCCATTTATTTAATTCATTTTCATAGAGTGTCTTCACCTGAAAGGTACCATATCTCTATGGAAGACATGGCAGCTATAATGGCAGCACCACCCTACAGGGGCCACCACCACCAACCCCACCTGGAAAATCATCTAACCCGAAGAAATTCAGAACACTGAGGTTAGAAAATAATTGACAATGACAATTGCTAATTTGCTCACCTCCAGACCATGAGCAACTTTATGCAGTGCTACTCAATCTACACTACATAAAATGCATGTGCAAAGGCAAGTCCATACATTTACAGGCAATGCCACAGTCTGATAAGTTCAACTTGGGGGTAATATTTTTCTTCCAGAATATTAAAGATTAAAGCAGATGGAGATTATCCTGAAAACGTGAGACAATAAGGGACGATGGGCCTCCTCATTAGTTGGGCAGTATACCGGCTGTAATACTGCCCAACTGTACTAGCGTTAGCGCTCACTGGTGTACATAATTTGGAGGTGGAAGTAGAAATTAGTGAGATTATGTATGCACTGAGTGCAAAACTGCTTTCCCAAAAGCAGAATATTGGCTCGTGAAAGAGTTTAGACTGTAGTATTTAGTAAAGGTGTGCACAGACGACCATGTGGCAGCTGTACATATAACTTTAATCGGAACTCCCCTCGGCAATGCAGATGAAGTTGCAACACCCCTGGTCGCATGAACTCTTAGATGTTCTGGAGGGTCTTTACCTGCCAGTTTGCAGCATTCTATTATAGTTAGTATGATCCATCTGGAGATGGTTGGCTTGGTTATGGCTAGTCCACATTTGTGACCTGAATAGTCCACAAATAATTGGTCATTCTGTCATAATCTTGCCAATCTGGAGATATAAAATCTCAGTGCACGTCTAGGGTCCAATCTGTGGAGTCTTTCTTCCTCTTTCCACAGATGTGGTGGAGGATAAAAGGAAGGTAATGTTATTTTCTGAGTAATATGTAACTCTGAAACAATGTTGGGTAGAAAAGAAGGTTTTACATTTAGTACCACTCTGTCTTTATGAAGACAGTTTGAGGAGGCTTGCAGGATAAAGCCTGTAGCTCACTCACCCTTCGGGCTGATGTAATTGCCACAAAAAAGACTGAATTCAGAGTTAGTAGTCTTAATGGGCAAGAGTGTAGAGGTTCAAAGGGAGCTCCCATCAAAAAGTTTAAGACCAAATTGAGATCCCATAGTGGGATTTGAAATGGTATTGCAGGGTAAAAGTTAGTCCCTTTAAAAACTGAATGACCAGAGGAATCTTAAAGTAGGAGACTTCCTCTGAAGTGCGCTTAAAAATAGAAAGTGCTGCCAAATATCCCGTTATGGTACCAATCTGGAGCCCCAGATTTGCCAGATGTAATAGAAAGGGTAACACCATTGGTGTATTACATGCGAAAGGGTCAATATTCTTATCTCTACACCAGCTGCAGGACGTATTCCAGCAGCAGCAGTATGAAGATTTGGTTGCTGGCCTTCTGGACAAAAGCCAAACCTCCATAACATCGTCCGGGAGGTCCCAATCCTTGAATCTCAGCCTCTCAGAAACCATGCCTGAAGGCTGTGAGTCCTGATATCCGGATGGAGAACCCAACCCTCTGTGGGATGATTCAACCCACTTGTTGCTCTGCCATGCGGCATCACTGTGTTCTGATGGTGCCAGAAACATCAAAATGGTCGCAAAATCCTTGTGCGCGCCAAAACCTATGAAAATCTCGCTATGCAAAGCACAAAAAGATGGCTGCCCAATCTACCACGCATGTTGTCTGTGGTGGAACAGAGATCTCAATCCTGAAATATGTCACTGGGCTCCAAAACAAGTGAAAATGGAGTACAGAGGGAAAAGCAGTGCTCTGCTAAAGGAACCCCCAAAGTCTTGCTTTAAATCCTTTTTTCTTGGTTGCTGAAACTGCAGAATGCCGGCACAAAACACCCTTAAACATCCAAAATTATTACTGGGTGCTACAATTCACTTAGTTCAAGAAATCATTGCGAACTTACAATGTCCTGAAAAGCTGAAAGTATCAAAGAAACATCCACAGCAAAAAGTTGCCTGCCTGTGGAATCTGTCAAAATCTGGGCGCAGTACCCTCGGCCGCCTGAATGACAGCTGTCAGAAGCCTGCATGATGAACTTTAAACTTGTACAAACTGAAATCAAATGTTTGAAATATAAGTGGCCTGTAACTGAGAGTAATCTATGTGGTAATTGTTTGAGCCCATGGAATAAGCTGATTGTTTGAATTCACAAGTTTGTTTTGAGCTAAGAAAAAATGCAACAGAATTAATATTTAAATTTAAGCCTGGCTAAAAGCCACCCAAACTGGAATAACAGCTTACCTCACAGAGGCAAGGCCTCTCCTTCCAGCTCCTATCCAGCAGGAAATCACACCTAAGTGATGATTATAGGGTGGGGGAATAATTTGGTCTGCAGGGGGAAGGAGACAATGGACATCCTCCAGCTAAAGGAAATGTGAAGTGTGAAGGTTTGTAAATGGCCTCTGCCCAGGAGAAACAGAAGGCGATGCTCCTGGGTCCCAGGGAGAGACCAAAGGGGTGGAGCTAAACAACCATTTGTTGCTTAACAAGGACAAAAGACACATTTTAAAAAGACTGATAACTTACTATGTAAAATGGTGCAAAATATAGAAATAACAACATTGTTAATGTAATTTCTGGATGCACGGGTGAAAAGGCGCCAGAACTCTGTTGCATGTTCTGGGAAGAAACGGCGGAAAATGTGATATTACACAAAATGTATTTCTGATAGAAGTATGAAACTTTATACACATATGCCCATGTTCAACGCGCACATTTGCAGAAATGTGCTCCTAAATTGGACATTGTGTTCTGGATGAAAAGGGCAAAATTCTATGAAAAGCAGACACAAGATCCCACTGTGACAGGGCTTGGAGGAGTTTCTGCTACACAAACTATATAATCTGTATATATGATTGTTATAGAGGTTGCACATGTGGAAATATGTATTGTACCTAAAGTAGATTCTGTGTTCAAGAGGCTAGGGGTGGACTCTAAGCCTCATAAACTCACATCATAAAGGTGACACCCTGTTTCTCTCCTCCTATCAAGGCAGAAAGGAGACCTTGACCAATCCCTGTCAAAGGAGCGAGCTTAGGATAAACCAACACACACACCCCCTTTATCATGAGCATAAATAGAGACAGCTCAGCACTCAAAACACAGACAGATTCACCCACTATCCGAATGCTGGCGGACCACCCTGCTGCAGAACTATCCATCTTACTTGCTCCAGACTCCAGAAACTAGGCAAAGCAGAAAGGCCCATTGCATAGCTGAACCATTTTCAGCTAGGCCTTAGAATTTTCAGAACCAGAACCAACCCCAGAAACCTAAGGGGAGTGTCAAAAGACAGCCAGGCTGTGCTGTATAGCTTGTCTGCTGAAATAATTATCATCAGAACCAAAAGATCCAATCCAGTTCCGTGTCGTGCTGTGACCAGAGCCATTGCAGATCCGATCCAGTCCTGTGACGTGCTCTGAACAGACCCAGTACAAATCCGAGGTGCCCAGCAGTCTGTCCTGACCAGAACCAGATTCCCTTCCCTGACCAGAAATCTTGACGGACCAGAATCCTGACGGTTCCATTTAAAAACATATTTAGTGAGTATCTATACATAGAACTGTGTCACTAGCATATGTACTGTCCATAGTTAATCCCTATCTTAAACCCACCCTATATTGTCTTCAGAACCTGATCTTGTTAGGAGTATTTTTGAATTGTGAGAACTTTTTTGAGTTTCTCTTATTTGTATTCTAAAATCATAAGTCATTAGTGTTGTGAGTAACTAAAGTGAATACCACAAAGAAATTATGTATCCACTACGTGAAGGGTTCCCTGGCCAGGAACTGTGGAGATTCATGTGTGGCATTCTCTTTTTCTATAGTCATAATCTAGTGTAAGAAATCCCATTTGTCTTTTAAAAGTGCATTCCTGTTTCCCATTCTTGCGCCTGTCTCGAAAAACGACCTCCACTAAAACGTCCATAACTCCCTCAATTTTTGGGCTAGAAACAAAATTTCAACTTCTGCTTGTAGCTAACTTCCACAGCTTTAATTCACAACCCAACTCCATACAGTTCTCTCGTAATCGCGATTACCGCGCACTGAAAAGGTTGCTGTGAATTTCGTTTTAGGGAAATTCTGACACGTGTAAAACAGCTTTTGATTGCTTCCAATCTTGATTTTAAGATTTCACATTGTTTCTTAGTATCAAATCATTGCTAGGGTTTGTGTGCAACTATCCAAAGTGGCTCCCATAAGAATTTAAACAATTTCAGCAATCTAAACCATATTTAGTGTTTTTACCCAATCCATTCTCAAGATAACTTTAAAACCATTCTGACCGCTTGCCAATCAATTCTGTTTTTCTCTTGTGTTGCTGGGGGGAAATTGGGATTGATATTTTGTTTGAATTCTGCCATTCCTGAATACCTTCTTTCTCTCCTCCTATCTCTTTACATTGCCTATTGGGGTGTTGAGGGGTGTGCAGGGGGAACTAGTAACCACACTGCTATTTGATCTGAACACACACAAAAGTATTATTTCTGTGCTGAATTGTTTTGCTCACTATTACTCCTTGTGTATTAAAGAGATTATTTAGTGTTACATCACCCCATTGGTGATCATTGTGTACCCATTAAAACATAGTGTGATTGAATTGTAACTACATAAATACATATTTTAACTTTGCAAATCAGCCTGATTCCTGGTTCAGTGTGACCGGAGGGGGGGGGGGGGTTCCAGGAGAGGGCCGTGATATGAGTGGTACATCGTTCAGAATGAAAGAACTTTTAGACACAAATAAATAAGATTTCAGTTGTGCATTACACGCTAGGCGTTGACTTAGGTGTATGCCAGATTGAAATCACTTACACCTCCTCTTGCGAGAGAAGATCCTCTCTTTGTGGAAGACGAATCGGAGGGCAAATGGACATGTTCAGAAGGTCCGGATACCATGTCCTCCTGGCCCAGTCAGGGGCAATCAGGATCATGGATTTCCTGAACCTCCTGAACCTCCTGAACCTACTGATCATGTGAGGAATGACGAGGATTGGAGGACACGCGTACAGGAGTGGAAACTCCCAGTCCACTATGAACCCATCTCCAAGAGTTCCTCTCAGTGAAAATTCCCTTGAGCAGTACAGTTCGCACTTCCTGTTGGCAGCGGTCGTGAACAGATCCACTTGAGGGGTTCCCCAAAGGGTGAAGATCTCCTGAAGGACTTCCTGAGCTGGTTCCCACTCGTGGGAGTCTGTGCTCTGAATGCTCAGAGCGTCCGCTGTCGTGTTCTTCTGTCCAGCTAGCTGAACTGCTGACAGAGAGATTCCTTCTTGTATTGCCCAAAACCAGAGCTGCATTGCCTCTCTTCACAGTGGTAGTGACCCTACACCTGCTCTTCTGTTGAGGTAGTACATGGCTACTTTGTTGTCCGTCATTATCAGAACATTCTTTCCTCGTAAAGATGACAGGAAGGCCTTTAGCACTAGCCTGATTGCTCTTAGCTCTAAAAGGTTGATACGTAGTTTGGACTCTGATGGAAACCAACGACCGTTGATGGTCAAATCGTTGGTATGGGCTCCCCAAACCATAAGTGTGGCTTCCGTCACTACTGATATCTCTGCCTATGATTGCCAAAAAGGTTCTCCTTTCAGATTGTTCTCCTGGCAGGTCCACCACTGAAGATCCAGTGAGACTCTGTTTGGGATTTGTAGGAGATCTGACATCCTTCCTGAGAACTGTGACCACTGGGTCCTGAGAGCCCACTGGAGAGATCTCATTCTCAGACGAGCCTCTAGCACCAGAAAAATGCAGGATGCCATGAGGCCGAGCAACCTTAGAAAATTGAAGGCCATCTTCAGAATGCCGTGAGCCCTCACCTCTGATGGCGAGGCTTTTCCCAGGGATGCATCCACGTCTGCTCTGATAAATTGGAGTCTTTGTGATGGTATTATATGGGACTTCTTGAAGTTGAGGGGGAAGCCCAATCTGTGTAGGGAGTGACAGGTGTAGCTGAGATGTTCCAGGGCCTGTTCTGGGGAACTGGCCCTGATCAGCCAATCGTCCAGGTAGGGGTAGACGTGAATCCCACCTCTCCTGAGACTCGCTGCCAAAACCGACATTAGCTTGGTGAAAACCCTCGGACAGAGGTCAGCCCAAATGACAGAACCTGAATCTGATAATGAGAACCACCAATGGCAAACCTCAGGTACTGTCTGTGCTTGTGATGGATTGGCACATGAAAGTAAGCACCCTGGAGGTCCAATGATATCATCCATTCCTGAAGCTGGAGGGTCTGAAGGATCTGAGAAAGGGTTACCATCTTGAACCTGTCCTTCCTGAGGAACTTGTTCAAGTCTCTTAAGTCCAAGATGGGTCTCAATCCTCCGTCCTTCTTGGGGATAAGAAAATATGCAGAGTACCAACCCTTGTTCCTCTCCGCTACAGGTACTGGTTCTATTGCACCTTTCTCTAGCATGGTTAATATCTCCTGCATAAGGAGCGGTTCTGCAACTTTCAAAGTGTTATTCCCCGGTGGATGACTCTGAGGTTTTTGCAGGAAGGGAAGGCAGTAACTGTGGGCAACTGTTTCCAATGCCCAAGCATCTGAAGTAATAGCCTGCCATTCTGTCAGATGCTGTGACAACCTGCCTCCTACTGCAGTGTTGTGTAGGAATACCTCAGAGAGGTTTTGGAGCGACTGACGTAGTGGCTGAAGGTAAGACAGCCATTGCTGTTGTGGTTTTAGCACTTCTCCCCGTCCACCACAGGGGAATCTTGTATGTCCTCTTTGAGCTGGCTGTCCTATGCCTTTCCCGAATGCAGAATAATATCAAAAGGACCTATCACTCCAAGGTGTTCCTGTGGGGCAGTTTGGAGTTTGTCTTTTTGCAGCTCTGAGTAATTTTACTGCCGCCTTGGAAGTTTGCAGTTCCTCCAAATTCTCATCAGCTTCATTCCCAAATAAATGTGTGCCGTCAAAGGGCATGTTGAGAAGTCTGGATTGTATTTCTGGGGCAAATCCTGACTTTCGCAACCAAGCAAATCTGCAAATCACTGTAGTAGCCGCTGTGGCTCTGCTGATGCAGCCAACAGAGTCGAGACCAGTCTGGAGGGGTTCGCACATAGCGTCCTCCCCATCCTTGACAATGTTAAGAAAACAGTGTCGCTCATCCCCCTTGGGGATATGGTCAGCCGCCATTGAAATGCACTCCTATAGGGTGTGTGTAAATGGCGATAGCGTGCACGTAGCATTTGCAGATTTCTAAGCCATACTGCTGGCCGAGAAAACTTTCTTGGTCATGGCATTATACCTTTCATCACCTCTTTCCTGTGGGATCATAGGATAGGCATTTTGTCTACCTGAAGAAGTGGCTGCTTGTACTACCAGACTTTCTAGGATGGTTGGAAAGGTAAACAGGGTCTGAAGTAGAGGCTCTGTATTTGGCAGCCAGTTTTTTATTAACAGCTGGGATAACCTCTGGTGTTTTCCAATTTGAAGCAACTATCCTTTGCAAGGGCTGGTGGAAAGGGACAATAGGGACTTCCTGTGGTCCTTTGCCTAATCGGTCTGTGAGATCGTCCTGTTCAAAAACAGGTGTGGGTCTCGACCATCCCATATATTCCATGACCCTTTTCATTAGCTTTCTGTATGGAACTTCAGCATTGTCTCTAGGGTCTGCCATTCCAAAATCAACCTCAGGGGAAGTATAGATACCGGTGGCTTCATGAAGACATTCTTGTAAATCCTTTATGTGAAATTCCTCTGATATCAGTTCCTCAGGTACTGATGGTGTCCATACTGCAAACCAAAGGGTCTTCCTTCTTCAGAGGACTCCTATCCATCTTCAAAAATTGAAGAGAGTGATTTAATGTAGTCTTTTGAACAGAAGAATTAAAGATGAATTGTAAGTGGGCAGTAGTAGAAGGGCCTGTTTGAATTGAACTGCTCTATGGACTTAGGGTCATTTTCCTAAATTCTTGAACTTTTAAAAAGGTGCATCAGATGTGTCCGTTAAGATTTGTTCTATCCTGGTATGCCGTTTTATATTGATGTGCAGCACTTTTACATGATTTCAATTTATAATAGATCAGGTGTGGTAGGGGGTGTGAAGATACCTAACCTAGTGGGATAACTGCGTGTCCACCAAGTTAGACCAAAACTCTCCCAACGGGACAAGTAGCAGATCAGTTGGGCTTCACATTTAGGATGGAATGGTCTGGTACCAAAGGGCAATTACTCATATTCACAATCACAATATAATACACCACACATGCCACAATGCAAATATAATGTAAACATATATCTGCACACCATTTAGTTAGTTTTGAATTACAGTAAAAGACACTGGCCCTCATTAGGACCTTGGCGGAGGACCATGGTGCAATTTGCACCATGGTCCATGGCGCAAAGCTGCCAACTCCGCCAAGGTGCTTGGCGGACTTACCGCCCCATGCCGACCTTGGCGGGGCGGTAAGTCCCCAATCCCCATTTTACCCTTCCCCATTCCCATTCTTGCCCCATAGGGTATAATGGGAGTGGGGAAGGCGTTAATTACGCCACCGTAAATTACGGTGGCGTAATTAACATCAAGATCCCGTAGCGCCATGGAATTCTCTGCCTGCAAAAAGCAGGCGTAAAAATCATCCATGGCGCTACGGGAACTCGTAGTCTGGCGGAGAGGTACGCCATGCACTACGCCGGCGTAAAACCCTCTCCGCCAGGGTCCTAATGAGGGCCACTGTCAGATGAGTTGTTAAATATATAAACAGACAAAGCAAATAGATAAGATAAACATAGGAACGAGATAAGATAGCCTTCACTTCAATTCAAGTAACAGAAGTATAGTGGCCTACCCCAACAGCAAAGTGACAGATCTACATGGTTCCTTGATAGTAGGGAGAGGCGGGATAAAACAGCATAAAGACAAGGCCCAAAGGGCAACACAGCATTAGATTTGCAGTACTGGGCCTAAAATGGGCCCAGTGTACCCCACAGATTAATTAGCAAAAATGCCATCGGTAACAGCAAAACCGTTATGTCCGATGTGCAATAGTGAACTGCAGGGATTTATTAAACCAAAATGTATATAAAATCACTGCCTCTGGCTAAAATTCTTCTTTCTGTTTCAGAAATTCCAGAGACCGCAAGGAGGACCAGTATGTTGTGTGTTGAGGCCGACCCTGTAAGGAACACTATTTGAAAGGCGCGCAGTAAATTGGCTTCCTCAACCCATTTCTGGAGCTCCTTTAATATAAAGGTTGCAAATACCTTGCCAAGAACGTCTAGCAAGGATAAAAGCCTTTAGTTAGAGGGGACCGCCCTGGCATTTTTCTTAAATACTGGAATGTGCACAGCTTTGGTATTATCCCTTCATCAAGTACCTTGTTAAACAGGACGACTAAGATGGATGCCCATATCACAGGATCTCTACGCAGCACAGCGTTAGCTAGGACATCAGGCACAGAGCCCTGGATTGTGTTCCTTTGCACATAGCCAAGCCACCATTTAGGAGTTTGCAAAAGTTCCAAAACTTACTTGCATTGGAATCAATGGAATAAAATGCATAGACCTGGTACCATTATGGGGAAAAGTTCGGTTTTACTCCACAAGTGAGCAGAACAGGCAGGCAAGCCCAGGGGTCCAATAAAGCAGAGTTCCAGAACCAGCCTGGGAGGAAGAGCTGGCTGCAGGGGTAGTACTGGCCCCATTCCATACAATGGATCAGTGGCACACTGATTCTAAGATTGAAACCGACTGGTGGATCAGGATTCCACGAAATGTAGACAGGTTTTCATGGTGTGGACTGAGAAAGTAAAATGGATGAGAAAGCTGCAGCAGAGAATATGCCTGAGCAAAACATTTCCAAAAGGATACAAATATACACGAAATCAAATATTTGTTTTGTCCATCAAGGTTCAGAGTAGCTTTTAAGAAGAATGAAATAGATGCATAGTCTTATGAGTATGCGATTCTCCACTTGTACAGCCTGTTTCCAAAATGTGTCCCTTGAGTAGAGCTTACTCATCATTGGACTGTTTTAGTAGCTCAACAGGAGTCCAAGTAAAGTAAGAGGTATGCTTTAACTGCAACAACAATAGTCTGGAAAATGTTTGTAAAACGTAGTGGAACTATGAACAGTAAATCATAACAGTAGTGGCACTCGGTTACCGTTAGTTACCACTCACTTTGAGCTCATAGTTTGCCTACGTTGCAGCTACACCTTTTAAAGACCAAAACACAAATGGTGGCTTGGAGGTTCCACTGGGGGTAAGCTTTCAGTCTACACAAGAAATACAACTTGCATTGTTTAAAAAATATTCGGAACTGTTTTGTATTGTCAGAGAAATGCTCTGTATGACTAAAGGGAGTTATGTATTACCCATGTATAGTGGTGGTGCCATTGTGAGACCGCTAAGCATATCGGCAAGTCCTCAATGTGGACCTGCTATCCTCTCATTATTGCTACTCCCTAAAAATAGGGAAATACTAAAAAAAAAATAAAAAAAGGAAATAGGGAATAAAAAATACTCCCAACAAAAAATGGGAAACAGACACGTAGGACCTTGCACCCCTGCTTTCTCCCACATGCCTCCATGGATATGTTTGGACCAGTAGTGTACGTAATACCACAGGAAGAAACTACTATTAGTACTGCCTAATTGTAAGAAGTAAGCATGTGTCATTTAATGTGTATGAATAACTAGGTGCCAATGGATTATTATAACAAAACCATTTCAGTTTTCCAGTTAAAACATTTTTATTTGCTTATTAAATACTGCCATTGGGAATTATAATTGGGAATTGGATTTACAGTTGTACTCCCTAAAAAACAATTTTACTCCCAACTTTAAAAAAATACTCCCACTTCAAAATGGAGCACTGCCTGTAATCATTTGAGTTGAGCCACAAGCTTAACATGAGATGCAGTCATCTTAATTCGTAAACCCACAATAGCCTGAATTAAAGGTAGTCATGGAATAAGTTACAAAACTGATCTTGTTCGTGTCCATGCATAAACAAACTTTGGCCCAGATGCTCAAAACACTTTGGACGCAACTATTGAGATATGTGCATCTCGTCAGTTGTGCCAAAAAAAGGAGCAGGCATCTTCACAAAGGGCAACAGAATGAGCACATCTTAGATGCACTGATTCAGATGCAATTTCCCCCTTTGCAAAAATCAGGGAGTGTTTATACACGTTTAAAAGCACATCACAAAATCACAAATGAGATGCGCTTTTAAATGCGCAGAAATGAGGGTCACACTTTGTGTCGTTGGGAACTGTTGCAAAGACAAGCACACATTATGGCAGGGTCATTTCTGACCCTGTCATGATTTTTTCTTAAAGTGTGGCAGCCATGGTTCAAACCACAGATGTCACACTAGCATTTCCATCCTGCAAACTGGGCTGGAAATGCTTTCGTTTTTTTGAGACATTTCACAGAGATGGGCTGCTTTAGGGCCCATTGCTGTGAAATGCGCTCCCAGCAACCATGTAGTTGCTGGGAGCCTGTAATACATTAGTGTCAGGAATGTGCTACACAATCCTGTCCAATCCCAGGCCCTCCCGGGCTGGTGGTGGAGTGGCTCTGATCTTCCCCGAGTGGGTTCCTGCCTCCATAATCCCCACTCAAACCTACTCACCCTTTGAAAGCCTAGTCTGCAGGCTGTCTCACCTACGTCCTCTCTTACTCTCGCTACCATCTACAGACTCCCGCACCGTCCTCCCTCCTCCAAACAGAATGGGCCGACATGTCCTCCTCCCTTCTTGCCTTCTCCCCCAAACGTATCTTCCTTGGTGACTTCAACATCCATCTTGACTCTTTCGATGGGGCCTCTGCTCTCTTCCGCAACATTTTACGACACTCTTTCCCTCTCTATCCTTCCTTCTGGCCCAACCCACTCAGCCGGACCCACCCTTGATGCTCTCATCTCAACAGACATCCCTCTCTCTAACTCTCTCACTACACCTCTCTTTGACCACTCTCTGCTCTCTTCCCAGCTTGACCTTCCCTGTCCCCTGGCGCCTCCACCTGCACTGGAAGTCTCCTACTCTCATTCGACCTCTGAAACGTGTGTCAGTGACTGCGTTTGCCTCCTCCTTCATCCCTCCTCCGCCCCCTTCATCAGACTGTCACTCTGACTCTGTTCGTGCTAACCTCTATCTCCAACACTGTGGATATCCTTGCCCCAGTCATGAGGATCTTCACAAAGTCTGCCTCCTCCAAATGCAACTCTTGGTATGACTCTGACGTATTATGTGGCTAGACTGGCCTACATTAGTAGTTACAGTCTCCATATGTGTTCTTGCTGTGGCATGACATTGTTTAATTGGCATCGGGTGTAAAGCAAACATGATAAGTGTTATTACGTGCCTAGACTGGCCCACATTGTGAATCATGTAATAACACTTATCCAGTTTTTTTTACCCCCAATGCCAAGTAAAAAATGGCAAGCCACATTGAGAACGTATATGTGGACTGGCTTCTCATTACTACATGAAACATTTGTCGCAGAGCCAAAAGGGCCCCGCAACAAGCACAAAAGGCAGGCAGCACAGTCCTGTGCAAATACAGCACACGCTGTACTGTGCTGCCTGCTACTTCGGCGAAGAGAGGCTGCCACTCATCTGAGAGGATGGTGCCCCCCGCCCATAGGGGTGGGCCACCACTTATCTGCGCTCATTTAATTTGCGCTACCTCTTGTGAATCTGACCCTATCTGACCCTATCAGTGCTCTGCAATCTGTCAGGAAGGCAAAACCTGACGAAGACACACCTAAACATCTCAACTGCAAGAGCCACATTAGTATGGGTCAAAACAAAGGCGGTGAGAAGGATGGTGTGAACTGGATACAATCCCAGGCTAAAGAGAGTAAACCAGGAGTTCACCAGTCACCATATCATACATCAGGGTAAAAGAGTAAAAAACATGACACCCAGGGGATCCAAGGAAGACAGAATCTGACAATGACAGATTAATTATTGTTTGTATGTTTATGTGTGTTATTCTTTCCAAATCTTTACAAAAACATAAATTACAGATTTGTAATTGCCATTAAAAGATTATTTTACAAAAATCCATAACATGTAACACACCTAGCATTAAATAAATCAAATACATCAAATAGTGACAATACATTTTGAACAATACATCAATCATCTAATCGAGATTTACTTTACTAATCCTAAGAAAAGCTAAAATATTACAATTAAAACAGCTTACAGACAACCTTTAAAAATCTCAGCAATTCAAAATTCAAGGGGACAGATTTACTACTCATAATATCTTGCCACAAAATATCCAATAGCACCCAACAGATATTATTCACAAATGTACTGAAATATTCAATCCTCTGCTGTCTTAATGCACTACAATTATGCAATAGACCCTGAGCAGGGGGGCATTACCACTTCAGTTAATGTCACGGGCCAACTAAGGCCCATAAGAATGGGGTACTAAAAGTATTTTTTTTCTCTTCCAAAATGCTCTGGTGTTTTGGAACAGAAAAATAAAATGTGCAAAAAATGGCCACTGAGGAAGGGAAAACGAAGCCCGTTTTCCCTTTGCATGGCGGCCATTGAAAAAAATAGGAAATAGGAAAAAAATAGGAAAAAAGTAAACAAAAAAAATGGCCATCATGGAAACGGGAGAAGGGACTATGTGTAGTCCCTTCTTCCTTTCCATGACGACCTGTCGCAGATCGGTAGAGGACGCGATGGGGACAGAAGTGTTCCCAGCCGGTACGCTCCCGCAATGGACTTCAACAAGGTAAGTGGGGAAGGGGGAAGTGGGGGAATTCTGTGGATGGGGGAAGGAGAGAGGGGAGAAGGGAAGTGGTACACCCCTTACCTCATTCCCCGGCAGGGGAAGATGGCAGTCTCCAGCCATGAGGCTGCTCGGACCAGGGGGATTACTGCTGGTAATGCCCTTGTTCTAAGCCTCCTCATTGGTGGAGAGGCTGCCACCCTCTCCCCCCCTCTGCTGGGTACTCATAGAGGATCAGATGGGAAAGGGTTTCTTTTTCATATGCACAGTTACAGAATCGACAAGAGGCCGAAGCCTGTCCAATACCGCCTTTAATTAATATAATGTTGTTTGTTGGTAAAACATTTAGCCTGAAGCGCATTAAATTATTTAGTTCCATCGTGGCCAATAATTTGTGGGGGCAGATAATCTGTGCATACAAGTGAGACCTTACAACGGTATCACTAGTGTGTGCCCAATCATTTCTTTGCAGCATTTTCTTAACTTTTATAGGATTGTGCAGCACCATTTCCAATGTGGTACCTCATTCATCTAGTATACCTACACATTTCATGTGTACGTTATATACACATCCTCCTGCAAGGTTCCTTCCATGACTCATTTAATTAATATGGTGTAAATGCCTTTCTCATGTCAAACATAGAATGTTCTAAAAAGTTATAGTTTCTTCCATTATACAATACTTTGTAGAGACTGTAGACCCAATTCATATTGCAAGGCAAAAAGCATAACACATTTAGGAATAAAATGAAGCACTAGTACCCACACATGTACAATAAGGGCTCATGATCACAGTACAACTGTGAAATACAATATGTAGCCCTTGCAGAGAGCATGATGGTATAGCAACAACTGGGCAACAAGTGTGGTTTATGAGCATGTGGAGAACGAGGGCAGTTGTATAGTGTGGGTGTGATCTTTTGCTTTTTTATTATTGACTTTTTAAGGCGTATATTACAGAAAGGAAAACAGGAGTGTCGGGAGCCTCCCCGAGTGAGGGGAGACGGGAGCATTACTTTTGTGTAACGGAGAAAAGGGAAATAAATAGGAACCCACAAGATTAGTGGACGCAGGAATAGTAGTGATTAATATTTTATCTTGTTATTTTAGCTTATTGTTTTTGTGTTTTTATTGTGTACGGCGGAGGTCCGAGGAGGGGCATTGTAATTGTGTAAATAATAGTGTGTTTGCAGTGTGTGGACTGTGAGAGCAGGGCTGTGTAAAGGGGAAGGAAGGCAAGGTGGGTTGGAGGGGAGGAAAGAACAACACATAGATTTTGGGTTGTGATTTTTGCAGCGTGCGCAGTGCGCTAATAGAAGCATTGGGACACCTTACAGGTAGATATTGCTGCAATGGGAGGGGAGACACCATTAGAGTACATGACATGGGGAAGATCAAGAAGTATCACAAACAGTGGGTGGCAGAAACACAAAGGGGAATGCCAAACTTCTGGCCAGAGCAAGACACCCGTAGTAAGGGAATATTGGAAAACATGACTACATTTTTAGCAGAGAAATACAAGTGTAAACAGTTGCAGAACAGAAAGGAGATTCTAGATTTGTGGAAGATGATTGAGGGCGTAGAGGACTTTAATGAGGAAGGGGCGGAGAACACCCATGAAGGAGGTAAGCAAGCAGAGGTGGGCGGGACATGGACGGAGGACAAGGGTGTATATCCATCTGCAGCACTCCCAGCGATGGGGTACAGTAACATGACCTATGTGTCCACACAGGCAACAGTCCCGCCACCCCCATATATACCCACTCCAGCAACTGCTCCACAGCAAGAGTGTGCAGGACAAAGGGATTTAAAAGAGGCACTAGAGTCAGCGCGACCAGAGCTAGAGCAACTGCAAACAGCAGAGAGTGAGGTAAAAGGGAGCGGCCTAGATGAGTGGAGAGTGGGGACATTTTGTGCAGACCAGATAGTACGGCAATAAAAGATGTACATATACAGAAAGAGCAGAACGAACGAGCAGCCAGTACAGGGTATGAAAATCTAAGGTTGGACCGTCGCTTAGGTGGAGACCCAGGTGAAGTGGGGTGGAGTGCAGTGGATGAATTTGAGGGTGACGGTGAAGAGGAAGCACAGCAGGCGCTGGAGAGGACACCCAGGTGGAAAGTTTATGGGATGAGAGGGTAAGAAGGTTCATCCAGATGACAGGAGCAAGAAAAAAAGGAAGTGTAAAGAGAAGGGAAGAGAAAAAAGTACAGTTACAAATGTCGCTAATACACAAGGGTGGGGGAAGAGCACAGTATGTGCCCTGGTCGCAGATAGATAAGAACAATTTTATCAAGGCGCTCCCACCGTTAACGGTGGGAGCGGGAAAATGGATATATGCATTTGAAAAGCAGACTGTTGGGTGTGCCCTTCGCCATGGGTAATATGAAAACTTTACTAGTGGCGATAGTGGGGGACCAAGCGGAAGACGTGTGGATTAAAGCAGGGTCGCACCATTCAAAAGCATTAGAGTACAGGTGTGAGGAGCGCTTCAGTGCACCTATCCACACACAGCAAACATACAGTCGATCATGCAATATGTTATGGGCGAGGACGAAGACCCCACTCAGTACATTATTAAGGTTCAAGAGCTGTGGAGAGCAGAGAAGGGGGACCATTCAGACCGATCAGTCCCTCTTTTCTATTTCGTTATCGAAAAGGGCTTACCGAAGGAAGTGTAGAAGGCACTAGGCAAAATTGTGAGCATTGAAGCGAAGGGGTGGCTGGAAATTCAGATTATAATAGTACACCACTGCAAGCGAATAAGGGAACGTGAGAAGGAGACAGCACAACCATTACTGTCAAATGAGGTGAAACTGGTACAGAGGAAGTTGGCTAAAATAGTTGTAGAAGGCGCATTGTCCACACTTAGACAGAGGCGGCAGGGAGTGCGCTCGGGACTTCGGCTGTCCGAAAAGCGGCATTTTGGCAAGAAGGAGGACAAGGTCAGTGGGGAAGAGGACACAGTTCACCAACCAAGAGTGGCTGCAAGGAGGTACAGATCCGAGAGGGGAGGGCATGGGTTCTTCACAACCGCTGTAGATGAGCAGCTGAATGCCTCTGCGGGAAGTCCCACCCCCTACCTTCTGTATGTTAGAAGTCTGAGATTGTGCCATGCTTGACACCAGCAGTTGTGACCATACCACAGAAATTTTTTGGAAGAAGATACCCACTGAGAAAATCTTACCAGATGTATTCCTGAAGAGACGACACTCTGAGGGAGGAACTCCCCAAAGGAATATGACAAAGAGTGAAAGAGGAGCTGGCGACATCACGAAAGACAAGCGTGATGCACTGATAACACTGACTGAAGAGGATGCACAGACCTTATACAACCTGATGACGAAGTAAAGAATCGAGTAAACTTTCATATGCGAAAAGCACATGTGTGATGCACTGCAGAAAATGCAAGCCATTCAGATGCTGTAACGCAAGTAGACTAAGTTGTCTTGGAAGCTGGCTAGATGTAGTGAATAGACTGCAGGTGGAGCCGTCATTGTATGGAAACTGGACTTCAGTGTCACAAGTAAATTTGGTAAGCCCGGACCCATGGAGAGGAAAGACCAAGAGCTGTGTTGCGGTAAGAATTAGCTCAGATCACAGACTTGAATGGTGAAGCTGTCTGGCCCGGTGTCAAGGCTAGGGGCAGCCAGGACTGGTTATCTATTCTTGAAGGTGGCAAACGTGAGAAGCTGAATCATCCCTTGTTAAGGTGCAAAGTAAGAACACCATGCGTGTCAAGTTTTATTCATTTAAGACATTTAAATGCTGCAAAATGGACCAAACCGTGGACTCCTGTCACGTGAGCCAAGTATGGAAATAGAGTGGAGGTTGGAGTTCTAGAACAACAATAGTGCGTGCTCGCACTTACTTATATTCCCAGAGACAAGAATATGCTGCAAGGCCAAGTTCATAAACAGTCTTCAAGGCAGAAGGCCTGGGTGATGAGACGTTGGGCTAATTGGGTGGGGAGGGAAAATCAAGTCCACCTCCTGGCACCTAGGTTTGAGCTTAGGTGCTGCTAAGTGAACCGAATGTTCAAGACATGGCACGAGCGTGTCAACCAATTATAGAGGGCACTATAACAAAGGGTCTTATAGTTTGAGAGCCAATGATATACCGTGTACTTAATAGTGTTGAAGATGACCTGCACTAAAGGTAGGCATAAATTGTCCACCTGATAGTAGAGATCCAATCGCAATCCCACCCCTTATAGAAAGTATGCTCATATGTTCCCCTTGTGCCTATCACAAACCTTTGTAGGTTTTTCTTATTTGCCACGTAGTGTGACGTCAATTATGGTGAATTTATTTTTATCAATGTGATTTTTTATAAAATACGCTGAGAGCTCGAGCGAACGTCCGTTGATGTCCATTGTAAATCCCCGTTTTAGACAATTGATAATAAACCATTAAACTTTGCCATCTTCCTGAGTTGGTTTGATTATTTGGTGTCAGACTTATTCTGCATCCCATCCATTGCATGCGCACTACCGAAAGTGCTCTATGCTCACCGTCACCACCGAGAATGACCTCCATGCCCTATGAAATACACCGAGCATATACACAGCTCCCATCCCAGCTCCCGGGAGCATACTCTCAGCAACAGCAACCACAACAACAGTACACACAGAAGCAGTCCCCACAGCATCAGTACCCGCAACAAGCAATGCCCCAGCACGGAAATGGAAACATACAAACATATACAGCGAAGTGCCCAGTGGCACCATAGTGCCTTACAGATCGGAGATTCTGGTCGGAAACAATAATTTCACCTTCCCCGATACGAACACGTACACAGATTAGGACAACCCAGAGAGAGTGCTTGCATGCCGAGCGCTATCTATGACAGTTCATCCTGATGAGGAACCCTTGGTGGGCGCAGAGATAGAAAAAACACACTTAATTTTTATGATTTTTTATGATTGACACAGGTGCCAAAAAAATCATGCAACAGTGTGGAAGACTTCCCACTATCAGGCCACACTCTTGGTGCACAGGGCTTCTCTGGTGCTATTGCCACGGTTCCATACACTAAAGACGTTGACATCAAAATAGGGAGCAAGGTTGTGAGGCCCCCCTACTATATTCAGAAAGTTCACCAGTGAACTTGTTGGGCAGTGATCTGCTCGGCAAGCTCAATATGACAATATCATTAACAGACAGTGGCATAGTTTGCACAACACCAGGAATGTGCGCCATCAGAGCAATGTTGATTATACTTGCAATAGGAGTAGAGGAGATATGGTGGTTTGTGGTATCCCCACAGATCTGGACGTTTTTATGTATGGAATCTCAGTGCTTGTGGAGGCGGTGCCTCAGATTGGAAAACGATTTTGGGGAATGCCCACAGACTTTATTTTTCACC
This sequence comes from Ambystoma mexicanum, assembly GCF_040938575.1. Classification (NCBI taxonomy): domain Eukaryota; kingdom Metazoa; phylum Chordata; class Amphibia; order Caudata; family Ambystomatidae; genus Ambystoma; species Ambystoma mexicanum. Next base: position 245,611,658 of record NC_090926.1, on the reverse strand, counting down.
CTGATGTGTCCCCAGAAATGGCGGCAGGCACAATACTATCCCTAGATTTGTAAGGACTGGTGGTTTCAGCAAAGAGGAATGTAGTAATAGGGACTGACTATGTGTGAGGGTGCACAGTGCTTTTCATTGACCCTACAATACTTTTGAAGGAAGTAACTGGCACAGAATTGTTAGAAGACAGGCTAGATGACAGAGAGATCGTACTAGCAATATTTATACCCTGTGGCATAATGGTACAGTACAGAAAAGTTCAGTGTCCCATGATGGCCTTATGGCCCCACCGCGAGATTTGTCCTTGGCCTCAAGCCCTGGGATCGTATCTCTCCAGCTCTGAAATCTCTCCATTGGCTCCCAGTGGATGTAAGGATTAAATTCAAAACCCTCTGCATTGTCCAGAAGGGTTTCTGGTGCCTGGGGCCAAAATACCTTCAGCTACCCCTATGCAAATACCTCCCCTCTTGAGCTCTTCACTCCTCTACCACCAGCTCCCTCAGGGTTAGTCGTTTTTCAAAGAAAAAAGCTGGGGGTAGATCTCTGTCTTCGGCTGGGGCCTCCCTCTGGAACAGCCTCCCTGCCACTCTGAAACTTGAGGAGAACCATCTCCGGTTCCGGAAGCACCTCAAGACCTTCCTCTTCTCTTCTGGCTTTACTCCCCCTCTCCCCTGCTGATCTGTTCTCTCTTGGCACTGTGCACCTGGCCACCCTCTGCCCTCCTGGACCAGGTACCTGCTCACCCTGCCACCCTCCCATACTGCCTCTGGGCCACCGCTTGCACTAGGGTCTGTAGCTGTACCCATACAGCCCCCTCCCTTTTCTTCCTGCACTTATCATACCTACCCTGTCTGCTGCCTTAAACCTAGCACTTGCAAATTGCTGGCTGCACTACCACTGTTTGTTGCCTTTATTATTTATTTATTGTTATTTATCTTTCTCCTCTGCTTCGCACTTTCCACTTCTCCCCCCTTCCATGCACTTTTCCCCTCTCCCTCTCCCATGCACTTGCGCGTTCTCAATGTCACTGGGCCTAGTAAGATAGCTGTTTTGTTCTCCCCTGTTCCCCTCCCTTGCCTTGTCGCGCTCTGAAACACTTCTGTACGAGCGCTATAGAAATACAATATCAATATCAATACCCCAGATCATTGAGGAAGAGTTGGAGCAAGTGCCTGAGAGGCTATGAATGACAAACCCCCATTACATAGAGCTCCCACAGGGAGTGACCACAGTACACATTACACTAAAACCAGGAGCAGTAATACCTCAGTTGAAATAATACCCACTTTCTAGGGAGGCAAAGGAGGGAATTAAGGACACCATTAATGCACTACTCAACCAATGGATAATTTTACCATCCACCTGCCCATGCAACACTGCCAACTACCCAGTGATAAAGGCAATGGGGGTTAATTGGAGAATGATTCAGGATTTGCACACCCTAAATGTTGTTGTGTAGCAAGAGTTTCCCATTGTTCCTAACCCTGACACAATTTTGAGCAGCATCTCCAAGGAGGCGACATATTTTTCAGTGGTTGACCTTACAAATGCATTACTTTCCATATCTTTGCACCCAGACTCCCAGTACCCCACCGCTTTTACTCATGGTGGGATGAGGTTTAAACATACAAGACTAGCTCAGGGGTAATGTGAGAGCCCCAATATCTTTAACAGAATACTGCAGGCAGATTTAGGCCTTATTCAAGTGTCCAGCATGATAATCCAGTACGTAGACAAGCTGCTGGTAGGCATGACTCGATCACACTGTTACAGGTTCTGGCTCACAGGGGGTACAAGATTGACAAGGAAAAATTGTATCCAAGAGGTTTTATATCTAGGAAGGTTGAAAGCAGCACATGGGCACACACATAATACCTGACTGTGTGCTCCACCCCCAGCCCCCAACAGTGAAAGAGATGCAGAAGTTCCTATGGTGTGCAACAGGTGTCTCAGGAGGGTAGCTCAGGGGCAACGTGCTCACCTTGGAAGCAAGACAACACAGAGCACCTCAGGTTCAATCCCTGGGTCCACACTTAGAAACCTCTGGTATTAAGCACATTATAAATAACCTATCATAGCATATCATATCATTCTGTAGGGCATGGATCGTTGATATAGCAGTGTAGACAAGGCCTATTTTACAGGGTCTCAAAGAGGCACAAAAGACTAAAAAAAAATGTGCATGGACTAAAGAGATGTTGCAGAGTTTTCATGAACTCAAAGCGTTGATCTCAACTGTACCTGTGTTGGCGAGCCAAGATTATACTCCGGAATTTACTTGTTCTCACACTCCAACGGCCTACTCATGACTGCTGTGTTGCAACAAAAGAGCACAATGGGCCACAAGACATTAGCCTATTACAATGGTGCGTTAGAATCTCTGATGTAAAGGCAGTTTTCTTGCGAACAGGCACTCCCAGCTGCGGCTTTGGCTTTTGAGAATAGCTCCACAATTGTCATGGGCTATTCAATAACGCTCTACGTAGAACATGCCGTCTTTGCCATCCTAGAAAGGTCAAAAACTCCCCTCACTACTCAAGTAGCATCTGCATACGAAATCATATTCTCCAGCCCAAGTATACACATTGTAAAATGTAAGACAGTGAACCCTGCAACGTTCATAACAGAAATGTGCACTAATGAGAACTTAGCTAGACATGACTGCATCACATACGAGGGGGAGGAGGTTGACAATCCCAAAGCAAAGGACGGATCACTTGAGGGGGGGTGTACTATTCATTGATGGGTCAGCAACAAATGACCAGGACACGGGTGTCAGGCATGCTGGTGCATGTGTGGTGCGTATAGTGGATGGTGAATATGAGACATTAATTTAAAAAAAGACTTCCCATGCATTATTCCACGGAGGGAGAAGAACTCATTGCACTCATTAAAGCATTGCAATCATACCTGGGTTGCCATGGTGCATGCCGGTCTTTCAAGGTGGAAAAGTCAGGGCTTTAGGAGGGCAGATGGGTCCCCAGTACAGAATGCCGTGTTATTAGATAAACTCATTTTCGCACATTCACAGCCTTCTGTAGTGGCGGTGGTCAAATGCGCCGCTCACACTAACAACACTGATGAAGTGTCACTTGGGAACACTTCCGCAAACACCATGGCCAAATTAGCAGCATATCTCCCAGTATCAACTGTAGCAAAGTTTGTCATCACAACCCCCGCCCCTGACCAGCCACCGCTCTCGTTCAGCGTCCTACCTATAGCACACATTATTGAGTTACAAGGAAGGGACCCAGAAAATGAAAAACAATTGTGGATCAAAGGGGGTGCACAAAATCCTCCACTGATTTGTTATGGAGACAGGAATGTATAGGGAAAAGCGGTAATGCAGTAGAAACTGTTAGCAGAATTCGATCAGTTCCTTGACCCCTCCCACAGCTTCAAGCACCACATTGCTGGTGATATTCAAGAGGAATGGTTTATTCCAAACATCCAGGAACACCTGAAATATTTCAGCACAGGCATGACATTATGCACACAGAGAGGCACTCTGCCCCACCCCATTGGGCCGCTCTGCACGTTGCACATCAACCACACAGATATGAGGGAGAGGTGAAGTGGCTCACAGTGTTTAATCGTTGTCATCTGGCATTTCTCACGTTGGGTGGAGATGGGTCCTTGTGCACATCCGGATGCCAAATGCGCAGCCATATGTCTGGTCCACAAAGTGTTCCCCTGATGGTGCGTGTGTGATTTGTTAAATTCAGATAATGGCACACACTTTTTCAATGAGTTGTTTGAGGGGATTATTGCACTGCTTGGCATTAAACACTGGATGTGTATGATGTATCACCCTAAGGCCAACAGGGTTGTGGGGAGGATCAACAGTCTGCTTAAAAGTAAACTATCCAAGCATTGCACCATATTGAAGAAAAACTGGGTGCATTGCTTATTCCTGGCACTGTTTAGTTTGTGAACACAGCCCAGCAAGGACCACCACTTGTCACCGCATGAGGTGGTAAATGGTCGCTGAATGTACACACCAATATCCCTCTTTAGGAGAGAATCATATACACACAGTACTGCAGCTATTCTAGGTGAGGAGTTCAAGGACTATTTGACAACACTAACATGAGTGCTCAAATGTATTTCCCGACAGATCGCACCACCACCATCAGAAGATGTACCAGGTGCAACAGGTGACTTCATGGCTGATTCCCCACCCACTCAACTGCTGCTGCCAGGAGAACTTGCCTACGTGCGGTCCTTCGTCTGCAGGTGGACTAGCCCCAGATTCAAAGAACCATTTAAAGTGTTTTTTTCCACTTCTCTCGCAGTGAAGGTAGAGGGCCTCCGATATGGATCCACTTATCAGACGTTTGGGAAGCACCTTCGGACGTTGCACCAGCACTTTATAAAATTGGTAGTGTGCATCTACCTCACTTTCTTTTCCGCTACCAGCATACAGTTCAATAATCCCCCAACCCCACGAAACAGTGCAAATGCACAGCTGCAACAAACCCTGAGTTTACAGAGGGAGACGCAATCTTGCTCTCCCCCTCTCTCCCTCTCTCTCTCTCTCTCTTCTCTCTCTCTCTCTCTCTCTCTCTCTCTCTCTCTCTCTCTCTCTCTCTCTCTCTCTCTCTCTCTCACACTCTCTCACTCTCTCTCTCTCTCTCTCTTTGTGTGCATATATTTTGCCTTTCAGGGTGTCAAGAAGATGGAACCAGCGTTCTCAAATCACCCATTATATGTTAGAAAAGATAATTGTTTGTAGGATTGTGTCTAAATTTGCATATTCTTATAGGTGTGCAATTCATTATATAGCGGGTATATTTTCTGTATTGATGTTTGGTCTATGGATTTATTTAGGGGCGTCTTTTATGTTAATGGGACATATAAAAAGGGGGAGACATTCTATTATCACAGTACATATTAGGTCAAATGTCCTTTTAAACAAAACTGAACACGACTCAAATGAAACTGAATATGTATAGTCCACAAGGCCCCACTTTATGCAGCAATAGGTCAACAATTCAGCATACTGGATTGTTAGAATATGTTGCTAGGTCCTTATTGTTTTCCAAAAGCCACATTGCCTTTGACAACACAACTCCTATTCATGTGAATACTAATGCTGATGTTATTAATGGCTATACAGGTGCCCCCAAATGCACAAAGAGACAAGCACAAAGTATGATGCTTATCATGGGCTTTGTCCTGACGCCATAGAAGATGTGCGTCATCCAGAAAAGTCTCATAGTTGGTATACAGACATGAGCTCAGTGGGAAGAAATAAGTGAATGGAAGCTGTTATGTGTGTTCGTTGATAACGCATGCATCAGGGGCACCCAGGGTCCTAGTGCCACAGGAAGTATCAATTCTAGAGGCACAATGCCTAGTTAATCTTGTGCTATGTAGGCTTTCCAGGCACATAATAAAAGACTCAAAGTTATAGACCCAGATCGCATGAAATGCAACAATAATCCAAAAAGAAACCAATGCGTAGGAAGACCCTACCTGGTGATACAAGGACTAAAATTTACAAATACCAAATGGCAAGAAACAAAACAGAGCTGCATGGCAGAGAGCATCATAGGGTACGAAAAAGGGTGGTAGCTGCATGTGCACCATTCTGCACTGAACACATCACAAAACTTTCCTGGACTGAAGCAATGGAGAAACCAGTAAAAGTGCACAGAGAAGAAAATATGAACTTTGCTTTTACAGTGCTGGAGCAATACCTGTAGGGACCAATGAACATTGTAATAAAACTTTGCTCATTCCTGACCTCAAGAAAGGCACAGCGGCAGTGATGGATTACTACTGAATGTGCGGCCAACAGGCATACTTGCACCTTCCACCATCATGGAAAGGCTATTGTTCGCTGGCCATGCTAAACTCAGCCCTGCTAGTTATCCCAGAAGTACATCTGCAAAGCAGCCAGCAGAAACCTTTGCCCCCCAACCACTACCTCCCCAACCCCTGAAGAGAACGCAAGAAATATGTTGCCGGTGCCAGAGTGCCACACTTTTCCTGGGAAAGCAAAGGAAGAAAAGAGTGAACTGTCTTTCCAAAGACTCATTAAGCTTGCTCAAGGAAATACCAGATGAATACTATCTCTTCACCAAAACAGAGACCTTTTTTGTCTCGTTTTTACTGCCTGGTGTGCAAGCTACGGCCAACACTAAATGGCTGCAGATTGTTCACTGGGAACTTATCCAGCTGTCTAACGACACCAAGCAAGGTTTCAATGCCATAAAGATGGAACTCCGCACCTAGAGGCTGATGACGATGCAGAACTGCTATGTCCTCGATATGCTGGGTGCCATGGAGGAAGGCGTGTGCAAAATAATTGTCGACTCATGTTGCACATTCGTGCCTCCCGAAGATGCTCAGAATGGCTCCCTGTTACACATAATTGAAGCCGTGTCCAACCTGGAAGTGCGCATGAAGAAAGAAGCTGGAATACAAGATGAGGACTGGTTCGATCTGACTTTTTCTTGTGCTCCATCCTGACTGGGGGGCGATTGTGAAGATGCTGGTACCCATGATTGTCTTTATTTTGGTCATTTTTTGCACTTGCCAAATGGGACTCCATTGTTGTGCCAAAGCAGTGCCTAGTAGCGCAATGATGATGGTCTAAATTGGGGGGCATCCAAACCACTTTGCTGTACCACAGTACACAGAACCTAAACAGATGACCCAAACAAACTCTGCATGGTAGGAATCTACCACCCCCTTAAATCCTGTGGCATCATAACAACACCCCCACCAGACCACGAGAATTCTACATTTCACTGGGTGGATTTAGCAGGAGATGGGGATTTGTTAATATGACGTGTATCCCAGAAGAATATGCCCAATCTGGTGCAAGTTTATGAGATGTCTGCAGAGCATGGCTTCCAAAGGACGGGTCACCACCATTCCTGGAGGCTGAAAGTTTAGACAAGGTGCGAAGGGGGGAGGAAAACATATATTGGAATTTGCCAGTGACACTGTGGGAGAGTTTGTTAATATAGGATTAACGTAAGGGGGGAATGTTGGACAGGACAGAGGGTCTTCCCAACCCCCACAGGCGATACTGACCAAGGACTAGACGTTAATTGAGCAGATCCACAACCTTCTGCATTGTTCAGAAAGTCACAGGCCCTCATGCTCTGGGAAGAATGAGCCCAGCAAGTCCAAGAGAAGGGAGCCTAGCACCTCTTGGCAGTACCAACCCACGGATCAGATAGCGAGGTCCTCCTGTCCCCAATGATCCCCACATGAGAAATACAACTTTGCCATGCTTTCATACCATGACCCCCCACATTCCACTGCACCAACTAAACCCAGACCAACGACCATAAAACTTTTACACCGCTCGATCGATCACTAAAATCAGAAGGCAAGGCTATCGTGCCTTCAGAAATGGGTCACACGATTTGTGCAGCAAGGTGCAGGATGGCATCAGAATTATAGCCTAAATCTAAGGTGGAGGACCTTTGGGGTTGCTGATCTATCTGGGAGCAAGTGAAGTGTGTGTGAGTTAGTGGGACCTCTGTTCTCCCCCAAGCCCATCCCTGTATCTGTTTGTTTGTTTTTATGTTTGTTTGTTTGTTTGTTTGTTTTTTTAAATTTATAATGCGCACCAGACCCGAGGGTAAGAGGGCACAGCAGTAAAGGATATGCGAGGCACAGGTTACAAAGTTACGTAGTAAAATACAATTAGAGATAAATACAAGCTGTATCAGTAATACAGTGAGTTATTTACCAGATATTATACAATTTACCGGTAGCATGTCAACATGGTGGAGGTGGGAGAGGTAGTACTGGCTAGATGATCAATTATTTCAGATAGTTGATGTAATTAGATCTGAATTTAGGGTAGGATTTCACCTCATGTAAGGTGTGGGGCAATGAGTTCCATAATTGGGCCGCCCGGACGGGAAGCTAGTGCCTCCAGCCTTGGTCAGTTTAAATCTAGGAATGATCAGTGTATTGGCATTGGAAATTCTTGATGGTCTGGAGGATCCTCTTTCTACAAATCTGTCCGTTAGATAGGGAGGAGCCACATAGTTCAGGGCTTTGTGTGTGAGAGAGGCCACTTTCAGAAAGATCTTGTCTTGAGTTGACAGCCAGTTGTAGTTTCACATAGTCTTAGAAATGTGTGCTCGTCTAGGGATACCTAAAGCTGCTCTCAGGGCATTATTTTGTAGGATTTGAATTCTGTGTAGTATGTTTTTGTTAGCTCCGATATATAGGGTGTTGCAGTAATCGAGTCTAGATAATACAAGAGCTCTAGCTAGAATCATGCAGTTGTTGTCAGAGATAAAGTGTTCACCTGCTCTGATGAGCTTACATGTGTAAGCTGTAGCCGAAGCCAATAAGTTCACTTGTTTGTTGAAGGAGAGGGTGGCATCTAGATGGAAGCCTTATGTCTTCACTTCTCTGTCTACCTTGATGGTGTTCCTGTCGATCTCAAAGGCAGAGTAGTTCTGGCCTCGTTTTTTGGGATTGGAGTGGGTGCCCAAGATGATAAGCTCTGTTTTGTCATCATTCAGGCATAGACCATGAGTAGCCATCCATGCCTGAATGATAAGATACACCCTATTTACCAAGGCCAAATCCGCGTTGTAATTCCCTGAAAGCGGGAGGAGAATCTGAGTATCATCTGCATAGTTAGTGCAGGTGATACCAAGAAGGTCCAGATCATCAAAAAGGGGCTTAATAAATATGTTGTATAGTGTTGGTGATACACAGGAGCCTTGGGGCACACTGCATAAAATGGGGATTGGGTCCACTGCGTTTAGTGGGGAATCACCCTCATAGTTCTTTCGCTGAGGAAGGATTCAACCCATAGGATGGCTTCTTTGGAGAAGTGTGCGGCAGATTTAAGGTGGTTGAAAAGGACTTTATGATCTACAAGGTCGAATGTGGCCGAGAGATCCAAGAGTAGGAGGAGGGCTGTTTGACCTTTCTCTCTTAGCTCATCAATTTGAGCTTTCAGATCGATGAGCGCGGTTTCGGGCCCATGTTGTGGACGGTATCCAGACTGTCTTACTCCTAGGAGCTTGTGGTTTTCTAGAAATTTTGGAATTTGTGTATAGGCGATTTTGTCCTGAATTTTTGACAAAAAGGGGACTGTCGTGATAGGGCGGTAGTTGGTGGGGCTGAGGGGGTCTAGTGGTTGTTTTTTTTAGCAGCAGCAGTACGCAGGATTGTTTCAAGTTGGACGGCACAGTGCCTGAGTTGAATGAAGCATTTATGAGTTTAGTTATGAAGGGGGAGAGTTCTCTCGCGGCATCTTTTATAAATTGTGCAGGGCACAGGTCTCCTTGGCAATTGGAGGGTTTAAGAGAGAGGATAACTTTCCCCACCTTTCGGATAGAATTTTTTGCAAATCTGAATTGGGTAGTGGAGTTTTGTTCCATAGAGGGAGGTAAGGTGTTGGTTATAAGTCGTTGGTTAAGGGCTGCCTTTTTAGCCGCTATTTCTTTTTGGAGCGTTGTAACTTTGTTGGCAAGAGCTTGTTGTATCTCTGTGCACCAGGCTTTATTTTTTGGGCATATATCTGGGATGGGAGTTGGCGACTCTAGTTCCTTTAAGATAGCAAACAGCTCCCTCATACTCGAGTTGGCAGAGGATATACGATTATTATATGAGTTGCGTTTGGCCAGGATAATTTCCTTCTTGTATTGTGAGGACATTTTTAAGAGTTTAATTTTATAGTCATCTGATGGGGTAAGTCTCCAAGTGGATTTGCAACTTCTTTTAAGTTTGCAGAGATCTTTCATTTCGGGGGTGAACCATTTATTAACGTGTGCTTTGGGTTTGCTAGGTCTAAGTTTTAGCGGGGCGACGTTGTCAATAGTGATTTGTATGATTTTTTTGTACTCTTCCACAAGCATCTCTGACTCTAGATGTTCATCGAGTTGCTTTAGGATGGTTAGAATGGCAGGAATTACTTTCTCCTTAGTGATACTTTTTTTGTTCTTGGTGGGACATGGAGGTGCCATATTGGCTGCCGGAGGGATTGGCCTAGTGGTAAGTAAGTCAAAGGTTATCAATAAATGGTCTGTCCATAATTGTGGGGAGATGGAGGTGGCACAGTTGAAGTCTGCTAGCCAATCAAGTGTGCTCCCTCTATTATGGGTGGGTTCCACAATTTTTTGAGTTAGTCCTAGTTCAGTGAGGGTATTGGCCACATTGACGGCATGTTTATCTGAGAGGTCATTATAGCCTAGATTAAAGTCTCCAAAAGTATGTAGTTGAGTAGAGGTTTTGAGATTAGTAGATAGTTGGCAGTTCATGTCTTCTTCAAATGTCCCCAAAGTACCTAGAGGCCTGTAGATGAGGTAGATATTCGGGGTCTGGGAGTTGTGAAGTGGGAGTTTGAAAGAGCCCACTTCGCAGGAGTTTAAGTCTGGAATGGAGGTAGTTCTCATGTTTAGGCTGATTTTGGCAATGATGGCTATACCACCACCTCGCATATCTGCCAGGTGCATTGTCACAATCGTAAGAATAACATTGTGTGTCAGAGTAGATCATTAATTGTTAGGTCACCTCAGTGTGGATGACGAGCCCAGCAGCACCCACGTAAACGAAGATGGACCAATGGCCTGGCACCCCATAAGTAGCAGGCCCTACATCTATAGGCCTCTGCCAATCCTTGTTGTAGAATTGTACTATGTATGTTGACGTCACTAGTGATGCTGTTTGCGCTTTTGATGCACTGCACATGCCAAAGAAACTCCAGAATGTTCTGCAGCAGCAGAGTTCTTTGCTGATGCATTCCTATTTTTTTTAAATAAATACTTGTTATCTTTGCAAGAGTGTCTTGGGCCTTTTTCCATGGCGGGCTCTATTTTTCTGGTGTGAGCGTACAGGGGCATGCCTTCAGGGGCTTGGAAATCTTATTCTACAGTCAAAGAATCCTGTTGGGATGTGAAAGCGGGTTTGTTTGCCTCGGCCCACTAGCCCTTTGAATCTATTGCTAGTGCTATATCAATTGAGTCACTTGAAATATGGTTGTTTCAGTTGCGTTCAAATCTGCTTGGAGTGTTAATGATGTTGAATCCTTTTCTGCTTCTGAGCCTTGCAGCACCTTTCATAAGGACAAGGTGCTCCTTTGTACCACCATGCCATCTTACTTGTTACATTGTTTTCCTTCTCTACAATTGGATAAACTCCTAAAGGGATAGGTGTGAAATTAGCCTTAAAATGTCTTACTATCTTTCTCTAAGGAATTCAGGAAGTCAGACACTCTTTTGTTGACTTTGGTGTGGTGGCTCCTCACCTTGGCATCAAGCCATGAAAGCGTCTGTGGTTAGGTGGGTGGACCTCTGCATTCTGGAGTGTTATATGTCTTAGAAGCAAGGACCTCCAAAAAGGTTGCATACTCATGATGTAAGAGCTAAAACTGCAGCCGTTGCTTTTCATAGACGTGTCTTAGGACACTATTAGCAAGGCAGTGACTTGGGCTACTCTGTCAGCGTTCCACAAACACTGTTGTGTGAACATAAGCTCTCGGCCGGATGTTTCTTTTGGACAAGTGTCCTGAGAAATCTGTTAGCTTTAGATAGTCGATGTTTCTTCCACCCTGATTTGTTTTATGCTTTGAATTCTCCCAGGAGTATATTGGAAATGGGACAGGATATACAAGTAAGAAAAGGTTAGTACCCAGAGTGAACATTTTACTCCTAGCCCAAACTCCCCTTTCCTCCAGACGACCGTTCCATCTAAACACCACAAAATATAGCTAGCAAGCATTCAGTGGAAGCAGTAGTTAACAGGAAAGTGTAGAGCGCAGATGTTTCCAATATTGTTTGTTATAGGTTGTGTAGAGCATAACATCACATATCGGTTTGAATAACAGAATAGCTGATGCCTTGTCACGATAACACAGGTAAGAATTCCTTGGAATGGCTCGAGAGGTGGACTCAGTGGCAGTCGAAATGACCAAATGAATGTGGTAGATTGGAGATTAAGGGCTCTGGATTTGGTGCACAAACCCTTCGCATCATTCTCTTGTCTATTGCAAATCTTGCCAACCCTCATATAATCTATCACCTACACATAGTTTTCCTTTTCTTTCCTGTTTTCTTGAGATTTTAATATTAAAGCAATGAATCCTGAACAAGTGGGATGATTGCCATGAAACATGTGATGATTGTACTGTGCAACCTATTAGAATTCAGAATAAGGGCCTCATCAAAAGTCTGGCAGTAACCCTTAAATGCAGCAATAACGGAATTAGCCCACCGATTGCAAAAGCAGCCGGTGTTATTACAGCCAGTGCTGTTATAGCTGGCCCTATTACAGCCGGCCACACAAGATGCAAACACAGCTGCATCATAAGCCCCTGTCCGGCGCAATTAGCACCAAAAACCGGCACTAATACCACCTAAAACATGGAGCAGTTACCTCCAGCGTCAAGCTGGAGGTAAATGAACAAAGGTGCCTGAAATGAAGCCACAGGTGATTCCAATCCATGCCAGAGGGCTACATAAGGCACACCCCAACCCTGAACACTGTTTCCAACAACATGCTGCCACTAGCCACTATGAGCTGGGACAGGCAGTTGCTGATGTGCCCCTGGAAGTAGATAGGCAGGACAACCAGGCAGGGCACAGGGAGTACAGGGGTGGGAGCTGGGGGGGGGGGGGGGAGAGGAGGAGGACAGCCCAAGGTGTGCACTGATCCCCAGGGTTAGGCCCTCACCCTGGACTCTCCACAACAGCCAGTTGGTCACTCTGTACTACCTCAACAAGGAGACCATATAAGAGCTGGTCACCACAATCCAGGATGACAAAGGGAGCGGGATCAATATCCGGACAGCTGTGGCCCCACTGCTGAAGCTAGTGTCTGTCCTACAATTCCTTGGAACTGGCACCTTCCAGCACTCTGTGGCCATGATGCATGGCATGGCAAAGCCCACATTCTGTGCAGTGTTGGGCCAGGTGCTTGAAGCCCTTCTGCGGCATGTGCAATGCAACTTCTCACTGCGTACGACCACAGCCCAGGTCAATGCCATGAAGGCACAGTTCTTTGCCGTTGCCCAAATGCAAAATGTGATTACTGCCCTGGACTGTACCCATGTTGGGCTGGTTGCCCGTCAGGCCTATGAAGCAGTGTACCGAAACCGCAAGCACTACCATTTGCTGAATGTGCAGGTGACCTGAGACCCAAACGTGTACATCACCCACTGCTGTGCCTGCTACCCTTGTTCCACCCACAATGCCATGGTCCCTTGGAACAGCACACTACCAGGATACATGAAGAGGCACAGTGGACAACAAACCTAGATAGTGGGTGAGTAGAAAAGCCAGCGCACATGCGCCATGAAGCACATGCCAAAATGGGGGCTGACGCCAATGACTACACAAAGGATGGCATGACAAGCGAATGCAAAATCTGTACTTCACCACCTCCCACACCATCATCACAGTACAGGCCATGAAGCATGCACACGTCAAACTTACCTGCATGGAGAAGCAGTTGTACACATACAGTAGTAACCATATACACCAACATGACTGCAGGTACCACAATGCAACATGCACTTACCAAATCAATGCTGGCAAATGGCCACATTGCCTCACACAACACCTCTGCCAGTACCACAGCCATAGACCCAAAAGCGGCCAGCCCACAATAGCCACCCATTGGACCAGATGCCCAGGGAAGGCCCATGGGGAACCCAGCATGCCACATGCATGGTGGAAATACACTGCCAACTGACAGCCTCCAAGTCCGCTGCACATGTCACTGACAGAAACCTTACATAACATATGCTGCAAGGTAACAGGGTGCATGTGAAGCACAAACAATTCATGACACAAGTGACACTGCATGCACAGACATAGAATAGACACATGTCGTGAAATGAAGGTCCGTGTGCATGCACATGTAGTGTATTGACCTGATATTGTATAAGTCCACCCGCACACCTTACACTGTGTCTAATGCCTGTGCCTCCCACCATGCAGGTGATTCCAGATACCCACAGCTGCCCTGGCGAATGACCCCTGTGTGTAATCCACAAACACCTCAGGAGACTGCCTACAACCACACTCACTGAAGGACCTGTGTGTGATTCGAGTGTACCTTTGGCCTCCTGAAGGCAGGTTTCCGCTGCCTCGACCGTACCGGTGGAGCCCTGATGTAAGCTCCAGAGAAAGTGGGTAACATTGTGCTTGTGTGTAACATGCTGCACAATATCTGTCTGAGAAGAAATGTTCCATTACCCCCTGATGTGGATATTCCACCCCAGAGGATGAGGATGCAGTGCCTGAGGTAAATGTACGCATTGCCAGAGATGACGTGAGGGATGGGAGATTGGCACGCCAGGGACTGATAGACAATTTATTTTGACACTTTCACATGGCACAAGACATGAACGACTGTGTGACACCACCTCAATCAATAAACACCACAATGACACAATCAGGAATGTCCTCGCATTGATGAAGTTCAACAGTTTTTATGTAATGGAGTGCCCCAACTATCCCCCTCCCACCAACTCCCCATCACACTACTCCCCCTCTCCCCACCAACTCCCCAGCATGGCCACTCATGGCAATCTGTGTCTTAGAGTCCTTCACAACTGTGGCCTCTTTCCCCCCCTGCCAGGCTCTGGTGATTTTGGGCTCAGAAGTCACTGTGACTGATGCCTCGGCGCACCCTGCTGTGACCCCTCTGTGGGTGTATTTGAAGTGGAAGGGACATAGCCTGTCCCCAGATTTTTTTGCTGTTGCACCTCCGTGCTCTGCCGGATGGCGCCTTCAGTCATCTCCCTGACCCTCTTGGCGTGCAGTGTCAGGGTGGCCGTGCTGGCTGTTGTCTCTGCCCTGTTCTGCACGATGGCCCGCAGAATCCTGCAGGTGGGCCCTTGAATGCTGTCCGTAATGGCCTGCAAGTGTGTGTGGCCAATTGCCTCCATCTCCCGCTGTCTGCGTTCCATGTCCTCAAGCCTCTGCAACAGCATGCTGCATGTTGGTGTGTGTTGTGCGGGGGAGGGGCTCTGCACTGGCCCTGAGCTGTGTTCAGGGGAGCCATATGAGGCCGTATTAACGTATAGCTCAGGGGACTGTGCATGCTGGCGGTGTGGAGGGCTATCCAGTGAGTGTGCATGCTGGCGGCATGGAGGGCTCTGCAGGGAATGTGGATGCTGATGGTGTGTAGGGCTCTCCAGGGTCTGTGGCCCTTCAGCAGGTGGTGACACTGGGCTGGTGTCCCCTGTGACTCCTCCGTCATCCTGCCAGCAGGTGTGGCCTCTGTGTATGTGCCTTCCGTTGCGGGTGTGGGTGAGTTGCAGTGTGTCTTGCACTGCCCTGGTGGCCTGTGGTGTGTACATTGGCTTCACCCTAATGTGTTGCAGTGTTACACGGCGGGACATCTGTAGCCTGAATGGGCCTTTTTGCGAGGGGGGCCTTTGCAAGGTGGGAGGTGGTCGTGGCAGACCTTGATGGCCTGGATGCTCTGCTCCCAGATGGGCCTGCAACCGCCTCCTCCTCTGATGACTCTGACGATGCTTGAGTGCCTGTAGGGGACATAGGAAATGTTGTCAGGTATGGTTCCCACACGTGTGTTGCCAAGCAAGACACAGTTGCTATGGTACAGAGTGGGACCCCACACATATGGCATGGTTGGTCTTGGTAGATTGCATGCGGACCCATTATCATGGGGTTGCTTGTAGCGATAAGTATGTGACACATGGCCAGTTGGTATTCGGCCTGTGCGTGGGGAGTGGAGGGTGACCATGCTGCGACAGCTCACGTCTGGCATGCATACTTGTGGTCCTTCATGCCCCACATCCCTCTCCGGGTGGCACTCACATGGTGGGAATGGTGGCTTAGTCCATGGCACTGTCATGGCTTTATGGGGCACTGCTGTGTAGTCAGCAAGGCTGCACTGTGGTACAGAATGATTGACAGGCTGAGCACATGTCGGTGTGGGGGACGTTTAATTCCGTGTGGCTTGTCTGCCATGCCAACATGGGGCTGGCCAACTGGGCCCACAGCATGCTGGTGTTAATGCTTCACGGTGTTGTGGTCACTCACGCACCTCAAACCCGCTGGCACATGGTGTTCCACTAGGGGTGTGGTGCACATGGCATTTGTTTGGGTGACTTGCCACCCCTTCCCGCTGCTGTGATGCTCAGGAGTTCCCTTGGTGCCCTGCACCATGGCTGCTGTGCCCCGTCACTCTACCTTGTTGGCATGCGCAGCTTCTTGGTCTACTGACATTTGTCCCTGTCCACCGGGGCATCTTATGCTGGGCTGTCATTTATGCATTCACTTGTGTTGGGGGGCTTGACTCACCTCCTGTCTCCTGGCTGCTGGCACTCGCCTCTGCACTGCTGACTCCCTCTATCCCTTCGATGTCCAGCACTGTGCTGCATTTCGCCTCCCAGGCAGTGAGGACCAGTGGCTCCACAGTGCCTCCTTGAGTCGTCATGGACTCCTGTCGGTGTTGGGACAGCATTCCCTGCACCCTGACCTTTAGATCATTTGACGGCTTGCAGCAGTCCTCTCCATCACAGGATTCACTTACCGCTGCTGTCACCTTATGCCATATGGCATTCCAGATGGCTGTCATGTGCTGCTCAGTGGTCTTCCGCTGCTGACTACCATAAAGTTCCTCACAGTGGGCAATGACCTCATCTATGAGGACGACCAGCTTTGGGTTTACGCAGGTGACGTTCTACCACCTTGCCTCTAATCCTCTCCTGGGACGTTATTGCTTCTATTCAGGACCGGATGGCTGCAGGAAGTGGAGATATTTATTGGATTGTGTTTTTCAAAATGGCTGCCGTAATGCTTCCCATTCCTGCAATGACGTAATTTCTGCTGGTACTAATAGCGGCAGGATCGCCAGAGGATGCGTTTTGGAGCTGATTTCTCTGCAATTTCCACTATTTCGGTGCAGTTTCCACCGGGCACTAATAGAGTTACCATCGGAGTCGGTGTTGCGTTCACGCCAGGTTGTGATGCAGCACTACTACTGCCACACATCCCAGCGGTAATGCTATTTCCGCTCAGCAGAAATTGTGCAAATTACCATCAAACTTGTGATTAGGCCCTAAAATTTTGGAATAAAACTAAAATTCTAAAATTCTTTGACAACAAGGATGTGCTTATCCTTACAGCACCACGGCTATAACTTTGAATCTGATTGATGTTGACATTACACAGGCACACTACTTGCTGCTTTATACACAAATCAACAGGGAAGGGTTTCATCTCTGTACAAAAGAACTCTGTTTAACCAATGACGCCAGATATCATATAAGGGAATATATACCTGTTTGCAATTGTCATACAGATAAAGCATTTTGTGGTAGGAGAGTAACTGCCAAGTGGCTGGTCTTTGTATTTTACAGAATCGCACTTGGGGATGTAGGAATCAAAATGTATGGGAAAAGCAAAACTGTAAAACAATTAAAATTCACTGAAAATCCAGAGCTCAAAGGCAATGGCAATTGAAACCTGGGGCGTTGGAGACACTAACTTTCTGGGGGGAGGCAGCGGACACAGTGGAAGCGGGTGATTTTTTTTTTATAGTGGAGGAACATACATCTTTTCCTGGAATTTGTGGGACTATAGGAGCAAGCGTAGCAAGTGTACCTGAGCTCATTAGACAGATTTGGAGGGTTAGCAGAGAGGGTTACCAGAGGCAATTTTTTTTAACGTGATGTACATAGGGACCTTTTTTAACACATTTCATGCTGGCTATGTTCATAGAAAATATAACAATATACCATCATTGCTCTGTAAAACACATTTTTATCTTGTCAGTGCCCTGCATGGTATCCCAATATTGCCACTGCAAGAACACAGGTTGACTGTGACCAATATGTACAAGCATGCCACTGTGAGAACCTATTGTCTTTTAGGTTGTGCCCAGAATCTTCCAGCATGCTATTGCCAGAACATAACAATGCTGGCTGTGCCCAATATATGCTAGTATGATGATATAATTAAACATAATGCCGGTTATCCCAATGTATGTCAGTATGCCACTGTAAGGACACATTCCCGAATGCTGTGTCTAAAATATGCAGCATGCCCGTGTAGGAACAAATGAGTGTACAAAATATGCCAACATTCCCCTAAAGGAAAACATATTTAAGCTGGCTGTGCCCACGTCATGCCAGCACATCACTTTAAGAACACATGTTCATGTTGAATGTGCCCACATACATGCCAGCATTGCCAAGGTAAAACACAGTCATGTTGCCTCACTCACAATATATGCCAGCCCAGCCTTGTAATCATGATGCATGCCCCACTGACCACAAACTCTCTCACACACCTGCATTCACAAATGCACACACACACTCTCTCTCTCTCTCTCTCTCACACACACACACGTGCACACACACACACGTGCACACACACGTGCACACACACAAACGTACACACACACACACACACACACACACGTGCACACACATGTACATAGACACCAGCTATTACTTTCACAGGCTTTGGTGTACTTTTGATGCTTCAACTTCTAACCAGTCACTCATTCAAAAGTTTGCACTCCCCTCCCCCATCCATCCCCAAATGGAAATTCAAGCCCAACTGCATGGCCCTCTACTCTGAACTCTAGTAATGACCTCCTACTAAACGCTCTATGCTACCCCATTAAACTTGTCTTTGTCAAATGAATCACTGCTTTCTCCACTCGTTTTGATACATAGGGGCCGATTCATGGAACAAACGTGCACCAAAAATCACAGCGCAAGCTGCCGCAATATGGCGCAAGCGTGAGAAAGTAAGCGCACGCACAGGCGTGCGATTCAAGGAAGGGGCTGCACGTGTTTTCCACTGGTAGTGCGCCAAATCCATGCGTGGCGCACACGGGCGCACACGTCATTCCAACAACCCAAACGTTGTGCGCGACGCGCACAGGAAAAGCACACAATGTCCGCGCACACACCAGAAAGGGGGCGGGACACAGGGCATAACGCGCAGAATGGGGAACAACGCGTGAAAAAGAAGGCGTAACTGGGGAAGAACTGCAGGGAAATACACGGAACGCCCACATGCATGCGAACAACTTTTTTTTCGAATACGGGAAACAAGCGCATGCAAAAAGACGAGCACAGGTGTCAACACGTCCACCACAGGAAGGCAGGCATAAGCGTACCCACGCACAGTATAAAAGTGCGCCAAACAACAAACACGTTTATACCGCTACGAAGAACGCCCCATTTGTCGCAGCACTGATCATGGGACACCGCAGGAGGAGGAGAATAGCCAGGGCCCACATTTTTTCCCCCCGGACTAGCCTTTTTGGGATGCCTGACGACCAGGTCTACTGCAGGTGTAGGTTTCCACCTCGTATCATCCTAGACCTGGTCAGGGAGTGGGAAGATGACCTTACATCCCCCACCCTCTGCTCCCAATCATTGAGCCCCTTGGAGAAGGTACTCATTATCCTGCATTTTTTGGCCACTGGGTAATTTCAGCGGACAACTGCCATAGTGGGGGGTCTCACAGGCCACGCAGTCACGCTGCCTACACCAGGTCTTGGCATTCATGACTGTGCACCTCTCAGTCCGCAGGCACATATACATGCCCAGAACACCTACAGAAAGGCAGGCCGTTGTCCAGGACTTTTACAGGGTGGCACACTTCCCCAAAGTGCTTGGTGCCATAGATTGCACCCATGTGGCCCTACGTCCACCTAGGGCCACTGAGCACATCTACCGAAACTGCAAGCACTGGCATTCCATCAATGTGCAGGTGGTATGCGATGCAAAGGGAATCATCACCTCTGTCTATGCAAACTACCCAGGCTCCACCCATGACAGTTTCATATACAGTTTCATATACAGAATATCCGCCCTGGAAGCTGGGCAGCATGGTGACACATGGCTCCTAGGTGAGTACAAATGTCCGTGCACATGCATGCATGTCACACACAAATACACAAACCCCAATAATCACAACCATTATCACCTCTCCAGGGGACAGTGCCTACCCTCTGAGCAACCACATGTTGACGCCAATCCGGAACCCCACCACACCACCCCAGGTAAATTACAACGCTGCCCATATTGCAACCAGGGGCATAGTGGAGCGCACATTCGGAGTGCTCAAGTCATGCTTCCGCTCCCTTGACCGCTCTGGTGGGCAGCTACTCTATGCACCCCCAGTAGTGTGCAGGATCATTGTGACATCATGTGTCCTGCACAATGTTGCAACACGGCAGGGCGTACCGATGGACATTGTGGTGCCCCCACATCCCCAACCACAGGCACAGGCGCTGCCCATGGGAGGGGATAGGGCACGTGGCAAGGCAGCTCGGACCCAGCTTGTAGCCACATTTTTCACTTAAACTCCCACACCTGCGGAGTGCACACAGCCCTGGCACATACCAGGTGACAATCGATGATGACAAAGAGACAGTCAACTGTCACAACCTTACCACCCTGAGAATGTTGCCATGGAAGTGCCACATTGTGTGCATCCGTAGATACTCAAACCTAACCAATCCTGTGTGGCCAAAAGGAACACATGCAAGGTGTGTATCACACACACCTGCAAAACAATCACTGGTATGTCACTCAAACCCTCCAAAACCACATCACCCTTGCCTGCCACACCATGACATGGCAAGCAATAGCAAAACCCCAACACAGTACCAATAATGTACAAATTGACATGTGAAAAATGGAAAGTGGCATCAGACAATGATGCCTGTCATGGAATCAGATGAAATGACTGACCAACAACCTCTCACACAAAACAAGGCATACCCAAATGCATACCAACAGTTGTAGCATGAACATAACAATGAATGCCTGTTTACATGCACATTGGACATGGCAAAATCACCACTGCAGAACCTGCGTGCTGTGTCCATTTCCTGCAACACACTGCTCAGCACACAGCATATTGAACCAGCCATTGTGTGTGACGCACACCCTGAGCATCACATGAAAACGACCAACTAAAATAAAAAACAAATGACGCATATACAGGATCCACACATGTTCATATATTATGTGCTGCAGAGACACAGTGGGCCGCTGAAGGCAAACTGAGTACACATGTGGACATGGAAGGGTGGTTTTACATGTTGTGGATCATAGTGTGAGTGGGTGTGTCAGTAGGCACATGCACTCAATACATGCATGTGCAATCAAGTGACCATCAGTGTCCTCTACACATCACATGTGAACATTGCCCATGTGCACACCCCAGCATGTCAAACCACTCCAATCCCCTCACACCTAAAAGGTAAACACAACACATGAACAGGCATTGATCAGCAGAATACATCATGTACATAGGACACCACAATTACAATGTCAGGGTGCCCATCACACTGCAGGCCAAGCCAACTGTCCAACAACAAAATACCCCCCCCCTCCTCACATATCACCATGACCCACTGAACAACTGCAACTGGTGTATGGAGCCGTCTTCCTTGAAGTCTACCTGGCCACAGGATCACCCTTACCCTTTGTCTCCATCTTCCACCCCGCGTGTAAAAAGTGTCCAGCACCCTCAGAGCCCACCTTGACTGGCAAAACACCTAATCAAAGAGGACTCAAAGGAGCCAAAAACACAAGGCAAGCAAAAAGCCTGCAGGGAGCAAAATACACCAGAAGATTCTCCAGTACATGACTTGAAGTAGCAGTAAATCACAAAGCACAAGTACTAGCACAATGATGGAACAACCAAGGTAGCACAGTGAAACAATGCCACAGCAGGATGTGTACCATGTTTGGTATATAATATACAATGATGCACCACAAACTGATGTGTAGTGTCACAGCTCCGGTGTACAGGTGCAGAAGTGGCACAAACCACCGTGGTCTGGGTTCCTGCAAGGTCAAACTTACACAGGCCTCTGAGACCCCCGTGGGGAAGGAGGGTCAGGGATATGTTGTTGGGACAGGCATTGGTATTCTGGATAACCGGAAAGAGGGGTTGGAGAGGGGAGTAGGATTGACACGGGAAAGTAGGAAATCCACAAAACTGTACTACTCACATTAACACATACACAATTACACCAAACTTGATCATCATGCACATAGTAACAAATGACTCAAATGGAAGACAAAGAGAAACTTATCTCTGGGGTGAGTGCTGGCCTCCTGCCTGCGCACTCTGAGGTCCGGTAACAGGAGCAGTTCAATTCTGCAAAGAGAGTCAGAGTTACTAATCTGTGTGTGCCCATAACACACAAACAGACCAACATACATGCCCCAAAGTAACAAATTACTCTACAAACAATCATGTGTGGTGCTTCGTACCCATATGTAAGATTCACCCCGTACTGGTTCATACACAGTCAATGCAGTAAGTCCGGCGCGTGGCAAATGGAAGACCAATGTGTAAAGATTCACACAACATGCAATCTTCCCTGGGTAAGCAGCTAGACGCATTTAGCAAGGTACGACTTCAGTACAAGTTGTGTTCCAGCATCCCCCAAATAAAGTAGGTAGTGCATGTGTCAAATTCAACATGCAAATGACATGCACTGCACACAAGTCTGCCCCTCGCTGTGTGCCCCTGTGCGCTGCTACTTTCCCTGGCTCGGAACGCTACAGGGCTAATACATCTGCCTCAATGGACCATGGTGGACTGGAGGATATGTGCAACTGCCCCTGCGTGTGCCCCTGACAACTTTGTCATGAACTAGCCATTAGTCCACCAACGCATCTTAGCTGTACTGTGCGCTTCAACACCAATACCTGTCCAAGCTGACCGTCAGTGGTGCTACTTAGCATGCATGTGCAACTGGCCTGGTGGAAGGTTGGCTGCGGTGTGGCCCCCTTGTGCTGCTCATCTTGCCTGGAGTTCCTGGACACACATCTGCTTCAATTGGATGTATGAGCCCAATCCCTGTGGCTCCGCTTGCGCACACATGTGCATGTCTGCACCACCGAACATGTCCAACTGCCAGACGTTCAATGGCCCATGTCTGCTAGCAAAGGTGGTCTCGAGGCTCATTCCCCCTGCAGAAAGGGCACAAAACACATGAATAATGCTGGAAATTCCCCTGTGTGTGTCTCTTCAGGCAGGTCATGACTGGACCATGTCCGAGACATACATCAGAATTCACACCATTAGTGTGACTTTGACAGGCAAAGTATGGTAGCCACTGTCTACAGCATGAATTGCATCAAGCACATGTACAGTAAGGATAAGAAACATACTACACAATGTATATCAATGAATGTACACATAAATCATGAAACCACACATCTCTCAAAAGAAGAAATGCGGTCGATAAGACCCCTATAATCCCCACTAGGGGTGTTAACACAAGTAGTACAGCAGCAGACACGCCACAGATATGACAGTCCAAAGCCCTTGTGAAATAGGCTGTAACACCGAACCATCCTTGCGAGCCCATGGATAAGGGAAGCAGGAGTGGCTTATGTGAGTCAGGACCCCAAGCTGCAAACACATACACGAGACAAGCTTGAAGGGACCAGCTGGAACAGACAGTGGATACTTTCAAAAGCCACAAAGCATCACACCGTCACATGAAAGCACAATAGACAAGCAATTTTAAACTATATTAACTAATTACACTAACTATAAAAAACCTACATTACCTAATTAAACTAACTATCAAATCAAAAGTTAACTAACTAAACTAAAAAGAAAAATCAAAAATGGCCACATACGACCCAGTAGGGGGAAGGTACAGGGTGCTGCTCAACACCCACATGCGATGATGTTGACCTGTGTGGGAGATACCTCGTTGTTCGAGTCTGGCTCTTCCTGAAAAGGAGGACGTGGCACAGGAGCCTGACCATGCCTTCCCGCAGCTTGCCCCTCGTCGGCAGCAAGTCTGCCGGATGAGTGAGCCTGCTTCTGTGTGGCGATGACACGCAGGTCTGCCTGCAGAACCTCCCGTGATATGCGTGCTTCCTCTTGCAAGGTAACACGTGTAACATGGAGTTCTTCCTGCAAGGCCTGGCTGGACAACTGATGCACCTCCCGGCAAGCATGTAGCTCAGCTGAGATGGTTGGCTCAAGCTGCGCAAACCTCTCCTCTGACCGCACCCTCTGGGACATCAAGAGGACATCCAGAGTGGATCTGAGGGACTCATACTCAGCCTTCAGGGCCTCCATGTGTGCCTCTGCGTGAGCAGCAACTGCTTGACGCAAAGACAACATTTCAGCCTGGCGTGCGCTGTCTGAGGCCGCCATGCCCAGCCTGCGCGAGCGGGCCATGGACTGTGCCGCCCGCTGCTGGAGAAGCACCGGCCTAGCAGGGAGAAGCACGGATTGGGCCACACGCTCCATGCTCACAGTGATGTTTTCCATTGCTGCCCCCTGGCGTTCTGAATTGGCAGTTGTGTCTTGCTCCCACTCAGTATACGTCGGTGGCACGCGGCCACCACGCTGCTGGGCTTGACACCTGCGGGACCCAAGGACCGGCTGTCCTCGTTGGGTTGGCACTGCCCACGGCTGCACGACTACATGCCCCCGTCGACGTGATGGCCCAGGCCCATCCGTGACTGGTGTGGAGGGTGACCCTGCGTCTCGATCCACCACAGGTGGAGGTCCCACTACTGTCTGACCCCTCAGTGCAGGTGTCGCAGACAAAGGAGTGTCCACATCAGAATCACTCACCCCTGCGTATGGACCTGATGCACATCCAACTCGACATGGACATCAGAGTGGTCATCTGAGCTGGACTCATTGCCAGCCAAAGTTAAGATGGTCTGTAGCACATGTGGATTCTCGTGGCCTACCACCCCACGACCCCCACTTGTGCCAGGTTGCTGTAGTGATAACAACCTTGTGCCTGGCATGACAACACCATCCTCTGGCTCCATTGCGTCATCATCTAAAAATTAGAGAGAAAAACAGATCACTACACATGTTAGAAGCAGACAACGCACACACACATGGACATCACACAGACAGCCAACACATGAAGCAAACATTTCACACACAAAAGAGAACCTGCCATGCATGCCGGGTGAACTTGACATTGCTTCTATGATTCGGCATGTAGAAGGATGTCATACCGCTCAGAAGTGGGTCGATGCAGTGCTGGACATTTGTAACTTACTCACTATCTACATGTACAAGTACTTCATGATGTGTATCAGAAAACGTGAAAGCAGTGCAAGGTCAAGTTCAGGCATCACGTGAAATCTGTCAAGTTGGCTGGTGGAAGTTAGCATGTACCTCGGACGCATGAACAGGTCATTGCATTACGGCAAAATGATGCAGACCAGTGCAAAGGTGATGTTGGGGTGCAGAGGGGGTGGAGGGGCAAGAGAGCATGCCTACGTGGAGTACCCGCATGCAGGCAGAGGACACATACACGTCAGTCATGCAATGTCATAGTCCCAGTTCTGAGAGGAAGGACACCCCAGGCTACATGCAGAAGGCCCATTGAGCTGGAACATGGAACGGAGGGGCATCCAGGAGACCAGCATGTGAGTAGGCTGCAGGTGTGGTGATGAGGACAGTCCCCGTCTGCTCCATATGTCCACCATCCTGCAGAGCAGCCATGCATCAGTGAAGCATTGCATTACTTGCACATCTAAGCCATGTACACATGACATGTAGTGACAGTCATGCACAACACATCACACAGGTAAAACACACATGGCCTTGACAAACACAAAGCAACACTCACTGGACTGGGCATCAAAGTCCAGCATCTCTCCCACTCCTTCGACCGATTCAGGTGGTATGAACTCTGCAACGAGTGACTTGTGCGGAGTGAGATCTTCCTCCTCAGGTGCCGGCCCACTGCCAGTCACCAGAGTCATGTAGTAATTTGAGGCACGCTTTGACTGAGCGCTGCGTTTGAGGTCATTCCAACGCTTTTTGCACTGCCGAATGCACTCAGATGTTCTGCAACTTGCTTCCAGTGGGTATCACGATGGGCAGCCGTAGTTTGACAATTAGGCCCCATTAGCATGTCACGGTTGTGGTCCTGCACGTAGTCCACAAGGAAGTCCAGTTCCTGCGCACAGAAATGCTTCTTCTTCGACGTGCAGGAGGTCGTGGCTGTGTGTGGGGTCCCAGCATGTGCTGCAGGTGCAACCTTCCTCCTCTTAGATGTTGGGGCAGACCCTGGCAGGCAAATGCTGCCCTGATCACTATGGCCAGTGGCACCGGTGGATTGAACCAAGGGAGTGGCAGGTGGAAGGACGACCAAAGGCCTGACTTGCGTCAGTGGCAGCTGGGTGCCCTCGAATGTACCCTGCGCAGCAACATCTGCTGTGGCAGGGTCATTGACCGCGACTGTCCTGGTTGGGAGACTCACAACTGGGGTGTTGTTGGCTGCATCTACCCCTGCACTTGCCAACACCCGGCTGGTCGGGCAGCTGATGACATTACTGCCCCAGGGACATGTGTCTCGGTCAGGGCAGCCCTGCGTGCACCTACGGTTTTCCTCCTGCCCTGTTGGAAATCTTCCATGGACTCTTCAAGTGCCAGCGTAGCCTGCGCTGGCAGACCCTGAGCCTGGGTGGTGGTGTCCACAGCTGCACCTGCAGCTACCACTACCCTCGGGCCCGTGGCAGTCAATGAAACAGACTGCCGGGTCACATGGGCGCCAGTGCCAGATGCAGAAGCTGCATCGCCCGGAACCACAGGGGGATGGTGGCATGACTGCACCAACACATGGCACAACATTGTGCCCAAGTGGCACACCCCTGCCTCTTCCCCCTCTGTGGCCACCCGGGACACCCTGGACTCCCCCTACTCCCTGGTCACCCCAGTCACGTCCCTGACCACGCCCGCTACAAGGAGTACGTCCAGCTGAGGCGCCCCTCACCTCTGGTGGCCTCCCAACCATGGCGCAGATGGAGTAGTGCCGGCACAGTTGGAGAAGTGCCAATGGAAGGTGTAGACAACAATTGTCCTGGGCAATTGGGGTGAAGGGGGTGGGATGCAAGATGTTAACAGCACCCCTGCACCTGCAAGGCTGTATGTCACCCCGGTGATAAAGTGACGGGTCACGCAATGGTCAGGCACCCCAAAACTGCTGTAAAACCGTGCATGCAACACCTGCAGCCTACGTGCGTGGAATTAACCTCCCGCAGTATGCGGTGGCACCCAGGAACACGAAAAACACGTACGCATGGGACACGCAGGCTACTATGACCTCAAAAACGGGTACGCGATACACAGGGGCACCCGCAGTGGGAAAAAAAGGGTGCGCGACTCACCGTCAGACTAGCGTAATGATGAAAAACATGCGTAGCCAATACCCCCACCAAAAGAAGAGATAAGTCCTTGATCCGCTGTGAAGTTGTGATGACGCATGAAACAACACAAAGTAGCAACACACGAATGGCACGTACAGAAAACTGCTGGCCCCGCTCACCTTTAACCCGTGCTGAGGGAAACGCCCACGCGCGTCACGTCACTTACGCGCTTAGGCCCTTTCCTCGAATCACACGCATTCACACACGGAAGTGTGCTTTTTTCACGTGCTGATCCATTATGCATCCGTGTTGAGGGAAACGCCTGTGCGCGTTACGTCACAGACGCGCTTACGCGCTAAGGGCCTTTCCTCGAATTACATCCTGACGTGCACTTTTTTCACGTGCCAAATCACTCCGTATCAAGTTGGCCACGCGACAACACACGGAAGAGCACGCTCCTGCCCAAAAGGCCATTTCCCTGCCCCCAAGAGCCCCGAGCACGCTCCCACCTGCCATCTGCTGCTGCCTCCCTACCTGCTGTCCACGTGCCCTGCTATTTGGTGCCTGCATGTCAGCCATCTGCAAGGGTCCAGTTGCTGTGTCCACCCCTGCTGGGACAGAAGACTCCCGACTGGGAAACCATCAATCCACAGCCCAGCCCCAGGACCCAGTTGCCCACCCACACCTGCCTCGGGGGTTGCTATGTCGGGGCAAACACCATCTGAGACCACTGGCGACCCCCAGCCAGAGAGGCAGAGGGCCACCATCTTCAGTGAGAAGGAAGTTGGTGTCCTGGTGGAGCATGTCCTGGGGCATCATGATGCCCTCTTCACACCATAGCGCGCCGAAAAGGAAGGACGGGAGAGGATCTGGGAGGACATAGTGGTTGCCAACAACGCGGAGGGGGTGGCAACCCGCGACATCAGGCACGTCCGGAAGAGCTGGGAGGACTTCAGGTCCAGGACCCTCAACAAGGCCCGGCGCCTCATGAAGGCAGAGGATGCAGAGGGGTGCCGGGTCAGCCTGACCAACATCAAGATGAGGGTCCTGGAACGCATCAGCCCAGCGCTCCACACCCAGATCCTTCAGAGGAAGACCTGTCTGGAGTTGAGCGGTAAGTGGCCATGCATTGCTGTGTGAAGCAGGGCATGTTGCAGTGTGCTAGTGTTAGGGAGAATTCTCTGTTTAGGCTGAATTTTCTAACCTATTGAGTCCCCCAGCAGCTTTGCTGGATTTCTGGAGTTTGTTTTTTCTCCTGCCAAGAGTGAGACTCTTTTTCTCCCACTCTTGGACATGATTTGTGGTGTTCCTTTGAATGTTAATGGGCCTCATTCCGAATATGGCGGTAAGGGATACCGGTCACCGTTAACGTTACGGGTCCGGTGCCGACCAAGGCGCTACTACCGCCATTGGTTAGCGCCGGACTCGGAATGAGGCCCAATGTGTTTCATGGGCTATGGGGTCTTTTACTCCATAGGGTCTCATATGTTTTTTTTCTATGTGTGTTACTATATCTCCCAGGGCATGTAAAGTCACCATTGGCTTTACTAGTCCCAAATTACTAAAGAACCAGTACACACCATCATATTATGGACGTACTGGTTGGGGCAATTCGATTGCCCCTGGGTCTGTTATTCGAGGGGGCACTGTCCCGTCCCCCCTCGTCGAGTTTTGGCTGGTGGCAGTGGATACTACTTTTTATATTCAACCGCGAATATATCTCTATGGGATTTTCCCTTTGTTCGAGGCTAATGCTTTTTAACATAGCCTCTAACATACCGCCAGTTTATTTATTTAATATTAATTCACAGGTTGGTATTTTCTGCCAGAACTCGGTTTTAAAATGGCGTTTGTGTTTGTCTCTGTGACTCCAAACCAAAGGTCGAGCCCTTTGTTCCACTTTTTGGCGGACTTCTCCACAGAAGCCTCCAAAAGTGGTGCCAATCTGTCTGGGTACCACAGGCGTGTGGGAGGGGGTTTAGGCACCCTGGACTGAGTTGCCTTAGCAACTCAAGTCGCACTCTTGTGTGATTGGCCCAAGTGGTGAGCCGGCCGGCTCACCACTTAGCATGTTTGATTGACAGCTAAGCTGAGTGAATGGGGGTGTGCTGCATAAAAGCAGGGCTTTTGGGACTGGAACTTCAGAAGTCACCACAGGACCTGAAAATCCGATGAGGGAGAAGCTGAGCCGACCTGCTACGACGACACCACCGGTGGAGCACTGCTGAACCGACTCACCACTTCGCATCGACAGAGGAGATCTCCCTGCTGGAGAGTCTTCTTCCCCTGACTGGTGGGCACAACCAGTTTACCTTCGCATCCCAGGACGTCTTGTGGTCGAATTACCCGTGCCAAGCACCCCAGCAACCGGATAGCCACTTACCACTGGACCGCGAATAAAAGGACCACTCCTTTTAATTGAGAACTCCGCGGCTGGTTTCTTCCCTGGCAGTGCAAAGGCCTCCTGTTTTCCTCCCCGATGAGATCCTCTCTTCCTCCGGATGAAGCACCGACTTACACCCGCTGCCAGGAACAACTGCCCCCGCTGGAGCGTTCTCACCCTTTTAAGGTACCGTGTCCGCCAGGCCTCCCTTTCTAAAGATTGCTACAAGGTAACAATAATCCCTTAACCTTCTGGACTGGGCTGGCCGCCTTGGCCATCTAACTGGTCCCTTTCTGTTGACCCAACTCCTTCTGAAACTATTGCGAGACTTTTGGGCACTTTTAACCGTGTGACATTGGACACATTTCGACCGGAGCTTCTTAAAGTGGGTCCGGCCTTGTTAACTTTGACTTCACGGTTTTAACCTGCCTTCTTCTCCTACTGTGTTCTTCCAAAAGTGTTGGGATCTGTTTCTATCTTTGCTCTGCCTTTCTCTCCCTTTTTAACCGATTGATTAGAGTGCCATCTTCGTTAAGCGCTCACCGCTGTCTGAAAATAAGTGTTGCCTTACTTATGACTTGTCTAATAATCGTTGAAGGGAGTGTATATCTTTTAGTGACCGTGTTTCTGAACTGCTTAACCTTAGTGCCAGTGTGTTTAACTAGATGTGTTTTTAAATAAATAATGATATCTCTTTCATACCAAGCTCTGGTCAGTGTTTGCTTGTTCTACTGTGTTCTTTTGACCTATTGTGAATACTCTGTATACTGCCTAACTCTTCTTGAGAGAAGTCTGACTGCTCAGCCACAGCTACCAGGTAAATCTGGGTGGTACAGACTGCTACCAATTGGGTTTACTGCCAACCAGCTGTAGTCTTAAATCTTTTGCAGTGTTCCCAGAGGGAACTGCACAGGTTTCTGCCTAACAGCTGGTAGTCAGCTACTTGCCTGTATGTGTAACATATGCCATGTATGGATGTGTGTGTGCAGGGACATCATGGTAATGCATGTGAGACCAGAAATGCGTGAACCACATGGATGGTGCATGTATTCGAATGCAACATGGGGAGCAGCATGCGGAATGCACACATGAATGCATGCCTGTCCCTGTTCTTGGACATGGATGGGGGGTGAGAGATGGGTGCTGCTCTCATGTACATGTATGGTGTACATGTCTGTGTTTCTGAGATGCGTGTGTGTGACTTTGAAACGCCATGGATGCATGACACATGTCCGTGACGATGTGTAGATTCACTTATGCAGTCTGGTCACCCTTGTATCCACTGTGTCTGTTGTGTACAAGCCATGATGCATGACCCTCCGGTGATGTGTGTGCATGGGATCAGTATGAGCCATGATGCATGTGACTTTTAAGGCAACATTTATGTCAATTGAGGCCCTTTTACATGGATGCTGATGTTGATTGCATGCGCCGTGCCTGTTTCTGCATGTGTGTTGCCTGCATTGACCCATGTGTTGTGGAGGGACAGGATGGAAGTGATGTTTGACAGAGCCACTCATATGTTATTGCTTCCTGTCTAGGGAACTATTGTACAGTACCCTGATGCTTGTGTTCTATGTCTCCCTCTACGCAGCGTCGAGTGAAGAAGAGGGCGGAGACGACGCTGTGGAGCTAAGCAGCAGGGATGCCTACACCGGGCGGCGACGCAAGGCCCAGCCACCCTCCCAGGTATTGCCATCATCCGGGAGTGAGGGGACTGGTGCCCCGTCTGCCACTACGGCTGTAGCGCAAGGGCAGGGTGAGCCCCCACAGGGGCTTGCAATGGCAGAAGACAGGGCAGAGACATCCAGGTGGTGGTCTCCACAGAGGAGGAGGAGCCCGCTACTGAGCCGCACATGGGGCCTGGTGGGGGTAGTACCAATGGTGTAAGTGGTGCAGTCCAGGGCCAGGGTCAGGAGGCAGCACAGGTGGCCACGGAGGGGCCTGTCCATGTC
This sequence comes from Ambystoma mexicanum, assembly GCF_040938575.1. Taxonomy (NCBI): domain Eukaryota; kingdom Metazoa; phylum Chordata; class Amphibia; order Caudata; family Ambystomatidae; genus Ambystoma; species Ambystoma mexicanum. The sequence continues at coordinate 245,580,229 of NC_090926.1, read as the reverse complement.
GCTGTCCCTGACCCTGTGACTGCACCACCATGCACCAGCAGGGATGCCCCGTCCCAGGCCCGTCCGCAGGTAGCGGGGAGGCCCACGTCATCTGGCTCTCAACTACCTGCGGACGAGGAGTCCAATGACCTTATGGGCTCCGTCCTGATTGGTGTCGCGTTGCGCACGCGTGTCATTCATGATGAAGTGCGTGCTTCCTGGAGGGACCACGTACGCCATCACGAAGAGCTGCCTGGCAACGTGGCACAGTTGGGAGGGGCCATGGTCGGTAGGTTCCTACATGTGTCACGCACTCTGGCTGACCTCTCCTCCTCTGTGGAGACTATGCGCCAGTCGTTCTCCCTGCCGTCTTCCGGCCCAGATCCCACCAAGGCCCCCTGTAGACCTGGCCTGACCAACACATCCATCTTGGTGGAGATCCCATCCCTGCCACAGTCGGGATTCGGCGGTCCAGCAGGGGTAGACACCCCAACAACTGGAGACCAGCAGATGGAGGCTGTGCAGGCATCATCGGACAGGGCACATGGACAGCAGCAGGCTCTAGGTGGGAGCGTTGATGGCTCGGGGCCATCAACATCAGAGGGGCAAGCATCGGCCAGAGGCAGGAGGACCCTGGAATGGGTGTGTCTTCCGTGTGGCTCCGGTTGGGCCAGCTTATAGATACGAAGCGGCAGCAGGAAGAGGCGCGGCTCACCATGGTCAGGGCAGAGTTCTCCATGCGTCGGGCGTTAAGGCGGGCTAAATGCCTCGAGGCAACTCAGGGCCAGGGTAGAGGCCCGCCTCCAGGAGATTGACATGGAGTTTGATGATGCCCTGGCCCACAACATCACATAGTGAGCCGTAGGACGTCCCTGCCACCATTGTATTTAGTTAGTTAGTGTTAGGTTTCCTTTCTCTTTTTTTTCTTTTGGGACGCTTGGACAATGCCCCATGTTTTTGTATATAGTTCTTAATTAGGTAGGGTTTTTTTATAGGTTTCATTTCATTTGTTTGGCTCATGGACCCTGGTTTCAATCTCTGTACATAGTTGGACTGTGGATTTCTGCAAAAATATTATTTTATTTCACCATGGATCAATGGATTTACAAATGTAGGTTTCCTTTGGATTTGCTTTGGTGGACAAGGAGTTTTCACTGACTTTATTTTGGATGACTTTGGATTGTGACTTCATTATTTTTAATCTTTTTTTGGACATGCATTCTTTTTTTGATTAATATTATTTTCATGCTTTGATTCCATTTGCTTCATATTGTGCACAATACATTGTGATTTCTTCTTCCATGTGTGGTATTCGCTCATTGGTTTACTGCATATCACAATGTGGGTTTGCACAATCACTGGCACACAGTGTGTGTGTGTGACGGACATGTGTTGATGTGCATAGTTGACTTTTGGTTTGTGACAAGAAATAGGCCTTTCAGTGTGGGGTGGATGGGAAACTTGATTGTGTCTCAGGACTGAGGTGGCGTGCAGTGGGATTTTGGTGGACATGACGCCCATGAATGTGCATCTTTATGACATGTTGGGTGGGGACATGTGTCGGGGCCTGCTGGCAGATGCTCGTTAATGCTGGGTGGGTGGAGGTGCAAGGGGACATGAGTCGGGGCCTGCTGGCAGATGCCCATCAATGCTGGGTGGGGGTGCAGGGGGACATGACTCGGTGCTCACTGGTGCATGGTGACATGTGGGCTGGCTGGGGGGCATGGCCAGGGTGGATGGGCTGCCTACGGGACATGACCAGGGGTGCAGGGTAGTCCCTTGTGGTGTGGGCTGGCTACAGGGGCTGGGGAGGGGGTACAGGGCACACCTGGGAGGACACACACTGCAAAATCACATTTGGAACTCCCCACGCACCCCTCAGAATACACGTACCCCACTCGCACAGGGCCTATCGCGTGTGATTCTCCACGCGCACCCCTGAAATACACGTACCCCGCTTGCACAAGGCCTATTGCGTGTGATACTCCACACGCACCCCCGAAATACACGTACCACGCTCACACAGGTCCTATCACGTGTGATTCTCCATGCGCTCCCCCAAAATACACGTACCCCGCTCGTACAGGGCCTGTCGTGTGTGATTCTCCACGTGCACCCCCGAAATACACCTACCCCGCTCGCACAGGGCCTGTCGTGTGTGATTCACCACGCGCACCCCAGAAATACACGTACCCCACTCGCACAGGGCCTGTCGCGTGTCATTCTCCACAAGCACCCCCGAAATACACGTACCCGCTCACACAAGGCCTGTCGCATGTCATTCTCCACACGCACCCCCAAAATACACGTACCCCGCTCGCACAAGGCCTGTTGCGTGTGATTCTCCACGCGCACCCCCGAAATACACGTACCCCGCTCGCACAGGGCCTGTTGCGTGTGATTCTCCACGCGCACCCTAGAAATACACGTACCCGCTCGCACAAGGCCTGTCGTGTGTGATTCTCCACACGCACCCCCGAAATACATGTACCCCACTCGCACAAGGCCTGTCGTGTGTGATTCTCCACGCACACCGCCGAAATACACGTACCCCGCTCGCACAGGGCTTATCGCGTGTGATTCTCCATGTGCACCCCCGAAATACACGTACCCGCTCGCACAAGGCCTGTCGCGTGTGATTCTCCACACGCACCCCCGAAATACACATACCCTGCTCACACAAGGCATGTCGCGTGTGATTCTCTACACGCACCCTGCTGCGAGCGGGGTTTGTGTATTCGGAGGGGTGCGCAGGGAGTTTTACAGACATTTTCGTCATTGAGGGGCTGTATGCTGGTCCACTGGCCTGTGCGCAATGTACGGGATTTGTGTGCTGTTCATGGCGCACCGGGCAGGGTTGGGGGCGTAACTGGTGCTGCTGCAGGTTTGCTGCGCCACTCTGCGCCACGGCTCGTTATGGATGTTAGAATCCATGAATACACTGTGCGCGGAAATGGATTTTGGCGCACACGGCTGGCGCAGAATGCTACACACGCACACTGTGCGCCAGCCGCGTGCGCCACTTGTGCGCTGATTTCTATGAATTACCCCCTTAGTATTCAGCCTGCTCTTTCACTTTCTATTGGCTTCACCCATAACTATGGACCTACCTAATGTGATGCCCATGTCTTACAGTCACCTTAAAAACATGACGACTTGCTTAGGACAAATGTAAGTGTACAAAGTCGTATTTTGGTGAATATATGATGAGGTGGGCTATGACGAGAGAAAAACAGACAAATATCCAAATGGGCAAATGTGTCACCGAGGCAATGTACTGCTGTGCTGGCCTGCTGCGCCTAATGTGTACAACTGACACACGAGAAAATGACTCGACAAGATGCCTCTAGTTGTAGCTCTATTCTGGGCCTGGGCCACAAGCTATGGAGGTACCCAGTGCCACTTTCGTGTAATTGTACTGCCTTTAATGGTGTAAACAAAGGTGAACACAATGTCTGTTCTCCAGCCCATACACCTCTTGCAGTCTCTACTCTTCACCTTCAGTGCTTAGAAACTGACTGATAAAGTGCTATAAAAGCAACCAACATAACATAACAAAAGAGATATGTGTGTGCAAGGTTTCTAAAGTAGGACATCTGTGAGACGAGACAGACAGCAAATGAAAAGACAGCACGAGGCTACCTGTGCAGTAGTGCCAAGAGACTGCCAGACTCTGTACTATACAAGACCACTTTACATTCCAGTACATAGTCCATTTGCAATGGTGTCTTTGTCCTTGCATAATAGGCGCAGCTATTGCCTGACTTGTACTCATTGAATCAACCCTAAAAGAAAGAACCCCAAAAAAATGTCTGCGGGCATTTGAACGTAGGAACAGATTCACACGCACACACTCTAGGTGAGGCATATTACAGCACACACTAAAAACCGGCCTGTGTTTTACAAGCAGATCTCTGCCGCAAGTGCTCAAACCACTGAGCCATGATATTTTCCTGTTAACAAATGTGGAGACAGGCAAGCAAGCATGTCTTAAATACAGGGACAGTTCGTTCCCTTTGCTGGATCCAGCGCTGTGTACAGTTTACACTCCAGTGGTGCCGTTCTTTATGTTTTTGGTTAATTTGGGAGCTCAGATCCTGTATTATACTGATGCTAAGTGGGTTTTGTGTCAGTAAAAAAAAAAAAACAGACTCATGCTGTACAATCATGTATGTTGTATGGATGTATGTTTGTTTTTTTAACACGGTGCATACTACAACATCCATGTATCGGCTAAATCCGATAAAAGGAGCTCCAAGTGAAAGATGTTTTGAAATGCTGCTTTTATTTTTTAAATTGACGTAGTGCAGCAGGATTGGGTTTCTTGAACTCTAAAACTCAGACATGGGGGGATATATACCCCTCATCCCCCCAGCTCCAAAGCATCTGATGGAACCTATTAGCAATACAATAAGCCGTGTTGGTATTGAGCCGTCTCTCCCGAGATCTTTCCAGCTGGCCTTAAGTCCAGAAAAAGCCAAATGTCCTCGAAAGTATATGAGCCAAGATGTCAAAGACGTGAAATGCATAAATGCTCATTTTCAATGTCCGGTGAGCATGAATGAAGGTCCAGAAGGTGTAAAGGTGTTGCGCCTGTCTTAACTCCTCCATTCACGCTCTGTGTCAGTTTCATTAATTTTCAAGGCGGGGGAGGGGCGACTGGAGTTACTTTTACATCTCCCTTTTATCCTCGGCCTATAAAATCATTTTGGTTTGACGGCAGCATGAGACTTTGCAATGTACAAAAAGCAGGCCCATTAAGAATGAATTGTAAACATGTGCACATGACAGGCAGCATATACTCATTTTGCACTGCAGAGTGTAAAAGGGGGGCATAAAGATGCCTCAGCCCTCCCTTCCTCTCTTTTGCACTCTGCAGTGAAAATGATGAAAATGGGCCAGAGGGGACCTGTTTGCATTATGGAGTACAGGAGGCTAGCAAGGTCATAGCTAGCCAGATTAGAAAGGTACGAGAGGACAACTGCAAGCCACATATTTCATAAGTTTTACAGGCACTTCCAATCACAATATCATGCATCAGCACATGCCAATCAGTTATGAATTCCTTTAGAAAAGAGCCATCTCTTGATGCCAGACATGATCTATTTTGGGTTGCAGTAGAATCATGATTTAACCCACTAGCTATTCTTCTTCTTAGAGGTTTATTTACAAAATGGTTTGAAAGCCATTACTCAACACAATGTCACTGCACACACTTCTTCCCTGAAGCCAGTTTTTGGGAATACTCTCTTCTCCCCGGGGTTAGTAGGGCATGCATGTGTTCACTGGCAAGCTGGAGATTTGACAAACATCGGACAGTTATATGATGAAGGCACCACACTTCACTTGGTAACATGCCAGGAAGCAATCGCCATTACAGAAACTGATATAGGGCCTCATTACGACCCAGGCGGTAAGTTACCGCCTGGGCCGTGTCTTTACCACCATGGCGTAAACTACGTTTACGCCATGGTGGTTGGCGGACTTACCGCCCCATTCCGACCTTGGCGGGGCGGTAAGTCCCCAATCCCCATTTACCCTTCCCCATTCCCATTTTTGCCCCATAGGGCATAATGGGAGTGGGGAAGGCGTTAATTACGCCATCGTAAATTACGGTGGCGTAATTAACTCCATGGTCCCTTAGCGCCATGGATTTTAACACCTGCTAAAAGCAGGTGTTAAATCCGCCATGGCGCTAAGGGACCTCGGAATCAGGCGGTAAGGGTTGGCGCTGTTTACGCTGCCGTAAACCCCTTACCGCCTGAGTTGTAATGAGGCCCATAGTCACTTATGATCAACTACGCCACTGGAAAACAGAAGGGGAAATAAGGTCTCTAATGCAGTCTCAAATTCTCTTGGAGGGTAGCTCCTTCTCCAATATGGTTTTGTTGATGGACAAGGATCTGATTCTCAAAAAATGAGAAGCTGAAATTAGGGTCCCTATCCTAGAATTAGCATGGTCCCAGAATTCGGAGAGGGCTGCCAAATCATGCAAATTCATCCAACTGTCCCACGGCCCAAGTGGCAGTAACAGTAATCAAGTTTGGTGGTAATTCTGTGAATTTACTGTTGGTTTACCACACAGTTGGCAATCGCTCCCCATACTGTACCACATACTGTTTTGACATACTGTATTGCCTTAAAACTGGAGTCAACAACATTATGTTGAAATAGTACCTTTTATGTGTCACCTACTAACACAAATCTTGCAGGATATAATATATGTGGCTGTGTTAATTACAAAAGAATAGTTCAGTTTATACTTTTTAAATAAACTGGACATCATACTGTTTACGGGACTAGATACTTTTTACTTGGAGCACTTGCGCAGGGATGTACTCACCTTCAATCCTACCAGTTGCTACAGTAACACATGGTTGAGTGTTACCTATCCCTGCAATCTGCAGCACCAAGTACCCGCACAAACTTCATTACTAGAAAACTGACTACCCTAGACAGAATCGGCACGGTCTGTCAAACAATTATGCTTTTCTTACAAAACCTACTTTCATCCCTACCCTTAAGAAACGTGTCCTAGATCCTAACTACCCTGCCAACGTTCATCCTCTTCTATCTCACTATTCCAAAATCTTAGAGCATGAAGTATTGAACCGACTCACGTTCCTTAACACACACAACCTCCAGGATCCGCTTCGATCTGGCTTATGACCTCTGCACTCTAGTGGGTCAGCTCTCTCAATGTCAACAACTGCATCACTTGCGCTCATCATGCTGACAGTTCATCTATTCTTATTCTTCTAATCTTCTCTGCTGCCTTATATATGGTCAACCATGCTGACCTTCTCTCAACACTATCTCTCATAGTCATCAGGGACAAGGCGCTCACTTGGTTTTCTTCATATCTTGCCCCCAGACTCTTACATGTGTCCTGGGACAGCCTCACCTCCCTGCTCACTCCCCTTACTGTTGGTGATCTCGAGGGTAAGTCCTGGGCCCACATCTCTTAATTCTCTATACCTCTGCTCTTGACACCTTGATCTCCTCCCGTGGCTTCTCCTATCATCTCTTTGCTGATGACACTCATATCTTCTTCTCCTTTCACTCATTGTCTGACAATCTATGGTGAAATATTTCTAGCTGACTCTCCACCATGAAATACTGATGGCATCCCACTCATTCATGCTCAATTCCACAAAGACTAAGGGCCTCATTCCGGGTTTGGAGCTAACCATGGAGTAATTAGCTCCATGGTTGCCTCCGAAACCGTCCCAAATCCGGCATGGTGAATGGAGTAATTAATGGTCCATTCCAGGGTTGGAGGGACCGGTAATTCCCCATTCACCCTTTACCCTTGCCCATTCCCATTTCTGCCCCATAGGGCTCAATGGGAATGGGGAAGGAGGTAATTACGGCACCGTAAATTACGGTACCGTAATTACCTCTGAGGTACCTTTGCGGGTCCCGTACTTAACTCCTGCTAAAAGTAGGAGGTAAGGAAGGACCCGCAAAGGGAACTCGGAATATGGAGGTAAGGGATTACTGGCATTGGCACCCTTACCGGTGCCGGTAATCCCTTACCTCCAACCTCGTAATGACCCCCTAAGTTCTCTACTTTCCATCCAAACAGCTTATCTCTTCCCCTCCTCCACTTCTATTTTTACACCCTCCTCATGACCTTCCCTAAACTGCTTCTTATCTGAACCTTGGTGTTGTCTTAGACCCATCTCACTTATTTTCATTTGTCATCTCCAAATCTGCCACTGCGGCCAGACTTAATCTTGTCAACATCTAAAAATAAGATATCACCTTCTCTTCAACACTGATAAGCACCTAATCTCCTCTTTAGTACTCACTCGAGCTGACTACTGTGCTCATCTGCTCTATGGCCTTCCCAACTATGCTTTTTCACCTCTTGACAAACTCCTCAACTTTGCTGTTTGTACACTCTTCAACTTTTCCCGCTTCAACTCCACCTCCCCAGCCCATCGCCAGCTAGGCTGGTTATCTGTGAGAGAGACTGGAAATATAAACTAATTCTCATCATCTTCAAAAAAATCAATGAACTTGTTCCACCCTACCCATTGGCCCAGCACACTCCTCACTCTGCCCCTCGCTCCCTATGATCATCCTCTGCTCATCTCTGTGCCACCTCTCATGCCCCTTGTGCTCCCTCTCGTTCCGTTCACTTCCTCACCTCGCTTCTTTACTCCAGAATACTCTTCTTCTCCCTCTATGCACTATTGCCACGCTATCGCTATTTAAATACAACCTCCAAGCTCTCCTCCTTTTTGAAGTACCACTTGCATAGCATTCTATGTCACCACCTCTACCTGTTCTCCTCTCCCCATACCATTCTATGACAGCCCCACAGCACTTATCCCTCACTGCTTCATCTTAAAACGTAGCACTTCCTCCACTATGCCGTTCCTATGTAATGGTGATGGTCGACGCATTTTAAGCACAAAACATATCACCTCTGAACAAGGCATGATGGCACTGAGACAAGTGGGCCAAAGAGGGTCCAAGAAGAAAAAGATCAGAGAACCACCCTTCCTACAAAGACGCCAATCCTCAACTCATGGAGGTAATAAAAATGACTTTATTTTGTGAGGGTAATCCAGATGTCCTTCAATCCCCCTAAGGTTTGGAGGTAATGAGTTCCACAGCCGTGCTACCTGAACAGTGAATGAGCGGCCTTCCCATTTCACCCATCTAAAGGTGGGAACCAAAAGTAAGTTGGTGGAGGCAGAATGCAGACATCTCCTTGGAACATAGTGAAGGAGTTCAGCTTTAATGAAATTTGATGATTGGCCATATAATGCGTGATGTACATTGCACGACGTCTTGAAATGTATCCGGCTCTCCACCAGCAACAAGTGGAGAGCTCGCAAGATTGGCAATATGTGTTCTCTCTGACTGGTTTTCACCAGAACCCTTGCAGCAATATTTTGAATTCTCTGGAGCTGGCCAACGGCCCTTTTTGGCATTCCAAGGTATAAAGCATTGCAATAGTCCAGCCGACTGAAAATAAAAGCATTTCCAATTTCAACTTTGTGTGCAAAACCAAAGAAATACAACAGATATTCTTGGCTTTTTGTACAGGCAATGAACATTGTGATAAAGAGGGGTCGGTGGGGGGCATTATTTGGCCTCCCAACTAGTCGCTTCCAATTTCCTTCTTTGCTCTGCTGTCCATGTCCCAGCTTCATGTCTCTACCTCCGCTGCCTCAACTGGTGTTATATGCACATCCTCTGACCCATTGATAAGGACACTGGTCCTCTGCTCTGTAAATCAGTGTTAATAGGTTTTGTAAGCATTTTTGTGCCAAAATGCATTGTTTTCACTATCATTTTTAATTAAATAAATACATAAGTTAGGCTAGGAATGAACATAGGGTCAGCCTCTGTGTAGAACAGAGCTCATTCAGTCTCCAAGCCCTCTGCCTGAAAACCCAGCCAAGGAAAGATATTCTCAAGGCCCATTGATCAGCTGAGGTCTGATAACCGTGCGGTCTCTAAGGACATCACCACCACTGCGGTCAGAGAGGTCACTGCTCATCATTGCTGATCTTGCAGTCGAGGGCCTCTCAGGCAACTTGCTCCGCGCTCAAAGATGTTTTGATGCCAAGATTTTGTACAACGTTGAGGACATCTTGGGTGAACAGGTCAGGCATCCTATTGATGGTGATGTCTCAAAAGTGTTCATCATCAAAGTTGAAAATCTTGATGTTGAATCTCTGAATGTTGACCTTAGAAAAACACAGTGTCACCTGCACCCGAGGATATGGATCTGGATACCCTTAGGAAGTCAGAATCAATAGGCAAGAAGCCCAGTCCTCTCCCTTGTCCTACTAGCGATCCCACAGCTCCAAAGGACATTCCTCCTGCTATATCACGGACTTCACCTCTCCTCCTACCAATATTTCAGCTACTGATGACATCCTCACATTCTCTGAAGTGAAAAAAAGAGTTCTACTTCACAATACAATATTTCACCCATGTAGTGCATACATGTGATATCAATTTCATTGAAATCATTGCCACCAAGACCACCCTCACAAACATTGATGTCTGCAGTTACGAATGGGCTCAAACCCATATATAAAAAAAAAAACATTGAATTGTTGTCTAATATGATGCACAAACAAAAATGGTTGGATAAGAAGAGTCCCTGATTTGTAACCTTTATTCTTAAGGAGCGGTCCCTCTCCAAACTCCAGTATAGTGGAAGCTGCCAGATAAAACAGATTTCCCTCCTTCTCATCCGCTTCCTCAGTACTTCTGCCTAAATAGATCTGACAGCTGCGCCTAGACCAGTGAGCCCTGAATAAGGAAAACCAAAGACATTGTGAAACTAAACCAGGGAGAAGCGTTGTAAGTGAACTGGTGAGACAAACCAGAAGAAGTGTCAGGTTGAAACACGTATAAGTGGCAGAGTTAAAGTCTTGGGGAAGGGAACCCCAATATTTGAGGAACTGCGCGTGCCGTCTTGAGATGGGAGCCTCAAGACCTTTTTGCTTTTGAACTGTGTTGCTTGAAACTGTACTGCCATGAATGTGAGAAAGGTAATCTTGAGACTTTTGTGGAACTTTCTTTCATTTGGGGAATGGGAGCTGCAAGAGAACTTGGAGATGTAAGAAGCTCAGAACTTTGGGTTGAGCACCATTTCTTTTGTTATTGACATCCCTACACAATGGTTAGCTTTAGTTGTGAGGGCAACATTAGGCTTTGGTCACAGACAGACTGTTAAGTTGAACTCTTTGACTTAGACTTTCCTTAGTTTCGTTCAAGTAGGTAAATCCAACCTTTCATAGGGCAAGTTAGGCCTTCTACCATCCTGATATTTAAGTTAGTAAATATCTTTTGTTTGAACTTTAAGTCTGTTGTCTGTGTCTTCCTTCATGATGCCTTCACACATGGTAATAAATGAGGCTCTGCCTGTAGGCGGCCAGCATGGAGACACTAACAGTTGTAACATGCTGGTCAGAGAGGCAGACATGGGATATCAAACTATTTTATTTATTTGACACTTATACAGCACACAAAACACAGAGGTATCTAGGAGCTTTTAACTTAAGAATACGGTTAACGTAAGTGCTTCACTTTACAGAAAAGGAAGCGTACAAGGTGATACATCATGCACCAAGTGCAAAAGAGAAGTACATGGTGATCACATCCATTAGGCCTGACCCCATGTTGCTGGGTGGCCGCACACAGATGCAAAGTAAAATCAGTGGGCAAATACACGGTGCCTACCCCATGTTTCAGGGTGGCAGGAACAAACAGATGCCAACTCAAATCAGAAGGCAAATACATGGTGCCTACCCCATGCTGCCGGGCGGCAGGAACTAACAGAAGCCAACTCAAATCAGAATGCAAATGCATGGTGCCTACCCCATGTTGCAGGGTGGCAGCAACACACAGATGCAAAGTCAAGTCAGTGGGCAAATACATGGTGTTTACCCCATGTAACAGGGTGGCAGTAGCACACAGGTGCATAGGTCCAGCAATGGGCAAATAAATGGTGCCTACCCCATGTTGCAGGCGGCAACAGCACGCATATGCGAACGTCAATCAATGGGCAAATACATGGGGCCTACCCCAACTGGGAGGCGGCAGCAGCACACAAATGCGAAAGTTAAACAATGGGCAAATATATGGTGCCTACCCCATGATTCAGGGCGGCAGCAGCACACAAATGCGAAAGTCAATCAATGGGCAAATACATGGTGCCTACCCCATATTGCAGGGTGGCAGCAGCACACAAATGCAAAAGTCAAAACAATGGGCAATTACATGGTGCCTACCCCATGTTGCAGGGCAGCAGCATCACACAAATGCGAAAGTCAATCAAAGGGCAAATACATGGTGTCTACCCCATATTGCAAGGCGCAGCAGCACACAAATGCGAATGTCAAAACAATGGTCAATTACATGGTGCCTACCCCATGTTGCAGGGCGGCAGCAGCACACAAATGCAAAAGTTAAAACAATGGGCAATGGTGCCTACCCCATGTTGCAGGGCAGCAGCAGCACACAAATGCGAAAGTCTAACAATTTGCAAAGTAGGGCCACACACAGCATCACAGGCGATTGTGGGGGTACACACAGCATCCCAGGTGACCAGGGTAGGGAGTGGGGGTGCACACAGGCAACCAGGGTGTGGGGTACACACAGCATCACAGGTGACCAGGGGTGGGGGTGCACACAGCATCACAGGTGACCGAGGGGGTACACACAACATCACAGACAATTAGGGGGCGTGTGGGGTTACACACAGCATCACAGGCGACCAGTGGGTGTGCACAGAGCATCACGGGCGACCGGGGGGGGTACACACAGCATCACAGGTGATCGGGGAGTGTCGGGGACCACATAGCATTACAGGCGACCGGGAGGGGGTGTATGTACACACAGCATCGCAGGCGACCAGGAAGGGGTGGGGGTGCACACAGCATCACAGGCTACCAGGTGGGTACACACAGCATCACAGGCGATTAGGGGGGCTGTGTGGGTACACACAGCATCACAGGCGACGAGGAGGAATGCACACAGCATCACAGGCGACCGGGGAGGTACACACAGCATCACAGGAAGCTATGGAAACCGGACTAAGTAAAAATGGTCAATTAAGAAGTTTCAATATGCAACAGCACAAGCTTATGCTTTTAAATACCAGATCATTGTTGAAACATGGGCTTGAATTAGCGGATTATGTCACCTCAAATAATATTGACATAAGCATCCTGACAGAGACCAGGCTGCATAAAGCGGCTGGTCCACTGCTCGCATTGGCAAGTCCCTTATGGTGTTGTCTATTCCAGGCAGACAGATTGAATGGGAAAGGAGGGGGAGTAGCAATTATTTGTAGGTCGGACATATAGGTCTGGGAAGTGGAAATATCCGGCCTGGAGTGCTGCGAGATCAAAGCCAAAGCATCAGAGCAAACACCACACACAACCTTATAATGCTATACAGATCACCTTGCACAGAGGCAGGAATTATTAGATCAATTGACCAACATATTACTCGCGCTACTTAAACCCACCTCGAAGTTCACTCTTATGGGTGGCTTTAATATGTGGCTATTGTATGCCTCAGATCAAGCCACCATGACATTTGGTTCATTCCTTAATGAATAGGGTTTTAATCAGCAGATACATAAAGCTACCCATAATAAAGGTAATATATCAGATTGGGTCCGAACATTTAACACACCTATTACTGAACCAAATGTATCCCTTTTCCCTTGGTAAGACCCCTACTTTGTCTATTTTGACGTAACACTGTCCAAGCAACTGAGTATGTCTAAAACAACTAGAACAACGATAACGTCTAGAAATCTTAGGAAACATACTCCTCTGGCTATGGAGGCCTTTATATCGTCTCTAGCTTTGAACATTACAAAGGCCAAATCAGCTAACGATGTAGCCCTTATGTATCAGGATGTGGTATCTGAAGTGGTCAATGCCAATGCTCCATCCAAGACGAGACTAGTGCTGGAAAAAAAGGCGACACATGCTACTCCCCGGAATTGCAGAGTTTGAATACAAATAAAATGAAACTTTTTAATACCTGGTTCAAATCAAAAGCATTAGGAGATAAGGAAGCCTACCAAAAACCAGCCAAGATATATAAAATAGCAATCATGGATGCCAAAAAATCCATGTTTAACACCAGGATGACCAATGCTGAACACGAGTCACAGGAATTGTTTAAAATGCTAAAGGATCTGGAGAACCCATGTTTTAAAAGAACGGCAGGGGTCCTTAAGGACAGCGCCTGGTGCGTCCCGATTCAAGAGGCCATGCTCAGTAAACTTCACAGAATTAAGGAAAGGCATCAAAAGGAAAGTCTGTTAAACACAGGGGATGGGACAGAAGGAGTTCCAGAAAAAAAAGGTCCCCGGGAGTAACCTAAGTGGAGATGGCTGCTATCATTACGAAGCTGAAGCCTACTATCTGTGGAGGAGACATATGTCCTGCTATTACAGTAAAGGCATATCTTCCTTCATTGATTACCGCCATCACACAATGTGTCAACCTACTAAAGAAAATAGGCTTTGACCCGCTACTTCTGGTTAAATACTGGCCAATCACGAATATGCAATTCTTGTTCAAAATGCCCGACAGTGTGGAATATCTGCAAGTTTTGGGTCACTTGGAGAGTAATAACGTTCTGAGTAAGTGGCAGTCGGACTTCAGGCCAGCCCATGGGATGGACACAGCCTTGTTGGATGTGAAGTCAAATATCTTGCAATCTTTTAATAGGGGCCGTTGGAATCAATTATGTTATTAGATCTGTCTGCCGCGTTCGATCTGGTGGACCATGCCCTGCTGACGGATAGACTTCAGAAGGTGGCCGGAGCCTGCCTTTCTCCATCACTCTATAACATCTTTACCCTACCACTATGTCACCTGCTGGAGGACAAGGGAACTAAGTTTACAAACTAAGCAGATGATCCCTTGCTTGTAGTATATGAAGAGGACTCGCAGAATATCAATAGAATCTACTCATTGATCCAGGTGTGGATGGTAAGCCTGAGTCCTGAATATCAACATTTCATGATTGCGGGTTGCAGGTTCGACACACAAGCTAAGTTTAAGACACTAGGGGCCTCATTCTAAGTATTGCAGTCCCGAAATAAGGGTTCTGGTCGCACTGTACTGGCACCCTTTCCAGACTGACACACTACAACTGTGCCTTCTGGGGCCAGTGCACTGGGTAGGTCTGACCTGCTGGGCGCAATGGCTCAGGAAGGCAGATTTGTCACGGAAGCACCGGCACTGTTCACAATGGTGCCAGTGCTTCTGTGAACCTATTGCCATGGAGTCCTATAGGACTTGTAGGGTCCCGTTGGCACCGGGATATCAGGCGGCAGATTCAGTGTTACACGGATGGCAGCAACCTGCTGATAGCACCGATGGCTTACCGCTGTCCTCATAATGAGGCCATGGCTGTCTACCTGGACCAAGAAATGAGTATGCAACCTCAGGGCAATAACATGGTCTACACGTCAACCTATTATATCGAACTACTGACACAGATTCGGCCATTCCTGTCCAATACAAATGGCGCAGGCTATCATCAGTACAAAAATGGATTATTGTAGTAGTCACCTGGCTGACATTAATAAGAGCGATTTTTCAAAGTTTCAGGAGATCCTGAACAGCGTGGTGAGAGTGGTAGAATGGCTAACAAGGAGAGAACATGCCTTCCAAGCCAGAAGAAATCTCCATTTGCCGTATATGGAAGCCAGAATCTCGCATCGCCTGCTTACGATAACTCTGTCTCTAAGGCAATTTCCCTGAATACTTCGCAGAAAGTCTGGCCAAAAAACCCATAAAGTGGTTTTAACATCCAATGATACTAACCTGTTCACGGTCCCAAGAACAAAACTAACTATAGTAGGGAGAGGTGCATGCTTTGACGTTGCGCCTAGGGCGCAAGCTTTGCCCCCGGATCTTAGAAGCATCGAATCGCGAGAGATCTTTAAGCCTAACTTGAAAACACACCTTTTCATCTGACACCTGGCCTTTGTTAGATTCCATGGTTTTTAACTGATTCTTCTCCGCCCCTTTATTTCTATATAGCTCTGTCTGTGATTATGTTTTGTGTTTGTACCCTTAATTGGGGTAAGCGCCCTTATACCTTTGGGCTCTTCGCAGAGCTTTATACATAAATAAATAAACACATAAATAATAATAATAATAAAAACAGTAAACAAATAAATAAATAAATAAATAAATAAGTCATTTGTGCGCTGTGGCGATTACGTATCATTAAGTGAAATAAAATATACTACAATGTGTTGTGAGTGGGAGGAGTTGCACAGTATTTTGCAGAATGCTGTGTAGGACTCAAGAAAGGATGCCTTTATAATGAGGGGTGATGGACGCATCCACCAAGTGAAGACAATCGGGCGATCCATGAATATTTGCTGGTAACCCACTGAGCGAAGGAACCATCCAAAACGTCGCTTCTATTTTCCCCTTTCATTCCCCATCCTTTCTTGTGTCCCCTGTGGGTTGCTAATCGGTGCACGGAACGGATCTGGACATTTGTTTGCTTTTATGTATGGTGTTGCCCTTGGTAGAAAAGGGACAAACATCCTTTTTGTATTTCTTTTGCTGTCGGGCACCTGTGCTAGAAGAAAAACATTCTAAACAGAAAATATAAAAAGAATACCCTTTTCTGTTTCTATTGTACATGCACATATTTGGGAAACGGTTTTTGTATGTCATGCACCAAGAGCCAAGTAGAAAAAAAAACAAGACCTGTCATGATTGGCTGTCTGGCCTCCTCTATGGCATCCTTGACCCTTTTCAGCCGAATCGCTGAAAAAGCTCGAATGTTTCAAGGACCTGTAACCAGCAGAAATGCTATATAGGTCGAACAGGTTTTAGCAGTATTAGTTATGACTATGGGGATAATAGGGCTGAATGGGAATGGGGATGAACCGTGTCCGTGTCCTCGAGTGAGGAATTACCGGGCCATCCGGACTCGGAATGGTCCGGTAAGTCTTCATTCCGAGGACACGGATGCGGCTACCGGCATAACTTGTAATGAGGGCCGTTGAGCGTCTTTTAGTGAAATTAGAACACCAAACAAAGTCTGCTTGAATGAGTCGAATTCTCTGGTTGAATTCTGAGAAAAATTGACTGAAACCAATCGTTGCATGTGACAGGTACCAGTATCCCTCTCCCATAGTGCCTGTTTTACACGGGTTGTAATGTTACTACAGTGACGCATTAAATAAGAACGTTCTGAAGTTTGCTTCTATAGGACAGCCTTTTAAGTGGAGCTAAAGGGGAAGACAGTTGCAAGTGATTGCGACCAGACAAGAGAAGCCTCTGAGAGCTTTGGAAATGCGGCTGTCGGCTGGTGGGGGGTTTGAGGTGCAGGTGGTCAATGCATTTAAGTGTGCATTTTGGTAAATATATCATCATCCTAGACACAGTGGCCTAGCCAGGTGGGTTCCTCCCATGTGTCCCCTCCTCTGTGCCCAGTTTGCCCCCGTCCCTGCCTAGCGCAGGGCTGGCGCTCAGATTAATATATATATATAAAAAATGTTAATGGCATGAATGCGGCAGTGTGCAGTGCTACGTGCACACGTGCATTCAGGTTGCTCACTAACTAGGTTGATCAACGGCACTAGACATCATATCTCGAATCATGTGTCAAACATATTCTGTATTGAGTAGTTGAGTTTATCATGGTCAACTGGTAACCGAGCCTTTATCATACTATGGGCCTCATCACGAGTTGGGCTGTAGCCCTTAAATGCGGTGGTAACAGTATTACCGCCACATTTAAGGGCTGGCCCTATCACGAGTTGGGCGCTAAATCGGCTGTTTCACCTCCAGCTTTTTTCTGGAGGTGAAAATCCCTGTTTTCGGCAGTATTACAGCTGGCTGTATTAGGCCGCAGTATTAGCACCGAAAATTCCCCATTGGATCCAATGGACCCAATCAGGAATGGGGATTTACCATTAAGGCCCAACCCGTGATCCGGTGGTAATACCACCGGACCGGTCGGTGTTAGGGCTATTACAGGCGGCAGTATTACAGCCGGGAATACAGCCCAACTCATGATGAGGCCCCATGTCTTTTGGAGGGAAATCAACCTGCTTCCACTAATTGGTCATGGGGACTCTTGCCACCATTGGAATTTGGCATACAAATTTGCCCACAGGAGCAGGGCCATATTGAGGAACTCTGGGGCCCAGGGCAGAGATGCCTTTGGGGCTCCTCCCGAACCAAGATAATGAAGGAATCAAGAATTGCTGGTCATTCTACCCCCACTAATGTGATCAAAACCCATCGCTTGATATTCTGCCCCACAACAATCAAAATATTGGTGGGTACTTCCTTCCAGTCACCTTAATAAGCAAGTGGCATTTTATGGGTAACATTAGCAGGCCATAACAAGGATGCAGAATAGATTTTAACGGGCTTTGGGAAAACCAACAGTTTGGGCTTTTGTGTAGGCATGAGATAGGCATTTGCCACACACTATTATAATGATACCACCTGGCCATTGGGAGGAAATGCAATTTGACAAGGGTGCAAAGCACTGGCTTTTTAAACGTGTTATTAATGAATAAAATGATGCAGGTTATTCCATCTCTAAAGGGTAATCCGCTAACCAGATACCTCTTTTCCGTCAACTCCATGCCAAAACCCATAGTGTGCTTGAGCACTGCTGCTTCAGTAGCCTGATCCGCAGTGTCTGCTCCAACCATGGTATAGAGCAGGTTCCAAGGTCACAAGATATTCACTTGACAAATGCAGCGACAGCCAAGTCTCTGCAGCACAGGGGCGGCATTTAAGATATGCCCCCCGGGCCAAAACTGAAATGATCATAAGTAACCCATGCTGATGGCAGGGTAAAATCTTAACATAAAGCTATACCTGAAGTTTGACATAGTGCATGGCACTACCTATGATCATGGCCTTCACACTCCAATTAATATCACAAATGTGTCAGCTCCTGTGAGTCAGCTCTGCTGGGGTAGGTGAGGTACATTCTGTTCTGTCGAGTGGAGACTGCCAAATGGCAGGACAGGAACCCAGAGGACTGGGCCTCATGTTTGTGAGGGCAGGTAACACTCTCCGTCAGAAACATATGCACAGCAGCAGCTGTCCTGGGCCCAGGCATCAAAGGAGCACACCCATTCTGAAGAAATAGCCTCACACCAGGGTGCTGCATCTCTAAAGGCCTTTGTTCTTAGGAGAATGTAAGGTGCAGGATTAGAGTAGGCAGGAGTGCTCGGGTCAATGGAAGAAGAGAAGACTTTCAGCATGTTGTTTTCTGTCTCTTTTTCTCTTTGCTGTCCCCTCCAATTCCCCTGGAGCACCATGGGCATGGCATCAGAAGGGAAATGCTCACTCTGTTCAAGAGCAAGCATTGGAACACTAAGGCAGGCTAGCTTTATTCCAATCTACTGGGGACTTGGTCCTTAAAAGGGGTCTACAATCCCTTCTCCAGATTTTCTCCAGGCACTCCAAATATTAGCTCTGAAGCACCTGGTGAGAAGTCACTGGACTTCCTTTGGGAAAGTTGCACTCTCCAAAGACCCCAGCCTGAGGTGAAGAAGGAGCAATCCAAAGCAGAAGAAAGATCGGCCCCCTACCTACTCCCATGGCACATTGGGGGTGAACCCCAGGACCCACCACTCTGCACTGCAGCTCTTAAACCTGGGAGAGAAGACCCTGAGCAGAACTATCTTGTCCTTGAGTCCCTCTGAGTGGGTCTCACATCATCCAGAGACCAGACCAGCTGATGTTCCCTGCTCCGCTGCACCGAACCAGTCACTCCGTGTTCACCGCACTTTGAAAAAGATGGAAGATGCTGGCACTAACATTTGTGGTCCTACAACAATTCGAACTATTGGTTGCACTGCAAACAAAGCTTGACACTGCTTCATGCTCTAACTGAGCCTGTCACCTGATAGCTCTAGCAACTGCTCGACATCAGGACCCGGTTCATATTACTGGTGAGTCACAGGCCGAATCTGACCAGGTGTTACAGCCATGGCTCGATCCGACTAGCCCTTGAATGGCCGCCTCAGTGACTTGCACATCAATGCCCCAAGGCTCACCACTTCGATGACCATTGCCTCCCGACTCAAACTGCTGGAGCATCACGCATCGACCCCACACAGTGGGTAATAGCCCGACTCAGCCGGGTCCAACTGTGAAGAGGTCCTGGGACCACCCCAACCTGCATCACTGAGAACCGCCTTCACCTGCACAGAGTGACCCCATTCCCCCTACTCGATGCCAGCTGGCTGCTTGGGACCACACGATCCAACATACCCCAACTGAGCCTGATCCGCTTGTATCAACGTTTGACACTGGTACGATATCTGTTGACCCACCAAGAATCAAAACAGATACTGTTGGCCACAAACATCCCCCTCTGTCCACTGAGACCCTAGAGACTGGTTAGGTCACCTCAGCATCTTTGACCTAAGCCATATCCTTTCGTGCTTGGTACTTGCCTATTACCACTGTACCCACATTCAGAGGTCTACTTTCTCCAGCCTGTTTCTCCCTCTCTTTCTTTCGCAGGGGTGGGTTTTTGGACAGTACTTCTATTTTGTTCTATTGCAGATGGTGTATTTACTTGAAGTTAATATATTTTTTATGGGACCTTGATTGGACATTCCGTTTATTTTGGACTGCGTTACTCTGTTGCTTGGGTCACTGGAACATGTGCACCCCTCTTAAGAGCATAGACTTGCCTCGGCCCATGTTGCCACAAAAGGCGAAGAAGGTATATCTCTTAACCGTCCCTGTTTTACCTTTATGATTGTTTGGGTTTTGGTTTGTTGAAGTTTGGAGGCTGAGTGAGCCATTTTACACCTATTTGACTTCTGAGACTTGTACAGCCGATATGATCTTCCTCCTATCCCTATTAAAAGTGAAACTCTTGAATAAAGTTTTCAAATTTGATGAAACGTTCTATTTACAGGTCTTGGGTACGAGAATGGGATGGGGATGGCACCCAGCTATGTTAACACCTACATGCTCTGCCTTGAAACATATCACATATTGAATTCAGCAAGATGGATACAACATCTGGCAATTTATGTTAGGTATATACATGACATCTTTGGGATTTGGACAGGACCATTAAATGAACTCCACAATTTCTTTCAAATGATGAATAACATGCACCCATGCATCAAATTCTCTACACAGTACAGAGCAACCAGCATTACATTTTTGGATGTAGAAATATACCAAGAAAACCATGAACTAAACACCAGAATCTTTACAAAGCCAACAGACCGCAACAAGGAAAAGGGGAAAAGGGAAGGGAACAAGGGAACAATTGAGAAAACATTAATAATGACAATGCATACATAATAAAACTAGAAACAGTCCTACTAGGCCTTGTGACATTTGTAATGTGCAAGTGCAGTGAAGGAGAAGAGGGGTTGGTTGGTTGGGATAAGTGCTGGCGGGGTCCCCGGGGGGGAGGGGAAATGCCAGTGGTGCATGTGGGGGAGGCACCCCGTTAAGTGCAAGGGCAGAGACATCCTAAGGGGAAAGGGGGATGTCTGCTGTTGGGGAGGTATGTGCAAGGGCTGGGCTGATGCAAGGTGGCAGATGTCTGCAGCCCGGCAGTCAGTTATGGGCCCAGTGGTCAGTGTAAGGGGTGGTGCTGGTGGTGACTAGGTAGATGGCCTGGACCGGTTGGGTGCAGGAGGGACTAGGCCGCCAGTCTCAGAGGAAGTGGGGTGGATAAACAAGGGAGGGAGGTGGAGTAAAGGAAGGTCTTGAGTGGTTTGTGGAACTTGAGGTGGTCTGGTTCAAGGTGGAGAGAAGGAGGGAGGATGTTTCAGAGGAGGGAGCAGCCAAAGAGAGCGATCTGCCGCCAGTTCTCTGCTTGGAAAAACGTTTGATCAGGAGAGAGTTGGAGATGGAAGATCAAAGGGATCTGGAAGGAGAACGTTTAATGTGAAAAAGCTTCAGATAGCATGGTGCCAGGCCCCAGAAAGCCTTGTGACTGAGGCAGAGGGTCTTGAATTTGATCCTTGCAACCACTGGGAGCCAGTGGAGAGATTGTAGAGCTGGAGAGATGCAGTCCCTGGGCTTGAGGCCAAGGATAAGCCTTGCAGCCCTGTTCCGGATTAGCTGAAGGATGCTTAGGGAGGAAAGATGCAAGGTTAAGGAAGAGTTTTTACTGGAAAATGGCTATCTAATAACTACATACAAGCCAAAACCTTTGATTTTGCCAATGCATGCTTTTAACATGCCTTCAATGCAAGGGCATGCATACTGCTTGTATATCATAAATCAACTGTCTGAAGGCACACTTGATAATACATATTTAGTGCATCATTAACCCATTTACAACTGAATTAACTCATTAACTCTTACAAGAATGTTTAGAAAGAACACTGAAAGGTGAAGGTTTGATGTTACATCTTGATGAAGCTAACTTAAATAGATCCTAGTAGGATGTGTTTTGGGCAGGGAGGAGAAGATATTGGGTGGGAATGGCTATAGGACCTTGCATGGCCAAAGGCAGTTAAGGGATGGGTAAATAACCAAACAACACCCTCAGTCTCTGTAACCCTCCTCACATCCTGTATCCGTCCTTGCTGTACTCCAATGCAATAGTTTCAGCTTCTAGTTGGTGCCACAAGAAGGGTGTCGTTTTAGAGCGAGGACACATCAGTAGCCATATGGAAAATGTACACAAACACTAGCATAGGAATAGGACTCAAATTAGCAGTGAAACAACGAATGGCTGTGTGGTGTGAAATACATCATGGCCACCTTTATTATATGTGATGCTACAGTATAGCTGGTTAAAACATGAATCAGACAGTTTTGAAAGCATATCCTTAGAACTAAATCACTTGTCGGGGCTGAAAACTTGACATGTTTAAGGAATCGCAATTTTGACAGGTTAGACACCACAAGATTACATGAATTGTCCAGGATCACAAATATTGGTAAGGTGAAGCTGGGATTTGAGCCAATCTGCAATTTCTTCACTTGACACATTGTTTCCCAGTTCTTATCATAGAGCACGGTACAATTATTTCTCAATGTTAGAGTATAATGACCTAATTAATATCTTGGGTTGTAGAACTGACTTGTAAAGTACACAACTCACATGATAATCTGACTTGACAATATCTTAAAACCAAACTTTATAAATGTGTGTTATGCAATAGGCGAATGATGCCAGCTTCATGTTCTCCATCATCAAGGTAAGTATACAAGCACCAGAACATAAAGTGGTGTGAGCTTAAAGGATTTGATCTAGAGTTGTCTATTGCATTTTAAAGCTTAAAATACACCCAACACACAGACTTGTTTACTATTTTTCATGATGTGCAGAAATACCTTTGAAATTACCTTTGAAATTGTACATGAAAGGATCCAATTTATTGTGATAAATAAGCACATCTGAACATATTCTTGCCATAGGCGGGTGACATCACATCAGCTCACTACTGTATATGATCCCTTTACTCAAATGGCCATAAGAAAGATCAGGCAATGGGATAAACAATGGCACCAGTATGTGAGAAGACAAGCCTTCTCATGGAAGACAGCAGTGTACTACTATACAGTAAGATGAGAGGATGTGTCCATGATCACTGTGTTGTCTGCTGGCAAGGCCAGGATATTGGCCTCAACCCTTGGGTTCCACACTTTTGAATTTGACTACCTAATCACCTTTCCCAGGTAACACGTATACTCTTTATTGGGGTGACTGCTAGTTTTTACAACCCTCATTTAGAGGAATCAAGAGCTAGACCGGGATCCTAGTGATGCTGTTACATTTTATATCTGGATCTGTCTAATGAGCTACATTGTTTTGTAGCGCAGCGTTACTATCACAAAAGTATGTCTGCATGCAAGTTTGTCAACCTAAGACAATGGAAAGGCTGAGTCTACCTTGCTGTAATTTGGTACTGTGATCTAGCCTATGAACGACAGTCTCTGTAATGAGGGTTTCCACTTTTAGCTATCTTGGTGAAAAATGGTGGCATTCAAGGTGCATTTCAACTTTCAGGATTGCACATGATCAATATCAGGGGAGTTGCTAGGTCTGGAAAAGACCTGGGGCTAAGCTGATGTCGGAACTGTTGGGACTGGGGGCTAGCTAGTCTTTTGGCTGTAGCTCCTGAGATTCTATCCGGGGCTACAACCAAAAGATCAGGGGCTATAGCCCCCTTAACCCTCCCCTAGCAACGCCCCTGATCAATATATTCCAGTCATACGGGTGAGAATGCTACAGGAGTGATGTTATAGTGAACTGACAAACTGGGGCAGATTCTCAAATTAAGTGCAAACGAAAACAATTCAGAGGAATGTACTTTTTTCATTTGCGATCATTCCGAAATGTGCAAGTCATCTTATTTTCAAAGGTGACCTGTGCACTTCAAGGGTGGCTGAGCAGTAGCACAACGATTTGCTAACCAGGCCCCTTAAATACATCCGGACACGAATGTGTTACAGGCTCCCATGGCCCACGTGGGGGCTTAGAGAGTCTTTCAGGGTGACAGTCCCTCTTGTGACTGTGAAATGCAGTAAACAATAAACACTGCTGCTCTCCAACTCATAGAAAATGCATGAACGGTTTAGAAATGGCCCTATCTTGCATGGGGCATTCCCCTGCGCCTATTCCAAGCAGTCACAATGGAAAATTGTTTATATGTGTACATTTGAAAGAGCAACCCATTTGTGGATTATGGATGTGCTTTGGAATGTGCCAAAATGCCCCCTTATTTGCCCAAATGCTTAAAGGGAGTGAAAAAGGGCATCTTATTGTGAGCATCTAACTTGCACACATTCAGATGCCCTTTTTGGATTTGGGTGCAAGTTCTTTTGGTGAAAATGATGACCTGCGTTAGCGCATTTGATCACTTGTGCCAATAAAAGGTCTGAGAATCTGGGCCAGTGTGTATGCAGAAAACTTTACAGGGTTAAATTATGGCAGCAGGTTTAGAGCTTTAGCAGAGCACCAGAATCATCCTGCCATTTTTTGTAAATAATGGGCACTGACTTCTTTGAAGCTGACAGCCATGTGGGTCCCCTTAGGTGAGGGCCCAGAGCACAATACCCTTTTGCCTTGCCTTAAATACACCTCTACCAGTGCACCCTGTATGTTCTAGTCCTTCTGAGGGATGTGCCAGTGCTACCTGGAATCATTTGCGCCCCGTGCCCTCTCCCTTATCTCGCCAAGAAGATTCACTGAAGAGCAGAAGACAATAAAGGAAAGTGTTGTAATACATCCGTGTGCGCATGCTTTTTCCCTATGGAACGCATGCTGTTTGTGTGTGTGCACGAGTCGAGTGAGTCTTTAGCTTTTTGAATGTGTTTGTTAGTAGCAGAGTGTGGGTGTGTGTGTGTGTGTGTGTGTGTGTGTTTCTGATTGAGTCTGCTGGTGCCTGGTTATGATGAATGTCAGCTTGAATGCAATGTATGCATGTGATTGATGGCGAGGGCTGTAGCAATGCTGATTTCAATTGTGGTCTCAGGCTCAGAAAGTGAGGTACAGGGGCCATTATTACTGGCATAGACACATGTGGGCCTCAGCCATGTGAAAGGAATTTACAGTGACCATTATTAGTAGCATTGACAGATAGAGGTAACAGCCACATGCTTGTGATTTCCTGGGACACTTATTACGGACGTAGACAGTTTATAGCTGCAACCACATGCAGTGATTTACAGTGGCCAATATTGTTTGCTTAGATAGATTCCGGCTGCAACCACATGCAAGTGATTTACAGTGACCAATATTGTTTGCTTGGATAGATATTGGTTGCAACCACATGCAAGTGATTTACAGTGACCAATATTGTTCGCTTAGATAGATTCTGGCTGAAACCACATGCAAGTGATTTACAGTGACCAATATTGTTAGCTTGGATAGATATTGGCTGCAGCCACATGCAAGTGATTTGCAGTGATTGTTACTAGTGGCAACATAACAATGATTTACAGTGACCATTACTGATATTGATTTATTGTGGACACAGCCATATATAAGTCATTGAAAGTAATCATTACTGGCATAGATAGATTGTGGCCACAGCCACATTGTTAACTGCTCCCATGTACTGTTGGCAGCATGGCATTTAATTGTTCCCCTAAGTAACCCATTTTAAACTATATGGATTTGACCTGGTTATTCTCAAAATTTGCTTTGTAAAATGCTTCATTTCATCACATTATTTGAGAAATTTTCTTGACTCCCCTGAAAGCCCCTAGTTGTGTTTAACTAGACTCAGACACTCTCACCAATTTGAGGTAACTATTTAGGCCCCACCACTGAAAATACCCGCCATGATGGAACATGATTCATTTAGAATCCTGGTGTCCCCTCAGAAACCATCTGCCCTCTGAAAACAAAAGCTACCTGTGCTACTTCCTGCAAGCCAGGTAAGTTGATGTTAGGGCATGTTGGCATTGAAAAAGCAAACATGCAAATGTAATACTAGCTCTGTCTATTTCGACTGCAGGAACTGCGTTAGTAAAGTTAAGGACAAAAAGACACATACCCCAACCAGATGTCCAAGAGTAACAGAGAAGCCAATGGACAAAGCCGCAGACCCGACACTGTCTGATCGGCGATCGTCTGTTGAGGCGAAAATGCAGAGAACCAGCTGGAAGGTGAGTATAATCTCAATGCCGACGCCTTGTCCGGGAGTTATGCTGCCACTCAGCTGCAACGGATGATAAAACATTGTTAGACATACACTGCACAAGAGAAAGCACCAGACACGCAGCAACTGCTAGTCCCCACCATGCCAACAGCCCCTCCAAGGCCTTACCCCTAAAACCCTTCTGCATTATCTCCTTCTCCCTCAGTATCTTCAGCTTTGCCCTCCAACTGCTCTTCCCCAGATGTTCCTGCACCCTCTTCTATCGCCTTCTCTTTTAATATTCCTGCTCTGACCCCCCCTTCCGCCTCATCTCCGGGCTCCGTGGTATTTCATTTCATCTTATCCCCCTTCTTCTCCTTCACTTTTGTCTCACTCTGTTCATCCGCCCCATGTTCTTGCCCATCAATCTACCTTCACCTCCTTCAGCCTCATCCCTTCCACCTCTTCTCCTCTCAGTCATAAACCCCTCTTGCACAGGAATGATTGGCATGACTGATGAGCAGTAATCCCCTGAAGAATCCTTTCCTCAAATACTCCACTTTTAAATCGGAGCACAGCAGTCAACCCTGAGAGCAGAATGTACAATTTCAATGTGTCAACTACTAGACAGGCATGTCTCTTCCCACCAGTCACGAATAGATGCCATGCAGTGTGTGTTGATGGAGGGGGTGTGACAATACACGGATAGCATCTGTACAGGTTCATAACGTAAGCATGTGGAAGAATGACAAATCATTAGGACATGCTGCTCCTTAATGGAACAAAAAAAATATTCACTTTGTAATTTTTAACAGCAATACGCTGGATGCCATTGGCAAAAATAGAGTCGTGGTCCCCACACAACTTGCGCTATACAAACTAATAAGGCCAGGTCCTTTTACATGTTCAGTGTTGTCCTGCTCTGACACCTGCCCAACTGGCTGGCAAATGCATGCACCACAGTCAGGACCTGAAAGCATTGATCACATATGAGACTATGGGCACTTCCGGTTTCCGTATAGAGAGTCACCACCACATTCCTCCTCTTCTCCACCTATAGAACAGGCGCGCTTTTCTTGCTGTCACCTTTCCTTTATGTTCTGTCGCCTCCCTTTAAGACAGTCCCATGGGAGTGTTTTTTTATTAATCTTTTTTTTTTTTCAAATTGGACACACATACGTGTATTTGTCATAACTGCTACCTCCTTGGGCACTTGCCACATATGACTGACTTTGGGCGATGCCTCCATTGTGGCAGACATTTTTCTAAGGCTAACCTCTGCTGAACCTGCGTGACGTGCTTCCAGAATGTCAATCCTGTCAGTGCTTTGACATTTTTTGAAAGTTGGGACTTAATGTCCAGTCAGTAGCAAGTACTAGAGGAAACTGCAAACTTAGTAAAGGGCTTCAAGCTGACTGTCCAATGTAAGGGCGGGGATCAGTACCTCACTCAGTATTTCATTGTCTTTCGGTGCTGGTGTGTAAGCTGCCAATACCAGTCCCTGGTGGTCCACTTTTATTAAAATAAATGTACAAAATAAGCTAATTGAGGCTGCAAGTCTAGGGGTGGTCCATGTATCCTTTCCCTCGTCCTTAAAGGGGGCTCCTGCCTATCTAGCCCAGGCTTCCTGCTCAAACAGGCCCGGTGACAGTGCAGATTGTCCTTATAACCAGGTGAACCCCACGGTCTAGGCTAACCCTTCAGTAGGCCTTCTCTATCTAAAACCCTGAGGATTTTTTTAAGTGACCTAGTGGGATGGTCTGATTTCCCTGTTGTCCTTCCCATTGATTACCATTTCTCTACCTTTTCCTCACTCTCTCCTTGTGCCCTCTGTTTTTCTCTCTCCTCACTATACTCCCCAGCTCCCTCCTGATCTTATCTGCTTCCCTTCCTGATCTCATTCCCCCCCACAGTACCACTACCTCTCCTGTCTCTCCTCACTTTGCTCCAACTCCTGCTTTTGCTTTGCTCCACCCTCCTGCCCTGCCTTTCTCTCCCTCCTCTCCTCTCTATCTCTCTCTCTTCCTCTCTTTCTCTCTGTTTCTCTATTTCTGCAGGTCCTACTGCTATCTTCTCCCGCTTTCCCTCCAACATTAGCTTCACTCTCTCACTAACTCTAAGCATATTGCAAATAATTGTTAGAACTCCCTTAATCCCAACACATCTTCTTCACGCTCTCCAAACATGGCAAACCTCTTTGCCACCTCCTCCTCCACTTGATACATACTCCTCTCTGGTCTTTTGTTCTTTCTCCAATCTAGCCTGAACACCGTTCATTGCAGATTGACTCTGCTGATTTACTTATGTTTAAGTAGTTAATACAATCAACTTTTACAAATTAGAACATCCAAATTAGAGCATCCAAAAAAAAGTCATACCACATAAAGCTAACAACAAATGTTAAGATACAACCTTCCCATAAAACCTAATAACATTTCCATTACTATAACAAATTCCCAACAGGCTTAAAAACCTCACAACCGCTATCGATAAAGAAGGACAAGAACCACTTACAATCCATTGCCACAAACTGTCAGATTCAATAATATCCAATTTAGCAACAAACATTTAAAAAACATTATGCGATATTCCATTAAATTGAGTCCGTCCATAATTAAAGGTCTCAGTGTTTCAATTACTGCAGGGTTCTCACAAAAGCGACAGAAGGACAGATCAATTGGCATTGGCATTTAAATTGTTTAAAATGTCCCTTGTCAAAACAAGATTCAACCTAGACCGCATAAAATGTATGAGCTGGCCTTTGGGGATTTTTTCAAATACTCAGCTAAAACACCTCCGTTTTATTATAGTTGTTTTGCTGTGCATAAAGTTTATAATTATGAGTTTTCTCACACCCAGTTCCAATCATTATCAAAGATTATTTGTTTGACCCTATTCGGGTTCGAAGACAGCAGATCCTTCATTAGATTCATTTCACACAATCCTCTCGACATTTGCTGGTAAAACTCATCACCACATCATTGCAGACTGAGTGCTGATTTATTATAAACAATTCTTGGTATTTAGAAGTGTGAGCATCATCTTATCTGAGCCAAAGGAGCCATATCTTGACACCTCATAATACCTTACTTCTCCAGCATGTTAGCTCTTTAGCACACTAATAAATGATACTGCTATACTGCCTTTGCAGTTTTCTGTTTTAGGATTGCCATCTCTGGGCGGGGGGAGGGGAGGTTATTTGTTTGACCCAAACCCTAATTCTCCTCATCCGCCTCATTCTCCCCCACCACAACCTCCCCAACAATAATATTTCTTAAGTACATGTAGCCTACCGATGCACATTTGCTCAATGAGTTATGTACCACACAATGCTCCATTCCTCCCTACATGCTTCTGAGCTCATGCACACCGCTTCAATGCCTGAACGGCTCCACTGCCATCGCCAGTAGCTACACCCAACACTGACAAATGTGAAGGGAGGATAACAGCTATAGTTCTGCCACCAACGCTGTTAGATCGATTTATTGACTCCTTTCTGGAACAGATTAAGGTTCCATTACCAAACACACTCACACCAGCTTCAGCTCCAATTCCAAAATGAACATGGACCTTCAACCTTATTTTCCAACGCTACAAGTGGATGCATCCCAAAGTCTTTAGACCTCAAATACACAGTCATTAAAGATGGCCCTTTCATAGTATGAGCACAATCTGCCGTAGTTGAAGCTGCAGTCCTCGGCATCGTTGCAAAGGTATGGGAAAACTATATTGAAACCCTGCTGTAATCCCAACAGGTTTGGGTACTTACTCCACTCTGACATTGCAGAGGAATTTGCTTTGTGGCTTTCTGAAGTCAAGGAAACTGCCTTGCAGCAGTGGCAGGTTAATAAGGGCATGACAGATACTACACTAGGGCTGTAAAAATAAATGTTTGCAATGAGGAGAAATGCAGACATTCCTGTTTCACCAGACATCCAATACAAAGTACTTGATCAGCTTTTTCGAATCTGTCCCTGCCATAGATGGTACTACAACATATAAGGTAGGGTAGAAGCTGTAAAGTCTAATTTCAATGTCTATCTTCCTACCAAAACTGATTACCAGCCATAGCAAGTTTGCAAAGATTTTAAGACCTGTCAGATGGCTAAGTCCATAACAACAGAAGCGCATCAAGGAAATGCAAGTTCCTTTCCAAATCTAAAGTAAGTTTAACTTTCAGTCTGAGATGCAATGTTCCCTTTACAACAAGGAGCATTCATCCAAAAATAGTGGCAGAGGTTCGCCCCATTAGCATCAGTGGGTCAAGATAACCCAGGACCCTTGCATCTTTCAGATGATCAAACAGGATTATTCCATCGCTCAGGACACCATCGCCCTCCATCATCTCTGGAGATATGAGGCTCTTTCAAATCTATGCAGTAGTGCTTGTCATGGAGCATCACATGGTTTAAGGGTTCTAATCATGCCATTATTTAAGCTCAAGGAAACTCAGGTGGCTCAGACCTGTTCTGCATCTTTACACGTTCATTCAGTTTTTAACCATGGCAACTTTCCACATTGCAACTATAGCTCAAATATCGGAAGTCTTCCAGCTTTGCGACTAGATTCGTTCAGTGAATCTTTAAAATGCGTATTTCCATATTTCAGTCTTAAAATAGGGTCGACACTGCTCCAAGAGTCTTGACAAAATTCCTTGTTTTTAGTGGCTGAACATCTGTACTGGAAGGGTGTACACCTTTACGCCTAAATGGATGACTGGATGATTTGAACCTCATTTCCAGGTTAATCTCTTCTAAGTCTTCAATTGGTGTCCAACACAGTGGTCGACTTGACTTCGATTTTTTGATAAATGGCACATAATAAGTCCTCTGGCCACACCAAAAAACAATTCCCATGAGCTGTCCTTGATTTTATGTAGGAGAAGTCCTTCACTCCTCACGACAAAATGTCATTCACTCAAAAGCCTGTACATCACTTCACTATCTGGGGCTCATGGCTGGCTGGCCTCACAATCTTACTCCGTTGAAGTTATTTATGACTTCTGGCTCTCATTGGGGAACATTCCTGTGTGTTACATTTCAAGTCTATTCAGATCTCGCCCTCATTGATTTGATTCATACAAAGATGATGTCAGGAATGCCCTATTCGGAATGTGGTTCCATTACATCCTCCCGATCAACTTATTTCTGTCGCAATAAATTGCTCAGGTTTCAGGTGCGGAGCCCATTGCCAGGGTTTGAAAGCATACATAAGCTTAATTGAGCTTAAGACAATCGTCCCATATCTGACATGTGTCCTCCTTCAGTTACAAAACATATTAATCAAAGTCTTCACAGGCAGTATGGCTCTATGTTCTATTTGAACAAATAGGGAACAATTTGTTCCATTTCTCTCTGCAAACTTCGCCACATAGCTTTGGGAGTAGACAGTTTTGCTTTGAGTAAGGCTTGACAGTACATATTATTGGAAAGAGGCATGTCACAGCTGGCATGCTTACATATTTCACCACACTCATAATAGGTGGACGCCGGAACTCAAATTGACCTAGATTTTCTTCTCCTGATGTCAACTGCAAATAGACTTATTTTAACCCACACAAAAGCACTCTGTGTCCCAGATAAGCATCCTTTGTGGGTCTCAGCTGCAATTCTCTAAGAGATGCTCTGCTTCTAAATGAATTGACATAGACCCTGTATGCCACTCCACCTACTTTCCCTGACTTTGAGAACTCTTCGGAAATTCAATTTCAATTACATTTGATCATATTCCGATTTGTCCATTTACAATAAATAAAGCACACATTAAAAATAACCACAGAGACAGTTCCAGCTAGCATCCAACACCACTTGATAAATCCTTGTTTTAACACTATTCCGTACCACTGGTAGATACATTTATAAAATCTACTTAAAATAAATACAAAACCAAATATTTCATATATCTTGTTTGACGAATTAATGAAACCCTGACATATTTGTGCAAGTTATAAATACAATCTGCATTATTACAACTGATAATGTACTGCATTGCCTCCCCACAGAGCCTTATATTATTCCGGATGAAATGTGGTTACAACTGTTTTTTTTGCAGGTCCCTAAAGCAGTTATAAATCAATAGAAAATGGCCCAGATCCTCTGGCATAGCCATATCACAGAAGCAGGCATTATTTGCCTCTTCCCCACTCCAATTAGTATGAGCGTTTAAGGGGAGCACATTAGGCGGGTCATCAAAACTATTCTTCGACAGTCGGGGGACATATGGATACACACTTCACCTCCTATCACTCTATCCACCCTGAGAGCGCCCTAAGTGCACCATACAGCCTCAGCGATCACAGGCTACATACCATTCTTCCATCTTCCTACTGCTCAATACATAGAGCTCTTTGCTTTAAAACATGTATGCATAATTAGTTTGCTTCAATATATTCACACCTACAAATCCCCACTTCTTGAATAATGTACAGCCCTCAGTATACTAAGTGTAACCACTACGTGCAGGGAAATTTTACAATTTCCAATAATGCATTTGGAATATTTGGGTTCTCAATCACTTGCATTTGAGTCTTCATCCCAAATCTGATACTTGCGTGTGTTTCAAAGTTTGGCACCCCCAAATCCAGGCATGGGAGCATTTTGAGCAGCCCCAAATCTCTGAAATTAAAGTCATCAATCAGTTGTTTCCTGATTCTTATGACTGCAACCAGGTCTCACCAGATCACATCTCATCCAGATCTCAGAAGGCAGTTTATTGCACTACAGAAGGTGCCGCACCTTCTTACTTAACAGAAGGGTTGCATTTTCCATCGCTGAACTTGAAAGCTTAAATCATAAAAGGTTTGCATATGATTACTTATGGAGGAAAATCAGCCTATCTGGGGTGCAGCAAGAAAATAGTCCCCTTGTAAATGTGGGGCAACTCCCAGCGATCAGACCAAGAAAAATAGAACCCACTAGGGAAAAAGGCTTGGTGCACCCTCTTTTGAGAAAGACAAAAGCTTTTATTATGTATATAAAAGAATAAAGCGACAGGGCATTACAAATCCACTGCCAAGGAGCTCTCTGACGTCTTTTGTACAAGATTCAGGTTATAAAAACTCAAATCTTCAGTTATGACAACATCGATATACAGTGTTAATCCCCCACCCTCATTGGCTGCCGCAAATATACATGCTAATGATTACATTTAGCCCATCCTCCATTGGTTCCATTGTCTTCTCCCTCATCTTCACCAAACGTGAGTAATGTCTTAGTCCTCCATGGAATGCTGCAAAGCCATTGGTTAATAGGGTCCGCCCTACTTTTGATCCTAACATGTGACATGCACCTGGTTATCAATGGGAACTCAGCGAACAAAGCATCCCTTTTCTAATCCCATAGACATTTGCGCCCCCATCATATCCTCCCCACTGTATTGGTATAATTCTTAGCTCTCTTTGCCACAAAGTATAGATCCTGTCATTCTCTGCTTTCCCCTTTATCAGTTCATCTCCCAAAGAGTGAACCTAATGTCCCACTAGTCAATCCAGTTCACAAAGGATTCAGAGCCCATTTCCCTGCTCATCTGGTAGTTCAAACAGGATGACCATCATTCTGGGGGCGCTAGTGTCTTAAATCTTGGTTTATCTTTTGGCATCCCAAGACCTCTGCCTTCGATCCCACAAATACGACATTGGTAATAGGCCGCAGCCCTTTGCTTCTTTGCCTGTACACATTCCTAACTAATTAGTTCAAAGGCCTAGCTGATGTGGGGTCGTATGTGTGTTCTTTACAGCACCCTGGAATCGGGATGCAATGGTGAGGCAAGGGATAAGGCTTTGTTGTTCCATGCTTCTGTGAAAACACAGACTGCGAGGATTAAGGCCTACTCGTAGATTCAGTGCTAGTTTGCGTTATGACTGTTGTGAATATATGTACACTATATCCTACATAGTTAAATTGCAACACTTCTGATTAACTTCCTCCTTCATGATTTCCCACTCCCATTAATTGTCCCCACCCAAAACACACCTCACCTGCCCCCACCACCGTCCCGTCATCATTTCCATATTTTAATATATTTTTCGCAATCTAAATTGTCTAGGAGGGGCAGTGGTCTGGACATGCACACTAGCATAAATAATGTTAAAGCGAATGTCTTCATACCCTCTGGTTGCTACTAGCCACAGTGTCATGTCTTTCATCACTTATTTTGGTGGTACAGATGCTCACAGACCTCTGTAAGCATGACCTTTTGATTATTGCTGCATACCTGTATATTCCAGAGAACGTTTTTTCTTTAATGAATGTGGCAAGGATGTGCCTATCCAATAGACTTGCTCATCCTTATCCTACTGTTAGGGAGCCTGCTCCCTTATGCTATCAAAAGGAAGCAATTTTAAATTGAGCGGACTGCAAAATGAAGGCATAAAAGCAAGGCCTAGTGATTTGATGCCTTCATTTTGTCCCCCTTCCAAAGTGTAGAAGGTGCACAAAGCGATCTTTGCACCTCTGCTGTGCTTTCCTGCTTCAGCTTGGAAGAGCATCACATTTTATGCCCGAATCAGATTTTCATTCAGGCGTAAAACAAATAAATTCCTAAGGAATACTCAAGTTAGGAGCTTACAATGAGCAGGCAGATTTCACAGGAACCCAGAAGCAAAGCATCATTTGCAGACAGTGATTCATTTTTTTTTTTTTACAAAGAAGAGAGTAACACTGAAGAGTAAAGGCGATTTTACCTCGTTTCATCTTCAGTATTTCATTACACTTTAAATGTTGAACATTGCATGCGGGGGACCCAAAATTACGCTGGCGCTGATGGTGCCCTGCATGCAATAAACCTTTTTTATAAAATGACCGCAACTCTTTCTGATCCTTTGACTTGCTGTGCTCTGGGATTGCTGCCCTGGAAGACTGCTTTCCCCAGGACAATAAGACCAGTCAGAAGAATAAGCAGAGGCATTTTCCTCCAAAGAGCCATTCATTCTCTATCACAGGCATGAGATGTCGTCTGAAACTGTGCCTTTCTGACTTGTATTGCAATCAAGTGGACGTTTTCCCAGTCTTTCAGCCGAGACCTCGTGGTTCCTCAGCTGAGGGAACCTTGAGCAATCTGGAGGTCTTGAGAGCTTGGAAGTTCTATCTTGAGGGGATTACATCATTCGGAACTGCATATCATATTTGTGTCACTCCTGGTGGACTTGCACCAGCAAGAAGGCATCTATGATTACTTTGGCTCTGTAGATGGTTTCTTGTATATCTCATCCTTACTTTTATTTCATTCCCGATTGGTCCATTTATATATGTAAGGAATGCAATACGGGGTAGTCATCTACATGGGCACACAAATGACTGTCAGCTATTCCGAGGCATGCTCTCTGTTTGAGACTTTCAGCACCTTATTATAGCTGTCTTTCAAGCGGCAAGCTGGGTTCAAAAGAGCATGTCAATGCATGGATGTCTTTATTTTTGTGTGAGTGGACCCCAAGTGAAGGGTAAATGTGAAAGATAACTGAGCTTTTGTTGAGACACAGTGACAAAGGAGATGGGGCATAATTTGGCTGTACAATGTGCTATTGGTGAGCCTAATCTTCAAGGGCACTGAATGGGTTTTGGTAGTAACAGTGTCCAGACTTATGCGAGAGAATGTGGGCAGCCAGTGCCAGTTAACTGAGGCAGTGAGGTTAAAGACACTGCCTGCCGGATTTATTATAGCATACCTTTTACTGGGCCCCTGTGTACATGTGGTTACCATGAGGAAGTCCAGCATGAACCATTGCTCTGATGCATATTTCTCAGGGGTTAGTTGTAGGAGTGGGAGGGCTCTCCTTATTAACATGGAAGTGGATAGCTTTCACAACAGCCTCTATCAGATGGATACATGAAAGCTCGAGCCAGACTCCGAGTATCTTAATTTCTGAGCTTATAAAGGGGCCATACCCAGCCACAATGTACCAATGAAGGTCAGGATGCCC
The DNA here is from genome assembly GCF_040938575.1 of Ambystoma mexicanum. Classification (NCBI taxonomy): domain Eukaryota; kingdom Metazoa; phylum Chordata; class Amphibia; order Caudata; family Ambystomatidae; genus Ambystoma; species Ambystoma mexicanum. Next base: position 245,544,248 of record NC_090926.1, on the reverse strand, counting down.
ATGACATGACTGCTGAGAAAATCCCATAGATCATGTCTATGGTACCATTCGGAAAAAAGTTGTTTTGTTTATCCAATCGTAGATGTGTTGCGGACAGTCTTTAATTTGGTTGGTAAACAAACAAACAAACAACCAAACCCACATGAGACATTACAATTGTTACTTACTGACTTTTGTCCCCTAGCAAACTAATCCCCTTAATTAACACTATTGTCTCCACAGACCCCAGCGGTTATGGACTCATGACCCACAGAAGTGTATCCGGGACCTAGAAGCTGGGCGGCATGGCGATACATGGCTGCTTGGTGAGTATAAATGCATGCATGTCAGATACTGAGTAATGTCACAACCCCACTAATGATACCCATCATCACCTGCCCAGGGGACAGTGCCTACCCTCTGGGCACCCACATGATGACACCAATTCAGAACCCCACCACACCACCCGAGGTAAGATACAACACAGCCCATATTGCAACCCGGGGCATAGTGGAGTGCACATTCGGAGTGCTCAAGTCACGTTTTCGCTCCCTTGACCGCTCTAGTGGGCAGCTGCTATATGCGCCCCAGTAGTGTGCAGGATCATAGTGGCAGCATGTGTTCTGCACAACGTTGCAACACGCCGGGGCCTGCGGGTGGACATGGGGGTGCCCCCACATCCCCAACCACATGCACGGTCGCTGCGCATGGGAGGGGAAAGGGCACGTGGTGAGGCAGCCCATACGCAGCTGGTGGCTAATTACTTCACCTAAAATCACACCCCTGTGGAGTGCACACAGCCCTGGCACATACCAGCTGGCAATCAATGATGATGACATAAGGGACAGTCATCTGTCACAACCATACCAGCATGAGATCGGTCACCTGGAAGTGTTACATTGTGTGCACCCCTACCTACTGAAAGACAACGAATGCTGTGTCACAAAAAGGCACACATTTATGCTGCATGAATGACTACCCCCTTGCAAAATACAACATGAAAATAGTGCCATGCCACCCAACTCCTCTCCATCTCAGCTACCCAACACACCATGGCATGTCATGCAATCTGAAACCAAACAAATTAATGCACAGCACATGACACAGGTGTCACAAAGTTCACTGTCCCAAATGAAAAAAGGCCACAGACAATATGCTCCCAGTAATCAATAACAAACAGCACACATGAACAAATACTTACCAGCAACACAATACAGCAACACAGGATGAAACAGGGCCAAAATATGACAGTACAAAATCAAAGTAGTGCAAGTCTTACAACCTGAATAAGCCAGCACATCAACCCCTTCCAACTGCAGAGGGTTGCTGTCAGGCAAATGTGTCAGCGTACTGCATACAACATGAACTGCATCTGCAAAGGAGACGGCCCTGTGAAGACATGAAGAAGGTACTTGTGAATAAGGAGGAAGACATGGATGCACAAGCACATATAAATACACCATGCAGTGTTCAATACAACAACAATCCCCACTAGGGATGTCCACACAGTTTTGACCACAGACTGCCCACACAGCTCTTGGGAGCCCAATGTCACTGTGTAAGTCACTATCACTTGGTCACACCCTTTGCAAGCCCATGGAAAGGGGAAGCAGGAGGGATGTGTGTGTCAGGAACCCAAGCATCTAACCCAAACACAGGACAAGCCTGCATGTGCCCAGCTGGAATGCACAGTGGATGCCCACGGGAGCCACACAAGGCAACACACTGTAAAAAAACAGAAATAATAAATAAAAAAAATGCCCATGTGTGGGCCGGGGGGGAGTTTTCCCATACAGTATTGCCTGGTGGCACACGGCCACCGCGTCGGCGGGCACCACACCTGTTTGGGGCAAGAATATCTGCACCTGGCTGTGCTGGCACTGCCTGAGGCTGCAGGACTGCATTCCCCCTCTGATCTGCTGGCCCAGGAACAGGATCAGATGTTGTGGAGTGTGACCCTGCATCCGTAACCGCCAAAGGCAGAGTTACCAACACTGACATCCCCATAGAGGCGTCTACCCCTGGTGCAGGTGGGTTGGACAGAACAGCATCCCTGCCAGAAACACTCACCTCTGACAGCACATAAATCTCATCATCCGATTCAGCACCTGAATCATAGAGGTCTGGGGAGGTGCACCCAGAGACACCCCTGGACAGTATGGTCTGCAGGAGGATTGGGTTTTCACTCACCACCACACCCCATCCTCCACTGGTGCCCGGTCGTGGCTGAGATTCTTCCTGGGTCTGCACCATCTCCTCCACCTCTGCAGCATCAAGTGCGTCATCACCTGCAAAAACATGAAAGACAACAAATGGAAACAGACATGAGCACCATAGCACACACATAGGCCTGACAAGCCAGAGATCCAGTACATGAACAACACATGTCCCACATGACCATAACCTTGGCATGCATGCACTGTCAATGATTTGGAAGGGGAGGCAAAAAGCAGACACTGAGGACTCCAAGATGGAAAATGAACACATGTGCTGCATGCTGGATAGCACTGTCATCACATATTAGCCTGTGAGTGGCATGGTCAATCCACATACATGGCACATGCCAGCACACAGATGGCACGTAGCATAGCCATGGTACAGCCATATGTCAGGGAATGAGTACTGTCACCCATCCATGTGAGATAGACATGATGAGATGAAAAATGCAAAATAGTGTGACAAAATATGCATTTGTCACACACTGCAACACATCCAGTGTGCAATAATACATTGATGGCAGTCAGATGGATACATCAATGGTTGGTCACTTCAACATGACAGAACACAATAGTCATGTTCAACATTCAAACAAGGCCCAAAAATTAATGTGAGCAGGCCCTTACTCAATCAGCCTGGATGGTCAAATCATTCCCATAACAAGGTAATAAATGTGGGCCAATGTGGGTTGTAATCTATGACAGAAGCATGTCACATATGTGGCATTAGGGCAGAAACATGTGTTGCAAAAATGTGAGGATTGAAACAATCAGGCTGAATGAACACTGATAAATCAGAACAATGTTGTTGCAAGATGACAGTTCAAGGGCAACTGCAGTAATGTGGCGCTAATTGGCTACTGTGGTCAGAAGGCATACTATCATACCCAAACCCAAGGCTGGTGCATGGTTTGGAGGAAGCACATGGGTGACCCATACCACTCAGGAGTACACACCCTCAAGCGGCACTCAATCATTACACATCACCCAAGAAACATACACATGGATTACACACATTTGCATGGGCACTCACCGAAAAATGCCTCATAATCTGGTAGGTCTCCCACGCCTTGGATCTGTTCCTCTGTGACAAAGGTTCCAGCAACAGACTCATGTTCAGTGAGTTGGTCGTCCTCTGGTGGAGACCCACCGCCAGTCACCAGAGTAGAGGCATGATAGGAAGCCAGCTTGTTCTTTGCTCTGCTTTTCGGGTAATTCCACCGCTTGTAGCAATCATCAGCTGTGTGCCTCACAAATCCAAGGGCACTAATGTGGTCCGCGATTGTCTGCCAGTGGGCCCTACGTTGAGCAGGCGGTGATGTGTGTGCATGGAATCAGTGTGAGCCATGATGCATGTGAGTTTGAAGGCAACTTTTTGGTTAAAAGAGGCCCTTGTACATGGATGCTGATGTTGATTGCAGGCGCCGTGCCTGTTTGTGCATGTGTGTTATGTACATTCACCCATGTATTGTGGAGGAACAGGATGGAAGTGACATTTGACAGTGCCACTCATGTCTTATTTCTTCCTGTCTAGGGGAATATTGTACTGAACCCTGATGCTTGTGTCCTATGTCTCCCTCTACGCAGCGTCAAGTGAAGAAGAGGGCGGAGACGGCGTTGTGGAGCCAAGCGGCGGGGATGCCTCCACCGGGCGGTGACTCAAGGCCCAGCCACCCTCCCAGGAATTGCCATCATCCGGGAGCGAGGTGACTGGTGCCGCGTCTGCCACTACGGCTGTAGCGCAAGGGCCGGGTGAGCCCCCACAGGGGCTTGCAATGGCGGAAGACGGTGCAGAGACATCCCGGTTGGTGGAGGAGGAGGAGGAGCCCGCTACTGAGCCGCACATGGGGCCTGGTGGGGGTAGTACCACTGGTGCAAGTGGTGTAGTCCAGGGACAGGGTCAGGAGGCAGCACAAGTCACCGCGGAGGGGCCTGTGCATGTCGCTGTCCTTGACCCTGTGACTGCGCCACCAGCACCAGCAGGGAGGCCCTGTCGCAGTCCCAGTCCCGTCCGCAGGTAGGGGGCAGTGCCACCTCATCTGCCTCTCCACTACCTGCGGACGAGGGGTCCACCAACCGTATGGGCTCCGTCCTTGTTGGTGTCGCGTTGCACATGCATGACATTTGTGATGACATGCGTGCTTCCTGGGCGGAGCACACACGCCATCACGAAGAGCAGCATCGCAACGTGGCACTGTTGGGAGGGGCCCTGGTCGGTGGGTTCCTACATGTGACGCGCACTCTGGCGGAGACTATGCGCTAGTCGTTCTCCCTGCCGCCTTCTGGCCCAGATTCCACCAGGGCCCTCTGTGGACCTGGCCCGACCAACACAGCCAGCTTGGTGGAGATCCCATCCCTGCCACAGTCAGGAGTCGGCGGTCCAGCAGGGGTGGACACCCCAACAACTGGAGACCAGCAGATGGAGGATGTGCAGGCATCATCGGACAGGGCACATGGACAGCAACAACAGCAGCAGGCTCTAGGTGGGAGCAATGATGGCTCTGGGCCATCGACATCAGAGGGGCAGGCATCGGCCATAGGGCAGGAGGACCCTAGAATGGGTGTGTCTTCTGTGTGGCTGCGGTTGGGCCAGCGTATAGATACGGAGCGGCAGCGGGCGGAAGAGGCACGGTTCACCATGGTCAGGGCGGAGTTCTCCATGCGTCGGGCGATGAGGCGGGCAGAGTGCCTCGAGGCAACTCGCAGGGAGTTGGAACAGGCCATGAGTGCATCCCTGCAAGACCTCGGGGCCAGGGCAGAGTCCCGCCTCCTGGACATCGAAATGGAGTTCGATGATGCCGTGGCCCGGGACATCACAGATTGAGCCGCAGGACTTGCCTGCTGCCATTGTATATAGTTAGATAGTGTTAGGTTTCCTTTCTGTTATTATTTATTTTGGGGCGCTTGGACAGTACCCCACGTTTTTGTATATAGTTTTTCATTAGGTAGGGTTTTTTCTAGTTTTCAGCTGAAAGGTTGGGCTCATGGACCCTGGATTTGTACTTTGTAAATAGTTCAACACTGGATTTCACTTTATATTTTGATTTTTTTTTCTCCATGGATCAATGGTTTTGTCTTGATTTATCACTTTGGATTTGTTTTTCCGGACAGTCACTTTGGACCCATGTGCATTTGGATTGATTTCGATTCTGCGTTCACTCATTTTCTTTTTATATTTTGGATATGCAGCTTTTTCTTCATCATTTCCATTCTTGTGTGTTTCATTTCATGCCCTAGCTTTTGTTTTTAATACATTTTCATTTCCTACTTGTGTGGTATTTTCTCTTTGGTTACATGCATGTCAGGATGTGTGTTTTCTCAATCTCATGCACACATTGTGTGGGTGTAACAGAACTGTGTTGATGTGCATACTTGCCATTTGTGATGTGTCATGTGATAGAGATTACATTGTGGGGTGGATGTGATACCTGGTTGTGTGTTTGGACTGGGGTGGCTTGGGGTGTGATGTGGGTGGCCATAAGGCCCATGATTGAGGATCGTCATGACGTGGGGGTGGGGGGACATGAGTCGGGGCCTTCTGGCAGGTGCCCGACAATGCTGGGTAGGTGGGGGTGTTGAGGGACATGAGTCAGGGCCTGCTGGCAGGTGCCCCTCACTACTGGGGGGTGGGGGTGCTGGGGGACATGAGTCGGGGCCTGCTGGCAGGTGCCTGTCAATGCTGGGTGGGTGGGGGGGCTGGGGGACATGAGTCGGGGCCTGCTGGCAGGTGCCCCTCACTGCTGTGGGGTTGGGGTGTTGGGGGACATGAGTTGGTGATCACTAGTGCAAGGTGACATGTGGGCTGGCTGGGGGGCATGCCCATGGTGGATAGGCTGCCCGCGGGACATGACCAGGGGTGCAGGGTAGTCCCCTGTGGTATGGGTTGCCTACAGGGGCCGTCGAGGGGGTAGAGGGCACACCTGGGAGGACCCACACTGCCAATTCACATGTGGGACTCCCCACGCACCCCACTGGATACACGTACCCCGCTCTGACAGCGAAATCGCTGGGAAACTTCCCGTGCACCCCCGAAATACACGTACCCCATTTGCACAGGGCCAATCGCGTGTGGAACTCCCTGTGTACCCCAGTAATACACATACCCCACTCGCACAGGGCCAATCGCATGTGAAACTCCCCGCGCACCCCCGAAATATACGTACCCCGCTCGCACAGGGCCAATCGCGTGTGAAACTTCCCGCTCACCCCCAAAATACACGTACCCCGCTCGCACAGGCCCAATCGCGTGTGGAACTCCCCACGCACCCCAGTAATACACGTACCCTGCTCACACAGGGCCAATCGCGTGTGGAAAACCACGCGCACCCCAGTAATACACGTATCCCGCTCGCTCAGGCCCAATCGCGTGTGAAACTCCCCGAACACCCCAGTAATACACGTACCCCGCTCGCACAGGGCCAATCGCATGTGAAACTTCCTTTGCACCCCCGAAATACACGTACCCCGCACGCACAGGGCCAATCGCGTGTGGAACTCCCTGCGCACCCAGTAATACACGTACCCCGCTCGCACAGGGCCAATCGCATGTGGAACTCCCTGCACACCCCAGTAATACACGTACCCCGCTCACACAGGCCGAATCGCGTGTGAATCTTGCCACGTACCCTTGAAATACACGTACCCCACTCGCACAGGGCCAATTGCGTGTGGAACTCCCCGCACACCCTGAAATACACATGCTCCACTCGCACAGGGCCAATCGCGTGTGGAACTCCCCACGCACCCCAGTAATACACGTATCCCACTCACAGAGGCCCAATTGTGTGTGATTCTCACCGCGCAGGGGTGTACGTGTATTCGGAGGGGTGCACGGGGAGTTTTACAGGCGTTTTCGTGGTTGGGGGCCTGTATGCTGGTCCACTGGCCTGTGTGCCGTGTACGGGATTTGTGCGCTGTGCATTGCACACGGGGAGGGGTTGGGGGCGTAACTGGCGCAGCTGCAGGGTCTCTGTGCCACTCTGCGCCACGGCTGGTAATGGATGTTATAATCCATGAATACACTGTGCGCTGAAAAAGATTTTGGTGCACGCGGCTGGCGCAGACTGTCGCACACGCACACTGTGCGCCAGCCGCGTGCGCCACTTGTGCGCTGAATTCTATGAATTACCCTCTAAGTTTTTTCAAGTTATTAGCTGAGCCAAGGATCAAGATCTCTGTTTTATCGACATTCAGGCATAGGCTGTGGGTTGCCATCCATGCCTCCTTGAGGATGTAAATTTAATTCACTAAGGCTGTATCTAATGCAAAATTGCCCGTAAGGGGTATAAGGATCTGGGTGTCATATGCGTAATTTGTGTAGGTGACACCCAGTCTGTCCAATTTGTCAAATAAAGGCTTCGTGAATATATTGTACATGGTGGGTGAGACGCATGAGCCTTGAGGGACTCCACAAGTTGTTATGACTGGGTTTGCAGAGTTTGCTGTAGAGAAGACTCTCATACTTCTATTATCAAGGAATGATTGGACCCAGGCTATGGCTTCACTTGAGAAGTGGGCGGCCGATGCTAGGTGTTTGCGTGGTCCACCAAGTCGAATGCCACCGACAAGTCAAGGAGGAGTAGCATAGCTGTGTTTCCTTTGTCATTGAGTTTGTCTATTTGACCTTCAAGGTCTATTAGAGCTGTCTCCGTGCCATGCTGGGGTCTGAACCCAGATTGGCGTGAGCCGAGTAGTTAGTTAGTCTCAAGGTATTTTTGAATTTGTAAATAGGCCGCTCTGTCAGTTATCGTCAGGAGAAAAGGGACAGTGGTAATAGGTCTGTAGTTTGTTGGAATGGATGGGTCTAAAGTTTGTTTTTTTAAGAAGGGGTAGGACCCAGGATTCTTTTAAGCTACTTGGGACGTTATTTGACAAAAAGGAAGCATAAATGAGTTTGGAGATAAAGGGGTCTAGGTCTCTAGCCGCATCCTTGATTATTTGGGCGGGGCAACTGTCACCTTTACAGTTGGAAGGTTTTAGTGATGCTATAATTTTTTCTGTTTCCTGGGTGGAAATTTTGGAGAATTTGAATGGAGCTAGGTTGGGTTTGTTGGTTGGAGGGAGAATAATATGAGGTTTCCGTGGGTGGAAGCGAGGCTTTTTTTAGTGCAATTTTAGTTTGCAGTGTTTTTATTTTATTTGCTAAGGCTTTTTGTATGTTGGTGCACCATTGTTTATCTTTGGGTAAATTTTCTGGTGGGGATGTGGGGGTTTCTAATTCTTGCAGAATCGCAAATAGTTCCTGCGTATTAGAGCATGCTTTGGAGATTCTTTCATTATAGACTTCTTTTTTAGTTTGGATGATATCATTTTTGTATTTAGTAGCATGGAGTTTGAATTTTCATTTATTTTCTTGCATGGGGCTATGTTGCCATATGGTTTGTAACTTTCTTTTTTCAATTCTGAGTTCTTTTAGGTAAGGAGTGAACCAGGTGTTCAGGTCAGCTTGTTGTTTGCTCTTACAGTTTTTAAGTGGGGCAACAGAGTCTAAGATCTTAGTAATGGTTTCATTTGGTCTATCAGTGTATCTGGGTTAGAGTTGCTTGGTAGGGCATTTATCACTGGAAGGAGACGCGGTAGGATATTGTAGGTTTTGATGTTTTTCCTTGATCTGGTGGGGAGGGGGGGTGCCATTATTTTTTCTTTGCTTACTTCTTTGTTGAGTGTTAGGCTAAAGTCAATAACGAAGTGATCAGTCCAAGGTTGGGGTGTAATTTTGGTGATTATGGTAGGGCAGTTTGAGGTGGCTACCCAGTCTAGGGTCTTGCCTTTGTCATGGGTAGGGGTGAGGACTTTTTGTGAGAGCCCATAGTTCCTCAAGCATAGTGGCAATTTCTTGAGCTTGTTTATCTTCTGGGTTGTTAAGTCCTAAGTTAAGGTCGCCAAGGAGTATTATCTGGGATGATTCTTTTGTATTACTAGCTAGCAGGCTGGAGATGTCTTCGTTGAACAAGCCTAAGGGCCCTGGTGGCCTATATATGAAGTAGATAGTCATTGAATGTCATGGGGATATAGGCAGTTTAGATGATAGTAATTCACAGGATTTTAGTAGGGGTAGCATGGAGAGTCTTAATTCCAGGTTGGATTTAGCAAGGATGGCTAGCCCACCTCTTCTAGCGTTGCGTCTGCCCATTCTTAGGAGTTGGTACTCTCTCGGTATAGCCAGTGATAATGCTGGACCTGCTGCATCTTGTAGCCAGGTTTCAGTGACTGCTAGGAAGTCGAGGTTATCTGAGGTTAGGATATCCGCTATGTCAGTGGCATGTGCCACAACAGATCTGGGTCTTACCTGACAGCATTCGTAGGACCACACCTCAACCAAAAAAACAACATTTCAACAAGTCCATGGAAGGGACAGATTCTGGTGCTGAATGGCAATGGCAACTGTTGGGGTTCACAACCTGAATCCAAGATGGCGGAGCGACACAGCGTAAACTCAGCTAGCAGTGCTGCAATATGCTCCACTAACCAATCAGTCTCACACAAAAACTTTGTAGCCCATTTATCCAAGCCCCATTGCATGCTAACATGTTTTGCACATATGCAGATCCTTGAAAACCTAGGTGATCCCTGGTCCTTGAAGCTTGGAAACAAAAGGGTCAGGAAGAATTGTGCGAGTCAGGAGTACAGCGTATGTTTGTTTGTTTTTATATTTCTAATGCGCCCCAGACCCGAAGCTATCAGGGCGCAGCAACAAGACAATGCAAAGCTTACAGAGTTAAAGGGTATGGTCAATGTAAAACATATGTGCAAATTGTGAACAGGTAGGATACATAAGTACAGCAATCAGGTATTAAAAAATGCTTTGATGGAATATACAGATACATCTTAGGTATGAGTAATACAGCAATCAGTCCTAGGGATACGTGCATTTGAGCAGGTTAATGTAATTACATCTAAAGTTCAAGTAAGGTTGATCTTCTCTAAGCGGGTGTGGCAGGGATTCCAAAGTTTGGCTGCTTTCACGGGAAAGCTGCTTCTGCCAGCTTTGGTGAGTCTGAAACTTGGTACAGTAAGGCAATTGGTGTTGCTTGCTCTCATAGGTCTGATGGATGTTCTTCTATGTAGTCTATCTGAGAGATAGCTGGGGGCAGCACTATTTAGTGCTTTGTGGGTAAGGGATGCCATTTTTAGAAGGAATTTATTATGAGTCGAGAGCCAATTGTTTTGGCATCTGGTCGCAGAGATGTACTCTTCTGTTCACACCTAGTGCGGCTCTTAAGGCATTATTTTGGAGGATTTGTCTCCTCTGAATAATGGCTTTATTGGTGCCGATGTAAAGAGCGTTGCAGTAATCTAGCCTAGAAAGTATTAGAGCTCTGGCCAAGATCATGCAACTGTCATTCGATAGGAAAGGTTTGCCGGTCCTGATGTGCTAGCACGTGTAAGCAGTGGCGGAGGCCATTGATTTCACTTAATCGTTGTCGTAATCCACAGAGAGTGGGAGAAGAATCTGAGTATCATCTGCATAGTTAGTGTAGGGGATACCCAGAAGGTCCAGATCATCGAACAGGGGCTTGGTGAATATATTGTATAATGTAGGGGAGACACAAGAACCCTGGGGGACACCACACGTGATAGGGGTAGGGTCAGCCGCTGCCGAGGGGGAGAAGACCCTCGTTGTTCTATGACTCAAAAATGATTCTATCCATCTGATAGCCTCTGTGGAAAAGTGGGCTGCCGAGTCCAGTTGGCAGCATAAAACCTTGCGATCCACCAGGTCGAATACGGCAGAGAGGTATAACAGTAGGAGGAGGGCTGTTTTGCCTTGTCTCTTAACTCATCGATCTGAGTTTTTAGGTCGATGTGGGCAGTTTCCGTCCCATGTAGGGGGCGGAATCCATATTGTCTTGCTCCCAAAAGTTTATGGAGTTCAAGATATTTTTGGATCTGGTGTAAGCAACCCTGTCGAGTATTTTGAGCAAGAATGGTACCGTCGTGATAGGACGGTAATTGGTAGGAATAAGTGGGTCTAGGGTTTGCTCCTTTAACAGTGGGAGTAACTAAGATTGCTTCAAATTGGTGGGAATGTTTCCAGATGAAAAGGAGGCATTGATCAGTTTAGAGAAAAAAGGGTCAAAATCTCTTGTGACAACTTTTATAATCTGAGCTGGGCAAAGGTCGCCTTGGCAATTGGAAGGCTTGAGTGAGAGAATTACTTTTCCTACCTTGAGTTTGGAAGTTTTTGTCAAATGGAATCTGACGGGACGGTCAGATAGTATTTTGCTAGAGGGGAGGTTTAGGTTGTTCAATTGTGGTGGCTAGTTAAGGGAAGCTTTTTTTAGGGCTATTTTGTTCTGGAGTGTAGCTACTTTATTGGATAGTGCCTGTTGGATATCTGAACACCATGTTTTGTTTTTGGTACAAATATCAGGTGTAGGGATAGGAGACCCTAATTCTTTTAGTATGATGAATAATTCCTTCATACTAGAATTGGCGTTAAAGATACGTTCGTTGTAGGAGTTACGTTTATAGCAGATTTCCTTTTTATATTGTGAAGAGATTTTAGTTAACTTGGATTTGTTGTCATCAGAGGGGAGTAGTCTCCAAGCAGTTTCACATTTCCTTTTAAGAAGTCATAGGTCCTTTAGCTGGAGGGTGAACCACTTGTTTAGATGAGATTTGGGTTTGCTAGGTCTGAGTTTAAGTGGAGCCATTTTTTCAAGTGCATTTAGCATAATTTTATTATACTCGTGGACCAATGCACCTGGATCCAGGTTGTCAGCCAGTGAGTTGAGGGTAGGGAGAATGGCAGGGATCACTTTGTCCACTGTAATATTCTTTTTGTTCCTTGTTAAACAAGGTGGGGCAGCAGGTGAGACCATCGGGAGTGGTCTAGAAGTGGATATTGTGAAAGACATAAGGAAATGGTCTGTCCACAATTGCGGGGAGATGGAGGTGATGGTGGCAGTGCAATTATAGTCAGCTAGCTAATCTAGGGTTCTCCCTTTATTGTGGATAGGTTTGTTGATTTTTTGGGAGAGGCCTAATTCTGATAGGATGTTGGCTATGTTGGAGGCGTGCTTATCTGATGGATCATTTAATCCTAGATTAAAGTTGCCTAGTAGTAAAAGTTGGGTAGTACTTTTAAGGTTGTTGGATAATAGGGTGTAAATGTCCTCCTCAAATATCCCAAGTGGACCAGGCGGTCTGTAGATTAAATGGATATTAAGGCTATGGGAGTTAATTAGAGGGAGTTTAACTGTGAGGACTTCACAAGATTGTACAATTTGTGGAGGGGCTGGTCTCAGAAGGAGGCTTAATCTAGATATGATAGCGATACCCCTGCCTCGTGTTTCATCTCTGTCCTGTCTAAATATCGTATAACCATCTGGGATGGCTAGCATGAGCAAATGTCCTGCTGCGTCATGTAGCCATGATTCCATTATGGCAAGGAAGTCCAAATTGTCTGCCAGTATCATGTCAGAGATGTCCATTGCATGCGCAACCAAGGACCTAGCGTTTATAAGGGCTCCTTTAAGAGGGTGAGCCTCAGTTATGGCTGGGGCATGGATAGGAGTGGATGGTATGAAGTCAGCTATCTTAGGTTTATGCACAGTCTGCTGCTTAGAGATGGCAGAAAGGTGAGGCGAGATAGTGACAAGGTTGGCATTATTAAACTTCTCGCAGGTAGGGAGGTTTGTTTTCTTGTTTATCGGAGGTAGTGATCTCGTGAGTGGTTCGTAAAGTTTGGTTAGTATGGCGTGGAGTCTAAAGTTTCTGTCATTTAAGGTGCAAGGATTGCTTGCATGAGATCTCTATGTGGTCAAATGTTTGGGTTGACAGATGATAGGAGGGTTATTTACTGCCATTTTAGTCAGATTAGGTCTGGCTTGTACAGCACCAAGCGGTGGGATCCAGTCACAGTACACTAGGAGGCTAGTTATAGAGAGTATACTGATAGCGTATAGGCTGTAAGTAATGGTGTGCATGTTTTGGCAGGATATGTGCTAGTAGTTGGCCACTTCGGGCAGCACACAATAGGCAATTCAAATGGGCCCAGGATACACAATGGGCCATTTCAGTTAGGCATAAGCACACAGTAGGTCAGTTCAATTAGGCATAAGAACATAGTGGGTCGGTTCAATTGGGCCTAAGAACACAGTAGGCTAGTTCAATTGGGCATAAACACAGTGGGCCAATTCAATTGGGCATAAGAACACAGTAGGCCAGTTCAATTAGGCATAAGAACATAGTAGGCTAGTTCAATTGGGCATGAAACACAGTAGGCCAGTTCAATTAGGCATAAGAACACAGTAGGCTAGTTCAATTGGGCATAAGAACACAGTAGGCCAGTTCAATTGAGGTGAAGGATAGTGTGTGGTAGTGTGGCAAGGAAGAGCGTTGCATAGAAGCAGGAACAATGCAGAGGCAGAGTTGGAGGAGGAGAAATTCTTGATAATGGAAGAGGAGAAGGAAAAGGTACGGTGCAGGTGCAAGTTGAGATATAAAGTTGGCACTAAAGGAGGAGGGGTAAAGAATGTGCAGAAGTGGTGTAGAGAGGGTTGATAGCAAAGATGTTTGCAGGAGGTGTGTGGAGAGACTTAATGGTGGAGGGAGAGGAGGAGAAATGGAATATGAAGGAGGCGGTAGAGTGAGAATTCATAGTGGGATTGTAGAAGGAGAAAGGAGTGCGGAGGACAAAAACGAGAGAGTTGAGACCATCAAGTATTTTTGTGGTGATGGTGATCATGTCTGTGTTCTGAGGTGATATTACTCGGTTATTTTTATTTATACAAGCCTTTTGGTTTCACTCTTTAGGCTTCCTTGACTGAGCACTGTGGTTTTCCGTTTATTCAAAGAAGTTGGCCATACTTCCTTCATTTGGGATATCATGACAGTGCAGTGCTGTCTATACATGCTCACTTGGCTTTGACCAGGGTCGAACTGGGGCATAGGGGCATACAATTGTCTCGGGCACCAAAGAAAAAGTGGCCCACCGTTGCAAATGGCAATTCATTCCTTTTGTGACCGACTGTTTGAGTAGTACTCAAGCGGGAGGTTTTTGATCAAATGTGATGCAAATTGTGCATTTTAAACAATATTTATTCAGTACCAAAACTACTAGTCACAAGGTGAAGAAAAATATTATCAAACTGGTGCACATGAGCCAAAAAAAGTGTCCCACTTTGACACAAAAAACATGCCTGCACTGGCATTTTGTATTTTTGGTTCGGGCACAGTCCCAATAGGCCAGTCCGAGCCTGGTTTTGACATACCTTCCATGTTGAGATTGAATTCACAAAACAGTTTTGCTTCATTATTGTATATTGGTTGGCTTTCTACAATATACTAGTTGGGCCTTTATGCATAATGCCGCCTTGTTTCAAATATTTTGTTTGATTATATATTAAATGCACTTACTTTACTTAATTTGTACTTTTAGGAACTTTTAGGGAGATTCCCTGAAGATGGGATCCGTGTCCCAAAAGGTGTTGGACATTGTGACCTGTTTCCCTCTTGTGTTCTATTGGATTCTGATAATAAGCACATTTCTGTATTCTTCACAAATGTTTAGCTCTGGCAACAACAATTGTTTCTTATGTACTTCTTTCTGCAAATAATTTTATTTGTAAATGTCTTTTAAAGGGGTCGTTCTAAACTGTACATGACTCTTAGGATTACTTTAATTACATGCTCTCTCTCTTGTTTGAACTTCAAATGGTTTGATACTTGTTACTGCAAGAAATCCTCAATAGTTGAGGGTTTCTGCTCCATATTTTGAGGTTGCTGCTGGGTTCCAGTCAGTTTTGACTGGACCCGTTTTTTTTCAGTACTTTACTAGAATCTTTCTAGAATGTAATTGTTATAACGTTTTGGACTGCTGACTAATTCAGTGCATCCCTCTGTGTATTTTCTCGAGAAGGAGATTAAGCGCACATCAGAGGAAAATGGACAGAGGAAGAGCAGTAGCCTAATGATTTGCAGAATATCGAGGACAGAAGAAAGAGTTAACAAGGAGGGAAGAGAGGAAATGCCTATCAGACGGTAGAAAGGGGCATTGCACCTATCAAATCCAGGAAACGCAAACCGCACGCACACCTCAATTCATGGTACACACCACACCTGAGAGTGCTACGCAAAAAAAAACGTAACTTAGAAGCCCGTTGGAAAAGCCATCCCACTGACGCCAACAAGGACAGCCTCTTTATAGCATCCCTTATAAAGATGCCATGTTCCAAGCTAAAACAGATACCTATAATAAGCACTTCTTGCAAGCAGAATCCAATACCAAGGAGCTTTTCAAGATATTAAAAGAACTTGAATCCCCTTCAACCTCTCCTGACACCTGCAGTAAAGAGACTTCCTGGTGTGCCAATATTCAAAAAGCGCTCCTTGACAAAATCTCTCCACTCCAATCCTAAATCAATGACAAAAGAATTAGCCTCCAGATTGACCCGCAGCTCAATTCTCCCTCTGGCAAAACCACACCTATAACTCACACCCACAAACCCTTTACCTTCGCACCACTATCTTTCTTAGAGGTTGAAAGCATCATCAGTAAACTCAAACCCTCTAACTGCCAGGGCGACACGTGCCCAGCTCCCATTATCAAGGAGGCTACACATGAACTAGCTCCTTTTATCACTGCCCTTATAAACTGATCTTTCAACACAGGCATTATCCCCGTCAACCTTGAGGATGCTTGGGTTATCCCTCTTCTTAAAAAGCCTACCTTGGATTCTAGCATACCCACTAATTACAGGCCCATCACCACCGTTCCCTTTCTGCTTAAAATCCTAGACCGTGCGGCTTATCTGCAGATCCAGGACTACTTGGAATACAACAAACCCCTCGGTCTCAGACAATCTGGCTTCCGGCCTAGGCACGGAACTGAAACTGCCTCATTGACTTAAAAACTCAAATTGAGGATCTGAAAGATAACGGGAAGCTGGCCCTGCTACCACTTCTTGACTTATCAGCAGCATTTGATTTGGTTAACCATCAAATCTTCTTCCAGCACCTCAAACTGGCAGCCCACTTTTCAGACAAAGCCACTACATGGATTAGATCCTTTGTGGACAACAGATCCATGAGGTTCTTCTCCCCTTCTGCCTCTGCTGAACCCTCACCTGTCCTGTGTGGGGTACCCGAAGGATTGTGCATCTCACCGACACTCTACAACTTGTCTACGAAACCACTTTTCAATATTCTTGACTATCTGGGTGTCACCTATATGAATTATTCCGATGACACCCAGATACTCATTCCCATCACCGGAGATAATACGGAGGGCACAAAAGCCTTAAATTATGTCTATCAGGTCATTCAGGCTCGGATGTCACAACATGAGCTCTGTCTTAATGATAAAACAGAGCTTCTCATCTTGGGCTCTCATCACCGACTTAATAGATTAGATCCTTCCTTTAAATCATTCGTCATCGATGGCAACACCATCAAGGTATAAAACCGTAGGCATCCATCTTGATTCAACCCTATCACTCTCCAGACAAACCAATGCTGTAATCCTGCATCCGTCTACACGTGCAAACTCATCACAGCTTGCCATCCTTTCCTTACTACTGCTAATTGCACCATCCTGGCCAGAACCCTGATTATGTCAAAACTCGACTATTATAATGCCCTTTATCTAGGAACAAGTCAACAAAACCTTAGCAAGCTACAGGTAACCCAGAACAACACCATCAGAGCAGCGCTAAATATCCCAGGAACCAGCACCAGCACATCTCTGACACCAGACGCAGCCTACACTGGCTCTCAGTAGCTCAAAGAGTCTCCCTCAAAAACACTCACCCTAACGCACAAATGTCTGGCCAAACAGGCTCCCATCTACTTGGCTAGCCGATTCACTCACCACACCTCTAGACATCCTCAGAGAGTTGCCCAGGTTCATTGTCTCTCCTTACGTAGGTTCAAATTGCAGAAAGCGGGCGGGGTTAGTTTCCCTGTCCTTGCCACTAAACTGTGGAACTCATTGCCCAACCCACTCAGATCGGAATCCTCCCTTCACTCCTTCAAGAGCAAGGCCAGAGCGTGGCTGTTCACAAAAGACTCTCTAAACACTCACCATCTACATCGGCCATAATCCACCCTGAAATGACCCTGCACCATTACCTTGTCCGATAAGCTCCTTGAATGTAAATACACTGTAAATTCATTGTAAATATCTTGTAAGTAATTTGACTGTATGCTCTTTCTGTATTTTGTCACTGTTCCTGATGTATACTATTTCACTGTAACATAAGATGCTGTCATTGATATTATTATGTTACTGTAACCTAAGATATGTGCCCAGATGCCTTTGGGTCAGGCGCGCTATACAAATAAACAAAATACAAAATACAAGAGGGAGGAACTGCTTAAGAAGAAGACCAGAATGTACTGGTCAAGGAATAAGGCTGTGGGGAGGCTCCTTAGTTGGTAGAGGAAAAGCACACAAACAAAATCCAGAGAGCCTGAGAAGCCTTGAAAACACCAGGGTCCAATGCAAACTGAAGAGTGTAACACCTGACTCAAAGTCAGACAACGCTCGTTCTGCAGGGCCTGCCTCATTCACTAAGTATTACAAGAATGTATTTAAGGTTGAAGAAAAATAAACACAAGACTCAAAGTCAACAAACTCAACAATTTATCCAGCAATTGGTAAAGGAATTTGTTACACTTCAGGCTTCCCCCCGGGCCTCCTTGCAGAGTACGACTTCTTTACAAGCTCCTCTACAGACCAGATACAGGCTACCATGGCATCTGTACAAACTTCGACGGACTCCGGGTCAGCTGACACGTCTTGTACGTGGAAGACGTACAGCAAGACAAGCCCCTCTTACGACTATAAAACCACCGTCTTCCAAGGGGCTCGTTACTGCTAATTAGCGTTACAAGCTACACACGGTTTCATCAGTTACTTCTTCGTGTCTTCCTACACGATTCCTCATCTGAACTCCTGGTTTTGACCTTTGCCTGACTACTGGATTGCCTCGTCTCCTCCTTTATTCCTGTCGTGCTCGTCTGGTTGTTTGACTCGGAACGTTACTGGATCCAGCTCCCTTCTGTCTCTTGCGGTACTTCATTCCAGGTTGCCGCTTCTGCACTCTGAAGCAAATTTCTGTCGACTATCTGGAACTTTTCTACAGCTACTCTGGATACATGTGTGCTCAGGTACATACTTAATTGGCTATCCCCATCTCTGCTACTATTTATCTCCACGACTTGTTTGGATATTTGTCTTCTGTTGGATTCTGGGACATTGAGTGACTTTCCTGTGAGATTGTCCTTAAGTGCATATAAACGCTTTCCTGAAAACTGCACCAACCCGGCACTAGTGCGACCCTCGTGCCGTTCGGGGCTATTTCCCTATACTAACATCCCTGTTTGTTATTTTCTCCTGTCGTTGTCTTCTGTTTCCAGGATTCCTTTCCTCAATATATCCTTATTCAGGTTAGTTGTTATCAATTCTATATATAGTCGGGACCAATATTGAATTAGACCATTCCACTCATTTTCTGTTATTCCTTGCAGATCCACCCCGGGGAAGCTCCACTTCAATACCTATCTAGGTAGTTGCCCATTTAATTCAACTGTTCTAATCACTTGCATTAACCTCAACACTGTCTAATATCTTTGTATTCCTTTGCAGCATTGGTATTGGTGGTGTGTGTTCTCCCCGCTCTTTTATTCAATTGACACCTCTGTCTGTCCCAACTGAAACAGCAGAGAGGTACATTGTGGAAAAGAGCCCCTCTTTGAGGAAGCCTGAGTCTTGTACTCAGGGGAGCTGGGATGGAAGGCTGAATATCGATTCTTGTACCACCATCATCTCCAAGGTCACTTCTCTGCATCTTCTGCCTATTTCGGAGTGGTGAGTAACAGAATTCCCCAAACACAAACATCATACATGTGTGAATAATAACTCAATACATAGAAATAGGAGATAACAAATTGTGCATAGATACATTACATAAGCAAACTCCTTTAGGTTACAAAGTAAAACACATTGAATACTCAAAATATATGACAAAGAATTTGTGGTTGGAACTTCAACAGTAAGTCTAACACTCTAGTTTCAACCATATCCCTTCAATGGGCTGTTTTTTCTTAGGACTGGATACTGTGTATTCTTGCTTTCCAGGGAATCTTTTTATCATTCAATTTCAGGCGGCTCCCTGTAGTCCTATCAGTTGAAAACACACACAATAATTAGTGTGTTTTCGAGAATGCCTATTAATAATTTATAGTGACAGAGATCGAAAAAATGAAACATTCATTTCAGAATACTCACTATTTCAAGGCTAATCTTTAAATATCGTGCACGAGGTAGAAGCTTGGAGACACCTACAAAGCACCCATAAAGATACATAACTCTGGCTGTTCCAATATGTCTGGACTTGGAAACAAGTCATCTAAAATAGGGTCATAAGAATATCATGTATAAAAATAGAAATAAAATTACCTTGTTTCAGTATACACTTACAGTTGTCTCTGTGTATAGTTAGGATCTTCCCCTCGGGCACACTGTAGGGTTCCAATGTTTCGTGCCGTGGGGCAAAGAAATAATCGTCCTTAGATAGCCACTCGGTTGTGAGTAGCATGAGACTGCGCGGGCCCAAAGAAGAAATTATAGTGCGATGTCAGGTAGTTGTAAAATTGTAATGGATTTCAAAAGCAAGTGCGCTGGGAAAGAAAAATATATTAAAGGATTCTTAACATGCAGCAGGCTGCCATGTTGGGCTCATCCTGCCAATGGAAAGCTGCCCATGGAGACAAACTCCTATGATAAAAAACACGAAAAAAATCCTAATTGGAGTGCTCCAAAATGCGTGTGACCGCACACTGTGTTTGCTGCGAAGGAAATAAAAGAAAAACTTCAGAGGAAGTTCCTGTTCGTGCCATCCTAGTAAACATAAATGATGTACTCAGGAAGTCTGTTGCCAGAATTTGCAGTTATTAAGCAACGTAGAACAACATTGTCGTGGCCACGTGATCGTCTGCAGATTGCCCGGACAGAATGGGACCCATATCATGTTGAACTCTGGATTGGTGTTGAGGGAGAAAACGGACACAAAATTAAAAAACAAAAAAAACAGGCTGCCATAGGAGAATCTGGGATCTTGTCTTGATGGAACTTCAATGGTACAGACCCGATGTAGTATCTATTCAGGAAAAGGAACAACAGAAACATCTGCGGTAATCGTCCCTGCCCATATCTGGCAGGAGTATAGGCTGCCAATCGATTTGAGAAGCAGGCACAACTATACATGGCTCTGTGAGTAATAGAGCCAGTATTGCTCTCTTCTCGCCAGTAATACTTTCTCATAATGCCATCCCCATCTGAATCTTGTCATTATCCACCAGTGTAGATCGTCCTGACTGTGCCCTTGCTCCAAAGAATTTTGCCCTGTCTGCTAGTTTTTCCCACATAACACTTGTTACATGGACATTTTATGACATATATAACATGCATACTTTTGTAAGTGCATGGAATTTCAATGACCAGTCCTTCCCTTTGACTTCGAAGGAAGTTTTTTTTTATCATAAATTAGCAGACAGAGCAACTTCCACACGTGAAATGATCTGTTACTTTTGGTCAGCCAAAATATGTTCTTAAATTACCGGTAGGTTTGTTTGTCAGTCTGTCCACTTTGACCAAATATTGTTTTATGTTGCGCCCCCGTTTAAAAAGAAAAAGGGGCTGTTCCAAGTCTGGATTGTCCAATTGTAACACAAGCAATTCTTTTTTATTTGTTTATTTATCACATTGCTCTGTTTGCAAAATGTAGTCACACACACTAGGTTGGGATTCAATTTCTTAACAACAGATGTGTTTAACAAATTCTGTCTGTTTTGATTCTGTGCTCTCTTCCTAGCTTTTATTACAGTTTCTTTAGCATACCCTCGGTCGATGAATTCCTGAGCCGCCACAGATGCCTCAATTTTGAAGGCTTCCAGTGTGGTACAATTCCTGCCGATTCTCAGAAATTGACCAAAAGGGATGTTTTCGCTTAATGCTTTAGAATGATTGTTCACAATAGTATTCCTGTCAGTAGATTTTTGGGATAGACTGAAGGTTAGTTTGCCTTCAATAGCTGTGATAGTGAGGTTGAGGAAAGGAATAGAAATATTATCCTTGCACATTGTTAAGCAGAGGATGGGACTGAGTTGGTTCTGCCAAGCAAAAAACAGATGCCAGATTAGGAACAAAGCATGCCCCCATTACTGTACCTTTGATTAGAAGAAACTATTTCTCTTTAAATCTAAATAAATGTTTACTGAGAGCCATTTCCAGTAACGCTAGAATGAAGCTGGTGGGAACATTGTGAGGTGTAGGTCTAGTTTCCAAATAGTAATTGCAGACTCTAATGACCTCACCCTGTGGAATATTCAGATAATCAGAAATGACATGCAGAGTATTTAATAGGTTGTATTCTGGATTGATTGAATGTAAAACCCTCTATGTCATTTATCACATCCCTAGTATCTGCCAGAAATGTGGGGGTCTCCTTAGCCAAAGGTCTCGGAAACAATTCTATATATTGGCCTATCGGTTCCAGTAAGGAGCTGCACAGACAGACAAGAGGTCTCCCAAGAGGATTTATGAGATCCTTGTGCATCTTGGGCAATATATATAATAAAGGTGTTCTCGGATTGCTGGGGTTAAGGAAAGCAAATTCTTTGTGGGAACAAGGTCCTCCTCCTTGCCTACAGTGGTGATTTCTGTAATCTCTTGGGCAATCTCCAGATAGGTTTTAATAATGTTGAGCTGGAAATTAGTCTATTCCTCCCCGATAGGTGCTTCCAAATAAGAAAAACACTATATCAGGTGATATAACATATAAGGGGAGAACAATCCCCATCATCAGGCCACATGTAAAGACCCTGCAAGGTTACATGTCTTTCCATCGAAAGATGTACATCGAGGTGATGTTAAATCAAATCTTTTTTAGAGAAAGATGTTTCAACAAATTCCCATACATAAAGTGGAAAGTGTTTATACATCGAAAACCCTTTCATCAAATAGAGTTTTGTTATATAAACACTTTACATTTTTTGTATGGCAAGTCGCTGAAACATGCATAACATTATAACGTTACAGGGAGCTGTCCAGTGCTGAAATCTGTTCAATACAGGTACAATGTATTTCAGCAATGGACAGCTCCCGCTAACTTGTGTAGTGTCAACGAGTGCACTTGACACTTTTATTTTATTTATTAATGCCCCCCAAACTCCCAAATAAAATCAGATAAAGGTCCCCAGTCCTAAAATTGCTCGCTAACACTGCACAAGTCAGAGGGAGCTGTCCACTGCTGAAATCCGTTCAATACAGTTACAATGTATTTCAGCACTGGACAGCTCCCTCTAACTTGTGTAGTGTTTATCTTTTATTGGGGGGTCCACCCGGAAACCCCACCAAATACCCATTTACAAAATGTAACTCTTTCCTCGACCCATTGAATTTCCAACCCAATCATCCATACATCTGTTTTTAAGGTATGTTTGAGCTGGAAATTCAATTAAAAAAAAATTCAATTAATATTAATTTCGATGGAAAAGCATTTCAATGAATACATTTAGATAAAAAAGGATTCTATGAAACTTTTTTCGATGGAAATACTGTATAACACCCTGCAAGTGCTTAGAAGTAGATGCACTGCACTAAAAAGACCCACAGCCTTCAACTCAATTTTTTGTATTATGCCCAGAAGGAACAAGTTGCAGACGCATGCTGCTCCCGATTACAAGGCCCAATTCCTGCACAACACACCCTGGTTTCACAAGAGCTTTTTTCCCATGGATGTCTACTTCTCCTTCTTCCCCTCACTGTTGCGAATATTTAGCATCCTCCAATGGAATGTGCTGTGCAAGAGCTTGGGACAACACCAGGCTCTTGTGCTGCCTCCATTCATCTCCACTAAACTGCCATTAGGCCTCTAACCCCCACCGAGCTAGGCCAGAGCCAGTCCCACACCACTGATTTGACCCGCACACCTTTGCATTCATTGATAAGCACGCAACACCCAGGTCCCAACCCCCATCAAGTGTCCACAGGAGATCTAAGCATGCACGGCTGTATTTCTTACTAGCAGTAACACATGTCCCTGGTAACACAAGGTACCGGGAGGAATGCATTAAAGATCAAACCCCAGGGTGGAGACCTTGAGTGCAGGAACTGTGTTATCAATGAAGCCCTGAATGTGTGGGTCAGCGTACCTGTATATTAGTCTCCCTTCCCCCTGGCACCATTTACTGTGCCGCACAGGTGCCTGCCACTATGAGTTAATATTCCAGCTTAGCTTGTTTAGTTTAGATAGGAACAATGTATAATTATGTATCCTGACCTTCACCCTGATGATGAGCCCAGCTGACCGACGTAGATCCAGACTGATGAGGAAGAACCAGCCAATTACTGGCTGGCATCTCCTACAGATCAGGCTCATGTGTAAACTGCCTCCAATCAGCGGCACCAAATTGTACTGTATGGCGTGATCCGTTTGGGGTTCTTAAGCCCCTGTGTGTGCATGTTAGAGCACTCTCGAGCAGAAGAGTCCTTTGCTGATATTTGTATTCTGTACAAATAAACCTTGTTATCCTTGCAATGCTATCTCCTGGCATATTCCTTGGGCAGGTTTTCTCTATTCTGGAGTGTGCATAAAAAGGGACTTGCCTTCATTTGGGGACCCCTATGATGTGATTCCATTGCTTCCGTACTTGCGGAGGTATCCAGGCGGCCTCTCCAGAAGGACAGTGTCCACCTACGGTGACCAGTCCTCTCAACGCATATGCAGAAGTGGAACTTGTGGGTGGCTTTTTCTTTTTTTTAGAATGACCGCCTGTTCATTGAAGTGGGGTACAGCCCCAGGGAGAGGCGCGTGCCTGTTGTGGATTCCCTGTGAAAGGAGGCTTTCGGAGTATAGCCTGCAAGGAATAACAATGTTCGGGTGGGGAAGCAGAGCAGTATGAAACGGGTGAACATGCAGTGAATGAAAGTGAAAGCCTGTGCTGATTTGGTGATTGCAGAAGTTTTGTGGCCATTTTTATTTATTTTTACTTCTTAAGATATATTAAGGATACGGAAAAAGGAATACGGGAGCCTCCCCAACTGAGCGGAGAAGGTTGTGCCATGATGCACTGTCTCGACCATTGCGGGAGATAAATACAGGAGGAAACTTAGGAGCTTCGTATAAGTAGGGAGCTTGGGAAACGTGGTGGTTGTTGTTTTAGCTTATTTTTTTAGTTTATTTTGTTAGTGTATCTTTTATATGTATGGAGGAGGCCCATGAGGGGCATGTATGGTGTGTGTGTGTGTGGACGCATTTGGGGAATGTGAAGGGAATGAAAGAAGATGCTCTAGGGGGAGAAAGGTAAAATTGATGTCTTTTATAAAAACATTTTTGACAATATTGACTGACGGTATAGACACAATTAGAATAAATGTGGTTATGGGTAACATCGGATTGATTATATTTTCTGATATTAATTGGGGGACAAATGCAAAGGTACATTTCGGACATTACACTGACTGGACATAGCTATGGGGACAGACACACTCCTAGACTATATATATGAACAGCTTTGCCCTTGTACTGTGAGGAAACCAAGAGCTACCACCACCAATGGGTGACCGAGATGAAAGGAGGAGGAATGCTTGTGAAACAGCACGAACAGCAGAAGTTCTGATGTAACCCGCAGGAACGCCCCATCTGCCACCCAGGGATGAATGGAAGTCAGATGACTTCCCATTTAGAATTGACAGTGCCCCCATAAGGGCTGTTCATGTGGAGCGGGAGGGGGAAACAGACAGCTTGGGGTATTAGAATGTGGGGTCCTGACGAGGGGATGCAGAGTATTGGTGTGACTTCGATGATGCAGAAGAAGGTACTGAGGGTGTGGGCGAGCAGGCACCCACGACAACAACAAGAGTAGAAAGCCTATGGGATGGAAGATTAAGGGAAAGGTTCAGCAGGATAGTGTTAGCAAAGAAAAAAGGAAGTGGTGTCAAGGGAGGGAAAGGAAGCATAAAACTCAGAATACCCTTAATTTATAAGGTCACAGGGAGATCCCATTATGACCCGTGGGTGCAAATGGATAAAAACAACCTTCCCAAGGCCCTCCTGCAGCTTTCTGCGGGACCGGGAAAATAGATCTATGCATTTGAGAAGCATACCGCAGGGGTTCCTAGCCATAGGGGACATCAACAGTTTATTAGTAGCTGCAGTGGGAGATCAGGCGGAAACAGTGTGGGTCAAAGAGGGGTACCCGGGAGTAACACTAAGTAATGATGCCCATGATAGTGTGTCATTCAATAAAATAAATGCGCAGGTGTGGGATGCACTGCGGCGGACATTCCCGGACATCCCTGATTTACAATCCATTATGGAATGCACAATGGGGGACGAGGAAGACTCTGTGCAGTACATTCTTAGGGTCCAAGAGATGTGGAGAGCCAAAACGGGCAGCGTCAGGGACCAAGCCACGTCCTTGTTTTATTTCACTGTAAAAAGAGGGGTGCCCAAGGAGGTGCAGAAGGCACTAGATAAGATAGCTGCGGTGGAAGCAAAGGGATGGCCCGAGATTCAGAGCATCATAGTCCACCATTGTAGGAGGATCAAAGAGCATGAAAAGGAAACTATTGAGAGGAGGCAGGCAGAGGAAACGAAACAAGTTCAAAATAAACTAGTGAAAGTGGTGGCGGTATCAGCAGTACTGCCCCCAGAACAGATGGAAGTGGAAGGGTGTACCTCAGTCGTAACACAAGCGAGGATGGCAGCGGTATCGGCAGACAACTGGCAAGGAAAGTGGGGAGGAAACCAACACCTTTTGGGGCCCCAGTCGCAATGAGGGCTGCAACGAGGAAGAGTTGGGTCCTGAGGGCAAAGAGGAGGGGGATTCGATGGACAAGGAAAAAGGGGTGGCGGCCTGGACAGTGCTGGTCATGTGGGAGGTGGGGACACTTTTCAACATAATGCCACAGCAGACAAGGAGGGAATTATGATTACAATCAACAACCCTATGGATACACCCACCCAGGTAGCCCACAAGGGCCTGTACAGGGGACATCCCCAATCCCGAATGAAATACATCAGGCATAGATGCAGTTGCCTCCACAAATACCTGGCCCTTCCCGACCAGTGCACCAGCAACAGAACATGCAGCCACACCAGCCGCAGCCCAACCGACAAGCCCCGGAAAACAGACACCCATTTGCTACTGCACCCAACAGAGAAGCAGCCCCATACCAGAGAGCCACTGTGGTAGGGGAGAACCCTTTTTCTTTCCTGGGGACAGACACCTACCCCAACTAGGACAGCCCACAGAGAGCACGTGCATGTCCAGTACTGTCAATTACTTTACATCCAGAAGAGGAACCACTGGTGGGGGCAGAGATAGGAAATAAGCAATTCATCTTTATGGTGGACTCGGGAGCGGAAAAATGGTGCATTAGTGAAGGAAACTTCCCGCTATCAGGAAATACTCTGGACGTGCAGGGATTCTCTGGACCTGTACTAACGGTTCCATACACAAAAGACTTAAACATCAAGGTGGGAGGGAAGGTTGTACGAGCACCCCTCCTCTATTCTGAGATTCCCCCCATTGACTTGATTGGTAGGGACCTGCTGAGTAAATTGAACATGACAATATCATTCACAGACAGAGGGATTGTCTATGCCACCCTGGCATGTGTTCCCTCGGAGCTATGCTGGTGACACATGCCATGGCAAGTGAGATGGTAATAAGAGTCATCCATGTTTGTTTATGATATTAGAGTACTTGCCCGAGCTGTGCCCCAGATTACCAGAAAAGAGTGGAGAGGACCTGCATATTTTATTTTTCGACCTGTGGCGCTTCCTGAAGTGGTTGCTGCCACAATCTTGTCATTAGATCAGGAAGGGTTACTTGTGTCTGCTAGACAGATTGTAGTACTAGGAACTGACCCACTCGGGTGGCAATGGCACACAGTGTTGTGTATTGCCCCCAATGTACCTCTATGAGAATTGACAGACGAGGACCTTTTTGAAGATGATAATAATGATGGAGAGTTAATACTCGAGATTTGTATACTTTGTGACATAATGGTCCGATATAGAAATGTGCAGAGCCCATCTTGGCTGTTGTCAGTGGGCCACCCCCATTCAGTGAAAGTGATTTGCATTATGTACACACACATTTGTGGACAACCAACCCTCACGATGTAGGTATGTTAAAAGAGCTAACACCTGTAAAAAGAACACTAAAACCAGGAACCATACTCCCGTGAGTTAAACGGCACCCCCTATCCAGAGAGGCAGAAGAAGGAATTCAATAGACACTGCGGGCCCTGTTACAGCAAGGTATTATAGTGCCCTCCACCTCACCATGTAACACAGCAATCTATCAGATTAAAAAAGTAATGAAGGGCAGTTGGAGGATGATTAAGGATTTAAGACCACTTAACATTATTGTAGAAAAAGAGTTTCAACATTTTCCTAACCCGGCATCCATTTTGTGCAGCATTCCCAGAGAAGCCACCCATTTCACAGTGGTAGACTTTAATAATGCATTTTTCTCAGTTGCCCTCCACCCAGACTCACAGTACCTTACAGCCTTCACCCTAGGAGGAAAGCACCACGAACATCGTCTCTTGCCCCAGGGGTATTGTGAAAGTCCCAGTATTTTCAATAAAATACTGCATGAAGGTCTAGGGATTATTCAGGTGCCCAGCATGATCATTCAATATGCAGACAATCTATTGGTCTCCGGCGACAGTGAACTGAGCTGTCTAAGAGATTCCATTGAACTGTTGCAGTTGTTTGCAAAGAAAGGGTAGAAAGTGGATAAGAAAAAGCCCCAGTACTGTCTACAAGAAGTGGTCTACTTAGGGCAACTTATCCCTAAAGACGGAAATAGAATAATTCCAGAAAGAGCAGCCACAGTGCATGCAACACCCCAGCCCATCACAGTGAAAGACATGCAAAATTTCCTAGGGCTCTATAACTTTTGTAGAGCATGGATCTTAGATTACGCGGCATACACCAGACTGCTCCTACAGGGCCTCAAGGAGGCCCAAAAAGTGGGCACCACAATTCAGTGGACAGCAGAAATGGTGGCAAGTTTTAATGATCTAAAGGAAGTGATTTCAACAGCTCCTGTCATCGCCACCCCTAATTACACACAGGAATTCGACATTTTCTGTCACTCAAACAGCACCCTCATGACAGCACTGCTCACAAAGAAGAGTTGTCTAGGTCACAAGCCTCTAGCGTACTACAGCAGCATGCTCGATTCTGTCATGCAAGGACAGTTTGCATGCGAACAAGCTCTTGCTGCTGCAGCCTTCGCCATTGAAAAGAGTTCCACAATTGTCATGGGATGCTCAGTAACACTATATTTTGAACATTCACTCTTTGCTTTATTGGACCTATCCAAGTCCACACTCACCACACAAAGGGCATCAGCATATGAGATAATACTGTCTAGCCCTCACATCCATGTAGTGCGGTGCAGGACAGTAAATCCTGCCACGTTTCTCACCGAACGATACCCGGCCGAGGACATGCAAAAACATGATTGCGCATCATATGAAGGAGAAGATGACGACATCCCCACAGTCAAAGACAGTGCCTTAGAGGAAGGAGGAGTACGTTTCATTGATGGGTCAGCATCCATTGACCAAGACACACGTGAAAAACATGTTGGGCAGTGGTGGTGCGCCTAGAAGAAGGAGAATATGAAACACTGGTCATGAAAAGATTACTGAGACACTATTCAGCACAAGCAGCAAAGCTTGTTGCGCTGATAGAAGTGCTGGGGGCTTCAAAAGGGTGCTCAAACAAAGACATTTGACCTGTAAATTAGCATTTTCAAATTAATCAGACTCTGCCTATGTCACCACAACGGTACATGCAGGTCTGATGCATTGGAGAAGGAAGGGGTTTAGACAAGCAGACAGCTCACCCGTAAGACATGCTGCCCTACATAATGTATTGATAGCTGCCCTTGCAAAGCCCTCTGTGGTAGCAGTCGTCAAATGCCCAGCGCATCCCCACAAAACAGATGAAATATCATTGGGAAATATGGCCACCGACCCAGCAGCAAAGGAGGTTGCCTACCTCTCAAAACCTGCATCAGCCGAATATGTCATGGCCCCATCTAATACAGAGCAATGCACAGAGGCATAAACAGCCCTCCCCATAGCACAGATCATCAAACTACAGCATAGGGCGCCTGCAGAAGAACAGGACCTGTGGCTCAAATGTGGGTGTACCTCATCACTTACAGATCTCTTGGGGAGACAGCAGGGCATGGGAAAAGTAGTGATGCAGTTCTGAGGAACACATTGCAGGAGACCTTCAGGAAGATTGGTTTATCCCAAATTCACAGGAACACCTGGCAAAGATGGTAGTTGTTAGGGAGAATTCTCACCCAAGTGCTGAATTCCCTCTACCTTAGAGTCCTCCAGCTTTATTGCTATATTTTGGGACTTTGAACTTTTCATTTTCAATGTGTTTTACTTTTTTGTTCTTTGAATATGGACTTTTAGACAACTCCATAGGCATCATAATTTCTTGTGTGTCACACAGCACCCTCAGTGCAGTGACACAGGGATCTCTTTTAAACTTCCCAAGGTTTAAATACCTTCTCTGGGACTGACTACTGTCTCCCAGTGAATGTAAAGATAAAATTACGTTACGTTACTAGCCTTTTTAAATTCATAGACCCAGCAGAAACTATCTTCCTATAGAGTGCTGGAGGGCTTGCCTAGCATCCCCTATGTCTAAAGACTCATGTAACTATCAAATGTTAGCCTTTCCTTTTGAAATGGCTGGTGGCAGTGGTTTTAGAACAAACTATCATGATTTTCCAGACCGCGAACACCGGGAGCTAAAAATCGGGTCAGCCATGTTTTTCAATATGGCGCCCCAGACTCCTCTGTAAAAACAGACTCTGGTCATCTTTTTTTGCTGTTTCTTTTAGGAAATGTCCTTCTAGTGTTTGACTCTGCAGGCCAAACCAGGTTTGGTCCCTTTGTTTGATGCTCTTTGGTGGGCTTCAGTGCTGAAGCCCTCCTCTGGCGCCAGAGTGTCTGGGGTGGACAGGATGTGAGGGAGGTGCCCGAAATTCCCTGTGCTTAGTCTCCTAGGAGACCTGAATGCACTCTGCCGTGATTGGCTGGCTGACTGTCCGGCAAGGACCGCCACCGTGCTGGGTGAGTGGCTGCTAGGCTGGGATGAATGGGAGAAAACTGTTTAAAAGCAGGTCTCTGGGATTTGGAAGGCAGAGTTGACCGCTGGAACGAAAGAACCAAAGACTAGCTGAAGGAAGATGACTGCTGCAACTCCTGGACCATTGGTTTGCCCTGTGAAGCCCTGCTGCAGGTCCGAATTGCCTGAAACCCCATCGACAGAGAAGCCCCTTCAAGGACGACCTCTTCCCTTGAGCTGATGGGAACAACCAACTCGTAAGCCACCTGGACACCATCTTCATACTGGTCAAATTTTCATCAGAGTGCTGTTCAGAACTGGATAGCCAGTGAATAGGATACCAGTTTGTGGACTTTAAGGCACTCCTACCTTAAAAACCGATGATTAGCCAAGCTTGTGGCCTCTTCCCTGGGCATTGCAGCAACCTCCCGATGTCCTCCTTCTTATCCCCATGACTCAAGCTCAAGAACAGTGAGATCTGCAGGAACTGCCAGGAACAACTGCCTCCGCTACAGCTTTTCTTCATACCTAAGGTACTGTGCAAACACGGTGTGGAAATATTTTCTGCCAATGTGAAAGTTTGTGAAACTTTCCCAACTTTGGAGTCTTGCTCACTCCTAATCCGACATATAACTCTTTTTCTGGCAAACTACTTCTTCGGACATTGGCAAAGACTTAACCATTTACTACCAGAACTGTGCTATCCTATCCAAGACACTGAACCATTGACTTTGGCCCAGGCCTATTGAATTGAATTGTCTGTTGTGAACTGAAACTATTTGCCCTGCCTATGAAAGTAATTGTGCTTTAATTCTGTTTAACCTTTGTCTTTCTACCCCTTTTGAAAGTTACTGAAGTGCCATTTTGCTCCCACTTCAGGGGAGCCTTACTTGTTCAGAAACTTATTGGTTGTGTACTGTAGTGTAATATAGTATGATATTGAATTGCTTCTTAGTAGTGGAATGTTTTCCAACTGACTGTGAAAATAAATGTATATTCTTTTACCAAGAAACCTTCAATAGTGTTTGTTTGAACTACTGTGATTCCAAGTCCTTTGTGTAACATCTTGTACTGCTCACATCCCTCTTGAGATAAGTCTGGCTGCTCAGCCACTGCTACTGCATAACTGTGTAGTGCAGGCTTGTACCAAAGGTGAGATTGTGCTTACACCTGTAGTCTTAATAGTGTGTAGTGTTCCCAAAGGGTACTGCATGCAATTCTGTCTAACACTGGTGTACAGTGGTTAGGATAATGTATAGTTGTTACATTTAGAGTGATACTCTTACTTCTGTTCAAATAACCTTCACAAGGCTAAGCACCACTAGAAAAACAATTGTTTTATCATGCCTGATATGGATAACTACAGACAGGAGACCCTAGTCATTTTAACAGTTGATCAACTGATGGAAATTTGTAAACCTAGGAACCTCACTTTTAAAGGCAAAAAGAATGAATTGGTAGAAAAGTTGTTGGAGTTTCAAAGTCTGAGAAGTATGTCTGCTATACCTACTCCTACAGCAGATGTGGAAAATGATGATGAGGATGATAATGATTTAGAGTCCAACTCAAATGTTATTGATGAGTTAGAAGAGACAGAAGAGTCTCAAGATGTTAGCCCTAATGTACCTCTACCTGCTCTTAGGCCTCAATCTTTTGCCACAGGGGCCCTGCCAGGTCCAATGCTGAGTCCAGAGTGTGTCTCTCTTGAGAAGATGAGACTTGAGTTAGAATTCAAAAGATTACAAGCACAAACTGAAAGCAAACATCAAGAACTTAAACTAAGGGAAATGGAATTACAACATTCTCTTGAAATGAAGAAATTGTCTCTTGAGAAATGGTTCTCCCCCAGAGTCTTCTAGTTCTTCCAGTCCTAAGAGGCCTCACATTCCCAAAGATGCAGTAGGTATGTATGAGTTTAAGCTTGATATTTTGGATTGGTTGGCAACTTTTGAATATAACCATGGGAATCAGAACATTACAGGGAATCAGCTGAATCCTTGGCTTTTTTCTAGGCTACCCCCAGTTGCATCTGATGTTGTAATGAGATGGGAGAAGTAGACAGAATGGAGTATGAAAGTGTGAAACTAGCTTTGATAGCTAGGTTTGGGAAAACAACTTCCCACTATTTCAAGAGGTTTAGAACCCTCGAAAAGCATGATGGTACCCCTTGGGCTTCCTACATGTGTGAATGTTTGAAAATCGTAGATGGTTGGGTTAAGGGTTACAGAGTAAACACTTATGAAGGTATGAGAAATCTGTTCAAGTTATAAACTATCTATGATGCCTGCTCTCCTGAGCTGAGACAGCACTTGGCTGACTCAAATTAGATTGATCCCAAGAAGTTGGTAAGAGCGGCTGACTCATGGGTGGTCAACAGGGCCACTCATAAGGATTCTGGGGTCACTCATAACAAGGATAAGGGGAAGCACCACAAAAGTGAGAATACAGATAACTCTAAATCCATCCAACCAGAAGAGGCCCCCATACAACAGAAGGGTAGACACCATGGGAAACCCGGTAGGTCTAGTGATTCCTCTGGTGCCCAACCAGAGGGAGGTCAGCTGAAACCCCCATTCCAGAGAGCATTTAGTAAATGCTATGTTTGTGGGTCAACTGAACATGTGAAAGGAGATCCCAGATGCAAGGGTAAACATGCAGGGGTGAGCACTGCCTCCTTAGCTTTCTCCCCAGAGGAAGAAGTACAAATGACCAGTGCCCACTTTCAACTATTTGCCGAAACACCCTTGGGTGTTCAGGCCACAGTATCCTTAGAGTCCATGGGTCTGGGTAAGAAACAGAATATGGGTGTATATGAATCCATTCCAGAAAACTCCAAAGGGTGCTATATGGACAGTGTTCTTGTGAATAGTCAGGACACCCCTGCCATGAGAGACACTGGGGCCAGTAGAACCATTGTGGATGAACACTTTTTCAAGCCTGGGGATGTTGCTAAGGCACCCAGAGGTCCCCCAACATTTTCTGGAGGCCCTGTCCAGTTGGTTACAATTCTAGCAGCTTTCATTCAATGTAACAGTATGACACTGAGGATTCCTGTCAGTGTTCAGAATGAGGTGCCTGGGAGAGTCCTGTTGGGGAATGATTTAAAAACTCTAGGAATAGTATCCAGTACCCCCAGGCCTCCCAGTAAGGAGAAACAGAACCACACCAAATTGGCTAGAGAGGCAACCTTAAGAGACAACTCTGAGCCTGTGGGAACCTCTACAGAGACCCCTACTGTAAGCCCTTGGGTTAGTAAGTTGACCTCTAACCAAGGCACATCTGAGTCTAGAATAGTAGGGAAATGGGAGCACCCACCAAGCTTCATCATTGCCCCTCCAGTTATAAAGTCTCTGAACCCCCATGCTTCTGAGGAAGAGATGCATAGACAAATTGGAACCCTCTCTAGGCCTGTGAGAACTGATAATTCTCAAGGCAGGTGGAAAACCAGGAACAATAGGTCTAAGACGAAACCCCTTAAGACTGTTGGATCTTCTACTGAAGACTCCAGTGTAAATCCTAGTGTTAGGAGGGAAACTTCTAAGTCAGGTAAAACCAGATCTCAGAGGAAGTGGAAGCATGTACCTTGCTTGGCCACAGCACCTCCAACCATGATACCTGTGACCCACACTGCTCTTGAGAGAGAGGTCGTGAGGAACCATGGAGGACCCTCTAGGTTTTAGGGATTCCTTTCTAAGGACCCCTTGAAAAAGCCTATGCTAGGTTCAGAGGTTGTCACAACTTCTGAGGGACTGTTAGATCAGATCCCGTATACCTTAAATAAGAGAGATGTACCACAACAGGTTTGTAGGTCATATAGCTTACACATGAAAGCAACTGATAAAACAAGTGTCATACCAAGGGTTACAAAAGGTTGCTGGTGTACTCAGCAGGACATTTAACCAACTTGCAACAGGAGATCCATCCTAGTGGAGATTAGATCCTCCTGTCCCTTAGTCTGGGGGGATGAGTGTTAGGGAGAATTCTCGCCCAAGTGCTAAATTCTCTCTACCTTAGAGTCCTCCTGCTCTTTTGCTATATTTTGGGACTTTGAACTTTTCATTTTCAACGTGTTTTACTTTTGTGTTCTTTGGATATCGAGTTTTAGACAACTCCATAGGCATCATCTTTTTCTTGTGTGTCACACCGGACCCTCAGCGCAGTGACACAGGGATGTCTTTTAGACTTCCCAAGGTTTAAATACCTTCTCTGGGACTGACTACTGTCTCCCAGTGAATGTAAAGTTAAATTGACTTTACTAGTCTCTTTAAATTCATAGACCCAGCACATACTATCTTCCTATAGAGTGCTGGAGTGGTTGCCTAGCACCCCTTATATCTAAACACTCATGTAACAGTCAAATGTTACCCTTTCCTCTTGAAATGGCTGGTGGCAGTGGTTTTAGAACAAACTACCATGATTTTTCCCGACTGCAAACACCAGTAGCTAAAAATTGGGTCAGCCATGTTTTTCAATAGTGTGCCCCAGACCCCTCTGTAAAAACAGACTCTGGTCATCTTTTTTTGCTGTTTCTTTTAGGAAAGGTCCTTCTAGTGTTTGTCTCTGTGCACCAAACCAGGTTTGGTCTCTTTGTATGATGTCCTTTTGCAGCCTTCACTGCTGAAGCCCTCCTCTGTCGCCTGAGTGTCTGGGGTGGACAGGATTTGAGGGAGGTGCCCGAACCTCCCAGTGCTTAGTCTCCTAGGAGACCTGAATACACTCTGGCATGATTGGCTGGCTGACTGTCCGGCAAGGACAGCCACCTTGCTGGGTGAGTGGCAGCTAGGCTGGGATGAATGGGAGAAAACTGTTTAAAAGCAGGTCTCTAGGACTTGGAAGGCAGAGTTGACCACCGAAACGAAAGACCCGAAGACGAGCTGAAGAAGACGACTGCTGCAACTCCTGGACCATTGGTTTACCAACTGAAGCCCTGCTGCAGGTCTGAATTGCCTTAAACTCCATCGACAGAGAAGCCCCTTCAAGGACGATGTCATCCCTTGAGCTGGTGGGAACAACCAACTCGTAAGCCACCTGGAGACCCGAAGACGAGCTGAAGAAGATGACTGCTGCAACTCCTGGACCATTGGTTTACCCAATGAAGCCCTGCTGCAGGTCCGAATTGCCTTAAACTCCATCGACAGAGAAGCCCCTTCAAGAACAACGTCATCCCTTGAGCTGGTGGGAACAACCAACTCGTAAGCCACCTGGACACTATTTCCATACTGGTCGAATTTTCATCAGAGTGCTGTTGAAAACCGGAGAGCCAGTGAGAAGGATACCAGTTTGTGGACTTTAGGGCACTCACACCTTAAAAACCGATGCTTAGCCAAGCTTGTGGCCTCTTCCCTCAGCAGTGCAGGAACCTCCCAACTTCCTCCTTCTTGTCCCTATGACTGAAGCTCAGGAACAGCGAAATATGCAGGAACTGCCAGGAACAACTCCCTCAGCTACAGCTTTTCTTCATACCTAAGGTACTGTGCAAACGGGTTGTGGAAATATTTTCTGCTGCGGTGAAAGTTTGTGAAACTTTCCCAACTTTGGAGTCTTGTTCGGTCCTAATCCGACATATAACTCTTTTTCTGGCAAACGACTTCTTCGAACATTGGCAAAGACTACAGCGTTTACTACCAGAACTGTGTTATCCTATCCAAGACACTGAATCATTGACTATGGCCCAAGCCTATTGAATTGAATTGCCTGTTGTGAACTGAAACTATTTGACCTGCCTATGAAAGTAATTGTGCTTTAATTCTGTTTAACCTTTGTCTTTCTAGCTCTTTTGAAAGTTACTGAAGTGCCATTTTGCTCCCACTTAAGGGGATCCTAACTTGGTCAGAAACATATTGGTTGTGTACTGTAGTGTAGTATAGTGTGATATTGAATTGCTTCTTACTAGTGTAATGTTTTCCAACTGACTGTGTAAATAAATGTATATTATTTTACCAAGAAACCTTGAATAGTGTTTGTTTGAACTACTGTGATTCCAAGTCCTTTGTGTAACATCTTTTACTGTTCACATCCCTCTTGAGATAAATCTGGCTGCACAGCCACTGCTACCACATAACTGTGTAGTGCAGGCTTGTACCAAAGGTGAGATTGTGCTTACACCTGTAGTCTTAATTGTGTGTAGTGTTCCCAAAGGGTACTGCATATAATTCTGCCTAACAGTAGTCCAGTGCACAACATGTCAAGTGTTCAGCACTGGGATGATGTTGAGAACTCTGAGGGGAACAATACCCTGCCCCGTGGGCCCCTTCCGTGACATGCACATTAACTATGCAGACATGGGAGAAAGATGGAATGGGGACACGATATCTAGTTGTGGTGGTGTGTCCATTCTCCCTGTGGGTTGAGGCTGGGCAATGTGCCCACCCAGATGCCAAGTGTGATGCAACATTTCTTGTCAGAGAAGTATTCCCCCAGTGGGGATTGTGTGATGTCCTATGATCAGAAAATGGGACACATTTCTTCAATGAATTAATCAAGGAGGTGACTACTCTATTAGGCATTAAACACAGAATGTGTTCTATTTACCATCCACAAGCAAACAGATTGGTGGAGAAAATAAACAGACTCCTTAAAAGCAGACTTTCCAAATTATGCAACACCCTAAAAATGTATTGGGTGTACTGCCTGCCCCTGGCACTGATTCATTTGCACTCACAGCCCAGTAAGGACTACCACCCGCCCCCTATGAGATAATAACTGGCTGACGTATGCAAACACCACTGTCACCAGTAAGACAAGCATGTGATGCTCATAGAGCAGCCACAGTTTTGGGTGAAGAATTTAAGCAATATCTAACCCAACTCACACGTGCAATCAGATGCATTTCAAAACCAATCGCACCACCCCACACAGAGGACAGAGAAACTTCAACCGATCTACTTGCAGACACCACCCCAGCCCAACCATTGTTGCCTGGGGAATGGATATATGTCAGTAGTTTTGTTTGAAAATGGAACACTCCCAGGTTCAATGGACCCTATGAAGTGGTGTACTCCACTCCTCTTGCCATGAAAGTAAAGGGGCTGAGATATTGGATACACCTCTCTGATGTTCGTAGGGCACCGAAGAGCACCACACCAGACATGCAGACTGAAAACAACAGTACTACCTCAAATCAGTAGATCTAGGCTGACCATATCTATGCATGTGAAATCAGTACAGTAAATGCATTGCTGCTAGAGCACCAGCTACAGAAACTAAACATCTCTCTCTTTTTTCTTTCCCTTTATCTCTCCTACTCTTTGTCTCTCCCTCTTTCATCATTCCTCTTTCCACATCTCTTACCCTCCCCGTTTTTTTCCTATTTCTGCAGGAACAACGATGATGGAGATGACACCATTGAGAGATTCTTCAAATGTAGATAGTAGTAGAAGTAGAATTAGCTTCACCACGGCCTACAGCTATGACTGTGGCCTCCACTTTGCATCGATTTTACAATTTTCTTGTTCGTGTTAGGAATTTATTGGGGGACATCTTTCATCTGGGCTGGCCATCTAAAAGAAGGAGGTGTGCGGGGTAAATGGACTTGGAATGGGAACAAATGGACCTGGAATGGGAGTATACCCATGAACATTACAAGCCTACATCAGAATAAAACAAACTTGTCCTTAAATATTACTACATCGCCCTTCAATACAACTGCGATGCCACCAAGTGTCCCAAGTACTATCCTTCTGCATGCCAAGGTGACCAAAACCATTCAGACGCCTAACTCCTCTCCTGATACAATAATAAATTCCAGCCCAAATGTGAAAATGAGTTAAAGGATGAATGAAAGTATGCCAGTAACAGTACCTGAGCTCCCCACCATGCCAAGCAATATAACCATGTATAACTACACCATTGCAAACTGCAGCTTCTCCCAATCGGCAATATGCAATAGCCTAATGTTTGAATTACTAATGCAAGGTGTAAAAATATCCTTATGCAATACTAACATCACAAGAAATGCAATGTCAGTGGGAAGAAAGCCCATGTTGCACAGTGACAAAAGGAAAAGACAAATGAGCCAACAAAAATATGATGCATATCATGGTTTAGGATTAGATGCAGTGGAAGACATTTGCCATCCCAAAACCTCGAACAGTTGGTACTCCGACTTGAGTGCAATGGGAAGGTGAATGACTAATGGGAGTTGCTACATCTGTTCGTTAATACTGCACGCATCTGTGGCACCCAAGGTCTTAGTACTACAAGAAGTACCCTTAATAGAGACAGAATGTCTGATTAATCTTGTCCTATGTAGGATCAGATGCACTTTTCAGGCATGCAACGTCCACCTTCAACTCGTTGAGCCCGATACCTGAAAATGCAAAACAAGTTCCTCCAACCCCAACTGTTTCAAGAAAGCATACCTGGCTTTACAAGGAGTGAAGTAAACAGGCAATAAGCTGCAAGAGACAACTCTCCTGTGCAAGGCAAAAGGACTTATTGGATATCCAGAAAAGAACACTAGCCCTTGTAGAGCAAGCAGGCGCACAAATCTAGGCAAAGCAGGTTGCAAAACTGACATGGATCACAGCAATCGAGAAGCCAGTGAAGGTGCACCAAGAAGAAAGCTATGAACTATGTTTCTACAGAGAGCAAACTGACTCAGTGGGATCAAACAAATGATGTAAGAGAACCATACTAATCCCAGATCTCCTTAAGGGCACATCAGCGCTGATGGATTACCATTGGGTCTGTCGCCAGAAGGCATACTTGTACTTCCCACCATCTTGGAGGTGCTACTGCTTGCTTGCAATGCTGCACTCGGCCGTGCTAGTAGTACCAGAAGAACACCTAAAGAGGGGTCCCTTGCCTGATGAAGAACAGACAGTGCCCCTGACCACAGAAGTAATGCCCACTATGCCACTTCCAGACTTCTGTATCCTTCCTGAAAAGGAAGGACATGATCAGCTGGAAAGAAAGAAATGGTCCTCAAATTACTTATCCCAAGAATAATACGACCAGCTTGTACAGATACCAGATGGCTACAAGCTCTATAATTCAGCTGGGACATTGTTTGCATCCTTAGGACCAAGCATCCAAACACAAACAAATGCAAAATGGCTCCAGATAGTTCGATGGGAACTGATCCAGCAGGCGAACAATACTGAACAGGGGTTCAATGTCATAAAAGTGGAACTAAGGACCTTAAGACTAATGACTGCAAAATAGATACGTATTGGACCTCCTGACGGCTATGGAGGGTGGTGTTTGCTAAAAGATTGGAAGTTAATGTTGCACATTCTTACCTTCTGAAGATGCTGAAAATGGGACACTATCACACGTCATTGCAGCAGTACATGAACTCGGGGTGAAAATGAAAAAGGAAGCTGGGGTCCAGGAAGAAGATTGGTTCAGTATGGCCTTTAGCTAGGTCCCATCATGGCTTGGAACATTGGTGAAAATGCTGGTCTCTAGAATCATCGTTATCCTTGTGATCTTCTGCATGTGCCATTTGGGTATCCGATGTTGTGCCAAAGCAGTTCCTAGTTGTGCAATGAGGGTGGTGACTGTTTGGAATAATAAGAAAGTACCTTGTGATACAAAATAAGTAGAAATCCACACTGAGCAAATGACAGCCCTGCACACCACTTTGTCCCCTTCCCTCTTGTTGACATAGTTGACAACTTGTACCACACTACTATTGTACCTCAACCCTATAAGGAAGTGTGGGTGGATTTGGTGGGGTGTGTCACGATCCATGCCCCTGACCCCCTCAGGTATAACATCCCCCTGGAAGCAGTGGGGCTAAAGCCCTTCACACTGGCCCAAGAGCCTTAAAACTCCATCAGAAACATACACGTAGTCAGTCCTCGCGCCTTTGCCACCAGGCTCATTATCAGGAAGGAATAAAGTAATACCAGTTTTGGACATTAATCCAACATGGAGGCCTATTACATAGCTCAGTTCTTTATAACCAAGCCATGCAGTCTAGTGTTTTGGGTGCGGCTGGGCCTGGAACTACTTTACCTGGGATATTTAAACCACACCCCAACAGCAGAATACGCTTCACATTATTCTGCACTCATGCATCGTAACGCTCACTGTGTCCAGCTCCTGCACATCTGCTTCTCTGACGGCCCGATCCTGAAGCCCTAGATCCGGATTCCATTAATAACCTGGAAGAACAAGAACAGCATTAGCGAGCAAGAACAATTACCTGTGAAGTAACCGGCCTTGAATCCATCCTGCGCTTCGCTAACCTCGCCCATCTCTGGAGTTCACCGCAACCTCCAAAGGTAAAGAAACAAGGACAGCATTAATAACAATTCTTATTGGCAAGCAGCGAGTCCTGGCAGCACCCTGTGCTTTTCTTACCCCGCCCATCTCCGGGTTTCACCGCAACCTGCAAGGGAGAAGGAACAAGGTCAGCATTAACAAAGCACTTACCTGGGCAAGCAGCGCTTCGATCGCTCATCACTCTGGAACATCACCGCAACCTATACAAAGAAGAGAAGAGAACACAGCTTAGCAATTAACACCAATAAAGAACACAGTGCTCCACGCATCAATAACTCATCATGGTCTTCGCCATTGGCGCAGCAACTCCAAGATTGCAACCATCCTTGTGAAAACAAAAGAGACATTATTAGGGAACAGCGTAGTGGAGCAAGACGCCGAGAAGACAGAGAAAACGGAGGGAAAGAAAGAGATAGAATAAAGATGGAAAAGACATTATAACTCACCTGCAAGACAGCAAGCAGAGTCAGAGTCACAGCCGATCTTGACCCGACATAAGGGCACACGGACCAGTGAAGCAACTAGGTCCACGGAACGCCCGCACCAACCACGCGCCCCGGCACAGAGATGCAGGAAGGAGAATTCAATGCACAAAAACCTAAGGTGAGCAATAACCCCAAGGGAGGGGATGTGGACCAGAGGGAGGTGGGAGTCTACCCATCACAGAACCAGTATCTTAACCCTCCATTCTCTTGTTATAGGCGCTACCCAACTTCTGGCACATAACCAAGCAGAGAGGGGTCCGGGATAGCGCTTAGACCTTCATCCAGTATCGTGTGGCACCCCCGTGGATACCAGGCGAGCATAACAGGGCGGGAGTTGCATATATATGACCTGCACACCCGAACAAAATGCGCAGCACAGGGAAAGTTGGAGGCATGTGTGCAGAGCATGGATGCCCATAAAGGGAACGTCCACATGGGTTGAAGCAGAGAGGCGCACAAATTAATGGAAATATAAGGGGGGGTATTTGTTACTGTAAAATTAAAGAAAGGGGGGAATGTTCCAATGGAAATGAACCTCTCCCACCCCCCTAGGCACTTCCAAATAAAACAAACACCATATGAGGTCATATAACACATAAGGGGGGAGCAATTTGCATCATCAGCGCTTAGAAGTAGATGCATGGCACTAGAAAAGCCCACAGCCCTCAAATCCATTTTGTATTATGCCCAGAAGGGACAAGCTGCAGGCTCGTGCTGCTCCCGATTACAAGCCCCAATTTCTGTACACCACACACTGGTTTCACAAGAACTCTGTTCCCATGCCCTGCAAGAACATGAGACAACACCAGGCTCGGCGCTACGTCCATTCATCTCTGCTAAACTGTCCTTAGGCTTCTAACCCCCACTAAACCGGGCCGTAGCTAGCCCCACATCACTGATTTGACCACCACACCTTTAGATTCCTTGATAAGCATGCAACCCCCAGTTCCCAACCCCCATCAAATGTCCACAGGAGATCTTGCAACACGAGGTGCCGGGAGGAATAAATTAAAGATCAAACCCCAGGGTGGAGACCTTGAGTGGGTGAACTGCGGTATCAATGAAGCCCTGAATGTATGGGTCAGCATGCCTGTATATTCCCTGTGCCTCCATTTCCCATGCCGCCCAGGTGGCTGGCACTATGAGTTAATATTCCGGCTTAGCTTGTTTAGTTTAGATAGGAACAATGTATGTTCTGACCTGACAATGGGCCTCATTACGACCCAGGCGGTAAGGGGTTTACGGCAGCGTAAACAGCGCCGACCCTTACCGCCTGATTCCGAGGTCCCTTAGCGCCATGGAGGATTTAACACCTGCTTTTAGCAGGTGTTAAAATACATGGCGCTAAGGGACCTTGTTGTTAATTACGCCACCGTAATTTACGGTGGCGTAATTAACGCCTTCCCCACTCCCATTATGCCCTATGGGGCAAAAATGGGAATGGGGAAGGGTAAATGGGGATTGGGGACTTACCGCCCCGCCAACCTCGGAATGGGGCGGTAAGTCCGCCAACCACCATGGCGTAAACATAGTTTACGCCATGGTGGTAAAGGTACGACCCAGGCGGTAACTTACCACCTGGGTCGTAATGAGGCCCAATGTGTCCTGACCTTCACTGAATTGATGAGCACTCCTCTCTCCTGACCCACGTGGATCCAGACTGATGAGGAAGAACCAGCCAATTACTGCCTGGCATTCCCTGTGGAGCAGGATCATGTGTAGGGTGCCGCCAATCAGTGGCACCAAATTGTACTGTATGGCGTGACACGTTTGGGGTTCTTAAGCCCCTGTTTGTGCATGTAATAGAGCACTCTCCTTTTACCGATATTTGTATTCTGTACAAATAAACATTGTTATGCTTGCAACGCTATCTCCTGGCCTATTTCCCGAGCGGGTTGTTTTTATTCTGGAGTGTTTGTAAAAAGGGACTTGCCATTAATATCATTCTGAATCGTTGAGAATTTTAGGGACCTCCTCATCATATTTGGATGTGTACATCACACCAATCCCACACCCTTTAACAGCACCTTTTATGATGATGTCCGTTTCCTCTTGGAGGGACTTTAAAAGGGTTTCTTTCTTTCTTTCAAAATTGTGATTTCATTGTTAAATATAGAATCTAAACCTTTGCGAATAATTCTTTCAAAGGTGAGCACCACTTTAGAAACCATATTGGCTTTGGGAGTAAAGGTGGCGAACAAATGGAAAGGGGTGAATCCTGTTTCCAGTGGACTTTCGCTGACGTCTTCAAAAAAGTTCTTTAATCTCACCTTTCTGAGGAATTGTCTGATTTCAATTTCAGCTGTCATTTTGGAGGAATGTTCCACCAGGACAAAGGATAATCCCAGTTCCGCTACCTCAAGTTCCTTTTGAGAAAGTACCCTCTCCTCTCTGAGATGTTGAAGATAGGGGAAGTATCCCTTATCTTATCTTCTGCATGCCCTTCTTCGAGTGTCAAACGTTCTTATGTGTTCCGGAACCTTCATGTGGGGTAATTGTGGTGTGGGTGCCAGACTTCCCTGGCAGAGCCCTACCAGTTGTCACCTTCAGGGGCAGCGAGGACCCCTTCTAAGCCCTTTTCTGCCTCCAGTTCATCTCCTCCACCCAGGGTAGGTGTTTTTCCTCTCTGTGTCTGGGCTGCACCCCTCCTGTGGTCTACTGTAGGCTGTCTCCTATATCGGCATGACTACTCACCAATGGAACCCGCCAGCGAGCGACCATGACCTGCACCACTTCCACAGTTTTCCAGGCTGATACCTGCCCCTGGGGTCCTCTTTGGCAATGGGGTGTGCACACAAATCTCTAATTTCTGCATTGGTTTACAGAGTGTGGAGCTTATGCATCCATCTTGCCCTCGCCCCTCAAGGTCAGAGACACTGTTTTAACCTGGTTTCTGATACATTTCCCCAGGGAGTAAAATGGATTTGAGTTGGATGTGCAGCATGTGATCACATTGTTCAAGTGAGGAATATGTTGGCTCTACGATATCTCCAAGTGTAAGACATTCTGTATGTATTACTTTCACATCCCCCATCTCTTGGCACACACTACTGACACGGTGTAGATCATGTTAGGTGCCTTCATCTGCATTTCATCATCTCCCTGGGTACAGACTAATATGAAACGGAGGGTCAAATGTAAGGGTTAAACTGGAGCTGTTGTCCCTGGCTAGTTACAGGCAGGCCAGGAGGTGAGCGTCAGGTCACCTCTGAGAATTGTAGGCTGTACTTGTATTAAGACACCACTGCTTGGTCCACCTGGAACCTCTATCTTCTTGAGAGACAAACTTACAGCAGTGCCAAATGGTCCCAGGGCAGCTGTCCGTCCTTAAAACCCAGAGTAAATCAGCAAGAAACATAGGTTGTATCCTTGCCCTTGGATCGCAATTGGTGGACTCACAATGGCAGCACTTGGAAAAGCATTATGGATTGTGAATACTGCATTGGCTTTAATCCCTCCCACCCTGTGCCCTCTTTCATACTTTTTGGGCTATCTTCTAGCGCTCAAAGAACAGCCTGTCTCTCTGCAGTGAAGGAACCCATTAGCACC
Source organism: Ambystoma mexicanum (assembly GCF_040938575.1). NCBI lineage: Eukaryota > Metazoa > Chordata > Amphibia > Caudata > Ambystomatidae > Ambystoma > Ambystoma mexicanum. Next base: position 245,499,656 of record NC_090926.1, on the reverse strand, counting down.
TTCAAATTGCTTTAGCATTACATTGGCAATTGCCTACTAGTTTTGTGAGTGGGCTCTGGACTATGACCTTTGGGCTTCGTAATGCGTATCTCCCAGCAAAATATGCCCCCAACTCCAGGGAATCAGATTGCAATCCATTGACTGTTTCTTCTGTGATATAGTGCTACAACTTTGAATGATAGTGCAGCGAGGCACCAGCACTTCTACTCAGCCTAAGCAGCAAACTCTCCGAGGGACCACGCCCTCAGTCATCCAGCATCACTAAGCACAACCTTACTCTGTAGCAATACCATTGACTTTTCAGTACTACAGCATATTTTTGAGTTGTTGTCCCCCATCCCAGTGTTAGCAATCACACTGTTCAGTGACAATGCAGTTGGTTTCTCCGCATCTTACAGGTATCTGAATCTTGTGTGACTAGTTCGTAGTAATGGCCACTCCACTTTCATTAAACAAGCAAGCACAACCCAAAGTGTGTGAAGACGGAAGCCATTCGCTATTCGTTCATAGTCCAGGTGAACCCCATAGTCAAATGGCAAGACTGGAAGAATGACTTTCTAAAACAGGAAACATGCTCTTTTATACCATTGCTTTGGTCATTGGGGACACAAATGTGTGATCCAAAGAATTCCAGACCCACTCCCACAAGAAGGAGGATGCGGTGAGAATGTAAATGGCTTCAGAAAAGAGGATGAAGAAACTTGACAAGCATTGCATGCCCAAGATCAACATCAGGAAGCAGAAATAAAATGTCTTTTGAAAAGAAAATCACAACATTCAGAGGTTTGGCTCTTAGTTGGTACTTTGAACAGAGCTAAGATCAATGTATAAGGGAGCAATTTCTTATCAGGTGTTTGAACAAAATCTGTGAGAGCCATGGATGGGAAGTGACTATAGCTTGTAAGTGGGTATTAGCATTGCAAGGAAAGTGGACCACACTTAACAGTAGGAACAGAACTTGAGAATGAGAGGTCCAGATGTGATTGTGGGAGCCAGGGACCACGGATTTGGCATAATAACTCCCCACAATGGTCCCTCACATCAGGGAAGATGTGAGGGAAAATGTCGTGAAGATTGTTATGTCCACAAGGTGAGCTGCCACAATTGTGGGCAAATGGCCGTCTCAGTATATGTTGCAGAGCTTCAGGTCTAGAGAAGTGAAGGAGATTGATGCGGGAGAGAGGTGTTTTTTGACCATCAGTGAAGTTAGAGAGGCAACTGAAGAGGAAGTCCTTATCAAAGCCAATGGAATTCATACCCAACCTCTCAGTGACAGAAGGGCTGACTATATACACTAATCAGCAAGGAATGTTGGGTGAGATTTCGTAAAGTCCACTGTTTTGGATACAGGCTTTGTTGACAATGCATATGATAAGACCCCATTCACATTCTCTAAGAATGTAATGCCCCATTCAAATGTAAAAGTAAGAACGCAGAAGGGTTTGTATAAGTGGGTTCTAAAGGACGTTATCTGCTGGGATGGGGTGACCAAAAGGAACCAACTTCAATTCTAGACCCCAATAGTGATCAGCAGGTTTTTGAAATGGCTGAGAAAATACTCAAAGGACGGGATTCCTCCACAGCTTCACAAGGTATCAGTAGTTGGCCCGCAGAGATATTCAAAGTGTAGCTACGTTTCTGAAACGTCATTAAACTGAAATGTAGTGTGGAACTTTATGAATCTAAAATTAGGACATTTTCCATTGTGCTAAGGGTAGTGGTTAGCAAATAGTTGGACAGGTAAATTAAAAATGTTTTAATATAATCAATAGATGCTTTAGAATGTGTGAGGCCTCTTTGGTGGTTGCCAGAAAATCCAATAGCAAGGTGATATTGTGTATTGACCTTATGTGTCAGAACAGAAGCATAATGACAGATAATTTTCCTCTACCTGTAACAGATGTGCTCATCAGTAAAGTGGGTCATGCCAATGTATTTTCTCTACTATATTTAAAGACTGGATACTATTAGATCAGATCACACCTTGATTCTATGGATTTAATTGCCATTGTTATGCCCACAGCCTATACAGATTTAAACGCATGCAATTTGGTCTTGTATTTGCTGCCAGAGTATTTTACCAAATCATGTACAGAATGTTTGGCAAAGTAAACAGTATCAGGTGCTGCCAGAATAATATCTTAATCTGGGGAAACAATATGGAGAAACATGATAGAAGGGATTTAAAAGCTTTCATCATGCTGGTATGATAGTCAGCCTTGACCTGTGTAAATTCAGACAAAGCAAGGTAAACTATTTATGGTGCACACAGCCAAGCCCCATGAGGCCATAAAAGAAGCCAAAATGCATTCCGTTAGAGATAATTGAATTTTAGACAAAATTCATACCACAGAAATCTGACATTTAACAAACATGCTGAAGCTGCCAAGGTTGTACGAGTGAATTGAAAATATGAATGACGTAGCCAAAGCCCCTCGTCAGGGCATTTTGATTAAATCGATGAGACGACATTGATGCCAGTGAGAGTGACGAGGTGCAAAATGAAATGGGGAAGAAATAATATCCACCTTTGTCTCACAAATCTTTAAGGAGCCAGAGTTAAGATAGTGCTTTATTTAAAACTAGCAGGTGTTTCCTACTTCGGTCCTAGTTTGAAGTTTATTTAATTAACTAAACTAAAGCTTCTTTATAGACAATATTGCTAGTGTTTCCTATAGGAGCTAGTGTGAACAAATTGTCTTTGTTTCCAACTATGCAGCAAGCAACATAAAGCTGACCATTGGAAAAGCATGAATCCGTAAATTGGTTCCAGCTACTCTGAGTTGGAGCATTGCGATTGCGCAGCAACATTATTGGTGTCCCGATCTACAGCCGAGGCAGCAGCGACCAAACACAGGTGCCTTATGTGTACGGCTGAAGCATGTAAGCTTTGTACAGTTGAGATGGCATACTTTCATCAACTTCTGCAGGAACCGAAGTTTCTATAATTATCATGCAAGATTTGCCACGATGTGAGGGACAATGTCATTGCGGACACTACTGAAGAGACTTGGACCGTTTCCTGTCACGTGCATTACTATAAAAGCACTGCATTGTTTCACCAGCATGACTTCAAAATCGAGTGGCGCTAATGTCAGCTGGAATGCTGATAGTGTGGAAAGTTTATGAACAATGAACTGCTGAAGTTGTCCTGAACTGCTGAACTTGAACAATCAACGTAGAACTATGGCTGAACTATGGCACGAAGAGTCATATGGCAGGGTAAGCATTGCAGACTGCTTAAAAAAACATAAATCTTGATACATTGTCTATACTATGGAACCTACCCACATGCCAAATTTCAGGTTTGTAGCATGTTGGTTATCACGATGAATATTTTGAACAGACATACACACACACATATCCACAAATGTCCCCTTTATATATAGAGAGAAGAGGCCATGGATGTGTTTTGGCAATGGGAAAGTTCAAGGTTCACCCCTGGAGAGGAATTGTGGGTTATGAACATATGATAAACCCCTTATCTCTATCTTCACCTGGAAAGGCATGGACATAATCTCTGTCAGATTTGTGAGGTAGTCTTGATTGGAGATCTGCAGGAGCTGCTGAACCCCGACAGACCCTCAAAGGCGTGGATCACTCAGCTTACTAAATTACAGCTGAACACATAACACCCCTGGAGGAAAGGGGAAGTGGATAAAATAAGAAAATAAACAGATTCCTTCTGTCCCCTCAGGATTTTCTGTAGTAAGGAAAGAGAGATCAACAGTTAACTTACAGACTATCATTATCTGCCTTAAACCATGTGTCAAAAATTAATTATGCATATACCTGTTATTCCTCTGCTGATTGCCTATAGGATGACCTATGTTTTCTCATCAGGAGATGAACTTGAAGAGTTTTTCTTTTTTGCTTTTACTTGCTGAAAACGTTCCTAATAGTTGTTTTACCTTACTTTAATATAACCAGAAGGTCCATGCCTTTTAACAACTCTTCTTATTTGCTTACATAATCTTGAGACTGATAGCTAAATCGAATCCAAACAAATTTTGAAGTCACAAAATCCCTCCTGCACAGAGCAATTGAAGGTTCATAGCTTTCAGGACCAACCTTAACCATACAGTGTTAACTGGAGATGGCCTCTTGAATTCTTTAACCTAACCTGGATGGTTGTGGAAACCCACGCATTCCTGCACTCTCCTGTCTCCACTGGCTAAATGGTTTGTCACTGCGCTACCCGAGAAAGAAAATATATAGTAGGACAATTGAAATTGACGAGTGGCTCCTGCCAGAGTCAAATCAACTTTAATTACCACAAAAGTCTAAGGGCAAGCAAATTCTGCCTGGGGCCCTGTATCTTTTTCACACAAAACAGACAGAATCTCTTTGAGTTTATGATTATTAGCTTCTACATATATAGTAGCCTATTGCTTACTATATATTACTGTATAACAGAGACTAACTATCCCTCCATTGATATTATCTCTCTAGTCAGAGCTGATGTTCCACCTGTCTAGGTTAATAGAAAAGAGACTGACCCTTCTCTCTCTCACTACTTTTGCTAGCACCTAAAAACAAGTGCACACTATAGAAAGTCAAATATACTTTGTATTACTTACTTCCTCATAGTGTGTCAAATAAAAAGAGAAAAGATAAAGTTTAAAAAACAAAAAAGTTTCCTTGTGTGCATCTATTTTCACATTGAATTTTATAGAGTTGATCTGTTAAATAGAGTGATGTAATTTCACCGAGCTTGTCAAATATAAGCCAGTCTCGGGGTTCCGATCATCACCCTGAACCTCTGTATATGGTCGACCAGTTTCAGCGGAATAAGTGTTGATATTTGCTTTCTTCAGGACTTAGACCTGACATTACTCGACAAGGTTTATAATTAGCAAAGATAAAATTATTATTTTTGTCTAAGTCTCCTTTTTATAGGTGGAGGAGTTTGTCTCAATTTTCTTTTGCATACGTCTTGGTCTTGAAACACCCAGTCCTTGTCCTCTGCTTTGCTCTCTTCTTTTGGGGGTCACCTAGAAGACACCCAACCTGCATCTTCTCTCAATGCGTTGACTTCAGCTCATCTAAAGAAACTTCACCCATCCAAGTTCTGACCCAATGATTCTCTCTGGTAAATTGGACATCATATGTTTACAAGAGACATGGCTCACTACACTCCCAGTTTTGGATGGGTATGTAGCTTTCCTTAATCCAGCATACAAAGGGGCTAGATGGCATCCAACAGCAGGCCTTTTTTTAAACTTTATTTTATTGACATTTTCATAATGTAACAAACGGGCAGAAAGCTTTTTCAAAGAGTGTATAAGTCATAGGCCCAACCCCCCCTCACCCTCCTGAAACGAACCCTACCCCCCAAATAACTTAGTCCCAGTAGAACCCCCTTTATGGGGAGACACGTTGTAAGCTTTGTGTGACCGGAGCTCGGGAAAGAGCGAGAACATTAACTGCAGGTTTGGCTGTATATCGTCCGCCGTCCCTCAGGCCGTGGGCGCCCTTTTCCATCCATGGTTCTTCCTGGAGGATCAGTGGACCTCCCATCCTCAAATCTGCTGCACCCCATACCAATTTGCCTGGAATGAGCTCAAGTCATTGTTCATCATTGCCGTTAATGTGTCCATCAAGAACATGTTTTTAACATTTTGTAGCCAGTCCTCCTTTGTGGGGGTCTCCAGGCTTTTCCATTTCTGGGCCAAGGCCACCCTCCCAGCCCGCAGCATTGTTTCCCACATTCTAGGGTATCTGTATACGTCTGTGTCCTCTGGGGGGAGGCCCAGCAGGACTGTCAGAGGATTCTGGGTAAGCAATTCCTCCGTGACTTCAGTGATCCAGCCCCTTATCCTCTCCCAGTATGCCTGTACTTTCGGGCAGTGCCACCACATGTGACCCCTCGTGCCTACCTGGTCACATCCCCTTGGGCAAGCGGGGGATATACCCGTGAACATCTTTGACAGCTTGGCGGGATCTCTATGTCACCCCTGTAAGATCTTAAAGTTGTGTTCCATGTCCGCTGTGAACAAGTTCCCATGGAAAGCTATCTTAAATATCCTTGACCAGGAGTCATCCGAAATCTCCTCCCCAGCCAAATCATTCCAAAAGGTGCGGAACCCCCTCCTTCTCCCCAGGTCAACAGTGTTCAGAATTTTATACATCCCAGATACCGCCCCCTTCCTGGAGGTTGCAGTGTCGAGTAATTTCTCAAAGGGGGTCAGCTGTCTTTTTAAACTTTGGCCCCATGATTGGTCACATAGGATTCCCTTCAGGCGGAGGTACTCAAATATGGAGAGCGACTCCCGCCCGAGGGCGTCTCTCAAATCTTCGTATGGCAGGAATTCCCCCTCCCTAAACAGTTGCCCAGCCCATTCCATCCCTGAGTCAGACCAGGACTGTGCATTACGGAACACCCTGCTTCCCAGTCTGAGGGGGTGACCCCAAAGGGATGACATCGGAGACGGCCACGATGTTAGGTGTGCCGTCTGGGGGCTTTCCCTCCAGATTGCCCAGAGAACTCCCAATGTTGGGTGGGATTTGAGCCTGTTCGGAATAAATCTGCGTGGGGCCCATAGGAGGTCCCGAACCTTAAGTGGGTGAGCGTCCATGTCCTCCAGGTACGACCAGTATGTACCCATCCCCTCTTTCATGTGTTCCAGGAGGACTCGTAATTGGGCGGCGCGGTAGTAAAGTTGGAAGTCAGGCAGCCCAAACCCTCCCTCCTCCCTAGGTAAGGTAAGGACGGCCTTTGTGGTCCTCAGGGTCCTGCCCTGCCATATGAACTCCCGCACCGCGTTCTGAAGGACCCTAAAGGTTTGGTCGGGGACGCTGGTAGGGAGAGCGGTAAAGAGGTATAGTAGGCGCGGGAGTACGTTCATTTTCACTGCCGTCATGCGGCCGTACCAGGACAGATTCATAGAGCCCCATCTCCTTAGATCGGCGCAACAGCAGGCCTTTTGATGTTCATAAAGCTGGGAGTGGGGATTTCCATAAGGGAAGTCAGTAGTTCCTCCCCCTTTGTTCAGATGTTGGCCCTATCCACACAGAAGAAATCCCCTGAGGTCAGGGAAGAGTTTCTAATTATCAACATTTACTGGAATCCCCTGAAACTGTCCACCAAAGTTTTTTTGGATATAATGATGGCTTACATCGATGATTTCTTCCCAAATATTCAGCCCCACTATACCATCATGGGTGGAGATTTTAATTGCATTGGCCTATGCCCAATGGTCTCTAATAATTTCGACAACTACCAAGGATCTCGGGGTGGGTTCTTTAAAAACTGCAAGACTATTGGATTTCCTGGAAGACAAAGACTTGCACATCCTGAATGGGTAAACCCATGGAGCTATCCCTGCAAAACCGACATGATTGGGTACAGGAAAAGCCAGGATATTGGAATACATTTTCGTCTCATGGTCACGGATACACTGTGTTACCAGTTTTGAGGTAAATGGGAGAGACACTAGCGACCATGCCCTCTTGCTCATGACTTAGTCCTCCCATCATCAAAAGGGCGGAGGAAAAAATGATGTTGAACATCGAGTTCGCCAGTGAAGGGACTCGCTTGAGTCTGAAAAGGTAGACATCATCTCCTTGCACGTTCACTTTACAGACCATCTGAAAAAGAGGGGTGACTCAAATTATGCTCAGCTCCTGCGTAAATGTGTGTACTTTCCCAAAAGGAACAAAGCTTCCGATCGCCCGAGGAGACACGCCTTTGATGCAGCAGTAAAGGCTCAGAAAACCCTCCTCCAGAAAGACCTAAGGAGAATTTAAATGCGCCCCGTCAACATCAGATTATGACAAAGAAAAGAAGGATGAATTACAAGAACTGGCTAAACAGGCAAAAGGTGTCCTTATTAGAATTGGACTCTGAGATAATACTGAATTCAATCCTGAAGAAAGACACCAGAACGACTTGGCAATTGCTCAATGAGACAGGTCAATTGAGTTTGATGCCACTGGCCGTGGTGGTTGTGGAAGAAAGCTAGATCAAATAATTTGGTAAGCTTTTTGAAGCAAGGGATGATATTCGCCAACAAGAACTTGAATTTGTTGCTCCAGCTTGGCCTTTTCTTATGGACTGCCAGGACATGGAGCTTCTCATTAAAAAGGTGAATCCTTCGAGAGCTCCAAGCCCGGACAGAATTAACAACAATATGCTAAAGCAGTCCCCAGAGCTCTGGATTCGACTAATTCTAGATGTCTTTCATTTAATCTTTAAATTGAGAAGAATCCCGGAGTCTTGGAAAAAGGCTATCATTGTCCTGATTTACAAGGCGGGATGTTGGAGGGATCCATCCAATTACTGCCCTATCCCATTATTGGATGCCATGAGCAAGGTGTTCTCTGCTTTTCTTCTAAAACATCTCCAAAATTGGATTCAAATTTCAAACAGACTTGACCCAAGGCAAACAGGCTTCTGGAAGGAAACGGGGACTAAACTAAATCTCTTACTACTTAACTTAATGAAGGGAAAAACTTTCAATGGGAAAACAAAGATATATTTGGCTTTTGTGGACTTGTCTAAAGCTTTTGACAGTGTGGATCATCAGCTGCATTGGAGAAAGATGAAACAGTAGAATTGCCCACCCTACACCCACCGGCTATCGGCTATCAAGGCCTTTTACAACTCGACGCACATCCAAGTCTGGCTAAATGCTGAAGGTTCCCTTTCCAAATCCATTCCTATGTTCAAGGCCTAAAGCAGGAATGGCCGCTAGCTCCAACTCTAGTTAGCACTTTTCTTTCAAACATGGGTGAACACCTGAAAACAGTGAAAGCTGTTCCTCCATCAAACGGGGGTGTGGAGCTTTCAAAGCTTCTTTACGCGGACGACATTGTGCTGATGGACAAAACTCTAATTGGCCTTCAGAGAATACTTGTAGTTCTGAATGATTTTTTACATCCTGGTCTGAAGTGTACCAGAAAGTGTCCCAGATATCCCAAGCTCGAAATGACAGTGTTTTGCTCTTTTTTTGTTTGAATTGCATTCCTATTTTAAGATGATTAACTTTATTGATGGTAATCCCATGTAAAGGTGTAAATGTACCCCTTCCATGGAGTTTCAGCCAGGCAGTAGTGCATACAAGATTTGGAAGAGAGGACTTCCTGAAACTCCCCCGAGATGGTAGATTTTATGACACACTGTTAAATGTTAGATTTGGATCTCTCCCCTCACTCGTCATACTATGCCTCTTTCTCTCTCTCCCCCACTCTGTCCATCTGTTTGTCATTCTATATTGCAATTCTCTCTCCTTTTGTCGTCCTCTTATGTCCTTTACCATCTTTGCTCACTCTATCCCTGTTCTTTGCCCCTTTACTATTTCTCTATCTTTTTCGCTCCCATACTGTGATATGTCTTGTCCCTTCTCATTCTCTCCCTCGTCCCCTTGCTTTCAGTGCTTGCTTTGACCTTGCTTTGGCCTTGCTTTTTCTGCTTCTGTCTGCTTCACTCTTATTCATGTCGCTTTTTTCTCTGGAGTTCACATGCTCTCTAGTTCTGATTATCTAGCGATTCCGTTTCCTCCTTTACTCCAGCTGTCTATAATGTTCTTCTGTTTCTCCTCTCACCTCTGATACGTTCCCTTTGTTTACCATTTCATCACCTTTCCCCAGCCTTTTCTTATTTCCTTTTTCTTTTTTTATTATTTGTGTGTTTATAGTTTGTTACAAAGTTCAGCACAACATAAAATGTGCCCAGGAATAGACTGGTGGCAGCAAAAGCTTTTCATGTAATTGTATAACAGGCTTAGTGCATTTGGCTCATGACTGTGGCTAGTGTCCGTTATGGCCATGCAACAAGGCCTTTTGTCTCCTCCGTTGTCCATTTTGTCCATTGGCCTTCCCCGTCGTCTCTGTGACTTGGTAATTCCTTACTTGGGCATTCAGTTGCCCACAAAAGGCACATTGTTCACAGGCTACTGCAGGTCATGTGAGTAGGTGCCCAGGAAGTGGGCTGGGATTGTCTGATCCCAATCCACACTACTGATGCCAGGATGTCATGTGTGCACGAGGGCATGAGAGCCTTGGTGGTCCCTGATTTGACCACTGCTGGCGTGCATGAGTGGGACAGATCTCCTCATTGGCCATCTGAGTACGAGCACTCTTCGGACTTGTGGATATGAGGATGGGTCCTGAATGCAAGCCCACAGTTTAGCAACAGGTCCAAATCGACCGGTAGATAGAGCCAAGTATCCAGAAGAGCTAAGCAGATCCAAGGACTATCCGGAACTGTGCAGTGAAAGCTTTTGCACTCAATCTATGAAGACCTGTGAAGGTGATTCAACCCCTTGGAGTGGTGGAACCAATCACTCTCAACGCCTCCTAGTTGCCCGGCAAAAGAGCCTGTTTGGAAGTGTCCCTGGTCCATCCTGTGGACTGTCCATCTTGAGCCTTGGCACCCGTACAGGAGTGTTGTCTCATTGAGTTTTACCTCGAACCTTTGAGTAATCCTAGTTTGCACTGCAATGAGCTTCCTTGGCAAATGTTGTTGTCCCAGCTGCTTTGGACCATGTGAGAGGAGCATGAGTCAGATCACGAGAGTTGGGTGCCATTGCGTCACTGTGTGACAGTGATGGTCGCTGAAGGTGGGTTTCCCGCGCCCCTTCTTGTGCCCTGAGACCATTTATATCAGTGTTTTCTTTCTCCATCAGCCAAGACGAGAGATACAGCTCCAGGTGTAGACCGGACCGCATATGCACCCACAGCGCATGTGCACTTTGAAGCCAAATCAAGTGCGTGAAATCGTACCTCTGGTGAACCTCTCCACACCTGCCAAGTTTGGACCCATACCCATCTAAGGGCAGTGAGTACTGAAACCACTTACCAGTGGCCCCTTGTTCATCCATTGTATTTTACACAAAAAAGGGATCCCTTGTGGTCCTCTCATTGGCTTGCGTAACCTCTGCTTCCTAAAGTCCTCTCAATGTTGGGAATAGCTTTGTTCATCGCAGCAGATCCGTCCCTAACTCTTGGAACCTTTTTTCACCCTTTACAACCCTTTCTATAACTTTGCCAGCTCCCTAGAAACTGTATTTTGTGACTTTACTCACGACCGAGCGCTTTTTACGTGCACATCGAACATTCAGCACAAGGCTACACAAATCGTAGGGCTGGACTTATAAAGTTAGGGATATTCATCTCTGAAGATTGTTGATGCTATTAAGTTTGCCTGCCCTTTTTCCTTACACGTTTTTGGCGGGATTCAGCACTTTACCGCATTGACCAAATGTTATGTTATGTTAATGTAATTTATTGAGCGCACATTCACCTAGTTATCATGGCGCTATAATGGAGGGATAAGAAGAAGCAGCAAGTTTATTGAAATAGGAACGTTGTCAACAATTTCCTGAAGGCAAGAGGATTAACAGACTGTTTCAAGGCCAGGGGGAGATCATTCCATAGTCAGGAGGCAGCAACTGAGAAGGCTCTACATCCAATCCGGGCACAGCAAAAACGAGGGACAGCAAGAAGAACATCAGATACTGAATGTAGCTGTCGTATCGGGATGTAGTCTAAGAACTTGAACCGTAGATATTCGGCCCCCTGATCATGCAACGCCCAGTGGACCAGACAGAGGGACTTAAAGATGATGCGCTGAGACACCGGAAGCCAGAGTAGAGACTGCAATATAGGTGAAATAGGGGCCCCATAAGGGGAGCCTGTTGCAACTCTGGCCGCCATGTTCTGAAGATGCTGCAATCTCTGAATGGGCACATTAGGCTGGGCCAGATAGAGTGAGTTGCAATAGTCTAGACGACTGAGCACCAAGGCAGCAACCACAGGTGGGCGTAGGTCAACTGGGATGAAAGGAAGCACCTTCTTAAGTATTTTTAAATGGAAATGATCCACCTGGCAGACTGTTGCCACTTGAGCCTCCATGGAAAGAGAGCATGAGATGACTACACCAAGGTTCTTGACGTTGGCAGATGGAACTGGAAGAGGACCCAGAGAGTAAGGCCAAAAATAAGACACCCAAAGTGAAGGATCAGGTGAGAGCCAACCACTAGCACCTCAGTGTTCTCTTCATACAGCTTCACTCAATTGTGGCTCATACAAAGTGACTGTATTTATTTTACAAAGTGTGTTGTTCCGATGGTAATTCTACTGTGCATTTCATTCTTCACTTGTCTTTATTCTCTAGCCTAATAAGTTGTATATTTTCATATACTAAAGTCTATGGGTCATTCTTGGTGTCTTACTGTGTATGCTCATCAAAGACCTCAGATCACCTACATTCCTCCTGTGACTTAGCCTTGACTGCTCTCCAAGCTACCGTGAATTGGTCTGGCTATCTTCGCAGACATATTCCCTGTTTCACTAACAAGGTTGACCTCCTAAAATATGTTCCCAGTAGCAGAGTTTAGAAATGAACTCTTACACCCACTCAAAAAAGAAAACAAAAAGAGTACCAATTAATGAAAAGACATTTTGAAACACCTACATGCCTTACCCACACTCAGTACCCCAAGTAGAAAGCATGGCTCTAGCATCGCAGCGGTATGTATTCAATGGCACTTCAGCAGGGTGCTAATTTATGTAATCACACCTTTTGTGTTTCAGTGCCTTGCTGGAGCCAGAACTCTAAAGATGGGCAGGGCCAAAAGGAGCATTTTAAAGTACGAGTAGACACATACCAGTCGCCCCTCACAGTGAATGCATACATGCATAATATACCTATGGGCTAGTCTTAGTTACTTGTGCGCGTCCAAACAAGCAACACCTATGAATATGCACACAAATACACGCACTGCTATTATTGAACCGTTTATTTTTTGGTAATGGTTTACACAAACATCTTCCATAGAAAAAAAAAGAAAAGAAATGGAATAAAGAACAGATATGCACATTTTAAAGTGTGTTTTTCTTGTCTACATAACTTTATTTATTTAAAGGCAACTATTGGGCTCTTTATTCGTCCCAAGCTGAATACTTGTCCAACTATTCGGTATTTGGGTGAATACCTAATTCTACTACTCGGTACACCCCTAGTGAAGATTGACCACTTTAGTTGGTGATAGACATGGCTTCTCCCTAGAAGAGTTTGCAGGGCAACAATGAGCTGAGGTGACGGAAAATGCAAGGTTTTCCATATTCGTGAAGTGGACGGCTGTCTGGAACATGAAGAAGTATGGTTTTGCACCCGCCCCAACCCCACCCCCAATATAGACAGGAAGTGGTTCATTTTCAATTTCTGGAAAAATAAATATACCTATGGAGATGAATTGACTGGATGGATGAAGAGATCAGGGGAAATCAGCTGTAAGAGGACTAGGAGGCCACCCTCCATTTGGACATTGCTTCTCCTGAGTCCCAGGAGGAAGAGAACAAGGCTTTTTAGCAGAGATACGTTTTGGTTAGCACGTTAAAGTTTGGGATTCGGTATCTGCTGTTTATAGTTCAGGCCTCAGAGTGGATACAAGGTAAGGTTTTAGGCGAGCCTGAGGGCAGATGCAAAGGGGAGGGACAAAGACCATATGACCACAGGAGTTTCCCCGAGGCCTTATGCGAGCCTGCCGGTTGGCAGACATTTAGGGGAATTTTACTGAAGGTTGCTGAACTGCCAGTTTAGGAATGTCAGGGTGTTGAGAGGCAAGTAGGATTTCCGCACATTTAGGGCATTGTTAGTAAGGCTGGAACCTGGTTTATATGATAAGAGCTGGCATGCCCTGCTATAAACGGGCTTCTGGTCAGCCCAAATCACTAGTTCAGGTCTTATGCATGCTGGGCCTAAAGGTCATGGTATGCAGAATACATTTCCCACAGTGAAGGAAAAGGTGGCATTTGATTACCAACGTGCCTGTGCCTTCAGAACTCAAAGCAGACTAATTTCACTGGCAAAGCCTCTCCATGCATTCCTGCCCTGCACTCTCCATGTGATTAATTAGACACAAGGAACATAATGTCCGTCTTGGGAGACAGTAACAGGGCATCTTGGAGCCAATGCAGGTCACATCAGATCCCACCACAGCACCTTCAGGGTAAGGTAGGTCCATTAGAAGAACATTTAGTTAATTACACTGCAGAGTCAGCTCACATCATGCAAAACAGTTCATATGACTGAAATGAGGGAACACAGTATTTCACTAGTCCGCGTTCAGTGACACGCTTTCTTAATCCTGCTATGCCAGGAGCATTTATGACAGACTCCTGGAGGCTAAAACAGACTCCCAGTGGTTTATGTAAATTACACTGCTCCAATTTCCAAAGACTTGCCTTTCCTGTGATAGATCCCCCTCCCCATCGGAGCTGAATGAGCGCATACGCGAATGAGTGCATAGATGAGACTTTTTGTATTGCAACATTAGTTATGGTATTCCATGACATGTGTCTTTTAATCTGTGTTGATTTGTGTTGTTATAGTATGAAAGGGTTCCTATCATATGTTTATAATAGTGTGATTAATGATTAAACAATGTATATTTTGCAATAGTGTGAAAATGTTGCAACGCAACCAAATGCACTTGAAAGGCTCATTTGCTAGGAACAGAGGGGTGTACTTACTGCGTTGCTCGCTAGGGTGCCACGAACGGCTGCAGGGACGAGTCCATAAAGGATGCCGGCCCCAGCCAGTCCCCCGAGGATCTGTGCTATGATGTAGACGACTGCCCGCAGAATAGAGATGCGGGATCCCACCAGCATTGCCACGGTCACCGCTGGATTGATGTTAGCACCACTTATGGGGCCCACGATCTGGACCATGGTGGCGATAGCCAATCCGAAAGCCATGGCGATTTGCAGGACAGTCGGGAGAGCTGAAGGCCATCTCAGAGCAGAACCCAAGCCAAAAAAGACGAAAAGAAGGGTGGCGAGAAACTCAGCTATAAAAGCCCGGACCAAAGCCCACGAGCAAAGCTCTGGCCTCATTTATGAGTGGACCAGAAAGAAGCAAGAAAGAAACCTCGGCAAGCCTGACTGACCTCTGCTCTTTACATCTGCAAGGAGAGTGTGTAGGGGTTTATATATGAAGTGTGCAAGCGGCAAGTTCAATCAGGGCTAGGACCGAGATGCTGCAACACTCCGCCCCTTTATCATACAAGCCAGAAAGCAATTCAGCTCAGATGAACCTACTCCTCCCTCATAAGTCCTTTGGAACAGATTAACATATTTTAAGACAATGACGCATAATGCTGCCTTTATATGGCACGTCATCAGATAGCAGGTGCACTGTCATTATCAGTCACAGGTGCAGGCGGTTGTGCCTTCATCCTATGGATGTCAGTCTAGTAACAGCTTTCCTAATTGTCTGTCATTGGCTTTTGGCAGATGCTTTACTTTCTCAGATGTTTGAGTCACTGAGCCTCATCACAAGTTGGGCTGTAGCCCTTAAATGCGATGGTAAGAGTGTTACCGCAGCATTTAAGGGCTGGCCCTATCACGAGTTGGGCGCTAGATGGGTTGTTTTACCTCCAGCTTTTTTCTGGAGGTGAAAATACCATTTAGTTCCCTGTATTACCGGAAGCTGTATTAGCGTGTGGTATTAGTGCCGAAAATGCCCCTTTGTATCCAATGGACCCAATGGGGAATGGGGATTTACCGTTGAAGTTCAACCTCCATTCTTTCATCTGCATCTCATCACCCACACCTGATCGCGCGATTGCACATGTTTTTCTCCAACTTTTCTTTGAACACCAAGTCTTTTTGGAAAAGGTAAGCCACGCGGATTCTGCTCACCTTGCACTGGCCGTATCATCTGTACCACATTCTATTGCATCTGTGTTTTTTCCATTGCGTGAATGCATGCTGCTGCTTTGTTTTGAAGCACATGCTTTTAAATCTGTGTGTGCCTGTGGTACCTTGCAGGGGGTGATCGCTACACCGCTGCACCCTTTTTGTGGACACTGGTCCTGCTCACTACTGGCCTTTCCAAGATGGCTGCATTTCCAATATGGCTGCACCCAAGATGCTGACTCCCCGAGTTGCCTGGGCATGACTCACCCTCTATTGGCTTTCTCCCCTTCTTCAGCCAATTGGAGGCACCAGGAGGTGGGAGCAGGCCCATTCCTTGAAGGCTCACATCTAAGGCCCTGTCTGCTCCCTGTCTGCTATCTGGACGGGTCTGGGTGGCACCCCTCACCGTTGCACTGGTGCTGGTGCTTCTACATTGTTTTTCTTCTGCTGATTCTGATACCAATGTGACTCCTCACATCTCCATAGGTTAGTTCTCTCAATCTACAACTGCCACCTACCCCTCTGACTGTCCCACCCTCAATCCGTCTCACGTGGACTCCCTCTCTCACTACCCACAGCAGTGCTATTTGCTGGGACTGTGTTTATCTAGTTTGCTAAATTCTACATCTAGCGTTTCCCTGTGGCTGTAAGTGTGTTTACCTAGTTTGCTAAATTCTACATCAGCGTTGCCCTGTGGCTGTAACTGCGTTTACCTAGTTACTAAATTTTACATCTAGTGTTGCCCTATGTATGTAACTGTGTTTACCTATTTTGCTAAATTCTACATCTAACTTTGCCCTGTGGATGTAACTGTGTTTACCTAGTTTGCTAAATTCTACATCTAGCGTTGCCCTGTGGATATAAGTGCGTAGTTTGCAAAATATTACCTCTAGCATTGCCCTGTGGCTGTAACTGTGTTTACCTCTTTTGCTAAATTCTACATCTAGCGTTGCCCTGTGGCTGTAACTGTGTTTACCCAATTGAAATGTTTGTATTTGTCTGGCCCAGTGACTGCATTGTGCTACCTTGTCCTGCTGCTCTGTCCCATCCCACCTCTTCTGCTTGCACCCCCCTGTGCTCACCAATTGTGTTCCCACACCCCCGCAGCCCTTTTCCACCCCTCTCACTCCCTACCCACCCACCCCAGCTCTCTCTCCTCTTCTTCCTCCTCCACATGACCTATGACGCTCTTGGTTTCACCTATCTTCTCCAACTGTTTCTCTATTGACTATCCTACCCGTCTCACTATGTCTGGCAGGAAGAAGTTCAAAAAGGATGTCTTGGTCTTTAACCCTGGTCTCCCTACCACTGACACCTACACCAGCGCTTCCTCCAGACAGACCCTTACCGACATCCTCTTTGTCGTTCCCTCACCAGAAATATGGACTCTTCATATGGTCTCTGTGCTTTCTCCTATCTCTTCCTCTGTCATTAATGGTGGTACCCGATGGAAGACCCTCCTGGTCTCCTTCCAGTCTTCTGAGGTCATCATGAATGTTTACCTGAATGGCACCGTCTTGGTCCAAGGCTCCAAGACCAACATCCTCCTCTTCGATAGCCGCTTCCCACACCTCATCGACTTCCTTCCTTCCCATGCTGTGCCTTCTCTCCCTTCTCTGGCTTCTTTGTCCCCCACCTCTGTCTCCTCCCTGGCTACCTTGCCCTCTCCCCACTCCTTTCCTGCCCTTCCTCAGGCTCCTTCTACACCTCCGCAGGGCGTACCTATGATTTGTAACACTCCCCGGACGTCTTTCAAAGATGGCAATCTTCTCCATCTTGCCATTCTCAACTCTTGCTCTGCTGTCAAACACTCCTCTGACATCTGCGGCCTCCTTGAAGAACTCAACCTCGATGTCCTCGGCCTCACTGAGACATGGATCATGGCCAGTTCTGTCATTGTTAAATGGGATATTATATCGTGCCTCCTTTATTGTATATATTGGCCTTAGCCCAGTCGCTCTGCGAAGAACTCTGCGTTACAAAGTTCCGATCTTAGATCGATTTAGCTGCCATTTTAGGTTCATCCGCCATTTTGATTCTCACTCCAAAGTCACCCTGTGTTCTAAAATGGTAGACAGTGTTCTTCTGCTTGTAACGTGGCCGCCTTGACCTCTACATGTAAGTTAATGTCTAAACTGCCAGCAGGCCAAATGTTAGGGTCATGTAATGAGACCTTGTCCTTCGTTGACCTGTATATCGAGGATTAGCTGTGCCAACGAAACTGATCCGCGAGCATATATTAAGCACAATGCTCTTTAAATACTGAATGGAACACTTGTAGAACTGCATTGTATGAAACATGTACAAAGGCTTAATGTTGGATGCAAAGGTACACTGTTGCCATGGTGATTTATTTGTGTATAAACTAGGAAAAATATATATGCATATAGGTGAATAAATTAGAAGTGAACGCGGCACAAACCCCTAGCCTGAGGAATGATTAACCTGTAGATGAGCTGGACATCATGTTAGAGAATTGTATAAAAAGAGTGAGTGTTCTGATGTACAGCCCCACTCACTTCTCACACCGAAAGTGCTTATATTCACTGTTATGTACTGAGAGCCAGATAGCTATGTGATACTTTGTTCCTTTGAAAACTGTTCAGTTGTAGAATAAAGATCTGTGTATCTGTCATGATGCCCGCTCCCGGGGAGCCGGTTCAAGCCCTGCGTCCCCGAAAGTGGACATCCAGTCCCCAAGGAAGGACCCAGCAACCCCATATAGGGGCCCTTTGACAGTGTCCTTGCGCCTATGGTGCCAGGCTCATAAAAGACATCAGTCCTGGCTCCATAGGCGCCAGGCTCATTATGGGAGTGCTTGGGTGCACTTACCTGATGCAGACCATGCTGCAGGATCCCGGCCTCCTTGAGGCCTGAAAGGAACTACTTTACCTGTGGGACTAATTTACCATCCGGGCGTGGTCGGGGAAGGATACATACCTGATTGGAGGAAGGATACATACCTGGAACTTCTTCCAAGGCTATTTAAACCCCACCCGAACAGCCACACGTGCTTCGCGTTGTTCTGCATCTAGCAGCTGGACGCTCACCGTGTCTGCTCCTGCATCCTGACTTCTGCCACGCCTGCCAGTATCCTGGATCACCTGCACAGGAAGAGAAGAAGAGAACAGAAGAAGGAAAAGTCCTTACCTGCTAAAACCACATCCCGGAGACATCTCGCCGACAATCCTGAAAAGGAAGACTTATTTAAAAGCTCATCATGTCGATCGCTGCAGCGCCGCATTCCACTCACCTTTACAGGGCGCCTCCATGTTCAGCAGCGATCATCCGGATTCGCAGTCACGCCCCAGCGCCTAGGGAGAAAAAGACCAGAACAAAAGGTGAGAGAGAGAAGGGAATAAGGAAAGCTAAATCTCCATGATAAGACTTACCTGTTGAATCATTCCCTCTCCATTTCGGGTCTGCGCCGCATCCTGGCATTTCCGGACCCCGGCCCCTAAGGGGAAAAGAGACATCAGTGTTAATGAGCGAATGAAAAGACATTACCAAAAAACGCTCATTAAAGACTTACCTGATTTCTACAAGGATTTCACCTCTCATCTCGGGTCGGTGCCTGTTCCCCGGCATTCCGTACCCCGGCCCCTATGGGGAAAAAGACACTAGCATTAGTACATTAATGCATGGACACAAGGGGAACCTCTTATCAAAAAACTTACCTGGAAGCCAAGCAAGTTTGGTTCTCACCAATCCGAAAATCCAGTGAAGTAACTGGATACCAACGCGCCCCTGCATCAGAAGCAGGATGGAGAGCTCGTCCTTCCAGACCCTAAGGTGAGACGCTACGAGGAATCACAGAAGGGTTTCGAGGAGGGTGAGAGGGGAAAGTGGGAGGCCGATTGCATTACCCCGCAGACAGTTAGTCCCCTATTTTCGCCTACAGAAGGATACTTCTGCGAGCCAGACAAGCCAGATTTGGGGGCCCGGTCCAGTCCGTCTTCCGAACCCTGCGCATCACCTTAGAAGAGGTCACAGCAGCGCGAACCAGGCCAGCGCCTCCGTGGGAGTCAGGTGAGCGTTACAGAACACGAAGCCTTCCTACAAATTCCCACCCAGGCGCTATGGAAAGTTCTGAGACTGATCAGTTGGCCCAATTACTGGGGGAATTACGGGCCGAAGTACATGCCGCTCGTCAAGAGACTAATGCCCTCAGGAGGGAATTAATAATATCAAAGGAAAGAACTGATGACCTGGCCAGACAGCTTTTGCAAGGTCAAGCTGGGCAAACTCCTCTACCCGGTTCCGGAGGGAACCCGGCTCCTGTGGTTTCCAGTAACCCTGTGCAGATTAATCTACCTGGAAACATGCCGCTGGCCCCACCCGAACGCTTTGCTGGGGACCCCAAACGATTTGCCGTATTCATGAATCAGTGTCGTTTGCACTTCCTATGCAGACCTGGGGCCTTCCCTAATGATCAGACCAAGGTAGCCTTTGTATTGTCATATCTCAGCGGCTGCGCTGCCGATTGGTCAGTTCCACTGGTTACTCAAGATGACCCGATTCTCCGTGATTTTCAAAGGTTTCAAGCAAGCATGGAAAGGTTATTTGCTCGACACTCTCAGGGGCAGGCTCTGGATGACGAACTTCTATCCCTGCGACAGGGCAATCAGGACCTCCTATCCTATTTTGCAACCTTTAATAGACTAATTGTGGAAACGGGATGGCCAGAGGATAAAAGAGTCACGTTGTTTTATCGAGGCCTACGCGGAGAACTTAAAGATGTCTTGGCCCAAGTTGTAAATCCGCCCCAAGAATGCACAGAGTATATAGACTTAGTGGTCCAATTGGATCACAGACTTCAAAACAGAAAAGCAGATCGGTCCAGGTTTGAGACCCGGGTGTTGGTCAAGACCCATGCTAATCCCAAGGGAGTTGATGTCTCTGAGCCTATGCAAATTGGAGGGGTTAAAGGACCCTTAACTCAAAAGGAACGTGAAAGGAGGCGGCAGTTAAAATTATGTCTTTATTGTGGGAATTCTGGACACTTTCTACGAGATTGCCTGGCAAAACCACCCCGAAAGGTGGTAGGAGCGGCTGATAAAAACCATGAAGACTCTGTTTCGGGAAACGACTCCGCCCGACAAGTGTAGGGGTCCGCTTGCCGAGCTTGAAAACTAACTCTCAGACCTCGCATTTCATTGTGCCAATGGTTCTCGTAGATCCAGAACAGCCTAAGCGGTTGCATGCAATAAAGGCATACATCGATAGTGAGGCTATTGGAAACTATGTGGATTGTGAATTGGTCTCTAAGATTAACCTCCCTCTCCGTCCTAAAACCAGCAAAGATGTCATCACCACAGTCGATGGAACTGAAATTGCCTCTGGACCGGTAACACATTCCACTACTGAGGTGACTCTTATTGGTCCCGACGGCCATCGGGAGGGTGTTGTGTTTGATGTAATCAAGGCTCCACAGTTTCAGGTTATTCTTGGAATCCCGTGGTTAGAGACACATAATCCTCAAATTGATTGGCGAGCTAAGAGAATAACCTTCCCGGATTGTGCACAAACCTGCTACCCAGAAAACCTGAAGATTAATCTAGCATCTGTAACCTCAGCCTCCATGCAACTACCTCCGGAATACCAAGACTTTCAGGACGTCTTCCAAAATGAACAGGCCAACACGTTACCTCCTCACAGATCGTACGATTGCCAAATCGATCTGGTGCCCGGTGCACAACCCCCTTGTAGCATGATTTATGCCCTTACCGAACCTGAGAATCTGCATTTGAGACAATATTTGGATCAATACCTAGCTAATGGTTTCATTCGCCCGTCAAAGTCCCCTGCATCCTCGGCTTTGTTCTTCGTGCCCAAAAAAGAAGGCGACCTTAGAACTTGTATCGATTACCGCGCATTGAACCAAATAACGGTTAAAAACCGTTATCCTCTGCCTCTGATCCCTGAACTCCTTGACCAGGTGAAGGACGCTTGCATATACACCAAGTTAGATCTCCGGGGGGCTTATCATCTGGTACGAGTTAAAGAAGGCGACGAATGGAAAACTGCCTTCCGTACTAAATACGGATTATTCGAGTACCAGGTGATGCCTTTCGAATTGTGTAACGCGCCGGCTGCCTTCCAATACTTCATGAATGATGTCCTTCGGGAACTCATCGATGTTTGTGTTGTCGTTTATATCGATGACATTCAGGTGTACTCCTCTTCGGAATCTGATCACAGAAAACACGTCAGGGCAGTACTTGAAAAACTGCGCCAACACAAACTATTTGCTAAATTGGAGAAATGTGTTTTCCATACCACAGAAGTCGAGTTTCTAGGTTTCATCCTGACACCCAAAGGAGTCCGAATGGACTCAAGAAAAGTGGATGCCATCCTCAAATGGCCATCACCTAGCTCTGTAAAAGGGGTTCAAAGCATGCTCGGCTTTGCCAATTTCTATCGCAGGTTTATCCCGGAATTTTCACGCGTGGTACAACCCATTACTGCACTCTTGAGGAAAAATAAACATTTTGAATGGTCTGAAGAAGCCGAGCAGGCCTTTCAGGATTTAAAAGCTAAGTTTACCTCCGCACCTATATTGAAACACCCGCATCCAGATCTCCCTTATGTCGTCGAGACTGACGCATCCAGCCTAGCCATGGGAGCTGTCCTGTCCCAAAGAGATCCCGAAACCAACCAACTGCATCCCATAGCATTTTGGTCCAGAAAATTCTCGGCACCCAAGGTTAATTATGCAATCACGGACAAAGAACTGTTAGCCATTAAGTCCGCTTTTAAAGCCTGGCGGCATTATCTGCTTGGCGCTCGACATACCATCACAGTGATCACTGATCACCGGAATTTACAGTATTTGAAAACCGCCAAGGCTCAGTCATCACGGCAGCTCCGATGGGCTTTGTTTTTCGCTGAATTTGATTTCGTGATTACCTATCGACCTGGCTGCAAGAATGGCAAAGCAGACGCCTTATCCCGAATTGGAATGGGAAAATCTGATACAAACTCAGAACCAGTACCAATAATTCCTGATCCTGAACAGAGGATTCTAGGCATGACTTCGTTACAGACGCTTGAAGACATTCAAGCCAGAGTGAAACAACTCCTGGACCCTACAACCTTACAGGATTGGATACAAAAGGGATCAGACTTTACCATAGATAATGGTTTACCTTATTTCCAAGGACGCTTATTCCTGCCACATAAGGAATTACACGAACTAGTTATTTCCGGTTATCATGATACATTAATAGAGGGACACCCCCGTATTGCCAAAACAGAGGAAAAGGTGAAACGACAATTTTGGTGGCCCTCTTGGCGAAAAGATGTTAAATCTTTTGTGATGTCCTGTGGTGTTTGCGCCCAAAATAAAAGTCAAAAGAAAAGACCAGCCGGTCTCCTTCAACCTCTAGACATACCGCCAGCACCCTGGCACACCCTATCAATGGATTTTATTACGGACCTGTCTCCTTGTTGGGGGTACAATACTATTCTGGTAATTGTAGATTTGTTTTCCAAAATGGCCCACTTTATTCCTTTGAAAGGTTTACCTTCAGCTTCTGTCCTAGCCAAAGAATTCCTCGAAAATATTGTTCGGCTACATGGATTCCCATCTATACTAATCTCTGACCGGGGAAGCCAATTCATTTCCCACTTCTGGCGCAAATGTTGTCAAATGGATCGACATAAGATTATCGACCAGTCACCACCCTCAGACCGATGGTCAGACCGAGAGGACAAATCAGACCCTTGAGCAGTACTTACGGTGTATGTTACAGCAATCTGAAAGCAATTGGAAAGACATTCTTTGGATAGCCGAATACGCATATAATAATTCGGTACACTCTGGAACTGGCCACAGTCCTTTTTATACTTTGTTTGGGCATCACCCTCGAACCTCAAACCTTGACTCACCTCAGAACCTCGGAATGCCTGCAGTAGAACATCTGCATTCTACAATTACCAAAGCCTTTAAAGAGGCAACTACACATTTACAACAAGCCAAGAGAAAATACAAGGAGAATGCTGATCTACATCGGAGTGAAGCACCTCCGTATCAGATTGGGGATCAAGTATGGTTAGCTACCAGACATTTACCACTCAAAGGGCCTCGAACTTTTAACCCAAAATATCTAGGACCTTATTCTATTACGGCAATAATTAACCCAGTGGCTGTTAAACTTGATTTACCAGCTAGTATGCGAATTCACCCTATTTTTCATGTGTCACTTCTGAAACCAGTGGTACCCGGAACCCGACTACTCAAACCTCCAGAACCTATTCTAATAGATGGGGAGCCCGAATTCGAAGTGAAGAACATTTTAGACTCAAAAATGTTTAGGTCAAAACTGTGCTACCTAATTGATTGGAAGGGGTACGGACCTCAGGAGAGGTCGTGGGAACCCAGCGACCATGTGCATGCACCTCGATTAGTCAGGAAATTCCACCGACTCTTCCCAGACAAACCAAAACCCCCGGAGGGAACAACCTTGGGAGGGGCCTTGGGGGGGAGTGCTGTCATGATGCCCGCTCCCGGGGAGCCGGTTCAAGCCCTGCGTCCCCGAAAGCGGACATCCAGTCCCCAAGGAAGGACCCAGCAACCCCATATAGGGGCCCTTTGGACAGTGTCCTGGCTCCATAGGCGCCAGGCTCATTATGGGAGTTCTTGGGTGCACTTACCTGATGCAGACCATGCTGCAGGATCCCAGCCTCCTTGAGGCCTGAAAGGAACTACTTTACCTGTGGGACTAATTTACCATCCGGGCGTGATCAGGGAAGGATACATACCTGATTGGAGGAAGGATACATACCTGGAACTTCTTCCAAGGCTATTTAAACCCCACCCGAACAGCCACACGTGCTTCGCGTTGTTCTGCATCTAGCAGCTGGACGCTCACCGTGTCTGCTCCTGCATCCTGACTTCTGCCACGCCTGCCAGTATCCTGGATCACCTGCAAAGGAAGAGAAGAAGAAAACAGAAGAAGGAAAATTCCTTACCTGCTAAAACCGCATCCCGGAGACATCTCGCCGACAATCCTGAAAAGGAAGACTTTTATTTAAAAGCTCATTGCGTCGATCGCTGCAGCGCCGCATTCCACTCACCTTTACAGGGCGCCTCCATGTTCAGCAGCGATCATCCGGATTCGCAGTCACGCCCCAGCGCCTAGGGAGAAAAAGACCAGAACAAAAGGTGAGAGAGAGAAGGGAATAAGGAAAGCTAAATCTCCATGTTAAGACTTACCTGTTGATTCATTCCCTCTCCATTTCGGGTCCGCGCCGCATCCTGGCATTTCCGGACCCCGGCCCCTAAGGGGAAAAAGAGACATCAGCGTTAATGAGCGAATGAAAAGACATTACCAAAAATGCTCATTAAAGACTTACCTGATTTCTACAAGGATTTCACCTCTCATCTCGGGTCGGTGCCTGTTCCCCGGCATTCCGTACCCCGGCCCCTATAGGGAAAAAGACACTAGCATTAGTACATTAATGCATGGACACAAGGGGAACCTCTTATCAAAAAACTTACCTGGAAGCCAAGCAAGTTTGGTTCTCACCAATCCGAAAATCCAGTGAAGTAACTGGATACCAACGCGCCCCTGCATCAGAAGCAGGATGGAGAGCTCGTCCTTCCAGACCCTAAGGTGACACACTACAAGGAATCACAGAAGGGTTTCGAGGAGGGTGAGAGGGGAAAGTGGGAGGCCGATTGCATTACCCCGCAGACAGTTAATCCCCTATTTTCGCCTACAGAAGGATACTTCTGCAAGCCAGACAAGCCAGATTTGGGGGCCCGGTCCAGTCCGTCTTCTGAACCCTGCGCATCACCTTAGAAGAGGTCACAGCAGCGCGAACCAGGCCAGCGCCTCCGTGGGAGTCAGGTGAGCGTTACAGTATCTTTCTAAGCCTGTGTTTGGTGTATTTCCTTTTGTGGTACTCAGCCTCGATATTCTCTTTTTGCTTTTACAGATGGCGCCGAATAGGGACCCTCGAGATTGATGCCAGTTCGTTGAAGGTTGACACGGCTATCGGACCGGGATCGGACGGTGTACAGGGAGCTCCTTTCTTGGATGAGAAGCGACACCTCAGCAGCGCTGCACGACCCGATCCCTGGACGGTGAGCATGTGGTCCGAGTCGGCATCTTGACAAGGGTCCATATATCGAGGCAGGCAGATTTGCCAAAATCACCAACCACAAGGAAATCTTTGTTAGAAAACTTGGTAATCCGATCGGACCTCCTTAGGATTTGATCAGGTGAGTCGTGACCTGATTCTTAAGTATCCTGATAATTTGTTTTGGCGTATTGCACTCGCGAGTTCAATTATTGACCAGGTAACACCAGTATTCTGATATGCCTGGGAAAGTGTCTGCCTGCTTCAGGGCATTATTCCGCAAGGACAGACAATCTTTGGAATTTGGCCGACCGGCACCAATGGAGGGGTCGCCGGCGTGTACTATGTACTGTAAGCATGGCATTGGTAGTATAGTATTTAATTATATTTGGCACAGACAAACTAGACATGCTTCCGAACTTCAGTGGCCAATCAATGGTAGTTTCGAAATCCCTTGTATTGAATACTTAGAATCTATATTATTGAAGAAAAAGGCTAGACCTGCAGCATTTGATGTATTACAGAATTGGAAGAAAGAAGCTTTGCAGCAGCTTAAGAGTAGAGGAAAGCATGTGTGCCGTCATATGACGAACGCCGAAAAAGCGTTGCTGTATGACCAAAATAAACAGTCTGAGTCAGTTAGGAATATGGATAGGGCTTTTTCACTTGGGATTCAGAAAATTTATCCTTCTAAAGACTTTCATGTTTCTGATGAACTTATCGATAAACTATTAAATGAACGAAGGCCTGGTGCCACTGCGCCACCTCTGTATTTTCCTCTTCCTTCTGTTATTCCTCATCCCATAGTTCCTCCTGCTCCTCCTATTGTTCCTCCTGCTGTTCCTCTTCCTCCAGTCGTTGTTCCTCCTCTTGTCATTGCTCCTCCACCCATTCCTCCACCTTTGCCTGCTGTACCCGTAATAGAACCTCTGTTCCCTGATGTTCGAAACTTGCCTACTATCCCTCTTCCAAGTGGTTTGACACCGCTTGTAGTATATCAGGAAGCGGGATCGAGGGTTGTAACTCGAAATACTGTGTCTCCAGAGAAAAAATGTGATTTAACTGCGTGGGCTAAGCATTGCATGGAGAAGGGTGACCAAGCTGATATTCTTTTTTTTTAAACTTTGTTTATTGGCAGAAAGTTAAGGCAGGCATAGAACAGGGTACATAGCAGTAATCAAGTAATATCGCACAACATCCAGTAATACATCTCGGCAGGGTGTCACCTCATTGGAAAGAGGCGAAAAAGGGAAACAATACAGTGTCATGGTGTAGCGGGGCGTATTTGGGGAGGGGAAGGAATCCACTCCACTTCGTCTCTATTGTTCAGGTAGCTGCGGAATTCTGACCACACATTTTTGGGTCGTGATGTGGGAGGCAAGGACCCAATGTATTCCTCTTCTCACATTTGAGTCCAAGTAAGGGCTCTAAGCCACATCGAGAAGGTAGGGGGGCTGTGACGCTTCTAGTTTTGCAATATACACCTTTTAGCAATAATGGCACCAACATTCAAAAATTTAGACATTTTCCTTGCACTTTCCCCCTCCCAGACTCCAAACAATAGTGCAAGTGGGTCCACATCCACCGGGGTCTCTATTATTTCAGAGAGCGCCTCCGCCACAGCCACCCAGAAAGCGTTGATTGCAGGGCATGTCCAGAACATGTGAATATGGTCAGCTTCAGGAGATTTACACTTTGGGCATGCACAGGACAGGGCACCAGCAAATTTCGCCACCCTAGACGGTGTGTAGTAGAGCCTGTTAAGGAATTTAAATTGTATGCAGCGGAATCTGGCGCTTAGAGAGACTGAGCGTGTATGTGCACACATCTTACTCCACAGCCCCTCAGATATTTCCATTGCTAGCTCCCCAGCCCACGCTTCACGTGGTTTGAGTGACCCAAACACCTTCTTCCCCAGTTGCATTTTATACAGATTGGATAACACCCCCTTGGAGCCCGTAGAGTTTGCTATGTACTGGAGTTCGGGTGAATCTGGGGGTTCGTCTGGATACGAGGGCCACATGGCACGAACTGCAGCTCGGAGCCTGTAATACTGTAGCATCTCAAGGAAGGAGTTAGTGTGTTCTGGGCGCCATGTTTGGGGGGTGATAAACTTACCCTCTGGGAAGAGGTCTGTCAGGCCCCGATAGCCAAGGTGTTCCCAGTGTCGTGAGGTGCGCTGGTCGTGCGTGGGGGAGACTCCCGGAAACTGCCACAAGGGGAGCCAATTATAGTACGGGTGCAGCTCCTGCTCGGAATATAAAATAGCATTCCAAGCCCTTATCGTGGCGGTCACCGGGTCTGCCTGGGCTTCTGTTTGGAGCCCGCGGAGCAACAATAGGGTCATAATGTTAATCCCCTCCCTGGCCATTTTTTCGAGTTTTTCATGCGGAGGTGGTTTCTGAAGTGCATACCAATGGGAGGCATGCTGTGCCTGGGCCCCATACCTTTACAGTTGTAGGTCTGGTGCCGCAAACCCCCCTTTATCATATGGTGCTGTCATGTGTTGCCACTTCATGCGGACCGAGCCAGAGTGCCAGAGAAATTGGGCGCATTCCGAGTGGAGCCCTTTAAAATATTGCTTTCCGGGCCAGATTGGAACATTAGTAAAAACATAAAGGAGCTTGGGAACCACTATCATCTTTATCAAGGAGAGTTTGGCTGCCAAGGATAGTGGCAAGTGTCGCCACTTGGAAAACTTGGAAATGATGAGCTGAGCCGTGGCTTCATAATTGTCCTTTAATAGGGTCTTTTTGGACAGTGACACCTGAACCCCCAGGTACTGGACTCCATCCGGGCACCAGCTCAGGGGGTAATCACATGTTGGTTGTTGTGTTGCTGCAGTGAGAGGGAAAATTTCAGATTTTGAGTAGTTTATCGCAAACCCGGAGAACGTGCCTATTTTTGTGACGTCTCGGATAATCGGGTTCAGGTATGTAGAGGGGTTTCTGATATAGAGGAGGACGTCATCTGCGTAAAGTGAGATTACTTCCGGAACATCAATTAATCGAATGCCTTTATTGGAGTGACGCCCTCTAATATGGTCTGCCATGGGCTCGATGGCAAGCGCAAAAAGGAGGGGGGAAAATGGGCAGCCCTGGCGGGTCCCTCTGTGTAGTTTAAAGAGGGGGAAGGAACAGAGTATACAAGGACCCTGGCTACCGGATCCGTATATAAGAGCTTTATATAGGAGAGCATGTTTGGGCCCACACCCATCTTCTGTAGCACCGCCCACAAGTATTGCCATGAGACCATATCAAAGGCCTTTTGGGCATCTATAGTTACAGCAACCGCATCAGCGCACGGGTCAATCCTGGACATCACATTAAATGGACGACGGATGTTGAGTACCGTGGACCTACCAGGGATGAACCCACTCTGGTCCGGATGAACCATGTGGGTCATGAAAGGGAGAAACCTATTTGCAATTATTTTGGCGAAGACTTTCATGTCAGTATTAATGAGGGATAGGGGTCTATAGGACCCGCACTCTTCCGGGGGTTTTCCCGGTTTGGGGAGGACTATTATTAATGCTTCCCGTAAGGAGGGGGGTAGGATACGTAAATGAAGCGCTTCGGTCCAGACCCCGTGTAGTGCTGGTGCTAGAACAGCCACATGTTCCTGGTAAAACTCAGAGGTGAGTCCGTCCGGGCCAGGAGCCTTGTTTGTGGGGAGATCTGATATCACCTGGACTATTTGCTCTAGTGTGAACGGTGCTTCGAGACACTCTTTGGTGTCCTGGGAAATAACAGTCATAGGGATGCTTTCTAGGAGGTCATCTAGATCTTGATCTGAGTGTCCGGGCCGGGGGCCATATAGATCGGCATAAAAGGTAGCAAATATGTCAAGGATGGAACGGTCAGACCAGTGTTTCAGTCCCTGCTCGTCTGTAATACAATCAATCCGAGTCCTGCCGCCTTCCGCTCGCACCAGTCTAGCCAGTGTTCTACCCGGTCTGTCCCCCTCTCCATATCTACGGGCAGCGACAGGACGGGCATGGTATTGCACCTCCCTCATAGCATGTGACTCGAACTGTTCCAACTCAGCTCTGATCCCTGCTAGTATCCCTGGGGATGGAGTAGCAAGGTAGTCCTGCTCAAGGGCCTTGAGCTTAGTTTCCAAAGTATTTAGGGCTTGCCTAATGGCCTTCAGGACGCCTGCTTCTTTAGAGATGCACATCCCCCTGATGTACACCTTGAATGCCTCCCACCTGACCCCCTCCGATGTGTCTGACGTACTGTTATTTTCGAAGAATGTGGTAACGTCCGCTAATATCTCAGCTTTGAATACAATGTCCGCCAGGGCGGCAGACTTAAAGCGCCACGCGCGACGTGTTGGACCCACGTTGCCGATCAGGATCTGTAGCAGCAAAGGGGAATGATCAGACAGCGTACGTGCCAGGATCTTAATGTCCAAGACCCTGCCCACTAGCCCTCCAGAAAGCAAAACCAAATCAATTTGTGAAGAACTATCGTGTACAGTGGAATAAAATGTATAGTCCCTTTCGTGAGGGTGGAGGGTCCTCCATATATCATGCAGATTAAGGGCGTCCATATGTGTGCGGAGTCGCCCGGCAGCCCGCTTAGTGGTTCTGCGAGTGCTTGTTGTTCTGTCTAGGGTATTATTGATTATCAGATTCATGTCTCCCGCCCATATGATGGGAGTATCTGGGTATCTCATTAGAATGGAGGCCACATTGTCGACGAACTCGGGGGAATCGGTGTTGGGCGCGTATAAGTTGACCAGTATGGAATCCTCATGAGCCAAGGTACAGTGTAAAATAACATATCTGCCTTCTGTGTCGATGTGGGACGTGTGGAGTGTGAAGTTTAAAGATTTATGGATAAGGGTCAGGACACCCCTAGCTTGAGTGGAGTATTGAGTATAATACCTATTGAGATCCCCAGGTGTGTGCTATATTGGACGATAAATGTTTCAAAGCGTGCGTCTCCTGTAGTAGGAGGACCTTAACCCCATGTCTTTGTGCATATGCCGCAATCCTTCGTGACTTCGTAAAATTTGTCAGTCCCCGAACATTCCAGGACATCATCCTGACCGCCATTTCACCAGTTTACGGAACATCCCAAGTTAAGCATCTATCGTTGATTCTCGCCATGTGTGCCGCACCGGAAAACAGGTGCCACCCTTTGGAACCAGTCCCAACTCCTCTGCCATTTTGTATATAATCTACCCCAACTTCTACAACCCCCACCCTCACCGCCCTGCCCCAACCAGCAGTGTGTGAAAACCCACCCATACCTTGATCCATTGCGCACCTTCCCCAACTTGGCGGCACAGGGGAACTAGCCCAACCGGGGCCAAAACACAAACATTTAGACTCAGAAGGAATTGCAGCCGCAGTGGGGGCTACCGCTGCCGTTCTACCCACTTTTACTAATATCAGTTACAATAACATCATATAGGACTGGACATCAGCTGACAAACAAACGATTTCAGAGAGAGGATAATGGAGCACTTAGATTCCATGGGAAAAACCCAGTTGGTATAGAACCGCAAAAGCATATCTTACATCCCTAAGGTCCGTTTTACACAATGCTGTACAGTTTTGCGGATCAAGGCTCAGTGTGTGGTGTTACAGATAAATGATCTCCCTGTACGTCCCCCTCAATACAATATGCTCACGCTACAGTGTTGCAGGGCCTCTAAGTGCCCGCCATTGGGCAGAGAGGGGGGGTCAGAGCCCACCAGGGCAGCTCATAGCACCTACACCACCATCCCTAGTATCCACTACGGGATATCACAGGTCTAGATATTAGACATCTTCCATCCGCTCCCCAGGAGGATCAGCCGGTGGGATCTGCGCCTCGATAAACTTGACGGCCTCATCCGGGACAGTGAAAAAGTAGTGTTTGTTGCGGTGGGTGAATTTGAGGCGAGAAGGGAAGAGCATTGCATATTCGATTTTCCACTCTCTCAACAGCTTCTTCACCCTGTTGAATTGTCGCCTCTCCGCCTGGACTGCCACCGAGAAATCCGGAAAGATTCTGATGACTTGTGAATCCATCCTAAATTCCCCTTTTTCCCTGGCCAATCGGAGGATATGGTCCCTGTCCTTGTAGCTCAGACGTTTTGCGATGATTGGTCTAGGGAAGTCCCCAGGTTTAGGTCGAGGTGCCAGGGAGCGATGTGCCCTTTCCACAGTAAAAAACGGTGAGAGTGGTGGGTTGTCAAGGAGGTCTCTGAGTAGTTGTTCGACCGCAGTTTCCATACGGCCCTTCAGCGCAGATTCGGGAACCCCCACAATGCGGACATTGTTCCTCCGGGACCGCGATTCTAGGTCATCACACTTAGCTTTTACCTGCTTCATGTCGCGGACAAGTTGTGAGACCGTGTTTTGTAGGGTGTGGATGTTGTCTTCATTAGCCCCAATCCTCTGCTCAGTCTCAGCAATTCTGGCCCCATGCTGATCGATCTTCACTCTCATTGAGGCAACATTTGCGTTGATGTCGTCCAGCTTTTCGTGGAAGGCAGCAAAATTCTTTGCCATGGATTCCATCATCGTGGAAAGGTCTGCCTGAGGGGGGTCCTGGCTGCATTCGTCTTCCTCATGTGGCGCAGAGGACGATGCGTGCTCCGCTCTAGGCGCTATTTTAGCGAATCTGTCCATGGCACCTGGTTTACCGTTAGGCCTCGGCTTACTGGGCATTGCGGAGGAGGGAGGGAGCACCCGCCTGGGTATGCCCGGTGACTACTTTAGGATGGCTCGTCGCTGATGGGGCGGAGATTAGACCACAGTTGTAGCGCTTGAGTCGCTCAAGAGCAGTAGGCGCAGTATCGTACAGCCAGGGTGTGAGGGCACTGGTGACGGAGGTACTGTTGGGGGTGATCCAGGAAGGGCTAGCTAGTCGCCCGTTATGTGGTATCTTCCAGATGTGCCTAGGTGTATAGATCAGAGGTCCGCCGGTGAAGCAGGCTAAAATGTATTCCTGGAGCCCTCACGTTGTGCAGTGCCGTTTGACTGGGTGGGGGGTCCCGGATCTATCCACACCCTAGATGTTACATCACATTTTCCAGAACCAAATGAGGCGGCAGCAGCCCAAGGAGGACACCCCTCGGAGGAGTCAAATGGGAGGTAGTATCAAAGTGTTGACCCCTGGAGGGCTGGGACGCCTTAGACAGCCCGAGCTGGGGAAGCAGGGCCAACGTTCATGAGTGCACACCAATACAATGCAGGGGAGTGCATGGGGCCCCACCAGTTCAGAGGGAATGAGGCCCAGTCCAGGCTTGTTCACCCACCTTGCAACCTCACGGCAGCTGGATCCTCGCCGCCCTCGTAGTTCTCCCCCGGGACAGGCCCAGCTCCGGGGTCAATGCGGCGTCAGAGCAATGCGGCCCGCCAGGAGTGCCGCCCGCCGGGAGATCCAGGATCGGATATGGCGGCCGCAAGCACACACGGGCGCAGGGGCTGCACAGCCCAGCCCGCTGCAAGTGGAGGCGATCCCAGCCTCCGGCCCAGCAGTTGTACGGGAGGTATACTGGATGAGGGCCCGCTCCAGCGGGCACTCGCCCAGGACCCCGGCCCTTCGGAGAAGAGGCATAGTAGAGAGCCCCGCAGGGCCAGTGAGGGCGGCTTGTCAGGGGGTCGCGAGCCGTCTCTGCAGGGGTCGGCGAGGAGGCGGCGCCGCGTCACAGGCTCCGAGGTCCATCCCGGCGTCTCTCGGCACCGTACACAGCCCGGCCGGCAAGTGTTCAGGAGGAGATGGGGCTTAGATGGCCGGAAGCCCAATCCGCGGCAGCTGGAGCCGATCAGGTGTCCGGGGCCCGCAGCCACCCCCGGAACGGCAGCAGGGTGGGGGTCGCACAGTATGCAGGCCCTGTCTGCCGGGCACACACGGGGGATCCGCGCCATCCGGAGATGATTCGGAGCAGGGAGCCCAGCAGGGCCAACGAGGGCGGCGTGTCAGGAGGCCGCAGGCTGCCTCCTCCGGGGCTGGCGAGGAGGGGATATCGCACCACAGGGCCCAAGGCCCGTAACTCCATCTCCCAGCACCGTTTCTCGCCCAGATTTCACTCGAGTGCACAGGATGATAGGGGGACAAAAATCGCTGTGGTTTCGTAGGGGAAGTATACGGTAT
Source organism: Ambystoma mexicanum (assembly GCF_040938575.1). Lineage (NCBI taxonomy): Eukaryota > Metazoa > Chordata > Amphibia > Caudata > Ambystomatidae > Ambystoma > Ambystoma mexicanum. The sequence continues at coordinate 245,465,829 of NC_090926.1, read as the reverse complement.
ACCGCCGATGTCCAACAGATCTCAGTGGGTAGAGACGGAGCTCACTGGCTAGGCAGCCATTTTCTTCGGCTGCTCAACAGCGCCCCCCGACCAAGCTGATATTCTTGCCACACTTTATAATTTAGACAATCTTCCTGAGAAAAACGTTTTTATTGAAGGATTAGGAATTCATTTATGTGTAATGTGGAACAGACTATGTGATATGGATCTCCCACAAGGATTGAGGGATCTGAATACTTTAGCGTTCTCTAGAGATACCTCGGAGAAGGTGCTAGAGCATGTTGGGAGTATTCTTGAGAATAGAAGTGAGCTGGAAAGATTAAAGAATGAAGATGTAGATGGTGATAGCTTGGAGGTTATGTTCGTACAGAAACGGTTCCTTCCTTGTCGGAAATCGATAACTGAGGAAACACGAATTTGTACGAAAGATGAGATTAGATGGATCTCAGACATGTCGATAACTCCCATAGAAGTAAATGACACTTATAGTCAGTATACGCCCGAAATGCAGAGGAAAGTGATACAGGTAATGGTAGAGTACCTACAGGATGAGTGTGTAAAGAAGAAAATGTGTTGTCCCACAGAGTTATTGAGTATTTATAAGAGGGCTTTTTCATTTGACACTTCTTCAGCTGCTTTAGCGCTCGATTTGGCTCTGTTGCTTAGTAAGCATTCGGAGTTGCCTACTTCAAAGTTGCCTATGAGAGAGGTCCCTCCGACATTTGTCCCAAAAGACGAGGTTCCAGTGGATGCCGGAACGGGTGCGCAAGCATGTGAAATTCATGCACATTATGTGTTGCAGTTTGTTCACGTCCCATTCTCGAGACAGGAAGGGAACACCATTAAACAATCTATTCCCAACATTAGGAAGAATCCGACAGGGTTCTACAAAGAAATAGAGTCTGTCTTGTAATCATCAGTATTCACCTTAAGTTATATTGATTTGTTGTTTCCCGTACTCCTGCCTGTCGACTTGTGGAAACAGATCAGAACTGTAGATGATGTACCAGGGCTAGGATATACATGGACTAACATGGTTAGATTCGATGGAGAAAGGCCAGCTGGCGAAAGACCGCCTCAGGTAATATTAACTTTGCCTGACAGAATAGTTACAAAATTAAAAACTATAATTCCTGAAAAGAGAATTATTTGGGACAAGCTTACTGCCTGTGTCCAAGGGAAGTCTGAGGGTGCTACCGAGTTCTTTAATCGGTTCGAACAGGTATTTTCAGATTTCAGTGGACAAGATTTAGGCACAGAGTCTGGGAAAAGATTATTCGTGGACAAATTTGTGCGTGGATTGCGGCCTGACATCCAGTCGCAAATTATGTCCGCCGAAAGCGCTTGGCAAGCAAAGTCTCAGTCAGAAGTATTGCACATGGCTCAATACTACGAGAATCGTGTCAATAACGAAAAGGAAAGAGTTGAAAAGAGAAAAGGAGACTTAAAGACAAAAGTTCTATTGCAGCAAATTGTTAGAGGCCCTAGAGGGGGTAATTCGCAATTTATAGGTCAGTACGTTCCACAAGGAAATGCGCCCTTGGGTCCTGTAAACATTAACCAGTATGCTTATTGTATACAAGAGGGTCATTGGCATGCACAATGCCTGATCCTCCAGCTGAGGTCAAATAACACATTTGGAAATATGTGTTGATGATCCAGAGGTCGCCCAGGTGTAGGGGTCCTGGTGGAGGTCAGTTTTCACAGGATTCACAGCAACCTTTTTCGCAGACCAATCAGGAATCGAGAGTGGATAAAAGAGACCTTTTTGACCATCCTTCTGCTGCTTACCTCTCTGAAGAACTTCCTTTTGACAACATTCTGTTTCGCTAGGATTGCCTTAAACACGGTTTGGAACCAACGCCTATTCCCGTTAACCAGAAAGGTCCCTACGTTGAGATGTTAGTGGGAAATGGGAAACATCTATTGATAGATACAGGGGCACAGAAGTGTTCCAGTGACCATTCACGGGTTCCAAACATTCCACTGTCAGGGCAAACCAATGTTTCTGTAGGGTTTTCTGGCACACCAGTTGTTTGTCCGGTTTCTTCGCCGGTACCGATTACCTTGGGCTCCTTTTCAGACCATTGTCCATTCCTTTTGACTACGAATTGTGGAGAGAATTTGTTGGGGTTGAATCTGTTGAAGGAATTAAATGCAGTAATTCATTGTTCTTCTGATGGATTGCGTTTGACAATTTCACTACAGCAACTTTCTGTCTCTCAATTCTTGACCAGACCTTCGCCGCCGGAATATAGAGATGTTCCGGAGTGTTTGTGGGCTATTGATGATAATGACGTCAGAATTTTGCAAATTGACCCTGTTAAGATTATCTTGAAACATGGAGTAAAGCTGCCATGTATTCCCCAGTATAAGATCTCGGTCGATGGTGAGCAAGCTTTGAAATGCGTTGTCTCCGATTTTGTGCATCGAGGGGTGATTGAGGAAATTGCAGGTAGTTTGTGCAATAGTCCGATTTTACCAGTGTACAAAAAAGGTGATAATGCAATTCATTTTCGTTTCATAATTGATCTATGTGCCATCAATAAGATTGTTGCTCCACAATTTCCAATTGTGCCTGATGTGACGACAATATTAACCATGATCCCGGCTTCAGCCACTCATTTTAGTGTCGTGGATCTAAAGAACGCTTTCTTTAGTATTCCTATACACAAAGACAGTAGATACTTGTTCGCGTTCACCTTAGGGGGACGTTTGTTTACCTTTACCCATGCACCACAAGGTTACACGGAAAGTACTAGTATTTATAGTAGGGCTTTGAAAGAGCAGCTCGATACCCTTGAGTTGCCCTCTACTTATACACTGCTTCAATATGTTGATAACATGATTTTAGCTGCTGACTCAGAGAGCGCTTGTAAGGAGGGCACTGTGTTGTTGCTTATTCATTCTGATAAACATGGACATAAAGCTTTGCTTAAGAAATTTCAATACTGTTGTCAGGAGGTTTCCTATTTAGGCTATCACCTGTCAAAGGAGGGAAGAAGGTTGACTCCTGAACGGATAAAACTAATTTCTAGCATATCGGTCCCAAATACGCAGAAGGAAGTTAGAGCCTTGATAGGTATGGCTTCTTACTGTAGGCAGTGGATCCCCAATTTCTCACTAGTGATTAAACCAATGTTGGCTTTGACAAAGAAGGGCATTTCGTCACTACTGCCGTGGAACTTGGAACACCAGCAAGCATTCGATTTGCTCAAGACTGCATTGTGCTCAGCACCAGTTTTGGGCACACCAAACTATGAAAAGGCCTTTGTGTTGTATGTGCATGAATGTGATGGATGTGCTTTGGCTGTATGAACATAGGAACATGGAGGGAAGAATAGGCCGTGCAGCTACTTTTCTTCCGCCCTTGATCCTCTAGCATGCGCTTTGCCAAGATGTTTGCGAGCTGTCGCTGCTGCGTCCGTAAAACAGAGAGAGGGAATGGTCCTAGGCCATGCTTTAACCCTGATGGTACCTCACTCTGTAGATGTTCTATTAAACAGAACACAAACGCAACACCTCACCTCGGCACGATTAACGAGATATGAATTGATCTTGTTTGCACCGCACATACAAATTAAGATGTGTTGTGTTCTTAATCCGGCTGAACTTTTACCTTTCCTGCAAGGTACTGCTTGCAGTGACGAAGAGTCACATGACTGCCTTTACACTACCGAACAAGAGACAAAGGGTAGAATCGACCTGAAAGATACTCCTTTGAACAATCCACAAGGGGAGCTGTTTTGCCATGGCTCCTGCTTCAAACTTCCGCAACGTACATCCACAGCTGCTTATGCAATCACTACATTGAGCACGGTTGTGGAAACCAAGAGAATCACGCATAACTCCGCGCAGGCCGCAGAGATTATAGCATTGACCCGAGCTTGTGAACTTTCCAAAGGGCTTACAGTAAACATATATACCGACAGTCAGTACGCCTTTGGGGTGGTTCACAACTTTGGTAGACTTTGTGCAGAAAGAGGTTTCTTGACTTCACATCTTACAAAAATCCAACATGGCTCCTTGATAGTACGGTTACTCTTCAGCGCTTGCACTCCCTACTCAGCTAGCTATCATAAAATGCGCAGCGCATTGGAAGATTGTAGATCATGTAGGAAAAGAGAACGCTTTTGCTGATCAGATAGCCAAACAGACTGCCACTGATCTCTCTTCAGAAATGTATACTTCAAGGGAAGCCACAAATGCCTGTACTTTGGATGAGGGTATTGATTCCGTAAGGGATATCCAAGCTGATGCCACATTAGAAGAATCTAAGAAATGGGCTGAGGGTTTGGGGAAACTGGTTGAAGGGAAGTGGTTACTGCCTGACACATATATTATGATGATGGTTGTTATGGCTCATGGTCCCACTCATATATGTGCTCGTATAATCACTAAAATGTTGCAAAATGTGTGGGTAAATGACAAAATCCCTAAAGTAGCTGAACGCTTCGTACAGGGGTGTATGATTTGTTTGCAGCATAATGTGGGAAAGGGCACATCAACTCCTACGGGTAGTTTTGGTCCACCTTCTGTCCCCTTCAAGGTTATTCATTTTGATTTTATTGAGATGGAGCGTTGCAACAATTTCAAGTATGTATTAGTCGTCATCTGTGCTTTTAGCAAATGGGTTGAAGCCTATCCTGTCAAAGATGCCACAGCTATGACCAAGGCAAAGACTATGTTAAAGGAATATTTTCCAAGATTTGGTTTGCTGAGAATCATCTGGTCGAATAATGGTCCACATTTTATCGCTGCTGTAATTCTGCAGATATTTATTTATGTATTTATTTATTCGCATTTGTTTAGCGCACAGGCAGCCCCGAGGGCATCGTGGCGCTTGTTACAGATATGAAAATGACTTGTTGTACATACAGTGAAGTCTTTACTTAGTTGCAAGAGAAGAATAGTAGTTACAGGAGAGGAGGAGAAGAGAGGAGAGGAGGAGGAGAGAGTAAACGACACGAAGGAAGAGGAATTAGTTAAACAAGGTGGTTTTCAGTTTTTTTCAGAAGGCAGTGAGCGAGGTTTCTGCTCTGACCTTGCTAGGTAGTGCGTTCCATAGCTTAGTGGCAATGTAGGGAAAGCTTGTTCCACCTGCTCTAGCTCGTTTGATGCGTGGGACCCTAAGTTGGTTCGTGTGGCATTGCCTAGTTGGTCTGGTGGAGTGAGATCGGGCTAGCGTATCAGACAGGTATGAGGGGGCAGACAGGTTGATAAATTTGTGTGCGTTGGTAAGTATTTTGAATGTAATGCGCTCTTTGACAGGTAGCCAGTGTGCTGCCTTTCTGGCTTGCGCAATGTGGTCCCTTTTTGGTATATTTAGAGCTGCTCTTAGTGCATTATTCTGTGTTGTTTGGAGTTTATTGAGATTGGAGTTGGAGGTGCCAGCCAATAGCACATTACAATAATCTAGTTTGGCTCCAATGGTGGCTCTGGCAATAGAAAGGCAATTATCTTTGGTTAGGAAAGGTTTGATGGCATTAATGAGCTTAGTGCTCAGGGCAGAGGCAGAAACAATGGAGTTGACTTGCTTGTCCATGGAGAGTGAGGCGTCAATGTGGACTCCTAGTGTTTTAACAGAAGGTAGAACTGGGATGACACAATTGTCTATGCAGAAGTTGGTGTAGAGTGGGTCGAGGTTCGTGAGAGTGGATTTTTGACCAAGGATGAGAATTTCGGTCTTATCTCCGTTAAGACATAGGCCGTTCGTGGCCATCCATGCTTGGATGGTGGCGTATATATTCTGGAGGGTTGCTGCGTCCTGATGCCAGAGTCCTGTGAGCGGGAGGAGTACTTGGGTATCGTCAGTGTAGTTGGTGTATGTGATCCCAAGTGCGTCCAGTTTATCAAAGAGAGGTTTGGTAAAAAGATTATAGAGGGTAGGAGCTGTACATGAGCCCTGAGGGACTCCATACCTGATGGTAGTAGGCTCTGCGTTAGCTATATTGGAAAACACTTTCATCACTCTTCCTTCGATATGCGCGGGATTACAGATCGATAAACGGTTCCATTCGGCTAGACACGCTCAGAGTGCTGGTCTAGTAGATAGACACAATGGCATCATCAAGAACAAGCTTGCTAAGACGTGTGCCGGCACCAAACTAAAATGGCCGGACGCCTTACCGGTCGTGTTGTTATCTATGAAAACAACCCCTCAAACTAAGACTGGGCTCTCTCCCTTTGAGGTGGTTATGGGTAGGCCAGCTAATATTTGGAATGTTCCGAAGTCTCGTTCTTAAAGAGACGTCGAAAATGTACTTCTCTCTGACTATTGTGGCAAGTTAACTAAAAATCTGTATTTGATTTATCACCAGGTGCGAGAGGCTTTACCTGTATGGTACGAGGGTCCTGGTCACAGCATATGCCCGGGAGAGTGGATCCTCACAAAATCGTTTGAGTGATCTTCTAGCCTTGCACCTCGCTGTTAGGGCCCCTTCCAAGTTTTGCTGGTCACACAGACTGCGGTGCGGGTAGCAGGCCGGAAGCATTGGATACATGCATTGCACGCGTCGGATTTCACACCCAGTGCCACACGATACAGAAGATTCAGAACCCCTCACCAATGCTGTAACCAACGACCACGAAGCAGCAACCAGCATCGAGAGTGCATCAGAGACCCTCCCTGAGCCCGTGAGCTCTGTGGAAACAGCCATTTCATCTCCACACTCTCTAACAGTTTTGTTTCCGGAAGTTGCTCTTGTTTCTGATCTTGCTTCCATTCATTCACCATTTCCAGTGGGAATTGACGACATGTTGTTCACGGATCACTCAGTACCAGGAACCACAAGGTACAATCTCCGTCCGAGGAAATAGACTTACTGCACGGTTCGGCTGTGCCATCAAGGAAAATCATCGAAGGGCTTGTCTTTTTGGCCCGATCATTTGTACTTAAGGGGATTCTGTTGGCTAGGGTTTGTGGAAGGACTAAGAAAACGCTCGGCCTGGAGGTCGCCAGCAAATGACATTGGTGCTTTCGTTTGAAGAATACAATGCCAGCAACCGCTGCCGCACGCACAGGACAGATAAGAAAATGTGTGACCAGCTGCGAAAATGGACAATCCCATGTGTGGGCCCCGAAAACGTATTGCTGTCTTGTGATAATGTTAATTGGTTTCACAATAGTCATTGTTTTAGGTTTCTGGTATCTAGAAGCAGTACATCCGTTTGAGAATTTGTTACCTACTGAAAATGTACCTATTGTTTCTACTCCTTTCGTGCATCTGCACACTCTATCTCCTAGAGACTCTCAGCACAGACAGAATTATCACAACAACACACTATTACTCATCATGAATGCTACACATGCCATTTTTAACAAATCTAATTGTTGGGTCTGTTCACATTTGCCGCAACACAGGGATAAGGGGCTAGGTTAGTATATTCATCCTTTACCTTTGACAACTGCTTGCTATGCTTCTCTTAGAGCACTACCCTTTGGCCGATGGAACAATAGCATCTCGGGTAACTTCGATGGGACTAACTTGAACGAGTTTGAGAAACGTGTTCCAACACCCCTGGGATGCTTGCTTTTTGAAAATAGGAGTAAGCTTAATGTTGCTTCTATTAGGCATTCTGATAGACTGTCCCGTCCTTTTCAATCTTTTATCTCTTTCAAGATGGCTCCTATGGGCAATAAGGATGCCACGCCTCCTTCCTACACTGTTAACCATAGCCCCGATTCAGTTTCTTTCTGCATACAGAGGAATGGTACTCAGTTAATGGGTGATTTTAAAGGTTGCGCCAACGTTGCGAATTTGACTGGCGAGGACAGACCTTTGTATGTAGGCGAACCTGTCTACTTTGTTTGCGGTAATGTAGCATTTCCATGGCTACCCACGGATTGGCAGGCAACTTGTTATTTAGGGATTCTGTTACCCGGGGTATTCATTGCAAGTACTGTAGATATTTCAAAGGATTGTCCACGGCGGGACAAGAATGGTGACACTTCAGCACAAGTCCTAGGAGATGTAGCTAAATCTTTTGTGCCGTTTTGGGGGCAAATAATTAACTCTGAGGATATCAGGAGACTAGCGAGAGTACTGGAGAGAACCATCAACCGGACCACTGACATACTCTATAATTTGATGTTAGAACAGAAGCCAATAAGGTTAGCAGCACTTCAGAACTGGATGGCATTAGATGTCATCCTAGCTGAACGTGGTGGGTTGTGCAAATTGGTGGGGTCCGCTTGCTGTGTTTTCGTACCAGATTCCTCCCCAACTATCTTTAAGGCAATACAGAATCTGCATGTCCTAAGTTCAAAAGTGCATGTTCCCGAGGGAAACTGGGATCTTAGCGCTTGGTTCTGGGACTTCTTGCGATCTTGGGGATGGAAACTACGTTCGGTCTTACTGATTATTTTAGGTATTCTGTTGTTTCTTTGTTGTTGCATACAATGTCTTCCTGCTATGTGTTCGATGTTAGGAGGATGTTGCGCACAAGCGATGGGTACATTAGGACATAAAGAATACACCCCAGAGAAGATCTCCAACGACTACGTGCTGAAAGAAATCTTAGTATCTGATCTAACGGCAATTGATATCTCCGATAGTGATTCAGGATGTATGGACATTAAGACGTGGAGTTACTCGTAAAGTGACTAGAAGTGGTTTAGCTCTTGGCTTACGCCAAAAGGAGGGTTTGTTAAACAGGATATTATATCGTGCCTCCCTTATTGTATATATTGGCCTAAGCCCAGTCGCTCTGCGAAGAAGTCCGTGTTGCAAAGTTCCAATCTTAGATCGATTTAGCCACCATTTTAGGTTCATCCGCCATTTTGATTCTCACTCCAAAGTCACCCTGTGTTCTAAAATGATGGATAGTGTTCTTCTGCTTGTAACTTGGCCGTCTTGACCTCTACATGTAAGTTAATGTCTAAACTGCCCGCAGGCCAAATGTTAGGGTCATGTAATGAGACCTTGTCCTTCGTTGCCCTGTCGATCGAGGATTACATGTGCCAACGAAACTGATCCGCGAGCATATATTAAGCACAATGTTCTTTAAATACTGAATGTGAACACTTGTAGAACTGCATTGTATGAAACATGTACGAAGGCTTAATGTTGGATCCAAAGGTACACTGTTGCCATTGTGACTTATTTGTGTATAAACTAGGAAAAATCCATATGCATATAGGTGAATAAATTAGAAGTGAACGCGGCACGAACCCCTAGCCTGAGGAAAGATTAACATGTAGATGGGCTGGACATCATGTTAGAGAATTGTATAAAAAGAGTGAGTGTTCTGATGTACAGCCCCACTCACTTCTCACACCGAAAGGGCTGGTATTCGTTGTGATGTACTGAGGGCCAGATAGCTATCTGATACTTTGTTCCTTTGAAAACTGTTCAGTTGTAGAATAAAGATCTGTGTATCTTTGTAAACCCGTGTTTGGTGTATTTCCTTTTGTGGTACTCAGCCTCGATATTCTATTTTTGCTTTTACATCATGAGCTTTGACACTCTGCTCCCCGATGGCTACAAAATTCTCTCTTCACCCAGATCCAAACGTCCCAGTGGGGGTGTAGCCTTGATCTTCCTGGAGTGGATTCCTGCCTCTGTGATTCCACTGCAGTCCTACTCCTCCTTCGAATGCCTTGTCTGCAGGCTTTCTTTCTCCCCTGGTCACTCTCTCACCATTGCTACTATCTATCGGGCTCCCGGTCAGACTACCTCTTTCCTCTCCGAGTGGGCCAACCTCTCCTCCTCCCTCCTGGCCTCAACCACTCAACTCCTCCTCCTTAGGAACCTCAACATCCACCTTGATGCTTCTTGTCCCTCCTCTGGACTCTTTTGTGACCACTGCGACTATCTCTCTCTTTCTATTCTTCCCTCTCGCCTGACTCACTTTGCAGGGCACACTCTGGATGTTCTCATCTCCTCAGACCTCCTCCTCTCTAACCCTCTTAGCACTCCTCTCTCCTGAGGTGATCGCTTTCTCCTCTCCTCCCATCTCTCCCTCTCTACCCCCCAGGCCAAGTAACCTTCTTGGTCATCCGGCTCATGAAGTGTGTGTCAGTTGAGGCCTTCACTACATCTTTCTCTCCCCCCTCCTCCACTAGATGACTCACATCCTGCCGCAGCCCTTTCCAATCTCTACTCTGCTATCTCTGATATTCTTGATGTTCTTGCCCCTGTCATTAGTATCCGCTTGAAACCCAAAGCAAGTGCAACTCGTGGTACGACTCTGACCTTGTCACACTTAAACCCAAGTGCAGGGTAACTGAGAAGAAATGGTTGGTTCTTATGCACCTTCTGACAAACTGGCCTGCTGCCTGCTTCAAAGGCAATACCGGCTCTCTGTCTACACTAAGAAGGGAGCCCACATTCAAGCCTGTGTCTTTGCAGCATCTAACAACTCAGCCAAACTCTTTAAAATCTGCAAGGAGCCCGCCCATCCTGCTGCAGTCTCTACCGCTCCTGTCCCCTCCCAATCCCTCTGCACGGCCCTGGCTTCACATTTCATATCTAAAACCCAGGACATCCTGTCCACCCTATGGATAGATATGTGCAGTACGTGCCATAATTGTTGCCTGTATATTTTAGCCTGTGTGGTTTTATAAGATTTACTTTTTAATAACTTCACTGTGTATTGGTGCCCCAGACTGAGCACAATTACACTGATTTGCTTGACACTTGACTGTTGCTCCTAATTGCCGTTACTTGTGAATAGAATCCGAGACCTTGCTCGGCACTCACGTGAGGGAGCGAGTGAAAGAACTACATTTCCCAGAAGGACTGTATTTCTTTCAACGCTCATTTGCCATCCCCTGGCACGAACACCCCGGCACTAACGGAACCAGTGTGTCTGTGCAAATATTTAAGCCAGACTGCACTTTCCACTATTCAGAGATAGATATTTTCAGTAGGTGCCATAATTGTTGCCTGTATATTTTAGCCTGTGTGGTTTTATAAGATTTACTTTTTCATAACTTGACTGTGTACTGGTGCCCCAGGCCCAGCACAATTACATTGATTTGCTTGGCACTTGACTGTTGCTCATAATTGCTGTTACGTGTGAATAGAATCCGAGACCTTGCTCGGCACACACGTGAGGGAGCGAGGGAAAGAACTACATTTCCCATAAGGACTGTAGTTCTTTCAACGCTCATTTTCCACCTCTGGCACGAACGCGCAACCGCGAACGTAACTAGCGAGTCTGTGCAAGTCTGTGCGCAGACGTGCAGACGTGATCCCAGTGTTGTGCTCTTCTTTTCATGGCTATTTCCGACGTTTTGGAGGTCATAGACAAGGCCAGAAGGGAGTCTACTGATCGTACGACACACCTGGAGAAGGCACGTAATACTGGCCAAGACACTAATAACTCTGTGGTTATTCCTGCCAGCTTTAGCTCTGCCTCAGAAAACAGAGACCACTAAAATGGACATTAAGTCACCCAGCATAGACAAGGTGAGAATCCCTACCTTAATTGATAACTGCATTCCAACTGAAGATTCATAACTACCCAAAGCTACATCGGATAAGGAGAGTCCTCCCACTAATCTCACTGTGCCCTTACTGAACACCCGATCCTTAGTGAGACACACTATAGATGTCCATGACTATATCCTGGAACATGGAGTGGAAATCATGTGCCTCATGGAGACCTGGCTCACTGAGGTCTCCATGAGGTCTCCATGAGGTCTCCATTAGGTCATTCCTTGAGGGCCGCCACTCGCGAGTCCATTGGGGCGACAGTGCGCCTGAAGTGGAAATCATCAACTGTGGTGTGCCACAGGGCTCCTTTCTTTCCCCCCTGCTATTTAATATTTACATCCTCCCACTGTTTAAAGAGTTGGAGTCACTAGATCTATTCTTTTGTAACTATGCTGATAATTTCCAACTTATCTTGGAGATCAGTGGGGATTATGAGAAGGACCAATCAATGCTGGATTCAGCATACCAGACCATCAAGTGTTGGATGTCAACGAACTGGCTTTGCCTGAATGTGACCAAGACCAAACTCATGGTATTCGGCCCTCAGCAAGCCAGAGATAGCTTGGGTCATGGGTATGCCAGTTTTGAAATTGATGGCAGTCAAATTATGGTAGTGCATGAGGTTAAGACCCTGGGCATTCACTTGGAAGAAGGACTGCATAGCGATGCTCATGTAGCAGCCATCACCAAAAACACTAATTACCATCTTGGGGTGCTACGGCAAGTGGCCCCACTAATCACCATAGAGAATCGTACTAAACTTGTCGGAACAGTAATCCTCCTTCACGTGGATTACTGCAATGCCCGGTTGGTAGGCACAAATAGGACATATATTCAAAGACTATAAAAGATCCAGAACGCTGCCTTTTGTATTATATTTAAGATCAAGCATTCTGAACCGACATCAGCAGCACAAAAGAAACTGCACTGGCTACTGGTCACAGCGCGGATTCAGTTTAAACTACTGTCCATCTGCCACAAGTGCGATTTTGGAAACGCTCCAATCTACTTAAAATATAGGGTGAGAGTTTATCAACCCAAAAGAAATTTGCGATCATCCGATGACTGCCTGCTGGAAGTACATCGCGTTAAGTGAGCACATGGACACGGCAGCGCATTTCATGTACAGGGAGCACTGGCTTGGAACGCCCTACCTGCCCACTTGCGCAAAACAGAGAACTACTTGGCTTTTGGAAAGCAGCTGAAAACCACCCTTCTCTTGCACAACAAATAACTCTCTGCACTGTTTATCTCCGGTTTCTCTATCTCCTGTCATTTCTGGCACCTGGATGCCCTCGATATTTGGCGCAGTACAAATACAATAACATAACATAACACCCTCTCATCCTCCCATCCTCTTCCAGTTTCTCTCTCCACTACCTCCGGCCTACCTGCAGCTGCCTCTTCTCCCTCTTTCTCCTCCTTTCCTCTGTTCTCCCGAGAAGAGATTTCTAGACAATTCCGATCTATGAAAGTCTTGTTAAAACAGGTTCTTCCCTGTTTGTACCAAACTATCAAGGACCATATTTACACCCTCGCTCCTGCCTTGACTGACTTCTGTAACCACTCCTTCACCACTGGAGCCTTCCCCTTCCTTCTGAAGCGTTCACTTGTGCACCCTCTCCTCAAGAAACCCACAGTCAATTCCATCTGCCTGGCTAACTATCGCCCAATTTCCATCACTCTTTTCCTTGGCAAACTCCTGGAAAAGTTGGCCTCTCCCAGCTTAATCTTCACTCTGATTCTGTGGGTTGTCTCCATGACCATCAGCCTGGCTTTAGAGCTGCCAGAAGCTGGGAAACAGTTCTCCTGAATATCTATGAAGACCTGTTCTCCAACCTTGATTCTAATCTTCCCTCTGTCTTCATCCTACTCGATCTCACTTCTGCCTTTGACATGGTCAACCATGCCATCCTGCTCAACCGCCTCTGTGATAACCTGGGTATCATCGATCAGGCCCTGGCCTGCTGACCTCCTTCCTCTCCAACCGACCCTCCCAGATCCAAATTGGGTCCTTCCTTTCCTCTATCTCACTCTCCACTTGTGGTGTTCCCCAGGAGTCTAACCTCTCTACCTGGCTTTTCAACCAATACCTGGCACCCCTCGCCTACCGCATTGCTGCTCTCTGCTCCAACATTCAATACTATGCAGATGACACTCAGTTCGTTTTCAGGCTCCCCTCTGCCACCTCCACTCCCTCTCTCATCTATGACTGTCTGTCTGAAATTCAGGAATGGTGTGCCGCTAACGACCTCTGCCTTAATGCCAGTAAGACATATCCTCCTCATCTGCACTCCTGCACCTTGCTTTCCTGTCACTCTCTGGCCAGACTCCATTGGCCCTCTCCGTGTTCCCACCTGTGAGGCTAAGAACCTCAGGGTCATCTTCGACCCCACACTTTCCTTATCTCCATACATCTCCGATGTCTCTAAAAAGTCCAACTACCAACTGCATCTTCTCAGAGGTATTCTTCCTTTCCTCTCCTTCCCTCTGAAGTTTGCTGTATCTAGAGATCTAGTTCTCTATAGGCTGGATGACTGCATAGCCTCTTTCTAAATCTGCCTGCACCTACACCTGACCTCTGCAACTCTTCCAGAACAGGACTGCATTACTTGTCCTTGGCCTCAAGCCCAGGGATAGTATCTCTCCAACCCTGAAATCTCTTAATTGGCTCCCAGTGGCTGCAAGGATCAAGGTCAAGACCCTTTACATTGCCCACAAGACCTTCTGGGGCCTGAGTCCACAATACCTTCAACTCTCCCTTCTAAACTACCTTCCGACTCAAGCTCTTCGCTGCTCCACCTCCAACTCCCTCAGGGTCAGTCGCTTCTCCAAGCAACAAGCTGGTGGTAGACAGGGGCCTTGCTAGCTCTGGCATTTTGGTGAAATGACGTCCCTGTCCAACCTCTACTTAAAGTCTCGGGACATGGGAGCTGTTCCACGCAATTTGTCCAGTGTACAGCAAGATACAACTGGGGGGTTTCAAGGAAAATCTCTCCAATACACGTCAATGTGTCCAGATTCATGTTCGTCGGCGCAGATCTGGGGCTAAGCTAATGTCGGGCCTATCAGGACTTGGGGCTAGGTACCCTTTTGGTTATAGTCCCTGAGCTTTTATCTGGAGCTACCACCAAAAGACCCGGGGTTATAGCCCCTTTATTCCCCCCCAGTAATGCCTCTGGTGGTAGATCTCTCTCTTCAGCTGGGGCCTCCATCTGGAACAGCCTCCCTGCCTCTCTGAAACTCGAGGAGAACCATCTTCGGTTCCAGAAGCATCTCAAGACCTTCCTCTTTGTTTCTGCCTTCTCTCTTCCTCTCCACTGCTGATCCCTGTCTGTTTCTACTCAGGGCTTCTGGCTACCCTCAGTTTCGGCCCCAGATCCCTGCCCACCCAGCTGCACACCCCCACTACCTCCTGGCTTCCCTTGCACCTGCGTCTGTATCTGCAACCCTAGAGCCCCCTTACCTGCACTTATGTATACCCATTGGCTGCACTTAATGTATGCTCTTGCCATCTGCTGGCCGTACAACCTGTTTTGTTTATTTTGATCACATTTTCAGCACTTTCCACTCCTCCCCTGCCCTTTGCACTTTCCCCCTTCCCTCTCTCCTGCACTTGCGCATTCTCAATTTCACTGGGCCTAGTAACATCATTGTTTCTGTCCGCACGTGTTCCCCTCCATTGCCTCATCGCGACCTGAAATACTTGTGTATGGGCGCAATATGAATAAAATATCATATCATATCCGCGATCCAGCGGTAATACCCCGGATTGGAGGGTGCTAACGCTATTATAGTTGGGCAGTAGTACAGCCATGATACCGCCCAACTCGTGATGAGGCCCACTGACTCACATCTCTTAATGTCAGGGAAATTCTATAGACCAGCAGCAATCTAACTGAGACCATCAACTCACAGACACTGTGGATCTAAAATGCGCCGACGAACATGAATCTGGACACATTGACGTGTATTGGAGAGATTTTCCTTGAAACCCCCCAGTTGTATCTTGCTGTACACTGGACAAATTGCGTGGAACAGCTCCCATGTCCCGAGACTTTAAGTAGAGGTTGGACAGGGACGTCATTTCACCAAAATGCCAGGGGTAGTGGAAGTGACATCACACAACCGTTGACCCCCTGATGATATCACAGGAAGTGATGTCATTTGACCCCACCCTGAAGTGATATCGCAGGAAGCAATGGACTACAACCTTTCACCCATTGACAAAACAGGAAGTGGCATTACATAGTATTGTACACTACGAAAACTATGGTTACGATATCACTATAATGCGATGTACATTTCATACAAGAATGGATCGCCATATATATCGTTAAAGGCATGGTCTAGTAAATAATGTTATTTAAAAAATAGATAGGCAACATAAAAAAAAAATACTAGCATTCTCTTTTTTAAAACTTCCTATGTAAAATTTTGAGCTATTCAAGCTCAAAATTCGCAAAAGCAAGCACATGGGCGCATCCATTTTGTGAAATGGATGCCCTCCTGTGCTGGCTTTTGCTTTTGCGGCACTAATGAAGGAAAAGCCAGCCAGCTGTAGTAAACAAAAGCTACCGCTGGGTGGCTTTCCCTTCATTAGTGCTGTACGCGGAGGACAGGGACCGGAGACCAGAGCAGGAAAGCTGCAGCTGAATCTCGGTAAGTGCTATTTATTTTAAAAAAAAAATAAGCACTAGCTGCGTTTTTTTTTCTAAGTTTTCCAGGCTGGAGGAGCCCGGAAAACTTAGAAATAAAACCACAGCTTTAAAAACATTGTATTTATGTTTGCGGTCGCTTTTGAAGCGACCGCAAACATAAATACAACGTTATTGTGTTGGAAAACGCTGTGGTTTTTCTTTCCAAGTTTCTAAGGCTCCTCCGGCTCGGAGGAGCCTGAGAAACTCGGAAAGAAAAACCGCAGTGTTTTCCAACGCAACCGCGTTGTGTTTCTGCCTGAACCTGCTTTCCCATTTGGGGCTCTCGGGCTCCACGAGGAGCCCGAGAGCCCCAAATGGGAAAGCAGATTCAGGCAGAAACAATGCAGCATTGCGGAAAACAACCGCGTTGTTTCTGCCTGAATCTGCTTTCCCATTTGGGGCTCTCGCACTCCCCACGGGGAGCCCGAGAGCCCCAAATGGGAAAGCAGATTCAGGCAGAAACAACGCAGCATTTAGCGTTTCCCATTTGGGGCTCTCGGGCTCCCCACGTGGAGCCCGAGAGCCCCAAATGGGAAATCAGCTGTAGGCAGAAACACTGTGCGGCATGTAAACACAACCGCGTCGTGTTTCTGCCTGCTGTGGCTGTGATAGCCACAGCAGCCAGAAACACAACGCGGTTGTGTTGGAAAACGCTGCGGTTTTTCTTTCCGAGTTTCTCAGGCTCCAAATAAATAGCACTTACCGAGATTCAGCTACAGCTTTCCTGCTCTGGTCTCCAGTCCCTGTCCTCCGCGTACAGCACTAATGAAAGGAAAGCCACCCAGCGGTAGCTTTTGTTTACTACAGCTGGCTGGCTTTTCCTTCATTAGTGCCACAAAAGAAAAAGCCAGGACAGGCGGGCATCCATTTCACAAAATGGATGCGCCCATGTGCTTGCTTTTGCGAATTTTGAGCTTGAATAGCTCAAAATTTTACATAGGAAGTTTTAAAAAAGAGAATGCTAGTATTTTTTTTTATGTTGCCTATCTATTTTTTAAATAAAATTTTTTACTAGACCATGCCTTTAAGATCAGTGTGTATAGGCCCATATTACCAAATTACTGTGAATGCAAGCAGACGTCCATGACCAAATGATAATGATGTGTTATATAGCACTTACGCTTAAGCGCTTTATATAGAAAAAAATATACACCCAATATCACCCAACCTGTGTCGGTACTCGTTTAGCGACCTCAGAAGGATGAAAGGCTGAGTTGAGGCATTTAAGAACAGACTAAATCAGCGACTCACCCTCTGAAGTGTGCCTGAAATAAACCTTTAATGAGCCTAGCAATTATTGTGTAGAATTCCAGAAAGACACATTATTTGGTACTCCTATTCTTTCTTATTTAGGGTCAGTGCTGAAAGTGTTAGACTTGTGGCACTCCTGTGCTTATTTTTCTTTTTCTTTTTTAAGGGGTCTGAACAAGAAAGCCAGCCACTCAAGAAGTAAAGAGCCACATGATGCTGGCCACAGCCCAGCAGCTTGCATTACAAAAAAAAAGGAAACAAAAAAAAAACGTTTCTTTTTTTTGGGTTTTTTTTTTTTAGATGTATCAAGGGAGACCACAGAGGTCGCAAGGGAGACCTCAGAGGTCGCAGTTGCGACCTCTGGCGACCCCTAAATGACGTCGATGAGCTTGGATTTGTGGTTCCTCTCCCACTGTCTCCGTCTTGCATTATATATTTCAAAGGGCCCTCTCTCATTCTTTATATTGATTTAGGCTATTGACAATGGAACTTTGAAATTTGGTTGAAACACATGTTACAACTTCTTGCTCAAGTCACCTTTCCCTGATGAGAATTCCACCGCTGGATCCACCAGCTGTGCAGAATGCTCAAGGACAGGGCTTGTCTCTTGCATGATCTGTACTTGTAAACCACAACTCAAAACTCCACAGTGGGAATTTTAAAGTATTAATCATTAATTAATAAATATGTTTTCTCTACTTAATTTGAATGGAACTGAAGGAACTTTGAGGAAAAGCGGAAACAAATTGCTGTTGTTATTTTGTTCTGATCCGCAAACCAAATGTCTTCTGGGTTTTTGCGTCTCCCTTTTCCTGCGTGTTAAATATGTATGCATGCAAGTTCCACTCCCTGTTGTAACATCTGTAATTTGGCTGCAATTATTGTCATTTAACACTTTACCATAGGGCGAGTTCGATACTGAAGCCTGCTTGTTTACCTTAATTCACAGTTGGCACATCATGGGAAGATTATCAAAAACACACATAGTACAAACTGTTGGGAGTATCGCAAATCGTTGCCATTGGCACGGTCTCCTGGCAGCAATCCCAGAAGAAATCGTACATGTTGTTCGTACTTTATAGGGAGGTCAAACACAAACAATTGGCCCAATGGCTCTAGGAACTTAGGTCTATACATTTGGATGAAACAGGGGCTGGTAAAAGGGGTAATCTCAAAAGAGTGATGGGTTCAACACTCAACTAACTAAAATTCACAACCTTACCATTTGGTTGTGAATTTTAGTTAGTTGAGTGTTGGGCAGATTATTTTGGGTGTGGACAATCCCAACCCTATTTCCACTTTACATTTCAGCTCTAGGACTTTTGGGGATTTGTGTGCATATCCCTAAAAACATACTGGAAAGGGTAGACATTTTACATTTTAAAGTCGGATCTGAAATGTCTGGAGCATTGATAGTGACTGTGTGGCAGACTGAGCAATATAGATCGCTCACAGACTGCAGGGTGATTCAAGATTTGGTACTGGGCAGGACAGGCAACGGTATTTGTGTGCCAGGCGTACTGCAGGTGAAAGTACGAGGTTAGACTCAGGGTGGGGACGGAAGTGGTATTGAGGGTGCCCACCACTCATTGAGCTGGATGTGCACTGTGGGTGTGCACTGTGCTCTTCATCTAAGTGTGTGTTCCATTGAGATGGCATGTGTCAGTTGGCAGAAAACACCTGCTTTTCTTGTATTTATGGTATTACATGTATTGTGTTTTTTTAGAGGTTGGGCTTTTATTTCGACCATAAACGATGTACACAGCACACAATACAGGGGATGGAAGCAGTCCAGGAATAGTGTGCCCTTAAAATAGATTGAGGGTGTCTGGGAATGAGTGGCCGATCTTTGAGGAGAGCAAACAATGGGATACAGAAACCAGAGACAGAGGCTATTAGACAGAGATAGTGACATCACTAACGATAGGCCTGTTGTCAATATATACAGTATTATACTTATTTGCATGTTCACAGCTCAACATATGGTGGGGGTAGAGTGGCCAGGGTGAAATGGTGCCAGTTGGGGGGTTGGGATCCCCTTCGCAGGAGTTTGGGAGTTGCTCTCTAGATTGTGTTTTGGCTTCCAGCTGGTTGCAGTTGTTTGGTCTAGTTATGCGTTCCCGTTGGGTCCGCAGAAACCTATCTAGCATAAGGCGTCCTGGCAGGGCTAATGTATGCCCGTGTTAGCATGTCTAGTAAGGGCTTTTACTTGTGCCATATTTGGTGAGCTCAGAATCAGGGAGCATCCGTGTCTGTTGCGATAGCAGCCAAGGGCCATGTATGCCTCCTGTCCCACAGCTTTAGCTGGACAATGGGCCTCCTACTGAGATATGGGCATAGCTGGCATAGGCTACCTTTGTTGGATCTGCAGTGCGAACTGGCATGGGTGACTGATAGCCTGCATGGTATGGTGGGCATGGGTCCCTCTTGTGTCACCTGTGCCTCACTTGGCAGTATCTGGAATCTGGATGCCAGGCACCAGATGCCGCATACTGGTACATGTGTCTTCCTATATTTTGTCATTTGGTTTACGAATTTGGATAAGAAAGCGGGATCCTCATCCATGAATAACCGAAGGTGTGCTTTTCTTACTGGCTAGAGACAGTGCGTGTCTTCAGCTGTTTAAGAGGAGCGTCTAGCCAGCTGAAATCGGATGCCTTTTGGGGTGTGAGATTGTGTATTGCTACGAAGCCATGCCAGGTGAGCGGCTCCCTCGCCCCAGTGCCAATGTTTGTGCACCTCGAATTAACAATGCACGTGTCACTCCCGGATGAAAAGCTGCTGGTGATTTATGTGTTCATGAATTGATGGGTAACAAGGGTGAGGTGTTAACGCCGCTCGGTTTTTCGCTATAAATTGGTTCTGTGAGGGCGTAGCTCCACAGCCCTGAAAGGACGGGTTTCTGAGTACTCAAGGAGCCAATTTCCAAACAGAGAGTTCAGCTCACAGAACGGAAGGCCCGTTGCGTAACGCAACACGAATGGGGTTCCCTGAACAATGTGGAGAGGGTGCCCCTAAGACGTCCAGCTCCCACAGACATAATAATGAGGTATGTTCTTATATCATGCGTTTTGCTGGATTCCTCTTATTTCTAAGCACGGAAGTAACGTAGCAACACGTGTTATGAATACCTGATTTAAGGGAAATCAGATTATTGACCTTGTGGTTGCCCTGTGTCCGAGTGAGAGTATTTCAATTGTGAGTTATCCACCTGGATACAGAAGCCCTAGGTCCAACTGAAGGCTCCTTACTAATGGGTGCTCCACTGCACTAAAGAGGGTTTTGCTCAGTCTCTGGTCATGGCATTACGATGTTATGCCTGCAAGGCAGATGGGTTCACAGCACTGAGGGTCCCAGCGCTGGCCGCAGAGGCGTCGCTAAGGGAGGGGGGGGCTGAGGTGGCTATAGACCCGGGTCTTTTGGTTGTAGCCCCGGATAGAAGCTCAGGGGTCACAACCAAAATGGCTAGCTATCCCCCAGTCCCGACAGTGCCAAAAATTGCATAGCCCAGGATCTTTTCCAGATCTAGCAACACCCCTGGCGCTGGGGATCATTAGGTTGAAAGCCAGTGAGTCCGGTGTCTAGCTTTGCTGACAACTTTACGGGGCCCTTCATTTGAGGAGTCTGGGATTGATACAAACCGTTGCATCTAAATAATTGTTGCCCAATTCTACAGAGGACTTACTCACAAGGAGTTGACCGTGGGTGCCACAACATAGCCCAAACATTGTGTTGTGTTCTGATAGATGTGGCATCTTTCTAGTTTGGCACATTGCAAAAGAAAGGGACTGACATTATAGGAATTATTTTACGTGTTGAGCATCTTATAGCAGTTTAGTGCAGAAGGTCAAGTTATCATCTTAATGCGCAATGAGAAAGAATGTTATGATATTTTTTAATCTATTCCAGCAAATCTCTGAAAAGGCGCAGGACCAGTGGATATCTCAAAGGTTAACCAAGCGTTTACACACTTGGAACCAGGTTTATCCGCCCAGCGTCAGCTTCCGGTTCAGTAATGAAAGTGGCATGCTGCAAACGATCCAAACAGTTATTCGAATGGATGCAATTCTCCCACCAATTCCTCACCCTGGGAAATATGCCTAAGGACAGCCAGCTTTGGAAATACTATTCCAGCCACCAGGTGGCGCTATACCTCTCTGAGGCCAGTGACATCACCTCTTCTTAGGACCTAGTTGGACTAGAATGTATGTCATCTCCATATGTACCCATGGCTGTGTTTTTTCTGCAGTCATACGTGGGACATGCTTCAATCTCTCGACATTATCAATGATTTTTCTAGTCAAAAGGCCTAAATTTGTTCTGATCTTCCTTGGTGACAGTTCCACACTGATCATCGTTTTTTGGCCTGGATAAACACAATGGTATAGATGACTGAGGATCTTCTCAGCCGATACCCCCGAAGGCGGTCCCGAAGACAGAGCATGAGCGTAAAGCAAGGCTCCTGTTAACCTCTTCTAAATCTAAACCAGAGAAAGAAATCTTCAGAACCTATTCCAAATGTACAGTTCTAACACTGGTGCCGGAGTATCACGGATAAGAGAGCAGAGGGAGGAAAGAAAAAAGAAACAACATCACCATTCTCGCAAAAGATCATCCAAGGCTCCCTTTTCTTCTCAAGGAATAAGTAGATATCATTCTAGATCTAAAGAAACATGTAGGTACTGTCCCCTACATTAGGAGTTGGAGGCCTACAAACAAACAATGCTAATGGTGTTCGTGCAAGCCCCAGCAGCTCCTGTAGAGATGCCAGTTCCACTATCACTATACATTGTTCCATGTCAAAAGGCTTGGGCCCGGGTGTCTCTCCATTGGAGTCTGTGACTTTGGTGTAATCGCCAGCGCCACAACGTAAGCCATCTAAGGAGCATTCCACTGAGACCCCACGTTTAGGCCATCCGCTCCAAAATCTGCAGCATCAGTGCCCACTACATTGGCAATAGATGTCTCCAGCGGTGAATCATCAACTGTAGATTCTTTGACAAAACGTAAGCAACAGCACTTTTGCACCTAACTGCAAGCACATAGCTTGTTGCAAATATAATTCTGTAGGGTTTACAAGTAAGAATTGCACCTGTGTTATTGTTAGACGATGAAGAATAAAAAAATAATTTTAGTTCCATTGCGACAATATCTAATAGAGATCTAATAGTGTTGACCACTACTACAGCCCAGAAAAGGAGGCAGTTAATTCTGGACAAACTTCAAACATAAGAAAGGCCACGGCCTCATTACGAATGTGGCGGGCCAGAAATACGGATGCCAGTAAGCTTACCTGCACCCCTCTTTCCAGGCCACCGCCCGGCCGGTCTGACTGACAGGTGCATTGGCCCCGGTAGGCAGAGTTGTCACAGGAGCACCGGCACCGTTAGCAAGGGTGCCGGTGCTTCTGAATCCCCATTCCGATGGAGTCCTATTGGACTTACCAAATCCGACGCCCGACTTCCCGCGCTGCCGGGACTTGTAATGTCCTGGTGGAACCAGGAAGTCAGGTGGTGAATTCAGTGTTTCGGGGTCAGCGGCAAACCGCTGGTAGCACCGGCGGGTTACAGCCAACCTCGTACTGAGGCCCAATTTGCAATAAACACAGCCAACCCTGATGCTTAAGATAAGCATGTTTACATCCATTCACTAACAGATACATTTAAAGCAGATACAGTAACAAGGAAAGTGCCTAAGCTTAAAAAGGACATCTCTACATTCTCCAGGGAAACAATGTATCCATATTAAGCTTCTGACTATTTAACTGAAGTAGCTAATGATAATGTTGACGGGCAGATAAATACGTCATTCATAGCTACTGCCCATCCACCGCCTCAATATCGCATAGTTGAGAAACAGTACTCATTAAGGCTATCATACCGCCCTTATCCCAGACAGGTGCAGCAGGAAATTGACTTAATATAGCTAAAGATGGCGACAACAAACAAACTCACAGTGAGATCAAATACATGCATGTAATAGACATGAAGCAAATAGTCACAATGAAGAAACACAGACACTAGGTCAAAAATGCATTTTTACACGAAGAATGTCACTTGCAACCATAAAGACATGAAGAACATAACATAAGCAATTTATAAACTGAATGCAACACAAATGACACACGTACTTAGCTCACTGACATAGAAACACAAGAAGTACTCGGCAGCCATCTTTTTAAAAATGGAAGTAGCAGCACACATTGAAATGACTGAAAGGCATTGAGGCTTCATGAAACTCAAACAGCTGAATCTACTGAAATACAGACCCATGCAGGGCACAGAAAGTAACTGCACAGATCCAGCCAAAGTTACTGAGAAATTAGGGAGGGAGTGGATGGCTCAGAGAGAACACTAAATAATAATTCCCAAGGTATAAGACATATTTTTCTAAGATTGATTAAAGAACAACCAGCCTTTGAACAACAGGTGCAGGTTAATTATAAGCTAAAACCTTCACCGGGAATGGATCAACCAAGTCCCTAGTGGTCGAGAAAGTAATAACACTTGCACTTATATTAGCTAAAATCCCAATAAATGCAGGATAAAATAATTCAAAACATGGTACTCTCGCACGTGACCTATTATTTAAGAACATGTCTATTCATTAGCCTCGGACACAGATAGGCACCTGCCTTGACTCCCCACATATTCTCAGAAATGAGGCGGCTTGCAAGGTTAACTACAAAGAGATTGCCCTGGCTCATGGCCTAGGAATAAGGGATATTATCTTTTTGAATTGAAAGGAAATCAGTTCCTGGGCTTTTCTCCCCTACTCCTGTCCGGCTCATGTGTTGATGGCCTGTCAAATGCCCAAGATTGGTCAGTAAGATGCCGACCAATGAAAATCCTCAATGCTAGGCATTCCAGTACATGTTGCACTAACCAACCACATATTGAAGAGATGACATGTATTCAACATTATCAATTTATAGGTGGTCTCACGTGGACCATCAGACATGTAGCATCCATTTAGAAGACTAACCTCCTGTATAATACATATACAGCAAATTCCCATAACCGGTCCCTTCACCCCATAGGTTTTTGTAAGCAAGATTACAGTATGACTTCAGTAGTGACATGGTTTTTATTCATAATCTGTTGTTTTGCATGAGAGCTCTGAGAGAGAGAAATGCGAGAATTCAATGCTTGTATTATATCTCTGCTTTATGTTGGATTGTTAATAATGCATGTTTTGCCAGTCACTTTGACTATTTCCATTATTGAGTGCAGGGTTTCCCCGCCTCCTGTATTTGCTTAATCTGGTGTTTTCCAGACCATCTTAACATATGGTAGTGTATCGAATGGTTGTGGCTAGAGCACTCGGATTGTCAAAGTTTCACTGCCGTGGCCTGAAAACTATGAGGTGACCTGTGGAGACCGATATCCGACGTCCTGTCGGATCCCCGTGTGGTGCCTCGTAGGGCAGAGGATGGCTGGCTGATTGGGGGAGCTCAATACCGAAGGCCCTCGGCTAATCCACGGATGTAAGTGTCAGGGGCAGGACTGGCCATAGACCATGTACTATTGGAACTGTAGGGCCAGGGATCAGGAAGAAACCTAGACCCAGAAAGTTATTGTACTTAAAAAGGCTGTTATGCCCTTTCTGTAGACATATTGCCTTTCAAAACTACAAATCCCAGCATTTGGCACGCCAGGACTACATTTCCCAGCATGCTCTGCGGACTCACGAGCCAATGGGAAGCCGCGCCGGGTGTGGCGCGCGAATGCGCATGCGCAAGCCCCAAGGCACGGGGCTTGTGCTCGAGACATCGAGGAGAGTGGACGTATGCCCAGCAGCTCCACGGAATTCACACGCGAGGGGCCCAGAGCCTCCGGAGGAACCATCCGGCCCCTCGCTTCAAAGAGATAAGTACCGCTCAGCCCACGGAGTGTCTGGGATTTATGGGGGAAGCGCAGGGGGCATTTCCCAACCCCTCCAGAGCCCCTGCGCCGACACATAGAAGCTAAGTGGGCGGGCCTCGGGGAAAGAGTTCTGCTCAGTGAATGTGTGAAGATCAAAGACGACATTATTTGTGGATGTTTTCACGTGTTTTTCGTATCGGGAAAGGCGCACGAGACGGGAACGCATTACAGTGCAAAGGCACTCGGTCTGAAGGAAGACCGAATATTGGCAAAACATAGATCTTGGGGGTTGAAAGGCCTCGTGCAGCAGCGCACTCAAGAGGAACCTGAAATCCATGAATGCACGGAATGCTGAATGCGTGTAGAGTGTGTTTGGGAGAGTGAGAGACCGACAGAACTAGAAAGCACACGCTAATGCTTGTCCTTTGTTTTTCCTTTTAGTTTGCATCTGATCACCTAACCGCAAGGACGTGGCACAGGACTCGACAGCCTTTGCAGGACAGGACTTAAAGACAGAAGTAAAAGCTAAGTGTGCTAGTGCATGAGACTTTGTTCATGAAGATGTAACTGGGCTCAAAATTGTTTTACCAATCCATGTTTGTTTTAACTTCATGTTCAGAGGAGCACGTACATGATTTGTTAGAAGGGCAATGCAATGTGAAGGGAAACACCTTTACATGTAAACAGTTACATCAGCCAGTTCAAGAAAAGTGTGCAGTCATCGTTTATCTTAAAATCCCCAGTCCCATCCATAACCTCTTCCTACCCCTCAATCCGGTTAACCTAAAATCCCTCTACCTATCCACTCATCGAGACCCTAACCCTCCTTCCCCGGTCTGGTTACAGAGGTCTGTGTAAGCCTTGACTTGCAGACACTGATACCATTGAGGGGGTGGTTGGTACTGCTTCGCTCCTGCGCCTTGGACCTGGGCATCCTGACAGAAGCACAAGCCCACGTAATATTCAGGCGCCCGAGTGGTGTAGCCAACCCCTGTTACCGTCATGGAGGAGATCGCCAAGGTCTTGCAAGACTTGCAGGGCGAGTTGGCTGCGTCCAGACAGGACTATGCCACCCTGTCCGCGCAGGTGCGTAGTTTGGCAGCTCAAACCGCACCATTGCCAGGTCATGCACCAGTACAGGTGCAAGTCACCCCAGAACCCGTGGTTCCCCTAGCACCACCTGAGCGGTATGGTGGAGACCCGCAGACATTTTCCACTTTCATCACGCAGTGCCGCCTCCATTTTCTTACGAAACCGGCAGCATTCCGATCTAATCAATCCAGGACTGCATTTGTTATCTCCTACCTTACAGGAGATGCTGCAGCATGGGCAAATCCCTTAGTACAAAAAGATAACACAATCCTATATGATTGCGATGAGTTTCTTAGTGACTTCGAGAAAATATTCAACCGAAGGGCCGCCACCTTGTGTAAGGATCGGGAATTGCTGACTTTGAGGCAGGGGAATAAGGAGCTGGTGACGTATGTCACCCAGTTTAATCGATTAGTAGCCGAAGCCGAGTGGCCGCGCGACAAATGTATGTCCCTATTTTATCAGGGGCTAAGGGATGATATTAAAGACCTTATCGCCCAAGTTGACCCCCAACCCCGAGAATGCTCGGATATGATCGATTTGGCCATGCGGTTGGATCACCGTCAGGCGGAACGACGGGGGGACAGGAAAAAAGGGGAGTCACGTTCAGTAACAAGGTTCGATCAATCTAAACGGACACGAGGGACAATGGACAAGTCTGATGGAGATGAGCCAATGCAAATTGGGTCAGTTCGAGGTCCCCTATCCAAAGAAGAAAAAGAACGGAGGAGAAAGGATGGTGTTTGCATGTACTGTGGGAAGTCGGGACATTTCGTTCGCGAATGCCCCACCAAGCCCAAGACTCAGGGAAACGCTTCGGCTCGTCGGTAGTGGGGGTTACCCGGCCGAGCCTGACCAATAGCAGGGCCCCAATTACAGGTTGTCCCAATTTAGCCCCACATGTCTCGTTAAGGGGGTGTCTTGGGTTTCAGGGACTATTTAAAGAGGTCACCATGTTGATTGACTCGGGTGCAACAGGTAATTTCATAGACACCCAGTTTGCAGCCAAGCTGGGTATCCCTACGCACCGAAAGGTAAAGCCTGAACCCGTGCGCGCTGTTGATGGTACGCCTCTATGTTCCGGACCTATTACACATAACATTATTTCAGTGACCCTAAGTAGCGGTGACGGGCATTGGGAACATATTGCCTTCGACTTAATTGCTGCCCCGCAATTCAGCCTTATTTTAGGGTTACCTTGGCTGAGAAAACATGACCCTCAGATTCAATGGACCGCCGGATTGGTAGAATTTAGCTCTTCCTATTGTCAAGAGCATTGTAAGCGGCCGATATCCTTGACCCCTCAAGTTGCAAGCATTACGGGTGGCCAACCCGAGGTGCGCCCGGAGGAACTGCCCGCAGAATATTCCGATTACATAGACGTCTTTAATAAGAAGGCCGCTGAAACCTTACCCCCACATCGGGTATTCGACTGCCGCATAGACCTAGAACCAGGGGCAACGTTACCATGCAGTCGTATATACGCCTTGACCGAGGCTGAAAACGAGCACCTCCGAGAGTATATAACAGCCAATTTGCAAAATGGCTTTATTAGACACTCTAACTCACCGGTATCCTCTCCTTTGTTCTTCGTACCGAAGAAGTCCGGGGAACTTCGGACTTGCATAGATTACCGCGGGGTGAATCGGATAACCATCAAAAACCGTTACCCACTTCCACTCATCCCAGTCCTTCTAGATCAGGTTAGGGACGCGGTCATCTATACTAAGCTGGATCTTCGTGACGCATACCATCTAGTGCGGGTGCGCAAAGGTGACGAATGGAAAACCGCCTTCCGAACAAAATTCGGATTATATGAATATCAGGTTATGGCGTTCGGTCTATGTAACGCACCCGCTGCTTTCCAACACTTCCTAGATGAGGTTCTTAGAGAATATCTGGACGTATGTGCCGTCGTGTACATTGATGACATCCTCATCTATTCCCACAGTCTCCAAGAACATATCCAGCATGTACGCGCTGTCTTACAAAAGTTAAGGGAACACCAACTCTATGCCAAATTAGAAAAATGTGAATTCCACCGGACCACAGTGGAATTCTTGGGTTATTACCTTACTCCGACAGGCGTGCAAATGGATCGCAAAAAGGTACAGGCCGTTCTAGATTGGGCCCCACCAGCCAATGTAAAAGACGTGCAATCCTTCTTAGGATTTGCAAACTTCTATAGAAGGTTTGTCAAGAATTTCTCTGAGCTGGTTACCCCAATCACGAGACTTCTACGTAAAGGCTGCCCATTTGTTTGGGACGCCTTGGCTGAACAAGGATTTCAACGACTCAAGAAGGCCTTTACTGATGCCCCGGTACTGAAACATCCGGACTTGTCCCAGCCATTTGTGGTGGAAACAGACGCTTCCAGCTATGCAATAGGGGCTGTATTGTCCCAACGAGATCCTCAGACGGGCCTATTACATCCTGTGGCCTATTACTCGAGGAAACTGCTCCCTGCAGAGGTTAACTACATCATAGCAGATAGGGAGCAATTGGCCATAAAAGCAGCGTTTAGCGAGTGGCGGCATTATTTAATGGGGGCACGTCACACCGTGACGGTTATTACCGACCACCACAATCATCAGATTATTAGGACTGCCAAGACCTTGAGTCCGCGTCAGCTACGCTGGGCCCAATATTTCGCTGAGTTTGATTTTATTATCACTTACAGACCCGGGACTAACAATCGGAAAGCTCACATCTTGTCTCGCTATCCGGAAAAAGTCCTTAAGGAAATAGAAAAAGTGTCCCGGCCAATAGTTTCTCCGGAGCGAATAGTGGGCTTAACCACTAACCTTTTCGAGAGTATCCAACAAGAACTCTCCATGCACGATCTGCATCAGTGGTGCAAACAAGACTCCCAGCATACCATTAAAGATGGGCTTCCGTATCATGGACAATCCTTGTACTTGCCCACAACCCATCTACAAGAAAAGGCTATGTCCTGGTGCCATGATTCATCCCTAGCGGGTCACCCCGGTAAGGCAAAAACATTAGAATTGGTAGCAAGACATTTTTGGTGGCCAAAGTGGCGGCTTGATGTTCAACGATACGTGCGACAATGTACAATTTGCGCCCAAAACAAGGCCGATCACCAGAAACCAGCAGGTCTTCTTCGTCCCCTGCCAACTCCTACTATACCATGGCACACAGTCACCATGGACCTCATAGTCGAATTCCCACAAGTGCAGGGCTACACCTCTATACTGGTGGTGGTGGATGCCTTTTCAAAAATGGCTTACTTCATCCCTTTTAAAGGGGTCCCGACAGCAAACGAAATTGCCGAATTATTCCTACAGAACGTGGTCCGCCTTCATGGCCTCCCATGCTGTGTGATAACAGATAGGGTTCCGCAGTTTACTTCCAGGTTCTGACGCGAGTTTTGTAACATCATCGGTATGGAAGTCTGACTGTCCTCGGGTTATCATCCTGAGACAGATGGCCAAACCGAACGCGTGAACCAGGGGCTTCAACAGTTCCTACGCTGCTTGGCCGCAGGACGAGAGACAACATGGGTTCAACACACTTGGCTAGCAGAATTGGCATATAACAATGCTGTTCACTCCTCCACAAAACGATCCCCGTTCTTCTGCTTGTATGGAAGACACCCACGGATCTTACCTTTATCCGTTCCAACAGCAGAAGCAGCACTGCCTACATTGGCAGGACAACGGATCGGAATAGAGCAGGTTTGGAAGGAGGTGCAGGATAATCTCATAAGAGCCAAAAAGACATATAAAATCTATGCAGATAAACATAGACGTGCCAGCCCAGTGTATCGTAAGAACGACCTGGTATGGTTGTCCACCCGCAATTTACGACTAGAGGGGTCCAAAAAATTACAACCCCGCTATTTAGGCCCGTTTAGCGTAGAAAAGGTAATTAACCCAGTAGCAGTTCGATTGACTCTACCATCCCAGATGAAAATCCACCCTACCTTCCATACATCGCTGTTGAAACAAGCACCCCATGGCACACATACCCAAAAAACACCTCCCGTACTCGTACAGGGGGAACCTGAGTACGAAGTACAAGCCATTTTGAACTCCAAGATATTAAAGAACGGACAACTCTATTATTTGATTGATTGGGTGGGGTACGGGCCCGAAGACCGCTCCTGGGAACCCTCGCATCATGTGCATGCTCCACGATTATTGCGCATTTTTTCACAGAAACTACCCTGATAAACCCGGGGGCCCTGCCTTCCGTGGGGGGGGGAGTGCTGTCAGGGGCAGGACTGGCCATAGACCATGTACTGTTGGAGCTGTAGGGCCAGGGATCAGGAAGAAACCTAGACCCAGAAAGTTATTGTACTTAAAAAGGCTGTTATGCCCTTTCTGTAGACATATTGCCGTTCAAAACTACAAATCCCAGCATTTGGCACGCCAGGACTACATTTCCCAGCATGCTCTGCGGACTCGCGAGCCAATGGGAAGACGCGCTGGGTGTGGCGTGCGCATGCGCAAGCCCCAAGGCACGGGGCTTGTGCTCGAGACATCGAGGAGAGTGGACGTATGCCCAGCAGCTCCACGGAATTCACACGCGCGGGGCCCAGAGCCTCCGGAGGAACCATTCGGCCCCTCGCTTCAAAGAGATAAGTACCGCTCAGCCCACGGAGTGTCTGGGATTTATGGGGGAAGCGCAGGGGGCATTTCTCAACCCCTCCAGAGCCCCTGCGCCGTCACATAGAAGCTAAGTGGGCGGGCCTCGGGGAAAGAGTTCTGCTCAGTGAATGTGTGAAGATCAAAGACGACATTATTTGTGGATGTTTTCACGTGTTTTTCGTCTCGTGGAACATACGCCGGAAAGGCGCACGAGACGGGAGCGCATTACAGTGCAAAGGCACTCGGTCTGAAGGAAGACCGAATATTGGCAAAACATAGATCTTGGGGGTTGAAAGGCCTCGTGCGGCAGCGCACCCAAGAGGAACCTGAAATCCATGAATGCACGGAATGCTGAATGCGTGTAGAGTGTGTTTGGGAGAGTGAGAGACCGACAGAACTAGAAAGCACATCCTAATGCTTGTCCTTTGTTTTTCCTTTTAGTTTGCAACTGATCACCTGACCGCAAGGACGTGGCACAGGACTCGACAGCCTTTGCAGGACAGGACTTAAAGACAAAAGTAAAAGCTAAGTGCATGAGACTTTGTTCATGAAGATGTAACTGGGCTCAAAATTGTTTTACCAATCCATGTTTGTTTTAACTTCATGTTCAGAGGAGCACGTACATGATTTGTTAGAAGGGCAATGCAATGTGAAGGGGAACACCTTTACATGTAAAGGTGTTAAAAACAGTTACATCAGCCAGTTCAAGAAAAGTGTGCAGTCATCGTTTATCCTAAAATCCTCAGTCCCATCCATAACCTCTTCCTACCCCTCAATCCGGTTAACCTAAAATCCCTCTACCTATCCACTCATCGAGACCCTAACCCTCCTTCCCCGCTCTGGTTACAGAGGTCTATGTAAGCCTTGACTTGCAGACACTGAAACCATTGAGGGGGTGGTTGGTACTGCTTCGCTCCTGCGCCTTGGACCTGGGCATCCTGACAGTAAGTCTATAGCATCGGCTTAGTAAAACAGAAACGGAGGAGGGAAATGTTTGTATATTGGGGGAATCGTGGTAACATAAAGGATTGATGAAAGTGGATAGCCTGCGGCAAGGTCACAGAGAACTATGCAATACATTTGTAACAAGGTATTAATGGTGATAAGATATCCCAGGACAAGGTCACGGAAGATTGCATACTACTCCTTGTTTTGTGGTAATATTGATGAAGTTGGATTGCCTCACCAGGAGTGGAGATGACAGCCATGTTATATTTGAAGTGCATTAATTTGTGAAGTGATTGTTGGTGCCAGCTGGAGGTTGGAAAATGTTTTAGTTTCATGAAAAGTGAATTTTTGTGTATAATGGTGTACTTATGGACAACGGGAAGCTGTGTTTTGGATCAAAGGGTGTGGACCGGAGTGTGGGCAGCGTTTGTGGTGTTGCCTGGGTAGATTATTGTGACGTAGAAGGTGTGGTGTTGGGCAAACATAGAAGTGTTGGAGTAAAGGGAAATATAGTAGTTGAAGAGTGTGAAGGAGGGGTGAATAGAGAGTGAGTGGAATCGAAATAGAGGTTTGGTAAGTATCGGCAGGCTAAATTGTGACATGCCATCACAGAGACACTCCCCTTATTCATTTATGTAAAGCATTACCCTGGCACAAGGACAACATTGTAAAGTACTACACCCAGTTGGTGAAAGACAATGCGTGCAGGACGTTTATACCTTGGCCACAGGAGGGCACACTTTCAAGATTAGTACTGGAACACATGACAACATATTTGAATGCTGCACATAAAAGGGAAGAAGTTAGAAAAACGTTAAGCCATAACTGTGGAAGATGTATGGGGATGAGATGAGGGAGCCACTCTCAAAAGAGTGAATGCTTTATTAGCATGAAGGGAAGGGCACAGCACCCTTGGCTCCCCCTCCTCCTTCCCAAAGCACCAATCCATGTCCTGAAACACAGGGACTATACCCATGACAAGAATTAAAAGTAGCAGCAGGATACATTTACCCCACATATGCACCCCCTGCCCAGAGGCATAGACAGGGTAGGGACTGAGCGGGCAAGGCCCACCCAAAATCTGTAAATGCCCACTCAGCACCACTGGGGCGGGCCCAACTACATTAGCTTCAGGCCCCACTTGTTGGACTATCCTGGCTATGCCCCTGCCCCTGCCTACAGCAGCGAAGATGTTATAAACTGAGTAAAAATAAATAAACAAACCCCAGTGTCTGCACGCAATGAATATGGTGAATGCATTGAGTTACACGCAAGCCTAACCAAAGCTGAGGAGGAGATCCGGAGACAGAGTAGCAGGTAGGGCAATAGGGAGGAGACAGCGATTGCCCGGAAAGAATGGGTGGGAGGACAAATAATACTTAAATTAGATGAAAGGATTATGGATAACTTTAAAGAAAGAGAAAGGGAAGTTAGAGAAAAATAGCATAAGGAAGAACAAGAGAAAAGATGACAAGAGAATAGATAACAGGAGAAGAGAGAATGATAAAGGGAAAGAAGGCATGAAGAAGAGAACAAAACAGATAAGAAGCATGAAGAAGAGAAAACAAGAACAGGAAAAGGAAAGAGAAAGGCAAAGAGATGCAGAAAGGGAAAATGAAAGACAAGGAGAGGAAGAAAGAGATAGGGGGAGACAATTAGAAACAGCAAGAAGCAAGAAAGAAAGACGGAAAGAGACAGACAATATTATCAGGGGATTTACAGTCCCAGATAAAGAGAGAGACAAAATGCAGGTATTGAAAGAGTTGGGAAAGACGCAGCAAGGAAGTGGATGAGATACTCAACAAGCATACTCTTCCAGAAGATGAGAGACAAGCCATGCGAAGAAGGATTGGCAATTTGTACAGAAGCAGAAGGAATGGGGCAAGTCACATAGCAAAGACAATAGGAAGGTCGCCACAAGGCGATTGAAGGAACATAGTGGAAGAGGTAATGAGCAGGACTTATGTAACGAGTCCCGTTAGGAGACTAGATTTTGAAGACAAGGAGGACAATAAAGGAGTTGAAAGTTATGATGCAATGTATATAGAGGAGGAGAAAGATGAAATGGAAAGGAGCGCACAAGCCTCCTTTAGAAGTGCGAGAAAAGGGTGACAGCATGGTCAGATTTGGAAGACCCAGAAGGGAGGAAGTCAGAACCTGTAGAACACCCCAGACTCCCAAGAGTGCGATCAAGCAGTTTGGAAGCAAGAACCCCATATGTGAATAGGTTGAGAACTTTACTGGGGTGAAACGCATACTGAATCATGGGAAGGGCTGGAGCCCTCTCCCATTCACTGCCATCGGGATCAGCTACTTCGATCCATGCCTCTCCGTGCTGCATGCACAGCCGAGTACACCATTGTACTCCCCGACCTTCAGGGTATCATGATTGCCTCCTGAACCAAGAAGTAAGACATCCCCTGCCTTCAGACCCCATGCACCTGACTGCCCAGCCATCTGATTTTACATCTTTCTTTCTTACCTGAACCGGCCTGCTCCTAAAATGGGCGCCGGCAACTGGAGAAGCTTGTTGCCATGTTGCTAGGAAACTCATCAACCTTATTTCGGTGCGCATCCACCGGAAGGCGGAAGCCGGCCCCTCGAGGCAAAGGCCTGAGAGGATAAGCCCCTGTTTGTCCAGTCCGCTGCATTGCATCCTGAATCGTGGGAAGGGCTGGAGCCCTCTCCCCTTCACTGCCATCAGGATCAGCTGCTTCGATCTGTGGCTCTCAGCGCTGCATGCACAGCCGAGTACACCATTGTAATCCCCGACCTTCAGGGTATCGTGATTGTCTCCTGAACCAAGAAGTAAGACATCCCCTGCCTTCAGACCCCACGCACCTGATTGCCCAGCTGTCTGATTTTACATCTTTCTTCCTTACCTGAAACCGCCTGCTCCTAAAATGGCCGCCGGCAACTGGAGAAGCGTGTTGCCATGTTGCTAGGCAACTCATGAACCTTATTTTGGCACGCATTCACCCGCAGGTGGAAGCCGACCCCTCGAGGCAAAGGCCCGAGTGGATAAGGCCCTGTTTGCCCAGTCCACTGTATTGCATCCTGAATCGTGGGAAGGGCTGGAGCCCTCTCCCCTTCACTGCCATCAGGATCAGCTGCTTCGACACGTGGCTCCTCCGCGCTGCATGTGCAACCGAGTACACCATTCTACTTCCCGACCTTCAGGGTATCGTGATTGCCTCCTGAACCAAGAAGTAAGACATCCCCTGTCTTCAGACCCCACACACCTGATTGCCCAGCCATCTGATTTTACATCTTTCTTCCTTACCCGAAACTGCCTGCTCCTAAGATGGCCGCCGGCAACTGGAGAAGCTTGTTACCACTTTGCTAGGCAACTCATCAACCTTACTTCGATGTGCATCCGCCGGCAGGCAGACGCCTGCCCCTCGAGGCAAAGGCCCGAGAGGATAAGGCCCTGTTTGGCCCTGTTCACCACCGGAAGCCAGGAGCCATTGCCAACGACTCTTATTCAAGAATACTGCCACCCACTACCGCGCCGATCAATCTGCAGGTAATGCGTCCCATTTCGCTTCATTGCAATTGTGAATTGCGTTTGTACACCCATGTTAACTAGTATAATCAGCTCTGTTGTCTACAGCCACCAAAACAGACTGCTTCCTCCTCATCCTGATGCTGTTCCATCTGCTTTCCCCCCCTCAAACACCATAGATTGCTGCTTGGGCTACGAGACCTATTGCCTTGCAAGCAATGACTATTGCTTACCACTAGGGTGGCCCGCTCAGCAACCTGTAATACAAAGTAACCGATTGGTACTGTACTCGTATTGCAGCATGCCTCTGTCATCATTTATCTTGCTCATTTTCTAGTTAAAAATGCATTTAATTATAACTACCTTTCACGTGTATCTTGCCCTACTCTAATACGCTGTTCGGTATTGTTAGTTCTCGATCTATGTTGCTAGCTGTTAGCATACTATTGCCATATGGGCTTCTACATAGCGTTGTTTACAACATTACTCTAGCCCAGTACACCACAGGGACCCTACCTATCACTAGCAACATTATCCGAATAGGAACCTGTGTCCTAATGTTAAACTGTCTCCTCCTACATACCCAGACTTTATTGCACTCGTCCGCGCCAATTTTGGATTGTTGTTAATGTAGCTACAAGAGAAATACTGTATATCGCAAGTTCCTTTGATGGCATAGACCCTGTCTCATGCATAATTACCCCAGTTAGCCCTGACCTGTGACTAATGCTTCTTCAAGATTTATCCTTAGAAATACACAAATAGCCAATACATGCCAAATTGGCCCGCTTGCCAAACATATATTTTTGCATGTTGCCTATTTGTCCAGTGCTGCTATGACTTGTGCATTATTTTTAGTCAGAAATACCTGAGTGACAAAGTACTGCGTTATTGCCTATCATTGTCAAGAACCACTTTGCCAGATGCTAACTTGTAATGGATGGCCATGACCTATTATAGTACCCTGTACTGTATCATGTACTGTACCATTTTGATAGCAGCTACCCCACAGCCTACCCCAGATTACACAGGCCAAGCGGTATAGCTAATCCCCATCCTATATCCATCAACACTCCCACCTTTAGCCCACCCCCGTTAGGAGCCCTCCCATCCCCCCCTACCTTAACCACACATAACCTTGTTATATTGGTTAACCATCATCATGTTCCCATTCTGCATCATTCAAAACTTCGTACACTGCACCAGAAGACATTATGTCAGGCACACAAATGGTCTTTCCAAATTGGCTTGTCCCCGGCATTATCCGATCCCTTGTCCTACTCCCTTCCTGCCCTCCTTGTCACCCTTCCCACCTCCCCAAACCACTTCCTCCTCACGAGTCCTAACACCATCACCGACAGCACTAAACCTCTCACCACTCTACCTACAACGGAGTACCCACAGATGCACAACATCCCAAAACACACTCACTCTCTTCCCACTTTGGGCATGACCAGATTCTATTGTCTAAGATCACAAACCAGGTATCATGACCACTGCCTCACACCACACCCCACAACACCTAGGCAGAGATTGCCTACATAATCCTAAAACCACTGCTAAACAAGTACCACCGTACATTGCATAGAAACATCCATAACAGCAGCTACCCCCAAGCAGGAACCACCCACTAGTTTTCAAGGTGCCCTCATTAATGCCTGATCCCTAGGAGCTCACGCCATTGAAATACATGATCTCATCACAGAACAAAAACTAGACATGCTAATAGTCAAAGAATCCTGGCTCCACCAATCCTCTGGTCCTCTGCTGATGCTTGCAATTCCACCAGACTACACTATCCTTAGGACCGACAGATCCCATTCTTATGGAGGTGGTGTAGCTATTATAGCCAAGACAAAACTACAATTGAGATCATGTCCCATCGAAAACATTTCTGGCTATGAACTACTACTAGCCAAATTCGCCACAAATGAAAAAAACACAATTAACATTGTGGTGATCTATAGATCACCAAATTCCATAGCTACCCAGAAATAGAGATCCGACTGTTATTAGCTCCACTCATCAAACCTGATACCAAATGCGTCATCCTTGGAGATCTGAACCTAGGTTTTAATGACAGCATAGACCCCTAAGCAGAAGCCCTACACTCCTCACTTAAGGATATGAGCTTCACACAACTGGTGAATGCCCCCACCCACATCAAAGGAAGAACCTTAGATTGGATCCTCTCGCTCAATACGGCCAT
Organism: Ambystoma mexicanum; assembly: GCF_040938575.1. Taxonomy (NCBI): domain Eukaryota; kingdom Metazoa; phylum Chordata; class Amphibia; order Caudata; family Ambystomatidae; genus Ambystoma; species Ambystoma mexicanum. The sequence goes on along the minus strand of NC_090926.1, from coordinate 245,428,205 downwards.
AACTATTGATTCGATCTCACCCCTAGACTGGACTGACCATTACAATATCAAGTTCACTCTTACCACTGATGAATCCTGTCCCCTCAAAACGAATGCAACAAACACTTACGAAACTAGAAATCTGTGTAAGCTTACATCTGACAATCTAGCCCCCCTGCTTAGCAAATCTTTAGATACCATATCAATTACAAGTGACAACCCTTGCTCTATTACAGACGCTTACCATAAATGTCTCACCTCTACCATCAATGCCGTAGTGCTGCTAACCACCAAAACACGGTGTACAGACAAACAAACCTGTTTTGGTTCAATGAAGACCTAGTAGTACTTAAAAGAACTAAATGCGCCTTTGAACATAACCACAGAAAACACCCTACTACAGAATCTGGAAAAGCCTTCCAGGAGGCAAATAAAACTTACAAAACAGCCATCATCCCTCTCAAAGCTAATGATTACAATACCCGGATTAGCAATGCTGGTTCTGATTCCAAAGAACTGTTCTCAATATTGAGAGAACTGGAAAACCCCACCCCGGCCACAGCCCCTTCGAATTTTAAAGGAGACACTGTCCCAGCGCAAGTAGTCAAATCATGCACCCATATTCTCACGCCTATTATAACCAATTTTGTTAATGCCTCTTTCAACTCCAAATTGGTCCCAGCTAGCATTAAGGAAGCCTGGATTACCCCTCTACTAAAAAAAACCTACTCTTGATCCTGCTGTGCCCACTAATTATAGGCCAATAATGACAGTCCCCTTCCTACCCAAATCTTTTGCAAAATAGCCTACAATCAAGTCCAAGCACAACTGGCACGTAATCAGCACCATGGTACTAGACAATCGGGCTTTAGGCCCAAACACAGCACTGAAACAGCACCACTGGATTTGAAAATCCAGATGGACACCATCAGGGACACAGGAAAACTCTGCATTCTCCTATTATTGGACCTCTCTGCAGCATTTGACCTCGTAGATCACAATAAACTCTGTTCCACCCTAGTCAAAGATTTCAATTTAACCACGGATGCCACCATTTGGGTGAAATCTTTTCTAGCCGAACAAACCTCTAGAGTTTCCAAATGCAAAGAAGCGGCAGACCCTATCTCAGTTCCCATTGGAGTACCTCAAGGCTCATGCATTTCACCCACACTTTATAAGGCATACAAAAAGCTTCTCTTCTCAGCTCTAGATGACATGGGTGTCATCTACACAAACTTTGCAGATGACACCCAGATTCTCATTCCACTCACTGTGAATTACGCCCAAGATACACTGACCATCAATAAAATCTATGCCATCATACAAAATTGGATGGCACTTAATAGTCTTTGCCTCAATGATGAGCTCCCAGGCCAAAATAGGTGCTCTCCATCCAGACTACCCCACCATCAACATTGATGGCACAAAGATACCTGGATACCTGCCCTGAAGCAAGTAAAAACCTTAGGAGTTTACCTTGATGCTAACCTCACAATGGCCAAACACATCAGCTCTCTCGCATCAGCCACCTCTAACACCTCAAAATGAATTGCCCTAAGTCGCCAGTTCCTGTCACCGACTAACTGCATTACGCAAGCCAGGGCTTTGATTTTATCAAAACTTGACCATTGCAATGTGTTGCTACTCGGTACTTCCAACGCTAACCTCAACAAATTACAGCTAATACAAAACAAAGCCTTATGGGCCGCATTAGGAATAATAAAATGTGATCATATTTCCAACACCAGGAGAGAGTACCACTGGCTGCCCATCAAAGCCAGAATCATTTTCAAAACTCTATGCATCGCTTTTAAATGGCAACACAAAAAAGCCCTCATCTACTTGAATAATGCCATAGCTAAAAAAGAATCCATTAGATCCCTAATATCGAATAACCACTTACTTTTGGCAACGCCGCGCTACAGGAATACCAGAGCTGGGGGGAGCAGCTTCTAATATCTACCTCCCAAACATTGGAACTCCTTCCCGCTCGGCATCAAAAAAGAAGAAACCGTCCAGGGTTTTCAAAAACTGCTAAAAACGTGGTTATTTAACCAATACCAATACATCTGAATTTGTAAATATTGCTGCAAACTGTGTTTAAATGCTTTTGTAAATATTCTGTATCATGTTTTTTCCCTTTGACCAATGTTTAACAAGCTGTCTGTAACCTCGCCGTGATACCCTAGGGTCTGGGCATGTAACAAATGTAATAAATAAAATAAATAAATAAATAGAAAGAAAGTTAGCATGACAGATGCAGTTATGGGCAATGCCGCAGGGCTGCCCAAGGCGAGGCCATGTAACTGTTGTTACATGGCAGCACGACGCCAGAGAGGGCACAGCCTTCCTCCAGGGTCGGTGCCCCTCTCTGTCTTTTAGTTAATTGCCAAATTGCCCGGTATGCATCACTAATTTATATTACGCACAAAGGCCCAAGGTGGGGGGAAGATTTTTAATCCATAGGGATTCTGCAGCTCTGAGCCGCTATCAGTTTAAAGGGGTGCTGAATAAAGTGATTAGCAGTGCAGGATGGGATCCTAAGGATTTCGGCACCCACTCTTTTAGAATCGGGGCCGTGACCTCCGCATGGCAAGGAGGGCTGAGTGCCCTGCAACTGAAAAACATTGGAGGTTGGAAGTCAGATTGTTACAAAAGATACGTCAGACCAGAACTAATTTAGTTTTCCACCCCTCCCCCATCCACCCCCTCAATTTTTTTGTTTTTCTCTCTCCCCCTCAATTCACAGAGACACCAGATGTCGGGAAGGCCCCACTGCGGTCAGCATGGATAGTTGGACACTCGGTCGCGCTCAGGACAGGGCGATGGGCGGAAGAGATCAAGGAGGGCCTTCCTTTTAGAAACGCCATTGCATCCTGGTGGGGTTACAGAGACCTTCTGTGGGCAGACATCCATGACAAACTAGCAGACCTAGTGGCATACAGGGACCAGCCAGAATTCTTGATTTTGCATTTAGGGGGTAACGATCTGGTGTCCGTAGGGAGAAAGCATTTATATGAAGAAATATGCGCCTCATTGTCAGGCATTTCCTACACTTGGAGGGACACGGAAATCTATTTTTCTGCAATCCTGCCTAGAAAGAAATGGCAGGGGGCAACCAGTTATAAAGCCGTGGACATTTCCAGAAGGAAATTGAACAGGGGGATGGAGATCTTCTGCATAAATAAGGGCTTACGTTTCATAAAACACCCGTCCATAACATTGGGGGACCCCGACCTATTCCACAAGGACGGCACCCAGCTATCGGAACGGGACATGGATCATTTCTTTAGAGAAATCTCCCACACATTAGCTCTCAGGGGCTGCAAATAGCAAAATCTTTTGGGGGAACACGGACAGCCGGGAACCTGCCCGTGAGTGGCAGCACGGGCCAGAGGGGGGTCCACCCAAAAGGATGATTTATTATGATTACGTATATTACCATGTTTTTTATCAATAAAATCCTACGGCCTTTTATTGCGAATACTTGACCAAATTTTTGTGGTAAATCTTTTAAGGGGGAGGGGTCAACGGCCGGGAGGCGTGACGCCAGCCCGAAAAACAACATAGTTATATCTGCTGCATATGGGTTCAACAGTTATGGGCAATGCCGCAGGGCCGCCCAAGGCGAGGCCATGTAACTGTTGTTGCATGGCAGCACGATGCCAGAGAGGGGCACAGCCTTCCTCCAGGGTCAGTGCCCCTCTCTGTCTTTTAGATAAGAGAGGCAGGCTGCCGGGTCTGGCACATAAAAGGAGGAAGGCAGTTAGTCAGCAGAGGCTGGCCTGTGGGGTTTGGCGCTCAGCCCCCCATGTAGTACAAAGAATAAGGGCCTCTTGGGGCCTATATAACGAGCTGGGTGAAGCTCCTAAAGCACAAACTGTTTGTCGACCCTGCACAGGGTCACAAACAATACCTGTGAAGTTCACTGTTAACTCAGTGTCTTCCCCTTTCCTTTTTCTTTGTCTCAAAACCCACCCACCACGGGAAAAGAGGATAAGAAGATCGAGGAAACCCAGGACACCGTACAGTGGCCGCAACAAGTCGTGGGACAAGAAAGGCGGCACGGGCCAGAGGGGGTCATCTCTGGACCCGGTACCCAAAAGGATGATTTATTATGATTACGTATATTGTTTATTTACCAATAACCATGTTTTGTATCAATAAAATCCTACGGCCTTTTATTGCCAACACAAATTGTTGTGGTAAATCTTTTAAGGGGGAGCGGTCAAAGGCCGGGAGGCGTGACACCAGCCCGCAAAACAACATAGTTATGTCTGCTGCATATGGGTTCAACAGTTATAAAGATGAAGAGTGCAGCTGCACTCTGACATGGGGCAGAATTCACAAAGTTCCCGTTGTCGGAGAAGGGGGTGGGGGGACGGCCACAACATATTCCATGGCCTCAGATGGACAAGAATAATTTAGTCTGTAAGCTATCAATGCTGACATCAGGAGCGGCCAAGTTGATTTATGAATTAGAAAGAATGACAGTGGGAATGACGTTAGCATGGGTGACATCAAAAACTTGCTTGCTGCCATAAAAGGGGAGAGGGCGTATGACATTTGGAAACAAGCAGGCGATCCTGGCATGACAGCCCAGAACACCATTCATGATGGAGCACCTTTCAACAATTGTAGGGCTGATGTATGGAGAGCACTTAGGGTACAAGATCCCTTTTTGTCAGACATGAGTGCAATCATGACACGTAAGATGCATGATGACGAAGACCCGGACACTTATATTCAGAAGATTCAGGAAAAATTGTGGTCTTGAAATGAGAGAGCTGTGGGACAAAACTCTATCTATTTTCTATCACATATTGTGCCAGAGCCTGCCCTGAGGCAGCGTAGAGACAATTGAAAATGATAGTGGGAATGGAAGTGAAACCATGGCCAGAGATTCAGCTGACTATAGTTAACCACTGTTGGCTAAAATAAGAGAAAGCTATAAAGAAAATTGAGGAAAGGAAACTAGAGGAAGCAAAACTAGTTCAGAAAAAACTATTAAAGTTTTCAGTGGAAGGAGCAGTATTAACCAGTGGAGAGGGGGTTATAACTCAGGAAACAGGGCAGGTACAGCCAATAGCTAACAGAAACATTTCAGGAAGGGGTGAGTATAATATTTCTCACGAGGAAGAGGGGATGTGCGCCCAGAGGCAGAGGGTTTGGATTTCAGGCTTGGCAGGGAGGATGATTTAATGGAGGGCAACCTGTGTTTGCAGGACAGACAGAGCAATGTTGGGCATGTGGACAAGTGGGGTATATTTCCTGGGTGTGTAGAAGCAGGTGAGGGATGTAACAGAATTGGCCAGATCAAAGAGAGGGGCCAGCTTATCCCCCACCTTATAGCGCAGAAACACCTGAATATTATGCCCAAGATCACATGCAGTATAATACACAAGCACCACAAATACAGCCTAGACAACAAGGAACAAGGAAGTCCAATGCAAATGCAACAAGCAACAAAGTAAGTACAGCAAGCCCCCATGGAGACTCAGCAGATACTGATGTAAACACAAGCACCTGTACAACAGAATACAGTAGCACCATGGAATGCAAACACACTGCCAGAGACACCCACTCCCAGAATAGGGGGTGTCACAGTAGGGGGAGGGAACTCTTTCACTGGCACAGGACTAAACTTATATCCTCAACAGGACAGAGAGACTTGATGTGTTCCATCCTATCAGTTGAGCCAGTCCCACAAGAAGAACTGACAGTCGGGTAACCATAGGTGACAAAAAAGTTTCCTTCCTTGTAGATAAATGAGTGACTATCTTGTGTAAGAGAGGGGAAATACACAATATCAGGCATTGCCATGAATGCACAATATTTTTCTACAGCGACAAGTACAGTTCCTTTTACTGGTGACTTACCTATTACTATAGAACACGATCTTTCCATGCCATTATTGAACTCCTGCAAGACACCAGTCAACATATTGCGGAGAGATTTGATGAACAAACTAAACATTACAATATCATTTACTGACCAGGGAATAATATGTTCTACTCCAAGAATCCATTATGTAAATGCACATGAATACATAACAGCATTTTATGGCCAGAATGCACAAAGGGGCATCTCATTAGACCCAGAAGTATCCCTTTTGTGACTACACATACTGTTAGCATGGCTACCAAGAATAAAGGGCAGACTGGTGTAATTAGTCACAGACCTTTTCTTCAGACCAGAACTACCCATGGATGAGGAAGATGGGCAAGTGATTACAATAGAGCTAGAAGCAGCAATGGTGAGGGTGATTTTGCATGGAATTGATGATGAGGGAATAAACTGAAGGACAGTGATAGCTCTTGACAAGGGACACAGACTGACTGATTTGATGACCTGTTCACAGACGATGGCTCAGATGATGAAGTAATGTTTCACATAAGTCTTACTTATCAATTAAACATTGAAAACAGAGAAGGGCCTCAGAGAATGGCATTGGTGAAAAAGAGAACGTCTTTCTCCAGAAAGATTTTGCAATTGTACCGAGCATAATGTCGACAGGTAGTCCATAGAATGTTGGTCTATTAAAAGGAATAGGAGCAGTCAACATGAAATTGAACCCAGGACCTATTTTACCACGGTTGAGACGGAATAGGAGTAAATGACAGAGGGCAAAAATTCTGAGGCAGGCCGAAATGTCTGACCCCTATTTCTTTGACGGATATATTTGTGGGAGGAAAAAGTTAATAAAAATGTATAGGGGTAAGGTGAGGGAGCTGTGGGGGGTCTCCCCCACATATATATTTGCAAACAAATGGAAAGAAAAAAGAAATCAGACTTTTGGTAGTCAGACTTTTGCATTCGGTCATTTCACGCAGATCCGGTTGAGACAGTAGCCAATGTTAAAAGAAGCAGATGAAGGTATTTATGAGAACATTGCCGCTCTAATGCGACAAGGGATATTGGTGCCATCAGAATCCCCATACAGCATGGCTGTGTAACCAGTCGAAAAGGCAACGGGGGGTTGTGGAGATTCTTTCAGGACCCCTGAACAATATTGTTGAGGCAGAATTCTCATTGATTCCGAACCCAGCTACAATATTGTGGCAATAAGACCTGAGGCAGCGGGCCAATACCGCCCCAGGTAATGCCCCTGGGGCCGTAGTTACAGGCCTGAGCACAGCAAGGGCCTTAACGAAGCACTGGGGGCATTACCGTGGGCGGTATTGGCCCGCCGCCGAGGGTCTTATTGCCATTAGTACCCCGGCCCATTAGACAGGGGTGCTAATGGCATTTGTTTCTGTTTTGAAACGCTGCCACATTCCGAAACAGAAAAAAAAGTGAAAAAATGGCTGCCGGGAAAGGGAAAACGTAGTCCATTTTCCCTTTCCATGGCGGCCATCGGGAGCGGCTGCACTGGGAACAGAAGTGTTTCCAGCGCGTTCGCTCCCAAGACAAGAAGGAAAAAGAAGGTAAGTGGGGTTGAGAGGGTGGAAGAGAGGCGAAGGGGGAAAAAAAAACGTACCGCGGTCTCCGGCGGGGGACGATGGAAGCCTCCAGCCGTGTGGAGGCTTGGAGCGGAGATGGCCCCACTCTAAGTCTCCACACGGCTGGAGGCTTCCATCGTCCCACGCCGGAGACCAAGGGATAGAAGGTAAGTCAGGTGGGGAGGGCAGGGAGATGGGAGGAGGGAGGAAAGGGGAAAAAAAGTCTTACCTGAGTCCCCGGCGGGGGAAGAAGGCAGCCTCCAGCCATGGGGAGGCTTGAAGCGGGGATTGCCCCGTTTCAAGCCTCCTCATTGGCTGAGGGGCTGCCACGCCCCTTGCCGGGAACAGAGTACCCGGCACGCGCAGGACGCAACGGCGTACAAGGGAATACCGTGTGGTATAGCTCGCAAAAGAGCCAATCCACACATTGTATTCCCAGTGCGCTGCGCGTGCCGAGTACTGATGTACAATATTCCATTCAAATCTAATTATTTCACAGTGATATGATTTCAAAAATGCCTTCTTTTTCGATCAACCTCCATGAAGATTCCCACGACTTGACCTTGTTTTTCTATCACAGGACCAAGATGAAACTTACTTATGTACCTCAGAGGTACTCTGAGTCTCCCTTCATCCTTAACTGGGTACTCCAGATGGACCTAGAAAATATACACCTTGACAGCACAGGGATACAATATGTAAACAACCTTTTGGTGTGCAATGAGACTGAAGAACAGTGTAACAGAGACTCAGTACAGTTGATGACAGTCTTTGCAGAGAAGGGATGCAAGATAGACAAGGAAAAATGCAATATTGTCAGGAAGAAGTACTATATATAGGTCTGCTAATATCCCAAGAAGGAAGAGAAGAAAAGTGACCCCTGAGAGAGCAGAAGTGATTATGAAAACAGCCAGACCAGAAATGGTGAGGGAACTGGAGCAATATTCAGGCCTTTGCAATTACTACAGGGCATGGGTCTTTGACTACAGGACATCTGTCGGAACCCTTTTAAGAGAACTTAAGGAAGCACAGAAGGACAACAGTAAAATAGCCTGGACAGGTGAAACAATAGATGCCTTTGACAAATTAACAATGGCAATAAGCGGATTCTAGAAACTGCAGCTCCAGGGATGGCAGCTTGAAGGCTTAATCCCTGTGCCCTACACTCATTTCTCTACTTACAGCCACAATGTCTGATACCAACCCTTTTGCGACATCACATCCTGCAAAAAGGCAGAAAGGGAAAGGAGACACAACAGATGGTGAGAGAAGATAAACTACTGGAACTCTTGACCAAAGTGACTGTTGATATTGCAGAAATTAAAGCAAAACTATTTGCCTCAGGGGAGAAATATGGTGAGCTGTCTACCAAGATTACCTCAGTGGAGAGTCACTTAAATAGGATGGATGAGGAGTCAAGGAGAATGGTTGAACAAATAAGAGAGTTGCAAATTCATACTGAAAAATTGACTCTTAAATGCCCTGAACAGGAAAACTTCTCAAGTAGAAACGATGTTTGCATCGCAGGATTTCCAGAGAATATTGAGAAGTGCTGTCCTATGTTATGTTATGTTATGTTATTTTATTTGTAATGCGCCAAAGCCCGAAGCAATCCAGGCGCCATGAAGAAGGAAGGTAGGGCCCTATGAAGAACAACCAGGTAGCTGGATCAGAACTTTATGAGAACAGAAAGGTCTCCAACTGTTTCCGGAAGATCAGAAGATTGGATGTATTGCATAGAAGCGCTGAAAGGGCATTCCAGGCCTGTGCTGCCTGCACATGAAAACCGCGGACATTGCCACAGGCTCTTGTCACTCGATCTACTTGTAGAGAGAAGGTCTTAGCTGAGCGAAGAGATCTACTAGGCATATATAGCTTCAGCCTGTTCTTAAGATATATAGGTGTGTCACCAAAAACACATTTATAACAATTTGTATTCTAGCTGAAACTGGCAGCCAATGGAGACTCCTCCTGGCTACGGATGTAGCCTCTAGACGCTTCATCTGAAAGACGATACGTACCGCAGAGTTTTGAATCTTTTGGAGTCTTTGGAGACCTACTTTCTTTGCTCCTCCCAAAAGGGCGTTACAGAAGTCCACTCTAGGCAGTATTACGGCCCAGACTAATTTCTTGAAGTTTTCCTCTGAGACCAGCAGGGCCACTTGGCAAAGCACTTTCAGATGATAATTAGTGATTTTCACAATAGCGTCAACATGGGTCTTGTTGTCTATGCTGGCCTCAAGATAGGTGCCCAAGGTCTTAACCTAGAGCTCACAGATCTTTAGGTCCTAAGCCAACACTTGGAAAAAGGCCAAGGCACTTCATCATAACGTTTTTGAGATTCCATGTGAGAGAACTGATTTTAAAAAGAGCTCGTGAGTTGGGTCGCCTTGCTTGGGGAGGCCACAAAATCATGATTTTTGGGGACCTGAACAGAGATGTCCTGGAGAAGAGGAGAGCTTTCAATAATACAAAAGAAAAACAAAGAAAAAACATCCGAAGTTTTATATGGAATACCTTGCAATTTTCAGAGGGATACTAAATAGTCAGGTGCATTCTTTCATAGATCATCGTAGTGCAGACGCTTTTCTGTCTGACCTTGATCATGAGCCAGTGGAGGAATCAACAATACAGAGAAATGGGGCAACAAAAAAGAAGAAACGAGCAAGAGCTCACATTAGATAGTATATCTTTTATTTTTATTTTCAGAATGAACTTCTGCCCTTTCTGTGGATTTATACTTACTTTTCAACTTTATAACATCATTTATTAACATATACTCGTCCGTGATGTCTATCGGTCATTGGAACCATGTGCATTTTGTATTATTCAATGTAAACAAAGTGCATGCGGGGTGCGAGCATGGAAAAACTTGTTTGAGGAAAGGACCCTACTACATTGATGGGCGTGATGACAGAGGCCTATGGAAGACGATGATGAAATTAGGAAGGAGCCCGCAAATTGATCCATTGAAGACACGTGGCTTTATATCTTCCTGGAAAGTGCATATTCAACAGGCGGCCAGCCAGAGTTCGTCGGATTTACGGACCGCACGAGCAGCATGAAGAACTGTGCTCACAGGTAGGCGACTATGCCGCTGCATGGCCGGTGCAAGAAATGTTGCCACTCTAGGCAAACTGTCAGATTGGCACCCGCTCCCACTCCAGATGCTAGCCTTTCTCAACCAACCATCCTCATTTTGTTACTGATTGCCGCAAACCCCCTTCTACTACATCATATACTTGTGCATGAGGGCTTGGTTCAGTGAAACAGTCCTCTTCCATCCAATGTGATGAGCTGTAGAAAGACCAGATTTGTGGCAGCTATTTACCAATTTTATAAATAAGTTTTAAAAGTTACCTTACCACATTTCCTGTGAAGGCTGTTGAAATCCCCCATAGCTTCATCCTGAAGGCTTTTGGGGAATAGGCTTTTGGGAAAGGGATTGGATAATCATCTACAGAACCTCCTAGAAATGCAACTAAAACATTGGAAAGTAAGCCATAAAATAGATAGTGGGTTGAGTGCTCACTGCTGCGATCTGCAAGTACATGTTGCAATCCCGGCATGGCCAACTCAGCCTTTCATCCTTCCGAGGATGATAAATTAGTGCCTGCTTTGGTTGGGTGATAATTGTAACTATATATGTTTCATGTAGGTTCCAGGTTTATGCACTCACAATTTAGACACTTAAGTGGACTGAGTGATAGAGAGCAACTGTGATTTGCTCAGGATCACACAATTTTGGTAAAGTGGGTCATCTCGTTTTCAGATCCAGTTTTCCGTTTGCCATGCATGCACCTGCAACAGTTTGACACAAATATCCCATAGATTCATCAAAATAGGAGGGGTTGTCTTTCGAAGACCCACCTTACAGAAAATCTCCCCCAACAACACAGCAAACATTTGGTTGGCTTTTCTGGGAAACAACTGAGCCTCATATGTGAATCTGGCAATATACAATATAGAAGGTTATGGAAACATGTTAGGCAAAACATGCCCTGTTTGCTTTTAGAGGAGAAATGACTACAGAAGGAAATGTATATCTTCAAGCGTCAACGCCGTAAAATAGGTTGCTCAAAACATTAGAAACGCGTCTCTGTAACTCTACCAAGTGACATGTCAAAACAACGAGCAAGGCCACATGATGAGATTTAAAATTTGAGAAGTAGACAAACGTTAATAAAACAAACTCCACTTCCACATTTCAAAAAAGATGAACTGTTCATTTTTTATTTTTTTTTAAGAGCTGAGTCATGTAAAAGCATGCTCCCAGGCACCACACGCGCAAAGTTGCATGTTCAGGCTTGACTAAAGCGAGCTCAAAGACATCCCAGGAGTGGATGCGTTTTGTGCAGGAAGTGGGTTGGATTGGTCATAGGGATTAGCATTTCCTTGTATAGTCAATGGGTTGGTCAATAAGCAAACAACACTGACAACCTTTTTGTCCCTCCTCATGCGCCATTGCTCCCCACTCAGATGCAATAGTTTGGTGGTGCTTTGCAAAACAAAAAATAAATGCTCTCATCACATGGCCTGCGTGAAGTCCAGGACTGCAGGACAACTGCCTCTTCTGCCCGCCACCTTTCATCACCATTGCGACAGGCCTGTGCCAGACTGCATTTCTTTCTTAAACAAATTCTAACCAAATCTACAATTACCAGAACATATCAGTTGACTGAAAGCCCAGAGCTTGAAAAGAAGGGCAAACCGGTATAGACAGGCTCTTTGCATGGTGGGGCACGGGGGAGTTGAAGATGTGGGTATCTTCTCAGCATCCTCCCTGCACGGGATTTTGTGGATTGATGTGGACCGTGGTGACCCTAACATTTGCTTATTGCTAAGCGACCTCTGTCCTTCCTTGTAGCCGGGCAGCAGCCGGAGGGGACACTGGAAGCTCAAATGAACATGTGTCCCACGCAGGCAGATGGGGCAAATCGGCACACCCAGCATGACCATTGCGGAGTAGACTAGATTTACCAGGAATTTTATTATCGGATTAATAGGTGAGAGGGCAATGGGTCAAGGGAGGGGGTTGGGTATTGCTGTGAGATGTGCGAAGAAAACAGTGGGAACATGACAGGAGGACAAGAACAGGAAACAAGAGAGAGAGAAAACAGGGCATTGGAAACATGTGGGGATCAGTCAGGGACACACACATACACATGCAGGATAGAGCGATGGTAATATGCTGATAGGGCATAGGGGCAGGTGAGTGGCAGCAGAAGGAAGGGGCCGGACAAAAGGGTGATCTAAAGGACACAGGGATGAAGAGTGGAGACAGAAGAGCATATGAACTAGAGAAAGGTAGATGGCACCCCAACCACAGTGTTGTGGACACGAAGATGGGGCCAGGGAGCATGGCAGAGGAATGGGGGGCGTTAGGCAGAAACAGAGAAAAAGCACGTGGACAGAAAGACCAAATAGGGGAATGTGGCGAGTACTAAGGGCAAGGGAGGACTTGAGTAAAGAAGGAAATGCACAGGCGGCAGAGAACGGGAGAGCAGTGGGACAGTGACAGAAGAGCAGAGGCGACTGGGACGAAAACACAGGAGCAGGGCACACGGGGCAGCCAGGCATTGACAGGACAGTCGGCATGCTACATGCAAGAATAGGGTCAGCCAGCGGTGAGGACCGTGCAGTGTGCAAGTGAGAGAGGAGAGCAGGGGTCGAGTGTCCTGGCAGGACAAGGGGTTGAGTCGTATCCAAGTACACACTTGCATCAGGGCATAAAGATTATGCAGTCTATGCTAATGAGGTGAGCAACTCATACAGCGAAAGCACTATAACAATAACGCATTATCAATAAACTGATTCCATTATTTTCTATAATATGGCTGTAAGCTGAGGCGACAGGCTCGAGGCCGCCCCCCCGCCCCTGAGGGGCTGTTACTGTTAGAGCCTGCTGCCTGAACATTGCCAGCCAGCCAGCCAGGCATAGGCATAACATTTAATTAAGACAGAGAGAGGGTTGGGGGGCACCACATGCATGATGCACCATGGTGCTGGTCGGCAGTAGTTGGCACAGCACCTCAGTCCTCACTTGCAACGGACTGTTACTCTCTCACTCTCTCAACAGAGCACAGCCAGTGCCAAGCCCGGGCTGGTCTCACAGGTACAGCAGGGGCCGCTGCCACCAGTATGGATCAGGTGGCTTAGTACGGGCACTAGCGTGGTGAACCGCACAGCAGAAGGCTGCTGCAGGCCTGCAGCTTGTGCAGAGTGCACTGGTGGCCACCACGTCTGATGATCTGGATCAATTCCAGTTAACAGACTCAGGGGGCTCGGCCAAGCTCCACAGTGCACTGCAGCATTCACTGACTCATACCATCTAGTCGACGATCAGTCGAGGGGGCACGTGCAGTGCTTCGTGGCATGCTAATGAGCAGGTGCCAGCGCTGCCATGTCCATGCCACTCGTGACCCTGACCCGACCCCAAGTCTCAACCTTCATGGCGCCACCTGGTCTGCTGCTGCTGCCGTCAGCCTACAGACAGTGTAACAACAGGGCAGGGCCAGTGCTATCGCCACAGGCAAGGCAGTAATTAGTGTGGAGGTGTTAACGCAGCATTTTGCCGCTTTAACATTTCCAGCATATAGGCAAACTCCTAACCTTGCCTAGTGATAGCACTTGACCTGTGTCACTGTGCATAGGTTTCATATTGAGAGTGAATGCTTTAATGATCATACCGCATACCGTAACAATGACTCTTCCTGCAGCAGAAGATACACGATTCAGCGAATACTGGAGAGATTCAGAGCATGTGTACTCCGCCACTACTCATTCGCACACGGGTGCTCAGACTAAGTAATGCTTTATGTGGCATTATTGTTTTGGTGCCGTGGGCATTCTGATCAGTAGGCAAGTCATGCAACACTATATTTGTCTGGACAAGCATTTGCTTGTTGAAAGCTAATGATAACTGGAGCACACCCTATGCTGTTCCAGTTTTTTTTCGGAGTGATCTATTTGACCTGACAGCCGTCTGTTAGAGTCTCGTTAGTGATCTGTACACTATTATTGCTATTTCCCCATTCGGGATCAATTAAGATATAGGAACTGGTGACTTAGTAAAAAGGGCCTGGTGTCGTGACCCATAGAACTTGCCCCTTCTGGACTTCCTGGTCCTTATCGCGCCGGGGCTTGTATTCTTTGTTACTCCCAACATGGCCGGAACAAACGACTTGCCTCGCACCAGCTTCCACGTTGCACACGACACGTTCTATAAATTGGCCATGCCCCCGCGGCCCTGCGCGTCTCAACACTATCATTAGGTAGTGACTTGACGTGTGTGTGCTGTTCGGTGAATCCACTATTCATAGATCCTGGTTCTTTCTTCCTTCCTTCACCCCTTCCCTCTAATCTGCTCCTGGAATCCCCATTCTTAGCGACCGCTACCTATTTTCCTGGACATCCTGGAACAGTGACCTTCCCGGAACTCTGAACGCGCTCTGCAGCCGGATGAGACTCGAGCGAGCCTATACAAGACCCGGTCCGTCCACAAGAGGAATCCTCCTGCTGAACAGAGCAAGAAGTGATCCCAGGTGAGACGGGGGGAGATTTACGACAGTTTGAGACACCCAACGACCGACACTGATACTGCTATGGAGGAAGCAGTCCAGGACCTTATGCGTGTCATGCAAGAGCTCTCAACTGAAGTACAGAACTTAAAGGCTGAGAATGCTGCGTTAAGGCAGCTTGTTTTGTCTCGCGACCCCGCTAACAAGGACAGTGTGTTACTGGGTGGAGTGGTAGACAAATATGATAGATTGGCAAAATCCTGCTTGGTGCATTTTACTTTTAAACCCTATTATTTTTCAACTTCTAGGGCGAAGGTGGGCTTCATAATCTCACACCTCACAGGGAACGCGTTGACCTGGGCCACTCCCTTAGTCAACTCAGGGGATGCCCTCCTGGATGATTATGATGGATTCATTCAGGCACTCAAGACTATGTTCGACCGCCCAGAACAGGTTTTTAGTGCTCAGGAACGCTTACTTGATTTCCGACAGGGTACTCAGGATATGCTAACGTACGTTACTAGATTCAAACAACTGGCCAAGGAAGCGGATTGGTCCTCAGAAGCAAGTTTTACTCTATTTCGCAGGGGTCTAAACGAGGACATTAAGGATGAATTAGCCCGGGTGGTTGTCCTAGTTCATTCCAGGCTCTTATGGATCTAGCCATGCAAATAGACTTCCGAATCCAGGAAAGAAAGGCTGAAAGAAGAAAGGCCAAGACACCCTTTCAAAGGAATTCCCTTGAGACCTCTGTTAAAACCGATTCTGCCCCAACCCCTGACATAGATCCAGAACCCATGCAAATCGGAGCCTTTCGTGGGCCTATTTCCCCGCAAGAAAGGATGAGAAGCATCCACACAGGCCTGTGCATGTATTGTGCCTCGGATAAACACCTTGTTAGGGAATGCCCTCTAGCCCCTCCACAGCGTTCGGGAAATGCCAGCTCCTGATCCTAGATGGAGCGAGGTGTCCGGAGAGAGATGTTTGCTCCACATCAATTCCATCCTTGAACTCTCCTGGACAAAACAGTTTGGTGATACTACAGGCCTTCCTCTCGCCCTCCAAAGACAAGACCTATCCCATTCTGGCCTTGGTGGACTGCGGAGCTATGGGAATTTTCATTGATCAAGACTGGGTTGTTAGTCATCATATTCCGTACGAGACACGAAACACCATGCAGCCGGTGGAAGCAATTGACGGAAGACCCCTCTCTTCAGGACCCATAAGCCTGCAGACTAAAGAGATCCAACTTTCCATAAACCATCATCAAGAGCGGATTACTTTCGACATCATTAAGTCAGCCCATTACCCCATAGTTTTGGGTATGCCCTGGTTACAAAAGCACAATCCATATATCAATTGGACAGCAGGATCATTATTCCTGGGCTCAGAGTTTTGTATGTCCCATTGTCTATCCCTGGACCCCTCCTCGATAACTCCTAAAGAACCACTAAGAGACCAAGAAACACCACTCATGGTTTCCAATATCATACAAGTTCCAGAGGCCTATCAGGGATATGCTGATGTGTTTTCTACTGCCATAGTCCAAGCCTTACCCCCTCACAGGCCCGAAGACTGTGCCATAGATACAGATCCCTCAGCTGTAATTCCCTTTGGCCGAATGTCCATTCTTTCCAAACCTGAGAAAAAGGCCCTTCGGGAATACCTAGACACCAATCTTGAAAACGGCACCATAAAACCCTCGAAATCTCCAGCGGGTGCTTCGTTGTTCTTCGTCCCCAAGAAGGATACCAAGGAACTCAGACCTTGCCTCGACTATCGAGGCTTAAACCAATGCACCCTCAAAGATCGGTACCCACTGCCCCTGATCTCGGATATCCTGGCAGCTGTGAGAGGAGCTGTAATATTCACGAAGTTGGATCTCCGAGGTGCCTACCATTTAATCCGTGTCCGGGAAGGGTACGAATGGAAAACAGCCTTTAGAACACCCTTTGGTCACTATGAATACCTAATCATGCCTTTTGGACTAGCCAGTGCTCCCGCAGTCTTTCAGCGTTTTATGGACAGGGTGTTCTCAGATATGTTGTTCCTCTTCGTCATTGTCTATCTGGATGACATATTGATTTTTTCCAAGGATCCTCTAAAACATGAAGAACATGTAAAGGCAGTACTACAACGACTTCATGAACACAAACTGTTAGCCAAACCCGAAAAATGCTTGTTCCACGTTACTTCTGTTCACTACCTAGTATTCATCCTTAGCCCAGAAGGAATTGGTATGGACCCTTCAAAGGTAAAGGCCATACTGGCTTGTCCCGCTCCCACATCTGTGAAATAAGTGCAATCCTTCCTTGGGCTCACCAACTTCTACCGGAAGTTTATTTCTACCTTTTCCGAGATCGGTCAGCCGATCGTTGCTCTATTGAAGAAAGACATCCCCTTTGTCTGGTCTACACCGCAAGATAAAGCATTCCAACGATTGAAGACAGAGTTCACGCAAGCCCCCATCCTGACCCAGTCCGACATAAATCACCCATTCCTAGTGGAAACGGATGCCTCTAACTGCGCCATAGGGGCAGTCTTGAAACAGGAACTTGAGGATGGACTGGAACACCCCATTGCTTACCTTTCACGAACCCTAACCCCCAGCGAGACACACTATTCCGTCCTGGAGAAGGAACTCTTGGCCATCCGTCAAGCCTTCACTGAATGCCAACACCTACCTCTGGGCACTAGATATCCAATTCAGGTCCGCACAGATCATCGGAATCTCCAAATCCTACAATCGTTGGAGTGCAGGAACAGTCGTCAGGCCCGTTGGGCCTACTTCTTTGCCCAGTACCAGTTTCAAATCACTCATGTTCCAGGATCACAAAACATGATTGCTGACGCCTTATTTCGATGTCCTGACTACGCAGCCACTGAGGAAAAGGCCTATCCTAAGATGTTTGCCCAAACTATCTTTGTAGCTCAAGCAATCAACCTCCTGGAAGAAATCCGAGTGCAAACCCAGTCCTCTGACCTCTGGAAGGATATTTCAAGGAAGAATCCATGGAATCTAAGAGTCAAGGAAGAATATCTATTCAAGGACAATGCACTGGTCATTCCTACGCAGAATTTACAACACAGGGTAATAAACCTCTGCCATGATACCCTGCATTCCGGTCATCGTGGTATAACTAACACCCTACGTCTTATACAAAGACAGTTTTGGTGGCCTCGAATGAAGACCGACGTACAACAGTACGTCAAGGCTTGTACTGTCTGCAGTCAAAACAAACATGATAACAAGAGAACGGCAGGTCTTCTACTGCAACCGTCGCTGCCAACAAGACCATGGGAGTTTATTGCTACAGAATTCATTGTGGAATTACCACCTTCCCGAGGGTACACGACCATCATCGTAACCATAGACTTGTTCACCCTTATGGCTCATTTTACACCTTTGTATAAACTACCATCCTCCTCAGAACTTGCTGAACTCTTCCTGGAACATAGTTTCCATCTTCATGGACTTCCTTCCAAGATCATATCGGACCGACAACCTCAATACGTCTGTCATGATGCCTACCCCCGTGCATCCGGATCAAGTTCATCAGCCCCGGGAGCATGCATCCAGATACTTATTAAAACCCCAACAGCCCCGGCTGGGGGCTGTTTGGATTCAGTCCTGGCGCCTTAGGCGCCAGGCTCATCATAGAAATCAATCCTGGCGCCATAGGCGCCAGGCTCATAGACTTTACTTACCTTATTCAGACCAAGCTGCAAATGAGTCCAAGCCAACATGAGGCCTGGATGGGACTATTTTATTACAGGGACTATTTTTCACTCGGTTGTGGTTCTGGGGAACTTCTTACCTGGGACTACTTTGCAGGCTATTTAAACCATGCCCGAACAGCAGCCCATGCTTTGTGTTATTCTGCATCCAGCAGCATAACGCTCACCGTGTCTGCAAGTCAGCATTCAGTCTTCTGCCACGCCCGCCTCGAATCCGGAGCTCCTAGACAAAAGGAAAAGAAAGGAGAACAGGTTAGATCATGGACATTATTTGATTCCTTACCTGATTCCGGACCCAGCACAGCTCTGAGCCTGGAAAGGACATTATTTCAGCACGCGTCGCTTCGCCAGCAGCAACGCCACGTTATACTCACCAGTCCACCGCATCTTTCGATTCGGCGCTGCCTCCATAATTTTCTTCGTCGAAACCCAGCACCTGGGGGGAAAACAAAAGGAATAACAAGGTGAGCCGAGAAAACCGACAAAGACAATCTCTTGCCACCATAGGCTTACCTGCTTTACCACCGGAGATATTATCCTTTAATTTACCACATCTTCCTATGCTGCACCTATAAAGGGAGAGAAAACAGCAAGTTAAACTCATGCAACTTTTACCGGACAGTGTTTGGTAATACAGACTCTTACCTGAACGGGCAATATTCTTTTGGACCCAGCTGCAACCTAACGAGGGAATGGAACAAGAGTGAACATCGGACATATTGAACTCTTTTTTAACTTTATAGACACTGGAGTCAATATTCCTCCGGAACTCCTCCTGTACCTTCAAACCAGTGAAGTAACTGGTATCTACGTGCCCCTGCAGGCCATGCAGGATGGAGAGCTCATCATTTAAAAACATAAGGTGAGGTCACTAAGAGGGAATATCAGAGGTGATTAGTGGGGAGAACGAGAACAGTTGGGGGGGCCATCACTAAAGTCCACGGGTGGCTAAATCCCTTTCTCCACTTGCAGGAGAATACTTCTACGAGTCCAGCAGACAAGATTAGGCGGGCCAGTCCAGACTGTCATCTCTGCACTACGCATCCCGTTGGTGGAGACCGCAGCTGTCCGGGTCTGATCGACGCCCCTGTGGGAACCAGGTGAGCGTAACAGATAAGTCTCACAATTCTGGAAACATCTGTGTCGTATTCTAGGGATCCAACGCTCTCTCTCATCAAGTTATCACCCACAAACCAACGGAGCCACGGAACATGTAAATCAAACTCTGCGATATCTTCGTTGTTTTGCCACCAAGGTTCAGGATGACTGGTCTCTCCTCATACCCTGGCCGAGTTTGCCTACAACAATTCCGATCACTCAGCACTCAAGGTCAGCCCTTTCTATTGCAGTCAAGGTTTTCACCCGTCCGTTTTACCTTCTGTTCTTCCACATCCCACTCCAGTAACTACTCTCGACTCATGGATACAGACTCTCATCAACATACAAAAGGAAGCCAAGGAACAATTGAAAGAGGCTCAAACACGCACTAAGCTCTATGCGGATTCCAAGAGAAGATCAGCGCCCTCTTATTCTGTTGATGATCAAGTCTGGTTGTCCTCGAAACTATTACCGCGACATCTACGGCCAAACAAATTGGCTCCTCAGTACTATGGACCATTTTCCATAAAGGAAGTCATCAATCCTGTCTCATTCCGACTCAAGCTACCCGATTCCTGGAATAAAATACACCCAGTCTTTCACAATTCCCTATTGAAACCTTACATCCAATCCTCCCGAAAATACTGCAGACCCAGTCCTGTTGTTGTGTACGATCAGCTGGAAGATGAAGTGTCCAGAATATGCGATTCCAGGTATAAACGGGGTCGACTTCAATACCTGGTTGAATGGAAAGGATACCCTCCTAGCGAGAGAACCTGGGAACCAGTTTCTAACTTAAATACCCCTCGACTGCTTAGAAGATTCCATCTCATACACCCGGGCAAACCTGGTGGAACAGGTCTTCAGAGGAGGCATGCTGTCATGACCCATAGAACTTGCCCCTTCTGGACTTCCTGGTCCTTATCGCGCCAGAGCTTGTATTCTTTGTTACTCCCAACATGGCCGCAACAGGCGACTTGCCTCGCACCAGCTTCTACGTCGCACATGGCACGTTCTATAAATTGGCCACGCCCCCGCGCGTCTCAATGCTATCATTAGGTAGTGACTTGACGTGTGTGTGCTGTTTGGCGAATCCACTATTCCTAGATCCTGGTTCCTTCTTCCTTCCTTCACCCCTTCCCTCTAATCTGCTCCTGGAATCCCCATTCTTACCGACCGCTACCTATTTTCCTGGACATCCTGGAACAGCGACCTTCCCGGAACTCTGAACGCGCCCTGCAGCCAGACGAGACTCGAGCGAGCCTATACAAGACCCGGTCCGTCCACAAGAGGAATCCTCCTGCGGAACAGAGCAAGAAGCGATCCCAGGTGAGACGGGGGAGATTTACGACACCTGGTGGAGATATGTGGTGGAAGTTGATTGGGATCTGCTACATGTTTTATAGGACATCTTGATTCATATTCACTGCCTTTGTATGCACGAGTATGGAAACTTGTGGGGCATTAATGCTATTGTACTCTAGCCGCGTTAGGAAATGTAATCGAATTCTGACAAATAACATAGGTTATGTCCGTATTCCTGCCCACACCACTCAGATGAAACAGTTGCCTAGACTAGTTCTGTTTTCATTTTTATTTAATCGAACATCATGTAATGGTTGCAATCATTGTCTCCGGCATGTTGCATGCTTTAAGAAGGCTCTAGGTTGGAAAGTATTTTTGGGGAGCAAGATTATGAAAAACATTTTCTTAGTCCAATATGCCATTTCTTAATATTAGATAGTTGGGGAATGGGGGTTATACAGCTTTTAATTGTGGTGGCCACTAAAAGGCTATCATATCTAGACACACATATTTTATATGTCAAAACTCTGCAAAGGTGTTACTCGTATAGGTTTGTAGATGCTTCCATGGGAGATTTTATTTGAAGGAAATCACATACAGGTTGACATTTGTGGTGATGGTCGGAATCTGGGGAATGATGCTGACCCTTTAGTAAATAATGTAGGGTGAGAGTGGGTGCTTGTTTGAGGTATGTTTGGGATATGCACTGATAACTAGGGGGTTATGGTACGGAATGAATTGTATATTGGAGAGGTTTTTGCTCACTTACTGTCTGGGAGTTTGCTCCAGACTACCATATTGTTGTTTTATTGTTTTGTTTCTTTTCTGTTCTTTTGTGTGTTTGTGCCTTGTCTAGCTGTCTTGTCTATTGCTTAGACGTCCTATGTGATAGTTTAAATATGACTCAGAATGCAGGGTTATGGTTTGTGAGGTAGTGACATTCATTCTTACTTACTTATGCAAAGTATGTATGACAGAAATAATTACCACTGCAAGTTTGATTGAATGGCTCTGTGGCTAAGGAGAACTATGTTGTCAACTCAATAGGAAATGAGTGCACTGACGATTGTAACTTGGAATTTGAAATGACTGAATTGTCCCTGAAAGAGGAGGAAGGTGATGGCTAAGATATGGAGGGCAAAAACAGAGTTGGTCTTTCTGCAGGAAACGCATTTAACTGATAATGTAAAAAGGTTTCTGTCCAACTCGAGGTATCATCAGGCTATTGTCCAACTGTTTTTCCACAAGGTCTAGGGGAGTTAGTATTTTATTTAGGAAAGGCATGAATTTTAAAGTTGATGAACTGGCAATGAATGGTGAAGGCCGGATGATATTTTCAGATACTAAACACAGTGGTAGGACCATTACGTTGGGCTGTGTTTATGGCCTTATGTGCACCAGGGAAGATCTTTTTTGAAGGGATTACTCTACTATTACGTGAAATGCATGGAGACATTTGAATTTTAGGAGGTGATTTTAATTGTGTAATTGATCACAAAATGGACCGTACTGGCCAATCTAAGTACATGAATCATTGAATATGTAGTGAGTTTGAGATTCTCCTTCAGACTTTTGGAGGGTCATGCATCCGTCTCTAAGGGAATATACATTTTACTATTGCGGTACATAACTCATTTTCCCGAATTGATTATTCATTAATTTCTAATAAGCTAATAGACAAGACTTTCGGTGTGAACATTTGGGAGCGGGAGATCTCGGATCACACCCTTATGGATCTCCATTTCAATATTAATAGAGAGATATCTTCTTTTTTGAGGCGGCGTCTAAAAGTGGGAGTTTTAGGAGAGACTGATGTTGTGACGGGTAATCAGAGGTTTATTGAGTTGTTTTTTAGAGAAAATGCTGGTTCTGCAGGGGTATGCATGATCTGGGAAAGCCAAACACCGGTTGCAGGTGGTTCAAGTTCGAGAAAACTTAGCTAGTAAAACAAATTCCCTTGCGGAACAGGGCCTAATCTTTATGAGACAGAGGTATTGGGAATGTGGAGATAAAAGTGGGAGACTTTTGGCTAGCAGGCTGCAGGGATTTGCTGAAAAATGTATTGTTTATCCAGGTGTTGAGGATGAACATGGCCATATGATGTTGAGAAATGTTAATATATGTAGAAGCTTTAGAACCTTCTATGAAACAGTATATACAGAAGATGTGTTTCCTTTGCAGTCTTATCTGAATGAATTTTCTGACACTGTGCATATCGCTAAACTGACACCAGAGGATAGCATGGCTTTGGATGTTCAGATTGAGGTTGGGGAGGTTTTGTTAGTAATTGAACAGCTTAAGGTTGGGACATCTCTGGGATTGAATGGCTTACCTATAGAATTCTATAAATCATTTAGTGCAACTTTAGCTCCCATTTTGAGATAATTGTTTAATATTTGTATGCAAGATGGGGAGATATCACACGAAATGGGGTAATTAAAGGCCCATTTTATTACTTAATGTGGATGTGAAAATATTGGTGAATAGACTGGAAAAATGTATTGGGAACTTAATTCATGCATCTCAAGTTGTATTTATATGGGGAAGGTTTGGCTACGATAACATATGGACCATCCTTGATGTAATGAGTCTATGCCAGAGAGATCACTTCACTTTCTTCCTCTTCTCACCTGGGTACTCATCTGACTCTCCCTCCTTCCCTCCCTCCCATGAGATGGCCCGATCAGGAGGACCTACCAGCAATCTTCATGGTAAGCCCACTGGGGCTCTGTGATGCTGGAAATGCATTGGAGGGACAGGGCCTCTCTGTCCTTGTTCCGTAGTCATTTTTCGTGTATGTTCTGTGTTTTTTCTGCCCATGTGGGACTCCTGGCAGTGCTCCTCTTTTTGGTTTGGTGTACAGACCCTTGGGATACCCTTATGGCACCCATGGGTGGAGCTACAACCCTGTACCCCTAGTGTATGTTTTTGGGCACCTATGTTTGGCCCATAGAGCAGGATATGGGCTGGTGGCAGCTCCATGCTGAATTTGACAGGTGCTCTGAGTATCCTCCATTTTGGGATACCCAGGCCCTGCCATTGGAATCAGTTGATTCCTGATAGGAATCAGTTGATTCCTGATAGGAGACAAGATGGCCCATGTGTCCTCTTGCTTTCTATTGCCTTTTACCTTGTTTTCGCAAAGTCATGGGAAGCCCTGACTCTGTCCCTTCCCCCTGACTGGCTGTTGGGTGAAAGTTCCATAGACAGTATTGTGGGGAAGTCCAGGCCAGACTGGCTGGAGCCTTGCGAGTGACTGTATGTTGTAGGTACTCCCTTGGGGTGGGACTAGGGTGAATGGAGTGTGTGACCAATATGCACTTCATGTTATGGGTTTCTGGTTTCTGGCATGAAACACAATGAATGAGACAGCCCTGCCCGAAACTGGTATGAATGCATTGTGGAGTGCTTAATGGATGGGTATTTGTCCCAATACACATTCCTTGTTGTGAGTGTCTGGAGGGAGGAGAATGGCCTGAATGCACTGTGATCCTGATAGGCTGCCTGCCCGCATGAATGCCCTTATGAATGATTGGTTGCCTGAGGGTGACCCAGCATACTGAATGAGAGACCAAATGGTATATCTGGAGACCTCTCACTGATTGAAATCGTTCAGAAGCTGAAGTTGATACTTGATGCTTAAACCTTGAAGGCCACTTTAAGAAGAAGAGTTGCTGCTGCTGTCCTTTGCCAATCTGAAAGCTGCTGTGCCATCAAGGAACTGATCCAAGAGAGGACCTGGCTAGGAGTCCTCTCCTCGAGCTACGAGGGACAATCATGCAACAGCTAAGCTTTGTCAAAGCACCCTGGAAGTCAGTCCTCGAAAGGCGGTTGACCAGAGACAGGGACTGCCGCAGAATCAAGAAGTGAAGCACCCGGACATTGAAGTCCATCACCGTCGACGACGATCATCGTTGGCCGGACCAGCAATGCTCCATTGATTAAGGCTTTTTGAATTCTAGGACACCCTCGCCAGCACCACCAACCGCTTTGTCCAGCCGGAGAAAGTCAAGGCCACTTATGCGCTGAGGAGCATCCGCCGGTGGGTTTCCCGCTACCCGAAGACCACAGAGACCCTGACGACTCGAAGCCCTTGGTAGGCCAAAGTTCTTCATAAACTCTTTGAGGTAACAAACTATCGTCGTCGAGGTGCACCGCATTACTCATCTTCGCAGGATGTCCATGACTGATCGTCGAGGAGCACCACTAGGACCGAAGCTGCTGCATCGGCATCTTTGCTCATCATTTTTTTGAGGGATCTCGATGATCCGTGGCTCCTGCATTAAAGGGAGACAGTCAAGAAGGATCCGTCGATACCCAATGTCGAACTCTGCTATTCCAGGTACATTGGGGTGGTTGAACCTTTTTAGAACTGTGCCTATTGGTAGGGGCCCAGTATACTGCCTATTGTTTTAACCAACCTGTTTCCTCCTAAATCTATTGTTGGTTCACATTATTAACTGATTTGTATGTCATTTGAAACTGAGTTCAGTTGATGCATTTTAATGGAATCTAAGAAGTAATTGTGGTACCACATAGAAACTGTATATATTTACCATTTTAGAGTATCTTGAGCACAGAGTGTGTTATTGTGATTGTGTACATATCTTGAGCCTATTTATATAAAGAACTGTGTTTTCACTAACATAGTGTGTGGACATTCCTTTGTGGGTGCTTGGGGACTACAGTGTACTTAAGAACCAGCCTTCATCATCTCCTGAGAGTTTAAGGCTTGATTGCTCATCCAACCTTGGCTGGGGTGCTCTGTGCCTCTACTCTTCCATATAGAGAGCAGGAGTACAGATAGCCCCCTCCAGTCTTTACAGGCTCCGATCGACTTCTGCGCACCCTTTGATGCTGTTTTTCGTGTGCTGTGGCCGCTAACTTTAAAATCGCAGCACCTGCAGTGGCGCTGCCTCATGGGCCCTGATGTTGATTTCATGCTGGTCAGCCTGCCCCTCTTCATCATAGCCACCGACATCTTTGTTCTTCAGGCACCATAGTGCCTTTGGCTCGCACTGTGGCAGTGCTGATTGGCCCTCTTGCACTTCATCTGGCCAATCAGTAGCCTGCAGGCGGGACAGCTGGCCCTTCCACTTAAGGCCCTCATCAAAGGACCCTGTCTGCCCTGGACTTCAATTCCTTTCCCTTCTTACCTGGGCACTCATCTGGCTTTCTCCCCCTCCCCTCCCTCAGTTGAGATGACCCGACCAGGAGGACCTACCAGCAATCTTCAAAGTAAGCCCACCGGGGCTCTGATCAACATCTGCACACCCTTTGATGCCGTTTTTCATGTGCTATGGCTGCTAACTATGATCTTGCAGCACCTGCAGTGGCGCTGCCTCGTGGGCCCTGATGTTGATTTCATGCTTGTCGACCTGCCCCACTCCATCATGACCGCCGGCATCTTTATTTTTCAGGCACCTGTGTGCCCTCAACTGGTTCGCACTGCAACAGTGCTGATTGGCCCTCTTCCACTTCATCCAGCCAATCAGCAGCCGGAAGGTAGGACAGCCGGGCCTTCCACATAAGGCCCTCATCAAAGGCCCAGGTCTGCCCTGATCTGAACTTCACTTCCTTTCCCTTCTCACCTGGGCACTCATCTGGCTCTCTCAGCCTCCCCTCCCTCCCATGACATGACCCGACCAGGAGAACCTACCAGCAATCTTCAAGGTAAACCCACTGGGGGTCCGATCAACTTCTGTGCACCCTTTTATGCCATTTCTTTGTGTGCTGTGGCTGCTGACTGATCTTGCAGCACCTGCAGTGGCACAGCCTCGTGGGCCCTGATGTTCATTTCATGCTGCTCGGCCTGCCCCACTCCATC
The DNA here is from genome assembly GCF_040938575.1 of Ambystoma mexicanum. Taxonomy (NCBI): domain Eukaryota; kingdom Metazoa; phylum Chordata; class Amphibia; order Caudata; family Ambystomatidae; genus Ambystoma; species Ambystoma mexicanum. The sequence continues at coordinate 245,401,296 of NC_090926.1, read as the reverse complement.
ATGGCCGCAGGAATCTTTTTTCTTCAGGCACTCAAGTGCCTTTGCCTGGCTCACAGTGTGGCGGTGCTGATTGGCACTCTTCCAGTTTATCTGGCCACTCAGCAGCCGGCAGGCGGGACAGTTGGCCCTTCCACCTAAGGTCCTCATCAAAGGCCTCTGTCTGCCCTGGCCTGGACTTCATGTCCTTTCCTTTCTCACCTGGGCTCTCATCTGGCTCTCTCCCCTTCCCCATCCATGAGACGACCCAACCAGGAGGACCTACCAGCAATCTTCAAGGTAAGCCCACTGGGGCTCTGATCGACTTCCGTGCACCCTTTGATGCTGTTTTTTTTGTGTGCTGTGGCTGCTAACTGTTATCTTGCAGCACCTGCAGTGGAGCTGCCTCATGGGCCCTTATGTTAATCTCATGGCAGTTGGCCTGTCCCACTCCGTCTTGGCCGTTGGCATCTTTGTTCTTCAGACACTAGAGTGCCTTTGCTTAGCTCCGACTGCGGCAGTGCTGATTGGCCCTCTTCCACTTCATCTGGCCAATCAGCAGCCGGCAGGCAGGGTAGCCGGCTCTTCCACCTAAGGCTCCCATCAAAGGCACCTGTCTGACCCTGTCCGGGCCTGGCTGGACCATTGCCCCCCCTTTTCTTCTCTCTCCTCTCACCACCTCTTAGTATCCACCTAGACAGTGGGCTGTCTGTGACTTCCCAGGCATGACACACCAGAAGGTTTGAACCCAGCAAACTGATTGCATTCGTGAGTTGGCAGCACCTAGCTGTTCAAATATCATTACATATTTGCTTTGGTGTGTCTTTATACCTGTGCATAAAACCGATTCTAGGTGCTTACTGGATGTGCCTATCCTGCCTCCCTCTTCCACTCCCCACCTATCTTCTATTTGTCTATGCACTTAATTGTTTGTCTAACCCCTCACCCCCATTCCCCCTCTTCCTCTTTCTTGTTTAAGCTCTTGAATAGTGTAACGACCATCAGGCACATGCATTAATTCATGTCCTGTTTAATAGTTTATATTCCCTGTGTCTGATGTTGTACCTCTAAACGAATTGTACTTGCCCATTCTGAATGTACCAATGACTATTAAGAATGTTCAATCCATGTATTCCCTCCCTGCGTTGGAGCTCTTTGAAATGCTTGTTTCGGAGTGTATAGGTGCTATATAAATGACCAATAAATAAATAAATCTCCCAGATACAGTATTAGTTTTCATGGATCCGGAGAAGGCGTTTGACAGAGTAAATTCGGCTTTTTAAAAGTTACCAATGCAAAAGATGGGGTTTGGAAATAACTTTCTTAAGGCTGTCAGCTGTCTCCAAAGTTCTATGAGAACGAGCATCTGGGTGAATAATGAACTGGCTGATTTATTCACTTTTACACGAGGAACAATACAGGGTTGTCCCTTGTTGCCCTTTTAGTTAACTATTGCTTTGGAGCCACTGGCCTTTCACAAAAAAAAAAGAATGTAACTCAGAAATCATTTTTTCAAGCAAAAAGTTCAAATCAATTATTCAAATGGTTTACATCCACAAAAGACAAATAATAATAGTATTAAAATATGACCAAATATAATTATTAATCCAAATAAATAGCTATATAAAAGTGAATGTACTTAATAACACACAGTTCTTATTAATGACACTAAAATCATCTCATATTGAAACTTTACACATTAAACAGTTAGTAAGTTAATTACATCTTATGAACCTCTTCACATTATATCACGCACATTTTAAAAAAAGCCATTAATCACATTTTTAGTACGATTGGCTTTCTGTGAAGCATTTGAAACCATAATTGCTCTCTGTGCACTTGGGATATAGAATTAATAAAGTTAGAAAAAAGTAAAATTCTCTACTGGAGCAATGAAGGACACACACGTAGTACGTGTTGTAGACTCTCTTCCACACCTGAAATTCTACACAAATGACAACAGGTCCAATTACCCTCACTCGAATGTTTTATATTTAGTATCTCCTGTGTCTTCATCACATTGATCCTAAAACGCATGGTTCCATTTCTGACCAATCTACTTGGGTATTTACTTAAATACCATTCTAAATCTGGGTACCATTTCCAGAATTAAACTGTTTGAGAATAGAGTTTTGAGAACAGAATGATTGCATTGTTTTCGCAAAAATCATTTGCTCTAAGTATTTTCTTCACCTTATCAGGATTCTCAATCAAAATTTGAATTGATGCACCCAAAGTCACCAGTAGCCTTTTTACTTCCATTTTAAGTCCTGTCATGAAGGTATCGGAGATATCGACATCAATAATTGAATACAGGTCATCTTTTTTTGCTATCAAACACTTACGCCATAACGAGATTCTTTTCAAAGGTACACCACATTGGTGACTTTTATCCATTATGAACAAGGAATTAGAGGTCTGGAATTTGGACAAAAAGAGGTCAAGGTACTTTCTTATGCAGACAATATGGTGGTTGTCCTCTATAAATCAAAGGGTGATAGTACAATCTTGAATAGCGTCTTAGAAAGGATAGCTCAGCTCTCAGGACACAGGGTTCATTGGGATCAGACAGAGGTTATTCCATTATCTATGACTAGCAGGAGAGGTGATTTTGCTGATTGGAATTGCAAATGGTCAGACTCCCATGTGAAATATTTAGGGATTTATCTAATTAAAGATATGAAGAAAGTGGTGGAGTTTAATGTGAATAAATTGGTAGAGATTTTGAAGAGGGACAAAAGTAAATGGGAATGGTTAACCTTGGGAATCTCGGCAAAGATTAACACTATTTTTTTTTATTTTTTTTTATTGTAACAATTAGTTATTTACACAACTTTAATTACAAAACTGTTCACATCTTCTTCAACAAATTTTGTTTCCTTCTTAATTAGCTATCCAATTTATCATTGAGTTAGATTTGGTGCCCTCTCCAACTTAAAGGTTCTTTTATCAAGATTCTTCTTCTAAGATGTTTTCAAGAAAGTCAACCAAGGCACAGGTTAATCTCACATTATTGCCAGCTATTAGAGAATCCCATAAGTATTCAGTTTGTTGAGAGGTCGATGTTAAGTCTTGAAGAAAGAATGATCGCTGGTTAGCCACATAGCTACATTCAGAAACTACATGCTTAAGAGATTCTGATTCGTTTTTACAGAATCTGCATCTATTGTCTGTTATTTCTTTAAAGTGTCTTAAATACATCATCTCTTTGGTTTGGTATAGGTTTAACCGGAGCCTTAGGAATTTGTTGCGGTAAACTCTTGATGGAAATCGTGTTAGATATTTTGGTAGCTTATCTAGGTTATTGCAGGTCATGCCTAGATTGAGTGACGAAGGCATAGCTTCACGAAGTTCGCTGTTTTTTAACCAATGCCAACGTCTAAGTTTCTTTTTAGCAATCTGTGGAGTGTCGCAAACCATTGCCCAGGAAATGTCTGTGACTTCTAACGTCTTTCTGATTTTCGTGGCCCAGGGTTCTAAAATGCCCGAATATCGTACTGCGACTGATTCTTTCAGAATTTCGTTGGCCGGTGGAACAGTTAATAAGTTCATTTTTCGCAACAATGCGATGGATTTCCACAGGATCAAGCCGGTTAAGGGGGCCAGTCCTAGTTCATACCTTATTGCCACAATGGAAACATACGTCGGGAGAGCCAATACTCCTCTCCAGAATTGACCTTCTAGAACTGCCCAGATGCGGTTATCAATATTCAGTCCTGCTTCCGCCCCGTATGTCAGAGCAGGGATGACTTTCTGACGATAAAAGGTCAAGATTGGAATCAGAGTAAATTTGCCATATTCATTATGTAGACGTTTACCTTGTAGGGTGAATGATGTCATACGATGCTTCAGGTCTATGATCCAGGCTTGTTCTCTGATTGACTTATTTATTTGGATCCCCAAATATCGTATGGTTTGAACAGTGTCAATCTTTTCTCCTGCTACTAACCATTTAAAGTTCTTTGAAGAGGATTTTTGAGCTGTACCAAATGACATTATCTTTAATTTTACGGCATTGATCTCAAGATCATTGGCTTGTAGATAAAGAACCAAAGCCTGTAGAAGCCGTTGTAGGCCGATTAACACTATTAAGATGGCCCTCTTACCAAAAGTACTCTATGCTATGCAATCTTTACCCCTGAATTTCTAAATAAAAATGATAAGAATGATAGATCCACTTTTTCTGATTTTTTCATGGGTGGAGAAAAAAAAGACAGAAGATTCCTAAATTCATTGTATTATGTAGTACTAGGGAGGGGTGGAGGGGTTGGTTATTCAGACCTTGGGAAGTATTATAGAAGATGGGTTTGTATTGAAGAAAGTAGCACTTTATATATTACCTGAGAATGGACATGAGCCAATTTGGCTGTCGATTAAAAAATATAGGTCCCCCTAGCCAAGTTGAACAACATTCATTCAATGGGGAAAATACATGGAGTAATTGGAAAATTGTCCAATACTGTTGTGACTAGAGAAACACTTGTCTGGTGGTTGTCTAATTTGAATGGAAACCTATATTTACATTATAAGGCTTCTATTTGGCACAATCCTAGTCTGAATCTATAAGGGGATTTTAGATTTAGGGGATTTATTATGGGATGGGCAGATATTACCCTTTGAGGAATTGCAATGGGTATTTGGTCTAGGAAATAGAGTGAAAGGTAGGTTTAGAGAAATTAAATCCCTTTTGATACAGAGATTGAACATGTTATCAATGCCATTAGAGGGGGAACTGGCAGGTTTCATCCTCACCACATATGGTATCCACTTACTTGAATCTAACACCTTTGGGTCATTCTGTTAGTGAATCTTGGAGAAAGTTGATGGATACATGGGAAGAAGATTAAGGAATTAGGAGTTGGAACAAATGTGGCGGCCGGGTTATAGAAGTAATTTGGACTTGAAGTTGAGACTCATACATCAGAAAACTTTGGGTGGCCTCTATATTGGACACTGGTACGCATGTGCAGTTTGGGTCTGATTGACAATGAGGTTTGTTAAGGGGGTGTGGAAGGGAGAGTGGCACGCTTATTCAAATGGAACTGTTCTAGGTCAGCAGAGTTTTGGAGGGGTGTACTGGATAGGTTAAACACAATACTATCAATATTCTTTCCAAGGATGCCTTTGCAAGCTCTTTTGTTATCTAGTAGGAGACGGTATGAAGTTGCTTGATAATATAGTCAGTGGCTATACAAAGTACTAGTGGTGGCAGCAAAACAGATACTGAGAGTGTGGAAGACAAGGAAAACATGGAGGTGGATAATTGGGTGAGTGATGTGCTGATTTTATCTGAGTTTGGGAAAGTTATGTTTTAAGGCAGGTTCGGGAAGACAGGTATTTGGATCTCTGGATGCCTTTTAGCAGCTTATATAGTGGGTGAATATTTGGTTGTCTTGTAAGTGGTTGCAGTTAAATTGAGTTGGTGAGAGGAATCCTGGGCATTAAACATATTTATCAGGTCTATTTTCCCATTATATGAGTGTAGTGAGTTGTGTCTTATTTTTTTTTGTTCTCTGTTGTTTGATTGTTTGTCTTGTTTTGTTGCCTTATGAACATAGTTGATTTTCACGTAATGTGTACTTGATTCTGTGAAATTAGCAATTGTCTTGATGATTGCCTTTGGAGGGATTTTTAACTTTAGGATTACAGTGTTCACTGTTATAATCATGTATTCTCTTTGTCTGTAAACATAAAGAGTTGAAATAAAAATGGCAATAAGCACAGCACCCATGTTAGGGATCCCTGATTACAGTGCAGAATTATTCTTATTCTCCCATTTGAATGGTGTAGTAATGACAGCAGTCCTCTCACAAAAGACTACCACGGGACACAACCATTAGCATGCTACAGTGGGATCTTAGATCCAGTGATGAGAGGTCATAATGCATGTCAACAAGAAGTGGCAGTAGCAGGCTTCACAATTGAGAAATCTGCTAGCATAATGGGCTGTGCAGTAATATTATATGTCGAGCATGCCCTGTTTGCAATTCCTGAAAAACATAAAAGCACATTAACCACATAGAGAGCCTCTGGTTATGAAGCTGAACCTGTAGGCTCTTTAAGCGAGGTAGCGCTCTATGGGATGGATGGGGATGCAGATTTTACTCTTACACCAATTATAAGACTGACTCAGGAAGTTGGCAAAGCATATCTTTTTTTAATTGCAATTGTCTAAAACAGGGAGTACGACGGGCGTCAACGGACGTCCCACAGCATAAGTTTCAATGCATTTCATAAGAAACATTACTTTTATAGCATAAACTCATCAAACGTGATGTCATACTGCGTGGAAAAATAAGAAAATCTATTTGGGATTGTGATAGGCTTAAATGGAACATCTAGGTATACTTTCTATGGGGGGTAGGATTGCAATTGGATCTCTAAGGTCAGATGCACAACTATGCACACCCCTAGTGCAAGTCATCTTCGCTGGCATGAAATGCACAGCGTCTTATTGACTTTCAAACTTTAGTGCTCTTTACTACGTGGCCTTCGATGATTGGTTGGCACGCTTGTACTCCTCTGGAATATTCCACTCGCTAGCAGCATGGAAGCTCGAGGGCTGGACTTCACCATGCCTCCCCACCCAATTGGCGCTCACCCATCATCCACGAACACTCCTGCTGTATGCCATTCAAATTAGTCTTTGAACTCAGCCTTGCAAGTACAACTGCACTTGAGAATAGAAGGGAGTGTGAGCATAGTCTTATCTTCAAGTCTCGGTGTAGCTTGCCCAAAGTCTATTTTTATTTTGACCATGTGACAGGAGACTGCATTTTGAGAGCTTTCTTAGCATTTAACACTATTAAATGTATAAAACCTGGCACATCTAGTGTTTTTCCATTACACCTCAACAGGAGCTCACCTCGCTTCTCACGTTCATTGTATCTTCTCGAATAGATAACCAGTTTCTTGGCTGCCCAACCCTTGACACTGGGCCAAACCAACCTTTCTCGAATTGTCCCTCGTCGTCGGCTGTTTTCTTCTACTGGCAACATTTTAGCCCTTATGTTCATGGGGTCCTAGTTTGATCAAATGCGTTGTGGAACATCCAGATTCTATACACATATATATAATGGTGGCACCACTTGCCGTCTATTCACTACATATAGCCAGCCTTATGATTACTTAATCTACTTGTGTTTCAGCATCTGTACAATTATTAAATGACTTTGCATTTTCTTCAGTGCTTTCTGCACATGCAACCTTCATTCTGCACATGAAATGTTGTTTAATTCTTTACTTCGCCATCAGATTCTATAAGGTCTACATTCTCTCTTCATTGGCATCTATTCTGGGTCCATCATTTATGCTTCATGTGACATCACCAGTCTTCTATTCATTCATCTTCACACTTCTTCCAGGAAACCTCCTTTAAAAGACTATCATTTCTCTGCGGATGCATCACATAGGGATTTTTCAATGGATACCTTGTTTCAAGGACTCTTTGTGGTATAAGGACCATTATTGGCATTGTGCAAGTCGCATTTTCTGGTTTCCAACATATAGGCAAAATGGGGGCGGGACTTCCGGTAGAGGCATTTGGCTCCTTCTCTACAAAGTAATTATATCAAACCCAGTGATTACATTCATCAGATGCAGAGCAGTGGATCCAGTCAGATTCATAGCAGAGCAAGAAGAAGAAGGTGACAATGTGCATGATTGCAACAAGTACACTGAAAAGCATGAGTGAGATACCAGACATTAAAGAAAATGCCCTAGGAAGGGGGACAGTCCTCTTTATTGATGTGTCCTCGTTAATTGATCAAACCACGAGCAAAAAGCATACTGGGACCACAGTGGTAAAAGCAAGACTGAATGACAGCTTTGAGACAGTGATAAGTGCGGGATTACCATTGCAGAATTGGTTGGTAGCACTCATCTTGGCACGAAACGCATGATGACGAGGTGGAAACAATGTATTCCGACTCTGCCTATGTGATGTGAAGAGTACTTCAGGACTGTCAAATTGAAAGAGGTGTGGCTTCTTTCACGTAGATGGTACACCAGTGTAGCATGCAACGCTATTGGACAGACTCATAGACGCACTTCAACTCCCATTGGTCATCGCCTTGGTGAAGTGTGCAGCATACACTAAAGGTGAAGATTTAATTTCTCGCTGCAATGAGGCCACCGATCTAGAAGCAAAAAGGGCAGCATATTTTCCAGAAGTATCTGAATTTGACACTGCACCAAATAAGTACACATGTGCACCAAACATGGTATGAAAGAAAGTTTTAATGCACTACCCATAGTCCAAATGATTCAGTTGCATGGAAGAACTTCACCAGAAGAACAAGAATTATGAAAATAAAGGGGGTGCTCATTGTCCCCCACAGATGTAATGTGGCAGCAGGACAGCACCAGGAAACTAATTATGCCCTTGGGATTGCTCTAAGTAGCAGTAAACCTACTACATCACCCAGCACACAGCACGAGAGTGTCTTGCAGTGTTGCTCTCTGAATGCTGGCTTGTATCCAACCTGGCAGAGCATGTTGCCAAATTCATCATGTACTGCTAACCTGCCAGCAATTTACTGCTGGGCATATGCTACGAACAGTGAGAAGAGCAAAACCCTGTCCTACTGGACCCCTTCAGCATTTGCACATAGACTATGTAGATAAGCTCCAAGTTTGTAACAGTTACAGGTATACATTGGAAGTCATATGTCCCTTTTCCCGATGGATTATAGCAGGTCCATGAACACATCCTGAGGCCACATGTGCTCTGAAGTTCCTTGTACTAGGTCATCCCAAAGTGGGGAGTGTGCGAAGTGCTCCAAATTAAGTCTTTAAGCACTTTGCAATTCTGTTGGTTATTAAACATGAATTACTTTCAGCATACCACCCACAAGCAAACAGTCGTTGCAAGTGCCTCAGCGACCTCTTGCAGGAACGCATTGCCAATCAAAAGTGAACCTGAAAACAGGATGGCTCGATTTCCTACCCTTAGCCCTTTTTGCATTACATAATCAACACAGCTCAGACCAGCACCTGACTCCTCATGAGCTGGTGATTGGATGTGCTATATGTGTACCTCTTGCTACTCACACTTGAGCACAAACTGATGCTCATAGTGTTTGAAATGTATTGGGAACTGAAATTCATGATTATTTGTCTGCTATGATGGCGAGTGTTACTTTTATGTCTCGACAGCTTTGGGCATGGCAGGGGAGGTCAAAGAAGACTGATGAAGACAATGAACAAATTGATACTACAACAGTTCTGAGACTGCGTGTTCTTTTACCAGGGGAAAACATTCTCTACAGGAGCTTTACCGGGTGCTGGTACCAGCTGAGCTTTGAATACCATTTTGTTGTGGAAAAAGTGACACCAACAGCTATAAAGGCACGAGGAAGATGGGTGTGGCTGCATCTCAGTGATGTCAAACAAAGGAGAGTCTCCCTACCACAACCCCCTGAATCTGAAGATGAAGACAATATGATATGAATACTGACAAGATCAGTAACTAGAGCAAACCAGCGACCAGAATTATAAAGAAACAGTGTTCCTTTTGGTTATATACAGCAACAGAGGAGACTTAGTGGACACTTCTTCCAACCGCACCTGCATGAGACAAGGAGTAGCACTTTAACAAAATAAAAAAATAAACAATAAATGCTCCCTCTAATGATTATATTTCTTAAGGCTTTATCTTATTTAGTAAACACTTACCCTGCTTTAGGATTGAGAAATATTACCCTCAATGTTCTTTTAGTAAATCCTAAGACCTACTTTACTTTGAATTATTTTTTCTTGCTGTATTGTGACTTTGTTTTCTGTGGACACTGATTATTTAAAAAAACAAAAAGACTCTCTGGGAGTGGAAAAATTGGACTTTTCAATTTTGTTAGAGATTTGCTTTTGGCACATAGACGCAATAATGCTCATGGTTATTTGCAAAGAGTTGACACATTGGCAATAATGCCCATAGCAATGTATTTCATAGTTTGTAGCCTCTATTTTATTATTCTAATTGCCTTAAGAGAGCTGGTCCTTCATAATCTATCCAGACCAATACACAGCAATATAATTCCTATTACCATAAAAGATGAAATGGTAACCAACAAACTTCCTGTATTCACCACACAGATAAAAAGACGTAAATGAAGTGTGATGGATGTCTTCAAGCACATGAACTCATATATGAACAATTTGGCTCAAATCACTAATAATTTGCAGTACCAGCACATGAACCGAGTGGGGAGGAAGACGTCTCAAGAGATCTGCTATGTATGCTCTCTTGCCCCTTACTCCATGAGTACTTCCAGAGTGTGCATAGCAACTGGAGTACCCGCAGACATGGCACACTGCCTGGCACATCTTGTAACATGTATTACAAGAGGGACATTTCAGGGTGCAAGGGCCTCTATTCAATGTGTGATGAATCAGTGATGATTCCCCCAGAAAACCTGGCCTGGGACCCTTCTCATGTGGCCAGGGAAAGGCAGATACATTCTGATCCCAACCCTGGGGGTGATGTCCTACAGGAGGATCACATGAGGGGGTGAGAAGATCAGGAGGAATGGAAAAATCCCATGTTCAACTTCCCACAAGACCTTAATCTTCTAATGGTCTATTGCAAAATAGAAGAAGTTAGAAAAACAGATTTTTGTATTAGGGACTTTAAGTCCCATAATGCCTGAAAGTACTGAAATGAAGAGGAACAAAACTGCAAAGTGCAGTTAGTTAATGGGAATGACCCATACCTGAGGGCGAATGAGAGGCTTAAAAGACCCCCTCATGTGCAGGCCATTAGTGGGACAAAGAAGCAGTGCAGCAGTCATAGGTGGTGGAGTTGTGAACTCTCCACAGTGCAGCAGAAGCAAATACTGGAGGAGGAAGAGGATGCCGGGACCACTGTCAAGAAACAAGCAGTAGCTGATCCTGAGAGGGTTTTTGCCTCCAGAAGCTGTAATTGTAGAGGTGCACAGCAAGAAGCATGAGAGATGGATGCCTGGCCCCAGAAGAGCTGTTTTCTACAGAGGCATCATTTTGGGTGCACCAGGAGTCGCAACTGCGACACAGGCAACCCCTGGGGACTTCTTTGCGACCCAATGATTTTAAAGATAAAAAAAAGAAAATCAGAAACTCCTGGTGTAGCAGGGGCCCCCACCACACCAGGTTTAGGGGGTCGCTGGCCCAGTCCTCACCCATCAGCGTGAAGGCAGGGCATGCGCTCAGTAGGGGTTGGAGTTGGAGCTGACCGTGACATGTAGCATATGTCACATGGCACATTCAGCTCCAACCCCTTCTCCCTCGGCTTCCTCACAGCTTGCATACAGGAACGAGTAAGCTCTTGCCGCTTCCTGGGTCCTGTATGTGAGTAAGCACAGAGATGCCGAGAGTGGCCTGGAAGGATGGACCGAAGCTGCAAGAAAAAAGTAAAGCGGCTTTTTTTTTTAAATATGTATTTTGCTGCGTGTGTAAAGTGTGTGTCAGGTGTATAAATGTGAATGGTGGGTGAATGAGAAGTGATGTGATGTGTGTTTTGGAATGTTCTGGGTGGGTGTGTGCCTGTGCAGTGAATGCCATGAGTGGATGTAAGAGAATGTGTGAGTGAGTGACTGTTGGCTGAATGAGTATGAAGGTGATGGTGTGTTTTTGAATGTTCTGGGTTGGTGAGTGTGTGCCTGTATAGAGAATGCAATGAGTGGATGTAAGAGAAGGTGCAAGCGAGTGTTTAGTGAATGAGTATGAAGGTGATGTGTGTTTTTGAATGTTGTGTGTGGGTGTGTGCCTGTGAAGAGAATGCAATGGGTGGATATAAGAGAAGGTGTGAGTGACTGGTGGGTGAATGAGTATGAAGGTGATGGTGTGGTTTAGAATGTTGTGTGTAGCTGTGTGGATGTGTAGAGAATGCAACAAGTGGATGTAAGAGAAGGTGCGAGTGAATGGCTGATGGGTGAATGAGTATAAATGTGATTGTATGTTTATGAATGTTGTGGGTAATTGTGTGCCTGTGTAGAGAATGCAATGAGTGGATGTAAGAGAAGGTGTGAGTGAGTGACTGGTGGGTGAATGAGTATGAATGTGATGGTGTACTTCTGAATGTTCTGGGTGGGTGGTTGTGTACCTGTGTAGAGAATGCAATGGGTGGAGGTAAGAAAAGGTGTATGAGTGAGTGACTGGTGAGTGAATAAGGATGAATGTGATAGTGTGTTTTTAATGTTCTGAGTGGATGGGTGTGTGCCTGTTTAGCGAATGCAATGGGTGTAGGGAAGAAATAATGTATGAGTGAGTGACTGGTGGGTGAATGAGTATGAATGTGATGGTGTGTTTTCAATGTTCTGGGTGGGTGTGTGTCTGTGTAGATAATGCAATAAGTGGATTTAAGAGAAGGTGTGAGTGAGTGACTGGTAGGTGAATGAGTATGAATGCAGTAGTGTGTGTTGGAATGTTGTGTCGTAATCCTGAGTGTTGAATGCAGTGTAAATGAATGTGAGAGGGGATGTACGGGTGAGTGACCGGTGGATAAAAGGGGATGCGTGTGTGCATGTGTGCATGTGTATGTAAGGCTCTGGGAGACTGGGGATCACTAGTGCATTTTTGACACATCCTTTATTGACTTTGCATGTTTTACTTGTTTTTTTGGGCAAAGCCAAGTTCATGAGTGTCATTACCTTACTAGACTGGAATGTTGGTGCAGTCAGTCTAGCCATTGCTTACTGTGGTATGAGTTCATTACTCAACATCTTTAAAAAAGGCAAGCATGATAAGTAGTGTTACTCCGCCAGAATAATGTTTTGGTGTAGCGGCCTGTATATTTTTTTACTGTAGCATGACTTTTTATTAACTGAGCATCTATGATGAATGAAGCATGCTAAGTGTTTCAATGGGTCTAGGTTGGCTTACATTGGAACCAGTTTGGACATGTTATCATATTGTGACCTGTCACTTTTAATGGCCAAACCAACGGGAGTATGTTCTTACGTAGGAGTACTGGCGTATACTGGTAGAGGCAGTTTTGTGCCCAGTGCCAGTGATGATACTATAAAAGAACATCTTAAAGCGAACCTGAGTATGGTCTTATATGGGAATACTAGCATATGTCGGTGGAGCCAGCAAAGAAATGTATGGGCCCCCTCAGCATGAAAATTATTTTCATATTGGCATATATTGCAGGGCCCAGCATGATAATGCATTGGCAAATGCCATGTGCACTTTTGGTGACTTGCATCTATTGAACTTTTTTTCATGATTTACCCTATGCTCTACAAAACCGATTGTTGGCCTTTTGCCCAAATTGTTGGCCTTTTACCCACATTTTCACAGAAAGTTTGCTGTGTAATGCACTATTTTAACACATTATTCAAAACACTTTCTCAGGGCAGGGGGAAGAATCCCCCCAACCTCATTTTTGTTAGTTCGGGTTCCCTCTCTGCGCTCGGAGGCAATCACAAATATTTTCACCCTCCAAAAAAAGAACTCAGCAGCCAACCAGGCACCGCCTCTTCTTTCTATGCTACATGAAACATTAAAGCTTTGATTAAAAAACATATTTACTTCTTTCACTTGCAGTAGTGCATGCCCCTGCAACGGCATAATCATCATGGCCAGGGGTGTTGTGACCCTGTTCTTTGTTAAGGAGATTGGGGGCTACCAATTTTGGGCTACGCCATTGTCTGACAAAGGGATAGTGTGCAGTGCACGCCTTGAAGTCTGCCAGTGAGTCACCGGGTGAGAAGCAACTTGTGGGTGTTTTCAATTTAAAACAACTGTGCGGTGTCTCAGATATATGTGTGCAGCAATGATATTACATTAAATGGTGGGGGCTTTTTAAGGTCTCTGGCATCCGGTATTACGCTTAGATAATAAAAACTATGGGGGGGTCTTGGGTATATTGAAAGAGCCATTCCCAGGTATTGTACTCCAGCAAAGATAAAATTATTAGGTGTACTCCCCTGTGTGCACACATACAAGTCTAATAGGTTTCTTCTATCGTAGTGGTAGTTGACTCATAGATACATTTATAACCAGGGAATTTTGTTGACACTAAAACCTGGCCAATGATTTAATTTTCAGGCCTTGCTCATGCAGCATTTTGCTCCTGGGTAAAAAGCAGCACACGCCTCACCAGGTCAGTGCTTTTTTGGCTTGTATAACAGAGCAACGCCACAGGTAACAAGTACTTCTGTGTCCATTGATCTATACATGTTTCATACACTAGCTGAAGCCTGCGTTAGAGATCTTGGTTACACTGTTACAAGTACTGTATTAGGTATGTTTTACATATAGATCCCACAGCTAATATGTAAAATGCCATTCCCCAAATGTGTGTTCTAGGACAAATAATGCCTCCCTCTGTGCCGCGTTTCTTATATCTGGCTGAAATGAAAGCACCTGGAAACTGGGTGATAGATGCATCTGAAAAATCTGAAGGTCATTTGCTATCACTTCCCATGATGTCACTTGAGGCGGGGTCAAATTACATTGTTAGGGAGCATTCTCAAAAATATGCTAATTCCCTCCACCTTAGAGACCCACAGCAACTTTGCTGGATTTTGAGGACTTGATTTGTTTTAACCTGGAGAGTGTTTGACCCTTTTTCCCACTCTTGTATTTTTGTGTGAATTGTACCTCTGTGTTTCTTTTTGGTTATGGAGTCTAACCAACTCCATAGGCATCATGTTTTACAATTCAATGGCACAGGGAAGTCTTTTAGATTTCCAAAGGTTTAGATACCTTCTCTGGATAAACTACTGTTTCCCAGAGCAGTAAAGTGTAATGGACTTTACTTAGCAATGTACTTGCTAGACCCAGCACACACTATATTACAATAGATTGCAGGAGGGGTTACTTAGTATCCCTTGTGTCTAAATGCTCATGTAACATTATTTATGTTAACCTTTCCTCAATTGAATGGCTGGTGGCAGTGGTTTTGTTTTGAACTACCAAGGTTTGCAGTTAGCGCAACCTTTTGCGGACCTGGTAACGTTAACCACAGGAGACATCTTTTTCAAAATGGCATCCAGCCATCCTTGTTAAAATGGTGCCCGGACTTCTTTTTTGGCAAGGTCTTTGTGAAAAGGTCATTCTAGAGTTTTTGTCTGTGCTCCAAACCTGGTTTGGTCTCTTTGTTCATTCACCTTTGGCGAGCTTCAGGAGTGAAACCCGCCTCTGGCTCTAGAGTGTCTGGGGTCAGCAGGAAGTGAGGGAGGTGCCCGAGACTCCCTGTGCTTAGTCTCCTAGGAGACCCAAATGCACTCTGTGCATTGGCTGGCTGACTGTCCGGCAAGGACAGTCACCCTGCTGGTTGAGTGGCAACTAGGCTGGAATGAATGGGAGAGAACTGAATAAAAGGCAAGTCTCTTGGCTTGGAAGGCAGAGTCGACCACTGGATGAAGGAACCGAAGCAGAGCTTGAAGAGGACAGCTGCTGCAACTCCTGTACCGTTGGTTTGCCCGGTGAAGCCCTGCTGCAGGTCTGAATAGCCAAGTTTGCATCGACAGAGAAGCCCCGCAAGGACGACTTCTCCCTTTCAGTTGGTGGGAACAATCAACTCCCAAGTAAGCCACCTTGACACCCATCTCGGAGCTGGTTGAATTTCCTCAGAGTTGCTGCAGGAAACCGTAGAGCCAGGGAGAGGGACACCAGATTGTGTGCGTTGCTTGTAAGCTGGCCTAAAGCTTTTGGAAGATCCTCTGGACTCCCACGAAGCAGGACTGACCAAGCCTGACCCAGCTCAGTTGAGTGCGGGACCTCAGATGTGAGGAAAGTCCACCTTGACAGCCAGGAACCACACTTATTGCTATTTGCTGTAGCGCACAGAGCTGAAATGCGAAACAGCCACTGAAAGTAAAGTTTGATGGTTGCCAGCTTTGACTGTGCCAGTGCAGTGCAGGAGTCCCCTGACGTCATCCCTCTTGTCCCCATGACTGAGAACCAGGAACACTGCGATCTGCAGAGCTGCACAGAAACAGAAGTCTTCAGCTGCATCTTTTTCTTCTTTACTAAGGTACTGTAAAACTAGCCTAAGAGAACGTACCTCTTAATGTGGAAGTGCTTGTAACTTGAGCAACAAACAAGCCTAATCAGCTTGTGGCCCTACATTTGATTCTTCTTTACCTCAAAGACTCCTAAGGACTTGTGCAAAGACTTTTCCATTTACTTACCTGAAGTGCTGCATCCTATACAAAGACTTTGGCCTATTGACTTTGGCTTAGCCTATTGAAATGAATGACTCTTCTTAGTGCTATCTGAAAGTATTTGCCCTGCTTAGGAACATTTGTACATTTCTTGTGTTCTAATAACCTTTGCCTTTTACTCACTTTTTAAGAATATCCTGAAAGCCAATCGTAAGATATTAATGCCCCCAGCACCCTGCATACTGAAGTCACTTGTGGGTGTAGGTTGTGCCTGTGGGCCATCCCAAAAGGGTCTTGTCTGATTCAGAAATTCACAGTGTACAGTATTGAACAGTCTTTGTGTGTTACTAGTGTATTGCTCCCTTCTGAAGAAAGCTTTGTTTGTTTGTTTGTTTGTTTGTTTGTTTGTTTGTTTGTTTGTTTGTTTGTTTGTTTATTTGTAATGCGCACCAGACCCAAGGGTATCAGGGCACGAAGGACACAGAAATGTTCAGTTTACATAGTTACAGGTGAAATACAAAGTTACATAGTTACAGTTACAGTTGTGATACAAAATTATGGTGTCGTTTTTACAGGGTTACACAGATATAATACAAAAAGTACAATGTATTTCACAGTAGTGGTATTCATACGCCAGTGATACAGTGTGTAACTAACTAGTTTACAGTAGTGGTATTCATATGCCAGTGATACAGTGTGTAAGATACCAAGTGCCAATTGAGGGAGATGCAGGAGATGGAAGTCTGGGTTCAAAGATCATTAGCTTTAAGCCAGTTGATGATATTTAGTCTAAAATGAGGGTATGTTTGTTCTGCCCTAATAGTGGGTGGGAGGGAATTCCAAAGTTGGGTGGCTTTGACAGGGAAGCTATTGCCACCGATTGTCATCCGTTTAAAGGCGGGGATTGTCAGGCAGTTGGTGTAGGCCGCTTTATAACTGACTGATAAATAAATTATGAATTTTTTATGCAAGGCACCTTGAGTGTAAGAGTTTATTTGAATACCTGTAACTGTGAATCTTTGTGTAACTCCGCTACAGCTCACATTTTACCTGTTGAGATAAGCCTGACTGCTCAAAACGCTACCAAAACTGTATAGTACAAGTGTATATCAAAGGTTGGGTTGCCTATAACTGTAGTCATGGTTGTTTGTAATGCACCCAGAGGGTACTGCATTCAAACGTTGCCTAACAGACATCACTTCCTGTGATGTAATCAGGGGGTCAATGGTCGTGTGATGTCATTTCCGCTACCCCTGGCATTTTGGTGAAATGATATCCCTGGTTTTGTAGATACTGCGCACTAATAAGCAAAAGTGAGGAAAGCTTTCATACCCACAAGGCTGTCTGCGGTGGTGGGCGAGCACCAGAGGGCCTCTGCAGCAAAGGAAGCTCTGTATGCAAGTGGCACAGGTAGCAGCAGACTGAAACCAGCAGATTGCAGGATCTCGATGAGTCGCTGAAGCAAAGTACCTGCGAGCAGCAAGGGAACCAGACGTGCACGCTTTACCCGGTGAGTTCACCAACTGATCGTGACACCAGAGTGCTTCGTAACTGCTCGCATGCTGGATACAGGTGTTTTCAGATTGAAAACGTTTGCGCATGTGTGAAATTAAAACCAAAGGCAATTTTGAATACTGAAATATCAGAAAACAGAGAAAACATTATTATGCAAAACCAAATTAATATGTATTAGCATGCAAGTTTTTTAAAACTCTGGGGCTATCCTTTTAGAACCTAATGCAAACAACCATTAACCAAGCCAAAAGAAAGTAAAAGTAAGGCAATTTAAAACCAACAGATATTGCCAAAGTCATGAGGGGACAAATGAAAGTTCTAAAAGTTGTAAGGCCCATGTTTGAAGAAGTATACAACAAAAGCTGGTATAAACCCACTTTTCCAAAGCCAAGGAAAAAGTAGAATAAAACCATATCAATGTCAGTATTTGATTAATAAAGCAGTGGGGGAACACGAGTGGCAAGAAGGCTGACCTTCTGGAAAAGGTTATTCAGAAGCAGAGCAGCATAACTTGCAGAGGTTTTGGAAAGTACAAAAGAGCACTGAAGAGCACCAATTTAAATCTTGCCTTCCCTGAAAAATTGCTTAAAGCCTGATGTTGTAAAGTAGTGAACACTGCAAAGTTGTTGTAAGTTGATCTTAACCATAGACGCACATGTAGTTTGTAGATTACTGTTCGGGCAGGGGAGCCGAACAGTGCGCTTTGAAGTAGTAGACCTGGCATGGGAGTAAACCAGGTAAAAGTTGACGCAGTGCTGTGAAGTAGTGTTAACAAATTATCTTAACAAACTTTGATTGCTGAAGCAAGAACTATTTAAAACTGATGCAGAATTCTTCTATATCTTCAGAACTAATTTGTTGCTGGAGCATCCTGACAAAGACAATTTATGTTAATGCTGATGAACTAAGGAGATATTCTTGGTTTATGCGAAGAAGATTGTATTGAGTCTTTTTATTACAAGTAGAAGAGAACTAACTTTTATTGACTAATTCTGAAGTGTTGGAACTTTGTGTTGTCAAGTTTGAGTCACAAAGAACTGTTGTTTTGTTTAGTTTATTTTCTTAAATATCAAGCCTAACACAGGGGTATTTTGGCGCTTTCAATTGAGTACAGAATGTTACAAAATTACAATGCACTGTATTACATGATTAAAATATGTTACATAATTACAATATGCAATACTACAGTGTTGCAAACTTACAATATCCAGTGTTCTAGCATATGAAGTAGCGATAAACACTAACAAAGAGAGATTAGCAAGCAATAGCCGGCAGCTAACTTTGGTTGCAAATCAAAGTCTGGATATACCTGATAAAGCAATAAGAGATGGTTCTATACAATTATATACAGTATGCTATGTAGGTGATGTAAGATCTTTGATGACTACTCTGTTACAGTGGACGCTGCGCAAAGAGCCAGGCTTTTACTTGGGCTCTAAACGCCCAGAAGGAGGGTTCTGCTCTGATGGCCGAGGGGAGTGAGTTCCAACATTTGGCCGCTAGCGTGGGGAAACTGGAGCCTCCTGCAGTTTTCAGTTTGCATATCAGGATGTTGAGGCGGTTGAGATAGCAGGATCTGGTGGGTCTGTCAGAATGATTCCTTGAGAATTTGTCTGTCAGGTACTTTGGAACCGTGTTTGAGAGGCATTTATACGTGATCACTAGAGAGCGTAGAGTAATTCTGTCACGCACAAGAAGCCAGAGTGCATCTCGTCTGTGGGTTGAATTATGGTTGGAGCGAGGGATATTCAATGTCGATCTAAGGGCATTATTCAGTAGAACTTGAAGTCTATTTAGGTTCCGTGCTGAGGAGCCAAGGAATAGGGTGTTGCAATAGTCCAGCTCCGAGAGGATCAGTGCTCTGGCTAGCGTAATGCAGCTGTTAGTTGATAAATAGGGTTTGCAGGCATTTAAAAGTTTGTTGGCGTAGGCTGTGGTTGAGGCTGTGGTATTAACTTGTTTTTTGAGGGATAGAGTGGAATCTAAGTAGACCCCTAACGTTTTGACCTTGCAGGCAACTTTGATTGTGTTACCATCAATGTTAAAGGCCTTTTAACATGTGTCCAATTTGTTTAAACGAACTTGGGAGCCGATGATCAGAAGTTCGGTCTTGTCGTTTAAACAAAGGCTCTGGGTGGCCGTCCAGGCTTGGATCTCAAGGTAGATATTGTTTATCAATTTGGAATCTTTATCGTAGAAACCAGAGAGCATAATGAGGACCTGGGTGTCATCAGCAGAATTTGGGTAGGTGACACATAGGTTGTCGAGGCGATCAAAGAGGAGCTTAGTAAAAATGTTATAGAGTGTCAGTGATACGCATGATCCCTGCGGGACCTCACAGAGAATAGGTACTGGGGGAGTGGACGCTGCGGGAGCGAAAACCATAGAAAAGATTGGATCCAGCTAGCGGCATTCTATGAGAATGCTGCAGCTGAGGTTAGATGTTTGGTCAAAATTTGATGATCGGCAAGATCGAACGCTGCTGAGAGGTCTAGTAGTAAGAGGATGAGAAGCTTGCCATTGTCTTTCATTTCGTCAATCTGGATCTTTAGGTCAAGGAGCATGGTTTCAGTACCGTGTCTAGGTCTGAAAACGGACTGTGGAAGGCCTAGTAGATCATTGACTGATTGTTTGATTGATTGTTTATTTATATAGCGCCTATACAAAATGTGTTTCAAAGCGCTTCAAGGACGGAGGGAGCATAGGAAAATACAGTTACATTCAGTTAAAGTCCTTGAAACAATACAGAAAGTGAAAAAATAACTATCGTAATAGGCGTGTCGACATTTCTGTTAGTGCGAGTGCATAGAAAACAGTAAGGTAAGAGGTAATGGGAGAAGAAGGAGAACAAAGAAAGCAGTAACATTACCATGTCTGACGACAATTGATGTAGTGCAGGAGGTAAAACAAGAGGAGAGGTGGGCGGGGGACAGGGGGATAAGAGTGGGGAGAAGGAGATGAACAAGAAATGCTACTGTGCAAATTTGTCAGTGACAAATTTAAAAAGCAGGGGTCGGGGGAGGAGGGAGAAGAACAAGGAGGGGAAGAGGGGAGACAGACAAGCTGCTATCAAAGGTCAAGGGAAACAGATGATAAGAGTAAGAGCTAAGAGGGGGAAGGCTGAGAGGAGGGAGAAATAAGTGGGATGGGGAGTAGGAAGATGGAAGAAGAGGAGGGATTTATGGAGGGGGAAGGGGGCAGAAGGCAGGTGGGGGGAAAGGGGGCACACAGAGCCAGAAAAAGAAGGGGGGGAGCAAAGCAGGGTGGGGGCACACAGACACTCACGGGGGGGCGTGGTGGCACACAGACACTCAAGGGAGGGGATAAGGGCACACAGACACTCATGGGGGCATGGGGGCACACAGACACTCACGGAAGGGCATGGGGGCACACAGACACTCAAGGGGGGGCATGAGGGCACACAGACACTCACAGACACTCACGGGGGGGTGACTCATGGGGGGGTGACACACAGACACTCACGGGGGCATGTGGGCACACAGACACTCACAGGAGGCATGGGGGCACACAGACACTCACGGGGGGTACACAGACACTCACAGGGGGCAAGGGGGCACACGGATACTCAAGGGGGGGCATGAGGGCACACAGACACTCACGGGGGCAAGGGGGCACACAGACACTCACAGGGGGCATGGGGGCACACAGACACTCACAGGAAGGCATGGGGGCACACAGACACTCACGGGGGGCAAGGGGGCACACAGACACTCAAGGGGGGCATGAGGGCACACAGACACTCACGGGGGGCAAGGGGGCACACAGACACTCACAGGGGGGCATGGGGGCACACAGACACTCACGGGAAGGCATGGGGGCACACAGACACTCACGGGGGGCATGGGAGCACACAAACACTCATGGGGGGCATGGGGGCACACAGACACTCACGGGGGCGGTCCAGCATACCGTGGTGGACAGGGGTAGACAGGGCCTTGGTTGTGGGCCTTAGGTGGTGTGGCCGGGTCCCGCCTCCCGGTTTGCAGCAATTGGCTAAAGGGCCATGGCAGCCAATGGGAGGGGGGCAGGGGCTGGCCCACAACAGAACAACACAAAGCTTTCAATAAGGTAAAAATCACAGCCATCTTAGAAGGCCTCAAAGCATGGAGGCAGCATACGGCAGAAAACATGATGATAAAGTACCCAAGTGGGTTCTGCACAAATCACGCCATGCTGGCAACACCAAGCCAAGGAGTGGCAAGCACAATCAAAAGGTGCAATTTAAAGGCAAATCATGGATTACACGCCCTGATTAAAATACAGTCCGCAATATGTCCATCCTTATCCCCAGCAATGCACGATTTGTTGGGGAGATCATTGTCTTTCAAGTGCTTTTGTATTTGGAGATAGGCAGCTTGGTCTAATATTTTTTAAAGGAATGGAACTGTTGTTATGGGCCTGTAATTGCTCGGTATCCTGGGGTCAAGGTTGGTTTTTTTTAGAGGCGGGCATGTCCCAGGACTCTTTTATTTAGATTAGGAACTGAGCAGCTTTTAAATGAGGAGTTGATTAAGGCTGTTCTGAACAATGCTAGTTCTCTTGATCCATCCTTAATGATCGGGGCTAGGCAAATATCTCCCTAGCAATTGGAGGGTTTGAGACCCAGGATGAGGTTTTCTACTTCTTTGGTTGTGACGGGGGAGAAGTGGAAAGGGATACATGGAGGACATTGAGGGGGGTTCGGTAACTTGTGGATGTTTGTACTCATAGCAAGGCTATTTTTTTGTTGTTTCACTTTTAGCTTGTAATGAGGCTATTTTGTCTGAGAGAGCTTTTTGAATGTCCGCACACCAAGCCGAGTCTTTCAGGCATGTTTCTGTGGTGGGGGTGCGGGGTGCGGAGGACTCTAGTTCCCTTAACATGGTGAAGAGTTCTTTAGTGCTTGACGTTGCGTTCTGAATTCTAGCGTTCTCTTTTGGTACTGAGAATTCCTGTTTTGTGGGTAGTTGCGGCAATGGAGAAGGTCTCCTTGTTGAGGATTGAGGGAGTTTTTCTCCAGATAGTTTTGGCAGATCTTTTAGCATTGCGGAGCAGTTTTAGGTCAGATGAAAACAATTTATTTAGGTGGGCTGAAGGTTAAGCCTTTCTATGTTTTAGTGGTGCAATTTTGTTTAGTGCTCGTTCAAGGGTGTTATTATACATTTCAACCAATGAAGATGGGTCTTTGTCTTTGTCTGAGCTGTATGGTATGCTGACAATAGGCTGTAGTAGGGGTAGTAAATTGTCAAGAGTTAAGTTACGCTTATTTCTGGACAGGGTTTGGGGAGTGATGGTCGAGTTGGAGTTGAGGCAGTCCTGCTCCTGTATCGAGAAGGTGATGCACTTGGTGTCATCCAAGGCACATGGCACATTGTCGGGGATTGTGGTGAAGCAGTTAAGGTCTGCCAACCAGTCCAATGTTCTCCCTTTAATATGAGTGGGTTCATTAATGCAGAGTTTGAAACCTAATTTTGAGATGGTATTTTCAAGGATGGTGGCATTCATATCTTTGGGGTCGTAGAGGCCTGGGTTCAAGTCTCCCAGCAGGATGATTTGTGATCCAGGTTTAGTATTTTGAGTCAGGAGGAATGTGATGTCTTCCTCGAAGGCGAAGTAGGGCCTGGAGGCTGATAGATAGGATGGAGTAGTAAGGTACGGGTGGTAGTGAGAGGAAGTTTAACTGAAAGGAGTTCTGCTGATGGGAGGTGAGTGCTGTCGAATTGTGATTTGGCTATGAAAGCCACGCCATTACTTTTGCCAGTGACTCTGTCTGCTCTAATGATGATGTAGTTATGAGGGAGGGCTAATGATAAGGTAGGGCCTGCAGCTGGGAATAGCCAGTTTCTGATATTGCCAGGAAGTCTAGTTGATTGGAGGAGATGAAATCAGCAATGGCGAGAACATGGGCAATCAAGGATCGAGTATCGATAAGGGTTCCTTCGATGGTTGGTGTGTATGAAGGTGGAGCGTCTGGTGATAGGGTAGAGGCTGTAGATGAGTGTGTGTTATCGATAAGGATGGGGGAGACCCTGATGGGGGTAGTGATCTCAGCAGTGGTGGACTTAGTGGCATCCTGATGAGTGACTAAACTGGTTTTAATCTTTTTATGTAAGAAGTGAGCTCCTAGTCTTGCATTCCTCATAGTGAGTGAGCAGGGGACGAGTGGTGTCGGTGGGGTAAGTGGGCTGGAGGCGTAAGGGGGGATGTTAGTGTCACGAGTGGTAAGCCAAACTGGGGGAGAGCAGCAAATTTGTTGGTGTTATGATGTTTTATGATGTGAAACAAGGGTTGGAGGGTCGCCATAGTGAGCGTTACTCTTCGTAGAATGGCCATTGGGCAAGCATAAGCACGAATCTAGACTAGGAAAAGCTGGGCACACAACAGTCTTATCGAGGCAGTCTTGTGAGAGAATGTGGAGCAATGCCAAGCCAGGTAGTCAACACAATAGGCAACGGTGGGAGGCTGAGTGCAGTAAGTGGCTCAATAGGCGAGGAGCAGTCTGTACTAAAGGTTGAGATACAAATGGTGCTAACGATGGATAATAGGCTAGGAACCGTGGCTATGCATAATAGGCAGTATTAATGTGCACACAGTGGCTAAACATAATAGGCAGTGTTAATGGGCAACATCATGGCTAAACATAATAGGCAATATTAATGAGCATCACAGTGGCTAAACATGATAGGTAGTACTAGTAGGCAACACTGTGTCTGAGCGTCGTAGGTAGTGCTGATAGGCAGCACAGAGAAGCTGCATGGATAATTAGACACTAGGGTTAACTACTAAAGCACATGAAATGCTATGCACGAGTGGAAATAGTAGGCACAGTGCAAGTCAACATAGGCAAAATGTACCATGTTGTAGCGGTAGGATATGTGTGGGTGTGTTAATCCCAGGCACATTAAGCAAGGTGGACACATACATAACAGGATTTCCTTTTTTCTTTTGGAACTGTGGAACAGAATCCTGGGGAAGGGGAATTCACCCAAATTATATGTAGAGAAACTGTTATCATATTGTGAACTTAACTGTTATATTTTTATTGCCTTTGAACTGCCATGCATTGCCTAGTTGAATTATATTGTATGCATGAGTGTGAGGGACAGAGACCTTTTGTTAGAGTGTTTCCTTTAGTTTATTTTAGACATGGAAATCCTCGTCCGGGTATTTAATTAAATTGTATTTATTGAACATTTGTACGGCGCCTTACATCAAGTGTTTCCAGGCGCCACAAGAAAACGGGGGGAGGGGAGAGCAGAGGAAATAAATAACAGCAACAGTTCTATTAGGCCTTGTGAAATTCAGATTGTGCAAGAGCAATAACAGGAAGTGCAGGGAGAGGGGAAGGGGGAGAAGTGCAGGGGACATGGGGTCAAGGGGCTGCACAAGTGCAAGGGAGGCCCAGGAGTGAAAGTGCTCAGGGAAAAAGGGGAAAGGAGTCAGCTAGTGTGAGGGAGGTGTGTGGACCAGACCCAGTAGGCTAGTCAGGGAAGAGTGCCCAAGGGCAAGTGCTGGTATGGGGAGAGGGGAAGACTGGTTAAAAGAGGACCTACACCCAGTAAGCTTCATGAGGGATACAGGCAACCAGACATGGAGGCAGGTGGAACTAGCAGACGAGGGGGAGGGAGAAGGAGGAGGAGAAGAGGAAGGTCTCAAGAAGCTTCTGGAATTTAAGGAGATCTGGCTCAAGATGCAGAGGGGCAGGATGGCCATTCCCGAGGGAGGCTCCTGCCGACGAGAGAGATCTACCCCCGACTCTCCGCAATGCTAAAAGATCTGCCAAAACTATCTGGAGAAAAACTCCCTCAATCCTCAACAAGGAGACCTTCTCCATTGCCGCAACTACCCACAAAACAGCAATTCTCAGTACCAAAAGAGAAAAAGCGTCTGACTTGCAGAGCGTTAGAGCTAGAGGACTGAAGAACATTATCAGTGAGGGTTTTATGGAGAGAGATTTGGATGTAGTGAGGTCCCAGGCCCCAGAAAGCCTTGTGGATGATGCAGAGTGTCTTGAATTTGATCCTTGCAGCTACAGGGAGCCAATGGAGAGTTTTTAGGGCTGAAGAGATGCGGTCCCTGGGCTTGTCACCAAGGATAAGTCTTGCAGTCCGATTCTGGATTAGTTGAAGAGGGTGGAGGGAGGAAAGAGGTAGATTAAGGAGGAGGCTGTTATAGTAGTCCATCCTGGAGAGTACCAGAGCTATGGAAACATTGATTGACTTGGGGAAGGTGAGGAAAGTGAGAATGCATCTGAGGAATTGAAGCTTAAAGTGAGATTTCTTGACAAGGTCAGTGATGTGAGGTGAGAAGGAGGGAGAGGAGTTAAAGATGACACCCAGGTTTTTTGCCTCACAAGAGAGTACGAGGGAAAGAGGGGCAGGAGTTACTGGCATTAAGGCCGAGATCATTAGAAGCACACCATCTCTGAGCAGTAGTCAGACAGTCAGGAATGAGAGAGGAAGGAGAGGAGGAAGAGAAGGGAAGCTTAAAGTAGAGCTGCGTGTCGTCAGCAAAGCATTGAAAATGAGGAGAGAAGGTAGTGATCAGGTGGGTGAAAGGGGCAAGGTAAATGTTGAAGAGCCACAGCGAGAGGATAGAGCCCAGAGGGACATTGCAGGTGGAGAGTGATATTGAGAAGAGAAATGGATCCAATTACATTTGAGAGGGCCTATTTGAGAGGTAGGAGGTCAACCAAGTCAGTGATGCCATAATTTATGATGTTGAAATGATTGACTGTGTCAAAGGCACAGGACAGATCAAGGAGGGTGAGAACAGAAGGGGAGCTGAAATCAAGGTTTGAGAGCAGGTCATAACGGGTGTTAGGAAGAGTAGTTTTCGTGCCTCTAGCAGCTCTGAAGCCAGACTGGTGGTAATGGAGACAGCCAACAGATTCAATGTGGTGGATTAGTTGGGAGATGACCAACTTCTCCAAGAGTTTGCCCAAGAAGGGGCTAGTGGATATAGGGTGTTAGTTAGCCAGGGAGGTCCGCAGACAGCTTTAGGAGGGGGTGCACAAGGGAGTGCTTGACGGGTGAAGGAAAGGAGCCAGTGGCAAAAGAATGGTTACAGAACTCAGCCAAGGAGGGAGCGAGAGAAGGAATGTTGTCCTTGTTTGTTCTAGAGGAGCAGGGGAGCACCTGTTTGGACAAGACTTTCATAGAGTAGACTGTCTTGGTGGCCTCATCCGGTGAGAAGGAGGAGAGAAAGAGTTAAGGAGAGGGGGGCCAAGGGAGGCCTGGGTACAGAGGGAGGAGTGGCAGGAAGAAGAGAGAGAGAATGGACAGGACTTCCTGAGTTTTGGTAGTGCAGTGGGTGGGCAATGCCGTGCAGAGGGCGTGGGAAGGAAGAGGAGAAGTTGAGACAGAAGTAGGATTCAAAATCGGCAAGTTTCTTTCAGATTTTGAAAATTTTAGCCTTGTTGTTTGTGGCCCCATAGATGTGGGCTTGTATGTGAGCCTGTGTCTTGGAGCGGATGGATGGTCTGTATTACATTTGGAGCAAATGACAGCCAGTTTGTCCGATGATGGGCAAGAAGCCAACCATTCAGCGACTTTGCACTTTCGTTTAAGCGCGGCTAGGTCGGAATCATACCAGCTATTGCACTTGGATGCAGTCTTCAACTGGATCCTCATGGCAGGGCCCAGGATAACAAGAGTGTTGTAAATGGAGAGGTGAGGTGAGCAATGGAAGAGTCATTAGGGGAGTGGATAACAGGAGTGGGTGGAGGAATGAAGGAGGGGCAAAAGCAACAACTGACACTGGCTTCATCGGTCGAATGACGGAGAAGGAGACTGGCAGTGAAAGTAGAGGCTTAGCCGGGGAGCCAGGGAGCTCGAGATGGGATGAGAGAAGAGCATTGTCAGACCAGGAGAGAGAGGTAGTGTGAGGATTACAGAGATATTAGCTGTGATGAGCACATCCAGGGTGTGCCCGGCTGAGTGGGTTGGTCTAGAGGGAAGAATGGTGATGGAAAGACAGTCAGCAAATTTGCAGAAGGCTAGATTGGCTGCGTCACAAGAGTCTAGGTGGAAATTGAAGACTCCAAGGAGGAGAAGCTTAGAGGTAGAGGTCGGAATAGAAGAGGCGAGGTCTGCCCACTCCGAGTGGAAGAAGGAAATTGGGCCCTGGGTCCTGTAGATGGTGGCGAGAGTGAGCATGAGGGAAGGAGAGATGCAAAGCTTACAAACAAGACATTCGAAGGAGGAGTAAGATTGAGTAGGTATGATGGAAGCAGGGACCCATTCAGGGAAGATAAGAGCCACTCTGCCTCCGGACTGAATGGACCTGGGTTTGGAGAGGTTCTTGTAGCCCTCAGGAAGAAGGGTGTCAAAAGCAATGACAGAGCTGGCATTGAACCACGTCTCAGTGAGAGCGAGGACATCAAGGTCAAAGTCTTCAAGGAGGTGCTAGATGTCAGAGGAGTGTTTGACAGCAGAGTAAAAACTGAGGGTGGCGAGGTGAAACAGGTTGCCACCTTTAAATGTCTTCCGAGGTGGGGTACAGGGATGGGATACAACCATCGGTGGGGGCAAAGAGGACCGGGGGTGGCAGAAAGAGGAGTGGCAGGAGGAGGGACAAAGTTAACGAAAGTAAATGACAAACATCCGGCAGTACTTGGATAATGGTAAAACTGCTCTGTTGATGCTTTTAGAACTCACTGCAGTGTTTGATCTTGTGGATCATTCCATCTTAGCTGGCAGATTACAAGATAATGCTTTCTTCATGACGGAAGCTGCTAGCTGTGTCCTTTCCTTTCTGTCAAATTGAATGAGCAAAGTCTTTCATGAAGATGCCATGTCGGAGGGCCATGTGTTACCGTGTGACATGCCACAGGGATTGTGTGTGTCCCCGACTATATTCACTATCTTTACACTCCCCTTGTTTGAGCTGTTGGATTCAGAGGGCATAAGGAATGCAAACTACGTGGATGACACACATTGCCTCATTCCTCTCACTGGCAATAACTCCTTAAATACTGAGACAATAAACATTGTCTAAAATCACATTCATACTTGGATGTTGTACAATGGCTTGCCATTGAATATTTCCAAAACAGAGATCATGATTGTTGGTACTGCACCCAAGTTGCATAAACCTGATTGCTCCTTCCAAGTTGCTGGTTGATTGCTGACAACTCTAACAAAAGTTAAGACTCTTGGAATAGTCGTCGACCAAAACCTCAGCATGAAGGTCCATATCTATAGCCCAGTCTCATGTTCATTTTATTACATCAAGCTCTTGGCTCAAATTAGACCATTGCTCAACTCATCCAGCTGTGCCACTCTGTCCAGGGCTATTATTGGTACCTGCCTTGATTATTGTTCTACTCTCCTGGGAAAAGGGAAAATCGACCATCTGCACGTTGTCCAAAACGACGCGGTTTGAGTGGTCCTGGGTTTAAAAAGGAACGATCATGTGTCAGTGGAAAGGCTATCTTTACACTGGCTTCCCATTAGGAAAAGGATCATGTTCTTGACATTGTGCATTTCCCATGCTTGCTTCTATGGAAAAAGCCTTGCTTACCTCTCCAATTAGATATCTTGGCTTCCTGGTAGGTGTACTATGAGGTCTAATAACTCAAGCCTATTGAAAATACCAAAAAACAAATTACCTTTGGTGGAATAAGGGTGCTTCCCTGCAGCAGTCCTGTGCCTTTGGAATGCACTTCCCCCTGATTTGAGGACCTGCCCCTCCTTGACAAACTTCAAGCATAAACTGAAAACCGCTGTTTTCGAATGACCTCCTTCTCCCACTGTTGATCCCTAGCTTCACCATTTCTCTGTCTATGTTTTTTTAGAGTTAATCTGTCTCAGCGCTTCTATGTCTGTGGGCCACATTCCAGCACTATAGAAATAAATTAAATAAATAGAGTGGGAAGACACCTGTCAAGAAGGAGATTTTGGGATAGGAGCCCTGGGCCATGACACTAATAATGGGAGAGGAAGAAAAAGGGGAGAGGATAGCGATCATATGAGGACTCCATAGGTCAGGAGAGGGGACAGTAAAGAGGATCTCAGTAATAGTCTGCTTGGAGGAAGCATTGATGTATGTGGGCCTCATCACGACTTGGGCGGTAACGCCGGTGGTATTACCGCCGGCGGTATTAGCCCTACCGCCGAACTCCCCGGCGCTAATAGCGCCGGATCACGAGTTCGGCTGTAATGTTAATCGCCATTCCCCATTGAGCCCATTCAGGAATGCCCCATTCATTTCGTGCTAATACCGCCGGCGGATTTTCTGCCGGTAGTATGAGTGCACATTTTTGGTGGATTTCCCCCCTGCTAAGAGCTGGGGTGAAATCCGCCGAAGTCCTGATTTGGCGGACCCTTAAATCCAGCGGTAATAGTGCTACCGCCGGATTTAAGGGTTACCGCCAAAGTCGTGATGAGGCCCTGTGTCAGCAATGGGCAATCCTGGGTTGGAGACCAGGAGTGCTTTCCTACATTTTTTTCCCTCAAAGGGGCTGCATAGTGCACGAGGAACTCCACCAGGCTGCCTAGCACCCAATCAGGTGGGGGACAGTCACAGTCAACAAGTGGAACAGTACATCAAGGGTAATGAGGGAAAACAGGGCCTAAGTTACAAAAGAAGACTGTGAGCAGGACAAGATCACAAAAATGGGGGCAGGGTGCCAATAATGAGAGCATCCAGTAGAGTTATAAAGGCCTAGCATTTGAACAGCAGCATTTTACACATGGAACTTGAATTGAGTTCCACACTCAGTAGATAGGTCATGCATATTGAACAGCCCTAGGAATTAGAGCAAATGGATTTGATATCAGGATTCAGCATTCGAGTAGAGCTAGCAGATTCTAAACACCACTAGATTCAATCATAAATCAACATAGTAAAAATGCAGAAGAATGAAGGTAAAAAAGCTGATTAAATCATATCTAGAATCGATTGTCCAGCATTACACTAAGATGCAGCAATTATGTAGGGCCAGTAGATACATAATTCTACTCAGCAGGCATAGGGTGTACGACATCATAAGAAGGTATGAAGCAGGCTCGCTACACATACTACCCTTAATCAATGTATCTCTAAGCATAAGAAATAAAGGGGCAATAAAAGTAGGAACAAATAAAGGAAGTAGAAAGACGTATGATATCCTCGGGATGAAGATAGGCACGGTGGTATTAATGGGTCACTATTGGGTCTGTGGTTCAAGGCTTATATTAAGCTCCCTCCAAATTGGGGAGGTCTGTGTTCCATAGTAACAGTAGGAACACCAGCTCTAGTAGTACCCCAGAGGGAAGTACAAATTGGCGACTTCCCCCAAATGGACACACACCTAAAAAAGAAAAGATCTTTTACCCTCTCACGCAGTAAAAATTAGAACTATTTCTCCAATAAATCACAGGTGTCCTTTAATGAAGTACCAGATCAACACAAATTGTTCAATAGAGCAGCTACATTCTTTACGTCTCTCTTTTTTCCTGGTTTGCAACCAGCAAAAACACTGAATGGCTGCAAATAACCAGGTGGGAGCTGTTGCAGATGATAAATGCGACTGGGAAGGTCTTTAATGCGGCTCAAAACTCTACAAAACAGACATGTCCACAATTTGATAACGGCCAGGAGGGCAGCGTCTGCTCGAAAACTGGGTAATTTTGTTGCACGTGCATGCCCTCCCACGATGGAGGGATTGGAACCCCCACAGAGGTAATAGCCACATTAACAGAATTACACACAAGGATGGTGGAGAGGTAGATGTGCCTGAACATGGTGATTGGTTCAGCTCCCTATTCTCATGGATACCCACGTGGTTGGATATTTCACTCAAAATAGTAATAGGTAAAGCAGTGTTGATACTACTTGCTTTCTGCATTCTAAGAAGAGCAATAAGTGGTTGCAAAAAGTCTGCCAGAAGAGCAGTTGGAATGGAAATAGTAACAAACACAAATGCTCCTGCAAATGAGCATACCCAAAAAGATGACCTACTTCGTGCCCAAGTGAAGGAAAGCCCTAGTACACCTCCAGTATCAAAATGTACTTATCCCCATGACACTTGCAATTACATTGGACAATGTGTATTCTGTAATTTCAATGGGGAGTGCTGCTATATGACCTGGAGTGTGGACCAACACATAAGACGGATAGGCCACCTGAGGGGGTGACTAAAATATGGACTCCCAAGGTACCTTATGTGGGGGAAGGCACTGAAGGGGATGTGGTTGACGACTCAACCAGAGGGGGAATGGTAACGGGCAGATAAATATGTCATTCATAGCTACTGCCCCTCCACACCCCGATTATCGCATGGGTGAGAAACAGCACTCATTAAGGCGACCATAATGACCTTATCCCAGGCAGGTGTAGCAGGAAATAGCTAAAGATGGCAAGAACAAACAAACTCACAGTGAGATGACATACATGCATGCAATAGAAATAAAGCAAATATGCACTCACCATGAAGAAACATGGACAGTAGGTAAAATATACATTTCACCATGAAGAATATCGCTTGGAACCATAAAGACGTTAAGAACATAACATAAGCAATGTATAAGCTAAATACAACACAAATTATTATTATTGTTATTATTAATAACTTTTTATAAAGCGCCACACACCCTAGGGCCTCAGTGCACACAAGGACACGTGTATATAACTCATTTGCATAGAAACGCAGGAAGCACTGAGCAGCCATAGTTTTCAAAATGGAAGCAGCAGCACACATTGAAATGAATGAAAGTTCTTGAGGTTTCATGCAAGCTCAAACTGCTGAATCTACTGAAATCAGACGCATGTAGGGCACAGACAGTAGCTGCGTGGACCCAGCCAAGGTTACTGTGAAATTAGAGAGGGTTTGGATGGCTCGGAGAGAGAACACTAGATAATAATTCCCAAGGTACACGACATATTTTTCTAAGATTAATGAAAGTACAATTAGCCTTTGAGTGTCAAGTGCAGAATGATTATACACAAACCCTTCTGATGGAATGGATCAGCCAACTCCCTAGTGGTCAGGAAAGTAATAACACTTGCACTTATATTAGCTACAATCCCAATACATGCAGTGTAAAATATTTCAAAACGTGGTCCCCTCACATGTAACCCATAATTCAAGAACAATGTCTGTTCATTAGCCCTGGACATTGATAGGCACTTGCCTTGACCCCCACAAATTCTCAGAAATAAGGATGCTTTGCAAGGCTAACTACAAAGAGGTCACTCTGGCTCATGGCCTAGGAGTAAGGGATAGTATTGTTTTAACTGAAAGGAAAGCAGTTCCTGGGGTTCTCTCTGCTCCTACTCCTGTCTGGCTCATGTGTGGAAGGCTTGTCAAATGCCCAAGGTGGGTCAGTAAGATGCCAACTGAAGAAAACCCCCAGTGATGGGCCTCCCATTATATGATGTACTAACAATCACATATTGTAGAGATGACATGTATTCACCATTATTAATTTAGAGGTGGTCTCAGGTGGAGCCATCAGACATGTAATGTCAAATTAGAAGGCTAACCCCTATATAATAAATGTACAGTCAATTCCCTTAATCAATTCTTTCACCCCTTAGGTTTTTGTAACCAATATTGTAGTGTGACGTCAGTAGTGATGTGTTTTTGATTCATAATCCGTTGTTTTGCATGAGAGCTCTGTGAGAGGGATACACAAATCAAATGCCTGTATGCTGTCCCTGCTTTATGTTGGACTGTTAATAAAGCAGGTTGTTCCAGTCACTTTGACTATTTCCGTCATTGAGTGCAGGATTTCCTGACTGCCCATTTCTGCTTAAACTGGGGGTTTCCAGACCATCTTAACAATAACACCTTGAGAAACAGGATCTAAAACAGGAAATAGGTCACATTTTCAGAAGCATCAGACAGTGGGTCATCAGGTGGAGAAAACATTTCTCGATTCCAACAAAATACGGCACTGATGCAATAGAATGTACACAGTGGACAACCTCAACCTTTTTCTGGATGAGGCAGAGGGGGTACGCAACATCAGTATCTTCTAAACCAGGAAGCTCAGAGAATTCTTCAAATGAAGCACAGAGCATACCATCGCTAGATCATATTAAACTTGCAGGTATCTAGTTAGATACCTTTATTTTATTTTTTTATTTCAATTTATCATATCAATTTCTTTTTTTAGCCATAATTGATTACAAAAAAGAGAATTCCAAATTATTTGCATAGTAATCAGGACATTTCAAAGAGTACATTTAAAAACAATACTAAGTTACAGAAAGGAAAACATTCTAAGTTAGTTACACAATTCATCTTTGATTACTTAAACATAAAGAAATAATTGAGACAGTATCACCAACATCCGATCTATGCAAGGGTTGTAAAAGATAAAGATGTTTTTCTGCCATTAACCATTGGTTAGAAGATGTGTAACTGATGTATATCAAGGCTCTGCCTAAAGGAGAAATTTACAATAGAAATGTATGACATTCTGTGACATTTCATTAGCGTTCTCACTGGCACTATTGATCGTTCAAATGAAGAGCAGTAAGAAAATTCACTGGGGCTATATTTATGCTCATATTAGCAGTGTTAAGTAGGAAAGCCCATCTAAAGTCTGGCTTTACATTTGCAACTATAGCCATTTGCTTCTCGTATAATTTATTTCTCAAGGGAATCAACGCTACACATTCTATGATTAGGTGTTCTAGGGTTTCTTTTTGTGTTAGATCACTGCAAAATCTACAATAATTCTCTGACATACAGATTTGTCTACCTTGGGCCAAGATATCACGAGTGGGCCATAAGTTAAATCGCATTCTTAGCATTTCCATACGTATTTGTGGAGGTGGAGATTTTGACAAATAGGCTTCAACAATCCCCATTTTCTTGTCAACGTTGCATTTGCTGTTAAAGTGCTTATATTGTAAACATAATGAGCGAGTCTCAATCCAATCCGGGAGAAAGATTTTCTTTTTTGCTCTAACAAGATTCATTATGAGTGTTTCAAGATTGACATCTGCCTCAGCCATAATTTGGTAAACATATTTGGTCCATTTCTGGATAAACAGATGATTCAAAGAAAACAAGAAAGATGATAATGTGGCAAGAATTGACTCTTCATTGGAATTGACAAGACATTTGAGAAGTAAAGCACATAGTTGCCAGTGATATTTTTCACTTAGAGATGTAAGACCTAGCTCAAATCTCAAACAAGGACCAGGGGTGGATTGCGGTACATTTAAAATGTGTCTCCAAAATTTGGCTTCTAATTTATTCAGACAGTTAGTGGTGGTAATAGCTCTTGCCTCCAACCCATACAGTAACACAGGTAATACTTTTTGTTGCCAGAAATGTAGCGCTGGGTTGATAGTGAATTTGCCATATTTATGGAGAATTAATTTAGTTTGGGATATGGCTGAAGTTAATTTATTTTGCAATGTATGTAGGTGTAATGTGGCAGAAGAATTACCTTCAAATTGTGAGCTCAGGTATTTGTAGTTAGGCACAACATCTAAGGTAAGGTCTTTAACCCGCCAAACAAATTTATTTCTATAGTTTAATTTAGGAGTATATGCTACAATCTGCAATTCATTTACATTCATTGACAGCTCATTCTCATCAAAGAAAATAACAAGTGCAGAAATTAGCTTTTGCAGTCCTATCAGGTTCTTTGAGACACGAACAAGATCGTCAGCATACGATAATGCTTGTTTAGCAATTGAATTCATTTTAGGTGAATCTGATGCTATGGATAGAAAGATATCCCTAACATCATGGTTAAAGAAGTCAAAGAGGGCTGAAGCTAGGATACTTCCCTGCTTCAGCCCTCTTGATGTTCTTATTACCGCAGATAATAAACCCATGATAGTCAGCCGAACCTGAAAAGAAGTTGAACAATGTAGTGCAAAAATAATGTCAATCAGATTTTGAGGACATTGTGCTTTGATCATTTTTTCAATTAGGTTCACTCTGGAGACTGAATCAAAGGCAGCATTTAGATCAATAAATGCAAAGAACAAAGATGTTTTTGTATTTTGTGCTTGTTCTTTTAAAGCGTTGAGTATCATTAAATTGACCGCAGTCCCGAGCCAGCAACAAAGCCTGTCTGATTTTGATAACAACAGTTACTCGACTGTGTCCATCTATTCAAGTGCCTTAAGACTAGGCGATTAAAGATTTTACCTGGGGAGTCCAATAGAGCTATCGGTCGATAGTTCTACAGTGTTCCACGATCGCCCTTTTTAAGGATCGGGACTATTAAAGAAGTACGCCATGAGTCCGGGATTTTCAGAGATCTAAGAATGCTCTGAAAGATGTTGTTTACAATGATTGCCCAATATACCTATATGACTTGAGTCCTCAATTAATGTTTATCTTTTGTTCCAATGTTTACACCGACAGTCTCCAATGTGGAAATAGACTTACTTTTTCCCCCCACAATATTAAGTTAAAAGCTATTTCTAATGATCAGGAATCTAGCATTGCGAGTGAGGCCATAGGCTTTCATAACCATTCTTAGTATGTACCACCAAATGCCTCTATACTGCATGAAATCCTTACATTTTAAAACACAATCATGAAAAGTGTTCAAAAAATCTTCACATGTCCACACAGAATCAGACACAATCTTAATAAAAAGAGAAATCATTTCCCTTCCTTGACAGCTTGAAGATAGCAGATAAAGGAGAGGGTATACCTATTCCCTCTAGAGAACACTAGGGCCCTTATTACAGTTTTGCCGGTATCCCACTGGAATAACCGGTGGAATATCAGCGAAACTGCCTTATCGTCTCTGCCACCCGATATCCTGATATCCGGGATACTACACTCAGCGGAGACACAGGTAAGTTCCTATTCCGTGGAGTCCCACAGGACTCCATGGAATGGGATTGCTACAATTATCAGCACTTGCAGAACCGGTGCCTGTGATTCTGACAATTATTTGACAGTAGGTGCCTGATCTCCCAGCAAATCAGGCCTGTCAGTAGTCCACTGCCCCTACCAGCAAACTATTGTTACCCCGGTATGGAAAAAATGCTGGTACCGGTACTACCAGCATTTTTTATTTCTGGACTGGGAATCTTGTAATGAGACCCTGTGACCCTATTGCATTTGAACTATTGCACAATGATTCTCACTATCAGAAATGTAACAGAGATCTTGCACATGATGTTACACAGTTGATCTTAGATGTTACAAATGAAGCAAAAGAAATAGGAATCATAAGAACATTTTAATGAAAATATCTCAACTCCTCTAACTATCACAAACCTGCATTCTAAATTCTACCAAATTTGCATAAAAGTTTAACAGATCCACCAGGCAAGCCTAGCGTTTACTCAATGCCCAATGTTAATAATTGCCAGTGCAAAAATGTCATTAGAAAAGTCCCAGTGGGGAGTTTATAATAGTCAAGAGAATATGTAGTGACCTAATGAAATTCCAGGAAGAAAACAATCTCATAACAAAATGAGTTAAAGAAAGGAGCTGCTGAGCTGAAATTATTGACACATTTATGAATAAGGTAGAAAGTAAAAGTCGATAACTACTTAATAACCCAGAAGCTGTATTAGGAAATTAATCAATGGATACATTTGGACCCATTAAACAATATTCATCAGATAATCAAGAGTAATTCAGAAGATCCTAAGAAGGAAATGGCATTTTTTAAGAGCAGATCCAATAATCAGACAATACATGAATGGAAATCCAAAATTGACTTACAAGAGAGCACCAACAATCAAAAACAAGATAAGTCCTACCCATTTAGAAATAATTCCAGCAAAGGCAAAAAGCTGGCTAACTCAAAACTCAAAAGGATTCTATAAATGTCTTGCTGCAAATTGTGTGTTTTTACTTGAGACAAAGCATCTGAATTCAATGTTAACCAATACAAAATTTCAATTCACAGCTAATTAATTGTAGAAGAAATGTAATTATTCATGCAATCAAATGCGTATTGTACGGCAAGTCCCAAACCAAATAGTAAAAATCAATCCAAAAGAGCCAAAAATGAAAACACAACATATGATAAAAACAAAAATGTATTATAACAGCCTATGCAGGGAATAATCACATTAGGCTACAAAACATAAGATTGCCAGTTTTATAACAAATTACAGAAGAGAAAAAACAACAAATGTTACGACTTATTCACATTTTCCTGGGTGTTAGTCTTAGCAGTGCACGGTGGTGGCACAAGTTATGGTTGCTTAGCTTACCATAACTGGTAAATTTCTGGGGTTTTACTTGTAATATGATGTAACTTTAACAAAGCTTTTTCATTGAATTTCATAGGTTTTTATTAGTGTAACTTAACCATAATGTCCCTTTAACAATGTTTTTTCAGAGAATTTCATAGGTTTTTATTAGTGCAACTTAACCATAACGTCCCTTTAACAATGTTGTTTCAGTGAATTTCATGGGTTTTTACCATGCTAATTTCCTACAACTTACTATTATCATACATTTTTTGTCCAATTTACGAAGTTTCACCTTAAAGCTCTGCCATGTCCCACCTTCTGGCATGATTTTTAACACTTCTATACACTTTTTGCAACTTTTTCTACAGTCTTTGTGTTCATTGACGTTCGCAAATGTCTGATGTCATTGATAACTTTCCGGACAATGTCACGTAATCACGCATGCGAGATGACGTGTTTGCGAACGCGTCCGCACATCGCAAGCAGGTCCGTGCTTTGTGGACAGTTTCGGTACTGCATTTTCTACTGATCTAGGAACTTTCAAGCTCAAAATGTACCCTTTCACAGCTCCTAAACCTTTTTACTCATTATCCATTAACAATCTATTATAGAGCACATGCTTGGAAGAATATTAGCAAAACTGCTATTTATCTTAAACATGGCATCAGCTATTGCCATCCCTCCTCCCCAAGAGCTACCACCATTACCACCTCCAGCTGGAGAACCTACACAACAAAAAAAGAACAGTACTTTCAAAGACAATGAAGAGGACCAAGAAGATGAGCTATTGGAAGTGTCTACCTCTAGCACCCAAAGAGAATCATGGGTGTGGCAGTTCTTTATCACTGTTGGGAATGCACAAAAGGCAAAAGTTACTAAAGTGAAATGCACTGAGTGCAACGTTGTCGCGGACTACCTGGACAGTACTCCTATGAGACCCCCTCCATGCATCGCCACACCAAATCCAACCACTGCAATGCTCTCAGAAAGGTTGTTCCTTTCTCAGCAAGTAGTAGGCTGTCTTCCTCCACCTCAGCTTCCTCAACCAATATTGTAACCAGTGGTTGAAGTGAGCGGGAGCAGTTGGGAGTGGTGCTCCTCTACTTTTTTAAATTAGGTTTTACAGCTCCTACACTTTTATTTTTAAAAGAAACCGTTCTGGAACGGTTTACTGTTAAAATAACAGTGTAAGAAGAAGTTGAAACTTGCACTTTCAGTGCACCGCATTGATCATTCCCTTAAACAGCAGGCAAATGTGTTTGGGGGTTTGTATTGTGTGTGGGAGGGGGCAGGGCATTGAGGTTTGTGAGGAGCAGGGCAGGCTAGCAGGGAACAAGGTTCCACTAGTTCTTTTCTTACACTTCAACCCTCCAACCACTGATTGTAACCATACAGCCTACTTCTGTGGGACACAAAATCCCACCAGCTTTCTTGCAAGCAATAAAAGAGGCTGTTGATCCATATCTTTTGAAGACAACAGTCCTCTGTATGTACTGCAAACACGCTACTCTGCAGGGGGGAGCAATTTCGAAGGGCTTTTGAAGCTGTAATCAAGGAGCATGAGAAACACTGCCCCCTACCTTAGATGTTTAACACGTGCAACATCATCCCCTGTCCACCTGCACCTCCATATTAGTGCTGGGAACCTCTTCCCTAATTTCCCTCCCCACTTTACTTTCTAACATCTCTTGCAAAAAAAATAAGAACATCAAAAAAACAACAAAAAAAATTTCTTTTAGGAACCACCTTTCACAGTTACAAAATAGAACGACAAAAAATTATCTTAGCGACTCCATCTACTTTACATTTCTCAGTAAAATACATTGACTCAATAAGATTTTCCAACTTTTCCATTAGCATTTTGTGTTATGCTAATGAGAATAATGTGGCCTTCATCCCCTGTCAGCCCAAGTTATTAGCCCAAGTGAACCGAGGCTGGAAAACGAGGGCTCTGGACTGTTCTCCCCCATTCCAGCCCCTGCAATGAGGGATGAAAGCCATTAGCAGCCTCGGATGCTAAAGCGGTAACCAGGGGTGCTAAAAAAAAGGATTTTCCTTCCTAAACCAGGAAACACGCAGCGTCCCGCTGTAAGAAGGAACATCCTTTTTCAAGATGGTGACTGTAAAGACTGGAGGAGGGGTATCTATAATTCTGCCCCCTATATGGTAGGGTAGAGACATAGAGTACCCCAGCCAAGGTTCTCCATATGGAAGCTATGTACGAGCAACCAAGGCTTAAGCTCTCAGGAGGTGATGCAGGCTGATTCCTAAGTACAGTGATTCCCCAAGCCCCCACAATGGAATTTCCACACACTATGTTATGTGCTAACACAGTTCTTTATATAAAATGAAGGTTAAGATGTATATAAAAATTCAATAACACACTATGTACTCTGATAATACTAAAATGACAAATCTATACAATTCTATGTGGTACCACACTTAGGCTTTACATTCCTTTAAAATGCATCAAATGCTGGCAGTTAGAATAGAGCATACAAATCATTCAGTAAGGAGTATTAGCATAGTGAATAGTGCAGCAAGGGAGGTTAAGGTTAAGCAATGGCAGAATGCTTTCTTTAGATAAAGATGCACAATTCTGAATGATGATTCCCCACCTGGGCAACCTGTAATAAAAGAATTAACAAGCCCAGTCCATAAATGCTCAATAAGCCTTGCTTCTTGGTTAAAAAGTTCAACCACCCCAATGTACCTGAAGTGGGAGAGTTTCTTTGGCGGTTCACTGACAGTATCTTTCGAGGATGGACACCCTTTGAAGAAGGAGCCCTTGGTCTCAAGATCCTTGAGGAAAAGTGGAACACTTGCAGTGATACAGCAGCTTCGACCTTCGCCATGCTCTTGGGCGATCGATCGTTTCCTCGATGGTGGAAGTCCTGGCAAGGTGAGGCGTGCAGTAGACATCGATGCAAAATGCTCGGTGCAGCAAATAAGACTCTGTGGACTTGAAAAACCTTTGTCAGTGATGGATGCAGGCCCTGCAATGGGTGGTGGATGTCGGGAGTCGCGGTCGGAGCAGCAGTCACAGCACATACCTACGGATAGCTTCGGGACTCACCATTGCTGGACCTCCTATCTTCACTCTGTCAGTGTCCTCGGGATGTCTTTGTCGACTTCTGGTAGTGGCAAACCCGCTGACGGACTTCCCTCGGTAGTCAGTGGCCTTGTCTTTCTCTAGCGGGACAAATTGGTTGACGCTGATGGCAAGGGAGCCTTCTTTCAAATGTTCTTAGCCAAGGTGGAGTTTTCTCGGCTCCAGGCGTTGAGCAGCACAGCGTCAAGGTGGTCCTGCTTCTGTCAGCCTGGTTTGACTCGGCTTCCAGAGGTCACAGAAATATTCCGAACCCAGTCGACACCAATGGACTACGATGACCCTCGATGTTCAGGCGCTCTCTTCAGGATTCTCGCTGACCCCTTCTCCGGACGCCAGACTCACAGAACTGGCTTCCAGGGAGCTTTGATGAAGAGCAGCAGTTTTTGCATGATGGTCCCTCATAGTTTGGGGAGAGGTCTCCTAGCCAGGTCCTCTCTTGGATCAGTCCTCGACAGACTCAACACCTTTTGGATTACATTGAAGGAAATGCAGCAGCAATCTTCTCCTCCAGCTGGGCTTCAAGGACCAGCTTCAAGTTTCGACCAAATATGCGCATCTGTCCCTCATTTACTCTGGCTGAGCAAGGCTCAGTCAGCCAATCACACAAAAGGGCATTCATGCAGGCAGGCAACCAAACAGGCTCACAGAAATTCAGGCCATTCACCCCACCCAGACTCCCATAACAAGGAATGTGGATTGGGGCAAGCACCCAGCCTTTCAGCACACAATACTGCACTGATGTCCATTTCAGGCAGGGCTGTCTCATTCATTGTGTCTCACACACACACACCCACACAGAATCCAGACACCCATAACATGGAATGCATAGTGGTCACACACTCCATTCATACAGGTTCCACCCCTAGGGTGTACCCACAAAATACAGTCACTGGTAAGGCTCCAGCCAGCCTGGACTTTCCCACAAGGCCTTATATGGTTCTTCCAACCAACAGCCAGTCAGGGTAAGGGACAGATTCAGGGCCTCCCAGGACTTTGGGAAAACAATGTAGCAGGCAATACAAACAAGGAGGCCCCATGGCCATCTTGCCTTCTATCAGGAATCAAATGATTCCTATGTCAGGGCCTAGGTATCCTAAAATGGAGAATACTCAGAGCTCCTGTCACATCAGGATGAAACTGCCACTAGCCCATACCCTGCTCCTTGGACAACACACAGGTGCCAAAAACATACACTTGCGGTATAGGGTTATACCCGCAGCCATGGATGCCATAAGGGTATCACAAGGGTCTTGGTTTACCATCAACAAAAAGAGGAAGAGCTGCACTTCCAGGGGTCCCAACTGAACTCCTGCGCAGAAAGTAACCCAGAACACACATGATAAGGGAGTACAGGACAAGGACAAGGAAGCCCTGTCTCTCCATTGCATCTTCAGCATCACTGTCACCATGGAAAGGGAAGGTGGGGCTATGTACAGAGCCCTTCTTCCGTGTCTATGGCGGCCTGCAGAAGGCAGAGAACCCTATGACCATATTAAGTTTGCACCCACCAACTGCCACTTAACAATCTTTTACACATAGTTTCCATCT
This sequence comes from Ambystoma mexicanum, assembly GCF_040938575.1. Taxonomy (NCBI): domain Eukaryota; kingdom Metazoa; phylum Chordata; class Amphibia; order Caudata; family Ambystomatidae; genus Ambystoma; species Ambystoma mexicanum. Next base: position 245,358,933 of record NC_090926.1, on the reverse strand, counting down.
ACATTTCCCTTACATACACAATGCTCCTATAAATGCACATATTCATTGTGCAGGGAGAGAACTGCATACATATAAGGGGCAGTATGGATGGGCAAGTGCTCATGAGAACCCAGGAGGGAAATGCCAAGGTATGCCAAGGTGGGCTGCCACTGGGTAACTACTGGAGAGGAGGTGTCCCAAGGGTGGGATACATCTTAACCATAACACCCCTTTAACAAAGTGTTTCTGTCAATTTAATAAGTTTTTATAAGTGAAAATGTTTCATGATGTTACATCACTGTATATAAGTTATTAGTACCCACATCGCATAGCACTGGAGAAAACAAACTCACACTGATTGGTGCTTTTGCGAGCCTTACCTTATGGTAAGGCTGCTCACGCTGTGCCATCACCTGCGCACCTTACCTTACAATAAGGCTGCTCATGCTGTGCCCTCCCTTGTGCGCCACTCCAGACCATTTCCTGACTTCCTTCTGCTTCTCGCCGTGGCATCCCGGAGTGGCCGCCATGGAATGAAGAAGGGACTACATGCAGTCCCTTTGCCCCTTCCATGGCGGGCATTTTTTTTGTTGACTTTTTTCTATTTGTTTTAATTGCCACCTTGGAAAGGGAGAGAAGGGACTATGTGTAGTCCCTTCTCCTCTTCCACAGCAGCCATTTTCTTTTTTTACTATGGCCGCATAAAGTAATGCCCCCGTGGCCTTCATTAAGGCCATCTCGTAACAATGGGCCCCCGGGGCATTACCTTATGCGGTAATGGCCCGCAGTCTCAGGGCATATTGCCTAATTAATAATACCAATTTTTCACATATATGAAAGAACTAAAAAGCTCCTTTCGGATAAATATTTTTTGCAACAAATACTTATGTCTGTTGTTATCAGCAGGGCATGCTGGGGATGGAAATCATCGTTCAATGGCATAAGGCTCAACCATGACCCCAGCTGAACCAAACCCCCTCCTATTAGTTACTGCACCTATCCTGCATCCTAGTTCAGTGTCCACCATGCCATAATAATGTAACCAATGACCAGTGCTCATGGCTTGCAGCCATGGCCAGTCTCCAAATCCATAGGGCATAGGCTACGGTCATGTTGCATTCCTCAATAAGCAAATCAGAGTACACATGTGTCTTTGCAGAGTGCCAGGCCCACTACCCAGACACCAAATGTATATCACTACTTTTTCTACTTACATTCTTACAATTTGGAAAAATAAAACACAAGACATATTTCCAAAAACATGCCTGCAAGTCCTTGCTAATGCTCGTCGCGCAAGTTTGTTGTAATCTAGTCCACCACTTCAGGCTGTAACCGCAAGCAGATTATTTTTTCCCATTCAAACCTACCACTTCGGCCATGCCGCATGCCCCAATAAGCAAATTATAGTACAAATTTCTCCCTGCTGATGGCCAGGCCCATTGCCCAGACACCAAAGTTGTATCACTGTATTGTGTAAATATAATTTATACTTAAAAAAAAAACAACACAGGACATATTTGCAAAACCATGCTTTCCAGTACTTGCTGACCCTCCTCGTGCATATTTGCTGCAATCCCATCCAACACTTCAATCTGTACCCACGAGCACATTTTTTTTTCCTTTCAAGCCTATCCCAATTTAAAAAAACATTACCACATAGCCGGTCCCCAGTGGACATAGTCACTTTATCCCCATTGGTCATCCCTCGTGGTCATGGTCAGTAGCCAGATTGTCCAGGTCATGACCTTATGCCATGAACCGGACAATCTGGCCACACGCTATACCTCAGTCATCAAAACTATATCACTATTTTATGTAATACAAAAAAGGTATCAGGCGCCCCTCTCCAGAAAGAACACAGCATGATAACCTGTTAGGTGTTTTTTACCCACTTTGAGAGTCTGCAGCCATAGCTTTTTGCTCACTGTACTTTTCACAAAGGAGGAATAACCATTTGCATATCAGTCTTTGTCCCGCCCACAAGGGCAGTTCAGCACCGAAATACCAGGTAAACCTCCATTGAACAAGAGTACCAACAGCAACCCCATACACGTGTTTCAGCCTTGTTGGGCCCCATCAGTGAGGTGGAGCTGTGCCGCTCTGAGCACAGTGAGAAAGGGGTCCACATCTGGGTTCCCCCAAGTAACATAGGGTGACCAACCCCAAGTTCCTTTCAAAAATACAAAAAAGGTAGCAGGCTCCCATCTCCAGAAAGAACACGGCATGTTAACCTGTTCACTGGTTTTTACCCACTGGAGAGTCTGCACCCATCGCTATTTTCTGTACCTACATTATGACACAAAAAATGGACACATTTGCAAAACCACGCTTTCAGGTCCTTGCCAATGCTCCTTAAATGGGTTTTGTGGAATTCTGCCCATGTTTAATTTTTTCAAAAGTGTCAAAATGTGCGTACATACAATAGTTATATAACTTAGATACCCAACTTGACAAAATCCATTCAGACTTTGCACAAACATCAAGGTTGGGTCTATAATCCTTTTGAAATCTTTTGTCCACATTCGTCAAAAGTCAACAAAGTTGTAAGCCATCTAAAAATGTTGAGACCCCCCTCTGATTTAGCCGCATCCTGACAAAATCCCACCAAACTTTGAAAAACGATTTATATCTAGATCTAAAATCTTTTTACAAACATTTCTGCAGATTCGTCAAATGGCACCACAATTATAAGCCTTTACAATATTTTTGGATTATCCCCTCTAATTGTGCCCCCTCTTGACAAAATCCCACCAAACCTTGAAAAAACATGTATATCTAGATCTAAAATCATTTTTCAAACTGTTGTACCGATTTGTCAAAAGACTCCACATTTATAAGCCTTTACAATATATTGGGACACCCCTGCTAATTTTGTTCCCTCTTGACAAAACAGCACCACCAAATCAGGTCTAGAATGAAATTCCAAAGTTTCATGCAGTTTCATTGAGTGGAGCCAAAGTAATAAGCCATCCAAAAACTGATTTTCCCCAACCGTGTAATGCATAAATAAGCATAGATACCCCCGAACATTTAAAATGTTTGGGGACATCACAGGAATGCTTCGATTGTTCGCGGGTAGCAGAGAAGAAAAACACCAGTTTTTCCCATCCTCATCACCCTTGAACTCCCCAGAGATTGTTTGATAAGTTTAACAAGTGAAATGTGTTTTAATGTTTTTTAATATGTTCGCGGACTACAGGCACTGTTCGCGAATCCAACATGGTGGGCATTTCCAAAAATCTGACGCACTTCATGCTTTTCAGCGGACGTGTGCAATGTCTGCGGACATCACACCGCCCGCTGGGCCTATCGGATGCCTGTCTGCAAACAGAACAGGGAAGTGAGTCAGTGGACCAAACCCAGATAACACTAATTTTTTTGCACCTACTTTTTCGACATTTAAAAAAAACCTACTGGACGGATTTACTCCAAATTTACAAAAGCATGCTTTCAGGACCAAGCCACCACTCCAGCTGCAAATTTGGTGAAAATCCGTCTAGCAGTTTGGGCTGTAGGCACCAATTTCCAAATTCGGCACCAGGCAATCAGTGATCATAACATGTTACAAGCCACATTTCTTCTTCCCACTAAAAAAGAAATAAGCATATACACGATTGAGATAACTGTTAATGAAGACAGAAACAAGGTTAGAACATTTAGGAGAAATGGCTTCTTTTTAATTTAAAACATCAGACATCTCTGGAACTCTGGTACAGACTCAGAGATACAGAAGCTATGCTCACCAAAACACATTGCAGATTTCCTCAGTGAGCAGGATCTTCCAAGGTCAAGGGGAGAAAATAAACATACTAAGCACAATCATATGTCTGATGGGAAAACTGCACAAAAGAAAAGGGCCCTAAGAATATCTATCCAATCCCTTAAGATGCAAATCACTACTGACGCAGAATATATGGCCAAGTTAAAATCCCTGAAAAATGGTTACAGAAATTGGTCAAGAAGTCACAAACAGTTACGCTTACAAAATGATGGTGAGCTGATGTTAAACTGTCTTCAAAACAGTAACTCCAGACATTTCTGGACCCTAATTAGAAACTCAAACACCCTGCAAGGGCTGTTGCAAGGAAATGCTGTTCCAGAATCTACGTAGTGCCTTTTCTTTAAAAATATTTATGAGAAACCCTCAGATGAAATCTTGCAAGTTGACAGAGATTGCCCCTGGCATCTAACTGTAACAGAAGATGAAATAGCAGACATAATTGAGAGGTCATCTACCTCACAAATCCAATGGTGTTAGTAATCAAATCTTGAAATCTGATATAGACATGTGGGCCACAATTCTAGAGAGAATGTTTAGCGAAATAGTGATTTTGAAATGTCTCCTAGAATCATGGAAGCAAGCACTTGTGATTCCAATATACAAGAAGGACGACCAGGCGGTTCCTACAAACTACTGCCTGATCACCCTCCTAGATGTCAATAACAACATTTTTACAGGGTTAATCATGAACCGGTTAAAAAACTGGGCGGAAAGCAATTGAATCCTTTCAAATCACCAACTAAGGTTATCCACTGCAGTGAATGGCATGCTAATGAGCATAGAATGCAAATAATCATGGGACCCGGGGGGACCCTTTCTGTATGGAGCTTGGGTCGACCTCTCGCAGGCCATTTGACACTATAAATAGAGAACACCTGTGGGATAAATTAAGATCTTGGGGTAGACCCATATCACTATTAGCAATCATAATATCGCTCGCTACATAACAACTCCAAGCTACAAGTACAACTTAATCTGGAAGGGCACCTCTCAAGTGACATAGCCACGGAAACAGGCGTCCGGCAGGGTTGTATTATAGCACTGCCCCTTTTTAACCTATATCTTGCAGATTTGGGAGCAGCACTTAGTACATCTGCCCTAAATAGTCCAAAGGTAGGGGGAGAAAAACTAAATTGGATGGCATATGCGGGCGTCTTGGTCTTGTTAGATTATGCACCAGTCTGACTCCAAAGTATGCTGATGCATTAGAGAAATATGAATCCTTAATGGCCTAGGCATAAAACCTGCAAAATCATACATAGTTAAATTTAAAAGACCCAACAAGAAATCCCCAAAACGTAGGTGGACGCTGAACAAAGGAACCATCCCAATCGCCACTGACATAACATATCTAGCCTTCAAACTGCAGGCTTTTTCAACAGTAGCCGCAGTGGAACTTGCACTAGACACCAAAGCGGACCAATTAATCAGTTAAATGAAACAAATGACTGCACTCCTTCCATCAGTTCTCATTACTCCCACTAATAAGATTCTACAACTCAAAAGTGATTGCCGCCTTACTTTACAGTGTTGAAATAAATCATATGACTAGAACTCTCAATTGGGCACCGTTGGAGGGCTGAATATGGAAAAAGATACTCAGCCTTCCAATGAGTCTCCCAATATACTTCCTGAGATATTAGTTAGGTCTCCTCTCAATGCAAATGCAGGTTGAATGGAGTATCCTGTCATTATTTAGACTTGTGCAGCTCTCTCAGTCAGGATCTATGCTGGGAAACATTAATATGATGCTTAACACATGCCCAAACTGTTTTCTATTCAATCTGAACCGTGATGCCTGTGAAATGATAAAACGCTTCAAATGTACTGAGAATGTGCTACTGAGTAATCCTAAAAAGCTTAAATTTATATTACAAAGAAATGATTGGATAAATACTATTGAACAAGCGCGAAACTTGAAGGTGACCAGAACACCATCTGATGTAGATAAACCAAGAGGATTTTTTGCTAAGTACCTTAGAAAATTCTCAAGTTCTGTTACGCTCACCTGGTATCCACAGGGACGCCACCCAGCCGGGTTATTCGCTGGTATGCTTCTCAGTTTTGCCCAGATGTGGTCAGCAGGGAAGGTTCTGCCTGAAAATACAGGAGGACTGTGTTCAAAACTGGCCGACCGGGTTAAGTATTCTCCCTCCACCCCTGTATGATTTCAGCCCCCTCTTCACCTTGTGGTAGAGTTAGGCATGCTCTCCGTCCTTCCTTTTTTGGAGGGGCGTGTTGTCTATCGTTGGCGTGTGCGGTCCAGTTACTTTACTGACGCCGGCCTGTTTGATATCGTTCAGGTAGGTCTTATTGCTGTTCGTTGCTATCCTGCATGCCTCTCTTTGTTTAATAATGTCTCTTTTTCTCCCTTAGGTGTGCAGAGCTTCAGCGCGGCAAACTGGCTTGGTTGAGCCCCACTGGTAAATGATGGCGCTTTAAGAGCCTTTGCTAACATGTTTTGTCTTCTTTCCTTGCAGGTTGAGGTGTTCTTCAGCTTGCATGGAATTTCCAGAGTGGTGCCAGCCGAGAGGCGACCAGCCAGGTAAGCCTTTTGAGCAGTTCGTAATTTGCAATGACTCTTCTGCTTTCTTAAGGTTGCCTCTATCTTCCTCTTTCTGGTCGTGCAGTCTGGGAGGCGTGCAGATCCAAGGAAAGCTGTTCTCAGGAGCTGCGAGTAACTAAAGATGAAGACTGCAGGTAAGATGCTGCTGCTAATGATCTTCCTTTTGTCTCCATGCAGGTTCTGCTTCTCCAAGGTTCGGGGGTATAGCTGGACACGGTGAACGTCACGTTGCAAGCTGCAAAGTAACGCGAAGCGTGTTGTCTTGCTCGGGTGTGGTTTAAATAGCCCCAACAAAATAGTCCAGGTAAAGTAGTCCCTAGGCTACCACACCCAAAACACTAGACCGCATAGCTTGGTTCCGAGGAACCAAGCTATGTGGATGCCCCCATGTTGGCTGACAACACAATAAAGTAGTTCCCAAGCACATTGTTTTCAGGGTGTATGAGCCTGGCGCCATAGGTGCCACGACTGGCCCCAAGAGGGTTTTGGAAGAGGATGCCAGGCTTCAGAGGCCCGAGTCCTTACTCCACCTGGCCAATGGGTTTGCCAGAGGGGGTTTTGGGCGAGGGTTGTGACAGTTCAGTTGGACGATTAAACTTTTTAAATTTTCGCCTCAATCCTCTACCTGCAGGTGAAGAAAAGCTGCTCCGTAATCAAGAACCCTGACCCAGCATCATCTCATGTGTCCACAGCCAAATGCCCATAATTCAGACTCTCAAACATATTATGATAGAATGTTCCGGAATTCAAGAATTAAGAAGCAAGTTCTTGATACGATTTATACATAGAGTAGAGGCATTATATACGAACAAATTTTGGGAAAGACTAATTGCTGAACATGACATTTTAAAAATTCTGAAAACGTTAGATCTACTGTTGTTTTAACACATCGATGAAATGTTAGGAACGCTGGAAAGGTTAGATCTTTTTTTTTATTAATTCAATGAATTTAAGTTTTTATGTTTTCTTTCTCCTCTTTTCCTTTTTATTTTCTTCCGTTGCTCTTCTTTTTTGCTGAGTTTTAAAGAGTCTGTAAAATGTACTGTATTATCAAGTAGGCCTGATCATATATTTGTTCCATTGCGTATAAGGGAAAAAACACACATTTTGGGACACCCCTAAACTTTGCCCCCCCCTTAGTGAAACCTCACCAAACTTCGCAGAATCGATCTGATGGGGCCATATTCTTTTTTTGCAAAGTGTTGTGAGGATTCATCCAGGCCCTGTTTTATATATGCAGTAGCGGCCCTGTAGTTTGTTTAAGTTGCTCAACCCATAGGAAGAACACTTTTTGGATGTCTTATAACTTTGCCCCCTACCCCCCACTGAATCCTTACCAAACTTTGCAAAAAAATCTTTATGGCCCTGTCAGATTGATCCTGTGAAATTTGGTGAGGTTTCGTGAAGGGGGCAAAGTTATACTGAGGGTCCCACAATTTCTGTTTTTTCCATAGACGCAATGGAAACAAAACTTTGCTCACGTCTACAGCTCAAACCGCTGGATGGATTTTCACCAAATTGGCAGCAGGAACATCGGCTTGGTACTGAAAGTGTGCTTTTGTAAATTTGGTGTAAATCTGTCCAGTAGTTCTTTTAAAAAAAGCAAAAAGTAGGTACAATTAAATTAGTGGTATCTGGGTTTGGTCCGAGGACTCACTTCCCTCTCCGCTTCGTGGGCGGGCCTCCAATTGGTTCAGAGGGTGGCGTGAGGTCCGCGGACATCGGGTGAGCCCACTAATTGGTCATTAAAAACATGAGGTGCGTCATATTTTCAGAAACGCCCGCCATGTTGGATCTGCAGAGAGCCGCAACTGCCTGCAGACGGATCGTGAGGAAAAAGTCTGGAAAACACATTTTGGGTCATTTGGTGTTGGAAAGAGGGGCTGGAAAGGGTGGGGGAGTTGAAAAAGATGATATGGGGCTTTTTGTATAGGTGGAAAAAGGCGTACGTGTGGCAGTCCACGGACAGAGTCTTGGGCAGACCGCTTGAGAAACACATTTGGGGTTCTTTGGTGGCTGAAAGAGGGCTTGGTCAGGGCAGAGGAGTCTAATATAGATGACTTGGGAATGTTTTCATAGGTGAAAAAAAAGGTTGGCATTCCATTTCGATGTCTGCAGACGTCATTTGAATTGGGAGTGGGAGGCTCAGGGCAAGTTGTGTTGCTCCAATATGTATTCTATGTCCTTGTTATGTATGGTTTAATTAGGGTGCGTTGGTTGTGGCCAGTGGCCAGATTCTTGGGTGCATGGCCATATTATGATATGGTGGTTGTGGCCAGTGCTTGCATTAGAATTTCTTGTGGATCTTCCTGTGTGTTTATGGTGAATTTTACTATTCCTGTATAATAGTCCAACTCTTGCCTTATCTGAGACACTGGGCCTCATTACGAGCATGGCGATAGCCGTGCCTATATAGCAGGCACGGCTACCACCATGCGAGCTACCGGCACCACCTCCCATGATTGGGCAATAACCAGCCCATTACGAGGGCCGGTAATTGTCCATTTGCGGGTGGCGGTAATGCCAGGCTCCCGATCCCCATTCTGCCCCAAAGGGCAGAATGGGGGGGAGCATGGCTACACCAGAACTGTTTATAACGGTGCCGGTGCAATCACGAGTTCTGCTCGTGGGTGCCGCACAGCCCACCAGGTAAGACCTGGCGGACTGTCAGGAACCTGCAAGCAGAACTTGTAATGCAGCGTTCCGGTTCGAATGGTGCTGGTGCTTTACCGGCACCATTCATACCGTGACCGCCACATTTAAAATGAGGCCCACTGTAAGTGTTGTTAGGATTATTTGTTGCATTTCTATGAAAGATGAGCATTTGCAAACAGAACTGGTCTGAGCCATTCAAGTAAATGTTTTGAACAATTGGTGACAATTGGAACAGAAGATTGATTGCTACATTTGCATAGCAATTTAATAAGGTTGTGTTGGAAAATTTAAATGGACAAGAGAGTTCTGTCTTTGTGTCATTTACTAGACATCCACTTGTTTTTTTAGAAGAGATATTTCTCTTTATATGTGCTGATGGATTTGCAGTTGTGTTTGCACTAGATAGATTTGTGGTTGTACTGCTTGATGGAGTAGCAGTTGTTGTTTGTGTCTTTGGTGGTATTGTTGGGAGATCTCTTATAAGTTCTGTTTGCATTACATTTCTTTTTAAAACTTTACCTTTTTGAAGAACAGGTACATGGGGTGTGTAGAATGCACGTAGTCTGTTGTACTCTAGGATGCAAGGAATGTCAGCTTTGACTTTGTTTGCATCAAAATTGACTACGAATAGCCCTTTGAGTGTACATAGATGTGAAAGTGCTACATAACTCATACCTTCTTTAAAGACTGTGCTGCTAATGTCAATCAATGCCTGTTCTAAGGTTAGGCCTTGTGATTTGTGAATAGTGACTGCATGTGCAAGAGACAGACAGAATTTTTCTCTGCATACATACATGTCTTTGAAAAGAAGGAATCATGCTGTTGAGCGTCCTATCCATTTAACTTCTGAAAGTTTGTCAAAGTGGATGTTGACAAACTGAATGTTGCTGTCATGTGGATACGTCTGGAAGCCAACAACTGTAACAATTGCTCGATTGACTAAACCGTGCTCTATGTCAAGGTTTCGTTTAAGAATTACTCTGCAGTTTAGACACAACATTAAGCTATTTAGTCGTGCTGTTGCTTGTTGACACATCGGGAGTGTGTCAACAAGCAACACACATATGACACATAGGGAGTGTCATGCCATACACTTACATTTTGTCTGTGGAGCTAATATGCCATGTTGGTTGCATTTCTTTTTTTAACATTGTCTCGTTGAATCGACTACAGCTGGGTAGGGTTGGCATTAAGCACATGCATTTTACATTTATTTGTGCTAATTGTTCCATGGCATTGGGAGCAGATGTATTGCGCCCATATAGCTCATGGATGAGTCAACTATTTAAGATTGATTGTACATCTTGAGAAAGAAGACCAGTTCTAATGCTTTTTAAAATAATAGCGTAGGTGAGGTCTGCAGACTGCCACACGCTTTGAGTTAGTTATCTGTATTGGAAATGTGGCCAGAGATTTATATTTCCTAGGCTGCCAAGTGTGCTGCGGCACTGTTTGTGTCCTAAGGTTTGAAAACTAGGTTCACCTTTCACTGGTGTTAACTGAGGGAGATCTCCAAAAACAATAATGTGTTTTCCTCCAAAGAGTTGTTCATAGTCCGTTTGTAGGACCGCTTGCAATCTGAGGTGAATTATTGCCAACATAAGGTTGGAAACCATCCTAAGCTCATCTATTAGGAGCATTTTAATTTGTTTCAGAATTCTTCGTACTTCAGTAGCAGCTTCTGCTGATAGTTTGTAGTATTCTAATTTGTTTTGGTGTTCTACTGGAAAGAGCAGTAGTCGGGATAAAGTAACACCTCCGATGTTGTACGCAGCTAAACCTGTCAGGGCTGTTACAACAGCTGAAAGGTTGTTATTTGTTACGTGTTGTAGGAATTTGCTGATGACTTTAATTAAGAATGTTTTCCCAGCATCAGCTTCACCATTTCCAGAGGAGCAGAGGTTCATAATTTGGGAGCTACAAGTTTAGCTGCGTCAAATCGTGTTCAATTTCCTCAGTCACTTCTTGGTAAATGGTAAATTACTCATCATTTCGCTGTGATTTCTGCACTGACAAGTCTTCTTCTGATTGTTTATATTGATACATCACATTTTCTACTTCAGTCATGGACATTTCTGCTTCATTTCAAATGAGTGGTTCTCCAAGTGGTTCTTGGCTTCCTGTAAGAGAAGGTTAACTGCCCCCAGGTGTGTCTTCATTTAGTTGTGCTTGAACTTCTTCCTCTTGTTGGCGTTCATTGTCCAACATTTTTTTGTATTGCTTGAAATTGAAATTTGTTATACTGCTTTCATTTGCATTGAATGCAGCTACAAATGAGTCAGGGTTACATAATAATTCTTCTTTTCTCCATGGTTTAAAAAGTTGTGTTAGGGCCACGTAACACAGTTCTCTATGTTGAGGAGTTCTTATCTTATAATTTTATATGATTAATTAGGCTAGGTTTGCTAAGTGTGAAGAGGCTTCCTTCACAAGCTAAGACAATGGGCCTCATTACGAGTCATGCCGGTAAGGGAAAAATGATGCCGATATGTAAATACCGGCATCATTTAACGTTCCGTAGCATTCTGACCCGCAAACCCGGTATGAACGGCACCGTAAATTATTTACGGTGCCGCTAATAGCGGCATAGGCGCGTACACGTGCCTCTTCAGGTAGTAAATACCGGCATGCCGGTAATAGGGGGCAATCACAACCCACGCAAACATGCAAATACCGGCATCGCGAACACAGTAACAACGGGCTGCATGATGCCGGAAAAACAGGCATCGCAGACCACCTGCAAACAGCAACCAAGATACAAGGCAGCTGCCACAGGTGCACACAATCCCCACAGGTGGAGTCAAAGGAGGCTGCGCCAGTATGAACTGAGCACACCCACACACCACAACCACCCCCCACAGGTGTAGGCAATGCAGAGTGGGCCAGTACAAAAGGAGCACACCTACACACCACACCCCTTCCTACACCAAAATGCTACCACTAGCATTTGCAATCATGGTGCAGGAGGACATGCCTATACTGCTACAACTACAGCAACAACAGCAACAACAAGAACAACAACAACAACAACAACAACAACAGCAGCAAGAACAGGCAGCACAAAGGAGATGCAGGAGGAGAAGGAGGGTGAGACAGGCCCAGCAAGTACCACCAGCGCAGCCACCAGCACCTCGTAGGCAGCCACCAATCCTTCGCACCAGACCCAGCCCATTCAACTTAACCCCTGAGCAGATCCACACCCTGTACCGGTTGGACCGTGACACCATCACCACCATAGTGGACATGATACAGAACGGCATTGCCAGCCACATACAAATACGCACTGCCATCCCCCCACTACTAACGGTGGTGTCTGTGCTACACTTCCTGGCCACAGGCACCTACCAACACACAGTGGGCCAGCTGCATGGCATTTCACAACCACTATTCTCACGCATGCTGAACCAAGTGCTGGATGCCCTCCTGAAGCATGCAAGCACCCACATATCCCTACCACGGACTGGCCAGGAGACAGCCGAAACCAAAGTAGACTTCCATGCACTGGCAGGCATGCCCAATTGTGTCGGTGCCATCGACTGCACCCATGTGGAATTGGTAGTCCCCCATACCATAGAGGCGGTGTACCGCAACCGCAAGCAATACCACTCCATCAATGTGCAAATGGTATGTGACTCCAGCAAGATCATCACCCATTGCTGCGCCCGATTTCCTGGATCCACACACGATGCCATGGTACTGCACAACTCCACGCTACCCCGTCACATGGAGCGACATGCTGGACCACGTGCCTGGCTGCTCGGTGAGTTGCACAACAGGCCCATGGCCATGCTGTGGGGTACTCATGTGTGCGGATGCAGAAGGGGGGATAGTACACCTGGGTGGGAAAGGGGGGGGGGGCAGTTTACCAGGGTGGGAAAGGGGGGATAGTTTACCTGGATGGGAAATGGAGGGATAGTTTACCAGGGTGGGAAAGGGAGGGATAGTTTACCAGGGTGGGAAAGGGGGGGTTACAAGTACACCTAGGTGGCAATAGCCAGTGAGTGGAGAATGAATGCAGAGCTAAACACTCCTCACCTGACACAGCCAAACTGAAAATGACACATCACTGGGCCACATATCACAAATGATGCAAATGGATGACAACAAGTAAGAGGCACAACCAGGGCACCATGGTGATGGCAAGCAATGCATGACTGAATAGGATGGCAACTGTGCCAATGCGGCCAGTGTGACCATGCATAGCAAAGAGTATACAGCATGAATTGGAGGCTAAACATTGTCGCACTGCCACAGCACATCTGCCTCAGCATGCATGCTTACACCCTGCATCATCTATTCAACCCCATCCAGTGTTCCACACCTCTTTACAGTATACATTCCATATAGGTGACTATTTGGTACACGTACAGGGACATATGCATGCTCACACCTAATAGCTGCTGCCATGACCGTGCTCCCTGAAGGTGTCAGTTCAGAGTGACACACACCTATGTGTATCTGCTTGCAGGTGATGGAGGATATCCCTTGAGGCCGTGGCTACTTACCCCTGTGCGGAACCCGCAGAACAGCGATGAAGAGGAGTACAATCGTGTGCACACTCGTACCCGTGTTGTGATCGAGCAGACCTTTGGCCTGTTGAAGGCGCAGTTCCGCTGCCTAAGCAGGTCTGGTGGGGCACTCCTGTAAAGGCCTGAGAAGGTGGCAAAGATCACCATGGCCTGTGTCATGCTGCACAACATGTGCGTTCGAAGGAATGTACAACTGCCACCTGACATTGACATGCATGGCCCGGGTGAGGATGAAGGGGATGGAGACGGAGGCGAAGGAGCCCCCCTGCCAGTACGTGATGCACGGGACGGCCATGCTGTACGCCAAGCACTAATTGACGAATACTTTTAAGACACAGGGACCATGAATGACTTTTGTCAGTCAGACACTGGGCCAATGTGAACATGCACAAAGGGAATGTTGTAATTTGGACACTGAACACCGTAACACATTAAATGGATGCACACCAAAAATAACAATGTCCAGCCAGGGATTGTTCTCCAGAAAACTTGTGTATTATATGCCCACTCCCCCCTCCCACAATCCCCCAACAAACTCCCTCACCCATCCCACAGATCCCAAATGTCCCCATGTGCGCAACAAACAGTGTTGCCTTCACCAATGTTACTCCTCACATTTTTTCCATTTTTCAGAAAGTCACTTTTTGGTGACTTTTGGGTCTGGGGGTTTCATGGCCATGCGCCGTGCGCTCCTGCGCGTTAAGCGCACAGGGCTTGATTGAACAGAGGTGGAAGGTGTTGACGTGGTGGATGTGTCAAGTGTCATTCCCCTTGCAGACCCATGGTGTGGCTGCTGCACTTGCCTGATGTTGGCTAGTAGGGGCTCAGTCATTGCATTGACCCCATGCACTGCCTGAATGCAGACGTGGACGCCTCCACGGCAGCTGTATTTGCAGCAATGGCCGTGGCTATGGCCTTCATGGCCTCATTACTGGCAACAACCTGTTGCCGCATAATCTGCAGCATCTCGTCTTGGCGGGCCTCCACCCTTGACAGACGGACCTCAAAGAGGGTTTCTGTCGCAGGTGTACCGGTGGCTGGTGGGGTGGAGGAAGGCAGGGTGGTGGAAGGCAGGGTGGTGGAAGGCAGGGTGGTGGAAGGCTGGGTGGAGTCAGGCACCTGCGTGGGGCCCTCGTCCTGGGCACTGTCGTCCGCGCAATTGGCGATGTCCGAATCTCCTAGGTCGGAGTCATGGAGACATGGGTCATCCAGGCTCTCTGTCTCCGCAGGGGGAGGGGGTGCCAATGGGTGTTGGGCTGGGCAATCCCAAAGATTCTTTGGCCTCTTCGACCACCTCTGTGGACACGACGTCCGTGGTGGCCGGTGGTACAGCTGGCACTATCGCAGCAGGTGCACCCTGCAGAGATGATGCCTTGTGTGGCACACTGGGAGTGGTCGCAGGCAAGTCTTTGGAGGAGGGGGTTGCGGTGGCCCTGGTCCCCTTGCGTGCACTGGATGTGCTTGCCCCCTGTCCTGGGTTCCACCTTCCTCATCGGTGCCTGGGGGATAGAAGAGATGCAGGTCATCAGTGAGATTGCCAAATGGCAGCTGTGATTTGTTGCAGTGTAATATCTTGATACATTCAGGCATGATTTCATTTCTGTTGTGTGGCATTTGGTGTATGGAGGGGACATGTTGGCAATGATTGCATGGCTGGTGGCAATGGATTGTCTAGGTGTGGGGGGGGACATGACCATGGATGGGTCATGTTGCACCTCTGTTGGGTTTACATATTTCACGCAGCATGCGTGTGGTGCAGGGGGTGGCAATCAGTATTCTGTTGGTGAGTTGATGTTGCCTTGGGTAAAGGAATTGCCTTGCCTAATCAGACTCCCACCTCACTTGTGTCACATCATATTTTGTTATTGGTGGATGTGATGGTTCACTCACCTTCCTCTGTTGTAGTAGCTGCCCCGAACTCCTGTTCTCCGATACCCTCTATGGATTCTGGGTTGATGAATCCACTTGCAATCTCCTCCCATGTGGTGAGTTTAACAGGGGAGTGTGTGCCACCGCCTGTCGCCATTGCGACCTTCCGGTTCTCTGCAAGGATCTTCCGGACACAGAGGCAGAGGTCGTCCCAGCGCTTTCTGCAATCCCGGACACTCCTTGGGGTGCTCCCCACTGCTGTTACCCTCTGCGCAACCTCCTGCCACCCCTGTTTTTTACGCGTTTGAGCCGCATGCTTCAGGTCCGTGCTTCGGATTATGTCAGCATGCTGTTGTAGGGTGTCCGCTAGCATTGTCAATTCAGCATCTGAAAAGCGCTGCTTCCTCTTCCTTTGTGAGCTTTTTCCGGTGGCCTTTGACATCCTGGTTGTGTTTTGGCACTCAACAACACGGGTGTAGTGGTAGTAATGGAGGATGGCAATGGATTGTGTTTTTAAAGATGGCCGCCGGCCCATTTCCCGTTCCTGCGCGATGACGTAATTTCCGGGTCCATTTTTTTTGCGAACACGGTAATAACATGCCGGTATTATTGTGCCGGTATTTACGGCTTAGTGTGAGGCGGTAGCGCAATGGGCGGGCCCTGCGATCCCAGTATAGGGGGCTTGGAGGCTCTTTACCGGCATGGCGGTATTGCCACTACTGGCATGGGGGAACGCGTATGCTTGCGCACTCGTAATGACCCGCTATTAGTGGGTTCATACGTGCACGGACACGCTCATTCCGGCATGCCGGTAATGAGCCCGGTTTTACCGGGCAACTCGTAATGAGGCCCAATATATTTTCCAGTTTTTTAATTTGGTTTTTGTAGGAGTAGATTTGGTCTATGTGGTATAGTCACATGTTTTCCAAAGCAGTACTTCTGTTTGGCTAGTATGTGTCTAATAAATTGTTTTTTTTTTTAAATGTCCTGGCTGTAGAGATCATTTGTGGCTATTGTTTCTATGTTTTGGTAGGATTTAAGCACTATTTGTCTGGATACACCTGGACCAAGGCTTAGCCAGACTATGTGTTCAGATTTTCCATATAAGGCTGTGCCTGTGAAACGGTCTGCAGCTCTATAGAGGAGCATTTTTATGCCAAAGCTGTACCATTTTTGTGCCAATGTTTTGTTCGATTATATGTCATCCGAGAGGTCTTTTAACTCTGTTTTCTCAGCTTTGGTGAGATAAGCTGTGACATATCTTGCAACAGCAGTAGAACTGTTTGCAATATATTGTATACCTATGTTTGCATTCTACAAGAGGGCAATGATTGCATAATAATCATTGATGTACTTTAAAGCTTTGTTTCTGTTAATGTTGTATGTGTTTTAGGTTGTTTGCCTTTCACACTGTGTCTAACAGAAAACATCACGCTGTTTACTTGTCCTTTTGCCGAAACTGGTCTAGGAAAACTATAGTGGCATTTGGTGTAATATTTACCTTTGTTTTTATATCTTAGCAGTATTTGCCACACTTATGTTTTTGGAAGCGCAAAATGTTTGCACGTAGGTCAGTATGTGTGGTTTCTGAAGGGATGTCGCAGGATGTGTCTTTGTGAATAAGCTGCAAAACAGTGGCATCACTGTCATGGCATCTTTTCTCCACAAAACCATGTGAATGTGTGGTGCTCCTCTGGATTGATATTCTTTTCTCCAAAAGAAGTGTTGCACTTCTCCGAGGAGAGTGCTACTTTTATAGCAGATGAAGTGCAGCATGGCAATAAAGCAATGGTAAAAGTATCTTGATACATTTACAGGGTCAAGAGAAGAGAGTTTTTCTGGTGTTTTTATGTCTATTCCTTCTTTATTCTGGTTTGTTATGCGTAATAAGTTGTGCAAGTCATCCGATGCATATTCTGCACAACTTAAAGTAATCAGAACACAACATCACTTATCCCTAGCAGAAAAACAAGCTCTAACACCCTTACAAAACAACAGGAAAATTGTCATTAAGCCGGCAGACAAAGGAGGTGGTTTGGTAATCATGTCCACTGGCCAATATCACAAGATTGTCCAAACCTTGTTTAACGACAAGAAAAGCTATACCAAAGACCCGACCAAAGACCTGTGCCAGGAGATCTCGGAAGTTGTTAGTTTTGCTCTTCAGAGAGATTGGATTAGCATAAATGAAGCAGGATTCCTTTGCAGAACACATGGCAGAACACCATGTGTTTATGCCTTACCTAGAATCCATAAGGGTTCCCATAACCCACCAAGACGACCCATAGTATCAGGCTGTGGGTCCATCCTAGAGCCACTTTGTAAATTTGTGGATACTTTTCTGCAACCTCTAAGTATCCGAACAAGCACTTGTTTACGCGATACCACATACACCAATATTGCACATGCAGCAGCTATTGAGTGTATAAGAGAATGGTTGACGAATAATCCAACACAAACCAGGGTCCCCACAAACTTCATCATAGAGGTCGTGACCATCGCCCTATTTAAAAACTTTTTTCTCGTTAATGATCAAATATTTCTACAGAAAAAGGGCATGGCCATGGGTGTGGCATTTGTCACAACCTTGCCATACTGTATAAGGCCAAATATGAGGAGGATTTCATTTTCTCGCAACTTAACCATTGGCGGGCACAGGGGAGCCATTGGTATAGATATATCGATGATGTTATCTTCATTTGGACAGGGACAGTATTAGAACTAAACAACTCCTGTACATGGCTAAATCTGTGCAATGACCTTATCCAATTTACCCTGGAACAGAGTAATTCGGAAATCAGATTTCTGGATCTTAACCTTAGGCACAAAAGAGGCAAACTTAAATGTGACCTTTTCCAAAAAACTACTGATCGCAACACTCTGTTGCATTATGCCAGTAATCACCCCACACACACCAAAGTTTATTTCCCACATGGGCAATTTATGTGCATACGCAGAAACTGTACCTCGGTGGATGACTTTACGAGACATGCAGATGCTTTGACAACCCGCCTGAGAATGCAAGGATACCCAAAAAAACTATTGGCACAAGCCAATAAATGGGCCAAACACTAACCGGGATCTTTTGCTCAATCCAGAGCGTGAAGTGAATGGAACTATGGCTGATCGAATGACATGCATTGTGACCTATGGTACACATACTTCTCAAATTAAGAAAATGATTAGGAAGCATTGGGACCTAGCGCAACTCAACCTACCAGAAGAACCTTTTCCGAAGTTTGCTTATAAAAGGGCCAAAAACATAAAGGAACATTTATTACATTCCCTTTACCAACCGAACATAACCAGCGGAGGTCCTTGGAACCTCTGCCACTTACAAGGTCACGACCCTTGCGGAAATTGTGTGGCGTGTCAGTTTACTCCGAAATTGAAATCTTTTCTCATTGGTAAACAAACAATGGGTCTTATGTGATTTAAAAGACTGTAAGATCAATAATTTCATTTATTGTATTCAATGCCCATGTGGCGTGAGGTACATTGGTCTGACAACACACATGGGACCTCATTACGAGTATGGAGGTAGCCATGCTGGATACCGGGTCCGGGTTCCAAGAATAGGTAATTACCGGGCCATGCCTACTTTGGCAGGCCCGGTAATTCCCATTCTCGGGACCCGGACCCGGTACATCCCCGTTCCCATTTGAGCCCGATTGGGCTCAATGGGAATGGGGAGGATGGTAGCAGGTCCCGCTAAGGACGCCTGGTCTGACCAGGCGTTCCAGAGCGGGAGCCGCTGCAGACCTCATAATGGGGGGGGGCGGAATGAACGCTGCCGGCACTGTTCATTCCGCGACTGCTTAACGTGTAATGAGGCCCATTGTCAATATGAGAATTTTGGAGCATCGATCCAAAATCAGATGCAAGAATTTGACAGCATCGCTTGTAGTGCATTTCTTGGAAGCCAACCACACACCAAATGATATGGTGGGTGGTAGAGAAAATAAAAGAAGGACTATACATATTTCCATAGTTCCAGTAAATATTCACAAACATTATAGGAAGGAGAACAGATTGACAAGCCAATTACACAAGCAATTGCCCCTATATATGTGAACATGATTAACTGCCTGACAGTGAGTCACGATCTGCTGATCTTCAACTACATAGTTGGATAACTGACTGTTATATGGACCCCAGGCTCCACTTTAGGCCTTCCTCGAGCTTGATCCACTCTCTCATTTAGCGATGATATTAACAACAACTATGTTCATAAGGGCACAAATGCAGGCAACATATCGGCCATAGCGTAAGATTACAGTTGCGAGCAACACTATAGAAACAACCTAAGTTACTAGGTAACAGTATAAGTCACTGCCCATGTAAATGCGGCCATTTCTAACCAGATGGCAGCGAGCCTCGATCTCCTGATTTTGCAGAGCTTGTTTTATTGCAATAACTAACTAGATAGGTAGTCTGGCACACAACAGTACGTGGTACTAGATACCCAGAAGTCCCAGATATTGAAAAGTAAACTTAAAACATTATATTGCAGTCGCTGCGCAACTACGCATGCCGGGCTCGACTATGGCACGCCAAGTGAGTAGTTGCCATGGTGACAAGCCACAACAGACCGTAACTAGCATGCGCACAGATACGCTGCTAACGTAGTCTCTTTGATATTTAGGTATATACACGCCTCGTGAGGGCACGCACGCTCATGCTGCAATAGTTTTCCAGTAACCGGAACGGCGTACGAAACAACAGGTGGAGCACTTCTGAAAAAGGTGAGCACGGATTTGATATTTACATAGAAAGCTTTCCTTTCCTTTCTCATGCCCGCGGATTGTCATCATAACCCTATACAACATTACAATTACCCAAATATATATCCCACACTTATTGAATGACACCACTGAATATTGATGAAAGCCACAGGCAATGGGCAAAGCACCCTTTCAGCAACAGGAGCTGCGTCAAGAAGAATATTGCAAAAACTGTAACCATTACAACCGCACATTGACCCTAAATTTAACAAAGAAACATTGCAAATACCGTAACCAATACAATTGTAAATTGGTTTCGAATTTCAACCCAATGACACCACATTTTTTCTCTCTAAATTCCCAATGTATAGGAAGGAGGATGACCTTCAGATTATACCAAGGAGAGGCAGACAATCTCTCACAAGCTGCACACATTTTACAGCCTGGGTGTTAGTACAGGTAAATATGAGTACACTGTGAAAAGAAGCTTCATTGATTAGTCACACTAGGTCGTCCACC
Source organism: Ambystoma mexicanum (assembly GCF_040938575.1). NCBI lineage: Eukaryota > Metazoa > Chordata > Amphibia > Caudata > Ambystomatidae > Ambystoma > Ambystoma mexicanum. Next base: position 245,338,311 of record NC_090926.1, on the reverse strand, counting down.
AATTATCCATGCAGAATTCAGTCCAGCTATTTGGATTAACTGTCCTATATTTTGGATCCATTGAAGTTCTCCTGTTCTCCTTTGTCCACATAGGTCTCTCAGAACACAAACACGGGACCTACATTCAGAACCCCTAGGCGTATCTCTATGACGAGAATGTGCAGCATTAAGATTCTTTCCTCCTATGGTCAACCCATCCACAATATATTAAATTGATAACGGGACCACAAGATTTGCAATGTGTTGCTCCTGAAGTGTCCTAGCACTCAAGATTTGGGATTGAGCGTCGGGAGGTAAGAGTACCACCGGGGCTATGAGTTTCCTTCCAATTGGAATTGTAATCACATTTTTCCAGAATTGTAGCCTCATTCTGGATGATATGCCACTTATACACCTTATGTTTTTTACACAGGGTCCCTGACATGGAGCCCTGATGAAGGCAGCAATTGAATAACCTGAGACCGGCGAAACGTGAAGCCCAATAAGGGACTGATCAAACCATTTATTGACTATTACCCTTTGAGATCTAGGTTCACTAGATCCTTCCACGTTGGCCAATATTGAAACAAAACCCTGACACAGGCCGTCATTACGACTTTGGCGGTAGCCATGCCGCTATTGGCGGCATGGCATCCGCCAAAATCGGGTCCGGGTCCCCAGAATGGGAAATTACCAGGCCATTTCGAGTTTGGAGGGCCCGGTAATTCCTCCCTTCAGGAACACGAGCCCGGACCTTCCCCATTCCCATTTCAGTCCCCATAGGGCTGAATGGGAATGGGAGAGGGAGCAAACAATGGGCTGATTACGAGCAGCCCGTTGTTTGCTCCCTCTTCCCATTGCGGGACCCACTCTGCACGTCTGGTAAAAACAGACATGCAGAGCGGGTCCCGCAAGGGGACCTCGTAATCAGGCGGTAAGGGGTTAACAGCGCCAGTAAAGGTGCTGGCGCCGTTAACCCCTTACCGCCTGACTTATAATGAGGCCCACAGTATATTAGTGGGTACTAATTAGACCCGCCAAATCCCAGATGTTAACTAGGAACACTGGACATAAAAGTTGATTCGGTTGAACATGCCTGAGTCTCAGAATACAATGTTTTTCTTCTTTAAAGCTTTCTTTCAATTAATGTGATTGTTTAATTATCTCTACTCATCTATTGTTTATTGGTTTAAACGATTTATACTCAACTTCTCTGTTATCTAGAATTTTGATAGCATTTTAGAGTTTAGCGTGAATTGATGTTCACAAAGAATGCATTCCTTTTTGAAAGGTTTTTGTTTTTATATTGTTCATTTTCATAAAAGAATGTGCCCATTTTGAAAGGATTTTGTTTTCATATTTTTCGTTTTTATAGAAATTGGTTCACCACAAGAATTCTGGATTAGTTTTTGGCTAAAGGAACCGTCACTAAACACTACATTTTTTTCCCAATCTTACTAAACTAAACATGTGACTGTTCTTTCTCTCTGATTGCTGAGACTTTTTATGTGAGTTCAAAAATGTATCAATTGATTGTGATCTATTTTACAGTAACTGTTTAACTTACACTATTATGTATGAAAAAATACACTATAATTGATGAATATTTTTTCTCTTCTTTTTCTTTATTTCACTACTTGGTTGATTTATGGATTATTTAATTGGCTATTAGCTATAGAGCCCGTCCAATGATCTCTAACTACAGAGACTTGCATCTATAAAATAGTTCAAAATAAGATCTATTTTGTGAATTGTTCCTCTTTTTAACTGAGTGCGTGTCGAGTGGGATTTACGAGGTAATGGGCAGTATGGAATTTTCATAGAACAAGGGATAGGTTAAGCTCAGGGAGCGTGACTGCTGCACACCCGTACAACTGCAGGAGAATCCCAACCTGCACAAATTTGAAAACAAGAAATATTTTGTTTGGGGTGTGCACTGTCACTACATTGATATATAAGACAGTATCAGATTCAACCCAGATTGCTGAATGTTCCTGTGCCACGTTTAAATGAAATACCAACAATCAGTATGAGATGTCCCTGTTGGGTGACTTATTTATTTCACATTAAAGGGTCTTATTTGTTGCCCATTGGAAGCCTCTTTTTAGCCCTGGAGCACTACACAGAGATACTACTTCTAGTTGACACAACTTAAAGTAACAAACCATGTGGGTGGGCCGAGGTTCCTTAGCATACAACGTACATCAGTGTGACGTCAGAACCAGTATTCATTTGTACCACACATGTTTGCTAAGTGATTTGTGATACTTGACTGCAAAACTTCATCTGTGTCTTTTATCTTTTGAAGCAGTTAGGTAGTAGACATCTTTAAAAATGAGAGCCTGTTTTTAATGTGTGTGCAACTCTGTAAGATAGAGTTGCTAGTTCACTTTCGAACAGGAGGTGGAATATGTATTATACATTTTGTCTGAATCTAGGGTCTTCAGAATACATTTGTAAAGAGCGATATCCCGATGCTGTTATTTGTGTGGATCTTGCATCATATCTTGCCCCTTTTCCTGTAGGAAAGAGTAGAGGAAAGGAATGTGTTTCTGTGCTTTTCTCCCATGTGCTGATTGGAGATCCTTTGGCTTGACACATTTGATATGTTTCTAATGCATGGTCTATTGTGTCTTTGGAGTGTAGTGGGTGAATAGTATACTGGTGTAAAATATTGTCTGCATAACAGGATCTATACATGGAAATTGTCCAGTTGGTGATGAATCATGAATTATTTGGGTGGTTTCTCTTAAATTCTCTTCTTTGTTTATATCTTTGTAGTATTCATTGTTTTCTTTCAGCTATTGTAGGGCTTTTCTAACTTTGTTTGTCTAATAGTTGTTGCCAAATGTATTTGTCTTTTGTTGGTACACCATTAACTAGGATAATCAAAGACTGATCTATTGGCCGTTTCACTCCTAGAGTTTCTACCTTTTCATTAAGATCTAATGGCAAATATATTACTTTGCCACAAATTACTTTTAAAAATTCAGAACGAGGCAATTTGGCTGTTTTGGGTTGAATGCGTATTATAGCTTGAAATGGGTCTACTGTTTGGATTATAATGCTCTCATACAAATTAAGTTATTAGTGATGGCACGTGATGGCATTTGGTTATTATTGAACTTTGTAAAGCAGTATGTGCAAAGTATTGAGGGGGTCACTTATTTTGTATTTATTTTCTGTTATAAGATATAAAGCTAACTGGAACCATTGAATTCCTCATTGTCCTCTATTTTTAAATTCATAACTGCAATGTTTGTGCTCTTTTTATAAAACGTTCTGCGACAAGAGACACATACTTGGTTTGGTATTTCAGCAGGTGTGTTTTTAAACTTTGTTATTTCTTATTTGTATGTGTTTGTTAGAAGGTTAGTGTTTGTAAGGTTTTTGCTACTGTTTTCCAAAGTTACTGAAATTCCCAAGTCATCTTCACTTCCAAAATATTTACTTTACATGTGTTCTATTTGATGAAAGAGTTCTTTGGCTGTTCTATGTAGGAGCATATTATTAAAATGTTGCAGGTGTAAAGAAGGACTTTTTGCATAGCACAGTCTCTGCAAAAGATTCCTTATAATGGAAGGGTGTGTTCCTAACATTTTGATGTGCTAGAAGGTGCTTTTGCAAGCAGTTCTCAAAATGCAGGCTAATGGATATCCTTGCAGTGCAGTGTAGTTGCACACTGGACAGGAGTCCATGGTTTGTAAAGTTTTTATTCTAATTTTGTCTTTTACTTTCACATAGTGATTGAGGAATTGTCATAAAGATTTGAAGGATTGTTGGCGTACGTTACACATTGGGATGCATGGCCATTTGCAGACTGAACGGATTAGTTGGGTGAAAGGAACAGTTGGTTGAAAGTTTGTTGGGGACGTTTTTCCGGTAAGGGTTTCTTTTCTACCATTTCAAACCCTCGGCCATTACTATGTATGGCAACATTTTTTCGCTATTCTTGTTTATAAGCCTCTTCATTCAAATATTGTTCTGAGCTGCTTGTGTGAATGCATTCACCTTCACAGAAGTTTGAAAAGGTATCTATGTAGACATTGCGCATGTTTATGTTACACTTACAGACGCTGGTCCCTTTGGCATCATGGGCGACTATGTGGTGCTGTGGTGAGGGATTCTTCCAATATGGCCAGCAGACTTTTCTGTTCCGCGAATTGCAGCAGTACAATCTTTTCACTTCTTGGATTGACGTTGCCGGCTACTCACGTGATCCCATATACAGACCGAAGACCAGTCCTCCGATGTGTCGCTTCTGCTAGAATCGGCGCTCCGTAAGTTCGCATCTAGGATTCTATTGTTATTTCCCTTTCATGTGCCTTTTTCCCTCTCTTACCTTTCTTTTCTTATTGATCGTAGATCCAGGCTTTTCCAGCGGCAAGCTCCTTCCGCTGCCATTAGGCTCAGAGACTTCTCTCCGTCCCGCTCCGGGAATCCGCTCTCTTATTTGCCTGCTTTCTCTTGGAAGACAAGCCCTCACCGTCCTTTCATTAAGTAGTTGGCATTCTTCTACTTTTATGCCGGTGCGGTTTATCTAGAACTAACACTCTCTCTCATCTTTAGGACTCTTTACTCATTCACGGAAGCCCCAGGCATAATACGTTTCTTGCATATGGGAATTGAAGTCCCTAACTTCTATCCATGGAGGTCGTCGATCGAACCTTAGGTGAGGTCTGGTCACAATTGGTTTCCCTCTATCCTTTCACTCCTTTGTTTTCACAATAGAAGGCTATCCTTACGTTACTGTGCTTTCCTCCTTAGAGAAGATTTTCGGCTGCACATAATTCATTATCCAGCCGACTGCAACCTTCCACAAGACCTGAATCTGAAGTCCCTGCTATCCAGCCGCTACACAAGGTTTTTTTTCCCCTGGAGGGTTTCCCTGAGAGCAGTGCCCTCTCTCTCTCTGGTTTCCTTTACCCAGGCGGAGGTTGGCAAGGCTTTCTGGGGGATCTTCACTGCCACATTTGTCTTTCCACTTGATTCTCTGCGGTCTGCCCAGGTGAGTGCTTGCCTGGAATTATTCATATACGCCATTAATTATAACAGTTTAGAAGTACTTTCTGTAATTTACTGATTCATTTTGTTAGTGGTTTCATTGTGTTTAAAATTAATATAAACGATTTTATTTTAGCATAATTGCACTGTCAATTAGAGCTTTGAAGATTAGTCTTCTGCTGTAATCTTTAAAGGCAGTGCATGACCTTCCAGCTGTTTTCATAAGATTGTGAAATACTCTACGCTGGAAAAAAGTTTGTCAAATACATTTTTGGGAATGCTTAACTGTAGCTAGGTTAACATTGTTAAATATAGTGGTGAGGTCAGTAGCAGTTTTCTTCTTGTTTATACATGTTTTTTATTTTTATTTTTTGGAAGAGGGGCCCTAGTTATTTTCAGTGGTTGTTGGTTTAGTTTTGTTGACTGATTGTATTTGCAATTTTTTAAAAATATTTGCTCTACATTCTGCTAGTGGTGGATGAGTATTTGGCTTGCTTTTATTTTTATCTGCTCTATTGTTTCTTTGTTTTCTAAGGTGATGCTTTTTAGTAGGCAATCTGTTCAGTTGGTTGGAAAAAAAGTGTTGGTTTGAAGGTTGTGGAATATAGATGTGTTTATTGTGAATTTGTGTGTGAATATGATGGCAGAGATAAGTAGAGGGCTGTCTGCTTGTCTAATGGGTTGATAGTGGTTGGGAAGGTTGTAAGAGTAGCTGTGTGTGTAAATGTGTGAAGGGCTTGGGTTAGTGCATAAGAGAGTGGTATTGTGAATGAATAGGTAAGGACATTATGATATTTTCAGGATAATAGTGAGTGTTATAATAATGGTGTTTAGGTGAGAATAGAAAGAGTGTACATGTTGAAGTGTAATGAGTAAGAGCAAAATAAATGTTGATTTGTAAGGAATTTTGTAGGCTACTATGCCGCTAAACTATTCTGTGTGAGTAACAGAAAGAATAATACTACAGTAATGTGCCTCAATGCCTGCGGGCTGTGTGAGCATTTTAAAAATGCAAAATAAATAAATAAATACATTTGTAGGAGGTGAAGAGTAGTTTTCTTCAGGTTGTTGTATTCCTGGAGGTTGTTGTTCACTGCAATTACGAAAGAAGACATTTAGTGGGTATATATGGTAATGGTGAAGTAATTTTAGTACAAGAAGACACTCTTTATGAATGTAGGAGAAGTTGTTGGGAATAAGAGTTAATAACATCGGGTCTCATCACAAGTATGGTGGTAAACCAGCCGGTGATGCAGGCGATTTGCCACCAGATTTGTAATAATCTTTCAGCACCTAGCTTCCCAGTGCCACCAGGACATTACAAGTCCCGTTGGCCAGGAAATTCAGGTGCCGCAAAATGTTAGTCCCTATTCCCCTGGAGTCCCATATGGGTTTGCAGACACTGGAGCACTGGCACCATTGCTAACGAGGCCGGTGGTCCCATGATACGTATGTCTAACGGGGCCGCAACAAGAAAGTGTGAAATGTTTATTCAATGCAACATGGAAAATGTTGAGCATTTAAAAAGCTGTCATTTCTGGGAGGCTGTACATGAAAGTAAAAAAATTGCTTTGTGGATTTAAAGCAGCGCTGTGCGGAACTTTTTTTATAAAAAAAGAACTGGAGATGGAAAAATATTTGTAGAGCACTTTCAAGCGGCACTTGTGTGAACGTTTATTATGTTGTCAGTACATGCATTATAAAACACACAAAGGACTGTTCAGGGTTGCCATTTGTGGGTTCGTTCATTATCACAACAAACAAAACCACACAGGAAATACTATTTATAAAAATTTGAATGCATCACCAAGTGTTGCTCTTAATTTTGATCATGCCTTTATCAACAGATTCCTGTTCAGTCCTCACCAGAGAGTGGCGGGACCGCCGGACATGTAGGATGACCTTTTTGGGGGCCAAGGATTCATGTGACAGGATGAGTTGTTTTTGGCTAAAAGACACATGTTAAACCAGGGTAATAGCTCTGTGTCGTCTGCTACTCAAGTGAAAAGGTTGGATTTTATTAGGGATTCTATGACTAGCAGAAAACAGTTTAAGAACAGAGGACTAAACGTAAAAACAAGGTTATCTTGCAAAAGATGGGGAAAAATGGTTGTCCTCTCGTATGATGTTGTATGATACTTGTTAGTGTACCATTAGTGAGGACACACTGCTGCATACACTCCTTGCAGTGTGTATGATTCCTTTCAATTGCTAGGGTTTCCCAGTAGAGTGTTTTACTGTGTCTCTCTATCTGTGTCTTCAGAAGAGGAAAGAGAAACAACCCTTTGCTGTGATGTTTTTCGTTTCACTAGATAGGGTTGTTTTGTAAGCAGACTGGTTTCAGTGGTTTAGTGTTAATACACCACTTTATTCAGGGCTATATAGTGCAAAAGACTGCACGCCTCATATTGTTTTAAAGCAGCGTTGTCTGCATAATACAGTTGTATGTCCAACCTTTCCTTGGTTTCTCTGTGTCCTGGATTGGGGAAGGGTAAAGTCGCAGGGTGCCTCCTTGGCGCTCCCTGTTACTTTTCACGCTGTCGGAATGTGGTTGCAGGGTCTGGCAACCCGCGTGTGATTTCGGGAAAGTATGTATGAGTGTAAAAGTTAATAAAATTGCACACACTGAGTGTCATTTCCAAATGGTGCTCAAATCGTTTCAATTTTCTTTCATTTATTTAAAAAAAAAAAATTACACACAGTAGTGTTGTAAATGTATACATGCATATATTAGTTTTACTTGAAATGGTGCCCAAATAAATATATTTAAACGCATTGGATTTTGCCATTTTTCACTCCATGTACGTGTCATGCTTTAATAACATACATGCAGTTTTCATTTGACTTTGCATTGTGGAAGTTTTAGGGTAACCTTCTTTGTGGGAGAAGTGTTATTAAAAGTGACAGAATGAAAGAGAAAAATAACACTTGGTAGATTATAATGGGTCATATTGGCAAGTATGCATGTACTGCCAATAAATTGTAATTTCATACAGCATCTGTCATTTAAACATGCTGTAGAAAGTCTTTTAATGTGGTTTTCTTTTCTTTCACATAAAAGACACAGACAGTGCTTCTGGAATTGCAAATATATATTTTTAAACTGTTATGAGAATGCTCATTAAAAGAAAACCTTGTAGCATTGTAAGTAACAGCCACTTGATGTCAGGAGGTGGGACAAAAGAGAGTATGATTATTGACCAGGTTAATGCAGGGTAAGTGGTAGGAACCCTGTTTATATATATTTGTAAACAAGTTGAAAATATAGTTTTTTAAAAATATAAGCATACCTGTGTCTTGATAGATACAGGTGTGGTTGAATCTGCAAATAGAAATCCTTGAGATTTGTATAGTGGTTTTTGATACAGGTGTTTGTGAGTAACAGGAGACATGTTTTCGAGAGTTCAACAGTACATTTAAAGTGTTGAACTAAGATGACAGAGTTAGATGTAGAGTTTTTGTATGTGATTGGTGGATGGGTATGTGACTGCTCGAAAGCAGCCAATGAGGTAGTGCTACAAAGATTAAAGTGGTAAGAGAAGGGCTGCTCTGTGTTATGGGGTCCGCGGACAGTGCGGTAGTTCACAGACAGGGCATGCCACATCCAGATCTTTTAAGGAGGCCTGGAATGGAAAGGGGTCTGTGGAGATAGGACAATTAGCTGTTCTGGTTGTGGTTTATAGGAAGAGAGGGTTTCAGTTCTTTTCATTGCTGTGTGTAGGGAAGATGACTGTTGCTATTGCTATGAGAAGGCTTACTGTGTGGATGGTGGGAGATTCTTGGATGCTTAATCTGAAAAGGTACACAGAAATGTGTGGCATTTCTGGTAACATTGGATTGGAGGGAGTGGAGGTATGTTGGTGCAGTGTGCCTGGCCAAAACTGGGCAAGTTTATTATCATTTTGTAAAAATGTGTCTCATTTTCACTGTCCAGATTTGGCTGTGGTACATTGTGGAGGAAATAGTTTGGGCTACATTAGTGCAATATCTTTGCAGATTGCATTTAAAGATAGAGAAAAATCACAACAGTGCCTACACTTCTTTGCGCCAAAGTAGATAAATAAAGAATTCCAAACAACCGTTGTTTCTGATGAAAATAATTCTTTGTTTATTTTTCGCTTTGATAAAGGTAAAGCCCTTCTTGGATGACACGTGTTTCGGTGACTGCGCCTTTCTCAAATCCGGGACTTTTTAGTAAGGTTGTAGTTCACCCAATGTGAAGTAATTTTGCCGTCCTATTATTGACTTTTACTTCCTGGATTCAATCCCACCTACAAATTCATTTTCTCCTGCTTCAAGTGTCGGTTGACGGCAAAATTACTTACATTGGGTGAACTGCAACCTTACTAAAAAGGCCCGGATTTGAGAAAGGCGCAGTCGCCGAAACACGTGTCATCCAAGAAGGGCTTTACCTTTATCAAAGCAAAAAATAAACAAAGAATTATTTTCATCAGAAACAACGGTTGTTTGGAATTCTTTATTTATCTACTTTGGCGCAAAGAAGTGTAGGCACTGTTGTGATTTTTCTCAAAATTTACAGACGGAGTAGAGGAACTCAGTGTCTCCGTGGCCTACACTCATGCAACAAGTCTTAAAATAATAGACAAAGGAATACAATACACAAGGCAAGAACCAAAACTACAAAGAACAAACAATAACAGGTCGCGAAGGTACAAGCATATGATATCTGTTCCAAAAAGTTCCTCAATGTCAGAAAAATGTGCATTTAAAGATATGCTGCAAGCATTAATGGAACTATTTCCATTTGGGAAGATTATATTTTCACAAATACATTTTAGGGCAGTATGGCGATGCACCAATGTTTATGTCCCAAACAAGAAGCAGGAAGATACATTGTAAATAAAAGTGTTTGTACATTTTTGTATGGTGTTGGGATGGCATCTTTTGCGAATGAGAATATTGTGGTGCACACAATTCTTGGAGTGATGGCATGACTTAAACAGATTTTGGAAATCAAATCTTTCTCCCAAACATTCAAAATCGAAGATGCTGAACGCTTCTTTTAGAATGGAACAATACCTAAAAGCATTAAAACTGTTACTATCACGCCACATGTGAAAAAAACAGGCATGGATCAAAAAGATCCGGGAAACATGCGAACTATAACCAACTGCAACTTCTTACTTAAAGTGATGGATAGGATGGCCACTGCACAACTGCAAAAACATTTTCTGGAGTCTAGTAATATACTGCACAGTCAATAGTCAGGTTTCTGGACAGCACACAGCATGGAATTAGCAACGTTGGACTTGCAAACTCATATGCTAAGCATTTTAGATAAAGGCAAGACAGGTTTACTCATACCCCTGGATCTTAGTGCAGTATTCGATCTTTTGGACCACCAACAACTCCAATGGGTGCTGGAGAAGGTGACTAGCTGCTCCAAAGAGGCCATCAGATGGCTGACCTCGTATCTAGAAGATAGAAAATCCAGAATACACCTGGAAGAAAAATTCTTTAAAGAGGCGCCCATTCTATGTGGCGTCCCACAGGGCGCCAGCCTGTCGCCACTCTTGTTCAAATTTTACCTTAGCTGTCTCTGCGTAGTGCTCGATAAAATCAGAGCCTACATTATGAACTACACAGATGACACTGAGTTGGTGGTGGAACTCATTGGCAATTATCCCAGAGACAGCACTAAAGTGGTGACACTATATAACATCATTGAAACATGGATGGAAAAGAACTGGATGTCCCTCAATGGCAATAAAACTGAGATGATGATTTTTGGATCCCAGCAGGCTCGAGCTAAACTGGGACCAGTATATGAATCATTCAACATCAAAGACTCCCCCATTCAGGTCTCAGGGAAAGTGAAAACCCTAGGGCTTTTCCTGGAGGCTTCAATGCAACCTTATCCAAGCGAAGAATGGCGCAACCATTGCCAGGGCTACTATTTTGTCCCGACTTGACAACAGCAATGCCTTACTGCTGGGTGCAAACAAGAGCTGCAGAGCAAAATGTCAAGTTATCAAAAATAATGCAGTCAGAATAATAAAAAGGAAAACAAAAAGTGACCACATCGCCGCCGATAGAATAGCTCTACACTGGCTGAATGTCGAAGATAGGATTCAGTTCAAATCTATGACTCTGGTCCACAGATGTCTGCACAGGAAACCGCCGGCATACATGAAGGAAATGCCCTGGGTCATATATCTGTCCTAGACCATAAACAATCCAATGGTTTGGGGAGAGCGTTTCCAGTGAAAGCTGCACAAAAAGGGAACAATCTCCCATTACAACTCAGACTGGAGTCCAATTACACAACTTTCAGGAAAACTCTAAAAGCATATTTTATTAAGTGAAGGGTGGACTTCTAAGTCTAGTTAGTTGTCCTTAGTTAGGGCTTCCCCAGTCCTGTGGATTTCATGTTTGTATTGACTGTGTCTATGTTTGCACAACTATGCCTGCAGGCTGTCAGCGCAATGTAAAAAAATTAAATTAAATAAAAAATAAAAAATGCACTCATAAAGTTCCTGTAAAAATTATGTAGAGTGCATGTGAAAAGATTTCTAGGTAGTTGTAGGAAATAAAAACCTAATAAGCCAAAAGAAAAATCAAAACTGAAAAATCAAAGATAGTTCTTTTAAGAGCCACCATTGTACACTAAATTCTTTCAATTTAAAGTAAACCTACCCACTCCTTTGAATTAGGTGTTCTGTCCACGGACACAGCGGTAGTCCACGGACGACACGTGGCACATCAGGGTCTTTTGAGGATGCCTGGCATGAAAATGGGACTGTGCAGCCCAGGGGATTAGCCAATCAGGTTTCCTGAGTGTGGTGTACAAGTACAGAGGGTGGCAAAAGCGTTGTTTGCTGAGAGGACTGCAAATGGCTATTGCTATGTCTTTCAGGAGGCATAGTGTATGGGTTTTGGGGGACTCATGGAGCCATTGGTTGAAGGTGTATGTTGAGCACTGTGGAGTGGCTGAAAATCTTGGATTTGATGATTTTATATGGAATGTTATGGAGTGCTTGGCATGATGTGGGTGGACGTGCTCCCATTTTGGTTAATATGATCATACTAAAACATCCAGACATTATCATTGTTCATTGTGGAGGGAACAGTTTGGGGTATGTACTGGAATTTCATTGCAGTTTGCAATGAAGAGACATTCAGAAAGCTGAAGGAAATGTTCCCCAATTCAAGAAGGATTCTTTCTCGCATTACTCAGCGACAGATGTAGAAGCTGTAGAAGCGCTTGAGTTCATTAATTACACAAATGGAGAAAGAGAGACACAATGTCAATAAAGCTGAGTTTGCATTTTTGGGAGATGTTGGCATGACATCTTTCCATGAAAAAAATATTCAATTTGACATTGCCAACATTTTCCGCAGAGATGGAGTTTATCTTACCGATGCGGGTAATCAGATTTTTCTGCAAAACATTCAGAATGCTTTAAAGCATTTTTGTAAATATGCAAAGCTCTATTCAGGAGGTGCAAAAAAATGAATGGAAACACGGGGGAAAATTGGCTACTTTTTTGCAAGTTCAAAGAAGTATTTCAGTTTGGCACAATGTTCTTTAGTGTACTTTAAAAATGATTTTTTTTAATAAAAGCTAAAAATAAAAAAGGTTATTTTCAGAGCCACCATGTTCCCACGCAAAAGAGTTACATGTTTTTGATGCCACCACGCATTCATTTTTCCGATGTCTTCTTAGTGCTCCACAGGCTGCGTAGGGGCCTGTAACATTTTGTTAGTTCTATTTTTCAACTGTGTATGATGGTTCCTAAAGGAACTGTTTTTTGTGTTTTTTGTGTTTTATATTATGTTTTGGATTTTTTTGCAGGAGAGGCTGTCACATCGCGGCAGACTTGGCGATTGTGGAACCGCTGGCGTAGTATCGAGGGTGTAACTGTCCGCCATTGCGCTTCCCGGCACGGTTCCTCTCAGTGCCATTCTAGACGTTGCACGTTTGCAAAGCCGGAGGTATAAATACCGTCACTTCCTGCTTCGTACGCGTTGCAACATTCCCGGTTTTCCTTCCGTGTTGCTGCCGCTCCGTTTCTATTCAGCTGCTTTCCCTTGTGGATATCCTTTGCTGTTTGTTTCCTTTTTTTTAAGGAAACTCCACCCTTCCTTTTCCCCTGTTTCGCTCCCGTGCATTTTCCCCCTTCTCGTATCATTCTTTCTTTCTTATTGTTTCCAACCCTCTCCCTCTCTCTCTCTCTCCCTCTCTCTCTCTCTCTCTCTCTCTCTCCTCTCTTTGGCCCATCTCTCTTTCGTCTCCTTGTTTATTTTGACCTGTGCCTTTCCTTCGGATCCCCTTGGACTTTCCACTTGTACTTCATTGGATTCACTGTTGCCGACCTGTGCCTGCTGACCGGATTGCCTTGTCCTCCCCCTGGTACCTCCTTGGACCCGTTGACACCGACCTGTGCCTGCTTCCTGGACTGTTTAGCCTCATCCTTGTGCCTACCTGTTGCTACCCGAAGTTGTTGCAAGTTATACTTACTTCTTCCCTCGCCTCCTTGTTGGAGCCTGTTTGGTCCGCGCTGCCTCATACTCACCTTCGGGGAACTCCATCAACTTCTCCGGTGCACTCAAGCAGAGACATCAGGGTTTTTTGTGCCTTTGGCTTTTTCCCCTATTTGACACTCCTGGTGCGACTACCCCCGTTGCCCTTATTTTAGTGGCACGGTGGCATCCTATCGGAGGCGTCCCTTTCTTCATAAAAAAAGGAGAGATCTTCAATACATCAGGAAGGCAGACTCAAGAAGAAGGTGGAAGGTGAGGAGTTGGGGAAGGGGGAAGAATCAGAATTATCGTCTGAAGTAGAGGACATTGCTGATGTGTGTGACAGTTTGCAACGCCCAAAGATAACCGAGATGGCTACCCCACAGCAAGTACAGGAACTGATGGCTGCCGTTCAAAACCTGAACTTGGAGGTCCAGAACCTCAAGACAGCCAATGCGACACTACAACAAAGAATGACCGAGAGAGAACGACTCTGTTGTCTGGCAAATTTGATGGGTCGCCTAAACGGGTGAAAGAGTTCCTAGATGCATGCAACCTCCACTTTTCTTTCCGTCCACAGTCATTTGCTTCAGACCATGCTAAGGTAGGGTTTATGATCACCCACATGACGGGTAATGCCCTGGCCTGGGCCACCCCATTGGTTAATCAACCTGATCCTATGCTGCACAATTATGATGATTTCAAGACCCTATTGCAGCAGACCTTTTTGCGAATGGAAAGCACTTTTTTGGCATCAGAAGATCTTTTAGATATTCGGCAGGGCAACACAGATTTACTCTCCTACATTACCACTTTCAAGCAGATAGCCGCAGAAGCCGGCTGGCAAGAACAAGCCCAATACACCATCTTTCGTCGAGGGCTGCGAGAGGACCTCAAGGATGAGTTGGCATGTATAGCCCGTCCTGCATCCCTTTCAGATCTCATCACTGCCACTCTTCGGATCGATTTCCGTCTGTCAGAACGACGATCCGAGAGAAAGAAGGCCAAATTCTACAGTCTCCCTCCCCCTGAGACTCAGTCACCTTCCTCTGTTCCGACATCTCGTCAAAGCAAAGACGAACCGATGCAAATTGGTACAGCTCGAGCTCCACTCACCCGGGAGGAACGCAAGAGACGACGGGATGGTAATATGTGTATGTACTGTGGAGCCTCTAATCATTTGCTGCGAGACTGTCCCGATGTTCCCCCTAGACGTTCGGGAAATGGGCACCCTCGGTAAGTGTTAGGACGCACTCCCGAGGGGTCATTCCAAGTCCTTATGCAACTCTTTCAGTGACTTCTTCAGAGATCCCCGAAGATTCCGGTTAATGGTGCTTTCTGTAGTCCTTTCGCTGGGCAATACAGAGATCTGCACTCAGGCTTTGCTCGACTGTGGCGCTGCAGGCAACTTCATCGACACTCTGTGGGCTGAACAGAAGGGTATCAAGCGATTGGCCAAACAAGAAGATCAGAAGGTAGAGGGAGTTGATGGAGAACCACTGAGTTCTGGCATGATAACCCACGCTACGGAAGAACTAATTCTGCGCATCCAGCAACATTCGGCAAAGATCTCCTTTGATATAATTAGAGCTGCTCACTTCCCCATAATATTGGGGATAGGATGGCTTAGAAGACACAACCCTCACATTGACTGGACCAAGAATTTACTCAGCTTTCAATCCGCCTTTTGTAAGGCAGAATGCCTCCCGGAGCCTAAGTTTGAGACTGTCCAGACTACTTGTATCTACGATTCTAGGCTCATTCACTGCCTTCCTTTTCACCTCCAGGAATACGCAGAGGTTGTTACCGAGAAGGTGCCTAGTGAGCTTCCTCCTCACAGACCGGAAGATTGTTGTATAGACCTGGTCCCAGGAGCACTAGTACCTTTCTGTCGAATGTTTCCTCTCTCGCTCAAGGAAAGACAATTCCTCCGGGAGTACCTGGATAACAATCTGGCCAATGGACTCATCAGGCCTTCAAGATATCCGGCAGGTGCATCTCTGTTCTTTATCCCCAAGAAGGATACGCAAGAATTGAGACCCTGTATTGATTATAGGGGTTTGAATAAAGTAACCATTAAAGACAGGTACCCAATGCCGCTTATTACAGAAATCATCCAAGCCGTCCAAGGTGCAACAGTATTTACTAAATTGGATCTCCGTAATGCCTATCACCTTCTTCGGATTCAAAAGGGGGATAAATGGAAGACGGCATTCAGGACCCCATACGGGTTATATGAATACCAAGTGATGCCATTTGGTCTGGTAAATGCCCCTTCAGTATTTCAGCGCTTTATGGACAGGCTCTTTTCTGATCTTCTGTGTCAGACCACCATCGTATACCTTGACGATATCTTGGTATACTCTAGGACTCTGGACAAACATAAAGATCATGTCAAGGAAGTGTTTCGGAGATTAAAAGACAATCACTTATCGGTCAAACTTGAAAAATGTGTGTTTTCTGCAACCTCTATTCCGTATCTAGGATTCGTATTGTCAAATCAGGGTATTGCCATGGATCCCCGTAAGGTAACCGCCATCCTGGAATGGCCTTCCCCTAAATCCATCAAGGATGTACAAAGGTTTCTAGGACTGGCAAACTTTTATCGCAAATTTATCTCCAATTTTTCACACAGGATCACACCCATTACCACCTTGCTCAAGAAATCTTCCAATCCATTCTTATGGTGTAAGGAAGCGGAAGACAGCTTCCGTAATGTCAAAGAGGCTTTCTGTTCCGCTCCCTTACTCCAACAACCTGATCAAAACAGACCCTTCATTGTTGAGACTGACGCCTCTTCATCGGCGATCGGGGCGGTTCTCTTGCAAAGCTTTAACGGAGTGGAACACCCGATTTCCTATTTTTCCAAGACTCTGAATGTCAGCCAAAGAAACTATTCTGTAATAGAGCGCGAACTCCTGGCCATGAAATCAGCCTGTTTGGAGTGGCTTCATCTTCTACAAGGAGGCAAATACCAATTTTCCATCAGAACCGACCATAAGAATCTGCAAGTTCTACGTCAATTCTAATGTTATAAAACAGGTCAAGCTCGATGGGCACATTTCTTTGCCCAGTTTGATTTTGAGATCACTTATATTCCAGGGCATCAGAATCTAGTCACTGACTCACTATCTCGCCGAGGAGACTACATGCAGGTTTCAGATTGTGCTCATGATCTCATGTTTCCCCCGTCAAGACGGATTGGAGTAATATACACGTTTCTGAAACAAGTGAAAGAAGCTTCTGGAGGCAAATTTGAATCTGAGAAACATCCTCAAGACATCGTATACGACATCAAGGAAGGTCTCTACTTTGTGGAAGGCAAGCTATATTTGCCTACTCCTGAATTCCAGAAGCTGGCTCTAACTTGGTGTCACGATTCCAAGATGGCAGGTCATAGGGGCACAAGAGGCACTTTGGATTACTTGCAAAGACACTTCTACTGGCCTGATATGAGAAATGATGTGGTTCACTACGTGCAATCTTGTTCTACATGTCTTCGCAGCAAGGGTACCCGCCTACGACCGATGGGACTTTTGGAACCCCATGCTGTTCCAGATGGTCCTTGGGAAGTTATTTCTATTGATTTCATAGTGGATTTACCTCCATCCCAAGGATGCACCTGTATCATGGTGGTGATAGACTCTTTCACTAAGATGGCACACTTTTCTCCCTTGCCAGGGACTCCGACAGCTGTGGATATGGCCGAGACATTTGTTAAAGAGGTCTTCCGTCTCCATGGGATACCCAGGAAAATCATCTCTGACAGGGGGAGCCAATACACTTCCCGATTCTGGAAGAACCTCTGCGATCGACTCGGGATTGACAGAGCCTTGTCGTCCGGATTCCATCCTCAATCCAATTGGCAGACGGAACACCTTAATGGTACTCTTGAACAATATCTACGATGCTATGTTAATCTCCAACAGGACATTGGGTCTCTCTACTACCCCTGGCCGAGTTTTCTTACAATAACTCTTTTCATTCTTCTCTTGGTCTCAGCCCTTTCTATTGTAACTATGGATATCACCCACAATCTATCTTACCCATCTCTAACAAGTCTACCAGCTTACCTACGTTAGATTCTGCCCTAGGCCTGTTACGAGACGTGCACATACAAGCCAAACAAAATGTAAGGGAAGCTCAAGACAGATATAAGAAGCAAGCTGATAAGCATCGCAATCCAGTACCCAGGTGGGAGGTGGGTTCCAGAGTTATGTTATCCACAAGATACTTGCCGCGATGGGTACATCTTTCCAAGCTTTCACCTAGATATCTGGGTCCTTACACTATCACACAAGTAGTCAACCCGGTGGCTTTTAGATTAAAATTACCCAAGAGGCTACATAGGGTTCACCCAGTGTTCCATGCTTCCCAACTGAGGTGTTTTCATGAAGACACTTGGTCCCGCCAACACAGAAAGACCCCCTTGCCTGATGATTCCGCACAAGAGGAATTTGAGGTTGCGCAGATCTGTGATTCCCGTTACCGCCGGGGCAGATTGGAATACCTGGTGAGATGGAAGGGTTATCATTGGTCGGAAAACTCCTGGGAACCAGTCTTACATGTCCATGCCAGACTTTTAGTCCGTAGATTTCACACCCTTCATCCGGGCAAACCAGTGGGAGGCCTCTTTAGGCGGGGGCATACTGTCACATCGTGGCAGGCTTGGCGATTGTGGAACCGCTGGCGTAGTATCGCGGGCGTAACTGTCCGCCATTGCGCTTCCCGGCACGGTTCCTCTCAGTGTCGTTCTAGACGTTGCACGCTTGCGAAGCCGGAGGTATAAATACCGTCACTTCCTGCTTCGTACGCCTTGCAACGTTCCCGGTTTTCCTTCCATGTTGCTGCCGCTCCGTTTCTACTCAGCTGCTTTCCCTTGTGGATATCCTTTGCTGTGTGTTTCCTTTTTTTTAAGGAAACTCCGCCCTTCCTTTTCCCCTGTTTCGCTCCTGTGTGTTTTCCCCCTTCTCATATCATTCTTTCTTTCTTATTTTTTCAAACCCTCTCCCTCTCTCTCTCTCCCTCTCTCTCTCTCTCTCTCTCCCTCTCTCTCTCTCTCTCTCTCTCTCCTCTCTTTGGCCCATCTCTCTTTCGTCTCCTTGTTTATTTTGACCTGTGCCTTTCCTTCGGATCCCCTTGGACTTTCCACTTGTACTTCATTGGATTTACTGTTGCCGACCTGTACCTGCTGACCGGATTGCCTTGTCCTCCCCCTGGTTGACACCGACCTGCGCCTGCTTCCTGGACTGTTTAGCCTCATCCTTGTGCCTACCTGTTACTACCCGAAGTTGCTGCAAGTTATACTTACTTCTTCCCTCGCCTCCTTGTTGGAGCCTGTTTGGTCCGCGCTGCCTCATACTCACCTTCGGGGAACTTCATCAACTTCCCCGGCGCACTCAAGCAGAGACATCAGGGGTTTTTTGTGCCTTTGGCTTTTTCCCCTATTTGGCACTACCCCTGTTGCCCTTATTTTAGTGGCACGGTGGCATCCTATCGGGGGCGCCGTTTCTTCATAAAAAAAAGGAGAGATCTTCAATACGTCAGGAAGGCAGACTCAAGAAGAAGGTGGAAGGTGAGGAGTTGGGGAAGGGGGAAGAATCAGAATTATCGTCTGAAGTAGAGGACATTGCTAATGTGTGTGACAGAGGCAAGGAAGGGGAACGAACCACAGGGACGAAGGGGCAGGTGGAGATAGGAAGATGTTGGGTGGTAGTCAGGTAATCAGGTAGGGAGCAGTGTTTCTCATGCTAATTGACCATGGCCTTGAAAGCACTCCGAAACTGCTCCCCACTACAGAGCGGTTTGTCACAGTATATACACAGTACTGTGACCCTTGAAAGGTAAGGGTCGACAGTGTTCTGTATGCCCTTGAGGCTTCCGCTGGGATCCTCTGCCCCACAAACCATGGATTAGTCTTCTCACTAATTTTTAAGAGTAGAGCATGACTTTTCAACTATTTTCACAAGATTGTGAAGTACTCTACACTAGAATATTTTTTGTAAAATAATTTTTTTGGAATGCTTAACTGTGGCTACGTTAACATTGTTAGATATAGTGGTAGGGTCATTAGCAGTTTTCTTCTTGTTTATACATCTTTTTTTCTTTTTTGGAAGAGGGTCCTGTTTATTCAGTGGTTGCTTGTTTAGTTTTGTTGACTGATTGTATTAGCAGTTTTGTTCTAATATTTGCTACACATTCTGCTGGTAATGGATGAGTATTTGGCTTGCTTTTGTTTTTATCTGCTCTATTTTTTCTTTGTTTTCTACAGAGTTTCTTTTTAGTAGGCATTCTGTTCTATCTGTTGGAAATAAAAGGAAAGTGTGGATTTGAAAGTTGTTGACTATACATGCATGTATTGTGAATGATTGTGTGAATATGATGGCAGAGATAAATAGAGGGCTGTGTGATTGTGTAATGGGTTGATAGTTGTGGTTTGGAAGGTTGTAAGAGTAGCTGTGTGTGTGTAGATGTGTTAAGGGCTTGGGTTAGTGAGTAAGAGAGTGGTAGTGTGACTGAATAAGTAAGGACATTATGATGTTTTCAGGATAATAGTGAGTGTTATAATATTGGTGTATGAGTTAGAATAGAAAGAGTGTACATGCTGAAGTGTAATAAATAAGAGTGAAATAAATCTTATTGATTTGAAAGGAATTTTGTAGGCTACTATGCGGCTAAACTATACTGTACGAGTAACAGAAAGAATAATACTACAATAATGCACTTGCTTTGTAGGATGTGAAGAGTAGTTTTCTTCCAGTTGTCTTCCTGGAGGTTGTTGTTCAATGCAATTGCGAAAGAAGAAAATTAGTGGCTATATATGGTAATGATGAACTAATTTTAGTATGAGAAGACATTATTTATGAATGCAGGAGGAGTTGTTGAGAAGAAGAGATAATAACATTGGGCCTCATTACGAGTATGGTGGTAACCCTGTTGGTGCTGCAGGCGGGTTGCCACCATATTTGTAATAGGTTTTTGCCAACTAGCTTCCCATGCCAGCAGGACATTACAAGTCGCGTTGGCCTGGAAAGTCAGGTGTCGGAAAATGTTAATCCCAATTCCCGTGGAGTCCCATAAGACTCTATGGCCACGATTAATAGCATGTGGCGCAGAAAAGGCAAAAGCGCCACGTACTTAGAAGGAGTGTGCGCCAGCTGCGGTGCAGAGAAATGATTGCGTGGCACACGTATTAGGGGATTTTCCGAGGTATCAGTAGCCGTGGTGCAAGGAACATCAAGTTGTGCCAGTAACGCCCCAACACACCCCCACGTGCAGTAAAAAGCAAGTGAAATGCCTAACAAAGAACAAGTCCCCGTGCTATCCCTGTACCAGCATGCAGCCCACCTAGCAACATCACGTGAAATCACTGTGCACGATCCCGGCCCGACCCCAGCAAAATTACATGAAAACTCTGTGCGTTCCCTGGCCCTACCACAGCATAATTGCGTGAAGACTCTACGCGAGCCCAGCCGCACCCTGAGGCATCAGTAGCCGTGGCGCAAGTAACATCAGTTTGCACCGGTAATACCCCCAACACACCCCTACGTGCAGTAAAAATCAAGTGAAATGTCTAACCCGGCGCAAGCCCCGGTGCTATCCCTGGACCAGCATACAGCCCCCCTAGGGAAATAGTGTGAAATCACTATGCGATCCCTGCCAGCACACGGAGTAATCACGCAAAAACACTTTGCAATCCCCGACCGCACCCTAGCCAAATCACGTGAAAATTCTGTGCGAACTCTGGCCACACACCAGCCAAATCGCATGAAAACCCTGCGCGATCTCCAGCTGCACCCCAGCAAAATCGCGTGAAAACTCTGCGCATTCCCCGCCGCACACCAGCGTAATCACAAGAAAACTCTGTGCAATCCCTGGCCGCACCCCAGCAAAATCGAGTGACAACTCTGCGAGTTCCCTGGCCGCACCCCAGCAAAATCACATGAAAACCCTGCTTGATCCCCAGCCGCACCCCAGCCAAATCGCATACAAACCCCACGCAATCACTGGCCGCACCCCAGCAAAATTGTGTGAAAACACCACGCAAACCCCGGGTGCACCCCAGCCAAATCGTATGAAAACAATGCACGTTCCCCGGCCAAACCACAGTCAAATCGCGTTCAAACCCAGCGCGATACCCGGCCGCTCCCTAGAAAAATCACGTGAAAACCTCACACGATCCCCCGGCTGCACCCCAGCATAATCACACTAAAACCCAGCGCATTCCCCGGCCACACCCCAGCATAATCGCATGAAAACTCTGAGCGATCCCCGGCTGCACCACAGCCAAATAGTGTGTGTGCACCTCGCAATCCTTGCAAAGCAGACCCCTCCTGGGACACCTCACCCGAGCCCCCATCACCTGTGACCCCACCCTGCAGGCAGCCCCCTCCACATGGGACACCCCAAGCCTCATCACCCCACCTTGCAGGCAGCCCCCTCCAAATCCCCCGCCACCCCAGCCCCATCACCCATGATCCATCCCACCTTGCAGGCAGCACTCCACATGGGACACGCCAGCCCCCATCACCTGCCACCCCACCCTGGAGGCAGCCCCCTCCACATGGGACACCCCAGCCCCCATCACCCGTGACCCCACTCTGCAGGCAGCCCCCTCCACATGAGACACACCAGCCCCATCACCTGTGACCCAACCCTGCAGGCAAGCCCCTGCACATGGGACACCCCAGCCCCATCACCTGTGACCCCACACTGCAGACACCCCCCTCCACATGGGACAGCCCCACCCCAGCCCCCATCATCCATTACCCCACCCTGCAGGCAGCCCCCTCCACATGGAACACTCCAGTCCCATCACCCATGACCCCTCCCTACAGGCAACCCCCTCCACATGGAACACCCCCACCGCAGCCCCATCACCCGTAGCCCCCACCATGCAGGCATCCCCCTCCACATGGGACACACCAGCCCTCATCACCTATGACCACACTCTGCAGGCAACCCCCTCTACATGGGACACCCCAGCCCCATCACTCATGACCCCACCCTGCTGGCAGCCCCCTCCACATGGGACACACCAGCCTCCATCACCTGTGACCCCACCCTGCAGGCAGCCCCCTCCACATGGAACACCCCAGCCCCATTACCCATGACCACACCCTGCAGACAGGTCCCTCCACATGGGACACACCCACCCCAGCCCCCATCACCTGTGACCCCACCTTGCAGGTAACCCCTCCACATGGGACACCCCAGCCCCATCACCCACGACCCTACCCTGCAGTCAGTCCCCTCCACATGGGACACCCCCACCCCAGCCCCCATTACCCGTGATCCCCACAATGCAGGCAGCCCCCTCCACATGGGACATACCAGCCCCATCACCCGTGACCCCACCCTTCACGCAGCCCCCTCCACAAGGGACACCCCAGCCATATCACCCGTGACCCCACCTTGCAGGCAGCCCCCTCCACATGGGTCACCCCACCCTGCAGACAGCCCCCTCCAAACCGGACATCACCTGCATGCTGGATGCTGACATAGTGACACATCATCACTCCATCGATGGTGTGTCGTGCACCTTGATTGCCATGTTATGACACAACCCTGAATATCCACTCTACAAAATGTATCCTGCAAACACAAATAAATGCATACATCTGGCCTACATCCTTGAGTGTGGCAGCTGATCAAACACAATTGCTTTTTATTATTATTATTATTATTATTGCTGGCTGCAACCATCTCCCAACATACACATGTAAAAAGTTAATGGTATAGTGAGGCCCTGCTGGCCATGTGACAATGTCATGTCACATATACCCATGGAGAAATAGCCAGACAATGACACAATAAAAAGCAGCTTCAATGTGTGCCACATGAACAGACACTGCCCAGGTGTGTCACGGCCTGACCCTCAATGAGCTGCTATTACCAGAACAGATTTGCCAATTAACACATTACTGTACCTCCCATGCACGAAGGATATGATATGAAATCAAATACAATGATATGTCATTCATAATGCGCCGATACACAAGTGTTTGGAGGCACAACGAGTCAGAGGAGGGGGAACAGAGTGGCAACAGAAACAGCGATCTTGCTAGGCCAGGTAACAGTGAGATGGTGCAAGTGCATGGGAAGTCGGGAAGGTGAGATTTGCGGGGGAAGGTGTATGGGGCAGTGCAGTACATGCGAAGGACAACATAAGAAATACAATAACAATGAAAAGCATCAAATCTCGGTCAGCTGGTGGCAAGTGCAAGGCTAAGTGCAGACATCAGGTGTCAAGTGCGGGCAGGGGGCTGTAGGAAATCCGAAAAACAGTCCAAGTGCGGGGGATGCCAGGGAGACATTGCGGGTGTGCAAGTGGCAGGCGAGGGGACCTTGGCCCCACGTCAGAGGGTAGCCAGGTGACCAGTGCAGATTCAGACAGGAGTTCAGTAGGGTAGAGGAGAACAGAAGCACAAGCAAAGAGGAATGACGTGAGCCCTGATTGAGTATACGGCAATCAGACAGTGTGCCATGCACCGAGACTGCTGCATTGGTCTGACGATGTGTAAATTCAAGGTAATGCCATTATTACATGGCAGTGCAAGAGGCAGACCAACACCAGAGACCATGATAATTGCCAAACACATGCTGGTGAAGGGGAAAGCATGATATGTGTGTTACACAGCATCAATCAAATCATGTGCCAATATCCTGAACATGTAACACCCCCACAGTCACCCCACCCACCTGCCTCACAAACAGAGTGAGGGCCAATACACAGTGATGCTGCACATGTGAAAGCAAATGGCATTGTACGGTGCACGCCAAAACTCACCTTTCACACTCCTCCACCGGTCAGCCACTTGTGCATGTTCAGCACACAAATGGATAGCAAACAGGACACATGCATGCAAGTAACCATGCACATGAACAATGATGGTCAGAACAAGGGGCACTAAAAAAGACTGTGAGAAACAATGACTGTGAGTTAAGAAAATAAATTATATTTGACAGTTGTATTGTGCACATACACACTGTAAATTAAAGTTCAAAATATGTACAAGGAAAAAAGTAAAAAATGAAAAAATGTCCATGTCCATGAAAAATGTAGACAATACCATCAGAAATAAAACAAAAACCATTACTGCATGGTGAACACCAAAAAAAAGAACATTTTAAACTATTTACACAATTAACATGGAGTAATGTCCACCATCCACTCCAAATCATAAGATGAATAAAAGGAAAACCACACATGAAGAACTATGTACAAAAAAAGGAGTAATGTCCCAAAGCTCTAAATAATAAATAAAATGAACAGAAACTTAAATGTAAAAAGCTATTTACAAAGGCAGCGGGCTAGTCCTCCTCGTCACCATCCTCCCTCAATATGTCGGCCAGAGCATCATCGTACACTGCATCCAATTCACCTAGGTGGGCCTCTGCTCTCACCTCAAGGGATTGCAGGGACTCCGGTATGGTCCTCTACATCCCCTCCCACTCCCTGCAAGTTTCCTCGAGGACCTGAGCCAGCCTCTCTGCCCGACGCAGTGCTATCTTCGCTCTGGCTATGGTGAATCTCGCCTCCCGAGCCGGCTGCCTCTCTGCCCCGATTTGCTGCCTGTACCGCACGAACACGGAAGACATCTTTGTGCGAAGATCCACATTTGCGGCCTGCCTGACGCCAGATATTTGCCCCCATTCGATGGTATGTCATGAGTCCCGAAGCCCACTACTCAGAGTCTGCTGCTGTCTTATTGCCCGGTGCCTGCGTTGCTTGGCCAGCCTGCGGGCTAATGAAATTACCCGGGGGCGTCTGGCACATGCCCTGCTCCTGGTTGCCTGCTCTCCCTCCATTGCCGCTGCTTTTGTCGCAGCGTGGATTGGCATGGTGACCACCTCGGCTGATTCAACATTGACTCCCAATTCAGGCAGGGATGTGATCTCCACCAGGCGGGCCGGCTTGGTTGGGACAGGTACACAGGGGGCCCTGGTGGTATCTGGCCTGGAAGGCTCCAGGGAGGATGACTGGCGCACAGAGTAGGAAGACGAGGAGGGGGTTGCATAAGTGGCCAGCCCACACACCCAATTCGAGACCAGGAATGAAGCTACCCAGTTCAGGAGACGGCAGACCTCCTTGTGATAATGTGCAAGCTAACGATTGTAAGCCTGCACATTATCACGAATGATGGCTGTACGCCTCGCGATGCCAGCTAGCATGGGTGCCACTCTGTCTCGAATGGCCACATCCTCAGGCATTGGGGTGTTGGTTTGTGTGGAAACATTCGACAACTGTGGATGGGTCCGGCCTGGGGCATGCCGGCAGGTGCATACTGGTGCAGGTGCTGGCCCAGGGGCAGGATTTGGCACAGGCACCTCCACAGCTACTTGTACTGCCTCCTGCCCCTGAGTCTGGACTGCACCAGTCACATTCACCTCATCACCCCCGCCGGGCCCCATGGACTGGGCTGATATGGCCTCCTTCTCCCCCACCAACCTGGATGCCTCCCCAGCATCTTCCACAGTAGATTGCCCCTGTGTGAGCTCACCTGTCTCCCCACTGCCGAGAAGTCCACGACCACCTTCGCCCTCTTGGACCTCCCCTCAGCAGCTGTGGCCGATGTTTGAGACGCGGCATCAGTGTACTCGCTCCCCGATGTTGTTGATGCAAGAGGGCATGACTGGGCCTTGCGTCTCTGCCCGATGGAGGCATCCCTGCTGCCTTGCTCCACAGCACTTTCTCTGCCCTCTTCTTCCAACGATGCTGTGGATAAGGATACATAGAACGCAAACATCAGGGTACTGTACCTATGTGTGTTTGGCACAACACATATGCACATGAAGTACACTGCCAAAGATCACAACCATCATCACCCTCCACAACACACAGGTACATGCAATGTACATAAATGCACATACATGTATGTCCTTCACAACAGACAATCATATTCTTGGACATGGCACTCTCACCACCTACAAATTGTGCATGCTACAAACACATGCGTCATGGGACATACACATATCATGCACACACATCACCTGACAGCCCAAAAGCAGTGCACTGAGCACATCAGAGTCCCCTCAACGTCAATCAGGCAGCAAAAGTAGGGCACACATTGAAATGCACCAGTTACATCCATCTAGGAGCGATGGCCAGTCACACAGTCACATCTCAGACATGTATACCATACCTGTTCATGATGTTGACGACACCACCCATGTTTCACACCTCTCACACGGGCATGTCTCAGACACTGTAAGAAACCAAGTGCACATCCTAATATGCTGCAGTACAACACATATTGCAAAGGTTACACCATTGGAATCACGCATGCTTCATTAAACACATGTGCAGCACTGTCTGGGACATGTACACAGACATCCTTACAAGAGGCATACTTGCAGTAAGGCCAAAGTGTACACTCCCACCATACACCAACATTCACATGCACAGTGGAGGATAGCAACACATGGACACTCACCTGACAACTCCAGACGGTGCTGCAAATCTCTGACCTGGGGTGAAACCATTCAAGGACCCCCATGTCTGTGGTGTTCAACCGGCTCGGCACCCCCCTTAGTTGTCACCAGCCTGGAGGAAGCGCTGGGCCTTGTTGTTGGTCCTGTACTTCAGATCCTCCCAGCGCTTGTGCACATGGTGGTAGTCACAGGGTGCCACCCCCTCCACGCAGATGGCACTCGCTATCTAGTCCCAGATCAGCTTCCGCCCTTCCTTGCCCAATTGCGTCTGGGGATTGGAGAGGGCATCATAATGCCCCAGGACATGCTCCACCAGGATGTCAACTTCCCTGGCTGTGAAGTTGACAGTCCTTTGCCTCGCTGCCACAGGGTTGCCACTGACCTCTGAAGATGTTGGTTGAGACATGCCAACCCCGAGGCAGGTGTGGGTGGGCAAGGTGGTCTTGGCGCTAGGCTGTGGAGCAGTGGTGATCTTCTGGCACGTTGGGAGTCTTCTGAATCAGCTGTGGTGGTCACAGGGCCAAGGACAGGAGCACTGGCAATGGCATGACAGCAAGCACTCAAAATGCAGGGCAGGTGGGCAGCAGGCACACACAGTGGGCAGGCAGCAGCAGATGGCTCGTAGGAGGCAGCTCAGGGCAGTAGGAGGCAGGTGAAATGTCTCATAAGCAGAAGCACGTGGGTCTTTCGTGTTACTCACATGGGCAGCTGGAAACAGAGTGACGGTTAGTTTGCGCGTGCAAAATTAGCATGTACACATGAAATCAGAGGAAAGGGCCAAACCGCGTACGTTACGTGACACGCATGGGCCATTGGGCGTTGACACGCACTGGTCGTTGGGTGTTGGTGTTCAGATTAGGGATAAAGGAGTGCGTAGGAGAACATCACATGGCTTGTGCGAGTTTGAGAGGACGGACGTGGGGACTTCGGAGATTTTTGGGGTGCCACTCATTTTGTTCACTACTGTGACAGTGCAAACTTCTTATTTTGGTGGGGGATTTGCCTCTGTGCACACGCAGGTGTATTTTTCTTTTTTTGAGGCTAACAGTAAGTCACGTACGCAATATGCATACTCTGCCTGCCCCTGTGTATCGCTTACCCCCATTGTTAACATCATTGTACGCATTTTTTGTGTTGCTGGGTGTCACAGTGGGTAATATTGAGCCTTGCTGGACCATATTAATACGTTTTACATCATGTACCCTGCCCCCTCACTGCAATTTCCCAGGACAATTGCTTGTTGTGCCTCCCATAGTACTCATCCGTCAGTACCATGGTTGGGAAGGCCCCAAGAGGGAAAGGTGGCAGAGGTGGCCGAGGTGGCCAGGGTCGGGGAGGTGCAGGGAGAGCTGTGCACCACCCCCAACAGTGTCAGAGAGCTGCAGGTGATGCTGCTGTCCCCAGCACCCTGGTTCAGGGAACTGCACGGTCATCTGCTCTCCCCTGCTCCCAGGTTGAGGCACCTGCAGGGCCAGCTCCTCTCCCCAACAACTAGAGTCAGGGAGCAACTGCAGTATCTGTTGTCATCCCCCCTAGGGACATGGACACTCAGGGGCATCTGATGCCCGTCTGTCCAAGAGGAAGGGATGGCAACCAAAACACCTGACCCCAGCACCCTGGGTCAGGTAGCTGCAGGACCAGTAACTGACCCAACATCAGTGGGTGATGCCATGGCCCAGGCCACTAGTGGTACAGCCCCTAATGCCTTGAGTGGTCCCAGCCACTCAGGGTCTGCACCACCTTCCAGGAGGCAGAAGCGTGCAGGACAGGGAAAGGCCCAATCCCATAGCACGGCAAAGGAAACCGCCAAGTCGGGGAAGAGGAGCTTCAATGATCATGAACTCAAGTACCTCATGGACCACGTGCGCGACCACCAACGTGACATGTGCCCGGGGCCAGGTATCATGAACTACAGAACACGCCCCTTTTGGACTTCCTGGTCTCAACGGGGCTTACACTCCCTTGTACTCCCAACATGGCCGTCCACTGTGAAACACCTTCCTCGCTCTACACCTTGGACGTAGCGTGTTCTATTAATAGACCACGCCTCCCGCGGCTCCGCGCGTCTAAATGCTATTGCGAAGTAGCGACCTGACGTGTGCTCCGTAGCTCGCGGTATTGTTTTCCTTGCTTCTTTCCAACCAACCCCATTCCTAGTCCCTTTCCTTCCTTTCTTGATTCCTGGACTCGTGTGCTAGTAGCACACTCTGTAAATTTCCCGGATTCCTGGATCTTTGCATCCCTGAACTTTGAATGCACGCTGGCGTTGGAAGAGACTCGTGCAGCCTTATTCAAGACTCGATCCGTCCGCAAGAAAGATTCAATCAAGAAATCCAGCAAAGATCGAACTCAGGTGAGAAGGGGGGAACTCCTTGACACCAGGAAGCACCTATACGCATCAATGCCTTAGGGAATGAGAGGTGCACCACTCATGAGGTCATGAAGTGGTGGAATGACCTCCACCGTTGAACCAAAAAAAAGCTGGGTGCCAACCTTGCTTCTGCTATGGTGACTGGAGTGGGTCACTGCAGGAGCAGGAGCTCACTCCACATAAAGAGGCCATGAGCGAGTTGATTCATGTGGATCAGATCCAAAGCGTGTGAAGCCTGCCAGAATACGAGGAAACATCCGGTGAGTCAAGAAGCGTGTGCATCCAGAATATGTGTATGTAGATTGAATGAATGGGTATGATTGTGTGGCGCTTCTGCCTGCATTTGTATGACTGCCATGGGTAAACCATGTCATGGTATTCTGACTCATGCTTAGTGTACTGCAGAGTGCATACAGTACATTGGTTGAACATGGCTTTGTGACAGTAGTCATCCAGAACCGTCAGATACTAATACACATTTCCAGCATGCCAACACAACGTGGCATCTTGCTATGTACATCAGTGATGTTAGCGACTCAGCTATGTCAAGTGCTTGTGTCTGAAGCACGGGATATTCATCATGCACTGCATGTAGTAAATGTTCCATCCACACATGTCCATTGGTGGCTTCATGCTACACATACCTTCCATGCACACTGTCAGCGTGCGGGACATTGTGCCATGAGAGTCCTAGAATTTTACTACACTGTGCAAATCCCTGCCGCAGCTATGACACTGATCCCCTTTGTTAGAAATCAGTCTGGAGTCATCCATGTTGACCTGCCACACTGGACACACCCCACCCCATGGGTCCATGGCCCAGTCCCTCTTGAGTGTCACTATCCCCTCTTCCTATCTCCAAGCACATGTCCTCACTCTCTCCACATCACAAACCTGGGACACCACACATGTCTGTTGGGAATGTCTGCAGTGCTTACATGGTCAGGGACATGAGATGTGGTGGCAAGTCTGCAGACGCCATGATTTCTGGGATTTTTGTACATAGTGTATGAATGCAAATAATGGCATGTTAACATGCATGTAAACGTGTTGCAGGCCAGCATTGTGATGACAATGCATGTAGTAGAAGCAGTTAACATGATTCTTCATGTCTTTATGTGTCCATGTGCAGGTGATGAGCCGCCAGATTCGGGGGAGGAGGTAGAGGAGGAACGGGAGCCTGAGCCCTGACAGAGCACCATTGGAGGATGTGTTGTGGCAGGCCATGAGAATCCACTGGTGCTACAGTCCATCCGGGGCATGACTCAGTATGAGTCCACCTCCAATGATACCAGTGTCTCTGGTGATGAGCTGGACGTCCATTCCCGTATGCTGTCGGAGGTGAGTGAATCAAGTGATGGTGCTGATGTAGCCTGTGCATCTGCAGGGGGTAACGTCCCCTCACAGGGCCAGTCAGTGTTGCCACGTCTGTCTGTGGTGGTTACGGCTGCAAGGCCATGCTCCACTGTATTGGCTTCTGGTCCTGGGATGGATGACCAAGGAAGGGATGCAGTCCTGCAGCCACAGACAGCAGCTTCACATCAAGGGCCACGCTCCCTTGGTTCCAGCAGCCGTGGGGCACGCACACGTGGTGGATGTGTAGTGGCTGGGGATAATGTGTGGGAGCAGTCAATGTTGCGTGTTCCACACTCCTCATGACCTCCACCAGACAATATCATTCCTTTATCAAACTAAGCAACACACTTACTGGTGTAGGTCATGTGGGATTTACAGAATTCAGACGCTGTTATTTGGTAAGCATTTGCACTGTCTTGCATGTTGTGCATGCTTCGTTGTTGGTCATCTTTGATGCATGTGTCAGTTCTCTTATGTGTCCTTTGCATGCTCACATGGCGTTGTGGTAGTTTCATTGGAGCTCATGTCATTGTGTTACCTACATATGTGGATACCTGAATGGGCACACCGACAGTGCTGTGCAGCATGCCATTGTACATTGGTGAACCGGGCCATGGACTCCTTGATCTGTCATTTCCTTGTTATTCATTCTCTGTGCCACACTCTCTCTCTCTCTCCCTCCCTCTCTCTCTGGTGTGGTACACTGTACTCCTGTACATATCAATGTCAATGGATATTCACCCTGTGTTGCTCCTGCACTTTGTTGTGAATGCATATTTTCTTTCTGGTGTCAACTGTGATAATGTATGCACATGTATTTTGTGCTGCTACTCAGCATTTCATTCCATGTAGGTGGATTGTCTCACGATGGTGTGCATCGTATGCAAGGCAGGTGAGTTCCATGGACAGGTCAGTGCATGGCATTTTCTGACACTTTGATGGTATTTGCTTGGGAATGGGGCACTGTGTGTATTCCCCCATACCCCCCATGATCACCTGTGATGCTGTGTATGCCCTCCACCCCCCATTGGGCACCTGTGATGTTGTGTATACCCCCCTGGTCACCTGTGATGTTGTGTATGCCCTCCACCCTCCATGGTCGCATGTGATGTTGTGTATGCCCCTCCTGGTTGCCTGGGTATTGTGTATGCCCGCTGTTAGGGAGAATTCTCTGTTTAGGCTGAATTTCCCTCCCTAGTGAGTCCCCCAGCAGCTTTGCTGGATTTCTGGGGTTTATTTTTTTTCTCCTGCCAAGAGTGAGACTCTTTTACCCTCACACTTGGACATGTTGAACTGTGTTATCTTGGACAAACCTTGTGTTGAATGGGCTATGGGGTCTTTTACTCCATAGGGCCTCATGTATTTTTGTGATGTGGGTTACACAGCACCCTCTGTGCCGTGACCCAGGGGTGTCCTAGGGACTCCCCAACATAGACTCCATACCCTGGGACTGACTACTGTCTCCCAGGGCATGTAAAGTCACCAAAGACTTTGCTAGTCTTGAATCCTGAACAGAACCAGTACAAACCATCATATTGTGGACGTACTGGCTGGGGCAATTCGATTGCCCCAGGGTCTGTTAGTCGAGGGGGCACGTCTCCGTCCCCCCTGATCGAGTTTTGGCTGGTGGCAGTGGAAACTACGTTTTATATTCGACCGCGAATATTTTCCTATGGGATTTCCCATTGTTTTAGGCTAACACATTTAATTATTTATTTACGGTAGCCTTAAACATACCACCGGTTTATATATTTATTTTTATAACTCCGGTTGGGACTTTTTGCCAAAACTTGATTCTAAAATGGCGTTGGTGTTCGCCTCTGTAACTCTGACCCAAAGTGGAGCCCTTTGTTCCACTTTTGGCGGGCTTCTCCACAGAAGCCCTCCAAAGTGGTGCCACTCTGTCTGGGGTACTTAGGAGGGGTGGAGGGGGATTTAGGCACCCTGGACTGAGTTACCTTGGTAACTCAAGTCGCACTCCGTCCTGATTGGCCCAAGTGGTGAGCCGCCCGGCTCACCACTTAGCATGTTTGAGTGACAGCTAGGCTGGGTGAATGGGGGTTTGCTGCATAAAAGCAGGGCTTTGGGGACTGGAACTTCAGAAGTCGCCACAGGACCAAGAATCCGACGAGGGAAGAGCTGAGCCGACCTGCTTCGACGACACCACCCGGTGGAGCCCTGCTGAACCGTCTCACCACTTTTCCCGACGACCGAGGAGAACTCCTAACAGAGTGGCTCCTTCCCTTGACTGGTGGGGACAACCAGTTTTCGCCTTCTTTTCGCTTCTCGAGGTATCTCGTGGCCGCCTTGCCAGTGCCAAGCACCCCGGCAACCGGAACCCCACCACTTTTACCCCAAACCACGAAAGTCGGTACAACCCTTCAACCGGAGGACTCCGCGGCTGGTTTCTTCCCGGGCAGTGCAACGACCCTCTTCTTCTGCTCTTCAGCGAGAACTTCTTCTCCCCTGACCGACGTCGAGCCCTGCTGCCACTGCCTGGAACAACTGCCACCACTGGAGGATCCTTTCCGCTTAAGGTACCGTGTTCCGCCTGGCTTCCCTTGCTACCGACTGTACGGGGTAGATTTAGCCCCCGGCTTTCGAACCTGGGAGTGCCTGGGACACCCTGGCTAAACTTTCTAAGCCACTCTACACCCTTTCTAACTCTTTGCAAGACTTTGAATCCCTAATAACAGTGTGATCTTGGGCACATTTTCGCTCCGGCTACTCTAAGAGTGGGCCCTGCCTAGTGACTTTTGCTCACCTGTGCTTCTTTGAGCCTATTGCAAGTGTTCTGGATCTTAGAGTGGTGTGTTTAACCCATTTCTGTTTCTTTTTACCCCTTTCCTTAACCTACTAGAATGTCATCTAACGTTAAGCGCTCACCTCTGTTTTAATTATGTGGTGTTAACTTAGAGTTGTCTAGATAGGAGTAAGGGTTGAAACTGCTTTCATCATAACTGTGTTTGAAGTGTTTTTACTATACTTTGCTAGAGTGTTTTCAACTTATGTGTGTTTTATAAATAAATAACTCTATACTTTTGAAACCAAGCTCTGGTCAGTGTTTGCTTGTACTATTGTGTCTGAGGACATATTGTGTATACTTTGCATACTGCCTAACTCTTCTTGAGGGAAGTCTGACTGCTCAGCCACAGCTACCAGGTAAATCTGGGTGGTGCAGACTGCTACCAAGTGGGTTTACTGCTATACCTGTAGTCTTAAATCTTTTGCAGTGTTCCCCAAGGGAACTGCACAGGTTTCTGCCTAACACTGGTGTACAGCGGTAGGATTTGTATTGAGTATACATTTTATTGTGCTTTAGATACCTTAGTGCAACTAACCACAAAGCTTAGCACTGAAAAAGTAAAACCTCTAACATGTCAGTTATAGAAAGCTATAGTCAAGAGTCCCTTGCAGCCAAAACTGCTGATTGTTTAAGAGTGCTCTGTAAACATAAGGATCTCCTGACTAAGGGCAAAAAAAAATGGAGCTGATTGAAAGATTGTTAGCTAACCAAAGTCTGGGTGATGGTTCAGAGGAACCTACCACTCCAGCAACTGTAGATGACAGTGTTGAAGTTAACATGGAGCAAAATGTTGATGATTCTGAGGAAGAGTCAGAAGAGGAGGGTGAGGCTGTTGTAACTGTCCCCCCTAGGCCTCTGCCTGCTCTACCTGCTGTGCCTACTGGACCTTTACCAGGTCCCACATTTAGTCCTCAGTACTTTGAACTGGAGAAAATGAAGCTAGAATTGGAGTATAAGAAACTTAATGCTCAAACTGACAAAGAACTAAGGCTAAGGGAAATGGAGCTCAAGTATGACTTAGAAATGAAGAAATTATCTGTTGAGAATGTTTCTCTCTCTGGCTCCTCTAGAAGTTCCAGTCCTAAAAGACCCCGGATGCCTAAAGAATTGGTTGGTATGTATGAGCCTAAGTTGGATGTGTTGGATTGGTTGTCTCTGTTTGAATATAATCATGGGCTCCAGAACATCACAGGAAATGACTTACTCACCTGGTTGTTCTCTAGGCTTCCCCCTGTTGCAACTGATGTGGTAATGGAGATGGGGGAGGAGGATAGGAAGGACTATGAATGTGTGAAACTAGCTTTGATAGCTAGGTTTGGGAAGACCCCTTCCCAGTATCTTAAGAGGTTTAGGAACCTCAAAAAGCATGATGGTACCCCTTGGGCTACCTGGGTGAGTGAATGTTTGAAAAACTTAGAGGGATGGATTAAGGGTTACAAGGTGAACACTTATGAAGGTATGAAGAATTTGTTTATGTTGGAGACTATTTATGATGCCTGCTCTCCTGAGCTCAGACAACACTTGGCTGATTCCAGGGAATTGGATTCCCGGAAACTAGCTAAGGCTGCTGACTTGTGGGTTGCCAACAGGGCCACTCACAAGGATTCTGGGGTAACTCAGAAGAAGGATGGGGAGAAACAGTCTAAAAAGGACTCCAAAGAGAATTCTAATACTACAAATTCCAAAGAGGGCCCCAAACAAAACTATAAGGGTAAGCCACAAGGGAAACCAAATCAGGCTAGTGTACCTTCTGGTCCCAGACCAGAAGGAGGTCAGAACAAGCCTCCATTCCAGCGAGCCTTTGGCTCATGCTTTGTTTGTAAGGCTACTGACCATGTGAAAGGAGATCCCAGATGTAAGGGTAAACCTTCAGGGGTCCAGCTTGCCTCCTTAGCCTTCGCTCCAGAAGAGGAAGTACATATGGCAAGTGGAAACTTTCTATTACTAGCTGATGAACCCACTGGAGTCTCAGCTAGTGTTTCTTTAGTCTCTCTGGGGTTGTGGGAGCAACAGAATTTAGATGTCTATAACTCTATCCCAGATAATACTAAAGAGTATTATAAGGACAGTGTCCAGGTGAATGGTCAGGAGACTCCTGCCATTAGGGACACTGGAGCCAGCATAACTGTGGTGGATGAATCATTTTTCAAGGCAGAGGATGTTGCTAAGGCACCCAAATGCCTCACCAAGTTAGCTGGTGGGCCTGTGCAGATGTGTCCCCAGTTACCAGTTCTCATCCAATGTAATGATATGGCTGTAAAAATACCTGTCAGTGTACAATGTGAAGTGCCAGGTAGGGTTCTGTTGGGTAATGACCTCAAAGCTCTTGGAGTTGTATCTCATACCCCCAGACCTCCTAGCAAAAGGTTCCAGGAACTCACAAAACCTGCAAGGGAGAAAACCCTGAGAGGGTTATCTCAGGAGATGATGACAGAAATCACTCCTCTACCACTGGAGCAACTTACTGCAGTAACTACCAGATCAGGAGCAAAGGGGCAACCCAAGACTCCTAGGAAAAAGCCAGCAGCAAGCACTCCAGTGCTTCCAACAAGGACTTCCCCTAGGTTGTCCAAAGTTACACCTGTAACTCCACCTCCAGCTGAGGCTGAGAGGGAGGTACAACCCTGTGTGGTTGAGCTAGACTCTGAGGAAGAGCTAGAAGGAGGCCCCAACCTTATTGGAGATTTGGACCCTGAGGACCATCCTGAGCTGCAGTCTTTACTGGCAGAAGGTGGGCCTAGCAGGGCAGCTTTTCGTAAGGGGCAAAGAGAATGTCCAACTCTGGAAGGTCTCCGCCACCAGGCAGCTTCTCAAGCTGATGGGCAAGAGCCTGGGAAGTATAGGTTGCACTGGGAAGATGGCCTCTTCTACAGTGAACCCACTGAGTCTGAACCTGGAGACTACAAACGCCTTGTAGTCCCACAAGAGAACAGACAACAGTTCTTACAACTAGCCCATGAGATACCTTTGGCTGGTCACTTGAGTTTCAAGAAGACCAAGGAAAGGCTCTCACTCTACTTTTATTGGCCAAAGATGGGGGCTGAAGTAGATAGATATTGTAAGAGCTGCCATACCTGCCAGACTTCTGGTAAGGTTGGTTCCAAGAATGTGGCACCTTTAGTGCCTCTCCCAGTTGTGGGAGTCCCATTTGAGAGGGTAGGGATTGACATTGTTGGTCCCCTTGATCCTCCAACCTCCTCAGGCAACAGGTTTATCCTTGTTGTAGTAGACCATGCTACTAGGTACCCTGAGGCAATTCCTATGAGGACTGTTACAGCTCCGGCTGTGGCTAAGGCCCTCCTTGGTATTTTTACCAGGGTTGGGTTTCCTAAGGAGGTAATCTCTGACAGGGGGTCAAACTTTATGTCCCACTACATGAAGGCCATGTGGAAAACCTGTGGAGTTACCTACAAGTTCTCAACCGCCTACCACCCTCAGACAAACGGGTTGGTTGAAAGGTTTAACAGAACCATGAAGAGCATGATAGGTGCTTTGGAAGAACCCCTTAAGAAAAAGTGGGACCTTCTACTGCCATGCCTTCTCTTTGCTTATAGAGAAGTCCCTCAGGAGGGAGTAGGTTATTCTCCCTTTGAGCTTCTCTATGGCCATCCAGTCAGAGGTCCATTGGCCCTGATTAAGGAGGGGTTGGAAGGTGCTCCTCCCCTCAAGCCAGTCAGAGTGACTGACTATGTGATAGGTCTCCGGAGGAGAATGTCACACATGATGGCAGAAGCAAGTGACAACTTGAAAGCTGGTCAAGCCCTGGTCAAACATTGGCACGACCAGAAGGCTAACATGGTTGAGTTTACTCAAGACCAGCTAGTTCTAGTTATGCTCCCAACAAGGCAGAGGGCCTTGCAAGACAAATGGATGGGACCCTTCAAGGTTGTGGGAAAACTTGGAGAGGTCAACTATCTGGTGGATCTGGGCAGACCCAGG
Organism: Ambystoma mexicanum; assembly: GCF_040938575.1. Taxonomy (NCBI): domain Eukaryota; kingdom Metazoa; phylum Chordata; class Amphibia; order Caudata; family Ambystomatidae; genus Ambystoma; species Ambystoma mexicanum. The sequence goes on along the minus strand of NC_090926.1, from coordinate 245,300,938 downwards.
GAAGCTCCTAGAGTCTTCCACACCAACCGACTAAAAGCATACATCTCCAGACCTGATGTAGGAGCCTTGCTTCTAGCTTCAGCTGCAGAGGAGGAAGAGAGTGAATCTCTCCCTGATCTCCTCAGAGGTGTACCTTTAGATGAAAAAGTTGAAGGAGTCAATCTCTCTTCAGACCTGACACCTGAGCAACAAGAGGAGTGCAAATCTATGTTAAATCAGTTTGCCTCCCTGTTCTCACTGTCACCAGGCTTGACCCCTTGGGGCCAGCATGAGATACTCACTGGTGACTGTCTGCCAGTCAAAAGCAGAGGATACAGAATGTCAGAACATATCAGAGCCCACATCAAAGGAGAGGTCAAGAAGATGCTTGATCTCGGGGTAATAGAGCCCTCTACTAGTCCATGGTCTAGCCCAGTTGTGTTAGTACCAAAGGCAGGATCCAAAGACTTGAGATTCTGTGTGGACTATAGAGCTCTAAATGCAGTCACCAAGACTGATGCCCACCCTTTGCCCAGGACAGATGAGTTGGTGGATAAACTTGGTGCAGCCAAGTACCTCAGCACATTTGACCTGACGTCAGGCTATTGGCAAATAGCCCTGACAGACCATGCCAAGGAGAAAACTGCATTTTCAACCCCAGTTGGCTTGTACCAGTTTAAGGTCATGCCTTTTGGACTAAAAAATGCACCTGCCACATTCCAAAGGATGGTGAACCAAGTTCTGGCTGGGATGGAAGATTTCTGCATGGCATACTTGGATGACATTGCAGTCTTCAGCCACTCCTGGGAAGAACATGTGAACCACCTAGGACATGTGTTGCAGGCTCTGGAACAGGCCCATTTGACAATCAAAGCCAGTAAGTGCCAGATTGGTCAAAGTAAAGTGGTCTACCTTGGACATGAGGTAGGAGGTGGAGAAATAAGGCCTTTGCCCAGCAAGATTGAAGCTGTGCAAAATTGGACAACACCAACTACTCAAACCCAAGTGAGAGCTTTTCTAGGCCTCACTGGATATTACAGGAATTTCATTGAGAACTATGGGACCATAGCTTCTCCACTGAATGTAATCTCCTCTCCCAAATTCCCTAAAAAGGTAAAATGGAATGAGGAGTGCAATCAGGCCTTTGAAAAACTGAAGAGAGCTCTTTGCCAAGCTCCAGTATTGAGAGCTCCTGACTACCACCAACCTTTCATTGTACAAACTGATGCTTCCAATGTAGGTATAGGTGCAGTTCTAAGCCAACTGGATGAGAAGGGTAGGGAGCACCCCATTTGCTTCATCAGTAGGAAACTGAAGGATCCTGAGACAAGGTGGGCAACTATCGAAAGAGAATGCTTTGCTATTGTGTGGGCACTGAAGAAGTTTAGGCCATACTTGTATGGTTCTACTTTTGTTATTCAGACTGACCACCAACCCTTGAGATGGTTAATGCAAATGAAAGGGGAAAATCCAAAACTATTGAGATGGTCAATCTGCCTGCAAGGGTTTGATTTCACCATTGAGCACAGGTCAGGGTGTCACCATCAAAATGCTGATGGACTCTCTAGGATGTATATCATCGACTAGAGGTATGAGGTTCATCCGGGAGTGGATTAAATCCTCCTGTCCCTTAGTCTGGGGGGGGCGAGTGTTAGGGAGAATTCTCTGTTTAGGCTGAATTTCCCTCCCTAGTGAGTCCCCCAGCAGCTTTGCTGGATTTCTGGGGTTTATTTTTTTTCTCCTGCCAAGAGTGAGACTCTTTTACCCTCACTCTTGGACATGTTGAACTGTGTTATCTTGGACAAACCTTGTGTTGAATGGGCTATGGGGTCTTTTACTCCATAGGGCCTCATGTATTTTTGTGATGTGGGTTACACAGCACCCTCTGTGCCGTGACCCAGGGGTGTCCTAGGGACTCCCCAACATAGACTCCATACCCTGGGACTGACTACTGTCTCCCAGGGCATGTAAAGTCACCAAAGACTTTGCTAGTCTTGAATCCTGAACAGAACCAGTACAAACCATCATATTGTGGACGTACTGGCTGGGGCAATTCGATTGCCCCAGGGTCTGTTAGTCGAGGGGGCACGTCTCCGTCCCCCCTGATCGAGTTTTGGCTGGTGGCAGTGGAAACTACGTTTTATATTCGACCGCGAATATTTTCCTATGGGATTTCCCATTGTTTTAGGCTAACACATTTAATTATTTATTTACGGTAGCCTTAAACATACCACCGGTTTATATATTTATTTTTATAACTCCGGTTGGGACTTTTTGCCAAAACTTGATTCTAAAATGGCGTTGGTGTTCGCCTCTGTAACTCTGACCCAAAGTGGAGCCCTTTGTTCCACTTTTGGCGGGCTTCTCCACAGAAGCCCTCCAAAGTGGTGCCACTCTGTCTGGGGTACTTAGGAGGGGTGGAGGGGGATTTAGGCACCCTGGACTGAGTTACCTTGGTAACTCAAGTCGCACTCCGTCCTGATTGGCCCAAGTGGTGAGCCGCCCGGCTCACCACTTAGCATGTTTGAGTGACAGCTAGGCTGGGTGAATGGGGGTTTGCTGCATAAAAGCAGGGCTTTGGGGACTGGAACTTCAGAAGTCGCCACAGGACCAAGAATCCGACGAGGGAAGAGCTGAGCCGACCTGCTTCGACGACACCACCCGGTGGAGCCCTGCTGAACCGTCTCACCACTTTTCCCGACGACCGAGGAGAACTCCTAACAGAGTGGCTCCTTCCCTTGACTGGTGGGGACAACCAGTTTTCGCCTTCTTTTCGCTTCTCGAGGTATCTCGTGGCCGCCTTGCCAGTGCCAAGCACCCCGGCAACCGGAACCCCACCACTTTTACCCCAAACCACGAAAGTCGGTACAACCCTTCAACCGGAGGACTCCGCGGCTGGTTTCTTCCCGGGCAGTGCAACGACCCTCTTCTTCTGCTCTTCAGCGAGAACTTCTTCTCCCCTGACCGACGTCGAGCCCTGCTGCCACTGCCTGGAACAACTGCCACCGCTGGAGGATCCTTTCCGCTTAAGGTACCGTGTTCCGCCTGGCTTCCCTTGCTACCGACTGTACGGGGTAGATTTAGCCCCCGGCTTTCGAACCTGGGAGTGCCTGGGACACCCTGGCTAAACTTTCTAAGCCACTCTACACCCTTTCTAACTCTTTGCAAGACTTTGAATCCCTAATAACAGTGTGATCTTGGGCACATTTTCTCTCCGGCTACTCTAAGAGTGGGCCCTGCCTAGTGACTTTTGCTCACCTGTGCTTCTTTGAGCCTATTGCAAGTGTTCTGGATCTTAGAGTGGTGTGTTTAACCCATTTCTGTTTCTTTTTACCCCTTTCCTTAACCTACTAGAATGTCATCTAACGTTAAGCGCTCACCTCTGTTTTAATTATGTGGTGTTAACTTAGAGTTGTCTAGATAGGAGTAAGGGTTGAAACTGCTTTCATCATAACTGTGTTTGAAGTGTTTTTACTATACTTTGCTAGAGTGTTTTCAACTTATGTGTGTTTTATAAATAAATAACTATATACTTTTGAAACCAAGCTCTGGTCAGTGTTTGCTTGTACTATTGTGTCTGAGGACATATTGTGTATACTTTGCATACTGCCTAACTCTTCTTGAGGGAAGTCTGACTGCTCAGCCACAGCTACCAGGTAAATCTGGGTGGTGCAGACTGCTACCAAGTGGGTTTACTGCTATACCTGTAGTCTTAAATCTTTTGCAGTGTTCCCCAAGGGAACTGCACAGGTTTCTGCCTAACACCCGCCCATGGTCACCTGTGATGTTGCGTATGCCCCCCACACTCCCATGGTTGCCTGTGATGTTGTGTATGCCCCCCCTGGTTGACTGTGGTGTTGTGTATGCCCCCACACCCCCCATGGTCGCCTGTGATGTTGTGTATGCCCCCTAACCCCCCACCCCCATGGACGCCTGTGTTGTTGAGTATGCCCCCAACCCCCATGAACACTTGTGATGTGTATGCCCCCCCTCTCGCTGTCCTCCCCTCTTCTCTCTCCTTCTAGCCACAGCCACCGAAAAATGACTTTCTACATTTGTATGATGCTGCCACCCTGCAACATGGGGCTAGGCAACATGGATGCTTTGAAACGCACTTATGTAACTGAGTAAGCCTTCTGTGACACTTTATATATGCAAATGATATTAAAAATAATTATGGTACGGTTTATGTGACACACAGGACATTGGATGCCTAGTTTGGCATGGTGGTAGTGGCATAGTCCCTCATCTATGTGTTTCTTTTGGAAAGCCAAAATAAATATTTTTAGTTCTTAGGGATGCACACATTGTAGCACTTCCAAGGACACATTATCAGGGTGATTTGGTAGGCCCAGATAATTGGCCCTTTGTCAAATATTAAATTTTAAATGTTAAAGGTATTTGTAACGCGAACCGTCACCAACGGAGTTGGTCCGCAGGCGCTCTGGCAGATCTCCAAACAAGAAGGTGGGATGGGTTAGTAGGTGGAGCGGGAGTAGGATAGTGAGAGGAGTGGTGTTCTGTTGGCAGCTTCAACTTAGTATACATGGGTGCTGAGCTTTGGTGTGAGTATCGGATCGATGTCAGTCCTCGTGTGCTGTTGGTGCGGCTGATGTGTTGTTGCGGTGTTGTGAAGTGCATGCGGGTTGTTGTGCGAGAGGTGGTTGTGTGAGATTTTTGAGTGAGATAAGTCTGCAGAAATGCTGAGTTTTTTGTTAGTGGGTTGTATGAAGTTTAACATGCTAACATTTAGAACTCTGTCCGAGTGTGGCGCTCGCCAATCCTCCCAATCTCATCAGGGTGGGTGAAGGGGTTACGCCTGGCAGGGTTTTAGGTTTGTGTGAGGCTCTCCCTGTGCTGTTCTAACGCGCTCTCTAACTGTTGTAATTGCTCCTCATCGTTCTATTCTAGCGAGCTCTGTAGGAGTTCTAATGCTGATGGATTGATTAGTGTGGGTTGGGTGTCTATTCTCCTCCTTGGGTGATGGAGCTGGTGTTGTGGTCTCCTCTCACAAACTTTCTATCTAAATGTGTCTGCTGGGGGTTTGGACATGGTACGGCCGGGAGGCAGTGGTTGAGTCGTTTAAGGGCTTTTGTCTTGGTCTGAGTATGTGATCTGTCTATGGTGACCTCCTTTGTGGCTATTTCCCATAATATCTCATGGTCTGTCATGGGGTCCGTTCTTTGGGTTCTGTGTATGTCCATTTTGGGAGTGACCGAGGTTAGTGTTTTTCCATCATTGTTTAACGGGGTGGGCATTCTAGTGCATCGCTGTTGTAGTTACGCTGTGAAGAGCCATGATTTGAGGAGTTTACTGAATGCTAGATGGTTTGTTGTGTTCCGTATATTCTTAGGTAGGTCATTCCAGGTTTTCGGTGCTTGGTGAGTGAAAGAGGATGCTCTGAGTTTTCTTCTGTTATCGGGTTTTGGTTCCAGGCGGATGTTGGTGCTTGATCTCAGTGTTCTTGTTGGTTGACGTAGGCGTAGTTTATCGCTTAGGAATTCCGTGCCTTGTTTGTGTATTGCTCTGTGCTTGATGCACATGTACTTGAACTTTATTCACTGTTTTAATGGTAGCCAGTGTAGTATTTTTAGCGCGGGTGTGATGTGTTCTCTTCTGGGTGGCTTGAGGAGGAGTCTGGCTGCCACATTTTGTATGCGATGTAGTTTTTTTAGAAGTTCTTCGGGCATGCCCAGGTATAGGCTATTGGCGTAATCTACTCTGGACATGATCAGAGCGATGATGGTAAGTGTTTTGTTGGCGAACGACAGGAACGGTAGGATCCTTTTTGCATCTCGCAGGAGGAAGAAACATTTCTTGAGTAGAGCGTTTACTTGTGGCTCTAGAGTTAGGTTGTTATCCAACAGGACCCCCAGGTTTCTTACAGTTGATGATGGTGCTGGTGTGGTGCGAGCTCTCTAGGCCAGGGGATGTAGCTGATGTCGCTCCCTTTTTTGAAACAATCATTATCTCTGTTTTGCCTGGGTTGATTTTGAGGTGGTTGAGGTTCATCCAGTTGAATATATCACGAAGGCAATTCTCTAGGGTAGTGTTTTCTTCTCGGGTGTCTTGTATGTTGAAGATTATTTGAGTATCGTCAGCATAGTTGTAGCATGTGAGGCCGTGTTTTTTGATGAGTTTGATTAATAGGTACATGTAGATGTTGAATAGAAGCAGGGAGAAAGATGATCCTTGTGGTACTCCGCATGTGGAGTCTCTAGGTTTGGACTTAAATGGTTTCATCCATACGGTTTCGGTTCTGTTTGTCAGGAAGGATTTGATCCATAGCAGGGCGGTGTCTGTTATTCCTAGTCCTTCTAATCTCTTTATGAGGATGTCGTGGTTATAGTAGGGCGGTGTCTGTTATTCCTAGTCCTTCTAATCTCTTTATGAGGATGTCGTGGTTGACAGTGTCGAAAGCTGCGGATAGATCAAGGAGAATCAGGGCGGTACTGTTGTCCGAGTTTGCATCCAATATTGACAGGAGAGCTGATTCTGTTCCTCTCATTAGTCTGAAGCCAACTTGTGCCTGGTCTAGTAGGCAGTGCTCTTCTATGAAGTCTTGGGTTATTTTGTAGACATACGTTTCTAGCAATTTGGCTATGTAGGGTAAGTTGGAAATGGGTCTGTAGTTGGATAAGTCCTCTACGTTTCCTGTTGTGTCTTGGAGTAGCGGCTTGATGTAAGCCGATTTGAAGGCCTGCGGTACTTTACCTGTTGAGATTGAGAGGTTGAGGAGATTCCTGTGGTATTCCATGGGGGTTCCTTGTTTTAGAATTGTTTTGTATATGTCAGGGGGCAGGGGTCTTCAGGAGACCCTGATTTGTTGCTTTGGTTTACCAGTTTGACGAAAGTCTCCACTGATATTTCTGGGAAGCTTCATAGCTTGTTTGGATATTCCTCGTCGGTGTCAATCTGGTTTGAGGTGTTATCGCTTGGTCTGTTTTGTATGGTGTGTTGGATGCAAGTTATTTTGTTTTTGAAGTAGTCTCCTAGGTCATCGCAAAGTTTCATCGATGGAATTGGCCTGTTGTTGCAGCCCGGTGGGATTTTTATTTCGTTTATAATTTTGAAGAGTTCTTTTTGGGTTTTTGGTGCTCTGAAGATTCGGTTGTCGTAGTGTTTCTTCTTCGCTTTTTTGTATTTCCTTTTTATCTGTTGCAGGAATTTCAATTTGTTTGCAGTGGTATTGTTGGTCCTCCATTCAGATTCTAGTTTTCGTTTTTTTCTTTTCATGGCGCTGAGTAGTGGGGCGAACCATTTTGATGTTGTTGTCTTACGTGATGGGGTGAAGGGCTTTTCTTTGGCGATGTCTTCTAGAGTTATTGCGATCCAGGTATGGATTAGGGTAACTTTTTTGTCTAGGTCAGCTTCTTCCATGGTTGTTGCTTGTGGTTTGCTGAGTTCCAGGAGCTCGGTCAGGTTGGAGTTTTTTATGGTTCTCCAATTTCTTTTCACTCATGATCAGTGGTTTTTCTTGTTGCTTCTTTGTTGGAGCAGCCGTTGTGATTATGAATGGAATGATGAGGTGGTCCCTCCAGAGTATTTGAATTGGGGGTGCCGTGGTGATGAGATCCTTGTTGGCGAAGATTTCATCAAGTGTGTGCCCTGCTGAGTATGTTGCTCCTTTGACTAGTTGGTGTAGGTTAATGGCTGTTAGTTGGGCGGTTAAGGATTTTTTTGTGGTTGTCATTTCTTCGTCAAAGCAGATGTTGAAATCTCCGAGGATGATCAGATGATTGTACTTGATGGCTAGGATGGTGATTGCTTCCATGAAGGCGTCTATGAAAGTCACATCGTAGGTTGGTGGTCTGTATATCAGTCTGAATTTCAAGTTTGTTTTGGGGTTTACTGATAGCCGTAGTATTAAGGATTCACATTTATCGATGTTTAGTGGATTTTCCATTTTGATGGCCAGTTGCTGCTTGTGGATGATCGCTAGACCCCCCCCCCCTTTGGATTTCCTGTTTGCTTGGATGCATTTGAAGTTTTCAGGCAGGCAGTTGTTGAGGGTGATCTTGTAGTTGTCGTCTAGCCATGTTTCGGATACAAATAGGATGTCTATGCCTCTTTCTGATAGGAGGTCGTATATTTCAATGGAATGTTTGGACATTGACCTTGCGTTTATTAAGTTACAGTGGATTCTCTGGGTGTGATTTTGTTTTGTGGCTATTCGTTGTTCAGGTTTGTAGTTGTCCGGTCGTGGTGTTTCTGCATTGATGTTGGTAGCATGAAGAATGGCGACAGCTGCTTCTTCATTGAAGCTGTCCAATAGGTTGATAACAGGGCTGATCAATCGTGGTGCTTGGCTGTGATGATTCTTGGTTGATGATCAGCAATGGCTTCTTCTTCATTGAGGCCGATTGTTAGGTTGGAGGTAGCATTGTTGGTTGTCGGGGCTTCGTCGTATTGTGCGGGATGTTGTGGAAATCGATGGTGCCCCTCTGTTCTTGTGATGTAAGGGGTAATGGGGTTGGAGTCATCCCACTCTCTTGTTGTGCTCCTGTCTTTTTTCTGGGTGTTTCGGGAAATTCTTTGCATGTCTCGAGGTTTCCATGTTGAGGTGTCGGTGTTCCGTGGTTGTCGCGAGGTATGGTGTGAGGTATAAGAATTTTTCTCTTACATAGCTTCTTCCGGTTATGACTGCGTTAGGCGTGTTTCCTGCCGATGAGGCTGCTTCTTCTGGGTTCTGTTGGTGTTTTGTGTTTGCGTCCCTTGTTGCATGATCTTGCTCTCTTTCTCTGTGCCCTTTTCTAGGTCGGGCCATTTTTCAGTTCAAGGTGCAGATGTAGTAGGGTAGTTGGTCCTCTATGCTGTGTTGTGCAGGCGCAGTAGTCTTGGTTTTTACTTCTCTGGATAAGCTAGGGTGTTCTCTGGCTCAGTCTGTCGTTTCTGTCGTTGTGTAGGGTGTGTTTCCTAAGGGTGCACTGTCAGGGAGGGTTATGGGCATTAAATGGTCTGGTGGTATGGGATTCAATTAAGCTAGGTAGTGATGGGTTTCTGGGATTAATAGAGTACCGAACTAGACACAGTTAGATTAGGGGCCCTGTATATTGGGAGTACTGGGCCCAACACAGCTAGATTTGAGGGTCAGCCAAAACAGTGGAGCACGATACCAAGCACAACTAGACTTGAGGGTCCTGCACTGTGGGAGAGAGGCCCACGCCTAGGAGAGCAACAGGGTATCAGACTAAACACAGCTAGATTTGAGGGTCAGTTGAAGCAGTACTGTCTGATACCAAACACAGCTAGATTTGGGGGTCAGCCAAAACAGTGGAGCACGATACCAAGCACAGATAGACTCGAGAGTCCTGCACCGTGGGAGAGAGGCTCACGCCTAGGAGAGCAGCTGGGTATCAGACTAAACACAACTATATTATAGGGTCAGTTGAAACAGTACTGTGTGATACCAAACACAGCTAGATCTAAGGGTAAATTGAAGCAGTGGAGCACGATACCAAGTTCAGCTAGATTTGAGCATCCTGCACAGTGGACGTCTCCCTGAATGCGGTTCACCACAGTGAGCTAGCCATGTCTGTTCGGAGGGGACATGTACTAGTTGAGGAGTGAGTTTGAGGGGCGGAGCTAGGACTTACTCCCTTAATGGAATCCAGCCACAGACGTCCTGCTAGATTTGAGAGACAGGTGTCTCAATGCAATCTGAGTATCATACAATGCGATCTGGACACAAAACTCAACTGGATTTCAATGACCTGTACAATGGGAGAGAGGCCTATCAATGCAATCTAAACATCATACAATGCAATTTGGAGACAGAACCCCTGGTAAACTGGAGAGACATGTATAGTGGGAGAGAGGCCTATCAATGCAATCTAAGTATCATTTATTTATTTATTTATTTTACATTTATAAAGCGCTCACACAGCCCGCAGGCATCGAGGCGCTGTTACAGGAATTGTTTGTTTTTCTTAGTTGCGTTTTTTTTTTTTTTTTTTGTCTTAGTTACGTATTTATAACGCGCTTAAACACCCAGAGGTTTCTAAGCGCGGACCCGGGGATCGAACCTGTTGTTGCTTCATGTCGTCTTGCTTCCAAGACGCGCACGCTGCCGCTGAGCTATCCTCCCGGGACGATCATACAATGCAGTTTGGAGACAGAACCCCTGCTAAATTTGAGAGACCTGTATATTGGGATAGAGGCCTATCAGTGCAATCTAAATATCATAAAATGCAATTTGGAGAAAGAACCCCTGCTAAATTTGAGAGACCTGTGTAGTGGAAGAGAGGCCTATTGATGCATACTAGCTATCACTTAATGCAATGTGGATTTGAGAGAAAGGCCTGTCAATGCAATCTGAATATCATACAATGCAATCTGGACATAAAACCCAACTAGATTTGAGTGATCTGAGTAGTGGGAGAGAGGTCTATCAATGCAATCTGAATATCATACAATGCAGTTTGGAGACAGAACCTCTGATAAATTTGAGAGACCTGTATATTTGGAGAGAGGCCTATCAATGCAATATAAGTATCACACAGTTCGGAGGGTATTAACCTGGATACCTTGTCTTAAGTTTGCTCAAAGGAAAAAGATTTTGATTTTCCACACAGATTTTGTGAAAGGGAATGGTTTATTAAGATTTTTCTATAAATTACAGACGGGGTTCTTGGGTCCCCATGTGGTCAGCCGACACGTGTTTCGACCCATAGGTCTTTCTCAAGGCTATGTATTTCGACAAGCCGCATCAAGCGTATTACACGCAGCAAGACAAAACGCAAGGGCCCTACTGGAGCCGCTATATACACAGGACTACTTCAATTCTCCAACAAGAACCCCACAAGGCACACCGGACCGAAATACATAGCCTTGAGAAAGACATACGGGTCGAAACAAGTGTCAGCTGACCACATGGGGACCCAAGAACCCCGTCTGTAATTTATAGAAAAATATTAATAAAACAACCCTTTCACAAACCAGCACAGCAATGCTCAAATCTGTGTGGAAAATCAAAATCTTTTCCTTTGAACAAACTTAAGACAAGGTATCCAGGTTAATACCTTCCGATTTCTCTACAAAAACAATGAGGTATGGGCGATGCCTCAACACTAACCTGTAATCTTGCAACCAAACAAAAACTGAAGAATCATCAATACTAGAGCCCAGCAAAGGTCACATCCAATCTAGGGCCCACGATCCATTAACTAAGTATCATACAATGCAGTTAGGACAGGACCCCTGCTAAACTGGAGAGACCTGTACAGTGGGAGAGAGGCCTATCAATGCAATCTAAATATCATACAATGCAATATGGACAGACCCCTGCTAAACTGGAGAGACCTGTATAGGTCTATACAGAGGAGGGGCCCTGTGCCTAGCCAGATTGGTACAGTATTAAATAATGATTACATTTGAGGGTGAGGGGAGAGAGATGCAGAGGGGAGTAATCACCTTGTTTACTATGGGTTTGGTAAGTGGCTCAGAATCTAGGGCAGAGTAGTTGCTCTACTCCTGACCCAGGCCACTCCTACCTTACTGGTCCTTGTAGGTAATGGTTGACGGCTGGCCACTGCTTCCCCTGCAGACACCTGCTGACACTTGTTGGAGCCGCCCTTGGCCTTGGGGCCCTTAGCCGCAGGGCTGCAAGGGCAGAGGGCTGCCCTGGGGAGACTGGTGATGAAGGTCAGGAGGACCAATCGGAGCGGGGGTAGGCGGGTCGGGGGGCGGGAGGGGATGCAACCAGGAAGAGGGGGTGGGGGTGGGAGAGGACGGCAGCAGGGGAGCAAAGGGCCTGGGGGGACTAAACAAATGTAGCAGTCGGATGGGGGCCCGAATTGGGCAGATAGTTAGATGCACTCACCGCGCTTCCACTTGAAATGTGGAGTCGGGTGGGAGCGGGGAAGTGAGGAAGTGGATGCAAGGGGGGACTAGGGGGAGACTGTAGCAATGGCGCTGCAAGCACAGGCTTCGGCCCAAGAGGATCAAGAAAGAGGGCCTTGGGGGCTCTTCAGGCACAAGCCCACACTCACCTGCCTCCGATGGCATCATTGAATGGCAACTGGAATGTGCCAGGGTTGTGTGCACTCCACAGGGGTTGGATTTTAGGTGAATAATTGTGCCACAAGCTGGGTACGGGCAGCCTCACCACGTGCCCTTTGCCCTAACATGCACAAGCCACGTGCATGTGGTTGGGGATGTGGGGGCACCACCATGTCCACCGGTACACTGTGCCGTGTTGCAACATTGTGCAGGATACATGCTGCCACAATGGTCCTGCACACTAGTGGTGGTGCATGTAGCAACTCACCACCAGAGTGGTCAAGGGAGCGGAAACGTGACTTGAGCACTCCGAATGTGCGCTCCACTATGCCCCGAGTTGCAATATGGGCTGTGTTGTACCTTACCTGGGTTGGTGTGGCAGGGTTCCATATAGGCTTCATCATGTAGGTGCTCAGAGGGTAGGCACTGTCCCCTGTAGAGGTTAAAATGTTTGTCATTGCTGTGTATATGTCTGTGTGTGACATGCATGCATGTGCACATACATTTATACTCCCCAATGAGTCATGTGTTGCCATGCCTCCCAGCTTCCAGGGCCCAGTGTAGGGGTGACATTCTGAATAAGAAGCTATCATGGTTGGACCCTGGATAGTCTACATATACAGAAGTAATGAGACTCTTGGCATCACATACAACCTGCACGTTGATGGAACGCCAGTGCTTGAGATTGAGATTGATGTGCTCTGTGGCCCTAGGTGGACGTAGGGCCACATGGGTGCAATCAATCGCACCGAGCACTTTAGGGAAGTGCGCCACCCCATAAAAATCCTAGACCACGGCTTGCCTTTCTGCAGGTGTTCTAGACATGTACAGGTGCCTGCGGACTGAGGGTCATGCAGTCATGATTTCCAACACCTGGTGTAGGCAGCAAGACTGTGTGGGCTGTGAAATGCCCCTAACTATGGCAGTTGTCTGCTGAAATAACCCAGTGGCCAAAAAATGCAGAACATTGAGCACCTTTTCCAAGGGGCTCAGTGCTTGGGAGCACAGGGTGGGTGATGTAAGGTCATCCTCCCACTTTGTGACCAGGTCTAATATTTGTTTTTTTGTTGTTGTTTTTTTTAGATGGTATGGTTTATTTAATAAACCTTGCATACTTTGGTCTCTCGGTCCATGCTCTGTTGTGGGTTTCTTTTCAGAGATAGGTGTACATAAAATGGATTGCGTCCTTATAGTCCTTTCAAGGTCAGCTCGATGCTTGTCATCGTGTTTACGTGGCGCTTCGTAATTTGTTATTCTATATCTTGTGTCGAGGTATTTGGAGTTTGCAGAGAGATCTTTTCTAGGTCTTCTATGATATTGTTCCAAAATTGCACAATGGTGAAGATTACTTTTTGTTATCTCCCAAAAGAATTTGAACCCTTCGCTCTGCCGGGTCTAGCTGTGTTGAAGACTTGATATACATGTCTCTGAATTGACTTCTTTTTTCTGATAGGGCTGGGCAGATCATTATTATGTGATGTATCATTTCAGTTACGTCTCTTTGTCTGCAAAAACGGCAGTACCCCAGTTCATTTGGAACCATTTTTATTTTTGTCAAGATTTCTCATGTTGGGAGGAGATTCAGACGTAGTCTCATGAATGTGTCTCTTATCTGCTGTACAAGAAAGATCTGTCGATAGTTTGGAATAGTATTTAGCGGTCTTGTGTCAAATTCGCAGTGTAAATTCAGCTATTAATCCAGTCATTAAGAGTGATTTTATTTTTGCTTTTTCGGGACATTGCAATAACATTTCTAGGGAGATCTCACTTGCTATTCTTTTAACTTCAACATAGGTTTTCCATGCGACTAGAGTTGAGGCGTTGGAAGTGATGGGTTTTGTATGGAGGATTTCTAGCGCTGGAATGTGATCCTCGGAGATTATTTTCCTGTGTAGGTCGAGCTGTTTCCACATGATGATCGATTCAAGAGACTAGAGGGCCAGCTCAAAGCGGAGACGGGGCATCGGGAGGGAAGTAGGGAGAGATAATACCTTCCTCCAGAATATCCCCTCGAGTTGTTGCCATATTCTCTGATCAATGTTCAACATCGTTTCTCCTCCGTAGGTAAGAATAGTTGCAGCCTTCTCTCTGTAGAATGTGATCAATGGCTGTACTGAAAATGTCCCATATTTGCGATGCAGCATCAGCCCTTGGCGCGCTAGGGAGAGTGCCTTTGATTTTAGCTGCTGCATCCAGTCTTTTCTACTGGAGATTGGTTCAGCCATATCCCCAGGTACTTTATTGCTTTCACTTGCGTCAATTTTTGATTCTGCAGAAAGAATGCTTGGCTATTCTGCTTTTTCATAGATTGTTGTGAGAGGGACATGAATTTTGTTTTTTGAGTATTGATTTTGAGCTGGTTTGTTTCCATGTATGTTTCTAGTTTCGAGAGGGCGATCTGTAGACCTCGTGAAGTTTTTGTCAGTGGGACGATATCGTCCGCAAACGTTAGGCAAGATAAGGTTGTAGCGTTCAGTTTTAGTGGGTTCATCAGAGGAGTGTAGATGTTCTGCTGTGACCAGATTGAATAGGGTTGCGGCTAGGGGGCAGCCCTGTTTCAGACCGGTGCTTCGAATGGGGTCCGTTAGTGAACCTTCCTTTGACAGTCTGATTCTGATAGTCGTGTTTGAGTAAAGCTGCTTTATAGGTTCGAGTAAGTCAATGGGACAGCCCCACAAGTGTAATTTTTCCATAGGATGTTTCTATTTACAAGGTCGAACACTAGTTGGAGGTCCACAAATGCTGCATAGATCTGTGCTTTGTTCTTTATTGCTTCCTGTTTTACAAGGTTAAGCAGTAGTAGGTGGATGTTTGTTCCAAGTTGTTTCACGAAACCAGTTTGTCTAACTGCATGTCTGTTTTCTTTTGTGGCCCAGCTGTTTAGTTTGTCTATGAGAATAGTGGTGAAGATCTTGCCTAGAGGATCGAGGAGGGCTTTCGGCCTGTAATTCTGCAGCTCTTTCGGCAAACCCTGTTTAAAAATGGGGATCAGCGGGGCTAATTGTCAGGAACGAGGGATGATGTTTGTCATGGCAATTGATGTGAAGATTTTGCAGCATATTTCCATCCAGATCTCAGGGTTGCATTTGATGATCTCATTGGATAGGCCGTCATGGCCCTTGAGGGTTTGAGTTTATGAATTGCAATCTCAATGTCATCTTTGTCCAAGGCAAAGTTTCAGCTGTTAGTATAGTCTGCCCCTGTTGCTGATCAGGAGTAGGCCTAGGTTTGTATAACTCCATAAAAGGGGTCATCCAGCTAGCCTCTGGGACGTCTGTAATTATCATCTGTTGTCTTGAGGTTTTTGGGTTTATAAGGTTCCACAGATCTCTTGTGTTGTGTTTTTTTAGTGATTGCAGCATCATTTCCGGGTCGGATTGGTTTTGCATCATTCTCGTGTTTTTCAGCCAGTTTCTGCGGTGTTGTTTAGCCAGTCTGATCATCTGAGAGTTATCAGGGGCGTTCTGTTTTATGTGTTTTAAGGTCCTTCGTAGTTCTTTCTTTGTTCCGTGATTAGTGGGTTGCAGGCTTGGTATGAATCTGATTGATGCTTTTTAGCGATTTCCTTGGATGTCTGAAGGGGCAGAGAAGCCATTCGTAATTCAATCTCTTAAGATCATCAAGTTTTGGGGCCGCAAATCTTTCTGGCACTTTTTCCACATCTCTTTGACTTATTCTGAGCCTATTCATCCCAGTATTGATTTCCAACACCAGTAAATTGAGTTTTTCATTCTGGAAGTTTTCTATGGTCCAAGACATGGTCATGATATAGTGGTCACTGTTTGAAGATTTGATATTATGGGTATTGCTGATTTTCCCATGAATTCGTTTTGAAACTTAAATGTAATCAATTATTGCTGTAGAGGCACTGCGTGCCCATGTCGGCGTTGGATGACCTGCATTTCTGTCTAGGGTGTCAGATCTAGACAGATCCCTAGAAGCTGTTTCTTTGTTCCAACGCAAGGCTCGAGGGAAAGCATGGAGTTTTCAAGTAGGGTGCCGGCTGAGTCAAACAAATGGAGATTTAGGTCACCACATACTATAAAGTCTATATGTATGTATTTTTTGGTGGCTATGTCTACTGCTGAAAATACACAGTCTATGATGGCTTCGTCTGAGATCGCAACTGGGTTCCAGTAGAGATTTAGTAGACCAATTATCTCCTTTATAGGGGACAAGTCTTTCTGGTTTGTTCACTGGTTTTGTGACCGTAGCTTTTGGACTACGGTTATTTGTATCCAGGGATATAGGTTGGTCGATTTGAGGGATTCCAGGTTCACTCCAGCTTTAATTAGGGTCTTGGTATCGCTTGATTCATCGGGGTGGTGAAGCCGTCACAAACTGGCTGTTTGGAGATCCATGATTCTTGTAGGCAAATTATGTGAACATTTATCGGATCATGCCTTTCCAAGTTGAATAGGTGAGTATGTCCGCGAGTGTTCCATGAACATAGCGTAAGGAGGGCGTATGGAGGGCATTTTCAGCTTTGATTAGTTTTTATATCTATTCCTTTTCCCTCTCCTGCTGTTTGGTTCCTGTCGGTTCCATGTCTCTCCAGATGAAATGTTTAGTGTGGGCTGAGCGCCGTCTGTAGTGAATTCTGTCCTCAAAGCAACTTGCTTCTTTATCTTTGTAATTTCCATTGAGTCTCGTGCAACTCTGTGTCAAGTTGTCGTTTATTGCTTTTTGGGAGTAAGAGGAGTTTTCTGGATTGTACGTCGGTTCGTTCTTTTTTTCTGTACGTTTTTCCTTGTTTTCGTCATTTGTCAAGATATCAAATCCCAGCTGATTCAATGGCTTCTTGTTATCTAAAAGGAGCTTAACCACGGCAGAGGATGTAAAATCTATCCACACTTTGTCTAATCTTGAGTCGTCGATAAATTCGACCGTCTGTATGTCTCGTAATGTTAGATGTTTTAGCTTGGGTATGGCGTTGAAGAGCCGGAGAACGTTTGTTCTGTTAAGAATTAGTCCATCTGTGTGGGGGTCAATTCTTATAAGTTTCAATCCATTTACGTTTGTAGCTCTCTGAGCGTCAATAAAAAGAGGCAGTATAAGGACTTTGTCCGTCGTGAACTCGGACCGCTGTGTTCTTAGTTGTTGTGACACTTGTGACATTGGGCTATTCTGGGTGTCCCTGCTTGTGTTATTTCGGTATGGTGTGTTGGCAATTGGAATATGACCATAGATCTCTAGGTCTAAGGTGTTTTCCGAAATGTCTTCACATGTCAGGGAAATCCCTGCGGAGTGGTTCAAGTGGCATTCTTCGTATTCATCAATGACAATAAGCAAACAATCTCTCAATTGGATTTGCGCTTCTTCAGAGATTTCAATTTAGTCATCCAAGTGTTGCGTCATGTTTAGCAGAATCTGTATCTGGATTTGTTCTTCGTTTCTTTGTGTCTGGGGATCTTGGTTCTTGTTGAGATTTTAATGGTGGAGGATTGTTCCTATTTAAGTGAGTTTTTTGGGTGCAAGTTTTGGGTGTAGTAAGATTTCTCAAAAAAGCCTGTGATCCATTTTGTCTTTTTTGTTGTTGTTTAGTCACTGGGTCTTTATTTATTTTGATTTTAGGATTCTTGGAGGGCTGTGTGAATATGTTGTCATTCACTGGGCCGTTGGAGTGTTTTGTTGGATTGGTTGTATTGGTTGCCTCTGTTGGGGGTGTTGATGGTGCCGCTTTGAGAGTTACAGGTTGTGGCAAGGGTGTTATTCCATCAACTAGGTCAATGAGATTTCCAATTGGTGTTCAAGCTAGGTTTGGCAAGGTGGAGCGAGGGGGCGGAATGTCTTTATTATGAACGAGTGATGAACTTTTGTCATTTAATAAATCCAGCTTTCTGTAATTTAAATCAGGTGTCGGGAGTTTTGACTGAGTTGCTTGGGCGTTAAAGGTAGTCATCATAGCAATTAGAGCCGTGGCCAGTTGGCTTTTATCTACCCTAATATTTCTGGCAATGTCAAATAATTATGCTTGCCACATTTTACTTGCTTCTGCTTCCATGTCTAGGCGCTCCTGTATTTTATTCATAAAGGCCTCCATGTATATCTGTTTGGAGTGCATTAAAGCCAGTAGAGTCATTTGATCTTTGATAGAGTCAACATTCGCTGCTTGGATTTTCGTGACTGGAATCAATGTCTGGGAGGTTATGGTGATTCATATTGTCGAACGGAAGGGTAGTCTCCAAAAGAGAAGAGATGATCTCCTGTGCATGGTCTTCTGGGGTGTTTATGGGCGGCGTCACAGTGCAACGCTGTGGTTGTTTGTTTGGGACAGTTTCCCATTTGAAGGGCTTTGTCCTCTTCTGTGAGGGGGAGTCCTTTGTGGTTAGGGTTTTAGTTCATTGTCTCGTGCATGGGCCGGCTGCAGTTTAGGGTTGTACACATTCTGATTGCACGGCGGCCATTTGGGAGGGCTGAAAGGGCTCACGTGATCTCCAGGCTAATTGAGTGTTTTTCGTTCATCCCCTGGTACAGCTGCTGTTCTTTACTGTTGGGTTTGGCGGCGCTTCTGGGTTAAAGGCGAGGTGCCCGTAGTCCCCAGTAGTGCATGATGCTGGTTGCTATTCGGGAGATCTTGAGAATGCTCTTGCAGTCTCTAAACTGAGTAAGTCTTTTTCCTTCGTCCAGTGGTCCATCTGCTGTTCTTTACTGTTGAAGCTGGCTGCGGTCCTGGGTCAAAGGCGGCATGCCTGCAGTCCCTAGTTTTGCCCGATGGCGGTTTCTATTAACAGTCTGGGATCATGTAGTGTGTCCTGTGTTCCCAATACGCACAGATGTAATCTGGTGTGCACTTTTCCCAACTCGAGAAAAGCGGCTCGGCGAGCTCCGGCCTGCCGTCTCCTGGCGTGAATTTGATCATGGGGTACGCTACAGGAGCGGGGGGTTAAAAATCTAGTTTTCACATCTGAGGTGGAAGATAGGCGGCGGGTCTGGAGGGGGGATCTGCGTGCGAGCTGGAACTGTCTCAACAAAGCAGATATCCGGGAGTCCCAAAGTCTATGGGGGTCATTACGACCCAGGCGGTAAGTACGCCAACTTTACCACCATGGTGTAAACTACGTTTACACCATGGTGGGTGGCGGACCCACCCCGCACACAGACCAAGAAACATCTGAAACAAACACCACTGCTGGCTTAGTGAGTCGGTCAACTCCAACTCCAAATGGCTGCTCGACCTCGGGGAGCCTCGACTCACTTCAGGAGCTAAGGGAAGCATCAAAAGCAACTCCTAGAACCACTGTGGTACGCGACTCAGGCTAACAAGTACCTCTGAAAAACGAATCACAGAACAATATAACAGGACAAAATGTGGCATAGAAAGCCTTCAAGGATTAGCAAAAGTGGACTATGGCTCCCTGTTATTACCATATCAACAAACATGTCAAAAGCCAAAATTTAATCCCGAGCAGCATCTACACAATAAGAACTTACGCTTGGTTACAAACAGAAGAGAAATGCAGCAAAAAATCAGACTAGCTAAAACCACTCCCACTCTGAAAACAAGGAGACAAAGCTATACAAAAACTGGATACAATTCTATAAAACAGCTCTTTACCAAGAAGACTCGGAAGCTATGCTCAGAATTATCTGTGGGAAATGAACCAAAGACTTCTGGTCACTAATAGCTCCAGCTGTCAATACTACTCTGGACACCCTTTTAAACAACATTGGAGAGAAAAGATGGGTGGCCTATTTTGCAGCTCTTTTTCAGAAGCCAGTGAATGACCCAATTTACAATCACTTACCACCGGCAAAACCTGGAAATCGATTATGACAGAGCCACGATCATAACTAAAATCAAGAAATTAAAAAACTCTAGAGCACCAAGCCCGGACGGGAATCACAAATCTGGGCTTGAAAAAAAATCTCGAAACCTGGGCATCACTCATATCGGAGATAATAAACACCTGCATTCAGTCTCAATCTATTCCAGACTCCTGGAAAACTACAAACATGATCCCCATCTACATAAAGGGTGATAACGGGAACCCAGGGAATTACTGCCCTATAGCCCTGTTGGACGGGCTCAGAAACCTTTTGGGTCACTACTACTAGAAGAAATTTCAAGACTGGGCACAGACCTCAGAGTGTAGAGACCTATTTCAATCTGGCTATGTAAAAAACCTGGGAACCCTAGCAAACATCATGTAATTGAGCAAACTGAAAGCGAAAAGACTGGAGGGGAGCCCAAGAGTATTTTTGGCTTTCGTAGACTTAACCCAAGCTTTTGACCGGGTTAACTGAGGAAAACTATGGGTGAAGTTAACAAACTGGAAGCGCCCTGCCTCTGTTTTGGATCCCATTAAGGAGCTATACACAGAAACATCTATGCGAGTTTGCCTTAGTGGGGCTGGTCAACTCTTCAAAGTAATCGTGACCTCAAGAGGGGAGACTTCATGGTCAAAGAAAACTCAACAAGAGCATTTCCACCGAAGATAGGCAAGGAGAAAATCAGCCGCTTACTCTATGCAGACGACATCATCCTGCTGGACCAGATTGCCATTGGTCTCCAGCGCAAATTTGATGGCCTGCAAGAATACCTGTGCAAGAATGATTTAGAAATGAACACAGGTAAAACTGAAATCATGACCCTCGAGAGATCATTCAAACGCAAGGAAACAAATCGATGGTACATTGCGGGAAAGCAGCTGGAGAAAGTAACAAGCTTTAAATGTCTGGAATAACAATAAATGGCAGCCCCAAGGAAACTGCCATGCCGAAAACTCTATGTGTAAAAACCAAGAGCCTTACCTCACAAACCAAGGCACTGGACAAAACATGTGTCCACTTCTCCTTGAAACTGGACATCAACAGTTTACAGAACTGAGCCTGGTGTCCCTCAAGGCCGCAGTCGACTTAAATGGCTTGATGCTGTTTAGGAAGATCTGCAACTACAACCTTAAAATCTTCGAGATCATCCGTGCGGAAATAAACAATGGCAAAAACAAAACGCTGTCCCAATGGGTGAAAAAGAACCAAATTCTACTTCGAGACATCGGTAGCTCAGAAGAGGAACTTGAATCCAACCCCACAAAAACAAAAAAACGACTCAAGGAGTGGGACTGGATACAAACACTGGAGGCTGCCTCTAAGAACAACCTCACTATACATCTGCCAGTAAATACACAAAGAGTGAACGTCACTGTGGAATATCTGTCAAAATTTCCAAACAAAAAGCTCAGAACGACGTTTCTGAGAGCACGTCTAAATTTACTGAGAAGCAATGAGATCTTGGCATTAAGAGGAGCATCCAAACATAACAACTGTCAGTTCTGTGACTGCAAGGACACTATGGAAACAGTAAGACACCTTCTACTGCCATGTTCAAGCACAACTGCAAAGAGACTAATACACATGGGTCACTACCTGATGAACAGAAAAAGCACAAAATGCGCGATCGCCCAACATTTCCAGAGCCTTGGCCTGGAGTCAGTGGGGGCAAGTTAACTCTGAAAATTGGAATGCATCCGCTGAGCCGCTCAAAAACAATTTTTGGGGATGGGAAGAACCAACCAGCCATGAAGCTAGAAACCTCATTAAAACAAAAACTTTTTTTTTTAACTTAAAGACTGGAGAAAGCAGGATGTTCCAGGTGGTTCTCATCTTGCAAAAATTGTTTGTTACAATTAAGTCAAGTAAATAAAAAAATAAAAAATTGCATTTTGTATTAAGGTATGTCTAATTTTCACTGTCCAGATTTGATTGTGGTACATTGTGGACGAAATCATTTTGGCTACATCAGTGCAATATCTTTGCAGATTGCATTGAAAGATATGCTGCAAGCATTACTGGAACTATTTCCACACAGTAAGATTATCTTTTCACGAATACATCCTAGAGCAGTATGGAGATGCACCAATTTGCTTTGTCCCCAACAAGAAGCAGGAAGCGCCTTGTAAATAAAGGTGTCTGTACATTTTTAATGGTGTTGCAATGGCATATTTTGCAAATGAGAACATTGTGGCGGATGGTGCACACAATTTTGGGATTGATGGCATGACTTTAACTGATTTTAGAAATCAACCCTAAACATTCAAAATGTACTCAGAAAGTTCCTGTTAAAATGATGTAGAGTGCATGTAAAAAGATTTCTAAGTAGTTGTAGGAAATAAAAACCTAAAAAACAAAGACCCCAAAAAAGGTTCTTTTAAGAGCCATCATTGTACAGTAAATTCTTTAAAGTAAGTGTAAACCTCCCCACCCCCTTAAATCAAGTGTTTTGTCCATGGACACCATGGTAGCCATCATGACCCTTACACCAGACCCCCACTGGCAAGTCAGCCTGATAGGTAGGACTGGGTTTCAGGGTTCCATTATGGCCTCAAAGGCCTTACAACCTCATCCGAGACTCTCTTGGAGTCAGTCCTGGCGCCTTTGGCGCCAGGCTCATATTCATTATGGAGAACATCTTTAATTTGGGACTATTTACTTGGGACTGCTTTCTTTGGGCCTGCAGTCAACATAGAGGCACTCACATAGCCCAGTTCCCAAGAACTGAGCTATGTGGTATAGTGTGTTGGGTGTGGTTGGCCTGGGACTACTTTACCTGGACTACTTCACTGGAAGGCTATTTAAACCACATCCAAGCAGCAGAACACGCTTCACGTTATTCTGCAGTTTGCAGCGTAACGCTCACCGTGTACAGTCCGGTCTCCAGTGTCCTTGATACCGGTAATCCTTGGGACAGCGAGCCTGCAGAGAGGAAGAGGAAAATCATTATAGGAATCTTACCTGTGAACAGCATCCTGTCTTCAGCCGTCGTTAACTCCTGTTTCTGCTTACCTGGGGACAGTCGGTCCAGCAAACTACATCTTCTGGGCACCGCATGCTTTCTGGAATGAAGCGACCTGAAAAGGAGAGAGAGAAGGACAGCATTAGTGCACACATACTAACGGCTTCACACGAACAACGGACATTACAAGATTCTCACCTGGTTAGTCACCTCTTGGTTAGCATCTTTCCAGAACATCACGCCCACCGGTAAAGAACATTGCGGCCTGCAAAAGAAGGAGAAAGACACAGGTTAGCATATACAAGGTGAAGCAGCGCCACGCATCGCGCATTACTTACTGGACAGCATTGCGCACAAAGCGCCATCCGTTACCGGCAGGTGCTCAACCCAGCCTGCATGAAAACGCCAAATCTCTTGCACACCTAAAGAGAAGAGAAACGACATTAACCGCAATAGGTGGAAGGAAGGCAAGATGGGTATTGAATACAAAGACTGCAAAGCAGCAAGGCCTACCTTAAAGACACTTGAAAGGGATCGCACCAGTGAAGTAATTCAGTCGCCCACGCCCACACGAGACTATGCACCCCTGCCACAAAGAGCAGGATGGAGAGCACGTTCTCTACTGAAACAAGGCGAGGAGAGGGCCAAAGGAAAGGTTTGAATCGAAGGGAGGTGGGAGGAGACCCTACCAGAGACGGCCCAGTCTTGAATCCAGCCCTCCTGTATTTCAGGCTCAACTTCCATCGGAGGTACCCCCCAGGATCAGGAGATGGTTCGAGGTGCATATCATCCAACCAGGGCTGAGTGGCGTCCCCGTGGATACCAGGTGAGTGTAACAGTAGCCCGTGGACGGCACATGCCACATCCGGGTCTTTTGAGGATATCTGGCATGGAAATGGGACTGTGCAGCCCAGGGGATTAGCTAATCAGGTTTCCTGGGAGTGGTATATAAGGAGAGAGGGTGGCAGAAGCTTTAATTGCTGAGAGGACTGCAGATTGCTATGACTATGTCTTTCAGGAGGCATAGTGTATGGATTTTGGAGGACTTGTGGATCCATTGGCTGAAGGTGTATGTTGAGCACTGTGGAGTGGCTGAAAATCTTGGATTTGATGATTTTCATGTAGAATGGAATGGAGTGCATGGCATTAAGTGGATGGACTTGCTCCCATTTTGTGTAAATATGGTCATACTAAAACTTCTGGAAATAATCCTTGTTGATTGTGGAGGGAACAGTTTAGGGTATGCGACTGGAATTTCATTGCAGTTTGCAATGAAGGAGACATTTTGGAAAGTTGAAGGAAATGTTACCCAATTCAAGAATTATTTTTTCTCGCATTGCCCAGGGACAGATGTGGATGTGCTCGGGTTCATTCAGTCCATAAATGGAGAAAACGAGGCGCAATGTCAAAAGGGCTGTTTGTGCATTTTTGGGAGATGTTGGCATGACGTCTTTCAATAATGAAAATATTAAATTTAACATTGCCAACATTTTCCGCAGAGATGAGTACATCCTACTGATGCTGGTAATCAGATTTTTGTGCAAAACATTCAGAATGCTTTTTGTAAATATACAAATCATTTTTCAGTAGATGCAAATAAAATAAATGGAAATACCGGGGGAAAAAATACCTATTTTTTTTGCAAGTTCAAAGAAATTATTCAGTTTAGTAAAATGTTCTTTAGTTTACTTTAAACATTTTTAAAAAAATATAAAAGCTATAAATACAAAAATAAGTTATTTTCAGAGCCACCATTTTCCCATGCAAAAGAGTTAAATGTTTTTGATGAAACCACCACACACATTTTTCCCATGACCACGGACTACCGCGCTGTTCGCGGGCTCCACAGGCTGCATAGGGGCCTGTAACATTTTTTGTTAGTTCTATTTTTAAACTGTGAAAGGTGGCTCCCAAAGGAAACGTTTTTTTGTGTTCTATATTATTTGTTGGCTTTTTTTGAAAGAGAGTCAATGGAGGGGAGGGAAGGAGCACCAACCACAGGAATGAAGGGGCAGGTGGAGAGAGGAAGATATTGGGTCGGCCTTAATCAGGTACGGGGCAGTGTTTCTCGTGCTCCTTGACTGCATCCTCGAAAGCACTCCAAAACTGCTCCCCTCTACAGAGCGGTGTGTAGCAGTACATACACAGTACTATGACCCTCGAAAGGTAAGGGTCACAGTGTTATGTATGGCCTGCAAGGCTTCTGCTGGGATCCTCTGCCCCACAGGAGTGCCCCTTGTGGTGACAGGAGCAGATGATGAGGATGAGGTAGAGGGCATCAGCCTACTCGTCCCTTCGAAAGGTACTACCTCACTGTTCCCTTGTGATTTGACTTGAGGTGGCACCGCATGGAGGTGGTCCTGTAGGAGTACAGACCTGGTTTTCCGTGACTGAGTACAACCTTGCACTCAGTGCAACAAACCTTGTCTGCCTGAGCCTTTGGTACAACCGCTACAGTGGTATACAGCTGCCACACCCAGGACTGACAACAGGAGCTGGAAAGGGGGACTTTCAGTACCTCATCATCTTCCTCTAGATCCTCCTCTGTATCTCCATGCCTGTTGCCTCTCCAGGCCCGCCCTCCAGATGGTGGTGGTGGTGGTTGGGCAGCTGAAGTGGCCATAACACATGCCATTCTGGTCTCCTAGAAGCGCAGAAAACTAACAGTTGCTTGCTCCTGGACAGCCAGATTGAGAATGAGAAACAGTAATGGGTGGGTCCTTTCAGAGGGGCTGTCTGCAGACTATCGAGACACAAATAGGGCTTAAAAAGTAATAGAAAGTTGCCAGATCAACTAAGACACGGTCTAGGAGCTCTGCAAGGGTACAGTTTCAGCTTGAAACACCCTATATTGCCCATAAATACAGTTTTAAACTATCCAGGAGTACAGACACTGTCCGCGGACACTTCCGTTGTGTGCAGTCACATGATGACATCCCCGGGGACTCAACGGCTATCCTGCAGACACCTATTGGGCAGGAGACGATGTGCACATGTGTGCCAGGGTCTGCATGACAGAGGCAGAGTCCCCCAACTGAATAAAATTGTGCCACGTGCGAGCAGATGTTTGCGGATAGGCACTGTGTCCGGGGTGCGATGAGGTGCGCATGCGCGCCACTGTCCACAGGACAGGGGCAGAGTCTCCAAACTAATTAAAAGTGCACCACAGGGGAACCGGACCTGTCTCGACAGGCCCGGTGTCCAGGGGCACAGTGAGATGAGGTGTGCATGCATGCCACTGAGTCCCCGAACTAATTAAAAGTGCGCCACACGAGAATGGACATGTCCAGACAAGCACAGTGTCTGCGGGCACCTCCATTTTGTTTGCAGACATTGGTTGAGACAAGGTGAACAGGTAGCGGTACAAGAAGAGCAGTGATAGCAAACATTTTCCTTGACATCATTTTTCACAAATGGCTGCAACTGCACGAAATTATTGTTCAGTTCATCCATTTTTTATGATAACTTCATTATCTACATATGGGGTTAGGGGATCTATGTGTAAATCTGCAGGTTCACTCAAATGGAATTGGGTCTTGTCTTCCTCATCACTGTTAAAAGGAAAAGCATCTTATAGTGACATTTGAACACATTACATCACTTTTTTTGTTTTAAAAAATGTGTTATATACCACTAGGGCTGTTTTGTTCAGTCATTTCATCTTTGGGGAAATATTCCTCTAACCATTCCAGTGTGCTTGCCATTTCTGTTAAAACAAAGCAATAGCGCTATTTCTTAAAAGTTATATATACATAACAAATGGTAATGATAGAGAAAGACATACAGTATACTTACTATTTTCTAAGAGCTTCTTCCGAAATAGTGGCAGGTGTTTGTCAGTCTGTAAGCAAGGTTGTACTGAGTTGATACTGTGGGGTGTACAGTTAAGCTGTGTGCTTGGTGCATTCGATTATATTGTGCACTAAATGAAAACATAGTTGTAGTTTTTGAAGTACAGATTTCCTCCAAATATTTATTTTTGGATGTAGTACATATATCTATTGTTGTTACATGTACATTTATTTGTTGGTCGAAGGATACAACATTGTAAGATAACCCCTGTTCTTTCGGGAAGTGTGAATAATATCCAAAGTCTGCAAACATTTGCACGGTCCATGGGCTCTACGGCTATCACGTTGGAGGCAGGGGGGTTCAGTATGGTGTAAGGGACATGTAGAAAATTAAAGGTATCCTGGTAAAAACCCATGAAATTCAGTGAAAAAAAAATGTTGTTAAAGGGACATTATGGTTACAAGTAAAATTGGAAAACCCCAGAAATTCACCAGTTATGATAAGGTAAGCAGCCACAACTCGTGCCACCACCGTGCACTGCTAAGACTAACGTCTTAATGTCCAAATATGTAGCACCTTTTCCATTTAAAAATTCTTACTGTCAGTGAGCAAAACTGTCCCGCTTAAATATGTCAGTGAACAAAACCAAATGGCCCAGATTTGTGATGTCATCATGGATGTCATCAATGAAAATTGTGATGTCATCTTTGATGTCCTGGGAGTTAGTATTAGCAGAGCATGGTGGTGGCTCGAGTTATGGTTGCTTACCTTACCATAACTGTTGAATTTCTGGGGGTTTTCGATTCTACTCGCAACCATAACCAAAGATTTTCACTGAATTTGATAGTTTTTTATTAGTGCAACTTAACCATAACGTCCGTTTAACAATGTTTTTTCACTGCATATATATATATACATATATATAAGCAATATGACCCGAGCGGCGGGGGCATTACCGACTCAGGTAATGCCCCGGTGCCCATAGTTATAGGCCCGAGCGCTAACGAAGGCCCCGGGGCATTACCTGGGTCGGTAATGCCCCCGCCGCTCGGGTCATATAGCTTGTAAGTACCCCGGCCCGCATTATGTGCGTGACCGGGGCACTAAAAGCATTTTTTTCTGTCCCAAAACAGGGACAAAAAAAAAAAAATCGACCAAGAAAATGGCCGCCATGCAAAGGGAAAACGGAGTCCGTTTTCCCTTTCCATGGCGGCCATCGGGAGCGGATGCGCTGGGAACGCAAGTGAAGAAGCAGAAGGTAAGTGGGGTTGGGAGGGAGGGGATGAAAAAAAAACGTACCTGCGTCCCCGGCGGGGGACGATGGAAGCTTCCAGCCGTGTGGAGGCGCGGAGCGGGGATGGCCCCGCTCCGAGTCTCCACACTGCTGGAGGCTGCTATCGTCCCCCACCGGGGATGCAGAAGCAAGCAGGTAAGTGGGGTGGGGAGGGCAGGGAGGAGTGAGGGAAGGGAAGAAAAAAGAAAAAAAAAAAAAAGCTTACCCGAGTCCCCTGCGGAGGACGAAGGCAGCATCCCAAGCGTGGGGAGACTCGGAGCGGGGATGGCCCCGCTTTGAGCCTCCTCATTGGCCAAGGGGCTGTTGGGAGGGGGGAGTTCAGGGCGAGTTGTGTTATTCAAATATGTATTCTATGTCCTTCTTCTGTATGGTTTAATTATGCTGTGGTGGTTGTAGCCAGTGGCCAGATTCTTGGTTGCTTGGCCACATGCTATGCACCCAAGAATCTGGCACTGGCCACAACCATTATAATAATATGTGTATAGTAATTAAATCTGGCCACTGGCAACAACCATTATAATAATATGTGTATAGTAATTCTAGGTAGTGTATGGGTGGTATACAGTATTTTTAACATGGTTACATACAATTGAAGTGCAAGTAGTACTTATGATGGCTGTGCAATTGAGGGTATAGGGTTAGTTTGTTTTACATGGTAATGAAGGAGAAACCTTTGATTCTTTTTCTGTAAAAAAACCACAGTATAATATGTTAGGCTGAATAGTTTAAAATGTTGCATTGAATACAATCTCACATATTCATGTACTTTTTATTCCCTCATAATCGGTACATTCTAAGTACTATGTTTGGAACGACATTACTGCGTGTTCTGCACAGTTGCTGTTTCTGTTTGCATAATCATTGGAAAAAAAATCACACAGGATTTTAAAAATCTACTATATTCATGTAAGTTTATGTTGGACAGTATGTTTGTTTGTTCTGTACTTAAGAGAATGTTTAAAGTGCACAGATAAGTGTATTTTTTGTTGTTACAAACAGTGTTGGAGTAAGTCGAAACGTGATGGTGTATTTGAATTGAAGTGAAGTGTAATGAACAGTATTTTTGAAGTAGTTAGATACCTGTTGGCATATTCTAACTATTTTGCTTTTCAAAAGTATCATTGTACTATTTATTTTAAAGGTATTTTTAAAGTACTTAGATACCTGTTAGTGCATTGAAACTGTTTTGCATTTTACAAGCAGCATTTCAGTACTGTAGGTGTAGTAAGATACTATTTTGCTTTTGAAAAGTAGCATTGTAGCGTTATGGATGTAGTTAGATGCCAGTTGCCATATTCTAACTGTTGATAATTTTACAGGTCAATGACTAAATTTAAGTTTAAGGAATATTAAGTAAGGGTATTGTTTGAAGTAGTTAGATATCTGCTGGCATAGTCTAACTATTTTGCTTTTCAAAAGTAACAGAAATACTTAGATATATGTTGACGCATTGAAACTGTTCTGCTTTTTAAAAGCAGCATTGCAATACAGTAGATGTAGTTAGATACCAGTTGGTGCATTCTAACTGTTGATAGTTTTATAGTTCTGAAAGGTATTTTTGAAGTAGTTAAATACCTTTTGGCGTATTCTAACTATTTTGCTTTTCAAAAGTAGCATTGTAGTATTATGGATGTAGTTAGATACCAGTTGGCATATTGTAACTGTTGTGAGATTTAAAGGTCAGTGACTAAATTTACATTTAAAGAATATTAAGTAGGCATTTGTTAGATTTGCTGGTAATCTCTGTTTTAGAGTAAGGGAAGTGTTGTTGCATTCAAAACAACCACTTCTTCTTTTAATGTATGCTGTATAGTGACCTGCAGTGGTTGTGGCACCAATGTGGTAGATGACGCCTACTGTTGTGAAGGTTTTTCTGCCAAGAGATAACTAAAAACATTAGTATCAGATATTGGCTATGTGAGCATATGTGCATGGTGGAACGATTGTTTGAATTGCACAAAGTGCTTAATATGGCATGGTTTGCATATTGCAGCAGCTGATGAAATGGAATGGATTCACAATTTGGGATAGATACATACACAAATCGTTCATTAGGGATGTGCTCTTGTGAAACATGGTTGCAGAGAGTGCATCTATGTTTCCATGTGTATGGTATGTTTTGGGTTTCCAGTACCTACAGTAACTACATTAGAAATTATTGTGGATCTTCCTGTGTGTTTATAGTGAATTTTATTATTCCTGTACAATAGTCCAATTCTTGCCTTATTCCTGAGACACAGTAAGTGTTGTCAAGATTATGTGTGGCATTTCTATGAAGGACAAGCATTTGCAAACACAACAGGTCTGAGCCATTCAAGTAATTGGCTCTCATTACAACACTGGCGGTAACCCATGGCGCTATTAGCACCATGGTTGCCACCGGTGTTGTAACAAGTCCGCCAATGTTCACTGGGGAATTACCACCCCATTCCAAGGTTGGCGGGGCGGTAATTCCCCATTGAACAGTGGCCCTTCCCCATTCCCATTTTTGCCCGATAGGGCTCAATGGGACTGGGGAAGGTGGTAATTATGGTACCGCAAATTGGGGTACCGTAATTACCTCGTAGGTCCCTTTGCGGGTCCCTACTTTAACGGTTGGTCCAGACCAGCCGTTCAGGTTGGGTCCCGCAAAGGGACCTCGTAATTAGGTGCTAAGGGGTTAACGGCGCTGCAGCCTTTTACGGCGCCGTTAACCACTTAGCGCCAGGGTCGTAATGACCCCCATTGTTTTTAACAATTGGTGGCAGTTGGAAGAGAAGATTGATTGCTACATTTGTATAGCAATTCACACCAGTTGTGTTGGAAAATATATATGTACCATGTCTCTGTGTCATTTGCAGGTCCTTTTTTTTTTTTCTTTTTTTTACAAGAAATATTTCTTTTTCTATCTTCTGATGAATGTGCAGTTCGTTCTGTTTGCAGTAGATGGTTTTGTGGTTGAACTGCTTGATGGAGTAGCAGTTGTTTTTTGTTTCTTTGGTGGTATAGTTGGGAGATCTTTTACAAGTTCTGTTTGCATTTATTTTGTTTTTAAAACTTTAACTTTTAGAGGAACAGGGTACATATCTAGATGGGGTGTGTAGAGTGTACGTAGTCTGTTGTACTCTAGGATGCTAGGAATATAAGCCTTAACTTTGTTTGCATCAAAATGTACCAGGAATAGTCCATAGAGTGTACGTAGATGTGAAAGTTCTCCATAACTCATAACTTCTTTAAAGACTGTGCTGCCAATGCCTGATCTAGGGTTAGATCTTGCGATTTGTGAATAGTGACAGCATATGCAAGAGGCAGCGAGAATTGTTCTCTGCGAACATACGTGTCTTTGAAAAGTCATGTGGATATGTCTGCAAGCCAACTGTACCAATTGCACCAATGACTAAACCTTGTTCTATGTTAAGGTTACGTTTAAGGATTACTCTGCAGTTTAGACACAACAATAACATTATCTACAATCCAGCTGTGTTGTAAATAGATGATTTTTCTAATCTATTTAGTCATACTGTTGCTTGTTGACACATAGGGAGTGTCATGCCGTGTACCTCCAGTGTGTCTGTGGAGTTAATATGCAGTATGGGTTGCATTTCTTTTTTTTAACATTGTCTTGTTGCATTGACTACAGCTTGCTAGGGTTGGCATTAAGGACATGCATTTTATATTTTGTTAAGTTAATTGTTCCATGACATCAGGAACAGATGTGTTATGCTGATATAGCTCATGGATTAGTCTATTTAAGATTAATTTTGCATCTTTAGTAAGCAGACCAGTTCTAATGCTTTTTCAAACATTAGCATAGGTAAGGTCTGCAGACTGACACATGTTTTGAGTTAGTTCTCTGTACTGAAAATGTTGCCAGAGATTAACATTTCCTATGCTGCTGAGTAAAGTGTGGCATTGTTTGTGCCCTAATGTTTTGAAAATAGGTTTACTTTTTACTCTTGTTATCTGTACGAGGTTTCCGAAAACAATAATGTATTTTCCTCCAAACAGTTCTTCATAGTCCCTTTCTTGCATTCTGAGGTGCATTAAAGTCAACATGTGGTTGGGAACCATACTTTCCTCATCTATTAGAAACACTTTCATTTGTTTCATAATTCTGCGTACTTCAGTAGCAGCTTCTGCTGATAATGTGTAGTATTCTAATTTGTTTGCCAAGAGATTTGTGATACTAGACTGCAAAACCTCATTTTGTCTTTTATCTTTTGAAGCAGTTGTGTAGCGGACGTGTTTAAAAAATTGGAGCCTGTTTTTAATGTTTGTGCAACTCCATAACATAAAGTTGCTAGTTTACTTTCAAACAGGAGGTGGAAAATGTATTCTACATTTTGTCTGAACCTGGGGTCTTCAGAATACATTTGTAAATAGCGATATTCTGATGCACTAATTTGTGTGGTTCATCTTATCTTCCTCCTTTTCCTGTTGGAAAGAGTAGAGGAAAAGAATGTGCTTCGACACTTTTCTACCATATGCTAATTGGAGACCTTTTGGCTTGACGCATTTGATATGTTTCAAATGCATTGTCTATGGCGTCTTTCGAGTGCAGTGGGTGAATTGTATACTAGTCCAAAAGGATCTAAACGTTCAAATTGGTCAGTTGGTGGTGAATCCTCAATTAATTGGGTGGTTTCTGTTAAATTCTCCTCTATGTTTATATCTTTGTAGTATTCATTGCTTTCTTTGAGATATTGTAGGACTTGTATAACCTTGTTTAAGTTGACTAGTTGTTGCCATATTATTTTTTTCTTTTGTTGGTACACCATTAACTAGGATAATCAAAGATCCTATTGGCCATTGTATTCCCATATTTTGTACATTTTCTTTAAGATCAGATGGCAAATATACTACTTTGCCACAAATGCCTTTTAGTAAATCAGAAGGAGGCAATTTGACTGTTTTAGGTTGAAGACGTATTATAGATTGAAATGGGTGTACTGTTTGGATTATGATGCTCTCATACAAGTTACGTTGTTGGAGAGCCTTTGGAAGTGAGAATATTTATTAGTGAAGGCATATGATGGCATTTGGTTATTGTCAAGCTATGTATTGCAGTACGTACAAACTATTGAGGGGTCAGTTATTTTGTATTTATTTTGTGTTGTTAAATTTAAAACTAATTTGAACCATTGGGAATCCTCATTGTGCTCTATTCTGTAGGCCATAAATAATATTTTTGTGCTCTTTTTATAAAATGTTTTGAGACAACAGACACATATATTGGTCTGGTATTTTTTTTTTTTTTTTTTTTTTTTGATGTTTTAGTTTTGTCTCAAACTTTTTCATCTTGTGGTTCGTGCTGCGGAGTACGTGGATAGAAGAAGAGTCAGAAATGCAGTCTACATTTCTAGGATATCATTTTTCCTCCATTAATCTCGAGAATGCTGTGAAGGTAAAGGACAGCTGTGAAAATGTATTTGTTATTTTGTCCACTGAGAATCGCAGCCCATCTCTCATCTGTTGTCATTTGCTTCGAGGCCATGTCAAAGTAGGCCCCAAACTGCTTGCGGTGGTTGGCAAGAAAGGGACATTCCATGATCAAATGAAATATGGTTTCTGGTATCGTGGTGATTTCACAAAATCGACAGTGGTTCTGGTTTTTTGGAATTTGTCTAATGGATGCCAAATACTCATTAGTTGGTAAAGTGTTCAGGCGGATTTTTAAAAAGGTCGATCTGATATTTGGATCAGGGAATGACAAGATGTATGGCTGTGGTTCATGTAATTTTCTGTTGTCCTTGTTGCATCGCAAAGTCTGTTTGTATGTATTTTTCTTTTCGATGGTTTTGATCCAATCATTTTGTAGAATTTTGGTTTTAGCGTGTTGAGGACGTTTCGTTAGGAGTTCTTCAGATATGTTTTCTTGTTCCATTTCATTGGTTATTGTTTTTTTCCAGGTTTGTAGTATTGTGTTATTTTGAGCAGTTGAATTAGTTTTCAGAATTTGGGTTGCCGGGGTCTTGTCATCCGACAGTATTTTTCGGTATATGTCTAGTCTTTTCCATCGTACCATGGAGCCGGTGGATTGAGTAGCTACTTCGTATCGAATTCTCGCCATGGGATACGATTGAGGAAGAGTTAAGATCCTGCGCCAGAATATTGCTTCGAATTTCACCCAGTCTACCTGGTCTGCGTTCATCATTGTTTCCGTTCCATAGGTTATGATGGGAATGTATTTTTGTCTGTAGAACATGATGATGGGCTTAAATGAAAATTTTCCATATTTTCTGTGTAGGATGGAGCCCTGTTGTGCGAGTGCTTGAGCCTTTTGTTCTAGGTTGTCTAGCCATTCTCTTTCTGTCTTTGATTGATTGATCATGATGCCAAGATATTTAAATGTTGTGACATTTTCCAAACGTATTCCATTGATGTTGAAATCCGGTGTTTTTTTTGCTTTTGGTTTAGGTTTTGTTAGAGCCATGGTTTTTGTTTTTGTGCTGTTAATTGTTAGCTCATTTTGATTCATGTAGGCACTTAGTGCTGTAAGAGAAATTTGGAGACCAAATGGTGTTTTGTCGAGCAAGACGATGTCGTCTGCATAGGACATAATGGGGACCGGTATTGAGTTTATTTTCGGCGGGTTTGTTTGAGTGTTGGAGAGGTATTGATCAATGTCTGATGTAAACAGGTTGTATAAGGTCGCTGCAAGGGGACATCCTTGTTTTAGACCATTCACTGTGTTGGTAGGCTCCGTTGTCAGACCTTGTTTTGTGAGTCTGATTTTTATTGAAGTGTTTGAATAAAGTTGTATAATGGGTTCTAGGATATTCGCAGGGCAGTTCCATTTGCTCAATTTAGCCTAAAGCTTTTGGCGAGGTATTGCATCAAAGGCCATCTTTAAGTCAATGAAGGCCGTGTAGATCATGGACTTGTTGTTTATTGCTTCGTGCTTAATTACGTGCAATAAAAGAAGATTGATGTTAGTTCCAACGTTACGTGTGAAACCTGTTTGTCGCGGTGATAGTCGTCCAGTGGAAGTGGCCCATTCAGTGAGTTGCCTCAAGAGTGCTGTTGCAAAGATTTTTCCGAGTGGATCAAGCAAGGCAATCGGACGAAAGTTCTGAGGAAGGTCACGTGGTCCTTGTTTATGGATCGGCACTATGGTGGCTGTTCTCCATGTAGTTGGAATTCGGTTGTGTGTGTTTATAATTTCCAAGATCTGTATCATGAATTCAGCCCATGCCTCAGGATCTTGTTTGAGGGCAGCATTGGAAAGACCATCAGGACCCGGGGCTCTTGAGGGATTAAGGTTTTGGATCATGAGTGGTAGCTCTTCGTACATGATGACTACAGTCCAGTTTGTTTTGGGTTTGAGGTTGAAGTTTTCTTGAGATTGTTGTTCGTGTGCTGCATACATGGACGAGAAGTGGGTAATCCATGTTTGTTCTGGTACGTTAGCTACGAGCTTGTGTTGTTTTTGCTGGTTATCGTTCAGTAGGTTCCACAGTTCTCTTGTATTATTTGTCTTGTAGGTTTTCATTATTGTTTCGGCATCTGTCTGGAGGAGGATTGCTTGTTGTGATTTCCTCCAGTTGTTGTATCGAAGTTTCAGTTTTCTACTCTTTGTCATGTTTTCTGATGTTTTGTTTTTCTTGAGTTGGCGTATCTGTTTAGCTAACTCTTTTTTTCTTTGTGCTATTTCTCCGTTGTAGGAATGTAGATGAGTTCTTTGTGGACGGTTTTTTAATGTTTGATGAAATGGGAGCAGAATCCATTCATAATTCAACTTTTCAAGATCTGGTTTTGTTGAAGCGTGTAGTTTCATCGGCAGGAGTGTTAGCGCTGATTGTGGTATTCGTAGCCTTGATGATGTGCCAGTAAGTTCGAGCGGAGCAACTTTTGCGTTTTGTTGGCTGATGGTGTGTGAGGTGACAGTTATCTTGTTGTGGTCGCTGTGGTCAGAGGTTAATGTTAGAGCTGTCTTGACCGATTCATGAAGGTTTTGGGAGAGAAATATATAGTCAATTATTGCTGCTGAATGGCCTCTGTTCCATGTTGGGACAAAGGGAGTAGAGTTATCTTTTGCATGATTTAGGAGAGTAAGGTTTCGCGTTCTGATTTCGTTCATCCATGTCGCTGCTTTGCCTGTCAGTTGTTCGAGTGGGCGCGGGGTTCCATTTGGTGTGATTAGGTTGATATTGAGATCTCCGCACAGTATAAGTTCAAGGCATTGATGGGTCATTACTAGGTTGTCTATTGTTGTGAATACGCCATCAATGAATGCGACAGGTGAAATGGCTGCAGGGTTCCAGTACAAGTTCAAGATGGCGATTGTTGTTTCGCCATCTCCTTTTTTTCGTTGTTGGTGCGCTTGTGTTGTTATTATCAGCAATTGAATCCAGGGATTTATATTTTCATTGCGTACTACTTTCCAATGCGGGGTAATTTTGATTAGGGTGAGTAGGCCTGATGCTGGTCTTCCTTGTTGTTTTTTTATGGCAGGATTTAGGAAAGTGAGGTAGCCGTCGCATGCTGGTGTTTCAGTGATCCAAGTCTCTTGGAGACAGATGATGAGATAGTTCTCGAGGTCAGGCAAAGGTTGAGTGAACAGATGTTGGTTTCCTCTTGTGTTCCATGAACAGAGTGACCATGTTATATTCTTATTGTTTAGTTGCTATGCTTGAGAGTAGATTGAACTTCTTGAGGAAATGGTTTCTGCAAATGACGTTTCTGGATCATAAATTCTCTTGAATGGTCTTTCATGTATGTTCAATTCTTCTAGAATTGGGAAGTACGGGGAGATTGGGTGTTTCGTTGAGTGTTTTTTATTACGATTTTGCGTGTACTTTTTTGTAGGATTTTTCCTTGATGTTGAGGCCCAGCAGTTGAATCCAAGTTTGAGGAGTTGGTCACGTTTTGTTATAATTAGTTCTTGGTCGTCTGGATCAGATAATTCTACGATGATTCTATCTAAGTGCTCTTCATCTTTGAAAATTATTGAATCGATCTTGCTAGATGTTATGTGTTTTAGCTGTGATATCGCTCCAAATAGTCTAAGGGTATTAGTTCTATTGAGTATCAGAGGTTTTGGTCTGGTAGTTTGATTTTCAATGTGAATTTGATAAATTAGGTTTTGTTCTAGCGGATTGATGAAGGAAGGAAATGTGCAGTCAGTGGAATCCATTTTATGAGAGGCAAAGGAAGCATCTAAGACTTGGTCATAGTCATCAGCAAGTGATGATGTGCAAGCAGGAGTATTCGAGGAAATCTTGGAAGTTTCCTGTAAGGAATGTTCTGAGATATTTTCATATTGGTATGAGAATTGTGATTCACGGGTGGTGGAGTATTCATCAAGAATGATATATCCTGGTGATGTTATGGAGTGAATGGGTGGCGGTGTGTCATCTAGTTCGGAGTCTTCGTGTGTTGAACAGTTTAGAAGTTCTTCGTCGTTGGCAGGTGAATGTGGGAGGAATTGTGGCAGCTGCATATTTGAAGTATCTTTAGAGGCTTGTAGTCTGTTTGAAGGTTTTGCCAGCTGTGATGTTGCTTGATCCAATGATGCTTGATGGGCCTGTATAAGTGTTTTGTTTTTTGACGCATGTATAGGTTGATCCGTAGATTTTATTGTTCTGAGGAAGGCTCTAGATCCTGTTTGTTTTTTCTTAGTTGTCTTGGGCTGTGTTGATTTGGTGGTAAGAATCGGTTTTTCTTTCAGGAAGATCTTGAACTGTTCCGGTTTGGTTGCTTGTGGTTGAGAAGAGACGAGGGGCTCTATTGGAATGGCAGGAGCCACTGGTACGGGTTGTAGTGCAAGGGTTGTGTCCGAGCTTTCGGTTTGTGTAGCAGTCTGTTGGATATTTGAACACTGAGGTATTTGAGGTTGAATGCTCTTTGAGATTAATTTTTGGTTAGATTGGCATTGTTGTTGTAGTTTCAGTAGAGCTAGAAGTTCGTTGTTTATGTGGGTTTTTTCCTGTCGGTCGGTTCTGGCCATTTCGATTAGACGTTGTTGCCATCGATTCGAATGCTCTGCTTCTGAATTGAGACGGGCCTCTGTTTTGTTTAGAAAGTTTTCGATATAAATCTGTTTGGCGTGGATCATTGCTAAGAGGGTTCCTTGGTCTTTGATATTATCGTTCATTGCTTCGTGTAATTTGATGAAAGGTATCATAGTTTGAGAAAGTACTGCCATCAACATGTTTTGCAAATCGATCATTGTAGTTGGAATTCTTAGGTTGGTATTTTCGTCATTTTCCGGTTTGTTGGGTGTTGTGGTAGGAGAATTGCGTTCTGTTGGTTCTGGTAGCAGCATTGAGTTGTCGTTTTTGTTTATGTTATCCGGTGTGTAGAAGGATTCTATCGTATCGTAGTTAAATCGGTCGGGGATATTCTGATTTCCTAGTTGGTTCGTGTCGCTTTCTGTCTTGATGAGTCTTTTTCCGGTTACTTGTGTTAGACACGGGGTTGATGTCATCTGTAGTTGTTGGTTTTCTGTAGTTGTACTAAATATTTCTTTGCGTTTGTCGAGGCTTGACATGATTGATTCTATTTCTGTTATGTCCATTGATAGTCTTTTTGCTTTGAGTAGAGTTTTGGTGTTGGTAGGTTCTTGGGAGTGGGGGCTTTTGGTTGAGTTGTGAGTCTGTAGCCATGCAAGTTTGGCTAATCTTGCTTTTTCCTTCTGTGTTTGCTGCAATGTGTTATTTAAAGAGGTGCATAGTTTGGTTGAATTTCGTAAATCTTCTGGGTGCGGTTTGATTGGTTCATGGTTAGAAAAGTCTACATTTTTATTGTAGGGATAGTCTTTATTATGATTGTGATTTTTGACTAAGGAGATAGTATTGTCCAATGGGCTTTGTTTTCCGTTGTTCTTTTGTTCGGTATTATCGGTTCGTTGTTGATTTTTTGCTGTGGCTAATTGCAGCTCGGAGTTGTATCTGTCTTCTGTCGAGAGCTTGTACTCTGTCGTGTGGTTTGATTGATGGAGAGGTCTCTCTGTTTGCACTTGGTTCTGCATGAGGCTGTGTAACGATGTTGAGCAAGATCAACTCTTCGCGTCTATCTTCAGGGCGATTTTTCAGTAAGTTGTTCGTATCTTCCGCTGGTTGTAGGGCGAGATCTCTTTGTAATGGTAGTGTTGTTATTTCATGAAGATGTTTTGTGTTGTCGGGAATCTTAAAGTCCATTGGTCCGTGCGGGGGGTTTGCTTCTTCATTAGTTGAAAGTGCAATTTTGTCGTCTTGGGCGTATAATTTGTTAGAGCCCAGTGTTAACAGGGGGGTTTTGTCATGATTAATTCGGTTATCATGTAGTGGTGCAGTAGAGACGTCTTCTGCTTCTGCAATTAGTTAATCATCTTCGCTGATATTGACACAGGGGTTGTTAGTGATATGTTCAGAAGTCTCACATGTGTTATGTATTTGGTTTTGTGTGCTGGGTTGGGGTTGCATATCACGATGGTCCTTTGGTAAACTTGTTGTCGAACTTGTTGTGTTTGTAAAATGGTCTATATTGAGCAGTTGTTCAGTCTGGTTATGAGGTTTATGGGAATGGTGATGTTGTCCTCGTAAAAAGGATTGTTCCATCGTGAGTTGTGACGAATCCAAGTCAGATTGGGCAGCTGTGTTCAGTTTTGTTCTCAGTCTCGTCTTCGGGCGGGCAGCTGGTGGTTGCTTGGGACGAGTTTCCAGCATTTCTGCTTTGTTTACTGACGGATCTGGTGTTTCCTGACGCGTTCAAGGTTTGAAGGTGGTGATTTGATTCCTCCTAGAGATTCAGTTGAGGTGATGGAAGAGTTAACCTCAGGCTCCAAGGGACTATCCCTTTCGGTCTCCTTTGGAGGTGGTAGCTTTATTCCTCCTTAAAGGTTGGTTGAATTGGTTGGCTAGCTAACCGCAGGATCCAAGGGACTAGCCCTTTCGGTCTCCTGCAGTGTAGCAGAGTTAGAAGTACTGATGTGGTGGGGGTTTTCAGAGATAGATTTAGTCTGTTGAGGGTCTGGCACGCCCAAGATCCAAGAGACGCCCTTTCGTACTCCTCGGTGAAAGGTGGTGTGGGCAGGCCTGTCTGTTACCCAGGTGTATTCTTGTAGGTTGCTCTTTCGCTCTCTCAGAGCGAGGTGTCATCAGATGGAAATGTGATCTGTTAAAAGTCTGTCAGCCACAATATCCAAGGGGCGAGCCCTTGCGAGACGTAGATGATGTGTGGCGGTTTGTCTATTTCCAAGGTGTATCCAGGAAGGATAATCTTTCGATAACTCAAGTCCGGGTGGTTTCAAGGGAAGATGTTGTTTGTTAAAGATATGGCGCTCACAGGATCCAAGGGACGAGCCCTTTCGGTCTCCTGGGGCGCTGGTGTGTCTAAAGAAGGTGTTCTTTCAATATCTCACATCCAGGTGTTGTCAAAGGATGTTGTTTGTTGAGGGTCTGGCGCTCGCGGGATCCAAGGGACAAGCTCTTTCGGTCTCCTGGAGCGCAGGTGGATTGGGCAGGCCTGTCAATGTTCAAGTGGCGGAGCTCAATAAAGAGAGCAGCTGTGTTGAGTTTTCCGCAGATTTTCTCCACTGAGATGCGTGTGGTGTTTGTAAACTGATTAGTGATCAAGAAGTCCCGTGCTATCCTCAGTGGACGTCCTGGGCGTGAGATATTACACTACAGGACTGTGTGAAAGTATCGATAGGATGAGCCGTATACTGCAGGCTTTAGAGACGTCGAAGTCGCGCGGGGACCAGCAGTCGCAGCCAGGGGTGCCGGGGAGTAGACTGGGCCAGGCGGGCTGTCGGGCGTGGGTTTCACGGGGGGGGGGGGGAATCTTGATGAGACGCTGCCCGGCGAGTGCAGCTTTCGAGCAAGTGTCGAAAGAGAGCGGCAGTATCAGCTCCGGCTTGATATGATGATAGTATACTGCAGTTGTTGTTTCACAAGGAGCTTTTGGATGGTGTTTTAATTAAAGTTCCAATGGATATACAGGGCGGGAGCGCCGCGGAGCCTGCAGAGCCTAAAGACCAAAAGACTCTGCAGCAGACTCCGCGGCCGCTCCGCGGCTTGCTGGGTATTTTGAGTCCTCAAAGTGTAAAAGTAGAAAGAGGACAAAAGGGTAAAGCACACCCTCACTGGAATCAGGAGCAAACGCTGTAGAGTCTCTCTCCAGGCACGACCAAAAGACTCTGCAGCAGACTCCGCGGCCGCTCCGCGGCTTGCTGGGTATTTTGAGTCCTCAAAGTGTAAAAGTAGAAAGAGGACAAAAGGGTAAAGCACACCCTCACTGGAATCAGGAGCAAACGCTGTAGAGTCTCTCTCCAGGCACGACCAAAAGACTCTGCAGCAGACTCCGCGGCCGCTCCGCGGCTTGCTGGGTATTTTGAGTCCTCAAAGTGTAAAAGTAGAAAGAGAACAAAAGGGTAAAGCACACCCTCACTGGAATCAGGAGCAAACGCTGTAGAGTCTCTCTCCAGGCACGACCAAAAGACTCTGCAGCAGACTGGTCTGGTATTTCAGCAGATGTGTTTTGCAACTTTGCTGTTTCTTTTTTGTATGTGTGTGTTAGGAGGTTGGTGTTTATAAGGTTTTAACTCATGTTTTCTAAAGTTTCTGAATGTTCTAAGTAATCTTCAGTTCCAAAATATTTACTTTGGATGTGCTGTATTTGTTAAAGGAGATCTTTGGTTGTTCCATGGTGTGTTGCTAAAAGTTTGATGTGGTGGAAGGTCCATGGTTTGTAAAGTTTTTTATTCTACTTTTGTCTTTTAGTGTTACATACCGATTGAGGAATTGTCATAAAGATTTGAATGATCGTTGGCGTACGTTACACATTGAGCTGCATGTCCACTTCTACACTGGACAGATTGCTTGGGAGAAAGAAACAGTTGGTTGAAAGTTTGTTGGGGTTGTTTTTTTCTATAAGGGTTTATTTTACCATAATGGTGTCTCCTAACAATTCATACCCTTGGGCATTACTGTGTATGGCAATTGTTTTTTTTTTTCTTGTTTATAAGCCTCTTCAGTGAATATGGTTCTGTGCTGCTTGTGGGAATCCATTAACCTGCACAGAAGTTTGAAAAGGTATCTATATTTATCTTGCACATGTTCAGAAGTACTTCTTATAATTTACTGATTAATTTAGTTAGTGGTTTCATGTTGTTTAAATGTGCGGTCAATTAGAGCTTTGAGTATTACTCTTCTGCTTTAATTTTTATGGATAGAGCATGACATTTCCGCTGTTTTCATAAGATTGTGAAGTACTCTACAGTTGAAATTTTTTTGTAAAATTATTTTTTTGGAATGCTTTACTGGTGCTACATTACCATTGTTAGATATATTGTTAGGTATATTCGTAGGAGTGCTTTTGTTTAAACATTTGTTTTAGTTTTAGTTTTTGGAAGAGGGGCTTTACTTTTTTTAGTGGTTGATGGATTTGTTTTGTTAAGTGATGTTATTAGCAGTTTTGTTTGAATATTTTCTATAAATTGTTTTAGAAGGGGATGACTATATGGCTTGCTTTTATTCTTATCTGCTCTATTTTTTCTTTGTTTTGTATGCAGTTGCTTTTTAGTAGGCATTCTGCTATGTCTTTTGGAAAAAAGAAAGTGTGGGTTTGAAAGTTGAGGAATGTATGTGGATGTATTGTGAATGGGTGTGTGAATGTGATGGTAGAGATGAATACAGGACTGTGATTGTGTAATGGGATGATAGTTCTGGGTGGGACGGTTGCAAGAGTAACTGTGTGTGTAGAGGTGTGAAGGGCTTGGGGTAGTGAGCAAGAGAGTGTTGGCGTGAACGAATATGTCGGGACATTATGATGTTTTGAGGAGAGTAGTGGGTGTTATCATGGTATTGTTTAGATGAGAATGGAACACGTGTTCATACTGAAATGTAATGAGTAAGAGCGAAATAAATGT
The DNA here is from genome assembly GCF_040938575.1 of Ambystoma mexicanum. Lineage (NCBI taxonomy): Eukaryota > Metazoa > Chordata > Amphibia > Caudata > Ambystomatidae > Ambystoma > Ambystoma mexicanum. Next base: position 245,258,308 of record NC_090926.1, on the reverse strand, counting down.
TGATGATTCGACAGGAACACTGTAGGCTAATATATAGCAAAAGTGCATTGGTTTACAGTGAAACATTTATTTACAGTAAAACACATAGATTCATTTAACAAAGAGATGGGCAATTGGAAAGGGAAACATATATGGGAGAATTGGGAATTTCCGTACAATGTTCATGAGGGGAGGAAGGGAGTGATGTTTCATCATAGCATCTTTTATTTAAATTGAGGAAATTTGATGGGGATGATTGGTTGGGAGAAGGTGAACAGATACAGGTACAAGTAGGGCACTGATAGCAAACATTTTCCTTGACATGAATTAGGCCGTGGTTTCTTCCTTACAAGTATGTACTGTTAAAAAAAAAGAATGTTATAGTGAGATTTCAACAAATTACATTAGTTATTTGTTTTAAAAAATGTACTGCATACCATTAGATATGTTTTCATCGCTCATTTCCTTTTTAGGGAAATTTCCCTCTAACGATTCCATTGTGCTAGCCATTTCTGTTAAAATAAAACAATTGTAATTTTTTCTTATAAGATATGTATATATAACACATGGTAATAACAGCGTAATGATTACAGTGTACCTACTTCTTTTGAAATAAGTGCCAGGTGTCTCTCAGTCTGTAAGCAGAGTTGTACTGAGATGATACTGTGAGGTGTACAGTTATGCATTGTGGTTGGTGCATTCCATTATATTATGCACTAAATGAAAACCTTTTAAAGTGAAGATTTTCTATGCACACTTATTTTTGGGTGTAGAAAATATACCTATTGCTGTTTTATGCATATGTGTTTGTCGGTTGAAAGATACAACAGTGTAAGATGACCTGTGTGCTTTTGGGCAGTGTGAATGCTGTCCGTTTGCCGGCCGCGGACATTCACGCAGTCCGTGGACTTTGTGACTGTCACGTGCGGGGGGTCAGATTGATGGAAGGGATATGTACTAATAAAAACATATGAAATTCTCTGAAAAAATATTGTTAAAGGGACATTATGGTTAAGTTGCACTAATAAAAACCTATCAAATTCACTGAAATTTGTGATGTCATCTTTGATGCCCTGGGTGTTAGTCTTAGCAGTGCACGGTGGTGGCACGAGTTATAGTTGCTTAGCTTACCTTAACTGGCGAATTACTGAGGTTTTTCAGTTTTACTTGCAACCATAACATCCCTTTAACAAAGTTTTTTCAGTGAATATACATATATATACATGTACGTATGCTTATCTAACTCATGATTTTATAAAGTTGCTCTTACTGCTATTGTGTATATGTTGTAAAGGTTATTTGTGAGTTTCCATAAAACTCCCTGACTCCTAATTGATTCTTCTTCATGTTCAATGGTGCTTTGCATGACTTCTTTCTTAGCAATTGGAGCTCTGTGGTTTATAGTCAAAAAGTCGAAAAAATAATGTCGAATAGCAAAAATGTCGAAAAAAAAATGTCGAATGTAATAAAGTCGAAAACACATACATATAATAGGAAAAGTCATAATTTCGAAAAAAAATGTCGAAAAAAAAATGAAAACCCAAAACACTCTTTTTTTTTTTTTTACCCAGATAGTAACATTTATTATGGGGGGGGGTTTCCCCCCAACCCCCATCCCAAACCCCTACCCCAACCCCCCCTCCTCCCCATCCCCCCCATCCCCCATAGATATACCTTTAATTATTTTAAAAAAATCTTTAATATAATATTAAATAATTAATTAATTATTTAAAAAACCATCCCAAACCCCTATCCCCAACCCCCCCCCCCATCCTCCCCATCACCCCCACCCCCCATGGAAATACCTTTAATTATTTATAAAAAAAAGTTTAATAAAATATTTATTATTAACACATAAAATCGAAAAAAGTCGAAAAAAATTCGACATTTTTGTAATTCGACATTTTTATTTTCGACATTTTTTTTTGACAATTTGACTTTCGATATTATTGTATTCGACATTATGACTGGACACAGAGCTCTGTTACTGTGATTTATCCTACAGAAGGCAGTGTTGTACTTCAATTATTCTATCCTGACAAGCACACTCTTCACTGCTCAATGTTCAGTTGAGAGTAAAACTATAAAACATTTACAAGCAATCTAGAACAATATACACTTGCAACACATTGGTACAAAAAACATACAGGAGCATGCATACAAGATATCAGCTTTGTTGGAGTAGAAACACTCAAAAATAAAATAAAAGGTGGCAACAAGGTGTGAACTTTTATTAAGGCAAAAAGAGTTCAAACTCATATTTTACACTAATAACATTGCACAAGGACTAAACACAGACAATGGGCCTCATTACGAGAATGGAGGTAGCCATGGAGCTATTAGCTCCATGGCTGCCTCTGTTCCGGGCTCCATTACTGGTTTCCTGCAATGGGAACTTACCGGGTTACTCCGACATAGGAGGACCCGGTAATTCCTCCTTGCAGGAACCCATCCCCATTCCCATTTGAGCCCCCATAGGGCTCAATGGGAATGGGGAGGGAGGTAATAACGGGCAGATTACGTCTGGCCCATTATTGCCTCCCACTTCCCCTCGCGGGACCCGGAAAGTACGCCTGGTTTTACCAGGCGTGCAATCCGGGTCCTGCGATGGGAAGCTCGTAATCGGCGCTCCCGGAATGAAGGGGGCCGGTCCCGCAACACCCCCCTTCATTACGGGAGCACCAGCCTTATAATGAGGCCCAATGAATTATATATATTCTTATGAATGAATCACAGGTAGCTAATTGGTTGGTTGGATTGTGAGCACTTGTGTCATTGAATCTCTGAATGCATGTAAATGCATATAAAGCGAAAAATATATTTTTCTTGAATTGATGCCATTGAAATAATAATATATTTTTTAGAACAAGGAGCATTGAATTTCATTCCGTTGACCCATTCCCAAAATGTTCTGAATACTGATTTGATTTGATTTGATTTATTTGTAAACGGGCACCTAACGAATCTGGGGGCAGGTATACATGCGGTAGAATAATCTACCGACTACAGAAATATGGTCAGTTCAGAGATTTCACAGGCTATTGACTAAACATCAGAAATTCACATTAACATAATAGATAGGTCTTCACGGCCTTTCGGAATGCAGTCAGATTTTTCAGTCTCAAATGACTCTTGGGAGACTGTTCCACAAATTTGGACCATAAATTCTAAACCTTCGGTCGCCCTTATTCAAGTATCTTGAACGTGGCACTTGCTGAGTACAATACAGTTTGGTTAATTATACTTAACTATTTGAAGTCATTTTGATCACATTAGCTATTGCTTAAATTGAAGTAGAGCACAAGTAAAAAATCTGACCACAACCAAGAAGAGGCTTCAATTTACTGACCCTGGAGGGAAAGGTGCTCCTAATTAGCTCTCATTTGTCTTGTACACTAATTGGCATGACTGCGGAGTCCAAATTAATTCTGGCTATGATACTTTCTTGGCATACTCCTGAGACTGATATCATAAGGTGGCTTTTAATTAACATCTGTGACTTGCCGGGCAGTGTTTGCTCCCCAGCCACACCTGAGCGGGGTCGGAACCCGATCCTGGTTCACCTTTCCCCATGAACAGTCATCATTTTGGGTGATTTTAATTCCAGAATACCACCGAATGTATTTAATCAGAATGCTCCACCTTTGGCTTAGCTCAGACAAACAGCCATAGACAACAAGGGCAAGGCTTGGGCTCACCACCTAAATGGCTTAGATGCCTTTATGCTTAATGGGAGATGTAAGTCTGATTATCCAGGACATTTTACTCGGGTAACTGACCGTTCCGCAAGTACTATTGATAATGTGTTCATGTCAGCTAGCTTTCTAATCCGGGATGCTGATTTATGCATCATTTCTCATGATGTGAGTGACCATTACCCACTTTTTAGTACTATTAATATAGAAACCCCTAGTTTGCAGTGTGATCATGGTAATCCTTTACAGGTTAATCAAGCCAAAAATCGAATTACCTGGAATAAGCCCTGAGGACCAAAGGGCTGTGGACTCTACTGTTTGGCTGTGGCGAGTGACCCTACCTGGAGGAGAAGTGGTGTATTGAGGTGCGTGTGCCTGTACCTTTAACAACTGACCCAGGTCACCTGGTACAAAAGGCCTCCTCTGCCGCCCGGAGGACCAAAGGGCTGTGGACTCTACTGTTTGGCTGTGGCGAGTGACCCTACCTGGAGGAGAAGTGGTGTATTGAGGTGCGTGTGCCAGTAACTTTAACAACTGACCCAGGTCACCTGGTACAAAAGGCCGCCTCTGACGCCATTGCGGCGCTAAGCCCTGAGGACCAAAGGGCTGTGGACTCTACTGTTTGGCTGTGGCGAGTGACCCTACTTGGAGGAGAAGTGGTGTATTGAGGTGCGTGTGCCTGTACCTTTAACAACTGACCCAGGTCACCTGGTACAAAAGGCCGCCTCTGCCGCCCTGAGGACCAAAGGGCTGTGGACTCTACTGTTTGGCTGTTTGGCGAGTGGCGCGGGGTGCCTTCCCGCTGTGAGACGCCAAGGATGGATATAGCCATTATATCTTCAAGAACTAGAGCCCAAGTTAAATGCTTGGCTATACAAGAAGATCACCCTGTTAAGTGAGCACTACAGCAACAGGTGAGCCATTACTTTTCATGTGGCTCAATAACTGAAATAACTGAAGAACCGACAGCAGTGACGGTTGAAGATGTTTGTGAAGTTTTCCAAACAGAAGCTATTAAACACCCTACACTAGATTTCGAGCTATCTGTTCCTTTTGTACACTCACAAACAGGCGCTATCACTGCTACTCTGCCCCCGCCCCCCCTTCCAAATATCATTCAGTCAGTGGCGAGTAAAATGCTATATCAAGCCCTGTTAACGATATTAACTGTACCGTACGGAAAGGCGCGTCCACTCCGGCGGAGGTCGAGGCGGGCTCTGTACTGGTGCCGTGGTCATTGTCTGGGGGGAGCGGGGCAAGCATGGAGGCTACAGGTATGTTGTGTGGGGACGTCGATGTAGCTCCTGCTCCGGCGGCTGTGTTGCAGGCCCCGGTCGCGTCCGATGATGCAAGTGGGAGTGGCGAGGCATCAAACGCGGTGGCCGCGAGCTATGACAGCGAAGTCTTTGAAGCCCTGCAGAACCAGTTGGACTTGGCAGAAGCGCGACTGATCAGTCGATCGCACGGCCTCGCCGAGTTGGCGATGGCACCGCGGCTGTCTCTTCTGGGGGTTGCAGCACGGGATGTGCGAAAGAAATGAAAGTAAGTGCTATTGCTGATCTGCCTGTATGTTCAAACTCACAATTGAATGGAACTTCGCACGTCGGCCAATGCGAGGTAACCAGTGTACTTGTCTCCCCAGAGATAGCTCACATAGCCCCTGCTCAAAATTTAATGGACCCTTACTCTAAATCAGCATTGTCCAATGTATCCAATGTATCATTACAAAGCCAATGTTGGCAGGGTGTTGAAGGGGATGGCGCTTCTTATACTGGTAGAAGAAACTCCTTGGAGGTGGTCTCTTCAGTGCTACAAAACTTGATCGAATTAAACAAATCTCGTTCTTGCAAACGGATGTGCGTGTCTACCCCTGATCAGAATATGACACAAAAAGCTACTCTGAAAAGACAATGTACAAATGTGACCGATATGAATAGAGATATATGGGGGTCCGGCAACTACAAAAGAGCTAAGACACGAGAGTTTGTGCCCTCTGATGTTTCAGCGCAGTCACCAGATGGAAAGGTGGCTGACTCGCAGAAGAGGCAGTCCTTCTATAATGATGCAAGGCGTTGCTTTAGGAGGCGACCCCAAATTCAAACTACAGATTGCGAGCTATCTGTTCCTTTTGTACACTCACAAACAGGTGCTATCACCGCTACTCTGCCCCTGCCCCTCCTCCCAAATATCATTCAGTCACTGGCGAGTACGAACGCTATATCAAGCACTGTTAACAATATTAATTGTACCGTACGGGAAGGCGCGTCCACTCCGGCGGAGGTCGAGGCGGGCTCTGTACTGGTGCCGTGGTCATTGTCTGGGGGAGCGGGGTAAGCATGGAGGCTACAGGTATGTTGTGTGGGGACGCCAATGTAGCTCCTGCTCAGGCGGCTGTGTTGCTGGCCCCGGTTGCATCCGATGATGCAGGTGGGAGTGGCGAGGCATCAAACGCGGTGGCCGCGAGCTATGACGGCGAAGTATCTGAAGCCCTGCAGCGCCAGTCGGACTTGGCAGAAGCGCGACTGATCAGTCGATCGCACGGCCTCGCCGAGTTGGCGGGGGCACCGCGGCTGTCTCTTCTGGGGGTTGCAGCGCGGGAAGTGCGGAAGAAATGAAAGTAAGTGCTTTTGCTGATCTGCCTGTATGTTCAAACTCACAATTGAATGGAACTTCGTACGTCAGCCAATGCGAGGTAACCAGTGTACTTGCCTCCCCAGAGATAGCTCACATAGCCCCTGTTCAAAATTTAATGGACCCTTACTCTAAATCAGCATTGTCCAATGTATCCAATGTATCATTACAAAGCGAATGTTGGCAGGGGTTGAAGGGGATGGCGCTTCTTATACTGGTAGAAGAAACTCCTGCGAGGTGGTTTCTTCAGTGCTGCAAAACTTGATTGAATTAAACAAATCTTGTTCTTGCAAACGGATGTGCGTGTCTACCCCTGATCAGAATATGACACAAAAAGCTACTCAGAAAAGACAATGTCCAAATTCAATCTACTCAAAATTCAAATAGTGATGATTCGTCAGACGAACCTACTTCCAGGGACTCATCATTTGTAGAGCGACCATTCACGAAAGTTAGGAGGGAATGAGCCTGCTTTGCTCGAGCCGCACGTGATCCACAAGGAAAAGTTAGAGGTGGAGGTCTAGCCCCTTGTGTACATATGCCTTCAAAGGAACTCCTAATAGCCTTGACTTCTGCAATGTCAATTTCCCTCACACCATTCACTAAACTTTATGAAACACTAAACAAAAATGTGAAAGATGTCTCGACTCTACTGGCCCTGATGAACTCAAAACTTTTACATCTAGAGGTAATCCATGGATCTCAAAAGACCAAACAAGAAGAGATAAATCAAAACTTACTGGCAGGCCTTGAATCAGCTAATGATGTTAAACGAAACGACATGATCGATAAAAAATTGTTTGCAGAGGTCGCAAAGGAAGCGCTGTCTCTTTTCCGCAATTCACATATGGAACAAAGAGGTGGGGAGATGGGTGGTGTTGGCAATATGCCTCACATGTCAACGAAAGAGCAGTCTTCCCCTTGCCGCTCCCGCCTAATACTGTAAGGACAGCAGAGAATATATCTGGTCAAAGGCAGTTATCTCAATCTGAGAACCATACTCCCCAACCCATTACGATTCCGGAAAGCCCTCTAATGGAATCTAATGGCCTATTGAATATGGTGCCCACGGGTCCTCCTTCTCAGAGGGTAACTTAGGTGGAAAATCCTAAGAATACGAGTGACGTACATGGCAAAGGCGAAGGTCAGAGTAACATACTCTAAACTTTGTTTCATACAGCATTCTTGCAAGCTAGAAACGCAACAAATCCTGCCTTGTTGGATTGCCAAAAGGCATCTGTTTCACCACTTCAAACACAAGAGGAGGATCAAGTACACGGTCCTAAAGAGGTGTCTGTTGACATCATAAAGCCCGCGTGCTTATTTTCCACGTTTGGAGTTCCAGAGGTTGAAGATTGTATAAAACAAATGGGGAAGTTAAAAAAAATCCCCCCTCAAATGAAAAAGCTAAAGAATATGCCAGCTCGTAAAAAACCTCAACAAAGAGGGGCGCGAAAATTTCTTTGCAACATCAATATGATTCAACTTGTGGATAAAGCGATCACAACTAGATTGAAGTTAGATTAAACAATTAAGGAGAATAAAAAGGCCCAAATAGATTCAGTGGGAAATGATGTGAAAGCAGCCAAGGTCCCTCCTGAAGAAGCCACGATGGCTGATCATGATGACTTAATGGAACTATCAATTTATGGGGAACCTGTGGAAGAGGCAGGTGAACCTGTGAAAGTACCTCCCGATGCTTCGACCATCTTAGAAGTAGTCATGTTGCCAACGACATCAAGAGAGAACAGTGAATCTAGGAATTCGATAACAGGTTCGCTGATTCCTAAACTGCCTATGCCAAAGGAGCAACAAGTACTACTAAATAATATAACACCAGAGACCAGAGGCCGGATGTGCATGATAATTCCCCCTGATGTACAGGCCACGAATAGGGAATCAGTACCTGGGAGCCCGGAGTTCATTACTTTACGAGAAAAATGAGAACGCTTGAGGACAAGCTTGCAAACCATGCACCAAGATGGTGGGGGAATACTTCAGCCTGCTCGGAATGGTGTGAATTTTGCAAGAAGAAACGGGGAGCCAGTGGTGGCATCGACGGCTGCTGATCCATCCATTCCACGGAAAACTGAATATCACCAGTCGGAGGTGACAGCTAAAAAACAGAAGGTCAGGAATAGACAGGAAACAGTCTGTCCCTCAGAGTCGACTCTAACGATCAAATTGATGCTGGGGAGGCTGAAGTGTGGTGATAAATTAATTTTGAACTGAACAAATGTGCTAAGGTTGCTTCATCACGTACCTCGCCTGCGATCCCTAGGATCTAAAGACCTGAAAATCGTTGAATTCCCAGACGATCTATTTACTGACAAGGTGATTCTGCATGTTAATTCCAACATAATTGCAAATGTAATTCTGGAAGCAGGCGAAGAGCTGTTGTCGTTGGGTTTTGATACTTATAAAATAATAGAACCCGAAAGGTGCAATAAAGTGGAGACGAAAGATGGAGCAGGTGAAGCATGGGCCATGCAAAAGATTAACTTAAAGCCCATTGAGAGTTCACAAAATAATGCCCAAATAGAACAAAACCTGCAGGAACAGCTTGGTCGGAATGGGCTGGCTCTTTAAGATGGGTTATCAGCCCCTGTACTCCAAAGTACATTGGTCGCTGAGCAGGAGGTGCCTCCCAGAACCAGTCCAATGGAGAAAATCAAAATCACCATAAATAATGGCTACTCAGCCAATAACAATAAGAACGTTTCTACATCAAAAAATAGCCTATTGGATAAAGAAAACACTCAAGACTGGAAATGGATGGCCACGGCTTTGAACTCCAATACTCGCAGCTAATGCCCGAAGGCCAGCACGGATCAGGATTGTTCCTTTGCTTCATGGAACATGCGCGGCTTTATGCATTTGCTAAACAATGACTGGCTTCATGACCTACAATTAATTTGTCTACAAGAAACCTGGATGTGCGAAATGCCAGTGATCTCAGAATTTGAATGCGCATTGAATCCAGCTATCAAGACTGAAAAGGGGCGTCCGTTAGCAGGGCTCTTAACTATGATCAAACGGTCTTCAGGCTACTGGTTGTTTAATTCAAAGAACCATACGCCCTATATTCAAGTCTGTGAGATAGGTAAAATCAACGATGCACTGAAAGTGTTGGATGTGATCCATGTAATAAACCTGTATTGGAATCACCGATGGTCGGGAACACACTCATTCATCGACCAGGTTACATCAATAATTGATAACCTACTGGAGGTAAACAGAGGGGGTGCAATGATAGTTTTTGGTGATTTAAACATTGATTTTTTTTAAACCACAGAATTCCGCCAAAGGACAAATATCCAAAAACTGGTCGGAAGAATTGAACGCAAGAGGTCTATCAATGTTAAATGGTTGTACGCAAGGAGATATCCCGGCAAAGCCCACGTGGCACCGGGAATGCCAATCATCAACCATTGATTACATCTTTGTTTCGGACACTATGCATGCAAGGGTAAAAAACATGAAAATTCGCATAATGGGCAATGGTGATCACAAAATGTTGGAGCTAGAATTTCAAGACTCAATATGTGTACAAAGTCAAAGGCTGGATGAAGGTGATGTGGCTAATATATGCTCTCAATTCAAGTCAAACCCGGAGGAGATCGAATTTGCTTCCATACTGTCGCAATTTAAAGCCAAAAACACTGGGCTGAAAAATTGGTCATTTCAGAGGAATCATTGCTTCGACTTGACGGTGATGCAGCGTAAAAGAACAATGAGAGCTGAAATTCGGAAAAACAAACTTGGGCCCAAGAATGAAATCTTGTCAAGAAACAGAGTAACTAAACAATCTTATAAAAACTGGATTAAAAGCCACAAATTCCTACTACATCAGTAAGATGCTGAGGCAATGTTGAAGACCCTAATAAATAAGAACAGTGGAGAGTTCTGGTGAGTTATCAATCGTATGGAAAGTCCACAGGAGGCCTTGCAAGTGTGCCTCGTACCAGAAAGTGAGTGGTTGCAGCATTGCACCGCTCTCTACTATAAAAATCTTGTTCCTAAATCTCCAACATATAACCAACCAGCATGGGACTTACTCTTTGCAAGGGAGGATATTCGAGAGGTAATCATGAGAGCTAAATCTCTAGGGCCCCTGGCCCCGATGGCCTGTCAAACTTTATGATTAAATAGTTCCCTGAACTTTGGTCTGATCTGTGTTTTGATCTATTTGCAAGAATCAACATGCAAAAACAAGTGCCAAGTTCATGGAAGTCAGGGATAATTGTCCCAATCTTCAAGAAAGGAGACAGATTGTCACCGAAAAATTATCGACCGGTGGCATTGCTTGATGTCTTGGGCAAGATTTACGCCTCTTTGTTACAAAACAAATTGATCAACTGGGCCCATACAGTAAAAAGAGTGGATGAAAGACAAGCAGGATTCGTAAAATTTGTTGGGTGCTCTTTGAACCTGCTTGTCCTAAATCTACTGAAAATGGAAGTCCTGTGATCAAACACGAAAGTGTACCTTGCTTTTGTTGACTTTTCGAGTGCCTTTGATATGATTGATCGCAATCTACTTTGGCAAAAAATGGAATTGTGGGGTTGTCCGGCAGGCCTATTAACGGCCATGTTTGTTGTATGCCGACGATTTAGTTATCTTGGATTTAACCCCGATTGGCCTACAACGTAAACTTGAGGCAGTGCAAAGATATGTGAGCATGAATAACCTGAAAATCAACGCAGCAAAGACTGAAATACTGGTGTTTCAGAACTTAAGAGCAACTCAAAAGTCAAAGGCATCAAAATTCGTATGGAAACTAGATCAAGAGCAACTATGTATATCAAAAAGTGTAAAGTACCTGGGTATGATATTGAATTCCTGCATTTGTGATGATCCCTGGGTAGTCGAATCCAAGAGGAAATGTGGTCAGCTGGCATGTCAGGGTCTTTTGATACATAGAAAGTATGGGCGATTTTCTATGCGACCGCTGCGAAACTTCTATGAACAGAAAGTGTCGCCGGTCCTCACATACGGTGCAGAAAACGCTTTTGGATGCTCACCTAATCATTGGGCATCAGTAGAACACATTTTCTGGACCAAAGTGTTAAGTTTACCGATTGGAATCTCGACAGCCTGTTTAAGGCATGAACTTGCCCTAATCTCATTGCATGCTCGGATCAGCTGGAATCAACTGGCTTTATTTCGGAAATCCAGAGCGGAGGAAGGAATTTTGCAATTTAAGATTTTGCACAAAGGTTCTGAAATTTTGTCTCAATGGGTGAAACGTTGTGAAGATCTTTTGCTAATATATAATATTAGCTTGGAAACTCTCCATTCAAATCCCACGGCAGCAAAAGTGAAGATCTGGCGTGACGATTGGGTGATTACATGTAGTGAGCGCTATTCCGCCAGTGCCATGAAAGACTCACCTGCTGAAACAAGAGGTTTTAACGTGCTTCAAAAATACCTGCATCGATTTCCAAACTCGAAAGCCAGAAGACTTTTCATGCTATTCCGCTTAAATGCTATCAAAACCAAAGAGCGGATCAGCCACTGGTCATGTAACATAGGACCAAACTCCTCTTGTCGCTTTTATGATGAAGAAGCTGAATCACTTAAGCATCTTGTGCTATTCTGTCCCGAACTAAAGTATGTAAGATCTATGCATTTGGGCAAGTGGAATGATAATCATCCGACTGTGTGCGCAGAAGAATGGTGGCAGAGAATGTGGAATGCAGTGGACATGAAATTAATTATGCCACTAACTTCTTTTTTGGCTGCAATCGAAGAGATATTAAATGTGTTTGATCGGCCGCCAACTAAAGATGATAAGCAGAACTAAGGATGACTTATTTATGTCAAGTAAACTGCAATAATATGGCATTGGATGTGGGAAGGGAGGAGGATGCCATGTGATATGTTAAGTGTGTGTTAATTGTTTGTGTTGTTTTTGCGTAATATTTTAATGGTTTGAATTTAAACCAATAAAATAATAATAAAAAAAAAAAGAATTACCTGGAATGCTGCAAAACTAGTGAAAGCAAATTTGTACGCTTTGCACCTTTGCAACATGCATTAGCTGACACTGCTGTGACAACCCACGATTTCCCAGAAGAAATTAGCCAAGAGCTGGTGATATGCTATATTACGCTACAATAACCTAAGATCATAACCGGGTTAACCACATTTCTCTCTATAACGCATGTGTTTAGCACTAATCCCAAAAAGCATTTTGACATAAACATTAAGAGAATTACGCAGAGACCTGAGAAGTATTACTAAAGAGGTGAATGAAATGGAAGAGATGGTAGGAATGATACACCTACGAAAGCAGGCTTATCATGGCTGGCTCAAAGCCTATCAGAAGCAAATTAGGCACAAAAAGTGGAATACCTTAATCACTGCTGTATTAAACAATGATAGTAAAAAATGTTGGGACTTGGCACGTGAAAATACTGAGTTTAAGGCCATCAATTAAAAACATGAGTAATACTGTAATACTAACTCTCAAAGGTATTTGAACACTAATATAGGTAACTGGCCAAAACATTCTGCTGACATTGACCTTTTGGCCATCACCTCGGATTATAAGTGCTCTCTTCTCGTTATTTATAACATCATTGCTTATTTGAAGCCATCTCGGGCCCCTGGGCCAGATGAAGTTAGTAATGCCTCATCCAAGTTAAATCCAGAATGGTGGGCGGTTTACTTCATGAGCTGTTTAGTTATGTCTCTGCCACTAACTCTCTCCCTAGTACTTGGGGAGAGAGTATCATTGTCCCAATTCATAAGAAGGGCCAAAGACATGATCCAAAAAATATCGTATTTTGGCAATGTTAGATGCGTCATCGAAAATATATGCTAACATCCTTCTGAGAGAACTATGATCTTGGGTATCTGAAAACTTTGGTATATTTATTTTCCAGGTGAGTTTCATTAAAGGTTCAGGCCCACTGACGCATCTCCTGACCTTATCGAATGTAGTAAGCTGCTCAGGGATGATGCGTTCATTATCTTAGACCAAACCATACTCCAGAGTGTGCCGTTGTCCATTCTTTGCCCAGTTCATTCTACCATGCTTGACAAAGGAAATGATCCAACAACGGTTCTAATTTTATGTAACTAAAGATGACCTGAAAGCCCCCTGGTAGCTGGCCCCTTACGGCCTTTGGAAGAGCCCAATAGACCCTGGAGAATAGTTACTGTTGAATGCACCCAGAACTGTCCTGTCACACAAGAACACCCCAACTGGCAGTAGCTGACACCTGCTCCTAAATGTATGCTACTCTCAGTCCTGGCCTTCACAGAAAATCTGGCTTGACTTTTATGGCCACACATTGTCTACTCTTTCGACTGGCCTAATAAAGTGGCCACGGATTAAGAACCCGAATTTACTGCCTACTTTTGGCAGGTCCATTGCAGAACAACTGGGCATTCAGGTCTATCTCTCCACCATTTTCCCTCCACTACCTGATGGCCAAGTGGACAGCAGTAAACCTGTGAAAGTATCTCTGCTGTTTCATTTCACAAGCTCAAGTTAGCTGGATTGAAGTCCTTGCTTACAGTAGCTATCACACATATCCTGAACTTGCGCGATCTCAATGTCACTAGGCCTAGTAAGATTGTTGTCTTTGTCCTCTGTCTGTTTCCCCTCCCTTGCCTCATCACTGAAACACTTGTGTATAGGCACTTGTAAGGAAGTAAGGGGCGATTTAGCCCCCCATACATTCTGCATGAAATGAACCACTTGCTCTTGCGCTAGTGAGGGACGGCTCCATCGCCCTTCTGCTGATTTGAGGAATGAGGCCTCAGCAGAAGAAGAGGTGGGGATATTGCAAGACACACTAGGACTCCATTTTGTGTGCCCCCGACTCCATCTTTGGACTAGGCCGCAATTTGGCACTACGAAGTCTCCTCTCCCCTCACCAGCGTTGTACTCAGGGAGCACCAACCGCCCCCACCTTTTCTGCACGGTCCAAGTCCCTTTCTCACGGATGCGCTGGAGCTGACTGCTACAATTACAACTATGTATCTTATCATTCTTCCTCTGAGATCAACGTCCTGTGTGTGAACCGGTCTGAACCATGACTTGAAGCTCATCCATCTCCACAAATCTGCTGTTGCATCACTCACCCTATTGGAAAATTACTGCTTGTGCAACCCTGTGCCCTCCTAAGGTATACTCTTGATGTGACAGAAGTGTGCCCCCACTGTGCTGGCCACCCCTGAGTGCCCCCAATAAACCCAGACCCCTGTCACGGTATATCCTGTCCTAAACTAACTCCACTCCCCTCCTCGCCCAGATGTGCCAGTCCAGTCCCCAGGTTATTGCAGAAGGCAAGACCCCCGCACTGCTCACCTTATGAATGACCCAGTGTGAGACAATGCAGTTATGTATGTACAATTTATAAGCCTCTAAGATTTATTCAAAGGTATATTGATGCTCATTGTTTATTACATGTCTAGAATAAGTGTATAGATTAGCTAGTGAGGTCCAGCCACTTCTCCGACCTTTCCTAACCTTCACCTCGCATGGACCGGCCCAGCTGAATCACGTGATGTCCAACCTCCCGCCAAGTCATCTGCCAATCCCGTGGAGCCGGCCCATAAAGAACTATATGTGCACCTCCCTTCTAACCAATGATACTGTAACTTATGGACTGTATAGACATCATCACTGAGGACGCTGTAACCTTTTAAAACATATTGTATCTGTATTGTTTGCCAGGAAGCAGAGTTTTCTGGATGCTGCATATCATATAAATCATTGACAAACTCACAATCAACTCTTATGGTCTCATTCCCTACTGAGATGTGTCCTTTATTCTAAGTTTTATTGGTATTGTGGGAGTGAGTAATTTCACTTGGTGACCCCGACGTGTTCGAGGGTGCACTGAGAGAAACCCCCGTGCTGCACGGCGAGATCCGGGTCTCCCCCAGCAAAACCATCGCCTCCTGCGGCTGACCAGTATGCGCACAAATGAAGAGGTTCCAAGGGTCCCCACATTGTGAATACCGACTGCTCGCCGGGTCATGGCTTGGTTGGGGTGCGGCCCCGTTTGTGGATAGACCGTGAACGGAGGCTCTCAGATCACCCTAGACATGTGAATACTGGTTGCGAGAACCTCAAAGAAGGGGAATATAATTGGTGTTAGGATAGCAATAAGAAAATAGTGGGGAGTCAGATTTAGGGCCTAGGGACTGTGTGAGTGTAACTGATAGGCTTTTTCTTCTCTTTTCTTTATATGGCCATTAGGTTGTGAATACAGAGGTAACGGAATACGGGAAGAGTACGGGAACCTAGCTCTGAAGGGGGGTAGAAGGCGGAGCTGTGTAGCATTGTCTCAACCAGTGCAGGAAATACGTGGAGATAAAAAATGTAGGAGTCTCATCTAATGAGTAGACTCGGGAGATATTAGTAAATTTAGTAAATTCTTTTTCTTGTCAGTATAACTCGTATAGAAGACAGCCCGAAAGGGCACAGGGAAGGGGGGTGAGGAGAGGGAATGGGAGAACAGAATATGGATAAGAATGACTAGGATAGGGTAGGAGTATAACTAGCACCAGAGCAAGTATGTTATATGTTAACTGTCGTTAAAGTCAAAGTTGTTGGTACATTACAAAAAGTATATGTAAGTTTGTCATCTATGTAAGAAGTATGGAAAGTGTGTCATTTGTTGTTGGTAGAGAAGCAAGAAGGTGTAAGTAACAAGGTTTTTTGTGATATTATACAGTGAGTGTTAAAGTATTGACAGAGTAAACAGACATACTACTTTCCAATTGTATTTGGTGACACACTACACAGACGAATAAAAACAAAGGTAAACAGTGGAGCTATGGGGGGAGACACACCCTTAGCTCATATTTACCAGCACCTCCCCCTGTATAGCGAAAAAATACAGAAATACCATGAACAGTGGATCACGGAAATAAAGCGAGTGGGGTCATCCCAAGTGTGGCCAGAAGGAGGGTCATTCAATAACAGAGTGATATATCTTGTGACAACCCACCTGCTAGAAAGGTATTGGGGTAAACAGCTCCAAAATAGATGTGAAATATTAGACCTTTGGAGGATGTTTGAAGATGCAACCCCTGGTAATGATGTAATAAAAGAGGTATCACCAGAAGCAGCATCAGCCACTACAGGAGAGGGGGGAGTAACATCAGAAGAAAAAGTGGTAAAAGCGGGGGACAACGACCTCATTAGACTATACCCATTATTAACTGGGCCCGCTGCGGGGTACAGTGACCCATTTTATTTGCCTGAACCAAGTGCCCCTTCAACCCCCGCAGCCACAGCACCGCCTCGTTATGATCCTAGAGGGCTGTACGGACCTATGAGCGCCCCTCCAGTAAACTTAGCACATCTCACTGGGGATTTGGAAAGACATCTTGCCTCCAGACAGATGGAATTAACACGATTACAGGCATTATGTAACAGAGGACAAATGTTGCCTGGGGGAGGGGAGGCACCATCAAGCATAGCGGGTGGGCCAACACCTTTGCCGCTACCACAGGGGAATTTACCAGCAGGGCCTGAACATGAGTGGAAGTCAGGAGAGTTTTTCTTCCACCTTAATGACACCCCCATAAAAATTGTGCGGGCAGAACAAGGAGGCAGCCGAGCAGGGGAGGAACAATGAAGTGGGGCTCAGATAAGGAAATAGACGAGGTGTGGAGTGATTTAGACAAGTATGAAGAGGGGGCGGCAGCGGCAGGATTATCTCTACCACTACGAGAGGTTCCAGAAGATGGGATAGTAAGGGAAAGATGGTGGGAAGGTTGAGAATTAGGTTGGGAAACATGTAATCGGGCCAAACCAAAGGAGTAACGGTAAATAAAAAGGGAAGTAAAGCAAGACTGCAAATGCCTCTCGTCCACAAGGGAGCAAAGAGACCCCATTACATACCATGGGCACAGATGGATAAAAGTAACTTATTGAAGGTTCTTCCCCCACTTTTGGGAGGGGCAGGAAAGTAGATACATGCATTCAAAAAGAACACAATAGGAGTGCCTTTGGCCCTAGGGGATGTAAAAAACGTATTAGTGTCTGCAGTAGGAGACCAAGCAGATGGGGTGTGAGTGAAGGCAGGTTTCCCAGGAGTAACAATAAATTGTGACCGTCATGATGGGTCAGCCTTTAACAACGTGCGAGCACAAGTGTGGGATGCACTGTGGAGAACCTTCTCTAATACCCCAGATTTACATTTGGTAATGCAATGCACCATGGGCGAGGAGGAAGAGGCTGCAAAATTCATTCTTTGGTTGCAGGACTTGTGGAGATCAGAAACGGGCATGGCTTGGGACCAAGACACCTCCTTTTTTTACTTTATCATCAAAAGAGGCCTCCCAAAAGAGGTACAGAAGGCTTGGATAAAATAGCTGGGGTAGAAGCCAAAGGCTGGCCTGAGATTCAGAGCATTATAGTACATTATTATAGGAGGATCTAAGAAAGAGAGAAATAAATTGCACAGAGGAGGTTGGCTGTTGAGGCGAAGCTTATACAGAATAAGTTGGTGAAGGTTGCTGCAAATAATGCAGCCCTACCCACTGAAAAACAGGGAGATGGGGAGGAGGGATCAGGGAGTACACTGGCAAGGATGGCAGCCACATGGTCTGCAAACGGAAAGGAGCAATGGGCTGGAGAGGAGCAGTGCGAAGGACCCCAATGGCAGGTAAGGCCCACAAGAGGATGAGGTGGATACAGGGGACAGAGAGGGGGATTTCGAGGTCAGGGAAATAGAGGGTTT
Source organism: Ambystoma mexicanum (assembly GCF_040938575.1). Classification (NCBI taxonomy): domain Eukaryota; kingdom Metazoa; phylum Chordata; class Amphibia; order Caudata; family Ambystomatidae; genus Ambystoma; species Ambystoma mexicanum. The sequence continues at coordinate 245,240,289 of NC_090926.1, read as the reverse complement.
GGAGGACAAGGGATGCGAGGAGGGGGCCAAGAGCCTTGTTGGAATTGTGAGAGGTGGGGCCACTTTTCACGGGAATGTCAAGCACGACCTATGGGATATTATCAAGGACCCCCTCACACGGGAAACAAACAACAATTTGGCCACCCTCACCCAGGGAGCCCCTATGGATTGCCGATGGGTGCTAATGGACAACAAGAACAAAATTATAATGACTACCTTCAAGGAACACAACATATTCAACACAGACTACAAGCACAACCGCAAGGCATGCAACCCCAACCAGCACACCAGAATACGATGGGGAACACCCATCCCAACATTTTGGCTTTGACCGCCAATGGCGCACCAGCACCGTTTCACGGTACAGCAGTAGTTGCAGACAGCGTTTTCTCCGTCCCAGGAACAAACACATACCCGATTAGGACAGCCCACAGAAAGCACTTGCGTGTCCAGTCCTATCGACTACCCTACGTGCAAAAGAGGAACCACTAGTGGGGGCGTAGATAGAAAACAAACAGTTCATCTTTATGGTGGACTCTGGAGCGGAAAAATCGTGCCTTATGGAGGGCCAATTTTCCCTCTCAGGGAAACATTTGGAAACGCAGGGGTTTTCTGGGGCAATTTTAAAAGTTCCTTACACAAAAGATTTGGATATAACAGTGGGAGGGAAAATGGTTCGGGCACCCCTATCGTACCATGAAGATTCACCCATGAATTTGCTGGGGAGGGACCTCCTTAGTAAGCTTAATATGACCATCTCTTTTACAGAAAATGGAATAGTGTGCTCCACCCCAGGGGTGTGTCCATTGCGAGCAATGCTAATGATCAGTACCATGACAAACGAGGTTGCAATAAGGGGGTGCCCACGGATGTTGATATGTTCATCTATGGGTTACAGGTTCTGGCTAGAGTGGTAACAGAGATCACCTGGAAGGAATGGAGGGTGCCATCTGATTTTGTTTTCTGCCCTGTGATAAGCCCCGAGATTGTGCCTGGCACTGTCCTTTCAATTGTCCTACAGGGGGTGCAAGTATCAGGAAAACGTATTGGGTTAATAGGACTGGACACGCATGGATGTGAATGGAGAACAGTATTGTGCATAGACCTAAATATAGCGCTGAGAGATTTGGTAGATGAGGAGCTGTTCACTGACAATGACACTGACGGGGAAATAATAATGGAAATATGCATGCCATGTGACTTAATGATCCAACACAGATAGATAAATAACCCCCTCATGGCCAGTGTCAGTGCACCGCCTTCCATATTTGACCAAGATATGGAAAAAGTATCACCAGAATTATGGACAACATTCTTTCAAAGGTTTGCTCTCTCCTGCTCCCTTCTCTTATTTTGTGAGTAATTTTTTATTATTTTGCTTCAAAAATATGTATGGTAAAGATGTAAATGAATATAATAATGATATGTTATTATGAGAAAAAAGATGAAATGTGGATTACTTTGTGTACTTAACCCATTTCTATCGCCCCTTCAGGTGGAAAGGAGGGCCCTCACTAACAACGCCACAAATATAGATAGCAATAGTGTAGAAAATAGTAGAGCTAGAAATGACAATTATGATTATGGCCTCTATTTTGTGGCCAGTGTTTTTTCTGTGATTTTGTTTTGCCTTGGCCTATATTGGAGTGTGTCCTTTATATTGGGGGATATAAAGAAGGGGGGGAACGGAGTACACTTAATACAAGAAGGGTCAACTCTAATATGGAATGGTTTTAAAGTACTTTGGACCCACAATGCTTCCTTGAATGCTAATTTAACCACTCTGCACAAAAACCGAACTGTCAAAACCCCCATTTTTACATACGCTGCTATGGGTTATGATGTTGATAACGTATCCAATGAGTATGATGTTGATTATTCTATGTTCGGTATTTCGCTCTCGCCAGATGTAAATATTTTTTTTTTTTTTTTTTTTTTTTTATTGAAACATCAGTCAAAATATGTCACAGTATAGTACCGTGACATCAGACTTTTATTACAAACAAATTTCATCAAAAAATTCAATTAATGTACTTTCCATTAGGATTGTCCTTCTGTGTTCTCTAGATCAAGTGCATCTATAAAGTTGACTATCGCACAGCAAAGTTTTACACCATTCCCGGCCATTGCCTGCGACCACCAATCACGTGCTTCTGGATCCGCTGGGCAAAAGTTGCCTAAATGTAAGGATCGTTTTGTTGTGAGCGACGTGCATTTGGTTATCAGATGTTCGATAGATTCAGGTTCTTTCATACAGAAACGACATCTGTCGTTGTTTACTTTATTTGAATGGCGAAGCCACAATGCTGCTTTTGTATTGATTGCATTTAATCGAATTCGCAAAAACTGAGCCCGGTGATGACGGGAAGGACAATTTGCCAAGTATTTACATAGAACACCCAGCTTGTGTTGTCCAATTCCGGTGTCTAAAGTTGTAACCATCTTGCAACGTTGGTCATTGTTCTGGATCCAATGCATGGTGTCGACCTTTTGCTTAACCGATTGAGGTCGCATTATCAGTTCATCAGTGTTTGAATTGGCATGAGCAAGGATGTTTGTCAGGCGTTGTTTCCACTCTTCAAGTAATACTGAGTTCCCAGGTCCAGATCTTGTGAGAAAGGGCTGATAGGCAGGTGGATTGGACGGCATAATCATTTTTCTAAATGCCATCAGAGATTTCCAAATGTAAATATTTACACAACCGAAAAAACCACCTCAGATGGTGATAAAATGCACTTTACACCCTATGTCCCAACCACCCAAATTTATCCTGTTTCACAAACTTGGCAGAATGGTGGTGAGCAGCATGATGCTATGTGGACAAACATTTTCCCTGTACAGTAACAAAAAGTTAAAAAGTTACACAATGGCCGAGGGGGGAATAAAAGGTGGAAAAGGGGGCTGGAAAGGAGGGGTTATGATGCATACCATGGCCTGGGATTAAATGAAATCGAAGATCCCCGGCACCCAGATCAGTCCAATAAATGGTACTCAGACATGAGTGCCACAGCCAAACAAGCAATAAATGAGAGCTGTTATGTCTGCTCTCTCATACCCCATGCCTCTGGCACACCCAAAGTTCTTCTACCCCAAGAAACACCCATGTCGGATGCCCAGTGCCTAATTCACCTAGTTTTATGTAGAATTCGAAGTACCTTACTGTGAAAACAAAATCAAAATATCGAGGCTGAGTACCCCAAAAGGAAATACACCAAACACGGGTTACAAAGGAACATACAAAGTACTTTATTTTATACTGAATCCAGTTACAAAAACAGAGCAAAATCAGATAGCTATCGGCCCTCAGTACAACACAACGAACTCCAGCGTGGTTCAGAGAGTTCAGTGAGAGACGTTGTACATTAGAATGCATTCGCTTTTTATACACTTGGTGGGCACGATGTCCAGCCCCACTTCGTGCTAATATTCCACTTAATACATCACCGATCTAGGGTGCGTGCCAAGTCTCGAACAACCGCACATAACTGGTTTGCCCTTAATACATGTATCAACAAGCCTATGCAATAACTGTGTATTCTAAGATTTTCCATGCAGTCCTTCTCAAACATTAATACAATGTAGTTAAACAAGTGTTCTATGTTCAGTATTTGAATACATTGTTTCAACATATGCTCGTGGATTGGTTTCATTGCACGGCACGAGTAATCCTTTTACACACAGGTCAACGAAGGACAAGGTCTCAGTTCACGACCTCAACAAGTGGCCTGCAGGCAAGTTACATATTAGCTATGTACAGAGGTCAAGACGGCCATCTTGTATTTTGGAATGACATCGTCCACCATTTTAACTCACAGGGTGACTTTTACAAAGCGAATCCTAAAATGGCGGATTGGGCTAAAATGGCGGCTTACATTGATTTAAGGTCAGGACCTTGCAACACGGATTCTTTCGCAAGCGACTTTCGAGCAGCTTGGCGTAGGCCAATATATATATATATTTATTGCAATAGGAGGCACAATATCATTTCTCTTTTGCCAAACCCTCCTTTTGGCCTCTGCCAAGTGCCAACACCTACTTTGGATCTCCTTGCAAATAACTCCATGCATCATCGTCCATGCACCCTGAATCACTGTCGGAAATATCTATTGCCATTAGGTCGTTTGCTAAAATTTCTTTCAACGCATATTCTTTGGAAGTTTTATCCGGGGCATACACTTTATGTCCTATCGAACCTATCGCTTGTGCGCAACATCCCCCTAGCATCAAACACATACCAGGTAGACACTGAATACAGCAACAAAGAAAAACAGGATTCCCAAAATAATTAGCAAGACCGAAAGTACCTTCCAACCCCAAGATCGCAAGAAGTCCCAGAACCAAGCGCTTAGATCCCAGTTTCCCTCAGGAACATGCACTTAAACACAGCAAGCGGACCCCACTAATTTACACACTCCATCACGCTCAGCGAGAATGACATCTGATGCCATTCGGTTTTGAAGTGCTACTAATCTTATCACTTTTTGTTCTAACGTCATATTATAGAGCATGTCTGTTTTCCGGTTGATGGTTCTCTCCAGTACTCTCGCTGGTTTTCTGATATCTTCTGAATTCGCTATCTGCCCCCAAAATGGCACAACTGATTTAGCTATATCTCCCAAGATTTGTGCTGGGGTGTCACCATTCTCGTCCCGCCGTGGACGAGCCTTTGAAACTTCTCTTGTACTAGCTATAAACACCCCAGGTAACAGGAGCCCTAAATAACAGGTTCCCTGCCAATCCCTGGGCAACCATGGGAATGCTACATTACCGCAGACAAAGGTCTGTTTTCCCCAGTCAAATTTGCAACGTTGGCACAACCATGAAAATTTCCCATTGACTGAGTTCCATTCCTCTGTATGCAAAAAGAAACTGAATCGGGGCTATGGTTAACAGTGTAAGAAGGAGGCATGGCATCCTTATTGCCTATTGGAGCCATCTTAAAGGAAATCAAAGATTGGAAAGGACGAGACAGTTTATCAGAAGGCCTAATAGGAGCAACATTCGGTTTACTCCTGTTTGTGAAAAGCGAGCATCCCAGAGGAGTCAAAACACGTTTCTCAAAACTATTCAAATTGGTGCCATCAAAGTTCCCTGAGATGCTATCATTCCACCGGCCAAAGAACAGTGCTCTAAGAGAAGCATAGCAAGTAGTTTTCAAAGGTAAAGGATGAATATACCAACCTAGCTACTTATCCCCGTGTTGCAGGACATGTGAGCCGACCCAAGAGTTAGGTTTATTAAAAATGGCATGCGTAGCATTCATGATAAGTAGTAGAGTGTTATTGTGGTACCTTTGTCTGTGCTGAGAATCCCTAGGGGATAGAGTATGCAAATGTACAAAGGGAGTAGGAACAAAAGGTGTACTTTCAGTAGGTAACAAAAGTTCTAAAGAATGAGTTTCCTCAAGGTACCACAATCCTAAGGCAGTGACTATTAAAAAACCAAATATCATTATAAAGATACAGCAATACATTTTCGGGGCCCAGGCCTTTTGTCCAATGTCCCGGTTGGTCACCCCCTTATTTACAAGTCCCATACGAGCGGTAGCGGTAGCAGGCATTGTATTCTTCAAACGGATACTCTAAAGTTTGTTGCTGGCGACATCCCGGTCGAGTGACTTCTTAGTCATTCCACAACCCTAGCCAACAGAATCCCCTTTCTCAAATTTTGGGCAAAAACAAGACCTTGATGATCCTTTTCTTCTTCAAATTGCACAGTCGACCCGTGCCATAAGTCTATCAGATGCACAGCAAAACCGTGCCGTAAGTCTATCAGATGCACAGCAAAACCGTGCAGTAAGTCTATTTTCTTGGACGTAGATTGTACCTTACTTTTCCTGGTACTGATTGATCCGGAAACAATATGTCATCACTTCCTGCTGGAAGCAACGTGTCGGAAGCAAGTGAAGGTGCCGAATTTGAAATGGCAGTTTCCGATGCAAAAGTTTTGGAGAGTGTGGAGACAAAATGGCAGCTTCCCCAAGCCTCACGGGCTCAGAGAGATTCTCCGACACACTCTCAGTGCTACTTACTGCTTTGGGATAGTTGGTTGCAGTATCAGCGAGGGGTACTGTTTCTTCTGTAACGTGTGGCACAGGGTGAGGAAGTTTCTTGACGTGGGACGCGTGTATCCAGTTCTTTATCTCAGTGTCCCGCACCGCTGTCTGGGTGACAAACAGGACTTGGAATGGCCCACGCCAGTGAGGCGCGCGGCAATAGGATCGCTCGAACGATTTGACGAGCACCCAACTTCCAGGCCGTATGCTGTGGCCCGGGCCCTCGTATCGCACAGGTAAAGCTTCTCGTACCTGGTGATAAATCAAATACAGGTTTTTAGTCAACTGGCTACAATAATCTGAAAGTAATACATTTTCAACATTTCTCAATGAATTACATTTAGGAAGGTTCCAAATATTGGCAGGTCTCCCCATTACCACCTCAAATGGAGAGAGCCCAGTCTTCTTAGTTTGAGGGGTTGTACGCATGGATAAAAACACGATCGGTTAGGCGTCCGGCCATTTTAGTTTGGTGCCGGCACACGTCTTAGCGAGCTTGTTCTTAATGATACCGTTGTGTCTTTCTACTAGTCCGGTGCTCTGAGCATGTCTGGCCGGATGGAACCGTTTGTCAATTCGTAATGCTGTACATATCTGCAGAATTACAGCAGCGACAAAATGTGGACCATTGTTCGACCAGATAACTCTTGGTAGTCTGAACCGCGGGAAGTATTCCCTTACCATGATTTTTGCAGTAGTCATAGCTGTAGCATCTTTAACAGGGAAAGCCTCAACCCATTTACTAAAAGCGCATATAACCACCAGAACATATTTCTTATTATCACATCGTTCCATTTCAATAAAGTCAAAGTGGATCACTTCGAAGGGGGGAGAGGGTGGCCCAAAACTTCCCTTGGAGTTACTGTCCCCTTTCCCACATTATGTTGTAGGCAAATCATGCAATCCTGGACGTAGCGCTGGGCAATTTTAGAAATATTTTAATTTACCCAAACTTTCTCCAACATTTTTGTCATCTTCTGGGCACATACATGCGTAGGACCATGGGCCATGATGACCATCATCATTACATACGCGTCAGGGAGTAGCCATTTCCCTTCCACTATATCCACCCAACACCCGTCATCATCAAGTTTCCCCAAGCCGTCAGCCCACCTTTTGGATTCTTCTAACGTGGCTTCAGCTTGGATATCCCGTACAGACCCAATACCCTCATCCATCGCATAAGCATTTACAGGCTCCCTTGAAACATACATCTCCGTATGGGGATCGGTAGCAGTTTGTCTGGCTATCTGATCAGTGAAAGCATTCCCTTTCCCTATATCATCTGTAATCTTTCGATGTGCTACACATTTCATAACTGTTAACTGAGTAGGGAGCGCAAGCGCTGAGAGTAGTTGTACTATTAGGGAGCCATGTTGGATTTTGGTGCCATGTGAAGTTAGGAACCCTCTCTCTGACCAAAGTCTCCCAAAGTTGTGAACCACCCAAAGACATACTGACTATCAGTATATATATTTACTGCAAGCCCTTCAGAAAGTTCACAAGCTCAGGTCAGTGCTATAATCTCTCCGGCCTGCGCAGAATTATGCATGATTCTCTTAGTTTCCACAACCGTGCTTAATGTAGCGATCGCATAAGCAGCTGTGGATGTACCATACGGAAGTTTAAAGCAGGAGCCATCACAAAACAGCTCTCCTTGCGGATTATCCAAAGGAGTATCTTTCAGATCAATTCTACCCTTTGTCTCTTGTTCGGTCGTATACAAACAATCATGTGGCACTTTATCGCCACAAGTAGTATCTTGCGGGAAAGGTAGGAGTTCAGCCGGATTAAGAACACAACACCACTTAATTTGAATGTGAGGAGCAAACAAGATCAATTCATATCTTGTCAACCGTGCAGAAGTGAGGTGTTGCGTTTGAGTTTGGTTCAGTAGAACATCTACAGAGTCAGGCACCATCAGGGTTAGATCATGGCCTAGGGCCATTCCCTCACTCTGTTTTACAGATGCAGCAGCAGCAGTGACAGCTCTCAAACATCTTGGCAAAGCGCATGCTACAGGATCAAGGGCGGAAGAAAAGTAACCGCACAGCCTATTCTTCCCTCCATGTTCCTGTGTTAATACAGCCAAAGCACATCCATCACATTCATGCACAAACAACACAAAGGCCTTTTCATAGTTTGGTGTGCCCAAAACTGGTGCAGAGCATAATGCAGTCTTAAGCAAGTCAAACGATTGCTGGTGTTCTGCGTTCCATGGCAATGGCGAAGAAATGCCCTTCTTCGTCAAAGCCAACATCGGTTTGATCACTAGTGAAAAATTTGGGATCCACAAGCTACAGTAAGAAGCCATACCTATCAAGGCTCTAACTTCCTTCTGTGTATTTGGGACAGACATGCCAGAAATGTGTTTTATTCTTTCAGGTGTCAATCTTCTTCCCTCCTTTGACAGGAGATAGCCTAAATAGGCGACCTCCTGACAACAATATTGAAATTTATTAAGCGAAGCTTTGTGACCATCCTTAGCTAGATGGATAAGCAATAACACAGTGCCCTCCTTACAGGCACTCTCAGAGTCAGCAGCTAAAAGCAAATCATCAACGTACTGAAGCAAAGTACAGGTAGAGGTAAATGCTAGGACTCTCTGTGTACCCTTGAGGTGCACGAGTAAATGTGAACGAGCGTCCCCCTAAGGTGAACGCGAACAAGTATCTACTATCCTTGTGTATAGGAATACTAAAGAAAGCATTCTTTAGATCCACCACACTAAAGTATGTAGCTGTAGCTGGAATCATGGTTAGGATTGTCGTTACATCAGGCACAATTGGAAATTGTGGAGCCACGACTTTATTAATGGCACGTAAATCAATTATGAAACGGAATGGAATTGCATTATCGCCTTTCTTGTACACGGGTAAAATCGGACTATTACACAAACTTCCTGAAATTTCTTCAATCACCCCGCGATGCACAAAATCGGAAACAATGCATTTCAAAGCTTGCTCGCCCTCAACTGAAATCTTACTGGGGAATGCGTGGCAGCTCAATTCCATGTTTCAAAACTATCTTGACAGGTTCAATCTGTAAAACACCGACATCATTGTCGTCAACAGCCCATAAACTCTCTGGTAAATTAATGAATTCTGGAGGCAAAGGTCTAGTCAAAAATTGTGAGACAGAAAATTGCTGTGGTGAAATCGTCAAGCGCACTCCATCAGAAGAAGAATAAATCACTGCATTTAATACTTTCAACAAATTCAACCCCAGCAAGTTCTCTCCACAATTCGAAGTCAACAGAAATGGACAGTGGTCCGTAAAGGGACCCAAAGAAATAGGTACCGGCAAAGAAACCGGACAAACAACTGGTGTGCCAGAAAACCCTACAGAAACATTGGTTTGCCCTGACAGTGGAATGCTTGGAACCCGTGAATGATCAATGTTTTGACTTCTGTGCTCCAGTGTCTATCAAAAACAGATGTTTCCTATTTCCCACCACCATTTCAACATAGGGTCCTTTCTGATTGACGGGAATAGGTGTAGGTTCCAAACCCTGCTTCGGGCAATCCTAGCAAAACAGAATGTCATCAAAAGGAAGCTCTTCAGATAAATATGCAGCGGAAGGATGATCAAATATGTTCCTGGTGTCCACACTCGGAGTCTGATTGTCCTGCGAGAAAGGTTGCTGAGGGTCCTGTGCAAACTGACCTCTACCAGGGCCCCCTACACCCAGGCGACCGTTGGATCTCTTACCCATCTTTCCAAATGTATTATTTGCCCTTTGTTGAAGGACGGGGCATTGTGCTTGCCAATGACCCTCTCGATGACAATAAGCGCACTGGTTAATGTTCACAGGACCCAAGGGCACATTCCCCTGCGGGACATACTGACCTCTTGTGGAATTGGATAAAATGAGGAGTCTTGGATTGTTATCATTATGATGAAATCATAGACTCTCTGTAGAGAATCATGACACCCATTATTAAGACTCACTGTTAGAATCACCATTACCCATTCACTATCCAATCATTACTCTTTGCTATGGAATCATTCCATTATTGCATTCTGTTTAGCCATCCATAGTACATTGCTGTAGTAGACACCATTACCCAATCACATATTAGACTGATGCATTTGCAATATGCTTTTAGAATGATTTTGTATGTATATAGTGCTTGCCATTTAGAATGATAAAGAAACATGCTGCCACTTTGCACTTTTGCCATTTGCAATAGAATGACACTTGCCATATATTTGAAGTGCCATGTAGTGTTTTAGAGACACAATATATACTCACCATGATATGCTATGTATTCATGCTTGCATTAGAAATAGCGCTTAGGCTGAGAGAAACATTAGGCCTGTAATGACACACACAGTGGCATATTTGAAATTCCATGGAGAGGCATTTAGGATGGCACACATGTATGCTTTGTAGAGACACATTAGAGATATGTTTGACACGCTGTCACACATGTATGTATGTATGTTGAGGCACTTAGAATTAGTTTGCTTTATAGTATGAGAGATTTGGGTTAAACGCTAGGAAGCATTCAGAACGAAACACGAGGCCTGAGCCATTTGCTGATGGAGAAAGACAGAAGTTGCTCAGTGCGGAGAAATGTTATGGTACACTGTTCGTAAACATTGGCAGACATACACAGATAACATGAACCCTTGTCCGAGAAGGGAGCCTAATCAGCTTGGCTGGTGTGCTTCGCAGAGACTGCAAAGGTGGGGGCTGCGCCAAGGGAGTGACATGGAGAAGGGGAGAAGGTGCTTTTGCATGAGAGGGACGGGGCCTAAGACAGCATTTCTGTAATGCAGAGTGATGCCTACAGTGGAGAGAATGGTATGAACAGTGAATAGATGGGGTATTTTGCAACATACTCGAAAGGCCAAGGCAAAGAGATATGAGGTCACGCTGATAGCACACGACAGGACATGTAACACACACGCAAACAGCAGACTGACAGGCATTTTGCTAAACGCTGAGGGAGAGACATTCTTAGACACTCTGTGCGTCATAGAACACTATAACCAGGAGGCTAGAATGGGCTGGAGTTTTTGGTTGCTGGAGGCTGCACGAGAGTGGGACTGCACCAGAGTTGGGGAGAGCCAAAGAGATAGAGAGTTGGCTGGAGATGGTGCTTGGTGCAGCAGACTGATGGGCCTTGATGAGATCGAGAGCTTGGGAGTTCGAGTGACCAGATCTTGAGAGGCAGATACTGACTGACCTGGCACATGCAGAATGGGAAGTAATGTTTGGCCTAGGCCTTAAATTGATTGATAAGAACAGACACACACACACACACACACACAGAGCTAAGGGGAGAAGGGGAAACCAGACAGGGATTGTTTAGAGTGATGGTGTGGATTTGGGGTGGATTTGCCCATGGAGGAGATGGATGCTAGCGCTTGCATTAGATTGCATTAGAACCACACACTTGCAGCACAGGCTTACATTAGAAACCTGAGAGGCTTACATAGTTACTGCATGGTAGCTTTGCACCAAAAGTATAAAAGGTGCAAATTAGACATAGCATTAGAACTGCCTGCATTGTTATGCAATATGCTTAGCTGTGTATAATATAAATAAATTTATCCCAGTGTTATAAATTGAATCTTTGTGTCTTAATGTTATTTGTTATTTGTGTAAGTATCACAGTGCACATAGGGCCTGATACGAATGCAGTCAAAAGGGGGTGTATAGTGATCGACACCCCCAATAGGAGGTTGTCAGACTGTCAAAGATTGTCTGAAGACCGGAGAGGGGGGCAACACGACGGTTATGGGTTTGGTTTTTCAGACTGACACTCTAACCTGAGAACTAACCCCTCTGGGGCCTCTAACAATTTGCTGCAATAGCAGTTTAGTTTTCAAATTGCCTTTTCGTTTTTCAACCCTATCTTTTTCATTATTGACATGGTTCTCGTAGTACTGAGCCATGTGCAGTACTTCTGATTGTGATTTTGCCTGGCAAGTGCTCTCAGAAGACATCATTTGTGACTGGATGTCAGGCAGCAACCCACGCACAAATTTGTCCACCAACAACCTTTTCCCAGACTCTTTGCCTAGGTCTTGTCCACTGAAATCCGAAAATACCTGTTCGAACTGATTACAGAACCCGGTAGCACCCTCAGACTTTCCTTGGACACAGGCCGTAAGTTTGTCCCATATAATTCTTTTTCTGGAATAATAGTTTTTAATTTTGCAATAATTCTATCAGGCAAACTTAGTATCACCTGAGGCGGTCTTTCACCAGCTGGCCTTTCTCCATCGAGTCTAGTTATATTCACCCATGTATCTCCCAACCCTTGTACGTCGTCTATAGTTCTAACTTGCTTCCACAAATCTACAGGCAGGAGTACAGGGAATAACAAATCGATATCACCTAAGGTGAACACTGAGGATTGCAAGACGGTCTCTATTTCTTTATAGAATCCTGTCGTATTTTTCCTAATATCAGGAATGGATTGCCTAATAGTATTCACTTCCTGTCTTGAGAACGGGACCTGAACAAACTGTGATACATAATGTGCAGGAATGTCCACAGCGACTATACCCTGCGCAGCGTCGGCCGCAATCTCAACCTCCGGGACAAATGTCGGAGGGACCTCTCTCATAGGCAACTGAGAAGTAGGTGACTGCGAACGCTTACTAAGCAACAGAGTTAAATTGAGCGCTAAAGCAGTTGAAGAATTGTCAAGTGAAAAAGCTCTCTTGTAAATACTCAATAACTCTGTGGGACAGCTAATCTTTCTTTTTACACAATCATCCTGTAGGTACTCTATCATTACCTGTATCACTTTCCTCTGCATTTCTGGCGTATACTGACTATACGTGTCATATACTTCAACTGGAGTTATCGACATATCTGAAATCCATCTAAGTGCATCTTTCGTACAAATTCGTGCTTCTTCAGATATCGATTTACGATAAGGAAGGAACCGTTTCTGTACATACATATTTTCTTCCTTGTCATCCTCATTCTGTAACTTTTCTAACTCCTTTCTATACCCAAATAACCTCTCGACATGCTCATTTACCTTCTCCACAGTGTCTCTAGAAAACGCTAGAGTATTTAGATCCCTTAACCCTTGCGGAAGATCTGCATTATTTAATTTTCCCTACATTATACATAACTGAATCCCTAAACCTTCAATAAAAACATTTTTCTCAGGAAATGTATCCGTATTACAAAGTGTGGCAAAAACACTAGCTTGATCATCCTTCTCCATACAATGCTTAGCCCATGCAATTAACTCACGTTTCTTCTCCGGTGGTACAGTATTGCGAGTAACAACCTTAGACCCTGCACCTCGATCGATTACAAGCGGCACAGGACCACTTGGAAGAGAGGGAGCAGGCAAATTCAATGGAGGTACTGTAACTGGTGCGATAAGAAGAGGTGGAGGAGCTGGAGGAAAGGGAACATTAGGAGGAGCAAGAACAACAGGAACAACAGCAGGTGGAGCAGGAATAACAGGAGGAAGAGACAAAGCAGCAGGAAGAGGATCATACGGAGGTGGCGCAGAAGGACCAGGCCATCGTTCATTTAATAATTTATCTATAAATTCATCGGAAGTATGGAGATTTTTGGACGGATATATTTTTTGAATTCCAAGTGAGAAAGCCCTGTCCATATTTCTAGTCGTTTCAGAATGTTTATCTTGGTCATACAATAATGCTTTCTAGGCGTTCGTTTTATGACGGTGCACATGCTTCTCTCTACTTTTAAGTTGTTGCAACGCTTCTTTTTTCCAATTCTGCAAAACATCAAATACTGCAGGTCTAGCCTTTTTCTTTAATAGAATTGACTCAATACGAGGGATTTTGAAACTACCATTGATTGGCCTCTGAAGTTCGGAGGCATGTCTGGATTGTCTGTACCAAATGTCATTCAATACTATGGGCCTCATTACACGGAAGGCGGTAAACCATGGTGCTATTAGCAGCATGGTTGCCGCCGGTACCATACTGGTACCACCATCGAGGAAAGGGGAATTACCACCCCATTTCAAGGTTGGCGGGGCGGTAATTCCCCCTTTCTCCATGGCCCTTCCCCATTCCCATTTTTGGCCCATAGGGCATAATGGTAATGGGGAAGGTGATAATTACGGTACCGCAAATTGCGGTACCGTAATTAGCAACATGGTCCCTTTGCGGGTCCCAACTTTAACAGCTGGTCTACACCAGCCGTTAAGGTCGGGTCCCGCAAAGGGACCTCGTAGTAAGGCGGTAAGGGTTAACAGTCACTGGTACCCTTAATGGTGACTGTTAACCCTTACCGCCTTCCATGTAATGAGGCCCTATACTTCCAATGCCTTGCTTACAGTACATAGTACATGCCGGCGACCCCTCCTGTGGTGCCGGACGGCTAAATTCCAAAGATTGTCTATCGCTGCGGAACAATGCCCTGAAGCAGGTAGACAATTTCCCAGGCATATCAAATTATTGGTGTTACCTGGCCAATAATTGTGTATGCAGATACAATGCGCTAAATTTAAATTTTCAGGGTTGAATTAAGAGTCGGGTCACGACTCACCTGAAAAAACCTAAGGAGGTCCGATCGGATTTCAAAAAATCTTACCTAACTAATCTCACCTCGTGTATGTTTTTTTTCGGCAAATCTGCCCGCCTCGATAAGTGGACCCTCATTAAGATGCCGTCTCAGACCACAAGCTAATCGTCCAGGGATCGGGTCGTGCAGCGCTGCTGAGGTGTCGCGTCTCGTTCAGTGGGACCCCTTTTTGTCACACCGTCCAATCCCGGTCCAATAGCCTGCGTCAACCTTCAACAATCCGGCATCAATCTTGAGGGTCCCTATTCGGGCACCAACTGTGAAAACAAAATCAAAATATCGAGGCTGAGTACCCCAAAAGGAAAAACACCGAACACCGGTTACAAAGGAACACACAAAGTACTTTATTTTATACTGAATCCAGTTACAAAAACAGAGCAAAATCAGATACCTCTCGGCCCTCAGTACAACACAACGAACTCCAGCGTGGTTCAGAGTGTTCAGTGGGAGACGTTGTACATTAGAATGCATTAGCTTTTTATACACTTGGTGGGCACGATGTCCAGCCCCACTTCGGGCTAATATTCCACTTAATACATCACCGATCTAGGGTTCGTGCCAAGTCACGAACAACTGCATATAACTGGTTTGCCTTTAATACATGTATCAACAAGCCTATGCAATAACTGTGTATTCTAAGATTTTCCATGCAGGCCTTCTCAAACATTAATACTATGTAGTTAAACAAGTGTTCTACGTTCAGTATTTGAATACATTGTTTCAACATATGCTTGTGGATTAGTTTCATTGCACGAGTAATCCTTTTACACACAGGTCAACGAAGGACAAGGTCTCAGTTCACGACCTCAACAAGTGGCCTGCAGGCAAGTTACATATTAGTTATGTACAGAGGTCAAGACGGCCATGTTGTATTTTGGAATGACATTGTCCACCATTTTAACTCACAGGGTGACTTTTACAAAGCCAATCCTAAAATGGCAGATTGGCCTAAAATGGCGGCTTACATTGATTTAAGGTCAGGACCTTGTAACACGGATTCTTTCGCAAGTGACTTTCGAGCAGCTTGGCATAGGCCAAAATATATATATTTGTTGCAATAGAAGGCACGATATAATTTCGCTTTTGACATTCCAGGCACACATAGTAACAGTACAAATGCTGCAAAACGAAAAAACGTGCACAAGCAAACCTCAAGGAGTAATATGTGTGAAAGAACCATTTTTTATCATCAAAGGGACAATGTTCACAGAAAATAAATGGCAAGAAGAGACAATCACATGTAAAGCTGAAGCATTGTGAGGACTGACAGAAGAGAACTTTCAATGGGTCAAACAAACATGCACTGCAACATGGTCCCAACACATCGCCAAACTAACGTGGGTAACAGCACTTTAGAAACCGATCAAGATACAAAAAGAGATCCAGCGTGAACTTTGTTTTCACGGCAAGGGAAAGTACGAATGGGCTCTGACAAACACTGCAACAAGACACTTACTGGGTGTGTGGCAAACAAGCGTACCTGCCACCTCCCGCCATCATGGAGAGGTACTTGTGCCATTGCAATGCTACACTCCTTAATGGTGATCCTGGAGAGCCATGTCCAAGGGGGGAAGGTGCCAACTGAAACATCACTGGCAGCCCAGCCAGCAACCAAAGAGCCCTCCACCTACGACATCCTGTCTGAAAATGAGTTACAGGACAGAGCTTCCCGCAAGCGTAGATCATCAAATTACATTTCCAGCAAACCATCAGACCCCCTGGCAGAGATTCCTGACCAGTACAAACTATTTAATTACGCAGAAACGTTCTTCGCTTCGCTCCTACTGCCAGGACTCCAGGCGCGAACAAATGCCAAATGGCTGCAGATCGTGCGCTGGGAATTGATCCAGCTGGCCAATGACACAGAAGAAGGGTTCAATGTGATCAAAGTGGAACTTCGCGCCCTGCGGTTGATGACCATGCAAAACCGGTACGTTCTGGACCTACTCACAGCAATGGCTGGCAGTGTTTGCTGAAAAATTGGGAGTGCCTACTGTACATTCGTACCTTCTGCGGATGCGGACAATGGGACCCTGTCACATGTAATATCGGCAGTGCCTAACCTGGGTGAAAGAATGAAGAAAGAATGAGGCATCACCCCCAGCAATTGGTTCGAGGACATTTTCAACTGGATACTTTCCTGGTTCAGCATGATGATGACATTTTTTGTCCCACTCATCGTTTTTGTGTTACACATTTTTTGTGTGTGTCAGGTAGGGGTTCGATGTTGTGCAAAATCAATGCCTTGCTCCGCAATGATGTTGGTGACAATGGGTCAACCGACAAGGGTACAGAAAATGAAGGATGCACAGGTACAAACAGGAGAGTCTGGCCCTTCCAAATATCGTATGACGGCAGTGTATCGCTATCCAAGGGACAGGGTGGACAACTTGTATCATACCACAATTAAGGAACCCTGGGAGTTACAATGGTACAAGGAGGTGTGGGTGGATATGGATGAGGATGGGGGAATATACATGACATGCACCCCAGATGAGTATGCTAGAAGAGGACAGAGTTTAAGAGGGGTATGCAGAGCCTGGATGCCAATAAAAGGAACACCAGCTTGGGATGAGGCGGTAATGGAGGCGGAGTATTATCGGAATGCAAACAATAATAAAAATGAGTTTGTTACTTTAGATGTAACGAAAGGGGGAATGTAAGGCAGGAAGGGGTGATTTAGCCCCCCATACATTCTACGTGAAATAAATCACTTGCTCTTGCACTAGTGAGGGACGCCTCCATCGCCCTTCTGTGGATATGAGGAATGAGGCCTCGGCAGAAGCAGAGGTGGGGCTATTGCAAGACACACTTGGACTCCATTTTGTGTGTCCCCGACTCCATCTTTGGACTAGGCCACAATTCGGCAATACGTAGTCTCCTCTCCCCTCAGCAGCACCGCACACAGCGAGCACCAACCGCCCCACCTTTTCTGCACGGCCCAAGTCCCTTTCTCATGGATGTGGTGAAGCTAACTGCTACAATTAAAACTATGGGCCTCATTCCGAGGTGGGCGATAAGGGATACCGGGGGCCGTTAACGAGACCGGTGCCGGTAATCCCTTAACGCACAATTCTGAGGTCTCTTAGCAGGAACCGTAAACGACGTGTGGTCTGACCACACGTTCTTTACAGGTCCCGTTAAGGGACCTTGGAGCTAATATCGGGCCCGCAATTAGCAGGCCCGTTATTAGCGCCTTCCCATTGAGCCCTATGGGGGCTCAAATGGGAATGGCATTTGGAACGGGGACTTACCGGGTCTGCCTAGGGCGGAATGTCCAGGTAAGTCCCCTCTCCACCAGACCAGACCCGGACACGATTTTGGAGGCAGCCATGGCGCTAATAGCACCATGGCTACCTCCAAAGTCGTAATGAGGCCCTATGTATCTTACCATTCTTCCTCTGAGATCACTGCCCTGTGGGTGAACCGGTCTGAACCATGACTTGTAGCTCATCCATCTCCACAAATCTGATGTTGCACCCCTCATCCTCACTGTTGGAAAATGACTGCTTGTGTAACCCTGTGCCCTCCTAAGGTATGCTCTTGATGTGACAGAAGTGTGCCCCCACTGTGCTGACCACCCGAGTGCCCCCAATAAACCCAGACCCCTGTCACTGTATATCCTGTCCTAAACTAGCATGTACCACTCCACTCCCCTCCTCGCCCAGATGTGCTAGACCAGCCCAGTCCCCAGGTTATCGCAGAAGGCAAGACCCCCGCACCTCTCACCTTATGAATGACCCAGTGTGAGACAATGCAGTTATGTATGTGCAACTTATAAGCCTCTAAGATGTATTCAAAGGTATATTGATGCTCATTGTTTATTGCCTGTCTGGAATACGTGTATAGATTAGCTTGTGAGGTCCAGCTGCTTCTCCGACCTGGCCTAACCTTCACCTCACACGGACCGGCCCAGCTAAATCACGTGATATCCAACCGCCCGCCAAGTCATCTGCCAATCCCGTGGAGCCGCCCCATAAAGAACTATATGTGCACCTCCCTTCTAACCAATCATACTGTAACTTGCAGACTGTATAGAAATCATCACTGATGATGCTGTAACCCTTTAAAACATATTGGGCCTCATTAGGAGTTCGGAGGTAGCCATGCCGTTCTTACCGACATGGCTAGCCCCAAACCGGGTACCGGGTCCGGGTCCCGAAAAAAGGGAATTACCCAGCCATTCCGACTATGGCAGGCCCGGTAATTCTCTTTTCTCTGGACCCGGACCCGGTACATCCCCATTCCCATTCGAGCCCCAATAGGGCTCAATGGAATGGGGAGGATGCTAACAATGGAGTCGTTAATGACGTGTCTGTTGTTAGTATCCTGTCTGCTCGCGGGTGCCGGTATGCACGTCTGGCCAGACCATACGTGCAGTCCGGCACCCACGAGCAGACCTCGTAATGAGGCAGTAGAGTGATAATGGCGCAGGCAGCTCTACCAGCGCCGTTATCACTCTACCCCCTGGGTCGTAATGAGGCCCATTGTATCTGTATTGTTTGCCAGGGCGCTCTCAAGGCAGCAGAGGTCTCTGGATGCTGAATATCATATAAATATTTGACAAACTCGCAATCAACTCTTATGGTCTCATTCCCTACTGGGATGTGTTCTTTATTCTACGTTTTATTGGTATTGTGGGTAGTGAGTACTTTCACACATTATAAATGTCATATCATATCCATCGACAAGTAACCCTTCTGTTGTCAGGTGGACTGCACTCCCTGTATGTGCCCAGTCCTGCTACCTTAAAGCAGTCCAGTTGTGCAAGTACAAGAAATAGACAAAAAGAGAGCTGACGTACACCACATATCGCAAAACACACTACACAATCAAATAAATATTACAATCTCCCTGGGACTAAAACAATAAGTACTTAAACACGAGCTAAACGCAGTTCCAGGATATTGGGCATCACTCAGAAATCAGGAGCGACGTCAGTGTAACAAGAAGCTAGTATCTAGCGTTTTGCATATCTTTGTACATTTTATATATAGTCCATTATGTTTCCAATGGCTTCTATATTTGTCATTGTGTCCCTTTACACACCTCACCAAAGCACATAGATGTATTGTCATATTGGTACATTTGAATGGCACCAATTGACCTGGGGAATCAAAAGTAGCTACTGGTAAATGTTGGTGTTGGGCTAAACAGGCTCCTCTGGGTTGCAAGCAGGAGCTAAAGAGCTCCTGGCTTCCACCAAATACGAGCCTTGAACTCCTGAAACAGGGGAGAGCTCCTGTGTATGCAGTGCAGCAGTTTAGCTTTCAATCAGTAGCATCTATATTCCACAGTATCACTGCAAACTGAAGTCCTGCTCTGTTGGTCTTTAGAACCATGAAACTTGTTACCCAGTAGCTGCCAAAATGAAACTCCCCAAGCATTGGTGGACCCATTTTGTCTTTCACATTTTCTTTTTTAAAGCCCACATATCCTGCAAATCCACTGCCCTGTCATTTGTGGAGCTCCCTGGAGGCACCACAATGGTGACCTCTGTCTATGTCTTTCTGCACATGTCTCGTCATTATCTTTCTGCATCACTCAGGTGCTGATGGATGACTATAAAAGCCTGGTTCTTCTCATGTCCTTTGCCTCACAACGTCATGCATCTGCCTGTGCTGAATCTACAGAACACTTTGGCCCTCATTATGAGTTGGCCGGTCTGGAAATAAAGTGGCGGTAACAACGTATACCGGCATGTTTCAGGATCAGCCAACTCTAAGTCAGCCGGTGGATCAGGCCTCAACCGGCAGATAAATGCCTGAAGCACTGGCACTGTTACAAATGGTGCCAGTGATTTGGGACACCCCATCCCATGGAGTCCTATGGGACTAAATTGAATTGGGAGTTACCGGTGTCTCCACCACCCGATATTGGGTGGCATAGATGGTATGGTAGTTCCCCGGTATCGTGGCGGAATTACTGGTGGGATAGCGAGGTACTCATATTGAGCATCGCCTGCAAAAGCTTTGCCCTTTGTAACACATTCCTGCTATCACTCCCAGCCAAGCGTCCATCACTTTGCACCTGGGCTTCATACTGCTGACTTTCATCATCCTTTTTTACTGTAACTACAGTCATGCCCTCCTCTAGTGGTGTCACTCGCTGGACCATCCACTTTGTGAAAAATGTGGGATCTATGGAGGTGTGTGAGCAGCGGGAGGTTGCGGAATGGAATCCAGGATGTCTCTGTTACTATCTCTCTCTACCACCCACCAGTTTTCCCTGCACAGATGCTCCGATACTCTTCACCACTATACCGCATGAGACACATGCTTGAGGGAAGATGCCCCCTCGTTGTGCCTTGCCCCTGACAGTCGTAGCTCGCTGGCCTGTCAGACACTCATGGTTTATCTCCATGGGAGTGTTTGGAAGGTGACTGAATCAGTGTTGGCGCCATCATTTTCTGCATTGTAATTGTGAGTTGAAACCTGGCACCGACTCTGTAATAAACCTAGATCTATGTGAATGAATAAAATAGAAAACTTCTCGTACAAAATAACAAAAATCAAATATTTTAGCAGGATCAGACTTCTGAGACCACACAAGAAAGGTCCAAGAAACAAGGAGCAGAATAAAGTTGCGACACACCTTCCATCGAACCGACAGTCCTTTTATGATGCCAGAGAACCACCTGGCCGGAAGTCAGTACACAATTGCCATTGGGAAGATCCTACCCAAGATTCCAAGAAAGTTAAATGTATCGGCAGACATCTTGGAATGTACCTTTAGATTTGCAAGATACCATTATCATTCCACATGGCCTAATTCCCAAGGCAGATCCAAAGAGCCTCATTCCGAGTTTGGCGGAGCCTAAATAAATTTGCAACAATTCCGTTACCGCAACCTTTGTTGGTGGTGAAGGAATTACCCCTGTTTTTACTGCTCCATCAAATGCCGAGTTTGGCATTGAAGTGGATGATTTAACTCCAGCCTTAGGCTGGAGGTAAATCGTCCACTTTAAATCCGGAAATCGGCAGAATTAGCACATTAATTCCGCCTAAAACCCAATGGAGTCCTCTGGGCTATAGCAATGGGAACTAACACCACCCTAAAACTACATGTAATCGTGTGGTAAACCGGCAGAATGATGTGGCAGTAACAGTAACCTATTTTGGGGGCAATTTGGTGGAATTACCACCAAATTGCTAGCAAACTCAGAATGTTGCTCACTTTCCTGTTTCACAGCTGAGCAATGCACAAGCAAAACCAAGCCCCCATACCATGCTGCCCCCCACAACATGAGTCACCATGAGGCTCTCAATGCATACAATTCCCATGCATGGATCTGTAAATGAAAGAAATGCAAGGTAAATCGGTAGAAATCTTGGAATTGTCCGACCAACAGGCTGCTTGACTGCTGAAATACACAGGGAACCAGCCTCCCTAGTCGCCTTGTCTCAGTGATCTGGACCCATCGATACAAAACCCAATCTGAGGCCTGTGCACAAAATGATGCCAGCAACCCCCGATGCCGTGATCCACAAGGATGCTTGTGATTCACAACCCTCTGCTCCTCCGCTTGGTTCCATGTGAATATGTCCCTTGAAAAATGACAGGCAGGGAGGTGAATTTCTTTTCCTGCCCCCTAAAATACTTTCCGCAAATATTCTAGATGGGGTGCAATTTACACATTTATAAACTTCAATCCTATAGTATTTGGGAAAAGAGTTTGATTTTGCTGAGGGTGTATATTTGGGGAAATGTAGCCCCTGGTGCCATTTTCCTTGACGAGAGGGTCTCTGAATACCCTTTGTTACTGATACTGAAGAACATCTCTTGCAGTGCCACACATGTGTGCACAGCAGCGCCTGCTATTTCAGCAATGCAACCAACTCACTTTGCTGCCAATGCCTCACAATCCTGACCTCTGATACTCTATTCTTCTGTTGTGATCACTTCGAGTGGACTGCTTTTGGCCCACAGTGTTGCTCCGACATCTTACAGTAGAACGCTCCCCTGGCCTCCCCTGGCCTCCTCTCCCAGCATAGGCATTGGTAAATCGAGCGTAAGTGTGCATGTATTTTAAGGGCACATTGGCAATTTGGGAAGGTATTTACAAGTGGATAATGTGATTTGGCTTTGGTTAACATAATGTCACCAAACTGGCAAGCCAGGATAGTTACTCTGGGAGCCTGCTTTCACAGGCAAGGGCTTAGCCAACAGATCCCATTTCCTTTTCTATTGAAGTACATGGGTGTAGGTCAGGGTTGTCCAACTCCGGGGCTCTCGAGGGGCAGGATCCTGACGGGTTTTCAGAATATCCCTCATTAGTATTCATGAGGAAAAGCATGCATACATTTAGAAGCATTGTATGCAAATGTATCACATGAATATTAATGAGGGGTATCCTGAAACCCAACATGGATCCGGCCCTGGAGGCCTGGAGTTGGACAACCCTGGTGTAGGTTATGTTCTGCCTATACACATGCGGGATACAAGTGAGACTCATAAGTACAAACAAATAGCAGCATGCTAAATGGGAAGAAAGTGATCAAAAGGAAGCTGTCGTTTTCTGCTCCGGTTTTAAAAGGTATACGCTGATTTGTGAGTCATTTGTTTTATTGTTGTGCACTTTGTTAATGGGGCTCGTATTGTTGAAAGAGTGTCAAGCAAAATATGCGTGCGCTTGACAGTTATATGGGGTAATGTTTAATGATGTAATGTTTAATAGCTTCCTGGCGGGCACGGAGTCACCCTGCATGGGCTCACCCTAACACAGAAACAGGCTTTGCACAGAAGCAGACATTCAGAAGCTGGCAAGGGAAGATTGAGGGAGTTCCTTGCTGTAATGATTAGTGCCACATAAAGGAAAAGAAAGCTACGAATACAGGTGCTTTGATTTATTGCAGGCATCAACAGAACAGCATTCTCAAACCACGCTGTTATTATCACCATAAATGATCGGCCTCTTTTAGGTCTGGCTAGAGGGAGTTACCTGTTGACAATACGTATTTTTATTTTTTTATTTGATTTGATTTAAATGCGTAGCAATTTTTACAAAGAGCATATTTAAAGTCTATGCTCAAGACAACTTATCCCTCCCTTTCTGCTAGTGGGGTCATTTAATTAGTTACAGTTTGTCCATTTATCCCGATGGGCTTTCAGTGTTCAGATCCAAATGTCTTAGAAACTGGGTAACACCAATCACACATCGGGTGTCCTCCCCACTTGAGAGCAGAGCCCAAAGTTCATTGTCATCCAAGGTAGAGTAGTTTGTTAGGGCTCTTGCAAGATATTTAGATCTGGCCTCTTTTAGGGCACTACATTCCAACAACAGGTGACGGCTGGTTTCCACCTCGTTTTGCCTAGAGCAGAATTGACAAGTTGCTGATTCCGATTGTTTTCTCACGGCCAAGATGTCCATTGTTCTCACCTGGTTGAGACGGAATCTTAGGAAGTGTCCGCTCACCTGTTTGTCTGGACATTTCTTTAAGTAGCCTCTGACCTCTTGAATTTTCATTACTGGCGTCGGAATGGCAGAGGTCAAACAATACCTACTGGCAGATTCCAACATTGCTATTCAATCCTTCTCGTACAGCTTCTTTGTGACTCTGTTGGGATTTTTTACCAAGAGCTCTTCAGAGCAGTCCAAGTCGAGCAGTAGTTGTTGGTTAACATCCTTCCATTTATTTACCATTATATTGGAATCTGCATCGATTTCCTTCTTTATCAGATCCAAAGCTTTTGGCTTCGAAATACACAACAGTTTCCTGAAGAGCAGTAGCGAGGATCTTGCTTTTGTACTTGCAAGCGATGGTAGACAGAGTTCACGCTTAATTAGAGCCATTGGTGTTGATTTTGACAGACCTAAGATGGATCTCCAAAAGTAACTCACCAACGTCAACCAAATTTCATCAGGGAGACACGGCATAGCGTCAACCCCATAAATTAAAGACGGTACCACCTTCGTCTTGAAGAAATTCAACACCGGGACGTGTGAGAATCATCCAAATTTACTGTCCAATGATTTTGCTTGTGCTGTCAGAGACTGCAGCTTTGTCCAGAGGAATTCTTGCATCGCTGCCTCTGTTAGATGGTTAGACAGCATGACTCCCAGGTATTTGAAGGCCAGGACCTCCTCCAACACTTGGTCCTCCAGCTTCTAGGTGAATATTCTTCTGTTTTTCTTCACCTTTCCCATCACCATGATTTTGGTCTTAGCTTTGTTTAGTTGTAAATTGTTGGTTTTAAGGTAAGAAATCAGGTGCTCCAGTTGACGTTGCAACCCTATTGGGGTAAGGTCTAGGAGGATGATATTGTCCGCATATAAAAGCCTTAAGGTTTTTTCCCTGCCCATTGTTGGTGGAAAACTTGAGACATCTCCCTCAGTCTCTTCATAATCGGCTATGTATGCATTATAGAGAGATGGAGCCAGCGGGCACCCCTGTTTGACCTCTCGAAATGTCCTTATTTCTTCAGATAAGACGCCATCACCGCTTAGTTGAACCCTCATCGAGGTCCCTTCGTGCAATGCATGTATTGGTTCCAAGACTGATGCTGGACAATGTCTGATCTGTAGTTTGCTCCATAGGTGTCAGGACCAAAGCCAAGACCAAGCCGAGACAAGGGGTGCAGAGGGGCATGGTGGGGGCTGTGATGCACGTACAAGTTGGATCCAGAAAGCTGTATCCATTTAAAAGGCTGCTGTGCCCCTTTTGCAGAAAAGCAGCCTTCAAAAACTACAGCTCCCAGCAGAAGCAGTCTCCTGCCTACAACTCCCAGCATGCTCGGGGGCGCCACGGGCCAATCAGGAGTCCAGCAGGGTGTGGCACATCAACGCGCATGCGCAAGCCCCGAGGCACGGGGCTTGCGCTTGAGACTTCGGAAGGAGAGGACGTGCAAAGCCCAGCTCCTCCAGAATCAGTCGCGAGGGGCCCCGCCCCGCCGGAAAAGCAGTTCGGCCCCTCGCTCCTGCAAGATAAGTCTTTAACCCATCTTGGGGGATCAGAGGGATCGGGGGAGAAGCGCAGGGGGCTTTAGCCCGCAACATTCCTAGCCCCTGCGCCTACAGGAAAGATAAGTGGGCGTGTCCTAGGCGCGTCGCTAATCCGCGCTTGCATTCGTAGTGGGGAACTGAACCGTACCGTGTGTTCCCGCCTCCTGGAACCAGGGAAAACTCGGCGCACGGGAGGCGAAAACACATGGGCAAAAGTTACCGCGGCGGTCTGAAGGAAGACCCCTGTGGGAATTAACACTGGCATTCTTTCCACATCAGGAACAAGTGGAAAAGCCCCAAAGAGTGGCAAAACTTTGGCACACTCTAAAGCCCGTGATTTGAGCCCGGGTGGCAGCTAGAATGTTGTGTGTTTGTGCGTGTGAGGAATGAATGAGAAGGTGGGAATGCAGAGGCAACACCCTAACTTGTGTTATTTCTTTTAGCTTCTTGGACCAGCACTGAACACTACGGACCAGCCACAAGACTTGACGGCTTCATCATGGACAGGACACTGAAACCCAGAGCTAAGTTTGCATGCCAAGAAATGCTAATTAGTTGTGGACAGAATTAGGTGCATGGTTTAGACTTGTACGTTATTGAGCAGTGAGGGGGCCTAAGTCTGACTATGTGGAGGTGGTGTGCAAATAACTACTTGGTACCAAGTACAATCTAAAGTGTGCAACAATCAACCCTTCCATTCCCCGTCCTATCCACAACCTCTACCCAAACCTCAATCCGGTTTCCCTAAAATCCCCCAACCTGTCCAATCAACGAGACCCTAACCCTCCTTCCCTGCTCTGGTCCGGGTAGTCTGCGTAAGCTTCGACTTGCAGGCTCCACGACCATAGTGGGGGTGGTTGGTACTGCGTCGCTCCTGCGCCTAGGACCAGAGTGTTCTGACAGAAGCGCAAGCCCACGTATTTTCCAGGTGCCTGAGCGGCACAGCCAACCCTCACAACAAGTCATGGAAGAGATTGCTAAAGCCTTGCAGGATTTGCAAGGGGAGTTAGCCGCATCCAGGCAAGAATATGCAACTTTGTCCGCGCAGGTGCGGAATCTAGCTGCCCAAGCATCGCCCTTACCTGGTCAACCGTCTACCCCGGTACAGGTACATGTAACCCCGGAAGCCATAGTTCCCCTTGCACCTCCAGAGCGATATGCAGGGGATCCGCAAAGATTCTCTACGTTTTTGACCCAATGTCGTCTCCACTTTCTCACCAAGGCATCAGCCTTTCGGTCTGCTCAAGCACGTACAGCCTTCGTGATATCGTACCTTACAGGGGACGCCGCCTCTTGGGCGAATCCTTTGGTTCAAAAGGACGATGCTGTCCTGTATGACTGGGATGAGTTTCTAGGGGAATTTGAGAAGATCTTTAATCGACAGGCAGCCACCCTCTGCAAGGATCGGGAACTGCTGAGTTTAAGGCAAGGCAATAGGGAACTGGTGACTTATGTCACGCAGTTCAACCGGCTAGTAGCAGAAGCCGAATGGCCCAGAGAAAAGAGGATGTCCCTATTTTATCAGGGGTTAAAAGACGAGTTAAAAGATCTTATAGCTCAGGTTGATCCACAGCCAAGAGAGTGTTCGGATATGATCAACTTAGCCTTGCGTCTTGACCACCGCTTGGCGGAAAGGCGAGGCGACAAGAGAAGAGGAGAATCTCGTCCTGTACCACGGTTAGACCAGTTTAAAGGATCTCGTGGGACGGTGGACAAATCTGAGGGGGATGAGCCGATGCAAATCGGCTCCATCCGGGGCCCCCTAACAAAAGAAGAGAAAGAGCAGAGAAGAAAAGACGGGGTCTGTATGTATTGCGGTAAGGCTGGGCATTTCGTTTGCGAATGCCCCGCCAAACCAAAAACCCAGGGAAACGCCTTGGCTCGTCGGTAGTGGGGGTCACCCGGCCGAGCCTAGTCAGCAGGGCCCCAGTTGCAGGCTATTCGAATCATGGCCCCTATATCACTCAGAAGGGTTGCTTAGAGTTCTTGACAAAGAGGAAACAGGTTACACTGCTAATCGACTCGGGTGCAACTGGTAATTTCATCGATGCCCAGTTTGTGGGTACTTTAGGAATTCCGGTGCAATGTAAACCTACTTCAGAACTGGTACATGCAGTTGATGGTACCCCCCTTAGTTCAGGTCCCGTTACCCATAGTACCTGTGTTATAATCCTTCGGTGTGGAGATGGGCATACAGAAAAGATTGCCTTTGACATTATTGCCGCCCCGCAATTTGGGCTTATCCTGGGTTTGCCATGGTTAAAGAAGCATGACCCTCACATTCAATGGACCTCAGGATCGATAGACCTGAATTCTCCATATTGCAAAGAACATTGCTTAAAAAAGGCTTTGCCGGACATACGCTCCATCTGCATTGCTAACAGTCAACCAGAGGTACGTCCTGAAGATCTGCCCCAAGAGTATGCCGACTTTGCGGATGTGTTTAATAAACAGGCTGCTGAGTCTTTACCTCCACACCGGCCCTTCGATTGCCGGATAGACCTGGAGCCAGGAGCGGTATTGCCATGCAGCCGCATCTACGCTTTGACCGAGGCTGAGAATGACCACCTCCGGGAATACATAGCATCAAACCTCAAGAGTGGTTTTATTCGGCACTCTAATTCTCCGGTTTCGTCACCTCTGTTCTTCGTACCGAAGAAGTCTGGGGAGCTCCGGACTTGTATTGATTACCGCGGAGTGAACCGGATAACCATTAAAAACCGTTATCCGCTCCCTTTAATCCCAGTACTTCTTGACCAAGTCAGGGATGCGGTCATCTATACCAAGTTGGACCTTCGAGGCGCATACCACTTGGTACGGGTACGTGAAGGAGACGAGTGGAAGACCGCCTTCCGAACCAAGTTCGGATTGTATGAATATCAGGTCATGCCATTCGGCCTCTGTAACGCCCCCGCCGCCTTTCAACATTTCCTGGATGAGGTACTTCGAGAATATTTAGATGTATGTGCTGTTGTGTACATTGACGACATCCTCATCTATTCCAGTAGTCTCCAGGAACATGTCCGACATGTTCGTGCGGTGTTGCAAAGATTGCGAGAACATCATCTCTACGCAAAGTTAGAAAAGTGCGAGTTTCATTGTACCACTGTGGAGTTCTTAGGTTATTTCCTAACCCCAACCGGCGTTCAAATGGATACCAAAAAGGTGCAGGCAATTGTAGATTGGGCACCCCCTGCTAATGTGAAGGATATACAATCCTTTCTAGGATTTGCAAATTTTTACAGACGCTTTGTTAAGAATTTTTCAGCATTGGTTACTCCAATCACGAAGCTTCTTCGTAAGGGTTGCCCGTTTGTTTGGGATGCCTCAGCCGAACAGGGTTTTAATCAGCTCAAAAAGGCCTTCACTGACGCTCCGGTACTAAAACACCCAGACTTGTCCAGACCATTTGTGGTTGAAACGGACGCCTCCAGTTATGCTTTGGGGGCCGTTCTGTCCCAAAGGGATCTAATGACGGGTTTGTTACATCCGGTGGCCTATTATTCTAGGAAGCTGCTGCCAGCCGAGGTGAATTACATCATCGCAGATCGAGAACTGCTGGCAATAAAGGCAGCATTTAGCGAATGGCGGCATTATCTGATGGGTGCACGTCATACGATAACAGTAATCACGGACCATAGAAACCTACAATTTATCAAAACCGCCAAGACCCTGAGTCCACGTCAGCTGCGTTGGGCCATGTACTTCGCGGAGTTCGACTTTATCATCACATATAGGCCCGGAAACAGCAACCAGAAAGCTGACATCTTGTCACGCTATCCCGAGCCGACAATTCGAGAGGCGAACCCCACGCCCCAATCAATAATTCCTCCCGCTCATATTATTGGGGCGACCTCTGATTTCTTTGAAGGAATTCAGAAAGAATTCTCTATGCAAGAACTA
Organism: Ambystoma mexicanum; assembly: GCF_040938575.1. Taxonomy (NCBI): domain Eukaryota; kingdom Metazoa; phylum Chordata; class Amphibia; order Caudata; family Ambystomatidae; genus Ambystoma; species Ambystoma mexicanum. The sequence continues at coordinate 245,210,847 of NC_090926.1, read as the reverse complement.
CACCATTGGTGCAAACAGGACCCTCGGAATGTAGTTCTTGCAGGGCTTCCCTACCACGCTCATGCTCTGTATTTGCCTACTGCGGCACTCCGGGAAAAGGCCATGTCGTGGTGTCATGACTCATCCCTTGTAGGTCATCCGGGAAGGTCAAAAACACAAGAGCTGGTGGCTAGATACTTCTGGTGGCCGAAGTGGCGACAAGATGTTCAGCAACACATATTAAAGTGTGACACCTGTGCCCGCAATAAGGCCAGTCACCAAAGACCTGCAGGCCTTCTGCGTCCTTTACCAACTCCAGACGTACCATGGCATACTGTAACCATGGACCTCATTGTGGATCTCCCGCCGATACAGGGTTACAAGTCAATATTGGTTGTAGTAGATACCTTTTCAAAAATGGCCCATTTTATTCCTTGCAAGGGAGTCCCAACCGCTAGTGCAATTGCAGAACTCTTCCTGCAAAACGTCATTCGCTTACACGGGCTTCCACACCATGTTATCACCGACAGAGGCCCACAATTCATTTCACGATTTTGGCGTGAATTTTGTAGGATCGTTGGGATGGAAGTCCATTTGTCATCCGGGTATCATCCCGAGACCGACGGCCAAACCGAGCGTGTAAATCAAGGGCTCGAGCAATACTTGCGTTGCTTTGCTGCAAGCAGGGAAACCACTTGGGTCCAGCATACTTGGTTAGCTGAACTAGCCTACAATAATGCCTTACACACGTCCACCAAAAAGACTCCCTTTTACTGTCTTTATGGACGACATCCACGTATTCTTCCCGTAGCTGTCCCGTCCTTAGAAGTGGAATTGCCCACACTAGCGGGACAGCGGATAGAAATTGAGCAAGTTTGGAAGGAGGTACAAGGTAATCTCGTTAGAGCAAAAAACTCTTATAAGTATTATGCAGACAAAAACCGCCGTGCCAGTCCTCCCTATCGTGTGGGTGACAAGGTGTGGCTTTCCACCCGCAATATTCGATTGGATGGTCCCCGGAAATTACAGCCCCGCTACTTAGGCCCATTCCCAATTGTACAGATCGTGAATCCAGTTGCAATTCGATTGGAATTACCCTCCCAAATGAAAATTCATCCCACATTCCACACGTCCCTGCTAAAGCCTGCCCCGCATGGAACTCTCGTTAAAAAAAACCTCCCGATAATTGTTCACGGGGAACCTGAATATGAGGTACGTGCAATTTTGAACTCCAAAAAGAGCACGAACGGCCAATTGTATTATTTAGTGGACTGGGTGGGGTATGGACCTGAAGAGCGCTCGTGGGAGCCCTCACATCACGTTCATGCTCCAAGATTGTTGCGCACTTTCCACAAGAATTATCCAGATAAACCCGGAGGGCCTACCTTCCGTGGGAGGGGGAGTGCTGTCAGGACCAAAGCCAAGACCAAGCCGAGACAAGGGGTGCAGAGGGGCATGGTGGGGGCTGTGATGCACGTACAAGTTGGATCCAGAAAGCTGTATCCATTTAAAAGGCTGCTGTGCCCCTTTTGCAGAAAAGCAGCCTTCAAAAACTACAGCTCCCAGCAGAAGCAGTCTCCTGCCTACAACTCCCAGCATGCTCGGGGGCGCCACGGGCCAATCAGGAGTCCAGCAGGGTGTGGCACATCAACGCGCATGCGCAAGCCCCGAGGCACGGGGCTTGCGCTTGAGACTTCGGAAGGAGAGGACGTGCAAAGCCCAGCTCCTCCAGAATCAGTCGCGAGGGGCCCCGCCCCGCCGGAAAAGCAGTTCGGCCCCTCGCTCCTGCAAGATAAGTCTTTAACCCATCTTGGGGGATCAGAGGGGTCGGGGGAGAAGCGCAGGGGGCTTTAGCCCGCAACATTCCTAGCCCCTGCGCCTACAGGAAAGATAAGTGGGAGTGTCCTAGGCGCGTCGCTAATCCGCGCTTGCATTCGTAGTGGGGAACTGAACCGTACCGTGTGTTCCCGCCTCCTGGAACCAGGGAAAACTCGGCGCACGGGAGGCGAAAACACATGGGCAAAAGTTACCGCGGCGGTCTGAAGGAAGACCCCTGTGGGAATTAACACTGGCATTCTTTCCACATCAGGAACAAGTGGAAAAGCCCCAAAGAGTGGCAAAACTTTGGCACACTCTAAAGCCCGTGATTTGAGCCCGGGTGGCAGCTAGAATGTTGTGTGTTTGTGCGTGTGAGGAATGAATGAGAAGGTGGGAATGCAGAGGCAACACCCTAACTATTTTATTTCTTTTAGCTTCTTGGACCAGCACTGAACACTACGGACCAGCCACAAGACTTGACGGCTTCATCATGGACAGGACACTGAAACCCAGAGCTAAGTTTGCATGCCAAGAAATGCTAATTAGTTGTGGACATAATTAGGTGCATGGTTTAGACTTGTACGTTATTGAGCAGTGAGGGGGCCTAAGTCTGACTATGTGGAGGTGGTGTGCAAATAACTACTTGGTACCAAGTACAATCTAAAGTGTGCAACAATCAACCCTTCCATTCCCCGTCCTATCCACAACCTCTACCCAAACCTCAATCCGGTTTCCCTAAAATCCCCCAACCTATCCAATCAACGAGACCCTAACCCTCCTTCCCTGCTCTGGTCCGGGTAGTCTGCGTAAGCTTCGACTTGCAGGCTCCACGACCATAGTGGGGGTGGTTGGTACTGCGTCGCTCCTGCGCCTAGGACCAGAGTGTTCTGACAATAGGCGTTCCCTGTCGACTTGGTCAAATGCTTGAACAGGTTGATAAAAGCCATGTACACAGTTGTACTGCTTTGGAACGCCCTTGACTTAAGAGTGTTAATCGTCAAGATGTTCACCGCTGTTCCAGCGTTCTTGATGAAGCCTGATTGGAACTGATCTACATGCTTCACTTTTCAAAGCCAGTTTTGGAAACTCTCCAAGGCCAAGGAAGCGAAACCCTTGCTGATTACGTCGAGCAAAGCGATGGGCCGATAATGGTTAGGGTCATCTGGAGCCCCTCGCTTAAAGATTGGAACTACTATGGCTTTAGTCCAAAAGGACGGAATCGCACGATTGATGTTATAGTTTTCAAAGATCTTCTTTTTCATCTTGGTCCATAGTTCGGGATTTTTTTTAACTCCAAGTTGCACAGCCCGTCGGGTACAGGGGCTCGTGAATTGTTAAGTTTCTTGATCTTATTCAGGATGATTGTCTCGTCACAACAGATGTTCCAAGAACTCAGTTCTTTATTCGCTTTAGATGTTACGGCAGGCACAACAGGGGTTCTTTCTGACATTGGCCTAGAGTAAAGGTTAGAGAAATATGAAGACCATTGCTTTTCCGTTACATGATTTTGGATTGTGTTGTCTAAATTCATTGTTGTTCCTTTAATCAAGTTCCAAAAATCCTTTGATTTTTTTCCTTGGAGTACACAGAGCATCTTTTGTGCATCTAATTGATACAAGGTATGATGGTGTTGGAATAGCCAATTTCTATATTCCCTTTTAGCCAATTTCCATCTCTTTGAATTTTCTTCTGAGGGAACATTTTTAACAATTCTGCTGAGTTGTCGAACTGTTCTACGTCTTTTGACCACTTCTCGATCGTATTGATGGATATGGTTTGAAGACTGGTTCCTAAATTTTCCATTAGGTTTTAAAAATCTTGTGAGAAGAGGAGCGTAGTCCAACTCTTCCATAGTGAGTTTTCTAGAGCTTCCCTCCTCAGTGCTCCCATATTTCTTTGATATTTCCAAAATAGCACCCTCTGAATGTTTCAGCCGTGTTCCTTCACGTCCGACTTCAATTTCCAGACGTGCATACAGTCTCCCATCTTGCGGAGCGAACCAAGTGGCAGACAAGATGTTGTGATCACTGTGCTTTGTTGCTGTTACTGATGACGTCTTCGTGAGCGTCAATAGATCTTTCGATACATAGATATGGTCAATGGTCTTCTGTTGCTGGTCTCTTTGCCATGTCGGAGTTTTTAGGTTGCTTTTCTCTCTTAGCCAATGTAGATTGTGCATATCTCTGTCTGCCATAAAGGCTTCTAATAGATTACCTCTGATTATATGAGGCCCGTCTGATTGACCTGAGTTGCTGGCAGTTCCCATTCCTGCACAGATAGCATTGAACTCTCCATTTAGAATGGCATGTTGCCAATGATGGACTAACGCTGAGGAATCCCAGATATCTGCGATCTCTTTTAGGAAGTCTTTGTTTCTGATCGATGCCGGGTTCCAATATACGTTGGTTACAAGTAATTTCTTGATTACGATCCTCCCCGTACTTTCTTGGGACCGAGACCAGTTTAAAATGACAGCTTGAATCAGGTGAGATGAATGTACGACCTCGTGTACCTCAAGGCCGCATCCTAACCGGATTGCCATTAACAAACCTGCTGATGGTCGACCCCTCAGGCCTTTTTGAGCTTTAGTAAAGACAACTTCATATCCCTCTAGTTCCGGTTTCTCTGTCAACTAGATTTCCTGTAGGGAGAGAAGATCAAATGATCCCAAGTTCACGTCGCTTTTCCCTAGTAAATGGTGAAACCCTCTTGTGTTCCAACACCCCATAGTTAGGCTTGTTCTGAATCTTTTGGGTCTTGACAAAAGACTTGCTGTGTCGAAATGTTCCAGCAGGTCTGTTCTCTCAACTGATGGCTAATTTCTACGATCCTGGGAGCCTCCTCTTTTTGACCAGGTCCAATTGTTTTGAGATTTTATTGACTCCTTTTCGTCATCTTTAGTATATCTGGATGTTGTATGTATTAGAGTGGGGCTCTGGTGCCAGTTAGCTGCTGTGTGATGTAGAACGAGTGCATCCAAGTGAAAATCTGTTATTGCAGTAGCCATTTTGTAGGAACGAATGGGCTGTCTCACTTAGTGTTAGATTTGCAAATGATCCTTTTAAAGGCATGTTTTGTTTCCCTGCTGTTTGGTATATTGATGTGCTTTTCATTTTTGTGCTAAATTGTCTTGTCCTTTTTCTGTTTTTTTTTTGCGCATTTTGGTGGCATAGCAACCAAAATAGCACCAACAGTATTGCTATAGAGAAGAGGGAGGGTAAAGTGGTGCCAGGGAGCTGGAGCTGAGGGCCTCATCACGAGTTTGGAGGTAACGCCGGCGCTGTTAGCGTCGGCGTTAATAGCCCTACCGCCAAACCCCTCGCCGCTAATAGCGCAGGATCATGAGTTTGGCGGAACAGGTATTGCCTATTCCCCACTGACCCCATTCAGGAATTCCCCATTCCCCATTGGGCTCAATGGGGAATTTTCGCGCTCTTATAGCGTGAAATTTCAGCGGATTTCCCCCCAGCTCAGAGCTGGGGGGAAATTTGCCAAACCTGTGATCTGGCGGACCCTTAAATGCGGCCGTAATAGTGCTACCGTCGCATTTAAGGGTTACAGCCAGACTCGAGATGAGGCCCTTTGTGTTTGGCATGACAACTGGAAATGCTTTGGCATAATCGGCCATGCACTAAATGTTAATTCTTGTAATACTTTGCCAATGTTATCCAATGCTGGGTTGTTTAATTATTTTTCTCTGAAACCGGAGTCCCGTAGCAAGTCACGTGTCTGTGTCAAAGCTGCAGGTGCCGCACAGTGATCTCTCTGAACAATGATGTCAGTCTCTTGTCATCACATCACATGGCTCTTTCCAGGGCTAAAGTCGAGGGTACACAGCGGGACGAAATGAGAAACATTAATGTCCTCTTTGAATTCATGCCGACCTTGGGATCATGGGGATCAAACCACAGTCTTCAGGTTTGCAGGTCAGACACTTCACCACCGCACTATATACACTGATGAAAAATAACAAACAACTAAAAGTGAAATGTTTCATGTCAGTACTGCAAGTCCCAGCGAAGACATATGCAGTGGTGCTTGAAGTTTAAAAAATGCACACCTTTTAAAGTTTTCAAAAACACTATGAGAAGAAAATATCATCTCTTAGTTTTGTGTGTTTGTTGGTTTTATGAAAGGCAAATGCCATTCGTCCTGTTCAATTTGGGTGGTTAGGCAAAGCCAATTTAATGAATGTGTATATTTCACCTTGATATGCTAATTTCCGTCACCTCCTATTGCATTTGTTGATGAGTCCCCCCACTTAAATGTTTAGGATTAGGATTTGACCCCTGGGTCTTTCCCTTGTGTATATCAGCCGTGGGTCTAGTCCCGGTAATGAATGCTTTAGATGCAGAGGCACATGGCATGGAAAGTCCCGTGGAGTGCCTGTGGTGGCTTGATCTGTACATTGTCTGCATGCCAAGCAGAATGGAGTAAGCCTTGGTGCAGTGCGTACCTTCTGAGGGCAAGTTAACCCTCTGCTTCGCGTCGCATGGCAGCCAGAAGCACGGGCATCAGGACCAGTCCGAGCCTCTGGGCCGAGCGCTGGCTCGCTGTGGCTGCTGCTCGTTTCCGGTTCTCTGGAGTCGGGATGTCCGGGTGGCCCTCTACTGCGCTGCGTACCCCTTCTGGGACTTCTCGTCTCCTCGGCAAGGTCTTCTGGACCTGGGCTCAGGCCGAGAGAGTAGGGCATCCTTTTTGCCATGCCCCTCACTGGCCCTCTAAGAGACTGGAGTTGTTAACAACATTGGTTAAATGAGCAGATCAACTGCAAATCACCCTGACATAATGCAGCACACCTGTGCAGCACACCTGTGCAGCATTCTGACGGGGGAATGATGAATCCGCTTAATTATCCAATGTCGTGGGTCTGATACTTTTCTCTCTCTCCCTTAGCCAGGGTCCTCCTCACTACTGTAAAAGTGGGGAGGAGGACCTGGCTGAGGCCGAGGGAGGGTCCCACGGCACTCACCGGCGGCCCTGCAGCAGCGGACTCAAGTCGTCAACATTGGATAAATGAGCAGATCGATTCAATTATAAATCTCTACGCAGCTACAATACAGAGGACACTGTGCAGCATTATGACAGGGTAACAATTTACCAATGATCTGCTCGCTTTATTCCCCAATGCAGCACTGTGAGTCTGCCAGAAGCCAGCCAGTCTCTCCAATGTCCTCATATGCCCTACTCTGGGCACAAGCAGTGGATGGCAACCTGCCATTTTTTTTAGGTGACAGAAACCGTACACCTACTATTTTGAAGACATAACAAAGTTGTTTGCACGGCCAGGATTTGAGCCCAAGCGGCATTGCTGTAAGCCCAGACGCTTAGCTATGCACCCACGGAATTGATTCAAAGCAGTAGCTCATAACTGGTGTATTTAATGTTCCCCTTGTGTTTTATTTAGCACCCGTTCGCCACTGCATAGTGTCGTACCCAGAAGGCTGGGCTGGAAAAGCGAACACGTAGCCACGAGACCACAGAAACCCCACATTCCGCTGTCTGAATTGTCTGAAATTGACATTCTCCAAATCAGGAGGATTGTCTTATAGATTCTTGGGTGTACGTGTGCACCTTTTTATATTTAGCCAACAATGGTATAGGAACATCTGTTCTGCTGGCAAAGCGTATTAGTCCTGCCTACTTTCTTAATCGGAGAAGGGTACAGTTTATGACATTTGCATATTTCACTTCAGGATATTTTTTTTAGAAAGATGAGCGTAATAAAAGGTGACACTTTCACGTTGCTGGACTGTCCAGCAAACATAAATCTTTACCTTTTACAAAGCTCACATATAACTCCAGAATGATCTGTTTATACTTAGCCACCAATGTTAGGACCACCTGTTCTCTAGGCAAATGCTTATTAGTCCTGTGCACTTTCTTCTACTTCCCTACCCCCACCCCTTCCACTCTCTCTACCCAACTCCTACCTACCACCTCCATGCTCTCTGCCCCTCCCCTTCACTCCCTCTACCCCTTACCACCCACCCCTCCACTCTCTGTACCCCCTTTGACCCACCCCTCCACTCTCTCTACCCCTACCCATCGCCTCCACTCTCTCTACCCCTTCGATCCCCTCCACTCTCTCTACCCCTACCCATCCCCTCCACTTTCTCTACCCCCTCCCAGTGACCCCTCCACTCTCTCTACCCCCTTCCAACACCCCTCCACTCTCTCTACCCCCTCCCAACGGCCCACCCACTCTCTCTACCCCCTTCGACCCACCTGCTCCACTCTCTCTACCCCTACCCATCCCCTCCACTTTCTCTACCCCCTCCCAGTGACCCCTCCACTCTCTCTACCCCTTCCAACACCCCTCCACTCTCTCTACCCCCTCCCAACGACCCGCCCACTCTCTCTACCCCCTTCGACCCACCTGCTCCTTTCTCTCTACCCCAACCCATCCCCTCCACTCTCTCTACCCCTTCCACCCCTCTACTCTCTCGACCCCTTCCCAACCACCCCTCCACTCTCTTTAAACCTTCCATCCATCCTCTACAATCTCGATACCCACTCTCACCAACCCCCTCCACTCTCTCCACCCTCTCCCACCCACCCCCTCCATTCTCTACCCCCTCCCAACCACTTCCTCCACTCTCTACCTCCTCTCACTCACCTCCTTGGCTCTCTCTAGCAGATCCACTCTCTCTACCCCCTTCGACCCACCCCCTCCACTCTCTCTGCCCCCTCCGACCCCCTCCACTCTCTCTACCCCTACCCATCCCCTCCACTCTCTCTACCCCTCCCACGGCCTCCACTCTCTACCCCCTCTCACCCACCTCCTCTGCCCTCTCTACCTACTCCCACCCACCCCTTTACTCTCTGTACACCCTCCAATCCACCCCTTCCACTCTCTCTACCACTTCCCACAAACCCCCTCCACTCTCTCTACCCCCTCCCACCTACTGCCTCCGCTCTCCCCACTCCCTCCCCCTGCCAGTTACCCCATCCCCCTCCTACCCCTCTATGCCTCGTCTCACCCCCTCTCTAATTCCTCTCAACCACTCTCTGCGTGCTCTCCACCCCTCTGCATGCTCTCTCACCTCCTCTGTGTCCTCTCTCATCCCCTCTGCACGCTCTCTGCCCCCTCTGCATGCTCTCCACCCCCTCAGTGCGCTCTCCACCCCTCTACGTGCTTTCCACCCCCTCATTTTTCCTTTCACTCTCACACTTTCACGCTCATGTTTCCTCTTGCTCATCATTGATGTCATCCTCGATCAATGGCTTCCTCCATTGCTCTAGTCCCCTTCTCATTCTCTTGCACGCCTGCACCCCTTAACGCATCCTCCTTTGAATCTTGGCACTCTCCTCCTTGCACCATAGTGCCTACAAATGCAAAATGCAAATAGAAGCGCTACACGGCAAAACTATTGGCTTTGCCAATGCTTGTTTCTAGAGCCTCCTGATCCCCACAGAAAAACGAAAATATACATTTAGGATGCCACACCCATCGGATTTGCCCATGCTTGCTTGAGATGTGTCACTTTTGTTTTCATAACAAGCAGGGAAATGAAAACGTACATAGATTTCTTTGAAATCCCAGCTCTTTTATTGTTTGTATTACAGGCTTAGAGAAATTATACTAATATTATTACACATACAAAAAGGCAATTCAATACACAAACGTTCAGTTATCTATATGAGCTTGGATACAAGTGCTATTTAAATGCAGTAAATAAATAAAACACACAATATGAAATACACTGAATATTCAATTATGAAATAAATGTATTGCTTTCATAATTTCACATTAGTTCAGTCTACAGACAATAAGAACTACCCTAGCAACACTAACGTTACATATTTAATCAATATGTTTATCTCAAATTAAAAAAAAACAAGCTAGTAACTCCATAACCTTGACAGTTCCGGGGTGCTATCTATTAAGACACACCCACGTTATTTTTTCTAGGGACCTCTGTGGCTCTCCTATAACCAATCACTAGCCAACATTTTCCTATTTTCCACTGTAAACACACTTGTCAAACAGAAGTTCCCTTCAGTTAACTTGAGCTTGTGAAATGAAATAGCAGAGATAATGTTCCATCACCTGATCAACTCAATCTCACATGCCAACACATACCACATCCAATGTGCACCTCATCCTCTATCCCAATTTTGAAAAACCCAAAGTGGCGGGACCTTCCTGGAGTTGCGCATAAGTATAACTATAAAATACTACTCGCTAAAGACCTATGAAAATACGAACATCAGTTGATCTCAGCATTTGGATGTCAGACACATCTTTGGACCTTTCCTTCGTCCTTTCTCTGCCCCCTTTTTCCTACAGACGCTTTCCAATGCTGTGAAGTGATTATGTATGGAGTGAAAGCGCGTTACAAGTAACTATATATAAACTGTGTCGAGAATATAGGAGAAAACATTTAACTTGCACAAGACATGGATTGCCATAGACGAATGTATGTATATACATACATTTGAACTGTTATACGGAGATCAATCTATAAGGTTCTATTAGAGTTAAGGAAAATGGTGTAAACATTTTGTTAATTTTGGCAAAAATGTGTGCGGAAGCTGGAACCTGAAACTACTTGAGCTGTGGGGATATGAGCTCAGCAGCCATGTTCTTGGCAGTTGTTTTAGGATGGAGAGAGAAAACAAAATGTATATATATATATTACAGGGCCTGTGGTTGCGGCCATGTGGTTATGGTTAAGTTGCTCAACCCATAGAAAGAGCTCTTTTTGGGCGGCTTATAACTTCGCCCCGCCTGGGGGAATCCTCATGAAACTTTGCAAAAAAAAGTATATTGCCCTCTCATATCGAACCTGTAAAGTGTCACAGATTTAAAGACACGGCACACTCCAGAGCAGGACACTTTCAATGGCCTGGGATGTGGCACACAATAAAAACGCTTTCAAGTTTATTAATTTCAGATTCATCTTTGAGAAGGCAGCCAACCTGTCTCACCCCCCGGTGTCGCAATGGACTATGAACGAGGCAGGTGTGTAATAATACAATATTTATTTATTTGTGAATTCAAATAAAATCAAACAGATTTTACATAGGTCATAAATCACCAATGTGGTGATAATTACAACGCAAAATGATAGGATACCCTTAATTTAACTTTCGAACATCAAGCACATCAATACAAAATAAATGAAAAGTAGATCACTTTTGGGTAATACTTTTAAATGGCACAACTGTCATGCATTCCCTCTGCAACACTCCCGCAAACCCCTGTTAACCAAGTTTTTTGTGGGTGCAGAGGACTAGCAAGGAGTCAGATTTAATAGGCACAACTCAGATTGAAAATCCGACCTACCACCCCTGAATGGGAGGCCAAAATCAAATTGAAAACCCTTGAAAATGAGCAAAATGGCACTCGGAATTCACTGAATAGTTATTTTACATGTGCGGTCGAATGGATAAGACAGGAATTTGTGTGGCTGGGCTAAAGAAGAAAGAAAGCTTACAAGCTACAAGGCAGGGTACTAAATAACATGCATACAAGTGGGAAAGTTGACTTTGGGAAGGAAACAGAGCAGCAAAAATCACACATGGCAGAATTGCAATTTCTTAGTTTTCACGGGTTTAAAACAAGCAAACAGCTTAGAAAATTAGCTAAACAGACAAAATAGGAAAACGGTTTTTCTGATAAGGTACAAACGTACATAACTGGTATGAGACTGAAGTGAAAGGGTGACTCTTTATGGGGGACAGTATGGGATTCTCTAAAGGAAAGGAAAATCAGATTTTAAAAGGGAAACACTTTCACGGGCAAACTCGGTTTTGGTAGCAAAATGATTTGTTTTACTGCAACTATATTTTAGTGGCTAGATGATTAAAGACAGACACGGTATGCAAGGAAGTTAATTTGCAAGGTTAACCTATTCACGCCGCGTACATCTATGGGAAATTAATTAATGTATTCAAAATAGTACTAAGGATTTACACAACGCACTGAAATGATTTGGAAAGAATTACGCTAACACATGGAGACTAACACAACTTCTTCTAAGGACAAGATACACAGAGGATTCTGACAATTTAAGAAGTTACTAGGGTATTTATAGGATTTTTATAGGGTTGGACAAAATGCAAGGGAACAGAATGGTGTGTGCAGCTTTTTTGTTCTGGGGAAGGGTGATACTTACAAAATGCACTTGAATTGGGTAATTTGGACAGCTAACCATGCCTCTGGACAGCGGGTCAAGGATCTAGTCACTGCACTGCGGCGGGGCTCTCCTTTAAGGGAACAGCATGGCAACCGAGGTCTGGTCAAAGTGGACAGTGGGGTGCATCAGCTGGGCAAGGACAGGTCTGGTCGCTGGATTCTACCAAAGGGGTCAGCAGCCTTTCCTCCTTTCTCCCAGGATTATTGGGATTTATATAGGGATTGGTCCTGGATAAGTGGTTCTGCCTGGATAGGAGGTTCTGCCTGGATCCGGATCAGCTACCTCTGGCCTGGCTCTGGAGTCTGGAGTCTTGCAGGGTGAATGTTGAATGTCTGGATCTCTGGATTTTGAATGTTGGATTGTGAATGTCCTGACTCTTTCTATGCTTCCTCCTTTTATAAGCAGATGACATCAGAGAATTCCTTACTATGTGGGTGGAAGTAACCTGGACATACCTCAGGATGTGGATATCAACACCACCCTGCAGGCGGATTGGGCCCCAGGAAGTGATATCAGTTCTAGTGTGGGTGTTTTATGATGTGCTTTGTTTCACCACAGTTACTTTTGCCAAAATCAGTTATGAGACAAAACCCTTACATTTACAATTGTTATCCTCATGAATATCAGATAGGCAGATCCCATATTTTACAAGGAATATACCATGTCAAACACCAAGTCTGTGCGATGTTGCTTTGCCCTTCTGGCACTCACACATTTCACCTAAAATTCAATAAATGGCTAGACAGAAGCCTATCAATGTCGGGCATATTTCCATCAAATATTACATCTGTGTCATGTACGCTTTCCTCAGAAATGCTTCTTTAATGCTGTTCACATCCCCACATGCTAGGAAGACCCACAGCGTCTCATCTTGCTGATACCAAAAATACATTAAAAACCATCATTATTTCACATTACTGCTTATTCAGATTACTGAAATAAATGTCATCATGTAAAAAGTCTTTTAAATCAAATGGGCTGGCTTTGTTCTCAAAAGTAAGCAGTCTTTCCAACCCCCCAGTCAAATGTCTTTCCCTGGCCAGCTTGCTCAGGGGTTGCCATGACTCCTTCTTTGAAGTCCTTCAGTTTGAATGCAGAGGATTTCATACTTCTGAGGCAAACACATGAGCTTGGATCCCCCTTTGTTCTTGGGAGCATCTCTGCCAGGTAGTCCTGGCAGTATCAAACCATGGGGTGGTGCGACATTTGGCCTTTAAGCCAAACTGGTCTAAAAGGAATGCCTGAGCTTCAGCCAGGCTGTTGAAGTTCTTTGTGTGGAGAAAAGTCAAATATCGAGAGTAAAATACACCTATATTTTTGCAGCTTTTCTTCCCAAAATATATAGTTTTGTTTCTGGGCATTTTACAGTATTATTTCTTATTTAACTTTCACAATGTCACTCACTGCTTTGCAAAGCAGATTTACACAGGTTCATTTTATTTTTCATGTTCATTTAGAAAATGCGGTTTTCCTTGCATTTTCATTCTGAAAGCTTTCATAGCTTTGGTCAATTTCTACACAGAGGGATATGTTCAAGAAATGGGTTCTTTGAAACTGACACCAGGAAAAGGAGAGAGAGCGCTTCTTTGGAAGTGTTTTGCGTCTATTACTTTGTTTCCCAAGTGAATGTTAGCTGTGTGGACTGAAATAAATTCCTGCTTTTCACAGTCTTTATTTAACACAATAATGCCATTCAGATTTGATTAGATTTTTACATTTTAAGCAGAACAAACTGCATTCGGGTGCAGGTGTTAACTCTTTGACTGAGAGAAATCTGCAGTAGCCCATGTTGCTTTCAGTGGAGTAACACAAAATGTGGGGGCCCCCCCTGTGAGCCATGCTGAGGCCCCCCCCCAACTCAGCAACAAATCATGGGTCATGCGACACTCTGGGCCGGCCTAGATTATCACGCTTACACAATACGCACAAACGTGCTACTGAAGGGGTAAGCCACGCGCTCTACTAAGAGAACGATATAAATAAGTGTTTTCATGCAATATACAGCACACTTTCTGAGAATAATTGGCTAAAAAGCCAGAGTGTTTGCAATTGTTTTGTAAGGTAACACCAATCCAATACATGCAAGTCATCAACATTTCACAGGAACATGAATGCTTTGCTATTAAAAATGCCATGCCACATTGAAAACATGTCCCACTGGCTGCCTAATGTACACCAGCGTAGACATTTAATAACATTACAGTAAAGCATGCCAGGTCACATTTAGACATACCTAGACTGGTGGCACCAAAATGCTTGTCAAAGCAATAACACTCATCAAGAAGAGAGCACATATTCAAGCCTGGGTCTCTGTGGCCTCTAACAACATGGCGGAACTCTTTAAAATCTACAAGGAACTGGTCAATCCTGTTGCAGTCTCTACCTCTCCTGTGCCCTTCCGGGCCCCTCTGTATGCCTCTGCCACTCACTTTTCTGCTAAAACTCAGAACATCATATCCTCTATCTCCTCTTGCTCTTCCTCTCCCGGTCCCCCTTTGGCCAACTCTTCCCCTCCTCCTCCTCCTTTCTCCTCTTTCTCTCTGAACAACACCTGACAAGGTTTCTAGCTCCTTAGCCAATTTCTGTAATCACTCTTTCACCATTCAAACGTTCCCCTCTCTCCTTAAGCACTCCCTTGTGCATCCACTCTTCAAGAATCCATCTGCCGATTCTACCTGCCCGACAAACTATTGCCCAATCTCCATCACCCCTTTCCTGGGCAAACTCTGGAAAATATGGCTATCTCCCAGAATAATCTCCACACTGAATCTGTTGTCTACATTACCATCAGTCTGGCTCCAGAGCTGCCAGAGCTGCACGGAAACTGCTCTCCTGAACACCCCTGAAGATCTGCTCTCTATCCTTGATTAAAGCATTCCTTCTGGCCTCCCTGCCCTTCTAAAACTTGAGCGGACCACCTGAAGTTTCAGAAACAGCTCAAAACTGTCCTCTTCTCCTCTGCTTTCTCTCTCTCCCTCCCCTGCTGACCTACCTGTCTGCTGAACTGAATGGTTGCTTGGCTACCCTCAGAGTCTCACTGAATCCAGGCTCTTTCTTGATCAGTCACCCTTGCACTGCCTCTGGGCCTACCATGCACTTAGAGGCTGTAACTGTAACCCTACAGTCCCTTGTTCTCCATGCACTACCCAAAGCCGCACTGCCCTGGCTGTACTTACTCAAAGCATTACTGCCCTGTTTACCCCTCTCCTCTTCCTTGCACTTCCATCTCCATTTCCCTTGCATTTCTTGTTCTCGCACTTACATGATCTGAATGACACAAGGCGTAATAAGATCGTGGTCTTGTCCTCCCTCCATCTTCCCTCCCTTGTCTTGATAGCGCCTAGAAACACTTGTTTATTTATAACGCACTTAACACGCAGAGGTTTCTAAGCGTGGACCCGGGGATCGAACATGTGTTGCTGTGTGTCATCTTGCTTCCAAGGCGAGCATGTTGCCCCTTAGCTATCCTCCTCAGACTCCTACGTGGCTACACGAAAAGAGCCAAGAAACCCCTTAGTTCACAGTACCTTTGGTTAGAAGAAAGTGGTTCCAGCTGGCTTCTGTTCCTGTGTAGGTCTGCAGATCCTGGTGTTCCTGGGCCTCAGTCATGCTCCTGCACTATGAATGGAAGGTCAGCGGCAGCAATGGGCAAACTTCAGATCAGTGGCACTTCGCGGTTTCAGTTCCTCGTTTCTCTTGCAAATAGCACCACTGCGGTTCTCGGATACCACTCTGGACTTTCCTTGCATCTGAGGTCCAGCACTCTGTTGTGGCTCAGGCTTGGTCAGTGCTGCTTCCTGGGATCCGGAGGATCTTCTTGGAGCTCGGGTCCAACTTAAAGACACTCACTCGATTTTGGTGTTCCTCTCCCTGGCACTCGGTTCCTGCAGCACCAATGGAAGTTTAGCCAGAACCGAGAGGATGTGCAGGTGAGCTTGTCTTGTGGTCGATTGGTCTCACCAACCCAAGGGGAGGAGTTGTCCTTTTCAGGTCTTCTCTAGTCGAGGCTAATTCAGAACTTCAGCACAGCAGCAGGGCTTCACCGGGCAAACCAACGGTCCAGGAGGCTCCTTGCCTCATAGGTAAGTACTCGGATGACGAAGAGTGGGACTAGGATTAATGAAGATTACAGGTAGCTAAGTCAGGCATTACCTCCATGTACCTTTACCTCATCCCAGTACTTGTGTATGAGACATAGTGCCTCATACACAAGTACTGCCTCATACACAAGTACAGGGAAGAGGATGAATAGGGCTAGGAGTAATGATGATTAGCATTAAGTAATCAAGGCATTAAACACAAGAAGGGGCATAACATCATTGAGTTGACAGAGCTTCAGCACTCCTGCCACCCCCTCCCCTGAAATTTTGGGCTATATTGTCTCAACCTTCAGAGCAGTTGCCGGACAGAATAGGATACAGATGTTAAACAGCACCCGGGTTTGGCTGTTAACAAGGGCCCAGCAATTACTAACTTAAAGCATTTAACTTTTATTGCCTGCATTCAAATGCCTATTTTTTTTTTAGGCAATTGTGATGTGGGTTTAGTTCTTGCATGACAGGGGAGTGATTTGAAGGGTAGAGAGGTAACAGGAGACTACTCATTCTCACAGCAGTCCATACGTGGGTGCTTTCAGATTTAAAGGAGAGAGTTAACTGCCTGTAACATTGAAGCTGCACTAGAATAGTCTCACTAAAATGTGTAAAGAAGTTAGATGCCCCACACAAATCACTTTGCCCCTCCCCGCCACCCATGAAGATAGCGCCTCTCCCAAAATTTGAAGGATTAGCCCCCCAAAATGTAGGTTTTGTTGTGCCCATGAACACAAGCACACACACCATTCACCATATACACACATGCACACCCAGCCATCCATACATTTAAGTGTGTACTCTTTCAAAATACAGGCGCACCGATGCAGCCATGCATACATTTAGGTGTGCACCTTTTTTTCCATACAGGCACTCCCAGGCAGCCACCCGTACATTTAAGTGCACCCTTTCACCATAGAGGCACACACACAATCCCATATATTTAAGTGTGCACCCTTTCACAGTACACGCACACACGCACACCCAGCCACCCATACATTTGTGTGCACCCTTTCACCGTACACAGGCAGCCACCTACACATTTAAGTGTATACCTTTTCAAAATACACTCACACATGCACACGGCATGAGGTTGTGGGGAGCATTATTACTTCAAAACGAAATTGGGCCTCATTCCGAGGCTGGCGGCAACCCTGTCGGGCACAGCGGCTCCGGCAGGCAGACCTGTAGTATGCCCGTCTGGAAACAATGGTGCCTGTAAGGTTAACGGCACCGTTGTTTTCAGACCGCCATAATTATAATGAAGCCCATTGTTACTTTTTGAAGTCACTCTGACTTCATAAAGAAATTATTTCCGTTAAGGACCAAACCATAACAGAAATAATTTATTTATTAAAGCACATTTACTTAAAAAATAAACTATTTAATTTTTTTATTTTTTGAGTCATAGGGCTCCCCCACTCCATGACATGGACTCCTCCAGCCTGGGGTCTTCCATGCCATGAGGTGGGGGGAGCCTGCTGAATTCAAAAAGATGGTTTTGAATTCACTCTGCCGCCATAAAGAAATAATTTCTGTTGCAGAAATAATTTCTTTATGAATGCAGAGCGAATTTAAAAAGAATTGATTTTTTTTATTAAAAAAATCTTTTTGTTTTTACAAAGTGGACCCCCTCCAGGACATGTGCTAGCCTACGTTGGTGGTCGCTTTGGCTCACTTAAATAAGAAGGTTGTTAATGCCCTTCTGAAGCCTTCTACCGATGGACATGACCGGATGGCAGTTGTTAACTGGTTCCATAGCTTTGGCCCAAACACAGAAAACCTCCTAACACCCTTTCTAGATCTGTTAAGCCCAGGCTATACCCCTCAACAATTTAACTCCAGAATGGAAGTCTCTGGTCGGTTGATAGCAATGGATCCTGGTACTCAAATATTTTGGAGCACGATCATAAAAGCATTTATACATAAGGCATGGTACCTTAAACTTAACCAGATCCTCCACCATAAGCCATTGAAGAGATCTAAGGGGAGCCTTTTCCCAAGGTGAGCAATTTGCCTGACTGCTGCATTCTGGGCCCTTTGTAGTCTCATCATCTGTTTTGCTCGAATCCTTGCCATTAGACTATTGCAGTAGTCGAGATTAGAATTTGCCAATGTGCCTAAGACCACTGGTTGATCTTTGGTTCCCACAAAGGGAAGCACATTCGTGAATATACACATGGAGTGGTAAACAGTCTTCACTTTGGCCCTACCAGGGCTTCACTGCCCAGGTTTTCCTGCCATATACATCCAAGGTTCCTTACTTTCCTTGAAAACTGGAGTTCTTCACCCAGGATCCGCAGGGTTATATTTAGTTTTTCACCCCTCATTTTGTTCCCTGGTCCAAATAGTATTACCTCAGTTTTAGATGCGTTAAGCTGTAACTGGTTACATGTCATCCATCTTTTAATCTCTTGCATGCACTGATCAATCTTTTCAAATGCCTCAGCTATATTCTCCGTCTCTACATAAATCTGGGTATCATCGGCGTAGGAATGACATCTTAGTCCATGCTGCCTCAATATATGAAATAATGAGCGAATATATAGATTAAAAATCAATGGTGAGAGTACCAAGCCCTGTGGGACTCCGCATCTTAACCACGATAGATCTGACAGGAAGCCTCCTAATGTCACCTGCTGGGTCCTATCCTTCAGGAAGGAACCAAACCAGTCCACCACTACTTTCAAGGCTCTCCTGATTTTTCCGATACATTGGAGAATAATTTTATGATCAATCGTATCAAAATCAGCAGATAGGTCCAGCATCAACAATATTGTGGATCCTCCCCTATCTGCAGCTTCCAATAGATCATCCTGGACCACCAGTAGGGCGGTCTCAGTTCCAAGATTGGGTCAAAACCCCAATTGGCATTCATTCAGGAGACCCTTGCTGTCTACAAAATGCTGAAATTGACCACAGACCACTTTCTCTAGGATTTTTGTAGGCCAGCACAAATTGGCTACTGGACGGTAGTTTTTTAGAACTGTAGGGTCAGAGTTGGGCTTGTTCAGTAAGGGTTTCACCAATGCTCCCTTTAGGGCACTTGGGACATGAACCTACATTAGAGATTTATTTATAAAGGTAGTTATAAATGGAGTGAGATTTGCTGCCAAACGTATAACTATTCATGCTGGCATAGGGAATGGCAGGTCCTTTGTTGGTTTTAATTGGAGTATCAAGGATAGAGGGAAGGCCCTCATTTGATGGTGTTTACCCTGAATATTGATGTACATGGCTGTGTTTTATTTAGAACCAAACTGTGTAACGATTAAGGATGAAAATAGTATCATTGCCAGGTCGCTTTAAACGCAGAACATTTTCTTGGGCAGTTTTACATTTTGGAGATCACAGCACAGCATCGCTGAGCCAGGCTGCCTTTGAATTCTTCTCTTTGGGTTCACATGAAGAAAATAACTGCAGCCCTTCTCGGGCGCCTCTGTTCTATCTCGCACCATATGTGCTCAGCAGACACAGCGCAGTCATTATTTCTGTAACTGCTAAAATGCAGTTTTGTGATGCAAGGAATATGTGCTCAGCAGACACAGCACATCCATTATTTTTAAAATTGCAAAAACCCAGTTTTGTGATGCAGGGATTTCGTTTGGGCTGGTAAATGTACCCCGGCAGAATCCCCCCTGCTTTCCCGGGACCTCTTGTTGATGGAGAGTAGGGCAAAGTGGGCTTCGTCTGGCACAGTTCTTCTTTCATAAGGGAGCGGTACGCCAAGATCTCCTTCCATCTTTCGGTCGGAGGTTGTGGAGCAGCACCCCCTTTTCTTCCTTCCCTTTCCAGGTCCCTGGGGAGGTCCTCAACCATCTAGGAGGGAATGGAATTAATAATCTAATAGGAGATAGATAAAAACAGGTTTTAGAATCTTTCACTGACAGTCTTCCCAGAAGGTTTACATCAGTGGAACAAGGCATACATTTACAATAATCGGGGTATTTGAATAATATCGCAAACAGATTAATTAACAAGGCAAGGACATGATTTGAACTTTTACACCATGGTTTTGTTATACATTTCTGCAATACCAATGAAGAAAAGTACTCCCTGTTAGATACATATTCCCATGGACCTAGCTATTCCCTTCTGCTTTTTCATTTTCTTTCTCTTCTCATTCTCCACATGTCTCCTCTATTTGACTTTCCTTTGGCTCCTCAATCAGCAAGGCGGAGTGAAGGGCAGTGCTTTGTTTCTACTATATGCTGTTTTGCTGCTGTGGCTCTGGTCTGGATTGGGCTGCAAGACCTCTGCAAGCAGCGAGCATTGAGCCACAACATCTTCTATACGTGACTCGCAAGCTGCGGGTCTGAACTATTCAAATTATTTGAATTGTCCCAGTACCACTGGTACCATTACTGAAAATCAGCACCTTTGCCTTTAAGGCAAACCGAGGAGAAAGCCACGCCCCTCTTGGACAGGAAACAAAAGACAGAGCACCGAGCCTTTGCAGAGTGAAGCCCGGCGGAGTAAAGGGTGGTGCTTTGTTTCTACTACACACTGTTTTTCTGCTGTGGCCCTGGCTCTGGTCTGGATTGGGCTGCAAGACCTCTGTAAGCAGTGAGCATTGAGGCACAACATCTTCTATACATGACTCGCATGCTGCGGGTCTGAACTATTCAAATTATTTGAATTGTTCCGGTACCACTGGTACCATTACTGAAAATCAGCACCTTTCCCTTTAAGGCAAACCGAGGACAAAGCCACACCCCCCTGGAACAGGAAACAAAAGACAGAGCACCAAGCCCTTGGGGCGTGAAGCCCGGTGGAGTAAAGGGCGGTGCTTTGTTTCTACTACATGCTGTTTTGCTGCTGTTTGGCTCTGGCGGCTCAGGGATCCCTAAAGAGGCTGAAATAGAGCCATCCAGCCTTTCCCCTGCGGTGGTGAGCAGCCGATGGAGCCGAGGCAGTTGCGTGCCCTCCACTGTAATCATCATGCTCTAAGAAAGGAGAGCTTACAAAAAGGTAACTATGGAGGCAACTCCAAAAACGATTGCAAAATTAGCATAATGCCTCATAGGCTTACGGTTGTCTTTGCAATCAACGCGTGCATAACGTCAAGCGAGACATCAGAAGTGCGGGAAGGGGGCGACTCAGCGTTTACATCGGAACCTTATAGAGGCATCGGTCACTGCATAGCAATTAATATCCCCCTTCTTGCAAAACCCCAAGCCTGATATCGACACTTACACCTTGCAAAAACACACCAGTGCATTACGGAGTCACAATGAAAGCTCAAAGAAAAGCTGATCTATTGGGAGCTTCGTGCCCCGCTTGTCTACCAAAAACCTCCCTAGCAAATGAGACTCAGTAGCACCCCCATCCTGGAGAGCATGCCCGACCAGGACGGTTCCTACCTGGGATAGGTTCAGGGAGAAGGGGAGGGAACTGGGACAGCTGCATCTAATACCCCAGCCCCACAACAGAATGCTCCCATAATGATATGCGCCCTGGTTCACACGCATGCTCAACAAACAGTTGGTGTAGCCAACACTTTCACTTCATTAAGAAAAGGGTGGAAGCGGGGTTTGGAATATACCATTACAACAAAAGAAATTCAGAGCAGAATTAAAGATCATTTCGCAAGAAAATTAAATAAAAGAGTAAACGATGCAGAAGATCTGGAAGGCAGAGTATGGCAATCCACAGAATGTATGCAAGAGGGTGAAGAAATGGCCTCATCTACGCATCAGGTCTGTAGGAAAAATACCACAGAATCTAACATTCAAAGCGAGGCGAACCTGACTATAACACAAGACTCTTTAAACAGACCCTCTGAAGGCACAGAAGGCACTCCCTCACAAACCAGCGAAAGCACACGGTCGGCATTAAGCTTTGTGCTAAAATGGTCTCTGTATTTGAATTATTAAAAATGGAAGTACAAGCCCAAGCCGGTGTTTTGTTGGAATTAACAAATGAGACAGCTAAAAGTGAATCAGCAATGGTGGGAGTGAGCAATGTTATGAATACCATCTTGATTCCAACTCTTAAGGAGACTCAATTGGAAGGTGTGAAACAAGGGCTCGACATCGCCCAAATCTTTAACCTACTTAAGGTATGGAAAAAAGACAATGATACCACACACAAGCTCATAAAAAGACCTTTTGGCGAGCCTATCACAATCACAAACCCCAAACACTGTCATTTATCCAATGATGAGGGTCTAGACACCAATCCAACATTTGATGACACCCCATTATCCGAATCTCTACTGCAAGAATTTCGGAGACTAGCAAATGTGGTTGTCGATGAGGGATGAGGACGTGGTAGTCATAGGAAGTCCCCTGCCGAGCGATGGAAAAACTACCCAAGGAATTATTCCCTCTGAAGACACCTGGACCTCAGCGTCCTGTCAAAACTATAAAGGAAGAGGAAGGACAAAACGGAAAAAAGGGAGCCGAACCCGGTCTAGAACACCTTTGCCACAGGCAAGAAGAACACAGAAAAAGACAAAAAATCAGAAAAACCAATATGTAAAGAACACAGGAGCAAACTTGTTCTTGAAAAACCTGTCAGTACCCGTGGGAAACAAAAACCATTGAAGCTATCCACTCCGTCATCCCTTCCCCAGAACCTGCTCAGGGCACGGGAGATAACCAAACAAGGCCAAACGAGCCCCCCCTGAAAGAACCTGGGAAAAAGAGATCCCAAACAAGGCAAATTAAAGGCCTAAAAGAAAATAAGATACATAGCCCAAGTATCGGCCTACAAACCGACACAGTGGAGTCCTCCCCAAAGGCTGCGAGCAAGCAAAGTTCTGGAAAAGGACAAGTCAGTATTAAAATAGCCCCAATATTCTTGAAAAACAAACAAACCAGGGTCCAAAAAACCATTGCAGAACCTGAAATTGTAAAGGAAGTTCCAAAGATCCCTATTAATCTGGCACCAGATTTATTAAAACAGACTGAGAAACCCATGTCCAACTCAGGTTTAAGCCCGCCCAGACAAACTGCACATGATCGAGAGGAGACGCACAAAGAGATCATCCCTAGTGCAAAGGGTACATGGAACGGCCTGGGAAAATGTAGAA
Source organism: Ambystoma mexicanum (assembly GCF_040938575.1). Taxonomy (NCBI): domain Eukaryota; kingdom Metazoa; phylum Chordata; class Amphibia; order Caudata; family Ambystomatidae; genus Ambystoma; species Ambystoma mexicanum. The sequence continues at coordinate 245,187,778 of NC_090926.1, read as the reverse complement.
GTCTGGAGCCAACACGCCGCAGGAGCCTCATGGAGGAGCCAGAAGCAACAACCATTAAAGAGCTGGCTGATTCCAAGGAAATAGAAGTGGCCGACGACACAATTCCAAATGTTTGGTTAAGGTTGAATGGCAATAACAAAAACAATCACTCAGTAGAACAGTGATACTGTCTTTCCTCAGAAAAATCCAAAACTTGTACCTATTTGCAAGGGAGGACATCGAATAAGTGAAATTTCTGTATAAAAAGGACCAATACTTTGTGGAAATTGGCCTAAAGTCGCGAAGAGCGCAGCAAGCATTACTTAATAACAGGAAAGAATTGAGCCGGGTAGGCCTTATGGTATACAAAGCTATGGAAGAAAACCAACCAAAAGGCCCCTCAATTACGAGGAGCCCGGCGGAAAGAGAAGGTAACAAGAAAGGGGGAAACGCGGGAGAAACAAAACTCTCAGAATCGAGTTCAGGCTCCGGCACAAGCATAAATGGAAATCTTATGTCAAAACTGCCTGAGATCTTCTCTCAAATATTTATAAAACTAGGAGCGGAGGAATACTGTCTTTAGGCAAAGAGGCCTGATGCTGGTATGTTGGAACACGTGAGGCCCTGGCTTCCTGAAAAGGAAAACATTGAAAGAGGACCTATTTGAGCTAAATGATATTTTATTACTTCAGGAAACATGGCTAGTAAACCCACTTGTGATTGAGAGTTTCTCAATTCAAAATCTTCAAGCTTCCCAAAAAGCCAAAGGGAGACCATTGGGGGGCTAATACGTTCTCTCAAAAATTATATCGTTAAAACGGTTACTCCACTATGCAATAACGCAATGGGAATACAAGCCTGTAAAATAGAAATGAAAATAGATATACCGCATCCTGAAGTGGCATTTATTAACATCTATTGGAATCCTGCCAGCTCAAAACTCCAGCACTTTTTAACGGAACTAGATTCCATACTAACAAAAGTGAAGACTGAGTGTGATGGAATAAACATTCTTCTAGCAGGTGACTTTAACACAGACTGTATCATCAATGATTGTGGTAAATCCTGGCAATCAGGAAGGAAACCATCAAAAAAAGGCCAAATGTGGCTGGACTTGGTGACCTCTTGGGATCTTGAGATGCTACAAGGGAATATTATGGAAAGGTTATTATGCGGGAGTGACTTGGTGCCGGGGCAACTCAGCGTCCACTTTGGACTACATCTTCGGGACTGTCTTGCCTTCACTCTATCCTAAACATAAAACACGAAGACGGGAGTGACCATGCAAGACTGGAACTATCCTTTCCTGACATGCAAAGCTTTCGTTGCATTAAGAATGGGCAAGAACGTGAGGGCCTCAAAGGAAAACTGAGAGTGACAACATACAAGCAAGGGGGGAAAACCCTAAACAAGTTACTAGAAGAAATACCGAAACTGACCTGGAGGGAAGAATCTCATCCAGAAATTCGGAAAGTTCATCTGGTCCATACATTCACCAAGTAAGATAGGTGCATTTGTGAAACAAGAACACTTTCACATCTTTAATGAAGAAACTGAAAGGAAAAAGAGGGAACTCAGACGCACACTGCGTTATATAAAAAAAAAACACTGTGCTACTATACGCTCCTGTAGGAACTAAAAAAAGCAAAGCAGACCTATAGGAACTGGTCAAAAAATCAAAAACAGCAAAGGTTGCAACAAGATGGAGAACAAATGTTACACCTATTAAATGCAAATAACTTCAGAAACTTTTGGGCGGCGTTGAGTCAACTAGAGTCGGGGTTTAACAGCTCCATATGTAATCTAGTCCCAGAACCAAAATGGGTGGAACATCTATCAGAAAACTTTAAACCCTCACGGTCAACAGAATTCATTATGAGTGCGGATCCTCCTTGGCACCTCTCATTCGATGAACATGACATTGTCGAACTAATATCAAACTAATCTACATCTAAAGCTGCAGACCCAAATGGCCTGAACTACCAGGTCCTGAAAAGCAATCCAAAACTCTGGGCCAAGATATTAAACCATCTCTTTCGAGAAATTTTGAAGACCAGGATTTTTCCTCCTTGGAAGAATGCACTTGTTATACCATTTTTCAAGGGGGAATATTGGCTAAGTCCGACAAACTATCTCCCAATCGCCCTCCTCGATATCGAAAACAAACTCTGTATGCAGCTACTCCTAAGAGAGCTATCACATGGGTGGAGTCAAGGGAGATCCTATCATGTTATCAAACAGGCTTTAGAAAGGGGCTGTCGACTAGCCTTAATGGTCTAATTTTAAATCTGGTCAGCGAAAAGACAAAGGAGAAAGGGGATAGCCCCGTCTTTGGGGCTTGGGTAGATCTATCCAAAGCATTAGATCATGTGGATAGATCCTTACTCTGGCGAAAATTACATAGCTGGGGGATCCCAGACTCCCTGTTAGCAACGCTAATCGATCTACATAGGAACACCACCATAAGACTGCGGCTGGACTAACAGGGCCAGCTGTCGGATTTAATACACGTCTTCAGAGGGGTAAGACAAGGTTTCCTGGGAGCACCATTGTTCTTCAACCTTTTTCTGTCAGATTTGGGATATTTTCCGTTTTGTTGGTGTTGGCCAGTCCAGTGATAAACGGGAGGAGGATGCACTGGCTGGCCTACGCTGACGATTTAGTTCTTTTGGACAGATCTGCATTTGGACTTCAACGTCTCTTAAATAATCTCGGGGAGTATGTCAGCCTAAAGGTGCTTACAATCAACCCCCTGAAATCCAAGTTCCTAGTTTTCAAGCACCCAAAAAAGAATATTGGATATGGAAATTGGGTTGTGGATGGGAAAGTCACCCCCGTGTTGAAGAACTCATATATCTGGGCTATGAGATATTTGCCTCCCCTGCTAACAACAAATAATACCGCAAATGAAAAAACTGAACGCAAAGTTTTGCAAATTATCAATTCTACCGCTAATCAAGTTTTACACGGCCAAAGCAGTCCCAGTTTTACTCTATGGCCTTGAAGCAAAACCCTTATTATGGCATTTAAACTGGAACAAATTGGAAGGTCTTCTTTGGAAAAAACCTTGGCCGTCCCAATGAGCTTTTAATCAGGACACCATCCACATAGGCCAGGTTACCACTTTCACCCAAGTCAGGCATGGCCTTGTGTAGGAAGATGTTGAAATCATTGCCATGAGTTTATGTAACCGAAGGGAGTCCAGGTCCATGTGTACTGCTTCCCCCCGAAGGTAAAGGCCAGCTTGTACTGGTCCTCCCTACTAACCGGCACGGCCCAGTATCCATTTGTCAGGTCAATGACAGTGTAAAACTTTTGACCCCTGGATCTGGGCCAGCCCTTGGTCAATGTAGGGAAGACCCATTTGTTCAGCTCCCTATGGTCTGCGCAAAGCCCCCATTGGCCATTTGGTTTTAAAATCCACAGCACTGGATTATTATACAGTGGACTTGACCAATTACCCCATGGGACTCTAGGTTTTTGATAATTTCTGTTAGGGACGCCCTAGACGCGAGAGGCAAGCGATATTGCTTCACGAATACGGGAGTCATCCCAGGGTCCATGGGAATTGAGGTAGTATGAATCTCGGTGCAACCACAGTCGTACGAGTCCACAGCAAAGATATCTTGAAAATCTAAGAACACCTGTTTCAACTTTTGCTTTTTTTCCTCAGTCTTATAGGCATCAGCGAAGTTGACCCGCTCTTCAACCATCTGCCTGAAGCCTGGAAAGACTTCTGGTTTTGCATTCTCAGTGGCCTCCTCCAGCTGTGTGGAGACGTCTCTGGTGAGGGTGTTGACCTGGACAGAGGGTTTCAGGTAGGAGAGGCATCTGGAATATCACCTCATCCTTCTTGATGTCACAGGTCACCTCTTTCCCCCTGTAAGTGCAGGAAGAGTACACCAGGAAATTTCCCCCTTGCCGGGTGAAGATCTTTTCTGGCGGTGTGTCATCGTCATTGTCATAGCACTCATTGGGGATTGGTCCCATAAATTCATTTCCCAAATCCATGGAAAAATGCTGGTCATCACCCGCCATTCCAATAATGGTGCCTGCGCCCAGAGTGATATTCCTGGGGTCGCTGTTATCCACCACTATTGGAATGGTGTTGTGTTCTACATTGAGTAATGATGTTAGGTTCAGCCCCAACCCCTGCTATTGGAGCATTGAGTTGTACATAGGCATCTGGATTTTGCAGTTTCTGTCCTCTTTTAATTTTTAAGTCAAGTGCGAATTGTCGGGTCCATCCTGGGATGGTGACGTCCTCTCCAATTTGAACTTCAACTGCATATGGCAGCAATTGAGCTGGCTGAAATGCCTTTTCAGAATCATCAAAGCCCATTGGATTGCCCCCCCAGTCGGGACCAGGCCTTGTAATTTATAAGGTGCAAATGAATTGCAAACCGATTGAGAATGTCACTGCCTAAATAGAACGCAGCAGGGACATCTCGCACGAGCCAACAAATATGCTCTATGTTTTGGCACCTATGGAACTTTTGAGCATACACCTGCTAGGAATTTGGAATTGGGAGTTTCAAGGCCCATTTCCCACTTATCAATCAATTTTAATGTGGGAATGGTTGGATCTTTTGGGAGTTTCCGAACACGGCTTCGCTGATGAAGCACTTTTGATTATTCAGGCACACTCTGGCGGGAACAAGCTCCCTCTCCACATTTAACTGAATAGGGAGGAATAGCTGTTCTCTAATTTTCTGAATGTGAGCTAAACTTTGAGCTGATTTTTCATCACTTCTGACTACTGGATTTGGATTTTCAGATTGAGAGTCGGTATACAATAAAGATTTTCCATAATAACTTACTAGAAAGTCTTAATTCTATTAAAGACTCGGAGGCGAGCATTATGCTTCTCTTTCTTTTATTCGACAATAAAGAAAAACGCTCAGCAGCAAGATATTTGTGCACCAAAAGTGAGTGTGCCATGAGTAATGTGCAGAAAAACAGGTGCACCAAATATATATAATAAACATAGCAATGTAACAGTAATATAACAGTAATATCTTAACATAAAAGGTAAGAGTCTCTGAAGAAACTACATTTCCGAGGGAGCTTGGCTCCAGTTCATTTTGAGGCCATCAACACATGACCTAGTCCACCAATAGTAGTTCAGATCCCCTGCATAAACAGTCCTAAACATGATGACACTTCCTCTTTCTGGGCTGCGAACTTGGCTGTCCATAGTAGGAGATAATTGTAGCTAACTTGAAGAAGAAGACTTGTGTCAGGCCGAGATCAGGCGGACTTGTCTGCAGGCGCTGTCAAGAAAAAGAAAACTGTTAGTCTCTTGTATATGACAACACTAGATCCCTTATCAGGGTGGGAGAAAATCTTGGAGTTATTCCGATAGAGTACATGTAAATTTCAGAACATTAATCTTTTCATTACATCTTTAATTAACATCAGGTAACATGTTGTTATTTTCTTGCCGGATGGGATAATGCTCACCTCCGAGTCTTTAATAGAATTAAGACTTTCTAGTAAGTTATTATGGAAAATCTTTATTCTATGTCAAGACCGGAGGCTCCCATTATGCTTGTTTAAAGCTTACTTACCACAATAGATGCTGGCTGGTCTACTGGCTTTAGGTAGAATTGTTTGAAAACTGATTCACTAGCCCAGTCTGCCATCCTCATGAAATCTTCTAGGCAAACTCCTGCCTGAAATTCTTTAGAGGCCATGGCTCCTCTAACTGAGTGGGCTCCGAAATGCTTGGTGTCTATCCCTGCTTGAGCTAGCGTCCACCAGACCCAACGTGCTAAGGCCGGTGCTGATACTGCTTTGTGCGGTTTACACAGAGCGATCAGAAGCTGCCCGTTAGGGGAGGTTCTGAGTGGAGCCGTCTTTTCTTCGTAGACTTTCAAGCATTTAACCAAGCAGAGCTTCGGTTGATCTCTAAAGTCGGGATAGGAAATCACCCTGGAATTGCACTTTGTTCTTCTATGAATATGGAATACAATGCCATCAGGAGAAAAGATTCTGCCTGCTAGATCTAGAGCTCGGATGTCTGAGACTCTCCTGCAGGAGACCAAGCAGAGTAGAGTAGTGAGTTTGCCAGATAGGGCTGTACGCGATAGTTCTTTGTTATTGGGCCATGCCAGAAAAAGGTTCATTACTTTATTAACGTCCCAAAGTTTGTCATAGCGAGCTGGAGGTGGGACGGTAAGCCTTACACCCTTGAGCAACCTGCAGACGAGGTGGTGTTCTCCTGCTGGTACTCCTTGGATAAGGTCATGACCTGTGGAAATTGCTGAACGGTAGGCGTTCACAGACCTGTAGGCAAGCCCTTTTTCCGCTAGAGATGCTAGAAAATTCCAAATCTCTTCTATAGGTGCTGAAATTGGATGTAATCCTTTCTCATGACACCAGGAGCTCCAGATGCTCCAAGAGTTGGAGTATCTCTTCCTGGTACTAGGAGCCCAGCTCTCTTCGATAAGGTTGATCGCTTTGTGAGACATGCCTGGGACTCTCCATCTTGACCTGAAATACTCCAGGCTGCTAAGGTCAGAGATCTGTTGAGGAGGAGAGGATGACGTTGACCTGATGGATCTAATAGGAGATCCGGAAACTGGGGTAGTAGGATTCGAGAATCCGTAGAAAGTTCCAGAAGAACTGGATATCAAGTCTGAGATGTCCAGACCGGTGCTATAAGGATCAGATTTGAATGCGCCTGACGGGCCTTTGCCAGGGTCCTCGCTATCATAGTGAAAGGAGGAAAGGCATACAGTATTCCCTGGGACCATGACTGTAGGAATGCGTCTGTTGCAGCTGCTGCTGGGTCCGGCCTCCAGCTGTAGAAAGCTGGAAGTTGGGAGTTGAGTCTGGAAGCAAAGAGGTCTATGGATGGAGTGCCGCCACTGTGAACGAAATTAGCAGAGAAAGGAAAACTATCCAAAGATACTTTGAAGATACCAGCCCAAATAATAACCGTTATGATAAGGTTACTGGAAGACTACATTCAACAGTTCATTTGTGTCAGAGTGCTAATAGGCTCAAGAAGAAGAGGATTTCACCTCGAAACGCGTCAGCCAAGCACAGTCTAATCTATGGATACTTTCCTTTGCTATGTTTTGCATTTTTGATGCCTATTGACCGACAGTCAATAATGACTATTGTACATTGTTCTTGTCAAAATTAAATTTCTCTACCTTCTTCATATTGAGATTTCTTTTGATTATTATTGATCATACTGCATATGCAAAATTGTACGTAATTTATTCAATGTCTTTGTTGACAATATTATACAGTGTGCAGGGGACGGGAGGGCTCCCAATCTGGATCCTCTTACTTTCTCTTCTATGGACATCGGACCCCAGATCTCCTGAAGGAAAATCTCTCTGTTGATTCTCCAATCACTGTAATCTGTCGAGTGGCGTGAGTACCAGTCCGCTACTGCATTTGAGAGGCCGGGAAGGTACTCCGCTGTAACTGAAATCTGGTGATCCAGACAGAAATGCCAGAAGTCTTTGGCTAATTCTGCTAGGGGTCTCGACTTGGTGCCGCCCAGATGGTTGATGTATTTTACCGCTGAGATGTTGTCCATCTTTAGTAAAATACAGCAACTCGCTTTGCCTTTGGCAAAAGAGTGCATTGCAAAGGAACCTCAAGAAGCTCTAGACAATTGATATGAAGGTCAAGCTCCTGTGGGGACCAAGTCCCTCCCGTGGCTATTGGACCGCATCTCGCTCCCCAACCGGAGCGACTGGCATCCGACTCGATAATAATATATGGAGCGGAGCCGAAGATGGCTCTGCCGTTCCAGGCTTCCATGTGAGAGAGCCACCAGTTGAGCTCTGTCCTTGCTTGAGGGGACAGTGTCAGGAGTTGAGAATAAGAAAGGATTCTCCTTAAGTGTTGGCCTTTTAATCTTTGCAGCTCTCGATAGTGAAGAGGGCAGGGAAATATTGCTTGGATGGAAGATGAAAGTAGCCCTATCACTCTTGCTAGTTCTCGAAGGGAGAACATGTTCTTCTGTAAGAGTCTGCGTATTTCTCTTTTGGTAGAGTGAATCTTGGCTGATGGGAGTCGAAGCTGCGAATTCTGTGTATCCACTATGAATCCTAGAAATTCCATATTTCTGAATGGAAGTAGAACTGACTTCTCCCAGTTGATAAGAAAACCTAGGCTGTGCAGCACGTTTATTGCCAGTTCGGTTTGCTTCCGAACTAACTCCTGTGATTGGGCCATGAAAATAATCTCATTGAGATAAATTATGAGACGGACACCTTGCTCTCTTAATCTAGCTACTACAGGCCTTAAGAGTTTGGTGAATACAAGGCGCCGAAGAGAGTCCGAATGGGAGACTTGTGAATTCCCAATTTCGATTTTTCCAGGAGAATCTGAGGTAACTGATGTGTGTTTGATGGATCGGTACTGCGAGGTAAGCGTCTTTTAAGTCTAGGCGCATAAGCCAGTCGTTCGGTCTGAGAAGATCTCGGAGCATGTGTATACCTTCCATTCTGAAATGGCGGTAAAGGATGAACTCGTTGAGCGCTCTGAGGTTTATGACTGGGCGCACTTTTTGCTTCCTGCGTACCAGAAAAATGGGACTGAAGAAGCCTCCCTGACTTGAGCAGGGTTGAATCGCGTGCTTCTGATGGAGACTGAGAATTTCACTGTCTAAGGCGGTTTGGTCTGATAGAGATATTACTATGGGAGTGGGGCGACATGTCTGAACGGGCTGTGTAAAAAACTCTAGGTGTAGACCCCGAGCTGTGTCCCTGACCCAGGCATCTCCCGATAAGGTATCCCAAACATTTGCAAACATCCTTATCCTCCCTCCTATAGGTGTTAGTGGCGCTGGCACAGTTATCAGTACACTGACCTGTGGATTGTTGCTGGGCTGGGTATCTGGCCGCTCTCCTCCAGGGACGCCCTCTACCACGACCTCTCGAGGGGAAGAAAGTGTCGGGGCATTCTTGCCAGGAATTATGCTGACCTCGAGATTGTTGAGGTCTCTTGTCGAAGAAGTAACGGCCGGAAGAGCGACCTCTTCCTCGTCCGGCCCTGGAGAAAACCTTGGTTGCAAATACTCTTTTTATTGAAGCCTGTGCTTTGTCTAACGCCGTGAATGTCCCGACGAATTTTGTCATCTCCTTCATGAAAGGGTCTCCGAAAAGCTGGCCTTGTGCCGTTGGGCCGAATTCTGTGTCTGCCAGTTCGGTTAATTTGGCATCTATCTTGTATAGGATGCCTTTCCGTCGCTCTGTTGAGATGGCGCAACTGGCGTTGCCCAAGAGGCAAATAGCCCTCTGGACCCAACCGGACAGTATCACTGGGTCGATGGGGTCCGACGAGGAGATGGCTGCATTCGCAAGATCAGAGATTTTTGCTAGTGGACGTGCTATGTCCAATATTTTGTCCTGGCAGGCTTTCCAGGCGCGATCAATACCCTTCCTGGGGTCTTTAACGTTTTTACCCAAAAAGGTAATCATTTTAGAATCAAGCTCTGGAGTCAGAGCTACTTTATCCGCAATGTCTGGTCGTGGACATTCAGCACGTAGTCTGGCGCAAACTTCTTTATCAAGCGGCTTGCGCAGCCTAAGGTGGATGTAATTCGATGTCTTGGAAGATGGTTCCCAGTCGGTGGACCTGGGGTGTATTAAGTCTTCCGGGGTAAATGTACCTTCAGTAAAAGGTTTGGTCCCGGTTGTGTCATTAGGGATGGGGTCTGCCGCAATCCCTGATGCAGAGGGTCTTGAATACTCAAAATGAAATTCCTCATCGGAAGAGGAGTGAGAAAGATCAATATCGTAGACGTTTTTGTTATGATCTTCTTCCGAGCCCTGTCCGTGTCCCTCCGGGCTTGAGGGTCTAGTTCCCCTGGTTTCCTCCTCGGGGTAAGAGGGTAGATGGGAAGGGGTTACCTTCCTATTCATGAAGGCTTGTTTCAGCCTTGAGAAGGCGTCCGTTACGGCAGCTGTGGCATTAGATGGCTGGCTCGGGGGGGGTCGTAGAGCTTTTACTCTTGCAAGCCGGTATACATCCCCCTTCTGTAAGGTGCTTCCTTTTCTGTGTTCTCTTCCTCCCAGGAGGGGAGGTCCCTCTGAAATGCTCCTCCATAGTATCTAGACGATTTTGTATGGGAATGAGCATATGCGTTACAGCTTTCTTAGCACTGGTCTCCACAGAGGATCCCAGAACCTTCTGAAATCTATTAGCCATTGCCACTTCATCTATGTAACAGTGATCTCCCTCAATCTCAGAACAAGCCTGATCTGATTGAGGCGAGTACTGTTCTGCCATTATAAAATAAATGCACCTTACTCACTTTTTTTTTTTTTCTGGGCTTCCGAACGCCTTCTCTCACTGCCCAGTAATGTTATTTCAGTTCAGCTTTGTAATTGTTCTTAAATGCCGAATAGAGAATTTCTTTGCTGTATGTGTGGTGAAAAATCAGCGAGACTAAACGGTCGCTCTTGTCTGAGGAAAGATTCCGGCGCTCGAGCTGCAAGGACCGTTACATTATAACGGGCATGCGCGCTCGTGCGCCGGAATGTAGAGGAAAGGACCCGGAGAGCAGGAGCTCCCCTGGCGGCCTGCATGCTGTGCAGCGTGGTCCGACTAGGCCGCGCCGGATTCCCAGTACCTCAGAAGCGCAACGACATTGCAGCAAAGCCGGCGCGAGCCGTCGGCGGATCCACTGGACGAGCGGAATAAATAACTGATCAGTTGTGACCGTGTGAAGCGGTCTCCGAGGTCAGAGGACTGATGTCGGAGCCCAACATAAAGGTACAAATTATTATATATATTTTTTTTTAAATGAATATTGAAAGTAAAATTCGTATAAGTCTATAACTATGCAGTAAACATATTATGACATTTTGTAATGTTATCTTTTAAATTATAAAATCATGACGTAAGCAGTGCTAAACATGAAGTACTTATCTCTTGCTGTGAGCAGCAAAGAAAGAGGAAGTTTCATCATGTTTAGGACTGTTTATGCAGGGGATCTGAACTACTATTGGTGGACTACGTCACGTGTTGATGGCCTCAAAATGAACTGGAGCCAAGCTATGTTTATTATATATATTTGGTGCACCTGTTTTTCTGCACATTACTCATGGTACACTCACTTTTGGTGCAAAAATATCTTGCTGCTGAGCTCTTTTCTTTATTGTCGAATAAAAGAAAGAGAAGCATAATGGGAGCCTCTGGTCTTGACATAGAATTTCAACGAAGGTTGATTTTCAAGAATAGAGAAGAGTTTAAATCACCAGTTTGTTGTCATAGAGAAATTACTGTAATATCAGGTATTTGATTATTTTGGAAATGAAACTCAATTTGATCAGATTTTTGTTCAACCATGTGGCATGTGCCATTTAAACTAACATGATCGACCCTTTGTTTAAATTTTATTGGCTTGTTAGCCTGAATCCAGTGGACCTTATTTACACAGTCTATCAGGGGAGACAACCTCCGGAGGAGGTCATTACCTAAGAGACATGGAATCCTCTCTGGAGTCCCGACTATGACCGGTTGCTTCACCTTATGTCGCCCAATTTAAATTTCCAGATCTGCAGTCCACGGAAAAGGGGTGAGAGGGATCTGATGTCTCTCCCCCCTTCCTGAATTTAGCTGCTCAAAGGCCCTTTTGGACAGAAGAGTCGCTTGTGATCCAGTGTCCACCAGTGCTAAAAAAGCACATTGCCCTTGCACTCAGACGGGGGTATAGAATCTACCTTCTTTCTACTCCAATGGGCAAAGATAATGGGCATTTTGGGCAAGCTGGGCAGTCATTTTTTATTTTAGACTGTGACACATTGGGGTGTTGGACAGTTTTCTGTGTCAGAGTCTGGGAATCTTCTGTAACACAAATTTGGCATCCTGAAATATGTGGTATTTCGAAATCACCTTTTTCCCTTAGCTCTGTGCTGCCCCCTTTTACGTGGTGGCAGTCACTAGAACCAGTTTGTGGGGTGGATCCCTCCATCAATATTTTGTTCTCTGGATGACAATTCTGGGGTTCAGGGATGGGTGATTCTGAATCAGTCTCCACAAATACCCAGTCTCAGTTCTGGTCTATTGGGACCCATTTTTCTTTGGGAGGATTTCCCCTGTCCTTGAAGGACATATTTTTTTTTTCAGGATCCTCCAATGATTCTTCCCCTTCAAATGGGAGGAAACTGACTTCCTCCAAAAATGGGTCTTTTTGATTTCTTTGTTTCCCCTACCCACCCTCTGTTCCCTGGGTTGCAGATTTTGGGGGCAAGAGATTTTCGTTCTGTTTCTGGAGTGTCCAGGGGCTTTTCACAGTGAGGAAGGAAGCTTCCTCTAGGGCTTTGCACCCCCCTTCCTATCGGGCCTCCTCCTCTGGAACAGGTGGGTTGTTGGGGTTCTTTCCCCGTCATTGTTCCAGGGTTCCAGACCCTTTGTTTGAGGGGTTCTGAGCCGCCATGTTCATCTGAGAGTTCTGATGAGCCCTCAACATGCGACTTAGATCCTGAGTGAGGTTCTGGACCTCACTCAGCTCCAGTTGGGACACCCGCTCTGGCTGGTATGGGGGTCCTAGGTTGTTCTCGGGAAGGGTAACTATTGCTTCACCCTCCACTCTTGGCCTCCCCTCTCCCGGATTGGATGCTCTGGACTCCTGGAAACAGGGAGAGAAAGGAAGGTTGTCCTGCAGGTTGGGATTTGGAAGGTACCGGGGGAAGAAACTAAACCCAGGATTTGGAGGATTACTGCCCTCCTGAGGGAAGTTGGGATGGAGGTTTTCTGAGGCAGTATTCACTCGATTGGATTCCCCCCTCTTGGGCTGGGGGAGTCGACACATACCCCAAGATAGGTCTATTGCCCTTATACCTGGAACTGATATAATTAGCAGAGTTAGAGGTCACATTGGTGAGGTTTCCTACCTGACTACCATCTGCTGCTGATTGATCAGAAGGCCTTCTTTGCCTCTGATTTGGGTGGTTTTGGGAAGGTGTGTTTGTATGCCCTCCATTTCTAGATCCGGGTAGGCTGTTCTATTACCCAGTCCAGGGTCCTGTTGTGATGAAAATCTCTTACCAGCTGTGTCATTATATATATTTCGGGAGCGCATGAAAATAGGTGGTTATAAATTCCATACTATTCATGGGCACCCGTCTGGTAGTTTGCACAAATGCCCGTTTTAGCTCCTGCACAAATTCTCTTGGGGCCTGATCCTCTTCACACTGCAGATTGTAGGCCACCTTGCTGGCCACCTGGAGGTTTCTGTGTGTGAAAAAGTTCTTTAAAATGGGTGCCTCATAGGTGGACCAACTTGAATGTTTCCGGTCTTCCAACTCAGCAAAGAAGCTGGAGTACTCTGGAGAGAATGTCCATTTGGCATAATCTATGCAATTCTGGCTATGTATGATGTTAAAAGAGTCCATCATCTGTTCATATAGCTCCAGATGCTCCCAAAAAGAATATTTGGCATTTTTGTGATATAGGGTCATGGCATTTCTAATAGCCTTAATCTGCTTAATGGGGTCTTTCACCAGAGCTTTCTTTTGTTTATTAGCCTTCTTTTGCCACTTCACCTCAGTCCATTCGCCCTCAGACTCAGAGCTGCTACTGTTTGTGGTCCCCATTTTATCTTCTAGGTGCTCCCTGATTCTTTGAGCTTGTGAGTTGCTCTCAGAATGGTGCGGCCTAGTTCCTTCTTCCCTGTTGTACCTTGGGCTCTCTGGGCCACTCCCCTTGAACTCCCTCGTTCGCACAGGAGAGTGGTCTTCTGACTCCTCTCTGCTTCCAGGGTTAGTGGAGAATCCCCGCCACTGCCCTTATTGGGTGGAGGTTTTTAGAATGCTCTTTTGGGGCCTCAATTCACGCACTTTTTGTTCTGCAAAGTGAACCAAATGGTCCCTTTGTAGATGATGCTTCTGCAGGTCTAGCTCCCTGAGTTTCTCCTCATAGGAGTCATCCTGATCAGATACATTGGTCATAATATTTTGGAATCTGTACAGGGATGCCCGTCCATCAATTTCTGATGGGTGGTTGCCTGTCTGTTCAATCCTACTGAACCTTCTAGAGTCTCGTAGCATCATGGTTTCTGGTTCATGTGAACCTGTAGGCATGAAGTGAGGAGTGTCTTGTGCATACAAGGCGGTAAATGAGTTTGAGGCCCTTAGTACAGTGGGAATCACACTGAGATCAGGGATGGCCCTGTCCCTCTCTACTGGTTCAGGGTCGCTCAAGTTTGGATTCAGCCCAGCATACTCTTTTTCTAACAGCTCAAGTGTTTCCCTCTCAGCCCCTATTTCCTGATGGTAGGCTAAGGCCTAAGTCTTTTGCTCTGCTATCAGGACTTGACTTACTACTATTGCCTGCTCTTGAGCTGCCACCTGCTTGTGGAGTCAACTGTTCTCGTTACAGAAGGCCTCATTGTCTTTTTGTGCTGCCTGTATGAGATCATTTTGTTGCAGGAGTTTCATTTCCTGATTTTGCGCATTTTTAGCTTGAGTGTTCTCTTCTAGAGCACCTTCTACTCGTCTTGTGTGCCCCAATAATTTTTCATATTCTACTTTTAGTTCATTCAGTTCCTGGAGGTCTTACTCTCTTTTCTGTAGGTCGGTTTTTAAGTTGCACACTTCCTGATATAGGGCATCGTTTTCCTAATACAGGGCACCTACCTGTTCAGCCAGGTCATCCCACTGTTGTTTGATAGCACATAATGTCTGGCATTCTTGGTTAAATTCTGTCTGGAGGTGGAGTTTAATGATAAATATATTGTTCTCATCTTCCAATTTCTCATTCGGTTTTTGTAACATGATTATTTGTTCTGAGCAAGCTCTGTTATATGTTATCTGTTGATTCAATTTCCGTTGACTCTCTTGAGCCAACCGTTTCCTGACACTCCTCTTTTAATGTATCTAATTAGGCCTCTTTCACTGAATTATTTTGTTGTTGTACAGTCAAGTCCTCTTTTAACTGTTTGATGTAGTTTTCAAATTCTACCTCAGAATCTTAGCTCTTTTGCAATTTCTCTTCTACAAGTTTTAATTCAGTCTGGATTTCAGTTAAGAGCACAGATTGGTTTTTGCGAAGGGTTCTATGTTCTTCACATTTTTCCTCCGTAACCCCCATGTGGAGATATATGTAGGATGTGAGTTAGACCATTTTAATCTGCTCCTCTTTCATACTAAGAGGGCCTCAATACAAGTTTGGAGGCAGTCATGCCCTTAATAAGGTCATGGCTGCCTCCAAACCTGTGTCCGGGTCCGTGGTCCCTGAATGGGGAAATACCGGGCCATTCCAACTTTGGAGGGCCCGGCATTTCCCCATTCAGGGAACACGCACCATCCCCATTCCATTTGAGCCCCCATATGGCTGAATGGGAATGGGGAACATGCTAACAACGGACCCGTTAATGACGGGCCTGTTGTTAGCATGCTGGCCCCCTTGCGGAACCCGCAAAGGACGCCTGGTCTGACCAGACGTCCAGAGCGGGTCCCACGAGGGGACCTCATAATGAGGCGGTATGGGGTTAACGGTGCCAGAACCTTTGCCGGTGCCGTTAACCCCTTATTGCCTCACTTGTAATGAGGCCCAGAATCATGTACAACTCGCTCAAGGCTTGTTGTAACAGGCCACCATTCTGCCACACATCCATGTTCGTGGAGGTGACCTGTTGCCTCATGTTGGCTAGCCTAACTTCCTGATCTTGCTCTGCCCATCCTCCTCTGACGAATAGTTTGGGCAGAAGGTGCTGCCTAGCCATTTTTATCTCCACTGTGGTCATTATGAAGAGTGTTTTTCCTTTATTAAATTATTTATATAAGGACAAATCTGTACTCTGTTACATTTTGTGTAGTTCAGGGTTAATTTTACTTTATTTTTACCCACAGGCCTGCGGTCTAAGTTTTGGGATGGCACATTTACAGTGTAACACTTTTTTCTAACCCTAAAAAGTATGACTACCTTTTCTGGGTAAGCCTGATGTGTTAAACTGTCACGGGAGAACACTTATCTCAATCCCGGCAACAAACCCCCACTGTGTCATAGATTTAAAGACACGGCACACTCCAGACCAGGACTCTTTCACTGGCCAGGGATGTGGTGCACAATAAAAACGCTTTTAAGTTTATTAATTTCAGATTCAGCTTTGAGAAGGCAGCCAACCCGTCTCACACCCCCCTTGACGTACACCCTGTGTCGCAAAGGACCATGAACCAGGCCGGAGTGTAATAATACAATATTTATTTTTTTCTAAATTCAAATAAAAACAGTCTAAATATAGGGCAGCAATCACAAATGTGGTGATAATTACACAGCAACATGATAGGATACACTTAATTTAACATTCTAACATCAGAAACATCAATGCACAATGAATGAAAATGAGATCACTTTTGGGTAATACTTTTAAATGGCACAACTGTTATGCATTCCCCCTGCAACACTCCCTCAAACCCATGTTAACCAAGTTTTGTGTGGGTGGAGAGGAGTAGCAAGGAGTCAGATATAATAGGCAAAATCAGATTGAAAATCCAACCTACCATCCCTGAATGGGAGGCCAAAATCAGATTGAAAACCCGACTTAAATGAGTTCACTGAATAGATATGTTACATGTGTGGTTAAATGAATAAGACAGGAATTTGTGTGGCTGGGCTAAAGAAGCAAGAAAGCTTACAAGCTACAAGGCAAGAGACTACACAACATGCATACAAGTGGCAAAGTCAATTTAGGGAAGGAAACAGTGCAGCAAAAATCACACGTGGCAGAATTGCAATTTCTTAGTTTTCACAGGTTTAAAACAAGAAAACAGCTTAGAAAATGAGCTAAACAGACAAAATCGGAAATCAGTTTTTCTGATAAGGTACAAAGGTACATAAATGGTATGAGTCTGAAGTGAAAGGGTGACTCTTTATGGGGGACAGTATGGGATTCTCTAAAGGAAAGGAAAATCAGATTTTAAAAGGGAAACACTTTCACGGGCAAACTCGGTTTTGTTAGCAAAATGATTTGTTTTACTGCAACTATATTTTAGTGGCTAGATTATTAAAGAAACACACAGTATGCAAGGAGGTTGATTTTCAAGGTTAACCTATTCATGCCATGATCATTTCTAAAGTATTCAAAATAGTACTAAGTTCTTACACAAAGGACTGAAATGATTTGGAAAGAATTAAGCTAACACATCGAGACTAATACAGATTATTCTAAGGACAGGATACACAGAGGATTCTGACAATTTAAAAAGTTACTAGGGTACCTATAGGATTTTTAGAGGGTTTGACAGAATGCAAGGGAACAGAACGGTGTAGGCAGCTTTTTTTTGGTTCCAGGGAAGGGTGATACTTACAAAATGCACTTGAATTGGATAGTTTGGACAGCTAACCGTGTCTCTGGACAACGGGACAAGGATCTGGTCACTGCACACCGGCGTGGCTCTCCTTTAAGGGAATAGCAGGCAACCGGGGTCTGGTCACAGTGGACAGCCGGGTGCATCAGCTGGGCACGGACAGGTCTGGTCACTGGATTCTCCCAAAGGGGTCAGCAGCTTTTCCTCCTTTCTCCCTGAATTATTGGGATTTTTGTAGGCTTTAGTTCTGGATAAGTGGTTCTGCCTGGATAGGAGGTTCTGCCTGGATAGGAGGTTCTGTCTGGATCTGGATCAGCTACCTCTGGCCTGGCTCTGGAATCTAGAGTCTTGCAGGGTGAATGTTGAATGTCTGGATCTCTGGATTTTTAATGTTGGATTTTGAATGTCCTGACTCTCTCTATGCTTCCTCCTTTTATAAGCAGGATGACATAAGAGCATTTTTTTTACAATGTGGGCAGAAGTAACCTGGAAACACCTCTTGGATGGGATAGGTCAGGCTGTGGATATCGCCACCCCCTGCAGGCGGATTGGACCCTGGGAAGTGACATCAGTTCTAGTGTGGGTGTTTTATGATGTGCTTTGTTTCACCACAGTTACTTTTACCAAAATCAGTTATGAGACAAAACCCTTATATATACAATGGTTATCCTCATGGAAAACAGATAGGCAGATTGTATGTTTTACAAGCAATATGCCATATTAAGCACCAGGTCTGTGCGATGTTGCTTTGCTCTTCTGGCACTCTTTCATAATTTCTATGGAAAACATTTCACCTAAAATTCTATAAATGGCTACACATAGGCCTATCAATGTCGGGCATATTTCCATCAAATTGTACATCTGTGTCATGTACCCTTTACTCGGAAATGCCTCTTTAATGCCATTTGCTTCCCCCACATGCTAGGAAGACCCACATCGTCTCATCTTCCTGATACCAAAATTACCTTAAAAACCATCATAATTTCACATTGCTGCTTAATCAGATTACTGAAATAAATGTCTTAATGCAAAAAGTCTTTTAAATCAAATGGGCTTGCTATGTTCCCAAAAGTGGACAGTCTTTCCAACACCTCAGCCAAATGTCATTCCCTGATCAACTTGCTCAAGGTTTGCCATGACTCCTTCTGTGAAGTCCTTCAGTTTGAATGCAGAGGATTTCACACTTCTGAGGCAAACACATGAGCTTAGATCCCCCTTTGTACTTGGGAACATCTCTGGAAGGCAGTCTGAGGCACCCTGTAATTATCACCGTAAGAGTTTGTGAAAAACCCCTATGCTGGAAGTTCGCACTCTTTAACTGAGTTAGTCAAGCAAACCGTCAGCTAGTGTGTGCTGCAGCCGTGGGGAAAAAAAGTGATTTTTCACTACCACCTAATAACAACTGTATTGACTAAAAAAGAGAAAACCACACAGACTGCGCTCAACTCCTAAATATTCACTGAGTCAGAGAACATTGTAACATAAATGTACTTGGTATGTGCTTAGTTTATTAAGGGTGGAGCTAGTTTTATATGTCAAGTTCAGTTTCGAATAAATGAAATATTTGAACATTGCATTGTATCCGAGTTCAATTTAGAACAAATGAGATATTTGAGCATTGTATTGCCCCCTAATACATTATATGTATATACAAAGGTCAGTTGGTAGTATAATACAAGGATGTGTCTGATTTTTCCAATTTTTGAATTTTTTAACCATACTACGCCAACACATGTTTCGAACCTCCAAGGTCATCCTCAGGGCGTGCAGTAATCTTAGTAACCCAACATTTAAATTTTAGAATTCCATTTGTATATGCATTTCCACATAGGTGAGACCGATTTCAAAACTAAAACCAGCTAAGAGCATTAATTAAAGCTTGAACACAAGCATATTCAAAGTAAATTTGTCAGAGTACAGCTCTTCCAGTCTGTATTTTTGTAAGAGCCACATATTAAAATAAACATAAAAAAACCAGAAGAGGGGAGGAGGAGACACAAAAGGGGGGGGAGGGGATTTGATCAGCAAAATGTTACTTCACATTTTGGTTTAAAGCAATTACCAAACGAGAGAATAATCATCTCTAAGTAGTATGAAACAGGAAACTCATAGTTACCCGTATTTTTGTAAGAGCCGCGTTCAAATCACATGAGTGAATAGTGTATTGTCATTTTGCAACATCCACTTTTTGCAAATTGCATAAGTTTTATTTTCTGATCAGCTGTAGCAGAAAGAAAAATATAAGGAGGGACGAGAAAAACCATGTTATAGCAAGTATGTGGCCTATTCTCTTTATATACGTTACATCCTACGTGTATAAATCAGTTTTTTAAATAAAAGTTAGTAATTGTTAGTTAGCGGTTTACCTGCGATTCGCACACTGTGATAATCATTTGCTTTTAAGCATGTTTTTTTGCTGTCAAGATTTCTGTTCGTATCTTCATTCTGTTCAGGTATCAGCAATCTGCAATAACAGAGGGAAAGTGTCCCCATACCGTCACAAATACGCATGCTATTTTCACATCAAATATTTGGCTCTATCCTTGTTAGGGGGCTCAAGACTCTTTTAACATACATTACTTACCATATATATTGCTTCACTGTGTGTACAGAGGTTTCCCATTAGCAAAACGCCGTCGGATGGCATGGGTGCATCGGGAGTATGTTCTGGTTGCTATGGGGTATGTTAATCATTTCTGGTCAGCTGACTAGTCACGTGTTACCTGTTGCTTGGCAAGAGGTCTCAGGTTCCCGGAAGTAAAAAAGAAACATCAATTTTGACTTGACTTTCTTTTATTTTCATTTTGTATTCACGGTGTCCAGTATAAATTTCAGAGTTACCGAGAGGGTATGTTTTCAACTAAGTCCGTACGGGAGCGGTTGTTATGCCGGCTCTGATTCCCGCTTGTAGAAACACAGGTTTTCAAATGTATATATTTTTATATATAAAAAAGTATATTTTCCACATATGCGATTCTAAATATTATTTATTCGCCTCTAAGTGACGTGCGAGAGCAGGTATTATACACGCTAACAGACCCGGTTAATTAAGAAGCAAAGACAGGTGATCAGTCATAGATGACCTGTTCTAAGCAACCTGGATGTTTTCTGGAAGAGTTAGATGGCAGATGGGCCCGGTTTTTATTTATATATCTCATATAAATATATCTCAGCGAAATGCCAGTTAGTTACAGTTTAATGCCTGTCCTGTCTCTCGAACCTAATTTACCGATTATTATTGGAAGTTCCATGCACTCTTGTCCTTAGTGTCTCTAACCCCTAGGTTTTTCAGATATTTTGTCACGTTGCGTGTGTTGATACATTCTAAAAATACCAGCGACTTTCGCCTGACCGATACATTAGCCTAAAGAGCTATCTCTGGGTGAAAAAGGAAAATAATCTTTTTTTTAAAATGTGTTGAACCTAAGAGAAGATATACATATACTGTCTGGTTCCAGGGAAACAATGTAAGAATATACAAATAAATACCAGGTTTGATTATTAAGTGGCAAATAGCACATTACAGACCCACAGTGTATCATACATTCCTATTGTGCCGGCATTTCTGTTAGGGACATCCAAATAGGTGTAATTAGGTTGCCACTTATATAAATTCCAATGAGTTAGTGTGGCATTTGGGTTGCGATTTTTAATACTTATGTAATATATCCACTTGTTTAAAGAAATACATTGAGCTCATGATCCTGATTGAGTCCAAGAGATAGGCAACACAGTTTACATATCATTTGTGCTTCCTATTGTCTCAGCATCAATTGTCTGTCACCACCTCTTGCATGTGGTTTTATCCGTCGCAGTCCTACGAATCTGATATCTTTCTGATGATCTAGTTGATGGCAGGTTTGCCAATGAGTGGCAAATGGTAGTCTGACATCTGGACTGTTAAGATTAGTAAGATGTTCGCTTATCCTGATTCTCACTTCACGAATAGTGCTGCCAACATATATTTTCTTACAGACACATTGGATTCCATAAATTACATATTTTGAGCGGCAGTTGATAAATACTGTGATTTTGACTTGTAATCCTCCATGACACTTGAAAACCTTGTAGTTGATAAAGCATATTGGCAAAGGTTACATGACCCTCATTTATGAAAACCAGTTAGTCTGTCTAGTGGGTTCAGATTTAAGGAAGTATATTTTTCTGAGTTGAAGCTTTTGTAAAGATAATGTTAGGTCTTTCTGAAATATAGGGCGTGAGATCTGGGTGTAAAAGTAGAATGTGCCAGTGCTTTTGTAAGATGTGGTTTAAAAATGTCCCATCCTGTGAGAATTTCGTAATGAAATTTACATATTTGAGTTTCCATGACCTTGTTTGGTTTTTTGTCCAAGTAGATTTGGTCTCTCAACTGTTTCTATAGATTTTGAAGCTTTCTTATTTATCTGATTTGGGTACCCTCTTTCCTGGAATCTGATTGCAATTGACTTACATTCTGATTGAAATACATTATCTTGGCTACAGTTTCTTCTTGATCTTAGGAATACGCAAACATACGGGTAACTATGAGTCTCCTGTTTTATATCCCCCCTTCCATATATCATTAAGTATTTTAGCCAAACTGTACTCTGGGTGAAAAACGATAAGGAGCTTAATGTAATTATATTCTTTAATGAATGGAACCATTTTGAATTTATGCAAAAGTTGCTACTTAGAGATGACTTAGAGATTGTTATTCTCTTGTTTGTTAATTACTTTAAACCGAAATGTGAAGTAAACTTTTTTCTGATCACATACCCCCCCCTTTTTTGTCTACTCCTCCGCTCTTCTGGTTGTTTTATGTTTATTTTAATACACGGCTCTTACAAAAATACAGACTGGAAGAGCGATACTCTGAAAAATGTACTTTGAATGTGCTTGGGTTCAAGCTTTAATGAATGCTCTTAGCTGGCTTTAGTTTTGAAATCGGTCTCACCTATGTGGAAATGCATATACAAATGGAATTCTAAAATGAAAATGTTGTGTTACTAAGATTACTGCACGCCCTGAGGACGACCTTGGAGGGTCGAAACACCTGTTGGCGTAGTATGGTTCAAAAATTCAAAAATTGTAAAAACCAAGACATATCCTTGTATCATACTACCAACTGACCTTTGCTTATACATATAATGCATTAGGGTGTAATACAATGCTTAAATATCTCATTTGTTCTAAATTGAACTTGGATACAATGCAAAGTTCAAAAATTTCATTTATTCTAACCTGAACTTGACATATAAAACTAGCTCCACCCTTAATAAACTAAGCACATACCAAGTGCATTTATGTTACAATGTTCTCTGACTCAGTGAATATTTAGGAGTTGAGCGCAGTCTGTGTGGTTTTCTCTGTTTTAGTCAACCCTGTAATTATCACACCTGTCAGTCCAAAGAACAGGGACCCTACCCTGGCAGTATCAAATCACGGGAAGTGCGACATTTGGCCTTTAAGCCAAACTGGTCTGACAGGAATGCTTGAACTTCAGCCAGGCTGTTGAAGTTCTTTGTGTGGAGAAAAGTAAAATACACAGAGTAAAATACACTTACTGTTGAAGTTCTTTGTGTGGAGAAAAGTAAAATACACAGAGTAAAATACACTTACATTTTTGCAGCTTTTCTTCCCAAAATATACAGTTTTGTTTCTGGGCATTTTACAGTGTTATTTCATATTTAACTTTCACAATGTAACTCACTGCTTTGGAAAGCAGAGTAACACTGGCTCATTTTATTTTTCATGTTCATTTAGCAAATGCGGTTTTCCTCGCATTTTCATTCTGAAAGCTTTCATAGCTTTGGTCAATTTCTACACACAGGGATATGTTCAAGAAATAGGTTATTTGAAACTGCCACAGGAGAGAGAGAGAGCTTCTTTGGAAGAGCTTTGCGTGTATTACTTTGTTTCCCAAGTGAATGTTAGCCATGCAGACTGAAATGAATTCCTTTTTTTTTTACAGACTTTATTTGACACAATAATGCCGTTCAGGGAGGGAAGGCCCTCATTTGATGGTGTTCAACCTGAATATAGATGGACATGGCTGTGTTTTATTTAGAACCAAACTTTGTGATGATTAAGTATGAAAATAGCACCATTGCCAGGTAATTTTAAACGCAAAATATTGTTTTGGGCAGTTTTACATTTTGGAGATCACAGCACAGCAGCACTGAGCCAGGCTGCCTTTGAATTATTTTCTTTGGGTTGACATGAAGAACGTAACTGCATCCCTTCTCGAGGTGTTTCTGTTCCATCACGCCCCATATGTGCTCAGCAGACACAGTGCAGCCATTATTTGTAACTGCTAAAATGCAGCTTTGTGATGCAGGGATTTCTGTTAGGCTGGTAAATGTACCCCAAAGAGGTTTGGTGAGGTTTTGTCAATGGGGGGCAAAGTTATAGGGGGGTCCCAACATGTGTGGTTTTTCCCATAGATGCAATGGAGAAAAAAATGGTTGCTCACACCTACAGCCCAAACCGCTGGGCGGATTTTCACCAAATTTGTGGCAGGAGCAGTGGCTTGGTCCCGAAAGTGTGCTGTTGTACATTTGGTGTAAATCCATCCAGTAGTTCTTTTTAAAACAAGCAAAACATAGGTAAAAAGAAATTAGTGATATCTGGGTTCGGGCCGCAGACTTGCTTCCCTGTTCAGTCCACGGACAGGCCTCCGATTGGCCTAGAGGGCCCAGTCATGTCCATGGACATGGGACGCGCCTGCTGATTGGATGGTGAAAAGCATGAGGTGCATCAGATTTTTGGAAACACCCACCATCACGGTAAAAGCATATTGAAAAAGCAACATTGCACTTGTCAAACCTATCAAACAATCTTTGGGGAGGTGAGGGGTGATGAAGATGGGATGTGATATTGCCTTAAAAAGCCCAAAAACAGGCACTTTTCTTCTCTGATATCTGCAAACAGTCCGGGTGTTTCTGTGATGTCCACGAATGTCTTAAATGTTCGGGGGCATCTATGCTTATTTCTGCAGTACAGGGTTGGTGAAAAACAGTTTTTGGATGCCTTATAACTTTGGCAGCACTTAATAAAACTGCATGAAATTCTGGAATTTCATTCTAGCCTTGATTCTGAATGGTTTCGGAAAGTGTGCTGCTGTTTTGTTAAGAGGGAACAAAATTAGGGGGTGGGGCAAAATATTGTAAAGGCTTCTACATGTGGTACCATTTGATGAACCTGCAAATGTTTTTGCAAGGTTCAATGGGATTTTGTCAAGAGGGGGAAAAATTAGAGCCGGTCTCATAATATTGTAAAGGCTTATAAATGTGGTGCCATTTGACTAATCTGCACACAAGTTTGCAAAAAGATTTTAGATATAGTTATATATATTTTACCAAAGTTTGGTGGGATTTTGTAAAGAGGAGGCTAAATTAGAGGGGGGTTTCAACATTTTTAGATGGCTTATAACTTTTTTGACTTTTGATGAATGAGGACAACAGCTTTCAGAAATATTAGAGACCCAACCTTGAATGTGTGTGAAACGTCTGAATGGATTCTGTCAAGTGGGGGTTAAGTTATATGACTATTGTATTTAAATACATTTTGACACTTTTGAATAAATAAAACATGGGCAGAATTCCAGCAAACCTGTGTAAGGAGCATTGGCAAGGCCCTAGAAGCATGGTTTTGCAAATGTGTTTGTGTTTTATTTTTTGACAAGTGTCATAATGTAGGTACAAACAATAGTTATATACCTTTGGTGACTGAGGTATAGCCTGTGGCCATGGGCAGTGGCCAGTTTGTCCGGGTCATGGCATAAGGTCATGACCAGGACAATCTGGCTACTGGCCATGACTATGAGGGACAACAAATGGGGATAAAGTGGCCATGTCCACCAGGGACCGACTATGTGGTAAAGTTTTTCAAAATTGCGATAGGTTTGAAAGGGAAAATAAATATGCACATGGTAATATGGTCATAAGGTTCACTATTCACCTTCTGCAGGCCACCATGTAAAGGGAAGAAGGGCTCTGTGTGGGGCCCGCCTTCTCTTTCCATGGTGGCCATTTGGGAAAAGGATTTTCCTTCCTACAGTGAGACTCTGCGAGCGTCCTGGTGTAGTAAGAAAAATCTTCTTTTTTTTTTAGAACGCCGGGTTACTGCTTCGGCAGCCCGGGGTGCTAATGGCCTTCATCCCCCATTGCAGGCGCTGGAAACGGGGATAACAGTCTGGAGCCCTCGTTATCTCCCCTTGCTTAGCTTGGCCCGATAGCTTGGGCTGGTGGGCCAATATCACCCATTCCAGTCCCTAGAATGGGGGACGATCACCACATTATTCCCATTAGTATAACACATAATGCTAACGGAAATGTTGTGAAATCTTATTGAGTCTATGTACTTTACTGAGAAATGTAAAGTAGATAAAGTCTATAAGATTATTTAGTTCGCTTTTGTAAATGTGAAATGTGGTTCCTAAAGGAATCTTTTTTTGTAGAATTAATTTTTTTTGCAACAGAAATTAGAACGCAAGATGGGGAGGGAAATGAGGGAAGAGACACGATGCACTAATATGGAGGGGCAGGTGGACAGGGGAATATGTGCATGTGTTACATCTAAGATGGGGAGCAGTGTTTCTCATGCTCCTTGATTACCGCTTTAAAAGCACTTCAAAATTTCTCCCCCCTGCAGAGTGGTGTGTTGCAGTATATACAGAGGACTGTTGTCTTCTAAAGATATGGATCAAAGCCTCTTTTATTGCTTGCAATGTAGCTGGTGGGATTCTGTGTCTCACATAAGTAGGCTGTGTGGTTACAGTATTGGAGCAAGATGAGATGGAAGAAGACAGCTTACTACTTGCTAAGAAAGGAACAGCCTTTCTGAGAGGATTGCAGTGGTTGGATTGGGTGTGGCGGCACATGGAGGTGGTCCTGTTGGGGTTCTGTACAGGTAGTCCGCTACTGAGTACAGCATTACACTCAGAGCACTCCACTTTGGTAGATTTTGCCTTTGGTAAATTCCCAACAGTGGCAAAGAACTGCCACACCCATGATTATGCCTTGGTGCTAGAGGTAGGCACTTCCTTTACCTCATCTTCTTGGTCCTCTTCATTGTCTTTGGAAGTACTATGCTGCCTTTGTTCTGTAGGCTGCTGGTGGTGGTGGCTCTTGGGGAGGATGGATGGCAATAGCTGATGCATTTTTAAAATAAATAGCAGTGTTGCTAATATTCTTCCAAGTAAGTGCTGTGTACTAGATTGTTAATGGATAATGAGTAAGAATAGTTGTAGGAGCTGTACAAGGGGGACATTTTGGGCTTGAAAGTTCCTAGATCAGTAGAAAGTGCAGTTCCGAACTGTCTGCGAAGCACAGACTCTATTGCGAAGTGCAGATGCATTCACAAACACGTCATCATGCCGAACACACGAGTGGTCACATGATGCTGTCCGGAAGCTCCACGATGAAGCCAGACCTATTAAATTCACTGAAAACACTTTGTTAAAGGCACATTATGGTTAAATTGCACTAATAAAAACCTTTGCAATTCAATGAAAAAACGTTCTTAAAGGGACATTATGGTTACATGTAAAACCAAAAAAATGCAGAAATTCACCAGTTATGGTAAGCTAAGCAACCATAACTCACGGCACCTCTGTGTACTGCTAAGACTAACACCCACGACATCAAAGATGACATCATGTCCCTTTAACAAAGTTTTTTCAGTGAATATATATATATATATATATATATATATATATATATATATATATATATATATATATATATATATATGTATATATATATATATATATTAGTAAAAAAAGCTGATCATTCTCAGCTGATGGAGGCGCTCCTCCAGTAATTCCTGAAATCATTGAAAGGATCTCTGTCAATGTCCATTATTTAGCATACGGTGGACCAAATACAGCAGAGAAAAAACAACAACATGTTTCACCCTTACAGGCTTCGTCAGATTGTGAAAAGTAAAAAGGGTTTCTGGGTTTTAACCTTCCCATGGTGAGTTAGTGCCTTTTCTATTTACAAATACTTGTAGTGGTTACACAATGATATTTATCAGTGCATTTGGTCACCATATTGGATGTGGATACTGCATTAGTAGGAAACCCACAGAGTGCTAATCTTTTCTATGGGCATGCAGTTATGGAACCCTTCATTTATCATTCAGTATTGATTTGAATCAGGACAATAGTAATTCCTATATATGAAGAAAGTGCCATGTGCTTACTTTGAACCATAACGTCCCTTTAACAAAGTTTTTTCACTGAATTTCATAGGTTTTTAGTGGTGCAACTTAACCATAACGTCCCTTTAACAAAGTTTTTTTACTGAATATATATATATATTTCTTTTTTCAGTGAAAAAACTTTGTTAAAGGGACGTTATGGTTAAGTTGCGCTACTAAAAACCTATGAAATTCAGTGAAACAACTTTGTTAAAGGGACGTTATGGTTCAAAGTAAAACCGAAAAACCCCTGAAATTCGTCAGTTATGGTAAGATAAGCAACCATAACTCGTGCCACCGTGCACTGCTAACACTAAGGCCCAGGACATCAAAGATGACATCACAAATGTCATTGATGACATCACTGATAACATCACATGTGCATTTACTTTTCATGAAAACTCTGTACAAGGGATTCTTATAATGCTGGCCAAAAACTGTCAAGGATCATTGGGATAAATATCATAAGCTAATTAGTGCATTAAGCAATGCATTTATATAAATTGCATTCTATTATGAAGTTCTATCCAGTATACTAAGCTACTCATGCAGAAACGTAGACAGTGTGTGCAGCATACATGATGAAGGTGCCATATTCATAGTCTTGCCATGTTGAATAGTGAAATGATAACTGCTTTCTTATCAAAGTTTTGCGTACTGTGAAACATGTAATAAGTAGATAATAAAACCCACTTAATACATAATTATTACAGACAAAACACAAAGAGACAACAACACATACAAATATGAGTATATACAGGGACAGTGAAGTAAACAAAAAAGCAGAAGTAGTAGCAGAGAGAGTTCATAACCTAACTGATTGTCTTTATGCAGAGAAACTATTGCTCTGTTTCAAAGCTGCTACTTACCATATGTATGTGTATCACATGATGTGTCTGCACCCAAAGGAAAGGAGAGTGAGTACAA
This sequence comes from Ambystoma mexicanum, assembly GCF_040938575.1. Taxonomy (NCBI): domain Eukaryota; kingdom Metazoa; phylum Chordata; class Amphibia; order Caudata; family Ambystomatidae; genus Ambystoma; species Ambystoma mexicanum. The sequence goes on along the minus strand of NC_090926.1, from coordinate 245,159,405 downwards.
TGTATACAAATATGAGCATATACAGGGAAGGTAGAGTAATAAAAATAAAACTATGAGAAAGTTCTGATAACCATAATGATTATCTTCATGCACAGAAAGGATTGCTCTCTTTCAAGCCTGTGTCTTCCGCTATGTATATGTTTCATATGATGTGACTTGACCCTAAGTCTACAAATATAGTACCTTTTCAATTTTTACTTCATGACTGTTACTGAAGAAAACTATGTGGCCTAGATTTGTCAGTAAAGGGAAAAAAGGGAGAGCCAGACATGCAATGTCATCAGTGATGTCACAATGACATTTGTTATGTCATCTTTGATGTCCTGAGTGTTAGTGTTAGCAGTGCACGGTGGCGCGAGTTATGGTTGCTTATCTTACCATAATTGCCGAATTTCAGGGGTTTTTCGGTTTTACTTTGAACCATAATGTCCCTTTAACAAAGTTTTTTCACTGAATTTCATAGGTTTTTAGTAGCGCAACTTAACCATAACGTCCCTTTAACAAAGTTTTTTACTGAATTTCATAGGTTTATAGTAGCGAAACTTAACCATAACGTCCCTTTAACAAATTATTTTTACTGAATTTCATAGGTTTTTAGTAGCACAACTTAACCATAATATCCCTGACTTTAAATACATGTAACATAAAACATACTGAACCCATAGCTACAGATTTCGATGTCCGCGGACTACCACCATGTCCATAGACATATCGAAAATCTGAGCGTGGTGAATGTAAATTTAAATAGTGTGCCCCATTTCCCCTTTGAGGTTGGCTGTGAAAAGAGCCATTTTTTTTTGTTTTTTTTGCAGATGCTTGACAGACACCTGTTATTTTGTATTTTTTTTTCTAACTTTACTCCTAAAATCTTCACATAACCTTCTCCAAAGCAACCCTTACATTCCAAAACAGCATGGCATTTCCCATGAAAGATAAGGAAATGCCATCTTCTTTAAAATAAACAGCATTACTGGAATCAATATTCTCATTATTACAGAAGAACACACCAGCTCTAAGCATGAAGGCACACATCCCTCGGTTGATTACACACCTAGCATTGTTTTGCTGAGGACAAAAAACGGAACTATTGCCTCATATTGCCCTAGGTAGTAATCCAGAAAAAATTGCTTTGGCATTTGGAAGGATGTTCATTACTGCTTGAACCAAGTGTTCCAAATCTGCCAACAAAGTAGGGGTACTGACATAGCCCAAATGGAAAGCACCATAGTGCAAAACTACCACATGGAGACTGTTCACCCTGCCCATATCTTCACAAACCTGTACAATTCCCTGTACATTGCAGTCAGGCACAGTGCTCCACACCACCCCCACTCCTTTAACATCAAAATTCTTTGCAACATGCCTACATTGAGCATACTGTTGTAAACCATGCACAAACATATCTCCAAGCACCAACACCCTGACTTTCTCCACTTCTGCCATCTTCACTACACACAGTCTCTTTCAACACAAATCCACAACCTCAACATCTGATTGGCTGATCCCTACAGTCTTCTTTCCATGCTGTATTTGCTGGAAAACCCCGGATGTAGCATGCCCTGTCCACAGACAGCCGCGGTGTCCGTGGACCGCGTAACTCTTGGACAGCCCTTCTACCATTTCCACTTCAATCTCTGTGCCATTCCCTGATTGCATACAGTTAAGCAGTCACACAATACAGAGAACGTCCTCAGAACACCCCCATTTTGTTTATTTTCGAACATTTCAGGACACCGCGAGTGTTCTTCTGGCTCACTCTTTTTTCTTTTGCTGACATATCTAGGCCACATGGTTTTCTTCAGTAACAGTCAGAAACTAAAAATTGTATTTTATTTGTAGACGTATCCTACAAGTAGGTTCTTATAGTAATTCCCTTAGAGTCAGTCACATCACATGAAACATATACATAGGGGAAGACACATGCTTTAAAGACAGCATTATTTTCATGCAAATAAATGATGATTTCTCTGTTTCAAAGCTGCTATTTACCCTATGTATATTTGTATTGGCATGTGTTCTTGTCTCTTTGTGTTTTCTCTATAGTAATGCAATTATGTAATGCATGGGTTTTATTAGCTACTTATTACATATTTCACAGTACACAAAAATCTATTAAGAAAACAATTATCATTTCATTATTCAACATATTAACATTACGAATATTATACCTTCATCTTGTACGCTGCACACAATGCTATGTTTCTGCATTAGTAGCTTAGTATACTAGATAGAACTCCATAATAGAATGCTATTTATATCAATGCATCGTTCAAAGCACTAATTAGGTTATGATATTTATTGCAATGATCCTTGACACTTTTTTTGCAACATTATAATAAGAATCCCTTGTACACATATTTCATGAAAAGTACATACACATGTGATGTCATCAGTGATGTCATCAATGACATTTGTGATATCATCTTTGATGTCGTGGGTGTTAGTCTTAGCAGTGCACGGTGGTGGCGTAAGTTATGGTTGCTTAGCTTACCATCTGGCGAATTTCAGGGGTTTTTCGGTTTTACTTGGAACCATAACGTCCCTTTAACAAAGTTTTTTTCACTGATTTTCATAGGTTTTTAGCAGCGTAACTTAACCATAACGTCCCGTTAACAAAGTTTTTTTATTAGCACACAAACAATATACAAAGATGGAGTGTAAAAAGCAATTTCTCAGAGATGGCTGTACACAGAATGTTGCAAACTAAGAATTTATGGTCGTTTACAGTGAAGGTCAGCTGCTTCCATTTTTTGCTCGCGTGCCGGAGAGGCCCACGACTCGCACTATAAGGTTCTATTGTTTTTTGACCTTGACAGACAGGGATCGTGCTAAAAGACTTCTTTTGAAGGAGTGTTGCAAAAACGTAAGACACGATAAGGATGAAATTTCTGAAACAAAACCACTTTTATATATTATATCACTATGAGAAAGATCGTTGGCACAGACGGAGTCGTATTTTGGGACTGCACTACGCTTAGACAATGGAAAATGGCAATATAATGTAAGTAACCCTTTAGATTATTTTATACCGGGATATAATAACAATAGCGTGGCGTTAAAGCCCGGTTAAGTTGTACTTGTTCGTTCAATGTGGCATAGTGTGTTCTACCGTGTACTATCACCGCCAAATTGGTCCCCTGTCGCTTAGAGGGCTCTGGAAAAGGCAGAGGACAGAGGGTGGGTTAATGGGAATAAGTTAACATACTCCGTTGCACTATCCTCGCTAGCAAATAGTTTAATAAATAAAGTGAATATTTTAAATGAAGATCGGCTGGGGAGAATAATTTATGTTTTCTAAAACAGGTACGTCCTTCCGTATTGTCAATGCCACGATTTTCAGACCCCAGTCAATGGTTTCTTTAACTGCCAGGTGCAGCTCCATGTAAGCGACTTCATGACCCTCACCATTTTATGGGACAATCGCCAAGGACCAATATGCCCTTACACAGTAATAGCGGCTAGAAGCAACATACCAACCATTATGGTGGTCTTATGCCTCGTTGTTGGAGCAGCCTTCCGATTATCAGTGCGACCATTTGCTTCTTTTATCATAAACCAACAGCCTGTGTACCCTAATGCCTCGTTGTTGGAGCAGCCTTGCGATTATCAGTGCAACCATTTGCTTCTTTTATCATAAACCAACAGCCTGTGTAACGCAAAGGAACAGCGTGTGGCTCAAGATGAACTTTTGCTGATCGACAGCAAAGACAAATGCAAATCGCTGAATATTCTCTAAACATATGATGTGAAATAAATGTACTTTACCAAATGTACAATCTTGCTGTTTACTTTTAAACCACAGTTTCATATTCCGAATTGTGGCGCACTGTGTTGTAAGCTGATCTAACACCCTCTGTACCGCAAAGGAACAGCGCGTGGCTCAAGATGAACTTTTGCGGATCGACAACAAAGACAAATGCAAATCGCTGAATATTCTCTAAACATTTGATGTCAAATAAATGTACTTTACGAACTGTACAATCTTGCTGTTTGCTTTTAAATCACAGTTTCATATTCCGAATTGTGGCACGCTGTGTTGTGAGATGATGTGTGTTGTTTTCCGGGTTCTGTGTAAAGTCGCGTAGGACTGGAGACGACTGAGCGCGTTTGGCTACGCACCCTGTAACATCACGGAGAGAGGCGGGGAATATGAATGCTTTGATAATGTCAGGCTTAGGGGTGGGACATATGATTTAGTGTCGCAAAAGCAGGTCAGCCAGGTCGATGGCACAAGTGATAGGATTATCACATAATGTCGGCGCACAGCAGCCTGATTTATTGTTTCATTAGTGGACAAAAAGTCGAGTAAGGCCCATAGGAAATTGTACTATCAGCAGACATAAGGAGGGTTCTTAGAACACTTTCAACCCAACAACGAACAATACGAACAGCGTTCTCAGAAAACCCCCACTTTGTTTAATTGCAAACATTTCGGGACACTGCGAGTGTTCTCAGAACACATTCAACTTGCCAGAGTACAATACGGACAGCGTCCTCAGGACACCCCCATTTTGTTTATGTACGAATATTTAAGGACACCGCGAGTGATCTTAGCTCAATTTTAGCTTGCTTGCGAACAAAACGGACACATACTCCGTCCTCAGAACACCCCACCGTTTAGTTTATTTACAAAATTTCAGAACAGCCGTGTTGTCCGCAGACAAATCGAACACAACAAAAGCATCTAGCACATAAAAAAACAGAACATTGAACCTATCTCATACTCCCCCACACACCCCAAACACTCTTACACACCAACACACTCCACTAAATACAATTTTTAATCCAAGTTTCACCGCGCTGTCCGCGGTCGTTCGCGAATGCAAGATGGCGGGCGCCACAGAAAATCTGACGCGCTTCACGCACCACACCGTCCAATCAGTGAACACGTTGCATGTCCGCGGACATCACGCAAGCCGCTCGGCCAATCAGGGCACTGTCCGCGGAGCGAACCGGGAAGTCCATCCGCGGAGCGAACAGAGATATCACTAATTGTTTTGCCTTACATTTTGGTCATTTAGAAAAAACTACTGGATGGATTTACACTAAATTTGCAAAAGCACACTTTCGGGATCAAGCCCCTGCCGCAAATTTGGTGTAAATCCGTCCAGCGGTTTGGGGTGTAGGCATTGTGTCTATGGGAAAAACAAACGTTTTGCGACCCCCCCTAAAACTTTGCCCCCCCTGGACCAAACCTCTCCAAACTTTGCAAAAAAAAATTCAGAGTGGGCCATATACTTTTTTTGCAAAGTTTGGTGAGGATTCGTCTAGAGGGAGCGAAGTTATAAAGCACCCAAAAAATGCTCTTCCTATGGAAACACCAACTTAACCATAACTACCTTGATGCTACCGCGTCTATATAATATATATATATATATTTACATATATATATATATAATATATATATAATACCATTTGATAATTCATATGGCACATTTTTCATGATATTACATTGAGTATTGACATAAAGTGTATAGTGCATGATAATGATACTTGGATTATAAGGTACACATTACATTCCACTAAAGATGAGTTCACGTAAAGTGCATGGTGTCTGGCAATAATAATTCCTATATATGAAGAGAGTGTCATGTGTTTCAACATTGATATATATAAAAATCCATTTCATAAATCATACGGCACATTTTTCATGATATTACATTGAGTATTGCCATAAAGCGCATAGTGCCTGATACTTGAATTATAAATTACAAGTTACATTCCACTAAAATTGAACTCAGGTAAAGTACATAATGCCTGATACTTAATATGTGCACACATTGGTCACATATTAGATAAGTTCACATAAAGTGCATATTGCCTGGCAGTAATAATTCCTACATATGAAGAAAGTGCCATGTGCTTCAACATTAATATATATAGAAATACCATTCGATAAATCATACAGCACATGTTTCATGATATTACATTGAGTATTGACATAAATTACATAGTGCATGATACTTGGATCATAAGGTGCAAGTTACATTCCACTAAAATTGAATTCACGTAAAGTGCATAGTGCCTTAAACTTAATATGTGCACACATTGGTCACACATATTGGAAGATTGACTTATCATAAAGTGCGGAATGCTTTAAAATTAATGAGCATTGGAATACCAATCAAATACATCCCAATATATCTAAAAGTGCATTGACATAAGGTGCATAATACACAATGCTACATGTGACCAAGTGCATATAACATGATACTAACCATGGCTTCACAAAAGTTCATAGTGCATGATATTTTATAAGTGCATACATTGCCCCATGTTAGGACATATAATGGTCAGTGCATAATATCTCTAAAACCATGGGCAGGTACAAATAAGGTTATATTGGAAATAGAATATGATGAGCCGGACAACTCACCACCAAAAACCCTAATTGAAGAACTGCAGGAACTAATACTACCAGTTCTACTGCAAACAACAGTGAAAAACAGATGACTAAGTGAAACAAATTGAAAAATGCAGATCTTATAAGAAAATATATCTGCAACATAAAAACACAAAAAAGGTGAATTTAAAAAACAAAGAGAATGTTATCCTGTTTCTATTTGTCAAGGCAATCACCTGTCGGTTGATAAAGTATTGATTGGTGGGCATAATACAGAAAGATGGCTGAAGGAAAGAACAAGAAAAGAAAGCAAAAATTAAAGTTTGATTTAATCACCCACAAATTTGTAGAGCTCCTTGTCTTTGTTGTATCCTCCTGGGCTCTTTGTTTTGCAATCGACGATATACTTGCTCTCACATTGTCTTAGTCTGCGTTCACAATTGTCTCCCCGTGGATGATGAGAAACAGTATCTATCCCAAAATACTTGAACAATGAGATATCCCCTACAATATCCCCTACATGTTTCTAATCAAAACGTTTTGCAAATGGGTAGGTTGTATAGTTATTTCTGATGGCTCTAAGATGTTGTAGTACTCAGATCTTGACTTCCAGTTTCGTGCTCCCTATGTACCAAAGGTCACAGCTGCATTGATGACATATATCACAAATTTCGTGGAACAGGTGATGTGTTTAGTAATCTCTACATTTCTTCCTGTCCATGAGTGTTTGTATTGTTTTGTTGACAAGCCATATCTGCATGCTTTGCATTTTGTACATTTCTGGAAGCCCTTCCGTGTGCTGATGAGCCAGGGAAGCATAGATGGCATGGGAGTTGATTGGAAAAGGCTTGGCGATAACTCTGACTGTAAATATCTATCCTTCCTAAAAGTCACACTGGCATTTGCTTGTCTACATTTACTAACATCTGGGTCTCTCTGTAAAAGGAACCAATGTTTAGCCAAGATCTTTCTGATTTCCTTTGCCCCATTATTATAGGTTGTTATAAAACGGATGTTGTCACGTTTATTATTTGGAACCTTGAGCTTTTGCGTTTCCTTAGTTTTTTTGGAAGATCTCTTCTCTAGCTTGTTTGGTACATTGGTTATATGCTTTATTTATAGTCTACTTGCTGATGTTGTTATTGCATTCTGTTGAAATATTGACGACTTGCTGCAATTGCGTTTCATCTGCAAGAATTCCCAGTAGGGTATAGTCTATATGTTACATGGCCATGAAGTTATGGTTAAGTTGCTCAACACATAGGAAGAGCACTTTCTGCATGGCTTATAACTTTACCGCCCCTGAACAAATCCTCACGAAACTTTGCAAAAGTATATGCCCCGTCAGATTGATTCCGCCAAGGTTGGTACAGTTTCATGCAGGGGACCAAAGTTATAGGGAGGTCCCGAAATGTGTTGTTTTTCCCATTGATGCAATGGGAAAAAAAATGTTCACGTCTACAGCCCAATCGCTGGAATGATTTTCCTCAAATTTGCGGCAGGAGTGGCAGCTTTGTACCGAAAGCATGCTTTTGTGAATTTTGTGTAAATCCATCCAGTCGTTTTTTTAAATGGCCAAAAAGAAGGTAAAAATAAATTGGTGATATCTAGCGGCCGACGTGCAGTTCGCGGACATCGGACGCACGCACTGATTGGATGGTGAAAAGCATGAGGTGGGTCATATTTTTGGGAAAAGCCTGCCATGTTGGATTCGTGGACAGTGCCCGCAGTCCGCAGACAGTTCGGTAAAAACATATTAAAAAACACAACATTGCACCTGTCAAACTAATGAAACAATCTCTGGAGAGGTGAGAGGTGATGAGGATGGGATATGGCGTTAAAAAGCCCAAAAAAGGGTGGTTTTTCATATTCAAAGTCCGCAAACAGTCCCGATGTCTGGGGCGGCCCTGTGATGCTCGCGAACATCTGAGATGTTTGGGACATATATACCTATTTCTGAATTACAGCGTTGATGAAAAGCAGTTTTTAGATAACTTATAACTTTTGCGCCACTAAATGAAACTGCATGACATCTTGGAATTTTATTCTAGACCTGACTCTGAATGGTTTTGCAAAGTGTGGTACTGTTTTTTCAAGATGGAACAAAATTAGAGGGGGGGTCCCAAAATATTTTAAAGGCTTGTATATGTAGTGCCATTTGACGTACTTGCCCAAAAGTTTGCAAATCCATTTTAGACCTAGATACGAATGGTTCTGCAAGGTTTGGTGGGATTTTATGAAGAGGGGGGTCTCAAAATGTTTAGATGGCTTATAACTTTGTTGCCGTTTAACGAATATGGATAAAAGTTTTCAGAAAGACTATAGACTCAACCTTGACATTTTGGGCAAAGTCTGAATGGATTTTGTAAAGTGGGGGCTAAGTTATATGACTATTATATGTATGTACATTTTGACACTTTTCAAAAAATAAAACATGGCGGATTTGTAGCAAACTTGTATAAGGAGCATTGGGAAGGACCTGAAAGCATGGTTTTGCAAATGCGTGCGTGTTATATATTTTTTTTAAAGTGTCATAATTTAGGTACAAAAAATTGTGATATAGCTTTGGTGACTGAGGTATATAGCCTGTGACAATGGGCAGTGGCCAGATTGTCCGGGTCATGACCCAAACAATCTGGCTACTGGCCATGAACACAAGGGACCAGCAATAGAGTTAAAGTGGGCATGGTCACCAGGGACTGGCTATGTGGTAAAGTTTTTCGAAATTGGGATAGGTTTGAATGAGAAAAAAGATAATCTGCTCGTGGGTTCAGGTTGAGTGCTGGATGGGACTGCAGCAAATATGTACAAGGAGAGTCCGCAAGAACTTGAAAGCATGGTTTTGCAAATATGTCCTGTGCTTTATTTTTTGAAAGTGTGAATATATCAGTACAAAACACAGTGATATAACACTGGTGTCTGGGCAATGGGCTTGGCCGTCAGCAAGGAGAAATGTCTACTGTCATTTGCTTATCGGGGCATGCAACATGGACAAAGCAGTACGTTTGAATGGAACAAATATTCTATTTGCGGGTACAGCTTGAAATTGTGGACTAGATTACAACAAACATGCGTGATGAGCATTAGCAAAGACCTGAAAGCATGTTTTTGGAAATATGTTGTGTTTTATTTTTCTATAGTGTAAGAATGTAAGTAGAAAAACTAGTAGGATACATTTGGGGCATCATCACGACTTAGGCGGTAACCCTTAAAATCGGCGGTAATTAGCGCCGATTTTAAGGGTCCGTCGGATCCCGAGTCCAAACACCGCCGGCGCCATTACAGCCGGCGCAAGTACAGCCAGCTGTACAAGCGCCGGCCATAATAGCGCCAGGAACCATTCCCGCTAAAACATCAGCAATCACGAGTCCGCCGTAAGCGCAATTAGCGCCAGAAAAGCGGCAGATAATCCACCGAAAATACCTCCAGCAAAAAGCTGGAGGTAACAGAACACAGGCCACAGCAATAAGGGCCCAGGTGGAACCAATGCAAATCAGAGGCCTACAAAGGAGCCACCCATGCACAACACACCCTCCCCAACACCATTACACCAGCAGGAGCAGGGAGGAGACAGCAATAAGGGCCCAGGTGGAACCAATGCAAATCAGAGGCCTACAAAGGAGCCACCCATGCACAACACACCCTCCCCAACACCATGCTGCCATTTGGAGCCAGGAGCCTTGATGTTGACTTCTACCTGCTGCGCCTGGAGCTACAGAGGCCAGCCAACCAGGCACAGGTGCACCAGCTGGAGGGTCAATTCTATGCCATTGCCCAAGTCCCGAATGCAATAGCAGCCCTGGACTGCACACATGTGGCACTCGTACCACCCCAGGCACATGAGGCTGCCTACAGAATCTGGAAACAGTACCATTCCCTCAACGTGCAGATGACATGTGGTCCTTGCCTCACCTTCAGCCACTGCTGTTCCCGCTACCCAGGATCCACCCATGACTCCATGGTCCTGCTCAACAGTACCCTGCCGGCGTACATGGAAATGCACCGAGGCCAAAACACATGGCTACTGGGTGAGTACAAATGTATACCATAAAGCATGTCAATCCACAACTGATGGTGCCTGTCACGGAATCCATTGTTCCCAATAGGTAGCAGCATTACTGCAGCATTCACATTCAAGCACCTTGCACGATAAACCTTGGGCATGTCCAACACAGCCAAACACACCCATGCAGGATGCAAGAGACATGTGGCGGCACAGTGACATATGGGAGCCCCACCACAATAAAGCCTCCTGTGTGAGTAGCACCATGGCTCCCAACACTGACACAGTACAGAAATCCCACCCTGGCCACCCGACAGTAATGAAATTCTAAACCATAAGCTGGCACATCCACAAATACACCACACATAAGTAGGCTAAGTAATGGCAATGTACATCCCACGAACACTGTCCCCAGAATGGCCTAGCAAATGCATGGAGAACAGTACAGAATAGTGACAACCAGCAAATGCAACTGTAGCCAATGGATTTGAGTACTGTTACATCCAGAAAAATAGGCGTACCAAGTGGAGAGTACCCCATTGATTCAGTCGTGCCCGTAGGACAGCACACTCCATAATGTTATAGACCAAATGACAAATATGGCAAAATCACGCTGATGACAGAGCTCTGTACACCCAATGGATTTACCTTGTCCCCATACCGTCTTTCTCTCCCCTGCAGGTGTTTCTGATATCCCAGTACATGTGGCTCATGACCCCTGTGCGTCATCCACACACGGCAGCGGAGTGGGCATACAACCTTGCCCATGCCCTACACGGATCTGCGTGGAGAGGGCATTTGGAATGCTGAAGGCACGCTTCCGGTGCCTCGACCGCACGGGAGGGGCCATGATGTATGCACAAGAAAAAGTTAGCAAAATTGCACTGCCATGTGCCATGCTGCACAACATCTGCTGTCGCAGAAATGTGCCACTGCCCCCTGATGCACATGTGCAGCCACCTGAGGATGGTAGTGAGGGTGATGAAGTGCCAGAAGGTGTTGCACATGCACAAAGGTTTGGGCTGAGGGAGGGGAGGTTGGCCAGACAGGGATTGATTGATGTGTTTTTTTTTTAAATTGGTAATGGTTAAATTGGAAATATGTCACTTCAACATTAAATTGTACTTGTAACAATCACTACTGTCCATGCATTGTGATTTTTCGAACGTGATTTATTTACAGTCCAATAAACCCCCCTCCCCCCAGTGAACACCCAGCACACAAACCCCCGTCCCCTCAGTGAACACCCAGCACACAATCCCAACTGTGCAGATAGGCACATGTGTTTTATCAGGGCACCAACAACGATGCCATGCACCACTAGGATGGTCGTGGGCGCTTTCCTTTTCCGGGCCCCTCTGGTGTGCGTGCCCTCAGGTGGCGCATAGACCGACGCCTAGGAGATGGCTCGAGGGAACCCTCCGTGGGTGTGGTCGAAGTCGAAGGGACTGAAGTGGCGGCCAGCATGTGCTGTCGAATGAGGTTGTTTCCCTCCCTTGTTTGCTCAGCAAGTGCTGAGACTGCCTCGGTCAACTCCCTCACTCGTTGCCCAAAGCCTGTCAGGGCAGCGGTACATTGTTCAACGACTCTGCGTGTGCGCGCATTGTCACGCGCTATGTATTTGCATCCATGCTGTATTGATGCACTGACGGCCTTGATGTGACGACTCTGCACCGTGGCCATTGATTCCACCCTGGCCTGTTTGGCCTCAATAATGTCGAGTCAGCCCATCACTGCAGCCCCTGTGATGAAGGGCACCCCTGGTGTGTCATGTGCTGGCCTGCGACTTGTGCGCTGTCGGGTGGGGACACTGCATGGGGACATTGCGCCAGCTTGGATTGGGCTGCCAGGCTCTGAGTGCCAGTCTTCTGGGCTGCCATATGATGGCGTATCCTCGTCTGGCTGTGGTGTGCGGACACGACGCACAGGCAGATGTGGGCTTTGTGGAAGCTGTGTGCCTGGCCTTGGGCTCCCCTCGGGTGTGACCATCCCTTTGGCGTCACTGCTTCTGGGAGAGTGCTGACCTCCTGCCTGATGAGCACGTGGAGATGTTCCTCCCACGTCAGACTCTGATCCACTGCTCTGTCCCTCAGCATGGGGGCTGTGACTGGTGGCTTCCCTGCGGCCATGTGGGTGCTGCTGCTGTCTGGTAGGGCTGAGTTGGGGTGTAGTGGGGGGTTGGCCTGGTTCCGTGCGGCCTCTTTGTGGGGTGGTGGTGCTGGTGGAGGGGCGGTGCCGTGGGCGCTGTGATGGTGCGGCCTCCTCCCCATCATCTTCATCCCGTTGGGATCGACGTGTTCCTGTGGGGTACATAGGGTGTGGTTTGAGTTCAATGCTACATATATTTGTGTGATGCAGTTCATGCCAACAAGTGGGATTGAAGACAGTATCATTCACGCATTCTCCTTGCATTCTGCTCTGTCGCCATGTGGTGCTTGTTGTGAGTGGGTATGGAGGTAGACTGCATGGGAATGTCGGAGTGACAAGATTTCATGCGTGGTTGGGGTGCACTGCAGTTGGATCGATGCCAGTGCCTGCCTCCGCTCCGGTAATGCCCTCGTTTGTGCCAACATCTATCAGGGCACTCATTTTCTCCTCCCATGGTGTGAGTTCGGGTGGGGGTGGTGGTGGCCCTCCTCCAGTGCCCCTGCTTGCACTCCTGTGCTGTGACAGGATGCCACGGACTTGCACGCGCAGGTCGTTCAGGCGCTTGCGGCAATCCTCCCCATCCCGGGGCACGCGCCCCACAGAAGTGACCCTCTGGCTGATGTCGTGCCAGATTTATGCTCTGCGCTGGCCACTTGTTTTGCGCTGCTGCAGCTACTCATGGTGTGTCTCCGCCTCCTCCACCAGTACAGCTAGATCCTGGTCACTGAATTTAGGCTTTCGCACCCTGTCCAGGGCATTCTTGCCCCTAGTGCGCTCCTGAGACATGCTTTTGGGGTTGGATGGCGTGGATGGCTTCCTGGGGCTGTGATATCCGATGGATTGTGATTTCCAAGATTTCCAAGATGGCCACCGCTTTGTTTCCCGTTCCGGCGGTGGCACGTTTCCTGCGCGCTAAAAACGCGCATTATTAGCGCGATATGGCGGTATCACATGGTGTGCAGAATTTAAAGGTTCGCGCTATTTGCGATAACGCCATGGACCGGGGCGCGTGCACGATAAGTCGTGATTTGGAGGATTGTCCGCCGGGGACCTTGGTGTTAGCACTATTTATGTTCGGCGGGCAATCCGCTGCATTACCGCCGAAGTCGTGATCAGGCCCTTGGTGTCTGGGTAGTGGGCCTGGCCCTCAGCAAATGCAAATGTGTACTCTGATTTCCTTCTTGGGGAATGCAGCATGACCAAAGCACATGCCCCATGGATTTGGAGACTGGCCATGGCTGCAAGTCATGGGCATTGGCCATTGGTTGCATATTTAGGGTATAGTGGACACTGAGCTAGGATGCAGGGTAGGTGCAGTGAATAATAGGGGTGGTTAGGTTGTGCTGGGGTCATGGTTGAGCCCTATGCCGTATGCAATTGAATGATGATTTGCATCCCCAGCATGCGCTGCTGATACCAACAGACATAAGTATATGTTACAAAAAATATGTTTCTTAAAGTTTTATACTTCTTTCATATATAAGAAAAGAAGAATTATTAATAACTTACATACAGTGATGTAACACCATGAAACATTTTCACTTATGAAAACCTATTAAATTGAGAGAAAAACCTTTGTTAAAGGGATGTTTACGGTTAAGATGCATCCCACCCTTGGGACTCCTCTGCTCCAGTAGTTAGCCAGTGGCGTCCCACAAAGTTGTGTAGAAGATTGTTAAGTGACAGTTGATGTGTGGAAGCTTAATATGGTCATAGGATTATATGTACAGTTTTTTGTAGTGATTGGTGGATGGATGTCTGACAGTTTGAAAGCAGGCATTGAGGGAGTGTTAGGAATATAAAATAAAAAAGGGCAGAAGGACTGCTCTGTGTGTTGATGTGCATGTGCCATCCGGGTCTATTAATGATCCATGGCCTGGAAATGGGACTGTGGTCCTTATTGTATGCTAGAGAAAAATATTTGGGACAGAAAATTGTTTCTGTCCTTCTATATTTTTCTCCAGTATACAATTGTCCATTATTCCCATTGGCATAAAACAAAATGCTAATGGAAATGTTGAACAATCTTATTGAGTCTAACTACTTTACTGAGAAATGTAAAGTAGATGGAGTCTATAAGATAATTCTTTGTTGTTCTATTTTTTAACTATTTTTTAACTGTGAAAGATCTGAGCGCTGACATCATTGCGGACATTTCAGACAGTATCACGTGACCACACGAACACGTATGCACTTAGCAAACAGTTTGGAACTGCATTTTCTGCTAATCTAGGAACTTTGAAGCTCAAAATGTACCCTCCAGGGCTGGACTACCCCACCGGCACACCAGGACATCGTCCCGGTAGGCCTCTGGCCCATAGGGCCTCTTTGGAGCAGAAGGATACATACACATCGTGTGAAACCGTCTTGTGCACACACACTGCCAACACAGGTCAGCAGGTCAGGCTGCAGCAGCCTCCTGGGTCGGGATCAATGTGGACTGGAAGATAAGCAAGCAGACACTTGTTTGAACAAAGATATGAAGGAACTTTTGCTTCGAAATGTGTGTGTCACTCAGTCACTGATCGTAGTTATAATAGCACTGGACTTTTACCACATGAACGCTGCTGTTCAAGCATTCTGCCTATACACAGCGTGTTTGTATGTTACAAAGTGCTGTTAACACCTTAGTACCCTTGCCGACCCTCTTGTAATCAAGTGTCCTGCCCAATATCTCTGAATGGCATGCTGTTCTATTCACACGGTGAGACCAGCCTCTAATAGCCTTCTGTGTATGTACCCAACAAGGTGCCCCCACCATGAATGAAATTAATTCTTTAAAGTGGCTCTACAGGGGCATTTATGCATGCCACCAAAACCGAGTACGAAATAAATTATTACAAGAAGCCCCTTTTCCTTAGTCTTTGTGCCATTTGAGATACATGAGGACAATAACTGCCTTCCTCGAGTTAGATGGGCCGTGTTTTTGATATTTCTAGGTTTTTTTTCAATCATTTAAAACTGAATAGTGGTCTTTGGAGTCCAAGAATCACAGTCATCAGATATTACTTAAATCAACCGCAATGAAAGTCAGCACTTTACAGGATTCTATGGGTATTTAAAGCAGAGCTACGTTATGCCCCCATCCTCACATAATGGCAGTTTACTCATACATGATGCAATCCCCAATCCAAAATGTGCCTTCTATGACATTCATAGTGTATGCAGCTCGATTCCAGGTCCTGGAAAATCTAGTGAGGTAGGTACTGGTTTCTCTTCTGAGTTGCGAAGTGAAATCGAACATTTGTGGAGAATGGGCACCCCTTCACATGAATGATCGCCAGGCAATTTCTCAAGGTCTTGCTCTGAAGAAAGCAACTTTCCTCAGGGTGAAGGTATGAACAATATATTTTTACCTGGGGCTTTTATTTGCCATTTATCCTTTCTGAAGCCTTTGGCTTAAGAGTTGTTACCTCAAGGGTTGAACGTACATTTAACCAGAGTCTTGCCAAAATAAACAATTATTATTATTTTTTTTTTTTATTTATTTGTATGTGTTCGTTTAGAACTTTACAAAAGAAATGAAGAAAAGGCAAAAAATGACGTTCACTGAAGTAGCCCAGAAAAAGTCCAGTGGTTTCACGAGGGATGGGGCTGTTTGGACTCTATCCTCTGCATGGTGAGTTGCAGAATTTTGGTTGAAGCTAGTAACCAGCAGTTTCGGTCCCCACCTATCAGTCTGTTCCAACACGTTGCTTCGTCCCATCCGTATTCTTCTGGGCTAAAGTGCTTTATGTAGGCTGATCTTAAGTCTAGGGTTGCTGGGCATGAGATCAATAGGTGCCTGATAGATTCGGTTTCGACGTTGCACAAGCGGCATGTATTGGAGTCAGAAATGCCTCGGATGTTCAGGATCTCATTTGTTTCCAGTAAATTTAGCCGGATTCTTAACATGTAATTTCTTGCTCTCCTGTTTGGAAATTTCCGGAGATATTTCATCGGCTCATTTAATTTGGAGAGCATGATGGGAAGGTGGAAAAGGAGTTTATTTTTGTTGACTAGGTCTTGGGTCTGGATCCAGTCCAATTCTTTCAGTTTCTTATAAACTCTCAAAGGGTTTGTAATAAGATCAGCTTCCGTGCACGTCACTGATTCTAAGGTGGACGTAATTTTGTTTTTCCATGTTTTTAGCATTGTAACTTTGCCGCTTTGTAGTTCTGTGTTCAGTAGACCAAATATTTGGTCAGTGTCGGCCGAAATGCATTTCCTGAATAACCTAAGTGAGTTTAGGATTACTGTTGCTCTTAGTGACAGTAGGCTAAGTTCCTGTCGAATTGCAGCAATGGATGTAGACTTTGGAAGGTTTAAGACTGATTTCCAGAACTTGCTCTCCAGTTTTTGCCAAGTTCTTTCTGGGATTGTTGGCATGGCCTCTGTTCCATAGGTAATTGAGGGAACGACTTTTTTCTTGTAGAAGTCTATTACGGGAATGCACGAAAATTTTCCAAATTTTGTATCTATTGCTTTTGCTTGTGAGGCTAGTTTCCCCAACTTTATTTCCAAAGCGAGCTGCATAGATGTTTCGTTTTTTGAAGAGTCGATCTGGACACCTAGGTATTTATAGTCGGGTACCGGCTCGATCTCTTTACCCTCTAAGTACCATTTGAATTTTTCGGAGGATTTGTTGTTCTTCCGTCCTCCTCCCAGAATCATTATTTTTGTTTTTTCTCGGTTTATTTTTAGGTTATTTTCGGCTGTATATCTCAGGAGGTTTGTTAGTTGTCTCTGGAGGCCGATCTGGGTCTGATCCAGGAGGATTAGATCGTCAGCATACAAAAGGTAACTTATTTTTGAGGATGCAAGGGACGGCGGAAACGTGTGCTCCAGGTCTACAAAATCGCCGTAATCTCCGAGGTATGCAAGGAACAAGGCGGGTGCTAGCGGGCATCCCTGTTTTACCCCTCGCCCGGTCTGGATTTCGTCTGACAGGTCGCCTCTTTGGGAGAGTCGAACCCTGAGGGAGGTATCCGTGTGGAGAGCTTTGATTGGTTGGAATATTTCTTGAGGGCAATTCCAGCTCTCCAGTTTGTCCCATAGGCGGTGTCTGTCGACGAGGTCGAAAGCCTGCGTTAGATCGATGAAGGCGATAAAGATCCGTGATTTTTTTTCCCAGGCTTTGCTTTTTAGGGTGCTGATCGCTAAGATGTTCGCCGTCGTTCCCGTATTTTTCTTAAAGCCAGATTGGTAGTTGTCATTACAGGGGGCTTTTTCGGCCCAAGATTGAAAACGGTTCAGGAGTAAGCTTCCGTAGACTTTACCAATGCAGTCCAACAGGGCGACAGGGCGATAGTTTCGGGGGTCGGTGATGTCCCCCTTTTTATAGATCGGGACGATGATAGCTTTTGTCCAGGACGGCGGCAGAGATTGCTGCTCAGAACATTTCTGAAAGATTGAGGCTAACAAAGTTGCCCATTCCGTGTAGTTGTTTTTCAGATCGATGTTTGAAATCCCATCTGGACCCGCAGCTCTGGAGATCTTCAGTTTTTTTATATGATTGCTAATTTCTTCTCGGTCATTTAGTTGAATCCAGGCTGACTTCTGGGCTGTGTGATCCCGACAGATGCTTTGAGCGGGAGCTTGAAAGACCGAGGAAAAGTGCGTGATTCATTTGTGCTCTGGCATGGCATTGATTGTGGAGTTGTTCATTGAAGGCACTGTGGCTTTCAACAGGGACCAGAATTCTTTAGCTTTGTTACCATTGATGGCTGTTAACATTTTTTCAGCGTCTTGTTGGTATAGATGGTAACGATGTTCTTTCACCCATGATTTGTAGATTGAGGTTGCCGCTTTTAATTTTTCTTTATTTGACGGGTCGTTTCCTAATTGTCTTTTGAGTTTTCGCAACTCCCTTCGTTTAGCCACCAAGGTGGCATCGTAGGCGTGCTTTGGGGGTGCATGGACAGGGGTTATCTGTTTTGAGTTCGTTCGGTGTTTTAACAGCAAAGGTACGTAATCAAGATTCTTTACGCCCTTGGGTCTGTCTTCCCCGGTATAGTTTGCCAGCAGAGTTTTAACCGCTCGGGTCGTCAGGTTTAGTCGGTTTCCACGGGCGTTTGGTTCTACTTCCGTAGAATAGAGTTCAGGCGCCTTGTGGTAATTTGCCAGCGACATTGTCAGCTGATTATGGTCGCTGGCTGTAGTCTGTCGGACTTCAAAAGATTGAACTTTGTTCAAAAGCGGTCTGGATACATAGATATAATCTATGGTCGCTTTTAGTGGGCCTTGTTCCCAAGTTGGCAGACGGTTTTTGTTTGGGAAGGCGAAGTTCAGGTTTTCGAATTTTCTGGAGGACATCAAGGAAGACCATAGGAGACCTCTTTTCAGTGCTGTTGTAGTTTGCGAGGATACATCCAATGTTCGCAGTTCTCTGGGGCATTTGGCATTCAGGTCGCCACAGATGATGATTGAAAAGACCTGACGTGTTGCTTGGATATCATCAATCAGGTTTTCCATCATTAAAAGGTAAGACTGATGGTTTATTGCCGCCGGGTTCCAGTAAGTGTTGATCACCACTATTTGCAGCGGTTGGGAGAGGGGCTTTTCAGACCATTCGCATAATACTGCTAGGATTGACAGATTTGCTTGGAGGGTTGACTTGAGGGTCAACCCGATTCCCTGTCGACAGGCCAAAAGAAGACCTGAAGTCGGCCGACCTAGGGCTCCTTTGTTGGCTGGGGCCAGAATTGTGTTGTACCCATCCATAGCTGGATTGTTTCTGAGCCAGGTCTCTTGGAGGCAAATAATGTCAAATGAAGCTAAGTTTGCATCACCCGCTGTGGTGAGATGTAAGTGACCTCTCGTATTCCATGAGCAGAATTTTAATGAAGGTATGAGCCGGCTGACGTTCCGTTTTCCCTTAGGCTCTAATGGGAAACCTGCGAATTGCTATTTGGATTTGGACCCTTGTAATAGGGCCTTTGGGAGCCAGGCCCACAGCTCCTGTAGATTTGCAGTTGATTTTTGGACTGTAGAGGCGCTTTCTGTTTGTGCTCTGTAGGTTGACCTGTTGGTTTCCGCCATAGACACAGACTTAGTCGAATTTAGACGATCTGCTTTTAGATGTTCCCGCTTCGGGGACGACTCTTCTGTGGACTCGTTTGACTTGTCGCACCTAGGAGTGACGGGTTTTAGTTCTCGATGGCTCTCAGGTAGCATTCTGCCTATACACAGCGTGTTTGTATGTTACAAAGTGCTGTTAACACCTTAGTACCCTTGCCGACCCTCTTGTAATCAAGTGTCCTGCCCAATATCTCTGAATGGCATGCTGTTCTATTCACACGGTGAGACCAGCCTCTAATAGCCTTCTGTGTATGTACCCAACAAGGTGCCCCCACCATGAATGAAATTAATTCTTTAAAGTGGCTCTACAGAGGCATTTATGCATGCCACCAAAACCGAGTACGAAATAAATTATTACAAGAAGCCCCTTTTCCTTAGTCTTTGTGCCATTTGAGATACATGAGGACAATAACTGCCTTCCTCGAGTTAGATGGGCCGTGTTTTTGATATTTCTAGGTTTTTTTTTCAATCATTTAAAACTGAATAGTGGTCTTTGGAGTCCAAGAATCACAGTCATCAGATATTACTTAAATCAACCGCAATGAAAGTCAGCACTTTACAGGATTCTATGGGTATTTAAAGCAGAGCTACGTTATGCCCCCATCCTCACATAATGGCAGTTTACTCATACACGATGCAATCCCCAATCCAAAATGTGCCTTCTATGACATTCATAGTGTATGCAGCTCGATTCCAGGTCCTGGAAAATCTAGTGAGGTAGGTACTGGTTTCTCTTCTGAGTTGCGAAGTGAAATCGAACATTTGTGGAGAATGGGCACCCCTTCACATGAATGATCGCCAGGCAATTTCTCAAGGTCTTGCTCTGAAGAAAGCAACTTTCCTCAGGGTGAAGGTATGAACAATATATTTTTACCTGGGGCTTTTATTTGCCATTTATCCTTTCTGAAGCCTTTGGCTTAAGAGTTGTTACCTCAAGGGTTGAACGTACATTTAACCAGAGTCTTGCCAAAATAAACAATTATTGACAATGCCAACAGGTTGGGCTTTTGTGTAGGCATGGGAAAAGCATTTATCTGGGCATCTAAAAGCAGTGCCTGTCAAAAGCCTAATACTTATATACACAAGCTGAAAATGTTGGCTTTACCAATGCTTCCTTTTAACAGGACTTCAGTGGAGGACACGCAGAGTGGTTATAAATCGAGCGGCTAAAGGCAGACCTCGGTAAGACGTTATTATTACACCAGTAGCTGGTTTACAGATCTAATTAAGTCATTAACTCTCAGAAGACTGCTTTGAAAAAACACTGGCAGGGACTTCAAAGGCAAAGTTTGATGTTAAGGCTTGATTAAAGCAAACTCGAAGAGTTCCTGTGAGGAGATGTTTTGGGCTGGTAGGGGCAGGAACTGGGTTGGAAAGGCCATAAAGATTAGCATGGCCGTGGGCAGTCAATGGGTGGGAACATAACCAAACAACACCTACAGGCTATGAGTTCCTCCTCATATGCCATGTCTCTCTATCTGTACTCTAATGCAATAGTTTCAGTTTATAGGTGGTGCAAGTACACAGGGTGTTTCCCTTCTGGTCCAAAAGCTGAGTGTGCTGACTTTGTGTGGGATACGGATGTTACCATGCGTGATTATGGTCTGTGTCTGTATCGGAAAGCAAGGGCTGCTGTGTGTAGAACCTGATATGACCATTGTCACAGTGTGAATACAACAAAACTTTTGTGACACAAGTATGTATTATTTATATATGGAGCAGGGTAGGAAAAGCTCCTAAAGGGCTATGGGGACACTCCCCAAAACATCAAGGGGAGGAGGGCCAATAGTAACAGTATCAGGATGGAGAAATCTGGTAAAAGGGTCTAATCTAAGTGGATCTGATGTCATAGTCAAGTATGCTATGTCCTATTGTAAGCAATAAGGGAGCCTCGTTTTCAAGTCCCCATAATTGCACAGATGGGGCCCCCTACATTTACACTTGATGCGCAAACAGGTCCCATCTGTGCACTTTAGTCATTTGCAATACAAAGTGGTAAATGCGGGAGTAATCGACTGCGTACCTTTGTTTTTGCACGTCACAGTGCAAATAAGCACTGCCTGATATTTATGCATGACAGGCAGTATTTACAATGGATTCAAAAGGAATCTGCCTACTTTTTCCTGGTTTAAAAACCATTCATTCAGATTATATGGGAATCTACATCATTTATAACAGCATGAATATGTCATGCCGGCGTAAATGCTGTGGCATATGGATAGCGGACAGAATGGGGAGACGGAATCCGATATTCGGTTTCATGACCCCTTTCTGCCATATGCATGAAAGAAAATCGGGCATGATATCAAATGGATGTGTACAATTTTACACATACATTGTACGCATGCACTGTGTGCTACAAAATGCTCAACATGAGTCCAAAGGTGCCTGGCCCTTAAGGTTTTCTTCAGTGCACTCCCAATCTCAGGGATTTAAAGCACCCAGGAGGGGACTGGCCTATAGTGAACTCTGGAGATTTACTGGTAGGCATGTGCAACCTGGGCCCCTTTTGTGTGGTATTTACACATTTTCCAATAAAAAAATGTTTGGGCTTGCTGAAAATGTCCAATATGGGGCCTCTTTGAAAATTATTTCCAGGGCCTCTTTTCATTCCCAGTCCACCCCTGGTACCCTTGCACAACTCCTACGCCTATTCTTACTCATCATCCATCAATGAAATTTGTGATGTTATCTTTCATGTCCTGGGTGTTAGTCTTAGCGGTGCACGGTGGTGGCGCGAGTTATGGTTGCTTAGCTTACCAAAACTGGCAAATTTCTGGGGGTTTTTTGGTTTGACTTGTAACCATAACGTCCCCATAAAAAAGTTTTTTCATTGAATTTCGTAGGTTTTTATTAGTGCAACTTAACCATAATGTCCCTTTGACAAAGTTTTTTCAGTGAATTTCATAGGTTTTTATTAGTGCAACTTAACCATAATGCCCCTTTAACAAAGTGTTTTCAGTGAATATATATATATTTATAAATATATAAATATATATATATACATATATATATATTTATAAAAGTGAAAATGTGTCGGTTTGTGGCTGGGTTTGTGGCTAGGCGAAGAGTTGTTCCTTATACAATTCCACACTGTTTTACCAATCTGCACCAAAGTTTACATAGTTACCTGTTAGGAACCCTTGGACAACAATGCCTACATGACATTTGGACACCCCACCCCGTTCCCTAGATTTCATCAATAGACAAAATGTAAGGGTGTATGGCTTGGCAAAGCGTTGTTCCTTATTCAATCACACTGTTTCACCAATTTGCACCAAATTTTGCATAGTTACCTGTTAGGACCCTCCAGACAATACTGGCCACATAACATTTGGATGCCCCACCCCTTTCCCTGTATTTCAGCACCTTTACATGAGACAGTTGCCTGAAATCAGCAAAATATTAATGTGGTCGTGGAAGGAACGGTCCTCAACCCTAGAATGCATGGTTTCTGGGACATTTGCACCACAATGTATCATAGCAAACTGCACCATGCCAGGTTGAGGCAACAGGTAGAAGAGAGCACACTAGGTCCCAGTATGCAGCAGCACACCAACTCTTGCCTCACCCCAACGTCTGCTCCGGTGTATGTCCGTCACATCCATTCTCAGTGCAGTGTACTTCAGAGTGCAAAGCACTTCAAGCGATAAGCGAATCAGAACTGCGACCTACAGGATCATTGATTTTCAACTATTGATGAGAGCGTTTTCATGTCTGTCCACTGAACCGTTCGGAAAATGGGTACTTTTTGCTAGTATATATATATATATATATATATATATATATATATATATATATATATATATATATATATATATATATCACTAACAAAAAACATTGTTAAAGGGACATTATGGTTAAGTTGCGCTACTAAAAACCTATCCCTTTTACTGAAAAAACGATGCTACACCATGGTGGATGGCGAATTTACCACCCCATTCCAAGGTGAGTGGGGCGGTAAATCCCCATTTCCCATTTTACCCTTCCTCATTCCCATTTTTGCCCCATAGGGCATAATGGGAGTGGGGAAGGTGCTAATTACGCCACCGTAAATTACGGTGGCGTAATTAGCACCAAGGCGGTTTAGCGCCATGGATTTTAACGGCTGCTAAAAGCAGCCGTTAATATCGGAATCAGGCGTTAAGGGTTAACAACAGCGTTAACCCTTAACGCCTGAGTTGTAATGAGGCCGACTGACAAAAAACATTCTTACAGGGACGCTACGGTTCAGTTGCCCTAAGAAAAACCTATCAAATTCAGTACCACAAATACATGAAAGGAACATTTTTGCACTAATAACAACCTATCTATATTATGTTTAAAAGTAAAAAACCCAAGAAATTTGCCAGTTATGGTAAACTAGGCAACCATAACTCGCGCCACCACTGAGCGCTGCTAAGACCCATGACATGAAAGATGACATCACAAATGTCATTGATGACATTCCTTTCACAATGTTTTTTGTTAGTGAATTTCATAGGTTTTTAGTAGGGCACAGTAACCAGAATGTTTCTTTAGCATACTGTTTTCAGTAAAGGTGATTGGTTTTTGGTAGCCCAACTGAACCATAACGTCCGGTTAACAACGTTTTTTTCACGGAATCCTTGGCTACCGTCATGATGAACTTGTTGAAAGCCCAAATTCCC
The DNA here is from genome assembly GCF_040938575.1 of Ambystoma mexicanum. Classification (NCBI taxonomy): domain Eukaryota; kingdom Metazoa; phylum Chordata; class Amphibia; order Caudata; family Ambystomatidae; genus Ambystoma; species Ambystoma mexicanum. The sequence continues at coordinate 245,135,203 of NC_090926.1, read as the reverse complement.
CTGTGTATGTATCCATTGTGCTACCCCTTCCCTTTCCTAATAATGTCTGTATATCTTAGAAATTTAGGGTGTACATGTTAAGTGTTGGTGAGTGTGTGAGTGGTTTTGCTTTTTGTGTTAACATTGCACGGTGAGTCTGTGGCGCACATTACTGTCTGAGATGGCTGCAGGTAAGCAATATGGAGGTTTCCTAGGGAGACTGCACCTGGCCGACATATGTGCAATCACAATGCAGGTATCCGTAGGACTATAATACTGGCTACATGGCCACATCTTCTAAGGCACTTTTAATTAGTTGTGGGAGCGCACGTCTGTCAGTTCCACAGATATCGCATGCGTAGGGCATCCTCTGTGTGCTGGTAACACCGCCCCTGTCGCCAGCCCTACGGATTCATACAGTAGGCTAGCAAATTTCAAGCAGTCCTGCCGACTACGTGATTTGCTGTGCAAACCTACCAATTTATGGCTGCATCAGGCCCACTGGAAACAAGGAGTAGTAAACTCCAGTGTACGCTGGGCGTGTTAAATATTGCATTCATTTGATTGATGTGCTGGTTGCTTTTCCATGACCTGTGAAACAGACACACAGTCTCTGCGGTGAGCACTGTGACAGAAAGTGTCAAGAGTTCCCCTGCGTGTTGTAGAGTTGGAGAAAACATTTAACTGCAGGTGTGACAGTCTGTAATGAGTCTGCAAAATGGCAAAGCTGGTGCGGCTTGGTCACACACATTGAAGTGCATGTAAAGACAAGTAAGGAAATAGCAGATTCTTCGGGGCACAAAGAATGTCAGTGGTGGTTTGAAACGTTATGTAGTCGCATGGGGCGAGCTGTATAATGAACTTCCTGATCCACGTAATGAAGCTGCGTTTCTCCTTGTTGAAAGCATTCTTGTATTTCAGAATGTATTCATATCCGTGAATGCTGGTCCTACGGCTAATGCCATACCATGAAGTGTCTGTAATGCATGTGAAGAGAACTGAAATCAAAACACAAGGCACCAGTGGGCAGGGTACTGCCCTTCCAACAATGCAGTAGGTTAATTTTATGTACAGCATTCTCCACATCTGCTCCTGCCAACAACAGGGACAATCCTGTAGGGCAGCAGATCCTTAAAACATCCTTGCAAACCATATGCTGCGCTGGAGCTGGCAAAGGGCATTGTACTGTGCATGTACTGTGACGTGCTACTCTACAGAGGGAAGCTACTTGGAAGTGCTTGGGAAGGGTTGGTCAGGCAGCATAACAATGACTGCTGCCTATTTAAGTGAGGGCCACCCAACATTCCCCTCTCTGTGCACATGCCCTATGTTTTCCCTGTAGGTGGTGCTCCTTCCGTACCAGCCCTTGCCTTCGTTTCCTTGTCTGTCATGTGTTACAAGACCAACATAAATAGAAACCAACTGGAAAAGGAAAAAAGGTCAACGGAAAAAGTTCCTTTCAGAGTAGAAAAATGGAATTGCCAATGAACGGCTGCAGGGCGCTGCGCACTGCATACGCTCCACAGAATGTGCGCTAAATAAAGGGAGGTGTGGCTCTGAGGAAAACACTGTAGTGGAATCGGATTGAAAGGGCTAGTTGTAAAAAGAAGTTTTTTTCTGTGTTGCTGTATGTTTTCAAGCATTTACGTGTACCTACTAGACAAATTCTTCCTGTACTTCCAAGAAGAGCAGCAAGGCATTTTGGATCGGTCGTGCAAACATTTTGAATGGCAGGAATAGTAAGATGAATGCTATTTGTGGGAAAAATGCTTCGTGCTGTGAAATGTCATTTTCCCATTTTGGAAGTACGACATTGTCACATGTCGTAAAAAGGCACAAATAGACTTCTTAACAAAGTACCGTGCTGTCTCCATTTCCAGACCAAATAAAAAATAACACAGCCACATCTTTGTCTGCGTAATGCGATAGAAAATTATGAAGGAGTTTGGAAAACATACGCATGACCTGTGCAAGTGCCTCCTTCATTGCAAACAGCACTGAAACTCCAGTAACATGTTGTGAACTTTTCCCTCCACAATGAAGAACAATCATGTCTGCATGATCACGCGTCACCAAAGTCTCACAAAGACAAACAAAAATCAGTCACCTCATTGCAGGTACTCCATTCCAGTAGAAATCCACATGATAAAACCCAAAATGTGAAGTCACTGCAGCGTTTTCCATTTAGTTTCAATCAATGTATTCAGAACTCCCCCAAAAACCGTACGCTGTGGCTTGTAAAACACACAGCCATAACCGCACCTTCTGCATTTTTGCTGACAAATACACCATGTACCACAGTCTGTGTGTACAAACCACACACAGAAACCTTATTGAGCAATCCCGTCTCCTCCACAGGGCCATTTCTATGGCCACCATCTGCACAAGGTCTGGTTGTGACACGTGCAACACTGCAACTATTGCGATCTGCGCTGACTTATCGTGCTGTGCGCGCGGGAGTGGGGGAATACATTTCAACAAGGGTAGGGGATTTCGTTTGTAGTGGTGGCTCTGAAAAGAGCCTTTTTTTAAGGTGCTTCCATGCAAACACCTTTTTTCCGGTTTTTATAAGTGTTTTTGTTTTTTGTACTTCACCTCACATTCTTACAATAGCGTCTTCAGTGCAGCCTGTAGATTGTAAAACAAAATATCATTGCCACTGGTTGTCAAAGAAATGCCATTTGCATTTAAAAGGTGCACATGTTGAGACCCAATGTTGTCATTCTCAAAGAAGAACATCCCAGCATCACTCAAGAAGTCACACATGCTTCTGTTGCTAAGACCCCTTCTGACCTCTGTCTGGGGACAACAATCATTTGAATAGTCCCATAATATTCTTGGTGGTATACATGAGAAAAGCACCTTCACAGTGGGAAAAATGTGCTTCACTGCTTTCATCAACCTCTTCATTTGATGGTAAACACGTGAACAAGCCATGGAAACCAAATGCAAGCCTCCATAGTGCATGACCACAACGTGTACATTAGCGTAAGTGGCCACTCGTCGACATTCTGCAAGCAAAACGCTGAAACTGCAGACATTGACACCACACCGCAAAGCCTCCACTCCCTCCAAATCAAAATTGCTATAAAAGCTGCTTTCGACGGCATACTGGAGCAGATCTAGCACAAAGGCATCACCCACGATGAAAACTGTGCGTCTCTCCATCTCTGCCAGCCTCACTACACAGAGTAATGAAAATAAGTATTGCCTCCCTTTCCTTTGACCCACACCTTGAGCACCTGATTGGACAATCCCCAGAGTCCCATTTCCACTGGCCAGCATGGTGAGAAGCGCAGACTGTGACACAAGTTCTTCCCCAAGTACCGCGAGGACTGTGCCCAAGTAAATCAGGAGCAGTCCTTCTTCCCTTTCCACTGTTTGTTGTCCATCACTACCTCATTGGGTACTGTTAAATAGTCACACACGCATCCAGCAAAGGCATCCAAGACATTAGCATCTAATATAGTCACTTCTGTATAACACTTCATATGTACCGTTATACATTCAGCCTCCAAGTGTCGTGTCATTCGAAAGCACGGCCAGTAGAAAGTTCAGTAAAAGAATGCAAGATTTGTGCATCAACATTCATCCACATGAGCACCGATCACCACAAAGTGGGGGTATGAATACTTTTTCTGCATTATTTTTACAGCTCTGTTATAAGTACCTGTGCGCACTGTATCTGCCACTGAGTGTCCATTATGTTCTTAAAAGGCTTACTGTTTTTTCTCCCATCCAGTACCATCAAGTGGCACTTCAATTGTATATGCTTGTAACGTTTACATTTACCCATATCACCCATTGTAAAATCGAAACAGGAACTCTCTTCTTTCCTTCCAACAATACTACACACATGTTTTTCCCCACTAACCCATCTCCTACATAAATTGTAAAAATATGGCACCAAAATCAGCAAAATCTGCTCTCCTCCCTCTGCAACTCATCCAGAAGAGGACTGCACGCCTTGTCCTTGGCCTCAAGCCCAGGGAGCCTATCTCTCTGGGACTGAAATGTCTGCACTGGCTCCCAGTAGCTGCAGGGAATAAGGTCAAAACCCTCAGAATTATGCACAAGGCCTTCTGGGCCCTGGGGCGGCAATACCTGCAACTTTCACTTCCTATATATCTCTGTGCTTGAGAAGTTCTCTCATCCGCCTCCAACTCCCTCAGGGTCACTCGCTTCGGCAAGCAACCAGTTGGTGGTAGATCTCTTTCTTTGGCTGGGGCCTCACTCTGCAACAGCCTCCCTGTCGCCCTGAAACTTGAGGAGAACCATCGCCGGTTCCGGATGCACCTGAAAACCTTTCTCTTTGCCTCTGCTTTTTCTCCTCCTCTCCCCTGCTGACTTCCTGGTTGAAACTGATTCTGCACTGGTTACCTGGCCACCCTCTGATCTTGGCCCCAGGCCACCTCCCTTCGCCAGTCACACCCATGCACTGTCTTTCTGGCAAACCCCACACTTGGGGACTGTTTTCTGTATCCCTAACTGTTCCACCACTACCTGATGTCTGCACTTATCCTTGCACTTGCCACCATCGGCTGTATTTTTACTTACTGTCATTTTTTCTTCTTCCCATGTACTGCACTTTCTCCCCCCTCCTCCCCATGCACTTGGGCGATCTGAGTGACACCTGGCCTAGTAGGTTTGTTGTCTCTGTCTCCCATCTGTTCCCCCTCCCGTGTCTCATTGCGCCTTCGAAAAACGTGTGTATATGCACACTATAAATGGCACATCATATCATACAGACATTGCATTCAAAACAACAGGATGCCTGCCACTTCCCTTGTAGACTTCACCAAATGTTTTTTTCCATAGCACCCCACTTACTATAAACTTATGAAAAAGTATCGCACAAAGGCAACGCTAAGTGTATGTTAGCAAAATACAGTACATGCATTCAAACAGGATGCCTGCCCCTTACCTTGCAAACTTCCACCACAGCCTTCTGCATTTCTCTGTACTAAGAGACCTTCTGCCACAGTTTTTCCGTACACACCACAACCAGAAACCCTATTGAGCAATCCCTTAGCCTCCACAGTCCCATTTCCATGGCTACCATCCTGAAAAGGGAGGGATGTGACACGTGTAATCCTAAAACTACCATGGAATCGTGCTAGGAAGGGGGAGCAGTGAGGGGAAGAAGTGTGAAACAGGTTAGGGGATTGGGTCTTTCGTGGTCCCTCGGAAAAGATGTTGTTTTTCTTTTGTGGTTTTTTTGTTCATTTTTTTCGTGCTTACAAAGAACCTTTTTTTTGCTTTTTATCTGAGTTTCTCTTTTGTTTGTCTCCTTACATTGTTACAGGATTGTCTTCAACACTTTTTACACAGTGTAAAACAATACAGCATTGTCAATGTTGGTCAGAAAAATGCCATTTGCATGGAATGAGTGCAAATTTCCCTCATTAATGATGTCATAGTCGGTGGAGAACATCCCAGCAGTGGACATAAATTGACACAGGCTTCTGTTAATGAACCACTTTCCTCGGGCCTCGGGCTGGGGAAAAATTACACCACCATGGTCCCATGCTCCTCTTGGTGGTATGCTTGAGAAAACCACCTTGGCAGTGGTAAAAATCTGCATCACTTCTTCCATCAACTTCTTTAGGTGACGGAGCAAACGTCCACACGACATGCACCCCAAATGTAAAGCTCCGTAATGCAGCACAACAACATACACAGTACCGACAGAGGCCACACACCTGCAAAGATCAACCATACCACGAAACTCCCCTCATAGAGAGTGCCCCAGAAAGCCTCCACTCCTTCCAATGCAAAATTAGCAGCTATGCCTCTTTGTGCGGCATACCTGTACAGATCTTGCACAAAGGTATCACCCACTATTAGCATTCTGCGTCTCTCCCTGTCTGCCTGCCACCCTCACTACACAGACTAATGGGGAAAGATAGTACCAGCGCTTCCTGTGAGGCACACCCTTGACACCTGATTGGCTAATTCCCACAGTTCCATTTCCATGGCTACCATGTTTAAAAGGGCAGGATGCGGCACGTGCACTTTCCTAGCTATATGAGAGCCACGCCCCAGTAAAGCAGAGACAGTCCTTCTTCCCTTTCCACTCCAGCCCTGCATGAAAGGCGCTAGTCCCTCACCACACACAACACACCACAGTACACCCTATGTTTAAATGCTCATGTCATGTGCAATACACTACCCATCTGCAATTGAGCCTGCCAGTTTTCACCCTGGCCACATGTTTGCATGCATGGCTGCATAATGTTGTGTTGGGTGTTCTGAACGGTATTTAGGTGGCTGTGTACATTTTCCATATTTTACATGTGTGATGCTGAGCACTTCCTTTCATGATGCAATATCTTAACGCACTTCCTAAAGCAAGACTCTTATAAGGGCCTAACCATAGCAAACACAAATGGGCACATGTGGCTCCCTAATATACAACAGGTGCAATGATCTACACCATATGCTAATGTACGCATAGCAGCTCACTTCTGCTGTTCTACCAAGTCTACAATGTCCTCCACAACCATTGTGTAAAGGTCTGCACCTTCGAAGACATGCAGAGTTTCAATTGCATGGCTGCACTATGTTGTGGTGGCTGCAGTGAAGGCCTAGGCACTTGGGAGGATGGCCTACGTCCTACGGCCTTTGGCCATGCACCAAACAGTCTAGGCCTTGCCCACACCCACCACAACATAATGGAGCAATGTAGGCGAACATGTAGCCAGATTCCAGAATTCACAAAGGCAACATAGGCACCGGCACTTCAACCCAACCGCTGCCCCATAACACAGCGATGCAAGCAAACATGTTCCAGTTACCATAATCCACCAACATACCACATTGTTTGGCACCCATATCCACTGCCATTCACATAGAATTCTATTACTGCCAACCAAACCATAAAATCTTCACATTGGTCCTGCTCCCGCTAGTAACTGCATACATGCAATACTGCAGAGTGCCATACACCACTTACTATCTGCGCAATGCAGACTACCCAAGCACATATAAAATACACTTCAACCATACCCTCTGCTATACGGACAGTATTCCAACACTGCACCCAGTGGACACGCTGCAGGACTGCTTACTGCAGCATTTTGAGCCATGCACCAACAATTGTAAGATGTTGTAACAATGATCACACCCATGGAGCCAGCAATGTATGCAATGCAGCCAAACCACATACACAAACCAACAATGTGAAACCTACTTGCAACCAGTGGACATACTTGTTGGTGCAGGGGCTCCAGTCATGCATCCAACACAACATAGGAAGGGTATTATAAAGGGCAAACCCTAGCACACAGAAATGGTCACATGGGACTCTGTGATGTGCAACACATGCAATGACCTACAGCATATACTAATGTACGCATAGCAGCTCACTTCTGCTGTTCTACCAAGTCTGCAATGTCCTCCACAACCATTATGTAAAGGTCCGCACATTCAAAGACATGCAAAGTTACAACTGCATGGCTGCATTATGTTGTGGTGGCTGTGATGAATGCCTAGGCTCTTGGGTACACACTGCACGACTGCTCACTGCAGCATCTCCACCCATACACCGACAACTGTATGATGTTCTAACAACATCCACACCCATGGAACCAACAATGTATGCAATGCAGCCAAACCACACACACAAAGCAACAATGTCAAACCTACTTGCAACTAGTGGACATACCTTTTCAACCAGTGGACATACTTTTCCATGCAAGGTCTCCAGCCATGCATTGAAGGGGCTACGGACTAACCACACATAACACACCATAGAACGCGCTATGTTTAAATGTTCATGCCATGTGGAATGCACTCCCTTCCTGCAATTCAGCCTGCCACCACTCATCACAGAAAGAGATCACTGCTGAAGCTGTCATGCCATAACAAAGGCTACCTGCAATCGGCATGAAGTAATAAAGTTGCGGCAAAAATGTCGCCTGTACAAAAAATTGTGGCAAAAATGCCTTGGTTTGACCCGGTAGAGGTGTACCCCATTATGCCATTTAAGAAGAGAGAAGGCTGCAGGGGTTTCCCCCGCTACCCTTAAATGGTATAATGGATCTGGAGTTTGTGGCGTCTGTCCCGCAGCCTTTTTGATGCAATATTTTGTGTCCACAGCCATTTTTGCCGTGATTTTAATACATGGAACCCTTCAATCACCACACACGGTTGTTGCCTGTAGAGGTAACCAGGAATTGGCGTATTATGCACGGATACCGCTGGCACACCACCACCTTCTTCTAATGAGATATATCAGCGGAACCACTTCTCACTCCCCCAACCTTTCGATCCCTTCTTCCAACCACCAGATGCCATAACGTATGTTTTCCAGACCCTTTCGCTGCCACATTGTCCTCGGATACAACATGCCGGTGTTATCGAAAACTTATGACGCACATCACATCGCCGCACACTGCACTGCTATCAAACTTTTGACCATGCATCGAACAGGTAAATGGGACACTGGAGCAGAGCCAGGTATGACTAATTTTAGTGGGCACACTGTTACATACAAGAGCTCCAGCCATACACACAATGCCTTAGGTGCTTGGCACACACACCACAACACTATCCTCCGATACACCAGGGCAGCGTTTCCCAAAAACATTGACGCACAGCACGCTTCCCTCCAGACAACCACCGGCCACGTCCAATGTTCGCCGACATCACGATGTACTGCAAGCCAAAGAAACTTCTGTCTGCGGAGTGAACAGGGAAATTAGGCTGAGGAGCAGAGCCAGATATCACTCATTTTTAAGACATACATTTCAGTTCTTTGCAACAAAAGTACTGGTTGGATTTCCAACAAACACACAAAAGCACACTTTGGGAACGAAGCCCCCTCTCCTGCAGCAAATTTGGTGAGAATCCATCCAGCCGTTTGGGCTGTAGCCATGCACAAAGTTTTTGTCCATTCAGTCTATGGAAAAAAAAAATGGGGGACCCCCCTATAACTTTTCCACCCTGCACGAAACCTCACCAAATTTGCCTCCAGGTGAAGCGAATTTATAAACCGCCCAAAAAATGGTCTTCCTATGGGTTTAGCAACTTAACAATAACTACACGGCTGCTACCGCGGGCCGTGTGATATATATATATATATATACATATATATAATTTATTTCAGTGAAAAAACGAGTTAATGCAGAGTAAAGATTATCTGATTTATCGCAACAAAACACATGAAAGTCAGTGAGTGTGGGATGTAACTCAGAGTACCCTCCATAGATGAGCCGATGATGTCAAATATGATCTTGTTGCTAATCCCTTCGTTAATGTCATGCATGTGCTGATGGGCTGAGTAATGGGGGTACTTAGTGTTATGATGGTCATCACTTCCCACATCTGCTGAATTTCATGCATTTCAAATCGCAACATCTCAACTCCCTGCCAACTGACGTCTTTTCGCTAAATTTTCGATTCACTACATCTCCTCCAGAGCCTATGGCTACTGTCCATTTAGCACAATTATTATAAAAGTTTGAGGCCCATAGCCCCTTCAAGTAAGTGTCCAGATCCCACTGGTAGTCACATTCTTCGGCCATGTCCATTTTCCACATTGCAACAAAAAGCCAAAAAGACTGTGGCCCATAGCCTATGCACAGAAACCATATTCACTTGTCCATAGACAGTGGGCTGGTACTCCAACTGATGCACATATCCCCCCCTCCCTCAGCCATGGATCATTACCCCCTGTCTAGTAATGTACCTGATCCCAACGATCATGGCCTTTGGCCATCCCTCCAGCTGTGTCCACTCTTCACATTGCAAAAATTAGCCACAAATTAGCCAAAAAGGGGGTGGGACACTGACCATGACCAAAGTCCATATCCACTGTCCCCATTACCCCAATTAGGCTAAACGACCATGGCCATGACTAGAGGCCAGTCCTATAGCCAAGGCCCATATAATTAAATCCCACTGGCCATGGGTGCTGCACTAATGTTGGTTGTCTCCTGCATGATTTACCATACATTTTGAAAAGAGCTGTTTTGGACCCTCCTTTAGTTTCTGCATAAATTTACCATGAAATTACTACAAAGTTACCATGAAAATACCTCTAATAGATGGTAAAAAAAGATGGCAGATTACCGTGGAAATGGGCAAACGCTTGACAGTATAAAAGTCTTCCCCCATCCCCACTGCAACTTTCCATATGCCCACTCCTTCTTTCTAGGTCCCTCCTTGTGTAATTCCTCCTTGATCATCTCCAATTACTCCTTTTTGTTCGGTTCGTGCAATGCATTTTTTTTCTCCGAGCAGATCTTGTGACATTTCTGTGGGATTCCCACGGAAATCCTGCAGGATTCTCCCAGTAAAACTAAAATATTCTGAAACAAACGGGTTCCACAGCCCACCCCTGACATATGGTCTTCTTTTCCCCTCCACACATCTTTCCTGATATGAAACCACCCCTTTCCCACCTCCAAATACAATTTTGAGCACTTTTATTTTCAGCTTCACTCAGAATAACCGCATAGAAAGCTCACATGGAGCAAACAAATGACAGCTTTTTATTTTTGAAATGTCTCAAATGCAGTGCACCAACGTGACCACGCGGTCTGTACAACGTAAAACGTGTCATTGTTAATACATTCTTTTATTATCCACAGCACATTTATATTATATTAAAATAAGAATTCTCAGCCGTAGTAGCTGTGGTATCATTTTCTACGCAGATCCGAGGATTCTACCTTGCTCTGCTTCTCCTAGGAGTGCAATCCATTTTTTGTACTTTTGTACAAAGGTTTAAAAAAAAATATATATATATGTATATATATATATATATACATATATCACACGGCCTGCGGTAGTAGCCATGTAGTTATGGTTAAGTTGCTAAACCCATAGGAAGAGCACTTTTGGGCGGCTTATAACTTCGGTCTCCCTGGACGAATCCTCACCAAACTTTGCAAAAAGTATATGGCCCGCTCTGAATTTGTTTGGCAAGTTTGGTGAGGTTTCGTGAGGGGGACAAAGTTATAGGGGTGGTGTTACGCTCTCCTGGTCTCCACGAGGGCGTTGCACGAAGCTGAGCGGTGAACATCTGCGCGCGTCTCTTCCTGTCTCACTACTTCTCTCACACTTGGACGTTCCCCTTAGGTATTTTAATGATGGGCTCTCCGTCCTGCGTCTGAATGCAGGAGCGCTTTCATGTTCTTAGGCACTTTCACTGGATCTAGTTCCGTCACTGATCCTGCGGCCTGTAGAAGAATCCAGACCAGCTGTGACTCCGTAGGTAAGTCCTTGTACCAATTGGTTCTTGGTAACAGTTTTTGTTTAATGTGTCCTTTTGTTGCCAAAAGTTTCACTAGTGTGCTTATTCTCTTGCAGGAGCGGTTTTGGAGATGCCGGATGAAGGAGTGGACTCCTCACTGCAACGCTGAGCAGTATTTATGCAGGTGAGTGCTAGCACGAAAGCTTGGCATCGAGTTGTATTTTTAAATGGATATTTCTATTGTGTGGCTAACCTGGTGTCTCTTTCCCTTCCTCTGCAGGTGCGCTATGGCTCCGGAGCTGCAATCGCGTGAACCGCTTTGATGGAATCCTGAGATGACTGTCGGCTTTTTTGAGATGACTGTCGCAAGTATTCGTTCTCCCTTCTTGTGTCGTTTCTGCAGGTGCGGTGGTTCCCAGGAGCGGCGGAAGAGAAGGCCGTTTGGATGGAGTTGGAAGACTGCTTCTCTCAGGTAAGAACTCAACTGCGGTTCTTCTTCTTGTTTTCTCTTTCCTTTCTCCGACAGGTGCTGATGGTCCGTGGTTCCCGAGGCGTGGGTGAAGTCCAGGTAAGCAGGAGCTGAGCAGGCAAGATGAGCATTACGCTGCAGGAGTGCAGAATAACGCGAAGCGTGTTCTGTTCCTTTGGTATGGTTTATATAGCCCTGGTCAAATAGTCCCAGGTAAAGTAGTCCCAAGCCCGGCCACTCCCTGGAAACTAGACTGCATAGCTCAGTCCCTCAGGACTGGGCTATGTGTGCCTCCATGTTCACTGAATCCTCATCCACATGATCAAATAATATGAGCCTGGCACCAAAGGCGCCAGGACTGGCTCCAGGAAGGCCTCTGAAAAGGTTTTGTGGCCTTAAAGCTTCCAATGCAAGCCTGCAACTGGGGAAGGCTGGTCTGGCCCTGAAGACTGGAGGCATGCATCATGATAGCTGGTCCCAATTTTTTTTTCCACAGTCATAATGGAAAAAAAAACTTTGCTCACACCTACAGCCCAAACCGCTGGACGGATTTTCACCAAATTCATGGCAGGAGCAGCGGCTTGGTCCCAAAAGTGTGTTTTTGTAAATTTGGTGGAAATGCATCTTGTAGTTTTGTTTAAAATAGGCAAAATGTGGGTGCCAAAAAATGTCCAATGTCTGCATGATATGCTGATAACGAAATTTCTTCTGTGTTTTCATGTTGAAGCAGTCAATGATTGGAGTGACGTACATGGTGGTTTTTGTGGCATAAGAAGTTCTTTTTTGGCAATTTGAAGCGGAATGTTTTTCCTTTGGTTCGTTGCTATATTTGGAAGGCTGTTAGTTGCTTCTTGTTACTGGTATCGCAAAGGGACAGATTGGCCCATGTTGGTTGTCCCATATAACGGTGACCGAGAAAAGTCTGTGGATTGTTAGTTTCTAATGTTGGTTAAACAATCCGTTGGATGGTAGCTGGAAACTGTGGCACATGCAGTACGGTAGAGGATATCTGTCGAGACAAGACAATAAAAGTACATTTTAGTCTATGTTTTGTGCTTGAATATAACAATTCATATTGATATTTTATTTGTATTGCCCGTGTACAGAAGTGTATTAGAGTGCGACGAGGGAAGGGAGGGGAATAGGGGAGAACTAATCAATGATCTTCCTAGGCCTAGTGCCATTGAGAACGTGGAAGTGCATGTGAGAGGAAAAGGGTGAAAGTGCATAGGGGGTGGGGAGAAGTGGAAAGTGCTATGCAAAACAAAAATAATAATAATAATAATAAATAGATAAAACCAATAATAAAAGCAGAAAAGTGGTAGTGCAGCCAGCAAGTTATTGTATAACTGATAATTGGATGAAATGTAATTATAAACACAAACACACGCATGAGAACATAGAGGAGTATTTCAGAGCACGAATTACGTAAAAGGTGAGTGCTGTGAAGTCGGTAGAGGAAGTGGTGGAAATGGAAGAAATGTGGAGTGGGATTCTAAAAGGGCAAATGCGGGGTGGGGTTTGGAGAAGGGGGGCCAAGGTCAGACGAGGCGGAATTCAGAAGGAGTGGAGGTGCCAGTTGAACTTCGATGAAAGGAAATGTTAAAAATAATACCTTGAAAATGACAATTTTGTTTAATTGCTTCAAAAATACACAAATCATAGTAATCTTTTGTTGCTATGGTTTCTGTGCTGTTCAAGCGAGCAGTGTCCGTGTGAAAATGTAGTTAGATATACAAACATACAAGTACCACAATTTATTTCAGAAAGGCAAGTTTGAGCGAACCCGGAAAGGTGGTGGCTCAGTGATAATTGTGTTTCGAAATGCATTCTGCTTTTTGGTGAATGGCAGGGTGTTTAACTCTCAGTGAACCTGGATGCTCGCCTTAGTGATGTAATGTGGTCTGTGCGAGTACGCTGTGCACAGTGCGGTCGCAGGGAGCCAGTGTACCGAACTGGTTAGTAAGGAAAGTACCTATTGGCTGTTCTAATAGTAGCTACATTTGCATAATTGCCCATGTGTATGATGGATGATTGCCGAAGGGCCAGTGCCGATATCACTGTAGCATTAAAATAATGTGATATATTACTGGAACTTACCAAACGCATCATTTGCATGACTGCGTACAAAATGCAATATAGAAATATGGGCAGGAGAATGAATGGAAGTACAATTACCAACGGAGACCAACTGTGGTAAAATGTACTTACTGTGCTAAAGTCTACCAAGCTGCAAGAGCGAGACCGGGCAGGCATGCAACATGCTAACATTGAGGGTAGGAACGCACGGCTAAAGTCCATGTGCCTACATGTATGCCCATTGACAGCGCTTCCCGTGCCTTTGTAGTCCGCTACTGTTTGCTTTCTTGTCACTCAATTTGCAGATTTACATTGTGCACACTCTAGAGTTACTCTGCATCCTATTAACAACTTTTATAGAAGCCTTTCATACTCAGCAACAGAGGCGCACAGCACCGCCGTTCAACGTTATAGTAATTTCATTGTTTTTGAGAGTTAAACCTCTTTCTATTGATTTGGAAAGTTGTGTAAATGACGCAAATCTCTTAACCAATGGAAAGAAGTGTAACTCTCCACACCAACTGAAAAAAATAGCTAGATTTATCGCTAACAGCTTTTTTGAGGAGAAAGTCGGTGGGCGACCATGATTTTTGGTAAATATAGCGAATAAATCGACAAGCTGTGAAGACTGCAGAGAGCACATTTTGTTAGAGAGGGGAGCCCCCAGGCTCGTTAAAGGTCTGCCTGTTGCCTGTGAGATAGGTAGGGGGCAGAGCCAGAATAGCGCTTGAGGGGCTTTTGCAGTGTGTGCGCCTGCGCCCCCACTACCTATTGTAGCGTGCAAAGTGCTTTCTTTGTTTACCTTTCAATGTTTTTTTTATATAAGGGCTATTTGTTGCTAATGCTGGTCGGATTGCATATTTGAGCCAGATCCAGCGAAAGGTGGCACATTGAGCAGCGCTGGTTACAGTCCACAATGGGATGGAGAAGTATATGCAGAAAACAAGGAGATATGAACGTTTGAGGTTGTAGTACAGACAGATGTTATTATAAAGTAACTGAGAACATTAGTGATGGAAAAGCGAACACAGTGTCCACGGACAATGTTTACCTACTGCCCAGTGCCCCGAACTGGGACTTTATGAGTTTGTAGGATGCGACGGTATGTTCCATGGGACAAATTGGTTCACATATTACTACTTTGTATAATGGTGGTATCTGCAGCACGTAGATGATCAATAGTTACAATATGCTGTATCTAACAACCGAGAACAAGGTCAGTTTTCATGTTCTTTAATTAGTTGTTATGCATGGAGCATTCTAATCGTTTTGAATTCCAATAATGTTATGTAAACATCAACTTACATAATTTCGGGAAATTCCATTCTGCCGTTCTGTCAATGACAAAACACTCTGTAGAACGGATCCCTGAAGTATAAGGAAGCTTTTCAAATGTCCACTCTCAAAATATTAAGTTGTGCCCTTCGAACTGTTGCTGACTTGCACTGAAGGCCAAATTACAAAGGAAACTTGTTCTCTGTCCTCCAAGGTAGAGGCGCTTGGTTTCGATTTTGTGAAAAGATGGCACTGCAAAATAAATGGAGTACCATGCAAGTCTTAAATAGCATTTTGAAATAGGTTACACGCTGTGAACGTGTGAATATTCCAAATTAGTGTATGTTGGTGGAACGGTTGTGGAGATATCATCCCTGCAAGAAAATTGCATAGAAAGCCCAGCTTACTCTGGTCTACCACTGTTTAATGCACAAAGCGCAAAGGGGGTTGGTTATTGTGACTGTATTTATTCCACTGTTTAACCATTGTGGTATCTCTGAATATTGCTGGTGCATTCTGTCGTGATGTAATAGTCAATAAGCATAGTATTGTACTTTACACAATGTAATTTGTAAGAGTGAGAGTTACTGTTCGCTATATGGATAGATGAGTCCAGGTACGGTTAAGTTGAAATAATAAAAACCTATCAAATTCAGTCAAAAAACTTTGTTATGGTTGTAAGTAAAACCGAAAACCCCCAGAAACTCGCCAGTTCAGGTAAGCTAAGCAACCATAACTCGCGCCACCACCGTGCTCTGCTAAGACTAACACTCATGTCATCAAATGTCATTGTGCTCCCTCTTATTTTGTTCACTGACATATCTAGACCAGGTGTTTTTTTTCACTGACAGTCAGGAACTAAAACAATCAAAATGTCTATATTTGTAGACCTTACCCTTCTCATATGTTCTTATACTACTTTGCTTAGGGTTCAGTCACATCATATGATGCATATACTTAGAGGAAGGAGCAGGCCTGAAACACAGCAATCATTGCTGTGCATGAAGATAATCAGTTAGGTTATGAACACTTTCTGGTAATACTGCTGCTTTTTTGCTTACTTTACTTTCCCTGTATATGCTCACATTTGTTTGCGTTGTAGTCTCTTTATGTTTTGTGTGTAGTATTACAATTGTGTCTTAAGTGAGGCATTATTAGCTACTTATTACATGTTTCACAGTATGCAAAATTCTGATACGAAAGCATTCATCATGTTACTATCCAACATGGCAAGATTTAGAATATTGCAACTCTGTGGTGCATGCTGCAGACAATGCCTACGTTTCTACATGAGTAGGTTCCTATACTGAAAGAACTCTGTAATGCAATGGTGTTTATAGCAATGCATTGCTTAATGAACTATGTACTCATGATAATTATCCCAATGACTTCTGATAGTTTTCTGCCAATATTATAATGGCAATCCCTTGTGGAGGCTTTTCATGAACAGTAAATGCACATGTGATGTCATCAGTGATGTCATCAATGGCATTTGTGATGTCATCTTTGAAGTCATGGGTGTTAGTTTAGCAGTGCACGTTGGTGGCGTGAGTTATGGTTGCTTAGCTTACCATAACTGGTGAATTTTTGGGGTTTTTCGGTTTTACTTGTACCCATAATGTCCCTTTAACAATGTTTTTTCACTGAATTTGATAGCTTTTTATTAGCGCAACTTCACCATAACGTCCCTTTAACGAAGTATTTTCACTAATTCTATATACACACATATATATATATATATATATATATATATATATATATATATATATATATATATATATATATATATATATATATATATATATAAAGAACAAACTTAGAAAGTATGAAGCAAATGCACTCCTCCACCATCACATGGCACATATTAGCATGAAGACAGTTTTCGTGGCACAAATAATTCCTTTATTTATAGATACCTCAGTAGGGACATGGAAGCCAAAAGACGCTTTTCGCAACAACCTGTTGCATGTTCACATTCAATTCACAGCACAATGTGGAGCGGAGTTTAAAACATACAAAAAAAACT
The DNA here is from genome assembly GCF_040938575.1 of Ambystoma mexicanum. NCBI lineage: Eukaryota > Metazoa > Chordata > Amphibia > Caudata > Ambystomatidae > Ambystoma > Ambystoma mexicanum. The sequence continues at coordinate 245,118,175 of NC_090926.1, read as the reverse complement.
ATGGTGGCAATGGCTAGAGAGACACAGTCCTTTCACTATATTCATTACAATGAAACTTAGTCCACAATACATGCAAACACTGTCGGCCATATTTTTGTGTGTCTCATCCTTGCAAATGAGGTTAATGAATTAATTGGATCAAAAACATTGTGCTTTCCCGCAAATGCAATATTAAGGTTGGATCAGCGAGAATTGTTTGCACAAATATTTGATCCTATTGGTCCATTTGTTAACCAAAATAAAGTGCGTAGTGCTTGCAGATAAATGACAATTTCTAATCTTTCCGAATTTCCTAAAGCTAAAATGTATGGCAATTAGTTATTATTACGCCACAATGGCAAACACACATAAAGTGCTTAGTGCTTAGAGTGTCATTACAACTCCAAAACTATTTGTCATCATTCTGCCAAAATAGCTGGCACCAATAAAGTGCTTCAATGCTTTAAGTGTCGTTTATGGATAACGGATGAGGAAATGCAATGAAGAAAACATTATAATTGTCATTGAACAGATATTACACAGATCTAAGGGAGCTTGTGCAGATCCACAATTCAAAATCAATATCATTTAAATAATGCAAAAGATTTTCTATAATTTAGCAAAAAACATGAAATGCGAATGTAACAAGAGTTGTACAACAACTGATCTACTAGGTAATGGTAAACAATGGAACTATAAATTGGATTTACTGGAGAATAGAAAGTACATGATGCTATGGCTCCCACTTACAACTCAATTAAAGTCCACTGTGTATCCTGAGAAGCATGCCATACAGTACATAGAATATTTCTTGAATGAAATATAAAAAGTGCATAGTGCATAAAGGGATACGTACATCCGGGAGATCAGACCATGTGAAGTGCAAATGCTCAAAATTAATCTTCCAAAAATTGGTACAAAAACACATTCATGAAAAAAAAGAGTAAAATCCCTGACTAATCCCTGAGATCAAAACACTTGTGCAACATCATGTTTATGTCGAAAATTATATAAATCATTAATCTCAAGGGATGGACACAGTTGTTCGAAAGGCCTGTTGACTTAAATGTCAACGTGACTGCGCTGTGCTGTGGGACACCATATTATAAGATATTACTTAGAAGGATGCATCTATCTTTATTCTATACTCTGAATCCACATTGTGCAAAATAGCAAAAAAACAAACGACACACACTTTAAAACCATCATTCATGATTAAACTCAATTAAATGAAATTTCTGGCATCCTTAAGGGAAATGCTGCTGAAAACCCAGGTCATGGCTAATCTACTGCTAGCCTCTCGAAACTACTTAGCTGAATACCTGTGTTTGGTGACCGTGCAGTTGCACAAGGGCTCAAGTCGAGGTTACACGCGGGTGTACGCAGCGCCCCCACTTTTTTCAGGAGTCCATCTTTTAGAGGGCACCTTGAAATTATCATTTCTGGTGACGCCACATTCAATTGGTATATTAATGAGACTCCCACTTTTTTTTTTAGGACTTGACCCCTGTGCACAGAGCATTTTTTACGAAAGCCAGACTGAACTTCGTACCTATGGGGGCAGTCACCCCGCTCTGGAACCCGAATCAATGGGGTGAGGACCCAAATTGTAGATGTATGTGTGGCAGGCTGGAACCTTTGTCACATTTTATTTTGGTTGGCCAACAGTTTAAAACACTTCGGGTAAAATGTTTACTTCCGATCCTATGAGTGGGATCAGTTTGTGTCAGGTGGCACTACTGTTTTTATTCACTTCAACAAGGCCTGTGGTGCTATTTGGCCTTGCCTGTTTCCTACAGAGAGCATGGCACAGGTGTGTTAATCTAATGTCAGCTGTGGAGGGTGGCGTTGGGCTGACACAAATGAAGTAACACTTGTTGCAGGTAAATTTATTTATTTATTTATTACATTTATATAGCGCGCAGGCAGCCCAGGGGCATTGTGGCGCTGTTACTTTTATGGGAACTTAGTTACAGGTACAGGTACATGTTGTGCCTTGGGTTACAGTGAGGCCGGTCCCTGAGTTAAGCAATAGGGAGAATCATCCAGCAAGGTACATCAAACACCATAGTACATCATACATGTTAGTCATTAAAGTTTGAGCATGTGAGATTAGTTAGGTGAACAGGTAGTTTTCATGGCTTTGCGGAAAGCAGTCAGTGAGGGTTGAGCTCGCAGTGAGGTGGGAAGGGTGTTCCAGTGTAGGGCAGCAAGGTAAGGGAAGCTGGCGCCACCTGCTCTAACTCTTTTTACCCTTGATACTGAGAGCATGTTGGCATAGGGTGTCCTGGTGGGTCTTGTGGAAGCGATCGGGTGGATTCTTTGGGATAGGTACGCTGGTGCTGCGAGATGGACACATTTGTGGGTGATGCTTAGCGCTTTGAATATAATCCTTTCCTTTATGGGGAGCCAATGGGACGCTTTCCTGGCAGCGGAGATGTGCTCTCTCTTGGCAATGCCTTGTGCAGCACGCAGGGCGCTATTCTGAATTACTTGCAGCTTCTCAAGGTTTTTGTTGGAGGTCCCTAGGAAGAGAACATTACAGTAGTCTAGCCGGGAGCCGGTTATGGCTCTGGCTATGTTGGTGCAAGCGTCTTTGGACAGAAAAGGCCTGATTGCGTTGAGGAGTTTTGCATGGTAGGCCGCAGAGGAGGCGATTGCGTTTACTTGTCTGGTCATAGATAGGTTAGAGTCTAGGTAGACGCCTAGTGTTTTTACCGTGTCAAGTACTGGGATTCTGATTGAGTCAATGGTAAAGTGGCTGACTGGGAGTCAAGTTTCTTGAGGGTGTCAGGGGATCCTACGAGAAGGAGCTCAGTTTTGTCTGAGTTAAGACAAAGGCCGTTAATAGCCATCCACATTTGGATTGTGTTGTACATGTTGTTGAGAGTAGCGCAGTCAGTGTCATAGTCCCCTGTTAGTGTGAGAAGGATCTGAGTGTCGTCAGCGTAGTTAGTGTAGGAGATGCCCATTGCGTCAAGGATAAGGAAGAGGGGGCAGGTGAAGATGTTGTATGAGGTAGGGGAGAGGCAGGAGCCTTAGGGCACACCACATAGCATTATGGTGGGTGACGCCGTGGCTAGGTCAGAAAAGACCTGCATGGTCCTACCTTGGAGGAAGGAGGTGATCCAAGTGGTAGCTTCTTGGGAGAGGTTGGCTGTGGAGGTGAGGTGATGGCAGAGGTTGTCATGGTCTACAAGATCGAAAGCTGCAGAGAGGTTAAGGAGAAGGAGCAGGACAGGTTTGCCTTGGTCCCTTGCGTCATCCATTTGGTTTTTGAGGTCGAGTAGTGCGGTCTCTGTCCCATTTCTATGCCGAAAGCCGGATTGTCTCAGTCCTAGGAGATTATGCTCTTCGAGGAAGTGCTGGACCTGCAGGTAGGCTGCCTTGTCCAGAATCTTGAGGAGGAATGGGTCTGTGGTGATGGGGCGGTAGTTGTTGGGGAGGTGGGGTCAAGTGTAAGTTTTTTTATGAGCGGTCGTACCCATGCTTCCTTGAGGCATGAGGGGACTCTCCCTGTGGTGAAGGATGCATTGACGAATGCTGTTAGGAATGGGGCAAGGGTGTCAGCGCAGTCTTTGATGATGGAAGCGGGGCAGGGGCCTCCTTTGCAGTTGGAGGGTTTGATGTTTTTCATAATGTTGATCATGTCTTTCTCTTGAATGGTTTTGAAAGAGAAGGTAGGGGCGGCCTCTGTGGGTGAGGAAAGGGGGGGTTGGGGAGGGGGTAAAGGGTGTGGGGAGCGCAAGTTTAGTGTTCAGAATTTTGGCTTGGAGTGAGCTGATCTTGTTGCGCATGGCTGTTTGGATGTCATCACACCATGCTTTATCTTTGGTGAAATTTTGGGGGTTTGGTGTAGGGGTCTCGAGTTCCCTGAATATGGCAAACATTTCTTTGGTGTTTGATTTGGCTTCGGAGATTCTATCTTCAAATGATTTGGCTTTGGCTTTGATGGTGGCTTTTTTATATTCATTTGCGAGGGATTTGAAGCTAAGTTTGTCTTTATCATCACGGGATGTTTGCCATTGAGCTAGTGCTGCTCGCTTGTCTGTGCGCAATTTGAGAAGGTCTTGGGTGAACCATGCATTGGTGTGTCTGATACGTTTGGTTTTACGCGGTTTAAGTGGAGCGATGGCATTGATTGCTGCTGTGATAGCAGAGTTGTAGTTCTTGGCAAGGGTTTCTGGGTCGTTGGAAAAGGGGTGTCTAAAGGCAGGTCCCTGTAGGAAGGGTAGGAGTCTTTCTTTGGTCAGTTGGCAGGCACTTCTTGTGAGAGCTGGAGGTAGGGGGGGGGTGAGGCGGAGGTGTGGATGTTAAAGGTGATGGTGTGGTGGTCGGACCATGGGGTGGGGGTATTGCCTGTGACTGTTAGTGGACAGTTGTGGTGAGCTATCCAGTCTAGTTATCTGCCTAGTGTGTGAGTGGGGTCTGTGATGGTGTTTGCGAATCCTAGTGTGGCTAAAGCTTTGTCAAGTGATTTGGCAGCAAGGTCTTTGGCGTCATGCAGGCCTAGGTTGAGGTCACCGAGGAGAATGGCTTTGGATGACTTTTTTAGGGTGTCAGCCAGGAGGTGAGTGAGGGAGGCCTGGAAGTCTCCCAGGGGGCCTGGTGGTCGATAGACGAGGTGTAGGGTGATGGTGCAGTGGTGTGAGATATTGAGTTTCAGTTGAAGGTAGTCAATGTTGTTGTTTATAGTTTTGTCAACCTTTCTGATGGTGATCGAGGCTTTGGCTATGAGAGCAACACCGCCTCCTGTGGTCAAGCAATCTTATCTAGTGATGGCAAAGCCTGGTGGGAGAGCGAGGGATAGAGCGGGACCTGATGCTTCGTGTAGCCAAGTCTCAGTGACCATTAGAAGATCTAGGTCTAGGGTGGTGATGAGGTCGTGGATGTCTAGGGCGTGTGCATTGATGGATCGGGCGTTGATAAGGGCACACTTGAGGTGGGGTTCGGGGGAGACATTTACATTAGTGGATGGTAGGGCTGTGGTAGAAGAATTGCACATAGCGATAATCACATTAGAAATAGTGGGAAGCACATTTTCTAGGGTCATAGGCATGGATAAAGTAGCATTTGCATTAGTAGGTGGCAAGGCTGCGGTAGAAGAATTGCACATTGCGGTAATCACATTAGAAATAGTGGGGGGCACATTTTCTAGGGTCATAGGCATGGATAAAGTAGCATTTGCATTAGTAGGTGGCAAGGCTGCGGTAGAAGAATTGCACATTGCGGTAATCACATTAGAAATAGTGGGGGGCACATTTTCTAGGGTCATAGGCATGGATAACGTAGCATTTGCATTATTAGGTGGCAAGGCTGCGGTAGAAGAATTGCACATTGTGGTAATCACATTAGAAATAGTGGGGGCCCCATTTTCTAGGGTCATAGGCATGGATAAAGTAGCATTTGCATTAGTAGGTGGCAAGGCTGGGGTAGAAGAATTGCACATTGCGGTAATCACATTAGAAATAGTGGGGGGTACATTTTCTAGGGTCATAGGCATGGATAAAGTAGCATTTGCATTAGTAGGTGGCAAGGCTGTGGTAGAAGAATTGCACATTGGTATGGCCATATTCAAGCCTGTGGGTGGTGCCTTATCCGGGGTTGTGGCCAATGTTACAGATGCATTGTGGTCAAGGTAGTGCTTACTGCGTGGGCTCTGATCCATAGTGTGGCGCAGTCTATGGGGATTGTAGTTAGATGAGGCTGGAGTGTTTGGGCTAATGCAGAGTTTCATTGTTCTGGTTTGCAGGCGTGCGTGTCGTACGCTTGTTGGTGTGGGTATAGAGGGTGGTGCACACGTAAAGGTACGAGCACGCAGACGCTGGGTTCTAGTAGCAAGTGTGTTAAGCTGATCAGGAGTGCAGGACTCCTTACCTTGTGATGCAGGCAGAGTTCCACGTCGGACATGGCGAACAGCAGACTTCGAGCAGCAAAGAGGAGTGAAGGCCTTATCCTCTGGCCTTCTCCTCGTGGCTTCGCCTGGCGGTGAACCCCTTCTCCCTTTATGGTGGGGGGGGTGGAGCCGGCAGGGCGGGAAGCCGTATCAGGCTGCGGGCTGCGGGCGGGAAGAGGCATCGGATCAGCGGGAAATTCAAAAGATGCTTTTTGAAGAGCATTGCAGACGGTGATCATGCCTTCCATGGTGTAGGCCTCTGAAATATGCGCGAGGCACGCTGGGGCTCCGAAACGAAGGTCGAACGCTGCAGACAGCTGATCAAGCTCAGCTGATGGAGGCAATCACAGCGGAGCTGCAAAGAGGGCTTGAGGGCTTGGCTGTATGTTGAGGCTGTAACTTAATTTATTCTTACTTTTCTCTGTGTGCTGTTATGTTTTATGGATGTATTTTTTGATTTTATGCAATGCTTTTATGGATGTAACGATCTGAAATAAACTTTGATTGATTGATAAAAGATGTTTGGCCTCTTGCTGTTTTTGTGACCAGCAAAACCATGTGTAGTAGATTAACAGTCTCATCTTGTTGTAGGATTAAGATGGCGTGGAAGCCGCAAATCCTGCAGAAACAATGTTTCTACAAGTTATGCTGCATTCACACCATTTTGGTTTAGATGCTATGCTCATCGTGGGAAGTCCTCTCTGTAGATATTTCCACATAGGTTCCCGCATGCGTCAGTATTCTGATACCGCAGAGAATTAGGAGTCCCCCGCTATGAATCTCTGCTGTGTGCACGTGGATGCACAATGGAGATACAGTCGGACTTTCCAGGCGGCACAGAAACTTGGGGTCTACTTGGATTCCTATACCTCTATACTGAACATTTTGAGAAGTCAGCAGAAATGCCTCCCACCGGCGAAGCTGCAGCAGCAGGGCACTCTCTCCTGGATTCTTTGTAACTCTTGTGTGGAAATGGAGGGAATTGCAGGCAGAGCTTGAAGTATTATGCACAAGTACATGCTTTACACTTCCTGCCTGGGGAAACTAATTTCCTTTTTTGCCATTAACTATGACCTTTTTGCTTACAATACCCAGATCGTCTTCTCTTTCCACTCTTTCACCTTTGCAATATCCAAACGCATAACCGACTACCGAATGGCCATCTGCCACTGAATTGTTCTATGCTGCCTTATGTTCAATACCACTTAGAGAAAGCCATCTTTCTCATGGCCTCCAATGCTGATCCCACTCCTCCTTTTCTAATCTTTTTCCACCAATCTCCTCACCCCCTCTCCCATGGCTTGCAACCTTGGGGTTCTCTTTGATAGCAACCTGAAACTCTTTCAGTTCATCACTGCCACCATAGCCAGACTGAACCACCTTTACATCGGAAAAATATACCAATACCTGACCCACTACGATGAAAGAAATCTATGGGCAAACCCCAAATCACCATCCACCAGCCCCCCTCCCCTCCTGCTAAACCCTACCCATCAAATCCTGACCCTATCACTCTAGGGCCCCTTCACTAACTGGGATTTGTCATTTTGGGCCACCTGCGCCCCTCTGTCTCCCTTTAATTGAGAGCTCTGCGTCCACACCCCTGTTCTTCATTTCCCACAGTGCTTGATAACATCACCACCAGGGTTAATGGAAGAGGTCTGGCAGCTGATGGTGGACGTTCCTGGGTGCTCATCATTGGGCAATGATGCATAGGCGTAAAGCAATGGAACAGTACCAGGATGCCCAGGAGCAGCTGGCAGAAGGGCAGGTGGAGCTGCTGGTGGAAAAATAGAACATAGGTGGATGCATGGTGAAGATGATGTGCCCATGTTATACATGACAGTGCCAGTCAATTATGAGAGTGGTAGAGGGATTTTCTTGCCAGAATCTTAAAATAAGTAAGGCTATGGATGAAATATTGCATGGTGTGCATGGCACAGTCTCACTGGGCCTGTGGACTACAAGTGGAGGGCTCTGTGTTGGAATGGCAGAGTAGATTGGCCCACAGCACCAGAACAGAGCTGGGAGGAGAGATGCTTGAGGGTCAGTATTGGTGATCTTGCCCCCCCGCCTCGAGCTTTCCTTCCTGGCATAGCGGATGGGGCCCACTTCAGCTTTCTGCCCCACCCATGGACCTGGCGCGCCGCACTCACAGACCTGGAGGCCTGGTGTGAGCAGGCCCTGTGACACCCCCCCGACACTTCTTGGGGCTTGTCTCTGCATAAACCTGCCTGATGTGAGCCGGCATTGGGTGATTGATGTGCATTGACCCTCAGTGCCTCTCCTTGTGGACTGCTGCTTACCTGTGTGCGCTCCTGGGATATCGAACTGCCTGAAGTACACAAGACTTCCTTAACAATGGTGTGGCTGGGGTCCGCGTGTGCCCACCTCACTTGCGGAATGCAGCAGATTCATACCCCATATAAAGGTCAGCAGAATAGTGGGCAAAGCCACACTGGACTTTGTGAAATGGACAACCCAAAAACAGAAGCCAAAATGGACCAGTTTGCTCGATCTGACCAAGCGCAGGACCCTCCCGTGGCGAACCAGTGCCCTACCTAGTTGGATGTATCGGCCCTAAACCAAACATTGCTGGCCCTGAAAAGTAGTACCGATAACCTCAGTGCCAAAATTGACTCTCTTACCTGTAAAGTCGATGTCTCAAGTGTCTTAATTGACAAACTCTATGGCTGCATGACTGAGACGGAGCAATGTATAGGTGATGGTGAAGATAAAGTGACCGTCCTGCAGCATGAGATTGCAACACTCAAACAAACAGTCAAGAAAGTCATAGCAAAAAAGAAAGATCTTGAGGGCCGATCCAGATGGAACAATATTCACATCTAAGGAGTTCCTGAGTCCTCACCAGTAGACAATATGGAAACATTTGTGGAAAAATTGCTCCTGGATGTGTTAGAGAGCCCCCTAGTCACGAGTATGTTTATGGTGGAGCGAGCACACAGGTGCCCGGCGACCAGACCTCCTCCTGGGGCACCAGAGCAGCCCATTATCACCACAATAATGAACTATTGCAACAGGGACATCCTACTCCGAGCTGCCAGACACAGGAAGGAACTGCGATGGGGAGCTGAGACCATTTGCCTTTTCCCGGACTTTAGTCCACAAGTCCAAGACCAAAGACAGATTTTTCAAGCTGTGAAAATTACCCTGCAGAGGAAAGAAATATGATACTCAATGTTATATCCTGCCATGTTTAGGGTGATGCATGGTGGTAAAGCAACCTTTTTCACCTCTCCTGATGCTGCTTAGCGCTTTGCACTGGGTCTCCCTGACCCTGATGGATTGATCCAAAGTTCACCCTGTTGATCCTATTGCCCCCCCTTGATGGGTCTTCTTATGACTGTACGGATAATCCTGGTGGTAGATCTTAGAAGGAACAGATCGAAAGACAAATATGACGAGCACTGCCTTCTGCCGCATAGATCAATCTAGCCGCCAACATCTCCCCGTTTTCCACAGTCACTGCAGATACTGTTTGGTGTTAATTAATGGGGGTTGTTAGGATGGAGGAGGGCACATGGGAGCCAGTAGGTCTATGTTTCTGGCATGGGTGGGGGGTGGTTACTAGTGGAATTTGGTGCTGTAAGCTGTTTTTTAGTTGAGTTTGAAAACAGGATGTGGGGAGGGACTTCAGCGCAGTGCAAAAAAGCAATGCCGACCATTGCATAACATGGCATTAATCTATTTTTCCAGTTGGTTATTATCCAGATCAGCTGGTAGATCCAGGGGTTTGGCGAGACGTCTCTAACGGTTTACATCAGGGTGGATGCCTAAAGCAGGGGATAGATTAGACAATGTGATCTCGGTAATGACATGGAATATACATGGGTTTACCAATCGGAAAAAAGTCTGTCTAATTGTGAACTATGTAAAGATCCATGGTGTAAACATTCTCAGCCTGATTCATGGAATTATCTGCACATAAAACACAGATTTGCGCGCCATTCTGCCCAAAAATCCCTGTTTGAGGTATGGGGATTTTCGGGCAGACTGGCACGCAAATCTGCGTTTTACGCGCAAATTATTCCATGAATCAGGGGCTCTATGTCTGCAGGAAACACACTTGACACGAGATGGGGCCCTTCCTAACATTGCGGGATGGGGTATACATAGATACTGCTCCTCCTATGCTTCACACTCACAAGGGGTGGCTACGTATATACACCGATCACTAGAATTTAAGCTCCACAAGCAAATGGGGGATGAGGAAGGTCGCTATATCCTACTGGCGGGTGAGATGTCAGGCCTAAGGGTTCTCCTGGTGAACATATATGCCCCAAATACTGACTCCCCAGAATTCTTTCAACACTGTGCTAACCACATCCATAGATTCCCTGACTACGAGGTTGTGTGGGCAGGCAATTTTAACATGGCTATCACGTTTGGTCGATATAGATCAACTTTGGCGCAACTCACACTCCTTCGGGCACCCCAGAAATGGACGCCATAGCAGAGTACCACAGACGTGTGGTGTATGATAAACCCCACTAGCAACGAATGCTCCATTTATTCTACGGTAGCTCCTCTAGAATAGATTACGTCATGACAACAGCAACCCTGGCTAGGAATATGTGCAGTCCTCTCCCTTCCTAACAGGAAGACCCCTGGCCTGGATGGGGTAACTGGTGAACTTTACAAGGCATATGTGGACCTCCTGCTACCACATCTGTGGGATATGACGAGGCTGCTAGATCCTCAGGTGTCCTCCCTGAGTCTACCAGAACCGTCCCTCTGACAGTGCTGCTTAAACCGACCAAGATCCCCTAAAATGCACCTCGTATAGACCATTATCCCTAATCAACACAGATAAAAAAATCTTAGCTAAAATACTTGCTGACCGACTTCTACTGTATATGCAGGCACTGGTCCTTCTAGACCAGTCAGGCTTCTTCCCGGGAAGGTCCACCCAGAACAACCTGAGGCGATTATTTATGCTTATGCACTGTAAGAGGATTCAATTCAACACTACAGCTAAGTCAATGCCTAGTCTGGGATACTGAATGGAAACCCTTATTGATATATCTTTATGTCCAGTTCATGCGTTCTGGATGACTACCCCTATATAACACCCCTCTCTTGGAATCCTCCTGACCCCACTGAGCCAAGAAGTAGTTCTGTTTTGCAAGTTTAAAGGTTTATTTGATAATTTAAACAATATATATATATATATCACGCTTTATAATAAATTAATAATTGAATATCACACTGAATCTGAGCAGTAATCAATAATGGATAGTCTGGCGCTAGCATACTTGTGAATAGGAACAGAAGAATAAGGTGGTAGAGAATACTTTATATAAGTTCAGATGGATGTAATGTTGAATGAAAATGCAATACAGAAAATACTCAATATGATTTCAACAAAACAATGTAATCACTTTTCTCTGGCAATCCACCCCTCCTCCCCTTTTATGCAATGCAAGGAAATGGAAGGAAAGCACACAGTTCTCAGAAATGCAATCAAATGTAATTCAGTTCACCCCAGCAAGCTTAGACTACAGAAGTTTGAAACACAGGCCAAAAATGCTTTTACATGTGCTGGCAATGAAGTGAAAAATATGCTAAAATGCTTTTAATTCCCTCTAGAGGTTCAGGGTGAGTGAAATATACTTGGGATGAGTTCAGGCTCACTTTAGCAAGGATCTAGGATGGTTCTTAAGAGGCAAACGAATTTTTAGCAAGGAAAGCAAAAACTGCTGTTTTCACACGTGGAGAAATTTGCAAATCGCGGTAAAATTCGCGAATGCGGTTTTCGCGATTGCGGCAAAGGTATAGCGAATTGGAATGTGGTTCTAGGTTCGTTGAAAAGCTAAGATTCTAAGCTTTCAGAGGAAAGTTACTGCAAGTCTCTAGGACAAACGGTCACGGAGATATGAGCGATATGGTAAAGGTCGTTTTTCAGATTTGAAATTTTAAAGTTCAAAAAGACAAGTGACAGCTAGCAACTAGAAAATGACAGGGGACAGTTAGGAGGCAGTTCTATTTAGATTAAAATAGATTGAATTATATTATTTTAACTACGAGATTGGTTCTGCACAGTTCGGCTAGGTACTCACAATATATTTTTGAAATAAATGGGCCTCGCCACGGATCTGGTCAGGTTTTAGACTGGACTCTGGTCTGGTCTCGGCACTTCACAGTGATCTGGGTCAGCTCTCTGGTTCTGCTAACAGTGGTCTGGGTCAGCTCTGCTCTGCCTCTGGTTCTGGATATTGATAGATTTGAAGTCTGGATCTCTGGATGTGGATAGATTGAAGTCTCTATGTTGGCTCTCTGAAGGTTGATGGAGGTAAAGTATGGATTTTCCCGGCAGAGCGTCCCGCAGCAAATAGATTTGAAGGTCCCTATCTGTCCTGACTGTCTGCTTTTATGTGTTTTGAAAATGGGTGTGTGTGCAGCATCACTAGGCTCTACCCCTCTCCACTTGTCATTGGCCACTTCATCCTCTTCCCCTTGATTGGGGGAATGAAATGAAGTGTCATCATGATGAGGTCTGTTTATGATACAGAGAACCCACCCCTGTCAAATTACACACAATCTATATTTTGACCCAAAAGACATATTTGCACAGGTACACATTTGTTTAAAATTACATGCACCCATCACATATCACAGGAGGTATACCCTGTCCAAATCTGCTCTTCCTGGGAGCTTGCATTCAGAAATGGCGACATTTGCACTTTTTAACTGGTTTCGCAATATCGGACATTACCCCAAATTTACACACATGTGCGCAAGGAGTATGGACATTAATTCATGAAGTGTCAGATTTTTAACATGCATACATTTTAAGTAATACCCTCTTAACTGCTAGCTTGCCCCAGATCATGCCACCGGTTCTAAAAACCTCTTAAAATGTGGGCAGAAAAATCACAAGAATTATGGTATCATTTAAATAATTTTCACAAGTCCGCTCTATGAATGATCCATCTTTTTAGAGTTATGTTCTGGCCCCAAAGGGGTGTGGTTCCCCCCAGCACAAGGTTGAATTTCTGGTTTTTCCAGTTCTGCCAAGCCAGCTTGCTCTCACAGGCAGTGCTCCTCCCCTTTCCTTCCAGGAGGAAGCTACTTTTACAGCCCCCGTAATAAAACATTTGCCTGAGTCAGGACAGGGCTTTGTTCAATTTCCTGCAGAGCCCAGGTAATTCAATCAGAGAAGTGTCATATCCCTTTTGGTGGGAGCATCAAAAGGGCAGCTAGGCCTGGGAACACAGCTGTTGTGCAAGTCTCATCTCCTGTCGGGGGTAGCTGGTGGGCAGAATTCAGGTCCTTAAGCCAGGTTTCAGATAAAATGTCACTTTTTGTTCCCCAGTTTAAGTCAAGACAATTTTTACATATGCAGCTAGGATGCTGATTCTAAGTTTAAAACTATGACATTTAAACAATTGCAACCTATGTGACACTCAAAAGTAGGTCACTCATTTCTTTTAAACATTTAGATTTTTAGTGTCTTTCAGTCCAAATTTACTTAAACTGCTGAAATCCACAGCTCAGCCAGTCTTGTTATAAACCTTCAAGTCACTTCAGAATATAACTTTACATTGTATCCACCTCTCAGTAAGTCTTTCTTCGGCCTGCTTTGGGTTCATCTATTCAGTTTTACACTAAAAAGTCTGGTGTTGTTTTAAAACGCTGGCTTTCTGATAGTGGTGAGTACTGGTAATGCAACCATTTTTGGGATTTAAGAAAATAAATTCCCCAAAATTCTAGGTTGCTTTTGGCAATCAGCATTGCCATTCCCAATGGTTTCAGACTACTGTGTGGGTAGTCCAATGGTGGTTTTAGGCAGTGCCCTTCTGTGCCCATAACATCGGCAAAAATGAGTGGCAGCCTATTCTTCAGGCATTTCCCTGTGCATTTTCTGGGAAGCTCTGGCCATCATGATGTTTTCCATGTCAGTACTGCACAGTTTGAGGTAGGGCTTGGATGCATGGATAAAAACATCCCACAAGCCCCCCTCTTGCGATGGCCATTCTGTTTCACTGATGGGACTCGCAAGACCTGGGATGTTTCCTCATCTTCTTCCAATAGATGGCACAGTTCAGCATCTTTTCCTCCATCGGGGACTAATCGATCGGTTCTCCTCGCCGGTCCTGATGGGAATATTGGGCAGTACCCCGGCCCCTTGCGTCTCTGCTCCCGGTCTCCGGATCGTCCTCCTTGGCCCGTCTCCAGGTTTTCTTTCTCCTAGGACGACAAAGGAAGAGCGGCAATACCTATTCATAGACATTTTTCCCCCATCATTGATATAGTGGGGTGGCATATACATTTATAGTCAAAACATATGAACATGCACATTTCTTTTTGCATTCAAAAATGAAAACACCCACATTGAGAAACTCAGAATTTGATAGGCGATATGTAGGATATTTTAAGTTAGAACTGAATTAATCTGAGACAGTACCCTCTAGGATTCCAGAGGATTCCTCCAGTTGTTGCAGAGTGTGCCTGGGATGGCAACACTTCAACTGGTTTATGTGGACCCACTTGTCTTCCCCCTCTGCCAAACCGCCTTTGGGGATGCGGATCTTGTAGGCCACATGGGGAGATTTTGTCTATAATCTCAAAGGGTCCCTTCCATGTGGGCAAAAATTTTCGCTGTTTGGCCTGGTTCCTTTGGAAATTGTATAGATAGACCCGGTCCCCCACCTGATATTCCTTCCTGGAAGTCTACAGGTCATAGTGGGTCTTCATGCTATCAGCTGATCTTTCTAGATTCCGCTGAGCATAAGCAAAAGCATGTTGAAGGTGTTTCCTTAAATTCTCCCATACTCATGAGTTGTGGAGGCATTTATCAACGTTTGCTCTTGGGTTCTGTAGAGCAAATGCTGAGGAAGCACCATCTTGCGTCCAGTCATCAACTCGAATGGTGACATTTTGGTTGCAGATGAAGGGGTAGATCTGATGGCCATTAGGACCAGAGGTAATCGGATATCCCAACTTGGCCCAGAATCTGCCACAAACTTCTTTAATATGCTCACAATGGTTCGGTTATATCTCTCTACTGCCCCAGAAGAAGCTGGCCTGTAAGCAATATGCAACTTCCTTTTGACCCCCAGTATCTCCCACATCTTTGTCATTACTTCACTGGTGAAGTGGCTACCCCTGTCTGACTCAATCCTTTGAGGTAGACCAAAACGGGAAAAGATGTGGTTAATCATTAGGGCAGCTGCGGTTTCTGCCTTGCAATTTTGGGCTGGGAGACATTCCACCCACTTGGTAAACAAGCATGTCACAGTCAACATGTACTTATTCCCCCTAGCAGAGCGAATCACGGGGCCTACAAAGTCGATTTGTAAATCTGACCATGGCAGTGTCATCCCCCTCTTTTGGAGAGGCGCACGGTGCGTGAGGGATGATGGCTGAAATTGTGCACACACAAGACACCCCTTCAAGTATTGGTCGAGGTCCTGCCCCATGTGTGGCCAGTATGCAACCTCTCTTAAGATTTCCAATGTTGTGTGAAACCCCCTATGATCGGCGGTGGCCGCATCATGGGCGTGACTTAACATCAGGCTTCGGAATGAGGTAGGAACCACCCACTGATCGTGGCCAGCTTTGGATTTCCTTACCAGCAAACCGTCTTGGATCCGGAACATTTTTGGACATTTCATCAACACTCTTAGGTCCTCTTTACCAGTGTAATCGGTATCCGTCAGGGGAAAGTTCTCAGGGTCCTCAAGGTGCTGGTAAAATTTACCAATTATTGGATCCCCCTTCTGAGCGGTAATCAAATCAGCATCAGGGGTCTCCTTACTCCATTGTGCAATTGAAAGGTTGTTGTGAGCATTTGTCTGGGACCTAGTGATAGCAGTGACCTGGATTTCCCCCAACAGGGACTCAATCTCAATTAGATCCCCTTGGATGGTCCCGGTTTTGGCCAACTGATCAGCTAAGTCATTTCCAGTTTTGTCTGGTCCCTCTACTTTGGAATGACCCTTGATCTTTTTCCAATGGATGGTCATCTCATTCGAGGTGACCAGATCGTCAATGTTTTGGATCAACTTCCCATGTTTCAAGGGTTTGTTATTAGCACATAACATGCCTCTGGTTTTCCAATTAACCAGGTGCTCCACGAACCCGTTCCGTACATAATCCGAATCTGTGATTATGACCAGTTCGTGGAGTTGATGCTGGACAGCAGTGAGGATGGCCTGATGCACAGCCATCAATTCTGCCACCTGACTACTTCGGGGACCAATTTTGTATCCAGCGGAGGGTTCTGGGGACTCATTCACCCATGCATTCCCTACGCCGGCCACCAGGTCTTTCTCCCCGTCGTTGTCAACATGGTAAGAGCATTTATCCACATACACAGTGGGCATTCCCTCACACTTGTCTTCTTCAAAGACTTTGTGGGGGGACTTAAGGTATGCCTCCATGTTGTCCTTTATTTTTAGACTTTCGTCCTCGAGACAGTTTTCTCTGGCACAATCATGCAAGTCAGCCAGACGTTGCGCGAGGGGACTCTTCTTGTTTTGGCCATATCTGACCTCCACAGGAAAGCCTTGCATTGATAGAATCCAGGAAGTAATTCGGGAATTACTCACATTTCCGGCCCGGATTCCGTCACTTTGGAGATATTGCAGAGGCTGGTGTGGAGTCTCCACTATGATGTGTTCCCCATGGATAAACCGGCGGTAATTCTTCAATGCCCACACCGTCGCCAGGAGAGCCTTCTCACAATCGTTGAATTTTTCCTCCACAGAGGATAAAGTTTTGCTCGCATAGGAGATTACTTTATTGACCTTGTCATGCTTTTGGTATAATACTGCCGTCAAGCATGTATTAGAGAACCCCGTCTCCAGGAAGAACTCCTTGTTTCTGACAGGGTAAGCTAGGCAGGGCACTTGTGAGAGGCTTCTTTTGAGTTGTTTTACTGCCTCGGCTTGTTCTGGACCCCATTCCCACTTGACCCCCCCCTTCAAGAGATGAATCAGGGGTCTGGTGATCTCTGCGTAGCCCTCAATGAACTTTCTGCTGTAATTAGTCAGTCCAAGGAGGCTCCTTAGTTCCCGCAGAGTTGTGGGGTCTTTCAATTTTTGGAGGGCTTCCACTTTCTTTTCCTGGGGACAGAGACCCTGAGGAGTAATCTCATGCCCCAAGAAATTAACACGGGTTCGACACCACTGTGCTTTCTGAAAGGAAAGTTTTGCTCCGGCGGCCCTCAACTGGGTCAGAACATAACGGATCTCCGCTATGTGTTCCTCCACAGATGAACTTTTGATGAGGACATCATCTACATAAGCCAGGTTACCCCTCGCACCCAGGTCGGGCATGGCCTTATGTAGGAAAATGTTGAATTCATTGCCGGAGTTCAGGTATCCGAAGGGAGTCCGGGTCCATGTATACTGCTGGCCCCCAAAGGTAAAAGCCAGCTTGTATTGGTCCTCCCTACTGACCGGCACGGTCCAGTATCCATTGGTCAGGTCTATTGCAGTGAATACCTGTGACCCCTGAATCTGGGCCAGCCCTTGGTCAATGTAGGGAAGAGGCCATCGGGAAGTATGGACCCGTTTGTTGAGCTCCCTGAGGTCGGCGCAGAGTCTCCACTGGCCGTTTGGCTTCAATATTCCCAGCACCGGATTATTGAAGGTGCTGTGGACTGGACGGATTATTCCCCGGGACTCAAGGTTCTTAATTATTTCAGTAAAGGACTCCATTGATGCGAGAGGCAAGCGATATTGCTTCACAAACACAGGAGTCATGCCAGGGTCCGTGGAGATTGTTGTTGTGTGGATGTCAGTGCGACCACAGTCATATGAGTCTACCGCAAAGAGATCTTGGAAATCCAAGAAAACTTGTTTCAACTTTTGCTTTTGTTCCAGAGTCACACAGGCATCAGCTAGGTTGACTCTCTCTTCCACCATCTGCCTGAAGCCTGGAAAGACTTCTGGTTTGGCTATCTCCGCGGCCTCCTCCAGCTGGGTGGAGAAGTCCCTGGTCAGAGTGCTGATTTGGACTGGAGGCTTCAGGTGGGAAAGGCAGCCCTCATGGACCTGGAAAATCACCTCATCCCTCCTGAAGTCACAAGTCACATCTTCCTTACCATAGGGGCAGGAAGTGTACACCAGGAAGTTCCCCCCATGCCGGGTAAAAATCCTGTCTGGTGTTGTATTGTCATCACTGTCACCGTCAAAGCAGTCCTTGGGGATTGGCCCTAACAGTTCATTACCTAAATCTATGGAAAAATGTCGGTCATCAACCGCCATTCCAATAATGGTGCCTGCGGCTAGAGTAATACTCTTTAAGTCGCTGTTATCCACCTCTATTGGAATGGTTTCATGTTCTATGTTGACTAATGGAGTTGGGTTTACCCCTAACCCTTGCAGTTGGAGAGAAGCATTTAGATGTATGTAAGCATCAGGGTTTTTCAAATGTTGTCCTCTTTTAGCTTTCACTTCCAGGGAGAATTGTCGGGTCCTTTCTGGGATGGCGACTTCATCTTTAATCTGAATTTCAACTGCATAAGGTAGCAATTGAGCTGACCTAAATAATTTTTCTGGATCATCAAAGCCCATGGGATTATCCGCTAATTGGGACCAAGCTTTGAAGTTTATTAGGTCCAAACTAATGGCAAAGCGATTGAGAATGTCACTGCCTAAGTAAAAGGCGGCAGTGACGTCTCGCCCGACCCAACAATTATGGACTATGCTCTTGTTGCCAATGGAGATTTTGAGCATACACCTGCTTGGCAGGAGATGTTTGGAATTAGGTGCTTCCAGGTCCATTTCCCATTTGTCTATCAGTTTGAATGTGGGAATGGCTGGATCTTTTGGGAGTTGGCGGAACATGGCTTTGCTGATGAAGCTCTTACCGTTGTTCACACACACTCGAGCGAGAACAGAGTCCTTCCCATCATTTAACTGAACAGGGATGAACAACTGCTCTCCAATTTGCTGAATATCAGCCAGGCTCTGAGCTGATTTAACATCTTTCTGGACTATAGGAGTGGGAGTTTCTGATTGTGGATTAGTATAGAATCTCAGAGTGTTTCCTTCCAGCGTGGAGTACCACTTTAGACTGGAAGGAAGGTTGATTTTCAGAAATAGAGAGGACCCTCTATCACCAGTCTGTTGTCCTACTGCTATTACTGTCACGTCTGGAATTTGGCTATTCTGGAAGTGAAATTCTACTTGGTCAGATTTTTGTTCAACCATGTGGCAGGTGCTGTTTAAACTAACATGGTTGACACTCTGTTTTAATTTTATTGGTCGGCTAGTCTGGGTCCAGAGGACCTTGTTTACGCAATCTATTAAGGGTGACAACCCCCTCAGGAGGTCATTCCCCAGTAAACAAGGGGTGCCCTCTGGAGTCACAACTATGACCGGGTGTTTCAACTTGTGTCGCCCAATTTTAATGTCCAAGTCTGCAGTCCCCTCAACGGGAATTTCCTTCCCGTCAAAGTTCTGCAGTTGTCCAGGAAGAGAGGTGAGAGGAATTTGGTAATTCTCTCCCCTTCCTGCATTCAGTTCGTCAAAGGCCCTTCTGGACAGAAGGGTAGCTTGAGATCCAGTGTCCACCAGTGCCAAAATTGTCCCCTGTACTTGTACTGGGGCATAGTATCTTCCCTCCTTCTCCTCAAGGGGGCACAGATAATGCACATTTTTGGACAACTGGTGGGCCAACTTTCTGGTTTTGGACATCGCTAGCGAAGAGATTTGGGCAGAATTCGGGGGATAGCCTTGGGAATCTGAAAGAAAAAGTTGGCAACTGGAGATCAGAGCCATTGTGGGTTCCCCTGGCTCCGGTTCTGGGCCGCCCCCCCCTTTTTGGAGGCAGTCATCAGGATGGGTTTGAACCAGGGGATTTTGGTATTGTGGGTTCTGGGATGAGATGATGGGCGGCGGTAGCTCAGTCTCCTTATCTCCCCAGTCTGGATTGGAATCCCTTGGGACCCATTTTTCTTTGGGAGGAGTTCCCCCATCTCTGAAGGAGAAGATCCTTTTCCCAGGATCCTCTGGGGATCCCTCTCCTTCAAATTGGAAGATCTGTATTTCTTCCACAAAACGGGTCTGTTTGGGTCCTTTGTTTCTCCTACCCCCCCTCTGCTCCTTAGGAGGCAGACTTTCAGGGGCAAGAGATTTTGTTTCCGGTTCCTGGGTTTCCAGGGGCTGTTTACAAGTGAGGAAGGAAGCTTCCTCCAAGGCTTTACACCCCCCTTCCCCTTGTGCCTCCTCCCTGGGAACCAGTGAGTTATCGGGGTGCTGCCCCCGTCATTGTTCTGGAGCACCAGGTCCAGAGTTGGGTGCGTTCTGCACCGGCATGCCGATCTGAGGGTTCTGCTGAGCCCTCAGTATGTGACCCAGATCCCGCGCCATGTTTTGAACCTGGCGCTCTAACTGGGAAACCCGCTCAGGCTGATACGGGGCCCTGTTTTCTCCCCTGGACTGATCCCGGGAAGGGTAGCTATCCCTTCTTTGGTAGTACCCCTGGTTGGGAAGATTTGGATACCCCTCCACCCTTGGCCTCCCCTCTCCCGGATTCGGTTGTCTGGGCTCAGGGAATTGGGGAAAGAAGGGTGGAGGATTTTGGGGTTGGAAGTTGGGTGGATACCTGGGGAAAAAGTTCTGCCCAGGATTTGGAGAATTTCTGCCCTCCGGTGGGAAGTTAGGAGGGAAGTTCCCTGGGTTAGGTGCTTGGCTGGATCCCCCCCCTTGGGCTGGAGGAGTCCACACATAACCCAGGATGGGTCTGTTTCCCTTGTAACGGGGGCTTACATAATCAGGAGAGCGAGGGACCCCATTTGTGGGGCTGCCTCCCTGTCTGTGACTGGCCCGAAGACCTTCTGGGCCTAGCATTATTAGGTGCAGGTAGGTTTTTAGGCCCCCCATCTCCAACTCTAAAACGGGGGTGACCTTTACCTCTGCCACCTTGGCAGCAGCAGGGGTGTTGTTGGCTTTGGGGTTTTTGGGCGCATTGTTTTTATTTTCTATTGGCTTCTGCACCTCATAGATCCGGGTCGCCTGTTCAATGACCCAGTCTAAAGATCTTTTCTCGTGAAAATCCCTCACGAGCTGGGTCATTATGTATTTGGGCAAGGCATGGAAAAACGTATTAATAAATTCTCTGCTATCCGTGCGCACCCTTCTTGTGGTCTGTGCAAAAGCACGCTTTAACTCCTGCACAAATTCTTGTGGGGCCTGATCCTCCCCACATTGTAAATTGTAGGCTGCCTTGCGAGCCTCTTGAGGCTTTCTATGAGTAGAAAAATGTTTCAAGATGGCCGCCTTATAGGTGGACCATCTTAAATGATTTTGGTCCTCCAGCCCCGCAAAGAAACTGGAGCATTCCGGGGAGAAGGTCCACTTTACATATTGAATACAGCTTTGGCTGTCCTTCAAATGGAAAGTCTCCATCATTTGCTCAAACAACTCTAAGTGCTCCCAAACAGAATACTTGGCGTTCTTATGATAAGGCGTGATGACGCTCCTGATTGCCTTAATCTGCTTTAAGGGGTCCTTAAGCAAGGCCCTTTTTGTCTTATTGGCCCTTTTGGTCCGGGTAACCCTGGTCCATTCATCTTCTGACTCAGAGGCACTGCTCCCAGAGGTTTCCGTCTGTTCTTCCAGGTTTTCCCGGATTCTGCGAGCCTGGGAATGGCTGGCAGAATGTGGGGACCTGGTCTCCTGTGTCCTGTACCGCTCAGAGGAGTCTTCAGATCCCTCCTTGCTGCCAGGATTTGATGGGTACCCCCCCCACTGACCTAACTGGGCAGAGGTTTTCAGGATGCCCTTAATGGGCCTACTCTCCTGGGGTTCCCCATTAAATTGCACTGTTCTTGGGTGCCCATACCCGGATGCCCGCCCATCCATTCCTGGGAGGTACTGGCCTATGAGCCCCATGCTTCTGGCTGGATAGTAATCTGCCATCACTGTGGCCCGGTGCTCATGTGCGCCAGGGGACATGGGGGTGGCAGAGTCCAGGGACTGAGAGAGATACAGGCCTCTGGTACTAGGGCTCCTGGTGTTATGCTCAGGAGTTTCTCTTTCCCAGCGAACCTCATCTCTATCCGCCCCTGCTCCCTGTTGCAATGCAAGAGCCTGCGCCTTCAGTTCCTCAGTTAAGGCCTTACTAGACTCTATCAGTCTCTCCTGCATCGCTACCTGTTGTTGGAGTCTATCATTGTGCTGGCAGAGAGCCTCATTCTCTCTCTGTGCCTCCTGATTGGTCCTGGAGCACTGGGCCAGTCTTTGCTGCAGGAGGGTTACCTCCTGAGCCATGTCCCTATTGGCCTGCTCCTTTCTTGCTAGAGCATCCTCCACCCTCCTGGTGTGCTCTAACAAGTTCTGGTGTTCTTTTTGGAGGTCACCCAGTCCCTGGTGGGCCAGGTGATTTTCTTCCATTTTTCTTTTTAAGTGGCAGTCTTCCTGGCCTAAGGTATCCCTTTCCTGACTAAGAGCCTGCATCTGTGCCGCCAGGTCGTCCCTTTGCCTTTGGAAGGCACCAGCTTTCTGGCGCTCCTGATCAAACTCTGCCTGGGTATCCAGGTCTTTCAGAATCAGTTTATTGCTCTCTGCCTTCTCCCTATCTAGGTGGCTTTGCAGGGTGACTACCTGCTCAGCACATACCCTATTGAAGTCTAACTGTTGCTCCAGCTTTTTCTGGCTCTGCAGTAGGGAGTGCAAACCTTCTTGGTACTCCTTCTGCAAGGCCAGAAATCTGGTATCCTGGTCAGCCTTTTCCTGTTGCAGGATGTCCATATCCTTCTTTATTTTAATGATGTGCTGTCTACTCTCATTTTCTGACTCCTGGCTCCCCTGCAGCCTCTGCTCAGAAGAGACCAGGTCAGATTGGACCTTCTCTAACGCCATCTGTCGCTTATTCGCCAGATCTTGGCTTTCAGTACATTTATCCTGCATGTCTCCCATATATAGGTACAGGTATGCGCTATCCTAACCATCTTGTCTTGTTCATCCTTAGCTTTAGGAGCCATGTATAGTTCACTCAGGGCCACATGTAAGGGACCCTGATCTCTCCATGTATCTGACCCTGTTTCCGTGACCTGTTGCGTGATGGCCTGCAACCAGACCATGCGGTCCTGGTGAGTCCACTCACCTCTCACAAATAACTTATGTAAGAAGTGCTCTCTGGCTATTTTCTTGTCTACTAAGGTCGTCATTCTAGAGATTGGTCTCTGTCCTGACTTACAGAAGTTTATATTATATTTTTGCAAAACAGACCTTTTCCTTAGAGCGTTCCTTTGAGGAGTGCTTTACAGCGTAACACAGCGTGTGCTCCGACCGGATATGTGTATCTGGTCAGCTGGCACGCTGTATTAATCTGCACAAGTGATAGATCTAATCCAAACGTCCCGCTGGAGCCCCCAATTTGTAAGAGGATTCAATTCAACACTACAGCTAAGTCAATGCCTAGTCTGGGATACTGAATGGAAACCCTTATTGATATATCTTTATGTCCAGTTCATGCGTTCTGGATGACTACCCCTATATAACACCCCTCTCTTGGAATCCTCCTGACCCCACTGAGCCAAGAAGTAGTTCTGTTTTGCAAGATTAAAGGTTTATTTGATAATTTAAACAATATATATATATATATCACGCTTTATAATAAATTAATAATTGAATATCACACTGAATCTGAGCAGTAATCAATAATGGATAGTCTGGCGCTAGCACACTTGTGAATAGGAACAGAAGAATAAGGTGGTAGAGAATGCTTTATATAAGTTCAGATGGATGTAATGTTGAATGAAAATGCAATACAGAAAATACTCAATATGATTTCAACAAAACAATGTAATCACTTTTCTCTGACAATCCACCCCCCCTTTTATGCAATGCAAGGAAATGGAAGGAAAGCACACAGTTCTCAGAAATGCAATCAAATGTAATTCAGTTCACCCCAGCAAGCTTAGACTACAGAAGTTTGAAACACAGGCCCAAAATGCTTTTACATGTGCTGGCAATGAAGTGAAAAATATGCTAAAATGCTTTTAATTCCCTCTAGAGGTTCAGGGTGAGTGAAATATACTTGGGATGAGTTCAGGCTCACTTTAGCAAGGATCTAGGATGGTTCTTAAGAGGCAAACAAATTTTTAGCAAGGAAAGCAAAAACTGCTGTTTTCACACGTGGAGAAATTTGCAAATCGCTGTAAAATTCGCGAATGCGGTTTTCGCGATTGCGGCAAAGGTATAGGGAATTGGAATGCGGTTCTAGGTTCGTTGAAAAGCTAAGATTCTAAGCTTTCAGAGGAAAGTTACTGCAAGTCTCTAGGACAAACGGTCACGGAGATATGAGCGATATGGTAAAGGTCGTTTTTCAGATTTGAAATTTTAAAGTTCAAAAAGACAAGTGACAGCTAGCAACTAGAAAATGACAGGGGACAGTTAGGAGGCAGTTCTACTTAGATTAAAATAGATTGAATTATATTATTTTAACTAAGAGATTGGTTCTGCACAGTTCGGCTAGGTACTCACAATATATTTTTGAAATAAATGGGCCTTGCCACGGATCTGGTCAGGTTTTAGACTGGACTCTGGTCTGGTCTCGGCACTTCACAGTGATCTGGGTCAGCTCTCTGGTTCTGCTAACAGTGGTCTGGGTCAGCTCTGCTCTGCCTCTGGTTCTGGATATTGATAGATTTGAAGTCTGGATCTCTGGATGTGGATAGATTGAAGTCTCTATGTTGGCTCTCTGAAGGTTGATGGAGGTAAAGTATGGATTTTCCCGGCAGAGCGTCCCGCAGCAAATGGATTTGAAGGTCCCTATCTGTCCTGACTGTCTGCTTTTATGTGTTTTGAAAATGGGTGTGTGTGCAGCATCACTAGGCTCTACCCCTCTCCACTTGTCATTGGCCACTTCATCCTCTTCCCCTTGATTGGGGGAATGAAATGAAGTGTCATCATGATGAGGTCTGTTTATGATACAGAGAACCCACCCCAGTCAAATTACACACAATCTATATTTTGACCCAAAAGACATATTTGCACAGGTACACATTTGTTTAAAATTACATACACCCATCACATATCACAGGAGGTATACCCTGTCCAAATCTGCTCTTCCTGGGAGCTTGCATTCAGAAATGGCGACATTTGCACTTTTTAACTGGTTTCGCAATATCGGACATTACCCCAAATTTACACACATGTGCGCAAGGAGTATGGACGTTAATTGATGAAGTGTCAGATTTTTAACATGCATACATTTTAAGTAATACCCTCTTAACTGCTAGCTTGCCCCCAGATCATGCCACCGGTTCTAAAAACCTCTTAAAATGTGGGCAGAAAAATCACAAGAATGATGGTATCATTTAAACAATTTTCACAAGTCCGCTCTATGAATGATCCATCTTTTTAGAGTTATGTTCTGGCACCAAAGGGGTGTGGTTTCCCCCCAGCACAAGGTTGAATTTCTGGTTTTTCCAGTTCTGCCAAGCCAGCTTGCTCTCACAGGCAGTGCTCCTCCCCTTTCCTTCCAGGAGGAAGCTACTTTTACAGCCCCCGTAATAAAACATTTGCCTGAGTCAGGACAGGGCTTTGTTCAATTTCCTGCAGAGCCCAGGTAATTCAATCAGAGAAGTGTCTTATCCCTTTTGGTGGGAGCAGCAAAAGGGCAGCTAGGCCTGGGAACACAGCTGTTGTGCAAGTCTCATCTCCTGCCGGGGGTAGCTGGTGGGCAGAATTCAGTTCCTTAAGCCAGGTTTCAGATAAAATGTCACTTTTTGTTCCCCAGTTTAAGTCAAGACAATTTTTACATATGCAGCTAGGATGCTAATTCTAAGTTTAAAACTATGACATTTAAACAATTGCAACCTATGTGACACTCAAAAGTAGGTCACTCATTTCTTTTAAACATTTAGATTTTTAGTGTCTTTCAGTCCAAATTTACTTAAACTGCTGAAATCCACAGCTCAGCCAGTCTTGTTATAAACCTTCAAGTCACTTCAGAATATAACTTTACATTGTATCCACCTCCCAGTAAGTCTTTCTTTGGCCTGCTTTGGGTTCATCTATTCAGTTTTACACTAAAAAGTCTGGTGTTGTTTTAAAACGCCGGCTTTCTGATATTGGTGAGTACTGGTAATGCAACCATTTTTGGGATTTAAGAAAATAAATTCCCAAAAATTCTAGGTTGCTTTTGGCAATCAGCATTGCCATTCCCAATGGTTTCAGACTACTGTGTGGGTAGTCCAATGGTGGTGTTAGGCAGTGCCCTTCTGTGCCCATAACATCGGCAAAAATGAGTGGCAGCCTATTCCTCAGGCATTTCCCTGTGCATTTTCTGGGAAGCTCTGGCCATCATGATGTTTTCCATGTCAGTACTGCACAGTTTTGAGGTAGGGCTTGGATGCATGGATAAAAACATCCCACAGCACAATGTTAATCCTGAAATTCCAATTGCTGTGGCCGCCCTAGATGCGGTGAAGGCCTTTGACTCCTTGGGATGGCCATTCTGTTTGAGGTCCTCCGTCGCTCGGGACTTGGGCTAACATTTCTACAATGGGTCTGCTTGTTGTACACTGCACCCAGAGTGGCGCTGTACACTAATGGAATGACCCCTGAATATATTCACCCAACGCGGGGGACACGACAGGGTTGCCCCCTGTCGTCCATTCTATTTGCCCTTGCTACTGAGACGCTGGCCTGCTGCATACGGGAGTACTACTCCCACCGGGGTGTTATGATTCACTTGCACCTCTCCATTATCTCCCTATATGCAGATGACATACTGTTGTATGTGAAACATCCGGGCAGAATTTACAAGGGGCAAGCTGAGGGGAGAATTGCCCCTCCGAGTCGTTCCGTGCAGGTGCTGCTGTGGAACACTGTGTCTGAGGAAGTTTCTCCTCGGCGGGCGCTCTCTTTCCAATAGATAATCAGCCTTCCTGTTATGGAGTGTGTTAGCCCCCCCTCTTGGGGCTGCTTCACGCATATCAAATGACTGCACAGGAGCCATTGTACACTCCAACCTTCCCTTTATTCCTCCATATCATTACTGCCTTCCCTCTTCCCTTGCCCCTCCCTTTCCTCCCGCTTTCCGTTCCCTCCCATAGTCTTGAGCTTCCCTCTTAAAGGGGCTCTGTCTTTTTTCACTTACAACAGAGTGGTGAGGGAAACTCTTGCTAACAAGGACTATTCAGCTTGACCGGGCCCTTCAGTATTTCTATTGTGTTTGTAAAGATTGGAGGGGGGTATCTGTACTCCTGCTCTCTATATGGCAGAGTCAAAACAAAGAGCACCCCAGCCAAGATTCTCTAATTGGTAAAACGTGGCGAGCAATGAAGGATTAGCTCTCAGGAGGTGATGCAGGCTGGTTCTTAAGTACAGTGTAGTCCACAAGCACCCACAAAGGAATGACTATCGATTCCTTTGAAATGCACCCACGGCTGACAGCCACAAATGCATACGAATCAGATTATAAAATGAATCAATGATACAGTACAGAAAGAAAGCAAGTTATATCAAGCAATGGCAGAACAGTCATCCCACTACCATGAGCGAGGATCCCCCCACCTGGACAACCTGTAAATAAAGTGTATTTGACAAGCCCAGTCCAATGTTGCTCAATGTAGTCTTGATTCCTTCTAAAAGGTTCCACGACCCCAAAGTACCTGGTTTTGTAGAGTTCTTCGATGAGTCGTTGACAGGCCCTTCTTGAGTTCACTCCCTTTAAGGCAGAAGCCACGAATCGTTGAGATTCTATGAAGAAAAAGGTGAACACAGTTGTTGAGTCAGCAGCTTCTGTTCTTGCGATGCTAGTTGACTATCGCTCGAAAACATCCTGCACGCTGAGGCGTGTGGTGCACCTCAGCGACGATGGTTCACTGCCAATGAAGTCGATGAAGAACTTTGGCCCAGCAAGGGCATCGGGTCGTCAGGGTCTCTGTGGTCTTCGGGTGGCATGAAAATCACTGGCGGATTCTCCTCGGTTGTCGGTGGCCTTGACTTCCTCTGGCGGCACAAAGCGGTCGTCGGTGATGAGCAAGGGAGTTCTTGGTTCAATTGTCTTAGGCAAAGGAGTGTTGCGGCTCTAGTCGACGATGATCGTCGTCGACGGTGATGGACTTTAATGTCTTTGCTTCGTGATTCCGCGGCGGTCCCCATCTCCGGTCGGCAGCTTTTCGAGGACTGACTTCCAGGGAGCCTTGGCGAATGTTAGCTGGTGCACGATAATCCCTCGTAGCTCGGGAAGAGGTCTCCTAGCCAGGTCCTCTCTTGGATCAGTTCCTTGACAGTCACGCAGCTTTCAGATTAGTGAAGGACAGCAGCAATTCTTCTTCTACCAGTGGGCTTCAAGGTTAAGCATCAAGTTTCAACTTCAGCTTCTGAACGGTCTCTAGCAGTGAGAGGCCACCAGATATACTGTTCTGTCTCTCATTCACTCTGCTGGGTCACACTCAGGCAACCAATCACTCAGAAGGGCATTCATGCAGGCAGGCAGCCAATCAGGCTCACAGTGTATTCAGGCCATTCTTCTCCATACAGACACTCACAACACGGAATGTGGATTCAGACAAGTACCGCGCCATTCAGCACTCCACTCTGCATTCATACCAGTTTCGGGAAGGGCTGTCTCAGTCATTGTATCACACACCAGAAACTAGACACCCATGACATGAAGTGCATATTGGTCTCACACTCCATTCACCCAGGTCCCACCCCACGGGCACAACATACAGTCATTGGGTAGGCTCCAGCCAGTCTGGCCTGGTTCCCACTAACACAATATATGGAACATCCACCCAACAGCTAGTGAGGGGGAACGGACAGAGTCAGAGCTTCCCGGGACTTCGGGAAGACAAGGTAACAGGAGATAGAAAGCAAGAGGCCACAGGGGCCATCTTTTCTCCTAACAGGAATCAACTGTTTCCAATGGCAGGGCCTGGGTATCCCAAAATGGAGAATACTCAGAGCACCTGTCAATTTCAATATGGAGCTGCCACCCCGTACCCTGCTCTGTTGGCCGCACACAGGTGCCCAAAAACATACACTAGGGGCACGGGGTTGTACCCCCACCCATGGGTGCCATAAATGTCTCCCAAGGGTCTGTACACCAAACCAAAAAGAGGAAGAGCTGCGCTGCCACTAGCCCAACTACTAAGAGGGTTCAGTGCTGGGCTCGAAGTGAGCCCATATTTGCACAGCAGATATTTTAGGCCTGCCTCATGGTTTCCCCAAACAAAGGAACCCCCAAAAGCTAAATGGGGGAGAGTCAAACGTAAGCAATTACATTAGTACCACAATGGCTTTCAAAAAGGTTCATTTGTCTATTAATGTGATAAGGTAGGTGGCACCCCTTGTGAAGCCAAAACTAAATTACAGCTGCAACCAGTCAAATTCAGAAAACCAATGCTTTAAAAGCAGCCCTATCCGATGTGCCATATGGACTACCACAGGACTAAATTGTAAAAGGTTTTTCTGCAGTAGGGGAACTTCAGTAGAGGTCTCTCTGACAAACAAACAAGTCAGATAGCTTAGAACACCAAAGACAGCAGTTATTTAGGAACCTGTCCCATAAAATGGGACAGCACAACCCCTCAAATGCAATTCTGCCATAACACAAAGCAATTGCATTGAAATGTTCCTCCCTACCTAGTTGAAAAACAACTCATCCTTTGAAGCCTACACGGCAATAGAAGCCACAATATTGACAGAAGAGAATCAAAGAGGTTCAAGAAGCAGGTCTTCTGCTGCTACACACTGGAACTCTCGAATAACCCTATGTAACCCATACTTCAGAAATGTACTGATCTATGCAACACCTACTCGCCTGCTGATGCCCTAGGGTCGCCTCTTCCCCTTCTCATCCATCTTCTCCCCAGCTCTCCCTGTCCTCCACTCTCTGTATACTGCCCCTTTCTGTAAAGTACTCTGCTGCTTGCTTGCTAGGTTTGCACTATATAAATCCCATACATACACATACATACTGTCACGCAAATTACGGTGTACATTCAGGGTTGTGTGCCACTCATTTTAGCACGGTATATGATTACACCCAAAAGGGTATGGGCCCTGTGCATCTCCCTGATTTCAACCTGACCTATGTTACCTGTCTACAGCCTCCCTGGTTCCCACTCCCCTTTGTTTCTCTTTTATTTATTGGTGACCCAATTATGCATTATGTGTTACTGTCACTCGGATGTGTGTATGTGGGTGATTTTACTTACACTTTAGTGGAATTTGGGGCAATTGGACTGCAACAAAAGAGTAAGAAGGAAACTGATCAGGGAGATTTGTGGCTCACTGCCTTGGAAGAGGATGAAGAGGTAGGTTGGTGCGGGTAGCCGCTGGGTTTTGGCAGTGGCTGCCAGGGTGGGATATTTCAATAGAGTTTGGGGTGTGTTGGACAGGGAGACTGATACCTTCTAGGAGCTAGGTTGAGGTGTACCTGAAATGCATGTCTAAAGAGGAGGGAGGGAATGTTCTGACGAAGGATTGGGGACAATTGTGGTGGTAGTATGTGCAGCAACATCATCTGTGCAGCAACAGCAGATGCCAAAAGGAGTAGGAAAGTCACAGCCACGATCTTGGGGGAGGCAGTAGCAGCTGTGATGTAGCTGGAGAAAGCTGTGGCTCTCAGCACCCTAGATGAGATGTAAAGGAGGTGGCAGACTGTGCGGAATCAATAGCTATGGATTGGAAAGTGGTGGTTAAGGCTAAGAGGGAAGACAATGCCCAGGGGGTGACACTTTAAAAACCCAGCCCTGTAAGGGAAATACAGAGATAAGCAGAAGTTAGGAAGATGCATCACTCTAGGTAATGAAACAGGGTTGAAAGGGCATTCAGCAAACACAAGGAATTTAAAAGGATATGTTTCCCAGTGGTAAAAGGTGAAAAAAGGACTTAGATAGTCTCTTGGGTACCAAAAGGTAGGCCAGGGGGACAGGGTCAATTCAAAGAATATTAATGCAATGTTTAGCAGTCGATGTCATCAAGCCGGGCTTTGAGCCATTGTGTCTGCAAGTAGATTCGGTGTCAAAGATGTCGAATCACATTGATCCAGGAAGTGAGTCATGTCGGGTGCTCCGTGTGGTTGTGAAGGGGCATTGTGCAGTGCAGAATGAAGGAATCACCAAGAATGGTTCAATGATTGAGCGTGTTCCGAGACAATTAATACCGTTGGCTTGGGTCGATACTTGACTAAAATATCCAGCAGTTCTAATTGAGCTAAGATGCAAAGTCTTGGTTTTTATATATGGCGTTTCAGAGTCCAGTGCATGGCACGCTGGCGCTCAAGCTGGGCAGATGACAAGACTCTGCGGTAGCACTTGGGCATAGTGCCAGTTGGGTGATGTGAGCACGGTGGTTGAAAGTCGAGCAAGTGCCAAAGGCAGCACTGGTGCTTCATGTTGACCTGGCAGTGCTGGAGGTGGCTCCAAACTTGCTCAAATTGGTTTGACAGTGGAAACAGGGATTCTGGCTGTCCTAGCTCTCAGAATACTGCAAAACCCACTGCCGGGGCTCTAGAACAAGGGTAGTCCTTTCAGGATCTGCTCTCCATTCCTATGAAGGTTTTCAAGCAGGATAGAAGGTCCTGGCCCTCAGCAAGAGTCTCTGCCAATGTGTCCTGTAAGAGTGGGAAGGGAGCAGAGCTTGCCTCTGCCTTGGAATTCTCCTTATTCACCTCAATGGCCGAAGGCTTTGTAAATGTCAACTCTAAGAAAAATGACTCAAATTAATTGTTCCTTATGTCCTGGATGGTCCAAAACGGAATCAATGATTGACTGTTGGAGTGGGAGACCCTTTCCTTTATAGGAAAATGTCCATGTGTGATTGAACACAAGCAAGCCTGGTTTAGTGACTCCAATCATTGTCCTGGTGACAAATGATATTTGCCTTGCATCATGCCCAAAGTGCTTTGTACTAAAGAAAGTGAAGGAGACAGGAAGGAAGGAGAGGTACAGCGATAAACAAGATGGTGGAAGCCTTTCACACTTGTGCTGAGATCTCCCTGACTATACTAACCCTGCTCTCTTATCAGACATAGAGCATCAAAGGCCCTTTGGCATACAAAATCCAGGTGTGATGCTAATCCTTTTGTGTAGGGTGTGCCCTTTGATTCCTGTTTCCCAGGAAAGCTCTGCTGGGAGGCTGTCCTGTTGGAGAGAGGTGTTACCAGACCTCACAAAGGATCAAAGAAAAGGCACCATCTTTCAGTGTCTTACCCTGCAGGCTGGTAAGGCCAGGCTCTCTGACGAAATCATACACAATACTTCAACAGCTGGCTTGGTCCCACAGGGTTAATACATTTATGATATAAATCAGATATGGCTTCTTATCTTTATGGGAATTACTATCCACCACATTCTAAAATGGCTTTATGCTTGAAGGGTCAACTCTCACCAGAATAGTAATGACTCATGGCTATGTGGTTTTGGAACAGAGGTGCAGACTTTAAAGGCAGCTCTGTGCTGCAGTTACTTTGCTGTCACAGTCGCCTTTAATAGGGCACTTGTGACCTCACCTGCTCCGTGCCACCGGCAAGGTAGTGCTGCAGATCAGAAGACTGATGCAGCAGAGCAATGTGTCTTTAGCATGGAGCTTATGAAAGGGGGATCTGGTTACAAGATCTTTACCAGCATTATTTTATCAATAAATACAAATTCAAAATGCCTGGGGTTCTACACTCTTGCCAGGTGCACATTTCTCACATGCTATCCCCTTCCAGCCAAAAAGATTGAAAACCACCTTTCTTAGGGTCAGCTAATCCTCCAGGTGAGAAGATATTTGGGTGTCATCTGCACTAGCATGATGCGATCCATATTTAGGCAGCATGTCCATTTCAAACCTCTTTGGGGATATGGCCCAATGTCTAAGCTTTATATTATTTTCAACCATGGCCCAGTTCTTCTCTGACCCCTTCATCTGAATGTGGAGGTAGGCAGTGGGCTGATTGGCAACATCTGAGTTTAGGTGCATAGAGCCTATTCCAATTCCAGTTTTGCATGTAGCTTTATTTCCTGCTCACAGTCTGAGAATTCTACTGCTGACACCTTGATCAAACCAGCTTTCCAGTACTGGAAGGTTTTTTGGCAGCAGGTGTCTACTGATTTTTCTGTGGTGTCCGCATAGCCACAAATATGGCACAGGGTCCCCTGTCAGCTATGACCTCTTGGGGGGATCCCATTTGTGAGAAGTTACCTTTCCTCTCAAATGACCATAGAACCACAGGTAGTGGATTTAAGGGGGCTGGTTTGCCTCTCCTGTCTTGTCAGTACAGGGTTCAAGATTGAAAAGAATGCACAGTGCCCATATTTAAATGCACATAGAGATTGTAACAATGTTCTGGCAAGCTGTCTGATGCCCCAGCCAAATCTAAGTGACCAGCAAGTGTGCCAGAACCCAGATCCGTTAGGAAA
Source organism: Ambystoma mexicanum (assembly GCF_040938575.1). Classification (NCBI taxonomy): domain Eukaryota; kingdom Metazoa; phylum Chordata; class Amphibia; order Caudata; family Ambystomatidae; genus Ambystoma; species Ambystoma mexicanum. The sequence goes on along the minus strand of NC_090926.1, from coordinate 245,084,951 downwards.
CTCCTGGGGCCTGGGTGAACAGACATGTCCTGGCTGTGCCCCGCCTCAGAATTCTTGGGCATCTTTTCTTTGAACTGGTAAAGGCTTTCTCCTTGCACCTGTTCCTGGTTTTGGAATAGGCCAGGGCTTTCACTCTGTACCAGCTACCTTTTTGGAGTGGCTTAGGGCCTCCACTTTGGGCCTGTTCCCCTGTCTGCCTCAACAGACTTGCCAGAGTCAGTCCCTCTGTACCTGGCAAAAGTCAACCTGAACTGGGACTCCAGCAGAATACACCTCCTTCAGTTCTGGCAGCCCCTTCTGGTCTGAATCTGCACTACCATCTCGGGTTCCTGTTCTATGACAGTAGGCAACCTTGAGCTCACTAAATTCTGTGCCAACTCCATGCTCACCTCAGTGGCCAGTGAGCCCTCTCTCACAAGAGTATTCGCCACAGGAGACTTTACACCTGCACTGGGAGTTACTGGTCAGATCAGTCTCTCACATTCTCTAGATTAGGAATCCTACTGTTTTTGGAAAAGGCCAGGGATTTTGCTCTGAAACTGTTCCCCTTGATGGAGTATGCCAGGGCCTCCGCCCTGCACGTGCTCCCTGGTCTCCTTCTACAGACCTGCCTGAGTGGGACAGTTCTTCTGTTCCTGTCAAATGTCAGCCTGACCAGGTGCTACAGCTGAAGAGAACTAATTCAGTTCTGGCAGGCCCGTCAGGCCTGAAACTTCCCTGTCCACCATCTCAGGTCCGTTTACTACACCAGTAGGCGTCCCCCAGATCACCATTGCTAACTCCATAGCCAGATCAGTGGCAGCTGAGTCCTCTCTTGCAAGAGCAAGTGTCTCAGGTGAGTTCAGGCGTGGGCTAGGATGTAATGATGAGACCGGTTTTCCCACTCTCCAGCTGAAGAAGTTTCATCCTTCTTGGCTTCATCCTTTGCTGCTCTCAGAGCTTTTGCCCCAGTAACTGCTGTGAAGATGTCTGGGCCAGGGAGGTCATTACATAACTGGAAATAAGTCCTTGACCGCAACATGGTTCAGAAAGGTATTACCCCCTCCAACTAAGCATTACCATTTCACAGGGACAGTAACTCAGACTGTCCAACCCATCCACCCGCGGGTTTGTTCTTTCCTTCACCCATGATATGACAGCTGTGACACTATCACAATGCAAAAAAGAAATCTCTTCGAATGCAAACATAAAAGGAAAACTGCCATAAAGAAATATGCAAATGCTTTAATAGTGAACAAGAATTTTCAAACTAAAGCACTGTGATAAATATTCAATAGTAAACATTTGATAAAATTCAGAAATGAAAAAAAAACAAAATGACCTTCCACCAGTGAAAAGACAACCCTAACCACTGGAGAGGGACTGTACATAGAGAACAGAAATCCCATTTTCTGAACATGTGAGGAGGTTCTGGATACATAAGAAAACAATACAAAAGAGAAAAGCCATTAATTTCAAGTCAAAATTAATTGCATGGAGAACAGTTTAAAAAAATATATATTCATATAAACTGTGTCAATTTAAGGACATGTACGTTTTGTCTAAAGAGCCAATTGCTTAAAGTCAAACCCTTTTCAGGACACACGATTGAAATGTATGCACCTCCAAAGTTAAACAGTTGACTTTTTATCTGTCAATTCAGAAACAAAGATAGTAGATGTCAGAAAAACTATAGTTGGAATGTACAGTTCATAATAGTGTTAGAAAATAAAAAAGGAAATTCTCACTAGTTCTCCACAACAATGCACATGCCACATTGTGAGGCAATGCATTGTTATAAATCTTCATTTATGCCCAAACATGCTTAACATAATTAGAACAAAGGCATGGAAGTAACTCAGGCATGGGATGGAAAAGCTCAGCTGGCACTCCTCATCTCCTCCATCTCCCTCAACTTCCAGCATTATGCAGATGACACACAACTCTTTTTCAAACTTCCTGCTGACCCTTGTGCACCTTCCATCATCCCTGACTGCCTATCTGTCATCCAGTCCCGGTGTACTTCCAACAATCTCTGCCTAAATGCTAGCAAATCCGAGATCCTCCCCAAAGGGACCCCAGCTTCCTTCTTCACTTCACTCTGGCCTTCCTCCATGGGCTCTCCCTCAGCTCCTTCATCTGAAGCCAGAAACCTTGGAATCATCTTTGACTCCTTTCTCCCCTTCCTCCTTCACACTCAGGACATTGCCAAGAAGTCCCACTTTCAACTCTTCCTTCTCAAAGGAATTCTCCCTTTTCTCACATTCCCCCAGAAGCTCAATGTCACTCGGACCCTGGTTCTCTCTATGCTTGACTATAGCCTCCTCCTATGCTTGCAATAGCCTCCTCCTAAATCTACTCTGCGACCACTCAGCTAATCCAGAATAGGGAAGCAAGATGTATCCTTGGCTTTAGGCCTGGGGGGCCACATCTCTCCTGCCCTAAAAAGCCTTCACTGGCTCCTGGTTGCTGCACAAATTAAATAAAAATCTCTCTGCATCATCCAGAAGGATTTCTGGGACCAGGGACCACACTATCTGCAACTCTCTCTTACTAAATACTCTCCCTCTAGATCTCTATGTTCCTCTGGCACCAACTCTTGTGTGTAAAGCGTTTCGCTAAACAGAGGGCAGGAGGTCGATCACTTTCCTTGGTTGGTTCCCTCCTATGAAACACCCTTTCCCTCAAGACATTTCACTGTACCTCCACCTTCCCTTCTTCCCTCCTCTGCTAACCTCTCAGTTGATATGATTGGTGTCCAGGGCCCTTATGCATCCTCAGTGCCCTCCACCTCCCACACCCAATCAACCCAGCTTCTGTCGACCTTCAGCACTTGCCTCGGCACCTTCTGCCTGCGCTCTGGAGGTGCTTACTTTCCATTTGCATTGTTTGCATTACCTTGGAGCTTTGTTTTGCAGTTTGAACTCTACCCTGCTATTCACAGCATTGCGAGCTGCAGATAGCTCTTGCTGTGGCCCCTTCTGCTTCCTGGAGGAGGCGGAGCCACGCTGCATCACGTGACGGATCACGTGACGTATCCGGACCTTTTATTCAGCCGTGAGTCAGCTGAGCGGTGTGTTTGCATTACCTTGGAGCTTCGTTTTGCAGTTTGAACTCTACCCTGCTATTCACAGCATTGCGAGCTGCAGATAGCTCTTGCTGTGGCCCCTTCTGCTTCCTGGAGGAGGCGGAGCCACGCTGCATCACGTGACGATCACATGACTTATCCGGACCTTTTATTCAGCCGTGAGTCACCCTCGCGGCGTTAAGGCCGGCGGGGAAAAGCCCATCAGCTGTTGTGCGGCTGTTAGGCGCTGGTGGTGCCAGATTCACTCGGGAAGTGCACCTATGTGCAGACTGTGGCAGGGAGACAAGAAGGCAGCAAGGTAACTGCAAGATCGATTTATTCTGAAAAGACCTGTATATCAACCTGGTACTTCTGAAATCTTAGTAATTCGGCCTGGTCTCACTGACTAACTGTTCACAATGGCGGACTCACCGGTCTCAAAGCTCTCGCCATATAGGACAGGGGTGGGCTGCTACCCCGAGGTAGCCATTACATGCAGCACTGCCTCATTCGAAAATATTTTACAAACAAATGTGGAAACGGCTGAGGAGGTGGTGAACGGATCAAGTATAGGAGAAGGGAAAGGCTCCCGCACACAGCTTCACCTACAGCCCCAACAGTCTTCCAAGACCCCGGATACATCAGTGCCCCCCATAGAAATTGAAAATCGGGGACTTTTTAATAGCACGGTGGTCATTGACGATAGGGGCCAGAACGCAAAACCACAAATAGGACTGTCCCCCAAGGCCACAGTGTGGGAGGTTTCGCCCAATTCGATTCCCTTAAATTCTACTCTCTCCTCCCCAAAGGACTTGGGCGCAACTTATGATGATGAGACGGGTTCTCTAAGGCCAACCGCACCTCCTGTTGTGAACCCCTTTGTCTTCGGTTCCTTAAATGGGAACAAAAGAGATCAGCCTCCAGCAAAAAAATCGGACAACAGTTGGAAACCCTTCGGGATTTCCTTACTGAACACCGATTTCCACACAAACTATTCAAGTACGAACCAGCAAAACAGGGTGACTATTCGAGAGTGTCTTCTGGACCCCTCTACGCCACGGTCTAGATCCCAAAAAATGACCACCCCAGGGTCGTACACATTTATCCCTGAGCGTAAGGGGTCATCACCAAATAAATGGGGAGGGACTCTTGCCTCAGTCACCAAAACGTTACCTCAGGGACCCCCACAAAGATTCCATAAAGGAGTATTCCCCAAGTAAACGGAAAAGAAGACAACCCTCTCCCACAGACGAGGATCTCTTGTCCGTCTTGGAATCAACTCAAGGAGATGCACCTTCTAAAAAGGATCCCCAAATCGATCCTGGAATGATCACAGCTTTTGCTCTTGTAATGGCCCCCTTTATGAAACTTATTGAGTCGCAAAATGATCAGCTTCGGGACCATACGACAACAATCGCAATGATGTTTTCTAAAATGATCTTTATAGAAGGCTTTGTTTCGCCAATTCAGTCGAAACTCGAAAAAAATGACGAACATACAACAAACATTTTGAAAAGTATCATCGAGCCAATCATAAAAGAAAAAGAAATAAGAAGATCGGAAAGGACAAGTCTCAGGTTAGGGAGTGCAGGTGGCCCGGAGAGTGGTCTGACTTCCCTGGAACAGACTCATAACAAGCAGGTGGTTCTGTCTGCAAAGAGTACTTTTGAGGAACTTTCCACTACTAAATACAAGGACAGTTCTACCAACACGGACCCTGCTGTGCGGGCAATTAGCCCAGTAATGAAGGAGGGTAGGCTAGCACCGAAGGAAGGATGTTCAGCATCTTCCATTGCAACTAATACTCTGCCCCTGGTTACACGGGATCAGCTCGAGGCTCCAGTGCCAACTAGCAACATCAAATTATTTGACTTATTTAAGAAACCAAAATCAGGTTTATCCCCAATGAAGGAAGGTCTACTTAAAGTAAACAAGAAAGGCGACAAAAACTATGGGAAAATAGTCATACCAACGGACAAACCTATAGGACAGAGACCTTTGCCTACAAGAAAACCCATATTGAGATCTAAAATTGCAACTGGTCTATCCCTTCCAAGAAACTTGGCACTTCCCTGCAAACTGCCAACTCATGAGAGACCAGTAATAAAAAAACAGAAATTGCTCCTGCTGCCCGCCTAAAAGTAACTCCCGATGAGTCCCCTCGCCCACTGGACATCACGTCGACAAATGACAACATGGACATCTCTCTCATGGACTTATCTGTTTATTCAGACATAAACACCACATGGGAGGGGGAGTCATGATCGAATACCTCCGGAACAGAAAGTGGTATTGAGGAAGAAGATCCAGAAATATACAGCAAGATAAAAGAAGTCGACCTTAAAGGGGAGACAAAGGCTCAGACGATTAAAGACAGGGCGGTGCGGCTAGTGTCCTTCAAAAAGCCCTCAATGCCCACGTTATTGATTCCAAACTCGGTCTTCGATAAAAAGCTCAAGTGGAAAACTAGAGTGCACTCCGGTAGAGAAATATCGGCCAGCCCCACAGAAAAAGAGAGGGCAGACATACATCCATCTAACGCCTTGGTTTACACAACACTGGAAGACAGACGGAACTTTCTTGTCCATAGATCCCTGGAAACTACCAGTAATAAAGGAGTCAGCCCTGACGCATCAAAGGAAACAAAAAGAACAGTGTCATGGGCAGAAACGATTGAGAGAAAACCGACATGTGGGCCCAATAATCACAATGCCCACAATGGACCGGGGGCAAAAAATGCCAAGGAACACTACAGAATACTATTGGAAAGAACTCTAGGCTACGAAGACAACTTAATTATGAATCGGGCTAACGTTATGAGGCTCTTACAATCCCTGGATCTTCTGGAGAAATTAAAATTGAGGGATTTAGACTGGATCGAATTTCATAATGAACAGCGACACGACAGTGTGATTCTTCACACAAGTGATCAAAACACTAAAAATGTACTCTTAGAGTTGGGCCCAAAACTTAATTTATGTGGATTCGTGCTTAGGGAGTTGGAGGAGGAAAACAGATCCGACTGTGTAGCTACACGGAAACATCTACTACACAACCACCAAAGTACCACTACCAAACCCTATAAGGATCATCCGATGAAAGCAGGAAATAGTGGTAGAGGGACCCGAGAGGTTGATAGTGGAGGAGACCAAGTGCATATTCAATCAGAAAAAGCAGGACTAAACTTGGTGAATAGTCAAGGACACTGGAGTTGGCTGGCTGGGGTCCTATCTGCTAAGTCATAACGCCAACACCCATCTACGAGTGCCCACTCCAACTCCAAACCAAAAGGGATAAAGATCATGAGTTGGAACACAAGGGGTTATGTGCATTTACCTGGCAATTCAGCAACACACCTGTCCTCTTACGACCTATTTTGCTTGCAAGAAACCTGGTTGTGTGATCTACCTCTTCTGGACAGGTTTGAGCTATATCTAAACCCCGCAACAAAGGGCTCAAAAGGCAGACCGAGCTCGGGTTTACTGTTGGGGGTAAAGCGCACCAGTGGCATAAAAGTGCTCTCTTCTCTAAACAGAAACCCTTGGATCCAACTTACTAGGATTTCATCCACATCAGAACCAGCTTCACTTACTTCAGACTGGCAGTTGCTTATATGCAACGTATACTGGGGCCCGACAGCCCGAGATGATGACAAACTTATGGAAGTCCTACTGAAAGCCATAGACGACGCCAGGATTGAATGCCCACTACTTGAAATTCTGCTATGTTGTGACTTGAACATGGAATGTTACGACAAGAAGCAGAGGAAAATAGAGTTCCTGCCTTTGAACGCCTCAAAAAAAATAACGAGAGGCGTGGTCATGGAGAAGGAACTACTAGCCAGAAATATATACTTGGTAAACGGTAACTTGGCGGGCGACAAACCAGCCGCCCGCACATGGAAACGGGGTGCCCAAACAAGTACACTGGGCTATATGTTTGCATCAGAAAATCTCTTTGGCAAATTAATATCGTTGGAAATGATCCCCACGATCCAGAGTGATCACAACATCCTGGAACTCAAATCTGAGGCCTGGAACAAGCTCTCGTCTGTACCAGGCAAACGTCTACCAAACCAGTTTCTTGAGTCAACTCCTGGTGGCAATAGACTACGCATGGGAAGAAAAGAGATGGCCCTGGTGCTGGATTCATTAATCAAGGACCAAGGTCCAAACCTGATGGAATATGCTGAAACACTGAAGATCTTTCGCCCAAAAGTAGTCGCCAAGGAAATTCATCAATGCAAGCGGCACCACTATGATCTCCAAGTAGTGACAAAAAAAAAACTGGTTAAAAAAGCCAGGAGATTATATGTTAAAACTAGAGCACCAGCTGACTTAGTCCTGTATACTAAAGCTAGAAACACCTACAGGAATTGGCTTAAGCAACACAAACATCAAATAATGCAACAAGACAGTGAGAAGATGCTTTACCTAGTATCTACTAAAAACATCACTGGTATTTGGAAGTTGATCAATGAAATAAGCATCCCTGCCGACTCAAAAATGGTAAATCCAATAGCCTCAGAAGTTTGGGAAACTCACTTTCGGAACCTTTACTCTATGGGGAAAATCTGTGGTCCTGCCCCATTCTTACCATCGAATGAGCCCTGGGACTTTAAATTTGGAAAACAAGATATTCTAGACCTTATTAAACAGTCCAATTCTTCAAGGGCTGCAGGACCTGATGGTCTCACCAACGACATCCTCAAAAGGGACCCGGAAAAATGGGCTTCGTTCATGCTGGATTTATATAACAACATAACAAGACTAAAAAAGTTACCTAAATCTTGGACGACGTCCATAATTGTGCCGATCTTTAAGAAGGGAGATAGGTCCATGCCCACTAACTACAGACCGATTGCCCTTTTGGATGTCGTTGGCAAAATATTTGCAGCACTATTCTTGAAACATCTAAATGATTGGAGTCGGCTGGCAGACCATCTGGACCCTTGGCAATCAGGCTTTCGAAAGGGCATTGGAACATCCTTAAATGTGCTACTCATCAACACAATCAAATGCATCGTTAAGGCCAAGAAATATAAGAACATCTATATCGCGTCAATAGACTTGGAACAGGCATTCGATTCTGTTGATCGCAGAATGCTATGGCACAAATTAAGGAAATGGGGATGTCCGACCAACCTGAGAGAACCTCTCGAAGCACTACACACGGGGACAACCCTCAGAGTAAGGTTGGACAGACAGGGCAACCTCTCAAACAATGTGGTGGCCATGCACGGTCTGAAACAGGGCTGTCGGTTGGCTCCCGCTGTTTTTTGCCTTTTTATATCCGACATGCAGGAAGCTTTCGAAGCAGTGAGGTGTTTCCCCCCAAAAATCGCGGAGACCATCGTGGGAAGGCTGTTATTTGCGGACGATCTTCTGTTGCTAGACCAAACGGCCATCGGACTTCAGCGGCAACTAAAGGCACTCGAGTGTCATGATCACTGCTTCCAAAAGGTCAGGGTTTTCCCAACTCCCTTGGAAGCAGATCCATAACCCAGGTTCCGAGTGCCAACCAGTCCCAATTGGGACCTTTTGGACCCAGTCCTGGCGCCAGTGGCACCAGGCTCATAAATATGCCCAGTCCCAGCGCTGGAAGCGCCGGGCTCATAATGCTTGGGTGGACTTACCTGCAGCAGACCATGCTGCTTACTTGCCTGCCAGTTGAGCCTCTGATCCTCTTCTGTTTGGAACTACTTTTCCTGTTGGGTGGGGCAGGAGCCACTCCCTAGATTCAGAACACTGGAACTCTTCTGGAAAGCAGGAACTCTTTTCTTAGCTAGGCGTGGCTGTGGAAGGAGACACCTAAGCACTACAGGAGGCTATTTAAACCACACCCGATGGATGAATCTTGCTTTGCGTTATTCTGCATCCTCTGCAGCAGAACGCTCATCGTGTCTTCTGCATCTGATCCTGGGCCTAAGGAAAAAGGCTTACCATCCTGAATCCAGTCTTCAGCAACACCTATAAAGACAAGAAAGAACAGGTTAGCATTACGGTCTTCAGTGACAGCTCTTCACTTACCTGGTCCATCGGCTGTCACCAACGCCTCGCGCTGCATTCCGGCATCTGAAAGACAAAGGCTTACCTACTCTTCGTGCGCTCCGGAGGTCTTCACACTGCATTCCGGCATCTGAAAGACAAAAGCTTACCAACTCTTTGCACGCTCCGGAGGCCTTCGGCGCTGCATCCCGCATCTGAAAGACAAAACAAGGTGCGTTTAAAGACATTGGGGAACTTTAATACTCACGTGCCATTACTCCTTTCCACATCTAACCCAGTGGGTATTCCGGCACCCTGCAGCCGCTCCGAACTTGTACCTGCAAAACAAAAAGACAGTTAGAGCGCATCGTGAAGCAGGCAACAAGCGCTTACTTACGTGCTTCCAGGCGCTTCTATTCATCACACGGGCTCCATCTTCAACTCACTTCAGCCCGTCATCCGCCATCGCCGGATCCCTGCAAAACAAGAAACATCATTACTAAAGACGTTAAAGACATTAGAATTACTCGAAACTTACCGTTCGTGCAGTAAACGACGGACAGCAGTCCTCTGAAGTCAAGAGGCCTGCTCCCCTTATCCAGTGAAGAAACTGGTTACAGCACCCTGCCCCGAGGCAGATGGAGAGCACGGCATTCACTTACCTAAGGTGAGAGCGTTAACCTTTGGGGTTCTACAGGAGAAGAGAAAGGGAAGAAGAGAGAGACATTCAATAACCCAGTTCCTTAATCCCATATTTTCTATCTGCAGACATCTTACCCTTCGAGTCACACATACAGTGCACAGAGGTCCAGCCCAAAGAGCCAGCCGTGTGTTACACATCACCTTTGAAGATACGGTATACGCCCAGTCAAGACCGGCGTCTCTACGGGAATCAGGTGAGCGTTACAGAACGCAAAGCCTACCACAAAACTCCCGTCCAGGCGCTATGGAAACCTCGGATACCGACCAGTTAGCCCGGTTACTTGGGGAACTAAGGGCAGAAGTGCATGCAGCCCGTCAGGAAACGAACGCTCTAAGAAGGGAACTGATTATTTCCAAGGAGCGAACAGATGATCTCGCTAGACAATTGCTACAGTCACAAGCCGGACAGACCCCGTTACCCGCATCTGGGGGAAATCTTCCTTCTACATCCTCTATGAATCCAGTGCAGATCAACCTACCTGGGAATGTACCTCTGGCTCCGCCCGAACGATTTTCTGGTGACCCAAAGAGGTTTGCAGTATTTATCAATCAGTGCCGGTTGCATTTCTTATGCCGGCCAGCAGCCTTTCCAACTGATCAAGCTAAAGTAGCTTTCGTGCTTTCGTACCTTAGTGGCAATGCGGCAGACTGGTCGATCCCTCTAGTAAATCAAGATGATCCGGTCCTCCATGATTTTCAAGCTTTTCAGCTCAGTATGGAAAAACTGTTCGCAAGACATTCACAGGGGCAGGCCTTGGACAATGAGCTTCTTTCGTTGCGACAAGGTAATCAAGACCTTTTGGCTTATATTGCGTCTTTCAACAGACTGATAGTGGAAACTCAATGGCCTGAGGACAAAAGGATTACGCTGTTTTATAGAGGTCTACGTGGAGAGCTCAAAGATGTGTTAGCCCAAGTAGTGAATCCCCCACAAGATTGTTCGGACTATATAGACTTAGTCGTTCAAATAGATCACAGACTGCAGAACAGGAAGGCCGATCGTTCCAAGTTTGATGCTCGAGTATTTTCCAAACCGCCAACTCCTTCCAAAGGAGTAGACTCCGGGGAACCCATGCAAATAGGGGGTCTGAATGGTCCTCTAACACAAAAGGAGCGGGAAAGGAGAAAACAGTTGCAATTATGCCTCTATTGCGGAAACTCAGGGCACTTTCTTCGAGACTGTCCGGTGAAACCTGCCAAGAAGGCAGTAGGAGCTGCATTTACCAAAGTTACAAACTCTGAGCAGGGAAACAACCTCGCCCGACAAGAATAGAGGTCCTCTTGCCGAGCGTGAAAACCAGTTCCGTGACCTCGCATTTCGTGATACCTATGGTCCTCATTAGCCCTGATAATCCGGATCGATTACATGCAATTGAAGCTTACGTCAACAGCGGTGCCATCGGCAATTATGTGGATCATGAAATGGTTTTGAGGATGAATCTAACTCTTTGTCCCAAGGCTGTAAAGGACGTCATTAATACGGTGGATGGTACGGAGATAGCCTCCAGGCCAGTAACGCATACCACTCAAGAGGTGACGCTAGTAAGTCAAGATGGACACCATGAGAAGATCGTGTTCGATGTGATCAAGGCCCCTCAGTTTCAGATTATTCTAGGAATACCTTGGTTAGAGAAACACAATCCTCTGATCGATTGGCGAGCAAGAACGGTCCAGTTTCCAGAATGTGTCTCTACTTGTCACCTTCCACCTGGTGTTGCACTGGCAGCAATTTCTTCAGAGACTCCCCAGTTACCTCCCGAATACCTAGAATACCAAGATGTTTTCCGGAAGGATCAGGCTAACTCTCTACCTCCTCATAGGTCTTATGACTGCCAGATAGACCTGATACCTGGATCTACTCCTCCTTGTAGTAGAATTTATGCCCTCATCGAGCCTGAGAACCTTCACCTTCGACAATACCTGGATCAATACCTGGCAAATGGGTTTATTCGTCCTTCCAAGTCCCCTGCTTCTTCAGCTTTGTTCTTCGTTCCAAAAAAGGAAGGAGACCTTAGAACTTGTATAGATTATCGCTCCCTGAACCAGATCACCGTTAAGAATAGATATCCGTTACCTTTGATCCCTGAACTCCTGGACCAAGTCAGAAAAGCATGCATATATACAAAGCTGGATCTTAGAGGAGCTTACCACTTGGTACGAGTAAAAGAGGGCGATGAATGGAAGACGGCCTTCCGCACCAAGTATGGGCTATTTGAATATCAGGTCATGCCCTTCGGACTTTGCAATAGCCCGGCCGCCTTTCAATATTTTATGAACGATGTCCTCAGAGAGCTCATAGATGTGTGTGTTGTTGTTTACATTGACGACATCCTCGTTTATTCTTCATCGGAATCTGAACATCGGAAACACGTGAAAATGGTCCTCGAAAGATTGCGTCAACACAAACTTTTCGCTAAGTTGGAAAAATGTGTTTTCAACGTGACTGAAGTTGAATTCTTGGGATTCATATTATCGCCTGGCGGAGTGCGTATGGATTCAAAGAAGGTCGATGCAGTTCTCAAATGGCCATCACCATCCTCCGTAAAAGGTGTGCAAAGCATGTTAGGCTTCGCTAACTTTTACCGCAGGTTTATCCCCGAATTCTCTCGAATAGTCCAGCCCATCACTGCCTTGTTAAAGAAAAACAAACGTTTTGAATGGTCTACCGAGGCGGAACAAGCTTTCCAGGATTTGAAGACTAAATTTATCTCTGCACCAATCTTAAAACACCCTCGCCCCGAACTCCCCTACATCGTGGAAACTGATGCTTCAAGCCTTGCCATGGGGGCAGTTCTATCACAAAAGGACCCGGTAACCAATCAGTTGCATCCCGTGGCATTTTGGTCCCGCAAATTCTCGCCTCCTGAAATCAATTACACGATTACTGACAAGGAACTTCTGGCTATCAAGTCTGCCTTTAAGGCTTGGCGGCATTATCTGCTGGGGGCCCGACACACCGTTACTGTGATTACGGATCACCGAAACCTGCAATATTTGAAAACCGCAAAAGCCCAATCCTCTAGACAACTCCGTTGGGCATTATTCTTTGCCGAGTTTGACTTCATAATTACCTATCGACCTGGTACAAAGAACGGTAAAGCTGATGCCCTTTCTCGGATGGGAGTGGAAGAACACTTGATCAACCCTAAACCTGTACCAATCATTCCCGAACAAAGAATTCTGGGTGTAATCGCCACAGGATCCATAGAGGAAGTTAAGGATAAAGCCAGGCAACTTGTAACTCCAGCAGACATACAGAATTGGCATCTGCAGGGAAAGGACTTTGCAGTAAAGGACAACTTATTGTATTTCCAAGAACGATTATACCTACCCAGCACAGATTTACAGAAAAAAGTAATCTCTTGTTATCACGATTCTTTAATGGAAGGACATCCCGGTATGGCCAAGACCTCAGAAAAGATCAAGCGCTACTTCTGGTGGCCGTCTTGGAAAAAAGATATCAGAGACTTAATAATGTCCTGTGGAGTATGCGCCCAAAACAAGAGTCAAAAGGAAAGAGCAGCAGGCCTCTTACGCCCTATTGACATCCCACCTCGCCCTTGGCATACGCTTTCTATGGACTTCATCACCGATCTACCTCCATGCTCCGGATACAATACGATTCTAGTAATCGTGGACTTATTCTCCAAGATGGCGCATTTCATTCCGCTCAAAGGCTTGCCAACAGCAGCAACTCTGGCCCGAGAATTTCTCGAAAACATCGTCCGACTGCACGGTTTTCCTTCGGTTCTAATTTCGGATCGAGGTAGTCAATTTATTGATCATTTTTGGCGAAGTTGCTGTCGGTCGGCTCAAATTGATGTGAGACTATCGACCAGTCACCACCCTCAGACCGACGGACAAACCGAGAGGACCAATCAAACTCTGGAACAGTATTTACGCTGCATGCTGCAACAAACTGAAAAAACTTGGAAAGACATCCTTTGGATAGCCGAATATGCCTACAATAACTCTGTCCATTCAGGAACTGGGAAAACCCCGTTTTTTCTTTTGTACGGCAGTCACCCTCGAACCTCGGAGTTGGATCCCCTCCAAGATCTTGAAACACCAGCAGTAGACTACCTGCATTCTACAATCACCCAAGCCTTTAAGGAAGCTGTTTCTCACCTCCAAAGGGCTAAAGAACAATACAAGAAAGGAGCAGATCAACATCGGAAGGAAGCCCCTCAATATCAAGTAGGGGATCAAGTCTGGTTATCCACCAAATATCTACCTCTAAAAGGGCCACGCACATTCAGCCCAAGATACCTTGCTCCCTATTCCATCACTACCATAGTAAACCCAGTAGCGGTCAAGTTGGACTTGCCCCCGCACATGAAGATACATCCGGTCTTCCACGTCTCTCTATTAAAACCCGTGCAACCTCAAACCCGACTAACTAAATCTCCAAAACCTATCCTAGTTGATGGAGAACTCGAGTTTGAAGTCAAAAGCATTCTGGACTCCAAGATCACCAAATCTAAACTATTTTACCTAATTGACTGGAAAGGCTACGGCCCCCAAGAGAGATCCTGGGAACCTGCTGAATATGTCCACGCTCCTCGCCTTATCAAAAGATTTCACCGAACATTTCCTGACAAGCCAAAACCCCCGGAGAAGCCCGGTTTGGGAGGGGCCTTGAGGGGGGATACTGTCATGATCTCTGCTTCCAAAAGGTCAGGGTTTTCCCAACTCCCTTGGAAGCAGATCCATAACCCAGGTTCCGAGTGCCAACCAGTCCCAATTGGGACCTTTTGGACCCAGTCCTGGCGCCAGTGGCACCAGGCTCATAAATATGCCCAGTCCCAGCGCTGGAAGCGCCGGGCTCATAATGCTTGGGTGGACTTACCTGCAGCAGACCATGCTGCTTACTTGCCTGCCAGTTGAGCCTCTGATCCTCTTCTGTTTGGAACTACTTTTCCTGTTGGGTGGGGCAGGAGCCACTCCCTAGATTCAGAACACTGGAACTCTTCTGGAAATCAGGAACTCTTTTCTTAGCTAGGCGTGGCTGTGGAAGGAGACACCTAAGCACTACAGGAGGCTATTTAAACCACACCCGATGGATGAATCTTGCTTTGCGTTATTCTGCATCCTCTGCAGCAGAACGCTCATCGTGTCTTCTGCATCTGATCCTGGGCCTAAGGAAAAAGGCTTACCATCCTGAATCCAGTCTTCAGCAACACCTATAAAGACAAGAAAGAACAGGTTAGCATTACGGTCTTCAGTGACAGCTCTTCACTTACCTGGTCCATCGGCTGTCACCAACGCCTCGCGCTGCATTCCGGCATCTGAAAGACAAAGGCTTACCTACTCTTCGTGCGCTCCGGAGGTCTTCACACTGCATTCCGGCATCTGAAAGACAAAAGCTTACCAACTCTTCGCACGCTCCGGAGGCCTTCGGCGCTGCATCCCGCATCTGAAAGACAAAACAAGGTGCGTTTAAAGACATTGGGGAACTTTAATACTCACGTGCCATTACTCCTTTCCACATCTAACCCAGTGGGTATTCCGGCACCCTGCAGCCGCTCCGAACTTGTACCTGCAAAACAAAAAGACAGTTAGAGCGCATCGTGAAGCAGGCAACAAGCGCTTACTTACGTGCTTCCAGGCGCTTCTATTCATCACACGGGCTCCATCTTCAACTCACTTCAGCCCGTCATCCGCCATCGCCGGAACCCTGCAAAACAAGAAACATCATTACTAAAGACTTTAAAGACATTAGAATTACTCGAAACTTACCGTTCGTGCAGTAAACGACGGACAGCAGTCCTCTGAAGTCAAGAGGCCTGCTCCCCTTATCCTGTGAAGAAACTGGTTACAGCACCCTGCCCCGAGGCAGACGGAGAGCACGGCGTTCACTTACCTAAGGTGAGGGCGTTAACCTTTGGGGTTCTACAGGAGAAGAGAAAGGGAAGAAGAGAGAGACATTCAATAACCCAGTTCCTTAATCCCATATTTTCTATCTGCAGACATCTTACCCTTCGAGTGTCACGACTCGCTCTCTTCGCTCCCGTTCCCACCACTTGGGGGCATGATTTGGGGTTTATTCCCTACTGGACCTTTCCTCCGAACCTTATGCTACAGTGCTGTGATGAATTGGGAGCGCTAAATCCCTATTTTCCAAGCTACTTCCCTTCCGGATCCATTCCAGGTTTTTGGCAGCCAGCATGCTTCTTTAACCAAATGACTATGCTTCCCAGAATGCCTGGCCCACTGCTCCACCTCCACCCTTGCAGGACAAGGTTGGGTGGAGGATAGGTAACAGCTGTGGCTGCAGGTGCAGCAATCAGCACACCTGAGGCGTGTGCTCGTTAAGCAGCTTTAAAAGCCTCAGTCTTACTTCAGTCCAGCGCTGGTCATCGTTTGCAGTGTTCCTGTTGTGACTAGTCCCTTGTTCCTTGTTCCTTGCCTTTGTACCTAGTTCCTAGCTCCTGTTTTCTTGTTCCTCCGCCCTGAATCTCGGACTCATGCGCTAATTGATTTCTGCTCCCTTGATTCCCTTTTTGTCTTCCTCTGTTTGCAGGCAGCATTTCTCAGTGCTTTCCCCTTTTAGATGCAGCCCAGTTTGTCTGTGTTCTATATTTCTTTGACTCTGTCCTTTGCTGCTGTAAACCCGTATGCCTTAGCCTTCCTCTTAGATTAGCTTCCTGTCTTTTCCTTGGAGGGGTAGGGAGAAGTTTGCATTGGTTATTTCGTTTTTCCCTGCTCCTGATCCTTACTTTCTATTGGGATCCATTCCATGTTTTCCATTGCACTTCTGCATTTATTTCCCATTTGATTATTAGGTGTGGTGTGCGGTTGTAGCTAGCTCCTGTGTGAATGCTTATGTTTTCCTCACTAATTTGTAATCACTATTCCAACTTAGGTATTTAGTTTTCCTCCCATTGCTGTTCTAGCCTTTCGGGGTCCCAGTTTCATCAACAGGATTCGTGGGCTAGCTGACATTCAAGAGGTTTATCTCGTCCTTGTGAGTACAGTTCTTTAGTTCCCTTATTTAATACCATCAAGAGTGTTAGTTCACAGATCCTGTCATTGCTTGCCCTCCACGTGGGTTTAGCGCTGTCAGTACCTGTAACAGCAATTGGGGGTAAGGCGCTTGCCGACTTTCCTCGCGGTCAGGTGCTTACCCCACATCCCTTTTCATATATTGGTTTTGATGTCACACTCTATTTGCACTCCTGGGTTCTAGCATACATGAGTCGTTGTTCCTGTGTGCACATTTCCCTTGCCATATTCGCTGCCTTTGTACTCGCCTGACTAATCCTGACAGAATGGCCAGCCCAAAATTCCCATTGAATATGGCAAGTTTAAGAAAGAAAGGCAGCAAGGCCTCTAACAAGTTTGTACAGAAAGCTTCCCCTACATTTACCTGTGACAATCAAATCACTAGTCCTGACTTAAATGAACTCCTTGTCACGAATGGGCATTTACGTGCAAAGTATGTTTCCCATAGGATGGCACATCCTACATTGCCTGATCCTAGTTCTATCTTTTGTTTTGATCCCGATTCTATGTCAGCGCAAGCCTTAGCCGCAGAAAACAACACACTGTTAGACTTATTATACAAGAGTACCTCTGTTGTTGAACCCCATGATTCCAGTTGTGCTTCACCTCAGATAGAACAGTTTCATGATACAAACATAAAGAATGGAGGGGTTCCTTGCATAACTTCTGTTTTCTACCCTCAGTCTAAAGCATACTCCTTTGCACAGGTACATACTGTAGTCCCTAATGCCAAGAGGTCTAATGTCAATAGTTTGCTTAAGGGAAACACAGACCAAGTTGGTAAGAGAAACTATAAATCACAGAACCTGCAAGCAGTAGAGGACAATGTACAATCGGTGCACATCCAGATTGCTAGTGCAGGATCCAGCCCTGATGCCACTATGCCTCCCCCTGTGCCTACTGATAGTGATGTACAGTTAATGCAGGGCATGCTAAGAGCTAAGCTTGAGGAGTTAAGACAAGAATTCATTTCTTTACAAGAGGAGAATAAAACCTTGCACTCTTTACTGAATACACCTCAGACTTTATCTGTTGATGTTGAGGAAGTGAACACTGTTCAGCCCCTGAGTGCAGAGACTTTGGTAAACCATGATATTTGTCAATATGTTAGATCTATTGGGAGTGAAGGTCTTTCGTCTAGCACAGCACTTAATCTGGGCACAGTTTCTAACAATTGTTCTGCTGTTTGTCAGGGATTGCAGTTAGCTGAAGATTTACAAGCCACTCCTTTACCTAAAATGTCCTGTGTAGCAGTTTGTCATAATTCTGAGCTAGCACACATATAAGCCTCTGATTTCCAAACACAATCCACAATGGTGGCATACACAGATTCAGTCACTACAGTAGGCTTAGGCCCTGCTCTTGATACAGCTGCTGAGACTGAAGTAGATGTTAAAGCTGATGTGGAAAACGATGTTACCTCTGGGTTCACTCTTCCTTCTGCCAATTCTGATCAATATGAACAGTCAGAGACAGTACAGATTTCATGTTCTGATGGACTCATTCCACAGTATACAAAACCAAAAAACCGGCAGGCGATTCCTGAACTGTTGATTGATAATCTGCCTCTTTCAGAAGCTAAAACAGAGGAATGGACAATTGACGAAATCCTGATTAACAGAGACTTTACTATGGTGATTCCACTGGTTGATTTTGACTTCTACAAAGAAAGAGACTCTGTGTCACCCACTAAAGAAAGGGACTGCAAGGGTACAGCTCAGTCTTTGGTTACTGGTGCCAAGGAGTCTACTGCCCTAAAGGTGCCCTCCATTCCTGAGCCACCAATGTGTCTGTCAACTTCTGAGACTTCTGTCTGTCCTCCTACAACCATTGACTCTTCTATGATCCAATCCACAGCCCTGCAGTCATCTTTGGCACACGTGTCTTCAACCAACGAACCGCTGCCATGTCTGCCATTTACTCAAGAGCCAGTCCCAAAGACCTGGACATGTTTGTATCCAGCAACCGAGATTGCTTCAGCTTGCATGCCTTCAGCCTCAAGGTTTCCCCTGGCCTGCCTGTCTTCAGCTACAGTGACTCATCCTGCAGATCATCCTTCAGCTTTAGAGCCTCCGGTAGTCCATCAAAAGTGCATGTCTTCAGTCCCGGAGTATACTGAGTATTTGCCTTCAGTTCATGAGACGCCTGTATCCTGCTTAGCCTCGCTGCCAATATCAGAGGTATACCTGTCTACACCATCAGATCCTGCTGTATTTTCTTCTGCTCCAGCGATTCCTCCTGAATCCCAACCATTTACTGTCGATGAACGTCTAGCTTGCCTTTCTTTTGCTTCAGGAGGAGCACCAGAATGCCTGCCTTTTCCACAAGACGATTTTCCCAACTGCTTCACTTTAGCATCAGAGCCTCCTAAAGATGCAGCATCAGAGTTTGAGACTTTTGCCAGCTCCCGCTTCAGAGTCATCAAGCTGGACCAAGTGGTGAGTCAGGACCACTCACCTGGGTGTGCACAGGGGGTGGTGCAGACCGGCGTATTACCTACAGGACTTGTGCAACAGAATTCCGCCAAGAAGCACCAGTTGGGTGCTAGTAGCCAAAGGAAGGGAATGACTGCTGCAGTTCAAAATGTGTCTGTTATTGCTCCTTCTGCGAGTGTGCCTGAAATACCAAGTACTGCGTCTATCACTCCTATCAGTATGCCAAACGTCCCTGCTGTTGTATCCCACGTGCAACAAAGTGGCTACACGACTGTCACCAGGAGTACCAGCCTTGTACAACCCATTGGACTTCCAGGTCTCCAAGGCGTAGAACATGTGCAGTCAAACCTTAGTCACTTTCAACCACAAGCCTTTTCCCAGATGGATGACAGAAGAAAATCTGAACCTCTACCTCAGCCGCCACCTTCTCTAATGGCTGAACATAAACCTTTCCTGAAGCCAGCAATTTCCTCACCTCCCGCATGTCCACTCTCGCCAGAAAGGCTAACAGGGCTTCTACCATTGTCTAAGGCATGTTGCACCAGCCTGCCTCCCTCCTCAAAGACTTATAAGGGTCCACTCCCAGTGACTGAGCTTCCTGGACCTTCCAACTCTGCTTCAGGTCCTGCAAGTCCTTCATGCCTTTCTTCGAACCATGAGTCTCTTCCTCACCAGAAGCCACCATTTCCATCAGTACCACCTCCAAAAACAAAGCACTCCTATCATGGAAGTCCATCTGCCTTTGCCCACAGGCCACCATTTCCATCAGTGCCACCTCCAAAGAAAAAGCACTCCCATCATGGAAAGAAGATGTCTCGTGCGGGTGGTGGGCACCCGAAGACGGCCGTAGGAGGGGGTATACTGTCACGACTCGCTCTCTTCGCTCCTGTTCCCACCACTTGGGGGCATGATTTGGGGTTTATTCCCTACTGGACCTTTCCTCCGAACCTTATGCTACAGTGCTGTGATGAATTGGGAGCGCTAAATCCCTATTTTCCAAGCTACTTCCCTTCCGGATCCATTCCAGGTTTTTGGCAGCCAGCATGCTTCTTTAACCAAATGACAATGCTTCCCAGAATGCCTGGCCCACTGCTTCACCTCCACCCTTGCAGGACAAGGTTGGGTGGAGGATAGGCAACAGCTGTGGCTGCAGGTGCAGCAATCAGCACACCTGAGGCGTGTGCTCGTTAAGCAGCTTTAAAAGCCTCAGTCTTACTTCAGTCCAGCGCTGGTCATCGTTTGCAGTGTTCCTGTTGTGACTAGTCCCTTGTTCCTTGTTCCTTGCCTTTGTACCTAGTTCCTAGCTCCTGTTTTCTTGTTCCTCCGCCCTGAATCTCGGACTCATGCGCTAATTGATTTCTGCTCCCTTGATTCCCTTTTTGTCTTCCTCTGTTTGCAGGCAGCATTTCTCAGTGCTTTCCCCTTTTAGATGCAGCCCAGTTTGTCTGTGTTCTATATTTCTTTGACTCTGTCCTTTGCTGCTGTAAACCCGTATGCCTTAGCCTTCCTCTTAGATTAGCTTCCTGTCTTTTCCTTGGAGGGGTAGGGAGAAGTTTGCATTGGTTATTTCGTTTTTCCCTGCTCCTGATCCTTACTTTCTATTGGGATCCATTCCATGTTTTCCATTGCACTTCTGCATTTATTTCCCATTTGATTATTAGGTGTGGTGTGCGGTTGTAGCTAGCTCCTGTGTGAATGCTTATGTTTTCCTCACTAATTTGTAATCACTATTCCAACTTAGGTATTTAGTTTTCCTCCCATTGCTGTTCTAGCCTTTCGGGGTCCCAGTTTCATCAACAGGATTCGTGGGCTATCTGACATTCAAGAGGTTTATCTCGTCCTCGTGAGTACAGTTCTTTAGTTCCCTTATTTAATACCATCAAGAGTGTTAGTTCACAGATCCTGTCATTGCTTGCCCTCCACGTGGGTTTAGCGCTGTCAGTACCTGTAACAGCAATTGGGGGTAAGGCGCTTGCCGACTTTCCTCGCGGTCAGGTGCTTACCCCACATCCCTTTTCATATATTGGTTTTGATGTCACACTCTATTTGCACTCCTGGGTTCTAGCATACATGAGTCGTTGTTCCTGTGTGCACATTTCCCTTGCCATATTCGCTGCCTTTGTACTCGCCTGACTAATCCTGACATCGAGTCACACATACAGTGCACAGAGGTCCAGCCCAAAGAGCCAGCCGTGTGTTACACATCACCTTTGAAGATACGGTATACGCCCAGTCAAGACCGGCGCCTCTACGGGAATCAGGTGAGCGTTACATCGAGTCATACACACAAGGAAACAGCCTCCGTATAAATCCAAAAAAATCAAAGATCTTGAGGCTAGGACCTATCATCGGCATGAAAAATCTAAGGTGGTACCTTTCCGGGGAAGAAGTACCAGTGGTTTTGTCCATGATATACCTTGGAGTAACTTTAAACAACAGCATCCAAGATGGTCCAGGTATCTGCAGGCTTAGAAGTAAAGTTACGAACTAAGCTTCGCAAGCCTTGTTAATCAAGCGACGATACTGTTCTTTTTCCCTTCGTCCTCTGATAGATTTCTACAAACTGAAAGTTGTGCCAATTCTCACTTACGCAGCAGAGGCAAATTTCTTCATCAATTCAGATGTTTGGAAACTGTTGGAGGGCCTATTCTGGAAAAGAGTATTGGGCTTACCGACATCAACTCCAATGGAAAGTGTGCGTAAGGAACTAGGCCTATCGTCCCTTTACATATCTACGGTCTGGAAATCCCTGACACTCCTCTGCAAATGTCTGCACCCCCAGGAAAGAAGTGGATTTGTGGCAATTAAAGAAGCAATCAAAAGACAATTGATTCCGGTCCTAACCAAGTGGCAAATCATTTGTTTAGAAATCCTGAATACCATAGCACTAAAACCAGACAATCTCATGTTAAATCCTCTCATGGTAAAGAGAAAACTCTTGAACTGGGACTGGATAGCCACCCTGGACAGGCTCAGTGCTTTGCCATCAATCACCCAAGGCATGGACGAGCACTATTGCGGAGGCACCGTCCACCCTTATTTGGATAAGTTTCCCTCAAATACGGAAAGACAGCGGTTCTTAAAATTCAGACTAAACCTCTTCCACACAAGAGAAGTCTTAGGGAGAAGAACCAAAAAAGAGGAAAAACCCAGTCTGCTGTGTCGAGGCTGTGGGCAAGAGGCTGAAACCTTACAGCATCTAGTGATGAATTGTGTTACCTTAACTAAGTTCAGAGAGGAATGGTTGGGGACGCACCTTTCAAATTTAAGCACTTTAACCTTGCAGGACAGGTGGCTAATTCTGAGAAGGGGGGAAAAAGTATCTACGACCCTGGCTCTGTTGAACTTTATGAGAGAAACCTTTACAATTTTGGACATTTAGTTATTTTTCTCGAGTTATACTGTTTCCCCCCCTATATATATATATAATTGATGTAACTGTGTTTTTTTTTTCTTCTTCTTCCTTTTCTTCCTTTTTTTCAATTCTTTTCTTTTTTTTATCTCCACAATGCATTTAAAGTTTCCTTTGGTAACTAATTAATGCAATAAAATAATAAAAAAAAAACTTTCCACAGAATGCGGCTCCAGGCTGTGTTGCTCTTACCACAGCATGCACTTCATATGGTCACCCACAGGCATGGATACCCCAGCACCTACCCCCAGTTCCCTCTCCTTGCTGCACTTGCACGTTCTGAATATTCACAAGGCATAGTAGGTTTTCCTTTTTCTTTCCCTCCGCTGTATTTATTTAATGTTTCAATTCCATGCTCCATGCCGGTTGCCCTGTGGGTGCTTTGAAACAGAATTGACTTACTGTATTAGCGCCTAACAAGCAAACAATAAATACATAAATTGCATAAATATCGCTCACGTGCTACCGAATTAGACAGGCCCTGAGTTGTGTCAACTTAGTTAACTGTGGTGCATCCACTCTGAAACTTTAAGGACCGATGTGTAAATGCCTCAAAAGATTGATTCCCCACCTCAGATGGTTGGACTATGTCCTTGGGGATGTGGTGCCTAAACTGTCTTTGGGAGCCAATCCCTTGAGATACTTCCCTCCCAACAGTTTCAAAATCTTCCATCACGATAGCCTAGAATGTTCCAGCAATTCACCACTATTAACCGACTGCCATGAGGGAGGCCCATCTCTTTCCATAGCTCACACAAGGTGCCTGTATCTATCATGCTAGCACTGATACTCATAGTAGCAATTAGACAATGCCTGGTAGTGAGTCAAGCTTATGCCCACTTACCCCATCTCCATTCCACCACACTAGAGATTGAAATGCACTATGACCTTTTCTATGTCTCTCACTCTTCAACCCACCACCAAAATAGCTGCATTGTTACCTATCTCTCTCTCACTATCCACACATACACGTGCTCTCATTTCTCACACATTTTCTGTTGGAGCAAACCAGTATATACTGTTATTCAAGAGATTTCCCAGTAGGCAAGTTCTCCCAAGAAGCCAAAATGGGTTGGGAAATGTTTCCTGCATCTTGATCTGCCTGACATATAACATATAACTGACTCATCCTCAGCCATAACGACCTGAAAGAGGGAGTACAAAATATAACCAAAAAAGTGATTGGTGAGACGTTTCGAATAAATATGAACCACTGGCATTGCTCTGAGCAGACTTCCAGACCACTGTTTTTTAGCCCGCCTTAGCCATTTCAAAAAGGGTCCAGCCATATGCAAATCAGTCAAGTACTGTCACCGATGGTAGCAGCTCAGCCCGAACGGCTAGGCCAGGTCCCCTCTGCACGGAAACACAAGCAACCCCAGACATGTTGCAGCCGTGTTGGGCCTCATCAGTGAGGTGCAGCTTGGTTTCGTCTGGCACAGTGATCAAGGGACACACGGCTGTGCATACCCTCTCTCACATGGGGAGAAAAACCAGAACCAAAAAGTGATGGGTGGAAAGTTTTGAATAAATCTGAACCACCGGTACTGCTCTGGGAAACCTTCCACACCACCGTTTGTTAGCCCGTCTGCGCCATTTCAAAAGCACTCCAGCCATGCAAATGCAAATTAGTCCGGTACTGCCACCAATGGGAACAGCCCTGACCGAACTGCTAGGCCAGCTCCCCTCAATACGAAAACAAAAGCAATCCCAGACATGTTTTTCGGGCTTGTTGGGCCTCATTATTGAGGTGTAGTTTGGTTCCCTAAGGCACAGCGAGTAAAGAACCCACATCTGGGTATACCCTCTATCACACACGGAGACAAATACAAACTACAAGTGAAAACATGATGGCTAAAAAATGTTGAATACATTTGAACCACTATCACTAATCTGGGCAACCTTCCACAGCAATGTTTTTTAGCCCGTCTACGCCATTCCAAAAGGTTCCAGCCATATGTAAATCAGTCAGGTACTGCCACCAATGGTCGCAACCCAGCCCAAACTGCTAGACCATGTCCCCTCTAAAAGGAAACACAAGCAACCAAAGTCCTGTTTCGGCCTTGTTGGGTCTCATCAGTGAGGTGCAGCTTGGTTCTCTATGGCGCAGCAAGCAAGGGACCCACGTCTGGGCATACCATCTCTCATACAGGGAGACAAGCTTTACAGAAAAAAGAGATGGGTGGAAGGTTTTGAATAAATCTGAGCCACTGGTGATGATCTAGGCAACCTTCCACCCCCCTGTTTGTTAGCCCGTCTGCCTCACTGCAAAAGGGTTCCCCAGTCATATGCAAATCAGTAAGGTACTGCCACCAATGGGAGTAGCCCAGCTCGAACAGCTAGTCCAGGTCCCCTCCACATGGAAACAGAAGCAACCCCAGGCATTTGTGGGCCTTGTTGGGCCTCATCAGTGAGGTCAAGTTTGGTTACCTATGGCTTGATTTTCATGGTTTTTCTCCTTTCTGTAATGGCTTGGCAGGCGAAGAACGAAGATCTGGAGGATCACCCAGAGTGAAGCCAGTGGTTAAGATTAATTCTAAACCTACCAGCCATCACCTCTTTTGTTTTGCTTTTGTCACCCTGAGTGGGATGGGTATGCCCATATGTGGGTCTCGTGCCTGTTGGGCCTAGAGGCCCAAGCTACTCCTCATTGATGACACCCAATGAGCCCAAAACATGTCTGGGGATGCGTGGTCTCATGCAGAAGGGTTGTGACCTAGCAGTTCGAGTTGGAATGCCCCTTTTGGGGTGGGACCAAGCCTGATTTGCATATGGTCTTTCCCCTTTCTGCAATGGCTTGGCAGGTGAAGAAAGGTAAGGTGGTCCTGAGGGTTTTCCAGAGCGATGACAGGTTAAGATTAATTCTAAAACTTCCAGCCATCTATTATTTCTTTTGCTCCTGAAAAAGGGAGTATACCTGTTTGGAAGTCTTTTGATTTACGAACATCCTCTCCTTATATCAGTTTCACCAACAGAGCATAGCTCTTTGCCACTGTCCCATTGAAGCCAGAGTCCTTACACCTATCTTTCTATACTCCCTCTGGCAGACTGGGGAATTCAACATTTTCACAACATGATGTTCCTCGAGAGGCCTCTTAGGCGGTTGCATGTCACTCTGTGTATAAACGACTACCCAGCCCTACTTGTCTTCACTACCCTTTGTGAATTCTTCACGTTTTTCTGTAGGCATAGTCCATATAAACAGACAAGGCTTGTATCCAGTAATAATGCTGCCAGTGAAAATGTCATATACCGCACTTAAGAGTACTAGCTGGAAACATTTGACTAAATCGTAACCCCATTACTCTTTGTGATCCCTCAGACCATTGTTTTTAAGCCTGCCATTACAGAAGGGGAAATACCATGTGCAAATCAGGCTTGGTCCTACCCCAAAAGGGCAGTCCAACCCAAACTGCTGGGCCACATACCTCCTGCATGAGAGCACTAGCAAACCCAGATATGTTTCAGCCTCATTGGGTTTCATCGTAGGTGGTGTAGCTTGGGTCGCTAGGCACTGCAGTCTTGGAGCTAACATATGGGCATATTTGTCCCACTCATGGTGACATTTCCAACACTGAAGAAAGATGGCTGGATGGTTTAGACAATTGCTCTGGACAACCCACCAGACCGTCATGTTTCAATGAAAATGTTCAATGAAAATGTCATCAGTATGGGGATTTGTTTTAAAATATTCACCCTATCAATCACGTTCCCCAAATATTCCAGGGTTGAAGTTAGATTAGTGAATAACATCAGTCCTAGAATATGTTGGGAATGCCTTTTAGGCCTCAGGTAAAAATACTGACACATTGCTGATATTTTTGGCAGCAACATTTTCACACAGAACCACCAGGCTCACCTTCCACTCATCCTCATCACTTCCTCTCTCAACTACTGAAACATATGGTCTTGGTCTTATGTTTATTCAGGCATGCTGTCCGACAAAGCCCATTTCCTTTTGCAGTCTGAACTTCATCTTTGTCTATCTGAGTTCTTACATTGTATTTAAAAAAGAAAACAAAGTATTTTCCCAGATCCAAATAGCTTCTTTTCAGCCAGAATTGAGCCGAATATTGACTCCAACCCGAAGTTGGTTATACCTCCATCCCTCAGCCACCCACAGAGAGTGCCCTGGCACAGCCACTGCTATTAGCAAAGAGCAGGGCTCTTTTGCCTCCCCACTGCCTTTTGGAAAAAAGATGTAGCCAGGTCTTCATGTGGGTGACTCGGTGCAGCTGGTGGATGCAGCCTGAAGCCAGAATTGTCCTGCATTCTCTGGTTCCACTCAGTTGGGGAAGATGGTCCCAACTTCCTTTACTTTTGGGAAAGGAAGACAAAATGACCCAGTAGCTCAGCTCTGTGGGATATTAGGACACATTGAGGGCTTGCCACAGCTCTGTGGGTGAGGCCGAACCATTGAGGTGGTGGCACATCTCTTTGGGAGAGTCAGAAACAATTTTCAGAATTGAGTTTCCAGTATATGCTTGAACTGCTAGTGTAACACAAGTAGACCATTGGGTATCCCAACAGTCAATGCCTTCATCAAACGTTTGTTATTCATCATCCTGTTCTTCTCTGATGCTCCACCACCAATTCCACTTCTGCTATCGAAAGTAGCAGTAGGATGTATTGCTGTTTCATTTTACTGAATGGGATGTGGTGATTTCTCATTTTTATGGATGTCGTTGTTCGCCAGGTGTCTCCTGCAAATAGACATCTCTTCGGCAGCTCCAAGGGCCAACAAAGTGCATTGATAGGCACATGTTCAAGCACCGAATGAGCGGAATAAGAGGATCCGAAATAAGGACCCTGCCATCCTCTGCACACTATAGTGTACTGTCCAAAGACAGTCAATAATTCATTCAAAATTAAACAGGCAAAAACGTTCAATTATGTTCAACAACAGTATCAGTTTGTGAGGTTAAAGATATTTAATCAAAGAGAAATTTTCTGGTATAGATTTATTGGCGATAATGCAAAAGAAAATATCCAAAAGTTCAATATACTTGGCTGACGTGTTTCGAGATATTCTCCTCTTCTTCTTGAGCCTTATTGAACTGAAGATCATTAAAAGAAAATATTAAAATAAAGGAAAAGAAAAATAATCCCCATAAGTATGTTTTCATGACCATAGAGTCCAATGTGACAAGAACATACTACAGATAATCAAGTATAATACATAGTGTACCAAGAGCAAGTATATGCAGAAGTGGGAGATACATAAATCAACATAATTGTACATACTACATATTCAGGAGATGTTTCCAATGTCCAGTGTCATACTGGTTGAGACACAGAGTGTCGGAAGGGC
Source organism: Ambystoma mexicanum (assembly GCF_040938575.1). Classification (NCBI taxonomy): domain Eukaryota; kingdom Metazoa; phylum Chordata; class Amphibia; order Caudata; family Ambystomatidae; genus Ambystoma; species Ambystoma mexicanum. Next base: position 245,057,053 of record NC_090926.1, on the reverse strand, counting down.
ACCCGCTGAGCACCAATTCACAAGACATCATTTTACTGGGTGTGACAATGGCATAATAATCGTCCATTGTGTATTTTTAATGGGGAATGGTATATATCACGTTTGCGTTATAACAACGGTATGGCATGCATTGTCATGATGACGCTGGCTAAAAATAATGTTTTAATTATTACAGTCCGGGTGGTGAGTCAGCATAGAAGTGACACGCACCACCCTTCCCTGCTGTGTGTTTCTAGACACAGAGTAAAGAACATGGCAGTATTAGTGGAGAGACTGTCCTTTGAGAGAGAGCCAAACATTGACGGAGTGGTACTTTTCTGTGGGGGAGGTGGAGGAAAAAAGTGAGTGGCTCCACTCGATGGGCAAGTCATTAAACACTAGGGAGTATCTCTACTATGTGTGAGAGGCTCACATAATTGAGGAAGGGGGTCTCCTGTGTGGGGGGAGACTGATAACTTAAGGGAGTGATTGAGATGTGTGGAACAGCCAGATGAATTGAGAGACTGGCTGTGTTGTGAAGGAACACCACACATATGTATAGAATGGCACCGCTTTTTAGGAAAGTTGGAAACATATATGGAGAGGTTCTCCTCTGGAGAAGAGCTGAACACATTGAGCGAATGCCTCTGCTCTATGGAAGAGCCAGGAAAACGGATTAAGTGTTCTCTTGGAGGGTAAGCGAAATTGCGAGGATGTGCTATGTGTTAGATCCATAACAATTGAGCAAGTGGTCAGCTCTGTGGGAAAATGGAGATAGTTGCTCTCCTTTATGGGAAAGGAAGAAACATTGGGGGCATATGGCTCAGCTATTTGGTCGAGGAAGAAGCTCTGGGGAAGTGGCACGGCGCTATGGGAGAGTCAGAAAGCATTGTGAAGAGTTGGATGACTTGCAGTGCTAGCGTAACTCAAGTAGACCAATAGCGCCCTCAAGCCTCAGTGCCTTCATCACGACCTTTGTCATTCTTCATCCTGACCTCTGATTTTCTCCAAAGATCCCCCACCTTTTTAATGTTTATGAATGTCCGTTGTTCGGAAGTTGTCTCATATAATAAGACACATCTTCGGCAGCTTTAAAGAAAATCTTGCACTTATAGGCTGGCAACTTAGGTTTTCAAGGAACAATCAGAGAGGTGCTGCTGAGGACAAGAACCGAATACTCAGATCTATAACATTCTGAGCCAAACGCATGCCCGCTTCCCTTCACTCTGGCGGTATCCTGCCAGTCATAATATGCCCACTACTAATGGTCTGTCATTAGACCATGCTTTTAGGTAATGGTCCAATGTGATCACTGTCATATTCAATATGGTACTACCAATTTTTAAGCATCTTTGAGTTTTTAAATTTGTTGCACTTCTGCATTTTTGCATTGTCTGCATGTTTCAAGGGGTCATAAGACATTAAGCACCCTTGATATTATTTTTCTAGCATATTAATGTATTGTTTGTGTTTCTACTAGGCTGTACACTTGAACCATTGTTTTTGTTGCACAGGTGGTTATGTAAGTCCACCGTTTGCTTCTTTGCAGCCCACTTTGGCAGTGACCCCACTTGCTCCCATATTCCGCCAACACACCTCTCTTTACTGCGGCAGCAGGAAGCTTCCTGCACTGTCGCACCCTCAAACAACGGGGAGATTAATGGAGTGGCCCATGGCCCTGCTGACACGTTTTCCTGCTTATTTCATGGCCTGTGAATTCAACATGCATGGTGCACTCCAGTAACACTGTACTGCATCGTCTTATTCCACATCTGGCTTGTGTCAATAAGGTATCCATCTAGCATCTGTCAAATGAAATTGTGGGCCCGTCAATGTGTGTTGTTGTAGAGCCAGATGCATAGAGAATTTCAGACTTGGAGAGTAGTCTGTACCACAGCCTCTTCTGCCAACCTACAGCAAATTTAAGAGAAGTGTCTCTTGAACTTTAGTGAGATGTGGGTGAAACGATGTGTACCGTTTGATGATGCTCTTCTGAGTGGTGGTGGACTGTGCAGGCTAGGGGTGTTGCATGTTTCTAATACACCTGCTCTTTAAGTAATTGATATTCAGGTTACCTCATCAGTCCATGCATTCATTTTGTTTGTGCATCTTACTCAGAGTATGGGTCCTCTAACCCCTCCTTACCAACATCCTGCCGAAGAGCGACCACCTTAACTTTAAAGTGGGGGTCTAGATATGACACCAATAGGTATTATGTGCTGACTTCCATTGCAATGATGTATGTGTCCCCGAGCAAGGCTGACCTCTGTTTATCGCTATCTGTGAGTCATAATAACTCATTATGAGGCGAAGCATACAGATTAACATGGAGAGTGGCCTACTCTACTTGCATTTGACTAAAAGCATTGCATGTCTGGCTGAAATGCAAGCAGATCATGGTGAACATCAATCCTGATATCCAGAGGCTGGAAATGACTGAATAAATATGTGACCACAAAATGGAGTTTATGGGCAAAGCAAGGGATCTTCATGGTCTGACCACCTCTTAGGGCTGCAAGTTCATAGGCCAGATATCTGCTGTTAGGAAAGATTCCTCTTTAGGCAACTTGCCCGCCATATACTATGGACCCCCAAACGTTTTGCTTTTGTTTTTGAACCTGTCCTGAGTTTTTGCACTGAAGTGAAGCCTTCAGCTTCATTCCCCTGGCCTTTTGATCACTTTGTTATGGGGAAACTGATCAATCCATCAGACTATCAATACTGGGAATCTGTTTCCCTTTGGCTTTTTTACCTTTTACCTTTTTGGTAACATGTTGACAGTGTGCACACAGCATCTTACAATAACGTGTATTAGGGATACCTTTTTTCACCCTAGTCTTTTACACACATGATTTTTGTTACTTTTAAAAGTGCCTAGTTACTTTTAAAAGTGCCTTGAGACAAGCAGGTGGCAGCAGATACATTTTTACCATGTTTGCATTATTTTTAGTGTGCACATTTGCATTTACTACATCTGCCTACTAAATGTGGCCAGTGCCCTAAAATGGCAGTACCACAGGTTTGTTGGCCATATTGTTGTTTGGCTTTCTTCCTGCCTTCTCAGGTCATATAATCCCTCATATGGTTATGCATTCACCCAGGAAAACTGCTGCCTTTGCAGGCTACTGCTGGTCTGGCATGTGTGGACCCAGGATGTGGGCGGGACTGTCTGGTCCCACTCCACAACTCGTGCTCCTGAAAGTCTAGGTGTGGGTCATGAGTGAAAACCACAATGGTCCCTGATTGGAAAACTGCTGCCTATTTAAAGAGTGCACCATTGGTGGGCTTGGACGTGCTTCCAGCCAGAATTTAGGATAAGAAGAGGACTCGTGCAGCCATTTCTTCATATCAGTGTAGGAGCCAAGTATCCTCTGGAGTAGAGCAGCCAACTGAAGATCCGTGGATGACTCTCAAAGAAGCCCAGCACCCCTTCCTGCTTTGGGCCCGGTGAAGCCCTGCTGGACTACCTGATCCGTGAAGGCCCTGAGCGGTGCTTCAAGCCATGGACTGGTGGGACCAACCGTCTCGACGCATTATCGGGAATCCAGCCATCCTGAGCAATTGGAAGTGACCCTGGACCATCAAGTGGACTGACCAGCTCTTCAGTGGGCTACGCCGGTAGAATCGCTGCTGCACTGCCTTTGTCGCCAAACATTTGTGGTCTCCAGGCCGTGCCACGAGTCACCTTCTTGCTGAGTTTCAAAGTCGCAACTTCTAGGGATCCTGTTCTGGAAGGTCTTATTCAACCTCAGCTGGAGAGACATCTGCCACCTTCACTGTGCATTGACCATCAGTGGAAGTCACTTCCCTGTGTCCTCCTGTGAGGTATCCAGAAGAGTCCTGCATAGGTGAATCCTGCTTGCCTTCTTCACCAGAGGTTGCATTCTGCACCAGCCGCCACCTGGAGAAATCCTCGGACCCATAACCTGTAGACAACCTGCACCAGAACAAATGGTGGGAAAATCTACATCCAGCTTCCCCCAGTTGACCCACAATAACATCTGGGAAAATCAGAGTCATGAGGAAGGTAACTGCAATGCAATCAACTCCCCTGTTCTCCTTAGAATAAACCTTAGAATAAACTTTGGTTATTCCATTCCATCGCTTCTTGATCGTCGGATGTAAAAGCCTGTATCTGAAAGATAGAAATATAATTTGCCTACCTGTAATATTATTGAATATCTTCTGGAACTTTTTGCCACCACAAGAACTTCTCCTACACCAGCCCTTTCTCCGAAGTAGAAGCTTTGTGATTTTTGGGCACAAGGCCCCATACATCATAGGGATTAGAATTATATAAAGTTGGGGTATACTTATTGTGCTTTATTCCATTCTACTGAATCACTACTTACCTTCATTCTGTTGTCTAAGTTATGGATAGCATTCCTAAGACTGAATATATGTTTTATAACTAAGTATTGAGTGATTTTACTACCTGTTTATTTCATTTCTTAGTGTGTGTCATGGGCCTATAAAACAATATAGTATTTTTGTACTTACCTGTCTAAATTGAATTATTGTGTGTTTCACTGTGTGGTTTCATTGTGCACACCTGACCCCACTCACACTCTCCTGAGACTAAGCCTTGACCACAAAACACACTTAGCTTGATTGGGTTTGGCTAACTTCTCAAATTTCCTGTGTTCACTATAACTTGGGTGGCCCCCTAAAATCTGTCCACTAGGCCAGATTCTAGAATTCCATCTTAGCAAGTTGGTGGCAGGAGTGGGATAAGGTCTTGGGTACCACAGTGTTGTTCACTTGTGTAGTATCATAAATCTATTTACACAAAACACTGTGATTTGAAAGCTGGTAGCAGGTGTTACAGTTGCCTACTCTTTTCTTTAAGCATGGAAACATTCACTATGTCTACTCTTTAAGAACACTTAAAAAGGTTGTGTGTAGAGAGAGGGTTGCCATCCTCTGATAACAAAGCTGATTTGATACAGAAGTTGTTAGATAACCAGGAGTCTAAACTTGTTCCTTTGCCTATGAATAGTGATGCAATAGATGCTGGGGCAGGTCCCAGCCGTAGCAATGGACTTGTGGTATTGCCACTATTGAGAATGCACAGGAAGATGAAGAGGGGTCTTTAAATATCTCATTGTCACGTTTAGAAGCTGAGGACTTGTGGGAGTTTAAGAGAGGAAATCTCAGGCTCAGACAGAAATAATTAGATTTTAATATTGATAAAATAAAACATAAGCTGGAGTTTGACAGGATTGAGAAACAGAAACATAGGTATCTCCAGTTGCATTTGGGCAAACTACAAAGGTCTCAAGGCTCCTCCAAAGGTTTTGGGAGTGGTTCTTGATCCTCCTCTCCTTCGAGATTTCCTAAGGATCTGCTCAGTATGTATCATGAAAAAAATGATATCATACATTGGCTTGCAACTTTTGAGCATGCTTGTGAGGTGCACAAAGTAGGTGAGCCTGACAAGATTGCTTGGTTGCTCAGCAGAGTACCCTATTCCAGATGCAGTGCCATTATGGATATGTCAAAGGCTGACCGTAAGGATTTTGATAAATTGAAACAGGCTCTCATCTGAAAGTTTGGGAAAACTCCTGCCCAAAACTTAAAGAGGTTTAGAGAGTACAAGAAAAAAAGATAATACATGGGTGTCTTTTGTTACAGATTCCTTGTCAAACGTGAGTGAATGGGTAGAAGGCCATAAAATAACCACATTTGAAGGCATGATCAACCTGGTTATGTTGGAACCTGGTTTGCCTCTTGTTCCCCCTGCATTTGGCAGATACTAAGGAATTAGATCCTAAGAAGCTGGCCATTGCTGCTGACCTTTGTGTTTCACATAGAGTGCTGCATAAGGACAAATATGCTTATAGTAAGCAAGAGGCGGGGAAAAAGCAAAAAGAGAAAGAGGGAGGGTCTACAGATAATCCGTCTTCCCATCAGCCCCCAAAAAGTTTCTTAAGGGCAATAAGTCATATGAGTGTGGAAAGGGTAGTGGGACTAACTATCCAGAGCATGGGAGTGGACAATATAAGCCTCCATAGATACAGAGGTCCATTGGATCTTGTGTAGCCTGTGGAGCAAGTGACCACATGAACAGGGACCCCAGATGCAGGGTAAGACCTTGGGGGTCCACATTGTGAATCTGGCATTTATTCATGAAGAAGACGAGATAATCACAAGGGCATCCTGCTCTTTAGATATCTTGCCTGACGGTGAAGGATCTGAAGTTGATTTTGTTTCCTTGGAACCTAGAAATTCTGGAGCTTGTGCTCCCATGCCTGTTCATCCCCAAAATTATTTTCCTGAGGATAGTTTACTGGTAGAAGGTGTAAGTGTGTCTACTACCAGGAACACTGGACCCAGTCCAATTATGGCAGATTCCACATTGGTAAACCCAGATGCTCTTGCCAGAGCTCCCCTGGTGACTACTCAGCTACTCAGTTAACTGTGGGTCTCTCTCTCAACTACCCAGAAATGCCTGCCATTGTAGCAGTGAATTGTCAAGTGGATAGTGCATTTGTATGTGTGAGGAGGAGAGTTCCTAGAAGAGTTCTGTCAGAGAGCTGACTCTAAGACTTGGGCCTTGAGAGACACTCTGCAGACCCTTCAAGAACTAGACCTAAAAATCAGGCTGCATTAGTCAAGACTAAGGGCAAGCCTAAGCCAAAGGTGAAACCTAAGGCTAAAGAAGAGAAAAAACATAGCATAAGGGGGAAAGAAATCATCCCCCCGGCTTACCTACAAATGAAGTTGTAGGTAGGGAAGAGGAACAGGAGCAGCCTAAGGATGAGATTAGAAAGGGCCAACAGAAAATACCATCACTTAAAGGCCTATGGAGAAAGGCCTCCTCTGAAGCAAAAAATCCAACAGAATGGTGGGTTACTGGTGTGTAACCCCACAGAGCCCTCTAGAAGACACATACAAAGTTGGTGGTACCTCAGGATGTGTGAACCTTCCTCCTGCAGTTGGTGCATGAAGTTCCCCTGGCAGTGTGTCTTGAGATCCAGATACCTCAAGAGTGGTCACCCATGCAATCCTGCTGTGCCAAGATGGGTGTCCCAGTATGAAGCCCCTACAGGAGTTACACTTTTTGTCACCAATATGACAAAAGTGGAACTGTGATTCGTACTCCACAAGCACCACTACCAGTAGTGGGTGGATGCTTTGAGGAGACAGAGACTGCCTTTGTTAGTTCTCTAAATTATTTTTCATCCTCAGGCAATAGGATTGTCTTAGTGGTTGCTGATCATACCACTAGGTATCCTGATGCCAAATCACATCAGACAGTTTTTGCCAAGTCAGTTACTCTCTCTTTACTGGACACATTTCTCAGGGGTAGCTTCTTTGACGATGTTGTGTCTGCCTCAGGCAGCAACTTCACGAGGTATAGCCGGGCCCTGTGGACGGAAGATGAGGGGACTTATTGGGTTGGTCGACAAATTCTCTGGAACTCTCCAAAGTATGACTGGAGCCCTTAGCGAGTGCCAAATAAGGCAGTGGGACCTTCTTTTATCATACTTGTGGTTGGAAAACCTTATTATGTGTTCATGGTCTGGGCCTTACCAAGTTGAAATACTTAGAAAGGTACACTATTTAGCAGACCTTGGAAGACCAATCAAGGCTCCCATAGAGTTTCCTATGAATAGGTTGAACGATTTTGTTCTTAGGGATGAAATAGGAGCCCTGCTCCTGGTTTCAGAAAGGAAGATAGAAAAATCTGAATTGGAGCGGAGTGCAAGGAGCAGAGTGTGCAGTCTTCTGCATTGGGTATTGTGGACCCTTATTTGCTGGAGGAACGTTTTGCCTGAGGTGCCTGTGAGGACTGCTATTGAATTCTCTGCCAGTGCAGAGCACGCTTAGTGGAGTGCAAGGAGCAGAGTTTGCCGTCTTCTGCATTGTAAAGAGCGGAGCATTATTTGCTGATGAGCTAGTTCCCTTGAGGAACATTTTACCTGTGATGCTTGGGGGACTGCTATTAAAATCCCTGCCAGTGCAGAGTGCGCTGAGCGGAATGCAAGCAGAGGAGTGTGCAGACTTCTGCATTGTGTATTTTGGACTGTTATTTGCTTTGTGTGTTTTTGCCTGTGACTCTTGTGAGGACTGCTATTAAAACCCCTGCCAGCACTGAGTGTGCTGAGCAGAGTGCAAGGAGGAGAGTGTGCAGACTTCTGCAGTCTCTGAAAGTTACGATACTATTGCAGGCTGTTTCCTTAGTGAATGATGGTGGCTGGGTTTTCCCAGTTACAGTGAGACAAATTCTCTTGTTTAAACCATTTGTTGAATCTGCGCTTTGAATGATGCATTTTCTGTGAAGCAAAACCAGTGACCGGCCTAATTTGCCTGGCCGAGCAGCCAACAGATATAGCTACTTCATCTATTACGCACACATCTGACTCTTTAAATCGGTGTGCATATTACAGATTACACTATCACATCTACAAATATTAAGAAATAAATCACTGATTTCTTCTGGTTTAGGAGTGTAAGTGGGGGCGATGTACTGCGAACGCAGGATCTGATATTTGGTGATATTTCACCTCTCAAAACACAGAGAGAGCAGGATACAGTTGTCGATCTTCCTGTCAATAGTGGTCCTATGGATGCACATGAAAGGAATATGGAGACTGCAGCTGAAGTTTGTTCACCATTGAGACTTTCTAATACCCCAGCTATTTTCCTATCCGCATCGCCTAATGTTCCTGTGCTCTTAGCGAATTCCACTCTTTTATCAGATAGCTAGTGTTCCACACTTTTACAGGTGGCAGCGCCGACTCCTCAGACTATCACATCACCTTCTCTTGCTGTGTTAAACTTTTTTTAAACTCCCTAGTAAAAGTATTTAAATTATTGAAGGAAGAAGTAAAGGAGCATAGTAAGCATTTTGTGGGTTTACAACTAAAACTTGATGAGTGTGTGATATGACTACGAGAACGATCTGTAGATATGGAGCGGTTGGAAGCTGAAGTGTGTAATGTGTAAAAACCAATCGCTAACATCATTTTAGACTCTCCCCCTTCATATTGAGTCTTACAGGAGTTACTGAGGTTGAGGTGTCTCTCCTGTGGTGGAGAGAAAGATCCATTACGCCTTCCTACTGCCTAAACCAAGCATTCAGTGGTTGTGATGAATACACAAGCAAGCTCTGCCACACCTTCTCAGTTGGGGAAAAAAAAAAGTGGAAAACAACTTCTCATATACGTTTTTACAGGAACTGGGGGTGAAAAAAAAGAACAAAAGCAAAGGACGATTATATCCCTTGTTTAATTAAAGTAATTGAAATTCCCCAACTCCTATTATTAACATACAAATAGTGGAGTCTACGAGTAAGAGGAAAAATAAGATGAAAAGAAAAGTAAGAACACTTCGAGGAACTTAGGGACTTTAATACCCCACTAATTGCCATCTCTTAATCATGTGGCTTTACAGATCATCTTCAGATGAATTGCCAGCAATCTTACATTCTATGGAGAATAAGGCTCCTCCGGTGGTGCCGTTCATTGAGAAAGTAATAATGATGAAATAGGCGACTCTCATATTAGAATGAATGAGGTTAACATTTCAGTATCATAACATCACCTATCCTGGTCTGTTCAGAAGCAAGAAAAAACTTATGAGGAGTCAAGTGTCATTTTGGAAACGATATTTCAGAGGGAAGGACAATTGATCCTGAATTGGCAGATGGTCCTTGCGGTTATTAAATTGCAACAAGTGACAACAATGGATATTGCTGTAGTTACATTTATTGATTCGCAACGCTTGGAGATAGTGAAACTAGTACCATTGAGGTTCGTACATTTGAATATGTTGCTGGCTGTGGATGGTTTGATACTTAGGGACTTTGATTTGCACCCTGTAAGACGAGAAGATCTTTGTAAATCTCACTTTGAACCGTTAGGCACTCGTATACCACTTTTACCAGCCTCCCATATTTGAATTACTTGGAACCCTAGTCTGCAAGGAACATGTAGAGCTATTCCTATGCCATCAAATCAGAAGGGCCAGTAATGGTCTTGTTTGCCAGAAGGTTTAAGTAAGGGGATCTGTGAGGCCAGACTTATTAGACCTGGATTTCAATAGTTAGTTGGAAACCCAGATTTAAGTGATATTTTCAAAGACTGTGCATTGGTCTATTTCCAGGAGACATTTTCACAGTCTTCCATTGGTTTTTATGGTTATTGTACATTAATACAAACAGCATCTAGAGGTTCTTCTGGACAACCCATGGTTGGTTTAATGTCGGCTGTTATAACATCTTGGGTTTCGAATATTGTCGATAATTTGTAATTATTCTATAGTGGGCTTCCTTGCTATCTGAATGAGACTGTGATGGGTCTGCAAAGTTCCTTGAACATATTGAAAAAGTGTTGAGTGATTGGTATGACTCTCATGTAGCTGGTAAATTAATTCCCATGGGTGATTTTGACGCCAATTGTCTATGGGAAGTTTCCGCTTACAATTAATTTGGGATCTGTTCTGTCTAATTATCAGTGACAACAGAATGTGAGCGGGAAAAGATGGGCAAATGTCCTCCAGGATTGGAATCGTATTTGTTTACAAGGAAACTGTCCTGAATATTATGTTAGGAAGTCAACATGGAGTAGTGCAGCATCAGCTACACAACTAGATTGTGTCTTTGTCATAGCGGTTCTATAAGCATTGCATTCTTCTTTATATTAAGGACACTAATCTCAGTGACCATAAGTTTCTTTATCCTACTTTTGCTCAGTGGTTTCAAGGAGATGGCAATATAAAAAGGACACATATCTGTGTCAAAAGAATAGACATCTTAGTTTCCATCGAATATAAGCAACTTTCATTTAAAAATTGAAATAACTTCAGTAATGACCATGTAAGGAAAAAGAAGCTTGATTAACTCCAGTACACTTCCCAGCTCTTATACGGCGTTGCATTGTGGAGGTAAAAGATTTGCCCATAACCCAGAGATTTATGTTCTCCGGATGTAATCATAGTACTAAACAATGTAAAAGGAATATGATAATTTAGGTTATGAAAATATTAAGAGAACAATTTGAGGTGGATATTAGAGACACTCTTTTTAGGAAAGTAAAACTACAATATTGAAATAAAATAAAACAACTGAAAAGACGTGCTTAGTAAATAAATGGAGAACATATGATTCAGTGTATTATTAATAAGGCAGATGTGAATTATTGGAAGATTGCTAAAAGTCAAGACAATTTCCGATTTGCACAGGAAAATCCAATTCAGGAGTCTGAATGGATACAGCATTTTGAAAGTCTTTTTGCTCCTATATCGTCTGTAAAAAATATGTCACTAGAACTTGGTTCCGGGACTTTGGCGTTTAGTAGGGAAGACATCAGGCTTGCAATTTTAAAAGCAAAGGATTCTAGTGCTGTAGGCACGGGCACTTATGTAATCAGGTTTTTTAATTATATCCAGATAGATGGGCAAATTGGTTATTTGTTCTATTTAATGGGATACTGGAAACCTGCTGCCTCTCAGATACTGGGCATGATGCTATGATTATTCCCATATACAAAAAGAGGAGAACATTATACCCATTCAATTACCAGCCGATTGTGTTATTGGACGCAGAAGCAACATTTTTTGCTTCTCTGGTCCTAAGAGATTTATTTATTTATTGTTCGCTAGTTAGGCACTCATACAGGAACTAAATACTAAATACCGTTTCAAAGTGCCCACAGGGCAACATGGAGGGCCCACAGGGCAACAGGGAGGGTATAAGGGATGAGAAACAATTAAAATACATAACAAAATATTAAATACAGTGGGGGAGGGGGAGGACAGAACTACTATGCCTTGTCAGTATTCAGAACGTGCAGGTGCAGAAGGGAGAGGGAATGGGATAGGTGCTGCGGTGCTCATGGGTGAGCAACAGGTGAGGTGCAATGTAAGGTAGGTGCAAACCTCCAGGGGTGGAGGGTGAGCCGAGGCAAGTGCAGAGGATAGACAGAAGCTGGGGCGATTCGGTGTGGGAGGTCAGGGCCCTGAGGATGCATAAGTGCCCTGGACACAAAACAAGCAACTGTGAGATTAGCAGTAGGTAAAGAGGAAGGTCTTAAGGATCTTCCAAAATTTAAAAAAGTCCTGCTCAAGACGAAGAGGTACAGGGAGGCTGTTCCAAAGAATGGAGCCAGACTTGGAAATCGATCAACCTCCAGCCCTCTGTTTAGCTAAACGCTTTACACACAAGGAGTTGGTGCCACAGAAGTGTAGAGGTCTAGAGGGGGAATATTTAGTAAGAGAGAGTTGCAGATAGTCTGGTCCCCGGCCCCAGACATCCTATGGATTATACAGAGGGAATTGAATTTAATCCGTGAAGCAACCGGGAGCCAGTGAAGACTATTTAGGGCAGGAGAGATGCGGTCCCTGGGCTTGAGGCCAAGCATAAGTCTTGCTTCCCTATTCTGCATTAGCTGGAGGGGTCGCAGAGTGGACGAAGGTAGACGAAGGTAGATTCAGGAAGAGGCTATTTTCAAGCCTAGAGAGAATCTGGGCTGGTGTAACATTGAGCTTTTGGCGGAAGGTAAAGGAAAGGTAGAATTACTTTGAGAAGTAAGAGCTGAAAGTGGGACTTCTTGGCAATGTCCTGAGTGTGAGGGAGGAAGGAGAGAGTGGAGTCGAAGATGACTCTGAGGTTTCTGGCTTTAGAAGAGGGAACAGGAGGAGAGCCCTTGGAAGAAGGGCAGAGTGCACGGAAGAAGTCGGGTTCAGCGTTCCCATTGGAAAGATCTGACGGCATGGACAGAACAAGATGGGATATTAAAACCTTTTCAAACGGGGTTTAGATGTGGTTTTGGGACCACCTGGCCGGGTCTTGTTATGGATTCTTTTCAACATATGACCAACACATAAGGCCCTTAAAATATCTATGCCGCTAGCATAGATGTATCTTTGGCATTTGACACCATAAAAAGAGATACCCTATGGCAGTAATTAAATGGTTGGGGTATTCCATCTTCCCTCTTGAATATTTTGATTTGTCTATATTCAAATGCAACCCTGAGCATTAGGTTGAATCTCAAGGGAGATGTGACGACGATCATTAAAAAATGTTGCGGCGTGCGACAGGGTTGCCTATTATTTCCCCTCTTGTTCAACCTTTACCTGTCAGATTTGGTGGATTATTTAGTGCCTGAGAGATTAGTTTTCCCGGAGCTGTTTGGAAAAAAAAAAGCTTACGTAGCATATGCTGATGATATAGTACTCTACGACTGTATAAAAGTGGGCCGTCAAAGAATGATACAGGCTTTTGCTCTGACTAATTTGGTAGTAAATGAGTCAAGCAACTAAAATCTTAATTTTTTCTGCTACGGCCAAGAAACGTGTTAGCAGCTGGTGGTTGGAAAATAAAATCTAAAAGTAATAGATTTGTTAACATATTTAGGTGTCTTGTTTATGGTTCATGCTAATAAAAAACTTTAACTTGCAAAGCAATCCAACTGTTGCATCAAATGAGAAACCTGTTATATATAATATGAGAAATTTACATTACATTTGGTCTGGTAATATTATGAGGGTCTGTTGTTTGGACTAGAAATGTATCAATTATTACTGAAGTGGGACCTAATCCCAATTGAAGGACTTAAATGGAAGTCTCTGTTGTCTCTACCTAAATGTATGCCTACGGCTTTGCTATAATTTGAGCTAGGTCTGGTTCCCCTTATTTCAAAACTTTTGTGGAAATGATTAGTTGCCAGAGGTTTAAAGATTTTTTATCATTTTTGCTTTATACTGAATTTAGTGAATCAGTAAGTAATTCACAGAATGTTGATGTCCAGGTCTGCTAAGAGGTTTTTCAGAGTTGGGGCCTTGATTTGATAAAAGAGGTAAAGAATATGGTAGCTCTAAAAAAGAAAATGTATCAAATGGATTGGTGTGAGATCTGTGTAAAAATTGAAAAATATAAGGTACAAGCTTTCATTCCCTCATAGGTACAGGTAACTGTGCAAAAGTTGGCACAGATTGGTGAAATGGTGTGGAATTGTATATGGACCAATGCTTCACAAAGCTAGAAACCCACAAACAAATTTTGACTTTTGCGGAAATCCGGGGAAAGGGCTGGGGTGTCCAAATGTCATGTAGCCAGTAATTTCCGGATGGTCCTAACAGGTCACTTTGCAAAATTTGGTGCAGCTTGGTGGTGAAATGCTGGGCAATTGTATAGGGAGCATACGTGAAGCCACAAACCCCCAAGCCCACACCCACATTTTCACTTTTGCTGAAATCCGGAGAGAGTGGTGGGGTGTCCAGATTTCATGTAGCCAGTAATGTCTGGAGAATCCTAACAGGTGACTGTGCAAAATGTGGTGCAGATTGGTGAAACGGTGTGGATTCATATAGGGAACATACGGAAAGACACAAACCCACAAACCCAAACATTTTCACTTTATATATATATATATGTATATATATATATATAGATTTGGGGATATTTCTTTGGTTCTTAAACAGTTTGGAGTTTTGGCTCCATATTTACAGACATGTTCGAGTTTGTAATATAGAAACATTGACATGCCTTTCAGATTAAATTAGCTGCATACTATTGAAAACTTACAGAGGTGGTGGAAAAGTGGAGATCTTGGTTCCTTCTGCTACTTCTGTAATCAGGATTGGGAATCACAGAAACATATTATAGTATAGTTGTGAGAAATTGTATGAGGAACAGATAGCGTTTTTTGGTTGTTCCTTCAGTATATATATTTTATATTAACTGATGCTTTATGGAAATGTTTTTATACTATATTGCCCTGATTTTATCATTACTGCGTTTTTAAAAAGGTTGGATTAGTGCAATAAACTGATGTAGGACTAGATAGTTTGAAATATTATAGGTTTTTTAATGTTATTTTGATATGTAATTTTGATATGAATTGTGGTCTTTAAATGTTAAAATGGTGAGGATTGTACTTTTGTAATGAATCATGTGTGTGAATTTTAAATAAAAATGTAATTAAAACTGATTGCACAATAAAAAATAAAAATATCAGACTCTCTACCTAGCCTGTTTCAGGGCTGCCCTTCTGATGGCTTCATAGAGGGTGGCCTAGTGTCCTCTCAACTGACTCTACAACAGCAAATTGAGGTGAAAACTTTGCTGTGGCAATCTTCCCCATTGTTTTCCGTAATTCCACGCTTAACACTTTTGTGTGAGTAGGACTCTGTCACTGGAGTTAGCAGGTCTACCAGGTTTAGAATTTGTAGTTGTTCAGACCAAGTAAGATCCTACATTTTGACTGAGTTCAATAATATGTTGGATCAAGGGCGATCGAGCCTTCTAGTAGTCCTTGGATCAGACCTTTGGTTCTGGGACAAAAATCAGGCACATCTGATTTGAGGTTCTTTGGGGACTACAGAACTCTTAATGCTATCACAAAGACAGATACTCATCCCCGTCAATGAAACAATGAGTCTGGCAGCATGAGCTGAATGGCGTCCTGTTGCTGTGGGGAGCGATTTGGGGGAAACACTCTTCCTACTCAAAATGTCCCGCTAGGCGCAGACTGCCAAAGTTGAGTGCACTGCAGAGTGCAGTTGATTGGCAGTGTGATCTAGGCGGCAACTTGTTGCTGGCGGGAGCGATTTGGAGGAAACTCTCTTTCTAATCAAAATATCCCTCAAGGCGCAGATCACTGAAGCAGAGTGCAGTGCAGAGTGCAATTGATTTGAAGTGTGAGTTGAGCAAATTCTTGTTGCTGTGGGGAGCGAGTTGAAGGAAACACTCATCCTACTCAAAACGTCCTGCTAGGCGCAGAGCACCGAAGCAGAATGCACTGCAGAATACAGTTCATAGACACCATAATCTGAGCGGCTTCCGCAGAGCGCCGAGACAGAGTTCACTGCAAAGTGCAGTTGATTGGCAGCATGAGCTGAGCAGCATCATGTTGCTGTGGGGAGAGATTGGGAGGAAACACTCTTCCTACTCAGAATGTCCCACTAGGCACGAAGTGCACTGCACATTGCAGTTAATTGGCAGTTTGTTCGTAGCTGCCAGATGGAAAAAACCCTAAGGGGAAAGGTAGAATTATCATTCATCAATTACTAGCACTTTTCTCTAATCCACCGCTGCTGCTCCTTCCCCCCTTTTTTGTATATACCCTTGCTAAAAATGTATAATCTTTTCAATAAACTGGTGCTTCAGTGTAGTATTTCTCTGTCTGAACTCCCAAAAGTAGCTGAAATCCCTGCTGATTCTGGTACTACAGAAACAGCCAATTCAATGACCCTAACACTGGTCAAACCTATTTGAATCCGTAGCCCAGCTGCAGAGGAAACCCTTTTTAAAGGGAAAATCACAGATTTTCTCCCCCAGAAACACATGGTGCTATCTTTTCAAAAGCACCTATTGTACAGAGTCGTTCGATTGGTGGGGAAGGAGCAACTGTGATACTTAATGACAGGCACTCAGGCATAATTGAAATCATTGGGATTCAGCAATCCCTTATCGATAATAACACCGGAAATGAGCAATCAATATTATGAAATTAAGCAGATAATGGCCATTTATCCATCTCACCTTTGATCTTTCTTGAAACCACAAATACCCCAGGAGGGCTGAAAGGTCTTGAAAGACTCCCTCTATGAAATGTTGAGGTTCCTTAAAGACTCTGTAAAGTTGCACCCGGTTCCTTATCTGCTTTACATTTTGTTCTAAATGCCATCGGAAAAATATGTGAATCAATCGATGTATAGCAAAAAGCACAATCTGCAATTTTGGAAGAAATTTGCATCCATATTAAAAAAGGATGTTGCCCGAATAACATGCTTGTTGTAGAAAATGTGTGACGACACAGAGAGCCCCCTCTATTATCTTATATCTTAGATGAGGATGAATCTGTAGTCTGTGTAGACCCATATTGCAGATTCTCCAAGTGACTTTTGTGAAAGCCTCGAAAATGATGAGGAGGACACTTTTGAAATCGAAACCTCTAGTGCGATCACAGATGCAGATGCGCATGAGGAATTTCATTGAAAAAGGGCGAGGAGGAATGAAAGAAGTAAAATGCTGACTAGAAAGACACAATTAGAAGGTCTATTGAGTCTGTCAAAAAGAGGCCCATGTGACAAGGACTGTAAATGGAAAGGACAAGACCCCTATTGGCCTTTCAAATTATAACTGGGATGAACCTAAAAAAGGAAGTGTATCACTGATTATTTCAATAAGGTAACCATTGGGCTGAAGGATCAGCCAGATGGGGATCCAAATTGAATCCTTCTGGTGAATATTCTTGACAAACATTCAACCATGGATACTGCCATTACAAAGTGGGGCCACGAGGGTGCAATCCAACAGGGGAAAAGCACACAATGGGTCTATATTGAAAGTGTTATGGTCTCTGTCTGCGATTGTGACCCCAAGAAGAAGAATCGCTATAAATAAGCATGAAGGCCTGGGGAAAATATTATTCTAGGGCAGGTTGACAACCTGGAAGCTCATACAGTATATTTATCACCTGCCTTGGATGTATCGCCAAGTGGAGGGGAACAACCTTGGGTAAACATCAAGAGTAACAAGGGCAAAAAAGTTAAAATCAAAGGTGGAACAGAAATATGGAATCTGGTAGGAATGGATCAAGGACATTTCTAAGAACAATCATGGCAGCCCAAGGTAAAAGTTGCGAAGAGAATAACGTGCTGAATAAGTTAAATGGACAGGCTGAGCAAAAACTGTTGAGGCTTGAGACGATAGATGGCTGTAATTCACCTACACCTACAAAATGGAAAAACTGAAAAAGGTACAGGGTGGAAAAGGACAGCCAAATCCACCCCTGGAATCCCCATCCAAGTTCTCCTTTTTGAAAATGTTATTTTAGTTTAAACTATATACAAAGTGCCACATAATAAAGAAACACAAACTATATACATCTTATAAAGGTAATACAATAAAATCAAACCCTCCCCCTCAAACTTCAAAGTTCACATTTTTATTCAATTGCTCAGTATAATGTAAGAAACTTTCCCCAAATCTTTTCAAACAAAGCAACTTTCTTCTCTCTGCAGTAAAGATCTCTTTCAATCTCTGCCAAATGATGCATCTCTGCAAGCCATACGGCAAGATAGACAGATTCTATTCTGCTGTCAAGATTGTTTTTTACCCACCTTAGCGCTTCTGAAAAAACACTTTTTCTGATGAGTAGTCAGATCTTCTACCATTAAATCACTACCCAAAATCAGTGTCTTGAAGTCATATTTTCGTCTTTCACCTATAACCTTCTCACAGATATTGTCATACTCTAACCAAAAACCTCTCACCCTTGTGCAATCCCATAACATATGCTCTAGAGTTCCGGACTCATGTACACAAGCCCAACAATCTGAATTATCACTCATGCCTCTCCGCTCTAATCACTCTGGCATCCAGAAGACCCGGTTCAAGATCTTGATCTGACGTGATCTCTGTTTACCCCAAAGAGCATAGTTTGACATTTTCACACATACGATTCCACTCACTTTCATCAATCTCGCTTTCAATCCTCCTGCTCCATTCTTCCCGCAATAAATCATGACCTCTGTATGCGGCCATAATCATTCCATATGCACGGCTGGTTAACCCACACTCTCCTGGTTTCGGAATTTTTCTGAACTGGTCCAAATTCAACCCATCTTTCACTTCAATCTCCCCAATAGCTTTCCTTATTTTCCGATAGTCTGTTCTACTGAGATTTGCAATATCAAAGGTAGATTGAATTTCTTTCCCTGTCATCCATCATCCATTCTTGTAAAGATCTCCAATCCATCTCAAACCACAAAGGATCCACTCATGCCAAAAAATAACTTTTCCCTCTATTTTTATTTTTGGATTTATCCAGATTGAGGCCCCTGGATCTCTCATGGCATCAATTCCGAGGTAACTATTCAGTTTCTCAGATGTGTTCCTTATATTCCTAGTTATATTCCTATTCTAGACACAGTCGTCAAGATTGCTTTTGGTGTGAGTGGTCCATGAAAACTAGTCTCAGCGAGGACCAATTCCTGTTTTTGGTTCTAAAAATGTGACTAGGAATTGTTAAACAAAAGCCAGATGTTAAAGTTCGGTACCCCCAAACCACTTTTTGACAAGGGTAATTATAACTTACTTAACTTCAAACATGGGGGCTTTTGTTCCCAAAGGAAGCTCTGAATGATTCTGTCTAGTTCCATCCAATATTTTTTCTCAATATCCAGTGGTATCATACCTAAGACATAGTTTATCCTTATGGCGAAACCATTTTCAAGGCATTCACCTTCCCCCAAAGAGATAGGTGAATTTGTCTCCACATCTCTATGTCTAATTTGAATGCAGAACAAACCATATTCATGTTCTCTGTAATGAAGTCCTTAATTCCCGGTCTTATCCATACTCCCAAGTATAGTAGCCTTTCAGCACACCATTTAACCCCCAACTGTGTGATTAAATTCTTGTTGCAAATGTGTTCTAGGGGTAGGACCTCTGATTTGGCCCAGTTTATTTTGTTACCCGAACACCGGTTGAAAGCCGATAAGACATTCATAACATTTGGAAGTGATTGTTTTAGATTACTTAGCACAAGGAGTAGATCGTCGGCATTTAACAAATATTTGCTGCAGGCCCCAACAACTCAAACCTTGTATTTCTTTGTCTGATCGAAGAGCTATGGCCAAAGCCTCGAACACAATGACAAATAACAATGGTGAGAGTGGACATCCTTGTCTTGTGCCCCGCTCTAAATTGAAAGGTTCCGATCTTTGCCCGTTTGTGCTTACATCAGCAGTCGGACATGTGTAAAGCAACTTAACCCAGGATCTAAATTGGACACCTGAACCCATTTTCTCTAAGATCTTAAATAGACATTCCCAATTGACCCGGTCAAAGGCTTTCTCGGCATCCAGTGATAGGACCGCCGAATCCTCCTGACATTCTGCTGCTTTCGATGTGGTGTGCAATAATTTCCTGATATTACTCGATGTTTTCCATCCCCTCACAAACCCTGATTGATCGTGGTGTATTAGTTTTGGTAGTATTGACTCCAATCTCATTGCCAAAACTTTAGCAAGAATTGTATTATCTACGTTAATTAAACTTATTGGCCTATTGCTTGATGCTAGATTCTCTTCCTTGCCTTTTCTTTAGCAGGACTGAAATCATAGCATGCCTCATGGTCGCCGGCAACAAACCATTGGATAGTGAAGTGGAAAACATACTCAGCAATAGGTTTAAGGCAGAAATGGGGAGCATTTTATAAAATTCCACCGGCAATCCATCAGGGTCAGGTGACTTTCCCATATGCAGCCTAGCAATTGCTGTCCTTACTTTGTCCAGTGTAATGTCTCCTTCTAGAGCTTGTATGTTATCCACTGGAACCTTTAGCATCTCTATATCTTTCATGAAATTCTCGTCTGTGCCATTTACATTTGTTGTATTTTTGTATAAATCTGTATAGAAAGATCTAAAGACCTTATTTATTTCTTTTGGTTTAAAAGTGACCTTTCCATCTTTATCTTGTATTGAAGTGATTGCACGCTCTGATTCTCTCTTTCTTAATCTGAAGGCTAACCACCAATCACATTTTTCTCCTCTCTCAAAGTAAGTACATTTTAGATTAAAGTATCTCTTCTCCATATGTTCAGTCATCAATGTTTTTAAATCCCTTTTTAACCTTAATAGCTCTGGAACCAAACCAGTACATGCAGGATCAGACATCACCCTCCTTGAAATTTCTTTAATTCCAGATTCAAGTTCATGATGCTTCTTTTCAAATGTCTTTTTTTGTCCACTTGCCATGCCAATCATAATACCTCTCATCGTTCACTTAAAAGCCTCCCACACCACATCAGCACCCTCATCTCCGGTGCAATTTTCCTCCACAAAAAATTCAATTTCAGTCAAAAGTTTATCCAATAATTACTTATTATCTAACAATGAGGTATTCAACCGCCATGTAACCCGATTTTGTGGGGCAAAGTCTAGCTTCAAACTCATTATCACGTGAGCGTGATCTGTCAACACAATATTTCCAATATTACTTGTCACATAACATTCTGACATTCTCCCGCTTGTGAGTAGCATATCCAACCTAGAGTATACTCCATCCTCCCTCTAGAAGATCCTTCAGTGCTACCATTTGTGCATCTAGCTGTTTGCATTGTTTAGAAGTACTTCTATCCAGACCCTGGTCCAACACTGTGTTGAAGTCTCCACGTAGTACAATATTTCGCCAGCCAAGATTATGTATATCTTTAGCAATTCTCCTAAAGAATTTGCTATTATCAACCAATGGAGCATAAATATTGCAAAAAATTACCTCTGTCCCCTGAATGTTAACTAATAATGCAATCATTCTTCCCTCACTGTCACTCAATTCTTTCAAGACTTTTATTGGAGCATTCCACCTAATCAGTATCTCCACACCTTGTGATCTTGTATTGAATGACGAACCATACACTCTTCCTATCCAAACTTTTTTCAAACGTTCAAGTTCCCCCTGTATGTGGTACGTCTCTTGAATGAAACAAACATCGTTTTTTCGATCATTTAAATACGCCATTACGGTTTTTCATTTTTGAATGTTGTTCAGACCGTTCACATTCCACGTGACCACTCGCAATTCATCCTCCATTTTCAATTCCTTACTCAAACTGAAATCTTCAACTGACTCTATTCTGTTAAAATAATATTCAAATATGAACTCTAAACCGCAAACTCTGAAATAGATGCAAGACACGAAGAACAACAAAAAAGTTGAACTAATATAACACATTTTAAACTGTCCAGCCCTGGACACCTCTCCCTATTTTTTTTAATCCAAATCTTTGCTAAAAAACTTATTTTATAGGCCTTAATGATCTATATCCCCTAATGTACCACTTTAAGGCCCCTCTAGTCCCAAGTTTCTACTCAGCCTACTGACTCTTGACTACCTCGCAAGTTAGCCAGTATCAGTTTACCCATCTTATATTTAACCTTAATTTCATCTAATTAGCCCTTTGCATTTCCTGCACCGCATTTAAGTACATCCCATAGGCCCTTCAAATGTGATGAGTTGACTAACAGTTTTGACCTTGAAAGTATAACTCAGTGATATTATAATTTGATTACCCCATTGAACTTTCCCAACCCCCGCCACCCAGCCATTAGCGGTTTATTTCCCAACGTCTGTTTTTGCTCTAGCGCAACCGAATTTCCAGTCAATCATTTATGCATTGGCCCTCTAATCTCCCCTATGCAACCACTGTCACTTTCACCTTATTACATTGACCTTTTGGACCAGTATGTCTACTCTCTTAATACTATCCATCTACTAGTAAGTGCACTTTACACTTTTATGAACATCTCATCACATGTCTGTTTTAAATAATCTGTAAATTAACCTGACATTAAGTAGAACATGGAGACATATTTGAACCAACCTAGAATTCCCCTTGCAGTTCCCTGTTGCCCACCTTCCATTTTATCCATTTCACTGAATAATAATTTGGGTGGATAACCCTGCACAAATTGTGATTTTTCAACATTAATGTTCTTATGATCTGATTTACCCCACAACACAAATGTTGTCAGTTAATAGTTTTTGAATCCTATCTGAAAGTCCCATTATGATTGTTAAGAGCATAACAAAACCATAATTGTGGCCAACCATATCATCCATATCATTATCGCTGTTCACGTTCATATTTTTTCCACAGTTTGTTATCTTTCACTCATTTCCATGGATGTCAAGGTCTGATTTATACACCGCCGCATTCTCCTGGTAGCGGCAGGCAGGACTGTGCGCAAGATGAACGATAACTGACGGAAACACCATTATGTGTCTATGGGTTGCACTTCCCTGATAGTCCACAAAAATGCCAACCGGAAAACTCTGCCCATCGATGACCTCTAAGCCTGGAAATTGGAAAGTCGAGTGATGGTGCAGAAGTGTCAAGCAGGAAAATGATTGATGTAGGAAGAGCGTAATATGTTAGGAGGGCGTGAGTTGAGGATAATAGTTGCCCAAATGAACCAAGCTGCGATTGTATGACACAATTACCTCTATTGCTCAGACTCACGTTAGTAGCATCAAACACAACTTTGCCTTTAACAGCCACAATGTTGTCTGTAGATCTGTCACCGGAGAAATGAAATGATGATAAATCGGTTGACCCGATCGGAGCTGCAGAACGCTGTGTGCGGAGGCAGGCCAGGCCACACAAGAAGCAAGTGCCAGCACGCATACGTATTCCACCGATCCAAAACATGCAGTGTCCTTCAGATCAGCTTACGCAGCCTTCAACGAAACAACCGCTGTCTATCCGTGTCCACCAATACACAGGTCAGCTGATCCAGCGAACGTAGGGCCAGGCAGCCAGGTCCTTTTTTCAAATATCTTCTCCGAATCGATGTACGACAGAAGCGGTGAGCATTCTTTAAAATTAATATTGTTAAACTGCAAATTCGGTCAGACGCCATTTTAATCCATAAATTAACTGCAATCAAAGTGTCAAATGCAAAATGAATAAATGGTGAATAAAAACAAGAGGCCAAAATTGCTCCATACCTATTGATCCACTGCTGAAGTACTTTTCTTAAATATTCCCAACGATTTCTAGCCCCATTAGTCGAGTTATTAAGGTGCCAGCGGTACGGTGTAAATCCCCATTCAATCGGTACGGTGTAAATCCCCATTCAATCCAATGATATGATATGGTATGGCATTTATAACGCGCCTATACACAAGTGTTTCAATGCACGACGAGGCAAGAGAGGGGGAACAGAGGGAAGACAAACAGCGATCCTTCTAGGCCAGGTGTCATTCAGATCGTGCAAGTGCATAGGAAGGGAGAAGAGGAAAGTGCAAGGGGAAGCGGGAGGGGACAGTGCATTAAAAGTATAATAGAATAAATAACAATAAGTAAAGTATGGCCAGCAGCTGGCAGGTGCAAGTGTAAAGGGTAAGTGCAGGCATGAAGTGTCAAGTACTGGTAAAGGGACTGTACGGATACAGAAAAAACAGTCCCCAAGTGCGTGGTTGCAAGGAAGGCAGTGCAGATGTGCAATTGGCGCGGAAGGGAACCTGGGACCTGAGATCAGAGGGTGGCCAGGTAGCCAGTGCAAAGTCAGTTTCAGCCAGGAAATCAGCAGGGGAGAGTAGGAGAGAAAGCAGAAGCAAAGAGAAACGTTTTGAGGTGCTCCCGGTACCGGAGATGGTTCTCCTCAAGTTTCATGGACTCCATGAAGGGATTTTCCATCATTACCGCCACTGGAAATGCGATGGCGGTAACGAGGGCTTTTCTGGCCGGTGCGGCAACTGGCTCACATCCAGCATTTAGCTGGAGGTACACCAGGTGCCCCACTAGCAATCCCATAGTCAGGCCAGTCCGGTAAAGTGCTGTTGTCCACGGATACCACTGCTTTTTTACCAGACCGCCTGATTCGGAATGAGGCCCATTATACTCTTCCAGGAAATCTGACTCCAAGAAACCCCTTTAAATAATGGCTATTTTGTACACCTCCAGGAGGCACACAAAGGTCCTAACCGTCGTCCTTATGGGGGGCTTTTAGTTACTGTAAAAAATGATCTCTGCTTGGTTGTAGAACCTTGGTCATCAAAATTCTTTGGGATCTTTGCTGTTGTTATCAAGGGTCTTTAAAAGTGTAATTAATGTATACCTGATGAGATACTTGTGCTGAACTTGTATATGAATCGCACAGCACAAAAGGCTTAATGTTTTCTTGGAACACTGAATTCCATACTTGACAGTGGCATTGTGTGACTTTTAAAGCATCAATGATACTCAGTGGGGATTTAAATGTAAATTGTATTGAAACGAGTGTGGTGATCTCAGAGTGGGAACATTGTATAAAAAATATGATTGAGCTAACTCCAAAGCAACGGGGTTGCCTAATATTAAATATCATAAATACCTGGGAAGTGCAAAGGCTAAACGGGAAAATGGAGTAATCTGGATATCCAAGTTGAAAACCAATAACACGAGTAAGGCAAGTAAAGTGTAACAATAGCAAAGAGTTCATGTGAACACAATTGGGTTGCAATCTATGTTCAAGGTGTACAGTTTACACATTACAATAAGCTAGTGATAGTTCTGAAATAATTGACTAGCCATACAAACGTGATATTTAATGGGGTTTGGATGACACCAGGCCCGCACCAATAATACAACAGTACTGTTTTCTAGGAGGAAATGTCCCATTCGTGGGCTTTCACCCGTATTTATTGGCTTTTCAACACACACAGCATGATGCTACTCGTCATGCCATCAATGATGGTCACATGACCATGTCACATCTCTCCCCAAATTAAATATCAACATGAACTCAGATCAGTAACTCAAATCAACTTTTCATAGTCTTACGATTGTCTGGTGTATCAGCTCTCCAGTAGATCCTGTGCACCATGAACCCTCTGTGCTAGGTGAATGTTGCTGGTTGTCGTTGGTGGGAGTAACAGTGGTAGCTTTCCACTCTCTGTGTAATGTTGGCACTTGGGAGTGTTGGTTCTCCTTCATCCACTGGTGCGACAGAGTCTGTTCGCCATGCTCTGTGGTTGTTCCTGAGGTCTATTGCCACATGGTTGTTGGGACTTTTCAAAAATTGGAGGAGTTTCGGGTTACCTTCTTGTTTCCTCATGATGCTGTCACCATGCTGTGATTCTTTTCCACAATGATCCAGGGTTGTAATTCGTTCACGAGGGCCAGTTTCTTTGGTGGCACCCGGTTTTTCACTAGCGTTATGTTTCCTCTCTGGAGGTTGCTTGAAGTGGCTTGTCATGCTTGGCTCTCATTCCTGTTGGGCTTTCAGATTGTGTTGTTCGACTCTCTCGGCGTCTACAGGTGTGGGACTCCACGTGTGGTGTAGAGGGAGTCCTACTTGTATCGGGACTCCGAACATGAGCGCTACGGGGCTCACTTGTGTCAAAGAGTGTGGGGTCCGGTGGTCTCAGCGTAGAAAACGATATAGCTCTTGGAGCAACGAATTGTTTTAATCTTTGGCCAGTATGGCGTTATCCAATGGTGATGGATTCCTAAGATGTCGAAGAAGAGTTGGAGTTCTCAACTCTTGAAGGGAGGGCCATTGTCGCTCTCGATGATGGATGGAATGACATGGATGGTGAATATCTTCTCCAGTGCGTCAACACCGATGTCACATGGGTGGAGCGCACTGGCTCCACTTCTGGGTATTGGTTGAATTCATCCACCACCACTAGGAGATAGGTCTCATTGACAATGGTGCAGAAGTCAATACTGACCGCGTCCCACCTCTGTTGGCTGCGTGGCTGCGGTTCCGGTTAGCCCATACAACGGGAGGCTTGACATATGCATGTTCCCACTAGTGTCATTATCTTCTGTTGGATTTGTGGCATCCATAGTCGTGACTTCAGGAAGGCTTGTATTTTGATCACACCTTGGTGTCCCTCGTGGGCCAGGAGTAGCACCCTCTCTTCCAGGCTCGTCGGAAGGACAATCCAGTGCCCTTTTAGCATTTAGTCCCTTTGGCTTTTTCTACAACAATATCTTGTTACCATATCGTTTGTGGTCAGGCACATGCGACCAGCTGGCAGACATGTTCTTCAGCTTCGAGCGCTGCTTCGCACTCTCTCAGGGTCGCTGGCCAAGGGTGTTGTGACAGAAAGTCGGCTGGGTTGTCGACTCCAGCACTGTATTGCACTTCTATGTCAAATCGTTGCAGTTGTGGCATCAGCACTAGATTCATGCAGGAGGGTGTGTGGAGTAGTCTTATAAATGTGGGTACCAGCGGCTTGTGGTCTGTGAAGACTTTGACCGGGTTGCCGACGATGTACATGTGGGAGTGCCTGCACCCCCATAGGATTGGCTAATGCTTCCTTCTCGGTATGTGCATAGTTCTTCTCAGTGGGGGTCAGGGTCCTGTTTGCAAACGTTAATAGGTGGATTATCCCTTTTCGATCTTTCTGTGTCAGGACAGCGCCCAGTCCCAGCGGGCTGGCGTCAACCAGTAGCTCTGTCTATCGGGTAGTGTCGAAGAAAGCCATGGTTGCATCTCCTAGAAAAGAGTCTTTTAAACATTGGAAAATGGCTTTCTGTGTTCTCCCCACTCACAGGCAACATTGTTTTGGGTGAGTTTCAGCAGTGGCATTGCGATGGTGGCCAGATCGGGAATGGACCTCCCACAATAGGTGGCCATCCTGAGAAAACTGCAATCTTTCTCAACCTGAACATTTTTGCCTGGCTGGGACATTGTATGTGCAGCCCAACACCTAGTTCCTACTCTAATTGTGTTGTCGTCCCTTTTCTGTTTACATTTTCCATTTCTGACATAAGGGATACATTAGTTAATATTAGAACATTATCACCCAAAATATGTGAGACCAGGATTCACTGGTTATTATACGCTGATGACTTCACCCCAATTGTTCTTCTTAGATCATTGGCTGCTGTAAAGCAATATATGGAGCTAAATGATATGCAGATAAACAAAAGCAGGTCAAAGATAATGAGGTGTTCTACCACCATGGGAAATAAAATGAAGTAATTATTTTGGGAGACTAATTTCAAATAAGTTGAAAACTATTGAAGAGTTTACTTATTTAGGCATCTACATATTAGAAACTCCATTGAGCCACTCCAGGTAAAAATGTGCCAAAAGGTTTTAGATAAAAGATATGGAAGGTCTTAAATGGTCTTGATCATTAATTATTGTAAATTAAAGGTGATCCCTATTTTGTTATATTGACCTGGGGATATTACCCCAATGTTAAAAACTGGTGGGATAAGTGGGAAGGACTATTGTGGAGGTGTGTTTTGGGTCTGCCGCCCTCCTTTCCTAACGCTTTAATCCGGCTTGAATTAGGGTTGTCATCTTTAATGGCCCTTTCAAATTTGACATCTTTGAGGCTATATGTAAAGGTAATTGACCCCCCCCCACCCTCACTCACTGTTTGGGGATATGAATTGGGTGAGGAATAATGAAGGCTGTGGTTTGTTATACAATTTGCACTTGGAACGTCACAATCTGCTGAAGGATGCCGCTATAACCTTGGAAGTATCTATAACAGATCTGTGTTGTGCAAAGAAAACAATTCTTGCAGTACTATTGGTTATCTATACAAAAGAAAACATTGGGGTTAAAAAACACTGATACGCACTTCGGTGAGAAAAGTACTGTGGATCCATTAGAGGGTTACCTATTAAAATTCCTGCACCGAACATGGATACACAGTTTTATGAAACTACCCCTCAATTTATATCCTACATATGAGGTTGTGGGAGCAAGACAGGGGATCTTGAGGAGTGCTAGAACATGCGGGTTATGTAAGGGAGCACAAATAGAGTCTTTAAAGCACCTCCTTTTGAAATGTCGGAAACTATGTCGGCAAAGAATAAAGCACATCAAGAGGTTCGTCCATGCTATCTCGAGTGTGAATGGAAATATTTCATGGTCATGGATCCTGGCTGGGACCCCGACAGCTTTAGCAATGGGAGCAGTGAAATTTATATTATGGATTTTTAGAAGAAATTAATTGAACTTCAGTGAAATTTTACAGTGCTGATATGAATTCATTTTTATAAGGAACATTATTAATTATTTTATGTTTGGATACTATGAATTCATTTTTTTAAACATATATTTGTAATATTTGTGATGTCCTTCCTGATGTTTGTTTTTGTGATTTGTTGTGTTTTTTGTCTTTGTATGGTTTCCCTTAGTTTTTTCTTCACTTTTTTATCTTTATGCTATTTAAAAATGTGTAAGGTTTTGAAATGTTTAAACCAATTCACAGAATAAAAAATAAAAATAAAATAATAAACATATGAGCTAGTGGTCAAGCTAGGCATTGCCAAGTACCTTAGAACTTTTGACCTTATTGCAGGGTATTGGCAAATATCCCAGACAGAAAATGCCAAGAGGACAGCATTACCAACACCTGATGGATTTGACCAGTTCAGGGTAATGCCCTTTGGTTTAAAGAACGCACCTGCCACTTTTCAAAGGTTGATCAACCATGTGCTGAATGGATTGGATGAATTCTGCATGGTTTATCTAGACGATATAGCATTTTGCAGTCCTACTTGCGAGGAACATGTGGGCCACATGGAAATTGTGTTGCAGGCTCTTCAGCAGGCCCAAGGCTACCAAGTGCCAGATTGGTCAGGGTTCAGTGACCTACTTTGGGAATGAGTTAGGTGGGGGCAAGATTCAGCCTCTTCCCAGCAAAGTACAGGCTGTACACGTTGGGAAACCTCCACAACCCAAACCCAGGCGAGAGCTTTTCTAGGCCTCAATGGGTATTGCAGAAACGTCATGGTGGACTATGGAACCATGGCTACCCTCTGACTGCCCTCACAACTCCTAAGAAACCTAAGAGGATGTCTTGGTCTGAGGAGTGTGAGAAGGCCTTCTAAGGCCTGGAGAATTACCTATGTCAGGCCCCTTTTCTCAGGGTACTTGATTACCAGAGGCCTTTTATAGTGCAGACAGATGCCTCTGACACTGGTATAGGTGCTGTCTTTTCACAGTTAGGTAACACAGGCAGGGAACATCCTAGATTTCGTTTTTCAATCTCTCCATGGCCTCCCACCTCCATATCTCTCTGCTCTTCTGTCACTATATATTCCTTCTCGTTCACTCCACTCCTCTTCCCGTTCTCTTCTTGTCGTTCCTCATCCTCCTCATGCTCAGTCTCCTTTTGGCTCATTTTCTATTCTCGCCCCTCTACACTGGAATGCACTCCCTCTTTCTCTTTGCTCTATTTCTCTCTATTCTACTTTCCGGTCTCTTTGAGATCTTATCTTCTTTCGTCTGGTTAACAAGGTTAATGTAACACAGATTTCCTCTGTGTTTTCTATTTTGATCTGCATTTTATTGTACCGTCTTGGTCTCATGTTCAGCACTTGCAATGTGGCTAATGGACATGAAGGGAGAGAATGCTAAGTTGCCCATGTGGTCCATAAGCCTTCAAGGCTTTGACTTCACTATGGATCAGAGGCCAGGTGCACAACATTGCAATGCTGATGGTCTGTCCCGAATGTATGACTGACTGGAACAGGAAACCCATCCAGGGATCGATTAGTTCCCCCTGCCGCTAGTCTTGGGAGAAAGTGTTAGGAAAGATTTGTCTTCAGACAACTTCGCCTCCATATTTGATGGACCTGCAACATTTTTGCTTCTGTTTTTGAACCTATCCTGACTTTTGACAGGAAAGGGAAGCCTTCAGCTGCGTGAAATCATACCCCTGTTGCTGCTCTACGGATTTCACATGGCTGGTAGAAGGCAAGGTTACTGAGGGCAAAATAATCGACGTGTACCATACCTGTCATTGACATTCATAATCTCGGCCGATGCATGACGTGCCTTTCGCTTCTATAAAATCCCCTCCATCTCAGTGAGCCACTCACCATACTTTGGGTCTATTTATAACATGGTAAATGTAAGGGTGGCTGGGCATGCATGTGTGAGTGTATGGTGAATGGTGTGTGAATGTCTGTTTGCTTGTGTTTAATGCATGGATTACTTACTGGTAATCCCCATTACTCTTCCTTGTGCCAGTACTTGTATATGAGGCACTTTGCTGGGGTGATCGTAAAGGAACATGCAGGTAATGCCTGACTTAGTTACCTACAATATTCATTACCCTTAGTCCAACTCCTCCTCATCCCAGAACTTACCTATGAAGCAAGGTGCCTCATACGTAAGTACTGGGATGAGAACGAGGGACGTGGAGGTAATTGTGGGCCAAGGAGCTGATTTTGGGGGTAGGGGTGGGAGGGAGAGGGGGACATGCCTGGGGTGGGGACAGGGGTTGCATGCTAAATCGTAATGGTCAACCATGTCCAAGCTAAGCAGGAATGCTATGTGTTATAGGTGGCTAGACTGGAATTTTGGTGCAGCCACTCTAGTCATTTCTTACTGTGGCTTGACCTTTTTTACTGGGCATTTCTGATAAAACAGTCATGCTAAGTGTAATTACCTGGATAGAATGGCATTTGGGTTCAGCCAATCTAGCCATTTCTTGCTGTGGCGTTGTATATTTTTCTCGGCATCTGTGATGAAATATCCATGATAAGTGTTATTGCTTCGACTGGAATTTTGGTGCAACCAGTATAGGTATGCCTTAATATGGCATGTTTTACTGGAATATGTTTATAACATGTCTAGACCAGTCTACATTGTGCTTCCAGCTGGGCATGTTTTCATTGTGGCATGGCCTTTTTAATAACAAAGCATTACATTAATGAAAGCATTAATGTTCCTGTGCACTGTTGGTGACTTGCATGTATTGGATATTTGGATTGGTGTTAAGCTACAAAACAATTGCAAACACTGGCTTTTACCCAATTTCTCTCAGAAAGTGTGCTCTGTAATCCATTAAAACACATGTATTTATACTTCTCTCCTAGTGCAATGTGTGGCATGCCCCTGCAGCAGCATGATCATTGGGGGTATTTTGTGCAAGCTTGGTAGTCTAGGCCGGCCCGAGTGTAGCGCGACATGTGATTTGTTGCCGGACTTGGTGAGCGGGGCCCCTCAGAGGCTCGCAGAGTGGCCCCGAAATTGTCTATTATGCCACTGTCCAACGGCATCACTAATCCAACTCCTAACGCTGTCACATTTGGAAGCTTGAGACATATTTATTTGTTGTCCATGTGAAAGAGGCCTCTTTTGCAGTTGACTGGACTTCTGCTCCCTCAGGAACAATTTAGTTTGTCACTCTGTGATTGTAACTGATTTTCTGTTCTCTCACTGAAAATCGAGTGTCTGATCACACAACTGTTTTTTTTTTAAAATATGTTTTTATTAACCTTTTCATTTTTATATTCAACACAAGACATTTGCAATACTTGTTACATTCACAGTATTCTTCTGCAGTCTTCTCATGAAACAACCATGTTACGAAAGAAAGAAGGAATATGGAGCATTGTTCAACTGGAGTCTTGCGTTTCGACCCCCGTCTCCTCCTCCCAACGTCCCCCCAACCCCCTATACCCCTCATAACAGTTTATGAGGCTGAAAAACAGGATTCATGCGTAAATCAATGATGAACTTAAACACATTGACCTTGCAACATGCACTATTGACATATTCCCTTTTTCTTTATCACTAGTCAAAACACCAAAAAGCAATTCAAAGCTTAGGGTAGATGATTGACAGGCAGTGTGGGGCACTGCCCCTAGCTCTACTTGTTGGCTGCTATGAAGATCAATACCAATTAGTCCGTGGACTCCCAATGTGCGGTGTAATATTCTAGGAAGGGCAACCATATCTCATCAACATTTCTGCGTAATTCGTTAACGGCAGCCGTAAGGCTTTCCATTTCATATATGGCGTGTTCCTTCAGTAACCATTCCCTTTTTGAGGGTAGAGCTGCTGATTTCCATTTAATGGTTAGGCACACTCTAGCTGCTAGCAAGAGGTTGCGTGGTAAATACATCAATGATTCGTATGTTTCCTCGTCTCCTGAATCCACACCAAATAACACTAAAATGGGTGTCAGGTCCCTGTGAACCCCATCTATTGCTCGGATCCATCCCAGCACCTCCCGCCAATACACCTGGACCTTGTCGCATTTCCACCACTGGTGCCAGTAATCACATCGCTCCTCGCAACCCCTCCAGCAGTAGGGAGATGTCCCGGGGAACATTTTGGATAGCTTAAGGGGTGTGTAATGCCACCTCATCAGTAGTCGAGCATTCTGCATCTTGTATTGCATGGAAAATGATGATGACCACACCGCTCTGTGTATACTCTTCCATAACTCTGGTTGGGCTTCGATGGCTAAGTTAGCCTCCCACTTTTCTTCTGACTGCGGGTGCCGACTGTGACCCCTTGTAATGAGCGTTTTATACATTCTTGATATGAGGCCTCTTGATACCTGGGGGGTGCTTAAAATGTGCTCAAATCGTGTCAGGGAGCGCTTTAGAGAGTCGCCCCACCTAGCGTTGTGTAAGGCGCTTCTCAACTGGAGAAAGAGCATAGGGGGAACATCTACGCCCTGCAGGTCAGTTTGCAATTCCTCTTTGGTGGTAAACACTTATTTTTTCCATAACCCCACCCGGCTAAAACCTGCTCGTACCATGGCTGAAATCGCTGGACAGCACTTAACAAGTTCTTAATTGGTGGAGCCCAAATACAACTCAGAGGCGAGGGCCAAGTATTAACTCCTTGTGTGACTCGAGATGGGCACCAAAGAGCCCACAGCACCTTAAGTATGGGGTGTTCACTGATCCTCCGTGTCATGGCTGACATTGGGACCCACAACCACTCTCCCAGCGTGACTGGCGCGAAAATGTCGTTTTCTATTGCCACCCACTGTTTTTCGGGATTTTCCCACAGGTGATCCGGGAGTACCCAAAGTTGCGTTGCCCTGTAGTATTCCCCTAGGTCTGGAAAACTCATACCGCCTTCTTCTTTGGGTTGGATTAATGTTGAGTATGGGATCCTTGCTCTTTTATCAGCCCATAAAAATCTTAATAATATGCGCTTCACCTCTGCCAGAAAGAATTCTGGGACCAGGACAGGGAGGGACTGGAACAAGAATAAGAACCGTGGGAGAATATTCATTTTGATGGCAGTAAAACATGCTGCCCATGACATGGGAAGTTTGCGCCACCTGGTGATGTCATTTTGAATGGCAGTCCATAGTGGAGTATAGTTGGCTTCAAAAAGGTCGGGGAGGGAGACCGTTATGTTTACAGCTAAGTAACGGACGGAGTCAGTATGAACCTGGAAGTTCCAGTTTTCCTTCAGCCGTTGTGCCAATTCGGTGCTATTTCGTAGGGGGACAGCTACTGTCTTTTGTAGGTTGATCTGAAAACCTGATAGGGCCCCATAACATGACAGTTCTTGCAAGAGAGTGGGGATAGAAATAGAAGGTTCAGTGAGGTATAGAAGAATGTCGTCAGCAAACATTGGTAGCTTGTATTCCTTACCCCCCCGTGGGATTCCTCTAACCATGGGGTTGGACCGAATAACCTGAGCGAAGGGCTCCATCACAAGGGCGAAAATAAGAGGGGAGCGTGGGCAACCCTGCCTTGTACCTCTAGTAAGAGTGATGGGGGGTGATGAAACTCCATTGATCGAAACCTTGGCTTGGGCAGACCAGCATAAAGCCTCTGCTCCCTGTATCCAGGCAGCCCCTAACCCAACCTATTTCAGAACAGCCCTTAAAAACGGCCACTCCACCCGGTCAAATGCCTTTTCGGCGTCCACTGACAATAAGAAGGGGTCTTCACCCGCTTCTCAGAGTGTTGCCATTAGGTCAAGGGTTTTCCTAACGTTGTCCGCTCCTTGCCGGCCTCTAACATACCCCAGTTGGTCGGAGTGGACTTGTTGAAGGAGAACCTGGGTGAGGCGGGAGGCTAATATGCTGGAGTAAATTTTTGCGTCTACATTTATTAGGGAGATTGGCCGATATGACGCACAATCTGCAGAGTCCTTCCCTTCTTTGGGGATTACAATAATGATAGATTCAGTGAAGGATTTGAGGGACTGTCCAGTTTCTAGAATGGAGGTAAATAATTTGGCGAGAAAAGGGGCAAGTGTGTTGGAGTTTCTTTTATAAAAGGCTGGCGTAAATCCATCCTGTCCTGGAGCTGAGTCCGCTTTGAGTGCTGAGATTGCTCCCTGCACCTCTAATGCAGTGATGGGGGCGTTGAGCATATCTAGGTGTTCTTTGATTATAGGAGGGTGGCTAAGTAGTCCTCTATATTCAAACAGGCGCCATTGTTCTCCGTAGTGTATAGCACCGACTAATATTCAGAGAAGTGATTGACTATGTCTTGGAGATTCGTGAGTGGGTCACCCAATGCGTCCTTAACCTTGTAAACTGCTCTGCTCTGTCCGCTCTCTGTTCGCGAAGTCTATTTGCCAGCATTGTGTGGGCCTTGTCGCCTTTTTCAAAGAATCTCTGCTTGAGATATTTAAGATGAGTGATGGCCTTACCAATCCATATGTCTTTAAGTTCTTCTCTCATCTTTCTAATTTTCAGTATGGTGTCTTTGTCATTTACGGATTGCTCCCTAAGAGTATGTCCTAGACAAGTGATGTCCCTTTTTAATTCCTTCTCTTTGAGCAGCCGGAGCCTCTTTTTGGCCGCCCCCTCTGAAATCAGGATTCCCCTTATTGTGGCCTTCCCTGCTTGCCAAACTGTGTTCAACGGCATACCCTTTGTGTCGTTAATTTCAAAGTATTCCGTAATGGCCTCAGAAAGGGATTCTCTAAAAATTGGGTCTCTACACAAGAGGTCATTGCACCGCCACCGGCGGTCCGGGCTAGGGAGTGGGCACAGGTCTAATTCTAAGGTACACAGATCATGATCTGACCAAGCCACAATCTGGATGGATGCTCCCAGAATGTCGCTTTCATTTTCAGCCCCTAACAAAAGGTAATCGATTCTGGAAAAAGTGTGATGTGGGGGAGAAAAGAAGGTAAAGGATTTTTCTCCGGTGTGAGTCACACGCCAAGTGTCTATCAAGTGGTGTTCTCTTAGCTGACTCGAGAATCTGTCACCCTGGAGGCTGCTTCGAGGTAAGGTATTTTGTTGTACTGAGTGCCAATCGCACTCGCGGTCAATGACTTCATTAAAATCGTCCCCACAAATCAATGTACCCTCCCTCCATGTTTCAATAAAGTCAAGGAGGGGCTCAATGAAGCTCGACTGCCCTTGGTTTGGACCGTAGGCGGCGCATAATGCAATAGCACGTGTTCTTAATTTACCTTTCAGTGCAACAAACCTCCCGTGCGTTTCCCTGTGTATGCGGCCCACCTGCAGTCCCAGTGACCTGCACAACAGAATGCCCACACCACCCTCCTTTGTGGACCGGAAGCCCAGATTGCGTCCCCTATGTCTTTTCCAAAGATCCTTCTCTCTTCACCACTGATATACTTTGATTGCTGAATGAAGAGGACATCTAATTTGGACTGAGCAAACTGTCTCGCTAAAATTGACCGCTTCTGCAGGGAGGTCAAACCCTTGACGTTGAGGGAGCCAAAGGCTATGCCATCGGAGCTAGCCATACTCCGAAGTGAGGGTAATAAGCAGTGCGACATCGCTCGCCTGACCCTTTTGCCCTGTGATAAGGCTGAAGTCCAATTGCCATGTTGCGTAGTGTGTGTGTGGAATCTGTACATGCTGAAAGCTTGATGTCTTGAGTGGAAAAGTGAACCCCTCCTCCCCCTCCCACTCTGCCTCCCCCCATGTGAGCTGCTGCATTCTCATTAAAAGAAAAAAAAAAAAGCAACAATAGACGTGAGACGCCCTTAGTGAAGAAGGGCCACTATGGGTGGTCCCCTCTCCGGGTCATGGCTTATATTGCTACTTTTGTGCGTGGAAAGAGAGAACAAGAAACCATATTTAACTAGCAGGAGGAACCTTGTGTTATCAAATACATATAACTTTCAGCAATTTCTATAACAATTCTGTGAACATTCTGTCCGGAGAGTCTGCGTCCCCTGTGAAACAACCCAACTCAGACCTTAACAGTAAATATGGAGGGGAGACCACAAAGCGAGACCCTCAGGGGGTATTTAGACATTTATATTTCCACTTCTGCTGCGATCTCCCACATCTCGATGGTGTACTTTTTACGTCTTTGCAGGGGCCCGATAGCTCCCTGCGAACCTCTACCTCCGGACCTCCTGCTGATTTTTGAAGATAGTGATGAGCCCGCTCAGCTTCCTCAACGGAGGTGATTCTGAATTCCTCCCCATTGTACGTGAACGTGAGGGAGAAGGGGTGACCCCAGCGATAGCGTATTGTTTTCTCCTGTAGCCAACCTGTTAGTGGGCAGCAAACCCTTCTTTTCGCCAATGTCATTGCTGATAGGTCTTGGTAAAGTCGAATCTGCGAGCCTTGGTATTCTATAATGTCTTTGACTCTGGATTTCTGCAAAATGTCTTGTTTTTGGGAATAGTAGTGGCACTTGGCTAGCACATAGTGGGGACCTTGCGACGGACCACCCACCCTATGCACCCTGTCGAATTCGAGCACCGGGGGAGACGTGTCGTCATAGAGGGATAAGATAAGAGCCTTCACCTTACTTTCCAAACTGGAGGGAGTTTCCCCTTTATCCTCCTCCAGCCCCATTATGCGAATGTTCGATCTCCTTTCACGATTCTCCAAGTCATCGAGCTTGGACTCTTCATCTCGCTCCTTCTGCTCTAAGTCTATGAGTCTGGCTTCATATTGCATAGTGGATACATCCACCAATTGCTGAATGTTCTCAACCGCCTCTAGAGGATCCTTGACCTTTGCCATCTTTGCCTGCAGATCGGAGACTGTTTCAGTAAGACTGTTTTTCATCGATCGGGTCACCCCCAGGAGGAGGCGGATATCTGATTTAGTTGCGCTGTCTCCATCATTACCCGGAATGTCGGAAGAGCTCTGAACTTCCTCCATCTCCATGGGTGTGCCCGCGCGACTAATCTTACTCAGTGCAGCTAGGGTGCGCGGGTCCAGTTTCGGGTTGGGTGGGGAGTCCAGGCTCGCCCTACTGCTGTGTAGGCTGGTGTGTAGTGGGCCGGGGCCTACTACATTCGGTGTTGTTGGGCACACTAGGTCATGTGGGGGGGGAGAACACCTCCTGCTCTGCGCGCATCTTCCATTGTCACACCTGCCCCTGGAGTTGTTATTGTCAACAATTTCACTTCACTGCGCTGTCAGTGTATTGGTGCCGACCTGTCATCCCAAAGGTGGAGATCTCCTGCTAAACAGCGGGGCCGGCTGCATGTTGGGCGGCTTTCCTTCACAGGAAGGCAGAAGGTTCAGAATGCAAGCCCTGTAGCTGTGAGGCCTTTAACTATTAGTGTCTGGGAAGCCACAGGTCGAGTGCCCCCTCCGATGGTGAGAATAGAAAGTTAGGAGGGAAGAGCGGAGCTTGGTTTATTGCAGTGCCACGTCAGGTTGAAGGAAGAATAATGTTCCTAGCATGCGGCGGAGGAGGACAGTGGGGTGCTTCGCGCAGCCTGATTTGTTGGGTTTTGACGAGGCTGAGGCAAAATATTAGGAGGTGTCTGCAATGCTGGCTGTATTAATACGTGTGCCTAGGATGTTGCTCATAGGAAAGTGTTCACCAGAGCTTTGAGGCGGCCTGGGGGGGGGGGGTGACCCCCCACAGGTGATGGGCTGTAGGACCGGTGCGGGATGTTACTTAACTGCTCAGAGGTGTCCACTCCCCAGAGCTGGGCCACACACCAGAGACCCCTCTGGCCCAGTCTCTTGGAGCGGGAGGCGTGATGTTCAAATGAAGGCTGCCGGTGGCGAGACTCTGCGCGGGCAGACCGGGGCCCCAGGCTCCCTCTTGTGGATTGGCAGGGGTGGGCCCGCTGCTGCTGGATCCGCAGGCGCTTGACGCCGAGCAGAGCGCCCACACCCCGACTTACTTGGGGAGCCGGGTTCAGTTCGCACCGCCTCCTTCGATTCTTCGCTCCATCTCAGTGTAGTCTAGGTGGTCGCGAAGTGGCTGCCACCACGTCCTGCTGCGGCAGGGGAACGTCGGGGCTGCTTTGATGAGGAAGCACCTCGCGGAGCCTCTTGAAGAGCAGCACCAGCTTTTTGGCTTGTAATGTCTCCGACCATGCACCTCCTCCTCTCGCCGTGGCTGCCGGCTTCACTACGGCAGCAGTACGGAAGGCGCAGGTGCCATCTTTCTACGTCTTACTTTCGGATGGGTGCAGGGGGCCGCCAGGCAAAGTTAGATTCAAGCGTGTCTCCTGCACTGTTTCAGGGTTAGATTAGCCCAAGGCTGCCAGGGCGGTTCCACTTGTTATTAAGTACTTTTCCAGGATGATCTCTCATCTCTCACGGGCACATATTTCGCGGTCTTTCCAACCCGCAGAGGGAGACGACGGTTCAGGCTTCCATCACGTCTGCGCCCCCTGGTGGTCTCCTCACACAACTGTTTTAATTTAAGAAATGGTTCGGTCAGAAATATTATTGTCCCTATGGTTCGGCCATGTGTATTTATCCATAATTCGATCGATCGTACAAACATTTCCTATGCACCTTACCCGAGTTTTCGTCTCTTGAACACAAGCAAAACCAGGCAGCAGGGCGCAGCCATCTTGTGATAAGATTATCACTTGCCGCATCGCCCTGGGTGACCTGGTTTTTCGGCACTAAATCATATCCCCTGCCCCTGAGCCTGACATCACCAAATCATTTATATTCTCAGCCTCTCTCCATGACGTTACTGGGCAGCGTAGCCAAACGCGCCCAGTCGTCACCTATGCGACTAGACGCGGAACCCAGAAAACAACACACATCGTCTCACAGCCCAGCACGTCACAATTAGGAATATGAAACTGTACTTTAAAAGGAAACAGCAAGACTGTACAATTGGTAAAGTACATTTATTTCACATTAAATGTTTCGATAACATTCGGCGTCTGACATAATCGATCAAAATGGGACTTTTTTCCTTTGCTCTCGATCCGCAAATCCGCAAATGTTTATCGTGAGTCACGCGCTGTTCCTTTTTGGTACAAAGGGTGTTCGTTTTGTCTAAATGAAGCACTTCGGTTGCACAGTGAATTGTAAAGCTGGTGCATGACCTTGGCACTAAACCACCGTAAAGGTTGTTATGTTGCACCTTATTGCTGGTACCGCGTACGGGCATATTGGGCCTTGTCTGTTGTCCCAAAAGACGGTTAAGTAGATCCAGTGATTGACATGTAGCTGCAGCTGGCGGTTGAAGAATCCATCGGTCGGGGTCTGGAATATATGACAATCGCAGAATGGCACGGTGTACCTGTTTGCAAAACATAAAAATAGAAATGTGTCTGAGTAGCCGATTTTTATTACAATTAATAATTTTCTTTATTAGCAGAGAGTTGACACAATGTGAACCGAGAGAATACAACGTGGAATATCAAAGTACTCCGCTATTTGCTTCCAAGGATAGTGCAGTGGAGTATGTTTGATCTCTAAAAGTAATGCGTATACTGGGGCAACAATTCGAGGTGCACAAACAATGTAATGATTTATTAGTGTAGAACCAGGGAGAAACGAGTGGTGGTCTAAATGCGTCTTGATGCTGGCCTGCCCATGTGCCCGGTAGATAGCCCAGCACACAACGGTTGTACTATCAGTTCATTGCAATATGCCACACAGAAAGAACAAGTACAATGTGACCCAGCAATAACGGTCAGATATTCGTATTTCGACTAGTTCTGGTATAAAATCATCTAAAGAGAAACTAACATTATATTCGGCATTCCCATTCTCTTGGCGTAATGCAGACCGTAATGCAGACTCCTCCGTTCGTGTAAATGAAATTTCATAAACTGAATTTATATGTAACTAGGTCCAGTTTCGGAATGGCCAACCTTA
Source organism: Ambystoma mexicanum (assembly GCF_040938575.1). NCBI lineage: Eukaryota > Metazoa > Chordata > Amphibia > Caudata > Ambystomatidae > Ambystoma > Ambystoma mexicanum. The sequence continues at coordinate 245,016,842 of NC_090926.1, read as the reverse complement.
TCATATCATACGTTGTTACACCCCCCTTCAATTCAATCCCTTTCGGAATGGTACCTGCCTCTCAAGGTAAAAAAACAATAGAACCTTATACTGTGCGCGGGACGCGTGGGACTCCCAGCTTCGAAGCAAAAGTTCAAAGCTGTTGACCTTCACTCACAATCAACATACTTGCTTACTTTGCAGCATCCAATGTCAACACATCCAAGAGAACATGATTTTTGAAGCATGGGCACAGGATGAAAAAATTGGGGGCTGTCATTGGTCGTTGTTCGTTGCGCTGCTCTGGTGTATAGGGGAAACTTGCCAATGACAGAATGCCCCCTACTCTCAAATTATAGTCGATGTGACACAAAAACTGAGTCAAAATGTGTCTAGTAATAGGCCCACCTCTGCTTATCTCATGGCCTCCTACCCCATGGCATGTTTTCACAGTCAGTACTTCTTGCGTGCCTAGAATGTTTTGTAGCCTAAGTCTAATCCCTTTTGTGTAACGCGCAGATATTCAGCTGTTTGGGGAACTTTATGGCAAGGCAACTGCCAAAACCCAAAGATTCTTGCACACTGTTATCCACAAAAAATGAAGGTCCCACAGTAGCTCGACTAAACTGTAAAATTTGAAAGCAATCGTAATAAATATACTATTTTTTTTAAGAAAAAGACTAAGAGGATAAAATTCAAAAGACAAATCGCATACTTTATTTGTACAGAACATAAAAAAACATTTGTGAAAAATAAAAACAGATGGTGGTCATTTGTACCGGGATTTGAATGATTGAACAAGCTCTGCTTTGGATGGGCATGGCACATTGGCAATATTTTGTGCCAATGTATCTGTGCTCTGAACAGATTTGTGCGCAATTCCATGAGTATGCATCTCTACGACATTAACAATAAGATCTTTCACAAAATCGAATTCCATTTTGTCATATACTGGTTTGACAACCCATTTTTTGCTTCTTTTCGTAAAGGCCATAGTGTAGTGAAGCATCCCTAAGTTTCCTGCAGTCCTAGATTGTTCCCGGCCTATATTCTCGTTATGCGCTAATACCGCTAGTAAAGTCCTAGATTTCATCCCTTGGATGCCGAAAATGCAATCTTTTTGGCCTGTACTTTAGGCACATATTGTGGAACACCTCCAAATCTCCTGTGTGACAGAATTCTGTGAGTCCCTTCAGATCTCTTGATAGAGTTTTATCAAACACAATCTTCTCAAGTGCTTTGTGTGGAGGTGAAGATGGGATCAACCACTTCTACTTCCGTGCCTCCTCTGTGGACAAAGGGCCATGTTCACATTGGTGGAAATGTTGGTTTTCTGTTCAGTGGTGAACGTTGGAACAGTGGTGCATTAGCGACCTCCATTTTTCCAGTAGAATTTCCACAGACCCGTCACATGTTTTGGAGCTCCACCAAAGATGGTTGCTGAAAGACTGGGACCATTGTGAAATACTTTCAACACCTTTTTTTTTCCCTGCCGCCGTGATTTTTTTATTAATTGATTTGGCAACATGCCATACATCAAATTGATGTATAATATCTGGATACTGCTCTCTCATTGTCTTAGCTATTGAAACGTGTCTCTCTGTGGCTATGAGGTCAGTTTGCATTCCCCTCGATTGTAGATATTGCAGTGATTTTATAAAACCAAGTTTCTCCATGGCCAATGAGGATTTACATTGGGACACCTGCACGGCCACCGAACTCACAATTTTCTTAGTTTCCATGTCCTGCAAATGGTAGGTGCAGCACTTAGCAGAAAATCCGGGGCTGTCACACTGTCCATCTCCGGCTAGCCTAAAACGTTTGTCGGAGAATGTACTTTGAATAGCCAATTGTTCAATGTTCCAAGCTTCACTAATGACAGGGAATTGATAATCACGTTGGCATTTGTAGTATTGCTGTTTAGAAATGAAATGGAGTCCCACAAACTGAAAGAAATTGGATAACTTTGTGAAACTAGAGCCACTGAAAAGTAAAGCTGCTGCACACAGTAGATTGCCAGCTGGCACTTTCCCCAGCAACGGTTCTGCGGACCATGAAAACGTTTTATGGAACTTTTCACAGGTGGCGTGTATTTTGAGGTTACTGCCTTGTGTTAAACAAGTCACACTCACCAATGGCTTCCCACATACTACCCCTCCCACTGAATGCACACATTTCAGCATCTTTATATTCTCCATCAAGCTGCTGTCGAATACTATGTATTTGGCCTCTTTTATTGGATTGTCATCCGGCAACACTGTTGTTTCGGACTGAACCGTTGTTGACATATCAGCCAAACTGGACATACTATAGTCGATATCTTTGTCTGGTTCGTCGGTCAATAGTGTTGATGCTTCAGTCTCTATCATCATTTCAACATCTGTTACTTGACCATGGATAGGAGAAAACATCAATGTGGACTGTTTTTTTGGGGGCCGTTTTTTTGGCGGGTGTCGATTGTGTCAAGTGCTCATCAAGTAATGTAAAACTATCTTCTATAAATTCACTTTCACCTTCATCTGGCGGAGCAGGCGCATTGTAGCAATAGTCCAAAAACACTTTGCTGGATTCGCCGGTCATATTAAATTCATTTTCTGGCCATTGGACATAGGCATCTCGAAAGTGAACGCGCCTTAATAGTTCCTCCATGGTGAAAACAGTTTGGCAAGCAACATCTGTCATTTGTATCGCTGTCTGTGTCTTCATAGTCCGTACTCCATCAGGCAATTACAGGACAGATAGGAAAAGGGATGTTCAGTGTAAATCCAACATACAGTGTTGTGCAATTTATATTAAAAAGCATATAATGAAGGCCTCAGCACAAAGAAATTGCCAAAAAAATAAAGTGAATATAACTAACCTTATTTTTATTTCTTTTCTTTGAAACCTTCTTTACTCTAACATCACTATCAGCACACTGGCCCACCGACTCAGATCCACGTGCCTCCCGCTCAATATACGGATCTTGTATACATCCCTACAAAAATAGTATCCTTTTAAAATAAGTCATTTGCATTACACGTATAAGACCGACTTTCTTTCTTTAGATGGTACTGTAAGTACACATACCTCTGGCTCCGGATCAACTGTAAGGTCTGGTTCTGGAACAACTTCAAGGGATAATGTAATTGTAGAGGACGCTCCAGCATCTCCCTGAAACACAGTACTTGCATTAGTAAGGACGAAAATATTAGAAAATGGACACACAATTTGGAAAGATGACAAAGGTACATATGAAAAGTAAAGTATGAATGAAACATTGTCTAAAACAATTACACGATATGTAAATATGATCAGATTATCTCGTCAAATTGAACTGTGAAGAGCCATACCTCTGGCATCGGATCTACTACGAGGGATGTTGTAATTGTAGTGGACACTTCAGCATCTCCCTGAAACATAGTACTTGCATTAGTAAGGACGAAAATATTGGAAACTGGCCGCACAATTTGGAAAGACGACAAAGGTACATATGAAAAGTAAAGTACGAATGAAACATTGTGTAAAACAATTACACAATATGTAAATATGATCACATTCTCTAGAATTCTGTGTATAAAACCAGTCTGGAACAGAATATCTAGGTAAGATACCTGATACACACTCGAAGTGGTTGATGACTTCAGGCAAGACAAGGATGTTGAATCTTGTTGATTCATATTTGGTGGATAGTCATGGAGTTGTAAAGGGAAAGTATTATTCCATTTAGAAATTCCAACATTAAAAAGTGGCATGTTTGGAGACTGAATACGAGAAAATGATGGTTATGTAAATGCATAATATAGCATAGTTATCTGTCCCCATAAATAATTTTTCTATGTGGGTTCTCAAAAACAAGGACTGATGTTTAGCAAAATAGTCCATTATTTAAACAGCTATTATTTATGTATTTAATATGCATATAACAATTACAGTTTTACATATACAGCACATATAATCACATAGTTTTATCAGAGCATACCATGCGTCATACACTTATCTTCCACTAGTTAAAATATCTCTATAGAAACTTCAAAACACCATTTGATAGTTCAGTTAAAATCTCTAAATTTTCACATAAAACTTCTTCAAATAAAATATTAAATTCATATCATTTCCAGCCTTAAGACTCAGCCATATTTCGGACATATTACACTTATATGTATTGTTATTATGTTTCATTAGATATTTTCTACGTATTTCATCGAGACTTTCGCATTCACATATAATGTGGTGAGCAGTTTCCAATGTATTTATCCCACATAATCTACAAGAACGAATGTCCTTATGAATACCATTTTTTGCACCTAATATGACTAATATATTACAAATATTGAATTTAAACTTTAAATACCATCGAATCATATTACACTCTGGAAATGCATACTGATAAGTAGGTACGCCTTCCCTGGACATCAATTGATTAAGGAAGGGACTGCTATTTGCTTTTTCACCCAGGTTCACTATCATCTGGTCATAATCTTGTTTAGAGATTAACCTTTTTAATTTCAGCTTGATCTGTGTAATAGAGAACAACAACCAATCATCTTTGTCAATTTTAGTCCACTTATCATAAATCTTATTCCACTTGTTTATGGTGACAAAATTCTGTTAAGTTGTAGAACTACCATATTGTTCCATAACCTTTATCACAAACGTTCCATTGGTGAGTCGATTCAGTTTCACATATAGCATAGCCACCATTAGCTCAATACTACTATTCACACTGGTCAGTCCACATTCCAACAATAGATATTAATTTGACAGGTTTTTAGGCATCCTCAGCAATATCTTTAGCATTTTAGTTTCAAATACTTTCAACTCCTTTTTAAAGCAGCTTCCCCATATTTCAGCACCATATAGTAAACAGGGTACAATTTTGGCAGAATGTAGAGTAACAACTGCATTCACAGAGATGTTTCCTTGATTACCGATAAATTTACTTAAAGCCATGGTGGCTATCATGCATTTTCTCTTTGTTAAACAGCTATTCAATCACATAAATATCGAAAGTATTATAAGTTACATTAACACCGAAAATACAGGCGTAAAGTTATATCTGGAAGCGTGATACACCTGTGGCAGCATTTTCATGAATAGAGTCGGAATCGCGTTTGGGAGCAATTTACGAGTTGTTCTCAGTTGATTCCTCTTTGTGGACACGGATGCGTCGTACATATCTGGGTTTAAGTGCAGGCTGCAGATGCGGTAACAATGACCCCTCTTGTCCTCCAAGACTTGTTTGACTCTACTTTCAAGCTCTTCCGATGGATATCTGCAATATCTGATCCATTCTCTTATTCGATCAACAGTCTTAGGGAATACATGCATTGTAATGCCTTCGGATTTGTCATGGGTCTTCGAAGGGCAACCGAGAATAGAACATGCAGGCATTGTTGTAAATTCTGCAAAATAAAGATCAACATTATTAGAAAATTATTTTGCATAAAAATGTGAGAAAGAATTATTGGACCATAGATTGTTCATTGCACGCTTTCTTTTGGGCACCACAGCAAAACCAATGCAGCGTGGGCGGCTGTATTATAGGGTAAATTTCACAAATGATGCATTGATGTGTTCAAAATCAGAACATGTTACTCGTCCCTTGCATGTTCTATCATGCACGAAAAGGAAACATGCTTACATTATAGACACGGACCGCGAAGGATGCAATACGATACCAATTGACACTGATAAAAATTGATATATCGATAACATAACAAAAAGAAACTCAAATCAATAGCAATAAGACAAATTAACATAGCACTAGTGAGTATGTTACTTTGAAATAGATATAAATTTACAAATGAAGGAGATATGATTAGGATGCATCCCCTTAACTTGACCAACAAACAGTTGGATTCAGCAAGCAGTGTAAATAGTGGCAGGAGAACAGGGAGATGTTCACATGTAGCACACTGACGAGTTCACTCGAAGTGGTCACAGAGAAGCACGATCACGAGTTGACTTGCAGTGCTCAAAGATGTTCTCATGGTAAATATCAAGTAGTGTGTTTGTGAATAAATGACGTGTATATGTCGTGGTATTATGTGTATTGCCGGGGAGCGCCCTGCTTCGAGGGGAGCCTCAGACACGGGGTCTGAGGAGGCCATGCGAACAATGGCCCCTGGGCGTAAGATACCTTTTAAAGTGTACATGTTGTTTGGCACCTTGGCCATTCGCGCCCCTGACAGCACCCCTTGGCAGTGCACATCCACTCGTGCGAACTGCCTTTGATAGTGGAGGGGGGATGGATGGGCTTGGAGCATGCAGACAAGGCACCGGAACACTGCTGAATGGAGACACCGGTGTATTGCCGGGGGGCGCCCTGCTTCAAGGGGAGCCTGCCTGGAGACACGGGGTCTGAGGAGCCCATGTGAACAATGGTCCCTGGGTGTAAGATACCTTTTGAAGTGTACATGTTGTTTGGCACCTTGGCCGTTCGCGCCCCTGACAGCACCCCTTGGCAGTGCACATCCGCTGGTGCGAACTGCCTTTGATAGTGGAGGGGGCATGGATGGGCCTGGGGCGTGCAGACAAGGCACAGGAACACTGCTGAATGGTAACACACTTGATTAACTTAAAAACTGAAACAACAATTGATAAAAAATATGATGTTTTTAATTTGGTTTCTTATTTTGATGGCACAAAAATACTACACATTGTAAAGGTCTGATTGCAGCTCAGCGAGGGAAAATCCCCTGTACTGACCGCTGTCAATGGGGAAACTTTGTCTAATGGCACCAACGACACAGGCGGGTATTACTCGTCAAACGCAGTGTCCAAGCCTCCCATGAAGCCACCATGTGTACGAACAATAGGCCATCAGCCGGTACCACCTGTGAAAGAGAAAGATACAAACTGTTTTTAAATGACCAAGATAAGTGTATTAAACCTTAGTTGTCAATGACAATTCTTGTATGCATTAGCATTTTTGCCAGTACAAATGCTAACTAGACACTGCACAATATTGAACGACTTTTATGCAACTATTACTAGAGAATTGCAAGGCTAAACTGATATGACAATGATATATTGAAGTTACGAGAATACAGGGGTCAACCATGAAATAGTAGTGGCCTAACTGACATCACAACCAGACTATACTTACTCATTACTGGGATTACGAGGGAGAACTGTTGCACGAAGTTCGTGCATAAGCACCATCGAAATCCTCAACACGGACTGTGTGAGGCAGGCTGCCGTGAAGTCTGGCAACTCGGTAACGCATTGTGTCTGTGGATCTCCTTGCGATATGTAGGACAAGCATCCTGAGTTTTCTCAGCAGCAGCAGTTCTCCTCCTCGGTTGGCATTAGCGCGCCCTGATTGCAGGTACACCAGGTGGAGACACCGTCCATGTGACTAGGCCCAGGCTCTTCATCTGTTGAATCATCCTCCCAACTGTTGTCCAAACCCCCATCGTTTCCGCATCTTTCTCTTTCCAGTAATTCCTCCTCGGAATACTCAGGCTCGTACAGGTAGGGCATTATTTTTGCCAGTGTGTGGTAAACAAACGAAAATTATTTATAGCGGTGGTACTGGTGTCTGTTCACACGGGCTACAAGCAATGAAGGTAGCTGACCAGAGCACAGAAACAAGTCACAGAATACTCAAAGAAATACAGTGAGAGGAATGGAAAAGAAAATCTGCTGTTGTGTGTTGTGAAACGGTCTGTTTATACTTATCGAGGAAAGAGGCTTCCTGCCGTTTCCATGGCGGCGCGCCATTAGCTGAAGGGCAGAGAACGTTGACACGAGACGTGCTTTGGTGTTGTGAAATGGGTGGTACGCGTCTAGTGATGTCAGGCTCACGGGTGGGGGATATGATATAGTGCCGCAAACGTAGGTCACCCAGGGCGATGCGGCAAGTGATAAGATTATCACAAAATGGCCGCGCCCTGCTGCCTGATTTTGCTTGTGTTCAAGAGATGAAAACTCGGGTAAAGTGCATAGGAAATGTTTGTACGATCGATTGACTTTTGGTTAAAAACACATGGCCGAACCATAGGGACAATAATATTTCTGACCAAACCATTCCTTTAAGGCTCATTCTGGTCTCAGACAGCCAGTCCCTGTTTTTCGGTTCCATGAAAAAAAACATGTGCCTCTCTGAAATGTTCTGCACCCCCCAGAAAATAGACACGTTTAACATTTTGATTTTCTACACTCTCAGGAAAAACATATGTCACTCTGTGAGATCTATGATCTCATAAAAATGCACAGGGATGACACAAAAAGGCAAAGTGTCACTCCACTCCATTGCACGTGCACCTTAATTCTGAATTAGTTCTATGTAAAGAGCCCTATTCTAATTGCATTTATACTTTAAACATACACGGATTATAATTCTAACTCTATTCTATTCTATTGCATAGTAATCCCATTCATTATACTAGTCCGTGCAATAACACCGCCTCCTTCCCTAAACACCTTCACTAGACTTTTCCTAAAAGTATGTGCATTATATTGGTACAAAGCCAAATTTGCTCAATTCTCCAATGCTCAAACCTTGAACCATATAGAGCCTGCTGAAATTTGCAGTTTGCTCAAACTAATGTGAAAACAGAGGCAGAGGCAGGTCTATGAGTTTGCAAAAGACACGGTGACAGGAAGGTTAGTTGGTCCAGTAAGCCCTTATCTGATCAAACAACCAATTATACCAATGTAAGACATGGAACAGAAATATCCTTTAAATAATATCCTTATTAGTGTATACTACTGACATTATTACTCAACTGCAAAAAAGAAAATGGCGTCCTTAGTGTAAATATAATAACTTCTTAGAGTTGAGACGTCACAATACCTGCTGCTAGCGGTACCAAATTGCTACCCTTTTCCTCCCACCTCCAATTGCCTGCCAGCCTGAGCCTAGGTTGGCCTAGCAAAACTCCCGAAAATAGGGGTGTTAGGGATTCACATCCCAGAGGCTTCTTCCGTAGTGTGATTACTGAAAAGGGGTTTTTTGGACAGGCGACGCACACCATGTGTTTTTCACGTGCCCACTCTCCAGTCAAAAAGAAAGAAGAAAAAAGACAGTCACCCCCATAGAAAAAGAAAAGAAACGAAGTTAATTTTCTTTTTTTAAGGCAGGGTGGCTCAGATGACGAGGGAGCATGGAAGCAAGAGGTGGAAGCTCCAGAACAGCAGGACACTTAGTGGGGGCGTGGAGGCAGTGGTACGGGATATAATGGATTTGGGGTGCTCGAAATGTTGTGGGGGGCAGGGGAAAGAAAGGCGGCAGAGGGGAATGGGTGAACAAAATGGAGGCACCAGAGGAAGGAGCACAGATGTTTGGGATAATCCATCCGTGTTCCCAGTAACCTGATTGACTGAGCACCCTTCTACAGGTGCATATAGCATTTCACATGGCTTTCTTAAAAATAAACTTTCTTTGACACTTTACAGATATTAATTGATATAAAACTGGTGGTATTTTTTAATTTGTGGGCTGCTAAAACAACCAAGCAAGAATCTAGCTTAATTGTGTGTGGTGTTCCCAAAGGGTACTGCATATGATTCTGCCTAACACTCCATATAGATTACATCAACATGGTTAACAGGTGTAGTAACTTTTTCTTTATTTTATTGTGGTGTGTCCATTCTCTCGTTGGCTTGAAGCAACCCTGATGCCAGATTGGCAGCTAAATCTTTGGTATGAGAAGTATTTTCCCGTTGGGGAATATATGAGGTCCTGAAATCCAACAATGGCACACACTTTTTCAATGAACTCCTTAAAGAAATTACCTCCCTATTAGGCATAAAGTACAAACTGTGCACTGTTTAACAACCACAAGCCAATGGAATTGTCTAACACCTCAATGGTCTGCTAAAGCAATGGTTAGCAAAAATGTGCAATTCATTACAAATGAGCTGGCTGTATTGTCTTCCAATCGCATTGTTTACCCTCAGGAATCAGCCAAGGAAATACCATCATTTAAATCCTCACGAAGAAAATAGCAAGGAGGAGGCTGCATACCCCACTCACACCTGCATGCACAGCCTCCGATGCCCACAATTCTACACACATTTTATGAGATGAGTGTCAGGGATATCTTATGGCTTTAACAAATGCTGTCAGTTTATCTTCCACAAGGATGGTCCATATACAAGGGAGCGAGCTGCGAGGGACACTAAAGCATCAACAGTACAACAGGATTCCACATCTCTACAATCTCAGCAGCTTTACCCCAAGGTTCACGTTTTCATCAGAAACTTCAACGGAAAATGGAATGAACCATGCTTCAAGGGACCACTTACTGTTGTCTGTGCCACACCCACAGCAGTGAAGGTTGCAGGCAGAAATACCTGGGGACATTTGAGCAACACCTGGAAGGCCAACATAGCGACACCTCCCGACCAACAGCAGGAGGAGGAATAAAAGATCAGAAAGAGTTATTTTTAAACATTTTTGAATTTTCTGAACTCATTGCACCCCTTTGGGTGGACAGACAATTATAGTTCCTTGCAGATTCCAAGGACATCGGGCAGTGGAAAAAGGATAATGCCTAGTGACGTTTATGTGTTCTTTTCTCTCTCTCTCTCTTTCGTTTTGGTCCAAATGGTATATTGGTCTTTTTGGGGTAGGTTTAATTATGATGGCAACCTTGTATTGTTGCAAAAATAATAGTGTATTAGTGACCAGAATTAATAGGGACATCGTGGATCCAGAGGGATCCAAGGATTAGGAAAGATGTGCATCACCCACGAGACAGACAACTTGAAGTATAATCACATGGGGGAAGTGGGATTAGGGAAGAGGGAAGTCAAATGACTCCTCTAATATTTGTTCTTTAATAACCCATGCAACTGGCACACCCAGACCGTTTCTGCCACTAGAGATGCCACCTCTAATAGCGCACTGATTAGTGTACCTTGCCCTATGTACGATGCGTCGTTATTTCAGGGACACAAGGTTCAAGTAAATGTGGTAAAAGCAGACGATAGTGAGTGTTCTGAGAAAAAGGGGCTGGATCAGCTGCAGTACAAATTAAGACCTCAATTACAGATGGAAGGACCAGTTTTTATCAGTTGGGTTAAAGGACTGATGGGATGCAAAGCTGAAGGACTGGTGGGGTATTCGGAGGAAACAATGCGTATATCAATGAGACATGTTATGCTGTGTGGAAAGGTGTTGGGGGAGAGGTGGTATATTCCGCCTCCCTACACAATTCCCGCACCAGGTAAATGCTAGGTGAGCTAAGTGGGGAGCTATCTTTGCCCCTCATGTGCATATTAACATCTTCTAGCTGTTGTTATAAGTGGGTAAACAAGTGTATAGGTGTATACTTTGGACTCCGTTGTGTGCCTTCCCAAACGCCATGTTTTTTCTAGGCTCTCTCCCGCAATGCCAGCCCCCACCACCTCCTGTCAGCCGAGAGCAATTCCTGTTCTCACGGAAAAACGGCCCTTCATTGTTGCAACTAACAAGTATCAAACTCTAACAGAATGCATCTGGTCACCAATCCCTTTCCCCAGACCACCTTCAATTGACCCACCATATACCTAATCTAGAGTGGTCAAATATTCTGGTAACACTAATATCTATCTCCAATTCGTTTGAAGTCATGAGACCCCACAAAACGCAAATCAGTGATCGACCCCCCTGATAAGGCACCCGGAAGAAGGACCCCTTACCAATGCCCCCCATAAAAGCATGGGTTAGAATGTCCTTATTTCTTACAGACAGCCCCCTTTCATACAAATGTTTTATGTTTTATGCCAAGTTTGGTGTTTAGTTTAGTAGATAGCTGTATGTCATCTCTGCCAACCTCGACCGACCTTGACCCTGCGAGGATGAACCCAGCCAACCAACGTGATGCCAGACGAACCTCCAAGCTGCCTGCCAATCCTGTGGAGCCAGTCTCTACATCCATATAATGTATCCATGTCTTCTTCCAAACCTAATGTACCCTCATGTACCTATAGGGAAATGACATTAGTGAAATTCCAGAGTTTATGTACTTTTCATGTAATCTCTGCCAGAGTGCTCTCGGGCAGCAGAGTTCTTTACTTGCAAGTATTTTACTTATATACATTTTTGGTCCCCTTGCAATTACTCTCCTAGTTTAATTCCGTAGTGGGATGGGTGATTTACTTTGTCAGTTTGGACACGTGCATGCTAAGGTGCAAGCCTTCATTGGTTATTTAAAACAACTGACAGGGATAAAGCAACGTGAGTGACCCACTAAAGTACAGAAACGTACACAATTCTCCTTGTGTGTTAGGGGCAATTGTAGCATGCCTGTTGGTACCAATGGACAATATAATAGGACACTCGATATTCCAGACCTGAATGGGGGAACTGCAGCACTTATGGATGTGTTTTGGACATGCGGGGGGCTCGCATATCCAGCTCCCACCATTCTGGAAAGGTGTCTGCTCCCTAGCTACTCTACATTCCTCTGTCCTTCTGGTACCAGAAGCCCATCTCACCATATTGAATGAACACCCCCCCGGCCACAACTGTGCATCCCACCAACCAGCAGGCCAGCCGGTCACTAGTCTGCCTCCACCACCATAAACGCTCAAACAATTTTTCCAAAGACTCAAAAGTGATGCTTAATGCCATTCCTGAGCAGGATCAGCTGTTCACAAAAACAGAGACATTATTTACCTTCCAGCTCGCTCCAGGAATACAGGCAGTGGCAAACTCCAAGTGGATACAAATCACATGCTGGGAGATAATACAGCTGTCAAATGACACTGAGCATGGACTCAATGGGATTAGGGAAGAATTAAAGGCCATGATATGAATGACACAGCAGAACCAGTATATTCTCAACTTGCTCACTGCCATGGAAGTCAGTGTGCCTGAGAAAATAGGCAGTTCCCGTTGTAAATACTTCCTGCCCCATGATTCAGATAAAGGAACCTTGGCACACGCGATTTCGGCCTTACATGATCTATGCACTGTAATGAAAAAGGAAGGTGTCTGGGGGCAGGGGGGGACAGAGCAACATTGATTATCATCAATATTCACATGGGTGCCATTGTGGCTCAGTACTGTTTGCAAAGTATTGTCCTTTTGCTCCTGCCATCTGACTGTGAGGTCTTGCACAAAGACGCTATCCAGAGGAAACGACTACGATATCCCCAACCTTTAAAGCCGGTGAAGCCACTCCCCTCTTGATATGTGCACATGCAGACAGACAAATGAAATGCTCAGATATAGCACTGCATGGTAAGGGTAAAGCAGCCAATCGATCCTCCAGGAACACTTTCTTACCCTCAACCAGACCCAGAGAACTATTTTTAACATTGGGTTGATTGTGCGGGAGATATGTGTTTCTGTTTACTAACATTCACCCCAGAGGAATATACCCAGAGCGGAGAGAGCGTGCGTTATGTGTGTAAGGCATGGGTGCCCAAGACATATTTACACAAGCAAAAGGAAGCAAGCACATTAGTTAATGAATTAACTAAATGGGGTATATTTAGCATGCAGGTGTAACGCCCCAAATGTGGAAGGAGGTTCAGGCAGCTGGTAAATTGAGTGTCAGTATTTATATCACTGTTTTAGCATTTGTTTGTATCCACGTGTGAGTTTCACTTAGTTTTGATACACTTTCGAAAGTATTAGATATTAACATGAGGGGCAGCAAATTATACTGTCTCCTACACTTAACATTTAGGCCTATGACACACCAAACGTTTTCTATCAAGCAACACTGATTTAGATTATGTCTTTGTTGTAATGGAGAGAATTAGTTTGTGACACTATTCTTTTAGGACAAGCTTTTTTAATTGTTGAGTTTACAGTTGAAGTTTCAGGTAGCTCAAGCATTGAGTAGGGTAGATACAAATCATTATTGGCATAGGGGACACACGCCAGATTAGCCTGAGCCCTGCCATATTCAGATGACCAAGGCCTTGGAAAAGGGTGAAGCCCCACACAAAGATTGGTTATTGTTACATGACTTAGCTGTTCCCAGATGTGTCAGGCAAGAGATAGATAACGCTATATTCCCAACATTAGATAAATGTAATGGCAGTTAGGATATTGAACAAGGTTCTGGTTATATTGCCCCTCCACCCCTTTGAGAAGTGGTAGGTCCTTTGGAATTTCAGCTGACAAGATAAATAGAGCAAATACATCAGAGAATTAGGTCCTCAAGAGCAGTACCTTGTCTGCGTGTTTTATGAAGCCACCTGGTTCCCAAGAGAGAGATGGGTGGAAGTGTGCTAAGAAAGAAACATGTTTCAAGTTGGAATTCGCATGACGTGTTACCAAGTTTACAGCTGCAAGGTCAGAGATCGCTGAGGGGTGGCAAGTTGTCTGGTCTCATGAGAAAGTAGTATTGTGTCCATTCTATTGCCACAGGGTACTGACCTCACTGTTCACAATTGCTTCAAGATTGGGTCGTCTCAGTGGGCATTCACATCATGAAGTTGTCCTGGCCAATGGGAAAAGGTCATTGTAGCAACAATAATATCAATAATGTTGTCCAATCAAAACTGAATATTTTTTGCTGACTACATGATTAGGTTATCTGTAAGGGGTGACATTTAAATGATCGTGTGTAGGTTATTTGACCAATGGGTTTGGGTTGCATAAGTTGTGTTTAGATTTTTTTATAGGAACTAGCCAATGGGGAATGTCATATAAGGGTGATGTGGAAACCCCCTGTGGATACGCAAGGAGGAGAGGCCAGGGTAAATCCCACGCCCAAAAAAAGGAAGGGTTCAATCATTTGACAAAGACATATTTTATTTAACAAAACCCATACAAAACCTAGGACATCACAAACATTGAAGAAATCTCCATGACTCTCGAGTAACTCCATGCTTGACAGTAGCTTCAAAATTAGTGTGACGTCACAATTGACGTTTCATCCTAGAAAGCCTAAGGTGGGAAGAGATTGGTTAAGGGACTCAACCCTGTTCCTCTAAAACCATCAAGGACCATATTGACAACCTTGCTCCAGCCCTTGTGGATTTTTGCAACCACTCCTTTGCCTCAGGATCCTTCCCCTCCCCTCTGAAGCACTCTTTGTGCATCCTCTTCTCAAGAACAGCTGATCCTTCTTGTCCAGCTAACTATCGCCCCATTTCCATTACTCCCTTTCTGGGCAAACTCCTGGAAAAGTTGGCCATATCTCAGCTTAACCTTCATTCCAATTCTGTTGGCTGTCTCCATGACCACCAGTCTGGCATCAGAACTGCCAGAAGCACGGACACTGCTCTCCTGAACATCCGTGAAGATCTGCTCTCCAACCTTGACTCTAACATTCCCTCTGTCCTCATCCTCCTCAATCTATTTTCTGCCTTCGACATGGTCAACCATACCATCCTGCTCAACCATCTCCGGGAAAACCTGGGTAGCACTGATCAGGCTCTGGCCTGCTGACCTCTTTCCTCTCAGATCGACCCTCCCAGGTCCAACTTGGTTCCTTCCTTTCATATATCTTTCTCTCTAACTGTGGTGTTCCCCAGGGGTCTAACTTCATGCCCTGGCTTTTCAACCAATACCTGGCAACTCTCGCCCAATGCATTGCCACTTTCTGCTTAAATTTGCAGTGCTACGCTGATGACACTCAACTCATTTTCAGGCTGCCCTCTGCCACCTCCTCTTCCTCTCTCATCTCTGATTGTCTAACTGCCATTCAAGATTGGTGTGCCGCCAATCATCTTTGTCTGAATGCCAGCAAGACGGAGATCCTCCTCATCGGCACACCTTCACCATCCTTTCCCCTCACTCTCTGGCCGGCCTCCCTAGGCCCTCCTCATACCCCCACCTGCGAGGCTAAGAACCTCAGGGTCATCTTTGACTCCATCCTTTCTTTCTCCGCCCACATCTCTGAGGTCTCTAAAAAGTCAAATTTCCTACTGAACCTCATCAGAGGGACTCTGCCTTTCCTCTCCTTCCCCCAGAAGCTCATGGTGTCCCAAGCTCTGGTTCTCTGTAGCTTGGACTATTGTAACAGCCTCTTTCTAAATCTACCTGCCTCCACTCTCTGCCCTCTGCAACTAATTCAGAACAGGACTGCAAGACTTGTCCTTGGCCTCTATCCCAGGGATCGTATCTCTCCAGTTCTGAAATCTCTCCATTGGCTCCCAGTGTATGCAAGGATTAAATTCAAAACCCTCTGCATTGTCCACAAGGCTTTCTGGGGCCTGGGTCCAAAATACCTTCAGCTATCCCTCTGCAAATACCTCCCCTCTCGAGCTCTTCACTCCTCTACCTCCAACTCCCTCACTTGGGGGTAGATCTCTGTCTTCAGCTGGGGCCTCCCTCTGGAACAGCCTCCCGCCACTCTAAAACTTGAGGAGAACCATCTCTGGTTCCGGAAGCACCACAAGACCTTCCTCTATTCTTCTGCCTTCGCTCCCCCTCTCCCCTGCTGATCTGTTCTCTCTTGGCACCATGCACCTGGACACCCTCTGTCCTCCGGGCCTAGGTACCTGCTCACCCTGCCACCCTCCTGCACTGCCTCCGGGCCACCCCTTGCACTGGGGTCTGTATCTGTACCCATACAGACCCCCCCCTTTTCTTCCTGAACATATCAGATCTACCGTGTCTGCTGCCTTAAACCTAGCACTTGCAAATTGCTGGCTGCACTACCACTGTTTGTTGCCTTTATTATGTATATATTGCTATTTATCTGTTTCTCCTTTGCTTCACACTTTACACTTCTCCCCCCTTCCATGCACTTTTCCCCTCCCCCTCTCATGCACTTGCGCGTTTTCAATGTCACTTGGTCTAGTAAGATCGCTATTTTGTTCTCCCCTGTTCCCCTTCCTTGCCTTGTCGTACTATGAAACACTTGTGTACGAGCGCGATATAAATAAAATATCAATATCAACTAGATATACATTCGATATGGGTTAGTACATTCATTGGCTGCACTCTTTCTGGTGACCCGGCCTGAGACCACCTACTAAAATGCTACAAGTGAAAACATGTCACCATAATGTGGCATAATCGGTGGTTGCAACATTGATGGATGAGCGTCAAAGGTGGGCAGAGATTGGTCAGCAGTGTATGTCTCAGCCTTGGCACCTTGAAATGTTGCCAGCACATTAGAGACAACAGGGGATGGTGAGAACGGCACCAAGGTGCTACTTTTCGCAATAAGTTTACCATTTCTGATTCTCTAGGTCACAAGCCAGGATGTTTAGCTTTCAACATTGCACTACCTTGTATCTTTTGTCCCGAGAACTGGATGGGAATCGAAGGACTTAGTCTGTCTGTCTCTGAATCTTATGAATAGGCATTATCCTCAAACTGCAGGTCACGTGTATGGAGACTGCATTTTGGATCATTCTGCTCAGCATTTATGAGGATTTTAGCTCCTATTAATGCAGGTGTCTTTACATGTCTTTTCCTCTAGAGACTTGTTCAAGCTACTTTCCTCTCAATATAAAGCCTTAGTTAATGGGAACCTGACCTTCCATCATTATTTGTTTCTTTATACAATCTGAAATAAATGTGTGTCATGCCTGGGAACTGTTATCATCTGTTCTTTTGAGTGCCAATCCAAACCTTTCTTTCTGCAGTAACCGTGGCAAGGCATATACACTTATTGTGTGAGCTGTTAAGATTTGGCTTTCTTTGCTAACTCAGAGAACCAGGTCCCCCTGCAGCTCAGGGCTGCGCCTTCCATCTTGTTTTACATGGCCACTCATTGTATTTGCATTCAGCATCAAGCAAGCTTTATGTGTGCTTGTATGCATCTTGTGTTTCATCGTATAGAGAGCATGTACTTTGTAACCTATTGCATGCAGTCATATTCTTCATGTTTCAGTGCAGTTTGGCCTATTGTTTGTGTTTCTTCATGATGGATGTGTATATACTTTGTGTCTTATGCACCTACATGTGTCAGTGTTTAGCAGTGACATTATTTGCTTTCATCACATTGATCATAGCATGTTCATATCTTCCATCCCTTGCAGATTGAGCTCTTCTGCATTTCTTCCGGGGTAGGGTTGGCAGGGTTGTTTCAGTGAGTACCATCTTTCACTCCTGCGATATGGGTGCGAGGAGGAGTGAGATGCTATAAGTGATGTGCATCTTCTGTTTCTGTAGCATCAGTACAGGGTAGGGGCTGATGTAATTAATGACACATTCATGTGCCTGTCTTCGTTGTCTCCTCTGGTCAAGTCCTCAACCACACTTCTCTGTGGACCTTCCCCATTGTTGGGTACCTTGGGGATCCATATCTTTGTCATCCCCCTCAGGTTACCTGAATTCTTTGTGTTCGTCCACGCTCCAGGTCATATACAAGCACTCTCTGTCACGTTTTCAGAACACCCACCATCCCGTGTAAATACAAGGGTGTTGTGGATAATAGAATGTTGGGCCTGGGGGAATGATGGGGCTCTCTTTTAGGTGACCACAAGTAGATCACCAGTCTGTGTTTGCTCATCTGTCTTAGTGTCTACCAGTATTTTCACCCCTACTCTCTTTTGAACAGTCTTCTTGCATTGAGCTATCGCTATTCTCGGGACAGAGAATTCAAAGAACCATAATCCTGGTGCAGCTATGAGTACTTTTAATCCATTGGCCATCCAGGAGATGATCCAGGAGAATAGATATGTAAAAACATCTTCGTCTTACCCGGCTGCATTTGCTTCCTCCTCCATCTTCGTGTGCAGGTCTGTTAGCAGTGCTATAGCTTCTGTGAGGGTCCCATTTTCTTCATTATGGTTGCTATGTGGGTACAGCAGAACAGCCCTAATTTTGTGCTTATGCCACCCCCCATGGCAGTGATTAGGTCAAGGATGTAGCTATTTTTAAATGTCATGAGGTCTGAGCTCCTCCTTTATGGAGTTAAAGTCCTTCACTGTTGAGTTGTTTGTTTGCAACAGCTCCCAATGGGCGATCTGTAACCATTTGGCATTTACATTTGTTTATATCCCAGGAACAACAGAAGAGAAGAACATATCTGTTCTACTGAACAGCCTATGTTCCTCTGTTATCTTATTGAGTGTTTGTTCCATCTTCTCTGAGCCATAATTACCACATTTTACCCGTTTTATTTCCAGGGATATTTTCTTTCTCTGATGTCTATCCATTTTGGGAAATCCATCAATCTCTATGTCTTTCTGGGGTACTACGAGGGCTGGTGTGTTCAGTAGTACTAGGGAACATATTCCTCCCTAGTTTGGAGGCAACTGCATGTACGCTTTGCAGCCTCAGGCCTAATTGTGATCCATGAGGACTGCTGCGCCTACCTTCTTACCAGAAATGTTCAAAGTACGTTTACACCCTTGATTCGGTCCAACCTTTACCGGGCCATCATTCTGGAAACATTCTTAAGGGGTATTATGGATACAGGGCCAGCTTCATTGTCTACCCATGTGAGCAGCTTTGAATACTCTGCCCACTCATTGAGGCATTCATCAATCTCTCTCTGTACCACTTATACTGGCACTGTCAAAAGACCTTGTGCTTTGCATCCCATCAGTCCTTTGACCCATTTGTCTCCTGTAAACACATGTCCAAATACCAGTAGTTGAGGACTTTCCGAACGTCCAGGAATTCCCCATATCCCTCGACACTGATTCTTTTGACAATTCCTTTAGATATAAAATTCCAGCTTCCTGTGTTTGGGCTTTCCGGTATATATTATATAATTTTATCTCTGCTCCAATAGTCCTCTATCATTCCTTTTGTTTTTATGTAGTTGCCCTTATATGAGAACGTCTTTTGTGACATCCACCGCAACATGGACCATTTCCCCTGAAACTGGCCCCTATTCATGCAGAGCGCCAAATCCATAAGGCTCTGTACTCTAGTCACTGGGATTTCAGTGGCTATGAATGGCCATCATGGCACAGGGAATGAGAGAACACACATAGCAGCTCTCCCTTGATCTCTCTCTCCCCACCCTGGTTATGTGCTGGTGCCACATATCATTGGTCACATGAGTCGAATTAGCCATATATGCTTGTATATGTTCGTAGTTGTTAAGAACACTGCTTTTGAGCCTTTTCATGTCTCTAGTGGCACTCATGAAGGGTTGGGTCACTACTTCAGTTACTAGGCGAGCAGGGATTATATTAGTATATTCTTCTTTGGACATGTGATAGGGAACAATTCCACTTATTGCCATGAGGATAAAGAAGCAGAGAAAGCAGAGTGCACAAAATACCTCTACAATACTTTTTGCTTATGAGTCCATATGCTGCAAGGGCGCATGGTCATTGCGTTGTCTGTGAGCCAAAAGCATGTGCTTAGCAAAACTTCATCATTTTTTAATGATACTTTTTACGTCGATTTCCAAACTCAGAATACCTACAAGAAAAACTTTTGCTATCGCTAGGATAATTTGTTCAAAAATAAAGTGCGCCTTTGGGTTTGTCAGTAAGGCAAGAATTGTATTCTACTTTTCTTAAACACACTATAAATGTTTGCTACGAATGAGAAGAAAGCATAGAGAAATATTTGGAAAGGCAGCATCCAGTAATTGTCTCTTGCTTTATCAAAGTACTCCTCCTTTTTACATTGCAGGTAAACATTTCTTAGGGACACAGTTTGTGTGAGCAGATTATTTGATTGTGTAAAAAAAGGACAGTGCACATTTGTAAATTCTCTGTTAGTTACTGTTGATGCTTTTCATGGACCGGGTCTTTACACCTCTTTCCTCTTCTCCTGCTGCTGCACCTTTTGGGACGTTGAGCCAGGGGGTCTCGCCTTTACAGGGTTTGACATCGCCGATGCGAATCCATGCGCTTCTGCCTACAAATTTTACAGCTATGGGGCTTGCATCCTCAATAACGAACAGACATGCCACACGTTCCTGCATCTCTATTATCTGGGTGATTGGCAGAGAATTGAAACCTTCTCTCATTACCATGCTATGTGCTCATGTGTGCTTATTTTGGGGTGTCAAATTCAGATATTTCTGCCTCTGTGTTGGTGGCTTCATTGCCACAGGAATATAGGTCCCCTCCTACTGTGGGTGGCACATTTCACCATGGCAACGGCTGATGGGAGTTGTAGTGCGTCTATGAGCCTGTCCAGCAATGGCACGTGCTGTACTGGTGTGAGCCGTCAGCACGTAGGAAGCCCCATCTTTTCCACTGTGACAATCCTGCATGTGCTTTTGACGTCACATGGGTGTAGTACGAGTACACTGTGACTTCCTCATCCTCATGGTTCTCTAGAGCTATGTTAAGCACTACTAATTCTGCTGCCTGTGCTGAATAATGTAGAGGCACTCTACCACTCACAACTACTTCAAAATCATCATTTAGTTTTAGTGTTATCACTGGAGTCTCTGTGTGTCTCTCCCCGAACTCTGGTCAATTGTCAATGACCCGTCAATGAAGAGCATCCCCCCACGAAGGAATTTTCTCTGACATGGGGTATGTTGTCATGGTAGTCTGTGCAATCATGTACATAGTGCCCTTCCTCCACTGGCTCTGCTATGAATGTTGCTGGGTTTACCACTCCGCATATTACTACTTTAACTGCTGGGTTTGAAATGATCACCTTGTACCCTGACTCTCTCTGCATGGTCATTGTGCTTTTGGGTTACTAAAGAATGGCAAACAGTGCATGCTCCATATATAATGTAAATCTGCAGCCCATTGTGATATTCGCTGACTTCTCAATTGCAAAGGCTGCAGCAGCCAACGATTTTTCGCAAGGATAATAACCCTGGGTCTAGGATCCCACTGCAATAATCTAATGAATTGAGTCCCAAAGTAGTCTTCTGCGTCAGCACTGCTGTCATTACCACCCCATTCGAATGTGAGAACAGATAACATTCCTGACACTATTCTTCTGTCTCACTGCACATCAAAATGTCATCCACATGTTGAATTACTAACTGTCGAGGTGCACATTCCCTAGGTCCATCTGAAGGACTCTGTGAACCTTGTGTGTTTCCACTTTTTGCTTCTATACAAAAACGTGGTCAGGTCCTGTGACTCTTCATGAAGAGGGATTGAAAATAATGTATTCTTTAGATTAATCACTTTGAAATGATTTGCTTGGGTGGGATTTTGCATAGTATTGTAGATGGGTTCAGAACCAGTGGAAATCTGCCTCAACAATATTGTTTAGGGGGCGTAAATCCTGAATAAATCTCCATGACCACCCCTGTGATTTTTCTCACTGGGTACATAGCGTGTTACACAATGATTCTGATTGCACTAAGATTCCCTGTTGCACTAATGCAGAAATCCTCTCAAAAATGCCTTCATCTTCTTCTTTGGACATGGGATATTGATTCATTCTTGGCAAGATTGCTTCTGGCTTTAATTTAATTTCAAATGCCCCTACTGCCTTCAATAGGCCAACGTCAGATGGACTGCTGGTCCACAGTGTACTCTCCACCTGTGTCAGATCCTCTTCCAAGAATGACAGTGTCTTTTTTTATCAATGCCATTTTCTGTGGCACCTCCCTCTTCTCAAATTTTCAGCCGATAAGGAGGCTTATGAAGAACACTATCTCAACATCTTCTTCATCCTCTTGGAACAACTCTTCACCTGTCGAGTCATTCAGACTTTGTCCCTCGTCTAGGATGAAAACTGTCTGCCATGCTTTCCCTTTGTCATCAGTGCAGTGGAGGATCGCCCTCTCTTCCCTTACTATAACTACCTCCAGTAATAGTGGGAACACATGTCCTTCCTCCTCATACTTTGGGACTTGTGGCCTGAATATACATTATGCAGGTAACCTCAATATTTTGCCATGTATCCCAGGAAACCATGCTAGTAAAACGCATATTGGAATAATTCAGGGTCCAGGGACATGCTAGTACAAATTCTCGTGCATTCATGTAACGGAGGCATGGAGTAGAGCACACTCATTCCTGATTAGTAAATGTGATAGTCATGTTGAGTCTACTCACCATGTCCCTTTCCATTATGGTGACTTGTGTCTGGTGGGAGTACAATAGTGGCATGGTGAGGTCATGTTCTCTGATAGTAATGGGCAATTTGTCAGTGAATGGAACCAAATGTGTAGCCCCATAGAAACCTTGTGCATTCATAGCAACACCTGACATTGGGTATCTCCCCTTCCTAACACAGGATCTGGTTGCCCCCCGTATCTACAAGGAAAGAAATTGTTTTGTCACCTATGGAATGGCAACTTGGGGCTCCTCTTGCGGGTCAGGTGTAACAGATAGTATTGAACACATCAAGCCATTCTGTGGGCTGTGCTAATGTGGGTATATGTGGGTATAAATGTATCCCTGTCCCTGTGAACGGATTCCCTCCCACTACAGTCACTTTCCCTATTCTGGGTGTGGTGGTCTGTACATTAGTTCCTGGGTTCCACTTGGCCACAGTATTGTGTGGTGCCAGTGCTTGAAGTTGTGTTTGTGTCTGTTGTACCGGTGTGGGGACTTGCTGTGGTTGTGTCGGTGGCTGTTGTGTGTGCATCAGTGCTTGTTGTGCTGGTTGCATTTGCGACACCAACGTCTGATACTGTGTGTGATCTTGGGCATCATAGTCAGGTGGCTCTGTGCTGTAGGTTGATGGATACGCTATCCCCCCACTTGTATATTGCCAAATCTGTTGCATCCCTCCCCCGCTTCTACATACCCTGGACATGTGTCCCATTTTCCTGCATGTCCAACATTGCTGAAGTGGTCCCATCGGTCAGGGCTATCCCCGGTTAGACTCTCCTACTTGCGGGGCTTGAAACCCAACCCCTCTCCCTCTAAGCATGCCGCTTCTTCCCCGGGGCCAGTAATAATATTCTCCGCTTCCTGCGAAGCTCCTTCCAGACATCTTGACTGACTACTCCCTCTCCATCTGTCAACATGGCCCCTTCTATTGCAAACTTCGATAGTTTTTTCTAAACCAACTTTGCGTCCTCCAGCTTCCTTTCCTCCACTTTCTATCTTATTTTCTCTTGTATTAACCGGCAATGGTGAACATAGCCAATTGTATTTCTGGCCACGACTTTGCTTCCATCCCCACTAATTTCTTAAACTGTCCGTGCACTGGCTCTGGTAGTCCCTGACATAATATGTGGTAAAACAGAGCTACTCTCTTCTTCCATTGTTCATGAGTCTCAAATGCCAGAGCTCTTGAATCTCTTGAATGTAAGCAACGGGGTCTTTGTCTTTGTGTATATTTTGTGTCATAATCACACTCATGTCTGACGTGTCGGGTACTGTACTCAGTATGCCCTCCATACAGCTGCCGTACAGTTATTAAATTGTACCCCGTCATGAACTGGATTCTGTGCATCCCAATATACCCTGCTCTTTTCCAAATGCCGTCAGCTCTTTCGCCAATAATGGCACTGAGCAAGCTTTTTATGTTACCCAATGCTAACATCATTCCCGCTGTCATTCTCTCTACCTCATAGATCCATTTTCCCACTCCTGATGTTAACAATGGCAATTTACATCTAAAGTTGTCTTTGTTGATCTATGGCCATGGTATGTATTGTGGCTGTCCTCCCCCCTTTTCTAGCAATGGGAATTGTCAGTTCTAAATTGCTCAGTTGCCCTTTTTTTGTCTTTCTACTGGCACCAGTCATGCTTACTTTCTTTCACACTGTTAATGCTCTCAACCTCTGGGTGTATGGGGTGATGTTCTCTAAGCTGTGCAATCACCCTTTCATCAGCCTGGGTTCATGCCAGAAGTTCAGGCTTTTCCCCTTAAATGTCTTACCCCTCTGACCATTCTGCCTCCCTTTCTGGGCTCACCCTCACTGAGGGGCCATGTGGGGCCCTCTCCTCTTCCTCATCTTCACTTCCCTACCTTTCTTTGTCAGAACCGACTGTCCCAAAGCTGTCATCACTCTCCTCATCTTCCCTGTCTTCGAAATCTAATTGATCAAGGGTTTCTTCCCACTTGACCCTCTCTTCACTTTCTCCACTAAGCCTGGGTCCTCCCTCAGTGGGGACCCAACTATAGTCCTCTTTATCTTCCGAGCCGTACCACTATCCCTTCTGCTTCTATACAGGGTGCCAATCCTCATCTGTATCCCTGCTACATCATCCTCTGTCTGGAACAGTGTGATTTGTCATTATCTCCTCCACCTCTCTAAAATGTCCCTCCCTACTTCTGTCTCTTTCCAGTTCCTGCTTTCTACTTTTCTACTTCCCCTGATGTATCCACTCCTTAACAAGCCTTCCAACCTCCTTTTGCTGCCTTTCTCGACTTAACTGTATTTGCTCTCTCTCTTCTTCTATTTCCCTGATTCTTTTCTCCTCAGCTTCCTTCTGTCTTTTCCTTTCCACCTTGTGCTTATTCAGTCTTTCCCCGTCTTCTCTCTTTTTCCTTTCTGCCCTTCTCCTGTTGCTTCCTTTACTTTCTCTCCCATTCCTCTACTTTCTTCATTACCTCTTCCCATTCTCTCCCCTCCTCTTCTACTTTCCTTCTCTGCCCCACCACTGTTTCCTCCCTTTCCTGTATCCGTGTAGCCTCCTCTTCTGTATCCTTGGAACCATCTACAGTCCTTCCGTCTAACTGGAGCAATATCTGTCCTCCCACCCACTCATTCGGTTTAATTACCGTCTCTTCCACGTCTTCCTGCCTAGCTTTCTGCTTCTGTGTCCCTTCTTCATTATCTGTTAGCTTCGCCTGCAGCTTTCAGTGCTCTTTTTATTCATTGTGCACAGACACTGGTTTCTGGTTAGTTAACTTAGCTCCATTTATTGCGTCTTCACTACTATATGCTGGGGGTGCATATATGGGGTTCGTATAGCCTGTCGATGCTTTTAATTCGTTCAAGGGGTAACATTCCTGTCCCTCAGTTGGCAGATCGGTGCTCTGGGGGTGAGGTGGAGGAGACGTGGGCGCTCCACTCCCTCCCAAATGGGTCTTCCACCACGTCTCCAAACATCTTCCATAGCTTGAGTATTGCTAACATATTGCATACCTTTTCCCCCTTTTGTCGGTTTAAATATGTAGTCCTGCGTTTCAACACAGATTTTGAAAGACAGCCTTCCTCGGGCCAGACCTCAACCTTTTTCCCAACTGTTTCCCGACCCGATTCCGCATTATACTTGCATATTTTAGTCTTACACTGCATAAAGGACTTGCAGAAAGAACACAATGCATAAGGCGAGTGTCTCCCATGATGGCACGTCACACTCCTGGCTGCTGATACTTAGCGACCTTAACAAGTTATCCTCACTCAATACTTTTCACTCTAACTTCATAATACTCTCATCAGCAATAAGCCCTTCAGTTTTCACCACTTTTTTCAAATCTTCTCTCAAGCCTCTTTGGCTTCAACAACACTAATTTGGGTGTGCACGGCAAACGCCGCCCACACCAAAACTCTTCCCCTTGGGCCCACTTGCTCCTATGACACAGACCAATATCAACAAAACCTCATGCTCACAATTGCAAAATAATTCCTCCCCTTTGCACTGTTAGTCGACAGGTCAGATTACCACAGCTTCTTCTGTCAATTCTCCACAATCCCCTCACAACCTCCAACTGGTGGACACCCCTTCTGCCAATGTCACAATTTTCCCTCACAACCTCCTACTGGAGCCAGTCATTTCTACACAAATATACATTGAATGCACCCTCAAGACAATAAAACCAAGCAAAAAAACCAACACCATAATCCTGTCCTAAATAAGACAAGGTATCTGCCATAAATAATCTTCCTGTCTTAACTGCTGCAAAATATCTGTCACGAATAACACCACTCAGGAACGTGATGCCTCCTTCTATGCCCTCAACACAGGATAACTTATATACTTCTTTGTTTGTGTATAACCTTTGTATTTTCTTTTCTCTGTATTCAATACCCTTCTCAGAGTTTAAGCCATCACCTCCTGTAACCCTGGCTACAGATAAACTCTCATAAATAACCGCTTTATCACTTAGCCAAAACTTAAAGAAATCCTCAAAAAACACAACCAGCTCCCTCCCACCTTTTGTTTGTCAAATCAATGCTCTCATACTTACATCCTTGGATCAGCTGAAGCCTTCAGAACCGCTTCTGCCACAATCGGTTACTCCGCCTTCAAGCCTGCGGGGTGCCCCGTGGGGAGGGAGCAGGAATTTCACCAAGGAGGCTCCTGGCGAGCGTCTCAATTCACACGTGATTGGTTATCCGGTCCTCATGGGCTACTTCACAGTCCTTTATGCTTGCAGTGGGAAAAAGCAGTAAAATTCTGAGGGCATTGGCCAACCATCCTCTGCTACTACACGTAAAAGTGGGGTGGGAACCCCCTGTGGATAGACCCTGGAGATAGGCCAGGGGAAATTCCACGCCAGAAAAATGAAAGTGGCCAATAATTTGACTAAGACCTGTTTTATTTTAACTAAACATATATAAACAGGGATAGCATGAACATTGAGCAAACCTCTGTGTCTCTCGCATTAATCCATGCTTAACATTAGCTTAAAATTGGGTGGGAAGGGATTGGTTAAGGGTCTCGACTAGATATACATTCCATATGGGTTAGAACATTCATTGGCTGCACTCTGTCTGGTGACCCCGTCTCAGACCACCTACTAAATTGATACAAGTGAAAACATGTCATCATAATGCAGTATAATTGCCCATTGCAACATTGATGGATGAGCATCAAAATTGGGCAGAGATTGGTAAGTGGTGTCTTTCTCAGCCTTTGCACCTTGTAATGTTACTAGCACATGAGAGACACTTGGGGTTGGTGAGAACAGCACCAAAGTGCTACTTTTCCCAATAAGGTTACCATTTCTGATTCTTTAGGCCACAAACCAGGTCTTCTAGCTTTCAACATTGCACTAGCTTGTATCTTTTTGGCCCGAGACGTGGATAGGAACGAAGGTGTTAGCCTGTCTGTCTCTGAATCTAATGAAAAGGCATTATGCTCCAACTGCAGGTCACGTGTGTGGAGACCACATTTTGGATCATCCTGTTCAGCATTTATGAGGATTTTAGACCCTATTAATGCAGGTTTATTTACCTGTCATGTCTTCTAGAGACTTCTAAGCTACTTTCTTCTCAATATCAAACCTTAATTATTGGGAAACTGGCTTTCCAGCATCATTTGTTTCTTATTCAATCTGAAAGAAATGTGCCTCACGCCTGGTTACTGTTATCGTCTGTTGTCTTGAGCACTAATTCAAACCTTTCTTTCTGCAGTAACCTTGGCAAGGCATATACACTTATTGTCTGAGCTGTTCAGATTTGGCTTTTCTGCTGACTTGGCGAACCAGTTCCCCCTGCAGCTCCAGGGCTTTTTAATGTCTCCCATTCACCCAAACGTGGCTGCACCGTTCATATTGTTTTACATGGTCACTTGTTTTAGTTGCATTCAGCACTAAGCAAGCTTTATGTGTGTTCTTGTGCATCTTGCATTTGAGCATATAGATCATGTGTTTTCTAATCTATTGGATTCAGGAATATTCTTCATGTCTAAGTGCAGACTGGCCTATTGGTCGTGTATCTTCATGGTGGATGCGTATATGTGTTGCGTCTGATGCACCTATACGTGTCAGTGTTCAGCAGTGACATCATTTGTTTTCATCATCTTGATCATAGCATGTTCATGGCCCTCATTACAACCTTGGCGGAGGACCATGGTGCTATTAGCACCATGGTCCATGCCGCTAAGGTTGCAATTCCGCCATGGTGGATGGCGGAATTACCGCCCCATTCCAAGGTGAGTGGGGCGGTAATTCCCAATTCACCAATGGCCCCTTCCCCATTCCCATTTTTGCCCCATAGGGCACAATGGGAATGGGGAAAAGCAATAATTACGGCACCGTAAATTACGTTGCCGTAATTATCGCCAAGGTCCCTTTGCGGCATGGCTTTTAACGCCTGCAAAAAGCAGGTGTTAAACAGCCATCCCGCAAAGGGAACCTTGTAATCAGGCGTTAAGGGTCGGCGCCGTTTACGGCGCCATAAACCCCTTAATGCCTGAGTCGGAATGAGGCCCCATATCTTCTGTCACTTGCAGATTCAACTCTTCTGCGATTCCTCCGGGATTGGGTCGGTAGGGTTGTCTCAGTGAGTACTCTCTATCAAACCAGCGGGATGTGGCAGCGAGGAGTTGGATGCTGTAAGTGATGTGAATCTTCTGGTGGATTTTTTTTTGCATCACATGAGCTGCTTAGTTTGTACAGAACAATGTGATAAACGCGTTTCTCCCAAAAATGTTATAGGTACAGCAGTTGACATCCCATTTAATGTTATTTTACACAGTATTTGATAACCACAATGCCGCCTTTTGTAAGGCCTATTGGTGATGATAACTTTCTGAATAACCAAGATTGCGATTTCATGAGTAAGTTCACAGGGAGGTGGCATGGTCAAGGCATGTAGTCTTTAACAAACACCAAGTGTGATTTATCTCTCTGAGCCCACTTTCCAGGATTGTTAAGCTTCAATAATGCTGAGTATGATTTGTCACTGTGAGCCTGTTCCCTTAGATTGGTAAGGTTTTGGAAACCTTCCATGACACCTGAATATAATTTCTCTGTGTTAGTATGAGTGGAGAGTGATGTGTGCAGGGTTTTCATGATGTCTCAGGATGCATTTGTATTTCCCCAACATTGCTCTCCCTCTTCCACTCCTCCTTTGTTGAGGTGTACCAATAAAATCTGCAAACCAGTGGGCTAGAGATTTGACTTGACCACCTAGACGTCCTCTGGGGGCATTCACTTGTGCCTCTGAGCAATGTCCTGTGCCTCTGGGACCCGCTTGTTGGATTTCCAAGTGCGCCATCAAGCACTGGAGAAAGGTGCCAGATGTTCATCAGTCCTGGAGAAAAGAGAGAAACAATATGAGTTTCTCTAAGCCTCAAAAGTCACATTTTCAGGAATTCAGCTTTGCTAGCAGATTCGACCTAGCCTGAAGGTATTGCACATCAAGGACTGCCACACAGACCAAATACAGAAATCAGCTCCCTTACATAATACTTTGAAAGGCGTGAAGGATCAATCATGGTCTTCAACAAAGTAAGCAGGCTCATCCTGAGGGTTAGGACAAGTTCCTCATAGCATTCCATAGGGAAGAGGATCCTCTTTTGTTTCCCATCCTGGAGATTGCAGGATAGATTACAATAGATCCTGTTGAAGCCAGTTCATATGTCCAGATAGCAAGGGAGCCCAACTCCAAGCTCTCAGTACATCCGTTTTTTTTTGTTTTGTAAAATGTTTTATTTAAACTTGCACAGATTACATCATCCTGTGATCAGTTTTACAAAGTTATCGTAACTGTTAATCAATTTCTTTGCAACTTGGGTACATTTCACATTAATGATTACTCTCCAACTGTATCTTCTTCTTCTCGACATTTATCGACAAGATATTGCCTGTATCTGTCCCATATGTCTCACACGTTGTAGGTGGTTCTTTACTTTTCCAGCGCATCAATATTACCAGTTTCGCCAATAATAAACTAAGGTTGAGGAACTTGCGCCATAAAGTGTGGAAGCAGATATCTTAGTTGTTCCTGCGGTGAAGATGTATCCCAGGCCCGGATGAGGCTGTGGTTCTGCTGGGAATTCTTTCCATGTGCCTGCTATAGGCGAGCGCAGTCTGAAATATTGTAGCTTCTGTAGAGGGTTATCCCCTATGATCACCTTGATCACCTCCCAGCTAACAAATTGTTTATCGCAAAATAGGTCACTGAAACGGGTTATCCCACTATTTTTCCAGTGTATGGCAAGTGTTGGGGATATTGGGTGCATCCCACAGTAACATATTTAGGTTGTATAATACTGTGTGTCTGGGGCGACCCGTCATCTTGGTCCAGGCGCTGCATGTCACCAGGGCGGGGTTGGTGGTGTTATCATTCCTGGTTTTCGCCTCCGCTGCTCTATGCAGGAGCTTCGTTGAGCCCATTGCATATGTCTCAATGGTCACGTGTGGAGCGAAAGGGCCTTTATTTTCCAATATGTCACGTAATGGGACTGTGCAGAGAGGAAGTACAATTCAAAGTCGGGGGCAGCTATCCCCCCTTATACATATGGTTTAGTGAGTTGATGCAAGATTACTCTGTGCTGGCCTTTCCATACGAATGCTATGCATGCCCCTTGGTTTTGGAAAAGAATGATCTGCCAGGCCACACTGGGACTTTGTTGAATAAATAGAACAGTTTGTGTAGTATGATTATTTTAATCAACGCAAGCCTGCCCATCAACGAGTTTGGCAGGTGTTTCCAGCATACAAGTTTAGCACAAAGCACTTCAGTAAGTGTTTCATAATTTAGGGTGCGGATGAGCTGTGTTGTGCGTGCTATTTCCACGCCTAGATATTTCACCTGATTGGGGGCCCATGTGAGTGCATGTAGTGCTGTGGGAGTTTGGGTTGCGTCCGTAAGCGGGAACATCTCAGATTTAGTCGAGTTCATTTTCAGACCGGAGTGCTCCCCAAATTCTCAGACCGTGTGCAGTACCCCCCTCAGGTTGGATTCTGGGTTCCTTAAATATAACATTATGTCATCTGCATATAAAGTGATATCTCTATCTAGCCCGCTATCGGGATACCCGCTCGGCCATGTCTGGCCCTAAATAGGTCTGCCAGCGGCTCTACGACCAGTGCAAATAAGAGAGGTGACAGTGGGCAGCCCTGTCGGTTGCCTCTTGCCAGTTCTAAGATCGCTGAAAGGGTTCCGTTGACACACTCTCTGGCAAAGGGTTTTGTGTATAGTATGCGTACCCAGCTTATAAAATTTGGTCCCAACCCATAATTTTTTAGAACCCTGAACAGGAATGGCCTATAGACTGTGTGAAAGTCCTTTTGCATATCGAGTGCTATCGCCACTCCCTGTGTGTTTTTAGGGATCAAGGTGAGTATATTATAGCAGCGTTGGATGTTAGATACTGTACATCTACCCAATACAAAGCCCACCTGGTCCTTGTGAACCATGTGTGGAATCAGAGGATTTAATCTTGTAGCCAAGATTTCTGCGAATATTTTTGCATCTCTATTTATTAGAGAAAGCGGCCTATAGCAGCCATATTCCTTGGGGCGCTTCCCAGGTTTGAGCAGCAGGGTTATAATAGCTTCACAGGTTGTTTCAGGGAGTTCACCTTTGTTTAGGGCTTCGGTCCATACGGCATGGAGTCGGGGCACCAATATCTCTGCAAACTCTTTATAAAATTCCACCCCCCGCCCATCAGAGCCCGGTGCCTTCCCGCTGGGGAGGGCTTTAACGTCTTCTGTTATTTCAGCCACAGTCGGTGGGCTCTCCAAGGAGTCCCTAGTTTCGGTGGATAAGCGTGTAGTGGGTATCTTAGCTAGGTTCTTGTCTATTTCTTCTCTGTGGATGTGCTCTGGGGGGAGTACATTGCAGCGTAGAAGTTATAAAATACTTCTCCGATTACCTTCTGTTCCGTCACCACTACTACGTCATTCCGAGTTATACATGGGCTGTTTGTGTTTCCCCTTCACCATCCTCTCAAAGAGCTTACCGGGCTGTTCTTGTTCCCCATATCTCCTTGTGGCTGCTGGCCTATCAAAATACTGTATTTCTTGGTCTGCGGCTGATCTGAAATCCTCTCATTGGGATTTAATATCTCACTTTGTCTGTGTGTGTCGTAGGGGCTGTCGCGTATTGTTCTTGTAGTTTAGCTATGCACTCCTCCCATCTCCCCAGTTCCCTCCTAATGTCCTTAAGTACTCCAAATTCAGTCGACATGCCTATGCCTCTGATGTACGCTTTGAATGCTTGCCACAGCATCTCCTGGCTTCCCACTGAGCCTTCATGGTTTTCCAAATATTCTGTGATGTGTTGGGTCATGCTAGTTTTGAACACGTGATCCGACAGGGCAGCAGCTTTAAATTGCCATGGAGGTCTTTGTGGTGAGACTCTGGGAAAGGACATTGACAGAAGTACCGGTGAGTGATCTGATAATGTTCTAGGTAGTATTACGGTCTCTGTTACCCATACTAGTACCCTTTGCAGCCATATGTCGATCCTAGAGTGCATATCGTGCACAGTCGTGTAGAAGTTATATGCTCGCTGTGATCTGTGTAGCGGTCGCCATACATCTCGCAGCCCCAGGTCTTCCATGTGTGTGCGTATAGTGCGGGCGGCGTTGGTTAGTGCTCTGGGGTTGCTGGTTCCATTAGGTCCTTTAGCGCATCTTCGGGCACCCCTACTATGCGCACATTATTGGGACAGGATCTTGCTTCCAAATCTTTACATTTCAGCTTTCCCGTCCCCAGATCTTTGGCCATTTCTGTCACAGTATTCCGCAAGGATTGAAGCGCCTCTTCTGTTGTGCTAATCCTCGATTCGGCTACAGTGATGGGGTTTATGGCTTTCTCGAGTTGGTTCTTGATTGATGTAACATTGGAATTAATCCCATCAAATTTGACGTTCAGAGCGGAAAAACCTTGTTGCATTGACGCGAAGACCGCCTGTGACTCCATTGAAGTTGATGTGGTGGCTGGTGTGGGGGGCATCATTTTATCAGCACCAGTGTTATTTATAGTGCTTGTCTTGGGGATAGTGGTTGTGAACCTATCTATTGCACCTTTTTTCCTTTTGGGTGCTGGCCCTCTGCTACAATTTCTTTGTTGCGTGTGTTGTCCCCTTTATCTGCTATGACCAGAGGTCGCCTCTGTGGGTGCGTGTCACGCTTCTTGGAAGAGTTGGGGTTGTTCCCAGTATGTACTGCATCTGTGGCTTCAGCGTCACTTATGTCCGGGTTGTGGTTCCTCAGATCAGCGCTTCAAGTTATCTGTGTTCGGTCTATGACACTGTTATTTGCAGTTAGCCTCTAGTTTGCCCCAATGATGTATCTAAATGGCCACTGTCTGCACCAAGAGTACGGTGCCTGCTGCGCCCACATGTACCGCAGTCTCCGCTGAGTTTATGATAATGTGGTGGGAGTGTGCACCATGCCGGTACTTCTGTCTTGTATGATGCCAGGAATGTGTCTCTGCGGGGGGCAGGGCTATTGCAGATACATGCCAGTATTTCCACGTATTGCCAGAGTGATGGCGCATCTATGGCATCGTAGGTTCCTGGGAAAGTGCAGATCAAGGCGCAATCTCGTTCAATGGTGGTCTTATGGGACTGCTGATGCTTGCTTTACTCAGTTGTGCCCTGTGTATGAAGCTGATGTCAGTTCTCATTCCAGCCCTGGTTGCATGGGATGTGGCTCGCAAGGGAGCCCCAGGCCAGCATGTTCACTTATGTCCCATCTGTTCCCACTGTGCTGTGGAATAGTGGCTGTCCTCGTGGAAGCAGGTGTATGTGACTCCTGCGCGAGCCAGGAGCATCTGCGCGTTGCTTTCGATTATATAATTTACCCACAATGCCGCCCACCTCCTGCACGTATCACAGGTTTATAGTGTCAGTGATTCTCTCTTTGGTCTAATGGCCTCTGCGTCCGTTGTGTAGTTATCCGTAAGTACTTTACTGATTGGGATTGTCGCAGGGGGACAGGTGGTGTCTGGGCAGGGCATCTTGCCTCGTTACCTCAGGCTGCGGCTAATTACACCCACGTTGAAAGGCTTACCGTCTCAGCACTACCTTGTGCTTGTTTCGGAGTCATCAACGCAGGCTGGCCCATTTCAGAGCCACCTGCGATGTTGTTGGGCAGCGGCCTCATGGGGGTTCTGTGTGAGGGGTCCTCCGTGTTCGGCTTGCTTAGCGCTCAACAGTTTCTTCACTCGGGTCCCAGCATGCCTCTCATTGGGGTGAATGAGGTATCCCTCTCCTCAGAACATCAGCTACAGATCGTGGCTCCCATGTCACATTGGGGGTGGACGTGAGGATGGTGTGGCTGCCCGTGGACTCAGGATTGTCTCTGGTGCTTGCGTCTGCCATCCGACAGGGTTCACATTCCCCTCTGGGCTCAGCCAGCACGCCACCTGGGACAACGCTTACACACGGAGTATCTGTAGATTCACTGCTCCATTTCACTCCATTTTTTGCACGTGGGTGGCTGGATCCTTCCTACACCTTCTCTATTAGTTTTCTGGATTTGGGCCTCAGCTAGCCACACAGCTCACGCACAGTGCTGCATTCGGCGATGTGCACAACAGCGCTCCCCCAGTATATCCTGTTTTGATAAGATGGTCTGTAGGAGCATGCTGTTTTTAATTTGCCTGATTTAAAAAAAAAAAGATTCAATTTCAAATCAATGGGCCAAAAAGATTGCCTGGGAAGTCTATCTGTGGAATTTGCATGCCCTCTCCATGGAAGATCATGGTGACAGTGGCAAAGTCAAGATCCCCCAGAATTAAACTGGCAATGCGGAATGTGCTTCAGGAAAAAGTAGGCATCTCTTCAGTGCCCAATTCAAGTTGCTGTACTGGAGTCTATTCCATTTGAAGGAATCAGGGTTTTTCACTTCATCCTGCATCTCAGGACTTTGAACCACTGACATTTTTCCACCTGCTTCAAGATGCAAACTATAGAGAGGATATTTCCACTAATCTCCATGTGTGACCTTTTGGCATCATTAGATTTATTGGGAGATTTTCTTAATATTCTGATGTGCCAGAGTAACAGTCAATTCTCAAAGTTTGCTGTGGACAGCCATCATATCCAGTACAGGTCATTAACCTTAGGACTCACAAATTCTCCATAAGTCTTCATAAAGTTCTGTCTCCAATGGTTATCAGAATATGTCCATGTTTGGACACTTGGCTCTCTGTCCCACTTATCAATAGACTAGCCATCTGTCCTGTCTTCAGTCATTTCTCTTCCTTAAGCACATAGGATTCCCTTAAGTACGGAGAGATCCCTCCTTAATCCCCCCCAGGATGTGGCCTTTAAAAGAGCAACTATGCTCATGATAGCGTTGAAAACTGTTATGGACCTTGCCGTTGAGCCAGCACAACCTAGCTCAGAGCCCAGTGCAACATGGCATTAGATGTTCCATGGAGCCAAATACACTTCCACCCTCTTTGGGCTCATCGCAACTCCACATTCAGAGCACAGGATCAGTAAATCAATGCTCTAACTCCATGGTTTACAACATATGCCTCACGAGCCACAGGTGGCCCTTCATGCCATGAATTATGTCTTTCCAGGTCACAGGAATGATGGCCATTGCCCTTCTGTTCTTTGCGCTCTAAGCTTTAGAAAGCGAACAAACCAACATGTAACTAATACATTTTATACATTGAAGAGAAGAAAACAAAATCCCAAAACCAAGCAAAACAAAAATGCCCTTGAAAGCAGGCAGTATAACACTCATACCATTAAGAAAATCAATTACAGGTCATGCGTGTAGATTTAAGGAACACCAGTGAGTTCTCCATATGAAACAAGTATATTAATAATAAATTACTGAAAGCGATTTCTTGCCATGGGACAATCAGTATGTTGTGAAAACTGAGTGAATACAATCAGCAGCCTACATTTTATGAGGCACACTATGTGTGGGGAAAAGTTTTGATGGCGTGTTCATTTAGTTAAAAATCAAACAAAACCCAAGTTTGTATTCCTTTTATTGTAGTACTTGAAAATAGTATGCTGAGATGGTGAATGCATAGTATTGTAACGAAAGATGAACTGCCACCATAGGTAAGTTATAAGTAAGGCCTGCATCCCGGTTACACTTAAGTTACAGGGGAGGAACCTACTGGCCCCCCCACCCAGGCTAAATATATTCCACTGCCTACATATGGAACATCAGTGTCCTAACAGTCTCCCATGCATACAACAACATTCTCTCCTTGCCAACACTCTCTCTGACATCATGAATTCCTGTTCAGCTTGTATCCACCCATCCAGAACAGCAAGATGCAACACACCTCCCTCCCTTCCTTACCGGACACACACTTATCTCATTCACATTCATACATCCACATTATACATTATACCCCAATATCTCGGTGTGCATCTGGCACCGCTCCCCATGTCACCAAATCGATGCAGGCATATACATCATGCCCCAATATCTCAGCATGGACCTGGCACCGCTCCCCATCCCTATGTCACCAAATCGATGCAGGCATATACATCATGCCCCAATATCTCAGCATGGACCTGGCACCGCTCCCCATCCCTATGTCACCAAATCGATGCAGGCATATACATCATGCCCCAATATCTCAGCATGGACCTGGCACCGCTCCCCATCCCTATGTCACCAAATCGATGCAGGCATATACATCATGCCCCAATATCTCAGCATGGACCTGGCACCGCTCCCCATCCCTATGTCACCAAATCGATGCAGGCATATACATCATGCCCCAATATCTCAGCATGGACCTGGCACCGCTCCCCATCCCTATGTCACCAAATCGATGCAGGCATATACATCATGCCCCAATATCTCGGTGTGCACCTAGCACTGCTCCCCTTCTCCATATCACCAACACAATGTGGGCATATAATCCATCCCACATATATCTCACTGCACACACGGTAACACTCCCCACCATCATAGCAACATAACACAATCTGCTCTCTCCATTCCAAATATTTCCCAAGCATACTTCATAGAGATACCAACTATGACAACATATTCCCAACATTATGGACAACATATTCCCAACATTATGTTGTTTTCCTAACCTCTGGTACAAAATGAATGTTTCTTTTGCAATCACTACTCTTGCAAAACCAACTAAGGTAAAATTATTTTCCTAAATGTCTTTGCTGCTCCAGCAGCAGTAGTCCTACAAATCCTCAAAATGTTGTGGTCTGACATAGATTACTATACTAAATGGGTTAATTCACATACTACACTGTTGCCCTCTCCATTGTCTTCCAGACCTATGTGAATGGAGTAATACTTATCACTTCTTACATCAACTGCCAAAATCACTCACACACTTCCTAGTTTCATCATATGATATGATATGGTATTTTATTTATAGTGTGCCTATACGCAAGTGTTACAAGATGCAATGCCATCCAATCTAGTGGCAGCAGCATATCCATGAACATGTGCTTAATCTGCTCCATACAGTCTTACATATGATTCCTGACCTAAGGCTGCACGCGTGAGACTTGTGCACATAACTGTAACCATGAAACGCGTCGTGATAACATAATTTCACTTCCCCCTCCAAAAATTCAAAACAGTACTTCTTTAGATTGCTATTCCTCGCTCTGCAGCAGATCATTAAACAAATATTCCTCTCCTTACAGCCGGTGCCACGCCGCGTCACAAATCCGTTACAAAGTATGATCTTATTTCCGTACTGTTGCTCAGCGACTATGCTCCTATACATGTCTCCAAAGGATAAGGACGTTCACAGGTCCTTTCCTCTGATGTTCGCATATGACCCTCGGGATACATCACTCTTTAGTTTGGGCTATTAGGCGGCGCTGAAAATAAGAGCTTTAACATAGGAGCTTGAAATATGGGCTTTGAATGTAGGTTTGAAAGGTTTTTCAATGCAGAAGACATAAGGATGGATTTATGCAGTTTGGCTATGTGTCCCAAACATTTGGCACCCATTGCTAAGTGACATCTATAGGATTTTCCTCCCATTCCCACCCATTTTCCCTCCAACCACACCTCTTTTTGCACTCTTTGGCTGAATGTGTACTGTATGGTGAATTTGTCCGCCATTTTTCTTTCCAAAATGGTGGCCGATATGTTTGAATGTTATTAAAAGGTTATTTGGCTTGATTGAAGCTTTAAAATATATTTACTGCAGCTTTCAAATTATGTTGCACATTTTACTGTATTTTGTATAAAAAATAAACAAGGTAGTGTAATAGTTATGATATGGTCTATAATTGCTGTAAAAATGTACATCTAGTGACTTGTGGGAAATTGGTCTAGTGTGTTTGATGTAAGGAACACCTGATTGGCTGTGCAGTTAGTGATGTAATTGGATGTACAGTGTGTGTTTGGTTGTACATTTAAGCCATTTTGTTTCGGGTAGCATTTGAAGAGAGCGGTAAAGCCCTTTGATTTTTGTATTTCATTTTGCTTCATGTTTTTTAAATCTGCTTTAATTTAATGCCGGCGGCGGCTTGGTTTGGCTAGTGATATTAAGCCATTTTTGTAATGTCTATGTCAATTTGTGTCAGCGGCTTCAAGCCGCCACCGGCATTGTATTTGTTTTACTATCAATGTTGTTAACCCGCCCCAGCACCCATTTCCAATGTTAGATAAACATATGTAATGTCAGCGGCTGCTTGACTTGCCTGATGCAGCCGCCGGTGACTTTGTTTTACAAATGTTGCAAATATGTGCCAGAGGCAGCTTGCAATGTTGTTAAGCCAGTGCCAGTACATGTTTGCAACTTTAGTAAAATGAATTTGGTGCCGCCGGCAGAGGCTTGCTTTCCCTAATGTAAAGCCACTGCTGGCACTGAATTAATTTTACTTATGTTGCAAATATGTGCCAGTGGCGGCTTGCAACTTTGTTAAGCCGCTGCTGGCACATGTTTGCAACTTTAGTAAAACTAATTTGGTGTTGCCGGTGTCAGCTTTACATCCAGAAGAGTTCTTTCCCTTAAGACCTCTATGAGGAGGAAGGGTCCCCTGGTTGTGAAACAGCCTGCAGCTCGGTACCTTGGATTTGTAGTGGATGTCTATGTGTGTGTGTGTGTATGTGTATATATATATATATATATAGCGTGCATACCTTTGTGTGTCCGAGTGAGAGAGCGGGATGTCTGTGAATCGGGCAGTGTCCTAAGGACATGCTGTTTCTTTGTCCTTTTTGCAGTCCCCAATGAGCCAGGGTGCCAATCATCATTTCACTAAAATGCCAGATTTAGTGAAAGTGACATCAAATGAACCTTGACCTCTGATGACATCACAGGAAGTAATGACATTTGACTCCCCTCCCACCCCCAAGTGACATCACACGACACGAGGTGATGGCACACAACCTTTCACCTCTTGACAAAACGGGAAGTGGCATCACATAACATTGTTCCTCAATGCACTAAGAAACATATGGTTATGATATCACTGTAATATGATGTACATTTCATACAAGAATGGATCACCATATATAGCATGAATATCAGTGGGTGTAAGCCCATGTTACCAAATTACTGTGAAAGCAAGGAGACATCCAACACAACAACCTGGACTATTGTACATTAATCGTGCTAAACTGTAAAGACAGACCATCTCGAAGAGGCCTAAACCCCAACGCGCAGACATCCAGTGCCTGCCAAGTGTCTGGCCACAGACTGGAAACAGCAACTGACCAACACAAACCAGAAAAACCATAGTCTGGAGGGTTGCCCAGAGCTGTGTCAGTGGTTATGAATTATTTGAAACCTTGCAGTCATCACCTTTCTGTTTTGTTTATTTGGTAAGTAACTCACCGTTTTTTTTGTTAGATGGGAAATAGATGGGAAGGATGTGCTGCAGGTCACAGTAATTCCATGTTTTTGTTTTTTATTATGTTCAAATGTAAACAGCAGCTCCATGACATCTCCTCTAAAAAAGGTGAATTTTATTGTTTTCTTTGGTCCTTTAGATTTTGCTTACTGCCAGACTCCTCCAGCTCCTAAGCACTTGAACAGGAACGGAACCCATGTTGCACTGCATCCTCTTGTTCCCGAAGCAAGTGTGTTGCCCTTGGGCTATCCATCCAAATCTATATTATTTTTGCTTGAGGAAGCAATATGTGGTTTACTTCAAAGGCAGAGGGCAACTTCATGTTCATTAATGATCTCACTTTGCATCTATCTTCAGTGTGCCTGTGATGCTGGTATGGCAGATCTGGGTCAGGTCACAGAGTGCCCAGGCAGGATTGGTGGCAGAAGCCACTGGGGCACACCCCTCTCATCACAGGCCGAGTGGCTCGCTGGATGTGCAAAGCAGACAATGAGAGACACTCATGAGATTTGCATTCATGCTGTGCTGTCACTAAGTACTGCAGGCTGCTTTTACCCATTTCCAGCTAGCTAGACCTAGCCCCCATACCCTTCCGGTTGCTACAGTACTGGGTAGGAGCTGCACAGACATCCCCACCTCTGAACCCATTCAGGCATTCTTTACTAACTGACTGCCAACCTGTTAGTGTTGGCGGCTTCACAGCTTTTCCTGCATCCCTGTTATTTCTCCAGCTAACGAGATCTAGATTGCAGGTGAAAATAACTGTGGCACATTTAGCTGCATTTACAACCAACTTTTTCAGGTGCAATACAGATATCTGCTCTTGGCACTGCCTCTTTTTCCATTGGCCTTGTGGTAGCAAGGACAGGTCTACGGGTAGCAGAGGGGGACTCAGGCGTAGCAGCTGCTACCCCAGTCTACCACCAAATGACATCCCTGGGAGCCATGCAAAGTGGATAGTCATGCCTGACTCGGGGGCAACCTCAGCTCCGGAAGAATGGGTTCAAGATTAGCACATCAGAAGGATGTTTATTTTTAAATTTTTTTATTATCTCCATAGTTGGTACGTTGATAAAACTGGACTTGCTATTTCATTCTTGCTGCTCATAGTGCTATATGCAAAGCATTTTCACAGCCAGTGATGGATCCAAGATTTTAAAAAGTGTGCTGACCCATTTCAAGATTGATCAGTGGCAGCTGGTGATTTTTTCACTAAGGGGAGGTGGGATAAATGTTTCCCTGCAATGAGTGCGAGAGACCGGCGGCGAATTGCAATGTTGTTAAGCTGCCGTCGGCACATGTTTGCAACTTTAGTAAAAACAAATTTGGTGCCGCCCCCCACTTTGATTTTAGGACTTGACCCCTAAAGTGACAAAATCTTTAGGGCCTCATTACACGGATGGCGCTAAGGGGTTACCGGCACTGGTAAGGGCACCGGTGCCGGTAATCCCTTAGCACCATACTACGAGGTCCCTCAGCGGGTCCTGTCCTTAACGTGTGGCCAGACCACACGTTAAGGAAGGGACCCGCTGAGGGACTTCAGGGCAAATAACGGTACCGCTAATAGCAGTACCGTTATTTGCTACTTCCCCATTCCCATTTGAGCCTAGCCTTATGGGGGCTCAAATGGGAATGGGGAAGGGCCTTGGTGAATGGGGAATTACTCCCCCACCAACCTTGGAATGGGGCGGTAATTCCCCCATTCACCAAGGCGGAATCGGTAAAATACCGGCGGCAACCATGGCGCTAACAGCGCCATGGTTACCGCCGTCTTAGAAATGCCCTTCACTCTCTGTGACTGACATCCAGCTCAGCCTAGAACCCTGGCACCTTCCGTAGCATCGCACACTGGCACTTGCTGCCAGGTGTAGCCTTATACTCCCTTGACGTCTGACAGCCCGTGAAGACTGCCGCCCCTTTCCATTCAATACACCCATATCCTGCTTTGGCACGCCAGCAGCCTCAGTCCCAGCTTCTTGTGACACCCCCCGACGCCTCACATCCTGCTGCCCCTGTTACCCCGGGCCGATTCAATCTTTTCTGTCCATCCCGGGGAATGGTGCATGGAATCCACCCATCCGTCCGGAGTGCGGCAACACCAGTGCCCAGCAGTGCCGCAGCGGCACATTTTGTCCACAAGTCCTTTCTTCTGCGGAAGCAGCCTACGCTCCCAGCCCCCTGGCTGCAAGTGGCAATGCTGCAGCACTGCTCCAGCCTCACTACCTGCAGCCTGACATCGTCCTCCCGGGGCACCGCTGCAGTACCTGTGCTGATCAAGAGTTCAACCGGGATGGTATGACTGCACGTGCCGCTCTTCACCCAGTGCCCGCCAGTCCTGTCCCAATATTCACAGACTCACTCTTACTCCCGTGGGTGCGCACAGAGAAACCGATTTAAATACATTTTTTAACACACTAATTAACGAACATCATTAATATTCTTCACAATACTAAAAATAAATTGCCAAGACTATTGGCTTTGCCAAAGTGTGTTCTTCTGTGCAGCTTACAGGACTGTGGTCTGACCTCTTAATGGCTTCCCTTGCGCCATGCCACAAACTCCTTGGACTGAAATCATCATTTCGCCGACTGACCTTGAGCACGGAGCTCTGGGCATCTTCGAATCAGCACTGCAATACATCCATCCTTCTCTACTAAACCAGTGGTCGAAGTGAGCGATGCCGGTCGGGAGCGGAGTTCCTCTACTTTTTTAAATTACGCTTTACAGCTCCTATACTTTTATTTTAAAAAGAAACCGTTCCGGAATGGTTTTGTTTTAAAGTAAAAGTGTAAGAAGACGTTGCAGCTTGCACTTTCAGTGCACTGCACTGAACGTTCCCTTAAACGGCAGGTGCAAGTGTTTGGGGTTTGTAGTGTGTGTGGGAGGGGGAGTGGTGATGGGGTTTGTGGAGAGTGGGTGCAGGCCAGCAGGGAACATAGTTCCACTACTTCTTTGGGTACACTTCGACCACTGACTAAACCGAGCCGCAGCCAAACAACTGTCATCATGTCGGAGCACCCTTACACAGCAGATTCACCCCCCTCTCTTTGGACAGGACCACATGTAGTACACATCTTTTCGTCACACACAGTGATCACTTTCTGCTCCTCCCACACTCTGCAACTCTCATTTACATAGGCATTTTGGTCCTATCATCCTCCATGGGTGCCAGACATACTGACAAGGGCTGCAAACCAACCACCAGTTACTATTGCCTTACAATTGGTACACTAATACCATCTGTCCTTTCCTGTCCCCCTGAGCCTGCAAGGTCTCCTGGGCTAATGGGCACATTCCCAACTTCTCTGGTTTTCCCAAGTTCCATCCATCCATCAAGTCACCCATCTTTATCCTGCAGTGCACCTTGTCATGCGGGGCACCCTGGGTGATGGGATATTACCACTAGGGGCAGTGGGTGCTCGCTTTCTGTACCCAGGGCAGCAGCTTACTTGCATTCTCTTCTTCCTGGTCCAGATCCAGTTTCTGCACACCTGGGTCCTTCTTGAAGACCAACTCCTCGCCAGCGTTGTTACGAAAAATCTACTGCCACTTCAGTTAAGTTATAACCAAGTCCTTTATTCCAGTTACACTTAAGTTACAGGAGAGGAACTCACTGGCTCCGACAACCCAGGCTACATATCTCCAACCAACCAACTTCAGTGCTGCCTCCAACCCCAAACACTTCCTTAATAGGCGAGCCGTGTGAATAAATTGGGCAGTTGCAAAAATTACGTGCAAATGATCACATTGGCTGAAGAATCATTCGGCCACTTCTGTTTGGCAAATCCCCACCTCTCTCAGGATTGGCTTTATATAATTCTTTCTTAAATTGATAGATCCAAAAAATGTGCAATAAATGTATGGTCATCTCATTTGTAGCCCTGCACAGGCGGCACACACTTGTGTTGGATACCTGCCAATTTTTAGCTAAAGATGTGACAGGTAAGATGCACAGTCTGAATCTTAAGTATGAGAATTTTTCAAATGAGGGGAAAATAATATCCAGATATGATTTATAGCCTGGAGACATCCTGTGCTCAAGATAATCCAAACTGATCCTTAGGCTGGTAACATCAAGCACAAGAATTTTGCTGCTACTTGACTTCCATGTGTGTTTCATATTCAGAATAAGAGAAGGCGTTGAGCCATAAAGCAGTGGCATCCAGATCCTTGAAAACAGTCTTAACGTTTAAAGCCCATTTTACACTTTTTCCTCCCGATAGTTTGAGTAGGTGCATTAATGCTGCCCGATAAGATGCTACGCCACGTTGTTTCCATAACCTAGCCCAAAAAAGGCTGATCTTGCCCGGATTAAATGGACAGCCAGGAAACTATAGAGTTCTAAATAGACCAATGCCTGTAGGGGCACTGAGGGGTTGCATTAGAAGCTTCTTTGGAAACTTGTGCCCATCAGTGTTGACTTTGGAGATATCACAGTGGCCCCAACACTCGTCTACTCATATAGCAACTCCTCTCCTTGTCAAGACACTATCTGACATCATGCATTCCAGACTATCTTCAGCACAGCAAGATACAACACACGTCCCTTCCTTACCGGACACAACCTTATCTCAT
Source organism: Ambystoma mexicanum (assembly GCF_040938575.1). Taxonomy (NCBI): domain Eukaryota; kingdom Metazoa; phylum Chordata; class Amphibia; order Caudata; family Ambystomatidae; genus Ambystoma; species Ambystoma mexicanum. The sequence goes on along the minus strand of NC_090926.1, from coordinate 244,972,200 downwards.
TCATACACCCACGTTAAGATAAAATACAAATGCATTCAAAGTCCCATGAACTTCTTCGTCAAATGGTGCTCATGGAATAAAATGGACAATGAAAGAAAACACACACAACATTGGACCTATTTATTACATTGAAAAAAGAAAAAAATAGAATCTCTCACTTTAAGCTCACTCCTTTGGCTGCAGAAAAAGTATGGAAGGAATTCAGTCCTTGAATGCCTCCTTTATCTACAGGACAATACAGGTACTCACAATGTTATGATAGGGCCATGATTTCCTTATGTTCGGGTCTTTATCTTAAGGGATTTGATCGAAGGAGAACCCAAATTCGGTTGTTTGTGACTGCTATCCATCAACACTATGGATCCTTACAAAGGTGAAGATCACCAGTAACAGTTCCCAGCCTGCGGTGATGCAGTGCAGTTCTGGTGGCAATGAAGAAGACAGCAGGACGGCTGTTCCGTGGAAGACCTACTGCAGAAGGTGCTGGGTCAGAGCTAAAGTGAACTGCTGGTACTGGTGAGCATTGCAGCTGTCTAGAGGCAGAAGTCGAGATTCTAGATACCAAGAGCTGTAGTCAGTGTCCAGTGGTAGCTGGTGAGGTTGCAGTGGAGCAGCTCGGACCCCTATAGTTATTTTGTGTTTCTTCTATTGTGTGTTTCCTTTTTGTAATCACAGGCCTTGGGCTCTTTCTGTAGTGATGCTCTGTGTGCCTGATACTCTTGCTACTTCGTATCACCACACACAGAAATGTGAAGAAGGTCTCACCCTGGGAGCAGGAGAGCCTGGAAGATTGTGACCTGACTGAGCCTGCTGCATCAGAGGAAACAATCATCTGGTTTCTTGTTCCATCTGGTCGGTTAAAAAGTCTGGTGTCCTCAAACACTGGTAGACCTTTGATGTGTGAATGATGTTGGCAAGGTTAGGCCAGGCACTGCTTCCTCAAGGTCCTGTTTAGTTTGACATTGCATCCTGCTGATGCTTGTCCTCATGTTTAACTTGCAAGCTCTTAAGTTTAATAGGGAATTTGGAAATGAGTGAACACTCATCTCCCAATGTATAGGGTTCATTCTTTCAACCCTTTGGCAGCCAACCAATCACCGGGGAGACCACAGACAAACTTTCACAGAATTCTTCCTGGACATTCAATTGTGGATTCCAGAAGGATTTCTGACACCCATTCACACCCCTGTTACAACTGCATCCCACTCACTCTGTCATAAGAGTAAAGCACAGCTGTTAAACTTGGTACTGAATTTCATACAAGCTCTACAAGTAGATACACCCCCAGGATGAGGCAGGCTATACCATGCCAAAGTTATACACATACCCCATAGCCTGCCACCAACCACAGGAGACCATGCAAATAACTGTGCAAGATTACTCCCACAGGGGACTTTGTCCTGTCCCTTACGAGGCTTCAGATAAGGACCCATCAGGGACATTGGTGCTAAGCCAGTCAGGCAAAAAAGAATGTCCAGAGACATCTTGCCAGAGGTATAGTTTATTTTAACCCCACAAAGACCCAGACCTTTTCGAAACAAATAGTGTATTTATTACATTGCTTTTATTTTAATGGCACATTCAGCTAGGCTTGAATAGGTAGTCTAAGCCACTGGCTCAGCGCCACAGTGTCACAGCCATATCCTCTACACTAGCTTCCTCTTCCTCATGGGGCTCAGGGGAGATTACCCGGTTGAATGGTAGCAGTCTGGGTAGAAGTGAAGGGGGATCCCTCAGGCAGATATCTGTAAAAAAGCAATCTGAGCAACTCCTCCTTCCTTGTTTCACATTACCTGTAGAAGGGAAATCATCCACTTAGCCTCTAGACCTTAAGGGGTTCTAAAAACTGCACACGGTTAGCAAATATTGATAGAGGAAGTGGGTGATTGTTTGAAGGTTTAACCAATTGTTGATGCATGTGTTGAGAGGACCACAAAGGAAACCACAAACGTTATTTAAAGTGCATTGACTGGCTGTTATGATGGAATAGAGAACAAAGCAAATAGGCAGGCTCCAATTACTATCCAATAAAAACAAGATGCATAGATGTGACCATTTAGAACAGTGTTGGTTGGGATGTGTGGAGACCATTAAAAGAACAGAGTTTGGTAATATACAAGATACTTCAAAGTCTTGTAGAGAATAGAAAGAGTAAGAATGTGGTTGTTGTGATGTTGGAGTCTTATTTATTTTGTAGAAAATTGAAAGTTTGTTTGAAGACAATGGTCCTCATTTCGAGTTATGGGATAATGGACAGAAGTGTTGGCAATGTAATTGACACAATTTTGTACCATTCTGCCAAATTACAGGATTAAAAAACTGGTGGTAATTCCATCTGCAGTAATTCCGTTGGTGGAATTAGCGCCAATAAACCAGAGGTATTTCCTCTGGTGCTAGTTCCTTGGTGCATTGCAGTGCATCCAGGTGATGAAAATGAATGAATGTTGCCAACGATTGGTATCAGAAGGGTATGTAAAGCCAGCACCTTACAAGCAACTTGCAGCCACAAGCAGAGATGAATGCAGAGGCAGCCCATACCTCGTGTCCGTCTTTCCCCCAGGTCACTGACTGACAAACAAATAGTCACATTGTATCGCCTGACCTGTGACACCATCACAGATCTGCTGATCCTGACTGAGGCACACGTTGAGTCAGAAGACCATGCCACCCCTGCTGAAGATGGTGTCTGTCCTGCACAGGTGCGCCATGGGTGCATTTCAGCACACCTTTGAAATTCTGCATGTCATGTCCCAGCCAACCTTCTCCAGAGTACTGGAGCAAGTGTTGGATGCACTTATGAGACATGCGCAACAGCACATTTCTCTGCCCAACACCCACATCCAGGTGCAGTGAGCAAAGGCAACCCACTCGGCCAATGTTACAACAGCACTGGACTGTACACATGTGGCAGTATTGCCCCTAGGAAGTGAAGCAGGTGCATTGGACCATGAAACAGACCATTCCTTGAACATTCTGAAGATGTGTGTCACTAAACTGACCGTCAACCACTGCGGTGCCCATTATTCAGGTTCCACCCATGATGACATGGCCATAAGGAACAGCACCCTACCAGGATACTTGAACACCCACAGAGGACAGCATTCCTGAATTTTGGGTAAGTAGTCAAGCTGCCAATGAATAGGCAGGGGAAGCACAGGTTGATGCAGGAATCAGAATACATGAGATAGAACTAACAGTCCTATAATGCCTAGTCCAACATGCAGGAAATACCTTGTGGTCCATTGCACACCTTCGTTATGGCACAGTGTGACCTGACCGGACAACATAGTAGGACAGCCAGGAATGCATGAATGCAACTACCGCATTCCTTGCATTTATCAAGGTCTTTGCTAAAGAGTAGGTTCAGCCTTACAGTGGTTACTGGCGCCCTTACATTAATGTGGAAAGATATTTGGAGATATCAAAACGTACATTACTAGTGAGTGGCTTGCAAATTCAAAATACAGATCACCCTTAGGCTGACCAGGGTCTGAAATAGAAATAAAGAAAAGATTGCTGTAATATTAGAATTTGCGCCTTTATTTATAAAAAATAAATAAATTAAATCACTTTAGTAGTCTGTATTTTGTAGGATTATATTGTCAAATTGATTTATTTTAAACTTTGGCTCCTTATTGTTTATTCTTCATTTGCAAAACAATCACTGAATTTCTTTTTTTTGTGTTCGGGTGGTTTGTAAATGTAGTTCTAAAGTCTTTAGTTTTGTATTTGCAAAACAGTCTCTGAATTAGTATTTTTATTCAGTTGGTTTGTAGATACTGTTAATGGGCTTCGGTTTGATTGTTTTCTTCCAAAGTTTGTAGGATTGTTTAATATCCTTTCTTTTCAAAAATGGTCTCTGTTTGTGTCTTTGGTTAGCTTGATTAGAGGCACCTCGACATGTGTTTCCCTGTCTATGTTTATGACGGTTCTTCAGGAGGTTCCTTTGTATTGATTTTTTGTAGTTTTTCGGTAAAGCATCAGATTTTTATTGCTTTTTGTTTGGTTCAGACGATATTTTTGCATCCGATTCTTAGATCTCATTCAGCCTGTAGTAGGCCGTTTTTCCCAATATGGGCATTCATTTGTCTTTATGTACTGCTTTGCTCAGTGAGTGCAGTCGTTTTCCTGTGGTGCAGGAAATTCCTGTGTGCTGGTTTTTCTACTTTTCTTGGTTAGGCATAGATTATTAGTACACTCTTTTATTGATTCAAGCAGTGTTATTGCCTCTGATTCTTAGCTTTTGGCCGGTCTGCTCTAAGTCATTTTCCTCATTACTAACGTGCGTTTGCATTCGGTGCTGTTGGCTCTACAAGTCTATTCCATCACCTGTCACGGTCCTCTTGCTTTATGCCGAACCTTGGTGTCCTCTTTGTGAACGTGCGTTTGCCTTCGGTGCTGTTGGCTCTACAAGTCTATTGCATTGCCTGTCACGATCCTCTTGCTGCACGCCGACCCTTGGTGTGTTTGATTTGCGAGCACAAATAATGCAGATAATCAGGTATAGGACAGCAAATGACCAATCACCATGCCCCTAGTTGTACCTGTTAGGGTGATGTCTGAACAATGGAGAACCCATAAAGCATGGTGCAGGATACACTGCATGCTTCTGCACAGGCCAATTCAAAGGCATGGACACCCTAGGTTTTGTAAGGGCAGGGCATCCACACACACATCTCAACACACAAAGACCACCAGCACAATATTAATCATGATGAGCAATTTCCTTTCTACCCCTTGCATGTGGCTCAGGCTCTCTGCGGATACTGTGGTTGATGACACTTTCGATGAAACTTGGCACACTACACGGAGGGGGCTCATCATGAAGCACACCTGAGGATCAACGCCTGTATTGAGCACACATTTGGACTGCTGAAGGGAGGGTTTAGGTGTTTCCACCTGAAAGTTTTGGCACTCATGTACAGCCCAGTACAGGTGGGAAATAAGTTTTCATCTATCAAATTCTGCATAACGTGTGCATGGAGGGATAGCCCCATGCCTCCAGATGAGGACAACGCACCTCCTGACACTTAGGATGATGAAGACGCAAGTCACAACAGATCACCTTGGGATCAATTTGAGGAAGTCAAAGAAGGATGGCTGGAACAAATGGACAACTATTATTAATTGCACACATCTCCGTCAACTCCCACACCCTTTAGCTCATAATTGTTATGCTGGCAGTGATATCTACTGCATGCCTGCTCAACAGGTCCAAAGCGCATGGTGCCACTCCTGAAGGAACCCTGGTCGGCGTCTCTCATCTCTTGGGAGTGGCCTTGTTGTTCTCGGGTGATGTGCTCCATCTGCTCCTGCCGCTGCTCCATCTGTGTGATCCTCTCCTTGATAGCATTCAGAGGGTGTTACAAAACTGGGGCGGATGGGTCATGGCAGTGCCTTCCCCCAGATCGACATGCCTGTGCACTGGCAGTGTCGCCATCCACTTGTGTTGTATTTGTGTCCTGACACTAGGATCACAGCAGTGCGCAAGCGGAAGATAAGGGGGAACGACTGGTGTGCTGAGGTGACAGGCCAGGATGGGGAGAGGAGTCAAATGGGAAGAGGCTCTCCCTTTCAACTGTTTGACTGTGTTCATTGGTGTCTGTCAGAGGTGCTATGAGGTGGGCAGGTGAGGTGTTTAGTGTGCCACTATGGGCTGGCAAACAGGCTCCCATGAGTCAGAGGTACTCTTGGTGGTTTGTACCACAGACTTCACCGAGGCAGTGGTAGGGAGTGCCTGGGTGGAAAGTACTTCTGCACAATGCCCTTGTTGGGGCTCTCTGACAGTGAGGGCCTCGAAGGAGGCTTATTTTATGCCCCATGGCTACATGCCTTCCTGGGTGCTGCATCATTGGAAGGTCCTGCAGATTTGGTTGCAATAGGGGTACTTGGAGGAGCAGTAGTGGTCATCATCCTTGAGGCTTCCTTTGCATCCTGGCTGTCTTGTGTGTCTGTTGGAAGGCATGCAACATGGAATGGTTGTTTAGTTGTATTTGTAGGATAAATGAGCCAAAACCCGATTGATAAAAAAAAAACTATTCCAAATAATCAATGTACTGTTTGCAAGGAAAACAAAGTTTTATTACATGCAAAAGTATCAGACAATCCCATAGAACCAAATTAACACAGAGCTCGCCCCATTCAAAGTTACATCTTTTATAGTGGAAAACCACAGATTAACAGAACTATGCATAAAAGAGATAACAACATGATCCTGCCCTCCCCATTGGCTAACAACTATAATCAATTTTAATGATCCCTTGTAGTCTAGTACCCTATTGGTCACACATTATCTAAACACATTCCCCTAAACACGTGACCTACTATATTGTCACTGTGAAGTTTAGGAGTTGATTAACTACCAGGTATATTGTTACCGTAATACATTTCTTAAACAAGTAAAAATTCTTGACCATCACGTGATGTGCACCCCTCCATCGGAGCCTGATCAAATGTGAATAGAGAGGTCAACTCTACTTTGAAAATACAATGGCTCTCCTCATTATGCCAGTCACTGTGGCACGCACGAACAGCTCCCTGACCTCATAGATACATTAATTGGCATCACCTCTGCTCCTCCCATCCCAAATCACAGTACAGCCCTAGCATGTCTCCTCTCTTATCTCACTGGAAACCCATGTCCCCATGAACGACGCGATCGGGGCACCACTCTTACATCTTAATTGTTCTTATTTATTTATTCCTAGATTGCGGCACCTGCAGTACAAATAGGATGATCGCTCTTTGGGTGAGGGCAGTAGTGCTCTAAATCTTCACCAGGCCTCTTGGCATCACATAACTCCATGACCAGCTCCCATGAATCTAACTTTCAAAAGGTGCATCCCTATCCTTCCTCCCTGGACCCAAGGTTCCTTTCCAAGCTCCTCAGAGCTCTGCAGCTGGACTCCATTAACTGTTATCGACACAGCGCGGCTGCCTGTGGCCTTAGCACCATAACTTCTCTGGATTAACTGGACAGCCGGAGCTCCACGTTGAGTCTGTTCCTCGAATAAAAAAAAAAAACGTACCTGTAACATGCCCTAAAATCCAACATGGCTGGACTCCTGCTACCTCAGCACTCGGATCTCACCGTTACTGCAACACTTCTCTGACTCATCTTAACCCCTTACACTACAGCTAATTGCAAGATACATCCCCCTATCTTTAACCTCTGCAACCACAACGTGAATACATTGTTGCTCTTTCTGTATGGCAATATGGTGTTTCTAATATGTGCCAAAGCTAACTACAAATAGGTACATGCACATTCTGCCGTGCCCAACAAGAAGCTGCTAGAACTAGACAACCCGCCAATATATTTTTCGCGGTCTGAATCTCATCGCCTGAATAGGTCTTTGCACGGCCATCCCAACACTCCCCCTTCTAGTTAATACTCCATTAACTAACCCAGTTTCCCTTCTTCTATGTTTATTTTCTGACAAGTTCAGCTAGGCTTGAATAGGTAGTCTGAGCCACTGGCTCAGTGCCACAAGGTCATAGCCATATCCTCTGCACTAGCTTCCTATTACTCCTGGAGTTCAGGGGAGATAACCCAGGTGAATGGTAGCAGTCTGGGTAGAAATGAAGAGGGATCCCGTGGGCAGATATCTGTAAGAAAGCAATCTGAGCAACTCCTCCTTCCTTGTTTCACATTAACTGTAGAAGGGAAATCATCCACTTAGCCACTAGACCTTATGGGGTTCTAAAAACAGCACATGTTTAGCAAATATTGATAGAGGAAGGACGTGATTGATTGAAGGTTGACCCAACTGTTGATGTAGTTGATGAGAACCACAAAGGAAATCAGAAACTTCCTTTAAAGTTTACTGATTGGCTGTTAGGGGGGGGGGCAGAGAGCAAAGCATATAGGCAGGCTCCAATTAGCATCCAATAAAAACAAGATGCATAGACGTGACCAATTAGAACAGTGTTGGTTGGTCTGGGTGGAGACCATTAAAAGAATAGAGTTTGGTAAAATACAAGATACTTCGAAGTCTTGTACAGAATAGAAAGAGTATGAATTTGATTAGTGTGATTTTGGAGTCTTATTTAGTTTGTATAACATTGAAAGTTTGTTTGAAGACAATGGTCCTCAATATGAGTTATGGGGTAATGTACAAAAGTGTTGGAAATGATATTGCCACCATTTTTTACCATTCTATCAAATTATAGGATTACAAAAAACGATGGTAATTACACCTGCCAGAGGGATTATTTCCAATAAACCATTCCTCTGGTGCTAGTTCCTTGGTGCATTGCAGTGCATACATGTGATGAAAAGGAATTCATGTTTGCCAACAATTGGTACCAGAAGGGTATGTAAAGCCAGCACCTTACAAGCATCTTGCAGCCACAAGCAGACATGAATGCAGAGGCAGCCCATACCTCGTGTCCGTCTTTCCCCCTGGTCACTAACTGACAAACCTATAGTCACACTGTACCGCCTGACCTGAGACAGCATCGCAGATCTGCTGATCCTGACTGAGGCACATGTTGAGAGCGGGATCTACATCAGACGGCCATCCCACCCCTGCTGGTGTCTGTCCTGCACATGTGCGGCATGGGTGCATTTCAGCACACTGTTGAAATTCTGCATGTCATGTCCCAGCCAACCTTCTCCAGAGTACTGGAGCAAGTGATGGATGCACTTATGAGACATGCGCACCAGCACATTTCTCTGCCCACAACCACATCCAGGTGCGGTGAGCAAAGGCCCAGGTCTAAGCAATAGCCCACTCTGCCAATGTTACAACAGCACTGGACTGTACACATGTGGCATTAGTGCCACCCAGGAAGTGAAGCAGGTGCATTGTACCAGGACCAACAACACAACAAGAGGTAGAGGGAGTGGGAAACCCACTTCTAACCAACCCTTAATAAGGTCAACAACCTTTAGAACAAAACGTTAGGTTTAGGTGGGCATCAATCTCCAATCTAGATAGGTAAAAACCACAGAAAAACCAAAGTGCTCGTAAGGGGGGACTACCTCCTAGTACATTAAATTATCAGGCAGCATAGCAAAATCTTGAAAAAATATACATTTTTATTAATATATACAAACAATCATATATTAAACAATAACCAGTAAAAAAAAAATGTTTTTTTACTAGCACGAAATTGAGGTAGATTGTTTCAAATGCAGGAGAGTGTGATAAAGTCACACTAAACAGTTTATCTCCTGGATTTCTGCTCTGCCATCAAACAACAGTACAAAATAAACAGACAGTAGTTTAGTTGGTATAATGGGCTCGCAAATATGACGCCCGCTAATGTCTGTGGTGTCAATAAAGTGTGGTATGCTTGTGCAAATACGCAATTTAAAAAAAAAGGTTTTACATGCAACACTTCACTCACTCTCAGCATAACGACTTCATACACATACTCTCAACACAACTCATCCAACATGTTTCTTTCCAACAAACAAATGCAAATAAGTACAGGGAAATTTGTCAGGGAACTGTCCGGGGTAGTCAAAAAAATACACAATATACACTGTAAAGTGCAGTAAACACAAAATGATCTGCTTTACACATATGTACAGCTCATTTAGTGGCTGCTCAGTTTATACAATTTGCAATTAACAACATACCAAAAGCAAAAAACCAACACTACAGCTCAAAGAACTGATAGTGTTAAGTTGATGGCGCGCCCACGACGCAACACCTGGTCATTTCACGTTTTACCATCTGATTAGTGATAGATGGAACTGTCCCCACTGCTTGCAATGGGCTTGGGGTATGCTGAGGCAGGTTAACTCTCTGTCTTTGAGAGGAGGCAATAATTGTCCATGAATAAAGCGTCAGCTGCGGATCTTTCTTAAGTCTTATCACAAACACAGATTCAACTATCTGATCGTTAGTAGTTGCTTTCCATGATCATATGTAGAAAGTGAAAGCAGGTGTCAGGGAGCCAGGGAATGCCTTCTGGTTTGCTTTCTGGAAGTCAGCGCTGGTCTTCCAGTCACTGCATCCATTGGTTAAGAAGTGTGACCGACATGCGGAAAACAGCAGAATACTGATATAGCCGCTGTGGTCTGAAGTGGCCGTGTCCCGAGGTGCACTCTCCAGAGCACTAGAGCAAGTGTTGGATGCACTTATGAGACATGCGCACCAGCACATTTCTCTGCCCAAAACCCACATCCAGGTGCAGTAAGCCAAGGCCGGGTCTAAGCAATAACCCACTCTCCCAATATTAAAACAGCACTGGACTGTACACATGTGGCATTATTTCCCCCCCTAGGAAGTGAAACAGGTCCATTGTACCAGGAAACAGACCATTCCTTGAACTTTCTGAAGATTTGTGTCGCCAATCTGACCACCAACCACTGTTGTGCCGTTATCCAGGTTCCACCCATGATGCCATGGCCATATGGAAAAGCACTCTGCCAGGATAAAAGAACACCCACAAAGGACAGCATTCCTGAATTCTGGGTAAGTAGTCAAGTTGCCAATGAATAGGCATGGGAAGCACATGTTAAGGCAGGAATCAGAATAAATGAGACTGAACTAAAATTCTTGTAATACCTTGTCTAAGATGCAGGAAATATCCCGTGGTCCATTGCACACATTCCTTAGGGCACAGTGTGACCTGAGCGAACAACATAGTAGGAGAGCCTGGAATGCATGAACGCAACTACCGCATTCCTTGCAATTATCAAGGTCCCTGTCACATCCTGCAAGGCATGCCAGACAATACACCCCACCAATGCACAGCTCAAATAATGCAGATAATAACGGATAGGACAGCAAATGACCAATTACCATGCCCATAGTTGTACCTGCTAGGGTGATTTCTGAACAGTGGACAACCCATAAAGCATGGAGCAGGATACACTGCATGCTTCTGCACAGGCCAATTCAAAGGCATGGACACCCTAGGTTTTGTAATGGCAGGGCATCCACACACACATCTCAACACACAAAGACTACCAGCACAATATTAATCGTGATGAGTACTTCGACATTCAACAGTCACGTCCATCACTTTCCTTTCTACCTGTTGCAGGTGACTTTGGCTCTCTGTAGATACTGTGGCTGATGACACTTTCGATGAACCCTTGCACACCACAGTACGGGGACTATAATGAGGCACACCTGAGGATCAACGCCTGTATTGAGCACACATTTGGACTGCTGAAGGGAAGGTTTAGGTGTTTCCAGCAGAAAGATTTGGCACTAATGTACAGCAAGTACAAGTGGGACTTTTTAAAAAAAAATTAATGTATGCAATGCTGCATAATGTGTGTATACAGGGATATCCCCATGCCTCCAGATGAGGACAACGCACCCCATGACACTGAGGATGAAGAAGGGGCAAGTGACAACAGATCACCTTGGGATGAATGTGAGGAAGTCAAATAAGGATGCCAGGAACAAATGGACAACTATTTTTTTATTGTACACTTGTGAACAAGCCACTGTACTGTTACCTTTCAATAAAATCACATCTACCACTGGCGCTAAATGACCAGTGGATTAATTGCCAGCATTGTTACATCCCCATCACCCGTGCCCTTCCCTCACCCCATAACACCTCTGCCCTCCCTTTGCCCTCATCCACAATACTCCTGATCTCCCGTCGCCCTCATCCCCAGTACCCTTTGCCTCCCTTCACCCTCATCCCCAACACCCCTGCTGTCCTCTCACCCTCATGATATGCAGTCAGCAAAATAGAAGTGTCTACTTCTTGTTCCACTTGACACCTTCTCGGGTTGGAGTGGTGGAATGAGGGATGTCCAGCTGAGAGCATCATAGTGGTATGCTTACCACAGATCCCTCTGGAGGGGTGCAGACTTAAAAGTGAGTGTTAATGCCCGTTTGAGATTTTGATTCTTGGCTGACATGATCTCTGACAACTCCCACACCTTTTAGCTCATAATTGTTATGCTTGCAGGGATATCTACTGCATGCCTGCTCAACAGGTCCAAAGCACATGGTGCCACCTTCCGGGAAGCACCCTGGTTGGTGTGTCTCATCTCTTTAGAGTGACCTTGTTGTTCTCGGGTGATGTGCTCCATCTGCTCCTGCTGCTGCTCCATCTGTGTGATCCTCTCCTTGATAACATTCAGGGGGTGTTACAAAACTGGGGCGGGTGGGTCATGGCAGTGCCTTCCCTCATATCCAAATGCTTGTGCACTGGCAGTGTCGGCATCCTCTGGAGTTGTATTTGTGTCCTGACACTAGGGTCACTGCAGTGCACGAGAAGCAGGTAAGGAGGAAGGGCTGGTGTGCAGAGGTGAGAGACCAGGAAGGGGAGAGGAGTCAATTGGAAGAGGCTCTCTATAGCAACTGTTGAACTGTGTTCATTGGTGTCTGATGCAGGTGCTGTGAGGTGGGCAGGTGAGGTGTTTAGTTTGCCACAATGGGCTGGCAAAGAAGCTCCCATGAGCCAGAGGAATTGTATTGTATTGTTTATTCATTGGTAGAGCGCACCGGGCCGTTAGGCATCTGGGCTCTTGTGAGGTCTTAGGTTACAGTTACATCTTTAGGTTACATTTGCATCGTATGTTACATTTACAGCTTGAAACAACATATATACATCTATACAGAGAAAATAATTTACATCATTATGTACATGTGCAGAGCAATACAGAGAATTTACATTATTATGTACATGTGCAGGGCTATACAGAGAAGAGGGGTACTATTGGTGTGTAGGTGTGCAGCGCAGGTACAATGGAGTCAATATATGAGACATATTTAGAAATGCTAGATTTTTATGCTAGTCTTGCAGGATAGTGGGTGCAGAGAGACTAGTCATAGGGATAAGCGTCAGCAGTCATTAAAGTCTAGCCAGAGTTTGACGTTGGTTTTGAAGGAGTGGAAGGAGGGTGAGGCTCTTAGGGGTTTCAGGATTGAATTCCATAGGTGAGCTGCCAGTACTGGGAAGCTTGAGCCTCCTGTTCTGTTTAGATTGAAGTTAGGGATTCTTATACTGTTGGCTTGAGCCTTTCTGATGGGGCGTTCAGACGTGTGTTTAGTGAGTTTTTCTATAAAGTATGCAGGTGCTTTGTTGTTGAAGCAGTCGTATGTAATGTTCTGGGAATTGAGTTTGATTCTGTCTTTAATGGCCAATCAGTTGGAGGATCTCCTTTGGTCAGATATGTGTTGTCCTTTGGGAATGCCTAGGGCTGTTCTGAGGGCATTGTTTTGAAGGGTTTGAAGTTTGTTGGTGTTGTGTTTACTGGTGCCAAGGTAAAGTGCATTACAGTAATCAACTTTCGATAAGATTAGGGCCCGAGCGATAGTGGAACAGCTGTTAGTGGTTAGAAATGGTTTACATGCGTAGATAAGTTTGCAAGTGTAGCTTGTTGCCGATGCTGTGGCATTTACTTGTTTGTTAAGGTTAAGAGCTGAGTCTAAATAGAAACCTAAGGTTTAAACTTTCTTGGCTATATTGATTTTGATGTCATGGATAGTAATGGATTTGTAGAGGTGGGAGAATTTTGTTTAGTTTGCTGGTGAATCCAATGATAAACAGCTCGGTTTTTTCATCGTTCAGACATAGACCGTCAGTGGCCATCCAAGTTTGTATGATTTGATAGATTTTGTTTATGAGGTTAGTGTCTTTATCATAGTCTCCCTGGATTGGAGTAGGGATTTGGGTGTCGTCGGCGTAATCAGTGTATGAGACACCCAGTTTGTCCAATATATCGAAGAGCGGCTTTGTAAAATTATTGTACAAAGTCGGGGAGACGCAGGAACCGACTTTGTACAAGTGATGGGTACTGGGTCTGCAGCTGAGGAAGACAAAAAGACTCTTATAGTTCTATTGTCCAGAAAGTAGTTTATCCACACAGTAGCCTTTGAGGAGAATTTGGCAGCCGATTTGAGGTGGTTGCAAAGAACTTTATGGTCGACCAACTCAAAAGCGGCTGATAGGTGTAGGAGTAGGAGAATGGAGGTTTCTCCTCTATCTTTACCCTCATCTAGTTGGTTCTTGAGATCGAGGAGGGCCGTCTTAGTTCTGTGTCTTGGTCTGAATCCTGATTGTCTGGTGCCGAATACGTTATTAATCTCCAAGTAGGATTGAATCTGTAAATAGGCAGCTTTTGCTAAGATTTTAAGGAGAAACGGAACTGTCGTAATAGGCCTATAGTTTGTTGGTTCACTGGGACCTAGGTTGTTTTTTTTTTTTTAAGAGGGGTAGAATCCAGGCATCTTTAAGGTTGGTCTGCACAGAACACAATTTGAAGGAGCAGTTGATAAATGTGGTAACAAAGGGAGATAGGTCTTGAAGAGCATCTTTAATAATGGGTGCTGGGCAGGTATCACCAAGACATCGGGAAGGTTTAAGTGATGTGATGATATCCTTAGCTTCAGCAATGGAGATAGACCTAAAATTGAATTGAAGATGGCTTCTTGGGTGGAGGGCGCAATCTTGTGGAGGGAGGTTCTTTTGGCAGATATTTTGTCTTGCAGCATGTCAATTTTATTGCATAGGGCACTTTGTATGTTTGTGCACCATGTGTCTATAGGTGCAATAAGGGATTCTAGTTCTTTGAGAATCGAGAAGATTTCCTTAGTGTTCGAGTTTGCTTTTTTTAGTCTGTCGTTCAAAGTTTCTTTTTTTGAAAGTACAATTTGCTTTTTGTATCTGTCGGTGAGGGCAGTGAGGAGATTTTTATTTTGGAGGGATTTTTTTTTTCCAGCAGACTTCTGCTTGTCTTTTTTCTTTGCGTAGGGCTTTTAGACTTGGGGTAAACCACGTGTTAAGATGTGCAAGAGGTTTCGTTTTGCTCAGTTTCATAGGTGCAATGGCATCTATGGCTGAGTTGATGGTGTTGTTATACAGGTCAACAAAGTTGTTAGGGTTGGTGAGCTGGTAGTAGTGATTGGTGATAGGTTGAATCAATAGTAGGAGATTTGTGACTGTTATGTTTTTTCTGCAACAAGTGAGGGCTGGTAGTGCTGACGGTTTGGTTGCCATGGTTCGGGGTATGTCCAAGATGATAAGTGAGATCAAATACTGATCGGTCCATATGCTGGGTTCGGTAGCAGTTATGCAAGAGGTGCAGTTGATGTCTGCTACCCAGTCCAAGGTGCTGCCTTTAGTGTGAGTGGTGCCGTTGTTCCTGATGTTAAGGCCAGCTTCCATGATCGTATTTGCTAGGATTGAGGCATTCGTATCTTTAGGCTCATTGAGGCCCACGTTGATGTTGCCAAGTAGGATAATTTGTGTCCCAGGTTTGGCGTTAGCGTTTAGCAGGGCAGCTATGTCTTCTTCAAAGGTTCCTAGTGGGCCAGGAGGTCTATAGATTAGGTGCACAGTAAGTGCATGAAGGAGAGATACCTATTTTTAATGAAAGTAGTTCCGTTGATGGCATAATCATGGGATCTATTTCTTTGATGGTGAGATCAGCTCTGCAGATGAGTGCAATGCCGCCCCCTTTGGAAGTTTCTCTGTCTTTTCTAAAGATGATGAAGTTAGTTGGGATAGTTAGCATTAGAGCAGGTCCGGCTGCTTTATGAAGCCATGTTTCAGTAACTGCTAGGAAATCGAGTTGGTTAGAGGTGATTATATATCGGCAATTTCAGATGCATGGGCTACAAGGGATCTGGCATTAATGAGGCCTCCCTTAAGGTTGTTTTTTTTTTTTTTAGTATCCTTGGTGAGGTTATTGTTGATATTGTTAAAGGTTTCAGGGGACTTAGTGCTAGGCTTAGGTCTAAGGAAAGGTTCAGTTTTGGAAGTGTTATAGAGGGCTTGGTTAACTTTATTTGGGAATGGCTGTGTAAGTGGTAGGCTAGAGGTGGCTTAGGCAGTCTGGATCCAAGTCTGAGATGTCTCCATTTGGTAGGGCAGGTTTGGCTAGGATAGAGCTGGGTGGTGGAGTCTAATGTCCTTAGGGTTGTGGGCAAGACCTGCGTCTGAATACTCCAATCCCTTGCTGTCGGGAATCTGTGAGAGAAGGCTGCCATCGTGGATAGGAGGACTGGGAGTGCAGTAAGGATAAGAGCAGACCACACAGTTGGATTAGTCATAGGAAATGTCATATCTAGTGGTAGTGATGGAAGGTGATCTTTAATGTAGGCAGCTGTAATGCAAAGGTCTGGACTAGTTCAGATAGTGGCAGTACACATAGGGTTAGGCTAGTTCAAATAGTGGCAGTACACATAGGACTAGGCTAGTTCAAATAGTGGCAGTACACATAGGACTAGGCTAGTTCAAATAGTGGCAGTACACATAGGACTAGGCTAGTTCAAACAGTGGCAGTACACATAGGACTATGCTAGTTCAAATAGTGGCAGTAAGATCTGTATACAATATTTAGACTGGATCGAGAGGCAATAAAGAACATAGGCAGTAGTGTTCTAGGGCACTTGTTAAATTAAGAGGTACAGTGGTATATCCCAAGGCATAGGGAAGGTCTGTATGGGACAAGGTCTGTGGGCTAGGCCTAGCGATTGTGAAGTAGTAGTGGCATGCCTAGTTGCGAGGATAGGTTTGTTGGTAAGCGCAGGCTGGACGAGATCCGGAGCACCGTGAATAGCGAACGGTGAGAGTAGTCGGTTGAGTCAGACCTTAGGTGTAATGAAGTTTGGAGGGCTGGGTGTGGTCAGGCTGAGCTGAGGTACGTTAAGAGAAAAGTTACCTTAGTTACTGATGGCGCTGGGAGAGGCCATCACATTGGGGTACTCGGGCGGACGTAACTGCAGCAAGTAGAAGTGGATCGGGGAGGCCCGACATTATGGGAAAGCAGGGGTAAAGGGAAGGCAGCTTCACAGCTCACTTCGGCGAACAGAGGCTAACAGGAGCCTTTATCCTCAGCCATCCTCCGCAGGCCGGGTTCCGCCTGTCGGTGGGGCTGATTGGATGATGTAGCTACCCTGTAGCCTAGCAACGAGGACTAGCCTTGTTTCTGTGCCGCATCATGCCGGCCATTTTGTGGTCAGGCTGCAATGCCGATCCGGTGTGCAACAGCGAGATTAAGATGCACAATGGGCCCGTAAAGGTAGGAATCAGTAGTGGAAGGGTGAAGGTGTACCTTGGGGGCGTCAGCTCTGGTGATTGTAGTACAGATGGATCAATCAGCGACGGTGTTGATGTCGAGTGTCGAGTGGCTCCAACAGGCTGCTCCTGCTGCTGTGAGGGTGGGGGAGGGCTCCTGCCCTCTCCTGCAGCAATCATGGGGACACAAGTGAGAGCTCCAGAAGGCTAACAGGAGCCTTTATCCTTAGCCTTCCTCCACAGGCCGGCTTCCGCCTGCCGGTGGGGCTGATTGGATGATGTAGCTACCCTGTAGCCTAGCAACGAGGAGGAGCCTCGTTTCCGTGCTGCATTGCGTCAGCCATTTTGTGGTCAGGCGGCGATGCCGATCCTTTGTGCAACAGCGAGATTAAGATGCACAATGGGCCGGTAAAGGTAGGAATCAGTAGTGGAAGGGTCAAGGTGTACCTAGGGGGCGTCATCTCTGGTGATTGTAGTACGGATGGATCAATCAGCCTCTGTGTTGATGTCGAGTGTCGAGTGTCGAGTGGCTCCAGCAGGCTGCCCCTGCTGCTATGAGGTGGGGTAGGCCTCCTGCCCTCTCCTGCAGCAACGATGGAGACACAAGGTACTGTTGGTGGTTTGCACCACACACTTTGCTGAGTCAGAAGTAGGGAGTGCATGGGTGGAAAGTACTAAAACTCTGAGAAGGGGTATTTTATAGGGATTCCTGAGGCACGGAACTCCAAAATGGGGTAAACTTGAGATGAGATCCATTTACTAAAGACAGTAAAGGAAGGTGATCACAGAGAATTAAAAGTGCACATTTGTGGGGTTATACATATGCCAGCATAAAATTGTATTTGTGTTTAAATTAGGAGATATAAAATGATAGTAAGAATCCAGCTGGTTACCAGATACTAATATCAAGAGATTGATGTCAATCAGAGGATTATACATATTTCTAAAGATAATAATAAAAAAAGGAGATTCTTAGAGTATCAATAATAAAAAGAGCAAGACAGCAAGAATCAATAAAAGTGTAAGCATAGGAATAAAAAGGATACAATTGTGCAGGTTTTAAAATTGGTTAAAAAATTGGGTTTTTTGCTAATGAGCAGCGATTGCTGGTGCTTGCCCAAATCGATTATTGTGGTATATTTGATTGAAGTAATAAAATAATAAAAACTGGGGCAGTCAAGAACGACTTGCCATCATGGGGGGGACCCCTGCAGCACCTATGCAAGACACTACTGAGATACATGCCAAAGATTAGGAAGTATCATTCCTAGTGGGTTAAAGGCACGGCTGATAAAATGTTTATGCCGTGGTCCCAAGAAGGGTCATTATCGAGAACAGTATTGCAACATATGACAACATATTTACATGCTGCTTACATGCTGCATACACGGGGAAGCAATTACAGAAAAGGTTACCCATTTTAAAGCTATGGATAATGTATCAGAGCGAGAAGGAAGACCCACCCGAAAAAGGGTGGATGCTTAATCATCACAAATGGGAGGATGTAACACCCTCGGCTCCTTTTTATCCTCCTGAAGACAACAGCACAGATCCCAAGAAACAGGGAATTTATCCTTTAAAGGAGCTAACGTCAGTGGCGGGGTATATAATCAAACATATGAGCATCCCGCGTATAACAGTGAGGACAACATAGAAGAAAGCAAGATCAGAAAACACAGATATATATCAACACGCAATGAATCTAAGGAGCGTGGACAAAGAAGAGATAGATAGAGATAGAAGAAGAAGCTAAGAGACAGAAAGAAGCAAAGGACAAAGTTAAGCAAGTGACAATAGTGCAGAACAAATAGATGTGAGGACAGATATTACTTAAATCAGATGAAAAGGGCATCGATGGAGTTAGAGTAAGGGAAGAAAGGCAGGAATGGGAACAGAAGGTAAAAGAATGATACAGCATAAAGAGAGGAAGAAAGAAGAAGTTATGAGGAACAAAAGAAAGAGAAAGAGAGACTAGAGGAGATGAGATAGAAACACAAAGATTCAAAGAACCCAGGTTGAAAAGAATGCGAGAGGAAAAAGAGAAAAGGAAGATGAGAAGAAGGGAAGGAGTAGGGGACAAATGGATGATGAAATAGATTGTTTATTTAACCGATGTATAGTGCCAATCTAAGCACAACAACGATGGGAAGAAGAGAGAGGGTCAAAACATCCCCGCGGGGAGCTGCAAGGGATACCAAGAATACAGATATGGATGATGAGGCAGAAGGCAAAGGGAAAAGGATTGGGGATTTTTATAGGCCAATTAGGGATAAAGATGGTTACAGAACCAGAGGGAGTACTGAAGGGTCTTTATCGAAGGAAGCAGAAGGCAGGTCAGATGATGTAATAGCAGATGAGCATAGAATGCTGTCCCTAAGTAGACTGGATCTTTATGATGAGGAAAGGGATGAAAGCCATACAAGTTGGGGTATAATGATGTCAGAGGAAGAGAGTGAAGAAAACAAAAGGTCACAAAGGGAAGGAGCATGTGGTTTTTCAATAGACTCAAGCATAGAAAGGTCAGATTTGGAGGACCCCAAAGAAAAAACACCAAAACCGAAACTATATACTGAACGACCACAAGTACGATTTTGCGGTGCAAGGGTTGTATCCCTCACCTTATGTATGCAGATTAAGATCATTGCCATGACGAAAGTGAACAAACAAAACTAGCACCACCTGGAAGAAAAGAAGTGTAGGTGGGTATGATTGTAGACCAGGACTTACACAATTCCCATTGTTAGAGTAAGGGGGAGGATGACTACAATATATAATGCGGCCCTAAATGTATAAGGATCATTTGAACTGTAAATTGTCTAGTTTGACTGCAGGGGCAGGAAAGTGGATATATGAGCTAGAAAGAATGACAGTGGGAAGGGAATTACGTTAGCAGTGTGTGACATAAAAGACCTGCTAGTAGCCATTGTAGGGGATAGAGCTGATGACATTTGAGATGATCAGAGTATGCAAGTGTAACAGCACAGAATATGACACACAATGAAGTGCCATTTAATAATTGCAGAGCAGACTTAAGGAGGGCGCCCAGAGTACAATATCCCGATACATCAGATATGGGTGCAATTATGACAAGGAAAATGGGGGAGGACGAAGAGCCTGTTGTTTTTATTGAAGACATTCAAGAACATTGGTGCCTCGGGACGAGAGAGCCATGGGATAAAACAGTGGAATCATTCTATCAAATTTAATGTCAGGGACTGCCCGAGCCAGTGCAGCGGCAGACGAAAAAACAGGTAGGCATGGACGCGAAGCCATGGCCAGATGTACAGTTCACTATTCTACACCATTGTCGATTGTTACAAGAGAAGAACATAAAGAAAGCTGAAGGTAGAAAGAAGGAGGAAGCAAAGTTAGTTCAGACACAATTGATGAAATTTGCTATAGAAGGAGCAGTATTGACAAGTGGTGAAGGTGTGACAACACAAGATGTTCAGCCAGCACAGTCAAGCAATGTAGGGTATTCTATAGATCAAAGTGGGAACAACCTTTGGCCAGAGGTAGAGGGAGTAGACCTAGAGGAGGATGAAGCAAATTTCAAAACTATCAGAGGGGAAGAGGATTTAAAGGAGGACAGCTTCAGCAATGTTGGAATTGTGGAAGGATAGGACACATGGCCTGAACATGTAGAAGTAGAGGGAGCATGCAACAGAACTGGTAAACTCCAAGAGGAGGGAATGGGCTATTTTCCACAGCATTGCACAGAACCGCAAGATTATTATTCCCAAGATCACACACAGAATCAGACAAGTGCGCCTCTAATACAGCAAGCACACTCAGTTTCAATGCAAGGGCATCCTCCAAAAGGACAGCCAGAGCAAGTGCCTATGTAAACACAAGTACAGACTCAGCAAACACATACATAATAAGCAATGGTGCCAAAATGGAGAACAAACACAGAAGTCTTACAAGCACCCACACCTAGAATAGGGAGTGTGACCGTGGTAGGAGGAAATCCTTTCACGGGTACAGGTCTGAATTTATATCCACAATAGGAAAACCCACAGAGTGACTTGAGGTGTTCAGTACTATGAGTGAAACCAGACCCCAAGAGGAACCAAGGGTCAAAGTAATGATAGGGGGCATAACATTTTCATTTCTTGTAGATACCGGAGCGACTCGCTCCTGTGTTGGAGAGGGAAAGTATCCAATGTCTGCCATTGCCATGAATGCGTAGGGATGTCCTGGGGCTATGAGTTTAGTTGCTTTTACTGATGAGTTACCAAGTTCTATAAGCGAACATGACGTGTCTATGCCTCTATTGTATTCTTGGCAGACACCAGTCAACATATTAGGTTGTGACTTGATGACAAAATTAAATATGACAATGGGCCTCATTACAAGGCTGGCGGTAGGGGGTTAATGGCACCGGTAGAGCTACCGGCGCCGTTAACCCCCTACTGGCTCATTAGGAAGTCCGCTCGCGGGACCCGCTCAGGAGGCCTGGTTTTACCAGACGTCCTTAGCGGGTTCTGCGAGTGGCCCAGCATGCTAAAAACGGGCCTGTCATTAACGGGCCCGTTGTAAGCATGCTCTCCATTCCCATTGAGCCCTATGTGGGCTATGTGGGCTCAAATGGGAATGGGGGTATACCGAGTCTGGGTTCCTTGAGGGGAAATACCGGGCCCTCCTAGGTCAGAATGTCCCGGTATTTCCCCATTCAGAGAACCCGGACCCGGGTATAGGCGTAGCTATGCCCTTATTACTCCAGGGATACATTATATGAATGTAAGAGAGTTTATATTAGCATTTTCAGGCCACATGGCACTACGAGGAGTTCCATTTGATCCACAGGTATTTTTATACGGAATAACTCTTTTGTTAACATGGTTACCCAGATTGGTAGGTAAAATACTGAGAATACCTAAGGAATTCTTATTCAAGCCAGAAATACCTATGGATAATGAAGAAGGACAGGTTATTCCACTAGACCTAGAAGCAGCAGTGGTTAGAGAAGAAAAATTGGTTGTCAATGGGAAAGATGATGAGGGAAGAGGGCGGAGAGCAGAAATAGCTCTCGGTGAAGGATATCCATTAACAGATTTAAATGATGAAGAACTGTTTAGAGATGACTATTCAGATGATGAATTAGTATTTTTTATAAGTCTCACTTATTGGATTAAAGTAGAGAATAGAGAAATACAGCAAAGGATGGCATTGGTAACAAAAAAACGTCATTTTTCCAAGAGGATGTAGAAACGGCACTAAGCATCTTATGGACCAGCAGTCCATATGACGTGGGCCTATTGAAAGGAGAAGGAGTAGTTAAAATTAAGCTCAAACCAGGAGCAATTTTACCATGAGCAAAGCAGTATCCTGTGTCCAGAGAAGCAGATGAAGATATATTTTAAGCAATTTCTGCATTAGCATGGGAATATTAGTGTCATCAGAATCCCCATGTAACACAGCTGTGTACCCAGTGATGAAATCAACAGGGGGGTCGTGGAGATTTATTCAGGATCTACGTCCCCTAAATAATATACTCAAAGCCGTGTTTCCTCTGGTTCCAAATGCAGCTACAATGTTATGCATTATTCCAGCCACACCCAAATATTTTACAGTCTAACACTTAAAAAATTGCTTTTTTCCAATACCCCTTCATGAAGACTCACAGCATTTGACTTTGTTTTTTGTTGAAAATCAGCACTGGAAACATACAAGAATTCCTTAGGGGTTCTGTGAGTCCCTCTAGATCTTTAACAGGGTCCTCCAGATGGTGATATGCAACTCCAGAGTGCAATAAGTCAGTACGTAGATGATGTATTGGTGTGCAGACAAGACTCAGTCTAACTAATGACCATTATAGTAGAAAAGGAGAAGTCACAATATAGTCATGAAGAGGTCCAGTACATAGGACATCTAATCCCTCAGGACAGGAGAAAAGTGGCACCTGAGAGAGCAGAAGCAATCACGAAGACTCCTAAACCAGAGACAGTGAGGGAAATGCAACAATTTGTAGGCCTATGTAATTATTGCAGGGCCTGGGTTTTTGATTATAGTACACATATTTGATGACTTTTAAAAGGATTTAAGGAAGCGCAGGTAGACACAAGTAAGATAACAGGGACAGATGAGATGATTGAAGGATTCAAAGACTTAAGAATAGCAATTTGTACAGCCCCTGTGTTAGGGATTCCAGACTATAATGAAGAGTGTTATTTGTTTTCACACACAAATGGAGAAGTAATGACAGCAGTCCTCACGCAGAAAAAGACATTAAGACATGGACATAAACCATTAGCTTACTATAGTGGGATTTTTGACCCAGTAGTGAAAGGACATTATCCTTGCGAATAGATGTTAGATGCTGCTGCTTTTGTGGTTGCAAAGGCTACACGTATTACTACGGGATGCTCAATGACGTTGTTTGTTTATTGAGCATTCCTTATTTGCCCTTTTAGAGAATCCCAAAAGTACATTGACTAAACAAAAGCATCAGGATTGGAGGTAATTATTTCGGACCCAGCAATCAAAATTGTTAGATGTAGTGAATCCAGTGACATTCATAGCAGAACCAGTAGTGAAGCAGGACTATGTACATGATTGCATAACGTATACTGAATTTTATGATGATAGTCCCCATGTTAGAGAAAA
Organism: Ambystoma mexicanum; assembly: GCF_040938575.1. Classification (NCBI taxonomy): domain Eukaryota; kingdom Metazoa; phylum Chordata; class Amphibia; order Caudata; family Ambystomatidae; genus Ambystoma; species Ambystoma mexicanum. The sequence continues at coordinate 244,948,641 of NC_090926.1, read as the reverse complement.
TGCTCTAGGATGGGGGAAATTCTCTTCATTGACGGTTCTTTGAAAATTGACCAAATGATGGGAGAAAGACATACGGGAACGGCAGTAGTAAAGCTAAATAGGAGTGGTGAATTTAAAGTAGTGACAAATGCAAGCTGCCTTCACATTGTTCAGCACAGGCTGCAGAATTAGTGGTGTTGTTTGCTGCACTTCAGATATATGAAGATGAGGAAGTGACAGCGTACTCTGATTCTGCCAATGTGATGTCAACGGTACACTCAGGATTGTCGCGCTGGAAGAGGAGGGGCTTCCTCCTCGCAGATTGGATAAACAGCGCCATACTAAGAGGGCAGACATGCTTTCTCACAGAAACAAAGCCGCAGATGTTGAAGCCAAAATGGCAGCATATTTCCCAACCATTTCTGATTTCAAAGTAGAAAGTGTTAAGCAAATGTCAGGGCAATGTATGATGGTAAAAGAAGGTGTTAATATGTTACCCATTGTACAGTTAATTGAACTACAAGGACGAGCCCCACAGGAAGAGATAGATTTATGGAAGAGGTGGGCGTGTTATTTAGCTGCCACTGAGGCTTTATGGAGACAGGATAGCACTGAAAACCAGTTATGCCTCTAGCATTGTTGAAGGTGGTGCTGGAGAAGCTTCACTACCCTGCACATACGACTGCAGAGAATCTTGCTGCCATGATCGCAGAAGATTGGTTTTTCCCAAATGTATTACGTTTTCTAAAGTATAAGTGCCACGCCATATTGATACTGCACTAAGGCTATTTACTTCGTCCTTCACTGCGGTACCTAAGGTCTTCTTAACATGATCTGCCCAATCGCTCTCAAACACTATTGATGGGCAATAATTTCTTTTTGGTGTTATTTATGACAAAAATAAGAATCAGGGAATATATGACTAGCCTCTCTAACCAAGACCAATGACTATCACTCGCAAGTCACTGTCATATTTGACAGCCCACATGGCTTGGCTATTTTTATTTTTCAACTGAAGGTTCTACAATAGCGTTTAAGCTACATGGCTATTTGGCTACCTCTCCACCCAGATGGAAACTAATAATGGTTTACGACAAGGCTGCATGCTTGCCCCTTCGATCTTTAATCTTTATGTTAGTGGAGCACATAGTGTCTTTTCTAAAGGGGGTTTGGTGTCACCTAAACTCAATGGGAGGGCTATTTCATGGTTGGCCTATACAGATGATTTTTTGCTTATAAACAATAAAAAAAGTGGGTCTTCAACGCCTAATTAAGATATTTGAACTGTTTATACGCAATCTATATCTAAAAATGAATCCTTCTAAAACTATTATTATCCAAATGGGAGGTGCAAATAAGAAGCAGGAGTCCTTCTCGTGGGTATGTGAGGGCAAACACATCAAGCCCCAGAAAGCTTTGAAATATTTGGGATACTGTTTTACAAGTACGAAATCTGTGACTCAGCTTGAAAACCAACTCAGGGTGAAAGCCGAGGTGGCACTAAGGTAGATGCGAATGCTGGAAAGAAAGTTTAGAGGATACACGATGAAACCTATTAAGGAGTTTTACTTAAAGAAAGACGTCCCAAGGATCACCTATGGGTTAGAAATCTTTCAAACAGACATTACTGACTTTCTGAAAACTTTAGAGGGAATAATATGGAGGGGGATTTTATTATTTCTACCTAACTGCATCCCGATGGAAGTTCTGAGATACGAACTGGGTTTGCTATCTCGTCATTCGGTGGTTGCTATTAGAAGCTCATGTTATGGAGAAAATGTAAGTTATCCGGGATTAGTAACTTCTACGCGGAAACAGGTTTAGATCTTACAGGTCCATTTATGATCTCTTTAAATAACGAAATGGAAAAGATGATGGCAGAAATAGGAATTGCTAAGTGCACTGTAATGAATAACCCTAACAAGTGTAAACTGATTATAAACGGAATGGATTGGTCTATGACTAAGAGCAAAGTCCTAGCATCTAAATTGTATAATGATGCCCACTCTTTTTGGAAATTTACGCCGGTTATGGAGAAGTAGCTGACAAAATTTCCTTCCAGGATTTTAAGAAACTCATATCAGATTTAGATTGAACGTCATGCATACTCATTTTATACTTAACATAAGAAATCCATTGGATGAAAAAAAATGGTGTAGATTCTGCCATGAGTTTGAAATGGATGAGACCTTAGAACATATAATGTTAAGATGTCCTTCGTTGTTTAAACAACAAACAGAATATTTCTCAGATCTATTTGAAAATAGCTTATGTATGGATCCGAAATATATCTGGTATAGAATGAGAAATGGATATTCAACTACTTTGATTATTCGTGTAATTTCCTTTTTAAAAATAATATGTGAATTAAATTAGATATATGCCTTGGTTTTGGTATTCTCTTCATCTTTTGGTTTTCGTTTTCTTTTGAATTTTAAAGAAATGTGAAATGTTTGATTGTTTTTATAGTCTGTTTTCTGTGAAACATTTTTGTAAAGGTTTGTGATAAACCATGAACAAATAAACAAATAAAAAAATAAAAAAAACATTTCACACGTTATAGATTTTAGCCAAATGAAACATTTGTGGCAAACTTTTCCGCACGCAGAAAGCGTGATTGTGGAAAAACTATAAGGATTTGAGATGTGGTTTGGGTTCTTTATAAAGCTTAGGATGTTAGCTACAAGTAGACATTTACATTTTGTTTCTAGCATGAAATATGAAGAAGTTATGGACGTTTTTGTGGAGGTGTTTTTTTCAGATGGAGGCAAAATGTAAAACAAGACGCGCTTTCAAACTACAAACAAGGTTTCTTTACACTAGGGATGGACTATGAAGAAACAAACTACATGACAGCACAACCACCAGACCAGGACTTCTCTGATCAGGTTTTTGCCCGCCGAGACGCTTACCTTCTTCAGAAAATATATATCAGCACAAAAATGATTTTAACACTATTATTACAGAGGGACTATAGGATAAAAGAGAGAGTTCAGACAAGACAAAAAGGATTTCTAACAATACAGTTCTGGATCTAAGATAGATTGGATTTGGATAGGGATGACTATGGACAGTATATAGGATAGAGACAATCCTATAATAATGGATACTCACTACCAATGTTTTGAATGTAACCGTCAGGAATTCTGGTTCTGGTCAGGGATTTCTTTCTGGGACAGACTGCTGGGCACACCGGACTGGTCTGGTTCAGCGATCAGCAAGGTGCTCTGGACACGACATGGCAGGACTGGACAGCAAGGCGCTCTGGTCTACACTGCACAGCATGACTGGACTGGATCTGCAATGGCTCTCTGGTCTGCACAGCACAGCACGGCACCAGATTGGGATTTAATCTGCCCTTCTGGTTATGAAGATAATTCTTTAGCAGGCAAGCAGTTACAGCACAGCCTGGCTGCTTCTTTGGTTTCCCCTTTAAGTTGAGGGATGGGTTCTGGAGGTTAGGCCCAGCTGAAAGTGGTTCAGCTATGCTCTGAGCCTTTCTGCTTGCAAAGTTTTTGTAATCTGGAACAATGAGTATGAATGGATCTCCTTCAGAGTGCTTCGCCAATATCGGGATGGTGGATGAATCAGTCTGTTTTTCTAGGTCCTCAGCTGTCTCTATTTATGTGTTTCATAAAGGGGTGGGTATGCTGAATTATCCTAGGCATACCCCCTAGGTAGTCTATTGGCTAAAGTCTGCTCTCTCCCTTGATTGGAGGAGAAAACTGTTACCATGATGATGAGGTTTATGAGACAAACATCCTCCCCTTTGCCTTTTGCCCATAAAATCTATTTTTGATATAATACATCTTTACATGTGTACAATCTTTATACCAATAACATACATAGATCACATATTTTGTGGAGCAAACCCTCTTCCAATCCTCATTGCGGTGGGTTCTTGGTTCTGGATTTGACAAATTTTTGAACTTTTTGTCCGGGACACAATATCTGATTTGTCCAGAATTTTGTACATACGTGCGCATGATATCTGGGCATAATCGTATGAAGTTTCATGCTTCTGACATAAATACCATTGCTACAAAACCAGAATTTTCACTGTGCCTTCTCAGAACATCACACAGATCTCTGGCACCTCTTAAAATGTGCACAAAAAAATCACATTAACACTGCTACTAATTCTATAATTATTACAAATTTGCACTGTCCTTTATCAGTTTTTTTAGAAATATGCTTTCTGTGCATTGCGAATCAACAAAAATGTCTGTCTCTGCCTCCATCTCCATCTTGCAGCTCACGGGCAATCCCTGCCTTCTTCCTCTGGCAGAGGCCACTGTTGACACTTTACAATCTGCACATCCTTTCAGCCAAGGAAGGTTCATTGTCTCTCCCAGGAGCAGCCCCATTGCCCCTCCCCTCTTAATCAACACCTGAATGCGAGTTCCTGGTCCAGAGAGCAGAAGGGAGGTGCCTTGCTCAGTGGCGGGACATTGCTTTGTAGTTTTTGCCTTGAATCAGGCTTACTTTAAAAGTCACTTTGTTAATTTTTTCTTTGTTGAAAATAAACTTGCAATTTTAAAACAGGCAACTAGAACTCTAATTCCAGTCTCTAAACCATGGAGATTAAATAGTTGCAACCTATATTACTTTCATAACAGGTCACTTAATTTATAAACATTTGATTTCAATTGCACAAGTTTAAGCTTCTGATGCAACTAATGACAGCTGTCATACAAGCGGCTGCTGGTACTGAGCCCATATTTTGACAGATTTTCACAGGCAAGCACACTTCTTACGGTGGATATTTTGATGACAGATTCTGCTTTTCCTGACATTGTGTGTTCATAATGATTCCTTAAATGAAGTGGCGGGTAACACCCAGCAAAGTATTGGATGTTTTGTGGTGTTTTGGTCCGGTATTTTGTATTTTCAGCAACCAACAAAAAGGGATTTACGAGCAATTTCTGGGTTTGTTGCAATAAAGCACTGCCTTTCCTGCAGTGTTCATATTTACTTGGTGGGCAGCCCAGTAACATGTTTCAGCAGTGAGGTCTCCTTTCCACTACTGACAACAGGCAAAGTAGATTTGGCAGCCATCTTTCCATGTTTCAAAGCGCAATTTTCATAGGTGTTGGCACGCATAGGACTTTTGCTGCCATTTTGCTGATTCTGGTGCCACCAGCACACAGTGATGCCGCAGGGCAGAGCAGAGTGGGTTAAAACATCCCCTCGCGATTTGTCGGGAGATTGGGATGTTCAGTTTTTTTCTTTCTGGTCCAAATGGCAAGATCTGCTTCTCCCATCAGTGGTGGATTGACTGGTTCTCCTCGCCGGTTCCGGATGAGGGTATGGAGCGATACCCCGGGCCCCTCGGATCTTCCTTCCAGTCCCTGAGTGGTCCTCATCAGTGCTCACGATCCATGGTTACAAATTCTAGGATGACAAAACAGAGCATATTTGTATACATTTTCCCCACCACTATTCATGTAGTGGGCCAGACACATACATTTGACATATAATGACAACCTTTTCTGTTTGCAATTATTACTAATTATAACCAATGGAATAGTTTTATAGTTGGAATTCTAGGGGTCTGGAAGGTCCCCCTCTGGGTTTCCAGATGAATCCTCTAGTTGCTGGAGAGTGTGCCTAGGATGGCAACACTTCCAAACCGCCTTTCGGGATATGGATTTTGCAGCCGACTGGTGAGATTTTGTCTACAATTTCACAAGGTCCACGCCAGCTAGGAAGAAATTTGCGCTGTTTGGCCTGGTTCCTTTGGAAATTGTATAAGTAGACCCAGTCTCCTACTTGGTATTCTTTAGGTCATAGTGGGTCTTCATACTATCTGCAGATCTTTCTAGATTTCGCTGAGCATAGGCAAACACATGTTGAAGGCGTTTTCTCAGATTTTCAACATACTCATGAGTTGTGGAGGCATTGATCAAAGTCTGCTCTTGGGTTCTGTAGAGCAGATGCTGGGGAAGCACCATCCTTCGTCCAGTCATCAGCTCAAACAGCAACATTTTAGTTGCAGAAGAAGGGGTAGATCTGATGGCCATCAGGACAAGAGGTAGTCAGATGTCCCAACTTGGCCCAGAATCTGCCACAAACTTTTTTAATATGCTCACAATTGTCTTGTTGTATCTCTCAACTCCACCAATAGAGGCTTGCCGGTAGGCAATGTGTTGTTTCCTTTTGACCCCAAGTATCTCCCACATCTTTGTCATCACTTTGCTAGTGAAGTGGCTACCTCGGTCTGACTCGATCCTTTGGGGTAGTCCAAAACGTGAGCAGATGTGGTTGATCATCAGGGCAGCTGCTGTTTATGCCTTGCAATTTGGGGCCAGGAGACATTCCACCCATTTAGTGAACAAGCATGTCACAGTCAACATGTACTTGTTCCCCCTAGAGGAGCGAATCATGGGCCCAATAAAATCGACTTGTAATTCTGACCAAGGCAGTGTCATCCCCCTCTTTTGGAGAGACGCACGGTATGTGAGGGATGTTGGCTGAAATTGTGCACACACAAGACACCCCTTCAAGTATTGGTCGAGGTCCTGCCCCATGTGTGGCCAGTATGCAACCACTCTTAAGATTTCAAGTGTTGTATGAAACCCCCTACGACCGGCTGTGGCCGCATCATGGGCGTGACTTAGCATCAGATTTCGGAATGAGGTAGGGACCACCCACTGGTCATGGCCAGCTAGGGATCTCCTTGCCAGCAAACCGTCTTGGATTCAGAACATTTTTGGACATTTCATCAACACTCTGAGGTCCTCTTTCCCTATGTAGTCGGTATCCGTCAGGGGAAAGTTCTCAGGGTCCTCAATGTGTTGATAAAACTTACCAATTATTGGATCCCCTTTTTGAGCCGTATTCAAATCAGCATCTGGGGTCTCCTTACTCCATTGTGCAGTTGAGAGTTCATTGTGAGCATTTGTCTGGGACCTAGTGATAGCAGTGACCTGGATTTCCCCCAACAGGGACTCAATCTCAAGTAGATCCCCTTGGATGGCTCCAGTTTTGGCCAGCTGATCAGCTAGGTAATTTCCAGTTGTGTCTGGTCCCTCTACTTTGGAATGACCCTTGATCTTTTTCCAGTAGATGGTCATCCCATTCGAGGTGACCAGATCATCAATATTTTGGATTAATTTCTCATTTTTCAATGGTTTATTAGCACATAGCATGCCTCTGGTTTTCCAGTTAACCAGGTGCTCCACGAACCCGTTCTGTACATAATCAGAATCTGTGATTATGACCAGTTCATGGAGTTGTTGTTGGACAGCAGTGGGGATGGCTTGATGCACAGCCATCAACTCTGCCACTTGACTACTTCGGGGACCGATTTTGTACCCAGCGGAGAGTTCTGGGGCATCATTCACCCATGCATTCCCTACGTCGGCCACAAGTTCTTTTTCCCCGTTGTTGTCAACATGGTAGGAGTACCCATCCACATAGACAGTGGGCATTCCCTCACACTGGTCTTCTTCAAAGACTTTGTGTGGGGAATTAAGATATGCCTCCATGTTGTCCTTGATTTTAAGAATTTCGTCCTCGAGACAGTTTTCTCTGGCACAATCATGCAGGTCAGCCAGACCTTGCTCAAGGGGACTCTTCTTGTTTTGGCCATATCTGACCTCCACAGGAAAGACTTGCATTGACAGAATCCAGGAAGTAATTCGGGAATTACTCACATTTCCAGCCCGGATTTTGTCACTTTGAAGATATTGCAGACGCTGGTGTGGAATCTCCACTATGATGTGTTGCCCCTGGATAAATGGCAGTAATTCTTCAATGCCCACACCGTTGCCAGGAGTGCCTTCTCACAATCGTTGAATTTTTCCTCCACAGAAGATAAAGTTTTACTTGCATAGGAGATTACTTTATTGACCTTGGCATGCTTTTGGTATAATACTGCAGTCAAGCATGTATTTGAGAACCCTGTCTCCAAGAAGAACTCCTTGTTTTTGACAGGGTAAGCTAGGCAAGGCGCTTGTGAGAGGCTTCTTTCGAGTTGTCTTACTGCCTCGGCTTGTTCTGGACCCCACTCCCAATTGACCCCCCACCTTCAAAAGATGGATCAGGGGTCTTTTGATCTCTGTGTAGTCCTCAATGAACTTTCTGCTATAATTAGTTAGTCCAAGGAGGTTCCTTAGTTCCCGCAGAGTTGTGGGGTCTTTTAATTTCTGGAGTGCTTCCTCTTTCTTTTCCTGGGGACAGAAACCCCGGGGAATAATCTCATGCCGCAAGAAATTGACACGGGTTCTGCACCACTGTGCCTTCTGAAAGGAGAGTTTTGCTCCGGCAGCCCTCAACTGTGTCAGAACATCATCTACATAGGCCAGGTTACCCCTTTCACCCAGGTCCGGCATGGCCTTGTGTAGAAAAATGTTGAATTCATTGCCGGAGTTGATGTATCTGAAGGGAGTCTGGGTCCACGTGTACTGCTGCCCCCCGAAGTTAAAGACCAGCTTGTATTGGTCCTCCCTACCGACAGGTACAGTCCAGTACCCATTGGTCAGGTCTATTGCAGTGAATACCTGTTACCCCTGGATCTGAGCCAGCCCTTGGTCAATGTAGGGAAGAGGCCATTGGGAAGTATGGACCCGTTTGTCCCTAAGGTCGGCTCAGAGTTTCCACTGGCCGTTTGGCTTCTAAATCCCCAGCACCGGATTATTGAAGGTGCTGTGAACTGGACGAATTATCCCATGGGACTGAAGGTTCTTAATTATTTCAGTAAGGGACTCCATTGATGCGAGAGGCAAATAATTTGCTTCACAAACACTAGAGTCATGCCAGGATCCGTGGGAATTGTTGTTATAAGAATGTCGGTGTGACCACAGTCATATGAGTCCACCGCAAAGAGGTCTTGAAAATCTAAGAAAACTTGTTTCAATTTTTGCTTTTGCTCCACAGTCTCACAGGCATCAGTTAGGTTGACTCTCTCTTCAACCATCTGCCTGAAGCCTGGAAAGACTTTGGTTTTGCTATCTCAGCATCCTCCTCCAGCTGGGTCGAGAAGTCCCTGGTCAGAGTGCTGATTTGGACTGGTGGCTTCAGGTGGGGAAGGCAGTCCTCGCGGACTTGGAAAATCACCTCATCCCTCCCGAAGTCACAGGTCACATCTTCCTTACCATAAGGGCAGGAAGTGTACACCAGGAAATTCCCCTCATGCTGGCTGAAGATCCTGTCTGGTGTTGTGTCATCATCACTATCACTGTCAAAACAGTCCTTGGGGATTGGTCCTAACAGTTCATTACCTAAATCTATGGAAAAATGTCGGTCATCAACTGCCATTCCAATAATGGTGCCTGAGGCTAGAGTGATACTCTTTAAATCGCAGTTATCCACCTCTATTGGAATGGTGTCATGTTCAATGTTGACTAGTGGTGTTAGGTTTACCCCCATCCCTTGCTGTTGGAAATAATCATTAAGATGGACATAGGCGTCAGGGTTTTTCAGTTTCTGTCCTCTTTTCATTTTCACTTCCAGTGAGAATTGTCGGGTTCTTTCTGGGGTGGTGACTTCCTCTCCAATCTGAATTTCAACTGCATAACACAGTAGTTGAGATGAACTAAATGCTTTCTCTGGGTCATCAAAGCCCCTGCGATAACCTGCTAATCGGGACCAAGCTTTGAAGTTTATTAGGTCCAAACTAATGGCAAAGTGATTGAGAATGTTGCTGCCTAAGTATAATGTGGCAGGGACATCTCCACAACCTAACAATTATGGACTATGCTCTTGTTGCTTATGGACATTTTGAGCATACACCTGCTAAGCAGGAGATGTTTGGAAGTTGGCGTTTCCAGGTCCATTTCCCATTTGTCTATCAGTTTAAATGTGGGAATGGCTGTATCTTTTGGGAGTTTGTGGAACATGGCTTCGCTGATGAAGCTCTTACCGTTGTTCACACACACTCGGGCGAGAACAGAGACCTTCCCTTCATTTAACTGAATAGGGATGAACAACTGCTCTCCAATTGTCTGAATATCTGCCAGGCTTTGAGCTGATTTCTCATCTTTCTGGACTGTAGGAGTGGGATTTTCTGATTGTGAATTTGTAAAGAATTTCAGAGTGTTTCCTTCCAGTGTGGAATGCCACCTTAGACTGGAAGGAAGGTTGATTTTCAGAAATAGAGAGGCCCCCCCATCACCAGTTTGTTGTCCTACTGCTATTATTGTCACGTCTGGGATTTGATTATTCTGGAAGTCAAATTCTATTTGGTCAGATATTTGTTCAACCATGTGACATGTGCCGTTTAAACTAGCATGGTTGACACTTTGTTTCAATTTTATTGGTCGGCTAGTCTGGGTCCAGAGGACCTTGTTTACACAATCTATGAGGGGTGACAACTTACGCAGGATGTCATTCCCTAGCAAACAAGGGGTGCCCTCGTGTGTCGCCCAATTTTTATGTCCAAATCCGCAGTCCCCTAGACAGGAATTTCCTTTCCGTCGAAGTTCTGACGTTGTCCAGGAAGAGGGGTGAGAGGAATTTGGTATTTCTCCCCCCTTCCCGAATTCAATTGATCAAAGGCCCTTTTTGACATAAGGGTATTTTGGGATCCAGTGTCCACCAGTGCCAAAATTGTACACTGCCCCTCTATTTGGACCGGGGCATAAAATCTTCCCTCCTTTTCCTCAAGGGGGCAAAGATAATGTACATTTTTGGACAACTGGTGGGTTAGTTTCTTGGTTTTGGACACCGACAGGAAGGTGATTTGGGCATGATTCTGTTTGGTGTCTTGGGAATCTGAAAGAAAAAGGTGACAGCTAGATATGGGGGAAGTTTTGGGTTCCCCTGGTTCTGGTCCACCCCCCCTTTTGGGGGGCAGTCACCAGAATGGGTTGGAACCAGGGGATTTTCATGCTGGTGATTCTGGGGATTGATGATGGGCGGTGCCAACTCAGTCTCCACATTTACCCAGTCTGAATTTGGATCCTTTGGGACCCATTTTTCTTTGGGGGGAGTTCCCCCATCTCTGAAGGAGAAGATCCTTTTCCCAGAATCCTCTGAGGACCCCACTCCTTTAAACTGGAAGATTTGTACCTCCTCCTCAAAATGGGTCTTTTTGGGCTCTTTATTTCTCCTACCCCCTCTCTGCTCCTTGGGTTGCAGACTTTCAGGGGCAGGAGATTTTGGTTCCGGTTCCTGGGTATCCAGGGGCTTTTCAGAAGTGGGCAAGGAAGCTTCCTCCAAGGCGTTACATCCCCCTTCCCCTTGTGCCTCCTCCCTGGGAACCGGTGGGTTGTCAGGGTTCTTCCTCCGTCATTGCTCTGGAGCACCAGGTCCTGGGTTTGAGGCATTCTGCGCCGCCATGCTCATTTGAGGGTTCTGTTCAGCCCTCAGCATGCGACCCAGATCCTGTGCCATGTTTTGGACCTGGTGCTCTAGTTCGAACACCCGCTCTGGCTGATACTGGGTCCTCATGTCTCCCCTGGGTTGATCCCGGGAAGGGTAGCTATCCCTTCTCCCACAATGCACCAGGTTAGCAAAATTTGAGTACCCCTCCACCCTTGGCCTCCCCTCTCCCGGATTGGGTTGTCTGGGCTCAGGAAAGTGGGGAAAGAAGGATGTATTATTTTGGGGGTTAAAGTTTGGTGGGTACCTTGGGAAGAAATTATGTCTGGTATTTGGGGGATTACTGCCCTCCTGGGCAAAGTGAGGAAGGACGTTCCATGGGTTAGCTGCTGTTTGGTTGTATCCCCCCCCACTTGGGCTGGAGGAGTCCACGCATAACCCAGGATGGGTCTATTGCCCTTGTAGCATGGGCTGATGTAGTCAGGGGAGTTAGGGGTCCCATTTGTAGGGTTGCCACCCTGGCTCCCTGTTTGTGATTGGCCCGAGGGCCTTGTGGGTTTGGGATTGTTTTGATTCTGTGCGGGCAGGTTTTTAGGCCCCCCCCCATCTCTAAAATGGGGCAACCTTCAACTCTGCTACCTTGGCAGCAGCTGGGGTATTGGTTGTTTTGGGGCCTTTGGGATTATTTTTATTTTCCACTGGCTTTTTCACCTCATAAATTGTTACGCTCACCTGGTTCCCACAGGGGTGTCGGGCGGAACTGGACAGCCGCGGTCTCCACCAACGTGAGGCGTAGTGCAGAGATGACTGACTGGACAGGCCCACCTAGCTTCGTCTGCTTGACCCGTAGAAGTAGTCTCCTAAATGCAGGGAATTAGACACCCGTGGAGTTGAGTAATAGCCCCTCACTGCGTCCCCATTTATCACCTCTGATATTCCCTTTCACCAAGCTCACCTTATAGTTTTGAATGATGAGCTTTCATTCCGGCGAGGAACGCAGGGGCGCTTTGATGGCCAGTTACTTCACTGCCTTGAGGATATTGGAAGAGTTCTAGACAATCTTGGCTCCAAAACTCCTGGCGAAGGGCCGTAAGTATATAGTTCTAAAGAGTTCAAAAATGTCTGAATAATCACTCTTGTCCAATTCATTTCTTTATCTTGCAGCTTAGACCCAAATGAAGATAGTTCTGTGGCAGCTGAAAGCGTTCTGGTAAGAGTCTGTGCTATTCGACACTGTCAGTTAAATGATGCCAAAGTTTAACTCGCTGCTGTCTCTTTTCTTACAGGTGCGGCATAAGAAGATTTGGCATGCTGGTGAATAATATCTCCGGCGGTAAAATCAGGTAAGTATATGGTGGCAAGAGATTGTCCTTATTTGTTTCCCCTCGGCTCACCTTGTTGTTTTCTTGTCCCCCTTAGGTGCTGGAATGCGGCAACTTAATGATGGAGACAGCGCCGGATCGTAGAGATGCTGCGAGGAACGGTGAGTATGGCGCAGCGCTGCTGCTGGCGGTGCGCCGTGTTTAAAATAAAGTCTTTTTCTCTTGCAAAGATGCTGTTACGCTCACCTGGTTCCCACGGGGGCGTCGACCGGAACTGGGCCGCTGTTATTTCCACCAGCGTGACGTGTAGCATTGAGATGACTGACTGGACTGGCCCGCTCAGCCTAGTTTGTCTGGCTCGCAAGAATATTCTTCTGCAAAGGAGAAGAGGAATTAACCACCCGTGGAATTGAGTGACAACCCACCTTCCCCACTCCCGTCGTCTTCCCACTGATCACTCTTGATGTCCCTCCTTAGTTTCACCTGATGGTTTGGAAGGATGAGCTCTCCATCCTGCGTCGACCACAGGGGCGCGTTGATGACCAGTTACTTCACTGGCGTAGAGGAATTGGTGAGTTCCAGTATTGACTCTAAAGTCCAATTGTTCATAAGAGTTCAAATGTCTGCTCTTCACTCTGTCCGATTCCTTGCAGGTTGCCGATTAATCCACTCGAAGATTTCCAAATGGCACTCGGTAAAATTCAGGTAAGTCTATTGTGTTTTTCCCCTTAGGGGCCGGGGTACGGCGATGAAGCAGAGTTGACTGTGCCGACCCGAGATGAGGTGAGACCCCCGTGGTAAATCAGGTAAGTTTTGTGGGGGGGTAACTGGTATTGTTCTTGCTTTCTCCCCTTAGGGGCCGGGGTACGGTGATGAAGCAGAGTTGACTGCGCCGACCGAAATGAGGTGAGTACCTCCCGTGGTAAATCAGGTAAGTCCTTGTGGGTTGCTTGTATGGCCTTAGAGAGTCCTCTTGTTCACCTTGCTGTCTTTGTCTCCTTAGGTGTCAGCGGGCGGTCGCAAGATGGAGAGTGCGTGATGGAATGCCGAAGTACCGCCAAGCAGGTGAGTTCAGCGCGGCGCCGTAGAAATGCGAAGCGATGCTTCAAAGACTTCTGTCTTTCAGTTCCTTGGCGAAATGGATCAGGATTCAGGTAAGGATTTAAGTTAAAACTCCTGTTCTAACCTTTATCCTTTTTGTCTTCTTGTTTCAGAAGTCCCAGGACTGAAGCGGGCGTGGCTGAAGACTGGAGCTGCTGAAAACACGGTGAGCGTTACGCTGCAGCAAGCAGAATAACGCGAAGCACGTGTGGCTGTCCGGGCATGGTTTAAATAGCTTTGGAAGAAGATGCAGGTAAGTATTCTTCCACAGCCCCACCCAAGTAACAAAATAGTCCCTTCAGTAAAATAGTCCCTCCTAAGCCTCATTTGGCTTGAGTCTTCATGCAGCATGGTCTGCCTCAGGTGAGTATGCAGCATGGTCTGCTTCAGGTAAGTTATCAATAATGAGCCTGGCGCCCATGGCGCCAGGACTGACTTTATCTTTATGAGCCTGGCGCCATAGGCGCCAGGACTGTACCCAAACAGACCCTAACTGGGGCTTTTGGGCATGCTCCAAGTGGCATGATGCCTGCTTCCGGGGCTGCTGGGCCTGGTCTGGTCTTCCGGGGGCAGGCATCATGACAGATGCGATGAATCCAGAATCAGGTAAGAAACCCAATAATGTTCTTGTTCTAACTTTTCTTCTTCTTTCTCTTCTTTCTAGGTGCTCTGGACACGAGGCGGGCGTGGCACGAGGCTGGATGCTGACTGCAGGCACGGTGAGCGTTACGCTGCTGGATGCAGAATAACGCGAAGCGTGTGCTGCCCTTGGGTGGTGGTTTAAATAGCCTCCAAAGTAGTCCCAGGTAAGTATTCCTCCACAACCACACCCGAGTAACAAAATAGTCCCTAGGTAAAGTAGTCCCTTCCAAGCCTCACATGGGCTTGGATCTCTTGCAGCATAGTCTGCATCAGGTAAGTTTTAACATATGAGCCTGGCGCCCATGGCGCCAGGACTGTTCCCCCATATGAGCCTGGTGCCATAGACGCCAGGACTGTACCCATATAGCCCCTAACAAGGGTTGCTGGGATTTCTCTGGGTAACATGATGCCTGCTTCCGGGGTTGCTGGCCTTGGTCTGGATGCCCGGGGTAGGCATCATGACATAAATGCGTGTGGCTTGTTCAATGACCCAGTCTAGTGATCTTTTCTCATGAAAGTCCCTCACTAGTTGGGTCATGATGTACTTCGGGCGAGCGTGGAAGAAAGTATTTACAAACTCTTTGCTGTCAGTGCGCACCCTTCTAGAGGTCTGCGCAAGGCACATTTCAACTCTTGAACAAATTCTTGTGGGGCCTGATCTTCCCCACATTGCAAGTTGTAGGCTGCCTTGCGAGCCTCCTCAAGGTTCCTGTGCACAGAAAAATGTTTCAAGATGGCCGCCCTATAGGTGGACCATCTGGAATGATTCTGGTACTTGGGAGAAGGTCCACTTTACATATTGAATACAGCTTTGGCTGTCCTTCAAATGGAAAGTCTCCATCATTTGTTCAAAGAGCTCAAGGTGCTCCCAAACCAAATACTTCGCATTCTTATGACAGAGCGTGATGACGCTCCTAATGGTCTTTATTTGTTTTAGGGGATCCTTGAGCAAGGCCCTTTTGACCTTGTTGGCTTTTTTGATTTGGTTGACCCTGGTCCACTCATCCTCTGACTCAGAGGCACTGCTACCAGAGGTGCCTGTCCGGTTTTCTAGGCTCTCCCAGATTCTGCGAGCTTGGGAGTGGCTGGCAGAATGTGGGGGCCAAGTTTCTTGAGTCCTGGGGCGCTCAGAGGAGTCTTCTGATTCCTCCTTGCTCCCAGGATTTGCTGAGTACACCTCCCCCCCACTGTCCTAGCTGGGCAGAGGTTTTCAGGATGCCCTTAGTGGGCCTACTCTCATGGAGTTCCCCACTAAATTTGACCATCTGGTCTCTGGTTAAATTGTATTTTTGAGGATCCATTTCTCCGATCCCCCCCCTCATTGGAGTCTCCCTGATCAGAGAATATGGCCTAGCACTTGGGAACCCATACCTAGATGTCCGCCCATCCATTCCTGGTAGGTGCTGATCTATGAGCCCCATATTCCTCATTGGATTGAAGTCTGCCATCCGCGTGGCCCTTGGCTCATGAGCGCCAGTGGACATGGGGGTGGCAGAGTCCATGGGTTTGAAGAGATGAAAGCCTCTGGTACTAGGGTTCCTGAGGTTATGCTCAGGTGTTTCCCTTTCCCGGGCAGACCTCCTCTCTCTCAGCCCCTGCTCCCTGTTGTCATGCAAGAACCTCACCTTTCTGTTCCTCTATCAAGGCCTTGCTAGTCTCTATCAGTTGTTCCTGCATAGCTACCTGTCTGTGGAGTCTGTCATCTTTCTCGCAGAGAGCCTCATTGTCTCTCTGTGCTTCCTGTGTAACTTTGGAATATTGGGCCAATTTTTGCTGCAGGAGGGTTACCTCCTGAGTCCTGTCCTTACTGGCCTGGTCACTCTTTTCCAGAGCATCTTCCATCCTCCTGGAGTGCTCTAACAGTTTTGTGTAATCTTTTTGGAGCTCACCCAGTCGCTGGAGGGCCAGGTGGTTTTCTTTCATCTTATTTTTAAAATAACTGATCTCCTGGCCTAAGGTGTCCCTTTCTGGAATAAAAGTACCCCTCTGTGCAGCCAGGTCGTCTCTTTGTTTTTGGAGTGCACCAGCTTTCTGGCACTCTTCATCAAATTCTGCCTGGGTGTCCAGGTCTTTGAGAATTCATTTATTATTTTCTTCTTTTTCTGGGTCTAGGCGGTTTTGCAGGGTGACTACCTGCTCTGCACATGCCCTGTTAAAATGTATTTGCTGTTCTAGATTTTTCTGGCTCTTCAGTAGAGAGTCCAAACTTTTTTGGCACTCCTTCTGCAGCGCCAGCACTTTGGTATCCTGCTATAACTTCTCCTGCTGCAGGATATCCATATCTTCATTTATTTTTATCAGGTACTGCCTGGTTTCATTTTCTGATTCATGGCTCTTTTGTAGCCTTTACTCTGCAGAGTCCAGATCAGTTTGGGCTCTTTCTAATGATTGTACTTACTTGTTTGCCAGATCTAGGTTTTCGGCATATTTGTCCTGTATTGCTCCAATATGGAGGTACAGATATGCCGCTATTTTGGCAATCTTACTTTGCTCTTCTTTTACCTTAGGGGCCATATACAGTTCACTCAGTGACATATGTAATGGAGCCTGATCGTGCCATATATTGAATCCTGTTGCAGTGGCCTGTTCTTTAATTCCCTGCAACCACACATTCTGATCCTGTTCTGTCTATTCACCCCTGACAAATAATTTGTGCAGTAGGTGTTCTTTTGCCATATTGATTTCTACCAAGGTTGCCATCCGGAAGTATTAATTTCCTTTCTGACTTGGAGGAGTTTATTTTATTTTTGCAAAACAGACTAACTTCCTTAGAGTGTTTCTATTGAGGGGTGCTTTTCACAGTGTAACACAGTGTGATAGTCCAACAGGGTTTATGTACCCCGTCAGTTAGTACGCTGTACAAGACTGTCAGAAGTGGTATGTCTAATTTGGAAATCTCCTGATGAGCCCCCAATCTTGTAACTGATTTCAATCCGGCACTTCACTTAAGTCAATGCCTAGCGTGGGATGCACAACTGAAACCATTAATTATTTGTGTCTATACGTTCTTTTATTCTGAACGATGTACCACTTATCTCACGTCCCTCTCTTTGAATCCCCCCGGTCACAATGAACCAGGAATCAGGCTGGTTTGCAAAGTTAAAATATTTATTTATGGATTTCGCAATATATATCACACTATTTTAATGGGGATACAATAACCACCAATGGGGTGATGTCACACTAAATAATCTCTTTAATCACAAGGAGCAATGATGGGAAAAATAATGCAGCACAGAAATAATACTTTTGTGAGTTTGTTCAAATCAAAGGAACGTGATTACTATTCCCCCTGCACAACCCTCAATCCCCCCAAAATGCAATATGAAGAGATAGGAGAGAGAACAGGTTTCAGGAATGCAGAATTCTAACAAATATATCAATCCCAATTTGCCCCCAGCAAACACCAGAGAAAAACAGAATTGATTGGCAAACTTGTCAAAAATGGTTTTAAAGTTGGCTTTGAATGAATAGGTAAAACACTGAAAATGGTTTAAATTACTGATATTGTTGAAATTCTCATGGGAACCGCTTTGTATGGTTTCAGACAAGCACTAGCAATGATTAGAGAGTAATAAGCTTGTAGAAAACGTAATTTTGAGGTCGGGTGCAATGAAAAGCTATTTCACACGCTATAGATTTTAGCCAAACGAAAAATTTGCGGCAAACTTTTCCACATGCTGTAAGCGCGATTGCGGAAAAACTATAAGAAAACATTTACATTTTGTTTCTAGCATGAAATATGAAGAAGTTATGGATGTTTTTGAGGAGGTTGTTTTTTTCAGATAGAGTCAAAATTTAAAACAAGATGCGCTTTAAAACTACAAACAAGGTTTCTTTACACTAGGGATGGACTATGAAGAAATAAACTACACAACAGCACAACCAGCACTCCAGGATGTCTCCGATCAGGTTTTTGCCCACCGAGACGCTTGCCTTCTTCAGAAAATATATATCAGCACAAAGATGATTTTAACACTATTATTACAGAAGGACAATAGGATAAGAGAGAGAGTTCAGGCAACACAAAAAGGATTTCTAACAATACAGTTCTGGATCTAAGATAGATTGTATTTGGATAGGGATGACTATGGACAGTACATAGGCTAGAGACAATCCTATACGATGGATACTCACTACCAATGTTTTGAATGGAACCGTCAGGAATTCTGGTTCTGGTCAGGGATTTCTTGCTGGGACAGACTACTGGACACACCGGACTGGTCTGGTTCAGCGATCAGCAAGGCGCTCTCGACACCACACGGCAGGACTGGACAGCAAGGCGCTCTGGTCTACACTGCACAGCACGACTGGACCGGATCTGCAATGGCCCTCTGGGCTGCACAGCACAGCACGGCACCAGATTGGGATCTAATCTGCCCTTCTGGTTATGAAGATAATTCTTTGGCAGGCAAGCAGTTACAGCACAGCCTGGCTGCTTCTTTGGTTTCCCCTTTAAGTTGAGGGATGGTTTCTGGAGGTTAGGCCCAGCTGAAAGTGGTTCAGCTATGCTCTGAGCCTTTCTGCTTGCAAAGTTTCTGTAATCTGGAACAAGGTGTATAAATGGATCTCCTTTGGAGTGCTTCGCCAATATCGGGATGGTGGGTGGATCAGTCTGTTTTTCTAGGTACTCAGCTGTCTCTATTTATCAGTTTCATAAAGGTATGCTGGATTATTCTAGCCACACCTCGTAGGTAGTCTATTGGTTAAAGTCTGCTCTCTCCCTTGATTGGAGGAGAAAACAGTGTGTCACCATGATGATGTGGTTTATGAGGCAAACATCCTCCCCTTTGCCTTTGTTAAAGATGGCGTCACTAGGGCGCAGCGTACCTGTTCGTCCAGAAGTCTGTTTAGTAGATGATGCCAGATTGCCAGAAGTTCTGTAGTGTAGTGAGAGCGACACCAGGAACCAGCCCAACTCCCGTCCAAATAGGTACTGGACTGGAGGTGAACCAGCTCCCGATGCCACAGGTTCGCTCAACCCCTGATTAATGTGGCATCAGGACAGTGCAAGCACTGACAGGGGGAGCCTGATGGTCTTTTTGGCTGGAGGTTCTCTGAAGACAACTGGAGCGAGATGAGTAGAGTCGAATCCAGGAGCAGGAATCAGGAGGCCACAGAATACAAGGGAAGGCGGGAAGGCAAGGAACTCAGGGAGGACCAAGAACCCAGAGAAGGAACAGAGAACTACTAAGAGAGGGGAACCACCCCAGCAGGGAAGGAGCAAGGGACTGGGAACAGGAAGGGACCCCCTAACCAGCTAAGGAAGGGACAGACCGGAAAGGAAGGGAAAAACAGCAAGCAGGGCAGAACGGAATTCAGGACAAGGGCAAGGAGCAAAACAACGATCCGGTCAAACCACGTTGAGACGCGGTTTGACCAACCACCGGGCTCCTTAAATAGGACCTCCCACACCCGGGAGGCTTGAAACGCAAGCCGTGTTGTTTCCGAGGTGCTGGAGTCCCAAAGCGAGGCTTGGGCCGCAAATCGGCCGGGAGCCGAGAGCATTGTATACCGCGCATGCGCGGAAAGCAGGAAGAGGACGGCCGCACCTGCGCGGAACGACACGCCCCGTACCTCCCAGGCGAAAGCGAGGGTAAACCCTCCAAGGCGTGGCACGCCGCATCACACGAGTGGGCTGGAACAGGCCCGGGTTGGGCGGCGTGACACCATGCCCCCTCCCAGAAAGACCCGGGGCCCCAGGCTTCCAGGGAAAACGGAGAAAAAAGTCACGGACAAGGCGAGGTGCATGCACGAAACTGTGCGGTTCCCAAGTACGGTCACAAGCAGGATAACCCTTCCAATCTACCAGAAACTGGAGCACACCTCGACGAATCCGGGAGTCACAAATCTCCTGTACTTCAAATTCCGGTACCCCCTGAACCTGAATTGAGGCTGGACATGGGCTGGCACGTCCAAATGTGTCTTTCACAAAGGGTTTTAACAGGGAAACGTGAAAGACTGGGTGTACCCGCCAAGATTGGGGCAATATTAATCGAAATGCTACTTCCGATATGCATTTGGAAATCTTGAAAGGCCCAAAAAACCGTGGTGCTAGTTTAGTGGGCAGATTACGTACAGGTAAGTTCTTGGATGATAACCACACCTGATCTCCCACCTGAAATCTGGGTTCAATGGTCCTTCCCCGATTGGCCTGCTCCCTCATGCGCTGTTGTGCATCTGCCAGGGCACTCCGAGCCAAATCATGCTGCTTTTGGATATCGCGGATCATCTGGTCAGCCGATGGAACAGCGCTTGGTGGCACAGGACAGAAGGGGAACAGCTTAGGATGCTGTCCGGTAGAGCACAAATAAGGACTGACACCAGTGGCCGCGTGAGTCGCATTGTTGTAAGAAACTTCCGCCAAATCCAGGTATTTCATCCAGTTGGATTGGGTGGCGTTAGCGTAGCAACGCAAGTATTGCTCCAAGGTCTGATTTGTTCTTTCAGTCTGCCCATTAGTCTGCGGGTGATAACCCGAACTCAAAGCTCTGCGTATTCCAAGGTGACTGCACAACTGATACCAAAAGGAGGAGAGAAACTGAGATCCACGATCAGAAATGATCTTTTCTGGTAAACCATGTAAGCGGTAGATGTGATGCAGAAAAGCCAAAGCCATTTGAGAGGAAGTAGGAATCCTGGTAAAGGGAATGAAATGCGCAGACTTAGTGAAACAATCCACCACTACCATGATGCAGGTGTGTCCCTCTGATGGTGGAAGCTCAACAATGAAATCAGTGGCAATGGTATGCCAAGGATAGGGTGGTAGTTCTGTGGGTCGGAGCAACCCCAACGGTCTTCTTCTGGGTGTCTTGGTCTGGGCGCAAACTGGGCAGCTCTCCACGTATAGTTTAGTTTCCTTAGCCCAACCTGGCCACCAGAACTGTCTGGCAATCAACTCCTGAGTTGCCTTGATGCCCCGATGACCTCCTACTAGTGAGTCATGGAACCCATGGAGAATGTCCAAACGTCGTGCTCTCGATGCTATGTACAACCGGTGTAGGAAGAAGAGAAATCCTTCACGTTCTGAGATTTGAGGACGTTTCAGTAGATTGGTGCGGTCTGGGTCTGTCTGAGTTTCCTGGAGGATCTTCTGCAAATGGGGAGAGATCGTGAGAAGAAAGTGCTTGGGGGAAATTAACGGAATGGGTTGGTTGATCCCCTCCACCTCTCTTTCCAAGGAGCGAGATAAAGCATCAGCTTTTAGATTCCGGGCACTCGGAATATACGTGATGTTAAAATCGTAATGGGAGAAGAAAAAGGCCCATCGAGCTTGACGGGCGGTATGACACTGCAAAGATCGCAAATACTGCAGGTTGCGGTGGTCGGTGCGGACTTCAACTGAAAAGCGGCCACCAAGTAAATGATGCCTCCATTCTTCAAACGCTGTCTTGATTGCCAATAACTCTCTTTCTATGACTGAGTAGTTTTGTTCGCAGGGAGTGAGTTTCCGTGAGTAATAGGCCACAGGATGTTCGTCACCCGTAGAGGGATGTTTCTGCAACAGGACTGCACCGACAGCAAAGCTGGAAGCGTCGGTTTCGACGATGTAAGGCATCTCGTCATTGGGGTGACAAAGTACAGGTGCAGTACAGAATGCAGACTTCAAAGCATCGAATGCCACTGATGCCTCCGTATCCCAGAGATAGGGTATCTTCACACTGGTCAGACGTGTCAATGGAGCTGTGAGTCGTGAAAAATGTGGAATGAAACGCCGATAGAAGTTTGCGAATCCCAGGAATCGCTGAAGTGATCTCACGTCCTGTGGTTGTTTCCAGTTCTGAATAGCCCGGACCTTACCGGAATCCATACTAATTCCTGTAGCCGTGATTACATATCCCAGGAATTCCATCTCATCCTGATGAAAAGAACATTTCTCAGCCTTGGCAAACAGATTATGTTGTAACAATCGTTGAAGAACTACGCGAACGTGGGAGATATGTTCCTTTATATTGTCGGAGTAGATCAAGATGTCATCTAAATACACCCAGACAGAGATGCCAATTAAGTCGCTGAAAACATAGTCCATAAACCGTTGGAAGACAGCCGGGGCATTACACAGCCCAAAGGGCATGACCTTGTATTCATAATGCCCGAAAGGTGTCTTGAAAGCCGTCTTCCACTCATCTCCCTGTTTGATTCTGACGAGATGATACGCTCCGCGGAGGTCTAATTTAGTAAAGACCCTGGCTGAACGTAAGGACTCCATGATATTCCGGATCAATGGTAACGGGTACCTGTCCTTAAGGGTGATGTCGTTCAATTGGCGGTAGTCAATGCAAGGCCGTAAAGATCCCTCCTTTTTCTTCACAAAAAACAATGGGAAACCTGCAGGTGACTTGGAAGGAACGATGTACCCTTTCTTGATGCACTCATTGAGATAATCCCGAAGGACCTGTTTTCCGGACTGGGTGAGGGCATACACCTTACCATGTGGCATTACGGCTCCGGGAACCAAGTCTATGGAGCAGTCAAAAGGCCTATGAGGCGGCAGAGCTATGTCCCTTGGTTCGGAGAATACCGACATCAAATCAGCATATTCAGATGGTATCATCGACAAGGAACATAAACCAGATGATTCTTTAGCTGGGACTAAGGCCGTCGAGACTGACGTCTTTGAGGACGTGTTTGAGTTACAGCATTCTTGAAGGCAAAAAGAGGAAGCGAACTCCAAAGTACGAGTCTCCCAATTTACAGTGGGGTTGTGTCGCTGAAGCCAAGGTAACCCCAAGACCACTTGATATGAAGGTGTCTTTATAACATCCAGTGCGATTTTCTCCTCGTGTCCATTGATGCATAACAACATACCTACAGTATGTAATCGTATGGGGCCGGAAGCCAATGGGGTTCCATCAATGACTTCAACTGGAATCACTTCTTTCTTGGTAAGCAAAGGTATGCCGTTGTTGATGGCAAAACGCTCATCGATGTAGTTCCCAGATGCCCCACAATCCAATAATCCATGGATCTCGACTGTCCTATTCAGCCACTTGAGACTGACCTTCAGAATCATGAGGACTGCAGGCAACATGGGTGGAAATACTGATTCAGAGCAGGAAAGGACTGGTGGCTTGATCAGACCTGTCGGGGCCTTTCCGGAGCAGGACAGGTCATCTAGTTTCCCCCTTTCTTGATTGGTCGTAGAGGACAGGTACCTAGAAAATGACCTGCGGCTCCACAGTATAAACATAAACGTTGGCTCCTCCTCCTCTTCTTTTCTTCCTCAGACAAAGGGCCCCTTACGGCACCTAACTGCATGGGTTCTTGAGTGGTGTTCGGGGACACTGGTGTCCCAGCGGGCGGAATTGGAGGTCTGAGGTCCGATTTCTCAAAACGGCGTCTTTCGCCTCTTCTCTCTGCCAATCTCTGATCGATCTTTAGCACCTGTTCAATGAGCTTCTGTAGATCTTCGGGTTCAGGAATGTGTAACAACTCGTCCTTGTACTCTTCTCTTAATCCTCGGCGAAACAAGGTTTTTTGTGTTATTTCAGGCCATTGAGAATCTGTTGCAAGTTGGCGAAAACGGCCTATATAAGAGATTATGTCTGTGTTGGCTTGTTTTAAATCCATTAACTGGTTCTGTGCTGTTGAAGCCAGATTGGGGGACTGAAATACTTCCAAAAATGCCTTTTCAAAGGCCACAAAATCACCTAAAATGGGACTGTTAGAAACCACAAGGGGTGTTACCCAAGCAAGAGCGTTGCCAGACAAATTGCCCAAAATATATCCTATCTTGGCTCTATCGTTGTTAAAGTGGGCTGAACGGTACAGGAAATGTATCCGGCAATGATTGCAGAATTCCCCCACACGTCTGGGGTCTCCATCAAACTTGATTGGAGTGGTATGAGCCATAGCACTCTCAGGTGGAGGAACAGCATTATTGCTTTGGGTTACCATCTGGCGTAGGGTCTGGTTCTCCTGGCGGAGTGCAATCATCTCAGCACGTAAGGCCTGCATCTCATCACGAAGACTGGTGTTCTCATCCATCTCCGATTCCGAAGAATCTGAAGTCTGGCGTCTCAATCTGTTAAAGATGGCGTCACTAGGGCGCAGCGTACCTGTTCGTCCAGAAGTCTGTTTAGTAGATGATGCCAGATTGCCAGAAGTTCTGTAGTGTAGTGAGAGCGACACCAGGAACCAGCCCAACTCCCGTCCAAATAGGTACTGGACTGGAGGTGAACCAGCTCCCGATGCCACAGGTTCGCTCAACCCCTGATTAATGTGGCATCAGGACAGTGCAAGCACTGACAGGGGGAGCCTGATGGTCTTTTTGGCTGGAGGTTCTCTGAAGACAACTGGAGCGAGATGAGTAGAGTCGAATCCAGGAGCAGGAATCAGGAGGCCACAGAATACAAGGGAAGGCGGGAAGGCAAGGAACTCAGGGAGGACCAAGAACCCAGAGAAGGAACAGAGAACTACTAAGAGAGGGGAACCACCCCAGCAGGGAAGGAGCAAGGGACTGGGAACAGGAAGGGACCCCCTAACCAGCTAAGGAAGGGACAGACCGGAAAGGAAGGGAAAAACAGCAAGCAGGGCAGAACGGAATTCAGGACAAGGGCAAGGAGCAAAACAACGATCCGGTCAAACCACGTTGAGACGCGGTTTGACCAACCACCGGGCTCCTTAAATAGGACCTCCCACACCCGGGAGGCTTGAAACGCAAGCCGTGTTGTTTCCGAGGTGCTGGAGTCCCAAAGCGAGGCTTGGGCCGCAAATCGGCCGGGAGCCGAGAGCATCGTATACCGCGCATGCGCGGAAAGCAGGAAGAGGACGGCCGCACCTGCGCGGAACGACACGCCCTGTACCTCCCAGGCGAAAGCGAGGTAAACCCTCCAAGGCGTGGCACGCCGCATCACACGAGTGGGCTGGAACAGGCCCGGGTTGGGCGGCGTGACAGCCTTTTGCACATAAAATCTATTTTTGATATAATACATCTTTACATGTGTACAATCTTTATACCAATAACATACATAGATCACATATTTTGTGGTGCAAACCCTCTTCCAATCCTCGTTGCGGTGGGATCTTGGTTCTGGATTTGACACATTTTTGAACTTTTAGTCCGGGACACAATATCTGATTTGTCCATCATTTTGTACATATGTGCGCATGATATCTGGGCATAATCATATGAAGTTTCATGCTTCTGACGTAAATACAGTTGCTACAAAACCAGAATTTTCACTGTGCCTTCTCAGAACATCACACAGATTTCTGGCACCTCTTAAAATCTGCACAAAAAAATCACATTAACACTGCTACTAATTCTATAATTTTTACAAATTTGCACAGTCCTTTATCAGTCTTTTTAGAAATATGCTTTCTGTGCATTGCAAATCAACACAAATGTTTGTCTCTGCCTCCATCTCCATCTTGCAGCTCACGGGCAATCCCCGCCTTCTTCCTCTGGCAGAGGCCACTGTTGACACTTTACAATTTGCATATCCTTTCAGCCAAGGAAGGTTCATTGTCTCTCCCAGGAGCAGCCCCATTGCCCCTCCCGTCTTAATCAACACCTGAATGCGAGTTCCTGGTCCAGAGAGCAGAAGGGAGGTGCCTTGCCCAATGGGGGGACATTGCTAAACCATGGAGATTAAATAGTTGCAACCTATATTACGTTTCATAACAGGTCACTTAATTTACAGACATTTGATTTCAATTGCACAAGTTTAAGCTTCTGATGCAACTAATGACAGCTGTCATACAGGCGGCTGCTGGTACTGTGCCCATATTTTGACAGATTTTCACAGGCAAGCACACTTTTTACAGTGGATATTTTGATGATAGATTCTGCTTTTCCTGACATTGTGTGTTCATAATGATTCCTTAAATGAAGTGGCGGGTAACACCCAGCAAGGATATTGGATGTTTTGTGGTGTTTTTGGTCTGGTATTTTGTATTTTCAGCAACCATGAAAAAGGGATTTAAGAGCAATTTCAGGATTTCTTGCAATAAAACACTGCTTTTCCTGCAGTGTTCATTTTTACTTGGTGTGCGGTCCAGTAACATGTTTCAGCAGTGAGGTCTCCTTTCCACTACTGACAACAGGCAAAATAGATTTGGCAGCCATGTTTCTGTGTTTCAAAGCACAATTTTCATAGGTTTTGGCATGCATAGGACTTTTGCTGCCATTTTGCTGTTTGTGATGCCACCAGCACACAGTGACGCCGCAGGGTAGAGACGAGTGGGTTAAAACATCCCACATGCCAGGAACAGTGCGTGAACCCAATAGCACATGGGGAAATAGTGTCAATATTGTCATGGAACATAGCTGGTTCTAAGGGTAAATTGACGGACAAAACCATAAAAGAGAAAATCAATGGGTCCACCATTGTATTTTTACAAGATAATTGGGAATCAGGGGAGATAGTAACAGGTGGGTACATTGTCTACCAGGTAAAGGCAAAGCTGAGCCAAGAGGGAGACACCACGGAGGCATGGCCATCCTGGGTAAGGGCTCATTAGCATGCGAGATCAATGCAATTAATGTGGAAAAAGAGGGATTGGTGCAAGTCCTCAAACTGAGCTCATTACAGGGCCCCCCAGTATATTGCATAAAAATCTATAATAGTGCATTGGCAAAAGAATGTATGTGCCCAATTACAGCAGTCAAAGAGGTAATTGAACGTTTGTGTAAACAAATGAGGGATAAAGATTCATTGATTGTGTGTGGGGTGACCAAAATTTTAAAATGAGCTATGGTCCACATGAAGGTCTGTATGAACAAGAGGAGGATGAAACCCTGGGTGTCACCTGGCTAGATATGATGGACAAAAGGATCTGTGGTTCGGGACCTCAATTCTGGCAATGGCTGATGGAGGTTGATCTCAGATCAACAAATGGTCTATTCATTGGCGACATCCCGGGTGCCCAGACCTTTAGAAATACAAGAGGAAAGTCATCCATAGACTATTTAATGGTTTCAGTTAACACCAGGGGTCTGGTGAGGGACGTTTGTGTTAGGGGTGACCTCTACAGTGATCATTATGCTTTAGAGCTAACCCTAAATTGGCTAGGCTATGGGTGGGAGAGGCAATTATTTTCATCACATTGGAGAAATAGTCTGTGAAGGAATGACCACTAAAAGATTCAGGTGGAATGAGTCAACAAAAGACATATTGGGGGAACAAATGTATCAATGAATATGTCTTTATTTGATACCATGTTGAATGTAGATACCAACCCAGAGCTCATAGTACAATCGTTCATGCGCCTGATGGGGAATATTGAGGTGGGATGCATGGGAGACCATGTGGAAAAAAGAAAAAGGGGCCTCAAGGTGGGTTGGCATGATAAAGATTGTAGAATAGCCAAGGTTAAACTATTGAACCTACTTAAAACTCTGCTCTCCTCTAAAACATAGATTTTACGGGCAAGGGCAGGATATAAAGATCAAATTAGAAAACGCAAGCTAGATAACCGTAGGAATAACAACCATTTATCAGATGTTTTGGCTATTAGTGCCAAACACAGATTGAAGCTTCAACAAGAACAGCTCGCCTGCTCTAAACTTTTGCTTATCAGCAAAGAGCTTCAGCATGACCTCAGCTTCGAAGATAATACTGTTGACTCTCCGATATCAATGTCCATGCCCTTGCAGCCTAAAACAGCTAACCTCCAAGTTAATAAAGGAGAGATTAACAGGTGTGATGATAGGAACAAGGAAGTGGATCACCCAGAGGGATTATTGGGAGCCCATTCTGTGCTAACCCAGCCGAAATTAATGGGGGATCAGTTAGGACAAAATGTAATGGTAAATATGGATAAGGGGACGGCGGACTCCAAGATCTTAGAGCCTTGGCGACTATAGCAAGAGCAGTTGTTGCGGGACCTTGTGGCCTGTTCGAATAGTAGGGACTTTCAGAGATGGGTGGTACGTGTTGGTTCTAACACTCTTACTACATTCCTGCCCAACTCAAAGAAGTTCAATCTTTCGGAAACTGAGAGAATGGAACATTTCTCACAAACTTCCCGTCCTAAGAAGGGCCATCATAAGGGCTGCCAAACAGACCCTATAGAGTCATGTCACGTAGGTGCGTCCTTTCAGGTGAAGATCGTCACTCCTGTTGGTCGGGGGATAATACATCACAAGAGGTCACCACACCGCCTACTATGTCAGTTTCTTTGGTTGCCTTTCCATCTTGCAAGGACATCCGACAAAGGAAATCTAAAATGGCTAGTATTGTGGACCCAAGTCCTATGAGTTTTGCCCTGGACTCGAGAAACTTTATCATCACTAATGTTGGCAAACCAAGCCAATTTGAATCCAGGGAGGCCCTGAAAAATAAAATTCTGGCCTGGCTTGGTTCCAAATTGGGTCCTAACTGTGAGAATGCAAGAACTAAAAGTTCTCTGGAGAACTCAAATTGCTAGGTGGTGTCCCACTGACAATACTGATTGCATCATTGTCGGATGTGGGTGTAGCAGCTTACCCCTGTATTTGAACAGAATTTCATTCTCACAGCATAAATGCTCCTCCACTATCCTTAGAATTGTTTTGAATTAATCAGCTAATTGTTGTAGTTTTCATAACAGTTTCGTTTTCACCCTTAGCTTCACTTTATCTGCTCATCATGGTTTTCAACCATGTTACTGTTTTGATTGTTAAGTATTTGCTTTGTTGTTGTGCTTAGTTTCTTGTGTTTATGTTCTCTGTTTGGTTTGTCATTTGTATGATTTATGTTATGCGCCCTGATGCCCGGGGGCTTTCAACGCTCTATAAGTATACAAATAAATAAATAAATAAATAAATAAATAAACAAACCAAGCATGGGATTGACTGGAATCAGCATGGAATCAGCAAGTAAAAATAACGATTCCTATAACTTTTTAAAGGTAAATCAACGGACAACCA
Source organism: Ambystoma mexicanum (assembly GCF_040938575.1). NCBI lineage: Eukaryota > Metazoa > Chordata > Amphibia > Caudata > Ambystomatidae > Ambystoma > Ambystoma mexicanum. Next base: position 244,919,478 of record NC_090926.1, on the reverse strand, counting down.
ATTTATAATGAGAATAAAAAGGCCCTTGAATGTGGGATCCACGACCAGCGATGTAGAGGATCGGGAAACTAATGAGATACCAGCGCAGAGGGAAAACTGGAGAAGTGTGGAAATAGAAACAGGTGCTAAAAGCAATCCAAACTGCCAAAAGGAGACACGCCAATGATGGTATCCTGGCTGAATTATATTGAGATAATGATTAACTTTGGGGCCCAATGTTAACAATACTGTTCAATGCAATCATGAGCACGAAACTGGTACCAGAGGAATGGCAAAGAGCAATAATTGTTTCGATATACAAAAAAGGGCTATAGGAACACCCCACAGCCATACATGCCTCTATCCCTCATGAACACAAGCTTTAAGATGTTTGGGAATGATTTTCTCTCCAAACTAGAAGAATGGGTCACATTAAAGGATAGCTTATCACCAATCCAGTTGGGCTTTATGCACAAACTGGGGACAATGGAACAATGCTTGAACCTGAATCTAATAGTTGCCCACTCTCTACATGTAAAACAGGAACCCATATATTTGGCGTTTATGGACCTGAGCACTGCCTTCGATCAAGTAAATAGGTCTAAACTGTGGGAGGTGCTAAGGTCCTACGACTAGCAGGTAGCCATATTGGATGCCTTAGAAGCCCTTCATAAGGACAACGAGGCGTGTATCCACTCGGGTAGCAAGGGCCATTGCACAGCTTGGTTCCCAATTGAATCCGGTGTTAGACAGGGGTGTGTTTTGGCACCCCTGCTATTTTCCCTGTACATTAATAAATTGTTGCCATTCTTACTAGATTGTAATGCCGATGTACCACGAATAGGTAACATGCCACTCCCTGCACTAATCTATGCAAATGATACCATCCTCATTGCACGGACCCCGAGAGCATTACAGACCCTGGTAAATAGATTTGCAACCTTTATGAATAACTTAGACATCTATGTTAATACCACTAAATTGCTGTAATGCTGTGTCTCTGGGAAAAAGATAACATGTAAATTCCCAATAATATGGTGCATGGATTGGTCATACCAAGGAGGCCTCACTTGATTACCTCAGGGTTTGTTTCAATGAAAAGTTTAACAGGGGGGCCATCTACAAAAACAGGTTCCAGTGATGAAAGAACTGGTTGGCCGCATCCATAGTTTTATGAAGAACTACAATCAACAACCGCTTTGTATCATGGGAAAAATATATAACTACCTCATCATAGGGGCAATTAAATATGGTGTTGCAATCTGGGGGTATGAAGATTTGGGCATGTTACAAAAAGAGGAAAATAGGTACCTATATCAGCGCCAAACTTGGCTTTCCACAAAGAGATAGGTTGGGCCTTTTTAGAGGACCAGCTGGTTTGGAGCCTTGTAGACTATGGTTACGAATATGGTCCATTCCAAAGGCAGGGCTCACACCGAACTTGCTGAAGCATCTAATGGGCAAAAAGGATGCCAGCAATATCGTTGAATAGAAAATATAAAGAATGTGATGGGGAAAGTGGGTGCTAGTAACATAATTAATGAACCTGCACAAATACAAAGCTCGCCAAGAATTATAGACCAATCTCTCGCATAAATGTTGTGAGCAAGATCTTTGCTAAACTACTTGCCAACAGCATTGAGTCATGACTACCCAAGTTGATCAAGTTTGATCAAGTGCCTATGTCAAGGGCAGGAACATCTCGGCCAGTGCTAGGCACCTATTAAATGCTCTCCATGTTGTCAGGGCTGGGGGTCAGAGTGTATGTGGCATGAGTGCAGGGGGAGACTCAAAGAATTCTAACAGATGTCCAAAACAAAGCAGATGCCCAAAACAGAGACATCACAAAAGACTTAAGCCTTATCGAAGGCTTCTCTGCCCTTATTGCAGGAAAGAAGTGCACAGGACCACAATACCCAGCAGCCTCAGGACCAAGAACTACTCTAAACAGGCCACGTTGGGAATGACCTGTTCGTGGGCTTGTGCTTGAGAATCCGTTCTGCCAAGACGTATCCTGAGCAGCTCCGGCCATGCGGATACTCACGAGGGGCCACGCCCAACAGGATATCTATCCCGGACCCTCGTTTAAACCAGATAAGTTACAAAGTGCTTCCTGAGAGTGGGAACACAGGGGAATTCGCGCACTGGGCCCAGCCCCGCCCAGAGAAGGCCCCTGCTCCCATAAAGCTAAGTGCTGCATGCCTAGGTCCGCCCTGCATGACCCACGCTTCTGATTGAACTGTGCATCCATTGGGATTAGTCCCAGGCCAGGTGCTGTTAAAAAAAGTTATGTTTTGAAAGATTTGTGAAATTGGTAAGTGTTGGGGTCATTCGGTTTCGAAACTGGGATCGAGTTCCAGAGGGTGGGTGTGTGACAAAAGAAGGAATGTTTGTGGGTCCTCTCTTTGTGACCTAGCTCTGATTTGAGCCAGTTGGTTTATTTGTGGTTTCAGCAGTGTGTGCCATCAGATATGTGGTGCTTACCTGCCTTTTACGCATGAGTGCTACTCGTGACTGCTTTGTAGATGGTACATGCAGTCTTGAACATTATCCTGGCAGGGAGAGGAAGCCAATGCAGTTTGTGAAAGACGGGGGTGATTTGCTCAAATTGCCAAACATACACAATAAGGCATTCTGCAGCTTGGCAAACTGTTTTTAGGCAAGCCTAGTGAGTGGTTGGAAGCCCTGTCAGTTCGATTCCCACATAGATTGGGAGCCAGGTGTGGTGCTACCTTGCAGCTGCCTATATACCCTTACAGAGGCAGAAAAAGAACACTTGCGTGAATACATAAACACTAATCTCTGCAGCAGGTTCATCAGGAATTCCAACTCCCCGGTTTCATTGCCTCTCTTTTTTTGTGCCTGCGTACATGCATTGACTACCGCAGGGTTAACTGTATAACCATTAGATACTGTTATCCACTTCCCTTGATACCAGACCTATTGGATCAGGCGTGTGATGTGTCAGCATACACAAAGTTGGACCTCAGAGGTGCTTACCACCTAGTGTGGGTGCATGCTGCGGAGGAGTGGAAAACGGCCTTTCGGACAAAGTTTGGCCTTTATGAGTATCAGGTCATGCCATTTGGCCTATGCTACGCACCTGCTGCTTTCCAGCACTTCCTGGACGAAGTCCTTTGTGAGTACCTAGATGTGTTTGACGTAGTGTAGATCGACGATATCTTGATATACTCCCAGAATATGCAAGACCATGTAAAACATTGAGAGCAGTGCTCCAATAATTAAGGGAGCGCAACCTGTTCACCAAACTAGAAAAATGTGAGTTTCATCGCACTACGGTAGAGTTCCTTGGGTATTTTCTGACCCCGTCTGGGGTGCAAATGGATCAACGGAAAGTACATGCTATCCTGGATTGGCCGGCCCCCTCCTCAGTGAAGGACGTACAATCCTTCCTAGAGTTTGCCAACATTTATCTACGTTTTATCAAAAACATCTCTGATCTGGTTACACCAATCACTGCCTTACTCAGGAATGGGCGTACGTTCCTTTGGGACAGCTCGGCTGAGCATGGGTTCCAACCACTCAAGGTAGCATTTACCTCGGCTCCAGTCCTCAGACAACCCGGACCTTGCTCAACCATTGGTGGAAGAAACCAACGTGTCCAGCTACGAACTCGATGCGGTTCTTTCCTTACGAGATCCTTAGACCAGCTTGTTGCACCAAGTAGCAGAAAGAAAGGGGGAGTGACTAATTCTAGGTGCTCTGCTTTTGACATAATTTGAATAGGAAACAAATATTGCAAACATATATAAGATTGAAATAATTTTGCAATAGGTATGATTCTGACAGAATGGCAAAGTCACAAAGACATTTTTTTACAAAAACATTATTTATAGTAGATTTTGAACAGGTCTGCCGACACGTGTTCCGACCCAACACCGGGTCCTTTTCAAGGCAAAACTGTGTATTAATTAATCGAAAAAAAGGTATAACATGACATTGAAGGGAAACAAAAAACATGGATGGAAAACAAATTATGTATGCCCCATAAATTAGGTACAAGTGCAGTCCACCATAGAAATAGGAATGGAAAAACACATGTTTACATCACACGCTGATCATGGATAAAGGGCCAAATGCAACAGAAAGAAACACAGAAGTACAAAATATTGTAATTTAAAACAAATGTAACAATGCATTACCAATGTAGATGGCGAGTATCATCTTAACCCGGAACAGGATATTGTGGAACCAACCAACCGAAAAAACAGGAAGGAGGGGAAAAAGGTGAGGAAAAGAGAGGTCCCTGGTTAGCAGTCAAAAGAACTCGGTATCACATGATGCTGTGGTTAAATGGATAACCACCACAAAAATCATCACAAAAAACCCATGGGTGGGTTCTCTATTTGTTGACAGATCAGTGTCACACACAGTGAGTTGAATTCAAAAGATGGAATGAGTTTGAGTAGCGTGCCTGAAACAAAATGGGTAGGTGTACTGATGTCAAATGATTGATTATGTGTCCAGCTCCTAATTCCTTTCCCAAAACTAAGTATGAAAGAATATGTATGGAAAAGATTTTTAAAAATAGAATCAAGATTCGAACCAACCAGCTGTGAACTAGAATGGAATAGAAAAAGATGAAGGTGAGCCATGAAATAACCAGACCCGTTATAACCACTATATGACATGTATGGAAAGTGGGTTACCGTGAATATGGTAGAGGTGATCACTTCAAGACCTCCAAATGGTCAAGAAAGAATAAGTTACAAGCGTTCGCAATGTGGGTGATCAGGCCTGTGGACATAAATAGGAATAATGTGTTGAGCACTGGGGTCAGAGCAAAAGCGTCTTTATTATAAACAATATGACAAAGCTTGTGGTGTAAATTACCTGAAATGCTTTGTGTTGCCAAAAACTAATGGTTACAGTAGTGCTGTAAGTTTCTTGCTGATCAAGTAAAGTACAAACATCCAAACTATGGCCTCATTTTGGAGCCTAAGAAAAGTAACCAGAAAATACGTGCGTGTAAGTTAGGCTAAGGGGAAAGGAATCTCGCTTGCATGCAAAATTTCATACACGAGACAGATGAAACCACTTCAAAGTCCCATGCTGTACCTTTGTGACGGGGTTAGATCCCATAGTCGATTGATCCAGCAGTGTGCGTGCGAGCTAGACTTTGAAGCCGAACGGCATCCGTTCGGAAGGAATAAAAACTTCCTGGTATTGCTTAAAGTTACGCGATCACTTGCAACGTCCCCATCACGTGATACGGTGAAACAAAAATACGAGAGAATCGTACATAGAAAAACCAGTACCATATAAAAATGATATGATCCGAAATAGGGAATTCAATTGGTTAACCAAAATTAGGTGAATGATTAATGCAATACATGAATAAGTGCTAAAAGTGAAAATGTTGGTTACGCAAACCATTGCTGCAGAATATGTGTAATGCTACGCTTAGCTCCCAACCTTTTTTGTCACCTAGGCGGGTGAAAACACCCGATTTTCTTTTTGGCGGGTGAGAGGCCCATTGAAGTGAATGGGCGTATGAGGGACTTGGCGGGTGATTCGTCTGCTTTGAAGGCGGGTGACACCCGCCAAAAGCGGGTGAGTTGAGAGCTATGGCTACGTTACTGGTTAGAAATGGAAATCCAATTTTGACAAGTAATATAAAAAGAAAGACAACTTGGGAAGTGGGTGGAGGGGGTACCGTTGGTGTTTGGCAAATGAATATATAGTATGGGACTTGGAATTGCACAATAGTGTGAGTGAAAAAAATGTGTATACTCTTGCCTGATAAAATATATGAGTAGAAGTAGGTGATTTGCCAGGTGGGTGACGATGGTGAAAAAACATGATAAAGGAAGTTAACAAGATTGCATGGGGTACATGCATGTTTGGAACCGAAATGGAACAATGAAATGCTAGTAAATAATGCAATAATAATGGAAAGTGAAGTCACAGAATGAACAAGGATGACAGTAATGAAATATATAAGAGTTGTAGGCAGGAACAGAGCGTGTGGCGCTGCCCGATGACGGGCACGCACGCGACGGCGTGACGTTGCATGCCGTTGCGTGCAGTACAAATAAACAGGGCGTTTCCCTGCTGCGTTAGAGCGACCGGGAAGCCCGAACCAAGATGGACGTGTGTGCCTCAGTCATTGGTGCCGGGGTTTGCGGCGATGCGCGCGGGGGCGCCAGTCACCTCCAACAGTGGCGACGAGTGGGGGAAACGATGCCCGGGCCCGGCGGTGATCATCGGAACAATTTTTCACCGAAACGAGGTCGGAGTACAGACTTCGTTTCACGCCACGGGTAGTGCGTTGCCCACGCGGCTGGCGGCCATTTTGTGCAACAGACTGTGGGACTTCGGGAGGCTCCGGTTTGAGCCCTGAAGCGACCCCAGGCCTAATGTTTGGAAATCCTGGTAGCTGACAGCTACATCTACACGGTGACTCTGGTATACCAACCGGGGGCAAATAACGCAGCTGACTACCTCTCCAGACACCCCGGAGTGCCTGGAGGAGGGGACCGAGACACCTGTGAAGAAGAAGCTGAGGAGCATCTCTGAGTCGTGGTGGAAGCAGCCACGCCGAATGCCATGCCTCTTCAGGAGCTGGAGGCTGCGGCGGCACAGGATGAGTGTTTCAAGGTGCTGAGGCAGTCCATGCAGCAAGGCTCCTGGAAGTCAGCACTCGAGGCCCTGGTGGGGTGCACTCAGGAGGCCCGGACTGGGTTGGAGCAACTATGGAAGGTCCGCGAAGAACTGTCCTTCTCAACATCGGGCCTGTTACTTCGGGGTGATTGGATTGTAGTTCCCCAGTCAAAGGTGGGCGAGGTGATTGCACTGGTGCACCGGGGTCATCAAGGGGCCGCCAAGACCAAGGCCCGCCTCCGGATGAAGGTGTGGTTCCCCGAGCTGGAACGCAAGGTGGATGACTTTGTGGCGGCTTGTGTCTGGTGCCAGGCAGCATCGCCTGTACAGCGGGAGCCAGTCATCGAGGTAATGCCGAGGGGGACCCATCCGTGGGAGGTGGTTCATGCCGATTTCGGGTCCACCACCATGGGCACCCACTTCCTGGTCTTGGTCGACGACTACTCCAGGTACCCCGAGGTGGAGTTCGTGGAGTCCGTGGCGTTTGAGCACGTGGTTGTGGCTGTGGAAAAGTTGTTTGCGGCTCATGTGTTTCCACACACGCTGTGCTCGGACAATGGTGCGCCATTCCAGGGAGAACGGTTTGCAGAACTAATGGTGAGCTGTGGGGTGGTGCACCGGAAGATCACGCCTCTCTGGCCTCGAGCAAATGGGGAAGCAGAGCGGTTGATGAGGACTCTCAATAAGACCTTTAGGATCGCCCAAGGACAGGGGCAGTCCCTACAGAGAGCCCTTTACCAATTCTTGAGGGTATACCGCACCACGCCCCATGCGTCCACGGGGGTGGCCCCGGCGGAGGCGATGTTCAGGAGGTGTCCTCGAGGGTTGTTGCCAGAGGTCGGAGAACGAGAGCCTGCGGTGATCGATGACCAACGAGTCGAAATGGACCGGCGAGTGAGAATTGAGCAAGAGAACGTGCGGAGGGGGCTTCGCCCACAACAGCTGGAGCCGGGCGATGAGGTCCTCAATCGACATCCGCATGGGAAGCTCTCCCTGCTGTACGAGCCTGAGCCACTGGACGTCGTGGCCGTCCGGGGCTCCATGGTAACTGCGTCAGATGGCCGGTCGGAAGTAACTCGCAATGTAAGCTTCTTCAAAAAGCTTAGGGATTCCAGAACTGACCCACCTCCTGATCCGGACCTGGGAGGAGTCCCGGAGGACGAGGGAGACCCACCCTGCATGCCGGAGTCCCCAGCCCGGGGCCCGTCGGTTGACAGATCACCAGTGCCAGAGGTACCCCCAGAGGGCTGGGCGAGGGAAACCTGCTCGCCTCACCGATTACGTGCTGGGACAATTGGCTGATGATCCGAAGGGTGAGAACTGTTAGCTAGGGGGACCCGGGTGGATGCTAATAAAGGGATGTTCATGGCATCAGGGTTTGTGTTGTTTGGTTTGCAGTGTATAGTTGAATTGTGATCGTTGGTTCTCCCCGAAAAAGGAGGAGTGCGGCGCTGCCCGATGACAGGCGCGCACGCGACGGCGTGACGTTGCACGCCGTCGCGTGCAGTACAAATAAACGGGGCGTTTCCCGGCCGCGTTAGAGCGACCGGGAAGCCCGAATCAAGACGGACGTGTGTGCCTCAGTCCTTGGTGCCGGGGTTTGCGGCGATGCGCGCGGGGGGCGCCAGTCACCTCCAACAGAGCGGACACCCTAAATTGATTTGGATTGTATAATCTGGTATCACGTAATCACAAAGCCTTATTTCAAGAAAATGAAAAAAAAAAAAGTGGGGTGGGCGGGAAGAGAAAGTAAATGAAGAATGCCAACAAGGGGGGAGTGTACCAACATTAATATATTGCAATCATTATAATTAAAGAAAAACATTCAGTTCTGCATCTTTGTTTAATCCCAGTCTAGTACATCTAAGTTTGGCAATGATCCGTGCCTCAAGTTGTCGAAGTAGTAATTGCCAGTCACACCCTCTTGGGTGGGCATGAGCTTGTAGCAATCCAATAAACCGTAGATCTTTAACCGAGTCCAACTGGTGACATGTTTGACAGTGGATTGCAAGAGGCAATTTTGAGTCCTGACTTTTAAGGTGAGCGAAATGTTCACGAATGCGAACACGCAATTCTATAATTGTCGAACCTACATATACCTTCTGACATACACATACGATAGCATAGACTATGTGCTTTGATTTGCAGTTGATAAAGTCACGAATCTGAATTTTCAGACCGTGATGACATGTGAACACATTCTTGCTGAGTGTGAATTGGCAAAAATTGCACGTTCCACATTTGAAAAAACCCATCGGTTTAGGCTTGAGCCATGTGTTGTGCTGTGGATGAGCAGGTTTAAGTTCAAGGAACGAGGGCAAAGATGATTTCTAAGTGTTTTGTTTCTGGTGAAGACTAATTTCGGTCATTTTGAGATGTAAGCATGTAGGTCAGGATCAAGACATAGTAAATGCCAGTCTCTGTTAAGTAAGTGGTACATGTTACCACTATCCTGAGCATATTTGGTAATGAACTGAACTTCAGTGAGATTTGGAGTGTCCTTTGGTTTTTGATTAGCTAAAATTGAATCTCTTGTGATCATGTTGGTGCGTTCAAATCCTTTATTGATACATTGGGCTGAATAGCCTCGTTCTGAGAACCTCTACCTGATCAATAAACACTCCTGTTCATATGCAGACTGGGAGCTGCAATTACGACGGGCGCAATGAAATTCTCTGAATGGAAAGTTGTTTATAACAGAGAGTCTACGGCAGCTCGAGGCATGTAAGATGGCGTTCACAGCAGTTGTTTTTCTAAAGGTTTGTGTGTGTATAGCCCCATTGATGATTTGAATCTTTAAATCTAAGAATTCCAACATGTTGGCACTTGCATGTCCAGAGAATTCAATACCAAACCTATTCTGATTCAAAAAGTCTGAAAAAGCTGCAAACCGTTCAACTGTGCCATTCCAAATTAACAATACGTTGTGGATGTACCTTTTCCAGACAACTACATTCGAGTTGAATTCATGAACACCAAAAATATAGTTATACTCAAAAAACCCCATAAAGAGGTTGGCCAGAGATGGAGCATACTTTGCACCCATGGTCACTCCTTTCGCCTGCACATAATATTGTTGGTTGAATAGAAACTGGTTGTGTTCTAAGGTGAATGCCAAAAAATCTTTAATCATTTGAACATGCTGCGTGTATGAAGCTGAATGGTTATGAAATATGAAGTTAATAGTATCAAGTGCCAAATTGTGTTGAATAGATGTGTAGAGTGCTTTAACATCAAAGCTCGCCAAGAGATAATCAGAACGACACTCCACAGTTTGCAATATCAGGAGTGTTTGTGTGGAATTAAGGAGAAAGCCAGGAAGTTTTGGTACAATATCCTTGATAGCAGTCTCAAAATAATGAGAAAGACCCTCTGTGGCCCATCCAAGGCCACTCATAATCGGTCTGACTTGATTGATTGATATGTTATTTCTATCACGCTCGTACACAAGTGTTTCAGAGCACGACAAGGCAAGGGAGGGGAAAAGGGGAGAACAAAACAGCGATCTTACTAGGCCCAGTGACATTGAGAACGCGCAAGTGCATGGGAGAGGGTGGAGGGGAAAAGTACATGGAAGGTGGGAGAAGTGGAAAGTGCGAAGCAGAGCAGAAACAGATAAATAACAATAAATAAATAATAAAGGCAACAAACAGTGGTAATGCAGCCAGCAATTTGCAAGTGCTAGGTTTAAGGCAGCAGACAGGGTAGGTTTGATAAGTGCAGGAAGAACAAGGGGGGGGGCTGTATGGGTACAGATACAGACCCCAGTGCCAGGGGTGGCCCGGAGGCAGTGCAGGAGGGTGGCAGTGTGAGCAGGTACCTGGGCCTGAAGGACAGAAGGTGGCCAGGTGCATAGTGCCAAGAGAGAACAGATCAGCAGGGGAGAGGGGGAGAAAAGGCAAAAGAAAAGAGGAAGGTCTTGAGGTGTTTCCGGAACCGGAGATGGTTCTCCTCAAGTTTTAGAGTGGCAGGGAAGCTGTTCCAGAGGGAGGCCCCAGCCGAAGACAGAGATCTACCCCCAGCTTGTTTCTTTGAAAAACGACTGACACTGAGGGAGTTGGAGGTAGAGGAGCCTGAGAGGGGAGGTATTGCGCAGGGATAACTGAAGGTATTTTGGACCCAGGCCCCAGAAAGACTTGTGGACAATGCAGAAGGTTTTGAATGTAATCCTGGCATCCACTGGGAGCCAGTGGAGAGATTTCAGAGCTGGAGAGATACGATCCCAGGGCTTGAGGCCAAGGACAAGTCTCGCAGTCCTGTTCTGGATTAGTTGCAGAGGGCGGAGAGTAGAGGCAGGTAGATTTAGAAAGAGGCTGTTACATTAGTCCAAGCTAGAGAGAACCAGAGCTTGGGATACCATGTGCTTCTGGGGGAAGGAGAGGAAAGGCAGAGTACCTCTGAGGAGGTGCAGTCAGAAATTTGACTTTTTAGAGACCTCAGAGATGTGGGCAGAGAAGGAAAGGGTGGAGTCAAAGATGACCCTGAGGTTCGTAGCCTCGCAGGTGGGGGTAGGAGGAGGGCCAAGGGAGGCCGGCCAGAGAGTGAGAGGAAAGGATGGTGAAGGTGTGCCGATGAGGAGGATCTCCGTCTTGCTGGCATTCAGACAAAGATCATTGGCGGCACACCAATCTTGAATGGCAGTTAGGCAATCAGAGATGAGAGAGGGAGAGGAGGTGGCAGAGGGCAGCCTGAAAATGAGTTGAGTGTCGTCAGCGTAGCACTGGAAATTTGAGCAGAAAGTGGCAATGCAGTGGGCGAGAGTTGCCAGGTATTGGTTGAAAAGCCAGGGCGAGAGGTTAGACCCCTGGGGAACACCACGGGTAGCGAGGAAGATAGATGAAAGGAAGGACCCCATTGGACCTGGGAGGGTCAATATGAGAGGAAAGAGGTCAGCCAGGCCAGAGCCTGATCAGTGATACCCAGGTTTTCATGGAGACGGTTGAGCAGGATGGTATGGTTGACCGTGTCGAAGGCAGAAGAGAGATCGAGGAGGATGAGGACAGAGGGAATGTTAGAGTCAAGATTACACAGCAGATCTTCACGGATGTTCTGGAGAGCAGTTTCTGTGCTTCCAGCAGCTCTGAAGCCAGACTGGTGGTCATGGAGACAGCCAACAGAATTGGAATGAAGTTTAAGCTGAGAGATGGCCAACTTTTCCAGGAGTTTGCCAAGAAAGGGAGTAATGGAAATTCGGCGATAGTTAGCTGGACAAGAAGGATCAGCTGTGGGTTTCTTGAGAAGAGGATGCACAAAGGAGTGCTTCAGAGGGGAGGGAAAGGATCCAGAAGCAAAGGAGTGGTTGCAAAAATCATCAAGGGCCGGAGCGAGGGTGTCAATGTGGTCCTTGATGGTTTTAGAGGAACAGGGATCAACCTGTTTTGAAGAGGCTTTCATAAATCGGACTTGTCTAGCGACCTCGTCAGGGGTGAAAAGAGGAAAGGACGAGAAGGATGGTGGGAGGTTGGCTAAAGGAGGGTCAGCAAGCACAGATGGAGAGGGAAGAGGAGGGGTGTGGGTGGAGAGGATGTCCTGGGTTTTTAAAATTAAGTGAGAAGCAAGGGCATTGCAAAGAGCCTGGGAGGCAACAGGAGGGGTAGAGACTGCAGCAGGGTTGGCCAGCTCCTTGCAGATTTTAAGAGTTTGGCCGAGTTGTTAGATGCCGCAGAGACACAAGCTTGAATATGGACTCTCTTCTTGGTGAGGACAGAGAGTCGGTATTGCCTTTGTAGCAGGCGACAGGCCAGTTTGTCAGAGGATGAACAGGAAGTCCTCCATTTCCTCTCAGCTGCCCTACACTTACGTTTAAGTGTAGCTAGGTCAGAGTCATACCAGAAATTGCACTTGGCTTTGGACTTCAAACAGATCCTCATGACAGGGGCAAGAGCATCAAGCGTATAAGAAATTGAAGAGTAGAGCAGAGACAGCGCTGTGTCAGGATGTGAGATAGCCAAAGGTGGAGGGGGGGAGAGAAAGTGGCGGCAAAAGCCTCAACTGACACACGCATCATGGGCCGGATGTCCGAGAAGGTAGGTGGCAGTGTTGGGGTAGGCTTGGCTTGGGGGGAAGAGAGGGAGAGATGAGATGAGAGGAGGGAGTGATCGCTCCAGGAGAGAGGAGTGGTCAGAGGGATAGAGAGTGGGAGAAAGTACATGGTTGGAATGACCGGAAATGGCTGATACAAAAAATGCCTTTCATCATCAGTAAGCATGCCATGTGAGTGCCTTTCCTGAATAAGGGATTTGAGATTCAAAACTGTTTGCTGGGTAGGATTACCTGGTAGTAATATGTAGCAGCCCGGGGTAGTAAGATGATCATTAGCCATGCTGATATAAATCTGAGTATTCAATATCACTATATTTCCGCCTTTATCGGCCTCTTTGATAACCATGCTAGTGCGTGAGGCTCTTAAGTGCCGCTTTTTCGGAAGACAAAAAATATGTACACAGGCCTGTTCGCGCACATTCGAGCACTTGTAACTTCTTCTTTCTTGACCATTTGGAGGTCTTGAAGTGATCACCTCTACTATATTTACGGTAACCCACTTTCCATACATGTCATATAGTGGTCATAACGGGTCTGGTTATTTCATGGATCACCTTCATCTTCTTCTTTTCCATTCTAGTTCACAGCGGGTTGGTTCTAATCTTGATTCTATTTTTAAAATCTTTTCCATACATATTCTTTCAAACTTTGTTTTGGGACAGGAAATAGGAGCTGGACACATAATCAACCGTTTGACATCAGTACACCTACCCATTTTGGTTCTACTCAAACTCATTCCATCTTTTGAATTCAACTCACTGTGTGTGACACTGATCGGTTAACAAATAGAGAACTCACCCATGGGTTTTTTGTGGTGGTTTTTGTGGTGGTTATCCATTTTACCACAGCACCATGTGATACCGAGTTTTTTGACTGCTAATCAGGGACCTCTCTTTTCCTCACCTTTTTCTCTTCCCTCCTGTTTTTTGGGTCTCTTGGTTCCACTATCTCCTGTTCCGGATATGACGATACTCACCATCTACATTGGTAATGCATTGTTACATTTGTTTTAAATTACAATTTTTTGTTCTTCTGTGTTTCTTTCTGTTGCATTTGTCCCCTTATCCATGATCTTCATGTGAGGTAAACATGTATTTTTCCATTCCCATTTGTGTGGTGGACTGCACTTGTACCTAACTTTTGGGGCATATATTATTAGTTTTCCATCCATGTTTTTTCTTTCCCTTCAATGTTATGTTATATGGTTTTTTTGATTAATTATTACACAGTTTTGACTTGAAAAGGACCCGGTGTTGGGTCGAAACATGTGTCGGCAGACCTGTTCAAAATCTACTATAAATAATATTTTTGTAAAAAAAATTCTTGGTGACTTTGACAGTCTGTCTGAATCATACCTATTGCAAAGTTATTTCAATCTTATATATGTTTGCAATATTTGTTTCCTATTCAAATTATGTCAAAAGCAGCGCACCTCGAATGAGGAGTCACTCTCCCTTTCTTTCTGCAACTTGTTAGTAGGCTTGAGATACCTACTAGTCCCTCTAGGGTGCAGCAGCTTTTACTTCCACTCCAATTTGGTGTTTTCTTGGGTTTTTCCGTCTCTCTCCTTATTTTTGCCCAAGCGATTCACCTACTGTCAAGGCGAAGTCCGTCCCAACGCAGAAGTAGCAAGAACTCCTACCTCCCCTTGACGGTCTTGGCGCCGGGATTGGATTAACACAGGTCGCCGCGTCCCCCACGGGTAAAGAGATTATGGTTCACGGGTTGGATGGGTTTCGGGGTGGTAGGGAAACCGGATTGAGGGTAAGGAAGAGGTTGTGGGTTGTTAGGATAGGCATGCTCCTTGACTCCGACCATTAAGGGTTTGTTCTGGCACCCAGGTGTTGCAGCTAAGCTTTTAACATTCACTCATGCGTTCATATTCATGCATGTGTTACCCTTAGGTAGGATCCCAACACTCTGTTTGTGTCATCCACAGAGTTATGCCCCACAATAGAGTTTTCACATTCACAGTACCCCTGGTTGAGGTTTCAGCACTCAGTTTAGCTTTGACACTGAGTTTTCCCTCTTAATACACTAGGATTACAGGTCCTACAAATATCAGCAACAATTATAAATAGGGTCAATTTCAAGCACAACACTTTTGATCACAATAAAAAACTTAGCTCTGGGTTTCCAATGAGTTTCGTTCCGCCCGCCGGCTGCCGTCTGTGGGCCGTGGAATCAGATCGCTGTGAGTGATGGAACGCTCCTGACAAGAAAGGAGATAATTAGCTTTGTTCTCGTACACCTTTTGGTTGCTCACAAGTACCCGCAACTGGCGAGTAAAATTTCACAAACACCCACAACTGGCGAGCATAGTCATAGTGTTACATTATCACCCGCAACTGGCGAGTGTACATCGGCGTGCAGTTTAGTATTGTTACTAGTTAGTTCGTGTAGCGTCCCTGGAGCTTGGCAGGCTCTCCCGATTGTCAAACTGGCAACCGTAGTCTCTTATTAGCGTTAGTTTCTTCAGGCAAGTATTAGACTAAACGATCACTTATCTTTTGAGCTGTGAGACCTGATGATTGTATCCGGCAGCCAGGGCAGCCCCGCAAGTGGCTTAGCTGGAACTCTGCTAGATGCGTCCTCTCGGCAGCAGCGTTGAGCGCGGACAAGCGTTCCAGGATCGCGCATGCACATTGGCCGCTTCGCGCATGCACGTCGCTTTGGGCATTGGCCTGGGCGTTTCCTGGGCTGCTTACAGGCTCCGTGTGCCTGGTTCTTTCTCACACGAGATCTGGGCTGCCAGGGCTGTAATCATAGCCTCGAGGCTGCTGGGAAGTGTAGTCTTCCTTGGGTCTTGCCACCAGAAACTCCCTTTCTACCACACCAGGCACATCTACAAAGGGGACAAAGATGACACCTGCTCAGGGAGGCTCCCCCCACAGTCCCTGCAACCACCCTGCCCCTACTCTTCCCTGGGGGCGTGGTCTTTGTGGCTTTATGAGACCTACCCGGCATGCCTCGATTCAGTCTTGTGTTGCACCAAGTAGCCTACTATTCGCGCAAACTGCTCCCCACGGAGGCTCATTACACCATAGCAGCCCATGAGCTTTTAGCGTTCAAGTCGCATTTGAGGAATGGAGGCACTACCTCCTAGGGGCTTGTCATGCTGTCACGGTCATGACTGACCACCGTAGATTAAATTGATCAACACGGCTAAGACTCTCTGCCCTTGACAACTCCGCTGCGCTTTATGCTTTGCAGACTTCGATTTCCTTATCACGTACCGATCTGGGAAAGAAATCAGAAAGGCAAACATATTGTCTCGATATCCGGAGCTGGAAGAAAAGGGACTAGTGATCCACGTCCTATCATTCTGATGGCTCAGATTGTGGGTGCTGTAGGTAGACCAAATGTTTTCTAAGACGTGCAAAAGGCCATGTCAACCCAGGAGTTGCAGGAATGGTGTGCTAAGGACACGCAACACATGCTGGTAGACGGGCTCCCATACCATGCTAAAGCCCTCTACTTGGCCACAGAAAAACTGAGAAAGGAGATTATGCATTGGTGCCATGACTACTCGTTGGCTGGTCATCCTGGGATTGCCAAAACCCAGAAGCTGCTGGCCCAACATTTGTCGTGGCCCACCTTGCATCAGGACATCCGGCTGTATGTATCCGACTGCGAAACATGGAGAAGGCACAAGGCCAGTCACCAGAAGCCTGCAGGGCTACTCCAACCTTTGCCCAGGCCACCAGCTCCTTCGCACACAGTCACGATGGATCTTATTGTGGATTTGCCCCTCGTTCAAAAATACATCTCCATACTAGTTGTAGTGGATTCAATCACCAAAACGAGTCATTTCATCCCATGCAAGGGCATCCCCATGGCAGGAGAAATTCCGGGTCTCTTTCAACAGAACGTGGTATGATGAAATGGCCTACCGACCCACATGATCACTGATAGAGGTCCACAATTTACATCCCGATTCCGGTGCTCATTCTGTAAATTGATAGAAGTCAGTCTATCCTCGGGATACCACCCGGAGATGGAGGGACAAAGAAGGTCAATCAGGGACTTGAACAATACCTGCAATGCTATGCCACTAATGCTGAAACATCATGGGTTCAATACGTCTGGTTAGCCGAGATCACATACAACAACGCTGTACATAGTCAAAAAATATAGTCCATAGGCGCCCCTCTTTTAGAATGAACAAGGCTACATGACCTGTTCTTTGGGAAGGTACCCGCTCAAGAGTCCAAAGCCACACTTTAGCTCACTGTACCTTTCACAGAAGGTAAACATCATTTGCATATCAGTCTTTGTCCCGCCCACATGGGCAGTCCAGCACCGAAATGCTATGGCAATTCTCTTCTGAACAAGAGTACCAACAGCATCCCCAGACACGTATTTCAGCCTTGTTGGGCCTCATCAGTGAGGTGGAGAGTTGCCTCCCTGACTACAGTGAGCAAGGGGTCCACCTCTGGATGACCCTAGGAAACTTAGAGTGACTAAACCTAAGACCCTTAAACAATCAAAAAATAGTCCATAGGCACCCCTCTTCGAGAACGAACACAGCTAAATGACCTGTTCTTTCGGAAGGTACCCACTCAAGAGTCCGCAGACTCACTCTAGCTTCACTGTCCATATGACAAGTGCTTTATTGAAATGTGGGTTCTCTGATCACATGGACATGCTTTTAGCAGTAAACAGCACTACTCATATGTTCCGTCCCCTTTCCTCCATCCTGTATGGGATGTCCACCATACGGGGAAGGTCCCAGAAGCTTTCACAGCAAAAATATGAGCTTTCCCTTTAAAATTGATTTAGCACACAGATGTGCAGTCACAGGTGTGGACACACCCACTAGCCCCACCCTCTGGTGCCTCTCCTCACTCCCTTTTTACGTTTGGATGGGAACGGACCTGGTTGACCTTAGTGTGAGCAAATGTTTTGCTTTGCCCTGCTTCCCCATGTTTTTCTTCTTGTAATTTCTACCCGGCCTCGGTTCCTTTCTTCCCCGACGCATGTTGGTCAGAGGCTGCTTTACCAGAGGCACTTCTTGCGACCTTTCCTTTCCAGCATCAGATCCCCATGCAATCTGCCTACAGTGTCTGGAGGGTGATCACCGGTGGGACATATCTTCAGCCTGCAGCGCCCCAGACACCAAGATGGCTTAAAACAGATTATCCAGGTGGAGAGAGATATTTGCCAGATCAGCGCCAGAACATATCAATGTATTCATGCACAAGTTCTCCAAAGAGGATAAAGTAAGTCCTTTATCTACAAAAGGAGCCCAGCGGGGGGAATTCTTTCCTGTGAGTTCCATGGCTGCGAGGGGGTCAGTCCGACCATTCTACCAGTGTCAGGCCTGAGGCTCCTAGAGCTTTCAACATTTTCACTGAGGGACAGAGTAATCCTCCTGGGCCTGGCACTGAGGGACGAAAGAGCTCTCATACCACACGCTCATGTGAGGGGGCTACATGCTCTGGGTATGGGTACAAGCCTGAGGGGGCGCCTTCATGCAAAGGCCAGACTACCAGTCGAGTGATTTAGTGTGGAAAGCCTACCAGATTTTCCTCTGAGGTTGGTCATAAAGTGCCTGTAATGGTGGAGGACCAAAAGGCACCTACCACGAGGGACACTGCGCCAGACCACAGATTTCCACGCACTGCTGAGGGGTGAGAGCAAGCTCTCAAAATAGCCGCCAGGCATGCTACAGAGAGTTCAGCAGCAGAAGCACATAGGATAGCTGCTATGCATTTGTCAGACAGTCTAGGCGCAGATTACAGATTGAGTACCTCAGCATCGCCCTCCGAAAAACCACCATCACCACAGGAGGTTGAGTGTCCTTTGGATCCAGAGAGGCATGGTCCTCACAGGTGTATAACTATATGGGTCAGCCAGGGGGATACCCGATTCATCTGCCAACGCAGAATGAATCATCCAGAGTGTAACAGAGCAGGCCTAGTGCATTAGAACGGGTGTGCACCAATAGCCAGTCCGCAGGCCAGTCAAGCAGCATCTGAGGACACATTTTTTGGGAGGTTTCTAGAGTTGATGTAATCACCACAGATGTCAGGAATTCTGAAGGGGCTTATCCAGAAGGTTATTCCTTAAATGTTTGCCATGCAACTTCCAGTCCAAATGCCGGTGCAAGCACTTCAGCATCCTAACAGGGCCGAAATTGCAACCCTTTCCGCTACAACCTCTGCATCTTCTGCCTCCGCCTCCACCACCTCTGCCGCCTTTCCCTCCCATTCTGCTGCCACCTCCGATGCTGTTACTAGGGCCAGTCCAAGACCCGGGTTTGGATATGGTGCATGCTGGGGGCTGCATAGTGGAGAGGATGCAGTCTCAGAGTTAGCATCAAGAAATACTGACAATGATGGCGATGATGAGGAGGAGTCCTCGGCCTCGGCCAGGTCATTCCATGATCGGCTGCAGAGGCGTAGAGAGGGTAGGGCCTGAGAAGGCAAGGCCCACCCAACATCTGTAAAATGCCCACTCAGCAGAGCCCGTTGGGTATTTACAGATGTTAATACCACTAAGGTAGGCCCAACTACATTAGCTTCAGGCCCCACTTGTCTGGCAATCCTGGCTATGCCTCTGATCGGCTGGAGGGTCCAACATACTTTTTGGGGGTACCGCAGCCATAGCAAGCTCAGCGGGATCCCGGCGTGCTGTCAGAAATGTTGGCAATGAGGCCATCTAGTAGGTCAGGTATTCTTCTGCAAAAAGATGTTGTTATGCTAGTTAAAAAGGTGGGGGGAAAGCCGTTCTCTAATAAGCAAGCAAATAAAAGATTGAGGGCATGCTTTAGGCAGGTGTAAAATAATCAAATGTTGCTATCTGCTTACTCTCAACTTCACTCCTCGGTAGTGGTGACAGTTTCGATTTATTCAGATCTGATCAAGCCCACTTGAAAGGTCTTTCAAAGTTGTTTCCACGGTACACTGTCCTCATCTTGTCTGGGATTTAAATGTGGTGTTTTTGTTTGACTTGGCGCTGGAGCCTCTTGCTGCATATATTGGACAATGTAAATTGATCAAGGGAATTGTGGTTGGGGGGGGTGGAAGTTAAAATGTTATCATATGCGGATGATATGATGCTTTTTTTGTCGAATCGAGAAGTGTGCGGAGATGTAATTAAGGATATGTTTAAGGAGGTAGGTGACATTTCGGGTCATAAAGTAAATTGGGATAAAACTGAGATTTTTCCGTTGTCTAGAACATGTGATAGTAATATTTTAAGCTCATGGAATTGTAAGTGGTCGCCAGGGGGGGTCACGTATTTAGGAATACATATTATTGGGGATTTAAACAAATTGTTACAATATAATTTGGATCAGGTAACTGCGAGCATATCATTACTAATAAAGAGATGGGAGAGACTGACATTGAATTTATGGGCAAAGATTAATGCAATCAAAATGGTTCTCTTACCCAAACTCTTATATGTTTTGCAATCCATTCCTTTCATGATTTATAAAAAACAATTGATAAAGGTTGATAGACTATTCCAATCCTTTTTGTGGGGTGCTGGGAAAAAGCCTCGGGTTCCAAAATATATAATGATGCAAAGTGTGGAGAAAGGGGGATTTGGTTATCCAGATTTACTGAAGTATTATAAAGCATTTTTACTTAAAAAGAGTTCATATTATTTTAGGGAAGTGAATGAAAAGGAGCCGATTTGGCTGAGTATGGAAAGGGGTATATGTGCACCATATGATCAGGGGAATATTTACAGTATGGGTAAATTGCCGAATAAACGATTGAAGCTAATTCCCGTGGTAGCAACTAGACAGGTGATAGGGTCATGGTTTCGAGAAAATGGGGAGGGCTATGGCTTCAGCCCAGATGCTTCTATTTGGTATAATGAAGCTTTGCAAATAAATAATACATGTCTAAACTGGATTAGTTGGATTAATAAGGGAATTCTGAAGCTAGGGGATGCGATGGATGGGAGCCAATTGTTGGGATTTGAAGATCTACAGTGTAGATATGGTTTGAATCGGAGAGAATTGAATAGATACTTGGCTCTAGCTTCCATGATTAATTTGAGGATAGGTATGGCTGGGGGTTCTGTTGGGGGAAAACCAGAACTTAGCAAATTATTGGAAGGTCAGGAATATTGTGTACGGACTTATATACAATTTATGCCTATTGGTGAAAATATTCAATCAGCATGGACTGGACTGAAGGAATATTGGTCACATGATATTGGGAGGGTTATTACTGATGAGTACTGGAGTGACATACTGAGGGTGAATTTACATTTGGGAGCAGACATGGGTTTGCGTTTGATTCAACAGAAGATCATTGGAAGGCTATATTGGACACCGGTTAAGATGTTTAAATTGGGTCTTCAATCTTGTGATTTATGCTGGTGCTGTGACATTGGTAGAGGCACCCTGTTACATTTACTGTGGGAATGTCCGAGAGTGCAATTGTATTGGCGGGATGTCATTGATAGGATTGATCTGATTTATGGAATAAACTTACAAAGGTCTGCAGCTAATATAGTTCTATTGTCACATAAAAATAGATGTGTGAGTTCTAGAAAATGTACTTATTGGATTGATAGGGCAGTGATGGTAGCAATTAAATTAATTCTCAGAATTTGGGAAAAGAGGAAAAAGTCTAATGTCGAGGAGTGGTTAACGGAGTTGCATATTCTATCACAGTATGATAAGGTTTCATTGGAAAATAAAGATAAAGGTGAGGAATACATAAAGTTATGGGGCCCATTTTTGGCTCTTTATGATTAATGTGACAGTGGAGCTCATCTGGTGGATATGTCATCTGAGGAGGAAAGGGGGATAAGGCAGAGGTGATGGTGTTTTTTTTTTCTCTTCGCCCCACTTGTGTTGTCTCTTGTGTTGTTCTGTGTATATTTGTCAGTTTGCTGTTATGTTTTGCAGGATAAAGCTATTATGACAGATTGAAGATGTATGATGCTTATATTGTTCTGTAAATTAAGTTGTGACGCTTTACTGTGAGACATTGTTTACTTTATTGGTAGTTGTTGTTGTTCATTGCAAACTTAATAAAGTGTTTTAAAAAAAAAAAGAAAATGTGGTGTTAGCTGTGTAACAACGCAAGCCATTAGAGCCCATGGCTTCTATAGATATTAAATGGGTCACATTGAAATCAGTTTTTTTGCTAGCCTTGACATCATCACATAGAGTGAGTGAGATTCAAGCTCTGTCAGCTTCTTAGCCTTTCACTGTTTTCCACAGGGACAAGGTGGTCATCAGAACTCACCCTAAGTTCCTGCCTATAATGGTCTCCCTGTTCCACTTAAACCAGGAGATATGTTTGCCTGTATTCTTTCCTAATCTGCAGTCAGTGGCAGAGAGGGCACTTCATTCTCTAGACCTTCGTAGGGTGCTTAAATTCTACATTGCACGTACAGAGTCGACCAGAAACTCGGACACGCTCTTTGTGACTTTTGGTGGTGCCTTCTCAGGCTCCCAGCCATCAAAGGCATCCATCGGCAGGTGGATGGTGTCAGCCGTAGTGGAGGCATATAGAAAGTCGTACCTGTAGGGATTCACGCACCCGCGGTTTGGGCAAAAGCTACCACTGTGGCTTTTCAGAGGCAGGCTTTGTGGGAGATCATCAGCAAAGCAGCAACATGGGCAATCCCATCTGCATTCTGCAAGCACTATTCACTGGACACCAGCTCCAGAGCATGTGCAGCATTTGGGCAGGCAGTTCTGAAAAACCTGTTTGCTTCGAGCAAATAGCACAAATAGTCAGTTTTGAAAAAGTACAGTGGAATCGCCCATACAGGATGGAATAAAGGGGATAGGATGTATGAGTAATAATAGATGGTACTCACAGTAGTGACTAGAATACTCATAGTCCTAAATCCCCTTTCCTCCATACAACCCACCCTCCATCCACTGCATGTGGACCACGCACTTAATAGGTAGAGCAATGTGTACTGCGTCCGAAGTGTAAAAATGGGACTGAGGAAAGGCGCAGGAGGATGGGGCTAGTAGGCATGGCCAGACCCACGGCCACGCCTCCACGCGCTAAGCCGTATTTAAAGGGGAAGATCATATTTTCACTGCCAAAGGTACCATTAACATCCTCAAATCAAGAACACTCCATACAGGATGGAGGCAAGGAGACTTAGGACTATGAGTACTCTAGTCACGACGGTGAGTAACCCTTATTGTTGTTGCCAAAGCGAAAGAAGTTTCTTTGAATTGTAGGATAATTGCAGTTAGGGGCTATTTACACACACACCCACACACACACACTTTTCTTTTGGTGGATCTAAAATAAATTATGCATAACTAGCTGTTGCACTGCTGTTGGTATTGAGTCATATTAAAGTGTTCAGCTAAATCGTAGAAGGGCTAAATGCCAGGAAGTAGCAGCTTCAGGTCTTTTGCTGCCTTGGCAATGTATGCTGTGACATTTATATGCATGCATGAGACACATCTTGGGTATGCAATTGTAGGTTGTTTCGAGGCCCGTGAATTCCGGAGATAATTGTATCCTCATAAACCGCACACATAAAAGGGTTTCCTCTGAAACCCTACTTAATTAATATCAACAATCAATTCTTCAAAGGGAAACGATGTTGGGAACAATGTAATTCAAATCAAAGTATATAAACAGCTATAGGCTAATATATAACCAGTTTTCTGAGGATTTCACACTGTGACTGTGCCACACATATAAGGAGGTGTTGACAATTGATCTACTGAAGCAATAAATGCAAACCAATTTTGTGTCACAAATCTTCCGTGGGAGAGCCCTTTTTATTGACATGTGTTTCGGCTCACACTGAGCCTTTCTCAAAACAGGGCATATCTTGTAGTCATTATATCACATCACTCTAGTGTTCCAAATAAATGGATATGAGAAATAGTAGTCCTTTGTTCAAGTTCCTGGGTTCGAATCCCACCTTCAAAGTGCAGCGACCCCTCAAATCGGTCATTGACTCAGCGGTTTCTGAACTGACCAGCTGATGCGTGTGAAGGGGTCGCTGTTGGTTCTGTACTTGAACCTCTATCCATTTATGTTGACCATTTTGTGAAACCATTTGTGAAAGAGGGCCCTCATATGTCCAGGATTCAAGACATATCAACACTTTCATTGAATGCTTTGGTGTGTCTGAGAATCTGTCACTTGTTTCATTAGATGTTGAAGGTAATATCCCACACTTAGAGTCTATATGTAATTACAGAGTTTCTCAATAGTATACAGGAACCCCAATCAGTGCCCACAGATTTTATTACCCAAAGTGACTGAAATGCACTAACTGAAAATGTGTTTCTATTTAAAAAGGCAGCGAATTACAAAGGAAGCAAACTGCTCCGGAAAAGGACAACCTACACATGGCCCACTTTGAGAAAATAGACATAGGTTATGCAAGGATTAATCCATATTAAACTAAGATCAAAATATGGCGAAGATACATTGATGATATCTTCATCATATGGGGGAGTTACCAATCATCTAAAAGCTTACTTTGATTGGTTAAACGAGAGAGACCAACATCATCATTTCATGCTATTCTTTGACAGGAGGTGGGCGGCCCTTCTGTTGCTAAATATAGTGAAAGGGTACGAAAAACTATACACTGAATTATATAGGAAGCCTTCAGATAGGAATAGCCTTTGCAGCATGAGAGTTTTCATCCTCAGGGTTTGAAGATAAAATCTCCATATGTGCAATTCCTTAGGTTGAGGTGGACTTGGTCATCAAAAGATGATTTCCTTTACCATGCTTATGATTTACAACACCGATTTAAGGATCGTATCAGACACGCCTAAAAGAGAGCAGCAACTCGAGATAGACAACTATGTTTGGAAACACAAGAAAAATGCAATGTCTAGAGACTTGTCTGTGTCACCAACGATAGCCCTATTAGCAATATTATCAAAGAAATGTGTGCAAAAATTGGCATCTCATTAAACAATGCTGGATGTTATCTACGAGATCACAGTATGCTTTTAAAAGGAGGGTTAATCTGTGACAAATAATGGTTGAAACCTATGACATACCACACACTGATCATTCTATTACAGCTTCATGGGACATGCCACCTGTATGAGGGTATTACAGGAGTTGCAACTACATTGGCTGTCAATTAGCAAGAACCATGATTTCAAATGGATTCTCATTAGTAATACAAATTGTTGAAGCTTGAATGTAATCTCTATTATTCGATGTACCTGTAATATTTTACACATGGGAAAAATGACAAGTCCAATCAGATAGAGGATTTTCGAACATAGATCCTACATAGAAACTGCAGTCGAAATGTTTGCATTGAATGGAACAATTTAGAGTTCTGACAACTTTATGATGATGTGTTTATCTGCCTACAATCATAGCACTTTATTTCGAATAGTGTATTAATCCATAAGGTTATGTTGTGCTGTCAACTATATTTTGTAGTTATGTGTATTTCAGAGTGGATCGGTTATCCATAAATTGTGTGCTCATAATCTGTGAAGGACATTGCATGCAAGAGATGATCCAAAAGTGATAATGGTGGTGTATACCATGTATTTTACAAGTGCATCCAAGCAAAATAAATACCAGTATGCTCTAGGCACTATAAAAAGCCCTCTATTGGATTCAATGAAAACAAATGAATATGGACACGCTCTCAATAATAGTAATACAAACCATTGCAGGGAGAAAGAAAGACTTCTTGTTGTACTGAGATTGGAAATATGGGCTATACACTTGAATGACATATGCACCAGTAAGAGAGTGTTCTAAACTACGAAATAGCAGAGCATGAGATGTATCAGACATTTCTAAATGCATATGGTGCTGGCCTAATGTCATTACAACATTCTAGTTTCTCAGGGAACTCATGAGGTTTAAATAGCTGCCCAAATGCATGCTGGGGTTATTTTGAATGTAAACGCTGCATTACAGAGCTGGGCCCTCGTGCATTCATACACATGGAATATTTACAGTAATTTGTCTTACATCGTAAACTTAAGGTATCATAGATATAGCATTGGCGCCGTTCCCCCACCGAGCCCTAATAATGTACCTGCTTCGCTGAGATACAACCTTTTCTTTGCCTTCACAACGTGAGTTTAGGGTTGTCCATTCTATTGTATAACACCTCATTGAAAGTAGTCCCCTGCAAACTCTTAAGGTAATCACCACTGAAGAACAGTGATATTGCAAAACGCCTAGGAAGAGTACTTTGAATTATTCTGTGTGCTTATTTAATTCTCACTGCCAACTGCTTGTTTTACATCGGTATATGTGCTATTGCGCCACTGCATAGTACTACCAACAATCAATCTGTGACACACGCCTTGGGCGCCTCACATTAATGTGGCATATAACTTGTCTAACTGGAATGCCCGCTTCTGCTCGAATGCATGTATAGTCTTAGTCACTGCCACCCAGGTGTTTACAGCTTAGCTTAGTGACTTTCTCAACAGCTTTCTCACTTTCTTAACCGCCCTTCACAGCTGTTGTGTCGGCTTAGCCAGTGATTTTAGCGGCCCTTTACAGAATGTTCCCAAAGCACTTTGGTCGCCCGCACCTGCTTGCTCTAACAGCAATTGATATGCCACTACCCGGCTGTGCCTAACTGTTTTAGTCATTTTCCCTGCTTTCACCTTTTAACTATCAGAGATGTTACCACAAAAATGTGCTTAATTTGCCTAATATCTCTAATTGAATACGTGGCTGCACCTCAATTAACCTAGCAGCCTCATCTTTCAGGTGACTAACCACACACATTTGCCTTGCGAGTATACCCACAGCATTCCTAGTTGCCCTACTTTAAATGTGCAGAACTATAATTTAATCAATTATACTGCCTATTAACCGACTGCTCCAACAGTGTTCTTAGATGTTTTCATACAAGGCGCCACTTCAATAGCTTAACATGCTTTTGGGTAACATAGTGCATCAATCTCTAATGTTACTCCCACTCCTAATCCTCGCATCCTGGGCATTTAGCGCCACTTCCCAACCACAGTTAGTTACTTTACTTCCATCTTACACAACTGGTGTCATGATGATAGATCCTTTCCACAGTGTAACCATGAACTATACACCTCAACAGATACTACAACCATACAGCCACACTAAGGGACAGCCCACGCCAGTTGATAATCTGTCTAATTACAACAATGTATCTACCAACCGGTATCTCAATGCCCCTGCCCTATGGTTGGAACACTTGGCGAAAAAAACCTTCTCCTAACCATTCGTGTGCACTACACTTGAGAAACAAGAGACTAGGATCTAGATTCTCTCGCACCTCTAGTCATACTGAGAATTTTCGTATGTCTAAATGTACTTCTCCTAGGCTCAGCCTCCAGGTGCCATCGACATCACCCTCTAAGACTAATCCTAACATCTGAGCATCTTAAGGCAAAGATAATCAGATCAAGGGCGCCCTTGTCAATGCTAGATCCCTTACTGCCCATGCACTAGACATTGCCGGCCTGATCAAGACCCAAGAGCTCAACGTTATTGCAATCTCTGAGACTTGGCTTCATGCAGCTTCTGGACCTTTACTGTCCCTTGCCATACCCACAGATTATTCCACCAATAGATGTGACCGCAACACTACACAGTCCAGAGGGGGGGGAGCAGCCTTCATCCATAAAAACTCTCTTGGTTTAAGAGCTATACCCAATCTAAACATCAAGTCAACTGAGCTACTCTCGGTTAAGCTACCTTTATCGCCTAACCAAACGGCTATGTTACACCTTATTTACTGACCACATGGCCCAGCGACATCCTTTGTGGATGAGATTACATCATTATTACTAGACAAATCTAAAACTTATTCACACATTATCCTTCAAGGTGACCTCAACTAGGGCCAACAAGATCCTAATGACATTACTGGAACAGACCTCGCCAACACCTTAACTGAACTAGGATTCACTAATCACATCCATGACCCTACCCAAATCAAGGGGAGGACACTCGACTGGCTAGCTGATGCCAATTGTAACATTAGTCTTCAAACTAATTCACCTTGCGCATGGTCAGATCACCATATCATTACTTTCAACATTGAAGCTGTCCATCGTCCCTCTCCCACGATTGCACCGGCCATGCCTACTAAAAAAAAAAGGGACATAACAAGAGACAAACTACTCCCGCCTATTCTTCCCACCCTCAATAAAGCTACAGATTCCTGCTCCGACCCATCAATCTTAGCAGATACTTATAATCACGCCTTGCTTTCAGCGCTAAACTCCATCGCCCCCTATTAGACATAGGAAATAGAAACCTTGCGCACATCTCAACTCGTGGTTCACACCACAATTAAGAGTGCTTCACAAAGCCAAATGCAGCACCCTTCTGATGCCCACAAGGACAAGCTCATCCTAGCCGCTCTTAACTACAAGGAAGTTATCTTCCAGGCTTAAAAAGGAGACCTTTAGTAATCTCATCTCACTAGCAGACTCAAACACTAAAGAACTATTTAAGATTCTAAAGGAACTTGAATAACCCGCTATTCCTTGCGATACTTGCATCAAAGATAGCAAATGGTGTACAAATATACAGACAGCACTCCTCGACAAAATTGCATCACTCCAAACTAAAATTAAAAACAAGCAAAATGGTGTACAGATGGATAGGCCCTGCACCTCTTCCCTGGATGCCACCTCCTCGGCCATCCCTAATTGCAAACCTTTTACCGTAGCAAAGTGCATTTCCATTGTGTGAAAATATTGCCTCAGCGATCTGTCAATGCTAAACCTATTTTAGTCGGCTGTATCAAAGTGCATTTCCATTGTGTGAAAATACGGCATCAGTGACCTGCCAATGCTAAACCTATTTTAGTCTCCTGTAGCAAAGTGCATTTCCATTGTGTGAAAATACTGCATCAGTGACCTGCCAATGCTAAACCTATTTTAGTCTGCTCTAGCAAAGTGCATTTCCATTGTGTGAAAATACTGCACTGCTCTAGCAAAGTGCATTTCCATTGTGTGAAAATACTGCATCAGTGACTTGCCAATGTTAAACCTACTTTACCCTGCTGCAGCAAAATACATTTACATTGTGTGAAATAATTAAGTCAGTGCTAAACCTGATTCAGCCTGTAGTAGCAAAGTCACATCTAGATTGAGTGACAAACTGTGTCAGTCTGCCCTCTAATTTATACTAACCCACCTTTACTAGCGTAATGCACACATAGTGACTACTCTAGCTTACTGCCGCAGAGACAACTACAGCTAGCCAGTCATGGTATTGATACTGCAACTTATTCTCAGTATGCAACTCTGGTTAACTACCATCATGCTTCCGTTCTGTATCGTTCAAATTACGAGTGCTTTTGGCCTCTTGCACTATAATTGAACTTAGATGCTCGCTCATTGTACTTCCCAGGTTTATCATGATAGAGTTTTGTCTGCCTACCTCTTAAACTGTATACAAATGTTAAACCTTAGCACACTCCAGTCACGAGTGATTTTGGCCTTCTGCACTAAAACTGAATCTGGCTGTTAGCACACTGTGCTCCCCAGGCTTAGCTTGTTAGAACCTTGTCTACCCTCTTCCCAATTTGAATTTAAATGCTAGCATACAGCACATTTTAGTCATGAGTGTTTTTGGCCACCTGCAATGAAACCATATCTAGATGTTAGCACGTAGCATCTCCCGTTATAGCATGAAAGTATACTCTGCCCTCCCTCTAATAGAATACTTAAAATACTAGTACAATAATACGCTCTTGGCATAACCTGAAGATGCACCCTTGCCTGCTCCACTAAATTTACTAAGACCATAATACTCACCCTTGCTATCCTTACTATCATGGCCTTTGTTACTAAAACAAATCCCCCCAAGGATAGAAACCTGAGACTCAGGTCTAGACTGCCCTGTATCTACGAACCTAAAAGAAATTACCCTAACAAAGCCAACAAACGAACCATCGCCCAGCTCAAGATTTCGCGGCCCTTATCAATGCAAACTACCAACTCTTGTGCTAGAACTCCCACCAAGACTCTTACAATCCAGAATACCACCTCACCCAAACCTTCACCACTATCGAAAGCTAACAGTACTCAAACGCTAACAGGGTCCCTCATTAACGCGAGATCAGTGGTAGCCCATGCCACTGAAATTGCAGACATCCTAAATAATGAGAACTTGGACCTATTGGCCATAACAGAGACATAGTTACATGAGGCTGCAGGTCCGACTCTCATGTTAGCGGTACCTGATAATTACCAGATGCTTAGAGCAGAGAGGCCGAATGCCAGAGGTGGTGGCCTAGCCATCATCTTCAAAACGACCCTTCTTATTAGACTTGCCACGTCAGCACCCTACTCGTCCTGTGAAATACTCACAGCCAAACTGCCTCTCTCCAACAACCGTACATTAACACTCCACTTGATATAAAGGCCACCAGGGCCTTTAGGCACCTTCGAAGACGACCTAATCAGCCTTCTAGCCAACAACACAAAATACCACTCTCAAACACTACTGATGGGAGACTTTAATCTTGGCTTCAATGACACAGATAACAAACATGCTGAATCAATAGCAGCCTTGTTAAGTGATCATGGTCTCACTCAAAAAGTACTCTCTCCAACTCACATCAAAGGAAGGACCCTTGACTGGGTATCTGAACTAGATGGCAATATTGATATCACCGATATTATCCCGCAACCTTGGACAGATCATCTCTTAATAACCTTCTCCGCCACACTAGACCTTCTCAACCCCAAGACTAAAAATATGGTAGCCCCTCTTCCGACCAGAAGTAAGAAGGATATTACTACTGACAAACCTATACCTCTCCTTCCAGCCATCACTGGATAGGGAAGTAATACCATCCCGGACATACTAGTAAACACCTTTAACAATGCTATGACCAAGGCACTCGACATGACTGCCCCTGTCAAACTGCGCAAAACCAGGCAAGAAGCACACTTAAATGCTTGGTTTACTCCCCAACTCAAAGCTTTAAGATTACAAAATAGAAAGCTCCAATCTATTTGGCGTCACTCCCCTACTGAAAACAACAAAAATAATCTAACTGAAATGGCCAAACTGTACAAAAAAGAAATAACAAAAACTAAAAAGAATACCTTCAATGATAGAATTGCCAAAGCCAACTCCATCAGCAAATAACTCTTCTCCATCCTCCGAGAATTGGAATCCCCTATCCAACTGGCAGACAATGCCCCTAAGGACAAGGTATGGTGTACTAACATACAAAATGCTCTATCCAACAAAATCTCTTCTCTCCAATGTAAAATTGCTAATAAAAAGGCTACACTGCCACCATCCGATATACAATCAACTCAACCCCTTGAGATCAGGACAACTACACCCTTTAGCTTCAGGACCATTTCCATAATTGACACAGAAAAAATAATACTATCCCTCAAACCCTCAAACTGTAAGGGTGATATTTGTCCAGCGCAAATAATAAAGGATGCAGCTAGGGATCTAGCCCCTTTCATATCTAAGCTCATAAACTCTTCCTTTAAAACAAATACGGTACCTGCCAACCTCAAAGAATCCTGGGTCCTCCCCTTACTCAAAAAACAAACACTGGACCCCTCCATTCCCACCAACTATCGACCTATCACCACTGTGCCGTTCTTACTCAAAATCCTGGATAGAGCGGCATACATACAAATCTAAGATTACCTGGAAGTTAACCACCTATTAGGCTCACGGCAATCTGGCTTCCGCCCCCTTCACGGCACGGAAACAGCTTTGCTAGACCTTAAGACACAAACCGAAGAACTAAAGGACAAAGGGAAAACAGCTCTGCTACTCCTACTGGATTTGTCGGCAGCTTTTGACTTGGTGGATCATACTGTTTTATGCAACCACCTTAAATCTGCCGCCAACTTCACCGGAGAGGCTATAGCTTGGATCCAATCCTTCTTAGCCAATCGCACCATGAAAGTCTTCTCCACCTCTGCCTCCGCTGACCCTATCAAGATTACCTGTGGTGTCCCACAGGGATCTTGTGTCTCACCCACCATGTACAACATCTTCACCAAGCCTCTGTTTGACAAGTTGGATAGACTGGGTGTCACCTACACTAACTATGCAGATGACACCCAGATCCTCATACCCCTTTCGGGCAACTCTGTGGCTGACTCACCCTTGGTGAACAAAATCTACTCCATCATTCAGGCTTGGATGGCATCACATGGCCTCTGCCTGAACGATGAGAAAACGGAGATACTAATCCTAGGTTCGGAAACTAACATAAAAATGTTAGGCCCAAACTACACCACCTTCAACATTGATAACAATACCATCAAGGTGATGTCTGTGGTTAAAACTTTAAGATTCTATTTGGACTCCTCTCTCACACTCAAAAAGCAAGTCAACTCCCTAGCCTCCACTACAACCTATACCTGCAAACTTATCCGAGCAGCTAGACCATATCTTTCCAATGCTAGCTGTATCACCCTAGCCAATGCTCTTATCTTGTGGAGACTAGATTACTGCAATGCCCTGTACTCAGGAGCCAACAAATACATCACAGATAAAATCCAAAGACTGCAGAATAACGCCCTGAGAGCAGCGTTGGATATCCCCTACAGAGAGCACATTACCAAATTTAGGAAAGAGGTTAACTGGCTGAAAATAACAGATAGAATCCTCCTCAAAACAACGTCTTTAACTTCCAAATGTCTGAACAATTGAGCATCCTTATTTAGCAGAAAATATTACCAGAACAGCGATCCGCCCTACTAGATCTGCTAATACATTTATGTTGGAGATTCCTAGGTTTGAACGTTCGACTGCCGGAGGAACTAGCTTCCCTATCAAAGCTGCGCAATGTTGGAATAAGCTACCACTTGACTTCAGACAAGAACAACCCTATCCCACATTTAGGCACAAGATACTTAAATGGCTGCGCACTAACGACACTTAACCTGATTTACCTTTACGTACCACTCCTGGCTTGCACCTAACCGCGGCATCTGGTGAGTCATACTGTACTGTAGCCGATTATGTATATACTAATCTGTATGTCAATGCCTCCTTGGCCCTCCAAGGTTACGCCCCTGCATTACACGTATTTATGCACCTGTTGTACTTACTTGTATGCACATGTTTTTGCTATGTAACCAAGCTATAAGACTTCTTGTACTGTTTGCGCCCGGTTACCCAAGGGTTTGGTGCGCATTACCAAATAAATAAACAAACAAACAAGCAAACAAACCTTCTCTCCCCTCACTATTGCTGAAGTCGAAGTTATCATCAACAAAATGAAACCATCCAACTGTCAAGGCGATTCGTGCCTGGCTCCCATTATCAAGGAAGCCTCTCACGATTTAGCGCCTTTCATCACAGCCTTCATAAATTCCTCCTTCAAAACAGGCATTGTCCCGGTCACAACCTAAAGGACGCGTGGGTCATCCCATTGCTTAAAAAAAGTCCTTAGACCCTAGTATACCTACCAACTACAGACCTATAAAAACCATCCCTTTCTTGCTCAATATATTAGACCGAGCAGCCTACCTCCAGATCAAGGACTATCTCGAAGTTAACAATCTTCTTGGCCTGAGACAATCTGGCTTCCGTCCTAGGCATGGGACGGAAACAGCTTTGATCGACCTCAAAACATAAATCAAGGTTCTAAAAGACAATGAGAAACTAGCCTTTTTTATACTACTTGATCTTTCAGCGGCTTTTGATTTGGTCAATCAACAAATCCTGTGCCAGCACCTTATATCTGCCACCCACTGCTCCGACGCTGCCACTGCCTGAATCAGTTCATTCTTAAGCAATAGATCCATGTGGGTATTCTCCCCAGCAGCTTCCGCCGACCCGGCTCCCATTCACTGTGGCATCCCTCAGGGTTTGTGTGTATCCCCTACACTCTATAATGTGTTTACTAAAACACTTTTTGATATTCTGGACTATCTAGGTGTCTCATATACTAAATATGCTGATGACACACAGATACTCATCCCCACCACGGGTGATTACACAGGGGATTCCAAATCCTTGAACGATGTCTATACAGTCATCCAGGCTTGGAAGGCCCAACATGAACTTTGCCTCAACGATGACAAGAGGGAACTCCTCATCTTGGGTTCTAATCAACGGCTCAACAAACTTGACAACTCCTTCAAGTCTTTCATCATTGACAGCAACATTATTAAGGTAACTAAGGATACTAAAACGTTAGGAATTTATCTTTACTCCACTCTATCTTAGACCAGACAAACTACTGCAGTGAGGTCAGCTTCGGCTTACACATGCAAACTTATCATGGCTTGCAGACCATTTCTGTCCACCCCTAATTGTATCGTACTGGCCAGAACCCTTATCATGTCCAAGATAGACTACTGCAGTGCCCTCTATCTGGGGACTAGCCTAACAAATAATAATAAACTACAAATCACCCAGGATAATGCCATTAGAGCGGCATTAAATATTCCAAGAAACCAACATATCTCCGACCAAAAAAGTAATCTTCACTGGCTCCCTGTCAAGCACAGAATCTCTCTGAAAACTCTCTTGCTGACGCACAAGTGCCTGGCTAATAAGGTCCCTCCCTATCTATCCAACCGCCTCACAATCCACACTTCCACACAACCACTGAGAGAGGCCTATACCCAGCTCCCTCCCCAGATTCAAACTGCAAAAAGCTGGGGGAGTGAGCTTCCCGGTCCTGGCCTACAAGCTCTGGAACTCTCTCCCCAATTCCATCCGAACTGAGCCATCCTTCCATTCTTTCAAGAATAAAACCAAATCGTGGCTTTTCGCACAAAATAACTGACACTCGTACAGCTGTACGGAGCTCGTTCTCTGCTTATAACCACATTGTCTTATCTTCTTACTGTGTATTTCAAATTGTACCTAATTTATGATGTCACTATGCTAGCTGGCTCATGCCGGTATTCTTCTGTAACTGGTGAGACTTGCTCCTTCTTTACTGTATGTAACTATAATTGTGTCCTATAAAATGATGCGCCCAGATGCCTGTTGGCCCGGTGCACTTTACAAACAAATAAAATACAAATACAAATAATTCACAACATTTATTATCTATCCCTTTACCTAAAATGATTTTGACATCTAGATCAGTCAGTAAAGACTTAAAGCGGGTGTTGAAACTAAAGCTTAATGGCGATCATCATTCCTTATTTTAATGAGTGATGTAATGGCAAGGTAAAAGGCCCACAACTCTGTTTTGTTTATTATCACTAGGAGGCAAATGTTGAGTAGTTCATTCTCCACTTGGTTTTTGACGTCATTAAATAAACCTTGAGTAATCCACAATTTCATTTATCAGATAGCATATGATTCCTGTAGTGTTGCATACATATACCGAGATTATGTATTGGATTACATTCATAGAATGAAGTTAAATGGCTAAGTACTTTGTGTTTAAAGGGCATACATTCATTGGCAACAAATGAATCTGTCCTGATGCAGGCTGCATCACAAATGGAGCGACAAGGAGTTTAGCTCTGAACAGGCAAAAACACTTTGGGGTAATTCATAGAATTTAGCGCACAAGTGGCGCACGCGGCTGGCGCACACACAGAGTGCGCGTGCTGCAGTCTGCGCCAGCCGCGTGCGCCAAAACCAATTTTAGCGCACAGCGTATTCATGGATACTAACATCCATAACCAGCCGTGGCACAGAGTGGCGCAGGGACCCTGCAGCAGTGCCAGTTACGCCCCCATCCCTGCCCTGTGCGCCAAAAACATCGCCCAAATCCAGTAAATGGTTCAAAGGCCAGTGGACCAGCATACAGCCCCCCAACCACCAAAATGCATGTAAAACTCCCCGTGCACCCCTCAGAATATGCGTTCCCCGCTCACCCCAGTGAAATCGCATGGAAAACTCCCCGCGCACCCCTCGGAATACGCGTACCCCGCTCGTGCTAGCGAAATCGCATGTAAAACTCCCCGCGCACCCCTCTGAATACGCGTACCCTACTCGCACTAGAGAAATCGCGTGTCAAACTCCCAGCGCACTCCCTCCGAATACATGTACCCCCGCTCGCGCTAGCGAAATCGCATGTAATACTCCCTGCGCACCCCTCGGAATATGCGTACCCCACTCACGCCAGCGAAATCATGTGTAAAACTCCCTGC
This sequence comes from Ambystoma mexicanum, assembly GCF_040938575.1. Lineage (NCBI taxonomy): Eukaryota > Metazoa > Chordata > Amphibia > Caudata > Ambystomatidae > Ambystoma > Ambystoma mexicanum. The sequence continues at coordinate 244,883,813 of NC_090926.1, read as the reverse complement.
ACACCCCCCCGAATACGCGTACCCCGCTTGCGCTAGCGAAATCGCTTATAAAACTCCATGTGCAACCTCGGAATACGCGTACCATGCTCGCGCCAGCAAAATCGCGAGTAAAACTCCCTGCGCACCCCTCCGAATACGTGTACCCCGCTGCGTCAGGTAAAATGTGTGGGAAAAGTCCCCCTTGTGGTGTGCGCTGCCTGCGGGGCATGGACTGGGGTGATGGGCTGCTTGCGGGGCATGGACTGGGTGATGGGCTGCCTGCGGGGCATGCCCAGGGGTGATGAGCTGCCTGCGGGCCATGGATTGGGGTGATGGGCTGCCTGCGTGACATGGACTGGAGTGATGGGCTGCCTGCAGGGCATGCCCAGGGGTGCTGGGCAGCCTGCGGGGCATGGACTGAGGTGATGGGCTGCCTGCGGGGCATGCCCAGGGCTGATGGGCTGCCTGCGGGGCATGGACTGAGGTGATGGGCTGCCAGCGGGCCATGGACTGAGGTGATGGGCTGCCTGCGGAGCATGCCCAGGGGTGATGGGCTGCCTGCGGGGCATGACCAGGGGTGATGGGCTGCCTGTGGGCCATGGACTGGGGTGATGGGCTGCCTGTGGGGCATGTCCAGTGGTGATGGGCTGCCTGCGGGGCATGGACTGGCATGATGGGCTGCCTGCGGGGCATGCCCAGGGGTGATGGGCTGCCTGCGGGCCAAGGACTGGGGTGGTGGGCTGCCTGCGGGGCATGCCCAGGGGTGATGGGCTGCCTGCGGGACAAGGACTGGGGTGATGGGCTGCCTGCGGGGAATGGACTGGGGTGATGGGCTGCCTGCGGGGCATGGGGAGGGTGGATGGGCTGCCTGCACGTATTCCGGGGTGCGCGAGGACTTTCACACACGATTGGCCTGGCACAAGCGTAGTACATGCATTCTGAGGGTACACGGGTAGTTTTACATGTGATAGGCCTGGCACGAGCGTGGTACGTGTATTCCGGGGATGCACGTGGACTTTCACATGTGATTTTGCTGGCGTGAGCGGGGTACGTGTATTCCGGGAGTGTGCGTGAACTTTCACACGCGATTTCCCCAGTGCAAGCGGGGTACGTGTATTCCAGGGGTGCGCGTGGACTTTCACACGCAATTTTGCTGGCACCAGCGGGGTATATGTATTCCGGGGGTGCGCGGGGAGTTTTACATGCAATAGGCCTGGCGCGAGCAGGATACGTGTATGCTGGGGGTGCGTGTGAACTTTCACATGCAATTTTTCTGGTGCGAGCAGGGTACGTGTATGCCGAAGGTGCGCTTGGAGTTTTACACGCAATAGACCTGGCGCGAGCGGGGTACGTGTATTCCGAGGGTGCGCGTGGACTTTCACATGCAATTTTGCCGACGCGAGCAGGGTACGTGTATTCCGGGAGTGCGCATGGACTTTCACACGCGATTTTGCTGGCATGAGCGGGGTACCTGTATTCCGGGGGTGCGCAGGGAGTTTTACACGCGAAAGGCCTGGTGCGAGCGGGGTATGTGTATTCCGGGGGTGCGCGTGGACTTTTACATGCAATTTCGCTGGCGCGAGTGGGGTACATGTATTACGGGGGTGCGCGAGGAGTTTCATACGCGATTTGGCAGTGTGTGCCCTCCCGGGTGTGCCCCCCCTCCCCATGCCCCGCAGGCAGCCCACACCACAGTGGATCACCCCACACCCCTGGCCATGCCCATCAGGCAGCCCATCACCCCAGTCCATGTCCTGCAGGCAGCCCATCATCCCTGGGCATGCCCCGCAGGCAGACCATCATCCCTGGGCATGCCCGCAGGCAGCCCATCAACCCATACCATGCCCCGCAGGCAGCCCATCACCCCATACCATGCCCTGCAGGCAGGCCACATGGCACCATGCACTTGGGAGCCCCGACACATGTCCCCCCACCCACCCCCAATGACGGGCACCTGCCAGCAGGCCCCGACTCATGTCCCCCATCCCCGCCATTGACGGGCACCTGCCAGCAGGTCACGACTCATGTCCCCCCTTCCCCCCACGCACCGCCATTGACGGGCACCTGCCAGCAGGCCCCGACTCATGTATCCCCACCCACCCCCATTGATGGGCACCTACCAGCAGGCTCCGACTCATGTCCTCCCACCCACCCCCATTGACAGGCACCTGCCAGCAGGCCCCGACTCATGTAACCCCCAGCCCCCCACCCCACCCCCAGTGACAGGCACCTGCCAGCAGGCGCCGACTCATGTCCCCCCACCCCCACCCACCGCCATTGAAGGGCACCTCCCAGCAGGCCCCGACACATGGCCCACCAAACAACATGTCCTAACAAAACAGACCTATGGCCCTAATGCCAACCCAAATCCCCCCTGCTCCCCAGTTCAAGCATGCAACCATCCACTGCACCCACTCCCAAATTACCGATGCCATGAGAGTCTTAAAAGAACCACCATGGCCATGAATACATGCACAACAGAGCCACACAGTGGCAACACATGACTGAGGCAATGTTCATTGAGACACGCACAAAACCAATGATAGTACACAACACCAATCATGAAGTTAAAAGTAATGAAAATCAAACTTGCAAATAAATAAATAATGAAAACAATTAAAAACAAAAAAGTAAAATCCAATGAAAAACAAAAATCCACGACATGAAAAAAGAAAAGTGGTCTATTGCCAATGTCAATATGAATTAAATAGTCAAAAAAAAAGAAAACCATTGATCCATGGGAATTGTAAAAAAAGAAAGTATGTACAAGTCTTGAACTATATACAATGCAAGTCTAACGAGTCCATGATCCCCAAACAAAAGGAAACCTATAAAAAAGTCCTATGAATAAAAAACTATACACATAAAGTGGAGCAAAGTCCATGAACTCCAAAAAAAAAGATAAAACAAAGGAAACCTAACCCTAAAGAACTATGTACAAAGGCGGCAGGAAAGTCCTACGGCTCACTTTTTGATATTCCGGACCAAGGCATCATCGAACTCCACGTCGATGTTCCAGAGGCGGGCCTCTTCCATGGCCTTGAGGTCTCGCAGGGATGCAGCCATGGCCTCCTCCAACTCCCTGCGAGTTGCCTCGAAGCACTCAGCCCGCCTCAATGCCCTGCGAATGGAGTTCTCCGCCCTGACCATAGTGAGCCATGCCTCCTCCACCCGCCGCCGCTTTGCATCTATCTGCTGGTCCAACCGCTGCCACATGGAAGACACTCCCAATACAGGGTCCTCCTGTCCTCTGGCCGATGCCTGCCTCTGTAATGTTGATGGCCCGAGCCATCATCGCTCCCACCCTGAGCCTGTTGCTGCTGTGCATGTGCCCTGCCAGTCGATGCCTGCACGTCCTCATCTTGCTGGGGTCCAGTTGGTGGGGTGGCCACCCCTGCTGGACCTCTGACTCCCGACTGTGGCGGGGATGTGTCCTCCACCAGCCTGGCTGCTGGCTCAGGGGCAGCTCCACAGGGTGCCCAGGTGATACTTGGGCAGGAAGATGGCAGAGGGGGTTCAGTTGAGGAGGGGGTCGCTAGAAGATCCAGCACACGGAGGAACCGAGGGCCGGTGACCTGTCCTAGTAGGATGACGCGGTCAATGAGGTATTCAAAATGACGTGCATTGGCCTCACAAGAACTCTGCACGTCATCCCGAATATCACATTGGCGCAACGCCACCCCAGCTAGGACAGGCTCAATCCGGTCACGGATTGCCATGTCCACAGGGTGATGAAGGCTAGTTGTTCTTTGCGCATCCCCTCCTGAAAATGGGTCTGGACGAAGGCATCCCTGCTGGTGCGGGATGATGCAGTCACAAGATCAGAGACAGGATTACACACATGCACCTCCGCAGCGACCTGTGCTGCCTTCTGTCCCTGCCCCTGGACTGTACCACTAGCACCAGTGGAATCCCCCCTCGAGGCCCCATGCGTGGGCCCTCCACGGCCTCCTCCTCAACCGAAACCCCCACCAACCTGGATGACTCCGTGCCATCTTCCTCCATAGGCCCCTGTGGGGGCTCAGCTGCCCCTACTGCTGCCGAGGAGTCCACCTCCAACCTCTGCCTCTTGGACCTTCCTTCAGCAGCTGCGGCCATGGACGCGGCACCAGACTCCTCACTCCCGAAAGAGATGACTACGTGGGAGGAGAGCTGGGCCTTGCGTCACCGGCTGGCGGTGGGATCCCTGCCGCTGTGCTCCATAGCACCGTCTCCACGCTCTTCATCAGTCGATGCTGCAGACAGGGAGAGACAGAACACAGGCATCAGGGCACTGTACAATGGTCGGATACACACTTGACAGTTGCACATGAGTGGCAGTGTCAAATCTCACAGATGGCATCACACTCCCCAACACTCATATCATTTGAACCCACATCATTTTGAACCCATGCAAAAATTGACAGGAATCGTGCAGCAGGCAGCAGCATCCATACACACACACACCAGCATGAACATCCGAATGTTGGCATGACATCACAAGCAACATGGGGAGTGCTGAACACATGCACACACGCCAACTGACAGACATGCATCTGTACATCTCCACCACCTTTTACAGTGCAATCATCGGCAACTATGTCACATCTGCCAATCGGGTTCCTACATGTCTGTGTCACATGCATCCATGGCGTATCACTGTCACACACATGTGAAACACACACACGCACATATATGCCATGCACGTACATGGAGGTGGAACCAGCATCCATGTGTCACACCTCAACCATGCCATAGTACATACACAGAAATACTAACATGTGTGCATCTCCACAAGCAGTTGTGCATCATACTTTGGAACACATACAGCATTGATGTGCATCACACATGACAGGACTCACATGCAGCACGGTCATGTCCCTGCACATACACATCCATACATGACCCTTTTCAGACATATGTCCAAGCTGCACACTCCTGGCACACCTCAACATGCACTTTGTCCAATAAGTATGCATGGACACGTACTGCTCGACTCCGGACCGGTCTCCCTCTCGAGGACCTGGCAGTGAACAGCTGGGTTAATGCGTTCTAGGACCCTCATGTTGTTGGTGTTGAGGTGGACCCGGCGCCTCACTGCATCCGCTGCTTCCAAGAGGCACCAAGCCTTCCTGAGGCTCCTGGACCTGAAGTCCTCCCAGCGCTTACGGACGTGTTGTAGGTCACGGGTTGCCACCCCCTCCGCATTGATGGCAACCACGATGTCCAGCCAGATCCTCTCCCATCCATCCTTGTCGACGCGTCTTCTTCCGTAGAGGGCATCATGATGCACCAGAACTTGCTCCACCAGGATGCCAACCTCTCCTGCTGTGAAGCTGGCAGCCCTCTGCCTCTCTGGCTGGGGGTTGCCAGTGGTGTCTGATGGTGTTTCCCCGACATGGCAAACCCCCAAGGCAGGTGTGGGTGGGCAACTGGGTCCTGGTGCTGGGCTGTGGAGTGATGGAACTTCAGTCGGGAGTCTTCTGTTCCAGCAGGGGTGGTCACGGCAACTGGACCCCTGCAGATGGCTGACGTGCAGGCACCAAATAGCACGGCATGTGGCCAGCAGGCAGGCAGGCAGCAGCAGATGGCTGGTGGGAGTTGGCTCGGGGCTCTCGGGGCAGGAAAATGGCCTTCTGGGCAGGAGCATGGTCTTCTGTGTGTTGTCGCGTGGCCAGCTTAATACGGAGTGATTTGGCACATGAAAAAACAGCACGTCAGCGTGTAACTCGAGGAAAGGCCCTTAGCGAGTAAGCACGTATGTGACATAAGGCACGCGGGCGTTTCCCTCGGCGGGGGTGCATAGTGATTCAGCACGTGAAAAAACTGCACATCTGCGTGTTAATGCATGTAATTCGAGGAAAAGGCCTAACCATGTAAGTGACATGACGCGCGCGTGCGTTTCCCTCGGCATGGGTTAAAGGTGAGCGGGGCCAGCAGTTTGCTGTACGTGCTTTTCATGGAGACCGATACATGTGTTGCTACTTCTGGTTGTTTCACGTGCCATCACTACTTCACAGTGGATCATGGACGTATCTCTTCTTTTGGCGGGGGTATTGGCTACGTGTGTTTATCATTACCACGCTAGTCAGACGGTGAGTCGCGCATGCTATTTTTCCCACTGCGGGTACCCCTGTGTATCGCTTACCCGTTTTTGAGGTCATAGTAGCCTGCGTGTCCCACGCATACATGTTTTTCGTGTCCCTGGGTGCCACTGCGTACTGTGGGAGGTTAATTCCACACATGTTGGCTACCGAGGGGTTGCATGCACGGTTTTACTTCAGTTTTGGGGTGCTTGAGCGTTGCGTGACCCGTCACTTCATCACTGGGGTCACATACAGCCTTGCAGGCGCACAGGGGTGCTGTTAACATATAGTATCCCACCCCCTTCACCCCAATTGCCCAGGACAATTGTCCTGTACACCTCTCATGGGCACTACTACATCTGTGCCGGCACTACTACATCTGTGCCATGGTTGGGAGGCCACGAAAGGTGAGGGGCGCCTCAGCTGGGCGTACTCAATGTGGCAGGCGTGGTCAGGGACATGGCTGGGGTGACCAGGGAGTAGTGGGACTCCAGGGTGTCCAGGGTGGCTGCAGAGGGGGAAGAGGCAGGGGTGCGCCACTTCGGCAGGATGTTCTAACACGTGTTGGAGCAGTCATGCTACCACCCACCCCCTGTGGTTACGGGAGATGCATCTCTTGCATCTGGCACTGGTGCCCATGTGACCCGGCAGTCCGTTTCATCGACTGCCACGGGCCCAAGGGTAGTGGTAGCTGCAGATGCAGCTGTGGACACCACCACCCAGGCTCAGGGTCGGCCAGTGCATGCTGCGTTTGCACCTGAAGAGGCCCAGGATGATTTCCAGGAGGTCAGGAGGCACATGGTAAGTGCACTCAGGGCTGCCCTGACCGAGGCACATGTCCCTGGGGCAGTATTGTCATCTGCTGCCCCGAGCAGCCGGGTGTTGGCAAGTGCGTGGGCAGATGCAGCTGACACCACCCCGGCTCTGAGTCTACCATCCAGGACAGTCCCGGTCAATGACCTTGGCACAACGGACGTTGCTGCACAGGGTCCAGTCAAGGGCACCCAGCAGCCACTGACGCAAGTCAGGGCATCCGTCCTTGTTCCACCTGCCACTCCCTCGGTTCAATCCACCAGCGCCACTGCCCCTACTGAACAGGGCAGTATTTGCCAGTCAGGGTCAGGATCACTGCCCAAGAGGAGGAAGGTTGCACCTGCACAAGAGGCTGGGACCCCACACATCGCTCCGCCCTCCGGCACGTCGAGGAAGAAGCCTTTCTGCAAGCAGGAACTGGACTTCCCTGTGGGCTACGTGTCAGAACACGACCGTGATTTGCTAGTGGGCCCAAATTGTCACACTACGGCTGCCTAGCATTGGGACCACTGGAAGCGTGTTGCAGAGAGTGCTAGTGCATTCGGACATGAGGTGCGCACAGCTCAGGAGTGCAAAAAGCGTTGGGATGACATCCGACGCTGTGCTAAGCTAAAGTGTGCCTCCAATTATGCCATGACTGGGGTGACTGGCGGTGGGCCACCATCTCAGGAGGAAGAACTCACTCCGCACGAGTTGATTGCTGCAGAGTTCATACCGGCAGAATTGTACGAAGGAGTGGGAGAGATGCTGGATTTTGAAGCTCCGTCCAGTGAGTGTTTCTGCGTGCTTGTCCAGGCCATGTGTGGTTTGCTTGTGCGATGTGTTGCGCTTGACTGCCAATACATGCAATGTGTACATGGCTCTCATGTGCGAGTCATGCAATGCTTCACTAATGCGTGCCTGCTATGCAGCATGCTGGACATGTAGTGCAGGCAGGGACTGTCCTCATCACCACACTTTCACCCTACACACATGCTAGTCACCCAGCTGCCCCTCCGGTCCATGTTCCAGCTCACTAGCCCTTCTGCATGTAGCTTGGGGTGTCTTTCCACTCAGCACTCGGACTATGTCATCGCATGACTAACATGCATGTGTCTTCTGCCTGCATGCTGGTACTCCACGTAGGCATGCGCTCTTGCCCATCCACCCCCCTGCACCACTGTTACACAATTGAACTGGTGGGTAACATGTTGGGCTACTGCAATGGCCTGTTCAAGGCTCCTGTGTACATGCACACTTCCCCCTGCCAACCTGCCAGACACATACTGTGGGGTACATCCTATGTCCTTGATGCAGGGTGTCTCACTCGGACTGTGCAGATGTCAGATGCTCCACAGGGACATGAGTTCCCATTCATGCTCCATGTGCATTACATGCATGCCCCTATGTGTCCTTTGCAGGATGACCATTGTAGTACATGTCCAGGAGGACATGCATTTAATGGCATTTCATCATCCATTCCATGCTCACTGTGCCTCAGTCCGGCATCATGCACATGTTTGTGGTGTCATAGTCTGTGTGGGGCACAGGCCTCCCCCTGTCTCAGGCCCCCTTACTCTGTCAAACTGGTGTAGTGGCTTTTGCACACATGGATGTACTACAGAGGGTTCATCATGTGCCCTGCTCACTGTGTTGTCAGTTGACTCAGATGATGCAATTGATGGTACTCAACACTGTCTGCCAATACACAGTTCTCTGGTCAACCTTTCACTGTCATGCAATGCCTCCCTGCATTTTCACTAAGAGGGCGGGGGGTGCCTGTATCCATGCAACCCATTGCATGCACATTGCACGTGATGCCTGACCTTGCACTCACACTGTCTTCTTGTTTATTGTTTGACATCATAATGCACTTGTTGATGTAGATAGTTGGTAATGTGCACATGCTCTGCACTGCACCAACCCACTTCTGAGCCATGTCACACCGTTCTACATGCCTACTCACTGATGCAATGTCAAAGTGACCTGTCATGTATGGCCTGATTGTCATCCCTTCACTGTCATGAAAGGCACAGGCACAGGTGCATCCTGTGACACATGTACTCAGTATTGAGACACCCTTGTGGGTGTTTAGCAAAGTTTATAGGTCAATCTGCAGCATACACTAACTAGTATAGGCCGCAGATTGAATGTAGCCTACTAATCTGGTTGTAATGACTGTGGAGCTGCCTGCGCGTGTCTATGTGTACACTTTCACATACATCAAAGCAAGCAGCGTTGTAGCTGCTTGCTTTGCTGTATTGGTTGCTGTTCATGTTCACAATACAGGTGTATGGTGAAACGGGTGTTTTTGAACACTTTCATATGTACATATGCAAGTAGCATCAACGTTGTGTAGTGCAACATTGTGGCTACTCACTTATGTGTGTGTGAAAATGTTCATTTTTCTTTCAAAAATGTTTATTTACACATGTGTCTTCTGCAGCTTTTTTGTTGTATGACTAAAATGTAGTTGATTAACGTTAATGCTGCTGCGATTTCAGCATTGCGCCCATTATGTTCAACTGGCACAATCCTGAAGGTTTACTATGGTGCGGTATGTGTACGCCCAGGCCCACTCTGGTGGGGTCTGGCCGTGATGATTTGACACACTGAATAATGTTTTAGGGCACAATCAATGCACAATGTGCTCAATCAGGCCCTGAGGGGGGTTCTGGAGGCTTCATGGATGGCAGCTTGGACCGTACTGGGCGTTATGGTCCCTCATGCCTGGTTGCAGGCCCTCGCTTTGCTCGGGACATTCACTATGTCTACATGGCCCATGACACCCGGTACGGAACGAGCTGTAGATGGATGAAGCTATATTGGTGATGATGGTTTAGTGATGCATGTGTACATGCATATTACGTGTGTCATGGCTTGTTTGGATTCACTTGCAGCTGTGGCCATTTTGCAGTTCAGACATGCTTATGGTATGTGCCATCTCTTTGTTGCCATCTGTCATTTCTGCCTGTGACATGTGCCTGACAGAGGTGGTGTGTGATGGAGGTGATATACTACAATCTGTACATGTGTAAGCATTGCTATTTGCACACATCCATTTCTGCTTTTGGGATGGGTTTGTATATCAATGCCACTGGATGCATGCCGGAATTTCATTTGTGTGTGACATGTCTGCTTCATGCGTTGGCTGTCGATGTGATGTCTATGTGTGTGTGTGGGTTATGTGCTTCTGACATGTGTACTCATGTTTGTTTTTTCCACATTACAGATGATGATGCAATGGAGCCAGAGGATGGTGATGTCAATCCTGACACAGGGTGGCAATCACATCAGCAACCCGGCAAAAGTGGGGGTCGTGGGGTTTTAGGCCACGAGAACCCACTTGTGCACAGACCATCGTGTCCAGGGCTGGCAATGGGTCTAGCTCGGATGACCACTCTGACAACAATGTCGAGTTGGATGTGCGGCATGTTCATTCGTCCACAGTGAGTGATTCTGATGTGGACGATCCTCTGTCCGCGACACCTGCACTGAGGGGCCAGATGGTGTTGGAACCTCCGCCTGTGGTGGTTCGGGACGCACGGTCACACTCCAAACCAGGTGCTGATGTGCCTGGCGCATCACTTCAATGTAGGGATGTAGTCCTGCAGCCGTGGGCGGTGCCAACCCAACGAGGACCGCGGCTCCTTGGGCCCTGGGGGTGTCAAGCCCAGCAACGCGGTGGCTGTGCGCCACCGGGGTATACTGAGTAGGAGCAAACCATGGTTGCCAATTCCGAACAACAAGGGGCAGTAATTAATAAGATCGCTCAGAGCATGGAATGTGTGTCCCAATCCGTGCTCCACCCTGATAGGCAGGTGGATCTCCAGCAGCGGGCAGCAAAGTCCATGGCCCGCTCACTCAGGCTGGGCATGGCGGCCTCAGACAGGGCACGCCGGGCTGAAATGGTGTCTCTGCGTCTCTGACCATCGATCCCTAAGACCCACTCTGGGTGTGCTCAACATGACCCAGAGGCAGCAGACAGAGGAGAGGTTGGAGCAGCTTGAGAATACCATCTCGACTGAGCTACGTGCTTGCTGGGAGGTTCTCCAGATGTCATGCCAGGCCTTGCAAGAGGAAGCACACGTATCACGTGAGGTGCTACATGCTGACCTACGTGTCATCGCCACGCAGAACCAGGCTTAGCAGTCCCGCAGACTTGCTGCTGATGAGGGGCAACCTGCGCATAGGCGTGGTCAGGGTACTGTGCCACATCCATCTTTTGAGTCAGAGAGTGAGCAGGACGACGAGTTATCTCTCACACAGGTCGGGCCGTCCAGGCGTTGAGCCCATGGAGGTTCTTTTTTATCTCAACATCATCACATGTGGGTGTTGAGGTGCACCCTGTACCTCCCCCCTCCCGGGTGCATCCCCTCCTCTGGGTCGTATGTGGCCATTTTCTTTTTTGTAGTTAGTTTAATTAGTTAATATAGTAAATTGTTTGTCTATTGTGCATTCATGCGCCGGTGTGGTGCTTTGTGGCTTTTGAAAGCATCCACTGTCTGTTTCCGCTGGGCCCATTCAAGCTTGTCTCGTGTATGTGTTTGCAGCTTGGGGTCCTGACTCACATATGCCACATATGCCACATATGCCACTCCTGCTTCCCCTATCCATGGGCTCGCAAGGATGGTTCTGTGTTACAACCATTTACACAAGGGCATGGGACTTTTGTCATATCTCTGGCCTGTCTGCTGTTGTACTACTTGTGTTAACACCCCTAGTAGGGATTATGGATGTTTTCTCCATGGCATGTCTACAATCAATTTTGGTGAGTACATTATTGAACTGTCAAATTATTGATGTTGATTGGGATGTATGTTCATTTCTTTCCTGTATAAGTGCTTGATGCACTTCATGCTGTAGACGGTAACCTGCACCCTTTAGCTGTCAAACTCACACTGATGGTGGGAAGGGGCCGGTTGGTGACAATGTCAAGTTGGTACGTGTTGTGTACAGCCCCTGGGGATTGTGGCAAGAGAGGATGCATTAGGGATGTGACCCAAAAGGCACAACTCACAGTCCAGTCCTCACCTGAGATGTCCCTCTATACTAATACTACGCTCCGTTCTGTTTGGACGGCACGTTGTGTCTGTCTTCCCTCTACGACTTTGATGCTGCCTGACGGCGCAGTTTTCCTTCTGAACTACGGCTCTTTTATGTGTTTTTCACACTCTGGTGTCTTTAGTCCCTGTTCGTCTTCCTGCTACTGTCCTTGTTGCAGATCTGTCCGCCCATCTCTCGGGCAGTTATTTCCACGTACTGTTACACTGCCTCGGTTTGCCTCATTACACTTCTCTTCAACTGCATCTCTCTGTCGCTCCTCCTGTCTTTCATATATTACATCCATGCTTTTATGTTGAGTGTTGCCATTTGTCAATGCTATGCAACTGTTGTGGCTCTTAACTTGCTGTCAGCTGTTTCCAGCTAGCTTGCTTTCTCTGTGCCTTTCCAGACTTGTGCTGTCTCTGCCTTTCTTAGCTCACGCTATCAAGGATTTATTGTGTTTCAGCTCAACCATCCAGTTGTGCCAGCCTCCTTGGTTATTTTCTACTCAAGTTCAAGCTCTTCCTATCAGGGTACAGAACCTGGGGTTGTGTGGGAGGAGGTGAAATGTAGGTCTCAGACATGGCCCAGTAACATGAAGCATGAAGACACACACAGACAACTTTCCAGCCTTATACAAGCCTTTTATGCCCTTTCTGCAGGATAAAGAGCCTCCAGACTACCTTTCGCAGCAGACACCGAGCCAAGAACTACTAAACCCTTGCCACGTTGGGTGGGGCACACGTGTGCATGCGCGTGCAAGCAGAAGCACGGGCTTGTGTTCAGATGTCCAACAGAAGTAGACGTGTTTCCAGGAGCTCTTAGCAAGGGGAGCAGCAAAATGGGACATGCCCCAGCCGAACCTTCCTCCAGGCCCCTCACACATGCAAGCTAAGTAGCGCCAGTGCTGGGGAGCTTGACCAGGCATTGGGGAAGATGCACACAGTACAGCTAAGCTGCGCTGAGGACCAAATGTCAAGAAGCTTTCCAAGTTGTCAGGGGCACACGCAGGGGGCGTCGCCCATATCCTCGAGTCCACCCTGCTCCATAGAAGCTATGTTATTAGTGCAGTACCATTCATAGCCACAAACTAATACAGCACAAGGGGGGGCACACAGTGACGCACAAACTCAAGTGCAGTGCATATTATTAGCATATCCAAATTGCCACGTGCGCTATCTATAGAAATCTGCGGCTGGCAGAACGCGACTTGTACTGAAGACGCACCTCGCCACACATGTCTAGCAGCTCACCCAAGGACCATTCTATCATGTGTGATTCTTAACACATGGTCTTCCATTTACCACAGAGCAACGTGCGGCTGCCTTACTGCATTAACAATGTATGAACCATCACGGGGGCAAGCAAAAGTATACGAACGAAGCAGCAGACAAGAGTGTGTGTTTGGGGAGGAGTCACTAAGTTTGAGGCATGAATGGTGTTATGTGTGTGTGGGGAAAACACACACAGAATAGTAACTCACGCTCCCTTTGCAGCATTGAACTACTCCTGTTACCGGATCTGAGAGTGCGCAGGCAGGAGGCCAGCATTCACCCCAGAGATAAGTCTCTCTTAGGCTTGCCTTTGAGCCGTTTTTTACAATGTGCATGATGTACATGGTTTCTTCTGATTGAGTATGTGGAATTGTCAATAGTTGTATTTTGTCTTTGCCTACTTTCCCTTGCCCATCCACCTCCCTTCTCCTGACCCTCTTTCCGGTTATCCTGAATACTGATGCCTATCCAAACAACAGATCCCTAACCCTCTTTCCCCGTCGGGGTCTCGGAGGCCTGTGAAAGTTTTACCTTGCAGGCACCCAGAACGCGGAGGGGGTGGTTGATTCGTGCCACTCCTGCACCTGGGGACCGAAGCTGTGACACAACCCATCAGTTGTTGCATCCTCATTGATTATTGTATACTGAAAAGGCTACCCATCCTATTTAACCATTGTTCAACTATGCTACCTTGGTAGTTCTTCTATCGTTCTGCTTGGACATGCGCTTGGCCATATTGAGCGACTTCAAGTCATCTACAGGAGACTCTTCCAAGGTTTTTTGGTGGCTACAGGCTTTTACCCTGGTTTGGGGGTTTGGCTCTTTGGAGTTCTCTGCGATTTTGTATTTTTACCAGTCAAGGTGGCCTCTGAGGGGGCTGGACCCTATTTACATGCAAGGTAGAACAAGGAAACCAAGGGGTAGGGGGATCCTGAAGCCAGGTAGACTAGAAGGAAGAAGGAAACGAACCCCAGACACAGTTCTTCTGAAGGTCATGGTGATGAGTAAATGAGGGAGGGCCTTTTGTTGTCGGACAGTACGCTTGTGCTACAGTGTTTGGGCACTCTCTGACATTCTCATTGTGGGGTACTTTGTACATGATGTGTTCTGCTGGTCAATGGCTGTTCCTGTGTTGGGTTTATTTTTTAGGTGTCAGGGTATTGTTGTGGTTTAACATACTGGGGTGTCCACATGGGCAATGTTCACATGTGATGTGTACAGGACACTGAGGTTCACTTGGTTTCACATGCATGTATTGAGTGCATGTCCCTACTGACACACACACTTACAAAATGCTCCACCACACATATAACCACCCTTCCATGCCCACACATGCACACAGATTGCCTTCTCTGGCATGCTTTGTCTCTGCAGCGCATGATCACTTACCATTTGGGGATCGTGCACATGCGTCAATAGGTAATTCTTGTTGCTTGGCCTTTTTATATGATGCTCAAGGTATCCCCAACACAATGGCTGCTCACTGTGCTGTGTGCTAGGCAGTGTGTTGCAGGAGACACACACAGCACACGGGTTATGGATTTGCAGATTGGGCTTGGCCAATGTGCATGCCAACAGGCATTTTGTCTTTTGTTGATGGTACCGCTGGTGGCATGCATGTGTGTATGACTTTGTATGTGTGGGAGGTTGTTGGTCAGTCATTTCATCTGATTCCATGTCAGGTGTGATTGTCTCAGGCCTCTTTCCATTTATCACGTTTCACTTCGTATCTAATTGGTCATGTGTTGTTCTTTTGGTTTGCTCTTTTGTTGTTGCATGCCATGTCATGGTGTGGCAGACAAGGGTGATGTGGGTTGGGAGGGTTTGGGTGACATACCAGTGATTGTCATGGCTTGTGTTGCAGGGGTGTGGTGTGATATACACCTTGCATGTGTTCCTTTTGGTCACACAGGATTGGTTATGTTTAAGTAGCTAGGGATGCACACAATGTAGCACTTCCGTGGCAACATTCTCAGGGTGGTAAGGTTGTGACAGTTGACTGTCTCTTTGTCATCGATTGTCACCTGGTATGTGCCAGGCCTGTGTGCACTCCTCAGGGGTGGGATTTTAGGTGAAAAATGTGGCCACAAGCTGGGTCCGGGCTGCCTTGCCACGTGCCCTTTCCCCTCCCATGGGCAGCGCCTGTGCCTGTGGTTGGGGATGTGGGGGCACCACCATGTACACCGGTACGCCCTGCCGTGTTGCAACATTGTGCAGGACACATGCTGCCAAAATGATCCTGCACACTACTGGGGGTGCATATAGTAGCTGCCCGCCAGAGCGGTCAAGGGAGCGCAAGCGTGACTTGAGCACTCCAAATGTGTGCTCCACTATGCCCCTGGTTGCAATATGGGCTGCATTGTATCTTACCTGGGGTGGTGTGGTGGGGTTCCGTTTTGGCGTCATCATGTGTTTGCTCATAGGGTAGGCACTATCCCCTGGGGAGGTGTGGATGGTTGTCATTAATTGAGTTTGTGTATTTGTCTGTGTATGACATGCATGCATGTGCACAGACATTTGCACTTACCAATGAGCCATGTGTTGCCATGCTTCCCAGCTTCCAAGTCCCGGCTCAGGGCGGACATTCTGTATATGAAACTGTCAAGGGTAGACCCAGGGTAGTTTGCATAGACAGAGTTGATGATTCCATGGGCATCGCATACAACCTGTACGTTGATGGAATGCCAGTGCATGCGTTTTCGATAGATGTGCTCAGTGGCTCTAAGTGGACGTAGGGCCACATGTGTGCAATCTATGGCACCAAGCACTTTGGGGAAGTGTGCCACCCTGTAAAAGTCCTGGACAATAGCCTGCCTTTCTGTGGGTGTTCTGGGCATGTATATGTGCCTGCGGACTGAGGGGCGCGCAGTCATGATAGCCAACACCTGGTGTAGGCAGCGTGACTGTGTGGCCTGTGAGACGCCCCCAACTATGGCAGTTGTCTGCTGAAATGACCCAGTGGCCAGAAAATGCAGGACATTGAGCACCATTTCCAAGGGCCTCAGTGCCTGGGAGCACAAGGTGGGTGATGTGAGGTCATCCTCCCACTCAGTGACCAGGTCTAGGATGATACAAGGTGGAAAACTATACCTGCCATAGACCTGGTCATCAGGGATCCAAAAAAGGCTGGTCCTGGGCAAAGAAATGTGCGGCCTGGCTACTCTCCACCTCCTGCATTGTCCCACGATCAGTGATGCGAGAAGTGGGACATTCATCATAACTGTATACATGTTTGTTGTTTGCGCGCACATTTATACTGCGCTGGGACGCTTCTGCCTGCCTTCTTGTGGCGGACGTATTTACGCCTGTGCGTGTCTTTTGGCGTGCGCAGGTTTCCCATATTCGATTTCATGAATACGTGTTGTTCACACGCGTGTGGGCATTCCTTGTATTTCTCAGCAGTACTTCCCCAGTTACGCCTTCATTTTCATGCGTTGTTCCTCATTCCGCGTGTTCCGCCCCCCTTTTGGTGTATGCGCTACACGTTGTGTGCTTTCGCTGTGCGCTTCGCGCACGGCGTTCGGGATGTTGAGGTGACGTGTGCGCCTGTGTGCGCCACCCACAGATTTGGCGCACATCCCGGGGAAAACGCACGCAGGGCCTTCCATGAATCTCACGCGGGCGCGTGCATCTGCTTTTTCACTCTTGCGCCAGTTTGTGCCACAAATTTCGGCACACATTTGTTTCATGAATCGGCCCGTTTGTGTCAACGTTTATGTTCAAATAACTTTGTAAAACATTGTATACAATTGTATGATTCTTTGGTGGGGGTATTACTCCACATCAATAATTGTGGCACAATTTTCATTAATGGATTAGTTAGTACTACTTTGTGTCTATTGAGACAAGTCCCATGTAATTCAATTTGTTTTTACATATTTTAAAGATTGGTCTTATATAAAGTGATTGTTCGTAATATGAATAAGCACAATAGTATATTTTTCTGCACCCATAATTAATATGCTTAGAAAGAAATTCAGACCTGGGATTATACATTGCTTGTGCTTAGAATGTGTTTGTACAATTAATTTGTAAACAGAAAAACTATTTTTGTAGTTTGAATGTTTATTAAAAAATCTGATTTAGATAAATCAATGTAATTTTCTCTTATTATGATAATGGGCCTCATTACGGCTTTGGCGGGAGCCATGCCGCTATTAGCGGTATGGCTGCCACCAAAACCGGGTCCAGGTATGGGTTCCCAGAATGGGGAATTACCGGGCCATTACGAGTTTTGGAGGGCCCGGTGATTCCTCCCTCTGGGAACCCGGGCCCGGACCTTCCCCATTTCCATCTGAGCCCCCATAGGGCTCAATGGAAATGGGAGAGGGAGCTAACAACGGGCCGATTACGATCGGCCCATTGTTAGCTCACTGGTCCCCTCGCGGGACCCGGTAAGGACGCCTGGTTTAAACCAGGCGTCCTTACCGGGTCCCGCGAGGGGACCTCGTAATTTTGCGTAATGGGTTTAATGGGTCCGCCTCCATTACCGGAGCCCGTTAACCCATTACGCAAAAGTCGTAATGAGGCCCAATGTTGAGATACTTGGTTCCTTTAAATCTGAGATCCCCATTGGGTGTGCTGATTAAATCAGGGAGGAATTGATAACTCCTAGGTTTTAAGTTAATGACATTATTGATTTTATTTTGTCCCTGATTGTTCATAATGTACCATAGAAATGCCATGAGTGTTGCAGAATGTAAGCCAGGAGTATGTGTGCCTTTTCATTTTTTCTTACAGCCATAGTCCCTCATCTTTTGTATTTACCTTTGTGTAACGTGGATTCCGGCAATCTTGTGCACACCCTCGTTCATATTCTTTACTGTGATCATTTTTACTAATGTTGACTTGAGGACTTAATTGTTTTTTGGTACATAACCTGTATGGTACTCCACTGCACCCTACCTAGGATTGTGCTATAAAATATGTAATAATAACAATAATAATAATAATACTAATAATAATAGTTATAAAAATGCTAATCATTATTATTATCATTATTCCTCAACAACTACAGGCCGGATGCATTTTTGAGCTCCGGATGCTTGAGGGCTTGGAAATGACAGGATTAATGAGGGCAGGCAGCTCCTTTGTGTAAAGGGGGAGTCCTCTACCACAGGAGATTTTATTTGGCAACATGAAAAATCCAGTTGAAGAAGGAGGAAGTCACTTCACCAAGGACTGTGATCGCGAAAACTATGAAATACTGCCAAACTCAATTACCTTTATGACACTTAGTCCTGTGGTGTTACCACAGGATTACAAGTGGTGGGAATTACCTATTTACGGAGTCCAAAGGACTCCTTGGGGATTTTGAAAATCTGAGGTAATTCCACCGGCAGTAAATACGCCAAAAATTATAATTTTGGCAGTGCCGGAAAGGTAGCGGTAATTGAATAACCACCACGTTTTTCCCACACTGGCAAACTTGTAATGAGGAAAAAATGAAGTGAAACCACGTCATTAGATCTGGCGCTCTCAGTTGACTCCAAATGGAGCTGTAGTGATTAATTAATTATTTGCTTCTAGAATTCCTTAGCATGTTTTTCTTTCTTTATAAAAAAATTACTTTTTTCTTAATTAGAACATAATCCAATGAAGCATATGAAAAGTACAGGAACAGTTTAATGCACATTCCTGTGATGATATTTTTTCAAATGGCAAGTAATGAGACAGAAGTATATATGTGGTGCCCACCCCTTCCTTGCTTCATAAACTTGTAATGAGGCCCAGTGTCCTTTAAAGCCAAATGATGCACCTTCTCTTTAAGTTCACAATTTTCTGGACATGATTAACACCTAAGGGAACACACCCTATTTTAAGTCAAGTTCATTAGATCTACTAAACTTTGCATGGAAATCTGGCCCAGGATCGCCCAATTTAAAAATAATGATTCCCATTCATCAATAAAGCATCACGTTATGGTGCAAGGCATTCGCCTTGATTTCTTTGGACTGCTAATGTTTAATTGGGAGGCTCCATTGTTGCCAAGGTCTTCTGTGAGAGAGCATTCCTTTCCTAGGAGCAGATCCAACAGTGCTACTCATTGCCATATATTTGTTTTTCTTTTTCTATAATCGTTTTATTATATCAGACCATACCATTTAAATAAAGGAGAAAGAGAGGCTCTTACATGCTTGAGTAATTATGTAAATTTGACCATAAAAGAACAGCCGGTAAAGACAGGGGAAAATTCATAATTGACACTTGTGATTATGATGTAGAGTGCTTGAGGCTACTCTCTGATGAAAGATCATATAAGAAATTGTAATAATAGCCCACTCTTCATCTATACAACGAAGTAGAAGAACTAACAAAGCATGTCTCAGGGAGGCACTGCTTGCTTAATGTTAGTTTCTAGGCCCTGATAAACCAATGGTAGATTCTTTCTATATTGTCCACAAAATAAGTTTAAAAATAAATGGAAGTAGACCCATAGTAACAGCTATTGGATCTGTACTTGAATTTATATCCATTTATGTAGTCATTTTTGTCAACCCACTGTTTAAAGAGAAGCCCTCATGCGTCCAGGATTCAAAAAATAGGAACACTTTGATTGAAGGTTTCGATTTGCAGTGTATGCTAATTTTTTAAAACTTAGAGAGTCTATCTGTGAATACAGAGTTTCTTAAAAAATATATCAAAACCACACTCTTTTCCCACACACTTCATTACCCAATGTGCCTGTTTAGCCCTAACTGAAAGTGTGTGTCTGTTTAAAAAACAACTATGTAAATAAAGGCAGGGCATAAGTATGAGAGCAGAGCAATTGAGATGGGTATCCCCTAAACCGTGGACCTGGGGAACCATGTAATTAGCAAATAAGAGAAACGGGGTCACACGGATAAATACAAAAATTCAAAACATTCAAAGACTCAGTAGGGTGAATGGTCAATGAGGGACATGGACAGGTCAGAAGTCAAATTTACATATTTTATTCAATTAATACAAATAACACATTAAAAATCATTTTATTTCATCCACACTATAACATTTTCTAAAATGCATACAAATACATAATATATGTCAAAAATATGCTAGAAAAAATAATGTATCTATCTAAAAGACTATCTAATCAGGCACTGCTAACTATATTGTATATAGCCACTGTGTATCTACAACAGTTAGGCCACAAAAGTCAGTGCAACAAGGTTATCGGAAAAAGTGCTAAGTGCCTTGTCAAAAAAAGAGTGCTAAGTGCCTATTACGGGTGTCACATTCATGTGACATTCTCCTAACAGTAGTTTCGACCGTCAGACAATCAATCGTATCTAAGACAAAAAAGAGCAAAAGAGCTGATAGCCGTCTTCATCAGGGCACAATAATTGCATGATATTAATTCTTCAAAAGGCCCGTAACAATGTCAAAAAGAACTATACACAGCAGTACACCAGGCGGTCATATACTAGATGGTACATTATGCTTCAATCTTGCTTGAAGGTCTGTGCCTCTGATGGAGCACTTGCAGAGTCCCAGGGGAGCGCAGAAAGAGGTTACTTCATTCACGTAGCCCACAATCATACTGGTAATGACCAGTTATGAATTATCTCCTACACAATAATGGCATCCATAAAGCAAGCAGACAATTGGATGGCCTTTGATCATGTCGTAATCACATGGAAGGTATATGCACAAACGTCTCATGGGAATGGGGAAGTGGAAACGACGTCACCATGCTGTAATGGTGCCAGTGTTTCCAAATCCGCCTGCAGGCAGGTGGTGTTAAACCCGCCAGGTCAGATCTGGCGGGAGTGACACCTCCTTCCTGCAGAACTCGAGATACGCCGGTCCGGAAACAACGGTGGTGGCGGGTTTACCGCCACCGTTATTTCCGGACCGACTGACTCGTTATGAGGCCCAGTGTTTTAAATTACGAAATAGCAGAGCATGATCGGTATCAGCCATTTCTACCTGAAGTGTGGTGCTGGCTTAATTTCATTACACCATTGTAGTTCTCAAGGGACTTATGAGGTTATGAATAGCTGCCCAGATATATGATGGGTTTACCTTGAATGAAAATGTTGCATTACAGAGCTGGCCCATGGTGCATTCATATGCATTGAAATATTTGACTTTCTGTGCTTGGGATATTTTTACGCTAATTTGTCATACATCTTAAATATTAGGTATCATACATAATTTAAAATGTTTGTTTTATATCATCGTTTTATCTGAAAGGATATTGGCATCTACATCAGTCAGGCGTTAATCAAAGGGTGTTTTGAAACTAAAACCTAACGTTAATTAGTTTTAATGAGCAATATATTGGTATGATAAAAGGCCCACAACTCTATTTTGTTTATTATCAATAGAAGGCAAATTCTGAGTTGTTCATTCTCCACTTGGTTTATGAGATAATGAAATAAACCTTGAGTAATCCACAATTTAATTAGATAAAATATTGTTATTCCTGTTTTTGTTGACTTGTTGTGTCACCCAAATACCACGATTATGTATTGGAGTTTATTCTCAGAATGATGATAAATGGATAAGCACTTTCTGTTGAATGGGTGTATATTAATTGTCAACAGAGGAACCTGTCCTGAGGAAGGCTGCATCACAAATGGAGCAACACAGAGTTTAGCTCTGAACAGGTCTAAACACTTCTCGACGTTTATGTTCAAATAACTTTGTAAAAATTGTATATATCCACATCAATAATTATGGCACAAACAATTTTCATTCATCGATTAGTTTGTACTATTTTGTGTCTATTGAGACAAGTCCCATTATATATTTTAAAGATTGGTCTAATAAAAAATGATTGCTTGTAATAAGCAGAATAATATATGTGCCTGCACCCTTTGACTTATTCATTAATTAATATGTCTTTGAAATATAATTTTTTCTTACATTAGAGAATGATGTGAGTGTGAAAAATGACAAGGTCAGTCAAAATAGTTGTCCAGTCAACTGATTTGTGTGATTTTACCTGATAGTGTTATTTGTGTCCAGCTCTTGTCTAACATTTGTTATATATTATGGAGTGGTCTTGGGTAGTCAAGACTCAGTACCAGGTTCCTCAGTTAATTGCTATTGTATTTTTCTTGCATAGGACACATAGGATCAAACTCTCATCCTCATATCCCTTTCTTTCACTTCTATCTGCTGCTCTTCACTCCTCTGTGAAAACCTTAATGGAGAATGATTCAAGGTAGTTTTCAAAACACAGCAAGGTACAGCATGACATTGTGGTCAAAGGTTGGTAGTCAAAACATGGGGTGTAGGAATAATGATAATATCCTTAATCTGTGCAGGCATGTCGGCTCTCTCCAATCATGTGTCATATAGTGTATAAGAAATGTGTGTGTCTATGAATGCCCTTGAGTGATCATATATTTCATTCCCTGGCCAAAATATTTGCTATCCTTTGATACTAAAAAGGCTTGTTAGAATGATATGTTCTCTTCTTTGCAGCTCGTATAAAGAGCTTGGCTGACTACAATACATGTAAAAAGAAAACCTCTCACCCCCTAAATTATATTTCCAGGAAACTTCTGCAATTGCACATCCCAACACTGAATTTATGCCACACAGCACCTCTTTCCAGAAAATCACAAGCTTTGGGCAAAACCACTAAATGAGTGAGTGGCATAATTTTGTGGACCAGACCACCTGGTCCTCACTACAGGTTCTGAGTAAGAGCCCCACAGCTATTGGCTGAAGAGGTGGGATTTGATGAGGGAATCAAGAAGAGATGATTGGATTTAATGTTCAGTGAGGTGGCAACTTACTTCAGTCCTCGGGACCCCAGGCACTTAATCTTCTGCATCCACAACAGGATCATGAGACACTGGTTTGGCTAGTAGGCTTTTTCATGATGAACACAGTGTGTGAGGGGTGGTACAAGAGTGAATTCTATTGATCAGGTAGAGAGGGCCCCTAATATGTGGGAATGTGTAGATTAAGCAAAACTCTTCAAACTTAATTGCGTCAAATTCAGGAACAGAGAGTAGGGCCCTCCGAGCTATCATAGCCTGGGCTCATTTAGTCAAACCTAAGGAGTGACGTGCAGCAAAGTTCTGGATGTAGTTTGGATGCTAATTACAACCATGTGTACATCAATTTGTACTTCCCTGTTTTGGACCCTAGTAGTTTTTGTATGTTTTTTTGTATTTTCTTTTTTATTTAAAGAGTGCTTTACGCCAAAGTGCTTAACAATAAGAAACTAAACGCTACAATTCACATAGTAAAATTAAAAGAAAAAAAAAATTACAAAGAAAGCAAATGCGCCTTATGGCCAGAACAAAACAGGGGATAAGAGAAGAGCAAACGGTGAGAAAGAGGAAGAGCATTCCAGTGAAGAGGAGCCAGAAGAGAGGAAGCACAAAAATGGGATTGGGCACCGGGAGGTCAAGGAACAGATAGAAGAAATTGGCACTGTGAGCGAGGAGCTCCGTGGGGGAATAAAGTGAAAGCAAAGAGCATAGATATGGGGGGCAATATCATGCAGAGATTTAAAGATGAGACATCGATCAAAAGAGGTTGGAAGAACAATAGAAAACCTGGGATAAAATAAGGGAGGAAACTAACAGCTTGGTAGCATGGAAGGTGAAAAAGGGCCAAGCTTTGTGAATATTAAACACATGAATCCTGCATGAGAGAGAGAGGGATGAAATGTAAATATTAAAAGATAGGGGCGAGTCAAAGTAGATACCCAGATTCCGGGCATAGAGAGATAGGAAGTGAGGAGGAAGGATACAACATTGAGGGAAGCAGCAGTGGAGAAGGAATAGTTGAAGCTGGGAATAAAAGGACCTCCGTTTTAGATTAAGAATGACATAGTAATCAGACCTCCATGACTGGAACGCTGAAAGACAGGAACTTAAGGTAGCATGAATAGAAGAGGAAAAGGCAGAGAAGGACAGAAAATCTGAGTGTCATTGGCGTAAAGATTGTGGGACAGACCAAAGGATGAAATTAGAGATGCAAGAGGGAGGTAAAGAGAAAAAAAAAGTTTCCCAAAACAGAGCCTTGGACATCACCATGATGAAGGGGTAGGAAAAGATTTGCCAGTCCAGGAACCAAAATAAGTGCAGTTGGAAAAGTAAGATTTAAACCAGCATGAGATATCACTAGTAAGGCCAATGGAGGAGAGAGAAGAAAGGTGAAGAGAGTAGTTAATGGTGTCAAAATGGCTGACAAGTCAGGAAGTATCAAAAGAGAAGAATACTCTGGTGCAGGTCTTGCCATAGTTCTTCCCAGCTTTACAACTATCAAAGAAGGGCCATTTGTTTTGTAACCCTGCCAGCAGTAGATATATACTTTGGAAACCAATCTACAGTAGCAGCTCCAGCTTGTGTTTGCCTGTGTTCACCGGTGATGCATGCAGCACAGCCGTCAATCAGCGACTGACAAGGTAAGAGAGGTACGGGCAGGGGGACCAGCCATTATTGTGCCCTATTTAACTGTCCCTCCTCTCTTATAACTCCATTTAGCTAAACTTGCAGTCTGCTGCACGTCACCCACAGTTGTATGTTATCCATGTCTGGCATTTAGGTGAATTATCGTAGTTAGCCATTTTGGGTTTCTATCCTCTATCTAGGAAAGTCAAATCTGTGTGTTTTGCATTTGCTGTATGTTTGAAATGAAGGCGTTCCTCCTTCTATCTAGGAAAGTCAAATCTGGGTGTTTTGCATTTGCTGTATGCTTGAAATGTAGGCGTTCCTCCCTCTATCCCTCTATCTAGCCTCTTTCCCTCGATCCAGAAAACTCGCTTCTAGGTGTCTTTGTTTTTTCTGCTGTTTGTTGAAACCTTGGCTTTTTTCCCTTATCCTTGCCATTTGAATCTAGATGGTTGCATTGCTGTTATGTTGTTGTTGGGCATCATGCACTGCAGTTTCTCCCTCTATCCCCCCTTCCTTCTCTACGCGCGCTCCCTCCATTGTCCTTTCAATCCCCCCTATCTTTTCTAACTGCTACTCTATCAACTATCCTATCTCTCTTTCGAAGTCTGGAAGGAAAAAGTTCATGAAGGATCTCCTCGTCTCCAATCCAGGCCTGCCCATCGCTGACACCAATGTCAACGTTTCTTCCAGGCAGACTGTCACTGTGTTAGGGAGATTTATCATTGTTATGCTTCATCCCCTCTCCTAGTGAGATCCCCAGCACTTTTTGCTGGACTTCTGGACCTTTTTCTTTAAATCCTGAATGAGTGGAACCTTTTTCCACTCATTCCCTCTTGTGGGCTCTGTCTGTCTTCTGGAACTCTATTTGTATTCTACCTGTGCTATGGAGTTTGTCTGCTCTTTAGCTCTTAAAGGCATCTGTATTTTTCTATTGCAGCACACAGTTCCTTAACGGGAGTGTTGCTGGGGGCCCTTAGGGTCCTCCTTTAAGCTTATATCCTCAGGTAACTACAGTTCTTAGGTATAGAGAGATAATTAGTATCTTTCCCAAAACTCTATAGCCTGAGAGATTGGCACACACCACCTTATGTGGAGTGCCAAATGGATACCTAATACCCCCCCTTCTCTCTGCTCCTGTGACATTTTAGTCACATAGACAATCTTCTAGTTATGGCTGATGGCAGTGGATGTGTTCTACCAACTATTGTTTAGTTTTTGTACCGCAGGCTATGTCCATAGCCTCAGTAGTGCACAATAGGGGCATCCAAGTACCAACTTGGGGCCCCCCTTCTTTTTTCGCTATTATTAGCGTGGTTGTTCTTTTTTAGCCCTTCATCTACCATTCTGGAAGGAACCCTTGGGTGTCCCTGCCTAGGCTCCAGAGTGTCTGGTCAAGCAGGAAGTGAAGGAGGAGGTTTCCACCCCCCTGTCCTTTGTCCGCCAGAGTGCCTGAATAGTACCAGCTCCCACAGGGGGTCTGGTTGCCCTGATTGGACTGCCAAACGCCCCTTTCTGTAAAATGCTGAGAGAGATTGCAGAGGAGTGTGTGCTGGAACTATATAAAAGGTGAAGCTTCTGGAGTGAAAAGCAAGTCGACCAGTGGAAGCTGAAGTAACCGAAGAAGAAGAGGACCAGAGATGCCTGCAGACCCTTTGCAACACCGTGAAGTGACCACTGTAACCACGAACAAACACAAAAGTGAAAGTGTCATTTAAAGTTTATTCTAAAGTATTCCAAAGTGTTTTAGTGTAAACGTATAAGGTATTTAAAGTGATTCTGGTGTAAATATAATAAATATATAATTTTATATACATTATAAGTATAAGAGTTTCTTTGATGTGCATGCAAACTAGGTTCAGTGTACTGACCTACAGCTCACATCTTACCTTGATTAGTTAAATGAGAGAGACCAACATCATCATTTCATGATATTCCTTGACAGCGGGTGGTTGTCCTTTCTGGTGCTAAATATAGTGAAAGGGTACAAAAACTATACACTGAATTATATAGGAAGCCTTCAGATATGAATAGCCTTTTGCAGCATGAGAGTTTTCATCCACTGGGTTTGATTCTAGTGTAAATATAATAAATATATAATTTTACATAAATTATAAGTGTAAGAGTTTCTTTGATGTGCATGTCAAACTAGGTTCAGTGTACTTACCTACAGCTCACATCTTCCTTTTAAGATAAGCCTGACTTCTCTGCCACTCTACCAAGGTCCTGAGTTACTACAAACTGATACAAAGAGTTAGAGATCTATAAGCCAATGGGATAGCTTACTAAAGCCTACTGTTAATAGGACTTTAGGAAAACTCCCCTAAACACTGACATCCTCTTTGTTGTTCCCTCTGCAGACATTTGAATTCCCTATTTGGTCTCTGTGCTCTCCCCTTTCTCTTCCTCACCCATTAATGGTAGCACCCATTGGGAAGTACGCTTGGCATATTTCCCTTCCTCTAGGGCCATAACTAATGTCCACCTGATTGGCACTGTCATGGTCCAGGGTTTTCAGCACAACCTCCGCCTTCTTGATAGGCGTCTTTCGTCTCTCATCATCTTCCTACCTTCTACTGCCACTCCTCCTTCTGCCACCCCCTCTGACACCTATGCCACTACCGACGGGTGTACCACATTCCTGTACCCCTCCTCGGAAGACCCTCAAAAGTGGCAAAAAGCTCCACTTAGCTACTCTCAACTCTTGCTCTGCCGTTAATCACTCCTCTGACATCTGCCATCTCCTTGAAGACCTCAACATCCTCACTCTCAGTGATAAGTTGTTCACGGCCTGCTCTGTCACTAGTTTTGACACTCTTTACCCGGAGGGCTAAAAGATCCTGTCTAAGCCCAGGCCTAACCGGTCTGGGAGCAGAGCGACCCTGATCTTCCCTGAATGGGTCCCTGCTACTATCAAACCCACTCAGTCCTACTCCTTCTTCCAATGCCTCATCTGCAGGCTTGGTGTCTCTCCTATCCTCTCGCTGACTCTGGCCACCATCTACAGGCCCCCTGGTCCGGTCTCCCTCTTCCTCTCAGAGTGGTCTGACCTCACCTCTTCTCTCCTGGCCTCCACCTCCAAGCTTCTCCTTCTCACAGACTTTATATTCACCTTGACTCCCCTGATGCAGCCTCTGGACTCTTCGCAACCTCTGTGACTCTCTTTGCTTCTCAATTTTTCCCTACGGTCCAAAGCACTCAGCCGGACACAACGTGGATGCTCTCATCTCATCAGACATCCCCATCTCCAACCCTCTAACTACACCTCTCTCCTGGTCTTATCATTCTCTCCTGTCATCTCACCTGAACCCCCTGGGTCCACCAGCTAGGCCACTGCCCACACTGCCAGTCTCCTTCTCTGTCATTTGAACAATGAAGCGAGTGTCAGTTGCTGATTTTTCCGCTACCTCCATTCCACCTCCCACTCCTGCTACTGACTCTCACACTGCCAAAGCCCTTTCTAACCTTCATCTTTAACACTCTGGACATCCTTGCCCCTGTCATGGGGATCCACATGAAGCCTGCCTCCAAGCACAACACCTAGTATGACTCCGACCTGGCCTCTCTGAAAAGCAGTGCTAAGCTACTGAGCGAACGTGGCAGGCTTCAAGCACATCCTCTGACAGACTGGCCTGCCGCCTGCTCCAAAGGCAATACAGACTATCAGAAGCTAACAATCTCTGACTTAATGGCAGTAAGACTGAGATCCTTCTCATTGGGACCCCAGCTCCCTCCTTCCCTCCTACACTCTGGCTGCCCTCAATGGGCCCCATCCCCTCAGCCTCCTGTGAGGCAGAAAACCTTGGTGTCATCTTCAACTCCTCTCTCTCTTTCTCTCCTCACATTACAGACCTTGCCAAGAAGGCCCACTTTCAGCTGCACCTCCTCAGAGGCATTCTCTCTTTCCTCACCTTCCACCAGAAACTAAATGTCTCCAGAGCTCTGGTCCTCTCCAGGCTAGACTACTGCAACTGCCTCTTCCTTAATTTACCTAACTCCTCCTTTCGCCCCCTACAACTAATCCAGAATCGGACTGCAAGACTTACCCTTGGCTACAAGCCCGGGGACCACATATCTTCAGCCCTAAAAATCTCTCCACTGGCTCGCAGTGGCTGCGAGGATCAAGTTCAAGACCTTCTGCATCACCCACAAGACTTCCTGGACCCGGAACCCCGATACATCCAACTCTCTCTCCCTAAATACCTCTCTGCTGGGGCCCTATGGTCTTCTAGCTCCAAGTCTCTGCAGATCAGATGCTTTTCCAAGCAGAGAGTGGAGGGTAGATCTCTCCCCTCTGCAGGTGCCTCCCTCTGGATTGGCTTCCCCGACCTTCTCAGAGTTTAGCCGGATCTCCTTAAGTTCCGGAAGCTTCTCAAGACCTTCCTTTCCTCTTCCTCCTTCTCTCTCCCCCGTCCCTTTGAATGTCCCCCCTGCCTCCTCTTGACTGGCTGCCTGGTTCCTTCAGATTCTTACAGGGCACCAGGCCCTCCTCGACCAATCTACCCCTGCACTTGGTCCCCCCTAACCTCCCCCAACCCCATCCTGCACTTTCCCGTTCAGGCTCCCTCCCCCTGCAATAGCCTGGCCAGGCCTGCACCCCATTGAGCCCTTCCAGCCCAGTCCTGCAGCACTTAGCACGTGGACCTTCTTTCTCCTGCAGTCTCTGCATTCCCCTGGCACTTGTACACCTGGCCTACCCTTGGCACTCGCATAACCCATGGGCCCCTCCTCCCTGACCGGCACATCCCCCCTCCGCCCTCGCCCACAGTTCTTGTTACTGCACTTGCACGATCTGTGAGACACAATGTCTAATAGGACCGTTTTTGTTTTTCTTCATCACTGCCCCCCCACCCCTCTTTTGTCTTGTTGCGCCTTGAAACACCTTTTGCTGTATAGGCGCATTATAAATAGCCAATAAATAAATAAATAAACCATTCCCTTTGTTTGCTAGTGCATTTTAAATAACCAGTTGAGCATACATCAATCTAACTCTCTCTCTTTCTCTCTCTCTCTCTCTCGCTCTGTCTCTCAGTCTCTCTGTGCTCCCTTTCTCTTTGTGTCACTCTCTCTTATTCCACCTCCCTATGTCTCTCTCTCTCTCTCTCTCTCTCTCTATCTGTGGTTGAGAGTCACGTTTCCAGGTGCATGAACACCGCTGAACAAGCTGAACTCAGGAGACATTGGTGCAAACCTCGAATAATTCTCCCCAACCCCCTCCCCATTGATTTAATAGTTTGGTTTAGGAGCTTAAATATGGAGGGATGGTAAGTCCTTAAACGTTGCCTACTAGTCAATAATTAGGCAATTAATGTGTTTGTCCTCTGGCCATGAGAGGATGACTACAGTCCTGAAGAAGGCCGATCATGACTAAATCCACCTGAAACTGACATGCAAACAGGCAGAGGCATTGCTGTGGAGGGGGCGGGGGGATTGAGGGGGTATGGCCCTGTGTCTTTTGGTTGTAGCCCTGGATGCTCAGGGGCTACAACCAAAAGGCTAACTAGCTCCGAGTCCCGACAGTCCCAACATCAGTGTAGCCCCTGATCTTTTCCAGACCTAGCAACGCCTCTGCCAACAGGAGCTTGATTAATGTGTACATTTAAGATAGATACAGCCCCACAAAGTAATTTTTTTATTCTTGTGGATGATTGACTATGAAAAATTGGATTAAAATATTGTGTAACACAGCAGGCCCAGTTTTAACAGAGAACATTGCTTGGGAATTTGAGCACAACCGTTACTGTTGTTGGTAATCTTAATGTGGGTATTGATGTTAAAATGATGGGGGATGTTGACCAACTGGGTCTGTCTAGACAGGCCACACACCTCTGCACACTCAGGAGAAAGGGGGCTCTCTGTGCGAGAGTTCTGATGCTCTTTACTACCCCCCTCTTATTCTGTATAACGCGCACCAATGGAAGAATTGCGTGTTCCTTCCTTCTGTGAAATAATACATGTGGTTACAAAAAGAAGTAAGATCTAACGTAGACAGAATGGACCTCATTACGAGGTGGGCGGTAAGGGATTACCAGCACCGGTAAGTACACCGGTGCCAGTAATCCCTTACCACCCTATTCCGAGGTCCCTTAGCGGGTCCCTTCCTCAACACCTGGTTTTGCCAGGCATTATGGAAGGGACCCGTTAAGGGACTTCAGAGCTAATAACGGGCATGCTAATAGCAGGCCCGTTATTAGCTCCATCCCCATTGAGCCATATGGGGGCTCGAATGCAAATGGGAAATGGTTCCCGGAATGTGGATTACCGTGTCCTCCATGGTCGGAATGACCTGCTAAGTCCCTATTCCGGGAACACGGACCCGGACCCGGAATGCGGTAAGGCGGTAGCCATGGCGCTAATAGCGCCATGGCTACCTCCTACCTCGTAATGAGGCCCAATAGATTTTCTCCGCAATTGCTACAGCCGCCATATTAGTTTCTGGCAGCAAAGCAATCAGAGAAAAACACAGATATCTTAAAGGAGGGGGTGATTAGCGCTGTATTTTCAATGTTTAAAAGTACAGTGATAGCCTCCCTCAGGACTTCACATTGTCATCAGGAGTGTCCTGCAGGAAAGTGCCCATGACCCTGAGACCACATTCCCTGTATTGGGGAGGGGAAAATGGTGCAAATAGGTTATGTGGAGGTGGTGGAGTTGTGAAAGCCCTTGTGTTATTGAAAGCAATCGAAGCTAATAGAAGCGATGGAAAAAGGACATCATTTAATTTTACTTACATTGTATACTGGATCTTTTTATAATTGTATAATGTTAATTTACAATGATCACTTCCAGTATATATTGTAGTCATAATAAGAAGGTTACACTTGCATTACTCTGCAAAGCACATTATCAGGCCACAGAAAAACCATGTACATTTCTTTCTGATGAGAAGTTATCACTCCAAGTTTGACAAACAGCGAGCCATCTATTGGACTCTTTAGGATTACCCCTATTAAAAAGGGAAGATGATAGATAGCACTAACACGTGTTTCTATTTGCTTTGGATATCATTGAAAAACATTTTGTGAACGTAACAATGTGCTCAGATCACTATATTTGACAAAGGGGTATGCGGTAATAGGGTTGTATGCTTGAATCACTAAGAATGAAATGCCGACTGGGTGTGGACTTCGTGCTTATTTCATTTTTCACAGACCTCACCCTTACGGACAACCATGCTATCCTGCTCAACCAACTCTGTGATAACCTGGGTATCACTGGCCAGGCCCTGCCCTGGCTGACTTCTTTCCTCTCTGATTGACCTTCCCAGGTCCAACTTGGATCCTTCCTTTCCGCTATCTCACTCTCTACTTGTGGTGTTCCCCAGGGGTCTAACCTCTCCCTGGCTTTTCATCCAATACCTGGCACACCTTGCCCACGGCATTGCTGTTCTCTCCTCCAACTTTCAATGCTATGCTGATGACACTCAGCTCGTTTTCAGGCTCCCCTCTGCCACCTCTGCTCCCTCTATCATCTCTGACTGTCTTTCTGCAATACAGGAGTGGTGTGCCGCCAACGACCTCTGCCTTAATGCCAGTAAGAAAGAGATCCTCCTAATGGGCACTCCTGCACCTTCCTTTCCTGCCACTCTCTGGCCAGCCTCCCTTGGCCCTCTTCCCACTGCCACCTGTGAGGCTAAGAACATCGGGTCATCGTCGACTCCACACTCTCCTTCTCTTCTCACATCTCCAACGTCTCTAAGAAGTCAAACTACCAACTGCATTTCCTCAGGGGTTTTCTTCCTTTCCTCTCCTTCCCCCAGAATCTCACTGTCTCTGGAGCTCTGGTTCTCTCTAGGCTGGACTACTGCAACAGCCTCTTTCTAAATCTGCCTGCTACCACTCTTTGCCCTTTGCAACTCACCCAGAACAAGGACTGTGAGACTTGTCATTGTCCTCAAGCCCTGGGATCGTATCTCTCCAGCCCTGAAATCTCTTCATTGGCTCCCAGTGGCTGCAAGGATTAAGTTCAAGACCTTCTGCATTGTCCACAAGGCCTTCTGGGGCCTAGGGCTGAAATACCTTCATCTCTCCAGTCAAAAATACCTTCCTACTCAAGCTCTTTGCTCCTCTACCTCCAACTCCCTCAGGGTCAATCGCTTCTCCAAGCAACGGGTTGGTGGTAGATCTCTTTCCTCGGCTGGGGCCTACCTCTGGAACAGCTTCTCTGCCTCTCTGAAATTTGAGGAGAACCATCTTTGGTTCCGGAAGCACCTCAAGACCTTCCTCTTTGGTTCTGCCTTTGCTCTTTCTCTCCCATGCTGATCTCTTCTGTTTCTTTCTGCACTGGGCACCGGGGAACCCTCTGAATTCGGGCCCAGATCCCTGCCCACCCAGCTGCTTACCCGCACTGCCTCCCGGCCCCCTCTGCACTTGGGTCTGTATCTGCAACCCTTCAGTCCCCTTAGCCGCACTTATTTGACACCCGTTGTCTGTGCTTAATTCTTGCACTTCCTCCTGCTCGCCGCACTTCCTGTTGTTGTTTTGATATCGTCTTCAGCACTTCCCACTCCTCCCCTTCCCCTTGCACTTCCTCCTACCCTCTCCCCTGCACTTGCACGTTCTCAATATCACTGGGCCTAGAAAGATTGTTGTTTTGTTCTCCCCATACCCCTCCCTTTCCTTATCGCGCCCTGAAACACTTGTGTATGGGCGCTATATAAATAAAATATCATAACATATCATATCGTAACAATAAAGTATTTGAAACCATGAACCATATATACTCACGCAGACAGGCACATGAGGTGGAGGAAATGGCTGGCCTTTGGGAGACCTGCAGCATTTTAGAAGATGTGGGGCTGGGTCCCAGTGGAAGAATGTCTGTGCTTATGGGACCATGTGCAAGCCCAAATGACAGATATCCTTAAGGAGCTATGCATATAGGTTAGGATAGTAAAATCAGTACACTTCCATCTCAACAGTGATAGAATATACATGCAGGAGACCCAAAGTGGTATGTGAATATACCCCATCTCATGTTATCGCTGGGGTAGATTACCTCTGTACATTGATTGGAAAACTGAATAATGTTCTCGTCATGCATGTCAGATATCATATGACAGTCATCTTTCCACATGCCCTATTCAATTTCCCCACTAGTGCTAGACCAAAGTCCCTGTTAACATGAAAAGGCATGAAGAGAGGAAGGCATGCACAGTATTTGTCATCAACATTTGGAATATCCTTTGACATATGATGAACCCTTTGCCACAATACGATATCCAGTCTCTCAGCCAACAGTTTCCCATATATTTATTTCTTTTTCCCACCATTGAGGATTGGCTTTAAAGCAAACTAAATGCGCCTCTCCAACCTCTCTGCAGTTTGGCACTAGACTTAAACTGCACAAAACACGAGCAAGGTGGAAGCCATAAGCAACATTTTGCATTATTTACTTTGCTAATCAACTCAGAGCTATCTCCAGGATGACACAAAGTGCATAGTGACATTCCATGCTGAGCTAGTATTTATGCATGCTTGTACAAGCTTCATGAGTTAGGCATTGGTCGTGTAGACTTTTGGACATTCTACTGATAAAAGGAGCAGCCATGAGAACTAGGCACCGCCCTCTCTGTCAATGCCCACAAGAGGCCACCAAATGGCACTACTGGCCTACGATTAAAACTAAATTATAATACTATGATAATTAGTACATTTTATTTATTTCTTTATTTATTCGGCTATCATATGAAACATGCACTCATCATCACATTGTTACAGTTTATTAAGCCAGTAGTATGATAGAGTCCTATCCAACTAACAATCCCCAACACCCAACCAACCCTCTCCACCTACTCCCTATCCCCCTCCCCTGTCCATCTGATTTCATTCTACAATCCTACTCCCAATCTCTGATGAACATGCTACAGCCTAACGGCCATAAGCAACAGTTGCATTGTGTAATGCAAAAGTATCTTTTATGTGTCCACTGAATCTCTTTCTCTGAGAATAATCTACTCTTCATTTTGGCTTATCATCTGAGAGGTAGAATACCACCTGCATCAGAACTTTCTAGGCCATGATTGTGTCTTCCCCTCCTACTTCCATCCTATCCTTTTTCCCTAGCCAAACCATCATTTCAGCTAATACCCATCTTTTCAGGTCTATCTGCAATTTATCAAATGTCTGACCTTCTTTGCTCTGATATTCTAACGTGATTCTGCATTTAGCCAATGCAAAAGCCACATTTACAAATGTCAGCACATGTTTCTGTGCTTTCAGAACGTGTGATGAATTGGATTCTGCTCTGCAGGTGTCCAAGGATGAGGATGGATAAAATAGCCCACTCAGCTCTCACACTTCTACAAACCAAACACAATGCAATCATAAAGGTAAAACACAGACAGTTAAGGCATATACCGCCTTTGCCTTTTGTTGTAATGTGGGCCAAGGGAAGGCTATGCTCTTAGATAGGGTGTGACAGTGAACCAGTAGTGACCCAAACAACACAGCATCGCAGTCCAAAATAAAGGCGAGGGAATGTCTAATCAAGGCTCTATAAAAAATATATGAACTTTAATAAAACACATCATCTGCAAGTAGAACAGATAGAAAACAATGTACAAAACACTACCTCAAAAGAAGAACATAGAAGAAAGATGCAAGAGACTGGAGGACATAGCATTCTGAGAATAATTCCAGGGGTGATAGTTAAACTGCTTGCCACAAAAAGGATATCTTGAATGTAAACAGGAGCAATCGTGACCTAACCAATCCCTAGGGTTCAAGTGGACCGAGGGGGAAGTTCAGGGTGAACTGTACCTGGATTCAATTCTTGTTGGGTTGATGGAGTCAGATCCGATTTTGAACAACGATGGAAGTGAATCAAGGTCTGTTTGGGTATGTTGTATTGTGTAGGCAAAAGTGGGAAGCGGGTATCGAGTAGGGGCAAGGCGGTTGCTCTGTGCAGTAGAAGGCTGGCTCTCATGAATGCAGGTAGGGCAGTCCAAGGAACGCTTCACAGTTGGCCAGGCCGAGTCTGGCTTTAGCTGCCAGGAGGGTTCAATGAGTGACTCTCCAGTGGTTGAAATTGGTGGGCGACTGTCGTCGACGTGGTGATCTTGGGTGTGTCAATGTGCAGTCGATGAGGTGGCAGTTCAAGGGCTAGCTGGGTGGTTAAACTGTGGGTCTAACCCCTGGTTAGAGTCATCATGTGACTCTCCAGTAATATAGTTTGGGTACTGGCGTCGAGCAGTCGCTTTGGGCTTAGCAGGTGACAAGCGTCAGCTAGGACACAGTGCAGTGACGAGTTGGCTTAAAGTGCAAGCAAGTTTGAAGTGGTGGAGGAGCGCAAAAACCAGTGCCAGCAACCTCCTTGTTCCAGGTGCAGTGCACATGGGAACCGGTTTGGTGCGGTGTTGGCCATCAGTTGCTGTGAGGCCCACGCAAGGGGACTCAAGGACAGGATGGTTCCGTTCAGGATCTGATCTCCCAGTTTAGGAGATTTGGGTGCAGAGTGGTAGGTCCTGGTCCACACAGAGGTCCCTCCTGATGTGCCCTGGGAGTGGGTAGGGGACAGATTTTTTCTTCTGTCATGGATGATTCCTTCTTCACCTCAGGCGGAGGTCTTTGGAAAGTACAACTTTCCCAAAGGAAGTCCAGTGAGTTATTCAGAGCAAAGTTGTGGCCTTAAAGGATCTGAGAGAATCTGAAGAGATGTGAGAGACCCCTTATTTTAAAGGCAAAATTCCCCAGGCGATTGAACTAAAGCTAGCCTGCCTTAGTGGTCCAAGCCTCACTCTTGAATTGAGTGGACTTTGCCCTTCTAATGGCACACCCAATGTGTTTTGCGCCAGAGGCAATGGAGGGGAGAGGAAAGGGGGTGAGAGACAGAAAGAAAAAAATAGTGGAAGCCTCCTTCCATTGACCAGAGCACTCCTACCTACCATAATCCCAGCCTTCCCGCCTCACTAAGATCAAAGGCCTTTAGAGCTGCATCAGCCTGGTGTGAGGCTACTCCTTTTGAATAGGTGTTATCTTTTAATGCCCAGGCTCAGAACAGATGCCTGCCATGTGGCTGTCTCGGGTGGATGGTGTTACCTACCCTCACAAAGAGATCAAAGAGGAAGCCCAGCCCTTCAGGTTCCTGTCCTGCCATTTGGCGGGCTAGACCCAGCTGACCAGAATACACATCTCCTTCAACAGCAGAGCTGATTCACAGGAGCTGACACATGTGGGATCATTTCCGTTAGTAGTGCCATGCACTATGCCCAAACTCAGGTATAGCTTTATTTTAGAGATTATCCTGCCACCCTTATAGGTCGTAGTTTTGATACGGGGGTGCATATGTGAAATGCAGGCCCTGCATGGCAGAAACTGGTCTGTCACTCCCGCTGTCAAATGGGTATTTAGGACCTCTGACCCTGCTCTGTGCCACGGATAGAGAAGTCGCTGCGGATAAGCTTACTGATGCAGCTGGACAGAGATACATGCTATGCTTTTGGCATGGAGCTCACAAAAGGGGAACCTAAGCTGCAAATTGCTCTTTCAGAGACTTAATTACCGGCATCATTTTATTTGTGAATACAAATCAAAATAATCCACGTCTTTGCACCCTTTCCAGATTTCAATTTCTCACAGGCCATGCCTAGATTATATACCTAGTAGGCATACGTGCGGCAAGTATGAGAGAAGTGTTATTTTCAACTCAGTGAGCTTGCTATATATCTCTGTCCAAATCCTCTGCACCACTGGGCAAGCCCAAGAGACATGCATGAACCCGGCATTCGCAAATGAACATCTATAGCATCTAGAAGGATGGTTCGGGAACATGTTTACCAGTCTTGCAGGGGTCAGGTTATATATGACATGCAGACGTTTATATTGCATTCATGGGAGCCATTTGATTTCTCGATATTATCTTACATGGGTATTCAAGAATTGTGCTCCATGTCCCCTCTTCAAATGCAGTGTCTCGATTTTTTTCCCATTCTAATTTAATTCAGAGGTCACTCTGACTCCAAAGGGTAAGCAGAATACCATATAGATTTGATACCATACTCGAGCTATCCTATACCTCAAACATTGTGGACATTCTGGTTCTTTAGGGAGACGCGGCCACGGCTTCTTGGCCACATTTGTAAATGTTGCTTATAATGTGTGCATCTTAAGCAAGGAATGCTTGACTGTTTTGTTACTGCACTGTCATACGTCAGTGGGCCATGATTAAACTACACTTCTTGGTGCTACTGTTTGCAAACAGGTTGGGAGAGGTAGAAAATAGGGCACAAATAGACATACAAAGGCCTTCTGTGCATTGGTGTTCCTATTCTGGCTTAAACCCTATTTGGGAGGATTCAAACAACCGCTCCTGTGGATCCTCACGTAGGGGTTGCAACCCCTAATGTTCTGTCAATGGTTGTGCCCGAATGGCCTTTGTCTCGGGATGGTCGCAGTCTCCACTACCACCTGCAAATACAAAGAGACATGTATGGCAATGGCAGACAGGTGGTGACTTCTTACAAAGGCCACCGAAGTTCAACACCTGCCCCTCGATCACAGCAAGTGGCCACAGTTAAAATATCCTTCAATTAAGAATGAAGATAGAATTACTATCTGTATGCCATGCGACTCTATACTGAATATTATGGAGCTCTTGACTATTGTTCCCTGTTATTGCTATAATTATTTCAATAAAAAAATATTAAATGTAAAAAAAAGATGAATTGAGAAAATGCCTCTGGTGTAATGGAGGGGGACTAAAGGTGCTATTATGCAGCGATTATACATCCAGCGGCTGCTTTCTATAGGAGTTCATCTTGAAGGAATGGATTAGCACCTAAAGGACAGCCAAGGCATTGCAGATCAAGTGGCATGAGCAAAGACACCAATAAAACAGATTGGGGAGTTTCTGTACAGGAACCATTAGAAAGGACACCATAAGAAAGGACGTAGATCTATTCAATACCTATCTTTGTATTTTCCACCTTGTAATGAAGTGGTTGTTTGTTTTGTTTTTGTAATGATGTTATGATAAGGGTGTTTTGATTTGCGTTAAATAATATTATTAATAATAATAATAATAATAATAATAATAATAATAATAATAATAATAATAATGATGATATTTGTTGGGGACAACATTAAATACTGTATTCAATTAATATGACCCAGGAGTAGAACTTCCATAACGCATTTCACAGAGAAATGAAAGACTGGCTGCCCCTAAATGCAGGTCTAGCCAAGTAATAACACATACCATACATTCAAACATCCTCATTTGCATATGGATTACACCAACAGAAGTGACCTCACAGAAAAGGACATCGCAAGAAGTATCATCAGCCTGTGATACTTGGAGGCACCATGGAAGTGACTTTAGAATAAGTTGCCATAAGTGAGCCAAGTGGCAAATAACTATGTTGTGCAAAATACCTAAATTGCACTATTATTATATATGGAACAACTTTATAGGCATTATGCTTTTTTTATAATAGCATGATATTAACATAAGCTATGAAGTGAATCACTTACAGAGCTGAAGAGAAGACACAGTGCGATTTAATGATTCTCCGAGGATCACACACTTTGGTTAAATGGTGAAACCGTTGTGGACAATTTAGGGAACTGAACATATCTGCCCAGGTTTAGTTGATATAGAAATGTATTAAGGAGCAGAGTAGCAGTCTCTTCAGTCATCTCCATACCTCTACACAGAGTGTTTCTTCCACTGCTGCTGTACTAGTCTGTTTACTAGCTCTTTGCTGAGCGGGTTGGACTGGCCTTTAAAATCCCTCTTCAGCCGCGGAGCAGCCGCAGAGTAGCTGCAGAGTAGCTGCAAAGTAGCAGGCTCTGCAGTCATCTCCATACCTCTACAAAAAGTGTTTCTTCTACTGCTGCTGTGCTAGTCTGTTTACTAGTTCCTTGCTGAGAGGGTTGGACCGGCCTTTAAAATCCCTCTTCAGCCGCAGAGCGGTCGCGGAGTAGCTGCAGAGTAGCAGTCTCTGCAGTCATCTCCATAACTCTACACGGAGTGTTTCTTCTACTGCTGCTGTGCTAGTCTTTTTACTAGCTCCTTGCTGAGAGGGTTGGACTGGCCTTTAAAATCCCTCTTCAGCCGGGGAGCGGCCGCAGAGTAACTGCAGAGTAGCAGTCTCTGCAGTCTATGGCAGCACGGGCAGATCAAACTGAAAGCAACTTGCGGTGCTCAACGACCACGACTGCACTTTCGGAGGGAGAAGGACGCCGTCTTCGAAGTTCGAGGAAACCCAAAGGAGACACCATGGCACAGCTCCCCTGCCAAGAGGCAGGGCTCTCCTGCTCACCGGACCCGCCGCCCGCAGAAGTTGGACTATCCTCTGATCAAATCCCAGCGGACGGTGACCCTGGAGCTTGCATGCACGCTCCACCGCCACCGCCCCACCCAGACTCCTCGCAGTTGCTGGCGGGACCGGCACCACACCTTGGAGAGGGGCTGGGACGGCCGAACCAGGTAAGGAGACTGGGGCGAGCGGAGCGGGAGGGCTTCAACCTGGGCTCTACTTCCCTGCTCCACTGTCCGTCTCTGGGGAACAAGTCTGAAGGAGACATGTCTTCGGGGCGCTCACCTAACAATCTGGAGACGGCCGCCGGGACGTCGTCTCCGCTTACGGTGAAACTCTGTCAGCCTCCTTACCTAATGGAGGTTCCCATCCAGATACATGCATGCCCCCCCTCTAGCGGTCCTTGGGACCTCCCCAGTGAGCAGGTCCATGTGGCCTCTCCCACATTAGCCCATTCGCTGGCCGCTGAGGGGTGGGAAACTTCAGGGTGTCACCCCCCGGACATCCCACAGAATGAGAACGAGAACGATTTCCACAGTCCTAAGAAACCAGCATATTCTTCGGCAAACCAACAGATGCTAAAACTATGGAAGGCGCCTGCTAGGAGAAAGAGATGCGCACACCTCCGAAAAAAGTTGGGGAAGAATGCGTCTCTTAATACAACTATAAGATCTACCACCATCCACACCAGCCCGAAAAAGACCCAGAAGGGCACAACGAGAGGAGAGGCTGGGAGCCTCTCGCCCATACCTTCTTTATCCAGCTTTTTCCCAAATTTAAAAAAAAAGAAACAACCTGCACCAGAAGAACTCTCGGATGCCGAACCGTTGAGTGCAGTCACAGATCAAACCTCCCCCTGCAAGGCTTCTCCGGACCCTGTGTCACAAGCAGGCAGCTCAAGGCACGGCACTGCCACAAGTTATGGGGGCCCGGCTCTACACTCGCCCTCAGTCATGTGGCACTTGGGGTCACCCTGCTCCCCCTAAAACCTGTGGCTCGTCCTGTTGGTGGAAAAGGAAAGCAGGACTTTACCCAAACCAGGCACGAAGTTTCGGGCTCCGGATACTGACGATTCCTGCCCCGCTAAAACTGCAGATTCTGTTCTCCAGACTTCCACTCTTCCGGTGACCACGGCCAGACCCTTATCATCTTCGACCCTAGTGGCCTCCAGTCTGGATGCAGAGGTGTTCTTAAAACAGGCAGCGGGGGGGCAGGTAGGTGAAGTAGAAAGGTGAAGTAGAAAGGCCGCCCCTGCAATCACCCTCGACTCCAGCAAATTCAAAGGAGCAGAGCAATTGCCCGCTTGTACTGGATCGGGCACGGGGAAAGGCCCTGTTGCCGCACAGTCAGGAATTGATTCCAGGCCTCTGCATCAACCGGACCACCTTCCTTTAACAGCTGGAAAGAGCATGTTGGGACTGGGATTGCCCCAGGCCCTGGAAACATCTCGGCCCTCCCGCTCTCACTTAACTCCTCCCAGAAACCGACGTTTGAGTGAACTTTCATCCAGCACTCTCAAGGACTCGCCAGGAAAAAAATCTGAGCTCTTGTCTGTAATGTCAGCGGTGACTATTGCCCTTGCCCCCTTCTGTAAACTGTATGAGTCCATCAATGACTCCTTGAAAGATCATACATCTATTTCAGCTATGATGAAGAGTGGACTGATCTTCCTTGAAGGCTATATCAATGCTCGGAACAACCGAGCAGAAAAAGGGGCTCGGTCGAACATAGTCCACCTAAAGTCCGCCATCAGGCAAATGCAGTGGACCTTTTGACTCCCCTTTATACAAAGCCTGTAACAACTGCAGAAATAGGTACACAGACCCTTCTGCCTCTAAAGGCTCTGCGACTACAAAAAAAAGAACCAGCATGATGCCGGCTGTCGAAATGGTGCAATTAATAACGACATGATTTTCATCTCTTCTGCTCCGCTAGAGACTGGCAGGACCAATGCGCCCCTCAAAGACTCGACAAGCAAAGATTTTGCTATCTTTGAAGCCTCGAAGCAAAAGGACTCTACAGCTGCTATACAGCCCTCACCACCAGCTGAGGTCCACTTAAACAGTGAGGGGGGGCCAAGAATCTGGATACCGCCCTCAACATCGTCAGAAAAAGGCCTAGGAGAAGCATATAGTGCAAAAAAGTGTGAGACGCCCAACCAATGGGGCAATGGCGAGGGAACTCGAAAGGGACTTCTTTCCCCGAAACTGCCGGAGGCATCTGACGTAGACGACGACTTAATCAACCTAAGTGTATATCTGGACTCTGAGGTTGAAGAAGAAGATCCCCAACAAAGGCCCACGGTCCGGGAGGACCCCGTTGAGGCCACTAATCTATCTAAGTCATCGACGATTCTGCAAAAGGGGACACACAGTCACGAGGAGACCCACTTTCAGACCTTGGAAAACCACTGCAAGAGACTGATCGCAAAACCCACTTAGGGCCCTGGGAAAAGAATATGTCCCCAACACAGCGGCCCCGATGGGCAAACCATGAAGATCGGGCCTGTTCCTCAAGACAAGCCAATAGACATGAGAAGAGGAGGCAGCATTCATCCCGCGGCGATTTGAAAGTCGATAATAAAAAGCAGCCACACTCCACGCATGGCCGCCTGCCCTCAACGCCCAAGAGACACCATCAGAGCCATTACTCGGCAAAAGTTAGCCCTGATCGGCAGAGACCCCACTCCAAGCCAGAAAAGCACAGATCTTCTGCACGAACAAAGACCAAACGTTCGTTCAATTTGGAACAACTGCTTGACAGCAAGAAATACATCGTCTTAAACCAAGGTTTTGTGCTCAACTTATTCCAATGTATTCCTAACTTGCGGCTGTTGAGAATGGACGATGTCAAATTGGTCGAGCCAGTTCACGAGGGCTCTAAAGCTAATGCATGTTTACATATAACATCGCCCTTGGTAAAGACCATGATTGCCGATGCAGCTGAAAACTTCATGAAACTGGGCTTCGATCTTTCTGAACTGGTTGAGAATGGTCCGTCTCTATCTACGGCGGTGCTGGATGGAGATGTTAGGCATAGATCCTCTAAACATTCCACCAACCTTGAGTCCACCCATCACAAGCCACGGCCACAAAAGAGTGATGAAGCAACTTTAAAAGACAAAAAATCTAAAGGATCTATAAACGATCTTCGAGGTGAACAAGCGTCCAGCTTCTTGCCTCCAAATCAGCACAACGAGAACGAAAAGGTACCGGAGAACTCCAACAATAAGGACCCACTGGGGATAGGACGATTCCCACATGGCCCACTGGACAAAATTCAGCGCACCATCTCACAAGTCCCGAAAGCTGATAAAATCGACCATCAACAGAACTTGAAGCAAGCCCCCCTTTCACAACTTTGGTCCTGGCTTCACAAGGCACTAACGACTAACAGGAAGAAATACAATGCGCTAGACCCCTGACCAGACCTCAACTCAAGCCCGTAACTACACGACCAACTCCACTGAAAGAGGTGTAGACTTTGGGGTCCTGGAATACACGGGGCTTCCATCATCTGACTAAGGAGGGAGGGTTAAACCTGGGGCTTTTTGACATATTGTGTATACAGGAATCTTGGATGATGGCGAAACCGGAGATGGATGGCTATGACATAGCCTTTGTTGCAGCAAAAAAAGGGGCCCGGGACGCCCGTTTTCAGGTATAATTACTGCAATCCGCTCAGGTAGCGGGCTGCACCTCCAGACAACGCTGACCACACACCCGTATCTACTTGTCACATACCACGTTGGGACCAACTTACGAGTCCAAATGCGACGACCGCATCAACCCGGCTGATCATCATGAATACCTACTGGAATCCTCCGGCTATGGACGACAAGACCTTTCTTCTGATGATCGAACAGGCTATTGATGAAGCATTTATGGTACATCGGGTCGCAAATGTCATCATATGTGGCGACCTAAACGCCACCTGTCGCCCTCAAGTCGCTGTCAGTAAGGTGGTCTCCCTCAATGCATAAAGAAGAGAGAGGAAAAAAGTGGTTAGACGTTATGTCTTCAAGAGATCTCTTAAATGCAGGAGACCTATTCCCAAGGCTAAATCGGGCCCTCACGTGGGAAAGGGATAGTTTGCACGCAGACATTGACCACATCTTTCTAACAAGACCTCTAGTTTCTCAAGCAGCCTCATTTGAGGTGTTAAAGTCAACCGCCAGTGATCACAATCTCCTGGCCTTCACGTGGAAATTGCGTGTAGCACCGAAACTTCAAATGCTAAACCAATTTGAGTGCAACTCGCAAAAAAATCGCCTTAAA
This sequence comes from Ambystoma mexicanum, assembly GCF_040938575.1. Lineage (NCBI taxonomy): Eukaryota > Metazoa > Chordata > Amphibia > Caudata > Ambystomatidae > Ambystoma > Ambystoma mexicanum. The sequence goes on along the minus strand of NC_090926.1, from coordinate 244,839,776 downwards.
CTGACCATCAGATCAATAAAGATAATAACAATGAACTATCTAAAAGGGTCAGAGGCTTTACATCCAAACGATGCTCCAGCAGCGCCAGACTATCGGCCACTTTTGATCGCGTACAAAGTCATAGCTAAAAAAGCTAAAACATCTGTGACCTCTCATAACCACACCTACTGTAGGAACTTGGTAATGAAATAACGAGCACTAAGGAAACAAAAACGCTTGGTCTTGAAACACCCGACATCAGATAACATGGAACGGTTACATACAGTGGAAAACTCCTATAAATCGTGGGTAAAAACCCATCGCCTAAACCTCTATCAACAGGATGCTGAAGAAATGCTGAGAAACGTGAGTGGCCACAACCCCCGAGAATTCTGGGCATTACTCAGAGCTGCTGACCCGGGGGTGGAGAACGCCCCTATAAATAACATCGGCGAAGAGACCTGGATGAAGTTTTTCCAAACATTATTTCAGCAAACCTCACCACTCTCATCTGTAGAAGAAAAAATGAAAGTGGAAAAATGGGCTGATATGTGTAACAAAGAGGACATAATAGATGTTATTCCGCAGATTGAAACTATCCAGAGCCCCGGGCCCCGACGGCATTACCAACAGCGACATCAAACAGTTCACTGAGGAATGGGCAACGTTCATCAGCGCTATCTTTAAAAGATGTTCGGAATCAAAAACTATTCCATCTTCCTGGACCTAATCCATCGTGGTCCCGATATTTAAAAAGGGATGTAAAGAGGAGCCAAGCAATTGCCGACCTATTGTTTTTCTTGATGTGATCGGCAAAGGTCTTAAGAGCCCTGCTTCTAAAACGCTTCCAGACATGGGCAAAGAATGCCCCCTGTGCACACCCCTTTCAAACAGGGTTTACCAAGAACATTGGTAAACAGCGAATATAATATTCCTGAGCGCATTGAAGAGCAAGATCATCGAAGGGGAACCTCGAGTCTTTGTGGCTTTCATTGACCTGGCTCAAGCAGGTCAATAAAGAGACTCTAAGGAAGAAACTAAGCATCTGGAAATGTCCTGTGGACATCCTCTACACCATTCGAGCCCTCCACGAAAACACTAGATTTTGAGTAAGATTAAATCAAGCGGGCTGGCTATCTGATGAAATACTGGTTGCAAGAGGAGTTAAACAGGGTTGCCCTATCACTCCAGCCCTCTTCATTGCGTATATGGGCGACTTCAAGGATTCAGAGACTGCTATAAGATCCTTTCCGCCCACCATGGGGGCGATAAAAACTACGCGTCTGTTGTATGCAGATGATTTGATATTAATGGACCACACATCAATTGGCCTCCAGCGTCAGCTTGATAACCTGGCATCCTACATACAGGGAAATGACTTACAAATCAACATCGAAAAAACTAAAATGTTGATCCTGGAGAAATCTCAAAAAAGACAGGAAAAGCTGCACTGGTTCCTTGAAGGCACGGAACTTGAAAAGGTCAATAATTTCAAATATCTTGGTGTGATTTTTTACTCCTCCAGAACAAACGCAGGGATGCAACAAACACTCCTTGATAAAACTAGAAAGCTGTCTGCTTAAGCTAGAGCTCTGGATAATAAATACGGCCGTTTCTCCTTACTGCCCATGATCAGATTCTATCGATCTAAGGTGGTGCCGTCCTTAACTTACGCCATGGAAGCCATGGAGGCATTACAACTCCAAATAGGAACCACAATTTTATTTTTTTAATTTTGTTATAACTGTATACTGCTACGTGTCTTTCTCTTCTTTTTCTTCTCTTCTTCTTCCTTTTCCTCTCTTGTAAAAATCATTAATTTGATTCAATCAAGTAAATAAAAAAAATTAAAAAATAAGGTTTTGCTTTGCATGTCATGTACTTAAAAATACTTTACTTATACCACTGCCTTTGAATCAAACCACATTACATAATAAACTATCCTTTCATAATAAACTAACTTTACACTATATACATCGTCATAGAAATATGTTGAGCAATAAGAATATTGCTTTAGTTTTATCCTCCCAATCCCGCAGTCACAATAGCATCATGCAGATCAATGTGAGCCTAATAAATCCCCCTTGGGTTTTAAAGCCATAGTCATTGGGCCTCATTACGAGGTAGGCAGCAGAGTGATAACGGCGCCGGTAGAGCGCCGTTATCACTCTAAAAGCGGCATGGCTACCTCCAAACTCGTAATAAGGCCCATTATGTCATAAAGCGTGCAGCATTATACACCCTTCTCACTTCTGATCACCCCGGTTCACATTTCTTAAGGGACAAAAGTCCCCGCTAATGGTCCCCCTTCCCTCCCATCAGTGCCTAATGTCTCCCGTTGTAATTCTCGGTTGACACAGTGCAACGTGCCAGTTCTCTGGGAGAGACCTAATGGGAAAGGTGTCCTGCTGCCAGGACAATGAGGGTGCTGAGCAGGAACACTGTGCTTGTGCTCAGCACCCTCATTGTCCCAATCTGGCTCTTGAAAGAGCCACTGGGGTGGGCAAGCTGACACCTTACCCCTCCCCCCCTAATCCCCAAACGGTACACCACTGATTGAGTCTGTAAGGGTGTGTCTGCGTTCTGCAATCATGTATCATATAGTATAAAGCAAGTGCAAATGTGTGCCTATGGTTGTCCTGGGCTGATCATATAGCTTGTTGTCTGGCCAGAATATTCAGTATACTTTGATACTAATAAGGCTAGTTAGGAGAGTGTTTCCTCTTCTGCACAACTGGTATGGCATATGCGTCATGCTGATTATCTCATGTTTCGAAATGCCTTTGAGCATTGCATCTTTAATCCCCTGAATCTCTGTTAGAGGGACTCCTGCAATTGGATTTCTCAACACCTACTTTATGACACCTAGCACTTCTTTCCAGGAAATCACAAGCTTTGCGTGAAAACACTGAATGAGTAAGTGGAACCATTTATCAATGTGCCCTGTGGACCAAGCCATCAAGTCCTCACTGTAAGTTCTTGGGAATGATCTCAAGCTATTGGAAGCCAATACTAAGATATTCGTCTCCTTCCCCTCTTTCACCCCTGTAATCTCTGAACGCCTATCCAGCTGCCTAAGGAACATCGAATTGGATTATTGCAATGCCCTGTTGGCCGGTATACCCAAATACCAACTTCAGAGGCTTCCGACTATACAGAATTCCGAAGTGTGATTGATTTTCTCATTACCACGCAAAACATCAATCTCACAGTTTCGGAAGAGCCCTTGAGATTAGGGCCCTTTAGGGGGTGCATGTAATGCATGGGTTCACACAGAATAACTCTGAGTCCAAATAACCGAACCAACTCAGGAAGATGGCAAAGTACTGTTTTATTAACAATTATCTAAAACAGGGAGTTACAATGAACATCAACAACATACGCTCGATTTCTCACAGTGATCTTTTCACACAGGGCATAGACTTTCTACTTAAAATACGTCAGAAGTGACTTCATACTACATGACAAATAATGAAAAACCTACTGGGGATTGGGATAGGCTTAAGGGGAACATCTAAGTATACTATCTGCAGGAACTGGGTTTGTAAGGGACTGTCCACTGTCAGGTGGACTACATATGCCTACCTCTAAAACATGTAATCTTCAAAAATATTCGGTACACAATTTCTTATTGGTTTCTCAAACTATAAAACCCTTCTTCATATGGACCTCTACAATTGGTTGGCACGCTTATGCCATGTATGGATCATTCAGTTCACTTAGCAGCACGTGAGCCCAGACCCAGGTGATAGGAGGTGGGCCTGACTCTACATTCCCACCTAATTAGCCCAACATCTCTCATTGCCCATGTCTTCTGCCATGAAGATTGTATTTGAACTTGACCTTGCAATGTATCCTTGTCTCTGAGAATACATGGGAGTGCAGGTACTCACTATTGTTGTTCTGGGACTCCGAGTTCGAACTCTATTTTCATGTTTGGCTCACATGACAGGAAACCACGATTTGGTCCATTTTGCAGCTTTTAAATGTCTTAAATGAATTAAACTTGGCACTCTTGGCATTCCTTCCTTGAACCTTAACAAGGGATGATGCATCCTTTGCACTTTTGCTCCTTTCCAGAATAGATAGCCGACCTTGGCTGCTTCAATCTTGAATTCAGGCCAGACAACCTCGCCATGCAGCTCCATGAATCAACGTATTCTTGCTGTGACATAGTTTTTCTATTCCCTCTTCATGGGTCCTGGCTTACTAAATTCATGAATCCGATGTCCAGCTTCTTTATAATGGCGGCTACGCCTGCATTCTATTCACTAAATATAGCCAGGTTCTATGATAACTTAATCTACTTGCATTTCAGCGTCTGTACAATTTTTGAATGATTGATTCTCTGTAGCACTTTGTGCAGTGTAATCTTCTTTTTCGTATTTAAAAGTTCACTTTATTCTACACTCTGTCATTCATTTCTGTAGGATCCATACATCCTCTTAAGCCAGTATCCTGAGATGCCATTCATACTCTTTTATGATGTCACATGCTTCTTTCTTTGCTCTTTTCTCATATTCCTTCAGGGAGTTCCTGTCTCAAATTGTCGTCCCTTTAGGGATACATTCGATAGGGTGGTCTCAATGGGTATCTTCTTTTGAACATACGTTGCAGTATTAGCACAACTGCTGGTGTCAAACACGGCACAATCTCAGGCTTCCAACATATAGGAGGTAGAAGGATGGGGTTTCCTGCAGAGGCATGCAGCTGCTCCTCTACAACTTCAGTGGCTTCCAGTGCAGCAGCAAATACAGTTCAAAGTTTTATGCCTTGTCTTTAAATGTGTTCACGGCTTCACTCCTACTTACTTGTCATCTAGAATTGTAAGTCATCAGCCTACTCGGACAATGTGATAGATGGGAAAAACCCTGTTGGTGATTCCCCCTTCTAGAACCACTGCTTGGTGTGATAGACTTTTCTCTATTGTGGGCCCTTGAGCCTGGAATTCCCTTCCTTTAAATTTTACGGAAAATACATTCTTTAACTACTTTTCGGAAACAACTGAAAACATACGTCTTTGCGTAGTTCTCTGAGTCATTTGGCTTAGTTAAATGGGCTTGGCTCATTACATATCCACCTGTGCCTAGATGCAGTTTGCTTCCAGGCTCCCCGGAGGGATATGTGCATTATAAATTTAAAAATCAAAATCAAATCAAATCTAACCACCTTCCGCCACTGCAGGGCGCTATGCTTGCTCATGCTAGACTCTTCAAAAAATGGAAGTTATATTTCTCATTGCCTCCAATGCCAACCCCACTCTCCCATCTCTTTTCCCCTTGGCCTCCTCACACCCTCGCCCATGGCTCTCAACCCTCTTTGACAGCCACCTGAAACTCTACTTGTTCAGCACTGCCACTGCAGCCAGACTCAACCTCCTAAACATTAGAAAAATCCACCCACAGACCACTGAACTAAAACAGATCTCTACTCTTGAGCCCACTGAACTGGAGTACTGCCCGGACCTACTTCTTGGTTTAGCCAACAATCCTCGCCCATCTCTACCTACCGTCAACACACTGGAAGGCTCTTTATGCAAGCTCACTGCCTATTTAAATTCCTGCTACTCGTCCATAAATCCATCCTTTGTCTTGCTCTCTCTACCTCACTGATAGCATCTCACTGTACTATACCTTTAAAACGTTCTGCTCCTCAACTCTTCACAACCATCAGTGCCTTCTCCTTATGCCTTCTCCTGCTTTTTCTCCTTCCTTTCTTGCCCTACTCCACTGGTATGCTCGCCCCATGGCCATCAAAGCCATCTCTTCACAGGAGCTCTTCACAATTAGGGTAACACCACCTTCTAGTAAAGGAAGGAAACCTCCCATCCCCACCCTCCTTTCCAAACTAACCACCCAACCCATCTCTCCTGCATTTTGTCCTCAGACTACTCTTTGTAATGTGTAAATATGCAAATGCTGACCTCAGCCTCCCAATGTTGTAATATCCTCCAGTCCCTGTTCCTGGTTTAGGTTCCAATGTTTAACCTTTCATCACCCAGTATACGTCATTCAATATAATAGTCTTCTGTAAAAGCTCCTTTTCCTAAGCCTACCTCTGCACTCTTTTATTGCAGACTTTGTAAGTAATTTCTGTTTTAAATGACACATTTTTCTTAAATAAATAGAAATTCTAAATATTTAACAAATATGAATGTGATAAATGGGTTCTATGCTTTAATCACTAAGCATATAATGCAGGCTTAGCTTGGCGCTTATTTCTTTTTCCACAACACCCTAAAATCAAAGACTTTGTAAGCAGGCTTTTGTGACCGCAGATCACCACTTGCCCCCACTTGAAATGCAAAGGCAGTCCTGATTATCAACTTGCCATCCACTTAAGAGAGTGTATTTACAGCACCAAGAACATTGCAAGCGTTAAGTGAACACTCAAATAAAGTGCCCACCTAGCGGATTAACCTGTGTGGAAACAAATAAAGAAATTGTGTATTAATACTCCAATTTGAATTGCAAATGTAGGTGACACAATTTAGGGGAGAATAATCCTAAAAATACAAATCTTCTAAAAGCTCATTGGTTGTCTCTGCAGTGCCATAAGGCAGTAGTGAGTTCATACACTGCTCTTCTACCCCGCCACCCCCACAAGAATCATGAAAGATGCAAAGACAAGAGTTTGACATTCAACCCCACAAAGCCTATCTGCAGCACTCCCACACCCCCATACAGACAACGTGGCCTCAGTGTGATGGTGACCAGCCTGCAGGACACAAGTAATAACAACCCCATGTGACAACCCTGTGCATTTCCTTCAATGCGTTTTAGGTGCACTAACATAGTCTACAAACAGTCTACATGTAAAATAAAAACAGCTAATAAGAACAGGTTTATAAAGTATAATGCAAAAACAAGGGTGGTTCTGGGGGTTTCTCTACTACCAGTCTATATCCCGGGTTAGAGTCTCAACCAGAGTCTTTAGCTCAGCATCCTTTCACAGAAGAGAAATGTCCACTACATATCAGTCTTTGTCCTGTCCAAGGGCAGTCCAGCACCGAAATGCCTGGCAATTCTCTTCTGAACAAGTGTACCAACAGCAAGCCCAGACATGTGTTTCGGCCTGGTTGGGCCTCATCAGTGAGGTGGAGCTGTGCCTCTCTAAGAACAGTGAGCAAGGGTTCCACGTCTGGATTACCCTGATAATTTAGGGTGAAAACCCAAAGCTACTTAATATGCAAAAACAAGGGGGGTTCTGGGAGTTCCTCTACTACTGGCCTATATCCCGGGTTAGAGTCTCAACCAGAGTCTTTAGCTCACCATCCTTTCACAGAAGAGAAATTTCCACTACATATCAGTCTTTGTCCTGCCCAAGGGCAGTCCAGCACCGAAATGCCTGGCAATTCTCTTCTGAACAAGAGTACCAACAGCAACCCCAGACACGTGTTTCGGTCTGGTTGGGCCTTGTCAGTGAGGTAGAGCTATGCCTCTCTAAGAACAGTGAGCAAGGTTTTTTTAATAAAGTATATTTGCATATCTTAATCAGGGTCCAAAGACAGGAGGTGTTTGGGGTAAAGGGAGAAATGTAGGAGATTTGTGGAGTTATTCTACAAATGCCAGTACAAACTATGTGCTCCATACACAATATGAAAGGAAAAGGGCATTGAGCATCTAGAGGTGGCCAAACTTTGGCCATGCTGACCGACGGAACACTCATTGTGATCTCAGGAAGCATAACATTGCCCGACTTTGCCGGTTACACCAGCAGAATTGCTCTCCTACGTCGAGGACAGGGTGCTACTGTAAATGTTGAAGTTAGTCTTTAGGCAGTTTCCTTCGACTTACAACTCCCTGACCAACTCTGTTTTTTAAAACCTAATGTTTACACCGTGCTGATGCTCAGAAAAAAACAAGATTCACCAGTATGGTGCACTTATTGTATCCTATATAATAAAAAGCCAAGTGTATGTTTGCCCCATGCAATTCAAGGCACGCCTCTAAACACTCACACTAGAAGAAAGACAACCCACTAGAGAAAAAGGCCAAGAGATTCTTGCAAGGATAACAAGTTTTAATTATACAAAAGATAGGTGTGCCAGCAAAGAACTCTGCTGTTCAGGAACGTTCTGAGCAAAAAGGGTGCCAGCAAGAGCTTAGAAGGGGGCACAGTGTCACTGATATACAGTAAAAACCTGCACGTCTGGTTGATGCAGCCCTATGCATGGTCAGTCTACTCCATAGGGGATGCCACGCCATTGGCCCCAGCCCCATCCACCCGTCTTCCAAAACGTGGGGTCAGCTGGGCTCATCGTCTCGGGGGAACAAAGGTCAAAAAGACAGTTAAATGTATTATTCTAACAGTGCTACTCTATTACTACACAGGCCACCTGGCATGATCATGGACTGGTACAGGGGGATTCTCGTGGTCACTGTGACCTGCACAGATTTCATCCATCCCAGTTGCATCGTCCGACGTCCAAGGCTTCCAACCTCGCTTTTGAACTATGATGTATCCCTCCCGCACCTCGTATTGCAAATCATACCATTGTAAAGTACAGATAGGTTGACCATTCTTTTAGATCGTTTATGGTTGTCTGGTTTATGATCGGTGGCCTGGGGTCAGCAGGTATCTTGGAAATCAGGGGTCTTGGGACTCGGTCAGTTGAAGGAGCCATAACTTGCAGTTGGCTGGGTGGGGGTCGGAGGCTTGCTCTGGCCTAGTTTTGATAACGCATACAGTGAAGCACCTAGCACCGTCTCATGGCCTTGCAGGATACATTCTTACTCGGGATACAACGTTTTGCCAACAGTTGTAAAACAACAGAGGGGTTCTGTGGAAATTAACAGCATGGGTCTCTCTCTCATCCGTGCTTGGGCCTGTTCAAGTTTTTCATCAGGTTTGCGGCCTGTGTCTAACGCGCTGCCATGCAGGCCCTATATTTCTGTCATACCTACACAATGGCGCCTGTTTATATGCACGCACTAAGTCTGAACACCTACAATTTGCATAATATGATGTCTGTGTGGGGTCTCTTAGTACGCCCCTATCCCCCTGGGCATATCACAGGTTTCCTCATAGGATTCTCCTCACCCTAAAGCACCTAGGGGGTGGGATAGGTTAATTTTCTTCCCAACATTCTCATGCGCAGTAGAGACTGCCTGCTTTGCCTGTTGTCACCGCTAGAGGGAGCTGTTAATTTAGAATATATAGTGATCCTACTGTGTGAATGAAAACCTACTGTATCTTCTGTATCCCATCCCCTGTTGTCACCGCTAGCGGGTCCTCCTATGTTAATGAAAACCTAAAGAAATGACTATCAATTACAATCATTAAACCGCATAATATATTAAGACTCAGAAAATGTTTTTCTTTACGCACTTTGGCCCATGTACACAAGCTTTCACACTAGTATCTCAAAAAATGGCTGAAATACAGTAAAAAACAAATGTAGCCCTTCATTCATGCAATATAATTACTTTTTTGCAATGACTTAAAATGCAAATGCAGTCCACAAAGGGCAGAGGAAGGGGCAAATGGGAAGTTGCTAGCCACATATTTAGAAATGATCATGAAAGTTTCAGGAGTTGAGTGCATCACAAAATAAGCATGTACAGAAAAAATCTAGACTAAAAATAAGTTTCTATTTAAGTGCTTAATTAAATGGCTAAAATGCAAAGAAAATACAAAAATAAAAGAGGAGAATCAGTGATGAAGCTCATGCCTAGCACTTTTGGCTCTTCGCATCCGCCATCAATGATGATCTGCCTATGACGCTCACCAGAACACTTCTGTGCCTGAGAAGGGTGCGCTTGTGTGCTTTGTATACAGCACATTCGTTTGCAGGTGCTTATGCACTGTAGAATGACTTGGCGACGCCTAGTGGAGACATGATAGGCAGTGGCTCTCACGGTTGTGTCAGCCATGTATTAGGGATATTTTGAGGGCAACATATTGGTGATATGAAGGCTCGGACTGGCCTATAGGGCAACAGGCCCATGGCCGATTCCAAAATGCAAAATGCTGGGGTGGGCCAGCTTTTTTGGTTAAAGTGGGCCACGTTTATGGCCAATGTGGGCCAGTTTGATGAGTAACTTCACTATGCGGCTAATAGTTTTGACCAGTGTTGCTGAATAAATATTCTTTAAAATGCACAATTTGCATCACATTTTATCAAAAAACTCCCCCTTGGGAACTACTCGGTCTGTCACAAAAGGAATGATTCGCCATTTGCAACTGTGGGCCACTTTTTCATTGGTGCCTGTGACAATTTTATGCCCAAATCCGACCCCGGCTGAGATGTGTTAACGAAATGCCCGTTTCAAGTTGTAAGCAAGCATTGGCAATGCCAATAGTTTTGCCATGTACTGCTGTTCTTTGCATTTTGCATTTATAGGCAACAGGGTGCAAGGAGGAGAGTGCAAAGTTTCAAAGGAGGATACGATAAGGGGTGCAGGTGTGCAACAGAATAAGAAGGGGAATAGAGCAAGGGAGGAAGCTATAGCTGCATATGGTTGGGTAATGTGAGTGGGTGTGGCAGAGAGAATTGGCCTTTTACAGAGAGTTGGGTGGGGTAGGGCGGGTGTAGAGATAGTGGGTTAGGGTGGGTGGGGGTAGAGAGAGAGTAGGGTTAGGGTGGGCGGGTGAGGGTAGAGAGAGTGGGGGTTGGGTCATTGGGTGTAGAAAGAGCAGGGGTAGGGTGGGTGGAAGTAGAGACGAGGAGCATGTAGAGAGTGGAGGGTGAGTAGAGACAGTGGGGCTAGGGTGGGTGGATTGGGGTTAAATAGAAAGGGGGTCCAGAGAGTGGGTAAATGGTGGGTGGGTGGGGTAGAGAGAGTTGGGGTATGGTAGGGTGGGTGAGTGGGGGCTGGTGGGTGATGGTGGACAGTGTGGGGGTTGGTTGGGTGGGGGTAGAGAGAGTAGGGGTATGGTTGATGGGTGTAGAGAGTTGAGTTGGTTGGGTGGGGGTAAAGAGAGTGGGGGTAGGGTGGATGGGTATAGTAGAGAGATTGTGGGGTATGGTGGGGGAGGAAGAAAGAGTTGAGTTGGTTGGGGTAGAGAGAGTGGGTATATGGTGGATGGGGTAGAGAGAGTGGGGGTATGGTGGGTGGGGGTAAAACAAGTTTGGTTGATTGGGTCGGGGTAGAGAGAGTTGGGTAAGGTCAGTGGGTTGAGGTAGAGAGATGTGGGTTTTTGCAGAGAGTTGGGTGGGGCAGGGTGGGTGGGGGTAGAGAGAGTGGGGTAGAGAGAGTGGGGGTAGGGTGGGTCAGTGAGGGTCGAGGAAGTGGGCGTTGGGTCAATGGGTGTAGAAGGAGTGGGGTAGAGTGGGTGGTGGTAGAGACGGGGGTATGTAGAAAGTGGGGGTGGGTGGGAGTAGAGAGAGTGTGAGTAGGGCAGGTGGATTGGGGTTAGAGAGAGTAGGGGTACCGAGAGTGGGTACAGGGTAGGTGGGCAGAGTAGAGAGAGTTGTGGTATGTAGGGTGAGTGGGATATGGTAGGGTGGGTGAGTGGGGGTTGGGTGGGTGGTCATAGAGAATGGGGGTTGGTTGGTTGGGGGTAGAGAGAGTGGGGGTAGGGAGGGGTGGTGGTAGAAGTTGGGGGTTGGTTGGGTGGGGTAGAGAGAGTAGGCATAGGTTGGGTAGGAGGGCATAGGGTGGGTGGGTATTGTAGAGATTGGGGTTATGGCGGGTGGGGTAGAGGGAGTTGGGTTAGTTGGGTGGGAGTAGAGAGAGTGGGGGTAGGGTTGCTGGGAGTAGAGAGAATTGGGGTAGGGCTTGGGGTAGGGTGGGTGGGGCAGAAAGAGCGGGGTAGGGTGGCTGGGGGCAGAGAGAGTGGGGGTAGAGTGGATGACTGTAGAGAGAGTGGGTATAGGGCGGTTGGGTGGGGTAGAGAGTGTGGGGTATGGTGGGTGGGGGTAGAAGGAGTTGGGTTGGTTGGGTGGGGCTAGAGAGAGTGCATATACAATGGGTGGGTGTGGTAGAGAGAGTGGAGGTATGGTGGGTGGAGGCAGAGGGGGTCATGCTGGTTGGGTGGGGGTAGAGAGAGTTGGGTAAGGTGACTGAGTGGGGTAGAGAGAGTTGGGTTTTTACATAGATGTTGGTGTGGTAGGGTGGGTAGGAGTAGAGATAGTGGGGTAGGGTTAGTGGGGTAGAGAGAGTGGGTGTAGGGTGGGTCATGAGGGTAAAGAGAGTGGGGGCTGGGTTGATGGGTGTAGAAAGAGTGGGGGTACGGTAGGTGGTGGTAGAGACAGGGTATGTAGAGAATGGGGGTGGGTGGGAGTAGGGATTGGAGGTGGCGTGGGAGTCGAGAGATTGTGGTGGGGTGGGTGAGTGGGGTATTGTAGGGTGGGTTAGTGGGGGTGGGTGGCAGAAGAGGGTGGGGGTAGAGCAAATGGGGGTAGGGTGGGTGGGAATAGGGCGGATGGGTCAGAGAGAGTGATTTTGATGGGTGTAGGGAGAGTGGGAGAAGGGTGGATGGGGTAGAGAAAGTGGGGGTGGGCTGGCAAGTGGTGATAGTTGGCTGGGGGCAGGAAACATGAACAACCACGCACTGCACTTGCGGGTACAGTGATACGGGGGAGGGACAGAACAGTGATCAGCAAAGTGAGTGTAAGGTGATACTGTGGAGGAAGGGGGGCCTGGGGAGGTTTTGGGACCTGCACCGGCCAGAGACTTAGGCAGAGATAGATTGCCCCCTTGCTTTATATATGCAATTGCCGGCAAAGGTCCTGGAACTTTTTGGCGGTTAACACCGTTCTGTGTTGCCTGGACCTTCGCCGGCACCCACTGCTGTGGTGGCGTGAGGCGGCCTAGGGGGCAAGCGGAGGTTGGCTAGGTTGGGGAGTACAGGGTAAGGAACGGGAGGGGGTATCCCGGCGGTATTATATACAAAAATAAATGAATTTATATAACTTTGCTTACCTTTCTGTCCAGTCGGGTCTCCTGGCCACGGCCTTATTGTCCTCGCAGCTCCTGGCAGGGAGAGAGCGGGCGGGAGCGGTCAGCCTGCCGTCGGTTCTCTGTGGAGGGCATACTGCGTTACCCATCGCTCACCACTAGGCAATTTAATATAAGAGTATAGATTTGTATTTATTGATAGGTGATCCGCATTGCAGGGCCCTACCTTTCCCTGCTAGGTGCACCCGCCCCACGTTTTTCCTGGGGTTGTAGGGTGAAGGGGTGCTCTCAGGGGGGTGTATCGGGGTGGGGGTCCCCAAGGGGAAATTGGTGGGGGTCATCCAGAGGGTGGTGGTGTTAATTTGCCCCCTCACCGTTTTTTTTTTAATACAAGAGACCATTTGATCAAGTAGCCTGTGCTTCTCTGACAAGTGGCTAACTGACGTTTTTAGCCATGTAGCTTTTGAGAATTGAATAATGAACTGCTAGTTGCTACTTTTAAAAATATAAATAATTACTATGTGGAACATAACATAAGGGCTATTTCAGTGTGTATGTATCAGCTTCAGGCTCCAAATATATGAAAATGTCCACTAGATGGCAGTGCTGTCCTTCCTTTTAGTTTTTATTTTAATACAGGAATCAATGTTTAGAAAGATCAGCCCTGCCAACTAGTGGACATTTACAGGCATTTCTGGAATTAGCCTCTAGAAGGGAAAATTATTTCTGGTGGTGAGGAGGGGATGAAATCAGATTAAATCAGATGTTACTGAAATCCAAAAAGCCTAGTTATAATATCAGACAGGGGTTCCCAGTTCATGTCATGTTTTTGGAAAGCCTTGAATAAAATACTAGGGATTCATGCACAGTATGCATCAGCATATCACCCTCACACCGATGGGCAAACCGATCGAGAAAATCAGACTCTTGAGCAATAGTTACGTTCTCTCCGTATTCAGCATCAAGAATCAATTAATGCAATTGTATGGCCAACACCCAATGACTCTACTGGTTCAACACCTGATGATAACCAGCACCCCAGCAGCCAACCATAGTGTCCTGCGGTTACTGCAAATACAGGTTTCATTTGTAGTTCACCAGCAAGGAGTACAAGAGAAACACCAGCAGACTGTGCATTGCCACAGACAACCAGGTCCAGCATACATGGTGAGGGATCAAGTGCAGTTGTCCACCAAGCATTTACAGTTGCATGGAAAGATAACGTTTCAACCTAAATATGTAGGGCCTTATGATGTTATCCACGTTGTTAACCATGTCACAGAATGACTTCGTCTGCCCATTTTGTGAATGATCCATCCCACTTTCATGTGCCACAATTGAAATCATGCAAGCCAACAGCCCACTTGCCTTGCAGGCCAACCACATCCATGTTAAAGGGTCTGATGAATATGAGGTGAAGGGCATCCTCAACTCTCAAGTTATGAAATGCATTCTACAGTACCAGTAAATTGCAAGGGGTCTGGCCCTGGAGAAAGGTCCTGGATCCAGCCCAAAATGTTAATTCCCCTTGATTGGTTTCTGCTTCATCGGCACTATCCGAACTACCCGTGTGGTGCACAGGCTTTGGGGGAGGACTGTTGTGACACCCATAATGCTGCATGTAAGGAAGAACCAAAGCCTTCTGTGGCAGCTCTAGTATCACCGCCCTGCTCGAGGACTATGTTTCTGAGCTGGCAGGATAATAAAAATAATAATAATAATATTTGGATGACGATGAAGTCATGCCACACAACAAAGTTCAAGGTGCAATATAAATAGCTGGTCTGCATGGAGTAGCATTGCTAGCCAACGTGGGTTGAATGTATGCAAGCAGCGTTCTTTGTTTTTTCCCTCAGGTATTGACGTCTTTGCTTATAACCTCTTCAGCAACGTTTTTTGGCTTGTGTTTATAGAGCTTCCTTTTTCTCCTTTTTGGCTGTGGAATTTGGTTCTGGATGATTTTTCTGTCTAATGAATTCAACATTGTCGGCCATGGATTTGGTTACGGACTCCTTTGGAACTGGTTTGCTTTTTTGTTCTTCTACTATCACGCAGGTTGGAAGTGGACTTGGTCTCTGCAACAACTTTGCAACAAAAGACTTTCGTTTTTTTCCTGGTGAGCATTGGTATTAAAGACATTTCTGAATTACCAGCTTGGATTGCCTTACCTTCGTTTCCTCCTAGATGTACGCCCTCATGCCGTTAGGGTCAGGCAAAGACAAACTCTTGTTTTATTTTATCTTCGCACTTCTCAGAATGGGTTCTCCGACCTCAGACAATTTCCATTATGATCCCTTGATCCTTTCACTACTCTATCATCTAAAATAAAGGGAGGCAGGAGCAAGTGAGGATACCAGTGTGTTTCCATTGTGTTTAGGACAGTAAGCCATTAACTCTGTTTTTTTGATTGCAGCTCTGAGAGAGCCTTTTTGGCATTCCTCCACCTTTCCACCCTTATCCTCTTCACAGGCTGCTATCAAGGTCTGTGTGGGGGTTTGAGGGGCATAGTTACTCCAGAGCATCACATTTACCAGGAGAGCAACGGTGAGATGAGTCTGGTTGCTTTCACCAGGCGAGGCCTGCATGCGAAAGAAAATAACTATCCAGTCTACATATTGGAATTTCTGACATTGAAGTGGGCCGTACAGAGAAGTTCCAGTTTGACCTCTACAGTACCCCTTTCACAGTAAGGACAGACAATAACACCCTGATGTATGTTTTGAAGCTGGAGGCTACTGGACACTGATGGTTCACTGCATTGTCTGAATAACAACCTCCAGGGAGCATCCCATAATTTTATACACTGGGATCAAATATAAGGGGAAAATACCTTTTACTATATGTGCATCTGGTGATCCTCATGTCTGTGGCCTGCCACCTAAAGTGTATTTTTTATTCAAAATACGTCTTGGGAAAACAAATATACCTGAGGCATTTGGTGGTACTGAACTAGTTTCACTATTCTATTTTATTATTACATATATATTGTTTTTAAAACAATAAGACATTACGAACATTGGTGAAGTGATATCACAACCAATAAAGTGCATTCATACCTTTATTCACATGCATACAAGTTTCTGCACTTCCACAATTAACAACATGAACAATTGAAAAATCACAACATTCAAATGTATTCTTGTTGATGTTAAAGCACCAATCTTGAAAATACACATCCTACATATGTGTTAGATAGTGTTACCATACAATCTCTTCTGTACTGTCTACTACTGTGGACCCCTGCTGTGTCCTTTTTTGTTCTTAGCTCTACCCTACATGTTTCAACCCTCCACTTTAATCAAGGGGTTTTCTTCAGGTGCTTTGTTAGAGGCGCAAACTTGATGTGGTGTTCTTAGGGTGCAGTACTGATACCTGTGGTATGTGATACCTCTCAGGTGCTGTAGACTTCTAACAGTGTCATAAAATGGACATCAGTTTTTAGATTTGACTTGCGTCTTTTTTCTTTGCTTCAGCAGGTGATTTTATTGTGGAAACAAGCAGGTGTGAGAAACACATGTGTCATAAACTCCTCTCCTGGACCCGCTTTTGCTTTTAGCCAAAGTTGCAGTCCTTTTTTAACACTTTAGGCATGGGGAGATAATTTGTTATAATTATTACTGCTCTAGAAGCGCGTATGTCATAAACTCCTCTCCTTGACCAATTTTCGTGTTTAGCTGAAGTTGCAGTCCTTTTTGAGCTCACTAGTCATGGGCAGATATAACAGAAAGCAGTAATAAATAAAACAAACTATCTGTCCAAGTTAATGGGAACATCCGTCTGTGCTGCAGAGTACCCCGAAAATGCTGACACTGCATTGCCCACATTCAACTTCTACCTACAATTCTGACCTGGGAGCACTAACACCGATGCTGATGCCCTCTTTCCGAGGCATCATGCTCCGCCGGATGATAGAGCTGGATCCACTTCATTGAAGGATTGTTTTCCTCCAGCGAGTGTCAGAGTTATTTGCCATGCTGTGAGTCAGCAGGATCCAGACAGAACCAGGGGTGTGGGCTGCTTAGGATCCCCAGCTGAGGCTGTTCCAGCCGTTTACTGCAACATCACCAACTTAGAGGTATCTGAGTTTTGGCGTTTGACCTGAGATGAGATAGGGTTGTCCCAGCTACCGGATCCTGGCATTGCTCTGTTTCTTAAAGCCAAGAGCACAGGAGTGGAGCCCACAGATGTTTCCCATGATCCAGAACAGGCAGCAATGCTGAGTGAGGGAAAGATGCTTATGCAGAAGTATTGAGTCGTGTACAAGGAAAGCAAAGTTGTAGACCGGATATTACATCAACTGGTGCTACTGCAGCAATTCTGCCAAGCTGTATTGCTTACACGTCATGGCCAGCATGGATATTTTGGCAGTAACAGAATGTTTGAGTTGCTCTGCTAAAGATGTTTCTGGCTTAGACTATCAGCCAACGTAGTGTTATTGCCAACACTGGTATGTCGCCAGGAAGACCGCAGCTCATCCTGCAGCATATCTACATCATTGCATAGTTCAGGACCTATGGACCTCATCTACAGCAACTTCATTGGTTTAGAAATGGATTGATGAGGTGTGCTGAACATGGTGGTGGTGACAGACCACTTTCCTTGGTACTCACATGCGTTTATCACCAATAATCAGTGGAGTGCCATGATACTGCTGCCTGCATGCTGTGGTAGAAGAACGTTTGGTGCTATGGTTGGCTGGCCAGGATTATTCAGACCAGGAATGTTGTCACCGGGTTTCAGCCATATTACTTGATGGTAGTTAAAGTGAATTATTTGTTCCGGTGGCTCGCGCTTACCCTGTAAGTAATGTTTGATAATTCACAAAGTACATAACAGAATTCCTCTCTACAATACATACATTAGAAAGGTCAAAATGTGTGCTGCTCCAGATTTGTTTTCTTTTTACAGCCAAAAGGTGTTTCGACACTGGGTCTTTTTCAAGGCTGTTAATTTGAACAGAATCATGTCAAAATCATCACATGTGATGGCAGTATCAAAAGAAAAGTAAATTGACATACCAAAGTCATAATTTGTGGGGAATGTAGGTGTAACATGAGGAAAAAAAACAAAAACACATGTCATTCAGGTATTAATATTCAGCCTGATTGACATTAACCTCATTTGCCAAGGGATTTGTGTACAGACTGTGTGAAGCATCCAATAACCGGTTGCCCGGTCCTTATGTCCATGGTCCCTTTCTAGTGCTTGTGTTGCCCGGTCCTTATGTCCCTGGTCCCTTTCTAGTGCTTGTGGTACTCCCAAAACATTCTCATGTTTATTTCTTGGTTAAAAATGCTCCCTGGTGAACAGTTAAATGGTTGATTGGTGCCACCTGATTAGTAGACCCCAGTGAAGCCCGCTCTCATGTCCCCAAAGGGTAGATGAAGAAATGATAGATAGAATTCACCACTGGTAATATAGTATTGTTGCCTAAAAAGCAATTATTGGGCAAGATTAAGGGCCTCATTACACGCTTTGCGGTAAAATCCGCAAATTACCGGCATGGCGCCCTTAACGTGTCCACCCTCGTAGGAGGCCGCTAATAGCGTACCATTACGAGTACGCGGACACGAGCTTTGCACCATGCCAGTAATGCCCCTCCAGCCTTGCCGCTAATCTCCCCCAAAAGTCACTTACTGCCTTCCACGACAGTGCAGATAGCAACTCCGCCTTGACGCATCGTGCAAATAGCGCCCACCGCTAATAGCGGTGACCGTTAAATACCGGAACCGGAAATAGCATCATCGCACAGGAACGGGAAAGAGCACGGCGGCCATCTTTAAAAACACAATCCATTGCCATCTTCTGCCCCCTGGACCAGTTTGTGTTACCTTGCTGCCTGAGACCGCCAGCGAAAGGAGAAGTTCTCCACTGAGGAGTTAGTGATGCTGACTCAGACCTTGGCGGACAATGCAGAAGTGGTCTTCGCAAATGACATGCAGTGGGAGACCCTCCTAAAGAAGAAAGCAATCTGGGCCGAAGTGGCAACAAAAGTGAGTGCTGTAGGCACCAGCACGCGCACTGTATCCGAGTGCAGAAAACGATGGACGACCTGAGACTCCGGGTCAGGATGATCCTGTCCGAGAACCACAATACTGCCACCGCTGGAGGATCAGGGTCACCGATCAAGTTGAAGGAGTGGGAGGAGACATGCGCAAACCTCATCGGGGTAGAATGTATTGAGGGAGTCGGGAGGATGGAGCACGGCGTGCCAGACACTTCTGATGGAGGTAAGTGCACTGATGCAAGCATGCAATGTGAATGTACAGGTGCCCACAAATGGCAGCCCTGGATCACTGCATGGATGGCCCGGCATCCACACATGCATCCCACCCTGCGCATGTCAGCGCCAGACCCCAACACACACACATGCATACAACAACAGAGCCAAGTGCCACACACAACGCTGCATGGATGAGGCACTGAAATGACACCTCACCTGCTTCCTCCACAATGAAGTTCAAACGGCCCCAAATGAATTCATGATGTAGCCTGCATTGAGTACATGCAACCATAACCAATGACATCCCCCTTCTTGTCCCCGACAAGGTCGCATACAGACAGCGAGGGAGCATCCCAGGCACCCCCTGTGCAAAAGGAGAAAAGGCCACAGCCCAGCGAGGAAGCACCAACAACATCAAGGAGAAAAAGGCCAAGGACCCTGTTGCAGCGACCAAAACAACTCCTGCGCGCCACTGCCAGTGCCACGCAAAACCCTACTGCCCCGCCTCTGGAGGTCCACTTACCCCCCCAAATCACCGCCACCGACGGACCACCCTTAGCTGCTGCCAGTTCGGCAGGGGAGGCGGCAGCCATTGCCCCATTGTCCGACGTGGATGAGCCCGAAGATCTCGCTCTGCCTATGCACACCCCAAGCCCTGCTGTAACCCCCAAGCAATCACCCCTACATACACCTGGCTCGCACGTCACTGTTCACGAGTCCATGGAGGCCATCAGTAGCCACCCAGAGGCGGCATCTGCACACCAGCCAGCATCAGGATGCGCAGCAGACACACCACCAGAGGCCGCCACTGCCCTTGACCTGGCCAGCGTCATCCAGCGCCAGCAGTCTCTCACAGGCCTCGTAGGTCAACATGTGGAGGAGGTTGCCCGTCTCAGGGCTGACCTCGGGGAGACATCCAGGCACTCCAGGGAGGGAATGGAGTTGTGCACAGCCAGGCTGTGTGGGGAGCTGATACGCGTCCGGGAGGTGCTAACACACATCGCAGATGCAATGGAGAGACAATTTTCACCAGGACAGTCTGCCACCTCTTCGACCCCCAGTTCGCAGCAGACAAGCCCACTCAGACGCTCTTCACGCACCACCAGGCGCACCTCCAGCCAGCCCCCAAATGCTGGCCCTGGCAATGAACAATAGGGCGTGAATGTCCATTGACCTCTGTGCATGCCTGGACACATACATTGTTGGAGACTCATGAGGGACAGTTGTGGGGGGTGGGGGGAAGGGTGTGATGGGACAGTTGTGGGGGGTGGGGGGAAGGGTGTGATGGGGCAGTTGTGGGGGGTAAGGGGAGGGGTGGCGTGATGGTTGGGGACTTGGACATTTTTCTGTTTCTGTTCATTAATACACTGTTGTTTGAGCAAAATACAGGCCTTGACTCCTTCATTGTGTATGATCAATTTATTGACGCCAAGGTCCATTGTGAGCTAACAAACAGACACCAGTGCATCACCAGCCATATACAGGTGACAGTATGACTACATGTTACTGTGAGAGACGGGCCTCTACGACCGGTGGGGGGTGTCTGTACTTCCGCTCCCTATATGGTGGAGGAGAGGCACAGGAGACCCCAGCCAAGATTCTCTATTCGGTAGCAATGGTCGAGCAATCAAGGCCTAGCTTCTCAGGAGGTGATGCAGGCTGGTTCTTAAGTACAGTGTATCCCCAAGCCCCCACAAAGGAATATCCACACTCTGTATTGGTTAGAACACAGTCTTTATATAATCAATAGTTAAGGTTATGTACATTCATCATGATAACTCACTTTGTACTCCGGCAAAATCTACAATGACAAATATTTACAATCCTAAAGTGGTACCACCCTAGATCTCATTGAAGTGCATGAACAATACTGTACAATGTCACACAGACCAATAGAGTGAAACCAGCAATAGAGAGAGGAGAGAAAATAAGATGGTTGAGCAATAGGCAGAATACTGGCCCCTACCACTGGGCACAGTTCTGTGTGGGGATCCCCCCACCTGGGCAACCTGTAAAGAAAGATATAGCGCAAGCCCAGTCCATATATTGCTCTGCAAGTCTTATTCTCTCCTAAAATGTTTTTACTCCCCCAATGTACCTGGTGGAGTCGAGCTCCTCGAAGGCGTCGACAAACATCTAGGGACTCGCTGTTCAGCGACGGGGAATCGACGGCCCTTCTTGAATGCCTTCCCTTTCAGGCGGGAGGCACGGGGCGTCGAACGTCCGTCGACAAAACGAGGTAGAACGATGTCGAAGAGGCGGCAGCTTCGTCCGAGCAGTGCTCGTCGGCGTCGGGGCGTCAGCATCCTGCAAGGCGGAGGTGTGCAGGGCACCTCGATGACAATAGTTCTGGACCGCAAAGATTGTAGAGACGGAAACCCAGCAAGGGCGTCGAGTCGTCCAAGTCTTTGAGGTCGTTGGGTGGCGGGAAACCCACCGGCAGGTTTCTCCTCGGCACGTTGGTCGCCCTCGACTTTCTCCGGCAGGATAAGCGGTCGACGATGCGGTCGAGAGAGTCCTTCGATTGAATGTTCTTAGGCAAAGGAGCGGACGGCTCCGGTCGTCGGCGGCACGGCGTCCAGTGGTTCCCATGGCTGGGCAACACAACTTCGACGGGCCTCCAGCGGTTACACAAACCTGCGAACCCTGGTCGACGGCAATGGACTCCGACAACGTCGATGTCCGGGTGCTTCACCTCGATCTCCTCAGCGGTCCCATCTCGGGTCGACAACCTTTCGAGGGTCTGTCTTCCAGGGCGCTTCGGCAAAGATGGAGCGGTGCTCGATGGTCCCTCGGAGCACGGGAAGAGGGCGCCTTACCAGGTCCTCTCTCGGGTCAGCCCTCGACGATCTCGTCAGCCTTCAGATCGGTCGAAGCAAATGCCACAGCAAGTCTTCTTCTTCCAGCTGGATGTCGAGGATCAGCAGCTCCAGTTACTCGTAGAGTGGAGACTCAGCTCCCTGGCTGCTGTAGGAGCACAATGGTCGCTTCTCAACCAAAGGTCCCTTCTGAACACTTTGGTCGCTTTTGAGCCAATGGTTCCTTCTGAACACTTTTCCAGTGGTGAGAGGTCCCCAGATATACTATCCTCTCTCTCATCCACGCTGCTGGCACACTCTCAGCAGCCAATCATACTGCAGGGCATTCATGCAGTCAGACAGCCAATCAGGTACACAGTGCATTCAGGCCACACTCCTCCATTCCAGACACTCACAACAAGAAATGTGGATTGGGACAAGTACCCAGCCATTCAGCACTACACACTGCATTCAGGCCAGTTTCGGGCAGGGTTGTCTCGGTCTTTGTCTCTCATGCCAGAAACCAGACAACCACAACAAGAAGTGTATATTGGTCACACACTCCATTCACCCAGGTCCCACCCACAGGAGGTACCCACAACATACGGTCACTGAGAAGGCTCCAGCCAGTCTAGCTAGGCCTTCACAACAATACCATACATGGAACTTCCACCCAACAGCCAGTCAGGGGGAAGGGACAGAGACAGGGCTTCCCAGGACTTTGGGAAAACAAGATAACAGGCAATAGAAAGCAAGAGGCCACAGGGGCCATCTTGTTTCCTATCAGGAATACACAGATCCCAATGGCAGGGCCAGGGTATCCCAAAATGGAGGACACCCGGAGCACCTGTCAAATTCAGCACGAAGCTGCCACCAGCCCATACCCTGCCCTGGGGTCACCCACAGGTGCCCAAAAACATACTCTAGGGGCACAGGGTTGTACCCCTACCCATGGGTGCCATAAGGGTATCCCATGGGTCTGTTCACCTAAACCAAAAAGAGAGAGCTGCACTGCCAGGAGTCCCACATGGACTCCGGGGCAGAAAACATAACAGAACACACGGTAAAAACAGAAAAAGGACAAGGATTCAGAGGCCCTGTCCCCCAGATGCATTTCCAGCATCACAGTCGCCCCCCCCAGACTGAGGTGGAGGGTGTCTAATCTCCCACAGGATAGACACCCTCATCCAGACGGTCAACATACCTTCTGGAAAGGCCATCTGCATTATCGTGACTCTTCCCTGGTCTGTGCTCTATGGTGAAGTCTAGCCCTTGCAGGCTAATGGACCACCTGAGCAATTTCGGGTTCTCACCCTTCATCTGCATAAGCCACTTCAGGGGCTTATGATCTGTTTGGACCTTGAAGGTAGACCCCGTAAGGTGGGGCCTAAAACGCCTAAGGCTCCAAACTATACTAAAACACTCCGTTTCAACAGTAGCCCCCCTAAGTTCTCTACCCTTGAGTTGTCTACTGATGAATATGATAGGGTGTTCTCTCCCTTTGTCATCTAACTGGGACAAGACAGCTCCAATTCCGGTGTCGCAGGCATCCGTCTGGACGATAAAGGGTCGGCTGTAGTCAGGCGCACTCAACACAGGTGCCCTACACAGACTTTCTTTCAAGCCATCAAAGGCCCTCTGACAGTCTTCGGTCCAATTAACCTTCCTAGGCTGCTTGGGTGACGTTAGAGCTGTCAGAGGTGCAGCTATGGTCCCATAGTCTGCCATGAAATTGCGATAGTACCCAGTGAGGCCCAAAAAGGCTCTCACCTGGGTTTGAGTAGTGGGAGTCCCTGGCAATGACTCCCACTACTCAGGATCTGCTTAGGATTCCCAGCTGAGGCTGTTCCAGCCGTTTACTGCAACATCACCAACTTAGAGGTATCTGAGTTTTGGCGTTTGATCTGAGATGAGATAGGGTTGTCCCAGCTACCGGATCCTGGCATTGCTCTGTTTCTTAAAGCCAAGAGCACAGGAGTGGAGCCCACAGATGTTTCCCATGATCCAGAACAGGCAGCAATGCTGAGTGAGGGAAAGATGCTTATGCAGAAGTATTGAGTCGTGTACAAGGAAATCAAAGTTGTAGACCGGATATTACATCAACTGGTGCTACTGCAGCAATTCTGCCAAGCTGTATTGCTTGCACGTCATGGCCAGCATGGATATTTTGGCAGTAACAGAATGTTTGAGTTGCTCTGCTAAAGGTGTTTCTGGCTTAGACTATCAGCCAACGTAGTGTTATTGCCAACACTGGTATGTCGCCAGGAAGACCGCAGCTCATCCTGCAGCATATCTACATCATTGCATAGTTCAGGACCTATGGACCTCATCTACAGCAACTTCATTGGTTTAGAAATGGATTGATGAGGTGTGCTGAACATGGTGGTGGTGACAGACCACTTTCCTTGGTACTCACATGCGTTTATCACCAATAATCAGTGGAGTGCCATGATACTGCTGCCTGCATGCTGTGGTAGAAGAACGTTTGGTGCTATGGTTGGCTGGCCAGGATTATTCAGACCAGGAATGTTGTCACCGGGTTTCAGCCATATTACTTGATGGTAGTTAAAGTGAATTATTTGTTCCGGTGGCTCGCGCTTACCCTGTAAGTAATGTTTGATAATTCACAAAGTACATAACATAATTCCTCTCTACAATACATACATTAGAAAGGTCAAAATGTGTGCTGCTCCAGATTTGTTTTCTTTTTACAGCCAAAAGGTGTTTCGACACTGGGTCTTTTTCAAGGCTGTTAATTTGAACAGAATCATGTCAAAATCATCACATGTGATGGCAGTATCAAAAGAAACGTAAATTGACATACCAAATTCATAATTTGTGGGGAATGTAGGTGTAACATGAGGAAAAAAAACAAAAACACATGTCATTCAGGTATTAATATTCAGCCTGATTGACATTAACCTCATTTGCCAAGGGATTTGTGTACAGACTGTGTGAAGCATCCAATAACCGGTTGCCCGGTCCTTATGTCCATGGTCCCTTTCTAGTGCTTGTGTTGCCCGGTCCTTATGTCCCTGGTCCCTTTCTAGTGCTTGTGGTACTCCCAAAACATTCTCATGTTTATTTCTTGGTTAAAAATGCTCCCTGGTGAACAGTTAAATGGTTGATTGGTGCCACCTGATTAGTAGACCCCAGTGAAGCCCGCTCTCATGTCCCCAAAGGGTAGATGAAGAAATGATAGATAGAATTCACCACTGGTAATATAGTATTGTTGCCTAAAAAGCAATTATTGGGCAAGATTAAGGGCCTCATTACACGCTTTGCGGTAAAATCCGCAAATTACCGGCATGGCGCCCTTAACGTGTCCACCCTCGTAGGAGGCCGCTAATAGCGTACCATTACGAGTACGCGGACACAAGCTTTGCACCATGCCAGTAATGCCCCTCCAGCCTTGCCGCTAATCTCCCCCAAAAGTCACTTACTGCCTTCCACGACAGTGCAGATAGCAACTCCGCCTTGACGCATCGTGCAAATAGCGCCCACCGCTAATAGCGGTGACCGTTAAATACCGGAACCGGAAATAGCATCATCGCACAGGAACGGGAAAGAGCACGGCGGCCATCTTTAAAAACACAATCCATTGCCATCTTCTGCCCCCTGGACCAGTTCGTGTTACCTTGCTGCCTGAGACCGCCAGCGAAAGGAGAAGTTCTCCACTGAGGAGTTAGTGATGCTGACTCAGACCTTGGCAGACAATGCAGAAGTGGTCTTCGCAAATGACATGCAGTGGGAGACCCTCCTAAAGAAGAAAGCAATCTGGGCCGAAGTGGCAACAAAAGTGAGTGCTGTAGGCACCAGCACGCGCACTGTATGCGAGTGCAGAAAACGATGGACGACCTGAGACTCCGGGTCAGGATGATCCTGTCCGAGAACCACAATACTGCCACCGCTGGAGGATCAGGGTCACCGATCAAGTTGAAGGAGTGGGAGGAGACATGCGCAAACCTCATCGGGGTAGAATGTATTGAGGGAGTCGGGAGGATGGAGCACGGCGTGCCAGACACTTCTGATGGAGGTAAGTGCACTGATGCAAGCATGCAATGTGAATGTACAGGTGCCCACAAATGGCAGCCCTGGATCACTGCATGGATGGCCCGGCATCCACACATGCATCCCACCCTGCGCATGTCAGCGCCAGACCCCAACACACACACATGCATACAACAACAGAGCCAAGTGCCACACACAACGCTGCATGGATGAGGCACTGAAATGACACCTCACCTGCTTCCTCCACAATGAAGTTCAAACGGCCCCAAATGAATTCATGATGTAGCCTGCATTGAGTACATGCAACCATAACCAATGACATCCCCCTTCTTGTCCCCGACAAGGTCGCATACAGACAGCGAGGGAGCATCCCAGGCACCCCCTGTGCAAAAGGAGAAAAGGCCACAGCCCAGCGAGGAAGCACCAACAACATCAAGGAGAAAAAGGCCAAGGACCCTGTTGCAGCGACCAAAACAACTCCTGCGCGCCACTGCCAGTGCCACGCAAAACCCTACTGCCCCGCCTCTGGAAGTCCACTTACCCCCCCAAATCACCGCCACCGACGGACCACCCTTAGCTGCTGCCAGTTCGGCAGGGGAGGCGGCAGCCATTGCCCCATTGTCCGACGTGGATGAGCCCGAAGATCTCGCTCTGCCTATGCACACCCCAAGCCCTGCTGTAACCCCCGAGCAATCACCCCTACATACACCTGGCTCGAACGTCACTGTTCATGAGTCCATGGAGGCCATCAGTAGCCACCCAGAGGCGGCATCTGCACACCAGCCAGCATCAGGATGCGCAGCAGACACACCACCAGAGGCCGCCACTGCCCTTGACCTGGTCAGCGTCATCCAGCGCCAGCAGTCTCTCACAGGCCTCGTAGGTCAACATGTGGAGGAGGTTGCCCATCTCAGGGCTGACCTCGGGGAGACATCCAGGCACTCCAGGGAGGGAATGGAGTTGTGCACAGCCAGGCTGTGTGGGGAGCTGATACGCGTCCGGGAGGTGCTAACACACATCGCAGATGCAATGGAGAGCCAATTTTCACCAGGACAGTCTGCCACCTCTTCGACCCCCAGTTCGCAGCAGACAAGCCCACTCAGACGCTCTTCACGCACCACCAGGCGCACCTCCAGCCAGCCCCCAAATGCTGGCCCTGGCAATGAACAATAGGGCGTGAATGTCCATTGACCTCTGTGCATGCCTGGACACATACATTGTTGGAGACTCATGAGGGACAGTTGTGGGGGGTGGGGGGAAGGGTGTGATGGGACAGTTGTGGGGGGATGGGGGGAAGGGTGTGATGGGGCAGTTGTGGGGGGTAGGGGGAAGGGTGGCGGGATGGTTGGGGACTTGCACATTTTTCTGTTTCTGTTCATTAATACACTGTTGTTTGAGCAAAATACAGGCCTTGACTCCTTCATTGTGTATGATCAATTTATTGACGCCAAGGTCCATTGTGAGCTAACAAACAGACACCAGTGCATCACCAGCCATATACAGGTGACAGTATGACTACATGTTACTGTGAGAGACGGGCCTCTACGACCGGTGGGGGGTGTCTGTACTTCCGCTCCCTATATGGTGGAGGAGAGGCACAGGAGACCCCAGCCAAGATTCTCTATTCGGTAGCAATGGTCGAGCAATCAAGGCCTAGCTTCTCAGGAGGTGATGCAGGCTGGTTCCTAAGTACAGTGTATCCCCAAGCCCCCACAAAGGAATATCCACACTCTGTATTGGTTAGAACACAGTCTTTATATAATCAATAGTTAAGGTTATGTACATTCATCATGATAACTCACTTTGTACTCCGGCAAAATCTACAATGACAAATATTTACAATCCTAAAGTGGTACCACCCTAGATCTCATTGAAGTGCATGAACAATACTGTACAATGTCACACAGACCAATAGAGTGAAACCAGCAATAGAGAGAGGAGAGAAAATAAGATGGTTGAGCAATAGGCAGAATACTGGCCCCTACCACTGGGCACAGTTCTGTGTGGGGATCCCCCCACCTGGGCAACCTGTAAAGAAAGATATAGCGCAAGCCCAGTCCATATATTGCTCTGCAAGTCTTATTCTCTCCTAAAATGTTTTTACCCCCCCAATGTACCTGGTGGAGTCGAGCTCCTCGAAGGCATCGACAAACGTCTAGGGACTCGCTGTTCGGCGACGGGGAATCGACGGCCCTTCTTGAATGCCTTCCCTTTCAGGCGGGAGGCACGGGGCGTCGAACGTCCGTCGACAAAACGAGGTAGAACAATGTCGAAGAGGCGGCAGCTTCGTCCGAGCGGTGCTCGTTGGCGTCGGGGCGTCGGCGTCCTGCAAGGCGGAGGTGTGCGGGGCACCTCGATGACAATAGTTCTGGACCGCAAAGATTGTAGAGACGGAAACCCCGCAAGGGCGTCGAGTCGTCCAAGTCTTTGAGGTCGTTGGGTGGCGGGAAACCCACCGGCAGGTTTCTCCTCGGCGCGTTGGTCGCCCTCGACTTTCTCCGGCAGGATAAGCGGTCGACGATGCGGTCGAGAGAGTCCTTCGATTGAATGTTCTTAGGCAAAGGAGCGGACGGCTCCGGTCGTCGGCAGCATGGCGTCCAGTGGTTCCCACGGCTGGCCAACACAACTTCGACGGGCCTCCAGCGGTTACACAAACCTGCGAACCCTGGTCGACGGCAATGGACTCCGACAACGTCGATGTCCGGGTGCTTCACCTCGATCTCCTCAGCGGTCCCGTCTCGGGTCGACAACCTTTCGAGGGTCTGTCTTCCAGGGCGCTTCGGCAAAGATGGAGCGGTGCTCGATGGTCCCTCGGAGCACGGGAAGAGGGCACCTTACCAGGTCCTCTCTCGGGTCAGCCCTCGACGATCTCGTCAGCCTTCAGATCGGTCGAAGCAAATGCCACAGCAAGTCTTCTTCTTCCAGCTGGACGTCGAGGATCAGCAGTTCCAGTTACTCGTAGAGTGGAGACTCAGCTCCCTGGCTGCTGTAGGAGCACAATGGTCGCTTCTCAACCAAAGGTCCCTTCTGAACACTTTGGTCGCTTTTGAGCCAATGGTTCCTTCTGAACACTTTTCCAGTGGTGAGAGGTCCCCAGATATACTATCCTCTCTCTCATCCACGCTGCTGGCACACACTCAGCAGCCAATCATACTGCAGGGCATTCATGCAGTCAGTCAGCCAATCAGGTACACAGTGCATTCAGGCCACACTCCTCCCTTCCAGACACTCACAACAAGAAATGTGGATTGGGACAAGTACCAAGCCATTCAGCACTACACACTGCATTCAGGCCAGTTTCGGGCAGGGTTGTCTCGGTCTTTGTCTCTCATGGCAGAATCCAGACAACCACAACAAGAAGTGTATATTGGTCACACACTCCATTCACCCAGGTCCCACCCACAGGAGGTACCCACAACATACGGTCACTGAGAAGGCTCCTAGCTGGGCCTTCACAACAATACCATACATGGAACTTCCACCCAACAGCCAGTCAGGGGGAAGGGACAGAGACAGGGCTTCCCAGGACTTTGGGAAAACAAGATAACAGGCAATAGAAAGCAAGAGGCCACAGGGGCCATCTTGTTTCCTATCAGGAATCAACAGATCCCAATGGCAGGGCCAGGGTATCCCAAAATGGAGGACACCCGGAGCACCTGTCAAATTCAGCACGAAGCTGCCACCAGCCCATACCCTGCTCTGGGGTCACCCACAGGTGCCCAAAAACATACCCTAGGGGCACAGGGTTGTACCCCTACCCATGGGTGCCATAAGGGTATCCCATGGGTCTGTTCACCTAAACCAAAAAGAGAGAGCTGCACTGCCAGGAGTCCCACATGGACTCCGGGGCAGAAAACATAACAGAACACACGGTAAAAACAGAAAAAGGACAAGGATTCAGAGGCCCTGTCCCTCAGATGCATTTCCAGCATCACAGTCGCCCCCCCCAGACTGAGGTGGAGGGTGTCTAATCTCCCACGGGATAGACACCCTCATCCAGACGGTCAACATACCTTCTGGAAAGGCCATCTGCATTATTGTGACTCTTCCCTGGTCTGTGCTCTATGGTGAAGTCTAGCCCTTGCAGGCTAATGGACCACCTGAGCAATTTCGGGTTCTCACCCTTCATCTGCATAAGCCACTTCAGGGGCTTATGATCTGTTTGGACCTTGAAGGTAGACCCCGTAAGGTAGGGCCTAAAACGCCTAAGGCTCCAAACTATACTAAAACACTCCTTTTCAACAGTAGCCCACCTAAGTTCTCTACCCTTGAGTTGTCTACTGATGAATATGATAGGGTGTTCTCTCCCTTTGTCATCTAAGTGGGACAAGACAGCTCCAATTCCGGTGTCGCAGGCATCCGTCTGGACGATAAAGGGTCGGCTGTAGTCAGGCGCACTCAACACAGGTGCCCTACACAGACTTTCTTTCAAGCCATCAAAGGCCCTCTGACAGTCTTCGGTCCAATTAACCTTCCTAGGCTTCTTGGGTGACGTTAGAGCTGTCAGAGGTGCAGCTATGGTCCCATAGTCTGCCATGAAATTGCGATAGTACCCAGTGAGGCCCAAAAAGGCTCTCACCTGGGTTTGAGTAGTGGGAGTCTCCCAGTTCTGTACATCCTGTACTTTACTGGAGAGAGGTTGGATTTGACCCCCTCCTACCTCATGACCAAGATAGGTAACTTTCCCCTGAGCTATCTGGCACTTGGTAGCCTTGATAGTGAGGTTAGCCCTTTTCAAGGCCTGCAACACCTTATCCAGATGTGTCAAATGCTCTTCCCAGGTGGAACTGTAGACGGCAATGTCATCTAAGTAAGCCACACAAAAGGCTTCCAGCCCACTGAGCGCATGGTTCACCAATCTCTGGAAGGTGGCAGGGGCATTCTTCAACCCAAAAGGCATGACCCTAAACTGGTAGAGTCCCTCAGGTGTTGAGAAGGCCGTCTTTTCCTTGGCATGGTCCGTCAGAGCTATTTGCCAATAGCCTGAAGTAAGGTCAAAGGTGCTCACAAACTTGGCAGCACCGATGGTGTCCACGAGCTCATCAGCCCGGGGCAATGGGTGCGCGTCAGTCTTGGTGACGGCATTGACTCCTCGGTAGTCCACACAGAACCTCCAATCCTTGGTACCCGCCTGGGAACTTGCCTTGGGGACAAGGACCACTGGACTGGACCAGGGACTGGTTGAGGGTTCAATAACACCCAGATCCAACATCTTGGCGACCTCAGCCTGGATGTGGTTCTTGACGGTATCTGACATACGGTAGCACCTGCTTTTAACAGGCACACTGTCACCAGTGTCAATTTCATGCTTACACCACGGTGTAAGGCCTGGCTTCAGTGAAAACAGAGAGGCATACTGTTGGAGCAAAGCCCTACAGGCCCTCTGTTGCTCTGTTGTCAAATCTGGAGAGAGATGTACTCCCTCCACTGAGCCATCCTGAGGGTTGCTATGTAGCAAATCAGGAAGGGGCTCACTCTCATTCTCTTCTTGCCCAGAAGCTAGCAAGAGACATGAGGGAGGGTCAAGGGGACCGACGATGTCGATGCCCACCCTCTCAGATGGTGTGCCTACCACTGGCAACAGCTGTAGTGGGGCAATGACACTGCCTCCAGTCTTGCCAGACAACTGACAAGTTGGGCAGGTCCTGCAGTGGGACTCCACCTCTACTCCCATCCGTGGCCAGTAGAAATGGGCAGAGAGCCTCTGCTTAGTCTTCTTGGTCCCAAGATGACCAGCCGAGGGCACCTCATGCGCCAACTGCAGTAGGAAGGGCCGGTAAACCTGGGGTACCACCAACCTCTTGCGGGCACCAGGTTCAGGCTTAGTGGGCTCACTAACAAGGAGCTCACCCTCCCAATAAATCCGGAAATTCCTAGGCACCTCTCCTTGTGCCTGGGCCAGGGCCTGTTTCCTCAGTCCCTCGAGAGAGTGGCACTCTCTCTGTCCCTTACAGAAGTCCGCCCGGGAGGGTCCCCCTTCAGCTAACAAGCATTGAAGGTCGGGATGATCCTCCGCGTTAAGAACCCCTCCCACAGGAGAGTCTTCTGCCTCTTCTCCCAAAGGAGTTGAGTTTGGGTTTTCCACTGGACCCAGCCCGTCCGGAGCATGGATCCCAATGGGTGCAGCAGGAAGAGAAGGTGCTCCCTCCACAGAGGTGGCCTTCTTGGTCTTCCTTCTTCTTGCCTTAGGCCTCGCCTTTGGCTCGGGTATCTGACCCACAGCCACACCCGGTGTCACCTGTGATCTAGTGACGGCAGCAGCAGTCATGGGAAGACCATCCGAGATCAACCCCAACTCTACTAGATCATTCCCTAACAAAATGTTAGCAGGGAAATTGTCCTGAACCAGGACAGGAAGCTTTGCTGTCTTGTCGCCAATCATGAGTGTGACTAAGGCTACAGGTGATAATTTGGGAGGCCCACTAGCTAACCTGGTGGTTTGCAGAGGAGCACCTTCATAGTCCTCTGGCCCGAGCAGGGTCCTGTCCACCACTCTCATGCTTGCCCCAGTGTCTCTCAAACCAGTAGAAGGCTGGCCATTCAAGAGGACACTTCTCAAAAATCTATGGGTGTTCTGTGGGATAGTCGCCAGTACTTCCGCGTACTGGTCCCAGGCCCCAAGGGACACTAAGGAAATCTCCACCGGAGCACCAAA
Source organism: Ambystoma mexicanum (assembly GCF_040938575.1). Taxonomy (NCBI): domain Eukaryota; kingdom Metazoa; phylum Chordata; class Amphibia; order Caudata; family Ambystomatidae; genus Ambystoma; species Ambystoma mexicanum. The sequence continues at coordinate 244,807,265 of NC_090926.1, read as the reverse complement.
TGTGATACCGGCAGAGGAGGGGAGGACAGTGGCCTCCACCTCAGACACGGGGTCAGGGTAGGTCAGGCTGACAGCCTGTACTCCAAGTGCCTTACCTTTACACTTGGGGTCACCCCTTTTGTGATCCAGAGCCCCACAGTCCCAACAAGCGCCAGGAGTGCGAGGTACGGTACTGGAACCACTGGGAGCCTGCTTTGCAGCAGGTGGACCACTACTCTTATTCCCACCCCTAGATGACTTATCCCCACTAGAGTTTTGGGTCTTAGGAGAGGAAGGTTTTGGTTTACCCGACTGTGACTGCTTGGGGGACTCCTCAGCTTTCTGAGAGGCCCCCTTCTCTTTATCCTTGTCCTTCCCACTGGATTCCTTAGGGGACACCTGGTGGGAGACCCACTTGTCAGCCAACCTAGCCAGCTTAAAGGGGTCCAAAATGTTCTGGTCAGCCACATACTGACGCAGCTCTGGTGAACAGGCTTCAGAGAAATGCTCAAAAAACAAGAGGTGGGACAATTCAACAAAAGTCTTAACCTTGTATCCATCGATCCACCCCATCATGTTCATGTGCGCAGCACTCACCCAGTCAACCCAAGACATATTCTCCTTTTTCTTAAAATCCCTGAACCTTCTAAGGTATTGGGTAGGTGTCTTGCCGAACTTGGCAATCAAAGCAGACTTCATACACTCGTACTGACCCCTTTCTTCCACACTCAGCTTCAGAATACAGTCATACCCGGTTTGAGGCACTCTGCTTAACAAACACTTCGCCCAATCTCTTTTATCCACATCATGAATCTCACAAGCCATTTCAAACGCTTCAATCCATTGGAGGATATCCGAACCCTCCACAAATACAACAACCAAATCCTTCATAAACTTGGTGGCTGGGGACCTGACACTCTCACTGGATCTAGCTGAAGTCTCCACTCTAGCTTTCTTTAGCTGGATCCTCTGACATTCAGTGTCCTGGCTCTTGAGTTCAAGGTCCTTATTTTTGAGTGCAACTTGTTGAGCCAACTCCTCTTTCTTAAGCTCAGCATCTATTTCCAACTTGCGGTATTCAAAGGCCAATTTCATCCTTAATAACTCAAGTTCTAAGGAATTGCTGGAGTTTGGAACAGAGGCAGCAGGAATGGCGGCATTCCCAGAAACAGATTCAGCTGAAACCCCAGGGGCAGAGTCCTCATTGGTTGCATTCCCCCCCTCATCAAGAGTTTCACTATCAGTCTGGTAGTCCACCAGGGCAGCTATCAGCTCAGCCCTAGACTTATCCACAAAGTCTAACTCCCTAGCTTAACAAGCACTCTGGAGAGCCTCCAAGCTCATCCGAGTTATTTTGCCATTCGCAATAGACTCCATTGTTTGTAATGCAGTTACCTTGTACACAACTAAACCTTAATTCAATAAAGGGCAAATATCCTTTGTAAGTGGCACGGTTATACACTGATTCTTAAAACCATAAGCATCCCACCGCTTGCCACCAGTGTGAGAGACGGGCCTCTACGACCGGTGGGGGGTGTCTGTACTTCCGCTCCCTATATGGTGGAGGAGAGGCACAGGAGACCCCAGCCAAGATTCTCTATTCGGTAGCAATGGTCGAGCAATCAAGGCCTAGCTTCTCAGGAGGTGATGCAGGCTGGTTCTTAAGTACAGTGTATCCCCAAGCCCCCACAAAGGAATATCCACACTCTGTATTGGTTAGAACACAGTCTTTATATAATTAATAGTTAAGGTTATGTACATTCATCATGATAACTCACTTTGTACTCCGGCAAAATCTACAATTTCAAATATTTACAATCCTAAAGTGGTACCACCCTAGATCTCATTGAAGTGCATGAACAATACTGTACAATGTCACACAGACCAATAGAGTGAAACCAGCAGTAGAGAGAGGAGAGAAAATAAGATGGTTGAGCAATAGGCAGAATACTGGCCCCTACCACTGGGCACAGTTCTGTGTGGAGAGCCCCCCACCTGGGCAACCTGTAAAGAAAGATATAGCGCAAGCCCAGTCCATATATTGCTCTGCAAGTCTTATTCTCTCCTAAAATGTTTTTACCCCCCCAATGTACCTGGTGGAGTCGAGCTCCTCGAAGGCGTCGACAAACGTCGAGGGACTCGCTGTTCGGCGACGGGGAATCGACGGCCCTTCTTGAATGCCTTCCCTTTCAGGCGGGAGGTACGGGGCGTCGAACGTCCGTCGACAAAAAGAGGTAGAACGATGTCGAAGAGGCGGCAGCTTCGTCCGAGCGGTGCTCGTCGGCGTCGGGGCGTCGGCGTCCTGCAAGGCGGAGGTGTGCGGGGCACCTCGATGACAATAGTTCTGGACCGCAAAGATTGTAGAGACGGAAACCCAGCAAGGGCGTCGAGTCGTCCAAGTCTTTGAGGTCGTTGGGTGGCGGGAAACCCACCGGCAGGTTTCTCCTCGGCGCGTTGGTCGGCCTCGACTTTCTCCGGCAGGATAAGCGGTCGACGATGCGGTCGAGAGAGTCCTTCGATTGAATGTTCTTAGGCAAAGGAGCGGACGGCTCCGGTCGTCGGCGGCACGGCGTCCAGTGGTTCCCACGGCTGGGCAACACAACTTCGACGGGCCTCCAGCGGTTACACAAACCTGCGAACCCTGGTCGACGGCAATGGACTCCGACAACGTCGATGTCCGGGTGCTTCACCTCGATCTCCTCAGCGGTCCCGTCTCGGGTCGACAACCTTTCGAGGGTCTGTCTTCCAGGGCGCTTCGGCGAAGATGGAGCGGTGCTCGATGGTCCCTCGGAGCACGGGAAGAGGGCGCCTTACCAGGTCCTCTCTCGGGTCAGCCCTCGACGATCTCGTCAGCCTTCAGATCGGTCGAAGCAAATGCCACAGCAAGTCTTCTTCTTCCAGCTGGACGTCCAGGATCAGCAGTTCCAGTTACTCGTAGAGTGGAGACTCAGCTCCCTGGCTGCTGTAGGAGCACAATGGTCGCTTCTCAACCAAAGGTCCCTTCTGAACACTTTGGTCGCTTTTGAGCCAATGGTTCCTTCTGAACACTTTTCCAGTGGTGAGAGGTCCCCAGATATACTATCCTCTCTCTCATCCACGCTGCTGGCACACACTCAGCAGCCAATCATACTGCAGGGCATTCATGCAGTCAGTCAGCCAATCAGGTACACAGTGCATTCAGGCCACACTCCTCCCTTCCAGACACTCACAACAAGAAATGTGGATTGGGACAAGTACCCAGCCATTCAGCACTACACACTGCATTCAGGCCAGTTTCGGCAAGGGTTGTCTCGGTCTTTGTCTCTCATGCCAGAAACCAGACAACCACAACAAGAAGTGTATATTGGTCACACACTCCATTCACCCAGGTCCCACCCACAGGAGGTACCCACAACATACGGTCACTGAGAAGGCTCCAGCCAGTCTAGCTGGGCCTTCACAACAATACCATACATGGAACTTCCACCCAACAGCCAGTCAGGGGGAAGGGACAGAGACAGGGCTTCCCAGGACTTTGGGAAAACAAGATAACAGGCAATAGAAAGCAAGAGGCCACAGGAGCACCTGTCAAATTCAGCACGGAGCTGCCACCAGCCCATACCCTGCTCTGGGGTCACCCACAGGTGCCCAAAAACATACCCTAGGGGCACAGGGTTGTACCCCTACCCATGGGTGCCATAAGGGTATCCCATGGGTCTGTTCACCTAAACCAAAAAGAGAGAGCTGCACTGCCAGGAGTCCCACATGGACTCCAGGGCAGAAAACATAACAGAACACACGGTAAAAACAGAAAAAGGACAAGGATTCAGAGGCCCTGTCCCTCAGATGCATTTCCAGCATCACAGTTACTCAGAATATTTGGTTGATCAAATGCTGTCTCACAGCACGTCCCTCCTGGCCATCCCCTCTTGCATGGCCTGCATCCCCTTCACCTCCATCCTCATCCCCTTCATCATCCTCATCAGGTGCCTCCATTTCAACATCAGGGGGCAGTGGCACATTCCGTCTCATACACATATTGTGCAGCATGACACATGCCGTGGTGATCTTTGCCACCTTCTCATGGCCATACAGGAGGGCGCCACCAGACCTGCTAATGCACCTAAACCGTGACTTCAGAAGTCCAAAAGTCTGCTCGATCACAACGCGGGTACGGGTATGTGCATGATTGTATTCTTCTTCATGTCTGTTCTGTGGGTTCCATACAGGTGTGAGGAGCCACCTCTTCAGGGGATAGCCGGCATCACCTACATGGGGGGAGGAATGGGTTCCTGTTACTTATTTACACATGTGTGGCCTGTTCATGTCACATACTTTGGCCTATCATTGTGATTCATGTACACATTCAACTGCATCAATGAATATGGTCTGTGTGACTGCTTTGTGCAAAGGTGAGCGCAAGCATGCAAGTAGACATGCCCCATTGATGCCTCCAACAGTGACTGCCATGTCCTGGGTGAGGCCAGGTCATTGGTGTCCCTGTGGGCAGGCACATTTGGTACCACACTGGTGGTGTACTGTCCTTCCGACATTGCTGTTGCCATGCTGAGAGGCAACACTTCAGTGGTGCCATGGGTTTTTGGTGCATTGCCATGGATAGGGGGTATCCCTTTGCATGCATCCAAGGGCACAATGCATTGTTGATGTTGTGCTATAGGAATGCTGCATGACTATGTTGACGGCATGGATGACATTTGTGTATTTCGTGGCGTGGAGTGTCGTGCGATGTGGATGAGGATTGATGTTTGATGTCACTAGATTTGGATTGTCAGCTGTGTTGTGTGGCATATACTTGCATGTCCGTTCATCCCAAGTACGTTGCTGCCCTCACAGATGCCCATTAGCGTACATCTGTATGTGCATTTGGGCGACGGACTACAGGCTACACCCAGTTGGAGTATCTATCTACCCCCCTAATGCACACCCAGTTGGAGTATCTATCTACCCCCCCAATGCACACCCAGTTGGAGTATCTATCTACCCCCCAATGCACACCCAGTTGGAGTATCTATCTACCCCCCCAATGCACACCCAGTTGGAGTATCTATCTACCCCCCAATGCACGTCCAGTTGGAGTATCTATCTACCCCCCCCAATGCACACCCAGTTGGAGTATCTATCTACCCACCCCCAATGCACACCCAGTTGGAGTATCTATCTACCCCCCCACCAATCACACTGCCATGTGCTTGGCCTGGAACTCACCAAGTAGCCACGAACGTTGTCCCATTTGTCGCTCCATGTAGCGGGAGATAGTTGAGTTCCGCAGGACCATGGAATCATGGGTAGATCCTGGAAATCGGGCACAGCAATGTGTGATTATCTTGTTTGCGTCACATACCATTTGGACATTGATGGAGTGGAATTGCTTCCTGTTTCGGTAGACTACTTCATTGTGATGTGGGACGACCAATTGCACATGTGTACAGTCGATGGCCCCAATGCAACTTGGGATGCCTGCCAGTGAATAGAAGCCAACTTTGGTGTTTGCAATCTCCTGGGCAGTCCGGGGCATGGATATGTGTTCGGGTGCATGCTTCAGGAGGGCATCGAGTACCTGGTTCAGTATGCGTGAGAATACTGGTTGGGAGATGCCATGCATCTGCCCCACTGTATGCTGGTAGGTTCCTGTGGCCAGGAAGTGGAGCACTGTCACCACCTTGAGTAGAGGGGGGGTGGCAGTTCGGATATCCATGAGGCTCACAATGTCGTTGTGTATCATGTCCACGATGCTGGTGATGGTGTCCCGGTCCAGGCGGTACAGGGTGTGTATCTGCTCAGGTGTTAGGTTAAATGGACTGGCTCTGATCCGGGGAATTGGTGGGTGCCTCTGTGGTATGATTAGGTTGCGTGGTGGTGCTTGCTGTGCCTGTCTGGCCCTCCTCCTCCTCCTGCCTCTCCTCTGTGCAGCCTGTTGTTGTAGCAGCAGCGCTGCAATCAGGTCCTCCAGGCCATGTAATGCTGCCAGTATTGGAACCATCTTGGTGTGGGAAGTGGTGTGGGAAGGGGTGTGGTGTGCTTCTTTTGAGCAGCCACAGTCTCCATTGCCTCCACCTGTGCTGATTTTGGCCACCTGTGGCAGGTGTTGACACTGCTTAGTTCTTTTAACGGGTGGTTTGCGATGGCGGTATTGCCACCATGCCGGTAAGGTGTTTTGGGGTATTTACCATGGCGCTATTGCCGTGTGCACTAGCCTTGTGATGGTGTGCTATTAGCGGCATGTCGTTATTTACAGGTTGGCGGGTCACGCGCACGCGGACTCACCGCTATTAGTGGCACCGTAATTAGCGGTACCGCTAATGGCGGTGAGCCGGGTCGTAATCCGCATGGGCATTTAACGTTACCGGTATTCCATTACCGGTAACGTTAAATACCTACCGCCATCCGTGTAATCCTGCCTTTAAGTCTCTGCATTTACTCTGTTATTATTGATACATCTATGATCTAAGATGTGCATGTAATATTGGATCACTTACCCATTGGGTGTGTGCTATCTTGTCTGTATTATCCAAAATATTATTGGTCCGCCAATGTTAACCTTTCTTTGGTTGCTAAAAAGGAGTAATAGATACTGGACTGAGTATGAGTTGGCTAATGTGCCTAATTGGCATGTATAGCTGGAAAAAGACTGCCATAGCTTACCTTGAATAGTGTCTCATTCCATTACCGTCGTAATGTATAATGTCTAGAATGTAGCCTTGGTCTCTTTAGCATAGTCATGTAAAAAGCAATGTGCCATAAGCATACAACTTCATATAACCGTTAAATTGCATTTATTTTTGTAATGAAGTATAGACTTAGTTGGAGTACTATGCGCACAACGGTGCCTCACCAAATATTCTTTCTTTATATAACTTCATACAATTGTTAATTATAACTTCATATAATTGTTAAATTGCATTTGTTGTTGCAATGATGTACGGAATTGTTCTTAATTTAGCTAATGTGGCAGGTACCCAACCCCTCAAAGTAACTTTGTAGTCTATGCTATAATTTGTGTGTGTTGAAAGGGAGCACCATTAGACAGCCACAGTTTAGAATCAGAGAGCACCTTGAAAGCCTAAATAGCCAACACCATAAATCACCACTTGCAAGAATGGCATCAGATGGAAGACAATAGTGATCTTAGGTTCATTGACTCATGAGTGCCAAATGTGGTAAAAGAGGAGGTGATTTGAAATTGAAACTGAGGTGCATGGAGTCTAAATGTATCTGTTATCTATGGTGTATCAAGGAAGGACTGAATACTGAACATGAAATTAATGTATTTCTGTGAATATGTACCCTCGCATCAGCGCAGAACCATGATATTGCATGTTGTTTGTTATATCACATTTTGAGATATGAGTGACCATAATAACTGAGATTGTTATGATATATTCTCGTGTCACTTATGTAATAACATATTCAAACCGGAGGCGTTGGATGCAGCACCCAATATACCACTGCTAGGTTTACCAGGACCATTGGAAATGAACTGACTTTTTATAATTTTAACGATCTAATAATCAGAGGACCTATTATCCCCAATTTCCATGATGGGATTAATACTATATGTCAGTCAAAATGCATATAGGGACCCCATGGAAGGTACATCGACATACTCCACAAACAAAGTAGAAGCAGTGTTCATGCACTAACATGCGACTAAGGCAGGATTGGTGCCCATGGAAAATATAGCCATTACAGAGCTTGTTAAATGACAATGATGACATCATGGGCTGAATGGAATGCAACCCCGGTTGTCCAGCCAACAAATATTCATTGACAGCATTACACTCACACACGCACACTCACCCATACATCATCACATACACTTCTATAATGTATTGGCACATATCCTCAATCAGTAATACACAAGTTAATTCAAGTCTATAGCAAGTTTAAAAATTAAAACATTAAAAAATGAAAATAAAAAACTAATGAGGACATCATTTATTTATTTGGATTTGTAGAGCGCACTGCAGCCCGCAGGCATTGAGGCGCCATAAGAGGAACTTAAGAAGGCTTGATTCAGGATTACACGAAAGCTGCCCATCATAAGTGGTGTTAGTGCAGGGTACATTGTTGCACATACAAAAATAGGTACGTACCAGGTTACTTAGTTACAAATACAGAATTAGATATAGGAAATACATGCTGATTCATACAAAGAGTCTGGTTTTTATGGCCTTGCGAAAGGCCGCATGAGAGTCAATTAGCCTGATGTGAGGAGGGAGGGCGTTCCAGTAGGGGGCAGCCATAGTTAGGAAGCTGGTGCCGCCTGCACGGGCTTTGCATATTTTGGGAACAGTTATCATGTTGGAGTAAGGCGTTCTGGCTGGCCTGGAAGCAGGAGGTTTGGTGATCCTTTGGACAAGGTAAGGGGGGGCCTGGTTGTGGAGACACTTGTGCGTCAAGGCAAGGGTTTTGAATATTATCCTTTCCTTGACTGGTAGAAAGTGGACCTGTCTCCTGAGCCCTGAGATATGATCCCTACGTGAAAGGCCTGTGGCGGCCCTAAGAGCGTTGTTTTGAACTAGTTGAAGTTTGGCAAGGTTTTTACCTGAAGTTCCGACAAGGAGGGCATTACAATAGTCCAATCTGGATCCAATTATAGCCCTGGCGCTGGTGAGGCAGTTTTGTTGGGACAGGAACGGTCTCACTGTATTAATAAGTTAGGAGTGGTATACTGAGGTGGATGCTATGGCATTAACCTGCCTATTCATGGTCAGGTTGGTTTCCAGATACATACCAAAGGTTTTAACCATTTGTGAGACGGTGATGGGGATATTGTCTACGGCGAAGGAGCTGTATTGTTTGTCCAGCTTGCTCAAGGTGTATGGGGAGCCAATCAGTAGAAGATCGGTTTTCTCACTGTTGAGGCATAACCAGTTTTCTGCCATCCAGGACTGGATCGTTGAGCTGCACATACATTTATAATCTACTCACACATACATTCAATCAGTAACATACAAGGGAGTTTGAACACTCAACCGCATCAATGCGGATGTTGGGATGGCTGAACTAGCAATTTCACAGAATATGTTGATGAAAACACAGCCGTGACATCACACACACTGTGTGTGTGACATCACACGTACGCATTAATACATAAATAAACAATCCAAATGGTGCCAGCGTGCTCCACATGCGTGAGGTACCCGGGATCAATCCTATTGAATAGAAACCAGGATATTTGTAGGTAAGGAGGAGGGTAACAAGCCAGGACCTTACAGGACTAGCCGGGTCAGGTACCTGCTGCATTAGCTATAGAAATAACATTTGTGAGGCACTGTTGTGCCCTTTGTACTCTAAGTCCATACCTCATTGCAAAAACAAATGCAATTTAACAATTAGATGAAGTTATAATTAGCAATTGTATGAAGTTATATGAAGAAAGAATATTTGGTGATGTACCGTTGTGCGCCTAATCCTGCGTCTGTACTTCATTGCAAAAATAAATGCTGTTTAAAGGTCATATGAAGTTGTATGCTTATGGCACATTCGTTTTTACAGTATAACGTTAAAGAGACCAAGGCCACATTCTAGACATTATACGTTACGCATTAATGGAATGAAACACTATTCGAGGTAAGCCATGGCAGATTCTTTCCAGCCATACATGCCAATTAGGCACAGTAGCTAACTCATACTCAGTCCAGTATCTATTACTCTTTTTTAGCAACTGAAGAAAGGTTAACATTAGGAGATCAATAATATACTGGATAATTCTTTTTTTTAAATCGTTTTTTGTTTAATCAAAATTAAAACGTTTACAAAATCAACAGTACAAATTAATTCACAACATTAATGACTGAAATATACATAACGTATTCCAATATCACCTGAAAACAAACATTATATTAAGAACAATACATGTTAATAGGAATAGCAATACATACACAATAAAAACTGAAATATTGAGAGAAGAAGAAGGATATAGCATTTGATTCAAAACCAAATTCATCTAACAATACCAATATATCCTAAATAGAGCCTAAAAGTTAAGATTGAATGTACCGTAAGTACTCCAAATAATTCTCATGAGAGAAGACTAAATACAAAATTCTTTTCTGACAAACATGTATCAGATCAAAAATAGAAATAATCAGATAGTCAATAATAACTCAGACAATATAGGTTCAATGTTTGCAAGTAAATTTCAAAGTAAATCGTAGGCTGTAGCCCCCCATGGATCGTTTCCACAATGATTCCATAGCAATATGTGATTGGGTAGAATAGCTCAATTCAAAAATTTGAGCACGAGAGGCATCAAAAAACATACAATAAACTACCAGATGTTTCAGGCTTTCACTCTCCTCACTAGACTCGCAGAAACAACAAGTGCCCGAGCCCATAATTCCCTGAGATCTATACGAATATTTGGTTCTTGCATATGTTGGTAATTGATTTAGCCTAAAACGAAGATATGTTTTCCTAGCAACTGAAGAGGGAAATTGGATTAAATATTTTGGGCGATCCCCCCATTTCCTACGAACAAGATTATAATGATAGAAAGATGAGTAGGTTCCAATCAAATCAGACATAATGCACCAATTAAATCTTTCATATTTTTTCTTTTGGCTATGCAGGCACATACACATTGACTCTGGAGTTTCATTAATCTGTTTGAGAATTAGCTCCGGTTTTAGGGTAAGTTTATTGAGTGAACGAATATTTGGATCACCAAGAATTTTGTTGAGCTCCACATAGAGAGTATTTTTTGGAGGATGAACCATTTTTATATAGTTTTTTAAACTTCTCCAATTTCTCTTCACTGAAAGGGGTAGTAGGTTGATCTCATGTCATATCAATGCATTCAGAATAGATTGTGCTAACCCTAAAACAGTGTTCCACAATTTACCCTGTAGAGTATCGAGAAACACATCGATTTCAAAGGTGCAGATATCAAGATAGTTTAACAGAATAGGTTCAACTTTAAGTAAATAAAACTGTACAAGAGGTAGTAAAGAAAACATACAATATTTATAAAGTATAATTTTCATCTGGGAGGTAAGGATTTTGATTTTGTGATTTAAATAGGTTTTCCACATAATTAAAGAGTAAATATCTGTAAGTGGATAACCTAAGTATCGAATCAGAGGAACGTATAAAATGACAGCCCCATTGAGTGACCAAACATAACTAATAGGTTTATGTCTGCCACGTGCAAATGTTAGAATAAATGATTTAGCTGGGTTTACTGTTAAGTTGTGTTCTGTTGCAAAATCTGCAAAAAGATCGAGTTTTTTTTGCAAACCATATGGGGTCTGTCAAAAAATAAAAGGTCATTGGCAAAACCTATCCAGTCCAGTTTAACAGAACCTAATCTGGCAGGGAAAACTACTTCATCCAGCCATCGAACATCCAGGCCAAGGAGATATAAATAATATTTATAAAGTATAATTTTCATCTGGGAGGTATGGATTTTGATTTTGTGATTTAAATAGGTTTTCCACATAATTAAAGAGTAAATATCTGTAAGTGGATAACCTAAGTATCGAATCAGAGGAACGTATAAAATGACAGCCCCATTGAGTGACCAAACATAACTAATAGGTTTATGTCTGCCACGTGCAAATGTTAGAATAAATGATTTAGCTGGGTTTACTGTTAAGTTGTGTTCTGTTGCAAAATCTGCAAAAAGATCGAGTTTTTTTTGCAAACCATATGGGGTCTGTCAAAAAATAAAAGGTCATTGGCAAAACCTATCCAGTCCAGTTTAACAGAACCTAATCTGGCAGGGAAAACTACTTCATCCATCCATCGAATATCCAAGCCAAGGAGATATAAATTAAATAATACTGCCGCCATAGTGCACCCCTGTTTAACACCTATTTCGGTACAAATTGTATTACTGAGAGCCCCCTTTCTATTCAAACGTATACGGTAAGTGGTATGTTGATGGAGTAACGCAATAAGAGCAACCAAATAGGAGGGTCTTCCAAGTAGTAGCATTTTTGACCATAGAATCTCACAAATCACGCTTTCAAAGGCGGCAGTAAGGTCTAAACTGGCCATATAGGCTGGCCCCATATTAGAGCGAGACATATGTGCCTGAAGATGAGCTAGGAGGGTTGCATTAAGCAGGCAGCCAATATATTTACGAAATCCCACCTGGCAAGGAGACAGTAAAGCTTGTTTGGCAATAAGGGTTTACAATTGGTGTAACAATACTAAAGAGAACATTTTTGAAGAGGCATCTGTAAGAACAATTGGGCGATAATTGTCAGGAGAATCAGGGGGTCCCTTTTTATAGATAGGAATGATATGAGCAGAGTGCCAAGAAGGTGTAACAATATCAGTCTGAAGGATTGAATCAAAACGTATCTTTAAAATTTGAGCCCATAATAGCGGATCAGATTTGTATACACAAGAGGGCAACCCATCAGGGTTAGGGGCCTTGGAGTTTTGATAGACCATATAGATTGCATACCTGGGGCTAATCTGGGTTGACCACCCTTGAGAGAAGCAAAGCGTTCCGGCACCTGGTAATTTTCCTTTATATAGCTTGTCCAGGATTCTTCAGAAATAACAGATGCAATCACAGAGGAGGATTCAGTGGTCAAAGTTTTCAAGATAGACCACACGTGTCTGGTGTCATGTCTTAGGAGGTGATAAATTGTTTTTTGATTACGTTTTTTGATTATGGACTAAATATAGTCTTCTCATCCTAATTGTTTTATTTTTGTTGGTCTGCTTGATTTTCCTTATCTGTTCTGTAATATCATCCAAATGAAGCTTAGATCTTAATAGATGTCTGATAAGTCATTTTTTTCTTCCTTTAAGACAGCGAGATTTGAATTATATGAGTGAACATGACTGACAGATGGATGAACTTATATCTTGTTTTCTAGAGCCAGTCTATTTAGATAAATTTGAATGCGGGAAACATTTCTTGCTTCAATGTCCATCAAAGATGGGCGACCCACACCAATTCTGGTTGTTATTTCACAGTCAGCTTCTACATATTGTAGAAGCTTATGACAAAGTCTGGCATTCCATCGTACTGACAGCGAATGGCGATCAGGTTCAAACAGAGTTAAGCTAATATCTTCAGAAAAACGGGCAAATGGTAGACGTAACTCCAAGTTAATGATCATATGATCACCCAATTCCGGATTGAAAATAGTAACAGGAGTAGTATATAGATAAAGACCCGAAGAAATAAAGAAAAAGTCAATCATTGAGTAATTATTGCCCCTGTACCAAGTGTAATTATAGAGCCCCAAAATGATAGGTGGAGATTGCATGTCCCATTCTAGAAAAAAATGGATCCAAATGTGCCCGTTTTTCCTTGACAATTCAGAATTATTTTTAACAATGACATCAGATTGAGGCAAAGCATCATAACAAAAGGCATTAAAATCACCACCAAAAACTATTCTTACTGATGAATTTTTAACCATCGCTGTCTCTAATAAAAGGTTCAATTCATCAAGAATGACAGATATAGCAGTGGAATACTTATTCCAATAAATACAAATCAGTAAAACAACAGCAGACGGATTCTCATCAGCAATTAATTGAATGGCCACTAGTGCATCTGAACTACTAACCTATTCACAAGAACACTTACAGGCTGTGTTAATCAAAATAACTAACCCACCTGAGGGTCTTCCTAGGAAGTCCCGAGTTGCCTCATTGGTATATGCAAAAAAAAACTCAACGGTGAAGAGTAGTTGGCACATGGTTTCCTGCAGTAGAATAACATCAGGGGTGAATTGTTTATTATTCCTATGCCAAGTTCTGAAGTTATTAAGAATGCAGGAATTCCATGAGATGATATGTAGGTTAGCAGAGCTAAGAGTCTCCTAGCAAGTCAAATTGCGGACCTGATTGCGCTGTAGATGATTCCCTCAATTGAAACCCCTTGAGTTCTGACACAAAAGCCATTAGTTCTTTCATTGTATTGTCATCAATTTTTGGGACAGCTCCTGGGCAACAATGTTTAAGGGATTTTCCTCTGATGGAATAGCAGTTTCAACATAGGTTTCAGCATCATCAATTGACATAAACAGGAAGGGTAGTAAACCAATTGATTTGAGGTCATCCCTTTGTTCCCAAATGAGTTTCAGTATAAATGAGGAGTTAAGTTTATAAATCATTTTGTCATTTTGTGTTTGGCTAATTTCACCCATTCAATGTCATTAGATCTTATAATTCGCAAGGCTGGGATATCTTGTAGAATGGTTAGCAGAAAGGTTCGATTCAACCGTGCTTTACCATGACAATTTGGGTCACTTTCCCAGCCCATCAGAGTGGCAGATTTAAGCTCATTCGCCAATTGGGGAGCAACATTGCGCCGTGGCTTTTTCTCTTGAACGCCACGGCATGCTACCAGTGGATCCATCAATGCATGTCCATTAACAATTTCTTGTGCGGACAAATCTGCATACCCCTCCTCTCCTCTTTTGTCACGATTTTCTCCTAATTTGAGCTTGTTGATGATCGGTCGAAAACATCATGCAAGCTGAGGTGTGCGGTGCACCTCGTCGAAAAGTGTTCATTTGCCGCAAAGAGTTAATAAAGAACTTTGGGCAAGAAAGGTAGTCGAGTCATCCGGCGTCCCTGCGGCCTTCGGGTGGCAGGAAACCCACCGCCAGATTCTCCTCGGTCGTCGACGGCCTTGACTTTCTCCAGCAGGACAAAAGCGGTCGACGAGGAAGAACAAGGGAGTCCTTGGATAAAATGCACTTTAGCAAAGGGAGCCGGTGGCTCTGGTTGGCGAGGGCGGTCGTCGATGGTGATGGACGCAACATCCGGTGCTTCTCTTCGTGATTCCGCGGCGGTCCCCGTCTCCGGTCAGCAGCTTTTTGTAGGTCTGTCTACCAGGGAGCTTTGCCAAAGATCAGCTGGTGCACGATTGTCCCTCGTAGCTCGGGGATAGGTCTCCTAGTCAGGTCCTCTCTTGGATCAGTTCCTTGAAGGCAGAGCAGCTTTCAGATTAGCGAACGACAGCAGCAGCAGTTCTTCTTCTTCCAGTGGGCTTCAAAGTTAAGGATCAGTTTCAACTTCAGCTTCTGAACGATTTCTAGCAGTGAGAGGCCCCCAGATATACTGTTGATCTCCCATTCACTCTGCTGGGTCACACTCAGGCAACCAATCATTCAGAAGGGCATTCATGCAGTCAGTCAGCCAATCAGGTGCACAGTGAATTCAGGCCATTCTTCTCCATCCAGACACTCACAACACAGGATGTGGATTCAGTACCTAGCCATTTAGCACTACACACTGCATTCATATCAGTTTCAGGCAGGGCTGTCTCAGTCATTGTGTCAACCACCAGATACTAGACACCCATAACAGAGAATGCGTATTCGTCACACACTCCATTCACCCAGGTCCCACCCCACAGGCATACAGTCATTTGGAAGGCTCCAGCCAGTCTGGCCTGGACTTCCCCACAACACCATATATGGAACTTCCACCCAACAGCCAGTCAGGGGGAAGGGACAGAGTCAGGGCTTCCCGGGACTTTGGGAAAAGTAAGGTAACAGGTGATAGAAAGCAAGAGGCCCCAGGGGCCATCTTGTTTCCTATCAGGAATCCACTGATTCCAATGACACGGCCTGGGCATCTCAAAATGGATGCGCAGGGCACTTGTCAATTCAGCACAGAGCTGCCACCAGCCTGTACCCAGCTTTGTGGGCCACACATAGGTGCCCAAAAACATATACTAGGAGTACAGGGTTGTACTCCCACCCATGGGTGCCATAAGGGTATCCCAAGGGTCTGTTCACCATGAACAAAAAGAGCCGCACCGCCAGGAGTCCCACATGAACTCATGCACGGAAAACAAGACAGAACATACACGATAAGGCAATAAAGGACAAGAATATGGAGTCCCTGTCCCTCAAACGCATTTCCAGCATCTCACCTTATGGCACCCTTGGGTGGGGGTACAGCCCTGTGCCACTAGTGTATGTTTTTGGGCACCTGTGTGTGGCCTACAGAACATGGTATGGGCTGCTGGCAGCTCCATGCTGAATTTGACAGGTGCTCTGAGTATCCTCCATTTTGGGATACCCAGGCCCTGCCAGTGCAATCAGTTTACCCCGATAGGAGACAAGATGGCCCATGTGGCCTCTTGCTTTCTATTGCCTGTTACCTTGTTTTCCCAAAGACCTGGGAAGTCCTGACTTTGTCCCTTCCGTTGACTGGCTGTTGGGTGGAAGTTCAATATATGGTATTGTGGGGAAGTCCAAATGCAGACTGCCTGGAGCCTTCCCAGTGACTGTATGTTGTGGGTACACCCTTGGCATGGGACCTGGGTGAATGGAGTGTGTCACCAATACACATTTCATGTTATGGGTGTCTCGTTTCTGGTGTGTGACACAGTGTCTGAGACAGCCCTGCCCGAAACTGGTATGAATGCAGTGTGGAGTGCTGAATGGCGGAGTGCTAGTCCCAATCCACATTCCTTGATGTGAGTGTCTGGATGGAGAATAATGGCCTGAATGCACTGTAACCCTGATTGGCTGCCTGCCTGCTGAATGCCCTTCTGAATGATTGGTTGCCTGAGTGTGACCCAGCAGAGTGAATGAGAGACCAAACAGTATGTCTGGGGACCTCTCACTGATGGAAATCGTTCAGAAGCTGAAGTCGAAACTTGATTTCCCTTCGACGCAATCTGAAAGCTGCTGTGCATTCAAGAAACGGATCCAAGAGAGGACCTTTGCTAGGATCCCTTTCGCGAGCTACGAGGGACCATCGTGCAACAGCTAACCATCACCAAGGCTCCCTGGAAGTCAGCTGTCGACCGGAGACGGGGACCGCCGAGGAAACTGAAGAGAAGTGCCCGGACTTTCCGTCCACCATCGTCGACCAGGTTTGGAGGACCGCCGTAACCGCTGGAAGCCCGTTGAAGCCATGTTGCCCAGAAGCGGGGACAGCTTGACGCTGTGCTGCCGACGACCGGAGTCACAAAGCTCTATTGCCTAAGAACACTTTGAGTCAAGGACTCGCTTGCTCATCATCGTCGACCGATTTGTCCTGCCGGAGAGAGTCAAGGTCGCAGATGAACCAAGGAGATTCCGCTGGTGGGTTTCCTGCTACCCGAAGTCCTCAAAGACACTGACGTAGATCCAAAAGCCAGCCGTGGTCGAGTCCCGATCGCCGACTCCAAACACTGACGACCCGATGATCTTGCTGGGCCTACGTTCTTCATTGACTCTTTGCAGCAACAAATTATCGCTGTTGAGGTGCAACGCACGCCTCATCTTTGCAAAACCACAACTGATCGACGATGAACACCGCAAGGACTGAAGCTGCTACCTCAACAACACTGTTCACCATTTCTTCACGGAATCTCGACGATCCGTGGCTCGTTCCTTAAAGGGAGTTCACTCAAGAAGGATCCGTCCACGACCCGTCGTTGAACGCTGCTTAATCAGATACATTGGGGTAGTAGAACACTGTAGAAGGAAATAAGACTTTGCTAAAGCAATATATGGATTGGGCTTGTATAATATCTTATTTTGCAGGTTGCCCAGGTGGGTGGATCCTCACACAGAACTGTATCTAGGTAACGGGATCCAGTATTCTGCCAATTGTTTAACCAAATTGTTTACCTCCTAAGTCTATGATACCTGTTGCATTGATTCATATGCCATTTGAAACTGCCCACAGTTGATGCATTTTAATGTAATCAAACAGTAATTGTGGTACCTGAGACTGTATATATTTACCATTATAGAATTGCCTGAGGTAAAAGTGTGTTCTTGTATGTGTACATAATCAAAACCTTATTTATATAAAGAGCTTTGTTTTCACTAACATAGTGTGTGGGCATTCCTTTGTGGGTACTTGTGGACTACACTGTACTTAAGAAACAGCGTGCATCACCTCCTGAGAGCTTAACCCTTGGTTGCTCGTCCATAGCTACCCAATAGAGAACCTTGGCCCGGGTGCGCTATGCTTCTACTCTGCCAAATAGAGAGCAGGAGTGCAGATACCCCCCTCCAGTCTTTAGAGGCTGTAACAAGAAAATAAATCTGGAGCAGTAAAAATCTAGACCTTTCTAGTTTAAGTATTGTACAGAGGATTTCTGCAATATACTTTGTGAATTATCAAACATTACTTACAGGCTTAGCGTGAACCACCTCCTCAAACAATTAGCTTTTACTTATCACAAGAGGTTTAGGATAAAACCTTTTTGTGCGGGAGACGCTACTCACCACATCACAAGCTTAACGGCCTAAGCGCACTCACAAACGATTATACCCTCACCTACCCACTTTTTTCTTACTTGATGTTATGAAGAAATGCCCGGCTGCCTATAGACCTGTGTTTTGGAGTAACCACAGATTGAACAAGCAGTGAGAACTACACAAGCTATGTGTAGCAGCTCAAACATCAACTAGAGCAAGCCCATCCACTCACCAAGGATTCCGTGGAGAAGACTGCAGAAGGTAACACACGCCACTACGAGGTCAAGGTCACGTTCCTTTCCCTTAACCCTACTAATCATCGATTGATCCGCAACCTGGGAAAGAGGACAGGTAAGCCATACGATCAGTGGGAGTCACAACCGTTCATCGGAGAACCTCAGTTAGGAGACCTCGCTGTCTACCGACTGCGAGAGGAAGTATGGCCAAGGAACATGCAGACGTTGCACCAGAACCACCTGCTCCCAGTCAGGGCTGAGGTCGAGTTAGCACCAGTAGAGAAAGAGGAGGCATCAGCCAAGGAGCCAATGACCAGACAACAGTGACTCAGCACTGACAAGCCGAAAAAGGAAAACCTTTCACTGGCGCAGTCCCTGGAAGCTCCTTAAGCTACCGAGATTGGGAGACCATCGGAAGGCCACCTGAAGATGCAATATGGTGAATCAAAAACTACTCTGACAATTTGAACTAAACATGCTGGGAAATAAAATTAGGTGGTATCAGGGTAATATAAACAATCTTATTCATTACAACACTGAAGATTCAACACTTAAAGATTACTATGCGGATATGGATTGCAATATGATTATCAAGCATATTTCTCAATTGGGTCAATCATTTGGCTGAGACCCCATTAAATTTACAAAAAGGAATCACTAATGCATAATGCAAGATATATGATTATCAGATTGCGAAATAAAAGGTTGAGGTAATGCACAATATATGTACTACTTCCAGAAAGCTAACTATGGATTGGTCAATCTTGTAAAAAATCTGAAACCGAAAATAAAAATTGGCTACGCTGCTGCTATATATACTGCGCAGTGGCAGCTAATGTACAGCACCCTACACAGTAATGACAGCAAAAAATGTTGGTATCTATTAAGGAATGTAACGACTGTCCGATCAAACAGGAAGTTAACCCCATTATGGAGACTCGCTTGAAGGAGAATACTATATTCCTGGCTCCATTGAAACTATAGCCATTACCCAGATAAAGAGGACTCATAATTATACCTATTGCGAGGAGGATATTTACAAATGCATTATTCTGCAACGACCCTCTGAAGCCCCCTGGCCCAGGTGGGCTGCCTAATAAGGTGTTTAGAAATAACCCAACACTACATGCTTGCTTATTAAATCAGTTATTTAATAAGATTGTGAGACCTGGGACAATACCAGAGTCATGGAATAAATTGTACATCATTTCGATATATAAGAAAGGCCCACATAATGACCCTTATAGCTACAGCCTGCTTGCAGTGTTGGATGCTCAAGTAAAGTCTACTATACCCTCACATTGAAGGCGATTAGGCGATGGGCTGAGGAAAACAATGGGCCTCATTACGAGTCCGCCGACCCGGACTTAACGCCACCGATATAACCATACCGGCACAGTTTCCCATGACCGTGTAATCACGACCCACGAACCCGGAAAAACAACCACCACAAACCGCCGCAGCGGTGTTAAGGGATCCGTAAAATGCGTCAACGGCGAAACTCCCCAGTTACCGGTAACACGAAACACCATGGGCATCACGAGTACCACGGACATGGAAACTCCGCCATAAGAATGGCAGAAAATCAGTGGCCACGGAGGCGGTATCGGCGCCACTGCAAACATGACGTTAAACAGTGCCTGGTGAGCTGAATCAGGCCACAGGTGCCCCAAATGAGCCCAGCTGGACCCAGCAGGTCACTGGGAGCCCACAAAAGGGCCACACCAACACCCAGAACAACTCCAAACACAACTATGCAGGCAGCAACTGCAGCAGCATTGGGACTGGGGCTATTGAACCTACAGGCAGCAGTGTACATGGTGGCAGTAATCGTGCAGAGGAGGATGAGGCGGAGGCAGAGGAGGCGCAGGCGGCAGTTAGAAAACCCTGCACCCATGCCAAACCCAATTGTGCAGCTGGCACGACCCCACAGGCAGCCTTCAATACCCCGCATCAGGGCCTCACCCTGGATCCTGACCCCAGGACAAATCCACACATTATACCGGCTGGACCGTCCAACAATCATGTACACCACCGCCATGATTGAGGATGACATCAGCAGCCACATTGCCATTTCGACCGCAATCCCCCCCTTCCTGAAGGTGGTGTCAGTACTGCATTTTCTAGGCACCGGAACTTATCAGCACACAGTTGGTGAGCTGCACGGGCTCTCACAACCCTGTTTCTCTAAAATATTGGGACAGGTACTGGATGCCCTGCTGCGCCTTGTGTCGGAACACATCGTCCTACCCCGTACTCTTGCAGAGGTCATTGCCACCAAGTTGGCCTTCCATGCCATTGCAGCCATGCCAAATTGCATAGGTGCAGTAGACTGCACCCACATAGAGCTGACAGTACCACGTGCAATGGAGATGGTGTACCGCAATAGGAAACAGTACCACTCACTGAATGTACAGATGGTATGTGATGCCGGACAGGTGATTACACATTGCTGCGCATGTTTCCCAGGGTCTACACATGACTCAATGGTCCTGCGCAATTCCACATTGCCACGCTACATGGAACGCTATGCTGGACAAAGCACATGGCTATTGGGTGAGTACAACTGCCAATGCACAGGCCCTGTGGAAGTGTGTTGTGTGCCCAGGCCAATGACCTGTGTGAGTGGGCTGCTACAACTGCACATGCATCACCCCCTGGCCCATGTAATGTATGGTCAGCATAACCCACACATCACAAAGCTACACATGACAGGTTGGCACAGTACACACACTGTCAAATGAGACATACAACCAATGCTACCCCAAGGCCATACAAGTTGATCCACTCAATAGAGCCACCCATACTTAGCACCACTGCCCCCCCAATACACATGACAGTTGCACATGAGACATCCTGCAATAGCCAAATCATCACAGGCCATAGATTGACTCCTCCATGTGTTCACGTCATTGCACAGTGCCATACTTACCAACCACTATTGTCCGCAAGGGCAACTACATATGCACAGCAAGTCATTGGGCAATGTCCAAATGCCACCATCTACAACAATTACCCATGATTGGCAATCAGCCATCCGTCCAACCACTGCTTGGCCCACATGGATGAATGAATGCTGACACAGAATTGCACTGCATCAGATCAAGAGATGATACCACAAACACTGACATGTCCCACACATTTCCATCCCATGTAGGTGATGCTGGATATGCACTCACGCCATGGCTGAGGACGCCTGTACGGAGACCAAGGAACAGGCATGAGAAGGCTTACAACAGGGCACACGTCCACACACGTGGCATTATTGAGCGGACATTTGGCCTACTGAAGGCCAGGTTCTGCTGCTTGAGCAGATCTCGAGGATCACTGCTCTACAACCCAGTGAAGACGGGTAAAATTGTGCTTGTGTGTGCCATGCTGCACAATCTGTGCATGCATAGGAACATTCCTCTGCCGCCAGACACAGAGAATGATGATGGAGTTGAAGATGGGGATGGGGATGGGGATGGTGTGGCTCCACACCCTCCTGGGGGTGCAGAAGATGGCCAACAAGCACGGGATACAATCATTCGCATTTACTTTTGAGAGACTGCGCATTGACAGCAATGCATGTATATGACTATGCCAGTGATTTTGTCTGCAAATGAAATGACGGATGTGCACTCATTATGGTAGTTTTCACAGGTGTATTATCAATAAACCAGGAAAGAAAGTGCATTGGGTAGGGAAGCTGTACACCCGTGCCCACCCACCACCCAAACATACCCACCCCCAACCAGGCTCCAAACAACTAACCCCCTAATGGACCTCCCCCACCACCCAAACATACCCACCCCCAACCAGGCCCCAAACAACTAACCCCCTAGTACACCTCCCCCACCACCCAAACGTACCCACCCCCAACCAGGCCCCAAACAACTAACCCCCTAATGGACCTCCCCCACCACCCAAACGTACCCACCCCACTACACCCATGTTGTCCCCAAATGTCATGTTCACTGCCATCCCCACATATCACTATTTGCGAGGGCGCTTATGCGCAGGCGTGTCCTTGCTGGCAGGTCCAGTCAGCCAACTGGAGCGCCTCCGTGGGATGCCAGTGGCAGAGCTGGATCGGGTGGTGCTGGCTGAGGTGACTGTCGGTGTGACTATGGGCACGCGTCCTTGAAACGCCTGTTGGGCAACCAACATTGACTCCGCAATGCTGGATTGCACACTGATCCCTTCCCTGACATGGCGTGCCAGGGTGACAATGGTGGCTGCAAATCGTCCAATCGACCTGGAGAGCCGACGCACCGACGTTGCATTGCTCTCACACTGCAGCCTGGCCTCCTCCCGCTGATGCATGTCCTCCTCACGCTGCAGCCTGGCCTCCTCCAGCTGTCTTTCCACCAGCTGCGTCAGGGTGGCCTGTTGTTGCTCAATGTGCTGCAAGCGTGTACTGAGCTGAGCCATGGAGGGAGTTGGGGAGCGCATGGGGCTGTGCAGTTCTTGGGGGCTGAACAGTAGGCCATGGATGGGTAACACCTCATCCATGTTGTCCCCCTCACCCTGTTGTACTGCTTCGGCCTGCATGGCCGGGGAACTTCCATCACTTGATGCAGCCTCCTCAGCAGTGCAGATGGGCTGCAAATCATCATCCAGGGCCATGGTGGGTGCCTGCATGGGGATGGTGGCGTCTGCTCGTGTGCCTGATGCAGCCGGTGTGCCTGATGCAGCCGGTGCTTGTGTGTCGGAGCAGCTAGCATCATCCTCCTGGGCAAGAGTGCTGCGTTGGGCATATGCAGGTGGCCGCTGTGTTGCATCTTGGCCGTTGTCGCTGTCATTTGTCACGGCTGTGGGGATACATAGGGCATGCTGTTAGTTGTGTGATGTTACTTAATGTGTCAAACCGAACAATCCATGACCACTTGCATGTACACACTTGTGACTATTGATGCACTCAGGTGCGTGTGTCTCTGCTTCCAGTCAAGCATGCACTGTGTGCATTTCCAGGGGTCATGCTTTGGGTATGTGGTACTTGTCATCTGGGCGGTCAGTGGGTCCATTGGGTCACTCCTGCACTGTTTGGGGGGGGGCATTGTGAGTGGGTCCATTGGGTCACTCCTGCACTGTTGGGGGGGGGGGGCGTTGTGAGTGGGTCCATTGGGTCACTCCTGCCCTGTTTGGGGTGGGGGCATTGCGAGTGGGTCCATTGGGTCACTCCCATTCACACTTATGCCTTTGTACTCTGTGCACTTACCGGCATCTGCAGGTGGGCTCATTCCTGCCTCTGCGTCTCCTATGCCGTGGATGCCCTCGAGGTGCATGACACTGCTGCAGCGCTCCTTCCATGATTGCAACTTGAGAGGGGATGCAGGGCCTCCACCAGTGCCAGTGCTGTGTTGGCGGTGTGCAGTGATGAGGTTGCGCACCCGAAGCCTGAGGTCATCCCACCTCTTATGGCAGTCCTTCACAGAGCGTGTGGTCACACTGACCGCTATGCACTTGCGTGCTGCCTCCGCCCACACCTCCTTGCGGTGTTGCTGAGTAGCGCGCCGCTGATCTGCAATAAAGAGCATTTCCGTATCCTCGACAATGTGCTCCACCAGAACTGTGAACTCAGACTCACTGAAGCGCTGATTTTGCTGTCTGCATGCTGGGATCCTGGATGCCATGATGGTGTTAGATGTGTTTTCACTCTCAGGGAGGTGTTCTGACCTGTGTTGTCTGAGGATGGACGTGGATTGTGCTTTATATAATGGCCGCCTCTCTGTTTCCGTTTTTTTCCCACGGCCATGGTATTTCCGCTTCCAGTGTTTCCGTGTCAGCGGGGTCGGACACGGGTTTTGCACCATTTTCTGTGGCGTAAAGTCTGTGTGCATGGGTGTTTACATGACGGGGGTGACTCCGTTTCCACCTCGGTGTGTTGCGCGTGACCCACGTGCCGTAATCGGCCCTTCTTTCCGCAACCTTGCGGTCGCGGAAGCGGATTGACCGTCATCACGAAATCACCGGATTCCACCACGGTGGACTCGTAATGAGGCCCAAAGAATACATCCATATCAAACTGACTTCCATCCAGGCTATAGCATGTTGCATAACATCTGGCCTCTCCAATTCCTAATTCGACACATTAGAAACACTGCCAATTCTACATACATATATATATTGCACGGGCCGTGGTAGCGGGCATGTAGTTATGGTAAAGTTGCTAAACTCATAGGAAGAGCACTTTTTCGGCGGGTTATAACTTTGCTCCCGCGGACGAAACCTCACCAAACTTTTCAAAAAAAGTATATGGGCGGCTTTGAATGTCTTCTCCAAGTTTAGTGGGGGGGTAAAGTTATAGGGGGGTCCCATTTTCTTCCCCATAGAGTGAATGGACGGATTTTGCCAAATTAGGAGCAGGAGCAGGGGCTTGGGTCAGAAAGCGTGCTTTTGTATGTTTGTTGGAAATCCGACCACTACTTTTTTTGGGAAGTACTGAAATATACGTCTGGAAAAATTAGCGATATATGGGTCCACCCTGCGACCCATTTCCCTGTTCGCTCCTCGGACCGCAGTGTCATTGGCCTGATGTTGGCGAACGTTGGCCGTGGCCGGTGGTTGGCTGGAGGGAAGCCTGCTCTGCATCAAAGTATTTGGGAAACACTGCCATCATGCATCGGAAGACAGTGCGGCGGCGGAAGGGTCTGGAAAATGGACATTACGGAACGGTTGGGGGAGTGCAAAGTGGCTAATGTGAAATATGTGTGTATGTGGAAGAAGACGGAGGAGTGCCTGTAGTGGTTGCGTGCATTGTCTGAACTGGTGGGTACCTACACAGGCGAGTACTATGTGCTTTGATTGGAGGCAGGTGCCACAACGGCCACATACATTGTGCCGCCACTTGTTTGCGGACACCTACTTCGGTGGAGAGTGGTGGCAGGTATCTATGTTTTAGAAGGGGAATATTTTGTCAATGACATAGTTTGGGAGGTAGCGCAGGTGGGTGTGCTATGCGGATGGAATGCGGTAGTTGGGCACATGGTGGTATGCATTGGTTAAGGAAGTTGCGTTGGGTAAGTGGAAGGATTACAATATTGGCTGCATGGAGTAAGGACGTAGACAGTGGGGCATGGAGTGAAGAGTATAGCCTTTTACCGTACCCACTGCACTAATGCAAGTGGGGATGTACATCTGGTGCAGGGTGGTGCTTGCATAGTGCATTGTGTGTGAATTGATTGCAGTAGGCTAGTCTTGCGAACTGATTGTGGGTACTTTGGCTGTGGCACTATAGTTTAGGAATGGAAGTGGGGACGGCTACTGTATGTGAATGAAAGTGCACAGGGGTGCAGGAGAGTGTTTTCTTTCTACATTATGGTAAGTGGTGTTATTTGCTGCTGTATAGGCACATGGCGGTGCGCAGGTTGGGTAATAGTGTTGGTGGTAGTGCTGTGTATGGGGATAGGTGAAGTTGGTCTCATAGTCGAATGGATGGCGCAATTATGTAGCAGTGATAGTGCTTAAGGTGTACACTGTTGGGTGCATGGCCGAAGGCCGTAGGCCATGCATTGAAGAGGCTAGGACTGTAGGACACACACGGCACTAATCCATTTTGGAATGTGCAGTAGTTACAAGTTGGTGAATGGATGGTGACATTATGTACAAGTGAGACTGCTGAAGTCATATACTGTTGGGGGCATGGGCAAAGGCAGTAGGGCGTAGGCCATGTACTGAAGAGCCTAAAACTTTAGGATAGAGACTGTACTAATGCTGTTTGCAATGTGCAGTATGTAGATGGTGGTGAACTGTAAAAAAAGGGTGTGCAGCTCATTTCAAATGCATTAGTTACAAGCTGGTGAATGGATGGTGCCATTACGTGGAAGTGAGACTGTTGAAGGGGTAGACTGTTGGGTGCATGGCCGAAGGCCATGCACTGAACAGGCTAGACCTTTACGGCAGATACGGTACTAATGCATTTTGCAATGTGAAGTACGTAGAGGTTGGTGACCTGTACAAAACTTTTCAAATGCAATAAAGCAGAGCAAGTGAGCTGCCACGGCTGCATGTTCGGTTTTGGTGCTGAAGACCCTGTTACAAAATGGAAAAATAATTGATGTGTAGTTGGAGATGGTGATGTGAAAAGTGATGCAGTGTGGGAAGTGGGTGCTGGGTTTGCATACTGTTACTATGACTGAGGATATGGTAAAAGTGTACTTTAATTGTGATTGGTAACTATGCCATGTGATGCTTTGTGGCACAAGGGCCAATGTTGTGCAACAGTGGTGGGTAGGTTGATAGGGATACCATACTTTGTGAATGGGTTTGGGTAGGGTTGGTGGAGGCTGTGGTATATTTGTGTATTTTGCTTATAACTGCCTCTTTTAGTGAATGGGTGCAATGTAGAGGTTCTGTATGTGATCGTTGGATGTGTGTGTAGGTCACATGTTTGCGGCCACCTCTTTCAGTGGTAAGTGGTGACAGCTACAGTGTAAAAGGGGAATGATTTGCACTTGCAATAGGTTGGGTGGGAGCGCGGGCGGGTGTGCTATGTGGATGGAATGCAGTACTTGGGTGCATGGTGGCATGCATGGGTTAAGGGAGCTGCGTTGGGTTTGTGGAAGGATTATAATATTGGCTGCATAGACGAAGGCCGTAGACCGTAGGGCATGCAGTGAAAAGCGTAGGCCTTTACCAAATCTAGTGCAGTAAAGGAAGTGTGGGTGTACATCTGGTGCAGGGTGGTGCTTGCATAGTGCAGTGTGTGCATATTTATTGCAGTAGGCTAGTGTTGCGAACTGAATGTGCAACGTTGGCAGCGGCACTACAGTTTGGGAATGGAAGTGGGGACGCCCATAGTATGTGAATGAAAGTGCACAGGAGTGTAGGACAGAGTGTTTTCTTTGTACATTCGTGCAAATTGTAGCTATATAGGTCCATGGCGGTGCGCAGGTTGGGTAGTAGTGCTGGTGATACTGCTGTGTATGTGGATATGCAAAGTGGATGAAATGGATAATGGCATTACGTAGCAGAGACAGTCTTGAACATATAGACTGTTGGTTGCATGGCTGAAGGGCGTAGGCAATGCACTGAAGAGGCTAGGACTTTAGGACACACATGGCATTAAGGCATTTTAGAGGCTGCAGCAGGCAGAGGGTTGTGACCTGTGAGGAATGGGTGTGGAGCACATTTCAGACACAATACAGCAGGAAAGGTGAGCTGCCATGACTGTTTGTGTGGTTTTGCTGGTGAGGACACTGTTACTACATGGTAAACCTTTTGATGTGTACTTGGAGATGGTGCTGTTAAAAGTGATGCGTTGTGGGCAGTGGGTTCTGGGTTTGCATACTGTCACTATGGAGTTGCGTTGCCTGTGTCAAAGGGGTAGCCTATTGGGTGTATGGCTGAAGGTCAAGGATTGAAAATCCATCGCACTAATGCAATGTTGACTGTGCATCTGGTTGACGGTGATGACCTGTGAAGAATGGTTGTGCAGTATGTTGCAGATGACATAGAGCCGTAGAAATTAGCTGGCAGGACTGTACGTTTGGGTCCGCAGGTCAGGTGGATAGTAGAATATGGTAAAGTTTTGGATGTGTGATTGGAGATGGTGCAATGAAAAGTCACGCAGTCTGCCCACTTGGTTCAGTGTGTGCATATTTGCAGTATGGCACAGGGTGTGGTTGAAGTGCAGCTTATTTGGGTTCTTTACTATGCTGTGTGCAGAATTGGTGAGGTAGGGCCAATGATGTCACAATGTTGTGGTTAGGTTGCTAGTGAAACACCACTTTGTGAATGGTACTGGGTAGGGGTGAGTGAGGTTCTGGTATCTTTGTGGATCGCAGTAATTGCAACCTGTTTTCATCCATGGGTGCTTTATGGAGTGAGGGAGTTGGGTTGAAGTGCTGCTATGTATGTTACGTTTGTGTACTATGTTAGCTGCCTGCATAATCGTATGCATGCATTCATAGTGTTGTTGTGGGTGTGCGCAAGGCTGCAGTGTTGTGTGCATGACGAAGGGTGTGCTGGGTGCGCTGGCAGATTGGTGTGAATGGTGAAATAGGGCTTTGTGTAGGAAAAGTTTATGGTGGAGGGGCTTTGGAAGCAAAGGAAACGTATTCTCGGAGTGTTAAAGGGGACATATGAAGTTGTGTACAGAAATGGTAGTGTGCTATGCAATGTTTCAGTATGTGGTTGGTATAGGCGTTTTTGATAATTGGATAGTTGTGCATAGGCGCCAGTAAGGGACTGTTGGAGAAATTGAGTGCAAAGAGAAGAAGTATTGTGTGTGCTTTATTGGGGCGTGACATTAGCTGTAGTTGGGAAAGCGCACGTGCTACATCATGGCTTTTTTGGACAAATCGCATGCAAAGGGAAGAAGTATTGTGTGTGCTTTACTGGGCCGTGGCCCTTCCTGTAGCTGGGAAAGTGCCCGTGCCACATCATGGCTTTATGAGCATGGAGCCTTAGCAAATGGAATTGTGGGGAATATCCAATGAAGATTGCAAGGTGTAGTTTAACTGAAGGGGTAGTGACTTATTCACTGAAAGGAAGATGTACTGAGGTCAGCGGAGATGGAGAGACGGCGAGTGCTTATAGTTGGTGATCACTTTGTGCACGATCTGCACAGTTATGCCAAGAGGCTTCGATACTGATTTTCAATTGGAAGGAGTGCAGGCCTTCTGGGCCACAGTTTATTAGTGAGGTTTCGGCTGCATGGATCTTCTTTGCAAATATGTGGCCTCTGTTGGTACTGTGGATGCGGTGGTGGTGCATTTTGGAGGACTACATTTGGGGCAAATGTTGTGTTTATTTTTTCTCGTTTATTAAAAAAGCTTGTTGACACCTGTGATGCAGATCTTTCCTGCACCAAAGGTGATTTTCTCAGCGATCACACCGAGACGAAAATGGGAGCATGCCGGTGTCAGTTGTCCACAGCTGGAGGTTGAGCGACGTTGGATGAATATAAGCATGTATGTCTTTATGTCCAGTGTTGGGATGTTCTGCACAGACTATGACAGCATTAATAACCAGCAAGAAGAAGAGCAACAACTCTGTGCAGTATCCATAACAATACCTATACCTAGCAGAATATGGGAAGTGAAGTACCCATTAAGGAAACCATACCTACATTCAACATAATATGATGGCCATTTGAATGTGATTCCTGATGAAACAAAGAAACTGAATGACCAGGATGAATGGTGACGTCATACGAAACTGAATCGACCCCATATAGAAGATAACCAGACCAGAAAGGCAGACGATTTATGAAGAACGAAGAAGCACCTAGGATAAGTGACATATTGGGATCAAGATGAAGAGACCTATTCCATAAACATGATGAAGATGTGTAGTTAGTTTAAACGTGTACAGATGCAATGAAACGCAAGCAGCAAAGCAATCATGAAGCTAGCCAAATGTTTATAGTAAATAGGTTGCGGCAAGCGCCAACTTATACATATATATATACCTCATAGATACATATGGATTGAATAAAGAATGAAGGTTCCACTAAGTATATAGCAGTCTTGAGCAATGAGGAAGGCCTCAATTCAGTGTCGCAGTTACAAAAAGCAATTGAATTATAAACAGAATATATTTCAGCTAATGAGTTGGATGAGCCAAAGAGCCAAGGTCTTATCAGAACTCGAATTGGCTGACATTGGATAAAATTAATGTGAAAGAACAGAAGCTCCTGTTCAAGAAGGTCAAGTGAAAACAAAAGAGGTCGGGGGACTATTGCGGAATAAAATCAAATACGAGAAAAGGTTCAAATCGTGGTGTCCAGTCACGTGATGGAAGAAAGTTGGACACATGAGGAGATCACACCTACGCACGGAAGCCAGACAGTACCCATACTCCTTAAAAAATCTCAGAGAATAGTACAGCCTCAAGGCCAAGTTCAAACACTAATTGACACTGAAACATTGAGGTGATGACGGAGTGTACTTTTAATTGGTGGGAAGCTGGTATCAAGATAAACTCACCCGCACCTGGTTGTTCAGTCTGCGTGCTGGTCATGTAGGTGGAAAGTTATTGACAGGCGTTAGTAGCCAACCAATAGTAGAGGACCACGTAGTTGGGGGTCCCTTTAGTTTGTGTAGCCAATGGGACATTGTACATTTAGTGACGTTCATAGTGGTCATTTTGAAGGGAGGTCTTTGTTGCCCCATTCATGTGCAATGTCCAGTTATTTCTCTTTGTTACTCTATACAGATATAACACCTATGCTTAGTTACTCACTTAGACCCAATCCCGCTTCCTGATAGGTTTTAGAAGTTTGCCACGTAGGATGACATTGGTAATGACACAGGTCAGCACGTCAGTTATGACCAATTTAGGGTTTAAGAACCTAGCTGTTTTATGAAATGATTGAAAGTTGAGTATCGAGCGATTGCTGATGTTTGTTGTACTCCCTGTTTAGGTTACTTGCATTAAAACAGACAAACCTTTTGGCAAGCTGTTTGTGTCATCTCAATGATTGTTGTTTGATTAAAATCTGCATCCCCATCCATCTGAGGGTATAGCTACTCATCTTAAAGGGCAGGAAGTCTCGAGTTCACTTGGTAGCAGAGATTTATGGTTAGATAAGATACCATCGGCCATCGACATAAGTAAATTTAGGGTCTCAGCAATATCGCACGACCTTTGCCATTCGACTGACAGGACATGAAGCTCCCCGTAGATCGTGGTTAGAATAGGACACAAATCTTGCAAGAAGGGTGTGACAGGACCCCTATTTTAATATAGGAACCCCTCCCACATCTACGTGAAGCGGATCGAAAAGCAGCTTGTAGAGGCGGTACCGAAGGTGTTGATCCTGAGGGTCGGAAGACGAAAACATACAAACGGTGAGTGAATAAGAGCAAAGAGAGTGGCAAAAAGGATGCATGCTTAGTAAATAACAGAGAGTAATGGAGGGAAGTGGGATAACATGTAATGCAAGAGTAACAGTGTAAAATATATTTATATGGGGAAAGATATTGACTTGAGTGTTGCCAAGTAATATATGAGGAAAATAGTTGTGAGGTGTAGTCACGCTATAAGGATACGCCCTGTTCCTAGATTTTAAAGAATGCTAGCAGAAGCCTTAATTCAGAGCCCCCTTTATGAGGGACATATAGGAGACGAGATAAGTTTTAAAACTTTCTTAAGGGAATTGGCTTAAGTTCCAGTCGGAACAAGATTTTAGAGGGCAAGACGAGTCCTAAGGAAAGGATCGTGAAGTGCACGTATATGTGGCCGGTCAAGTCTGTCTGTTTTGTTTTATGTGGTTGAAAAGTGTAATGGCGTCAGAATTGAAAAAATATATGTTTTAAGTCATAGAGGAACGTGAAGTTAATATGCGAAAAGTGATTGTTTTAAGATTAAACTTTGATGGTTGTTTTTTAGCAAGATTAAAGTAAAAAATTGCATTGTTACGAGATTGGAGCTTGCAACGATTTGTGCTCGCTCATAAGTGTATGTTGATTGAAACGCAAACTTGAAAACTGTAACTAAAGCATAAGCAAAGTGATAACAAAAAGAGAAGAAAAAGCTAGAAATAGATGAAGTTACACCATTAGTGCATGTTTGCAAACAGCTACCAAATCATGTGCTTAAACTTAAACAGTACAGTGCAGAATGGGTTGAAGGAACCGCAGATAAAATGTTTATGCTATGGCCGAAGGCTGGTGTTACTCACCACACCAAGGTTCGGAAGATTGAAACCGGACCTCGAAGACAGAAGTGGTGGAACTCTCGGAGCAACCAGTCTCAACCTCAGCTACCATGATTTTAGTAAATCAGGCTTCCTCAAAAGAGGGGCTCTTTTCTATGATGTATCCCTCTGCTGTGTTGATAAGACAGACAGAGGTATCAATCAAATAAAAGAGCGGGGTAGACACACACACACCGCTAGACCAACAGCTGAAAAGAAACCATAGAAAGGGTTATAAGCGGTACAGATAAGAATAACAATTGTAAGACAATCAACAATTCATGAAGACCTGAATAACAAGTTGGTTGGAGTAGCTGAGTAGATACAGAGCCTAAAAGGACAATGCAAAGGACAATAAGGAACTAGCTTAACTGAGTTAATGACTCCCCTTGAACACCTAGGGAATGCACAACTAACCTGGAAGGAGATGGTTGAGGAACCAAAAGCTAAATCCAGTTGGAAAGGACACAACGACAGGAGAAAATAATAAACAGGGAAGTTAGTGAGGTAGGAAACACCGGAACAGCACAAGGGATGCACTAGGTACGGGTTGGTGCAGGTAATTGGAAAGCGTCCTGAACTGCACTTGTAAGATAAGAGTACAAATCCAGCACAAAGTCCAAGGAAACAAGTAATTTTCTTCACAGCGAGAGTAGGCAGTGTTAATCCAAGAAGCAACAATCACAGGAATAAATGAAGACAACTTGAAATGAAGACACACTTACTGAAAGCAATTAGTGTCAGGCGATGATTGTTCTGA
The DNA here is from genome assembly GCF_040938575.1 of Ambystoma mexicanum. Taxonomy (NCBI): domain Eukaryota; kingdom Metazoa; phylum Chordata; class Amphibia; order Caudata; family Ambystomatidae; genus Ambystoma; species Ambystoma mexicanum. Next base: position 244,774,529 of record NC_090926.1, on the reverse strand, counting down.
TACAGCCCTTGTGGAAGGAACCATAGAGCTACAGAGCATAGGAAAATGACTTCTGACAGCCGTCAACAATCCAGGAAACGTTCTTAGTCGTAACAGCGTGTAGAACCAAAGTCAACAGGGCAGTCCATGAACAGTCCGAGTGGAAGGCAAAGTCGAAAACCAGGGAAACTAAATTGGAAGGTTTGAAGAAGGAATTTAGCTCGAGGGCTAAACACGTAAGAGTACGTGTAGACTACAATTAGCAGCACCGATCCCCGAGAGGAACCGGATTAAGAAGGCAAGGGGCGGGGCATCAGTGTACGCGTTGTGCGTAATGCGCGTGTCAGCTGACACGGCCGATACTGATGCCGAGGTCCATACAGTCTCCATGGAAACCAATAACGCTGCCACAGCGATGTCTTTCCTCGGACTGTGTGAGCTGGTGTAACTGCCGAGGGAGACTGGCGAGAGCAGCGCTGCTGGAGCGTAACAGCGGGTCATTATCGAGAACAGTTCTACAGCATATGACGACATATTTGCATGCTGCGTACACCGGAAAAAAGTTAGAAAAGAGCCTAGTGCATCTAGAACTTTGGAAAATTTATGAACACGAGAAGGAGGAACAGCCTCCTTTAGATTGGATACTTAATATATGTGAAGGGGGGGGTGAGAGCCTTCTGCTCCGCCCGCCCCACCTGAAATAAAAGACAAAACTAAGAAAGACGAAGGGTTATACCCATTAAGAGAACTTAAAGCAGCGACAGGATATATCAATCCGTCATATGAGTCATCTACGCAAAGTAGTGACGAGGGCCCAGAGAAAGACAATGAGAAAGATATCACCTCCAAAGTCCCAAGGGACAAGGAGAGAAGCGATAAGGAGAGAACTGATCAAGCAAGTACATCTTTAGATATAAGGAGATAAATCAAGAGATGGAAGGGAGATAAGGATTAAACTGATGAGATAGCGCTCGTACCGAACAAGTGGTTGGGAGGTCAAATATTACTTAAACTCGATGGTAAAGGCATCGAAGATGTAAGACAAAAGGGATACCAAGACGAACAAGACAGAAGAAACAAAGAAAGAGAGCAACGAATGAGAGATGAAGGAGCAAGAAGAAAAGATAGACAAAGACGAGAACAGTTATACAAAGATGACTAAGCTAAAAAACAAGAGAGAGCAGGAGAACAACGAAATTGTGATAATAAAGAAGAATAGCCGATGAAAAAGAAAGGCTAAAGGAGAAAAGGATAGAAGCCGATGAACAGGAAAGAATAAGAAAGGAAATAATACAAAGGCGAAGAGACGAGGAAAAGCAAAGGGCATATGAACAAAGGGTTATGAAAAAGAAAGAGGAAGATAGAATAAGATAAGAGGCGAGAAAGCGCAGAGAAGTCAATGATTACATGGAACGCAAAAGGAGACAGAGAGCAAGTGATCTAGAGTATTTGGAAAGGGATGTAAGAGATCCCAATCCACGGGTAAACTGGGAAGACATAGAGGAATTCTTTCCCGAGTCTGAGCCATTTCCAGGCACGTCTAGAGTAAACCTAGAAGACGAATTTGACTCACAAAACATTGGGGAAATGATCAATAAAGTATACAACAAAATGCAAGCCCAGAAAGAAGCAAAAAGGAAGGAAAAAAATGGGTGTCTTGAGAGTACTCAGTTGTATGAAACGGAGGAAGCCTCCTGTACTATGAGACAGAAGGAGCTGTCTTTAGACAGGTTAACATTAAATAGAGATGATGATTAGAGGAGTTGGACGAGTTGGGCACAAGAAGTATCAGACGAAGGAAGGGAAACCTACTCAAGGGAGGTTAGGAGTTTTATATGTGAGCTAGAAGAACATCCGCCTTTGGATAAAGAAGTAAGATGGTGGGATATAAAATTACCTATGTCTAAGGCATCAGAGCCACTGACACAGTCAGACCGACATAAGGGGCAACCCCATGGTCAGAGGGCGGAGTCCCCGCCTTATGTAAGTAGGCTAAGGTCATTGCCAGGTAGACTGCGATGGGGAAATATTACTCCAGCAGTAGAAAGACAAATGATGAGAGATGAGAATGAGTTTGGAGCATGGCCGTTCCCCTTATTAGAAAAGGGGGAGCCCAGGCCACAGTATATACCATGACCCCAGATGGACAGGGAAAACTTAAAATGTAAACTCCTGAATTTAACTTCTGGCACTGGAAAATGGATACATGAGTTAGAAAAAATGACGTGAGGGAATACATTAACTACAGGGGATATTAAAGGTCTTCTAATCGCCATACTTGGTGAGAGCTGATGACATATGGACGCAAGCAGGTTACCCTGGTGTGACTACAGTCAACACTGCGCATGATGGAGCACCGTTTAATATCTGTAAAGCAGCGATTTGGAAAGCGCTTTGAGTTCTATATCCAGACACTTCCGATATGGGAGCTATATTGACAAGAAAAATGAAAGAAGGAGAGGATCCGTTGCTTTATATTCAAAATTTTCAAGACCCATGGGCGCTTGAAACACGTGAGGCTTGGGGGAAGTCTATACCCATATTTTATCATATATTATGCCAACGCCTGCCAGAGCAGGTGCAGAAACAGCTCAAGAAATTAGTGGGGATAGAAGCAAAACCATGGTTGGAAATTCAGATGACCAGTGCACATTATTGCAGACTCGCGTAGGATAAAAAATTGAAAAAGGACGATGCATGAACAATTTAAGAAGCAAAGTTAGTGCAGAAAAAGTTATCCAAGTGTGCCATTGAAGGGGCAATGTTAACTAATGTGGGTGGATCAAACCCACAGCAAGCAGAACCTATTCCACAAGTAAATAACCAAAGACAGTTTGATCAGACAAATAATGGATATGCTCCATGGGGAAGGGGATATCGAGGGAGAGGTTGGCAAGGTAATCAAGGATATTGGCAGAATAATCAGGGCAGTTTTCAGAATATACAAAATGGTAACCAAAACATGCAAAATGGGCAGATGGGTAGACAACCGCTTGTGTGTTGGACGTGTGGAATGACATGGCACATAGCTCGTGTGTGTAGGAGCCAGTGGATGGTACAGAATGCTCAGTTTGTAAGACAGGGAATGCCAAATCCACCTGCATATTCGCAGCAGAGCTTAAATGGAGTTGAGCAAAATCAAACAGTGCAGCAGCAAGCGCTGAGAGTGCAGCAAGTCTTGCAACCACAGCAAGTGACAGGTAATCAACTACAAGGACAATCGCAGCAATCTCCTATGCAACTTCAGCAGAACAGAAACACAGAGCAACCTACGACGCGTAGAATAGCAGGTGTCACTGTTGATGGAGGAAATCCACGAGTGATGAGTGAGGCTGTGCCCGCAATAGGACAGCTCACTGGGAGACCTGATGTGTTCAGTCCTATCTATTACGTCGATTCCTCGTGAGGAGCCAAGGATACACGTAATTATAGGCGGCACAGCTTACTCCTTCTTAGTGGACACGGGTGCGACACGCTCGTGTATACGTGAGGGCAAATTTGTTATGTCTGGCGATGCGATGAATACTCAGGGCTTTACAGGAGCTATGAGTCAAGTTCCTTTTACAGATGAATTACCAGTGCTGTAGGAGAATGTGATATGAAGATGCCACTGCTTTATTCAAGGAAAATACCTGTCAACATATTAGGGCGAGATGACAAAAATGAATATGACGATTTTGTTTATAGACGATGGAATAGTATGCTCAACACCGGGAATGCATTATTTAAACGTGTACAAAATGATCAGGGCATATGCATGACAAGTAGCGCCTAGAGCAATACCATTGGAACCCGTAGTGTTCCATTATGGGATACGTGTTCTGTTAACATGGCTGCCAGGTCTAGTAGGCAGAACCATGAGAATACCAGATGGGTTTCTATTTAGACCACAGATACCTATGGATGAAGAAGAGGGGTGAATTTTCCCCTTAGCCTTAGAAGAAGCTATAGTCCGAGGAAATATGGCTTTACTTGATGCAACTGATGATAAGGGTAGACGATGGAGCACAGTAATTGCCATTGAGGAAGGCTGCAGAGGATATAAGGTTGATAAGGAAAAGTTACAATATTGTGAACAAGAAGTGTTGTACATAGGCCAATTGATTTCACATGAGGGAAAGAAAGTTACTCCTGAAATAGCTGAGCCCATTCTAAAAACAGCCAAGCCACACAAGATAAAATAAATGCAGAGTTTTCTAGGATTATGTAATTATGTCATAGCATGGGCCTTTGACTACAGTTCGTACACTAGCCGCTTTTACAGGCCTTAAAGAAAGCACAGGAAAATCGTGTGGACTGAGGCAATGGAAGAAGGGTTTGACGAATTGAAAAAAAACATTTGCACAGCTCCCATTTTAGGGATTCCCTATTATGCATAGGAATTATTTTTATTCTCGCACACAGATGGTACTTTTGTGACAGCAGTACTTACGCAGAGAACTGCATTGGGGTACAAACCCCTTGCATATTACAGGGGAATTTCGGACCCAGTAATGAGAGGTCACTTTCCATGCAAACAAAGTTTAGAAGCTGCTGCTTTTGCCATAGAGAACGCTACAATCATAGTGATGGGATGCTCCATGACATTATTTGTTGAACATGCATTATTTGCAATTTTAGAGAAACCAAAAGGCACGTTGACTACTCACAGGGCTTCTGCTTATGAGGTAATCATATCTACTCCAGCGATTAAAATAGTCTGATGTAAAATAGTGAATCCAGCTATGTTTACAACCGAGCCAATCACAGAAGGAGAGCATATGCACGATTGTGCAAACTATGAAGAGTTCTGTAATGAGCTCCCTAGAGTAAAAGAGAATGCACTCACAGGGGGAGAGATTGTCTTCATTGACGGTTCTTCAAGAATCGATCAAAATGACGGGCAAAGATATACAGGCGTCGCGGTAGTGAATCATTTGACAAATGGAGAATTTCGCGTGCTCGTTAGTACTCGTTTCCATCACATTATTCAGCGCAAGCTGCAGAATTATTGGCGTTGATACTTGCAGTTGAGAATCACGCAGACCAGGATGTGACAGTGTACAGCGACTCCGCCTATGTGATGTCGACGGTGCACGCAGGATTAGCGTGCTGGAAAAGGAAGGGCTACCTCCGAGCGGACGGCATGCCATGCAGCACAGAGCCTTATTTAATAGGCTCATTAAGGCACCACAACTCCCAGTGGGCATAGCAGTCGTTAAATGCGCAGCTCACACGAAAGGGCCATATGTTATCTCGCGGAGAAATCAAGCAGCAGACGCTGAAGCCAAGCGCATAGCAAATACAGATATAGAAATTATTTTTTTTTAAAAACCATTTTTATTGATTTTATTCCAACAACTAACACAAACTAACTTACAGTGCATATAATAGTATTTGAATACACATCACATTATCCATATCCACTGTTTCACCCATTCCGACCCCCCCTCCCGAGCCTACTCTCCCTCATGTTCTGCTTCTCCATCTTGCAGTAGGGATTCTGTTTCCATGTTTACTGTTTGATCCGGATCACTTGCTTTATCATGCGTGAGCCCAAACAATTCAGCTGTTAGTTGTTTCCAAGCTATTATAGTTCCAGCCTCTTCACCCGCCCCCCCAACATTGCTTGCTTCCTGCCATACTGCAGTCTCCGCCTCTGCCCATTTCTGTAGATCTTTCCACCATATTTCTACCTCGGTCTATGGCATGCCTTCCACCCCATAGCAATTCTTCTCTTTGCTAATACATACAGCAGTTCTTTCAATTTTCTCACATGCTTGAGTTTACGTGGTCTAGGAATCCCTCCCAACAGGCAAGCCCACACCGTGTCCACCACCATTGTGATCCCCTTTTCCTCCATCCTATGTGTTTCTCCCCAAAATCTCTCTATTATTGGGCATGACCAGAACATGTGTACCATTCCGGAGTTTTCTTTGTCGCATTTGAGGCAGAACTTTCGTCCTGCATTTTTGAATTTGGCTATCTTTTGGGGTGTCATATACGCCCTATGAGTTATGTATAATTGTATCTGTTGTAATCTAGCATTTATTGACACTTTCTTGTGGTATCCTTGAGCACGCTCCCACATCCCGTCACTCATTAGGGTACCCACTCCCTCTTCCCAGTCCTATCTAAGCTGTACCACTTCCTTCCCTTGGTCATCATCAGCTCATATATTATAGATATTTCATGTCCCCCCTGTGCTATGTCATATATTGTGTCTATAGTGGCATCCAGTACATCTGCTGGTACTACTTTGGACCATGTCTCTTTAATTCGCTGCACCACCCTATGGTATGTGATGTACTGCCCCATTTGCAACCCTGTTTCCGCCACCAGCCCCCCAAAGTCCCTTATTTTCCCCTCTTGCTACATGTCGCCCATTGTTGCTATTCCCACAGTTTCCCAGTGCTTCCTAATCAATAATCTTAGTTGCTTGTCTTTTCCCACCAGGGCAACTAATGGAACCTGCTGGGAACACGGGGATGAATTCTCCATTATCTGACAGGCTCTCTGCCATATCTCCCACCCAAGTGTCATCATCCCTGGTCGTCCTTCCATATCAAATCTGGGCAACCACATCATTTCTTTTAGGAAGAATGGAGCACAGTCCAAGCGAAACAGCCTGGATTCAGAGGTCGGCTCCTCACAGAGCCATTTAGCTACTTATTGAAGTTGACTTGCTATATAATAAATCTTGTAGTTAGGTAATTTTATACCCCCTTGTTCGTGTGTGTTTTGTAGCTTCGAAAGGGCCACTCTGTTCCTTGTCCCGTGCCAAAGGAATTCCCTGCATATGCTGTTTACTCTGACAAAGAATTGCTTGGGTATCAAGTATGGGATGTTCCCAAAATAGTGCAGCTGTCTCGGCAGGACCACCATTTTCAGCATTGCCGCTCATCCCATAATCACCAAGGGAAGCTTCACCCAGAACTTCATACTGTTTTCAATGTTCTTAATAGCTTTCTCAGTGTTATGTTGGTGCTCTGCTTCCACCGTATGGTATATATCTATTTCCAGATATCGGAATGTGCTGACCTCTCATGGTATCTGTAGGATGGGTAACTGCTCTACCGGGATCCCTTGATACCTGCCCAGTGGAAATACACAAGATTGTTTGGGGTTCACAGCTATGCCTGAAAGCCTTGCAAATCACTCCATCACTTCCAGGACATACTGAAGATTTTCCTCAGGGTAGCGTAAATACAACAACATATCATCAGTGTACAAGGAAATTAAATGCGGTTCCCCCTTTATGGTGATGCCTATTATGTCATACTGCTGTTTCAGGTATATCGCCAGGGGCTCCAAGGCCAAGATGTACAGCTTGGGAGACCACGGGCACCCCTGCCTAGCGCCCCTACCGAGCTGCCACCTCTCTGATATCACCGCTCCTGTCTTAACCCTGGCCAGCGGCTCACTATACAATATCTTGGCCCACCTGAGATACCCCGGTCCTATTCCATAATTAGTCAGGGCCGCAATCAGCCATGGCCATTTGACCGAGTCAAAGGCCTTTATTGCGTCCAACGAAACTATTGCCATCTCGCCCTAATCCCCGGTTGCAAGTTCACTGACTCGGTGGAGTCGCCTAAGATTGTTGGATATGTTCCTATTGGGGACATAGCCTGTCTGGTCCGGGTGTATTAATTTATTAATGACTCTCCTCATCATGTTTGCCAGTACCGCCGTCACTATTTTACTGTCCTGGTTCAACATCGACAGGGCTCTGTAGGAGCTGCACTCACAACCTGGTTTATTGGGCTTGGGAAGTGGTATAATAATCTCCTCTCTTAGGGACTCTGGTAGTCTTCCAGCTTCGTATGCCTCATTTAGCATCTCTAGGAGCTGGTGGAGTACCTCATTTTTATACATGTTATACAATTTGCTGGGGAGTCCGTCAGACCCCGTGGGTAGTTGCCTCACTACTTCTTCCAATTCCTCTAAAGTGATCAGTGCATCTAGCTCCTCTTGCTCTTCTGGGCTGATTTGCAGCAATCCGATATCCTCCAGTGTTTCCCTTATTTCCTTACTGTCGCTGTCCTCCGCATCTCCATACAGGATACGGTAATAATCTGCAAATTCCTGATTAACTCCCTCTTGAGTGTCTACTATACACCCATCCTCTTTTGCTATCATACTGATTATGGGTCTGGGAGTCTCGCTTTTGTATAACCATGCCAGGATTCTCCCTGGTTTTTCCCCCCCCTGCATGCTGCCTCTCTATGTATTTTTTTTTTATAGTTGAGGTTACACAACCTTTCCCAGTATCCTGCACATTTCTGTTGCAGCCTTAGTATTTCTTCTTTGTTTTCCTTGGTGTTACCTCCCCTTTTCAGTGTTGATTCTAGCTCCATTTCCGCTTCTTGTAAGTCAGCCAAAATCCCTCCTTCTAGCCCCTTGGATTTAGCTATGGCTATCCCTCTCACTACTACTTTAATAGCTTCCAACAGCATACCCGCTGTCTGAACGCTACCAGTATTGATCTCGAAATAGCTTATTATTTCTTCTCTCATGTCCTCCCTAAAAATATTATCTTTCAACGCTTCTGCTCGGAGGCGCCATGTTGGTATCTTTGCTCTCGGAGGTCGATATTGCCATACTAGTATCAACGGTGAGTGGTCTGAGAGGATCCTCGCTTTATATTCTGCCTGCGCTATTTCAGTCATTAGTTCATGTGTGATAAATATATAGTCCAGTCTAGCTGAATAGTGTGAATATTGTCTATCCTGTGGATGTTGTGTCCTCCATGCATCCCCTAACCCGAGATCCGCTAACAGGGACTGAAACGACCTGGCAGCTGGGGTAGGTCTATCTATTTTGGTATCAGATCTGTCTATTTTCGGGTTCAATACACAATTAAAGTCTCCTCCCCAAATCGCCGCCCTCCCCCTGAGGCTCACGCTGAGTTTGCTATATAAAGTGGATCTCAGGCACCCCCGCATCTAGCCCTTTGCAGCTGTTGCTGTACTCGCGGCCAGGAGGAAGATATCGCCCTAGTGCCTTTCCTACTATTCTAAATATCGGGGCTAGGGCCTCTCTGTCCCATTGCTCCATTCTTCTAATCAAGTCAGGCGCGCCTAGAGCCGATTGCATTGCAATGTCTATATTCCAGGCCCACATACTCAAATGCCTCTTGTTACAATGTCCCATCACTATGACTGCTGGCTTGTCATCGTTTTCTTGTCTGCTATCTCCATTGCCGGCACCCCCTGCCCGCCATTTATCATACATGTCTATATAATCATTTATCATGTTCATCTCGGCCTCGCTACTCATCTTGTTCCTGCGACCATTCCTATTGTGCACCCCCCCATCTCTCACAGTTGAGTTCTAGCTAAAGTCACTTATCTTGTTCACCACTTCCTTGCTCGTCCCCAACATCCGGGATCCCCAGAGCCTCCAACCAGTTTGTCGCATCCTCCGGAGTCTCGAAGAAGTGTGCTTTGCCTTTGTGCAGGACCTTAGGTTTCGCAGGGTACTGAAACATGTATTTGAAGCCAGAAGTTCTCAATCTTCTTTTCACCGTCGCATAGCTGTACCGTTGCCTCTGTACCATCATCGTATAATCCGGGCAAGCAGTGACCTCCGTCGATGCACGTTTTATTGTACTCCCTTTCCGAAAAAACTCCAGGATCTTTTCTCTGTCTCTGTAATTTAATATTTTGCTGATGATTGCTCTGGGTGGGGCTCCCGGTTTTGGCCTTCTCATCAGGGCCCTATGCGCCCGTTCCACTACGAATCCTTGTGAAAGCTCACCGGCTCCAATTTCCTGAATGAGCATATTTTCCACATAGTCCGTAGGGTCAGATCCTTCTTCACCTTCTGGCAAGCCCACCAACTGGACGTTGTTGCGTTACGCTCTCCCTTCTGCCTCCTCAGCCCGATTCTCCAGGTTGGCTACTTGCTGCTTTAGTATGTGGACTTCCTTGGCGTTAGCATTGCTTGTCTATGTGTTCATTTTTACTGCGCTCTCCAACACGCTGGTTCGCTCGGCCAGTGCTCTTACATCTTGCCTGAGCAGGTTAACTTCCAACCCTACTGCGTCAATCTTTGTTTCCAAAGACTCTTTCATGTCAGCCAACACAGACCCACAGGAGGATTTCAGTTCCGTTATGGGTGCTAGAATTTGGTGTTCATTTGTCAACGGGGTCACTCCCTCTGTTGCAGCAGCCATTACTTGTGTAGACGAACCAGGAGTCTTTTGTGGTTTGGCAAAGATGTCCATAGATGGTTGTTTGATTTTACTTTTGCTTCCTTTGTGAGCCATTACCTCAGCTTTCCGTCCTCAGTCTTCCACTGTACGCCGTTATGCGCAGTTTGTCGCGGCTTGGCGTCCTTTCGAGCTTGCTGGTGGGTAGACTGGCGTGTTCTTTATTTAGCTCTTCGCTGCCGCACTATGGAGTTGCTCCTCAAGTGGCTGCCGTTGCAGTGCCTCAGTTCCTTTGACCCGTCCCCTTTCCGTAGTCTTCAGGAGTGCTCACGACAAGGTGCTGGGGTATCACCATAGTGACCTACGGTCCTTTATTGGATCGCTTCTCCGTCCCCCTTCTTCCTGTGCGATAGCATGCCTTTTTCATTGAGACGCGTGCATGTGTCCCGCCATGGCTTAGGTGCCGTTCATCCAAGTGGAATGGGACCACTGTCCACACTGCAGATGGGGCCACTAGGTGCACCACGGGCTAATCTCCACTCATTGCATGGGCTTCGCTCCAGTCTGGGTCATTCCTCTCTGCAAACTTGTGGGTCATGCACCTATCTGTTCCTCTTGCAAGCACTATTGCAGCTTTTCCGTACATTCAAGTGGAGCGTCCAATTGACATTTTCTCCTTTGCACCAGCGTCTCCACTTATTATGCCACCGGGTCTCTTTCAGCTATGTCCTCATTTTTGGGTCCCTTATGCTGGTGCAACCATACTGGCTCTCTCCACTTGCTGACAATTAGTTTCAGAGAGCAGTCCCCCTTGCATTTCGTTCTGAGAGAATGTCTTGAATTTTATCATGCTTGCCCTCCATAGTGGGCTCACGCCTCATATGCAGGGCAGACCACGTTTTTTAATAATAAAAAAATAGCCTGCCAGCAGTGCTGACTCCTTTGTGTGCAGCCTCGTGAAGCCCCGCAAGCCACTCTCCTATATATTCGTTCTCGAAGAGTCAGCTCATCCTCGTTCATACACAAAATGCGTCCTATACAAGTGCACTGTTGATGAAGTGAGCAGCGCTACAGTGTATCTTCCTCACGCGCCGCAGCGTATGGGCTGCTTCCCATACCTTTCAGGGCAGCTTCTCTGCCACGTATCAGCGCATCCCGGGGGGGCCACCCTGTCAAGCAGATGGAACCGTGCATGCTACTGCCCGCCCCTGGTGCTCCTATGCTGCAGCCCGCCTACCTCGGCACCTCGGCTTGCACGGGTGTGTGTCACGAGCCGTACGCGCTTCACAGGGCCATCCAGTCTGTATCCTGGCTTCGCCCAAGGCAGTATGCTTCTTGGCTTGCAGCCCCTCGTGGGGGGCCACTTCCTCGAATATTGTCCGGTGTGTGCCGCTCGCTTCCCTCTGGCACTCGGCGGGCGCACCAAGCGTTCCGCACTGCTGTTCTCTGTGCCGGCCTTTCAGGCAAAGGCATTGGTGCGCTGGCCATGTCTCTTGGTTGCAGCAACGTTGATTTGGCATTCCGGGAATCCTTTGTTATAGCCAGCGGCCATTTTTGAAAAGCAGTCGCAATTTTGGGAAAAACTTTGGCAATCTGTTTCTCAGGCAATATTTATTCGATCAAGCTGCAGTTTCTCTCAATGGGGTCCGCACGATCTCAAACAGCCACAGGTCTCTTTATATGCAGGTTCTTAAGGTATAAAGGCATGCGCCTTGCACGGATCGATGTAGGATACAGGAGCCCAGGTTGAGTGCAGCCTACTCCATGGCTGCCAGGCCACGCCCCTCCACAGATATAGTAATGATAAATGTTTAAACCATTGATGTGAATGAAAGAATGACTGTAATATTAAATGTGGATGATGGAGTCACTTCAGTTCCAGTAGCTGTAGATTAAAGCGCACAAGCTGGTATCCCTCTCCCTGGTTAATCATAACTAGCCTTGAGATTGGTATCCAGGTGGTTTACGAGTTGATTGGTCCCACCAACTCAAAGGAAGTAGTCGTCCTTGAAGGGGCTTCTCTGTCGAGATGAACTTGGCAATTTGGACCTGCAGCAGGGCTTCACTGGGCAAACCAATGGTCCAGGAGTTGCAGCAGTCGTCCTCTTCCAGCTCTTCTTTGGTTCTTTCGTTCCAGTGGTCGACTCTGCTTTCCAGTCCTGGAGACTTGCCTTTTAAACAGTTCTCTCCCTTTAATTCCAGCCTAGCTGTGACTCACCCAGCAGGGTGGCTGTCCTTGCTGTACAGTCAGCCAGCCAATCACGCCAGAGTTCATTTGGGTCTCCTAGGAGACTAAGCACAGCGAGTTTGGGGCACCTCCCTCACTTCCTGCCCACCCCAGATACTCAGACGCTAGATAAGGTCTTCAGCCCTGAAGCCCGCCAAAGGCATACGAACAAAGGGACCAAACCTGGTTTGGCGCGCAGAAACAAACACTAGAAGGACCCTTCCAAAAAGAAATGGCAACAAAAGAATACTGGTAACCGTTTAAACGAAGGGGCTTAAGGCGCTATCTTGAAAAGCATGTCTCCCGTGATTTTTAGCTACCGGTGTTCGTGGTCGGGAAAAATCATGGAAGTTTGTTGTAAAACTACTGCCACCAGCCTTTTCAATAGGAAAGGGTAGCATTTGACTGCTACATGAGTATTTAGACACTGGGGATACTATGTAACTCCTCCAGCACTCCATTGTAAGAAGGTGTGATAGGTCTAGGAATTTGGAAAGACTAGCAAAGTCAATTTCACTTTACATTCTCTCGGAAACAATGGTTCATCCCAGAGAAGGTATTTAAACCTGTGGGAAGTCTAAAAGACATCCATGTGTCACTGCACTGAGGGTGCTGTATGACACCCATAAAAAGATGATGCCTATGAAGTTATCTAAAACCCCATAAACAAAGAATACAAATGTAAAACACATATCAAAATACATGAAAGAGTGAGTGGGAAAAAAGGCTCACATTCTTTCGAGGTCCTCAAAGGTCTCTAAGGTGAAGGGAATTAGCACATTTATGAGAATTCTCCTTAACACTCTCCCTTAACCTCTTCCGCCCATTGGCTGTCTTGTGGTGACCTGTAATTACAGAATCAGGTATCTGTGCCAACCAAGGAGGAAGGGTGGTACTCCATTATTCGGCTTCCATGGTTGGGAAGGGGAACCCCCCTGCAAGCCTGACATAATGATCAGCCCCCAAACAGGAAGGTGAGATACCCAAGCCAAATGGAGCCCTCTCCATGCCATTAGCAGATGTGCTAAAGGTGTTACAGGACATACAAGTAGAACTTGCTCATTCCAGGCAAGAGACACAAGTATTAAAAGCAAAGGTGAAAGGTTTGGCAGCGCAGGGTGTATCATTGCATCATTGCAAGCAGCCTCATCATCTGCCACAAATAGACCAACAACAGTGGTAGTGAACTAGCCTTTCACTGTACCACTAGCAGCACCCAAACCTTTCTCTGGGGATCCTCGAAAATATTTAGCTTTCCTTACTCAATGCCAATCAAATTTTTAGTATAAATCCGTGGCTTTTGATACCAAGCAGGCAAGGACAGATTTTGTCACCTCATATTTATCCAAGGAATGCCGCTGCTTGGGCTATTCCATTGGTTCAGAAAGATTATCCTCTTTTGTATAATTGGGACCAGTTCACCACCGAGTTTGGGCGATTGTTTGATCGCAAAAATGTACCACTTGCTCAGGACAAGGAAAGACTTACACTCATGCAGGAAACAAGAGGTTTGGAGACCTACATTACACAATTTAACAGGCTCATTATTGAGACGGATAGGCTAGAGACCAAACAAACAGGATTGTTTTATCAGGGACTAAAAGAAGAATTACATGATGCCGTAGCTTAGGTGGAGCCTCAGCCGGCCACCTGTACAGCTTTAATTGATCTGGCGTTAAGGCTGAATAATAGAATCAGTGAAAGGCAGGGAGAAAAGAAAAAACCTGAGATTCTGTTTGTACAGTTGGACAAGGGTAGAGAGTCAAGTACACAACATTCAGGGGGTGAACCTATGGAATTAGCTAGCACATGGGGACCCCTTACAATGGATGAAAATGAGAAGAGGCAAAAGGACCTTCTCTATCTTAATTATGGAAAGAGAGGCCATTTCATTTGAATTTGTCCAAATACACCTCAAAAGAGGGGGGGTTCTACATAAAGGCCAGAGGCGGGGAAAGAACAGACTCATCAATTGGGGGAACTGGATTGACGAGTCCAAAGAGTGAAGGGTTCCCAAATTGAATTGCTAATACGGTCCAGACCAAGACCCCTCATTTTTACATACTGGTGATACTTTTTTTTCCACAACAAAAGTGACTGTTTCGGCCATGATCAATTCTGGGGCTACTGGTAATTTGTAGACATTTTGTTATCAAACAAATTCAAATTTCCGACACAGGTCAATGAAGTGACGGAACCAGTACGATCTGTGGATGGCTCTATGTTAACTTCAAGTCATGTTACAACTCAAGCCTAGCCCATGCGAATGATATGTCTACTCGGGCATGAATATTCACAATCTCAAACATTCATGCTCCCTGTCTTTCTCCAAAGAAGGTGCACTTACATCTACATGTTCACCTGAAGTACTCCGTCACAGGGTCTCATTAACGGCCTGCACAATCCGGGAACAGCGCCCCACTCCAGAGAACAGACCGCAATGTATACCTCATAAACGTAGCACAAAGGGAACTGGTCTCTGCAGGTGGGTGTGGCACCTCCGGATTTGCTGCCAGGAATCCTCTGTCTTCGCGGGGGAGTCTGGGATCATTTTGGGGTCACCAATGATGTAGGATAACTTCACAACAACCAGACAAAGTAAAAACAAACCTCTAGGGAAAAAGGCTAGGTGCACCCTTTTTTCGAGAAGAACACAAGCTTTATTTTGTATACAAAAAGGAAACAGCAACAGGGTATTAAACATTATAAGTCCACTGCTGCAGAGCTCTCTGTCGTCATCAAAGTGGAGTTAATCTTATAATCACACACATCGGCATTCATGACGCATTCTATATACAGTATTCATCCCCTCTTTGGCTACCTCCTATTTACATGCTTTTAGTCACATATGGAACGCTCTCCGATTGGTCGTGTTGTCTTCTCCTCCATTTACTCCACACGTGGGTAACAGCTCTTCACCTTGAAGCGCTGCAAGGTAATATGGTAAACTTAAAAAGACACCACCTTGTCTTTACTCCTAACCAGATGATGTGCACCTGCTCGTCAACATGAACTCGGCAGATAACTTTTGGGTCAGCCTAGTCCTTGCAAACAAAGCAACTCTTCTTATCCCAGGCACATAGGCACCCCCATCATGCCTTCCGATTCACAGGGCTTTTTCCGATGGGATTGTGTCATTATAAAACGCTTCAGCGCTTCAGTGGATCAGATCCCAAGTCTATACTCAAGGGTGCACAATAGCGAGACCCAGCAGCCACGCTAACTGAGCTGGCTATGGTTAAGGCTTAAATTCCAAGTTCAGGATGAATTCAAGAAAACTACTATCCTAAACAGGTAATATAAAGAGGGTGAGGCCAAAGATATTTCTCAAGAAAATAATATGTCTGTTTTATGTACAATACAACAAATTATGGGGTGTCTCATTTTTCGCTTTATAGTTAGAACCTATTTTGCCAAACTGTTGTACATTGATTGAACCTACCTGCAGCCTGATGCAGTGCCTTCCCTCCACACTCCCTAGCCGTTCCTCAGGAAGGGTGACAGGCAGGGCCATCTTAAGCACTTTTGGGGCCCTGGGCATGGACATCTTTCGGCCCCCCTCCACCAAACCATAGGAATTAACTGATCACAAATTAATCTATCTTATCACAAATTACAAAATAGTGAGGCCCACTTTGTCTCCTTTTGCAATTCAAGCTTTTTGGAATTTACACAATTGTCCCCCACTTTCCCTTTCATGTATGCAGGGGACACTCCACAACTCCCGTACCTGAAAATACCAAACTAAGGGCCCGGGGGACACCCTTGCAACAACCCCACTCAACTAGTTCAGTATTTTTGGATTTGGCATTTTCTACCTATGCCGAGTGTAACAAAAACATGCATCCAAAATTTTTAATTCGGTATCTTGGGGCAATACCATCAATAATATCTGTAACTCCATTCACCCCACCCCCTGTCTTGATCAGAACCTATAGGCTGATATGCTGGCTCACAGCAAGCATGTTTTCTCCCTTTAATTCCACTTTACCCGCTTCCTTCTTGCTCCAATCAGAATGATAAGTAGCATTTGAAGGCCAACATTAACAGTCTATTTGTTTTATTTGTATTTATATAGCGCACAACAGCCCGAGGACATTGTGGCACTTGTTACAGTCGAAAGCTTAGTTACTTAGTTACATAGTCATTAGCAATATATATACAGGTTGCAATATAGTTATATTACATTTGTGTTATATTACAATATACATGGCAGAAGTGGAGGAGCCAGTCCTCCACTTGCTAGTTGAGGAGAGTGGCCTTGAGGTTGTTGCAGAAGACAGAGATGGAAGTTTCGGTGCAATATAGGAGAAGCCTAGACCTCCCGCTGTGGCTCTCTTTATGCGTGTTATGTGTAGCTGGTTGGTGTACTGAGCTCTGGTGGGGCGAGTGGATGTGGTCCTTGATATTGCTTCAAATAGGTATGCTGGAGCGGTTTTGTTGATGCACCTGTGAGTGATGGTGAGGATTTTCAGAGTAATACGGTCTTTGACCTGGAGCCACCGTGCTTCACGTCTGGCGTGGGATATATGGTCTCTTCTAGGAATGCTCATGGCGGCTCTGAGAACATTGTTTTGTGTGGTTTGCAGTCTGTGAATGTTTTTGGTGGAGGTGCCAACTAGAAGGGCGTTGCAATAATCGAGTTTGGCTCCTATAGTTGCTCTAGCTATGGCCAAGCGGTTGGGGTGGATAAGTAGGGTTTAATGGCATTAATGAGTTTGGTGCTGAACGCTGATGCAGAGGCTATGGCGCTGACTTGTTTGTTCATCGATAGATTTGCATCAATGTGAACACCTAGAGTCTTGACAGAGGATGATACGGAGATGGTTGAGTTGTCTATGTTGAAGTTGTTGTATTGGGGGCTTAGCTTCGATAATGTGTTTGTCTGGCTCAGGATGAGAATTTCAGTCTTCTCCCCGTTAAGACAGAGGCCATTAAGGTAAAAGTATGTGAGTGTCGTCTGCATAGTTTGTATATGCAACACCCATGGAGTCAAGTAGGTTGAAGAGGGGTTTTGTGAAGAGGTTATAGAGGGTGGGGGCTGTACAAGATCCTTGGGGGACACCGCAGTTTATAGTGGTAGGATCTGCGTTAGCTGTGTCGGAGTAGACCTTCATGGCTCTTCCTTCAAGGAAGAAAGTGATCCAGGATGCTGCTTGATTAGAGAAATGGGCTGCATGGGTGAGGTGGGTGGTGAGTGTTTGGTGATCTACCAGGTCAAAAGCAGCTGATAGATCGAGGAGGAGGAGTAAGGCAGGTTTGCCTTTGTCCATGATCTGTGAGATTTTATTTTTTAGGTCTAATAAGGCGGATTCTGTTCCATGCCCGACACGGAAGCCAGATTTTCTTTTGCCTAGTATGGAGTTAGCTTCTATGTATGATTGGATCTGGATGTGAGCTGCTTTGTCCAGGATTTTTAGGAGGAATGGGACGGTCGTTATCGGTCTGTAGTTGTTGGGTTGCGCTGGGTCAAGTGTGGCCTTTTTTAGAAGTGGCCGCACCCAGGCTTCCTTGAGATTGTTTGGGACAGTTCCTGTTTGGAAAGATGCGTTAATGAAGGCAGCAATCAGGGGTGCTAGGTCATTGGCGCATTCCTTGATGATTTTGGGAGGGCAAATGTGTGCTTTGCAGAGGGATGGTTTGAGGTTTTTGATGAGATTAAGGACCTCAGGTTCAGTGACGTTTCTGAAGGAGAATTGAGCGTGTTTGAGATTACTACACTTGTCTTGTGTAGGGCGGTTGGTTTTTTGGTTTGGGAGGGCTTTGCAGTGGTTTTGGATTTTGTTCTGGAGGAGTTTTATTTTGTTGAGCATGGCGGACTGAATGCTGGCACACCAGGCTTTGTCTTTAGTTATCTCGTCAGCAGTAGCCGGGGGAGTGACTAATTCATTAAAGATTGCAAATAGTTCTTTAGCTTGGGAGTTGGCCTTTGAGATCCTATCATTGAAGGAGTTGGATTTTGCTGCTAAAATGGCTTTTTATATTGGAGGGCTATTTGTTTGAAGAGGCTCTTATTTAGATCATTCGGATCCGTTTGCTAGTTTTTAAGCGACTGGTGCTTTTGAGCTCAGAGGGTTTGGAGTTCTTCCGAGAACCAAGAGTTGCAATGAAACGATTTTTTTTTCCTTCTTGCTATTAAGGGGGGCTATAGAGTTTATGGCATTGTTGAGAGTATCATTGAAGATAGCTGATAGTATATTTGGGTCCTGAGAGAAAGGTGGTGCTAGGCAGGGGCTTTTAAGGTGGGGACGCAAGTTGTCTGCGTTGAGTTTTTTAGAACTTCTTATTGTGGCAGGTGGTGAGTGGGTGAGAGTTTTAGGTTTAGGGTTGGTGGGGATGAGGAATTCGATGCATGTGTGGTCCGTCCAAGGAAGGGCGGTGTTTGAGGTAATGTTGGATGCACAGTTGTGATCCATGACCCCGTCAAGGGTGCGGCCTTTGAAGTGAGTAGGGGTGAGGACTCTTTGGGAGAAACCTAAGTCTGCGAGTTCTTTAGCTAGGGTTGCGGCGGATTTATCCTTAGGATCATTGTATCCTAAATTTAAGTCTTCTAATAGAAGGATTTTGGAGGACTTTTTAATGTTGTTGCTGAGTCGATGAGAGAGGTGCTCTTGGAAGTCAGCTGGGAGTCCGGGAGGTCTGTATAGGATGTGGATGTTGATTAGATTATTGGGGGAGAGCGTAAGCTTGGCTGATAGGATATCAGCATTACCGCCCCATGTACTATGGTCCGCTAATCTGATGGATAGGGGCAAAGAGGTTACTTCTATTCTAGTGTAGATACAGGATACTTTTATCAATATCACGCAGGAAGTATGCAGCCTGTAGTATTAATACAGGACCGTATGTAAAATGTACATGTAACCCAGAATAGGCAGCAAACTCACATTAGCTACCTCACATAATGCAAAAGTGCTCAAACATGGATACAGGAGACCAATTGGAAGGAAGGAGAACGCTACACATACACGGATAGTGCATGAAAATTAGAAGCTACCAGGAAGGTGTCTGTATCCAGACAGATTAGAAGTGGGACATGGGGCCTCATTACAAGAAGGGCGGTTCTGCCACCGTTCCGGGCTCCATTACCGGGTTCCTGCAATGGGGACTTACAGGGTTACTCCGAGATAGGAGGACCCGGTAAGTCCTCCATGCAGGAACCCTTTCCCATTCCCAATTGAGCACCCATAGGGCTCAATGGGAATGGGGAGGGAGGTAATAATGGGCAGATTACATCTGGCCCGTTATTGCCTCCCTCTTCCCCTCGTGGGACCCGGAAAGCACGCCTGGTTTTACTAGGCGTGCGATCCGGGTCCTGCGATGGGAAGCTTGTAATTATACCGGCCCCCTTCAACCTGGGAGCGCCGGGGTCGTAATGAGGTCCATGGTGTTCGAATAGTGTTGCCATTAACGATCACAGGAACACATGCCTGTGGTGTTCAATGTATCAATGCTCACTATTATAGTGAAAGCAACACTATAGCCAGTGAAACCAAGAGTGAGGCATTTCTGAAGGTCATACCCTGAGAAGAAAATCACTCTGAAGGGCTGACAATTTTGAAAGGTTTAGGGACTGGCAGTTTTGAGAAGTTAGGCAATACAGGATTAAATGAGATCCCCAGGATCGCACATTGGTTAAGGTGTGAAGAAGGATGTGTGCCAACTCTTATATTTCTTCATTTGAACACTTTCTTTTCCAGTTCTTACCATGAACTAAAATAATCTAATTTTATAAAATCGATTTAGAAAGCACACAAATCATATTACAAAACATGACCATTTTTAAAAACAAAATATTATAGAAGTGTGTTACACAAAATGGGAATGATTCTAACTTAATTCTCCATCATCAAGCGAAGTATATAAGTAAAAGCAAACCACTCGATGTGATTTCACAGATTTAATCTGGGTTTCTCTTTTGTATTTTAAAGCTTTCAATACTTCCAAAACACTGGCTGTGAAACTGTCATTTATAAACGTGCAGAAAAACCTTTCACTTTAACAAAAAAGCAAACATTTTTGTGAAACGAGCAGATATTAAAATATGCTTGCCTGAGGCCTGCTACATCTGGTCCGCTTTCTTGTGTGTACCACCCCTTCCACTCAAATGGCCCACATAAGAAGAAAGATCAAGGAATGGGCAAAATGATGCCACCAGCATGCAAGAAGGCAAACTTCACAGAAGGAAGCACAGAAATGTAAGTGATACTAGATGATTTGACCAGAATCACTGTATTGTCTGCTGGCAAAGCCAAGATACAAGCATGAACGCTTTGGTTCCGCAGTCTTCAGTGTGGATACTTATTCACTTATTGGACTAAGAGTTTATGCTCATCATTGGAGGCGATTGCCTAGGTTTTACAAAACCCAAACTGAACAAACCAATTTCTAGACTGTCACCATACGGATGACATGTTGGTTTGTATAGCACCCCCTATCTGGTGCAGGTGCATTGCTGATAATCGCACCTGTTGTGCTGCAAAACCAAGTACATAAGCAGGCAGGATTATAATCTTCAGACATAGGAAAGGCTCAGCCAGCCTTGCTGGAATGTGCGATTCTAATCTTGCATATGAACACATATTTCTGCAATGAGTGCTTAACAAACTGAGATAACTTCTGAACCATTGTGGCACTCAATCTATCAATATACTTTTCAACTTTGGCTTTTGTATATGATCAAGATAATGCACACAGGAAGGAAAGAATGCTGCAGAGTTGTGCCATGAGGAACACACAAACTATGTATACCACGGTCAACACAGAAAGCATTACATTGGGCCGGAAGGATAGCTCAGGGGCAACCTGCTCGCTCTGAAAGCAAGAAGATGTGGAGCAACACAGGTTAGATCCCTGGGTCCATGCTTAGAATCCTCTCGGAATTAAGAGTGTTATAAATAACCCATTACAATTACATGATGAATTGATCAAGGCAGAATGTACTTGTCAAAACAGGCAGTAGGTTTAAAGCCTCAGCAGCACGCCATAGAATCTTCAGAAGTGTGCCATTTAAGTCTGGTGAACAATGAAATCTTACTTCTTCAGATCAGATGACCTTGTGGGGCCTGCATCCAGGTGGGGGCCCGGGGCAAGAGTCACTTTTGCCCTCCCATAAAAACGTCTCCGGTGACAGGTCGTAAGCTCATTTATGAGTAGAATCAAACAGTAGATCCTTTCCCGAGACCAAAGAGACAGCCGGCCATGCTGCACAGCTTCGCTCACTTCGGCAGGTTTGATCTGATTTGCACATCTGGCTAAAATGATTTGTGTTGTTTAGAACAGATGTAAGGCCTTACTGGCCCTATGCAGCGTAGAGAACCCGGGTCAGCTGGACATCCCTCTTCTCCATTGTGGTGATACAGTTCAAGATTTCCCGTCCAAGGTCGTGGTGTGTTAGTTTCTTTTGCATATGTAGTTTGCGAGTCCTGAGGGCAGTTGGATAGACCAGTCCAAATCTTGGGGCAGGAGTGGTCTCTGTTAGGTCTCAATGGCTTCTCCAAGGAGGGTGGTTTTTGGGATGATATTGAAAGAGGGGATGCTTTGTAGTTCTCTTATAAATGGGCTGGACAGTATACTATGATAGCGTCTCTGGACCCTTCTTGTTTTGCAGCTATCAGGCCATTTAGGCAGGGGGCGGAACAAAGGAGGACTTGGCTGCATAAATACTTCCAAAACCTTGAAAAATAAATGACCCGTGGCCTACCTGCCCCACCACACCACGCTCTGGCCTGTGAAACCAAAGTCTGTTCCCACACAGAGTATGGTGAGCCCCACGCCATCAACGGCCAGGTGCAGCCAGACAAAGCCAGCATCTCATGCCATGTATCGCATATGTGTCCCTAAGAAAATCAGGGCAGGGCCAAAGGTCTGGGCCTGGGACAGTAGGAGTAGGTACTTGTTAAAAACAGACGCCATGCGCAGTGAGACTCGGTCATTTGATAGGGATATAGCTTGTAGTCTACAGTAGGGATGAAGCCCTGCCCCGCTACAGTTGAGTTTCTGGGCAGGGCTAATAGAGAGTATAGGGTTTCTGAAAAGTAAAGAAAAATAATTTACACAATAAGTACATAACATCACATTTTGTATGCTCATAGGCACTACAGTATATGTAATAGTTTACAATGCATCAGTGACATATGCCTTTGATGTGTGTAGTATTTTACCATAATTGTGTCCATTTTATATTACTCTTCAGTAATGCATGACTTCAGTGAGAAGGCTGGACACTTGTTGAGTAGTTTCGAGGGACCCAACCATTGCACTCTCTTCCCTGGGGTCCTAAATCGGTGGTGAGGCAATCCTCTGGACAAAGATGCCCTGGATCTGGAAAGATCACTTAATAACCTGAACTATGTAGTCTGTAACAGAAAGCCAATGACCGCCAACAATAACATGTTGATTGGGTGGTGTCCTGTAGCCTCAAGACCGCCATTGATAACACTCTACCCTGTATATGGTCAGACCATTACCTTATTGAATTTTAGTAAGGTCCTTCCCTCTGACATGGCAAATAGTCTGGATACCCTCATGGCCCAGAAATCTGACATTGATCATGTGAAACTCTGGTGTCTGCCTTTTCTTCCACTTTTGAGGAATTGGTGGATAAAACTGCCCCAATTAGATTGAAATTGGTCTGGGCAAATTTGGGACATCATAAATGGTTCACCCCAGCACTTAGAGCCCAAAAGAAAGAGAAAAGTAAGCTGGAGGAACAATAGCTAAAGTGTCCGTCGACTGAAAATAAGAACTATTAGAAGAAGGTAGAAAAATTGTACAAATGCAATATCCTGGAAACAGAAAAAACCTTCTATAACGACCAAATAAGCAAAGCACCTAATTCCATGAGCAAACTCTTTGAGATCCTTAGTTCATTAGAGAAGCCAAAGGCCTTATCTGTCAAAGTCCAGCCCACACCAGCCGATTGCATAGTACAAAAGTGTTGGAAGCCAAAATTCTCAAAGCCAGGACAAAATCAGAGGAACACAAACCCTGCCAACAGAGACCCCGATATCCCCGACAGAACATCCTAAGCGAGCTGACACGGATAACTTCTGCTTCACACAAATTAATACCACAGACATGAGAACCCTCTTGTCCACTATACAACCTACATCTTGTATAGAAAATACCCTTTCCCCCACCAGGATCCTCCTGGAACACCCAGAACTGTTCATCCCTTTTCTAACCGGTATGGTTAACTCTTCCTTCCGAGACAATATTGTGCCGGAATCCATCAAGATCGTCACTGTAACACCGCTATTAAAAGAAACTGGGCTAAACCCAAAATTTCCAAGCAATCTAAGACCGAAAACCAACTGCAACTTCCTTCTAAAAAATTCTCTAAAAGTGTGTCATGTTTCAATTTCAACAATTTGTCGAAGCAATGACATCTTACACAAACAACAATCAGACCAGCACACAGCATCAAAACAGCGCTCATTGATCTGTACACTCACATGCTCCAGATTATGGACCAAGGGAAACCAGATGTGCTGGTCTTACTCAACCTTCCGCAACCTTCAATTTGCTTGTTCATGACCAGCTACTATGGACTCTTAAACATCTGGGTAACTGCTCCAAGGAAGCGGTTAACTGGATTCAATCATTTTCCAAGCATATGTCCAAAATAAATACACTGGGGTGAAACGTTTTCCCCCCTAGCGCCAATAAAGTGTGGAGTGCTGCAGCGCGCCAGTTTGTCCCCTTTGCTTTTCAATTTATACCTCAGACCACTGTGCTCTCTGCTAGAGGAATCTGGCATATTTTTTACAAAGTACTCCGACGACACACAGCTGGTACTGGAGATGAGTGGGAACTACCTTCAAGATTCGAATAATTTAACACGTATTTATAACATCATTGAGTCTTGGATGGGCAGGAACTGGATGAGCTTAAATAGTAGCAAAACTGAACAGCGTCATTACGGTACAGGGCAAGGTAAAACCTTAAGGCATCAATCTGTAATCATCCTTTAGTGCAGAGGCACATTTGAACTAGATCAGCCGGAATTGTTAGTATTACCTCAGACTTCTTAGCCACATGAGTCCTCAGTCTTGTCACCATCGTGTGTGAAATCATCTTATCCAGAATAGACCAGGGCAACGCTTTTCTGGTAGGGGCAAACAGCTCCTGCCTTGCTAGGCATCAGACAATACAGAACAACACAATGCATAGCGTTAAGAATAAACCAAGAGGCTAGCACATATCCTCAGGCAGGAGAGACCTACATTTGTTGCAGTGACGGAGTGCATCACCTTCAAGTCTAGCACCATGGTACATAGCTGTCTCTTTGGAACAGCGCCCCCCTACCTGAAGCTATTCTGTTCCCAATATGTACCCGTCAGATCCCTGCGTCCGGGAGACACATGACAGATTAACTGTTTAAACTTCAAACGATCTAAGGGACTGGGTAGTTCCTTCCTAGTAAGAGCTGCAATGCTATCGAACTCACTTCCCATGGCTCTCAGATTAGAGAACAACTCACTGACTTTGCGCAGAACTCTAAAGACCCTGCTTTTTAAGTAATCCGGTATTAGGCAGCGCCCCTCCCCCCCATCTAATTGTTGCACCCCGATGCCTGTGGGCTGCGGCACATTACAAATAAACAAATAAATATTTCTAATAACTGGCGTAAGGCGAAAAGAAAAACAGATGAGGATTTAAAAATAAATATTTTACAGCAGTGGCGTGCTTTACAGTAATGAATGTCAAATGTAGTATGCAACACCTGGGGTACTGCATACAGATCTCAATGTGGAGTGCACAAAGAATGGGGTGCTACTAGCACTGACTTTGCTTACACCAAAGTCTAGTAGATAGAGACCCATGTCTGTATGAATGCCAGAGAGCAGCACTGATGCCTTCTTTGAAAATATTTTGACCTTCATCCACAAGAGCGTACTCAAGGCTGACTTTTGACTTATGGATGGTAATAGCACATTGAACCGAAATAAATACCTGCTCTTGTTTCGGTTCTACGTGATTTCATCGCCGCACTTTCCATGGCGAGGTTTTTTGGCGCGATTTTTTTTTCGAAAAAAACGTCGATTTTTTTTTTTTTTTTTTTTTTGGAGGGTTAACCTCTAAACCCCCCTTTATTTTTTTTTACATCCCGAACACCCAAACCCATTTTTTTTAAAAATGTACCCCCCCCCAAAACATTCGATTTTTTTTTTTCGAAAAAAAAATCGCGGCAAAAAACCCCGCAATGAAAAGTGCGCCGATGAAATGACGGCATACCCTTGTTTCACGTGTATTTCCTTTAAGAGTAAGAATTATGTAGACAATGGAGCTACCTTTTTGGTTTTGCTGAGTTTATCAAACATGACACTGATAAACTGAATTACATCTTGTTTGCGATATGTCTGTATTCATGGGGATACGTGTGTTTAAAAATGGGGCAAAGGGTGAGTTTGTGGCTCCATTTAAGTGTCTTGAGAGAAGATGCAGATTTACGGGTGGAAGATGTGTGGGGGCTTTCTGAAAGCAACCCCCCCATCAGCTCTTATCACCCAACCCATAATGTTAAACCAGAGGACATTCTGCCATTCACAGCTGACACGTGATCCGGCAGTAATACCGCTGGAAGGGTGGGCGCTAACGTAAATAAAGTTGGGCGGTATCCCAGCCGGATACCGCCCAACTCATGATCAAGCCCAAAATCTCAATTTTCTGCCTGTTTTCGCTGCAATTAGGGCAGAACTAATTGGTCTGGCGCTAAACGCGCAGAGAACCCCCCCATTGGACCCAATGGGAATGGTGATTTACCAAATTGCGCAATACCAAGTTGTGGTAACGCTAATTGCATTAGCTTTGCTCAGGCCCTTAACTTGGGTGGCGGGCTGTTATGGACAGGGCCGGCCCACTGCCTCGGTTAATATCACCTCAGTGTAGTCCTGCTTTGACATACTTGCTTTGGTGAATCACCCTGTGTTGACTGGATATTTCTGTCTTTTTTAAGGAATGCATTATACACTAGGAAACATTTAAAAAAATCTATAGGAATTTTTGTCTATATGTTGTAATTCTGTTTGCAAATGTTTTTGTAACTTATTGCCATTTTAATCAACTGTTTTTATGGAAATCCATGTGTGTGTCCGAAATAAATTTATATATGAAATGATGAGGTTCAGACGGCCATGATATCAGTGTAGAGGCTTCAACAAAAAAGATGGATGGGTTGGAGTAGTGAACATTATTATAAAGCAAGAAAAAGATTTAGCCAGTCTGATAGCACAGTGAGTAGAGCGCTCCCGTTGGTATATATGCAAAACCTGCTGAAGTAGGTTCAAATCCCGGCAGAGCCAAACTCAGCCTTTTATCCTTCCGATATGATAAATGAGCACCACACACCATGGGTAACAATAAGCAGCGCTCAGATACCTGAGGGTTCGTAGCACTATATAAATGCTGAATTGTTATTTTTATTAAAAAAAGGTGACCGTAATTTATAAGAAAATGTAAACTTCTTTATTCGTTTCATTAAATCTGCAGGTGCGTGGCCTAAAATATGTCGTTAGTGGTTATTTTATTTTTCTTAGCTAAATAATAAGAAAGGTGCAATCGAAAAAAAGATAGAAGTTGTTGGCTTTTATATGAATGTCTGAAATATTAGACCATACTAGAAGGAAATACAAAAAAGGTAGCAGGCGCAAGGAAATGAAGCACAGTTGTAATGAAATGACAAAAATATTAATTTGATGTTTAGGTTTTGATGTTAGAAAATTTGTGTAAATTGAAAGGAGTCTTTTTTTGCATTAATGGTGTTCAGTACTTTTTTCGACTAGGCAATTTTCCTTCTGTGGAGAAGGTCATTGAATTGGGAAATATGTGGAGTGTAAGCTCAGGAAGGTGTTGTGGGCCAAATTAGTGTAAAAGTTAAATCTATGCTTGAATGATAAGATTACTAAGTAAATCAGACACATCAAAAGTCGTGTTTGTAGGAAAGAAAGCAAGTTGGATTGTGACAATCTATTTTGCATCGTACAAGCACATTCATTGTTAGGGTACCATTTGCTTGAAGGTAACCTTTACACACTACACGTATGGTTACCAGCTGTGCACTATTTAAGAACAGTATATACTTCAGGAGAACACCATTGTATTTGCAGGGTCATTATTATTATTATTATTATTATTATTATTATTATTATTATTATGATTAATATTATTATCTATATGTTTAAAATGCTTAGGTATGTTTCCTACTCAGCTGATGCAAGTTATCAGTGTTAGGTTGCCCTCTGCTGTCCAAATAGCAAAGTGCACCAGCCCTTCCACTTTAACAACAGCCATAATTGTTTTATTTTTTTTTCAAATGTGTACTTTACTGAAAATGTATACCACTTACAACTAGCAACCCACACGCCGATGGGCCGGGAATATACTTGTGCCCCACAGGCAAACAAAGCATTATGCAACGCATAATAATTCCCCCCACCTTTCCCCTTCCAGCCACCCCCCAAATTTGGTACCTCTCCTTCCTGCACACATATCACCACATTGTCCCCACAGTCTCATTGATACATCAACATTTCGGTCTGTGAATCCACATTTCCTCCTGGGAGAGCCCCTCCATCCGGTATGTTCTCCATGGTTATATATGCATTGCAAGATCATATATCACACCCTCGCGTCCCTCCATCCCCCCACCCACCAGTCCCATCTAAGGCCAACCCCGTCTGCGGTGCCAGACTCGTGTATATTGCAACAAACTCCACCCATTCTATCTCAAAAGAGCCAGCTCGGCCCTGAAGACCCGCTGTAATTCTTTCAATAGTATGTATACCTGGCCACATTAATGCAGTCTCTTTTCCTTGGGAGGAACTCATTTTTCCACTTGGTCGCTATACATGCCCTTGCAGTTGTCACACGCCTAAACCCCTTGGCGCTTGTGGTCTGCTTGGCGACTCATCCTCTATTAAGATGTTCTATTACACTCACCTACTTCCAGGAGCTTAGGTCTAGTCTTTCTGTCCTGTCTTTTCACTTCCCCTTTATAGCTCTGCATTTCTTTCATTGCGGTGCATTGCAACCCTGTGGAGCTGGAGGTAACAGTGGCTGTTATGCCCCAAAGAATGACTCAGAGCGTCATCGGAGCCCGTGGGTGAGGAGTTCTGGGTCCTCTTGCATGTCTCAGTGCCCCAGGTGCAGTGTCACTCAGGGCTAGTGCACCTCATTGAGTGTCCTGGTTGCCCCACCAACGTCGTGATGCAGGCCAAAGAGGCCCTTTTCTTCGGTGGAGGCAGGTCTTTGCTTCTTCCCTTGGCTTTAGGGCTGATGGCAGGAATTCCAGGTCTGCCGGTGTCCTCCCCCCCTGTGGCACACTCTGGCTCATGAATGATTACTTGAGGGGGCCTGGGGGGATTAGGGGCCCTCCCCAACCTCTTCTCGCATCGTTGGACGCTCCGTGGTACACCTCTCTTCCGCCGGGTGGGCAACGGCACCTCCAGCCCCACTCCTCCTCTCTCCCTCATACGGGGGCCCTGAGTGAGCCACAGGCAGAAGGGTGCCTTTCCCCCCTCGATTCTATGCTGGACATTCCACCCACGTGGTCTTGCAGCAAGTGCGCCAGTCACCTTCTCCTCCATCCCTCAAGCCCAGCGGGACACAGCACTGCAGTGCCGTTGCAACTGCAAGTGTGCCGTTTTCAGACTTTCCTTGAGCATTTTCTCTCACTCTTTGGACCCAATGTGTGGCGGGTTCTCCGTCGATGGCCAGTCTTGGGCAAACCCTTGTGGTTGGGGTGTGAGAAGTGGGGGTTATCCATGTTTTTCCGAGCCAGAGATGGGAGAGTGCGCTTTTAGGAGCTCTTTGTCAGCGCGACCCCTGGTGGCCACTACCAGCTACAATTTAAACAAACAGAATGAGCATGTTTCTACATGGTCACCTTCACCTTCCACTATTGCAAACATTCAGAATAATTTCAAGTTAATTCTTTCCACCCCCCACTTCTCTTCTCACGGGACAGAGCGGTTCCAGTGCAATCACCAGTTAATTACCAGCTCAACATTTCTGTCTCTAAAGAGCAAAACACTTTAGGACAAAGGTCTCCTCACAAGCTAATACTGAAAGTAGGTGCTGTAATTATGCTTCTATGCAATCTTATGCCACACGGGCACTTGACAATTATGCGTCTACAAAGACGCATCATAGAGGCCTGTGTAATTGATGGATTAAACTTATATACTGTTCTTATACTGTGCATACCTCTCATTCCATCTGGTAAAAAATATGCCTTTTAAATTCAAAAGAAGACAGTTTCCTATACATTTAGCCTTTTCAATGATCATTAATAATTTGCAGGGACCTATGCCCCCTTCCTGCAAGCGATCAGTTGTAATTCTGTTAATTGACTAAAGGGGACAGAAGTAACCCTATAAATTACAGACCTATATTGACCTTTAAGATATGCTAGAACGGCGTATGTTATGCCGGAAACAGCTAGTTATTATTATTATTTTTAGGACTGAGAGAGCCTTTAGCTCTGGAAAGCAACAGAGCGCTTTACAATAATAGGGGAATAACATGATGAGAGGAGCAGAGAAACAAGGGAGCGGGGAGCTAACTATGGTGGAAGGGGGTGGGACAATTTGTCAGCCAGGGATCGACATGCAACCACGGGAGGAAACAGTAAGAGAGGAGGGTGTATGAACATAGGTGTTGAGTTATTCCTTGAAGAGGAGCCATTCCTTGAAGAGGAGGGTCTTCAGCTCCTTTCTAAACTTTAGAAGTGAGGTGCTGAGTCTGATACTGATGGAGAGGAGGTTCCAGAGTCTTGGGCTGTAGACAGAGAAGGCCTGTCTTCTGTTTTTTTTTCCTTCCTGCATCAGGTCGGTGAAGTCTGCACATGTCTTTACTTCTGGTGGATCATAGATCAATATGGGGGTTTGTATGTGTTCTTCATTAGAAGAAAATGAAACAAAGTCACAAGACAGGCCCATTTTAAAGTTCTTATTTAGATATGCATGAACCCAATTTGTTCTTAGAGTACAGCAAAGTATATTTGAAATTCACTGTGTTTTGGCAGATGATTTTGTGCTTGCATGCCTTTTCTAGACTTCAGTATGATGATGGACTGGTAAAGTTTGAAAATTGTTCAAGAGACTACTTATCTTGACTGAATAAAAGGGAGGTCCAGGTGCTGAAGAATTTCTTGTTACTGACTACAGGGACACAATAGAATAGATTGACAAGAACATCTGCAACATTTGGAAAATAAGTGCAATTCCTATTGTGAAGGCTATAGCACTGCTATGCCTGTCTGTGAGAACGTCTCAGGAGTATGCGCTCGGACATTGAGGGAGAAGATGGCACAAGTTTTAAGACCATATTGAGAATGCTCTTTTTAAGTTGGGGAAATCATTTGATATCACTGTTGTGATTACTTTTTGGTCAAAACAAATTTTGTCTGTTTACTATTAATGTTCTTTAGGCAGTTTTGAGTCATGTATACAGTTAACATAAATATAATGCATTTTGAACACGTGTTGTATACACTGCTTTTAAATAGTTTAAAAATACAAATGCGTATTGCTAAAAGTATAGTTTTGTATATTTCCCCATCCCTGGCTGGATCTTTTGTAGACCTTGATGGTTGCAGTTGCTGGAACACTGCCGGGTAGAGAGGTTTTGTTGGATGTGCTATGTGGCAAAATAGTCTCTGTATCACAGTACAAAGGATCTTCCATAGGTGATAGATGAATGTGAATTTTTGATCTGAGGTTTATAGATCAGGTCAAGGGCTCTTAATTGATTGGGTTATGATTTGGTGACTGACATGAGCAAACAGTAGAGATGTGTTAACATTTTTTCAGAGAAAGAAGAAAGGTAAGCATGTATGCTTTTAGCGTGTGTCCTTGGGCTAATGCAGATTTCACAGACCATCCAAACCACCTTCAATGTTCTGCTGGCCCTAAACATGATGTGTTCACTGTAATGGCAGGTGGGGTCTGTGGACCAGTTCATGATCCAGAAAAGCATGTTAGCAATCTCATTTTTTCGTCAACCCTGCAGAGATCCTGAGTGCTAGTCTGCTTGGCGAGAGAGATTGCAACTTGGACTAAATGTTACTTAAACTGGCACCTTTCAGTGTTTGCTTTGGTGAAACGATGGAGCTCAGAAAGGCAAAGGTATGGATTATTGGTGATTCTTCAGTGCATTGCTATGTGACTAGGATATCTTCACAATTTCACAAGAAATGCACTTTTGCAGGACTGATGGCAATTTCCCCACATTTCACATGTGCCTGCTCCACCGCTGCTCAAAGACAAGCGTAGAAAATATCTAGATAATTCTGCCCACAAAACAGAGTCAGGCTCAATTCAAATAAGGCAGTCTCGGAGGTGCTAAAGGGCTGTTGCTCACGATTGCGACCCTAAATTGTGTGATCTACCGATGGTGAGGCCTACCAGGACATGCAGCGGCATATAGAACATTTCCTGACATGATAACCTCCTGCCTACCCATTGCAAAAAGCTGCCTGCCTGGTGGAGGTACACAGAGCTGTGCTGGCGGCGCATGGTTTAGTGGGACGAGAGGCAGTCGGCCGGGCTGTTGTGTTGGGGCTGACAACTGCGTGGCACCCCCGGTGCAGTTCATTCCGGTGAACACAAGACTGCTTGACGGGAGAGACCTTGAGGTGGGGAGGACTTTGCCCAGGCCTGGGCCGGACCTTTTCGATTTTTCATGCGCAACGCATATGGGCAAGCTGGAGGAGCTGAATACATCACGGGCTATGACGGTGGTGGCAGACTAATGGCCATGATGGAGCACAGACTTGCCATCAGATGTAGCTCTCTCCACAAGCTCCTCGCGAGGATACTACCCCTCACCTCTTTCATCAGAGTGCCTCCTGGGATCAGTACACAGTTCAGAGTTGTGCTATAGGCCCAGCCGCCTCCTTGTGGGGTGATTGGTTAGCTTGGCACAGCCGCTAACAGCTTGGGGAGGGCCTTGTTAGTGTGGCACTGTGTGGCGCTGTGAAGACCCAGATACTGGTGCTGGGGCCCCTCTCTGCATGAGGGTGTAGGTGAATTCTCCCCCAATCCTCCACTAGTGCAGATTATGATCTTTGTTCCACCAGCTGTCATACGCCTCAGGGAGCAACAAATAAGAGGGGTGCTCTGGTCACCTCCTCAGAGTCTAACCCATGGCAAAAGGAGGCCACAAACAATCCAAATAAACAGGCCGATTCATGGAATAATTAGCGCGGCGCAAGTGGCCAAAAACGTGCGAATCGCAGTGGAATAGCGAAAATCGCAGTGCAAGTGCGAAAATCGCACGAAAAGCAGCGCACATCGATTCATGGAAGGCCGTGCGCGAGAAAACCATCGGATGTGCGAAAAAAAAGTGCGCGGCGCACGTTGGCGCACAGGCCATCTAACAGCGTGCGCCAGGTCACAGCGAAAATCGCACAGGCCACAGCGAAAATCGCACATAGTGCGGCGCACGCAACAAAAGTAGGCGGAACACGGGGCGTAACACTCGGAATGGGGAACAACTTGCCAAAACGTGGGCGTCACGGGGGAAGTACAGGGTACAAGTGCGCGGAACGCCCACATGCTCGCCTACAACACGTATTCATGGAATAGAATAGGGCAAAAAAGCGCACGCTCAAACCAGCGCACAGGCACAAACACGACCGCCACAAGAAAGCAGGCGGTAGCGTCTCTGCGCCTGGAAGAAATGTGCGCCAAAAGGTGCGCCAACAAATAGCACCTATATACAGCCATGAAGAATGTCCTATACTGTGGCCCTCCAGGACAAATGACGTGCAAAGGGGTACCCACAAACACGGACAGCCGCTGACAAAAAATTACGTGTGCGTGTATACCGGGGTGCGCGGGAAGTCTCACACGCGATTTCGGCAGGGTACGTGTATTACATGGGTGCGCGGGAAGTTCCACACGTGATTTCAGCAGGGTACGTGCATTTCAGGGGTGCGCGGGAAGTACCACACGCGATTTCAGCAGGGTATGTGAATTCCAGGGTAGCGCGGGAAGTTCCACACGCGATTTCAGCAGGGTACGTGGATTTCAGGGGTGCGCGGGAAGTTCCACACGCGATTGGCCCAGTGCGAGCAGGGTACGTGTATTTCAGGGGTGCGCGGGAAGTACCACACGCGATTAGAGCAGGGTATGTGCATTTCAGGGGTGCGCGGGAAGTCCCACACGCGATTTCAGCAGGGTATGTGAATTCCAGGGGTGCGCGGGAAGTTCCACACGCGATTTCAGCAGGGTACGTGGATTTCAGGGGTGCGCGGGAAGTTCCACACGCGATTGGCCCAGTGCGAGCAGGGTACGTGTATTTCAGGGGTGCGCGGGAAGTTCCACACGCGATTTCAGCAGGGTACGTGTATTTCAGGGGTGCGCGGGAAGTACCACACGCGATTTCAGCAGGCTATGTGAATTCCAGGGGTGCGTGGGAAGTTCCACACGCGATTTCAGCAGGGTACGTGGATTTCAGGGGTGCGCGGGAAGTTCCACACGCGATTGGCCCAGTGCGAGCAGGGTACGTGTATTTCAGGGGTGCGCGGGAAGTTCCACACGCGATTTCAGCAGGGTACGTGTATTTCAGGGGTGCGCGGGAAGTACCACACGCGATTAGAGCAGGGTATGTGCATTTCAGGGGCGCGCGGGAAGCCCCACACGCGATTTCAGCAGGGTACGTCCATTTCAGGGGTGCGTGGGAAGTACCACACGCAATTTCAGCAGGGTACGTGCATTTCAGGGGTGCGCGGGAAGTCCCACACGCGATTAGAGCAGGGTACGTGCATTTCAGGGGTGCGCGGGAAGTCCCACACGCGATTTCAGCAGGGTACGTGCATTTCAGGGGTGCGCGGGAAGTACCACACGCGATTAGAGCAGGGTACGTGCATTTCAGGGGTGCGCGGGAAGTCCCACACGCGATTTCAGCAGGGTACATGGATTTCAGGGGTGCGCGGGAAGTTCCACACGCGATTGGCCCAGTGCGAGCAGGGTACGTGTATTTCAGGGGTGCGCGGGAAGTTCCACACGCGATTTCAGCAGGGTACGTGTATTTCAGGGATGCGCGGGAAGTTCCACACGCGATTCCAGCAGGGTACGTGTATTTCAGGGGTGCGCGGGAAGTTCCACACGCTATTACAGCAGGGTATGTGTATTTCAGGGGTTCTGGGGAGTACTACACGTGAATTGGCCGTGTGGGTCCTCCAAGGTGTACGCTCCACAACCTCCACGGCCCCTGCAGGCAGCCCACACCACGGGGGACTACCCTGCACCCCTGCTCATGTCCCGCAGGCAGCCCATCCACCATGGGCATGCCCCCCAGCCAACCCACATGTCACCTTGCACTACTGATCAACAATGCATGTCTCCCACCACCCCCACCCCCCAGCCACCAGGGGCAGCCTCCACCAGGCCCCCACTCATGTCTCCCACCACCCCCACCCCCCAGCAGTGCAGGGGCAGCACCACCAGGCCCCCACTCATGTCCCCCTGCACCCCCACCCCCCAGCATCCAGGGGCACCCTCCACCAGGCCCCCACTCATGTCTCCCACCACCCCCACCCCCCAGCAGTGCAGGGGCAGCACCACCAGGCCCCCACTCATGTCCCCCTGCACCCCCACCCCCCAGCCACCAGGGGCAGCCTCCACCAGGCCCCCACTCATGTCTCCCACCACCCCCACCCCCCAGCAGTGCAGGGGCACCCTCCACGAGGCCCCCACTCATGTCTCCCACCACCCCCACCCCCCAGCATCCAGGGGCACCCTCCACCAGGCCCCCACTCATGTCTCCCACCCCCCCCACCCCCCAGCCACCAGGGGCAGCCTCCACCAGGCCCCCACTCATGTCTCCCACCACCCCCACCCCCCAGCAGTGCAGGGGCACCCTCCACCAGGCCCCCACTCATGTCTCCCACCACCCCCACCCCCCAGCCACCAGGGGCAGCCTCCACCAGGCCCCCACTCATGTCTCCCACCACCCCCACCCCCCAGCAGTGCAGGGGCACCCTCCACCAGGCCCCCACTCATGTCTCCCACCACCCCCACCCCCCAGCCACCAGGGGCAGCCTCCAACAGGCCCCCACTCATGTCTCCCACCACCCCCACCCCCCAGCAGTGCAGGGGCAGCACCACCAGGCCCCCACTCATGTCCCCCTGCACCCCCACCCCCCAGCCACCAGGGGAAGCCTCCACCAGGCCCCCACTCATGTCTCCCACCACCCCCACCCCCCAGCCACCAGGGGCAGCCTCCACCAGGCCCCCACTCATGTCTCACACCACCCACACCCCCCAGCAGTGCAGGGGCACCCTCCACTAGGCCCCCACTCATGTCTCCCACCACCCCCACCCCCCAGCCACCAGGGGCAGCCTCCACCAGGCCCCCACTCATGTCTCACACCACCCCCACCCCCCAGCAGTGCAGGGGCAGCACCACCAGGCCCCCACTCATGTCCCCCTGCACCCCCACCCCCCAGCCACCAGGGGCAGCCTCCACCAGGCCCCCACTCATGTCTCCCACCACCCCCACCCCCCAGCAGTGCAGGGGCACCCTCCACCAGGCCCCCACTCATGTCTCCCACCACCCCCACCCCCCAGCCACCAGGGGCAGCCCCCACCAGGCCCCCACTCATGTCTCCCACCACCCCCACCCCCCAGCCACCAGGGGCACCCTCCACCAGGCCCCCACTCATGTCTCCCACCACCCCCACCCCCCAGCCACCAGGGGCAGCCTCCACCAGGCCCCCACTCATGTCTCCCACCACCCCCACCCCCCAGCCACCAGGGGCAGCCTCCACCAGGCCCCCACTCATGTCTCCCACCACCCCCACCCCCCAGCAGTGCAGGGGCAGCACCACCAGGCCCCCACTCATGTCCCCCTGCACCCCCACCCCCCAGCATCCAGGGGCACCCTCCACCAGGCCCCCACTCATGTCTCCCACCACCCCCACCCCCCAGCAGTGCAGGGGCAGCACCACCAGGCCCCCACTCATGTCCCCCTGCACCCCCACCCCCCAGCCACCAGGGGCAGCCTCCACCAGGCCCCCACTCATGTCTCCCACCACCCCCACCCCCCAGCAGTGCAGGGGCACCCTCCACCAGGCCCCCACTCATGTCTCCCACCACCCCCACCCCCCCAGCCACCAGGGGCAGCCTCCACCAGGCCCCCACTCATGTCTCCCACGGTTTATAGTCATAATGTCGACACAAAAATGTCGACAGTCAAAAATGTCGAAAAAAAAAATGTCGACTTTTTTTTTCAATGCATTTTTTTTTCGAAATGGGGGGGTTCCCCCCCCCCAGCCCCCCATTTTTTGATTTTTTTTTTATTTTTCCCTTTTTTTTTACTCCCGAACCCCTAAAATAAATATATAATAAAAAAAAACGAAAGTCGACATTTTTTTTTTCGACATTATTTTGTCGACATTTTTGTCTGTCGACATTTGAGACATTATGACTCCCCACCGTCTCCCACCACCCCCACCCCCCAGCCACCAGGGGCAGCCTCCACCAGGCCCCCACTCATGTCTCCCACCACCCCCACCCCCCAGCACTGCAGGGGCAGCACCACCAGGCCCCCACTCATGTCCCCCTGCACCCCCACCCCCCAGCATCCAGGGGCACCCTCCACCAGGCCCCCACTCATGTCTCCCACCACCCCCACCCCCCAGCAGTGCAGGGGCAGCACCACCAGGCCCCCACTCATGTCCCCCTGCACCCCCACCCCCCAGCAGTGCAGGGGCAGCACCACCAGGCCCCCACTCATGTCCCCCTGCACCCCCACCCCCCAGCATCCAGGGGCACCCTCCACCAGGCCCCCACTCATGTCTCCCTCCACCCCCACCCCCCAGCTACCAGGGGCAGCCTCCACCAGGCCCCCACTCATGTCTCCCACCACCCCCACCACCCAGCACTGCAGGGGCAGCACCACCAGGCCCCCACTCATGTCCCCCTGCACCCCCACCCCCCAGCAGTGCAGGGGCACCCTCCACCAGGCCCCCACTCATGTCTCCCACCACCCCCACCCCCCAGCAGTGCAGGGGCAGCACCACCAGGCCCCCACTCATGTCCCCCTGCACCCCCACCCCCCAGCAGTGCAGGGGCACCCTCCACCAGGCCCCCACTCATGTCTCCCACCACCCCCACCCCCCAGCCAGCAGGGGCAGCCTCCACCAGGCCCCCACTCATGTATCCCACCACCCCACCCCCCAGCACTGCAGGGGCAGCCCCCACCAGGCCCCCACTCATGTCCCCCTGCACCCCCACCCCCCAGCAGTGCAGGGGCACCCTCCACCAGGCCCCCACTCATGTCTCCCACCTCCCCCACCCCCCAGCAGTGCAGGGGCAGCACCACCAGGCCCCCACTCATGTCCCCCTGCACCCCCACCCCCCAGCAGTGCAGGGGCACCCTCCACCAGGCCCCCACTCATGTCTCCCACCACCCCCACCCCCCAGCCACCAGGGGCAGCCTCCACCAGGCCCCCACTCATGTCTCCCACCACCCCCACCCCCCAGCACTGCAGGGGCAGCCCCCACCAGTCCCCCACTCATGTCTCCCACCACCCCCACCCCCCAGCCACCAGGGGCACCCTCCACCAGGCCCCCACTCATGTCTCCCACCACCCCCACCCCCCAGCCACCAGGGGCAGCCTCCACCAGGCCCCCACTCATGTCTCCCACCACCCCCACCCCTCAGCAGTGCAGGGGCAGCACCACCAGGCCCCCACTCATGTCCCCCTGCACCCCACCCCCCAGCATCCAGGGGCACCCTCCACCAGGCCCCCACTCATGTCTCCCACCACCCCCACCCCCAGCCACCAGGGGCAGCCTCCACCAGGCCCCCACTCATGTCTCCCACCACCCCCACCCCCCAGCACTGCAGGGGCAGCACCACCAGGCCCCCACTCATGTCCCCCTGCACCCCCACCCCCCAGCAGTGCAGGGGCACCCTCCACCAGGCCCCCACACATGTCTCCCACCACCCGCACCCCCCAGCAGTGCAGGGGCACCCTCCACCAGGCCCCCACTCATGTCTCCCACCACCCCCACCCCCCAGCCACCAGGGGCAGCCTCCACCAGGCCCCCACTCATGTCTCCCACCACCCCCACCCCCCAGCCACCAGGGGCAGCCTCCACCAGGTCCTCACAATCCCCAATCATGTGCGTTATGGTCAGCCTCCACAGCCAAAAAGCCCTACCAAGTAACCCATTCACCCACATGGAAATGGAAATTACATGTCACACCCCCAATGTTCATGAAGCTAATGAACTAATGTCCGTCACACACAATGTTTGCAATTGAATGGGAAAACACCCAACATGACATGCATGAAACCAATGAGATGATACCACACAGTGAAGTATGAAAACAAAATTGTATTGAAAAAAAGAAAGAATGCTAAACAAATGAAACAAACTACAATGGGAAGTAAAAAAAATCAAGATGCATGTCCGCATAAAAATAAAGAACTGCAAATCATAATCCCAAAAAATGTCCTCCAAAGTCAAATGTAAATAAATTATCTATCAAATCAAGAACTATGTAAAAAACTCGAAAGGGTCCATGAGCCCAACTGAACAAAGGAAACCTAAAAAAAAACCTAACTAAAAAGCAACTATATACAAAAAGTGGAGCAGTGTCCGTCGACTCCAAATCATAAGAAAAAACAAAGGAAACCTAAAACTAAAGAACTATATACAAAGGCGGCCGGCAAGACCAGCGGCTCACTCCGTGGTGTTCCGGGCCAGGGCATCATCGAACTCCTGTTCGATGTCCCGGAGGCGGTCCAGTTCCATGGCCCCGAGGGTCCGCAGGGACGACGCCGTGTCCTCCTCCAACCCCCTGCGGATTGCCTCGAGGCACTCGGCCCGCCTCAGGGCCCTCCGCATGGAGTTCTCCGCCCTGACCATTGTGAGCCGCGCCTCTTCCACCCGCCGCCGCTCCGCACCTATGGCGTGGCCCAACTGCTGCCACACGGAAGACACTCTCTGTCCTGGGTCCTCCTGCCCTCCGGCCGATTCCTGCCCCTCCGATGTTGAAGGCCCCGAGCCTTCATGGCTCCCACCATGTTGCTGCTGCTGCTCTGCCTCTGCCCGTGCACTGCCTCCTGCTGCCTGCACATCCTCCGCCGGCTCGGGTGCAGTTGTTGATGTGGCCACCCCTGCTGGACGTCCGACTCCCGACTGTGGCAGGGATGCCTCCTCCACCAGCCTGGCCGCACTTTCAGAGGCAGCTCCACAGGGCACCCAGGTGACTGATGGGTGGGAAGATGGCACAGAGGACGACTGGCGCGTAGGGGGTCCACTTGAGGAGGGGGTCGGAGCAAGCCCCATCAGACGGAGGATTCCGGTCTGGGTGACCTGTCCCAGCAGGCTGACGTGGTCAACGAGCCATTCGACATGACGTGCAGTCTCTCCATGAAAAGACTGCAGGTCACCTCGCATGGCCCGTTGACGCAACGCCACACCAGCCAGGACAGGCTCAACCCGGACCTGGATAGCCACGTCCGCAGGCAGAGGAAGGCCAGTTGACGTCAGCACATCCCCTGCCTGAAAACGGGTCTGGATGTAGGCATCCCTGCTGGTGCAAGATGATGCAGGGACAGGATCGGGGACAGGATTGCACACAGGCACCTCCGCGGCGGCCTGTGCTGCCTCCTGGTCCTGGACTGCACCACTAGCACCAGTGGGATCCCCACCTCCAGACCCCGTCTCTGGTGCTTGCACGGCCTCCTCCTCCACCAAACCCCCCACCAACCTGGATGACTCCGTGCCATCTTCCCCTGTTGGGCCCTGTGGGGTCCCAGCTGCCCCTTCTGCTGCAGAGGAGTCCAACTCCAACCTCCGCCTCTTGGACCTCCCCCCGGCAGCTGCGGCCTGGGACGCGGCACCGGACTCCTCACTCCCCGACGAGATGACAACACGGGAGGGGAGCCGGGCCTTGCGTCTCCGGCTGGCGGTCGGATCCCCGCCGCTGTGCTCTACAGCACCTTCTCTGCCCTCTTCATCAGTTGACGCTGCAGACAGGGAGAAACAAAACACAGGCATCAGGGCATTGTACAATGGACACATACACACATGACAGTTGCACATGAGTGGCATTGGCAAACCTCAGACATGTCATCACAATCCCCAACACACATGTCATTGCAACTCGCACACATGAGCCATACCACAGCCATATCGCAACTGCCACCACCATCCATACACATACAACAGCATGAGCAGCCAAAGGTGACCCAGACATCACATGCAACACAGGAAGTGCACCACACATGTACACACACCACCACACTTGCATGCATGTGTACACCTCTGCCAAGTGTCGCACTGTTCAGACGGGCATCCATGTCACATCTGCCAATCAGGCTTACACATACCGCAGTCACATGCATCCATGGTGCATAACTGTTGCACCCTTGTCAAATACACACACATGCACATGTACACAGTGCTCATACATGCAGCCCAAAACAACATACATGCGTGACATAACGGACATGTCTACTTAAATACACATTCATACAAACATGTGTGCACGCACAACTGCATTTGCCATGCAAGCCTACACACACAAGCACCATCCATGTCTCACACATTACAGCCCTCGCATGTGTCAGCCCCACGGCCCTGGACACCCCCACCCATACTCGACCCCATACAAACAGATGTGCAACCTGCACACTACTGAATAATCACCACACGCACTGCTCACAATCAGGATGCATGTACACTCACCGCTCGACTCCAGACGGGTCTGCTTCTCCAGGACCTGGACGTGGAGCGCTGGGGATATGCGTTCCAGGACCCTCATCTGTTCTTCCGACAAGTGGCCCCGGCACCCCTTGGCATCCGCTGCCTTCAAGAGGCGCCAGGCCTTGTTCAGGGTCCTGGACCTGAAGTCCTCCCAGCGCTTCCTGACATGTTGGAAGTCGCGGACTGCCACCCCCTCTGCGTTGATGGCAGTCACGATGTCAGTCCAGATCCGAGTCCGTCCTTCCTTGTCGGCGCGGGAACTTCCGAAGAGGGCATCATACTGCCCCAGGACTTGCTCCACCAGGACACCAACTTCGGTGGCACTGAAGCTGGTGCCCCTCTGCCTCTCTGGCCGGGGGTTGTCAGTGGTCACAGATGGTGTTTGCCCCGACATGACAACCCCAGAGGCAGGAGTGGGTGTGCAACTGGGTCCTGGGGCTGGGCTGTGGAGCGATGGAATACCAGTCGGGAGTCTTCGGTTCCAGCAGGGGTGGTCACAGCAACAGCACCCCTGGCTGATGTGCAGGCAGCAAATGGCAGTGCACGTGGGCAGCAGGCAGTCAGGCAGCAGCAGATGGCAGGTGGGAGCGTGCTCGGGGTTCTGGGGGGCAGTAGTTCGGCCTTCTGGGCAGGAGCGTGGTCTTCCGTGTGCATACGCGTGGCCAGCTTGATACGGAGTGATTTGGCACGTGAAAAGTCTGCACGTCAGCGTGAAATTCGAGGAAAGGCCCTTAGCGCCTAAGCGCGTCAGCACGCATACGCGATTGTATTGGACCAAAGGCCCTCAGCGCGTAAGCGCGTCAGCACGCATACGTGATTCTATTGGACCAAAGGCCCTCAGCGCGTAAACGCGTCTGTGACGTGACCCGCACGGGTGTTTCCCACACAGCACGTGATGACAGAGCACACGTGGAAAGCCTGCACGTCAGAGTGTCATCGCGTGTAATTGGACAGCACGTCAGAGTGTCATCGCGTGTAATTGGACAAAAGTGCGCGTACACGCGATTGGCCTATATACGTGTATATCAGGGGTGCGCGGACACTTACACACGCAAGTACGTCAGCGCACCTGTATCCCGGGGTGCGCGGGAATTTCCACACGCTATTGGACTGGGTACTGGATTTCAGGGGTGCGCGGGTCACACGCTCGCCTACAACACGCGCAACGCATTAATTTGCGCGCTAACAAAATAACAAGCTCAGACCCAGGATGAACATACCGTTCCTAGCAGCAGTGGGCGTGGCCTACCAAAGGAGGAGGAGGAGGATAGTCAGGGCCAGAATATTCACACCCAGAACCAGCCTTTTCGGGATGCCTGATGACCAGGTGCATGGGAGGTACAGGTTTCCACCACACATTATACTGGACCTGGTGAGTGAGTGGGAGGATGACCTCACATCACCCACCCTGTGCTCCCAAGCACTCAGCCCCCTGGAGAAGGTCCTCAATGTACTGCACATCTTAGCCACTGGATCATTTCAGCGGACAAGTGCCATTGTGGGTGGTGTATCACAGGCCACCCAGTCACGCTGCCTACACCAGGTCTTGAACATCATCACTGCACGCCCATCAGTCCGCAGGCACATATACCTGCCCAGAACACCTGCAGAAAGGCATGCTGCCGCCCTGGAATTTTACGCTGTGGCACGATTCCCCAAAGTGCTAGGTGCCATCGACTGCACCCATGTGGTTCTACGTCCCCCCAGGGCATCTGAGCACATCTATAGGAACCGCAAGCACTGGCATTCCATCAACGTGCAGGTAGTATGTAATGCCAAGGGAATCATCACCTCAGTATATGCCAACTATCCCGGGTCAACCCACGACAGCTTCATTTACCGAATGTACCCCCTAAGCCGGGACCTAGAAGCTGGGCGGCATGGCGATACATGGCTGCTTGGTGAGTATGAATGCCACTGCACATGCATGCATGTCAGATACTGAGCAAGGTCACAACCCCACCAATGATACCAATCAACACCTCCACAGGGGACAGTGCCTGCCCTCTCAGCCCCCACATGATGACGCCAATTCGGAACCCCACCACGCCACCCCAGGTAAGATATAACACAGCCCACATTACAACCCGGGGCATAGTGGAGCGCACATTCGGAGTGCTAAAGTCACGCTTTCGCTCCCTTGACGGTTCTGGCGGGCAGCTGTTGTACACTCCCCCAGTAGTGTGCAGGATCATAGTGGCAGCATGTGTCCTGCACAACGTTGCAACACGCCGGGGCCTGGCCGTGGACATGGTGGTGGCCCCACATCCCCAACCACATGCACAGCCGCTGCGCATGGGAGGGGAAAGGGCACGGGGGGAGGCAGCCCGTACACAGCTAGTGGCTAATTACTTCACATAGAAATCACACCCCTGTGGAGTGCACACTGCCCTGGCACATTCCATCTGACAATCAATGATGACTCAACCTGACACTGATCCTGAATGTCTGGAGAATGAACCGTGAAAACCATGTCAGCCTGAGATTGTTCACCTGGAAGTGTCACAATGTGTGCATCCCTACCCACACAGACACCACCAATGCAGTTTTGTGAAGTAACACATTCAAGCAGCTAAAATGAATACCCACTTGCAAAATGCAACAAGAGGACAGTGCCATGTCAGCCAACCCATCCCCAGCACCGCCACACGACACACCGTGCCATGTCATGCTATTTGCAGGTAAACAAAGTAATCCCCACAACATGACAGTAGTGTCACAATGTAGAGTGTCCCTAATTGAAACTTGCAACACCTGAAATGCTCACAGTAATGCAGGACCAACAACAAACTTGAGCAGGTACTACCATTAACATGACATCACTAATGTTATATATTAGTAGTCTCACCACCTGGAAATGCCTGCACTCCCACCACTACCAACTGTGCGGTGTTGGCGCCATGCAGAGTTGTAGGTGCACTGCTGCCAACATGGACCCCATCTCCAGACTAAAGGGCCTTGTGTAGACATGAGGAAGGGACCTGCAAATTGGGAGGTAGACACAGATGATGAGTTACACATCAATGCAACATGCAGTGTACAACACAACAGCAATATGCACTAGGAATGTATACACAGTATTGACTAGACTACCCACACATGTAGTGGGAGTCCAATGTCACCATGTACGTCAATGTCACTTGGGCACACCCTTTGCAAGCCCATGGAAACGGGAAGCAGGAGAGGTGTGTGTGACTCAAACCCAAGCATCTGAACCAAATACATGACAAGCCTGCATGTGCCCAGCCACAATGCTGCGTATGCCCACAGGA
Organism: Ambystoma mexicanum; assembly: GCF_040938575.1. NCBI lineage: Eukaryota > Metazoa > Chordata > Amphibia > Caudata > Ambystomatidae > Ambystoma > Ambystoma mexicanum. The sequence goes on along the minus strand of NC_090926.1, from coordinate 244,730,180 downwards.
ACCACGGAAGCCAACAAATTGTCCCAAAAAAATTGGGGAAAATATTTTTCGAAATTTAAAATAAAAATAAAAATAAAAATAAAAATTAAAAATAAAAATCAAAAATAAAAATCAAAAATAAAAATTAAAATCAAAAATAAAAATAAAAAGCAAAAATAAAAATCAAAAATAAAAATCAAAAATAAAAATAAAAATCAAAAATGGCCATTGATGGGCCCGGGGGGGTTTGGGAGGCCACCCAGGAGGTCCGAGGACAGGGTGCACACCAAAACCCACCTGTGTGGGTCCTGGGAAAAAAAAACACCTCCATGGGCTCATGGCCCACACGGCTACCCTATTGTGGGAGTATCACTGCTGTCGCTATTATCACCCTGTGCAGCTGCATCCGGAGGTGGTTGCACTATGGGAGGCAGCCCACGCAAGGCCCTAGTCTGCTCCTCCATGGCTGCAAGCATGCGGGTGTGGTAGGTCTGGTTCTGGAGGATGAGTGTGCGGAGGTCCCCATGCAACAACTCACGGGATGCCCGGACCTCCGCCCTCGTTGCCTGCATCTCAGCTGAGAGCGTACGGGTGAGACGCTCCAGCTGCTGTTCTGTCCTTTGGTGTGTTGAAGCCTCAAGCTCATCAAGAGTCGTCCTGAGGTGAAGGAGCTCCTGCCTCAGGGCTTCCCTGTGGCCCTGGGACTCAATGGAGATGGACTCCTGCAGAGTCGCCAGTGCCGCCCGCCTGTCCCTGTTGGACGCCAACATGTCCTCCCTGTGTGACTGGCAGATGGAGTCGGTTGCCTGCTCTAGTCGCTCCATCAGCCTTTCAGGGGGGACAATGGAAGTGGCCACCCTATCCATGGCCTGAGCCATCATCTCGGATGATGCTGCCTGTTGTGTTGCCATACCGTAAATGGATTGCTCCCATGCGGTATTGCCAGGTGGCGTACGGCCACCACGTCGGCGGGCACCACACCTGTCTGGGGCAAGGCGAACTGCGCCTTGCTGTGCCGGCACTGCCTGAGGCTGCAGGACTGCATTCCCCCTCTGATCTGCTGGCCCAGGAACAGGATCAGATGTCGCGGAGTGTGACCCTGCATCCGTAACCACCAAAGGCGTAGCTGCCAACACTGACATCCCCATTGAGGGTTCTGACCCTGGTGCAGGTGGGTGGGACAGAACAGAATCCCTCCCTGGAACACTCACCTGCGACGGCACGTAGGTCTCATCCGAATCAACACCTGAGTACAGCTCGGGGGAGGGGCAGCCAGAGACACCCCTTGAGAGCATGACCTGCAGCACTTGTGGGTTTTCACCCACCACCACACCACATCCCTCACTGGTGGATGGTCGGCCCTCGGACCCCTCCTGGGTCTGCACTATCTCCACAACCCCAGCAGTATCAGGTGCGTCTTCCCCTGCAAAGACATAAAAACAAAGAAATGGAAACAGGCATTAGCACCATGGCACACAATGAGGGCTGAGAAGCAAGAGAACCAGTACTTGATTGACACATGTCCCACATGACTAAAACCCTCCCATGCATGCACCCTCACTGCATATGAAGGGCAGGCAAATCGCACACACTGATGACACCAAGATGGAAGATGAACACATTTTCTGCATGCTGCCTGGCAGTGGCATCACACATTGGCCTGTGATTGCCAGGTGAAACACACATGCCATCACACAGATGGCATGTACCATTGCTATTGAATGAAGATGGAGAGTAGGGCAGCACCTATTCATTCAGTCCAGTTCCCGCATGTAATAGCTTTTCTAATTCTAACAGGTCAGATTTTTCACCTGGAGCTGCCAGTCTGAAATGGTCCAATTGCACAGGGACATGTGTGAACAAATGATATCCAGGTAACAAAGTCACTCCACTTTACCATAGCCATGTCAGACATGTGACTAGTGGACTGCGACATGCCTAGTAAAAGTGGTGGAATGCAAACAATCTGACTGAATGAACAGTGAAAAATAAGCAACAATGTTGTGGCAAGGTGACACTTCAAGGGCAACTGGCGTGCAGTTGGGCTAGATGTCTACTGTTGGCAGAAGGGATACTGCTATGGCCAAATGCAGCTGCGCAGGATGTATTGCATGAAGCACATGGCTGACCCATACGACTCAGGCGCACACACTCTCACCTGGCACACAAACAGAAGCCCTCACACACACACCATGCACATGGATGACACACACATGCATGTGCACTCACCGGACAATGCCTCGTAATCAGCCAGATCTCCCACGCCTTGGATCTGTTCCTCCGTGACGTAGGTCCCAGCGACTGACTCATGTGGAGTGAGTTCCATGTCTACTACTGGAGACCCACCTCCAGTCACTAGAGTTGCAGCATGACTTGAGGCCAGCTTACTCTTTGCCCTGCGCTTTAGGTCATTCCAGCGCTTATAGCAATCATTGGCTGTGCGCCTCACGATTCCAAGGGCACTTACGATGTCCGCAACGGTCTGCCAGTGTGCCTGGCGTTGTGCAGGTGTGGTCTTGGATCCTGCAACAATGACCATCTCGTTGTCATGTGCGGACACATACTCGACAAGTGCATTCAGTTCGTCATCCGTGAAGCTGGGCTTCCTGGACGGGCCGGACTGTGTAGCCGTGTCTGGGGCATCAGCCTGTGCCGGACGAGCACTCTTCCTCTTCCGCTTGGAAGGTGGTGGTGATCCTGAGTGTCCTGCGCTGCTCTGGACACTAGGGGCAGGAGCCCTGGTGGACTCTGTATCAGGAGTGTGGGATTGCACACTCAGCATGGGAGTTGGTGCAGGCATTGGCTCTAGTGTGATGGTGTCAGGGGGAATGTCAGCAGCATGGACTAGGACCGACACTGTCCTGGCTGGGTGTGTGAGGGCTGGGGTGGATGGAGCCGCAGCTGCCCCTGCAGCCTCTCCGCCCTGCCTACTTGGTGCAGCAGATGACCTTGCTACCCCAGATGCACGTGGCATGGTGACATCAACGTGCACCAGCGCACGTGTCATAGGCCTGCTGACCTGGAAGTCAGCCATGGAGTCAGCCAGGTCTGGTGCCACAATGGGCTGGTCCAACAAGGGCTGAGCATGGATGGTGTCAGCCACATCAGCCTCAAGGGGAGGGGGGGGGATTATGGGTACCCTTGACTGGTCCTCCACACATGGGGGGAAAGGCTCACCCTGCAAGTAACGACCACGTCCCCTACCGGATCCACCACGGCCACCACTTGTGGCTCTTCCACCTTTGCCACCCTTACGGAATCCTCGCCTCCCAGCCATGGCACTGATGTAAATGTCCGTATGGGAGTGGCTGTAAACTATTGTCCTGGGCAATTGGGGGTCAAAGCGGTTGGGTACCAGATGGTAATTGTACCCTAGTGCTCTTGCAAGGCTGATTGTAACCCCTGGGGAAAGATGACGGATCACGCTACGCACAGGAGCCCCAAAAAAGGGAGATGACGTGCACGCAACCCCTCCTAGACCACGTGTGCAGAAAGAAAAACCTGCACTACGCTGTGGCACCCAGTAACACAAGAATGAATGTATGCGTGTCACACGCAGCCTAGAATGACCTCTGAAGGGGTAGGCTACACACGGGGCAAGCACAGATGTTAGATACGTGCGTGACTCACCGTCTGCCAGGTAAAAGAGCGCGAAAAAGGAGCGCGTTTGGTTGGCAACACCCCCGCCAAAAGAAGATTTGTACGCTGTCTGAGGAGACAGGACAACAGTAGAAGGGAACACTGTTTGAGGGAACAGGCCCAGGTAAACCAGTAAAAGAGAAAAAAGAGAAAAAGCTGTCAGAGGTAACAGGGAATACGAACTTGAAACGCCGTGAAGTAAATCGCGTGTGAAACGACAAGAAGTACAGAATTCACCCACTCGCTCTCCACGAAAAGCACGTACAAGGAAATGGTGTTCTACACGTACATTTTATGCAGGCCCACACGTCCAGCGTCACTTACGCGGCGTGTACGCGCTAGGGCCATTTCCACCAATTACACGCTTTGGGCCTCATTACGACCCTGGCGCTAAGGGGTCTGCGCCAGCGTTAGCTGCGCGGACCCCTTACCGCCAACTACGAGTTCCTGGAGCGCCATGGTCATTTTTCCGCCCGCTTTTTGCGGGCGGAAAAATCCATGGCGCTCTGGGACCTTGGTGTTAATTACGCCACCGTATTTTACGGTGGCGTAATTAACTCCTTCCCCACTCCCATTGAGCCCTATGGGGCCGAAATGGGAATGGGGAAGGGTAAATGGGTCAATGGGGACTTACCGCCCCGCCGACCTCGGAATGGGGCGGTAAGTCCGCCATCCGCCATGGCGTAAAGGGACTTTGCGCCATGGCCGGAAAGTCCGTCGATGGCGGAAAAAATCCGCCAGGGTCGTAATGAGGGCCTTTGTCACTTATGCGTGTAGGGCCATTTCTACCAATTACACGCTTTGTCACTTCTGCGTGTAGGGCCATTTCCACCAATCACACGCGATGAGACTCTGACGTGCTGTCCAATTACACGCGATGACACTCTGACGTGCAGTCTTTCCACGTGTGCTCTGTCATCACGTGCTGTGTGGGAAACACCCGTGCGGGTCACGTCACAGACGCGCTTACGCGCTGAGGGCCTTTGGTCCAATAGAATCGCATATGCGTGCTGACGCGCTTACGCGCTAAGGGCCTTTCCTCGATTTTCACGCTGACGTGCAGGATTTTCACGTGCCAAATCACTCCGTACCAAGCTGGCCACGCGTAAGCACACGGAAGACCACGCTCCTGCCCAGAAGGCCGAACTACTGCCCCCCAGAGCCCCGAGCACGCTCCCACCTACCATCTGCTGCTGCCTGACTGCCTGCTGCCCACGTGCACTGCCATTTGCTGCCTGCACATCAGCCAGGGGTGCTGTTGCTGTGACCACCCCTGCTGGAACCGAAGACTCCCGACTCGAATTCCATCGCTCCACAGCCCAGCCCCAGGACCCAGTTGCCCACCCACTCCTGCCTCTGGGGTTGTCATGTCGGGGCAAACACCATCTGTGACCACTGACAACCCCCGGCCAGAGAGGCAGAGGGGCACCAGCTTCAGTGCCACCGAAGTTGGTGTCCTGGTGGAGCAAGTCCTGGGGCAGTATGATGCCCTCTTCGGAAGTTCCCGCGCCGACAAGGAAGGACGGACTCGGATCTGGACTGACATCGTGACTGCCATCAACGCGGAGGGGGTGGCAGTCCGGGACTTCCAACATGTCAGGAAGCGCTGGGAGGACTTCAGGTCCAGGACCCTGAACAAGGCCCGGCGCCTCTTGAAGGCAGCGGATGCCAAGGGGCGCCGGGGCCACTTGTCGGAAGAACAGATGGGGGTCCTGGAACGCATATCCCCAGCGCTCCACGTCCAGGTCCTAGAGAAGCAGACCCGTCTGGAGTCGAGCGGTGAGTGTACATGCATCCTGATTGTGAGCAGTGCGTGTGGTGATTATTCAGTAGTGTGCAGGTTGCACATCTGTTTGTATGGGGTCGAGTATGGGTGGGGGTGTACAGGGCCGTGGGGCTGACACATGCGAGGGCTGTAATGTGTGAGACATGGATGGTGCTTGTGTGTGTAGGCTTGCATGGCAAATGCAGTTGTGCGTGCACACATGTTTGTATGAATGTGTATGTAAGTAGACATGTCCGTGATGTCACGCATGTATGTTGTTTTGGGCTGCATGTATGAGCACTGTGTACATGTGCATGTGTGTGTATTTGACAAGGGTGCAACAGTGATGCAACATGGATGCATGTGACTGCGGTATGTGTAAGCCTGATTGGCAGATGTGACATGGATGCCCGTCTGAACAGTGCGACACTTGGCAGAGGTGTACACATGCATGCAAGTGTGGTGGTGTGTGTACATGTGTGGTGCACTTCCTGTGTTGCATGTGATGTCTGGGTCACCTTTGGCTGCTCATGCTGTTGTATGAGTATGGATGGTGGTGGCAGTTGCGATATGGCTGTGGTATGGCTCATGTGTGTGAGTTGCAATGACATGTGTGTTGGGGATTGTGATGACATGTCTGAGGTTTGCCAATGCCACTCATGTGCAACTGTCATGTGTGTATGTGTCCATTGTACAGTGCCCTGATGCCTGTGTTTTGTTTCTCCCTGTCTGCAGCGTCAACTGATGAAGAGGGCGGAGAAGGTGACGCAAGGCCCGGCTCCCCTCCCGTGTTGTCATCTCGTCGGGGAGTGAGGAGTCCGGTGCCGCGTCCCAGGCCGCAGCTGCCGGGGGGAGGTCCAAGAGGCGGAGGTTGGAGTTGGACTCCTCGGCAGCAGAAGGGGCAGCTGGGACCCCACAGGGCCCAACAGGGGAAGATGGCACGGAGTCATCCAGGTTGGTGGGGGGTCTGGTGGAGGAGGAGGCCGTGCAAGCACCAGAGACGGGGTCTGGAGGTGGGGATCCCACTGGTGCTAGTGGTGCAGTCCAGGACCAGGGACAGGAGGCAGCACAGGCCGCCGCGGAGGTGCCTGTGTGCAATCCTGTCCCCGATCCTGTCCCTGCATCATCTTGCACCAGCAGGGATGCCTACATCCAGACCCGTTTTCAGGCAGGGGATGAGCTGACGTCAACTGGCCTTCCTCTGCCTGCAGACGTGGCTATCCAGGTCCGGGTTGAGCCTGTCCTGGCTGGTGTGGCGTTGCGTCAACGGGCCATGCGAGGTGACCTGCAGTCTTTTCATGGAGAGACTGCACGTCATCTCGAATGGCTCGTTGACCACGTCAGCCTGCTGGGACAGGTCACCCAGACCGGATTCCTCCGTCTGATGGGGCTTGCTCCGACCCCCTCCTCAACTGGACCCCCTACGCGCCAGTCGTCCTCTGTGCCATCTTCCCACCCATCAGTCACCTGGGTGCCCTGTGGAGCTGCCTCTGACAGTGCGGCCAGGCTGGTGGAGGAGGCATCCCTGCCACAGTCGGTAGTCGGACGTCCAGCAGGGGTGGCCACATCAACAACTGCACCCCAGCCGGCGGAGGATGTGCAGGCAGCAGGAGGCAGTGCACGGGCAGAGGCAGAGCAGCAGCAGCAACATGGTGGGAGCCATGAAGGCTCGGGGCCTTCGACATCGGAGGGGCAGGCATCGGCCGGAGGGCAGGAGGACCCAGGACAGAGAGTGTCTTCCGTGTGGCAGCGGTTGGGCCACGCCATAGGTGCGGAGCGGCGGCGGGCGGAAGAGGCGCGGCTCACAATGGTCAGGGCGGAGAACTCCATGCGGAGGGCCCTGAGGCGGGCCGAGTGCCTCGAGGCAATCCGCAGGGGGTTGGAGGAGGACACGGCGTCGTCCCTGCGGACCCTCGGGGCCATGGAACTGGACCGCCTCCGGGACATCGAACAGGAGTTCGATGATGCCCTGGCCCGGAACACCACGGAGTGAGCCGCTGGACTTGCCCGCCGCCTTTGTATATAGTTCTTTAGTTTTAGGTTTCCTTTGTTTTTTCTTATGATTTGGAGTCGACGGACACTGCTCCACTTTTTGTATATAGTTGCTTTTTAGTTAGGTTTTTTTTTAGGTTTCCTTTGTTCAGTTGGGATCATGGACCCTTTTTTACATAGTTCTTGATTTGATAGATAATTTATTTACATTTGACTTTGGAGGAAATTTTTTTGGATTATGATTTGCAGTTCTTTATTTTTATGCGGACATGCAGCTTGATTTTTTTTACTTCCCATTGTAGTTTGTTTCATTTCTTTAGCATTCTTTCTTTTTTTCAATACAATTTTGTTTTCATGCTTCACTGTGTGGTATCATCTCATTGGTTTCATGCATGTCATGTTGGGTGTTTTCCCATTCAATTGCAAACATTGTGTGTGACGGACATGGGTTCATTAGCTTCATGAACATTGGGGGTGTGACATGTAATTTCCATTTCCATGTGGGTGAATGGGTTACTTGGTAGGGCTTTTTGGCTGTGGAGGCTGACCATAACGCACATGATTGGGGATTGTGAGGACCTGGTCGAGGGTGCCCCTGGTGGCTGGGGGTGGTGGGAGACATGAGTGTGGGCCTGGTGGGGGCTGCCCCTGCAGTGCTGGGGGGTGGGGGTGGTGGGAGACATGAGTGGGGGCCTGGTGGAGGGTGCCCCTGGATGGTGGGGGGTGGGGGTGGTGGGAGACATGAGTGGGGGCCTGGTGGAGGCTGCCCCTGGATGCTGGGGGGTGGGGGTGGTGGGAGACATGAGTGGGGGCCTGGTGGAGGGTGCCCATGCACTGCTGGGGGGTGGGGGTGGTGGGAGACATGAGTGGGGGCCTGGTGGAGGGTGCCCCTGGTGGCTGGGTGGTGGGGGTGGTGGGAGACATGAGTGGGGGCCTGGTGGAGGGTGCCCCTGGATGGTGGGGGGTGGGGGTGGTGGGAGACATGAGTGGGGGCCTGGTGGGGGCTGCCCCTGCAGTGCTGGGGGGTGGGGGTGGTGGGAGACATGAGTGGGGGCCTGGTGGAGGGTGCCCCTGGATGGTGGGGGGTGGGGGTGGTGGGAGACATGAGTGGGGGCCTGGTGGAGGGTGCCCCTGGATGGCGGGGGGTGGGGGTGGTGGGAGACATGAGTGGGGGCCTGGTGGAGGGTGCCCCTGGTGGCTGGGTGGTGGGGGTGGTGGGAGACATGAGTGGGGGCCTGGTGGGGGCTGCCCCTGCAGTGCTGGGGGGTGGGGGTGGTGGGAGACATGAGTGGGGGCCTGGTGGAGGGTGCCCCTGGATGGTGGGGGGTGGGGGTGGTGGGAGACATGAGTGGGGGCCTGGTGGAGGCTGCCCCTGGATGCTGGGGGGTGGGGGTGGTGGGAGACATGAGTGGGGGCCTGGTGGAGGGTGCCCCTGCACTGCTGGGGCGTGGGGGTGGTGGGAGACATGAGTGGGGGCCTGGTGGAGGGTGCCCCTGGTGGCTGGGTGGTGGGGGTGGTGGGAGACATGAGTGGGGGCCTGGTGGGGGCTGCCCCTGCACTGCTGGGGGGTGGGGGTGGTGGGAGACATGAGTGGGGACCTGGTGGGGGCTGCCCCTGCACTGCTGGGGGGTGGGGGTGGTGGGAGACATGAGTGGGGGCCTGGTGGAGGGTGCCCCTGGTGGCTGGGTGGTGGGGGTGGTGGGAGACATGAGTGGGGGCCTGGTGGGGGCTGCCCCTGCACTGCTGGGTGGTGGGGGTGGTGGGAGACATGAGTGGGGGCCTGGTGGAGGGTGCCCCTGGATGGTGGGGGGTGGGGGTGGTGGGAGACTTGAGTGGGGGCCTGGTGGAGGCTGCCCCTGGATGCTGGGGGGTGGGGGTGCAGGGGGACATGAGTGGGGGCCTGGTGGTGCTGCCCCTGCACTGCTGGGGGGTGGGGGTGGGGGTGGTGGGAGACATGAGTGGGGGCCTGGTGGAGGCTGCCCCTGGTGGCTGGGGTGTGGGGGTGGTGGGAGAAATGCGTGGGGGCCTGGTGGAGGCTGCCCCTGGTGGCTGGGTGGTGGGGGTGGTGGGAGACATGAGTGGGGGCCTGGTGGGGGCTGCCCCTGCACTGCTGGGGGGTGGGGGTGGTGGGAGACATGAGTGGGGGCCTGGTGGGGGCTGCCCCTGCACTGCTGGGTGGTGGGGGTGGTGGGAGACATGAGTGGGGGCCTGGTGGAGGGTGCCCCTGGTGGCTGGGTGGTGGGGGTGGTGGGAGACATGAGTGGGGGCCTGGTGGAGGGTGCCCCTGGATGGTGGGGGGTGGGGGTGGTGGGAGACATGAGTGGGGGCCTGGTGGGGGCTGCCCCTGCAGTGCTGGGGGGTGGGGGTGGTGGGAGACATGAGTGGGGGCCTGGTGGAGGGTGCCCATGCACTGCTGGGGGGTGGGGGTGGTGGGAGACATGAGTGGGGGCCTGGTGGAGGGTGCCCCTGGTGGCTGGGTGGTGGGGGTGGTGGTAGACATGAGTGGGGGCCTGGTGGGGGCTGCCCCTGCACTGCTGGGGGGTGGGGGTGGTGGGAGACATGAGTGGGGGCCTGGTGGGGGCTGCCCCTGCAGTGCTGGGGGTTGGGGGTGGTGGGAGACATGAGTGGGGGCCTGGTGGAGGGTGCCCCTGGATGGTGGGGGTGGTGGGAGACATGAGTGGGGGCCTGGTGGAGGCTGCCCCTGGATGCTGGGTGGTGGGAGTGGTGGGAGACATGAGTGGGGGCCTGGTGGAGGGTGCCCATGCACTGCTGGGGGTGGGGGTGGTGGGAGACATGAGTCGGGGCCTGGTGGAGGGTGCCCCTGGTGGCTGGGTGGTGGGGGTGGTGGGAGACATGAGTGGGGGCCTGGTGGGGGCTGCCCCTGCACTGCTGGGGGGTGGGGGTGGTGGGAGACATGAGTGGGGGCCTGGTGGGGGCTGCCCCTGCAGTGCTGGGGGGTGGGGGTGGTGGGAGACATGAGTGGGGGCCTGGTGGAGGGTGCCCCTGGATGGTGGGGGGTGGGGGTGGTGGGAGACATGAGTGGGGGCCTGGCGGAGGCTGCCCCTGGATGCTGGGGGGTGGGGGTGGTGGGAGACATGAGTGGGGGCCTGGTGGAGGGTGCCCCTGCACTGCTGGGGGGTGGGGGTGGTGGGAGACATGAGTGGGGGCCTGGTGGTGCTGCCCCTGCACTGCTGGGGGGTGGGGGTGGTGGGAGACATGAGTGGGGCCTGGTGGAGGCTGCCCCTGGTGGCTGGGGGGTGGGGGTGGTGGGAGACATGAGTGGGGGCCTGGTGGAGGGTGCCCCTGGTGGCTGGGTGGTGGGGGTGGTGGGAGACATGAGTGGGGGCCTGGTCGGGGCTGCCCCTGCACTGCTGGGGGGTGGGGGTGGTGGGAGACATCAGTGGGGGCCTGGTGGGGGCTGCCCCTGCACTGCTGGGTGGTGGGGGTGGTGGGAGACATGAGTGGGGGCCTGGTGGAGGGTGCCCCTGGATGGTGGGGGGTGGGGGTGGTGGGAGACATGAGTGGGGGCCTGGCGGGGGCTGCCCCTGCACTGCTGGGGGGTGGGGGTGGTGGGAGACATGAGTGGGGGCCTGGTGGGGGCTGCCCCTGTACTGCTGGGTGGTGGGGGTAGTGGGAGACATGAGTGGGGGCCTGGTGGAGGGTGCCCCTGGATGGTGGGGGGTGGGGGTGGTGGGAGACATGAGTGGGGGCCTGGTGGAGGCTGCCCCTGGATGCTGGGGGGTGGGGGTGCCGGGGGACATGAGTGGGGGCCTGGTGGTGCTGCCCCTGCACTGCTGGGGGGTGGGGGTGGTGGGAGACATGAGTGGGGGCCTGGTGGAGGGTGCCCCTGGTGGCTGGGTGGTGGGGGTGGTGGGAGACATGAGTGGGGGCCTGGTGGGGGCTGCCCCTGCACTTCTGGGGGGTGGGGGTGGTGGGAGACATGCATTGTTGATCAGTAGTGCATGGTGACATGTGGGTTGGCTGCGGGGCATGCCCATGGTGGATGGGCTGCCTGCGGGACATGAGCAGGGGTGCAGGGTAGTCCCCCGTGGTGTGGGCTGCCTGCAGGGGCCGTGGAGGTTGTGGAGCGTACACCTAGGAGGACCCACACGGCCAATTCACGTGTAGTACTCCCCAGAACCCCTGGAATTCACATACCCTGCTGGAATCGCATGTGGAACTTCCCGCGCACCCATGGTATACACGTACCCTGCTCGCACTGGGCCAATCGCGTGTGGAACTTCCCGCGCACCCCTGAAATACACGTACCCTGCTGAAATCGCGTGTGGAACTTCCCGCGCACCCCTGAGATACACGTACCCTGCTGAAATCGCGTGTGGAACTTCCCGCGCACCCCTGAAATACACGTACCCTGCTGATATCGCGTGTGGAACTTCCCGCGCACCCATGGAATACACGTACCCTGCTCGTACTGGGCCAATCGCGTGTGGAACTTCCCGCGCACCCCTGGAATACACGTACCCTGCTGAAATCGCGTGTGGAACTTCCCGCGCACCCCTGAAATACACGTTCCCTGCTCGCACTGGGCCAATCGTGTGTGGAACTTCCCGCGCACCCCTGGAATACACGTACCCTGCTGAAATCGCGTGTGGAACTTCCCGCGCACCCCTGAAATACACGTACCCTGCTCGCACTGGGCCAATCGCGTGTGGAACTTCCCGCGCACCCCTGGAATACACGTACCCTGCTGAAATCGCGTGTGGAACTTCCCGCGCACCCCTGAAATACACGTACCCTGCTCGCACTGGGCAAATCGCGTGTGGAACTTCCCGCGCACCCCTGAAATTCACGTTCCCCGCTTGGCGTTTGCTGTTTGCCAGCCCGGTGAACTGGTCCAGGTTAGCGCAGCCCTTTGCGATGATTTAGCGATTTTGATGGCTTTTCCTTGCGCGAGGGCGTTCTTGGGGGCGTTACTGGCGCTGCTGCAGGGTCGCTGCGATTCTCTGCGGCACGGCTGGTTTGGGAGCCTAAAATCCATGAATACGCTGTGCGCGGAAATCGGTTTTAGCGCACGTTCCTGGCGCACACAATCGCACGCGGACACTCTGCGCCAGCCGCTTGCGACACTTTTCGGCGAAATTCTATGAATTACCCTGTAAGTTATAGACACCACACCTCACCTTTAGGAATGCAGCTCCAGGCAGCAGGGAGCTTGGATGGTTCTCCTTCGACAGCTAGCGAGTTACAGACTGCCTTGGCCCTTCCTTGCCTGAGTACTGCAGGTGCTGAAGGTTTGTCCTCCCCAGAATGTGCTACGCTCCTGTCCCAAATGAAGGCTGGATTTGATTCCACCAACAGCAAGCTGGACAACCTGGTATTTAAAGTGGAGATGATGCAGCATAGAATTGATTAGGAAAGTGAATGCATTGGATGTTTGGATGGTGGAGGCTCTGAAGTGTGAAGGCAGGTCTAGGACTTTCAAAATGAGGAAAAAGGGCATCCAATCTGAAAATGAAGACCTGGAAGCGAGGTCCTGCAGAAACAATGTTTGAATATTCAGACTTCCAGAAGCGACTCCTTTTCAAAACGCAGAGACTTTCATTGAGAGTTTTATTAAAGAAGTAACACAAGATCCCCTCTCCGTTGCAATTCCTAGTTGAGGGGACACATAGGTCGCTCGCCCATGCCCCACAGCCAGGGCAGAATCCGAGACCAGTTATTGCCCATCTCCTAAACTACAGACACAGGGCCACAATAATTTTACAAGCACGAGAATTGGGTCCCTTAAATTACCAGTGTGCTTGGATATTATTTTACCCAGACTTTGCAATGGCCACCCAGAATGTCTGACAGTCCTTTACAGTGGTGAAACAGAAGCTGTAGGAGAGAATATTGAAGTATGCCGTGCTATTTCCCTGCAAATTAAGAGTAATCGATGAAGACAACATTCTTTTTTTCACCAGTCCTGAAGCTATCACATTTCTTTGCTCTTTGCCTGGGTGTTCGCATAACAGGAACAAGACCAAGGGAACTTGCAAATAAGACCAAAAAAAGTGTTATTTTAATAAGCTTTGTATGTGACCGTAAGTGTAGGTGTTTGAACACCAGGATGCTCATATATCATGAAAGCTGATGGGTAGAGCTGCCATATACCATCCAATAAGCAGCTAGGTTTAGTGTTGATATGTTCAGGTATGTAACCAAGCATGCCATATTTGTGCCAAGATCATTGCTGTCTGTCTTGGCAGTTTGTCTGTGTCGAGTATTGTAATTGCCATGGCTTCACTGTCCCCTAAGGGCCAAACCCTGTTGTTATGAACATTTGTTGTTTGGGATTGATACACTATGAGTTGGGGTTTGTTAGTGAGGGTGAAGTTAAATCATTGCACCGCATCACAATCATTTCACATGGTGCATCATAAACCCTTCCCTGATATGCTATGGTAAACCCGCCAATTGTACCTATTAACACCCTTGTGAAGCACAACTGTACCACATGTACTGTACTTAGTTGGAATGTTAATGGTCTGAATAATGTTATTAAGACTCACAAGATATAAAGCTATATGGAATGGCAGGGCATTAAGATTGCACTATTTCAGGAATCCCATTTGATGGGTTGCAGTGATATGTCCTGGGGGGCCCTATGCTAGTACACGTCCTACTCCTCTAACTCCTGTGGAGTGATTACACTGGTCCATCGATCACTCCCATTTACATTATCCAGCTGTAAGGTAGACTCAGATGGTCATTATGTAATTGCCTCGGGTAGCCGGCGGGGGTGCTGCTAATGCTAGTTAAAGTGTATGCGCTCAATATCAATGAACCTCTATCTTTCAAAAACCTTGCAAGTGTATGCATAAAATACTTGAGGTCTCACTTTATCTGAGCTGTGGAATGTAATACAATTTCAGACATGACCAAGGACAGATCAAGTTTGGACCCCAGATCACTCTCCCTGTCCGCACATGAGATTAAATACAATTTTCTTTGGTTGATCTCTGGTGCACATTAAATCCCAACACATCTGATGACATCTGATTACTCCTACTACTCAGTGCATGATATGTACTCGAGACTACATGATATGTACTCTGGTGTGCACTTCTAACTACACCAGAGATGGTTCTCAACACCGTAAACTATGAGATGCTGCCCAGACCTTTTTCGGACACACCCCACTGAAATGGTCCTTCGTAAAGAAGGATGGACCCGTACAATGTCCTCCCTGGTGCTTTAAAGCTATCTATCTGTCTTAAAGTGATGGTACTAAAGGATGTGGCATATAGGAGCAGTCTGGGTAACACCATTTTGATCTTCTTTTAAATAATATTGGCTCGGTTCCCCACAAAGCCAGGATCTGGGAAAAAATCAAGGTGTATTATAGGGGAATAGCCATTGGACTAGAAGGTGGGGCCCTGAAGGATATTAGAGGGGTAGTCGTGTTTCCTGAGCTAGAAATTAATGCTTTGGAGAGTGTGTTTACTCACACCAATGACACAACTTTGCTTTTCTACTTTAGGTTGGCCACAGATAGGGAGGTCAGGTTCCTTGGCACTCCAGTACAAGCCCACAGATATAGTAGTGAGGGAGACTGCCTAGGCCGAGTGCTGCCCTGGCTGATTAGAAGAGAGAGGGGCAAGAGAGATATAGTGGCTTTGAGGGATTTGCAGGGTAATCTGCAAACTAGAAGTGCTGAGATTATGGGGGTACTTTATCAATATTACACAACACTCTACAGACCCTAAGAAACAAACTCCACTTATGATATTCAGCAATACCTAGATGGGATATCCCTAAACAGGTGTGATGCTGGAAATGCATCAGAGGGACAGGGCCTCTGAATCCTTGTCCTTTACTGCTTTTTATCGTGTGTTCTGTTGTGTTTTCTGCCCAGGAGTCCATGTGGGACTCCTGGCAGTGCAGCTCTCTCTTTTGGTTTGGTGAACAGTCCCATGGGATACCCTTATGGCACCCATGGGTAGGGGTACAACCCTGTGCCCCTAGTGTATGTTTTTGGGCACCTGTGGGTGGCCCACAGAGCAGGGTATGGGCTGGTGGCAGCTCCATGCTGAATTTGACAGGTGCTTTGGGTGTCCTCCATTTTGGGATACCCAGGCCCTGCCATTGGGATCAGTTGATTCCTGATAGGAAACAAGATGGCCCCTGTGGCCTCTTGCTTTCTATTGCCTGTTACCTTGTTTTCCCAAAGTCCTGGGAAGCCCTGACTCTGTCCCTTCCCCCTGACTGGCTGTTGGGTGGAAGTGCCATATATGGTGTTGTTGTGAAGGCCCAGCTAGACTGACTGGAGCCTTCCCAGTGACTGTATGTTGTGGGTACCTCCTGTGGGTGGGACCTGGGTGAATGGAGTGTGTGACCAATATACACTCCTTGTTGTGGTTGTCTGGTTTCTGGCATGAGAGACAAAGACTGAGACAGCCCTGCCCGAAACTGGCCTGAATGCAGTGTGTAGTGTTGAATGGCTGGGTACTTGTCCCAATCCACATTCCTTGTTGTGAGTGTCTGAAAGGGAGGAGTGTGGCCTGAATGCACCGTGTGCCTGATTGGCTGACTGACTGCATGAATGCCCTTCTGTATGATTGGCTGCTGAGTGTGTGCCAGCAGTGTGGATGAGAGACAGAATAGTATATCTGGGGACCTCTCACCACTGGTTCAGGGGGGTTCAGGAACGGTCAGGAACGTTCAGGGAACGTTCAGAAGCGTTCAGAAGCGTTCTGGAGCTGAGTCTCCACTCTAAGAGTAACTGGAACTGCTGATCCTCGACGTCCAGCTGGAAGAAGAAGACTTGCTGTGGCATTTGCTTCGACCGATCCGAAGGCTGCCGAAATCGTCGAAGACTGACCCGAGAGAGGACCTAGTAAGGCGCCCTCTTCCCGTGCTCCGAGGGACCATCAAACACCGCTCCATCTTCGCCGAAGCGCCCTGGAAGACAGACCCTCGAAAGGCTGCCGACCCGAGACGGGACCGCCGAGGAGATCGAAGTGAAGCACCCGGACATCACCGCCGTCGAAGTCCATTGCCGTCGACCAGGGGTCGCAGGTTTGTGTAACCGCTGGAGGCCCGTCGAAGTTGTGTTGCCCAGCCGTGGGAACCACTTGACGCCGTGCCGCTGACGACCGGAGCCGTCCGCTCCTTTGCCTAAGAACATTCGAATCGAAGGATTCCCTCGTCCGCACCGTCGACCGCTTTATCCTGCCAGAGAAAGTCGAGGACGACCAACGCGCCGAGGAGAAACCTGCCGGTGGGTTTCCCGCCACCCGAAGACCACAAAGACTCGAACGACTCGACGCCCTTGCTGGGCCTCCGTCTCCACAATCTTTGCGGTCCAGACCTATTGTCACCGAGGTGCCCCGCACGCCTCTGCCTTGCAGGACGCCGACGCTCCGACGCCGACGAGCACCGCTCGGACGAAGCTGCCGCCTCATCAATGCCGTTCTACCCTGTTTGTCGACGGACGTTCGACGCCCCGTGTCTCCCGCTTGAAAGGGAAGGCATTCAAGAAGGGCCGTCGATTCCCCGTCTCCGAACAACGACTTCCTCGACGCTTCTCGACACCTCTCGACGATCCATGACTCCCGCTTGAAAGGGGGTCGCTCAAGAAGGATCTGTCGACGCCTCTTCGAAGAACTCGACTCCACCAGGTACATTGGGGGGGTAAAAACATTATAGGAGGGAATAAGACTTGCAGAACAATATATGGACTGGGCTTGTGCTATATCTTTATTTAACAGGTTGCCCAGGTGGGGGGATCTCCACACAGAACTGTGTCTAGTGGTAGGGGCCAGTATTCTGCCTATTGCTCAACCATCTTATTTTCTCTCCTATTGCTGGTTTCACTCTATTGATCTGTGTGACATTGTTACAGTATTGTTGATGCACTTTAATGAGATCTAATACAAAGGGTGGTACCACTTTAGAATTGTATATATTTGCCATTGTTGATTTTCCTAGGTACAAAGTGAGTTATTATGATAAGTGTACATAACCTTGAATATTGATTATATAAAGACTGTGTTCTAACCAATACAGTGTGTGGACATTCCTTTGTGGGGGCTTGGGGACTACACTGTACTTAAGAACCAGCCTGCATCACCTCCTGAGAAGCTAGGCCTTGATTGCTCGTCCATTGCTACCGTACTAGAGAATCTTGGCTGGGGTCTTCTGTGCCTCTCTTCTACCATATAGAGAGCAAAAGTACAGACACCCCCCACCGGTCTTCTTTCACAACAGGTTGGATTGTCCTTGAGGAAGTCAACTCCCAATCACCTTACTTCCTTCCTCAAAAGCCCCTGGAGCAGAATTGTATAAAGAATATGGTCCTAAATTGGCTTCATTTTTAACAAAAGTTTAGGAGGAAGCACTAGAACCTGGCAGCTTCCAGCATCGATGAATGTGCCCCTCATCACGCTGATACTAAAACCCATTAAGGACCAAGAATTCTGCAGTTCACAAAGGCCCAAATAGCTGCTTAATATGGACACTAAGATATTTGCCAAAATGATAGCAAATTGGATAATCAAGCATGTAGCTGCCTTTAAAATATAGACACAAGTCTTGGTTCCTCCCGGATAGATCCACTGCATTGAACTTACGTAGCATCTTCTCAGTACCATTGCAAGTAAATCCAAAAATCATGGCTGTAGCTGACTTTCTAAATGCTGAAATTAAGTATTTGATTCACTATTCTGGGACATTCTGCTTCTCTTGCAAAATGTAACCTGTTTGGCTATTTCCTAAGGTGTATTCACCTGTTATACTCTTCACCCTCCATCCAAATTAACTCAATGGCCCACTGTTCAGAAAAATGCAATCTTGGTAGGAGCACCGGGCAAAGGTGGTCTGTATAATCTCTCTTTATTCGCTGTCACGAAGGAGCCGCTAGCCATTATGATTAGGCAACACCAGAGAGAGAAATAATCACTCTTTACGCAGATGATGTTTTGTTATACAACAAAAAGCCTCACATTAATCTGCCCTCACTTACTCAAAAAATAACACAATTTGGATTCTATTCACTAATGGATGATACGCCAAAACCTAATAACCTTGGAGATTATAGCTGGGAACACAAAGGGTGAAGTATAATGGCCTTTAGAGACCACTCCACACTTTTACTGGATAACCATGTCCCACTTATGAACTCTGTGGAATTCAAAATAAGCCAGTGCTGTGCCTTCCTACATACGGAAGGATTTCCTTGGCCAAGATGTTAATACTTCCTAAAATTGTATACTGTTTCTCGAGCATTCCCAAGATCATCCTGATACAACTAGCTTGGCACCCAGTAATCCGTGGGTGCCTTGTGAGATCTTGACTCACCCTATGAGGAATTATGGCCTCTGACATGGAGTTATACAATCTTGCCATTCAGGCCCACTTTGCAACTTACTGGACGCGGGGCTCCCCACAGTATCCCCATTCCAGGATTAAATGCCTCTCTGCAAGGCTGTACCTCCTTCAGTCTTTGTTGTAATCACCCAGTTTGGTTGATTCCTGTAGATTTGCCATTGTATGATGTACTGTTGATGCCTGGAATAAGATTTACACACACTATGTCTCACTCTTCCTTACGCCCTTGAGATCAGTCTGTGTGCCATCAGCGTTCTAAAGCTGATTTATGGTGGCTGGATTAGGGGGACCTGGACACACGTGGGTGTACAATGCATAGGTGACATGTATCCTCAGGAAAACTTAGTTTCTAGGAGACAATTTGCGGAAACAGTGCAAAGAGATTTTTGCCTAGCATGCATGAGGCATTTTCACAAATGGAGCCCTACATTTCCGACATAACCAATTCCTTACCCATTACCCCATTGGAGATTTCAACATTTGGTTTGATGTTCCTGCCAACCCCATGTCCTGTTTCTCACTGACAATCTGGAAGCTCTAGGCCTAACACAACTGATCTCCCGCAATACCCACATTGCAGAGCACACCCTCAACACACTATTCTGCACATCGGACCGAGTCTCACCCCTCCCGCCGCCTTGTCCCCTCATCTGGACTGATCACCACTCTATCTTCTTCTCGCTTTGGCACCACGCCTCCACCCCACTACTTACAGCTAACATCTCCTCAACTAACCCCACCAACCTCCCGCTCTGGAATACAATCATCATCCACCCAGACCTCGCAAATTCTCCACTACTCACACTGCCTGATCTCTCTCGCAAGGAAGGACACTCTTCCATTGACCTCTTTGACCAATGGCTCTCCAAAGCTATGACCCCGTCACACGAACCCGTCAACCCTCTCAACGATCAAGCCCACACCCCAAGTGGTACACCCTTATGATATGTTATGATGAGATGTGGCATTTATAACGCGCCTATACACAAGTGTTTCAAGGTGCGACGAGGCAAGGGAGGCAGGAACAAAGGGAGGACAGATGACGATCCTCATAGGCCAGGTGGCATTCATATCACACAAGTGCATGAGATAGGGAAAGTGCGGGGGAAAGGGGAAGGGACAGTGCAGTACATGGGAATAGAGTAATAGCAATAAGTAGGTAACGGCCAGCAGGTGGCAAGTGCAAAGGTAAGTGCAGACATCAGGTGTCACATGCAGTTAGTGGGACTGTAGGGATACAGAAAACAGTACCCAAGTGCAGGGGTTGCCAGGCAGGCAGTGCTGGTGTGTGTGACTGTCGGGGGAGAAACCTGGGCCCAAGGTCAGAGGGTGGCCAGGTAGCTGGTGCAGCTTCAGTTTCAGCCAGCAGGTCAACAGGGGAGAGGAAGAGAAAAATCAAAAGCAAAGAGAAAGGTTTTGAGGTGCTTCCGGAACCTGAGATGGTTCTCTTCAAGTTTCAGGGAGGCAGTGAGGCTGTTCCAGAGCGAGGCCCCAGCCGACAAAAGAGATCTACCACCAACTCATTGCTTGAAGAAGCAACTGACCCTGAGGTAGTTGGAGGCGGATGAGCGAAGAGCTTGAGAAGGGAGATATTTAGGAAGAGAGAGTTGAAGGTGTTGAGGCCCCAGGCCCCAGAAAGCCTTGTGGACAATGCAGAGGGTTTCCTCAAAGCTCTCAAATCCCTCAAGCATCACATAGAATGAACATGGAGGACCAACCCTACTCCACAAAACCAAACAGCCTTTGCAAGATTGAACAGGGAATACCTGTCAGAAACCAAGAAAGCCAAAACAATCCACTATGGAAACAGAATCTCCAACTCTAACAATCCATGGAGGGAATTCCACAAAATTCTAGAGGAATTCAATTCCCCTAGTTGCCTAACCCGCCCCCAACACACAAGCTCTCTGCGATGAACTATCCAACCACTTTCATAACATTGCATTTGAAAGACATCAGACCATCACCGCAAAACTGGCTCTGACCACCCCTACGACATCCTGCCCTCTCTCAAGCCAATCCTTTCCTCGTCCTCCCTACCAACCTTCTATTTATTCACACCTATTTCCTAAGGCAGTTTCTACAAACTGCTAGCACTTAGCTGACCCTTGGGCTCACCTGTAGATCCTTGCCTAACACCCTTCTAAAAAAGATCCTTACCACCACCTGAGCAGGCAGCATGTCCACTCCATCATCAATAACTCCCTCTCATCTGGCACCTTCCCAGAGGCCGTCGAAATCTCTCATGTCAAACCTCTACTCAAAAAACCCAGCCTCGAATCACTCTCCCCATCAAGCTACCGCTCAATCTCCAACACCCTCTTCATTGCCAAACTAATTGACAGTGCTGCATACCAGCAAATTGGCATATTCATAGAAGCCAATAGAATCCTCAACCAAGCCCAATCGAGGTTCTGACCCCTCTGTGGGAAGGGATCCTCGCTGGTCTCTTTCTGGAATGACCTAAAAAGAACTGCCAATTTAGAAGGATGTGCTGCACTCATCATCCTCGATCTATCTGTGGCATTTGACACAATTGACGACACATTACTCTGGGACAGGCTCCTCGCACTTGGAATCAAAGATTCTGCCCTCAATTGGATCATCTCATTCATTTCAGATCGGGGTTGAAAGCCCTATATGGAAATGTTCGAGGGAGATAACACCGAAGGTTATTTTTCTGAAATAAAATGTTGTCTTTTCTCCCCTGAACATTTCCGACTTGGCTACCCCGCCCCTGCCCCCTAATTACCATGCTGCCGACTCGCTGTCTCCCTGCAACACCTGTTCCCTTTTACTTCCGTAATCAGGAACTGGCGCCGCAGGGTCCTTTACTTTTTTTAAAAATGTTTTGGGGACCGGCTGTGGGGGACACACACGCAACCTCCACTCACAAGCCGAATGGGGGATTTGCTCAAACTATTCAGCCGTTCTGAATTTTCGAACAGCCAAAATTCAGCCAAATCTCCCATTTGGTCATTTAATCTGTCTTTTTGGCCGATTCCTTCATTCTTTCTCCTCTGCCCCTTGTCCGTCCCAAAATAGGTCCCACAAGGAGCCTCCTTTTCACCCCTCCTCTTCAACATCTACCCAAGCCCACTGCCAGCTTCCATCCGCTCCCACAACCTTACTTGCTACAATTATACAGATGACATCCAGATCATTTTCAAAATTCCCAAGACTCCAGCCTCTCCGCTTCCCGACCTCGCCACTTTCCTCTTGAATATCGACCTATAGATGATGACCAACCACCTTATCCTCAACTGGGCAAATCAGAAATCCTAATATGTGGCAAAACTGCTCTCATTCCCCAACCTATATCATGGCCACAAGCCTTGGGTGCCTCACCTGCCGTCTCCAGCTCTGTTAAAAATCTTGGATGCACCATGAGCGCAGACCTAT
Source organism: Ambystoma mexicanum (assembly GCF_040938575.1). Classification (NCBI taxonomy): domain Eukaryota; kingdom Metazoa; phylum Chordata; class Amphibia; order Caudata; family Ambystomatidae; genus Ambystoma; species Ambystoma mexicanum. The sequence continues at coordinate 244,708,072 of NC_090926.1, read as the reverse complement.
CTCTCTTCAAATACATCAACTCTGTATCCAGAAATTCCCAACCCCACTTGCGCATCCTAAAGCCACTATTTCCGTCTCTCCTATCCTCAAAGAATCTCTGCAATACTGGTCATTATCAGCTCCCGCTTAGACTATGCCAGCTCCCTGTACCTCGGCATCCCAGCATGCCTCCTCAGGAAACTCAAACAAATCCAAAACTCAGCAGTTAGATTGCTCCTTGCCCTCTTTCCTAGAGAACACATCACCACTGCCCTCGGAATACTACACTGGCTCCCTATCAGCTTAACAGTGACCTTCAAAGCCATGTGCATCACACACCGAGCCTTCCATAATACAGGGCCAGAGTTCCTACAAACATAAATGATCCACCACCAACCCCCCGGAAACATCTGATCAGGTTTGGTTCTTCTCCTCGCTAACTCCCCCTACCAAACCACTTGAGTTGGCAACTCGGCCTTCTCTATCCTAGCTCCCACCATCTGGACCACTCACTGTCTGCACATCTGCTGCAATGAGGACTACCTTTCTTTCATAAAATCCTCAAATTCTATTTGCTGCATTATCATGAAATCCGTCCCTAACCTTCCAATCCCAAATCTAAACATCTGAATACTCACCACCCGGCGGCGTCAGCCGTTTTCCCGACGGCCCAGACCTTACACATTATCAAACACCAATCATGACCTTGGTTCCCACAAGCACCACCGGCTGGAAACACAGACCTTCATTGAATTTTTCACACTGTGAAATGTCACAGGATTGACTAGTCACTGCACCTGGCATGTACAGGGAAAATAGGCAAATTGCAGTCAAAGTAGTCGAGATAAAACAACAGCACCATCACACTCGGATAGATTGGGTTGTACAGCGAGGGACTGTCATGGGAGCAATTGTTGTACCATGGCCATACCCGTGCCAGAAGGCCAGGTGGGGGCATCTTGGGCATTTATCGGTGAATGCAATTAAGAATTTGTCCAGAATTCCACTGCAAGGACTTGAGGGATAGGCGTGTATTACGTCTGGATGAACTATAGCGTTGGCCTCCCTAGGTAAAGGTAACAACTATGAAGGTTTAATAAGCACGCAATATTTAGGAAAAAGTTCCATGCTCTCCATGTGTAAGAGCCTGTAAAGCCTGTAAGTATAGCCTGTGCTCCTCTTATTACAATGTGTGAAGCATAGATCTCCCTTTAATTGCAATTTCGCTAACAGTATTATCGCAGCCACAAAAATCATCAAAGGAAGCCGCTTCCCCATTGAGTGCACATACAACAAATTGACACTCAAATTGCTAGGTATGCATAATGTACCACTCCGTTGGACACTGGCCGCGGGCATAGCTACCCGTACACAACAGAATACTTCAACAACTACGACAAATTTGGTCTCGCTGGTCACATATTTGTTCCACCTACTTATACCAGACTGCACCCTTTGCCATCAGCAAGCAGCGAAGACCTACAAGAAATTGGGCACGTTGGACACATAGCGAGTCTCTAGCACTCACGACATCTCCTGACTACTCTCAGCATCCATCCACATGCCTGACTTCACAGGCTGCTTTTCTACTGGATCCTCGACAGCCCTGCCAAGCCTTATTTGGACAAATGCACAAACGCATTCTAATTCCACTCCTGAACTTCCAACACTCTGGACTTTAGTCCCCGAGGGCGTTCCCATCACCAGCACTTTTAGAATATATAAAAATGGTAAAAGGTGCTATATAAATGGCAACTGCAATACAATACAATACAATTACTCATACATTTGTGCCTAGGTCGGCTGTAGGAAGGTTTTTTGAACAATTTATAAACTCATCAGGCATCTAACCCTCCAACCCCCAGTGTCAACACACCCCAAACGTAAATGGGAGAATATTGGGCACCCCATTGAGGACACATAGTGGAAGTCAACCTGCATCATTACACGCAAGGTTTCTATTAGCGACAAACACAAATTAAGTCAATTCAAAATTAAGCATAATCTGGTTGATATTTGGAGGGTTCATCATCTAAGAGATAGGGAATGTTAATTTTATTCACCGGTCCATAATACATACTCTCTGATTTTTTTTTATTAGTGATAGAATGGTTGGTCAGAAGTTTAGTTCAAGTATTGGGGAGAGGGGAATTTCTGATCATGCACTCATAGATCTGAAAATCAATTTACATGGTTTTCATAAAAAGAATATGAGATGGAGAATGCAAGCTAATTCACTTAATGACCCTCTAAATAATGTGGGATTAGATGAATTTATTCAAAAATACTTTGAGGAAAATAATGGATATGCTGACATTAAGATTGTGTGGGATTGCTTTAAAGCGGTTTTAAGGGGTGAATTGATTTGTAGAACTTCCCATGCTAAAAAGAAAAATAAAGTAAGGATTGAAAAATTAGAGAAGGAGGTTGTGGGTTTGCAACGGAATTGTGCACAAGTAGGGAAGGTTTGTATGAAACATAAATTGAATAAATTGGAAGAGGAGTTAAAGATGCTTTTGCATTCACAAGCAGGGAAGAGTATATTTTATACGAAGCAGCGCTTTTGGGAATTTGGGGATAAAATTGGTAGACTTCTGGCAAATAAACTTAATGGTCTGAGGTTGGACAAGTGTATTCCATCTATTGAAAATGATAGAGGTGAGGTAATTCATAGGAGTGAAGATATTTGTGAAGAGTTTAGATTGTTTTATAAAGAGTTGTATAAGGAACAATTACATCCTTCTGAAACGGACTTGCGGTCTTTTTTTGATAAAGTTCACCTTTTAAGACTTAGAGATGACAAAAAATGAATTCTAAAGTCTGCGATTGATGTGACTGAGGTTACTGCTGCAATATTGCAATTGTCCTCTTTACTGAATTTTTAAAGTCAGGAAGGGTATGCGATTCAATGACAGATGCAATGATTATTGTCATTACTGTAATTTCTAAACCTGATCGAGATCACATGAAGTGCAGTAATTTTAGACCTATTTCGCTGTTAAATGTAGATTTCAAGATATTTACAAAAATGTGGGCGAATAGGCTTATGGTTAATATGGGTGATCTAGTGGATGATTCTCAAGTAGGTTTTATCCCGGGCAGATATGGATATGATAATATCAGGACTGTTTTAGATGTCATTGGAATACATCATAATAAAAAATCCAAAGAGATAATTGGGTTTTTTGATGCAGAGAAAGCATTTGATCAAATTAATTGCAGGTTTTTGGAATGCACTTTATTAAAAATGGGATTTGGACCAACCTTTATGACATTGATTAAGTGTATTAATTATGAGGTTAAAGCAAGGGTGACTATAAATGGTTTAATATCAGAGTCTTTCTCTTTATCCAAGGGCACGAGGCAAGGTTGCCCTTTATCGCCTTTTTTGTTTGATTTAGCACTTGAGCCTTTGGCGGCTTATATTAGGCAATGTGAAGAAATTAAAGGTTTGTGTGTTGGAGATGTGGAAGTTAAAGTATTGTCTTATGCAGATGATATGCTGGTCCTGTTGTCTAATCCTGAACAATGTCGATTGGTTCTGAAACGGATGTTTGAAGAAGTGGGTGAGATTTCTGGCCATAAAATAAACTGGGATAAGACTGAGATAGTCCCGTTGTCTAATGAGTGTAGTAAAGATATTTTGAAGGTATGGAAATGCAAATGGTCCCCTGAGTATGTTAAATATCTTTGTGGTGTTGATTTCATTGGTGATTTGAGGAAAATTATGCAATATAATATTGATAAACTAGTAGATAAAATTATATATCCAATAAGACGATGGGAAAGACTTCATTTATCATTATGGGTAAAGATATATGTGATAAAGATGATTTTATTACCAAAAGTGTTATATATAATCCAGTCGATTACGTTATTGATTTCCAAAAAACAGATTATGCAAATTGAAAAGATTTTTCAATGTTTCTTGTGGGGGTTGGGTAAGAAGCCGCGGATCCCTAGATTTATGCTGATGCAAAGTGTGGATGTAGGAGGTTTTGGATATCCTGACTTATATAAGTACTGTAAGGCGTTCCTGCTCAAGAAGGGTACTTATTATTATACGAATGATGACTTCGCAGGTGCTATATGGCTACACATGGAGAGAGGGGTTTGCAATTTGTATTGTTTAAATAGCCTTTACACCATGGGCAATATGTCGGTTAATAGATTAAAGTTGAAGTCTATGGTGGCAATCAGGCAAACCTTGCAGTGGTGGTTTGGAGAGAATAGCCAGTCGTATGGTTTTAGTGAAGATGCTTCTCTTTGGCACAATGAGGTTTTACAATTAAATGATAGATGTTTGATTCGGCAAAATTGGGTTCGGAAGGGGGTTTTCACAATAGGTGATATATTGGATGGTGATGATCTATTGGCATTTGGGGACATACAGAGGAAATATGGGTTGCATGAAAGAGAAAGACAAAAATATGAAGACCTGAGCTCCCTGATCTATTTTAGGAATAGGATGATTGGCAATTCATTGGGAATCAAACCCGCACTGTGTCAATTAATTAAAGGACAGGAATATTCTGTGTGTACATATATGACCTCTATGCAATTGGAAGATAAACATGTTGTGGCGTGGGATAAATTGAGAATGGTGTGGCGGATGATCTAAATATGTATTTTACGGACAGGGAATGGAAGGATATTCTTATGGTAAGTGCCAATGTCGGTACGGATTTGAACTTGCATCTGATTAGACAGAAGGTGGTGGATAAGGTGTACTGGACACCAGTTAAAATGTATAAACTGGGGTTACAAACTGATAATCTATGTTGGGGATGTGGACATGATGTTGGTACCCTTATGCATCTTCTATGCGATTGCTCTAGAGTTCGGACTTTCTGGACTGATGTGATTGATAGAATTGATTTAATTTTGGATGTAGCTTTACAGAGCCCGGGTGGGAACATTATCTTATTTCTACATCGAGGTAGGTGTAGGCGTTCTTTGAAATATAGTGGTTGGATAAATAAGGCTTTATTGGTGGCCATAAGACTGATCCTTCGGGTTTGGAAAACTAGGAAGAAGCCTACAGTTGAAGATTGGTAAGTTGATTTATGCACCTTATCGAATTTTGAAAAGTTCTCATTTAGAGTGAAAGACAAGGAAGAGGTGTACAATCTGTTTTGGGGTCCATTCAATGCCTTGTATGATTGACTATGTAGGCTGCGGATTAATATGAGGAGTGGGTAGAAATGGTGTAGTGGGAAAAGGAAGAGGAAAGGAAAAGAGATAGGGAAGGGGAAATAAGAGGGGAAAGAATTTATTTTTTCTTTTTTTTTCTAACTATTATACTTTTTGGGGGATTTGGTTTGGTGTCTGTGGGCCTCATTACGACCCAGGCGGTAATCTGCCGTCATTACTGCCATGGCGTAATGAGCGTTAACGCCGTGGGCCGATGGCGTAAAGAGCGCCACATTACGACCCATCGCGCACGAGCATTACGCCATGGCGGAGAGCCAAGAAGGCCAATAATACCATCCCCGCACCCTCAACCTCAGCTGCAGTGAGGCAGACCCCACAACAAGCAGAATCCACTGCAAGCAAACCGGACGGGCCACTGGCAAGCACCCCTGTAGGCAGCAGGCCAGCAGCAGCAGCTCCACCTGTACCAACATTGCCTGCCACAGAAGGCACCGGGTCTGCGGCCAGCAGCAACATGGGAGAAACAGCTGCAATTGCTGCATGTTCAGACTCTGACATTGAGGAGCACAAAGTCAGAAGTCCCACTGACCTACTACATTCCCCCTGTTTGTCAGACGCTTGCCCCCATGAGGATCACACACAGGGGCACAAAGAGGTAGAGGAGTGGCCTTCTACCCCATGCCCAGTCCTCAGTCCACAGGAGGGGAGCAGCCCCTCCATCACACCACCAGCACTGGGCATGGCCCAGCAGGGGCAGCAGTCCCTCGGGGACATCAAAGAACGGCAGCAACAACTGTCCACGATGCTGACTGAGCATGCCGCGGAATGTGTGGGGGCTAGGGCAACCATTGAACAGGCCACAGAGACCCTAAGGGCCGAAGTAGCGCAGAGCACTGCCACCCTGAGGGATGCCATGCAGGCCATGTCCAGGGACATCTGTGGTGAACTTGCCGGCTTGCGTCGTGCGCTCACTGAGCTCACCCACACCCTACAGGACGTGCATGCACGGGGGCAGGCAGGGACATCCTCCGCTGCCAGTTCTGCACAGAGCAGCCCCGTCCGACGTTCCGGACGTAACCTGCGCTCCACAGCCAGGGGTGCCCCGGGGGCCGAGAGAGGGGGCTTGTAACAGCCTGTGGCCACTGTCACAGGCATCTGTTGACACCTACATGGGGTGTGTTGGGGTGTGCAGGGGGGAGGTGGGAGGGGGTGTGTTGGGGTGTGCAGGGGGGAGGTGGGAGGGGGTGTGTTGGGGTGTGCAGGGGGGAGGTGGGAGGGGGTGTGTTGGGGTGTGCAGGGGGAGGGGGGAGGGGGTGTGTTGGGGTGTGCAGGGGGGAGGGGGAGGGGGGAGTGGTTGTGTCACGACGTTTTATGATTGAAATACACTTTTTGCTTTCCCGAAATGAAATGTGTGGACATTTTCATTGCATATGTGTGCTTTATTGGTGTACAGTCCACAGTGTGCATGTCCCAGAGACACACAGTGCCCCAAGTGCAGTCTCCATGTGATACACACCAGCCGTGTGTGCTAGAAGCAGTGGTCGATGATACTTTGGCGCATTGCACGCCCCTCCTGTGCATCGCCTCCTCCATGGGTTGCCGCCCCATCTGCACCCTCCTCATCCTCATCGTCAGGTGGTTGCAGTTCTGCGTCAGGGGGCAGGGGCACATTCCGTCTGACGCACATATTGTGTAGCATGACACATGCCATGACGATCTTTGCCACCTTCTCATGGCGGTACAGGAGTGCCCCACCAGACCTGCTGAGGTTTTGGAACCGTGCCTTCAATAGGCCGAATGTCTGCTCTATGACCACACGAGTACGTGTATATGCACGGTTGAAGTCCTCCTCGTGCTGGTTCTGCGGGTTCCGGACTGGTGTAAGGAGCCACCTCTTCAGGGGATAGCCTGCATCACCTGTATGTAGGCGAGAATGTATGTGTCAGTCATGTTGTCTGATCAAGAACATGATGTGCCACCACGGCTTACATCCAACTGTTACTTTGGCTCACTTCTACATGCACTAATTGATTCACGCAATGCAACCAGTATATGCTCATGGCTCCCATGGCCTGTTTTGCATGCCATCACCCAATGTACGCAGAGGGGTTGAGTGCATTGTGAGTGCCCACCCACTGTGTCCGTTCATGCCGTTTGGTTAGTTGGCCTGGCACATGTCCTGTGATGGCAATGCGCACATCATTGCAACATTGCTGTGGGCCTCATCATGACCCCAGTGAGCAATGCTGATGTAGACAGGGACATTGTGGGGGCCCTGCTGTCTGTGTAATGGTGTGTTGATGTTTCTGTCCGTCATGTGCCTCCTTCGTGGGGAGTTATGGGGGACAGGCCTATCGGTTGATGGTGTTTGGTGACGTGCATGTAGGTGCTTTTCATTGTTGACAATGTGGTCTGATTTGGTAGAATGCACTTGCAGATGGTTGTGTCATGGTTGGGACACAACCTCATTCACATGGTAGGGCTGCATGCATTGGCTATTGGCTTTACTGGTGTTGGGTGGAGGATGGGTTGCTTCAGGGTATCCTCTGTCTCCGTTCTCTCTGCTACTCACAGCCAGGTGGAGTATGCATCATTACCCCCCCCCCCCTTTCAGCCAGGTGGAGTATGCATCATTCCCCCCCCCTCAGCCAGGTGGAGTATGCATCGGTACGTCATTCACCTGCCCACTTCCATGACATTGGACTCACCGAGTAGCCAGGATCTTGGGCCTGCATGTCGCTCCATGTAGCGTGGTATTGTGGAGTTCCTCAGGACCATGGAATCATGGGTTGATCCGGGGAATCGGGCACAACAATGTGTGATGATCTTGTTGGAGTCACAGACCATTTGCACGTTGATTGAGTGGAACTGTTTCCGGTTGCGGTACGGTACCTCCATGGCACGTGGAACCACCAATTCCACATGGGTGCAGTCGATGGCACCGATGCAACCGGGTATGCCGGCTAGTGCATGGAAACCCACTTTGGTGTTTGTAATCTCCTGGGCAGTCCGTGGTAATGAGATGTGGTCGTCTGTGTGCTTGAGGAGGGCATCGAGCACTTGGATGAGTGTTCGTGAGAATAATGGTTGTGAAATGCCATGCAAGTGCCCCACTGTGTGCTGGTAGGTGCCTGTGGCCAGGAAGTGTAGTACAGACACTACCTTCAGTAGGGGTGGGATGGCGGTTGGAGTTTCTATCATGCTGACAATGTCGTTGTGTGTCATGTCTACGATGGCGGTGATGGTGTCCCGGTCCAAACGGTACAGGGTGTGGATCTGCTCAGCAGTGAGGTTGAATGGATTGGCTCTGATGCGTGGGATTGGGGGCTGCCTGCGTGGTGGCACTGGCTGTGCTGGTGGGGCTTGCTGGGCCTGCCTTGCCCTCCTTCTCGTCCTGCGTCTCCTCTGTGCTGCCTGTTGTTGTTGTTGCTGTTGTAGCACTTGCATTGCTATCAGGTCCTCCAGCCCCAACATTGCTAGTCGTATTGGTATCATTGTGGAGTGTGACTGGGTGTGGGAAGGGGTGGGGTGTGCTCTTTTTGTACTTCCTGAGTCTGTATTGCCTTCACCTGTGCTGTTTCTGTGCACCTGTGGCAGCTGCATTCACTTTACATGGCCCTTTACGGTTGGTTCGCGATGGCGTAATTAGCACCATGGCGGTAAGGTACTTAACGGGCTGGATGATGGCGTTAGGTGCATGTCCGCTTGGGTCGGCATTCGCGTACCTTTCCGCCATGGCGCTAAGTACGGTGTGGGAGGTTGCGTGCGCGCGCCCTTGGCGCAGTTAGCGGCAGCGTTAACTACGATGCCGCTAATGGCATCGTAGTTAACGGTCATGGGTCATGATCGGACCTGGCGGAAAACGATGGCGGTAACCATTTACCGCCATCGTTTTTCACTTAGTGCCAGGGTCGTAATGAGGCCCAGTGTGTTGTTTGTGCTTGTGTGTATGTTATATGTTAAATGTTTTTATTGACTGTTGTTTTTGCTCTTTTATTGTTTAAAAATTGAAAATGTTCTTAGTATGTCGGGATCATTTGATTATGCTGTTTGTTTATTGATATGTTCTTTGATTGAATAATTTTGATTTGTGTTCTCTGGTTCACTATTCATTTCTGTATTTGATTCTTCTGTGATTTAATTTAATGACATCCTAATAAAGAGATTTTAAAAAAAAAAAAGTAAATTCAAAATTCTACATCAAGCATGTATCACCCCTGCCCGACAGCTTAAATTCGGCTGCAACGCCCTCGAGATGTATGAGCTCTCCTCACGCTCTACTGTCAGACCTTGTCTGATTTGGCCAGGTCGCAGCACTCACCGAGGGCGGTGCATTTTAATTGCTGTGGGAATGCCCTGCAGAGTGACACTCACACTCTGTCTACAGAGTGCCCTGCAGTCCGTGCTTGCCCGTGGATTACTGAACTAACCTGTTAAGCACTGATGCATAAAATATGACTGTGGGCTGAATCAAAGCCATTGGATGCCATAGACTGCTGGGGAGGTATCCTGCAGCGGATTGTAAGGTTAGTAACAATGATGCATTCACCATACACTCTAGACCTGCAAGCCAAGTGAGTGACTTATTAGTGGGAGACATCTCAGGTGATGAGCTGGCCTCCGCATCACTAATATAATGCTTGAGGTCATACTTTGCGCCGCAAACATGAATCTGATCATGAGTGGAATGGGTTGTATACTAATTGACCTTTTCACAATTGACCTTTTCACAATTGACCTCGGGAAATTGACCTGAGGAGAATTGACCTAATTGAGAAGGTCAATTAGGACATATATGCGGGGGGGAAACCCCCCGCTACCCCACACCCATTCCAAAAACCCCTGCAACCCCCCACTCAATCCCCTTATATTATTTATAATCCAAAAACAACCCAATGCATATACAAAATAACTAAAATAATATAAAGGTCAATTGTGGAGAAGGTCAATTTGGGTAATATCGTGGAATGTGTATCCCTGGAGATGGCCATTGTCCCAAAACCACACTCTTCCATGTCAATTCTGGGAAATCACCCTAGAGACTGGAAAGCTAGTTTCATGAAGTATGATATTTATTTATTTTGCATTTTTAAAGCGCTCGAGGCGCTGTTACAAAAATTGTTTTTTAGTTGCGTAGTTGTTTGTCTTAGTTGCGTATTCATAACGCGCTTAGAGATTTCTAAGCGTGGAACCGGGGATCGAACCTGTGTTGTTTCGAGTCGTCTTGCTTCCAAGGCGATCACGTTGCAGCTGAGCTATCCTCCCGGGATAAATATGTCTTTTTATGTACCTATGCACAACACTGACAGAAAATATGCACTCCTTCACCACGGTCTGCCGGGGTCTGTATGTTTAAACTTCTTCCTGAGCTGAAATCCAAGTTGAAGGGGACAGTGCTAATGTGTTTCTGAAGAGCATCAAGAAACGCAACAAACACTACCTGCCCAAGGTTGATAGTGCAATGGGATGATTCAGGTCTGAGGTCAGAGAACAGAAGCAAGGGGACTTTATAAAGGCCTTTCACGGTTTGGCTGTCAACTGCAACGTCAGGAGCACGCATGAAAAACATCATAGAGATACATTTCTGATAAGGGGCAACAGTCAGAAAATCATAGAGAAATTATGGATAAAGAGTGACCTCAAAGTGGACTAAGTGATTCATATGGCCAAAGAGGCAGAGCGTTGAGATCACTGTCTCCAGGAAGCTGAGCTTAAAATCCACAAAGGATGCCTGAAACCTACGTGGTGGTGGATGCTGGGCAACGCAAAGAGTTGGGAGTAAAAGGAACAAGCACTGCCCCAGACACTGGCATGAGCAGTGGAGAGGTGGCAGCAGAGGTGTTCGGGCCTGTTTCAGATGCAGTTGCTACAGATAGTTCACAAATGACAAAGACTCGACACAATTAAAGTGTTTTGCAGAGATTGTGACAAGAAAGGGCACATTGCAAGGTTACTGGAAGATGTGACAAACCTTGTTTTGTGATGTCGCTGGCAGTTGGTTGTTTAACCAAAGGTTGTAGCCTTTAGTTACTTGAGTTGTTAGGTATTTGAAATGATGGAGAAGTGACTCCTGACTTGTTGTCATCAATAAGGGTTTAATGTGGTAACATACATAATTCATAGGTCTAGTAGGGTATGCCAGGTGAAGGTGAAACAAAAGCCAACACGCGTTTCGACCGTAGTCTTTGTCAAGGCTGTGATGGTTGGTGTGGTGACGTGATAGATGTGAATTGCATATTGGTGCAGCAGTTGGAGGTCATTTTTTATATACAGTCAGCTTACAGTATTATTGGTCATTTATCACATTGGGGTGGTGATGTATGAGTTGTGGTGGAAGTGACCACTTAATTGGCCATTTAGACGCAACACATGTATGGATACAAAACAGGTACAATTTCATGTTTATATATTTGTCAAGTTGCAAAGAGTAGGTTACAAGGATGGCGAGGTACCAAGGAGAGAAAAGCAGGATGGGGAAGGGGGAAGAGGAAGAGGATTAGAATACAGAGGAGCTGTGTATTATGATCAATGTGGATAGACAGGGCTGGTGCTTACCAGAAAAAAGGTGGTAATAGATCCTGGTTAGGAATGGAGCACCTGGAGAAGCCTCACAGTGGTTGAGGGTGGAGGGCTGGTTAGCCAATCTGGGGGAAGATAAGCCAGTGTTTGATCAATTGGAGGTAGGACTCCCATTGGTATTAGCCATAGTAGGAATGATTGGTATTGAAGTGCAAGTGGGTCAATGTTGGATAATTTAAAAAAAAGCAAGAGAAAGGTGAGCAGAGAATTCAAAAGCTGGCCTAGCCAGTGCCAGCGAGAATCAGATATGGTTCTGTGAGAGGTTGGGCGTGCGTGTGTAGTGAGTGTGGACGGGGGCCGACAAACACCCGTGAGAGCTGTTCCAAATGAAAAATGGGGGAGGACCTGCCTTTTATCAAGCCAGGTGATAAACACAAGTGCGTGTAGTGGTGCGGCGGTGGTTGAAGTATCTATGTTGTTGACCCGGTGCCAGCTTGGTAAGAGAGTGAGGCTGAGTATATCCAGAAAGGCTGAGTAGACTGAGAGAGGTGAAAAACACCTGTCCTGGATGTGGCGAATAGCACAGGTGTACGGCTATTCACAGGCTATTCCGTTATTGAGAGACTGCGAGGAACGGATTCCTTGAACAAAGATTTTCTGCAAGAGGCTACCCACAACGAGCTATCAACTCAGCCATAGATTTGGCACAGAAGAGAAAACAGCCAACACTACTGATGCCAAAAGAAGCAACCAGAAGCACCACTGAAGAGACTGACAAAATCCAATATATCACCCAGTACTGCAATGACAGCCATCATGTACAGAAAATCCTGAACAGACATTGGCATATCCTAGAGATAGATGAAGACATCAGGAGATGGTTGCCGACCAAGCCATCACTAACATACGCCAAGGCCAAAAGCCTCAGGACATTCCTGAGCCCATCCTTTATGGCACCCTCCTCAAGAACCACAGAGAACTGGCTCACAAGTACCAAACCAGTAGGCTTCTACAAATGAGGGGCATGCAACATGTTAGGCATGCTAGAAATGCCAAATCATTTACTTTTAATGGCACTGACAAATATGGGAAAAACCAATATATTAATTGCAAATCAAAGTTTGTTATATATGCCATAATATGTGTATGCAACCGTAAGTACATTGGTAGTACAAAGAAGGAGATAAGAACCAGGATTCGTGAACACCTACGATTACTGCACTCCCAAGAGTCAAGATATCCACTCATAACCCAATGGCAGGAACAACATCAGCGTGACAACAAAGAGAACATAAGCTTTGTGGGACTTGAAACTGTACCATCCAATGCCAGAGGCAGAGACAGAGAGCTACGCCTACGACAACAAGAAGTAAAACTCATTTGCAAATACAGATGTGTCACACTTGGCCTCAACAGCGATCATGAATTTAATGTGTTTCTGTGAGACTGTTCACCGTCCTTTACAATGTGCATCCTAGGCATTTCCTATTGTGAGCTCTGCCATTTTCCACTCAAACCTTGCACCTCATGACTCTGGCTTAACTTGTTTTGATCTTGTGCAGACCAGGCCCGGGCCCTCGCAGGTCTTCATCAGACAATTGTACTCCAACTCATTTTCCACCCACTCCCTACATTCTACGCCAGCATGGCCTAAGTTCTCTATATGTATGCCATAAGCTTTATCCGTGTCAGGCTCCACTTGGACCTTTACCCTTGAACTCCAATCTACTCCCCACGTTATATACCATCCGGGCCCTTGTTTCCACATACACGCCACCAACTCCATCCATGCCAGGTATCCACCTGGACCATCACCCCTAAACTCTGACTCAATACCCACCCAGCCCCCTACTTTCCACGCCATCCTGGCCCATGTTCAGCCACATGCATGCCACTAATTCCACCCTTGTGAAACATCCATTGGACCATTACCCATGTACCCCCAGCAACCTGGCATGAGCCATTGGCTCCCCCCAGCCGACATTCACTGGTGGGTTTTCAAGTCAACGCACCTTCACTAGGCCCTCTGAAGCAAGGGAACTCTCTTTGCCCACCTCAACCTCCAATATCTAGCCACATAACCTTGCAATTCCTCTGGCTTTTTGTCACACGAACATGCCTCCTATCTATCTCCCTTTCCTCCAGTACACCTAACGGCAACCAAGGGCTTCTCTCGCCCAACTTCCCCTGCCCCTTACCCAATGGAGCTGAGACCACTGGCCTCCCCAACGCCCAGGACACTTGGAGCTTTTGACCCATACCTTGCTAGATTGGACACCGGTACCCTGCCCACACCCCCAGCCCCTCTAAGACAGGAACCCACCCTAACAATCTCCCGCTACCTGCCACTCGGTTGTATTAACACTGCAGCGCACACCTTACAGGGTGCTCCTTGCATTTTCTGGTTCAACATTGAACCCTGTACTTGGCAACCGCCTACCAGTGCAGCCTTTCTCTACTGGGCAGACTGATAGCGTACAAGCAGCACGCCGTCACCTTCTACCAATTAGCAGGCTTGGGTTAATCAACCCATCCTACACTGAATCCAGAAACTGCCTATCATTGCAGCCGATCACCTACATGGCATGCTGATAGCGATCTATCAGCACGCAGGTGCCAGCTACCAATCAGCAGACTCAGGCTATTTAACCTGGCCTCCTTGACGCAGCCATGTTGGATTCCCAAACCACGGAGCGTCTTTCGTTTCAGTCACAGAAAAGACCCCTGGTACACTCGTGCTCCTTTTAGCTTAATCGGCCTGCACGCGGATCATGTGGTCTTCACGACGGGGACCACATGGTTCCTGCATGTGAGCAGCACCACTCTCTGTGCCTCCTTCACGGGGTACTTGTCACCCCCACACAACTGCATGCATCCAAATCGGGACACCTCTCGAGCACTCACATGCCAGCCGGTTTCCCAGATGCCCTGTATGGCCGCCCACATTCACACTGCAACTATGACACACCGCAGTGTCCACATGCCTCAACAGCAAATTTTGCGGTCCTGGCAAATATCGTAATTCAGACAGGATCCCTTCCCTCATGCTTACACCTGCCTGACTCCCAGGTCACTCCCCGTGCTGCAACAGCAGCACCGGTGAGAATCCGTTGCTCGTGCTCCCTCAATACCGGAATAGCCTGTGAACAGCCGTACACCTGTGCCATTCGCCACATCCATGACAGGTGGTTTTCACCTCTCTCAGTCTACTCAGCCACCCTGGATATTCTCAGCCTTACTCTCCAACCAAGCTGGCACTGGGTCCACAACACGTACACTGCCGCACCACTGCACGCACTTGTGTTTATCACCTGGCTTGATAAAAGGCAGGTCCCCCCCCCACCTTTTTCATTTGGAACAACTCACCCGGGTGTTTGTCGGCCCACGTCCACACTCACTACATGCGCACGCCCAACCTCTCACAGAACCATATCTGATTCTCGCTGGCACTGGCTAGGCCAGCTTTTGAATTCTCTGCTCACCTTTCTCTTGCTTTTTTTTTAAACTATCCAACATTGACCCACTTGCATTTCAATACCAATCATTCCTACTATGGCTAATACCAACGGGAGTCCTACCTCCAATTGATCAAACACTGGCTTATCTTCCCCCAGATTGGCTAACCAGCCCTCCACCCTCAACCACTGTGAGGCTTCTCCAGGCACTCCATTCCTAACCAGGATCTAATACCACATTTTTTCTGGTAAGCCCCAGCCCTGTCTATCCACATAGATCAGAATACTCAGCTCATCTGTATTCTAATCCTCTCCCTCTTGCTTTTCCCCCTTGCCCATCCCGCTTTTCTCTCCTTGGTACCTCGACATCCTTATAACCTACTCTTTGCAACATGACAAATGTATAAACATGACATTGTACCTGCTTTGTATCCATACATGTGTTGCGTCTAAATGGCCAATTACCTTGTCACTTTCACCACAACTCACACATCACTACCTCAATGTGATATATGACCAATAATACTGTATGCTGACTGTATATAAAAAATGACCTCCAACTGCTTCACCGATATGCAGTTCACATCTATCACGTCACCACACCAACCATCACAGCCTTGATAAAGACTACGGTCGAAACAAGCGTTGGCTTTTGTTTCACCTTCACCTGGCATACCCTACTAGACCTATGAATTATGTGTGTAACCACATTAAACCCTTACTGATGCCAACAAGTCAGGAGTCACTTCTCCATCATTTCAAATACCTAACAACTCAAGTAACTAAAGTCTATAACCTTTGGTTAAACAACCAACCGCCAGCGCCATCACAAAACAAGGTTTGTCACATCTTCCAGTAACTAACCCCATGGGAACATTTGAGTTCTGGTTCCCCGAAAAACCATGTGCCAAGACGCAGGCATCATTACACCCTTCAACTAACTCTTGCCATTAGCGCAGGGGACCGCCATCCTTCCAACTCCAATCCATCTGACCTACTCTACAGGAATTGGATCCCCGCTGCAACAAAGAACGCGGTGTAGCCATCATGGCTGACTACCTGGAATCCAGGAAAACTGATATTAAAAACCTCTTTGCACCCAAAGGCTTAACAATACATGACTTTCCACCAACACCAAATGTGCCTGATAACCCAAGGCAACTATTTATCAAACTAAAACGTCTGTGTACCAAGGAAATAAATAAATTCTGGGAGCGATTTACCCTCCGAATTTACATGGAACAAGAAAATATTCCCTGAGGTCTAAGGATTATTATCTTTCCTGATTTCACAAACCCAGAGGATGCTGACCTAGCAGCCAAGTGGGAAGAGAACCTGATCATGGGTTCCAAAATCATGATGGAACTTCTAATCGAACGCGCCGAAAGGGCACACAAGAGACTTGTTACTGAAATCGACGAACTGAAAACTGACATAGAGGCTAGCAATTCCCCTACAGCAACAAAGGAAAAGAATTACAAAATAATGTTTTATGAGATCCTGAAACCTCACCAGGATGAAGTCAAGATCGGAAAATGTAGGACATTTGCGAGTGATGAAAGAGATTACCAAGACAATCGGGTATTCACATTCCAACAGAAATTTGATAATGTACCGGGCACAAACTCAAAGGGGAGCATTCCCAACAGCTCGCCAGCCAGTTCTGATGCAGAAAGCAACCCCCACCAAGTGCTTGAAGAATCAGAGAGCAACACAGCAGAACCAAGATCTAATCTCAACAGACCCAATGAAGCAAGCAGAAGCATCGGTTATAATTTTTTAGACGAAATCCAACGCTACAAAAAAGGGACACATGCACCAACCAAGAAACGAGTACCTTTCCAAGATCCGCCAAGAGAAAATACACTCACAAGAAAAGATGCATGAGAGGCAAATGAGTGGAGACCACAAAACGCAATAGAAGAACAAGAAAGTGGTATCAGACTGACAAGATCTCAAACCCAATTACAACAGAGAGAAATGAGACCCCGGAACTAATGATGAACCTATCAAGCCAAATACTAACCACCAGCGACATCAACGTACTAAATAAAGGCCTGTCCTTTGCCCCTTCCTCTCTAATCAATCTCATCGAAGCACACATTGATCTTTACAAATATACGAGGGAACCCAAGCTAAAGAAATACTTTGTGAAACAGGTTAACTGGCGCTCCACAAGAAGGCAATGTGTAAGAATCAGTGAAATGGACATGGAACACCTTGAACACACCCACCTTCTAGTAACCCTGGAATAGCAACCTGGGATACCTGGGCAGACCATACAACAAACCTTACAAGATGTAAATATTGAGGAAAGCAACCTCAAGATCCCGGAATTGAAGCCTAAATCCAAGTTCACGCCTAATTTACAAGGGGACAATGCTATTGATATCTTCACCCAGGCAGTGACACGTGACGTACATACATTGGAAGAATGTATGAAATCAAGACAGGAGCATGAAATTGGACAACATCACTAACCAAGAAAGGCGGGCACTCAATGCCCGTCAAGGCAACAATGAGATCATAATCAAAGAAGCCGATAAAGGTGGGAATGTTGTCATAATGGACAAAATATAACCATGGCCATGCCACACTTGACAACACCAGGGTGCTATGAAACACTCCAGAGCATCCCCGCCAAGGATATAGCACTTACGGCTAATACATTACTAATGAAATGGCATTGGTGGGGACTACTGACCGATGAAGAGCACAAATACCTTCAACCCAAACAGCCCAGGATGCTGACAATATATTTCCTGCCCAAAGTCCACAAAGAATTCAACAAGATCCCAGAAAGATGTCCGATTCTAAGCGTGATCGGATGGATAACTGAAACTTTTAGCAAATACATTAACAATGTACTCGCTCCAGAGGTTCCGAAAATCCCAACATTTCTGCAGGACACTATGCACACTCTATTACTGTTACTAGATGTCACATGGCAACCCAATTACATCCTAGTGACACTGGATGTCAAGGCCCTCTACACGGCCATTAACCATACCTTAGCTCTCAAAGCCGTAGACTATGCCTTTGCTAAGGCATCAGCATCTTTCTGCTCACACTTGGAACTAACCAAGGAACTCCTGGAGTTCTCACTTGCAAACACAGTTTTTCTGTTCAACCAACAATACTTTAGACAGACCAAAGGAATAGCCATGGGGCGACCTATGCCCCCTCTATGGCAAACCTCTTCATGCACCAATTCGAACAGGTGCATGCTTTCTCCAATCAAGACATTAACAAATATGTGCACAAATGATTTCGCTACATTGATGATAGCCTGATGATATGGTCTGGATCCATGGAACAACTGGCGTATTTTCAGGAATACCTAAATGATAATAACTTTGGGCTTCAGTTGACTGGCACATCAAGCAACACTTCCATTGACTTTGTCGACATTACAATTAGTCCTGTTGGAACCGAATCAAGCACCACTACCTTCAGGAAGCCGACTGAAGTTAATTCTGATCTCCACACCACCAGTTGCCAAAGAAAATCAGTCATCAATAATATTCCCAAAGGGGAATCCATTTGAGCAAAAAGAAACTGCAGCACGCAAGTGCATTTTAAAAAGGATTGCTCTGTACTTGAACAAAGATTTTCTGCAACAGGCTACTCACCACAAGCTATCAACTCAGCCATCGACATGGCACGGAAGTGAAAACGGCCAACACTACTGATGCCAAGAGAAGCAACCAGAAGTACCACTGAAGAGACGGACAAAATCCAATATATCACCCAGTACTGCAATGGCAGCCATCATGTACAGAAAATCCTGAACAGACATTGGCATATCCTAGAGATAGATGAAGACATCAGGAGATGGTTGCCGACTAAGCCATCACTAACATATACCAATGCCAAAACCCTCAGGACAATCCTGAGCCCATCCTTTATGGCACCCTCCCCAAGAACCACAGAGATCACAAGTACCAAACCAGTAGGCTTCTCCAAATGTGGGGCATGCAAAAAGTGTAGGCATGCCAGAAACTCCAAATCACTTACTTTCAATGGCACTGACAAACATGGGATAAACCAATATATTAATTGCAAATCAAAGTTTGTTATATATGCCATAATATGTGTATGCGACCGTAAGTACATTGGCAGTACCAAGAGGTAGGTAAGAACCAGGATTTGCGTACACCTAGGATTGCTGCACTCCCAAGAGTCAAGATATCCACTCGCAACCCACTGGCAGGAACATCAGCATGACAACAAAGAGAACATAAGCTTTGTGGGACTTGAAACTGTACCATCCGATGCCAGAGGCAGAGACAGAGAGCTACGCCTACGACAACAAGAAGTAAAACTCATTTGCAAATACAGATGTTTCACACTTGGCCTCAACAGCGATCATGAATTTAATGTGTTTCTGTGAGAACTGTTCACCGTCCTTTACAATGTGCATCCTAGGCATTTGCTATTGTGAGTTCTGCCCATTTTCCACTCAAACCTTCCAACTCATGACTCTGGCTTAACCTGTTTGATCTTGTGCAGACCAGGCCCAGGCCCTCGCCGGCCTTCATCAGACAATTCCAAATGAACTCATTTTCTACCCACTCCCTATATTCTACACCACCCTGGTCTAAGTTCTCTATATGCATGCCATAAGCTTTATTCGTGTCAGGCTACACTTGGACCTTTACCCTTGAACTCCAATCTACTTCCCACGTTCTATGCCATTCTGGCACTTGTTTTCCACATACACACCACCAACTCCATCCATGTCAGGTATCCACCTGGACCATCACCCCTCAACTCCGACTCAATTGCCACGCCATCCTGGCCCATGTTCAGCCACATGCATGCCACTAATTCCACCCTTGTGAGACATCCATTGAACCATTACCCATGTACCCCCAGCACCTCGGCAAGAGCCATTGGCTCCCCCCAACCCACAATCACTGGCGGGTGTTCAAGTCATGACAACTTCACTAGGCCCTCTGAAGCAAGGGAACTCTCTTTGCCCACCTTACCTCCAATATCTAGCCACATAACCTTGCAATTCCTCTGGCTTTTTGTCACACGAACATGCCCCTTATCTATCGCCCTTTCCTCCAGTACACCCAACGGCAACCAGGGGCGTCTCTCGCCCCCCCGCCCCTTACCCACTGGAGCTGAGAACACTGGCCTCCTCCACACCCAGGACACTTGGAGCTTCGGATCCATACCTTGCTAGATTGGACACCTGTCCCCTGCCCACACTCCCAGCCCCTCTAAGACAGGAACCCTCCCTACCAATCTCCCGCTACCTGCCACTCAGTCGGAATAACACCGCAATGCACACCTTACAGGGTGCTTCTTGCCTTTTCTGGTTCAACATTGTAGAGTATTAGCAGCACGCCATCACCTTCTACCAATTAGCAGGCTTGGGTTAATCAACCCATCCCACACTGAATCCGGAAACCGCCTATCATTGCAGCCGATCACCTACATGGCATGCTGATAGCGACCTACCAGCACGCAGGTGACAGCTACCAATCAGTGGACTCAGGCTATTTAACCTGGCCTTCTTGATGCAGCCATGTTGGATTCCCAAATCACGGAGCGTCTCTTGTTTCAGTCACAGGTAAGACCCCTTTGACTGACACTTGTGCTCCTTTTAGCTTAACCGCCCTGCACGCGGCTCATGCGGTCTTCAAGAGGGAAACCACACAGTTCCTGCATGTGACCAGCACCACTCTCCATGCCTCCCACATGGGGTACTTGTCACCCCCACACAACTGCACGCATCCAAATCGGGACATCTCCTTGAGCACTCGCATGCCAGCCGGTTTCACACATGCCCTGCACGGCCGCCCACATTCATACAGTCACTATGACATGCTACAGTGTCCACATGCCTCGACAACAAATTTTGTGGTCCTGGCAAATATCGTAATTCAGACAGGATCCCTTCCCTCATGCTTACACCTGCCTGACTCCCAGAGCACTCCCCGTGCTGCAGCAGGAGCACTGGCAAGAATCCGTTCTTCGCGGTCCCTCAATACCGCAATAGCCTGTGAAAAGCCGTACACTTGTGCCATTCGCCATATCCAGGACTGGTGGTTTTCATCTCTCTGCCTACTAAACCACCCTGGATATTTTCAGCCTAACTCTCCATCCAAGCTTTCACTGGGCCAACAACACGGACACTTCGACCACTGCCGCACCGCTACACACACTTGTGTTTATCACCTTGCTTGATAAAAGGCAGATCCTCTCCCCCCTTTTTCATTTAGACCAACACTCATGGGTGTTTGTTGGCTCCTGTCCACACTCGCTACACAGGCACACCCAACCTCTCGCATTGAATGGCAAAATGCTGATTAAATATAAACTTAATATAGGTGTGGTGTGCCACGTAAGTGCCTAGAAGTTGACCAGCGAGGAGCTCCACATGCGCATGTAGGAAAAGAGATTTGTAATGAAGACACCACTGTAAAGAGGACGTGGTAGTTTTAAAAGTGCATGCACATACATGTGATATAAAAGTCATTTATAACGCGCCTGTACAAAAGTGTTTCTAGGAGCGACAAGACAAGGAAGGGAAGACAGAGGGAGGACAAAACAAACAATCTTACTAGGTCTTGTGTCATTCAGATCGTGCAAGTGTGAGAACGAGAAGTGCAAGGGGAAAGCAGGGGGTGCAAGATAGAGGGTAGGGGAAAACAGGGCAGCTATGCTATTACTAAGTGCAGCCAGGCCAGTGCAGCTCTGGGTAGTTAAAGCAGAAGAAGGGACTGTAGGGTTAGAGTTACAGCCGCTAAGTATGTGGTAGGCCCAGAGGCAGTGCAAGGGTGACTGATCAAGAAAGAGCCTGGTGCCCAGTGAGACTGAGCGTAGCCAAGCAACCAGTCGGTACAGCAGACAGGTAGGTCAGGTATGTCAGCAGGGGAGGGAGAGAGAGAAAGCAGAGGAGAAGACAAAGTTTCGAGCTGCTTCCAGAACTTCAGGTGGTCTGGCTCAAGTTTGAGAGGGGCAGGGAGTCCATTCATGGCATGGAGGTATTAAGGGACATATGTCTGGGACAGTTGGGGTACATGGGGAATGCACAAATCTGTATGCTGTGTGCTCTTTCATAGTTCGGGCAGACCTTGCTACCAGGGTTTGTGAAGTGAACTCTATGTGACTGGAAAAACTGGTTTAGCAAACTTGAAGGGCAGCGAGCTGCTGCAATAATATCATAATGCCAGATGATAAGTAACAGGCATGCTCAAGATATTTTACGACTTGGCGATATTGTGGAAAGGAGATGCAATTTTCTTTTTAAGTGCATGGAAGCATGTTATTTATTGTCCAGAGGAGTCAGGTCATCTGTTTGTGACCCAGCAAGAAACTCGGTGTAAGGTCTGCTCAAGCACAAAGTTCACCAATACTTTATGGGTTTTGATTATTTTCTCAGGTTGTGTCCGGAGGTTATGGGCATTGAATTGGTAGACGTTTCGATTAGAGTGAAACAAGGATGCCAACAAGTCTGGTCGGGTGAGATAGTTATCACCAGTTCAAAGGAACATGGTCATTCTCCCCCTACTCATGTTGTTTGAAGTGTTCTTGCAAACTATGTGCATCACGTCTGGGGTTAGAAGGTTCCAGGCCAGTGGGAACTTGTAATGAACTATGTTTGTATGTGAATATGTAACTAGGTGATGACGTCATGACCTATGTTAGGGAGAATTCTCAGAAATGTGCTAATTCCCTCCACCTTAGAGACCCCCAGCAACTTTGCTGGATTTTGAGGACTTGATTTTTTTACCTGTAGAGTGAGGCCCTTTTTTCCCACTCTCGCTTGTATTTTAATGTGATTGCTAAACTGTATGTTTCTTTTGGTTATGGAGCCTGACAAACTACATAGGCATCATCTTTTACATTGTGTCACACAGCACCTTCAGTGCAGTGGCACAGGGAAGTCTGTCAGATGTCCAAGGTTTAAATACTTTCTCTGGGATAAACTATGGTTTCCCAGAGCAGTAAAGTGAAATTGACTTTACTTCCATTTGTAACTTTCTAGACCCAGCACACACTATCTAACAATATGGTGCTGGAGGGGTTACCTAGTATCCCCTTTGTCTAGCTTCTCATGTAACATTTTTTATGTTACCCTTTCCTCACTGAATGGCTGGTGGCAGTGGTAACTACCGTGGTGTGCATTTACCACAGGCTGTGTTTGCAGTTGCACTAAAGCACCACAGGGTGCCATTTTTTTGTCAAAATGGCCCTGGTTTTTCTTTTTCAGCCATTTCTTTGTGGAAAGGTCTTACTTGAGATTTACTCTGCGCACCAAACCAGGTTTGGTCCCTTTGTTTGCTTTGCCTTTGGCAGGATTCCCGTGTGAAGTCCGCCTCTGGCTCCAGGGTGTCTGGGGTGGGCAGGAAGTGAGGGAGGTGCCCGAAACTCCCTTTGCTAAGTCTCCTAGGAGACCCAAAATGATTGGCTGGCTGACTGTCGGGCAAGGACAGCCACCCTGCTGGGTGACTGACAGATAGGCTGGAATGAATGGGAGAGAACTGAATAAAAGGTGAGGCTTTTGGCTTGGAAGGCAGAGTCAACCATTGGACAAAGGAACCGAAGTAGCATTTGAAGTGGACACCTGCTGCAACTCCTGGACCGTTGGTTTGCCCGGTGAAGCCCTGCTGCTGTGCTGAAACTCCAAATTCATATCGACAGAGAAGCCCCTGCAAGGACGACTTCTCCCCTTGAGTTGGTGGGACCAATCAACTCCAAAGTAAGCCAACTGGACATTCTATCGGAGCTGGTTGACTTTCCACAGAGTTGCTGCTGGAAACCATAACACCAAGGAGAGGAACACCAGATCGTGTGCGTTGCTTTTAGGCTGGCCAAGAGCTCCAGGAAGATCCTCCAGACTCTCAGGAAGCAGGACTGACAGAGCATGAGCACCTGCAACAGTGTGCGGGACCCCAGAAGCAAGGAAAGTCCATCTCAACAGCCAAGAACCGCAGTGTTGCTATTTGCGGTAGGCGCAAGGAGCTGAAACACTGAACAGCCACTTGTTTTGAAGATTGCCGGTTGCGAGCATGACCGTCCCATTGCAGTGCAGGAGTCCCCAGAAGTCCTCCCTCTTGTCCCCACGACTGATGCCCAGGAACAGTGAGATCTGCAGAACTGCTCAGGAAAAGAAGTCAACTGCTGCAATTTTTCTTCAATACAGAGGTACTGTAAAAGTCTGAGAGAACTCACATCTTGCTGTAGAGTTGCTTGCATCTTCTATTAATCTAACAGCTTGTGACCCTACATTGATTCTTCTTTTTCTTCAGAGACTTCTAAAACGTTGTGCAAAGACTATTCTTACTTACCTGCAAAGATGTGCTTGAGCTCATATAGACTTTTGCCCATTGACTTTGGTTTAGCCTGTTCCACTGAATTACTTTGAAAATATTTGCCTGTTTAAGAATACTTGTGGTCCCTTGTATGTTCTAATAACCATTTCCTTTGACTTACTCTTAAATTATTCTAAATACCACAGTGACATATTCATGTCCCCAGCTCCCTAGCTATTGAAGTCACCTGAGGGTGTAGGTTGTGTCTGTGGCCCATCCCAAAAGGGTACTCGCTGATTTAGAGATATTAAGAGTGTGTTTTGTGAAGTATATTTGAGTGTTACTGTTATATTGCTCCCTTCTGAAGAAGGCTTACTTTAACTGACTGATAAATAAATTAATTGTTTATTCAGAAAACCTTGTGAATAAAGAGTTTATTTGAATACTTGTCACTGTGGATCTCTGTGTAACTCCCCTCTTGAGATAAGCCTGGCTGCTCAATCACGCTACCAACCTGTGTAGTACAGAGGTATACCATAGGTTGGGTTCCTATTAGCTGTAGTCAGGGTTGTTGTAGTGCACCCAAAGGGTACTGCATGCAATCATGCCTAACACTGGCGGCAGCAGTGGGATATATTGTAGAGTTGTTACACTAAGAATTTACTTTGCTTTTGTTCAACTAAAAACCTTCACAAGGCTAACCTCCACTAGACAAGCAATTGTAACATGCCAGATATGGATAACTTTAGGCAGGAAGCCCTGATCATTTTAACAGTGGAGCAACTGAAAGAAATGTGTAAAGTCAGGAATCTCCCTGTAAAGGAAAGAAAAATTAACTGATTGCAAGAGTGTTGAATAATCAAAGTCTGGGTAGTCGGTCTGTCACACCTGCTAACCCAGAATATGTGGAAAATGATAATGAGGATGATAATTCAGACTCTAACTCTAGTATTGTTGAAGAGTCGGAAGAGTCAGAGGAGTCTCAGGAAGAGAGCCACTCTTTACCATAAGGACCCCACAAGGTCCATCACTGAGTCCAGAATGTGTGTCTCTTGAGAAAGCGAGACTTCAGTTAGAGTTCAAAAGATTACAAATCCAAGCTGAAACCAAACATCAGGACATCAAACTAAGGGAAATGGAAAAGCAATATGCTCTTGAAATGAAGAAATTGTCTCTAGAAAATGTTTCTGTCCTTTCTATCCCAAAGCCTTTTCGGTCTTCCAGTCCAAAGAGACCTCACATGCCTAAAGAAGCAGTGAGTATGTATGATTTGAAACTTGATATTTTGCATTGGTTGGGTGCTTTTGAATATAACTATGGGATTCAGGGTTTCACAGTGAATCAGGGGATTCCTTGGCTTTTGTCTAGGCTCCCCCAGGTTGCAATTGATGATGTAATGGAGGTGGGGGAACTTGAAAGATTGGAGTATGAAAATGTGAAGCTGGCTTTGATAGCTAGATTCTACTTCCTAGTACCTTAAGAGGTTTAGGACCCTCTAAACGAATGATGGTACCCCTTGGATTACCAGGGTGTGTGACTGTTTGAAAAACTTAGATGGTTGGGTTAAGGGGTCACAGAGTGAACTCCTTTGAAGGAATGAGAAATCTATTTTTGTTGGAGTCTATTTTTGATGCCTGCTCTCCTGAGCTGAGACAGCACATGGCTGACTCAAAAGAGATTGATCCCAAGAAGCTAGCAAAATCTGCTGACTTGTGGATTGCCAACAGGGCTACTCACAACGATTCTGGGGCCACTCATAAAAAGGATGAGGGGAAGAAGCAAAAGAAAGATGACAAAGATAATTCTAAAACCTCCCATCCAAAAGAGGGCCACAAATATAAGACGCGTAAGCAAGTTGGGAAACCAGGTCAGTCTAGTGAAACCTCTGGTGCCAAACCAGACGGAGGTCAGCAGAAGCCACAATTGATCAAGTCATTTGGAAAGTGTTATGCTTGTGGGTCTACTGACCATGTGAAAGGGGATCCCAGATCCAAGGGTAAACCTTCAGGGGTCCAAACTGCCTCCTTCGCCTTCATCCCTGAGGCAGAAGTACGCATGGCAAATGTAAACCTTCAACTATTGGCTGAAGACCAATAGACCATTGGAGTCTCTGCCAGTGTTTCTTTAGTGTCCCTGGGTCTGTGAGAACAGCAGCATGTAGATGTTTATAACTCTATACCCTATAACACCAAGGAATACTACAAGGACAGTGTACTTGTAAATGGTGAAGGTATGAGGCCCCCAAAAATAGAGTTATTTATGTCACTCAATAGAGTCAATCAAGACAGATCCCTGGAGGGAATGTGACTAAGACCAAGTGCTGGTTGTTAATAAAAGGCCTTATCTAAAATAGGGCAAGCAGAATCTACTCTGCTCACGCCGAGAGCGCTCTACAGAAAACATGTTACAAAATACTTTTATACAGAAATATCTTCATCAAACAGAGGGAAGGCCTAAGGGGCACATGATAACTTGGGATTGGTCACTAGGGGTGAACACCTATAGGTGCTATAGGGTCAGATGGCTGTGGTTGGCTTAGGAACACGTGGTGTTGTGATGGTGCTTCTTGGGTCAATCGTTCAGCTGGGCTCATCGAATTGGCATGTGGAATCGGCAACTTGTTATGCTGTTACATATTATATAACCATTTTACATTTGCCCTTGTGGCCACACATTCCCATTCATTCACTACCATAATCTGCTTGACCAGCGAGCTCAGAGACACGTGGGCTTGGACACTTAGAAAAACATGTTTCAAATATGGGCTAATTTATTATTGGCTTAGGTTAAGGTACAGTCATTGAATGCATCGCTTGAACTGTTGAGAGGCCGACTTAACTGCATGTTGATACAATCTAAGATATACTGGCTGAAGAAGTGAGACTTTTGAGGTCACTGTGTGGTCTGGAATGTCCATCTGATAAACAACAATGGGGGCTCTACATCTAAGACTGGACTTACACTTTAAAAATAGGTCACAATAAGCACATACCATTATGGGCATAAATCTCATTGTGGGGGGTTAGTGGTTGGTTGTTCAAACATCATTAAATCTCTGCTAATCTACTTTGACACCATGAGGAGTGGAGGAGAATCGAAACACCTTTGCGGTAGAGTTGCGCGTTGTACAAAGAAACAGCGCCTTCAAAGATCATTTTTACATGCAGGCTTTTACACGTGGCCTACTACATTACATAACAGTCAGGTTAAACTTATTTTAGAATGTTATATTTTCTGGCTGGCTAAATATCCTCATTGTAACACCACTCAATAGGAAACTAGACATGTGCTTAAGTTAATGTTCATACTACTCTAAAACAATTCATGGCTTGGGGCCTGCACATAGGGTCTTAAAACATGTTGCATTCTGATCAGAGTTATTAGCTGGTGTATTACGTTTACACAATACCGTACATATATTTACATTTGAACTAAAAATGAGGTAGCTTAATGCTGGTGTGTAAAGTGTATTGCTGGTTATGCATTTGTTATTGCAGTCCATTTCTATTAGCAGCATCATACCATTTGTTAATATACATCACACTTTCATAACTGAATTCTAACGTTAGGACTTTTGATTATGCATATATTATGTTGTGCGTTAATATGCTTATTGTACCACTATTATCCTTGCATTACTGTGCATGCAAAAGGCACTTTGGCTCTCTTTTCATTAAGGCTCGAACAATCAGTCTTGAGGGTCACTTCTAACTGTTCACCCTGTTTTAAGGAGTATGGTGATGGTATTCTTTATGGCCAGGGCCTGTTGGGTGGGGGCAGGTTTATAGAGATGAATGACTTCTGTTCTGGCCCCTGTTGTGGGCCGTGTCAGGGTCAATGAAGTGAGATGGAAGACAGGACATACAGTGTAAAGTTTGTTGCATTCTCGCGGCTAGTCTCTCATGAGAACCAAACAACTGCAGAGACAGCAAAGGGGCGGAGGTGGGTGGAGTAGCTTGCTCGCTGTGTGTGCCTGTCTGGGAGAGCTGCAGGCTTGCGTTTTAATTTCACAACTGTCTTGCCATTACAAAATGGAGTCGGTAGCTTACAAAATGGAGTCCCGTTCAACTCTGGCCTCATGCAGTCTTAAGGGGGGTCACAGTTCCTAGGGGTGTTCCCGCATGAGTGCTCCGGGGCTGGGGCCCTGAACCCAAAGCAGCCGCAACTGGACCTACCCAGGAAGTGCAGGAATGGGGGGGTTTGAAGACCCCCTCCTTCCACTCATTCCCCCCTTTCGTTACTTAAGTAACGAATATTGTAACTGCCCCAACCTCTTACGTTCTTCTTCCTCAGCTACTGCTTCATCCCATGCAGGTGTTCCCTTTATTGGCATCCATACACTGCATACCGCTCTGAGGCTTTCCCCCCTCCTAGCATACTCATCTGGGGTGCAGGTGATATAAATGCACCCTCCCTCAACCTCCAGGTCCACCCACACTTCCGTGTACCATAGTAACTCTCTGGGCTCCTTCATGGTTGTGTGATATAAATTATTCACTCTATGCCCTGTATTTATATATAGCAGTCATTCTATATTTGGGCTCGGAACTATCTCCTGTTTGCACTTCTGCCTCATGTCCGATTTGTGCCACACCATTTGCACAGTCCATTGTTACCATCATCAACGCACCATTAGGTACTGCATTGGCGCAGCATCTGAGTCCTAATTGGCACACACAAAAAATGAGGAGCAAAAAGACGGTGAGTGGTATGAGGATTTTCAGTGTCATTCCAAGCCATGATGGTACCCAGGAAAAAAGACTATCGAACCAG
Organism: Ambystoma mexicanum; assembly: GCF_040938575.1. NCBI lineage: Eukaryota > Metazoa > Chordata > Amphibia > Caudata > Ambystomatidae > Ambystoma > Ambystoma mexicanum. The sequence goes on along the minus strand of NC_090926.1, from coordinate 244,678,920 downwards.
GTGCTTCGTCCTTCATACGCTCTCCGAGGCCGTGCACCGCTGCTATCACGTGTGAGAGGGTACCGTTCTGCGCGTCTGTAGAAGGTTCGAAAGTGCAACATGCGCTCCCGATTTTTCGGCAAACACCTCCATCTATTGCTGTAACAGGTCTAGCACATACCTGTTCTGCATAGTCATTAGTCGTAGGGCTCTGAGATCCACTTTGATGACATTGAACCCTTCTTCAGTGTCGTTGGCAAGTTGGATGAGCTCCCACCTTGTTATCTGGAGCCATTTGGCATTTGCTCTCGCTTAGATACTCGGAACGAGGGACGCGAAAAATGTCTCAACAGAGCTGAACAACCGGAATCGATCAGAGATTTGTGCTAGGCGTTCTGTTGATTTGGCTAAGATATAGTTTGATGATCGTTTCTTCCTTCGCATTGTGCTCTCCAGTCCTTCTTCATCCAGTGTATACACAGGAGTTTCTTCAGGCGGCATTGGGGAAAGTTCATTTGGTGCTGCCATTTGCGTGCTTCATACTTGGATGTGGCTTTCTGGAATCACCATCAGTGCAGAATGCAGCGTTGCCAGTGAGCATGTGCCTCTCCATGATTGCGGGAGGTGCAGATATGCCATGTTGCCGCAAATCCAGTATGTGTCCATTAATGCTGCTGTTCCTCTTTTCATGTCAGGTATTATGAGAGTTTTGCTGCAGTTTGTGTTCTCTCCCATGTTTCTTTTACCTTCCCATGGAAGCAGAGCTCGTAAGAAATGTCTTTTTGTAGTTTGAAGGGTTTTTCGATGGCAGTAACCCAAGTGAGCTTCATTATATGTTCAGTCCATATGGGAGCGCATGTTCTCTGTACCCATGAAAGTTTTTCTTCAGACAGCCCTCCCAGTGCTTCTGCTTTGCATAGTATTTCCTCGTTCTGCCACTTGTCCGAGTGCAATGTCCCTTTTATCACCAAAAAAGGCTCCTTTACCGAATTACTCCTTGCGGCTGGGAGTACCATGTCCGCTCGTTTTGCAATAGTTCAAATGAGACTGTGTGTGCTTGAAAAGTATTTTTAATGTGACACAGCGTGAGATGTTAGAGACACTGTGCCTCTGCAAATGGAATTTCTTGTGGCAGCAATACCTTGGGGGTGCGCGAGGCATGGGGTATAAGTGAACAAACGTAACAACTCTCGTTAGTTCTGTGCTTTGCCTTGTTGCTCATGTCAGCAACCATTTGTTCGTTTGGTGTGGGTGCTGAGGATCATCAACCGTGTCTAAGCCAAATTTATAATGCTCTGCCCATTTTTCCTGTTTGTTTCCTTGTTTCTCCTCCTGTGTCCACCTCCCTCATTCCCCTGGGCCTTCTTGCCATCTACTTTTCCCTCCCACTCTGTGTATATAGGTTATAGTAGCTGATAGGCTTATGTTTGTTATCCCTGTTCTCTTCTCTGGTGGTTATGTTACCTGATGATACGGTTTCCAAAACTGACATTGTGGTTGGGTATGGATGTTTCTCTACCCACGTGAGTTCTGAAGGAGTTCTGTCATTTATTGTATAAATGCTAAAGTCAGATTCATTTACATCCTGGGGCATTGGGGTGGCCTGTGTCATTGTGGCATTTATAGTACTATTATATTCATCCCCATGGCTCCTGTGGGCCCATATTAATTTAACACCATCCCAGATCAAATGGGTCCCTTTTTTAATTGTTTTTATACCTACACCCCCTGACTCACGTCAATTGAAATATAAGCAATTGTCCAATACAAGAACAGGCCAAATAATGTTGAAAAGAATACTACTGCACACGCAAACAGCACACACTCATATGAATAACTAGGTGTAACGCTCACCTGGTATCCACAGGGATGCCACCCGACCTGGTTGGACTGCTCCCGACCTGGATTCGCCTCCCCCTAGTTCTCGTTCTGCCGAGGATCTAGTCTGCAATACAGGAGTTCTGGTTTAGCCCACAATCTCTTCCTCTCTGGGCCCACCTCCTTTGTGAACCCCAACAACCCCCTTAGAGTTTTCCTCACCTTGGATTTCGATAAGATGCGCTTTCCGTTCTGCAGTTCTGTGCAGGGGTGCATCGTGGATGGGCACTTTGCTGCCAAGTTGCTTCACTGGCGCAGGCCCGAGAGTCCAGACCTGCTGTGACTCAGTTCTTCAGGTAAGTCTATTGTTCTTAATAATTTGTCCGTAATTGTAATTGCCCTTTTTAATGTCCTCCTTCTCTCTTATGTGCAGAAGGGATGATGAAGCCGTCGAGCTGGTTGAGGGGGGTTGTGCGCGAGATTGTAAGTGAATGCGCAGAGCGCAGCGCTATGTGCGCTTGTGCTGTTTGCTAACCTGTGTTATTCTTCTCTTGCAGGCCGCCGTGATGTTCTGGATAGTGAGCAACCGGGAGGATGCGGTGCGGTGAGCAGATGTTGTCCGGACCGCCGTCCAGTAAGTATGAAAGCTGCCGCTTTGCCTTTCTCTTGCAGGTTGATGGAGGCCGGCATGGAATAGACCAACAGCGAGTTCCGCTCAGGTAATGTGCTTCCGAATGATGCTTGAAAGAGGGATGCGAACGCTTCTTAATAGTGTCTTTCTTTTTCCTCCTCCAGGTTGCGGCTTTCAAGCGAGGACGAGCTTCTGAGGTGACACTGGAGCGATCGACAGGAGCTGGATTTACAAGCAGGTAAGAATGGCTAATGGTGCTCTTCTTCTCTTCTTTTGCAGGTGCTGGCCTGGAAAGCCGAGGACAGATCACTGTGAATGTCACGCTGAGAGTGCAGAGCAACGCAAAGCGTGTGCTGCAGCTCAGGCGTGACTTAAATAGTCTGCATGTATCCCAGGTGCCTTCAGGCCTGACCACACCCTAGATGCTAGACCGCATGGTTTATTTCTGAACTGAACCATGTGGGGGCATCCATACTGTTCCATTTCCATTGAGAGCTCCAGCTCCTTCTTCTGCCATATGAGCCAGGACTTACTCCAGGAGAGGCTTGGGGGGCATGGTTGTGCCCTCGAGGCCATGCAGGGACACTGTGGCAGGGACACTGTGGCACAGCCCAGAGTCCCTGAGTACTAGGGCCAAGGGCTTTGGCCATGACAGCACTCCCCCACCAAGGCCCCTCTCAAGGTGGTTCTTCTGTCTGGTCCTGGCTTGGTGGGGTCCTCACGATGACAAAATTGTATTAAACGTGGTGCATGGATGTAATCGCTAGGCTCCCATGTTTTGTCCTGTGGACCATATCCCTTCCAATCTACTAGGTAGTATAGTTTTGTTCTGACGTACCTTAAGTCTAAGATGTCCTTGACCTCGAATTCCGGTTCTCCATAGACCATTACAGGTTCGGGTGGTGTGGTCACCCGTGTTCCAGGCTGAAACTGGTTTTGAGAGGGACACATGGAACACAGGGTGAATATGCATATTGGTCGGCAGGGTCAGTTTAACTGCTGCTGGGTTTATGATGGATTCACTGGTAAATGGTCCTAGGTATGTCCGGGTCCCTTTTTGAGGTACATGCTTGGATGCTAGCCTCACTCTGTCTCCTACTTGGTAGTTGGGAGCTTTTTCATGATGCAGGTCTGCGTATTTCTTTTGGCGAACCTTGGCTTGACGTAAGTGCTCAATGGCCTTTGTGAAGGCCTGAGAAATGGCGGTGTGTAGGGTTTTGGTGGCCGGCATTTCCAGAGTCGTAGGAACGTCCAGTTCGGACGTGCGTGGATGTCTGCCGTACAGAGTATAAAATTGAGTCTTTTCAGTGCTGCTGTATTGAAAATTGTTATAGGCATACTCGGCAATCCACAACAAGTCTTTCCAACCCCCTTCCACTTGGTGGAGCATATAGCGCAAGTATTGTTCGAGCGTCTGATTTGTCCTTTCTGTTTGGCTATCCATTTGGGGATGGTGGCTACTGGATAGCCTAATGTCGATTTGGGCCATTGAACAACATTTCCTCCAGAAGTTGGATACAAATTGGGTACCCCAATCCGAGATCAGTACTGACGGGAACCCATGAAGCCGTACAATGTGTTCTAGGAATGTCTTAGCCAGGCTGGATGCATTTGGGAGTCCTTTAAACGGCAAGAAGTTGGCCATTTTAGAGAGCAGGTCTACGGCCACTAGGATGGTTTTATACCCTTGACAAGAAGGTAGGTCAGTGATAAAGTTGAGAGATAAAGTATGCCATGGAGCTGGCAGAATGTCCAATGGTCTAAGGAGCCCAGCTGGTCTTTGTTTTGATGACTTATTCTGTGCACAAATACCACAAGAGATGAAGAACTGAATGACGTCCTTGCGCCACGTTGGCCACCAGTAGCTCTGCTTCACCTTGGCCAGAGTTTTGGCAATTCAAGGGTGGCCTTCCATGAGGGAATCATGATATTCCGAGATGACCTGTTCCTGAAGTTCTTTCTTGGGCAAGAATAAATGATTCCTGTAATATGGTAGTTGGTCCTAAACTGCATAGTGTTCTCCCCGCGAATCCCATTCTCGTAATAACTCAGGAGTCATTACTTGTCGGATTCCTTGCAGCAATTCGTCTTAAGTCATGGTGGTTGTGATGCCGAGGAGTGTGTCGCTTGGGATGATGGCTCAGGATCAGGGGTTGTGTACACCAGTTCATCTGTACCCATGCAAGAAAAGGGCATCAGCTTTTCCATTTTTTATTCCAGGTCAGAACGTGATTACGTAGTCGTACTCTGCAAAGAAAAGGGCCCAGCATAGTTGTCGAGAGGATTGAGCCTTCGCACTCTTCAAGTACTGTAGATTTCGATGGCCGGTTATCACGGTGATAGCGTGCCTGGCCCCTAGCAGATAATGTTGCCAGGCCTTGAAAGCTGATTTTATGTCCAGGAGCTCCTTGTCTGTGATGGCATAATTGAGCTTGGGTGGTGAAACCTTACGCAACCAAAAGGCTACTGGATGTAACTGCCGGGTGTGTGGGTCCCTTTGCGATAGCACAGCACCCATAGCCCTACTGGAGGCATCAGTTTCTACCACATATGGAAGTTCTGGGCGAGGGTGTCATAAGATTGGAGTGGAAGTGAATTGCACCTTGAGTTCCTGAAAAGCTTTTTCAGCTTCTTCCGTCCACTGGAATTTCTTGTTGCACTTCCTTAATAAAGACGTGATTGGATGTACTATTTGAGAGAATCCCAGGATGAATCGGTGGTAAAAGTTTGCAAGCCCAACATGCTCTGAACCCCTTTGAATGAGCTTGAAGCTGGCCAATTTAGAATGGCGTCAACCTTGTGCACATCCATTCGGATTCCCTTTGGAGTGAGGATAAACCCCAGGAACTCTACCTCAGTAACATGAAATGAGCATTTTTCAAGTTTAGCATAAAGATGATGTTGGCGAAGCTTGGTAAGGACAAAACGCACATGCTTGACATGGTCCTGTTTTGAGGCCGAATATACTAGGATGTCGTCAACATAGACTAGGGCACATGCGTCAATCAGCTCTCTCAAGACGTCGTTCATGAAATACTGAAATGCGCAGGGGCGTTGCAAAGGCCGAATGGCATCACCTGGTATTCATATAAGCCATATTTGGTACGAAAGGCTGTTTTCCATTCGTCCCCCTTTTTAATGCAAAAAATATGTTAGGCCCCTCTAAGGTCCAATTTCATGTAGATTTGGGAATCTTTGACTTGGTTTAACAATTCCGGGATCAGGGGCAAAGGGTAACAATTCTAAACAGTGACTTGGTTCAGAGCGCCATAGTCGATGCAAGTCCTCAAATCCCTTTCCTTCTTCGGTATGAAGAATAGGGGAGACACTGCAGGTGACTTTGAGGGGCAGATGAAACCGTTGGCTAGATACTGTTCCAAGTATGACTTCAAATGTTGGTTCTGTAAGTGCATAGATTCGACCACAAGGGATTTGTGCACCGGGTACCACGTCGATCTGGCAATCGTAGGGTCTGTGGGATGGCAAGGTATTAGCTTGTTCCTTTTGAAACACATCTTGAAAGTCCTGATATTGGCTTGGCAGGGTACCAACTACACCTAAGGCACTTGCTGCCCCTTCCTGGACAGACGAGCAATTGCTCGTTGTCTTCCTCCCATTATAATAGCAAGTACGTGTACAGTCTTGGGAGAAAACCAGTTCTCGGGTACACCAGTCGATTCGTGGATTGTATGCGACCAACCACGGCATTCCTAGGATCAATCCGAACTGAGGTGACTTGATAAGATCAAAAGCGATTGATTCCCGATGGCCGTCCTGACATAAGAGGGTTAGAACAGTGGTAAATTCAGACACGGGGCTGGAGGCGATTTCAGTACTGTCTATGGTGGTTACAGTGTCAGTGGTGGACTTAGGGCAGAGTGGGAGCCCCATCTTTGCTGCAAGATCCTGGTCCATGTAATTCCCCACGGCTCCGCTGTCAATGTAAGATTCTACCGAATGCATCCTTGACGGCTGTTGGTGGTTGAATAGGATCACCGGCAATGCAAAATGGGAGGTCTATAGTTGAGTTTCTTCCCTCAACAAATGGACCCCTACATTTGCCGGGCTTGGTAGTTTTCCGACTCCTCACTTGATTTCTCCTTATATGTGGCTCCTACGGTCCTTCTGGGTGGCTTTCCAGGGCACTCTTTGAGGAAATGACCCGCCTTTCCGCAGTATAAGCATAGCTGCTGTTCCCTCCTCTATCCCCTTCTGCTTTGGTTAAAGGGGGTCTTACCTCTCCTAGTTACATTGGTTCCACGGAACTGTCTGTCCCTCGGTGAACATGGTCCTTGGAGCGCACGAACATGGGGTGAGTGTCTGGTCTACTTCGATCCATCCTTCGATCTTGTAACCTATGATCGAGTTGGACCACCAGGTTAATAAATTCGGCACTGTCCATGGGTGGATCTACTACTTGGGCAAGTACATCCTTTAGCTCTCCTCTTAAGCCCCGGTGGAAAAGCGTGGTCATTTTGTTCTCTGGCCACTCTGCTTCGACCACAAGCCTGTTGAAGGTCGCTATGTACGTCAATAGATCTTGGTTTCCTTGATGGAGGGACAATAGTTCATTGTCTAAAGCCTGCCCATGGGAACGACAGGCAAAGAGCTTTTCTAGCTCCTGCTGAAAGCCCCCAAAATCGCATAGCAGTGGATCATCCCAGTTAATAAAAGGCACAGACCAATCTGCAGCACTACCACTAAGATAAGACAACACAAAGGCCACTCGTGACTGGTCATTAGGGAACGCCCCAGGTCTGCAAAGAAAATGGAGGCGACATTGATTCATAAAGGTTGCGTACTTGGTAGGGTGCCCCAAAAAACGCTCCGGTGGAGCTAAAGGAACTGCTCCAGGAAGGGTGATCTGCACCGGGTTACTCTATGGGGTTGGCATTGATGGGATGGTCCCAGGAAAAGGGGCTGGTCCAGCCTGTAATTGAAGGAGTTGTCGACTTAGATCATCAGTACGTTCTTTGGTCACTATTAGTTCTCTCCGCAAGGCATTGATCTCCTGTCTGGCTGAATGTACCTCAGCACATAACTGCCCCAGCATCTGAACTAACTGGTCGGTTCCTGAGGTTTCCATGCTGGACGCCCGGGTGGATTATAGTTTTGAGGCTTTGCGTTCTGTAACGCTCACCTGGTATCGACAGGGATGCCACCCGACCTGGTTGGACTGCTCCCGACCTGGATTCGCCTCCCCCTGGTTCTCGTTCTGCCGAGGATCTAGTCCGGAATACAGGAGTTCTGGTTTAGCCCACAATCTCTTTCTCTCTGAGCCCATCTCCCTTGTGAACGACCCCCTTAGAGTTTTCCTCACCTTGGATTTCGATAAAATTGCGCTTTCCGTCCTGCAGTTCTGTGCAGGTGTGCGTCGTGGATGGGCGCTTCGCTGCCAAGTTGCTTCACTGGCGCGGGGCCGAGAGTCCAGACCTGCTACGACTCAGTTCTTCAGGTAAGTCTATTGTTCTTAATAATTTGTCCATAATTGTAATTGCCCTTATTAATGTCCTCCTTCTCTCTTAGGTGCAGAAGGGATGATGAAGACGTTGAGCTGGTTGAGGGGGCTGTGCTCGGGATGGTAAGCGAATGCACGGAGCGTGGCACTATGTGCACTTTTCCTGTTTGCTAGCCTGTGTTATTCTTCTCTTGCAGGCCGCTGTGATGTTCTGGATGGTGAGCGACTGGGAGGATGCAGAGCGGTGAGCAGATTTTGTCTGGACCGCCGTCCAGTAAGTATGAGAGCTACCGCTTTGCCTTTCTCTTGCAGGTTGATGGAGGCCGGCACGGAATAGACCAACAGCGAGTTGAGCTCAGGTAAGCGTGCTTCTGAATGATGCTTGAATGAAGGATGCCAACGCTCACTAATATTGTCTTTCTTTTTCCTCCTCCAGGTTGCTGCTTTCAAGCGAGGACGAGCTTCCGAGGTGACACTTGAACGATTGACAGGAGCTGGATTTACAAGCAGGTAAAGATGGCTAATGGTGCTCTTCTTCTCTTCTTTTGCAGGTGCTGGCCTGGAAAGCTGAAGACAGATCACGGTGAACGTCACGCTGCGAGTGCAGAGCAACGCGAAGCGTGTGCTGCAGCTCGGGCATGGCTTAAATAGTCTGCAGGTATCCCAGGTGCCTTCAGGCCTGACCACACCCTAGATGCTAAACCACATGGTTCAGTTCTGAACTGAACCATGTGGGAGCAGCCATACTGTTCCATTTCCATTGAGAGCTCCAGCTCCTTCTTCTGCCATATGAGCATGGCGCCAAAGGTGCTAGGACTGACTCCAGGAGAGTCTTGGGGGGCATGATTGGGCCCTCGAGGCCATACAGGGACACTGTGGTGCAGCCCAGAGGCCCCGAGTACCAGGGCCAGGGGCTCTGGCCATAACACTAGGATATGCATGTCTTCTTCCTCTATCCCTATCTACACTATTATTTGTTGCCGCTGGGGCCTCTTCCATGCCCATTGTAGCTCCTAACAAACGAAATACAAGCATTTGTTAATTATGCATATTAAGCTTTCATTATTTACACTGTTTACTCGTAAGCCATTTCAGTTTTTTCTACTTGTTTTTCGTTTCTCTGTATGAGTAAGCATTTTTTTCCATTCCCCGAAACCCCCACCCCCCCACACCTTGTGTCTGGGGAAGGAGAACCAAGGGAGGCAATTCACTGTCAGTTCAAAATCAGCAATGAAAGAACTATATATATATAAATATATATATATATATATAAATATATATATATATATATATATATATATATATATATATATATATATATATATATATATATATATATATATACAGATATGTAAAAAGGAAAAGGGAGAGAGGGAGAGCATGGAGGTACATCTATTCACTATTTATGTCCAACTATTTCACATTTCAACAATTGTTTTCATGATAACCTGTTACACTTATTATCATTATTCATCAATATTATGCATCCTTTTAGATACGATACTCTCTTTTTACTCTTTGTTTTGCCTCTGTTCTGTGCCTGCAATTTATCCCTGTATTCCTGCTGTCTCACCTTCTATGTTTGTGCGCTTTGCTTATTTCTGTTATCTTCATAATCTGCGCAATCTGTACTCCCATGAGCCTTGTGAACATCTGTTAAGTGCAACCAATACCTTAGGCCCTGTACATTGACTGCTGTAAGTGTGCAGTATATTACCTTGTATGGACCATTGAACATTGGTCTGTTCCACTTTCTCACAAAACTCCTCACGTATACCATGTCATCCGTCATCAACTGGCAGTCTGGGCTATCTGTGGCTGGAGTGGTTGTATCAGTGGCATTTTCCTGTGTAAATGGTGGCACTATTTGTTTCACTATAGCTCGTGCTGCTCTTGTCAAATTTCTAAGATACTCATGGAATTCTTCTCCTAGGACTGTGGCACTCTGGTGTGCATCTGATTGTCTGCGCAGGAGTGAGTGGGCTGCGTGCATCCTCCTACCTGTCACAATCTCATGGGGTGACAGGTGGTGGTCCTTGCTAGGCTGATTCCTCATTTCAAAAAGCACCAAGGTTAAACAATATACCCAGTTCTTCTTGAGTGTGTGACACGGTTTTGACAATCTACTCTTGTGCAATCCGTTCATTTTTTTGACAATTCCATTTGATTGCGGATGATAAATCGTACAGAGTTTATGAGTTATACCTAGCATTGCAGTGATGTGTTTGAACATGTCATTCACAAAGTGTGTCCCGTTGTCAGAACGTATGACATCACAAATTCCCCAGCGGGGAAACACTTCCCTGACTAAGAACTTGGCAATGTTACTCTGAGTGTTCGTAATGCAATTCCAGAGTTGTATGTTTGGTATGTGATACATTCTGTTGTTAGCTTTGTAACGTGGTCCTGTAATCCTGGGACGAACCAATCTTCCTGTATATCTGCAATAATGTGCTGCTTTGCATTATGGGCTGGGAAGTGCAGTTGTTGGAATGCTACCTCTAGTAATTTTGCAGGCATCACTACCTTACCAGTGTTATTCTGTCTCCATAATAAGTCAGTGGATGACTGGCTACACCCTCTTTTTTCTCATGTCTCCTTTTCCTCACTGGGTGCATCTTGCTGAAGCTCATTGATTTCAGAGATTGGAAATGAGTTGAATCCTTCTGGCTGTACTTCCTCTACCACCTTTTGTAATATGTATTCACCTGTTGAAGGTTTTGATAAATAGGAGGCTTCCTTGGCGGCAGTGTCTGCTGCCGCGTTCCCCAATGAGATGACGTCATCACCTCGTGTGTGGGCCTGACATTTCACGACTGCTACAAGTGTAGGTTCTTTTAACACGTCACTTAATTCCCCTAGTAACGTTGCATGTTGGACTGAGAACCCGTCTGCCCTCCGGAATCCTCTCCTCCTCCATCTTGCTAATCCTCCATGTACTGTTGTTGCCATATAGGCAGAGTCTCTGTAAATGGTGACTGCACACCCTTTTGCTGTATGCAATGCTTCTATGAGCGCTACTAGTTCTGCTGTTTGGGCTGAAAAGTGTGGTGGTAATCTTTTTTGTACGATCACTTCAAATTCCCCATCCTTCACCTGAACTACTGCTGCTCCTATGTGTTTTTCTCCTGTTTCACAATCTATGGAGGTAGTCCCATCAACAAAGTACAGTTCTCCATCTGCCAGTGCATTTTCGTGTGCTGTGGGCGTGTCGCCGTCATCGCCTGTGTATGTGACACAGACATGCTGCTGCATATCTTCTACTGTGCATGCTTCTGTAATAAATGTGGCTGAGTTTACACTTTTGCACCACACGATATGAATGTCCGTGCTAGATATGTTCAACTCATATGCTGTGACCCTTTGGGTAGTCAGTGTGCTTTTTGATCTTTCTAGAATGGCGAAAAGAGAGTGTTCCACATATAACGTGACAGAGCATCCCATCACGATTGTTGAACTCTTTTCGATTGCGAATGCGGTGGCTGCGAGAGCCTGTTCACAAGTGAAGTGTCCTTGCATTACTGCATCCAGTGTTCCACTGTAGAATGCCAGGGGCTTGTGACCCAGGGATGTTTTCTGTGTCAGTACAGCTGTCATGAGTGTCCCATTGCAATGAATTCCCGCGAATCATAGAGTCGTGAGAACTGGAGCAGTGGATATCAATTCTTTGAGTGTGTAAAAAGCTGTGTGCATTTCTTCTGTCCATTGTAATTTGGTGTTTTCTCTCTGCGCTTCCTTGAGTGCCTGTAGCAGGGGTTTTGTGTATGCTGCAAAATCTAGTATCCAAGCTCAGCGATAATTGCACATGCCAAGGAACTTCTGCATCTCTTTTACTGTGTTGGGATCTTTCACTGCTTTTATCGCTGCTGCTCTGTCGGGCATTATTCTCATACAATCTTTAGATATCAGCTGACCTAAGTACAGCACTTCTGTCAAGCAGTATTGCAGTTTTGTCTATCTACCTTGTACACTTTCTGTGCTAGGTGTGTTAACAGGGTAATGGAATCCTCTCTGCACTCTTTTTCATCTTTCCCTCAGACCAGCAAATTGTCCAAGTACTGAATTATTGGACTCGTTATGTGTATGTTTCCAAGATCTTCATGCAATATCCTGTTAAAAATACTGGGACTTTCGCAGTACCGTTGGGGCAATCTGCAGTGCTCATATCTTTTCCCCCCTAGCGTGAATGCTGTTAGGTACCATGAACCTGGGTCAAGTGGAATTGAAAAGAAGGCATTTGTCAGGTCCACTACTGTAAAATGGGTGGCCTCTGTTGGGATGCTGCATAGGATTGAGTCAGAATTTGGAACAAGAGGGAACTCCTTCTATACTACGTCATTGAGGGGGCATAGGTCCTGGATCATCCTCCATGCCCCTCCCTTCGCTTTCGTGATCAGTTAAAGTGTTGCAGGGCGAGTTGGATGACACTATTATTCCCTGTGTCATTAATGCACATATTGGGCCTCATTACAACCTGCCAGTCCGGGACCGTGCAAAATCCGTGACGGCGGTAAAAACGTTTCCGTGTCCGCAAGGTTGCGGAAAAACCGCCCGATTACACGCTGTCGGTCGCGCGCACCACACGGACTCGGAAACGTTGTTACCGCCGTCACGGAAAACCCCACGGAAATGGAAATAACGAAGCCACAAGTGGCGCTAAACCCGTTTCCGCCTCCGCCACCACGGACACGGAACCGGAAATACCATGATCGCCAAAACAGGAAACAGAGAGGCGGCCATCATATAAAAGCACAATCCATTGCCATCCAGAGCCAGCACAAGCACAATCCTAACTCTGAGAAGCCAAAAGGGACCACCAGCATGTCTGCCAGGATTCCTGCTCAGAGGCAGCGCAAACAGCGCTTCAGCGAGGCGGAGCTAACCGTCTTGGTGGAGCACATTGTGGACAATGCTGAGATGCTGTTCAGCGCCGACCAACGGCGTGCCACACAGCAGCGGAGGAAGGAGGTGTGGGCCGAAGCTGCACGCAAGTGCACCGCCGTGGGCGTGGCAGTGAGGAGCGTGAAGGACTGCCACAAGCGTTGGGACGACCTGAGGCTGAGGGTACGCAACCTCATTTCCACGCACCGCCAACGCAGCAGTGGGACAGGCGGAGGACCCCCTTCCCCACTGAGGCTGCAAGCATGGGAGGAGCGTTGCAGCCGCGTCCTCCACCTAGAGGGAATCCATGGGATCGGGCAGGCTGAGGCAGGAGTGAGCCCACCTGCAGATGCCGGTAAGTGCCCAAACATGAATGCCACATGTAAATATGCAGTTGAGAGTACTGGGCCAAAGGACCCATTAACAACCCCCCCCCCCCAGGCAGTGCATGTGTGGGCCAAAGGACCCATTAACAACCCCACCCCAGGCAGTGCATGTGTGGGCCAAAGGACCCATTAACAACCCCCCCCCCAGGCAGTGCATGTGTGGGCCAAAGGACCCATCATGATCCGTATGGCAACCAATATCACTGAATGCAGACACCAGCAATCAGATGCATGTGACTAACACTATTCAATGTACAATCTTAATGACGCATGTGATGCACCCATCTGCCACCACAACAACACTAATTGCATGCCCTTTGTGTCCCCACAGCCGTTTCAAGTGACAGTGATACTGCACAACAGGCCAGACAATCTGCATCGGCAAGTACACTAGCCACTGCCACCACACAGGAGGATGCTGCCGGCAGTTCTGCACCTCTGGCCACATTACCAGCCACTACAGATGTGCGGCACACCACCACCACCGACATCCCCACCGTCTCCACACTGGCTGAGTCTAGACAGGTGCCACGGGAATCTATCATGGACACCCAACACAACACCGAAGGCAGCAGCACTGCAGAGGGGGCGGCCTGCAATGATAACAGTGCCCCGCAAGAGCACTCGGAAACGGGGCCACAGGGGGAGATGCCCACATTGGAAGACCTGGGCTCCTTCCATGAGCTGGGGTTCAGCCCCACTTCACTGGGGAGTCCCATGAGGTCGCCCACCCCATCCATGGCCGAACTGAATGCCCGCATGCAGCGGATGGAGGACCAGCAGGCTACCCTCACCCAGCTGGTGGAGAGGCAGCTAGAGGAATCCAGGCTGCAGAGGGAGAGCTACAGCGCCTCAGTGCGTCGCCTGTCGAGGTCCATTGGACGCTTTGCGAGCACCATAGTGACCCTTGCACGCCATGTGCGGGAGGGCAACGAACACACCTCCAGGCTTGTAGAGGCCATGTTGGTTGGCCAACAGGCAAATCTGGCACGGATGCCCTCAATCCCAGATTCTGGCCCATCAAACACTACCACCCCATCCAGCTCCACCACTGCCAGTCCAAGGAGGCGCTCGAGTAGGCTAACGGGTCCTTCGGGCAAGGTTGCACAGGCACAGAAGCGCACGCGGAAGTGATGGCATGTGTGTGGGGCAGTGCAGGACACATGTGGACTACAAGGGTGTGAGAGGGGTGGGCACGTTTGGGTGGTGGGGTAGGTAGTTTTGGGGGTTTGGACAATGGGCTCTGGGTGGGGGTGGGCACGTTTGGGTGGTGGGTGGCCCCGGGTGTACAGCTTCCCTAACCAATGCACCTTCTTCCCTGTTGTTATCACATCAATACATCACCATTTCAAATCAAGACATACATGTGTGGACATTGATCATTTATTTTGCAGTGCAACTTTTAATTCATTGTCGTCACCATGTTTGTGCATTTCTGTGAATGTGCTGTGACTCAAAAGTAAATGCGAATCAGGGCATCCCGTGCTCTCTGGCCATCATGTGGACCCCCAGGGGGAGGCGGTGCCATCCCATCCCCATCTCCATCCCCATCCCCATCCCCATCCCCATCCCCATCTCCATCCCCATCCCCATCTTCCTCATCTGCGTCTGGTGGCATTGGGATGTTCCTGCGCAGGCATATATTGTGCAGCATGGCACATACGAGCGTGATTTTGCCCGTCTTCACTGGGCTGTACAGCAGTGATCCGCCAGATCTGCTCAGACAGTGGAAACGGGCCTTCAGCAGTCCAAATGTCCTCTCAATCATTCCACGTGTGCGGATATGTGCCCTATTGTATGCCTCTTCATGCCTGTTCCTTGGTCTCCGTACAGGTGTCATCATCCATGGCGTGAGTGCATATCCCGCATCACCTACATGGGATGTAGATGGGGGAACATGTCAGTGTTTGTGGCATCATGTCCTCATCTGCTGCTGTGCATTCTTGTATCATCATTCATTCATGCATATGTACCATGCAGTGTCTGGAGGTATGTTTCGGCCATCACGAGGTATGTCGCTGACTGCATATGGGCCTACACATTAACTTGCATGTTTACTGCGCCCTGCGGGTGAAATTTGATTGTGTGCATGTCATGGTGCAGTGCTGTCCACACATGGCAGAGTGACTCCACTGTACGGAAGTAGTAAATACACGTCGTCTCATTTACACGCCTCCCGTGCTTTTTGGGGCAGTGTTTCAATTGAGGGTGGGTGTCTGCAGTGGCACAGGGTTAATGGGACAGTGACGGGATTGGCTGTGGCAGCGTGTTCACGGGCACATTGTGGTGCCCTGTCATGTCTTCCTTCATGATGTTTGGCATCCGCTGTGTATTTGGTAGATGGAAGGGGGGTGATGCATGTGCGGTCACAGCGGCACACTCACAATGCTCATTGGCCTGGACACACACACACCACTCCGACAGGGTTGTAGCATCGTCAGCTGTACTCACCCAATAGCCATGTGCTTTGTCCAGCATAGCGTTCCATGTACCGTGGCAACGTGGAATTCTGCAGTACCATTGAGTCATGTGATGAGCCTGGGAAACGTGCACAGCAGTGTGTAATCAGTTGCATGGCATCACAAACCATCTGGACATTCAAAGAGTGATACTGTTTTCTATTGCGGAACACCGCCTCAATTGCATGTGGTACTGTCAGCTCGACGTGGGTGCAGTCAACTGCGCCTATGCAATTTGGCATGCCTGCTATGGCATGGAAGGCCAACTTGGTGGCAATGACCTCGGGGAGGGTGCGGGGTAGGGCTATGTGTTCCGACACATGGCGCAACAGGGCATCCAGTACCTGTACCAGGATTTTTGAGAAACACGGTTGTGATATGCCGTGCAGCTCACCAACCGTGTGTTGATAGGTGCCAGTGCCAAGGAAATGCAGAACTGAGACAACCTTCAAGAGGGGGGGGATGGCGGTGGGGGTGTCAATTAGGCTGCTGATGTTGTCCTCAATCATGGCGGTGATGTGCAGGATTGTTGGACGGTCCAGCCGGTATAGGGTGTGGATCTGTCCTGGGGTGAGGTTCCAGGGTGAGGCCCTGATGCGTGGTATTGGTGGCTGGCGGCGGGGTCGGGCTGGCTGGGCAATGGGGTTTGCCATAGCTGCAGGGTTGGCTGGTTGCCGCCTGCGCCTCCTCCGCCTACGCCTCCTCCTCTGCGCCATTACTGCCACCATGTGCAGTACTGCCTGTTGGTTGAGTAGGCCCAGTCCCAGTGCTACTAGACCTGCTGCCTGCATGGTTCTGTGTTGTGTTGGGCTGGGTGTGGCCCTTTTGTAGGCTCCCAGTGGCCTGCTAGGTCCAGCTGGGCTGATTTGGTGCACCTGTGCCCTGATTCAGTTCAGCAGGCAGTGTATAACGCCATGTTCGCGGTGGCGGCGGTTCCGCCACCGTGATCACGGTATTTTTGCCATTTTTTTCCCGGTATTTCCGTGTCCGCGCTAGTTGTGATGCTCACAGTGTTTAGTGTTGCCGGTAACGGAGGGGTTTCCGTGCAGACGGACTTAAGGGGAACCCTATTTCCGCGGTGGCGGTTTAGGGTGGTGCTATTACCGGGGCCGCGGGTCATGATTGCGCGGACATGGAAACGGTGCCGGTATGGTTTTACCGGCAGTGTTAATTCCGGACCGGAGTACTTGTAATGAGGCCCATTGTGTCTTTTATTCCTTCTTCAGCTTCCCTAGATATGGGGTATTGTTTTACCCGGGGTAAAATAGCTCCGGGCTACAGCTTTATCTTTACAGGTGTCACTTCATGCAGCAACCCTACATCATGCGGGCCTGTGTTCCACAACTGCTGCTGTACTTGGGACATGTCTTCCTCAAAGTATGCTGGTGGTGCCTTGATTACTCCTACAAGGGGTAGGGCACCTCCCTTCTTTTAATCATTACATCATAGGGGATTGCAATCTCCATCACTATTTCCCCATTGTCTTCTGTATCACTAAAAGGTTCCTCGTCTGTCAAATCCTGCAGGACCGTATTGGCGTCGATGCACAGCACTGTTCTCCACTGGCATCCCTGCATGTCCATTGCTGTTACTGCTATTCTTTGTGGTGACACTTGTACTGCATGTATATCCAGGGACACTATTGATCCTGGCACTATTTCTGGGTCTGCGATTGGGCGGAACATGAATTCTGAAGGCACCCTCCATTTTTCACTCCTCAATTTGTCATGATGCCTACCCCCGGACATCCAGACCAAGTCCATCAGTCCAGGGAGCAGGTATCCAGACACCTATTGAAAACCCAGCCACCCCAGCTAGGGGCTATCTGGGTTCAGTCCTGGCACCATAGGCGCCAGGCTCACATACGGGATCAGTCCTAGCGCCATAGGCGCCAGGCTCATATGAAGAAACTTACCTCATGCAGACCATGCTGCAAAGAATCCAAGCCAACATGAGGCCTGGAAGGAACTACTTTGTTTCAGGGACTATTTTTTACTCGGGTGTGGTCTTGGGGAACTTCTTACCTGGGACTACTTTGGAGGCTATTTAAACCACGCCCGATGAGCAGCACACGCTTCACGTTATTCTGCATCCTGCAGCGTAATGCTCACCGTACCTGTCAGTCCAGCATCCAGTCTTCTGCCACGCCTGCCTCGAATCCAGAGCTCCTAGAAAGAAGGGAAATAAGAAGAAAAGGTTAGAGCAACAGCATTACCTTCATTCTTCATATGATCCTGGATCCTTCGCGCATCCGAACAAGGAAGAAGACTTTATTTTGTGCGCGTCGCACCACCAGCTGCAGCGCCGCGCTATACTTACCAGTCTTCACAGCACCTCCTCGACCCGGCGCTGCTCCATCATTCATGGGCAAACTGCCGGCACCTAAGGGGATGGAAAAAGACAATAAGGTGAGCTGAGAAAACCAACAAAGACAATTTCTATTATCACTATAGACTTACCGAGTTACCGCCAGAGATATTATTCTTCTACACGCCACATCGGCTTACGCTGCACCTGTAAGGAGAGAGAAAGCAACAGGTTAAGCACTGGCATTTTTTACCGGACAGTGTTGGGTAACACAGACTCTTACCTAAACGCAATCAGCTGCTACGGGACAACCTCCTCCCGAATCAAGCTGCAAGACAAAGGAAGGAATCGGACAAGAGTGAATAACAGACATTTTGAACTCTTAAGAACCAAATACTTACAGCTCCTCGCCACTTACCTCGGAGTCAATATTCATCTGGAACTCACCCAATTCCTTCGGACCAGTGAAGTAACTGGTTATCTACGCGCCCCTGCACTCCACGCATGATGGAGAGCTCATCATTCAAAACCATAAGGTGAGACTGGTGAAATGGAATATCGGAGGTGATTAGTGGGACAATGGTGAGGGTGTGCTCGCTCAATCCACGGGTGGCTAATTCCTTTTCTCTGCTTTCCTACGGGTCAAGCAGACGAAATTGAGCAGGCCATTCCAGTCAGTCATCTCTGCACTACAATTCACGTTGGTTATCGGCCGCAGCTATCCAGTTCCGACCGTCGCCCCTGTGGGAGCCAGGTGAGCGTAACACAATTCTGGCACCACCCTCGCTAGTATCCTCAATCCTTGTATGAACATGTCTGGATTTACGGGTATGCCACGTGTTTGTGGGAAGTTTGCTTGAGTGTGTATGGCTAACATGCCATGGATTGCACATATGCCTGGTGTAGAGCACACTATTCCTCTGTCATTGAAGGATATGGTCATGTTGAGCTTGCTGAGAATATCCCTTCCCACCAAATTAATGGGTGACTCTTCGTAATACAGCAGGGGTGCCTGCACAGTTTTTCCCCCCACTGTTATGTCGAGCTCTTCAGTGTATGGAACCTTGACCACCGCCCCTGAGAATCCTTGCGTTTCCAAAGTCTGATTAGAAAGCGGGAACCTGCCTTCTTTGAGGCATGATTTTTCTGCTCCCGAATCCACCATAAAAACAAATTGTTTGTTTCCTATCCCCGCCCCTACCAGTGGTGCCTCTGCTGCGTTAAGGTTCGTTGACTGTACTGGACGTGCAAGTGCTCCTTGTGGGCTGTCCTATGCTGAATGCCATGGGAGTTCATCAACATCAAAAACATTTCCTGTTACCATCGCTATCCCTCTACACGGTGTAGGTGCTCCGTTTGCAGTAGTGGCATAAGTGTTATTGTGCATGGGGGCAGTACGTTCATGAAACTGGGGGTATGGAGATGTGTTTTGTGGGGGCATTTGATGCTTGTCTATGTACCTAGGGTCGGGCTGGTTATCTCGTCTATTCCCGCCCATCGGTAATCCGTAGGGGCTCCCTAGTTGGGGGTGTCCATTCTGTTGTTCGTTTGTGTGCAATTCCAACACTGTCCTTGCCCTCCTTGGGGCCCTCCATACCCAGCACCCCCTCCTCTTGGCCCCCTGAATCCTCCTTTATGGCCCCGCCCACCTCTTACTGGCCACTTTGGTCCTTCATACTGGTTTTTCCCGGGCCATGAGTCCTGGCTATTACCTGTCCAGTTTGCCACCATTTGCGCCGGTATTCCCATCTGCCCATCATCTTCCTCCCGCTCTCTTACTGCCGTGTTGGTTGCTGTTGCTGCACTAACCGTCAATAGTTTGCTTTGTACTAATTTAGCCTCGTCTGCCAACCGTCGCTGAGCTATCTCCTTTTCCTTTTCTTTGATCCTTTTATCGTGGTGCACTATTATGCTTTGAATTTCAGGCCATCCCTTTGCTTTTATTGCAGCTATTTTATCAAGGGCCTTCTGTACTTCCTTCGGGAGCCCCCTTTTTATAATAAAATAAAACAGGGAAGTTGATTGGTCCCAGGCTGTGCCCGTTTCCGCTCTCCACATGTCCTGCACCCGGAGAATGAAAGACATCGCATCTTCCTCATCTCCCATTGTACACTGCATAACTGACTCTAAATCTGGGGTGTCTAGAAATGTTTCCCTCAAGGCATCCCACACTCGCGCTCACACTGTGTTAAATGAGGCCCCATCATGGCGGTCACAATCTAGTGTTATTCTGGGAAACCCTGCCTTCGCCCAGACCATGTTTGCTTGGTCTCCCACTGCAGATACCAGCAGGCTCTTAACATCCCCCACTGCCAAGGGCACTCCTGCCGTGTGTTTCTCGAATGCATATATCCACTTAATGGCACCTCCGGACAGTGGGGGTAGCTGTTTGAGCAAGTTGGCCTTATCCATTTGGGCCCATGGTATGTAGTTGTGTCTTCCCGCTCCCCTATGTATTAATGGCAGCTGCATATTCTTTCCCCCCTTGTTGCTACCTACCTTTTTCCCTTTCTTTCCTACCGCTGCCATTCGCCCAGTTCTGTTCCTTAACCTACCTCTCCACTCTTCCATGGGGGAGAATACCTCCCCAAATGAAGCCCCACCTGTAGCAGTTTCCAACCTCCCTTCCTCTTCATCCTGCTCCTCTATGTCACACCAATATTCTTCCTCCTTGTCTGATGCCACCCCTCCCTCTTCTACCTCGCGTTCACTGTCAGCTGTGTTTATTTCTATGATTCGCGTGAGGGTATCATTTATTCAAAATAGTATATCTCCCTTTTTCCATCCCTCATCCGCCGCCCCTTCACTTGGCCGAGACGTCGCGTCTCGTTCTACTTGGGGGGTGAGTGACCCTCCCTGTTCCCCCATGGCCCTAAGGCGGGACAGATCAGTTCGAGCCATTGTTAGTCGTGAGTCTAGATCTTGTGTGAATTTCTCCATATCAATTGTAGGGGTACTCACCTGTCCTGTTACCAATTGACTCTCAAACAGGGGTGGATCTGTGGCAGATGGTTTAAGTATGGAGGGTACTGTGGGTGGTGCTACATATACAGGGTCACTTTATCCTTCTGCGGGTACTGGTTTTGACAATAAGGGATATACGCGTGTGACCTCTACCTTATTCTCATTCTGTGCAATTGGCCCTTCACTGCCAGTTGTTGTCAGAGGAGATGTATTACACTCGCCACTTTTCTCTGGGGGCACTTCCTCGAACAGCCGCCACAGGTCCAAAATTTCCTTCCTGTTTTGCAACTGCTTCCCTTTGTATTTAATGAACAGATAGGTGGCAACCATATCTAGCACCGCTTTATCAAAAGACACCCCTTGTGGCCAAACTTGGGGCAATCCTTCTCCCTTCAACTCCGTGACCCACTGATTTTCTCAGCGTATCCTGGCAGAGTCCTACAAATATGGGCTTGGGGCGTCTCTGCGTCCATTGTACCTGATTGTGCGCGTTACTCAACTGACAATCCTTGTCTAGACTCTTACATGTATGACCAAATCAATATGTTATGCAATCTTCTTCAAAGAAATGAACTGTTTACTCACTTTTCATTCATTCTAAACCACATCAATTTACTTTCTTCAACACAATGTCAAACCAACTTCATTAATGTTCATCAACAAAAGACAATGCTTGCACAAAAGAACAACGCTTAATGTATTTCACATACAACGAAAAACATAAACAACCTAAATTCTACCTCACTTTTCCCTAATACCCCTTCTACTCCTGCTTGGTCTTTTTCCCTTATTATACACTCCCTTTGAATAATTCTCTCCACTTAGATTCACCTTAGAGGGAGAGAGATAAGTAAGACAAAGTTGGAAAGAAACTTGTCTAAATACTACTCCGGGTCTTCCTTCGTGACCCCTAAGTTATTTCCTTTTACCTCAGTTTTCCCGTATCCATATATCCTGTACTAATCGAGATAGCACTATGCGGCGCTGCCTTCCACCCCCCAATGGAGAGAGGATCCCTTTAACCTCTTTTCACCTTGTTCTCTGTTACCGTCCTAATGGCCATATGCGATAGATGAGAGTAGAATGAAATATAGAAAAGACCCAGACTTCCTATCCTCCCCCCATGCTACAAATCTCTACACCTTTTCAGCCCAAATGATGCCATTTGTCCCATCCTAATATGACTCCCACCCTCCTTTTAATATCACCCGCACTTGATACTCACGTGTCCGTCTAGATCCGAGACCCTCTGGATCCAACCGATCAATGCGCCGCTCCTCGCTCAAAGACCACGCCGGCGAGTAGTACGGTGGGTTTTGTAAAGGGGGATCCCGTACCCTTTCACCCTATTGCGTGCGCACGTCTAGGTGTACCGGTTGCCGTTGGCGGGTAGCTCTTGAGGGAGCGTGCTCCGGGTCATAAACAGGGGGACTTCTCGTGCCAGAAGGACGGAAAGAACGCTATCGCGTCGGGGTCAACAATTAAGGTGAGAGGCCCCCAAAAATACAGTTATGTCACTCAATAGAGTCAATCAAGACACATCCCTGGAGGGAATGAGACTAAGACCAAGTGCTGGGTGTTAAGAAAAGGCTTTATCTTAAATAGGGCAAGCAGAATCTACTCTGCTCACGCCGAGAGCGCTCTGCAGAAAACATGTTTCAAAATACTTTTATGCAGAAATATCGTCATCGAACAGAGGGAAGGCTTAAGGGGCACATGATCAGTTGGGATTGGTCACTAGGGGTGAACACCTATAGGTGCTATAGGGTCGGATGGCTGTGCTTGTCTTAGGAACACGTGGTGTGATGGTGCTTCATGGGTCAATCGGTCAGCTGGGCTCATCAAATTGGCATGTCAAATCGGCAACTTGTTATGCTGTTACCTATTAAATAACCATTTGACATTTGCCCTTGTGGCCACACATTCCCATTCATTCACTACCATAATCTGCTTGTCCAGCGAGCTCAGAGACATGTGGGCTTAGACACTTAGAAAAACGTGTTTCAAATATGGGCTAATTTATTATTGGGCTTAGGTTAAGGTACAGTCATTGAATGCATCGCTTGACCTGTTGAGAGGCAAACTTAACTGCATGTTGATACAATCTAAGATATACTGGCTGAAGAGGTGAGACTTTTGAGGTCACTGTGTGGTCTGGAATGTCCATCTGATAAACAACAAAGAGGGCTCTACATCTAAGACAGGACTTACACTTTAAAAATAGGTCACAAGAGGCACATACCATTTTGGGCATAAATCTCATTGTGCGGGGTTAGTGGTCGGTTGTTCAATCATCATTAAATGTCTGCTAATCTACTTTGACACCATGAGGAGTGGAGGAGAATTGAAACACCTTTGCGGTAGAGTTCCGCGTTGCACAAAGAAACAGGGCCTTCAGAGATCATTTTTACATACAGGCTTTTACACGTGGCCTACTACTTTACATTACAGTCAGGTTATACTTATTTTAGAATGTTATATTTTCTGGCTGGCTAAATATCCTCATTGTAACACCACTCATTAGGAAACTAGACGTGTGCTTAAGTTAATGTCCATACTACTCTAAAACAATTCATGGCTTGGGGCCTGCACATATGGTCTTAACACATGTTGCATTCTGATCAGAGTTATTAGCTGGTGTATTACGTTTACACAATACCGTACATATATTTACATTTGAACTAAAAATGAGGTAGCTTAATGCTGGTGTGTAAAGTGTTATGCTGGTTATGCATTTCGTTATTGCAGTCCATTTCTATTAGCAGCATCATACCATTCGTTAATATACATCACACTTTCATAACTGAATTCTAACGTGAGGACTTTTGATTATGCATATATTATGTTGTGCGTTAGTATGCTTATTGTACCACTATTATTCTTGTATTACTGTGCATGCAAAAGGCACTTTGGCTCTCTTTTCATTAAGGCTCGAGCAATCAAACAGTCTTGAGGGTCGCTTCTAACTGTTGACCCTGTTTTGAGGAGTATGGGGATGGTATTCTTAATGGCCAGAGTCGGTTGGGTGGGGGCATGTTTATAGAGATGAATGACTTCTGTGCTGGCCCCTGTTGTGGGCCGTGTCAGGGTCAATGAAGTGAGACAGAAGACAGGAGATACAGTGTAAAGTTTGTTGCATTCTGGCGGCTAGTCTCTCATGAGAACCGAACAACTGCAGGGACGGCAAAGGGAGGAGGTGGGTGGAGTAGCTTGCTCGCTGTGTGCGCCTGGCTGGGAGAGCCACAGGCTTGCGTTTTAATTTCACAACTGTCTTGCCATTACAAAATGGAGTCAGTAGCTTACAAAATGGATTCTCGTTCAACTCTGGTCTCATGCAGTCTTAAGGGAGGTCACAGTTCCTAGGGGTGATCCTGCACGAGAGCTCCGGGGCCCTGAACCCAAAGCAGCTGCAACTGGGCCTACCCAGGAAGTGTAGGAATGGGGGGTTTGAAGACCCCCTCCTTCCACTCAATGGTCAGGAGACCCCTGCCATTAGGGACACTGGGGCCAGCATTACTTTGGTGGATAAACCTGTTTCAAACCGGAGGATGTTGCTAAGGCACCCAAAGATCCCACTAAGCTTGCTGTAGGCTCTATCCAGATGGTTCCAATACTACCAACAATATGACAGTAAGAATAACTGTCAGTGTACAAAGTGAGGTGCCTGGGAAGGTCCTGCTGGGGAATGACTTGAAAGCTTTTGGAGTTGTATCAAGCACCCCCAGGCCTCCCAGTAAAAGGAAGCAGGAGCAGACTAGGAAGGCCAGAGAGCTCATTTTAAATGACTCTCAGTGGGTTGTTACAGAAGGACCTTTAACACCCAGGTCACAGGAAGAACCAACTTCTACTTCCAGGAAGAAAGAGACAAAGGGAAAACCTAAGGTCTCAGGAAAACAAGAAAGATAGCACTCCTGTGCATCAAACCAGGACATCCTTGAGAAGACAGTCCAAAGTCACACCAGTGACTCCTCCACCAGCTGAGGCTGAGTGTGAGGTCTAACCAGAAGAGGTTGAGTCAGCTACTGATGATGCATAGCTCAAAGAAGACCTTCCAACTTTTGTAGATCCGGATCCTAAAGACCATCCTGAGCTACAGACTTTGCATGCAGAAGGTGGCCCCTGTAGGGCAGACGTCAGCAGAGGTCAAAGGGAGTGTCCTACTCTTGAAGGTCTTTGCCAACAGGCAGCTTCCCAGCTGGAAGGGCAAGAGGCAGGGAAGCACAGGTTGCACTGGGAGGATGACCTCCTCTACAGTGAACCTATTGAGTCTACCTCTGGAGACTACAGTAGTGCCTCAGGGGTGATACCTCAGTTCCTACAGTTAGCCCATGAGATCCCTTTAGTTTGTCACTTAAGCTTTAAGAAGACCAAGGAAAGGATGTCTCTATATTTCTACTGGCCTACGATGGGGTCTGATGTAGGAGCTGTCACACTTGTCAGACTGGAGCCAAGAGTGGAGCCAAGAATGTGGCACCATTGGTGCCTCTCCCAGTGGTGGGAGTCCCTTTTGAGAGGGTAGGAATTGACATTGTTGCTCCCTTAGACCCTCCCACATCTTCAGGCGACCGATTTATATTGGTTGTGGTAGACCATGCTACCAGGGATACTGAAGCTATACCTATGAGGACTGTAACTGCTCAGGCAGTGGCTAAGGCTCTACTTTGTATTGTTACCAGAGTAGGTTTTCCTAAGGAGACAGAGGATCCAACTTTATGTCCCACTACATGCAAGCCATGCGGGAAAACTGTGGAGTTACCTAAAAGTTCTTAACAGCCTACCATCCCCAACCCAATGGGTTGGTAGAGAGGTTTAACAGAACTATGAAGAGCATGATAGATGCTTTAGAGGAACCCCTTAGAACAAAGTGGGATCTTCTACTTCCATGCCTTTCTTTGCTTATAGAGAAGTCCCTCAGGAAGCGGTTGGTTTCAGTCCCTTTGAGCTTCTCTATGATCATACTGTTAGAGGTCCATTGGCCCTAATCAAGGAGGGTTTGGAGAGTGCTCCTTCCCACGAGCCAGTGAGAGTCACTGACTATGTGTTAGGTCTACGGAGGAGAATGACACACCTGATGACAGAAGCTTCAGATAACTTGAAAGCAGGTCAGGCTCTGGTGAAGCATTGGCATGACCAGAAGGCCAACATGGTTGAGTTTACTCAAGACCAGCTAGTTCTAGTTATGGTACCTACAAGGCAGAGGGCCATAAAGGACAAATGGATCAGACCCTTCAAGGTTGTGGGAAGAGTTGGAGAGGTCAATTATTTGGTGGACTTAGGCAATCCTAAGGAGGCCCATGGGGTCTTTCACACCAACCGCCTAAAGGCCTATGTCTGTAGGCTAGAACTGGGAGCTTTGCTTCTAGCCTCTGCTTAAGAGGAGGAGGAGAGTGAACCTCTGCCTGACCTCCTCATGGGGCAACCTTTAGATGGAAAGATAGAAGGAGTCAATCTCTATTCTGATCTGACACTGGGACAGTGTGAAGAAAGGAAGAAGGCATGAATATGGCAAGGGAAATATGCACGGAATCGCACAGTGAACAACTTTGAATCTAACAACGTGCATACAATATCCAAGACTCGTGTATACTAAAACCCAGGAGTGCAAATAGAGTGAAACAATAATACCAATATATGAAAAGGGATGTGGGGTAAGCACTTAGAACCTCCTTATGACTGAAAGGAAAGTTGGCAAACTCCTTACCCACTATGCTATTACAGATACTGACAGCGCAAAGCCCACGTAGAGGGCAAGCAAGGACAGGATCTGTGAGCTGACACTCTGGATGATACTGAATAAGGAACTTAGAAACAGTACTCACGAGGACCGGAAAAGACCACTTGAATGTCAGTAAAGCCACAAACCCAGTTGATCAAACAGGGACCCAGAAGGCTATAACAGCAATTGGTGGAGGATAACTAAATACATAAGACCCAAGTCAAGGGGCAAGTAGGAATTGTGATTATAGAATAGTGAGGAAAACAAAAGGCATTCACACAGGGACTAGTTACAACAGCACCCCACACCTAATAATCAATGGGAAATGAATGCAGATGTGCAATGGAAAACATGGAATGGATCCCAATAGAAAGTACAGATCAGGAGCAGGGAAAATGATATCACAAAAGGAAACCTTTCCCACCCATCCAAGGAGAAAAGGCAGGAAGCTAAATCTATAAAGGGAAAGACTAATGCATCAAGTTTTTCAGTAGCAAAGGACAGCATCAAAGAAACAGAGAACACAGGCAAATTGGGCAGCATCAAAGGGTAAAGCACAGAGAAGGCTGCCTGCAGACAGAAGAAGACAGAAAGGGAAATCCAGAAAGCAGAAATCAATTAAGCACATAAATCCGAAATCCAGGGCAGAGGAACAAGAAACAGGAACTAGGAACTAGGCACAAAGGTTAGGAACAAGGGACCAGTCACAACAGGAACACTGCAACAATGACCAGCGCTGGACTGAAGCAAACTGAGGCTTTTAAAGCTGCTTAACGAACACACCCCTCAGGTGTGCCGCCTGCTGCACCTGCAGCCACAGGTGTTGCCTATCCTCCACCCAACCTTGTCCTGCAAGGGAGGAGGTGAAGCAGTGAGACAGGCATTCTGGGAAGCATAGTCATTAGATTAAAGTAGCATGCTGGCTGCCAAAAACCTGGAATGGATCCGGAAGGGAAGTAACTTGGAAAATAAGCTTTTAGCGCTCCCAATTCATCACAGCACTGTAGCATAAGGTTCGGAGGAAATGTCCAGTAGGGAATAAACCCCAAAACATGCCCCCAAGTGGCGGGAACGGGAGTGAAGGGAGCGAGCCATGACAGACAGCAGGAGGAGTGCAAAATTCTGTTAAATCAGTTTGCCCCTCTATTTTCACTATCACCAGGCTTGACTCCTTGGGGCCAGCATGAGATTCTCACTGGTGACTGTATAGCTGTTAAAAGCAGAGGTTACAGAAAGTCAGACCACATAAGAACCTACATACAGGAAGATGTCAACAAGATGCTTGGTCTTGGGGTAATAGAGCCTTCTACAAGTCCATGGTCGAGTCCAGTTGTTCTAGTACCAAAGGCAGGATCCAAGGAGTTGAGATTCTGTGTGGACTATAGAGCTTTAAATGTAGTCACCACGACTGATGCCCATCCTTTACCTTGGACAGATGAGCTGGTGGACAAACTTGGTTCAGCCAAGTACCTCAGTACATTTGACCTAACCTCGGGCTATTGGCAAATACCTATAACAAACCATGCCAAGGAGAAGACTGCATTTACAACTACAGGAGGCCTCTACCAGTTTAAGGTCATGCCTTTTAGACTAAAGAATACACCTGCTATATTCCAAAGGATGGTGAATTATGTTCTGAATGGGATGGAGGACTTCTGCATGGCATACTTACTTGGATGGCATTGCAGTGTTCAGCCCTACTTGGAAGGAACATATTGACCACTTAGGATATGTATTGCGGGCTCTTGAGGAGGCCAATCTGACCATAAAGGCTAGTAAATGTCAAATTGGACATAGAAAAGTGGTCTACCTCGGACATGAGGTAGGAGGAGGTTAAATAAGGCCATTGCCTAGCAAAGTACAAGCTGTACAAGACTGGGCCACCCCTACTACTCATACCCAAATGAGAGCCTTTCTAGGTCGCACAGGTCCTTCATTGAGAACTATAGGACCATAGCTTCTCCCTTAACTGTGATCTCCTCACCCAAATTCCCCAAGAAAGTCAGGTGGAATGAGGAGTGCACTAAGGCATTTGAAGGACTTAAGAAAGCCCTTTCTCAAGCTCCAGTCTTAAGAGCTCCTGACTACAACCAATCCTTTATTGTACAGGCAGATGCTTCTAATACAGGTCTAGGTGCAGTTCTGAGTCAGCTGGATGAGAAAGGCAGGGAACACCCAATCTGCTTCATCAGTAGGAAACTGAAGGAACCTGAAACAGGGTGGGCAACCATAGAACGTACATGTTTTGCCATTGTGTGGTCTTTGAAGAAGTTTAGACCATACTTGTATGGATCTACTTTTGTAATTCAAACAGACCACCGACCCTTGAGATGGTTAATGCAGATTAAGGGGGAAAATCCTAAATTGTTAAGATGGTCAATCAGCCTTCAGCGGTTTGATTTTACCATTGAACACAGGTATGGGTGTAATCGCCAAAATGCTGATGGTCTCTCCAGAAAGTATGACTGACTGGAGTAAGGAGATTCATCCAGAGGTGGATTAAATCCTCCTGCCCCTTAGTCTGGGGGGAACGAGTGTTAAGGAGAATTTTTTTTTTAAATGTGCTAATTCCCTCCACCTTAGAGACCCCCAGCAACTTTGCTGGATTTTGAGGACTTGATCTTTTTTACCTGGAGAGAGTGAGACCCTTTTTTTCCACTCTCTCATGTATTTTAATGTGTATTTTGGTTATGGAGCCTGACAAACTCCATAGGCATCATCTTTTACATTGTGTCACACAGCACCTTCAGTGCAGTGGCACAGGGAAGTCTGTCAGATTCCCCAAGGTTTAAATACCTCCTCTGGGATAAACTACTGTTTACCAGAGCAGTAAAGTGAAATTGACTTTACTCACATTTGAAACTTTCTAGACCCAGCACACACATTATCTTACAATAGGGTGCTGGAGTGGTTACCTAGTATCCCCTTTGTCTAGCTTATCATGTAACATTTTTAATGTTACCCTTTCCTCACTAAATGGCTGGTGGCAGTGGTTTACTTTTAATTACTGTGGTGTGCATTTAGCGTGGGCTGCGTTCGCAGCTGCAGTAAAGCACCCAAGCCTGCCATTTTTGTCAAAATGGCCCCAGCCTTCTTTTTTCGCCATTTGTTTGTGAAAAGGTCCTTCTTGAGATTTACTCTGCGTGTCAAACCAGGTTTGGTCCCTTCTTTGACTTTGCCTTTGGCGAGATTCAGGAGTGAAGCCCAGCTCTGGCTCCAGGGTGTCTGGGGTGGGAAGGAAGTGAGGGAGGTGCCCAAAACTCCCTCTGCTTAGTCTCCTAGGAGCCCCAAATGCACTCTGTAGTGATTGGCTGGCTGACTGTCGGGCAAGTACAGCCGCCCTGCTGGGTGACTGACAGCTAGACTGGAATGAATGGGAGGGAACTGAATAAAAGATGAGGCTTTTGGCTTGGAAGGCAGAGTCGACCACTGGACAAAGGAACCGAAGAAGAACTTGAAGGAAGACTTCTCCCCTTGATTTGGTGGGACCAATCAACTCCAAAGTAAGCCACCTGGACATTCTCTCGGAGCAGGTTGACTTTCCACAGAGTTGCTGTTGGAAAACAAAACGCCAGGGAGAGGAACACCAGATTGTGTGCATTGCTTTTGAGCTGGCCAAGAGCTCCAGGAAGATCCTCCAGACTCCCAGGAAGCAGAACTGACTGAGCATGAGCCCCCTCGACAGAGTGCAGAACCCCAGAAGCAAGAAAGTCGATCTTGACAGCCAGGAACTGCGGTTTTGCTCTTTGCGGTAGACACGAGCAGATGAAACACCGAAAAGCCACTTGTTTGAAGATTGGTGGTTGCAAGCGGTGACCGTCTCATTGCAGTGCAGGAGTCCCCAGAAGTCCTCCCTCTTGTCCCCACGACTGAGGCACAGGAACAGTGTGATCTGCAGAGCTGCACAGGAACAGAAGTCAACTGCTGCACTTTTTCTTCAATACAAAGGTACTGTAAAAGTCAGAGAGAATGTACCTCTTGCTGTAGAGTTGCTTCCACCTTCTACTACTCACAAGTCTAACAGCTTGTGGCCCTACATTGATTCTTCTTTTTCTTCAAAGACTTCTAAAACATTGTGCAAAGACCTTTCTTACTTACCTGCAAAGAAGTGCTTCAGCTCATATAGACTTTTGTCCATTGACTTTGGCTTAGCCTGTTCCACTGAATAACTCTTATTTGGGGATCTGAAATTATTTGCCTGCTTAAGAATATTTGTGGTCCCTTGTTTGTTACAACGTTTTCCGTTGACCTACTCCTAAATGATTCTAAATACCACAGTGATATATTCATGTCCCCATCACCTAAGCTATTGAAGTCCCATGAGAGTGTAGGTTGTGTCTGTGGGCCATCCCAAAAGGGTACTCACTGATTTAAAGATATTAAGAGTGTGCATTTTGTGAAGTATATTTGAGTGCTACTGTTATATTGCTTGCTTCTGAAGAAGGCTTACTCTAACTGACTGATATATATTAATAATTGTTTATTCAAGAAACCTTGTGTGTAAGAGTTTATTTGAGTACTTGTCACTGTGAATCTCTGTTTAACTCCCTTACAGCTCACATTGACCCCTCTTGAGATAAGCCTGGCTGCTCAATCACGCTACCAACCTGTGTAGTACAGACTTATACCAAAGATTGAGTTCCTATTACCTGCAGTCAGGGTTGTTGTAGTGCACCCAAAGGGTACTACATACATTCGTGCCTAACAACCTACCATGGAAGACTCCACGAAAGGGGAATGCTACGAATATGAGCTGATCATGACACATAAATACATATAACTAATGACAATGTGGGAATTCGAGAAGATTGGATTTCTTTTGTATAGGTTTGACCAATCATGTGTGGGGGGGGATGATTTGTAATAAAATATGTGGGAGCGTTTTAACTGTTGCAAAATGTATATAATGTTAAATGTTTGAATGGTTCAGGGAGATTCGGGTTAGTTTGACTCTGCAGTATCATCTAGCTGCTCCTGGCCGGTTGTACAATAAACTTAATTTACAGACAAACGTTCACTCACTTCTTTTTTGATTTTAATAATTTTTTTTATTAAGGTATGTAATATACAATCATATAGTCATAACTTCATAAGCATAATGCAGTGAAACTTTTACATGAGAATAGATGAAACAATGGTAAAGTGGAAGTGTTCCAGTAGAGCAATTAATTAAATACACTGTGTGCAATGTGAAATTGAGCATATAAGGAACAAATTGTCAATATAATTGAAAACTTACACATAAGAACTATAGCACAGTGTTGTGCACAACTTAGTATGGAACAAATTCTGCATTATGATGTCTAAGTGGGGGGGAGGACAAACATAAGACTGACATATGACGAACACGACATATGGAGGGAGGGGGGAGAAAGGGAGGTGGTAGGTATTGATGAAGAGAGGCACATTGGTATATAATGCAGTAAATATTCAGTCAAGTGTCCAGATTAGTATTCGCATATAATAATCTTGGGAACATCAAAGGAGTGTGAGAGATTTGGAGAAGTCACATTCCATGCGTGGTTACATTAAAATGGTTCAGAAATCGAGTAAAAAATGACCACTTAGCATTAAACTTAGGTATAGAGTTAAGATTGTTTGCCATGCACATTTCCATCTTTTGCGTGAGACATATGTTATTCCACCAGCTTCTTATACATAAGGAATGAGAGTCTTTCCAATTGGCAGTTATACTCTTCATAGCCAAACAAATAAAGAGATCATAGAGCCTGGAAGCATCATATGGCAAGTGGGTGGTAACTGCCAGGCTACCTAAAACAATATTCATAAATGAAAGTGGTATATCGGTGAAGAAAATAGAGGTAAGGTATTTCCATATTTGTTGCCAAAACGTAAGGGTATGGGGACATGAGAAGAACATGTGCTCATACGATGCAGGGGTAGCTCCACAAGTCCAACAATTGTCATTGTCATTAATATTGGATAGAAATAATTTGGCTGGTGTAATGAAAGCTCTATGTATAAAGAAGAAAAAATGTTGGGAGTTATTTGCTGATGTTGAAATATATTTGATTCTAGAGAAGAGCTTAGTCCATGTGTAATCGTCTAAAACATAGCCAAAGTCGTCTTCCCATTTGTGGCGTATCGAGCACAACTTCAGGGATGATATAAGGATGTTGTAGAATTTTGAAGCCTTTGTGTCAGTGGGCATAGTAAGATGTAGCAATCTTGAGGCATCAGGAGTCAGAATATCATTGGAGGAGCTGTGGAGAGCGTCAAAGCAAGAATTAACTAATTCATTATAGAAGTTGTAATCTGTGTTGGGGATTGAGAATTGATTTTTAAGCTGCTGAAAGGAAAGGATAGATGATTTATTTATGATTTGTTGTATAAATCTAATACCCTTTTTCTTCCAGGATTTTCTATTTAGGGTTTTATTCTTAATCAGTATCTTATTGTTATGCCATAGGTAAGGAGAAAGGCATTTTTTGGGGAGTGTGTCTGTGTGAATAGAAAGAGTTGGAGGGCTGATATTGTGGCTCTAATGGGTTCTGATATAGCCAGCGAGGAGTGCTTAAATATATAAATGAGATCGGTGATTTCTACAGGATAAATTAACAGTTTCTCTATGGTACACCATGTGGCAATGTCTGACGTTATGGTGCAGGCAAACCAATATCTAGCTTGCTTCAAAAGAAAGGCAGTGTGGTATGCTTTGAAATCAGGAAACCTGACACCTCCTTTGTCATATGGTGCCTTTAATTTGGTTAAGGCTATTCTTTTGCTTTTGCCCTCCCCCCATAGGAAATTTAGTAGGATAGAGTAAATTGATTTATAAAAGGAAGGAGATATCGGAACACATAAGAGTTGTAGATAATATAGAATTATTGGTGATAACATCATCTTGATCGTATCTAGTCGGCCCCACCAGGACAGATATAGGGGGGACCATCTGGATGTTAATTCCTTAAGTCTATCTAGTAATGATTGTGTGTTCTGTTTAATGGTGTCTTGGATGGTAGGAGCAAATCTAAGGCCTAGGTATTTAATAGAGGAGCTGCACCATTTAAAACCAAAGGGGTCTATGTCATATTTAAAGCAGTAGGGATTGAGGGGCATAATTTCTGACTTATCTTTGTTAAGTTTGTACCCTGAAACTGAGCTAAATTGGGATAGTACTTCAAGTAAATATGGGAGGTGTGTTTTGGGGTTTTTGATGAGAATAAGGATGTCATCAGCGTAAGCAGCTATTTTAATGTGGGATGTGCCACTTGCTATACCTGGAATATTGTTATTGGATCTGATTAGTTCTATTAACGGTTCTAAGGAGAGGATGTATAGAATAGGTGAGAGGGGGCAACCTTGTCTAGTACCTCTGCTGAGGGAAAAAAATGGGGAGGTAAGACCATTAATACATATTGAAGATTTTGGGGATGAGTAAAGTAAACTGACTAGAGAAATGAACTTGTCACTGCATCCGTGCCAGCGGAGGGATTGGAACATGAAGTCCCAGCTGACTCGGTCAAAGGCTTTTTCAGCATCTAGTGCTATAACCGCTGCGCCCTGTTTATCTTTTTTATTTTTATTAGATAGGTGGATAGCATTTAGAAGGAGTCTGGCATTGGAAGAGATGTTGCGCCCTTTAACATAGCCGACTTGTTCAGGTTTGACAAGAGAAGGAAGGGAGGATTCGATCCTGTTGGCTAAGATTTTTGCAAAGATTTTACTTTCTACGTTTATTAGAGAGATGGGCCGATAATTACCTGGTAATGACGGGTCCTTATCGGGTTTGGGGAATAGAATAAGCAAAGCTTCTGAGAAGGAACCTGAGGATGCTTCTTGGGATATAAAGTAAGAAAATAGATTTTGAAGCTTGGGTATGAGAGATTGAGCTAACCTATCATAGAATTCTGTGGAAAGGCCATCTGGACCTGGAGCCTTGCTTTTACCCAATCCTTTGATTGCTTTGGAAATCTCAGGAAGAGTAATTACAGAGTCTAAAGAGGATAAATCAGTTTGGGGGTAGGAGGATCTATTAATATTATCAAAAAAGGACGTGATGTTATTATGGGGAATGGAGTTCTCGGGAGTATATAGTTTGGTGTAGAAGTCTCTAAAACAATTTAGTATATCTTTGGGATGGTGATGCACATTGCCTGAAGAGTCTTTAATGTGGGATATGAAAAATTGTTCCTTTTTGGTTTTTAAGTAAGAGGCCAGTGTTTTTCCAGCTTTGTTGGATGTTTGATATATTTTCATTTTGTATTTAAGAATTGTCCCTGCAGCAAGATTTGTGATCTCTTTATTAATTGAGAAGCGTAAAGTCAATACTTTGTGGAGATTGGTAGGGTTGGAAACACTATAATAGTGTTGTTCGGCTGTAGTTAGCTGAGAATAAAGGTCATCTAAGTGTTTTTTGCGTAGAGCTTTCATTTTTCCAGAGTAAGCCATGATGTGACCTCTCAAGGCAGCTTTAAAGGCATCCCAATTATTCACTACCGAAGTGTCTCTGTCTTGATTATCTGCATAGAATTGTTGAACAAAAGACTCTACGGATAGGATGAATTGAGGGTCTTGTAAAAGAAAATTGTTAAACTTCCACCGAGATGACCGTTTCCGAACATCAGAAAGACTGAAAGAGGTACAAACAGGGGCATGATCAGAAATAATTATATTTTCTATTTTGGAATCTATAATGGTACCTGTAAGGTTTTTAGTGGAAAAAATATAGTCAAGACGAGAGAGAGTATTATGTGGGGAAGAGTGGAAAGTATAGTCAAGTTGAGTAGGGTGAGATATTCTCCATGTATCAATAAGACCAGTTTCGGCTAAGCATCCTGAAAAGGATTTGTGTGTTTTATTATTTTTGAACAAGCAGCTAGATTTTCTATCCAGAAAAGGATCAAGGACTTGATTCATATCTCCACACATAATTAAATTGGTAAAGTTTTTTTGAAGTATCATATGTTTGATGGTGGTCCAAAACTTGGGATCTGGGTTGGTGGGGCCATAAATATTCAGAATGGTAACATCAGTAGAATCTATATTTAGTTTAGCCCAAACCCATCTGCCATCTGTGTCCGCACCTTGGTCGAGAACTTTGTATGATAGTTTCTTGCTGATTAAAATAGCTACCCCATTTTTTTTAGCAACAGCAGGACTAGAAATGATTTCTTTGATCCAACGGGACTTCAGTTTCAGTGTTTCTCTAACAGATAAATGTGTTTCTTGTATACAAGCTATGGAGGGGTTTAGTTTGTTGAGATGCGAGATGACCTTACACCTTTTGATGGGATTATTGCAGCCTTTAATGTTCCATGTGACACATTTGAAAATCATAATAACAGTTTAAATGTTATGATAGCATAGCGATAATATAAGACCATATACATGCAAATGTTAGGTGCTCTAGAACAGTGTCTGAAATAGCATTTGTGAACCATATAGATGCAAATAATGAGTGCCCAAGAACAATATTTTGAATACAAATTAATGAGAAAAGGACACATTAGGAAGACACATGAGGTAATAGGATGAGGGTTGGGATGTCTGACCATAAACGGTTGCCTAATGGCTTGGAGATATGGAATAGAACACTGATCAGACTGGGAAAAAAAAGGAGGCTGGGGGAGTTTCAATTTGTAGGGAAGGGTGACACCCGCTGAGTCGTCAAAAGGGAAGTAGAGCGACTCAGGATGGAAGATGGACGTCACGAGGCCACCCGTCCCACGTCATATATATAGGAGATAATCATGGCATTAAATTTGTAATAGTAAGGAGAGAAAGGGAGTAAAACGTTCATGTAACAAAAGAGGAGGAGGTACTTGCAGGCGAGGTAGTGTCCATGTTATCGGAATTGATGGATCGTATAAATGCTTTTAGGTCTGCTGGTTCTTCAAACATTCTGGTACGGCCTTCATATGTTATTTTGAAAGAACAAGGGTGGTATAGCCCATAACGTATATTGAGCTGTTTCAAGGCTGGGCGAAAGGATAAGAATACTTTCCTGCGCTGGGCCGTGCTTTTAGCAACATCCTGTGAAATTAAAATCTTAGAGCCATTCCATATAAGGGATTTACATTCCTTTGCTGCAGATATAATGAGCTGAAGTTGGGAGTATTCCAGAAGATAAAAGATCATTGTTCTGGACGAAGGTCGAGGAGAGGTGGAAGTAGGTAGTTGGCCGACTCTATGAGCACGTTGAATATTAAGTGTTAGATCAGGGGGTAAGTGAAGTAGCTTTGTTAAGAATGTTTGCAAAAAGACAATGGTATTAGTTCCCTCTGATCCCTCTGGCAGCCCTGAGATGCGGAGGTTATTACGTCTGCTGCGATTTTCCAAATCTTCATTGTGTTTTTGAAGTTCTTTTATTGCATTTTCCAGTTGTGTTACTTTAGATGTAGTTTCTTCTACTAGACCCACTCTCTTCTCCACCTCATCCATTCTATTCTCAAAACCCCTCCATCTGTCGTCCAACTGTTGTAATTTTAAATTTGTAGTCTCTATGAAGGGTTTGAGTGATCTAATCTCTGCCAAAATGGCTTCCAAAGCAGGGTCCGAGATGCCCAACGGAGGAGGTGAGTCACTTTTGGGTCTCTTGAGGTTGGCGGTGAGAGTATTAGGTTCTTTGGTAGTTGAAGTATTGTTTTTTTTGTTGGCCGCCATGATATTGGCTGCAAAATATGGATATATGAGCAATTGAGAAGAGCTTGGTTAGCAATATTAATGATGCAAGGTAGAGAATTGCAGAAAGTTGTTACATGTAGAGCAATAGTAGGTTCCGTTTCAAATAGAAGCTATTTTGAGAAGGGCTTGTGATGGTAAGCACATATATATGGAGACTTTAAATAGCAATTTCGTGGGGTTCTATGTACCGAAGTTTACAATTATTACGTCCATATTATTTAGGTAGTACTACTCCTGATGCAGGAGGTTAATAGAAGCACTGTTGAATAATAAGGCGTAAACTTAGGTGTGAGTTGAGAGTGCTATAAGCCTTGTAGTGGTAGGAAGCTTCCAGTTAATATGGGTATCCAGTTACAGTAAGGTTCTATTTAGAGTTGTAGTTATACCCAGTTCCATGCGTATTCCAACATGTTGAATGCATGGTTCACATATATTTAAAGTGACCAAATATGAGCAAAAATAGAAAGGGTTGTGTCTCACAAGTGGTAAGGTGTGGTAGAGATCCTGCGAAGTAAAACAGTGTTCCTTTCAATGTTTCTTTTTTTTTTCCCTTTATTTAGTCACAAAAGTCTCAGAAATTGTGATAATGAGATGCTCTGGGTCTTATTTGTGTGGAAGGGTATTGCAGAAATATTGTTTATAATTAGACAGTCTCTGTATATTGTGGCATATGGTGGTGGAGTTTCTCCTTAAACAGTACTGAACTTCTTAATCCTTTTTTTTTTTTTTTCTTTTTTTCCTCAAGGGAAACTGTGCTTATAGTGCAGTTACTCACCGGCACCAGAGGCGGCTCTTTTGAAGCAAAGAAGAGAGGGAGGGCCGACCAGGCCGCAGCCGGCGCGTCACAGTTCACGTGACGCCGACACTTACTTCAGTGAAGGCGGATAACGGAAGGCAGCTGCGGCGGTCCCCGGAGCTGGATTGCTGGAGCTCGCAACGCGGCGAAGGCGAACGTGGAGCAAAGCTGAATTTCCTTCAGCAGTTCGCGTGGGTGGTCCGAATCATGGCGCAGAGAAGAAAAGGTAAGTAAAGAGGGAGAATATGCGGGGAAATGCCGAATTTAATGATCGGTGGGACGGAGCTGCCAGGCTACACCGCCATCTTCGTTGGCGTCAAGCCACGCCCCCTCGTTCACTCACTTCTTAAGAGATGGCCTTCTTCGGGTTAAAGTGCTTGGAGGGCCGCCTCTACAAAAGCTCTTCTGCAACCATGAATAACACACTGTTTATTGCAGCCTACCTCAACTGATTAGTGGATAGGGAGCCATGCATTCAAAGTCTCTTTAAATGTTGTGTGAGGGTCATGAGTCCTTCGCCGGATGACTATGTATATGGGCACCATGTTCTGTCCTGCTACTATTTTGCACACAAGGTGTCTGGAAAGGATATCCATGGATATCGGGCCGTTCCTCATCAGGATACAATCAGACAACAGGTGTGTTTGTTGCAAGTATGCAGTTACCCGCTTGTCCCACGATGAACAACTGTGTGTATTGTGAGCCCTTGCATGCATATTCCTGTGTGTGTTATAGTGTGTGTGGGACCTGTACACAGGGTAAGGATGTTGACACAAGTCTATCCTTCCGGACCTCTACAACTTATATAAGAACACTTATTTACTAGCATGGTTCCATGCATTTGTCTTTCTGCATGCGGTGGGAAGGGATGGGCTCTCGCGTCGCATTTTCGATTCTGACTGTGCATTCCCTCTTTTTGTCCCTAGACACATTGTTGCTCTCTGTCGTCATTGCAGAATACTTGTCCCGGAATGTTTTTAGAAGTGACAGCCATTCACCTGCCATTTTGTGACTCATTGTTGATTAAGCCTGCTGGTGAAGGGCGCTGCGGTCCCTCGCTCTAAGCTGCTCCGGTCCTGTTGAGGGCATTGGGATTTAGCCCCATCCCCTGCTGGAAAAGTCAGAAAGCAGCCATAAGAACTGAGGAGACGTGCCCTTGTCGCGTAAGCCCGCTGGTGAAGGGCGCTGCTGTCCCTCGCTGTCTAGAGGCTGTTGGGAGTTGTTTGGTATTTGGACTGATCACCTAAAAAAAACAGAACAGTTACAGCTGCACCACTGACGCCATTGAGCGTATTGCAGTAAGTGGTCCAGTTGGTCCGCCACTAATTTATTTTATCTTTTACATCAACCATGACATGTTGCGTGGCGTGTCTACCCAGATTGGAGATAGAATTTTATATACATCCTGTGGTACCCCAAGAGACAGTTTGGAGAAAGGTCCTTGTGGCCCTATGATTATTGAACTTCATACACAGATTAAGATTTCCATGGATCGTTCTACTCCATCTTCTCCGCGCTTTTGTGGAAGTGGGTTTTGCAAGTGCTGATCGCTAACCCGATCTCTTGAACATAAGACTTTTGAAAAAGAAAATCCTATCTTATGGATATAGCCAATGGACACATGTGGACACTTTCCACCTGAGCTGGTCTTTTATATTTAGTGATTACTTGCACTGCATATGGAGTAATGTATATAGATTTCCCATTGTTTTTGGTAATTGTATGCTGGCCCTGCACCTTTTCCTAGCAACACCGTAAAACCAGGATCACACTCACATTTGCGCGTGCATGTTTGTGGAAGTACGTTTTGTAAGTGCTGATCGCTGATGATGTGGCTGTGGCCGTGGTTGTGTACTGTGCGCTATCATGTCAACAACCCCATGGTGAGGATATGAAGTTTGAGTGGCCGGATACGACTATATGTATTTGACTCATGTACGAGTGCTTGTAAGAGTGCCTGTGATTAGTATTCAGTATCGGACTCGCTCCACTTCCAGTGTATTGCATACGTTGATGATTACCTTGCTTGTGTGTTCGCTCAACGGCTCTTACGCCACATACTGAAAGTCATATTGGGCGTCTTAGAACCCTGCTCTGAATCTAACGCATACGGCCTATTCAATGGTGTTAATGGTTGTATAAACCTTATGAGTGACTTGTTGATTGGCGACTCTGAACGTTAAACCCTCGATTTATTGCCGCAGGTTTTAGCCGGCGGTTTTACAGCTGCGGGCTTTAACCCACGGTGACTTTGACAGAGTGTGATTGTAGATGTTTCAACTGTGTCAAACGTCTTTTTGACTCTTATAGCCATACTGTGTTTATTGGTGTAAGCTCGGAGGTTTGTTCAAAATATCCCCCTCCTGTTCTGATTCCCTGTAAGCGGACCCATCTGTACACTTGAATTTTTTATACTCAGAGCACAAGTGATTGTGATGGCCGGGTGCTGTGGGTGACTAACCCATTGGGAGAGCTTGCTGGTCTCCTCAGTACACTCTTCATCCGTGTACCTCGTGTAGGACTTGGAAACTAGCGCCTGGGCTGACCAGTAAAACACACTAAATAGAGGATGGACGTGGAAATGTTATCTGGTAATAAAACCATTACTATTGACGCAAAATGTGTGAAGGAAATTTGTGATACATCTTCACAGTTAGATCCTGTATTGGATAAACGGAACTCAGCCCCAATGTGGCGCTCTAAATGCACTTGTCCCCTCAAAGTCATCTCCCATTCTAATTCAGCAATTAACACCAAGAAGTTAACTTTCTTCTTTCCAGAAAAGAATGCATTAAGTAAAATTGAAGAAGAAAGGGATACACAAGAGAATGTATCTGAACTAATTCCTCCGCCACGCATTAAGTGACCTATGCGAGTTACAGGACCCTAATTGCCACAGGGAATGTGTGGGCAATACACCCAATATCATTAAAGAGGACACACCAAACTATGCTGAAGGGGTAGAAAATAAATCTGACATTACGTTGGCCCCTCCAGCGACCGTCAACGTTATGATACACAATGAGGGAACCAGTTTTCTCATTGACTTAGACGAAAATATTGATCTGGCCCCCATGCAAGATGAGGTGGAATACCTGGGGAATTAAATCGACATCACATCTACTCCATGTGTTATGTCAATTGATCCACAAACCTTTTTTGAAAAGCCACAACAGATGCTGAGGAACTTGACAGCCTAGATACTAATGAAAAAGAGTGTAATAGAGATGACTTCCACTTGGCACCCGATCATTGTACATTATCAGAGCCTGTGACAACACAACCTAACGAAGAAATAATGGCATCTGTGTTGTCAGAATGTAGTGGAACCAGTATGTCTTCGAATGAAATGTTCCTCACGTTTGAACGCCTACTAGCAATGCTAGTGAATATCTGTAGTAAACTTGAAAATAAACTCGACGTTCAGTCAGTGCATAAATAAAAGTCGGAAAACTATGCGAGACCTGAGTTCTAATACCAATCTGCTTGGCAATGTTATTGCATCCATTTTATATTTCAAGCTGATAACTCGCCCACAGTTAGCTATGAGTCAGCCACTCAAAGGCTCAAAGACATCCAAAATACCTTCTAACTTGAAAAACGCATCTACCAAGAATAAAACATAAAGTTGTGTCACAGGCCTTCATGAATGCGCGACGGACTATAGGAATAAAGAATACCCGTAGCATAAACATTAAGAATGTCCCTGGGAATACGATCGAATCACTCACATCTGCACCTACTGACATACATACATATAATAAGGCCAACGTCCGGGGAATGACAATGGATCCATCTGGTGATAGAATGGCACCTAATCTATTCCCTAAGGCACCTACAACTTCAGACTCGACGCTCTCTAATGCTATAAAGTCGAATGACTTAGAGCCAACTCTGGCTCAAACAAATGGGAGTATCTCTCCATGGAATCAAAATGTGTCTGCAGACACACTGGGCCAAATGAAACTGACAGATCTTTGGCTCACTAATAAACACACAACTCCATCTGCT
Source organism: Ambystoma mexicanum (assembly GCF_040938575.1). Lineage (NCBI taxonomy): Eukaryota > Metazoa > Chordata > Amphibia > Caudata > Ambystomatidae > Ambystoma > Ambystoma mexicanum. The sequence continues at coordinate 244,636,867 of NC_090926.1, read as the reverse complement.
CCTTATATAGAAGCAGCTAAACTAGCTATGCAAATAAAACCGATTATGGCAGATCCAAGTGTTCACCCATTTAATAGGGCGGCTGTTCTATGACAATTTCTCTCTATTATCGGACTATGAATGAATTGTGGACGAAATGGAACACACCTCCTACAAGCATTTCGAATATCCTGTTTGAATCTGAAGCCACATTGGAATATATTCTAAAATACGAGACTGAATTATTTCGTCTGGGTTTTACATGTTGTATAGTAGACATTTACCCAGACAAAATCAGAACGTGTAGTACAATTATGCACGATGGTGATGATGTCCAAGTCAATGGGAGGAACAAAGACATGACGTCAGCTAAAACATGCCTTAGAGTACCAACCTCTAACAAAGCAACTAACAGAGCAATTCATCCACAGACTAATAACACAACACATGATATGAAATGCTCTACTGGAGTTGATGTTGGTTTGCCTAACACAAATACAGGGGCGCACATGGAAGAAGTATATTGGCAACGGCTGCCACTAGCCTTCAAAACACACCTGTCTGTGTTGAGTCGATGACATCGACATACTTTATTCTTGGAACACCCAGGGGTTTGCACATTTGTTTGGAGAAAATGGAATGTGGTGTAATATGGAACTATTCAGTATAGTTGTTCTACATAGCAAGTAGAGAATCTGTTCTTAGACGGGCGGGTGACTGTGCAAAAAGTGGCAACTAAAGGCGCCTAAGTCACCCTAAAGGTGGCCTGTTGATTTCAGTTTGCCCACCCTGGTCTGTGGTCGAAATACCTTGTGAATCACCCCTGGTGCTGGTTGGAAGATTATCTAGACCAGGTCTGACCCCCTTATCATAATAGATGTGTATGATCCGATCCTCCGAGCACCGCTGCTACCAAAACCAATAATGTTGTCTATAGGTAATGTAATTGAAAAATATCAAAATAGATTTCCAATATATGTTATGGGAGATTTCAATGCAAACATTCAGTTAGTAGAAATAGATATGCAAGTATACTCTCGATCAAGTCCTAATACCCAATACAAATCTACAAGAGCAGCTAGTCCATGGTCCAATATGTATGAATTGATCAGCCTCAATGGGCTTTGTCCTGGGTATGAGCATCCACACGTATCAGCAGGAAGAGTGCCTCCATTCTTGATTATGTGTTCACCATTAGCAGTGGATTTCAATGGGTTTTGAACATGGGGATAGCGGCGCGCGAGGAGAGCGATCACTTATCTCTGTGCATACTGGTTGAGATTCCGAGCTTGGTGCTAAGGGAACAACGATGCCGGTAAAGGAATACCAGCATCAATTACCGCTATGGGCTATTTTGACCAGACGGACCGCTATTAGCGGCATCGTAAAGTACGATGCCGTTAATAGCGGGCAGGGCGCGCGCATGCGACCCACCATGCCGGCATTAGCAGCATGCCGTAAACTGGAGTAGATCACAAGTGAAGCGGACATGCAAATAACGGCCTCATGAAGGCGGAAAAAGTGGTTACCGGCATGCCGTAAATACCAGCATCGCCGACCTACCGTAAAATGCCCTGAGCAGTGTTCCCAACTGCCACAGGTTCACACAATCAGCACAGGTGGGAGCAATGGAGTCATGCCCAGTAAAAAAAGAGCACACACCACACCCCCTCCCACACCAAGATGATTCCAATAGTAGTAGCATTACTGGAGCTGGAGGACATGCTTGCATTGCCACAACATCAACAACAACAAAAACAACAGCCGGCACCACAGAGGAGACGCAGGAGGAGAAGGAGGGTGAGACAGGCCCAGCATGCCCCACCAGTGCAGCCACCGTTACCACGCCGGCAGCCCCCAATCCCTCACATCAGAGCCAGTCCTTTCAACCTAACCCTGAGCAGATCCACACCCTGTACCGTCTGGACCGGGACACCATCACCACCATAGTGGACCTGATACACAACGACATAGTGAGCCTCATTGAAATACGCACCGCCATCCCCCCTCTACTGAAGGTAGTGTCTGTGCTCCACTTCCTTGCCACAGGCACCTACCAGCACACAGTGGGGCACATGCATTGCATATCACAACCCTTTTTTTCCCGGATTCTGAACCAAGTAGTGGATGCCCTTCTCAAGCACACAAGGGACTACATATCCCTACCACAGACTCCCCAGGAGATATTAGATACAAAAGTTTCCTTCCATGCACTGGCAGGCATGCCCAATTGTGTAGGCGTCCTCGACTGCACCCACATGGAGTTGGTGGTCCATTATGCCATGGAGGTGGTGTACCGCAACCACAAGCAATACCACTCCATCAATGTGCAGATGGTATGCAACGCCAGCAAGATCATCACACATAGTTGTGCCCAATATCCCGGATCAGCTCATGACTCTATGGTCCTGCGGAACTCCACGCTACCACGCTTCATGGAGCCACATGCTGGACAACGTGCCTGGCTGCCTGGTAAGTTGCAGGACTGGCACATGGCATTGAAATGGGGGGAGAGATGCACACACCACAATGCTGCCAATGTTGATGTGACTGCACGATGTGCACATCACCGAGCACTGTACTCCAAACCATCACAAACGGTACATGACACCCAAATCCCATATGAATGAAGTAAGGTTGACACCTATCACTACATGACTAACAGGAAACCACCCCACATCCCACAACGCGTGCACCACTCATCAGCGACCCTCACCCTCCGTAACACCATCCTGCACCATGCAGTGCATATGCACTATGTTGCTGTCTCCAGCATATCACTACACAGGACAAGCATCCCTGTGAGTGCATCAAACTGAACCTACTAGGGAATCCACTGTCTGGCACAGGGCTGTCACACTCACAGGAGTGCTGCATGTCACCATGGGAATGATCAGCGCTGATTGCCCAATATTACACAGACTACTGCCAACACTCCCTCTAAGTAAATCTCACAGAACACAACACCTCACTAATTTGACACTAACACAGCTGTATGCATACACGATGCATGTGCAACAAGACGTCAGTGCACACCATGTATCATCTTGAAGATGCATCCCACACCATTAGTCCATGGCACAGGAGACATTGAGGGACTGAAAATGGCGTCAATACATCCAGAGACATGTGCATGTGTGCAACGATAACATGCAGGCATGTGTGACTAGTACAGCTGTCCATCATGAATCTCCTAACATTTACCTTTTAATTGCCTCTCATGCAGGTGATAGTGGCTATCCCTTGAAGCCGTGGCTCACCACCCCTGTCCGAAACCCACAGAACAGGCACGAGGAGGACTACAATCGTTCCCATACCCGTGTGGTCATCGAGCAGACCTTTGGCCTGTTGAAGGCACGATTTTGCTGCCTCAGCCGGTCGGGTGGGGCACTCCTCTACAGGCATGAGAAGGTGGCCAAGATCATCATGGCATGTGTCATGCTGCACAATATGTGCATCCGCCAGAATGTGCCCCTGCCCCCTGACATTGAACTGCTACCACCTGGTGATGATGAAGGGGAAGAAGAAGATGTGTCTGGAAATCATCACGGTGCTGATGCACAGGAGGGACGTGCTGTGCGCCAGTCAGTGATTACACAATATTTCTGACACACATGGCAGCAGAGGGTGACATGATGGTTGGACAGAGGGCACTGGGTGTGGGGGTACATTTACACTATGCACTGTAAATTAATAAATGACACATGCGCAATGATGAATGTCCACTCAGGTCTTGTTTTTCACACAACGGGTGTATTAAATATAACAATATAAACGTAAGTGAAAATAAACTCCACCCCCCTCACCCCCTGCCCCCACAACTCCCCCACACACCCTCACCCCCCTGCCCCCACAACTCCCCCACACTTCAACCTCCTCCCCCTCCCCCCACAACTCCCCCACACACTCTCACCCCCCTCCCTCCACAACTCCCCCACAACTAATTTGCACTCCCTGCTCCAGGGGGTGGCATGTCTTGCCCGCGCTGGGTACGAGCCAACCTGCGGAGCGGGCTTGTTTGCGTTGAACTTGAGGAAGACAGTGTGGTCGCCTGCTGTGGTAGTGTAGCGGGATGCCCTGCCTCCATTGCATCCGCTATGCGGCCTAACACCTGCCGGAGGGCCAAGACCTACTCGCAGAGGCGGCTGGTGTTCTCCGAGAATGATTTCGCCATGAAGGCAGTGTTGTCCGTGATGGACCTGCGTAGTGCAGCTAAGTCCTGACACCACTCCTCCCTGGCCAGTCTGTTGTCCTATATAAATTCACGCACAAGGGCAGTCAGCAGGTCGGACCGCTGCGGCCCTGCGGCTGCACCAGTGCTGGTTGTCGGCCCCTGGCTGTCCTGCCCAGCCAGCCTCCCTAGCCCTGAAAATAGGACTGAACTGTCCCTCCGGCTGCTCAGGAGCAGACTGTTCTGGGTGGTGGCGTGCTCTGGATCGAGCAACGATACTTTGGGGGATGTCGGTGGAGTTGAGGTATGGACCACATCAGAATGATTGTCCTCCATGGGGACCTAGATGTCCTCCTGTGTGTCCTCCACAGTCATGGGTGATGTGGCTGCCACCTCCCCAGCCAAACTCGACTCCTCTGATGGTGGTGCCTCGCATGTATCATCAGGCTGGACAATGGGTGGAGGTGGTGGTGGTGCTTTGCCCTCCACGGACCTTGGTGGCACCGGTGCAATGGGTGCCAGGGGTGGCTTGCATGTCGGTAGACGGCGCCCCCTGGGTTGTCCCCTCGAGGTGAAGGCCAGTTGCTGTCATCCTGGGGTGTGGCCTGTGCAGGGGTTGCTTCCTGCCCATCGCTGTCATGGTCAGTGCCTGTGCGGGTCGGAGAGAGGGATGGCATGCGTGATGTTTTGATAGGCATCATACATTCATTCGGACATTTGCTCATCCACACAATTGGGGGTAATAGGCATTTGTGTTTGGATGAGCACGTTAATTGATACATTGGTGGTTAATTCAGGCATATGTCGGCGTCACTCATGTTGGCCCGGAACAGTCGAAGAAGATAGAACAAGAAGTAATTACATACGAGCAAATTCCTCAACTAGAGAAAGAAAATTGTCCTTGCCCCACCGCCAAATCCGATGAGTGTTTAAGACACTAGATCCTCAAATAAAAAGCTACAAGAAGGAGCAGTAGTAACAACCAATTTAAGAGCATCACGGAAGACTTAGTATATGCTCCAGGGTCATAGAACACTTGTTGAAAGAAGAAAATAAACACCTATTAGACTATTAAATCATTTTTTTTACAAGAAACATGGCTCTAAAATGTTCCAACTTGCGACAGATATTTGGGCTGTATAAATCCACCTTCAAAACAGGCCAAAGCACGCCCGTCGTCCGGACTACTGACATTGATTAAAATAGATGGAGTGTTAGAAGTCCTAGACAGCATTAATCCCAATGCTTGGATACACTATACCATCACTGAACACACATGTCCAATCCTTTATCCATATAATAAAGAAAAAAGAAAAGTCTCTTCGAAAAAAGTAGGGATTGTTAATCTCCATTGGAATCCAGCCTCTATTAATGAGGACCTATTCATCAATACAGTCCTATCATCTATTGATGGTATCCGTGCCAAAAACAAAAAAATAGATCTCATTGTGTGCAGTGATCTAAACCTTCATCTGTTTGATCATAATGGACCGAAAATTGATCTGGAGAAATTACCAATGAGAGCCCAAATATGGAGTAAAGAGATGGACAGAAGACATTTCATGCTAATAAAGGGCCATCGAGCAGATGACCTTCCGTCTAAGCCGACCTGGTTGAGGGCTTCCTCACACGCATTGTTGGATTACATCTATATTTGTGATGGAATAACAGATCACAATGTTTGTCAATAAAGAAACTAACACTAGTTATCACAATAGAATCATAATTGAATGGATGGCCCTTATGCCCGTAACAAACAATGTCCCTATACCTATATTGGAACTGAATGCGGGTACAAATATACTCAAAATCCCTGAAGTGCAAGTAGCCGGATTAGCAAATGTATTTCAGACTTCGTCCCAACATGATACTGAGAAATTGGCATATGGTTGGCTGTTGAGACCATTTATGATAACAACTAAGGAAAAGAAAATTGAGAATAAGAACCATCTTCATAAATATAACAGGCAAATAGCATTGAAAAAAAGCGAGCTACGAAAGAACATAAGGAAAATTATAAAGTCTAGCCAGGAAGATCATATAAAAATTATAAAACAACAAAAGCAACAGTACAGGAACTGGCATAAAATGATAAAGGCTACTATAATGCAGAAGGATGGCGAAAATATGCTCTTAGCTCTGAGAAATCAAAATAGCAGAAATGAATGGAACTTGCTGAACGAAAATTAACAACAAAATGAGAGACTGATATTTGACGTTGCAGAGGTAAAGTTGTTAGCTTATTTTTCGTCTTTATAACAGAAAACAAATGACCATTCCACATAACAACCATTCACCAAGACCCATAAATAGAACATCTATTGGGATCCGGAAGATATTCTTAATCGCATCAAACACCTAAATCCCTCTCGAGCCCCTGGCCCTGATGGGCTAAGTAATGACATGCTTAGACAGAATCCTGAATAATGGGCAGACTTGTGCTCATGAACATTTGCAATCAGTGATAGAAATAAGATCATATCGTCTACATGGAAAACACCAATTCTACTTCCAATCTTCAAACAAGGTGACAGAAAACTGCCAGTGAATTATCGGCCCATTGCACTTTTGAAACCACTGGGTAAAGTGTTTGCATACCTTCTATTGTGAAAATTAACTGATTAGGCAAAAGCAGCTGGAAGAGTGGACCCAAACCAAACTGGATTTGTAAAGAATATAGGATCTAATATTAATCTGATTCTATTGAACTTGCTGTAATTAGAATCGATGAAAGAGAAAACTGTGATTCACGCAGCATTCGTCGATTTCCAACTCATGTTCGATGATGTAAGCAGAATTAAGTTGTGGAAAAAACTTAGAAACTTGGAAGTGTCCAATGGACATCCTTGAACCAATTAAAGCTTTGTATACAAACACGACGATAAGAATTAGGCTGGTACAAAATTGATTTTTAGCCTCGGAAATCCAAACGTGGAACGGTTTAAAACAAGGATGCCCACTCGCGGCGACGCTATTCAATCTATATACATCAGATTTTTCAGACAGCCAGCAGAACAACGTAGCGAACCCACCAAAACTGAATAACCCGGCAGTAGCATATGTCATGTACGTGGACGATTTAGTAATGTTTGATAAATCCCAAGTCGGCCTTCAAAAAAGAATGAAAGAGCAGGAAGCTTATGTATCAACGAATGATCTGAAGATTAACACCAAGAAAACACCAGTGATGACACTAACTCGACATTCACCAATACAAAAAAAAAAAACACTCTTAATGTTTCTAGATGGCAAAAAACCTGAAACGGTGACTACAGTTAAATATCTGGGAGTTATATTAAACCAATCAGAAACTGAAAAAGAATGTGTAGATCACATAAAAGTGAAAACCACATCCTTAGCATGCCAAGCATTGATTCTTCACCATAAATATGGAGCATTTTCTATTAAACCACTTATCGCCTTTTACAGGCAGAAAATAGTGGCGATTTTGATTTATGGTTGTGAAGCAATGTTGAATGTCCCACGCGAGAAGTGGAATCAATTAGAAGGGATAGACTGGCGGAAGATCCTTTCTTTGCTGCCTCCATATACAATGCTGCAGGTTTGCTTCGAACTTGCACTACAATCCTACGCCAGAAGGAGCTATCATCGAAACAAATAATACTAAACATGTGTAAAAAGGCATGTCTTCAAATAATGGCGAACGAGGAAGTAATCACAGACATGCTTGTCAACCGCCTGCAGGAAGTAAAAAAAAAGACTTCAAAGAAATGACTGGATTCGCACCATATATTAAAAAGCTGACTATCAATTGGCCTTGCACTTTGCACTTGATGTTCGTGCTCAGACTGAATTACCTATGTATCTACAAACATTTCCAGAAAGATCAATGACAGATATTTTCCTACGGCTCCATCTTAATCTACTACCAACACGGGAGATTCTGGTTTGAACAAAACAGTTACAGGAGTCAATGATTTTTTGTAGAGTCTGTCAACAAAAAGACCAAATAGAGACAATTCATCACATCAATATGGTCTGTACAGGTCTTGAAGAAAAAAAGACATATTTTCACAGACATGCTTCCACAAACAAAAGTCCAAATCAAGTCCGATCAACGATGGGCACTAATCTTAAGTGGCGACGACAAACTACTTACCTTCAGAATTGTCCAATTCTGGAAAGTCATAATTGCCACAAGTGTTAAAGAAATAATAACAGACGTGTCAAACACATGATTAACGGAGACTAGAGATGTATAATGTTTCATATACTTTAACGATGTAAATGACTAACCTTACATAACATAGAATAGAAAAGTGTGTAACAAACTATAACATTTAATAAAAAAGAAAAAAAAAATATTGTTTTTAATGTATTGACAATATGTTTTATGTTGTTAACTTAACATTTTGATTTCTTTTGTTTGTAGACTTGAAGTTTTTATTGGTTTAACCTTAACTCTTTTGTTAAAAAAAATCAAAAAATCTTTATATATATATATATATTACATACTTAAAAACAGTGCACCATACGTCAACATGTGCAATGCACCATCTTCTTGGGGGAAGGCATAAAGTGCCTATTCTGTATTATAAATTCTGGCAGTTTTGGATGACTAATTCTTCGCACATAAACAGTGTGTGTGGCGTTGCCCCTTTAAGGGTCCGCACGCGACGGAGTGACGTCAACTCCGTCGCGTGCCTGTTTAAATAAACGGGGCGGCTCCTGGTGACGTCAGTTCACCGGGGAGCCCACACCGACAACATCCACGTCTCCGTGTCTCTGTTCTACAGGGGGTGGGGGGCTCACGGAGGCGGCCCGCACGAGACCGCCAACAGTGGCGACGAGACCGGGATCGCTTCCATGAAATGCGGGGGAGTTCCGACGCGACGCAGATGATCGATTGTGAGCGCGCGACGAACTCCGAACACCGCAGAGAAGGAAGCGACGCACGCGGCCGGCGGCCATTTTGGTGAATAGGCCCTGGGGACTCACGGCTTCGTAACGAAGCGTCGGTGAGCCATCCGGGTTTAATTTTTGGACATTTCAGCGGCGGATGATCGCTGGACACAGCACATGTCAATTTCAGGGAAGAATTTTGACAATTTATGCTAATTTCGTCGAGCAGAGGCTGAGAGACTCCGTGGGAGGCCTGCTGGTTAGATAGGGGTCTCTTCCTCTACTCAATTTTTGGACACATCATTGTCGGCAGGCTGACTGAGGTGATACCTCCGCAAGAGTCACGGCTGGTGGTGAGTTGCGGCCCCTGTTCTTGTCATTCTTTTGGGGTGCCTGTGCGCTCTCCACTATGGATCCTGCTGCTGCTGCTGCTGCTGCTGCTGCTGCTGCTCCTCCTGCTGTTGTGGGTCAGGCACCGCCTGTACTTCCACCTGTCCCTCCGCCGAAACCACCGGGGTCCCTGCAACCAATGCCTGAGTTTGATATCTCAGGTGCTCCATCTGGCCTTGGACAGAGGTGGAAGATGTGGATGGATAGACTGGAAATGTATTTCAGGGCCACAATGGAAACAACGGATGACGGCAAGCTGGCCACCCTACTGTACTCTGCTGGCCCGGCGGTGCATGAGGTATTTATGTCCCTACAGCCGGTGGATGGATCGTTTGCGGCGGCCAAAGAGGCGCTCCATAATCATTTTCTGCCAATGGCCAATGCGGACTATGAACGCTTCCTTATGGGTACGGCCCGCCAAAAAGATGACGAGACTCTGGATGTATTCTTTGTGCGGCTGCGGCGCCTGGCAGCACCGTGTGCCTGGAATGACCCCGATGTCATGATCAGGAACCAACTCATTCAGGGATGCAGCTCGGGGAAGCTGAGACGCCAGATCCTGCGCGAGCCGGGCATCACCCTCCCTCGCATCCTAGAACTGGGGAGGTGCCACGAAGTCTCCGAACTGCGTGCAACCAGGATGGAAGCGGGGGTTCGCCCAGCCAAGTTGGAAGAGATCTGCGCGGTCGGAAGAGGCCGCGGGTCAAGGCGCCCTTTGAACAATCAGAGTCAGCGCGCACAGGGGTCGAATGTCCCGTGCTTGAAGTGTGGCTATGATCTCCCACACCCCGCAGAGTGTCCGGCCATGGGTGTCAAATGTGGCAGATGTGCGGGCCCGGACCATTTCGCAAGGATGTGCAAATCAGCCGCGCCCAAGGTAGTGCCAAGAGGACCAGTTCGAGCCGGGTTCTTCCGCCCCCAGAGGGCCTCCAACGTTGCCCAAGTGGACCAAGGGGACGAAGGAGCCCCCCCAGGAGGACGAGGAGGAGGACGATGATGAGGAGAACGTGTTTTTCGTGTCCAGCGTGAGCATGCTTAAGTCCCGCTCCAAGAGACAACCCAGGTGTAATGTGCTGGTGAATGGAGACTCTGTGCCGATGCTAGTGGACACTGGCGCATCGGTAAACGTAATGGCCCGCCAGCATTACAAGACCATGCTGGCCCCGCCTGCGCTGGCGCCGCCAAAGGCACGCATATTCACTTTCGGCGGGGACCGACCTTTGCCTCTGGATGGTGTTTTCGTGGCCGGTGTGCAGTATGGGGACTCACACATACGGGCTCGATTCTATGTGACACCGGTGAGCGATAACACCCTGCTCTGTTGTGCCGCGGCGGAGGCACTGGGTATCGTCACATTCGCCTATGCAGTATACTTGGAGGACATCCAGGTCCTCCTGGCCAAACATGGATCCCTGTTTGAGGGCATTGGACAGCTGGTGGGTGAGCCGGTCCGGCTCCATATCGACGAATCCATACAACCAGTGGCGCTGAAGCACCGACGGGTTCCGTTCCATCTTAGGGACCTGGTGGATCGTGAGCTTGACAATCTCGTGGGGTTGGACATAATCGAAAAGGTGGATGGACCCACCCCCTGGGTGTCCCCCATCGTCATTGCCCGCAAGCCTAAACAACCCGATGCTGTGAGAATCTGTGTGGACATGCGACTGCCCAATAAGGCCATAAAGAGGGAGAGACACCTCACCCCCACCATCGATGACATTATTGCAGAGCTGCAGGGTGCAAGATTCTTCTCAAAACTCGACCTGAGATCGGGCTATCATCAGGTGGTCTTGCACCCCGAATCCAGATACATCACTACCTTTACCACACATCGGGGGCTCTACCGATATAAAAGACTAAGCTTTGGGGTGTCCTCGGCAGCGGAGGTCTTTCAAAACATAATAAGAGGTGCACTGGCGGATCTGGAGGGCGTCATCAATATCAGCGATGATATCCTGGTGTATGCCAAGTCCGAAACAGAGCACCTGGCACGCCTGTCCAGGACTTTTGAACGGCTACGTCTGCTGGGTCTCACCTTGCATAAGGACAAATGCGAATTTCTGAAGACGGAGATCGAATTCTTTGGGTTCGTGTTCAAGGCTGATGGGGTGTCACCAGATCCCCGCAAAGTGAGAGACATCAAGGAGGCGCGCCCGCCTGAAAATGTTGCGGAGGTGAGGAGTTTTCTGGGGATGGTCACTTACTGCGGCCGGTTCATCAGAAATCTCGCATCCCGCTCTGAGCCCCTGAGGGCGCTCACCAAGAAGGACACCCCCTGGCAGTGGGGCCCTCTGGAACAGGCGGCGTTTGACGACATTCGGGGGGCACTGGCGGCGCATGACACTATGGCATTCTTTGACCCAGGCCTGCAGACGGAGATCGTGGTAGACGCCAGCCCATATGGGCTAGGGGCGGTGCTTACACAAGTAGGAAAAGACCAAGAGGTCCGGCCGATAGCTTACGCCAGTAAGGCCCTGTCTGACACTGAACAACGATACTCTCAAATAGAGAGGGAGGCCCTGGCGGTGCTGTGGGGCTGTCGACACTTCCGCCTGTACATTCTGGGGCGTCCCGTGACCGTGGTCACGGACCACAAGCCGCTGCTGCCGATCATGGCGGGCTCGTCATCTCGCCCGCCAGTAAGGATTGAGCGGTGGATGCTCGCCCTGCTGGAGTACGGGGTGTCATTGACTTATCGTCCCGGCGCCAACAATGCGGCGGACTACCTATCTCGTCACCCCAGGAACGACTCGCAGGAGTCGGCGTCGGCGGAGGAAGCTGACGAACACGTCTGCCTAGTTGTAGAGACTGCGACACCCAACTCCATGCAGGTGGAAGAACTAGAGGCGGCGTCGAAAAATGACGAGTGTTTCTCCATCTTGAGGGAGGCCATGCAGAAGGGTGCCTGGAAGACAGTGCTGGAGGCGGTGGAGCGAAGAACGTGTGAGGCCCGGGTCACTCTCGAGCAGTTGTGGAGAGTGAGAGAGGAGCTAACATTCTCCGATTCCGGGCTGCTACTAAGAGGGGAAAGGATTGTGGTGCCCCAGGCCAAAGTGGCGCAGGTCATCGCGCTAGCACACCAGGGTCATCAAGGGGCTCCCAAGACCAAAGCTCGCCTCCGGCAGAAGGTGTGGTTTCCTGAGCTGGAGCGGAAGGTGGAGGCGTTCGTGGCCTCTTGTGTGTGGTGTCAGGCAGCGGCCCCGGCACTGAAAGAACCGTCCATTGAAACAATGCCCCGCGGGACTCGGCCGTGGGAGGTGGTGCACGCCGACTCGGGGTCTACCTCCAGGGGCACGCATTTTCTTGTGGTGGTAGACGAGTGGTCGAGGTACCCGGAAGTTGAGTTCATAGACTCCGTGGCATTTGAGAACGTGGTGGTGGCGCTGGAAAAGATCTTTGCCACTCATGGCCTCCCCTCTGTGCTGTGCTCGGACAACGGAGCCCCGTTCCAGGGGGAGAGCTTCGCAGAGCTCATGAAAGAGTATGGCATTCAACACCGACGGGTCACCCCACTGTGGCCCCGTGCCAACGGGGAGGCCGAGCGAATGATGCGCACCCTCAACAAGGTGTTCCGCATTGCCCATGGAAAAGGGGAGTGTCTGAAGAGGGCTCTGTACGTATTTCTACGAGGCTATCGCACCACCCCTCACTCGTCTACGGGGGTGGCCCCGGCCGAAGCACTATTCCAGCGGTGCCCGAGAGATGTCATACCGGAACTGGGGGACCGGGACCCCGCCGTCATCAACAATGAGCAGGTGGAAGAGGACAGACAGATCAGGACGCAGATGGAGAACATCCGGAGGGGGCTCAGACCCCCACACATTGCTCTTGGGGATGAGGTGCTGGTGAGAAATCGCCATCCCCATGGAAAATTGTCACTCACATACGAGCCTGCTCCACTGGACGTGGTGGCAGTCAAGGGGTCAATGGTGACTGCATCAGATGGAACGTCATCAGTGACCAGGAATGCGTCCTTCTTCAGGAAGATTGGTGAATCCCGAGTGGACGACCCGGACAGCCGAGAGAGCGAAGGCGTTTTGGATGAAGGTGGGGGAGAAAGCGCCGTAGTGGAATCGCCGGCTCGAGGCGGACCCACCCCCGGAACACCAGCCCGAGACGGCGGCAGGAGGTACCCCCTGAGATCAGGGCGTGGGAAACCTGCCCGTCTCAGTGACTATGTTACGGACTGAGCGGGGAGGCTGACCGGGGATGAATGGTCAGGCCATGACAGGTACACACGGGGGATCCGGGGTGGCTGTCAATAAATGGGGGTTTTGTTGAAACTTACAGAGTGTTGTGTGTTCTAGATGTGTGCTAGTTATGTACTCCTATTTCCAATTTGTTGTTATGGAAAAGGAGGAGTGTGGCGTTGCCCCTTTAAGGGTCCGCACGCGACGGAGTGACGTCAACTCCGTCGCGTGCCTGTTTAAATAAACGGGGCGGCTCCTGGTGACGTCAGTTCACCGGGGAGCCCACACCGACAACATCCACGTCTCCGTGTCTCTGTTCTACAGGGGGTGGGGGGCTCACGGCGGCGGCCCGCACGAGACCGCCAACAGTGTGATTCATGCCTAGCACCACCCTGTGGAGAGAATGAAGTTGTGCTACATTTTTCCGTTACATGTATTGACAAGAGAAAAAGGAAACCAAGGTGGCTTGCTTAGAGCAGAATACTGTCAAGTGGCAAAGGGCACATCACGCGCCCATCGAGATTACAAATGTCCTTTCTGAATACTGCAAATCTCAGTTAATGTTTCTGTATACAAATAGTTTAATTCAATATCAAAAGCTTCTAAACATACAGTACACACATCTCAGTATGCAGTAAATACATCTCAGTGTATAGCATATATATTTCAGTATATAATACCTACTCACTGGGCTGTCAACTAGAAGCTGCTGCAACATCTTGGTTGTATCAGGTAGGTGTGGACTGCAGGCTATAGTTGGGGGTGGTGTAATTTGTACAGTCCGTGTGCCTTGTGGCTCTGAGATGGTGATGTGATAAGCCCATACGCATAAAAGACAGCTTTTTACGGACGAAATAGATGGTTCTTGGGCAGCCTCGAGGTTGAAACCAAGTTGCCATGATTGCTTTGTACCATTATCTCTACATGAGTTGTAGAAATGATAAGAATTTCCGGCAAAAGCTGTCTTCTTGTAATCTCCTCCCATCACTGTTAGAATGAGGTTTGCGAATGCCGTACAACTACTTTATCCATGTAGAGGTATTTGATGTATAGAACACTAGATTTTGTTTGTGGCAACCTTTCTTTGGCCATTGTTGGGTTGGGTCAGGGTCATGACTGTTGGTGGAGGGGGGCATGGACCCCTGCAAGCCTGGGGGAGGAGACTTACCAGGACAAAAGCTGGAGCCAGCCCTGTTCCACATGTGGGTGTATGGGTGTTCCGGGTGCCCCAGTTCTAAGCCTCCCCCCATGTGGCATGAGTGTCGTTGATGGTGCCTCTCTATGTCACGTGATGCCTCCGGGCACGTTTTCTTGCCTCTATGCTCTGTTTTCTGTTTCAGGACTACAACCCCTGAAGTGCAACTGTGCACCACCAAAGAAACCAGAATTTGAATAGTAGGAATTGAATCGAGAACGAAAATGGAATTGACTGGTATTTCTCCTGTCCAACAGAAATGAGATACTCGGCCTACCACCCCCAGATAGAAACCAGGGGAATGGTGGGGTAACACAAAAAGAACTGAGAGTGAGAAGGTACTGCAAGGGAGGAGGAGACACACAGAAACTTTCCCAAAACGAATTGGAAACATAATGCACCAGCACATGATGAAAGCCACCTAGAAAGCTAGCGGCATGAATACCTGGCTGCTACCATGCTCACAGAGACTAAAAAGGGGGCGCAATGAGCGTTATTTTAAATACTCTTAGATGTGCAACCCAGCCACTGTGGAAAAAGATGGCACAGATTGGTCATTAGAGTCAGGTGCGCACTGGAACAAATGGAATGGGTGGGTGGGACTGAACCCTGTAGAACCACCGTATAAAAGAGTGCAGAATGAAAGGTAACTTTTGGATTGCATGGATGAGGTCAGAAGAGATGGAAGTGGACCAGGAAACCAGGAGGAGCGTGGACGGTGGAGTTGAGCGCTGAAATGTTGACGCATCCTGGCACACCCTGAAAAAGATCCACACACCAAACAGAACTACCACTGAACCTAGCGGGCGACCCTACCAGCAAGCCACTACCAGTAAGAAACCTCTTCGGCCATGAACTTACTCATGCTTAACAATTTCCAAGAGACTAACAATTTGCCCCAGCCGGGAACTAGAAAAAATCACCTTTGAAGCGAAATCGATGGGATGCTGCTTTACTAGCTATATTTAATAGCAACGGATGTTTATGTCATGGCCCATGCACGGTTCAGTAATAAGGATATTGCACTATGGCCTACCAGTGAGAATGCTCCCGTAGCCAGAAGGCGCTCAGGCTATGCCATGTATGTATTTATATACTTCACCTGCCAGAACTCAGCACAGTAAATCACATTTCATCATTTTCCTATGGTCCACTATAGCATAGGACAAGGTTAGGTCTTCTTGCTACATTAGTGTGCACTCTCATTCTCTCCCCACCACAGGATGTTATTAGAGTATGGCTCCAGGACGGGGAGACTTGTTTGTCAATTTGCCCTTTTATGTTCTCCAACTTTTCTTTCAGCATGCAGCAAACTCTTGGCTCTGATACCTCTGTCCGCGGGCTCAGTATCACTAGGTCTCTCAAGGACTCCCCATAAGGAACACAATATTAAGATGTGGCCTCTAAGCCTCCACAACATCCAGGATCTCTTGTGCACATCTCAATGCCATCATACATCCACACTATTTCTTATAATGGCACCTACAACACACTGCACTCCTAACTGAAAAGATACTTGATTTGCTGATTAGGGACAGCTCCTTACTCTTTTCATGACTGTTTGATCTAAACTCATACTTCGTTGCGTGCATCCCAGCTAATGCTACCACTCAATCCCCATGTTATCCTTCCCTCCAATCCCCAGGTCATCTTTGTCTTCTGTTTTATCTCTGACTGGCACACTGGGTGGGGTCATAGTTCACCCACACGGACAAGGTTTTGGAGTTCTGAGGTCGATACGGTGGTGAGGTGTGTATTATAAAAGCTAACTAACATAACATTGTTGATGTAGAGTACAGGTGAGGTATTGCTAGTGAGAGAGAGTGGTACCAGGTGTATGTAGTGCGGTGTGAGATGGGTGTGTGTGTATATGGTGAGTGAAAGAATGAAAGCTAGAGAGGGGGAGAGAAAGTGTAGGGGTAATTACACGTGGAGAGAAGGTGAGAGAAGAGTGTGTGGAGAGAGTGAAGGACAGTAGTAGGAGTGGAAGGGAGGGTGGAGTAAATCAGGAGGGGATGAAGGTAGGTGAGGAGATAGGTGGCGAGAGTGTGCTGCGGTTAGTAGAGAGGATTGAGCTTGGCACCTTATCCCTGGGAGGGTGAGTAGGGCACCGTAACCCTAAATATGGAAGAGCAGGGGGTCATATGAGAGGTTAGAGTGAGGGGTGAGAGTGAGAGCTGGAGCACTGAAAGGGCAAACGAGAGAGAGTGAGAAGAGGACAGGAGGTTGTAAGATCAAGGGCAAGGCGAGACCAGGAGCTGCTAAGGGAGAGACTGGACCAGGGTGCCTGAAATCAGCACACTTTAGCTATCAGTTAACATTAGCAGTTGTTAAGACATTTGTCTGTCAGCCTTCTCAAAAGTAAGAACTAGATAGTAGATGTTACCTATCTCTAGTCGTAAACCTGGGGCCAGGGAAGCCTGGGTTAGAGAGGTGGGAGCCGACTGGAGGTCAAGATAAGAAACCCTTTGTGCCAGTTCTGATGATTTGGAAATAAACATCTTTTTTCGGTTTCTGTGAGTCTTTAAGGCCATCTGTGACAGTATCCACTATCAGGACCTCAATTTGTAGGGTAAAGGTGTAACGCTTGAACTTTTTCCTTCCAATTTTCAAATTTGCTGATAAGAGTAGGGTTAATGATCTAGCTGCCTAGAGCAACTCTGCTGAGGCCACTGGCATCTGCATTAGGAAATACGAGGGAATGGTGTTGAGGAAGAGGGAAGGAAATCGTAATGGAACCAATATTGGTTCTGAAAAGGGAACTGGATATGTGCCAGTGGCGTCAAACGTCAGTGAAGGCTAATGTGTTTGCCAAATGTAGGTGTTTGCTTCACTTTGTGAATGCAGAGGTGAACGTGCGTGACTGTCAACAAGACCGTGATGTGCGTCTAGTGCCTAGTCAATTACCATGGAGAAATCTGATAACATGCAAGGGCTGCTGACTTTGGACCCATGGGAACTGGATTCCTGTTTTCAAACCGAGTTTCTGTTCTCGACCAAAATTATAGTGATTCAGTTTGCAAATCTGTCTAACAGTTAATGTAGATATGAAAAGCAATGGTATAGATTGATGTATGGTAGTTTGCCAGCAACATGTGTACACCTGTCTCCCATCACAGCCTGATTTCTGTAACCCAGTCTCAACCAGAACCTCACATACTAAACAGCACTTTATCTTTAGTATAATTCTGCTACAAAAATGTTCTCTGTAAAGCACTAAGGCACAACCTGTGTGGTACTAACAGGTGACAAATTGTGGGCTTTATGCTCCCATTAGTTACTCTAAATGAGTACTGACAACATAGCTTCCTACTCCTTTCCCTCTGACGAATGTAATTGTTACCTTCTTTGCTTTGCTTGATCTTTTATTATGAATGATAGTGCCTCATATGTCCCACTAGGGTGTATAAGGATCCATTTCTTGTTGGTAATTGGTGCAAAGCACATATATCAACCTACTAAATATTAGGAAAATCAGGCACGTCCTTCCTTTCAACACCGCCAAGCATCTCTTAACCATTCTTGTATTCTCTTATCTGGACTACTGTGCCATCATCCTCTTTGGTCTCCTCAACTAGGATTTCTGTCCTCTCCACAAGATCATTAACTTCACTACCAGGACTCTGTTTGAACTCCCTCACTTCTCACCTACATCCTCATACCGTCACCAGGCCAGATGGCTGATGATGCAAAACAGGGCCAGATTTAACTGTCTTCTCCTGGTTCACAAATCTATTCACTATAAGGCACCACTGTATCTATCCTCCTCTATCCAACGCTATAAACCTTGTCATAATCTCTGTTCTGTCTCCTCAACTACCCTTGTAGCTCCTTGCCCTCCCTAGCTTACTCTCGCTTTCGCTCTTTTTCTCTTCTTTCACCACTTACATGGAATTCTCTTCCCCCGGACAACCAAGACACAGTCCACACAGATTTCTTCAAAAAGAAACTACAAGCCTACCTCCTCACCTCTAAGTTACTCCATTAACCTACCTCTCATCTGCCTACTAGCTAACATTTTTCCCTATCCTCTAACCTGCCTCTGTCCCACACTTCCTCTGCCTCCATTCTAGCACTTCACCCATCATGGTCACATCCTACCTGCACTTAAAAATGTTCTTAATCTATGTATGTCCACTTAATTGTCCCCGGTGATTGTTACATTTACTCCCCTCCACAACCAGGCCACAATGTCCCTCAAACTCGCCCCATTGTAAGAAGCTCACTGCTTCCCATCAAATTGTATTTCTTGTCTATTGTACGTTCTTTTGTGATCAAAAGAGCATTGTTCCTCCTGTATATACATAAATAAATAAAGAAATATACACATTTGAAGAGTTCCAAACAAAACTTTATTATACATGTTGACTTTTTCCCAAGACTTTGTTACTATCTTTATTTAACTTTACCCCCAGCAGAACTTTTATTTGAAATCTGTCTTTTATCGGTGCATCCAAACCAGTCCAGTCACTAATAATTATTCAGATTGCGCTTGCTAGGATAACGGGATGATTTGTAATCCACTGTTGGGTGAACAGCCAGAACAATTTCAATTCCTACCTGGGAACATCTAAGCAAGATATATTCCACACAGAACAAACAAATTGTTACCAGGGTTCATGGCCCACCTCCTGCTCATTCTAAATTATTTCTCTCGCAGTTCACACTTAGACTCCCTCTTGCCAGAAGTAAAGCATGTCATATCCCTGCTTCCTAAGAGTGCTACCTGTATGAAGTGAATGCATTTATGGAGGCAGTGCTAATTCTTTCTTGAAATATTGCTGGGATCCGGTGCAAATTGGGCGACTAGGACTGGCTGGATTTTATTCACCACATTCAAGTTTGCTTTCAGGAGATCTGGACATTTCATTGATCACTTGTTGATGGATATCACTCTGTAATGAGAGGGCAGGCAGCCAGGAGCGTGGAACTTAATATAACCTTTATCCCGGATACAAAAAATCAATGGTTAAAAAAAAAAACGGTTTCAAGAATGCCTTCTTTTTCTTTCTGTAATGAGGATGAGGCTTCACGACTTGGCAGCTAGTCCTCGTAAGCCCACAGTGTCTCAGGTGCAGCTCTCTCTCTCTCTCTCTCTCTCTCTCTCTCTCTCTCTCTCTCTCTCTCTCTCTCTCTCTCTCTCTCTCTCTCTCTCTCTCTCTCTCTCTCTCTCTCTCTCTCTCTCTCTCTCTCTCTCTCTCTCTCGAGGTCCTACAAGAGAATGGCAAAGAGACACACAGTCCGTCATTTTCAAACCTATATAGGGTTTGGAGTTTAGGTAACCAATCAGTGTGGACTTGTCCTGGTTTTCTATAAATATTCCCATAAGACCCGCCCCCTTTCCCTTGTATTGAAGGTTGCCCCAGTGCCTGGCCCGTCAAGCCCAGAAGACCGCGGGGAACCCCTGTCCCGATGTGAGCTGGCACCCCCGTGGCTTCTGGAACGCCACATGAAGGTGAGTGCTGGTGGAGGACTCGAAAACATGGTTCTACTTCACGCGTCTCATGCAATGGCCTCTGCCGCATGGGGGATGGAACCACGTGGTGATAAACGGTTGCGGCGAAATCCGGAGATGGGCGAGGTAAGCAAAGCACAGGATGGATTCAAGACCAGTTACTTCACAGGTAAGTGTTCTTGCTTGCTAATGCTGTTCTTGTTCTTCCAGGTTATTAATGGAATCTGGGTCTAGGGCTTCAGGATCGGGCCACTGGAGAAGCAGAAGCGCAGGAGCTGGGCACGGTGAGCGTTACGCTGCAGGAGTGCAGAATAACAAGTGCATGTTCTGCTGTTTGGGCGTGGTTTAAATATCCCAGGTAAAGTAGTTCCAGGCCAAGTAGTTCCAGGCACAGCCACACCCAAAACACTAGACCGCATGTCTTGGTTCTAAAGAACTGAGCTTTGTAGTAGGCCTCCATGTTGATGAAGGTCCAAAACTGGTATTGCTTTAATCCTGATAATGAGCCTGGCGCCAAAGGCGCTTGGGCTGACTCCATGTATGTTTCTGATGGAGTCTTAGGGCCGTTGGGGCCAGTGTGAAGGGCTTTAGCCCCACTGCTGCCAGGGGGCTGTTATACCTGAGGAGGTCAGGGGCATGGATCGTGACACAATATGTCACCAGCGGCGGGGGCAAGCAAGGGTTGAGTTTGATTTACCAACCTGGCACTACTGGCACATTGACTGACAGGCAGACCTTCACAGTGGCAAACCAGTCTTTGAAAAGTAGGTTGCTTCATCAGTGTCCCATAGCTGGATTGTGTGGCCACGTAGGCACCTGGCACAATATCAGGTACATGTAGTTTGTTTTTACATGCGGGAAACAGTGAAAAATACTTGTCTTGAGGTAGAATGCTGTAGTGGTATCCAGAATCTGCTAGCAGTCTTGTCACTATCCCACTGATGGTGACGTCATCAAATGGTTTATGCTATTATGAAAACAGAAAACCAGTTTTTCCAATTATTCAACTGGTTACTGTACACTCGCTACAGTGCAGTGGAGCCTGGAATTGGACATTCACATGAAATGGCCCAATTTGTTGTATTCCATGGACTCCTTGCCTGTGAATGAGAGTGCCCTGCAGTTGGCTAAATGGTTTCAACTGCCTCATCAGAAAAACGCCTTGCTTTTTTCCCTTTCCCCTAACGTCTGCATTCATTTTCATCTGTGGTTATATACAAACCTTTTTTTTTAACTTAAGTATGTTTGACTTCTTTCAGTGTGCGCATGGAACTTTGGGCCGTCTTTGCAACAGTGAGCAAGGTCTTTGCTCATCGTTTTTATGTTTTGGAGCTATAGTAATTCACTATAATGTGATCACGAGTTAGCTGGTCTGGCATATTCCCAACGCATATGTACTAGCCAGTTCGATCAGAGCAGTGACAAGATAATGGATTCTGAAAGGGCCTGCAGCCTCGTGTAAAATTGGTGTCCTTCCAAAACAATTGCTGGGCTGCTTGTTGAATCTGCTTTCCAAGCACACTTTTGTTTCAAGGAACACATCATCGAATGTCATCGGCCTGCTTGGCTGAGTGAACACGTTTGAAAAGTCACTTACCCAGGACATTGGCCGTTGAATGGACATTTACTTTACTTTGCCCAGGGCATGGCAAAGTAAAGTAAATGTCCATTCAACGGCCAATTCCATGCCACCGTCAGCCTACACACTGATCCCGTATAACAGGGGGCTTCCCATTGGACTGCAAGGACCCCCGAGGGGGAGCCACACCTTACATGATGCTGAACTTAAAACAGGACCAACGGAAACCTAGCTCAGTAATATCAGGCAAACACAGCATATGACATGGGTGCAAGTGGAGAATGCATCAGGAAGACCACTCTGTGCCGTATCAAATAATTGACCACTGTAGAGGTTGTAATAAAATGATGCATTGCATTTTTCGTATTAGTATTTCTCTATTTTATTATAGGAGCTACACACATGCACTGGCTCCCAGTCGGGGGTTGCTGGGGTGGGTGTTGTGCAAGCCCCAGTTCTGCTCACGCTCCTGTCTCTCTATCCCTCTCTCACACGCCCACATTCACATGCAGGCATCCTGTGCAGAGACCAGTGACGTCGTCAGTGGCATAAGCGCAGGTACACCCTCACTTTAAGGGGAAAGCTCCTTAACAATGAGACGCTGATTAAAGACATCAAAACCTTGGCAGTGAAAGAATGTAGACAAGATACAAGCACCGCCTCTAAGCCAAAAAGAAAGAAGTCATCCTAAAATCTTGGCAGGACTTACAGGGAACAGTGTTCAATGAAGAGAGTCATGTTTTCTGGTATTTGGTTGGTTGGGGGTTTACAGATGTGGTGTGACTCCCTCCCTGATTAATGAAACTCACTTCTCACAGATTAGTCTGATGATTAAGCCAGTACCTATGAAAGAGACACAATGGGATATACCATAGGTCAAATTGAGAAGAGGTTAGACAGGCACAAAGATTTCAGCCATCCCAGTAAAGTGGTGGGCACATAAGAGCAATCTTACAGAGGAGGGCTGCCAGCTAAAGGCTGCCGCCCTGCAATAATCAAGCGAATTTTATGAAGCTGAGACTAAAATGGTTCCTTAGAGTCACTGGGCCTCATTCCGAGTACGGCGCTAACCAATGGTGCTATTAACGCCTTGGTTGACGCCGTACCCGGACCGGCAGCGCCTTGGTGGATGGCGGAATTACCGCCCCATTCCAAGGTTGGCGGGGCGGTAATTCCCCAATCCCCATTTACCCTTCCCCATTCCCATTCTTGCCCCATAGGGCATAATGGGAGTGGGGAAGGCGTCAATTACGCCACCGTAAATTACGGTGGCGTAATTAACATCAAGGTCCCTTAGCGCCATGGTTTTTAACACCTGCTAAAAGCAGGTGTTAAAACCACCATGGCGCAAAGGGAACTCGGAGTATGGCGGTAAGGGATAACCGCCACCGCTCTCGTTAGCGGTGGCCGCTATCCCTTACAGCCATACTCGGAATGAGGCCCACTGCCAGATATCATAGACCAATTTGATTCTTTAGGCCTACGATTTTTGGACTACTTCTCCTAGAATCCTCAAATTTTAAAAAACAGAGTAGTATATCATGAAGGAAGCCTTGCAGAACCCCTGGAAGAACGTGAAGGAGGTGCCCTGTTCTAGGGAGCCGTCTGAGTTCTGGTTCCACCTGACCTGGAAAACAGATATTTTGTGTCTAGTCTGAAAATTCAACTCTAGTCAATATCAGCATACCCTGTATAGAAATCCATTACATCGAAAGGAAACGTTACTGGGCAAATAGTCCTATTTGGATATAATGGCTGGTATTGGCTTACTATTTGACATTTCAATTAGGGGTCTTGCCTTTTGCCAAATGTCTAGCTATCTGGCTATCTGGTCAAAAAATGAACGATACAATATTTCATTGTATGCATGACATTTATGTTTACTTTTTGTGTGTGTGTGGTTGTGTGGAATTTCTTCCCAATAAACGTATTCATTTATTCTCATCTCTCTTACCTCTGGTTTCTCTTTCACTTCTGTTATCGGTTCGGTCTTTTGTCCCTTGATCCCCATTGGGCGCCCATATATGTCTGAGGCTGAAACAGCTCTAGGCTGCACTCCTATCTTTCTCAGTTGGCTGTCGGGTTTGCTCAGGACATGCTTCCTTGTTAAGGAAAGCCTGAATGGGGCCCCTATCTGCAGCTTGCAAAGAGTGGGCGCTGGTACATAAAGTGGTGTCCTACAGACAAAGGCTTGCTGTTCATGGGGCTCTGACCTTCTCCAGCATTGAAATTCTGCCTTAGTCCCAACATTTCCAGCTCTCCCTTGTGGGTTCTCAACCAAAACAGGCCTCTTCTCTGCCTGGTCTAGTTCCTATCCACTAGAGATCTAAACCAGGGGTCAATCTACCACCCTCCAGTCTCTCACATTCTCAATGCCTAGCATATTCACATCTGCCTGGATGTTGTTGCGAAAACATGTTTCCACTCGGAGCTGGGGTTTAAAAATTGTATTTTAAGTACTTATAACAAACAAAGATAAGATGTAACAACAGAAATCCAATAAAAACATAACCAGCGGAAACAGTGCAAGCAAACGATAGAGCAATCAGGTTACAGCAGGCAGGATAACCATGACGCCAAGATGAGAGAGAAAAAACAAACACATCATACATCATGATACCACGCATATAATAATCTGTACAGTGGTATACACGCATTTCATCGCTGGATTTTTCATCGTGGGACTTTTCATCGCCGATTTTTTCATCGCCAAAAAAAATGTTTTGGGGGGGGGGTTTATAGGGGTTGGAGTATGATTATATAAGTATGGGAAGGGGTTGGGGGGGAGAGAACCCCCCCCCCAAAAACAGGGTTTTTGGCGATGAAAAAATCAGCGATGAAAAGTCCCACGATGAAAAATCCGGCAATGAAAAAAAGTAGAACCTGTACAGCATGACCCTATCATAAAACCAGTAGGGCAACCATAATCACATCGAACTGAACAAAAGGACACCCATGGATCCCAGACATAATGTCTAACCTGCACATTTAAATTGACCCTCATTCCTGTTCGCAGGTCCTGCAATCTTAATGAAACCTAACTATCGTGTATCAGGCTACATTATAATAACGTTAGCTTATGCATATTAGTGAGACTAACAGGGGTGGGGGTGTCATCCTAAAATATCTTGTGTAATTATATTTTGTGGTATTACTTTTATCTAAGAAAAAGAAAACGTATGCTCCATGTTTTTGTGCTTAGAAGTGGCGCTGCAGTCTTTGTTTAGACTGAATGCTTTGATTATGACAAGGAATGAAGCAATCACGCTGAAGGAGATGGCAGTCTTGCAGGGAGGGGAACAAGAGGATGGTCACTCTGGGGAAGGTTATAGGGGGAAGAGAGGGATTGATAGAGGTACTGCAGGTGCAGAGAATGAGGTGATAGTGACCAAAGGCAAAAAGGCATTAAAAATGT
Organism: Ambystoma mexicanum; assembly: GCF_040938575.1. Taxonomy (NCBI): domain Eukaryota; kingdom Metazoa; phylum Chordata; class Amphibia; order Caudata; family Ambystomatidae; genus Ambystoma; species Ambystoma mexicanum. The sequence goes on along the minus strand of NC_090926.1, from coordinate 244,611,630 downwards.
AGTGCAAGGAGGGCGTGGCTTGGCACTGAGTTAACGGCGGGCTGATTTCCTGGCTCCGCTCAGCATGAATAAATATATCAAATTGGAATAAGTTAACAGTAATAAAACGTACATTTTCTCTTGTACGGAGAGCTATAGGGTGGGGTGAGGAGGCGAAGGTGTTGTCCGAGATTTTTGAAGCAGTTAGTGTCCCTGGCAGCTGGAACATACGGAGAAGCAGCAGGAAGGCCGGTAAGCAGCGCGCTATCATAGTTACATAGTGAAGATTCCTGTTAGCGGCTCCAGCGGGCGTTTAACGTGGGAGTTGCCCACTTAAGGTAGAAGTTTCCTTAACAACACAGACAATTTAAAGAAAAACCCACCTAATGTCAGGTACCAATAACTATTTTATATCATCACGGTGGGTCAAATTTCTCAATGGAAATATTCTCTACTCCTATTCTAAAGTGTTTTTTTACCCAATTCCAATAAATATTTTAAAAGTTTAGCTCAAAAGTATAATAATACAGTGGAAGCTCTGTGCATACATAAGCGATATCAAGTGCTAACACCGGCGAGACACCTCTATAACAATATTACTATGGCCACGTCTAAGAAAAACCTTGGTAAAGACGCTGCCACCACATTAAAAAGACAAGAGTGATTCGCCAACTCCCAATTAGGAAACTATAGATCCAGCCATGCTTGCCATCTTGACTGAAATAAAAGCCCTAAAATCTTTCATGGAAGGAACCAACAAATAATGACAGCTTTTAGATGACAAATGGTCAGCTTTTGAATCCAGAATAACCAAGGTGGAACGTAGAGTATGCGATGCAGAGGACATCTCTAACAGAGTCGTTCATCTGGAAAACTCGGTAAAGGTGCTTCAAAATGACTCAGAAAACCTGGAAAACAGGAACAGAAGAAATAACCTTAATATATTTGGCCTTCCTGAAAAGATTGAAGGGGACAATGCTATTTTATTCCTTGCTTAAGCTATTAGATTTACCCCCTTCATTATAACTTAACATCCAAAGAGCGCACCGAGTTGGCCTTCTACAACTCTTAGCTAAACCCAGAAACTCCTCAAGAACTCTCATCTTCGGTCTCCTGGGTTTTAACTACGTTCAACTTATAATGCAAAGGTTAAGCAGATAAAGCACCTCCCCTGGAACAGAAACAATATTTTCTTTTCTTAAGACGTCACAAACTCTACTGCCATGAGAAGAAAATAACTCCTTGCGGTAAGGCCATCTTTGAAACAACTCAATGCCAGATATGGCATGGTCCATCCGTCATCCTTAAAAGTGACGCTCAAAGGACATACTACTTCTTTTCATGATCCTGCAGTCCTAAAACAATGTATTCAATCTGAAAGGATGGAAGATATGGACATTGCTTGACCCTCTTCACACAATCTACCTTAAAGTCTACAAAATGTTCTTAATTTTTGTCTCTCCAAATATATACTGCGCGATAGTGTTCAGGTCAATGCAGAACCTGGATGTGACCTCTGGTGGAGCGTATGAGTCTTGGGAAATGCTAATCTGGGACATCTTTCACCCCTCGGATGATAAATCACCATGAGCACCCTACCATTGATTAGTGTGTTACACTATTCGCCGGACTAGCTGCTCTCCTCATTCCTCCCGGGAGCTCCAATACCCTTAGACTAAATAAGAGCATGGGCTCCAACCCAGGTAAGTGAAGTTGGTTCCCCGATGGTCTTCATACTCCTGACCTTACCGTAGCACTGCATAAGACTAAGACCTAGTTCACATGCGTGGAGAATTTGTTTTGTTGTTAAATTATTTTTATTTGTTAAGTGTGTTTGCGGATGGCTTTGAAGGTAAGCTTGAATATGCTTGGAACTAATGCATAAATGTGTACCTTTCTGTACCTATTTGCTTTCTAAATGCCAATAAACAAATTTGAAAATAAATGAGACATCTGCTCTCGCTGGGCGCCACGCCCTCCATTTTGATTTTTTTCTTTTCAAAATGAAATGTTTTGGCTGTTTCCTGCTAGCCATATAACTATGTTTTATTAAGAATTATAATCTAATTGTTGTTGTTTGTCACTCCTCCGTCTTTATGTTTCTCCTTATCCTTCTGTCTCTCCCCTATGAGTGCTGTAGTAATCACAACAATTGATTGCTGGGTTTACTATCTATTTTAAGCTCACGCTGTTTAGCCTTAAAACCATATATCTATAAATATATCATCTTGGAATGTTAAAGGTCCTCACAATCTCATCAAAAAACAAAAGGTATGTTCTTATCTCAATACAACCAAACCTGCAATCACTTACATTCAAGAAACTCACCTTTCAACTCCAGAAGCTGCCAAACTTAAGAAGCTCTGAGTAGGAAAAGTATTTGCTAGTCCAGCAAAAGTCAAGAAGAATTGTATTATTACCCTGGTAAACAAATATTTTTATTGCAAAATTATTAGCTCAGAAGCTGATTATACAGGTAGATGGATTCTACTAAACCTTGTCTCTAATTCTATTCACTGTTCAATTTTAAATGTCTACGGTCCTAATGCATCATATCCTATTTTCTGGAAACACCTTAAAGAACATCTGCTCTGTTCAAATATACACAACTTCATTGTATCTGGAGATTGTAATAAAATAGTAGAACCATTCTTAGCTAGAAAATCTAGTTGTCTTTTTAAAAACTAAAAGTCCCACAGTCAATTTCTAAAGTTCATCTCTGAATTAAGCCTGACTGATGCCTGGCGATTACATCATCCCGTCAGATAAGGAATTTACCTTTCACTCCATTCCCCATGATTCTTTTCCAGGATTGATTATATGTGTCTGGCCAACACAATAAAGGTTAACCTAATAGATTCCTCTATTGATTGTATATCACTATCAGATCATGACCCTGTCCACATTAAACTTAACAATAACAATTCTGCTCCCAAATCAAACAGATGGAGGCTTAACTCAGCCCTGTTAAAAGCTGAGAAATGTGCTGCTTATCTAATAAATGTGCACAATAATTTTTTTTAATCAATACATTTGAAGATACACCTATCCCAAAAAATTGGGATTGCTATATAGCAGTACTGAGAGTAGAAATAATTTAATTTGTTGCAAAAAAAAAGAAGGATATTAAACATGAAATCAAAGAGATAATGAGGAAACAAATAATCCTGGAGAAACAATATATCTCTAATCCTTCTCAAATGACTTGTCTTAATACACTGTAGCTAAGAATGAAATATAATAAACTTACCTCTGAATATTCCTGTGCTAATTTTCTTAAATATAAATCTAAAATCTATCAATTATCTAATAAAATGAGCAAATCATTAGCTTTGTACCTCAAAATCAAACAACAAGGAAGTAAAATAACATAAATAACAAATTCAAATGGCATGAGAAAATTTGCTGATGAAGAAATTATTAATGTATTTAGTAAATTCTATCATAAATTATACTCCTCGGAATTAACACCCTATAATCCAATATCACTGCCTTCCTTCAAACTATGACACGGTCAAACTATCCGGCTATTAATGCTGACTCACTCAATTCACCCATTTCACAAAATTAAATTATCAAAGCCATGCAAGAGCTTTTAAAAGGTAAGGCACCAGGTCCAGACGGATTTTCAATTGACTTCTATGCTCATGTTAAATCAATATTTACCCCAAAACTATATGAACTGTTCTCTCACTTTGTGTTAAACTCAAAATCTGACGGCACCTTTACAGAAGCTATGCTTCTGCCATTTCTTAAACCTAATAAGGATCCAGAGGTGCCACAAAGCTATAGACCCATCTCCCTAATTAACAATGACTGCTTTCTCAGAAATCTTAGCGAACAGACTTATCCCTTTTATGCCCAAGTTAATTAAACAAGACCATGTTGGGTAGGTTAAAAGAAGAAGTTTGCCATCCAATATTAGAATCTTCTTAAATGCCTTAAATGTTACAGCCCTCTCAAATGATACCCATGCTGCTGTAGCCTTGGATGCTGAGAAAGCTTTTGATAGAGTGGAGTGGGACTACGTGTTTGATGGGTTGCGTTGGCATGGTATTCATGAGACGTTCCTATCCATGATTAAGTTCTATACTCCCACCCTAAAACCTCTATTTTTTTATAAATGGTCAGATGTCTCCCTGTTTGGGTAAAGGTACAAGGGAAGGATGTCCTCTTTCTCCTCTGTTATTTATTTTAGCCCTTGAACCATTTTTAGAATCTATTAGACTACATCCCGGGAATGCAAGGTATATCTTTTAGTGATTTCCAAGTCAAACTGGCAACCTATGCCAATGATATTCGTCTATTTTTTAAGAGTCCTGGGATAAGTTTGCAGATTTTGCTCGACATTATATCTTGTTTTTCTTCAGCATCGGGTTATATATTGAATATGGACAAATCGGAAATCTTACCACTAAATATTTAATGTACTAAACATCTTGTTCAACCATATGGCATAAGATGGTGTCCTAAGAACATCAAATATTTACGATTACAAATGTATGCATCTGTCAAGGATATTATTAAAGAAAATACTAATATTACATTAACCAAAAATGTTATAGATTCCTAGTACCTATTGTTTTTATCCTGGTGGAGTCGTCTTCAAGCCATTAACATGATGATCTCCCCAATCATCTTATATATTGTATTCATGCTTACTGTGTCAATGTGTCAATTCCCAATAAATTCTTTAATAATAATTCTTTAATGTGATATAGATTGAAAATAAATTCAAACTTTACACATAATACACAAATTATATACATTAATGACAAATCAAACAAAGAACAAGCCATCAACAAATGTAATACACAGGAAAGAAAGAAAAACAAAAATATAAGAATATTTAAATAAACATGAAAATGAATCATATATTGCATTAGAAATGGGTATATATTAATTTCTTTTCCCAAAGATCTGTACAGACTTATAGGCACAAAGTATTAATAGAGCATCTTTCCAAAAGACTACTCATAACGAGGTCATATGTAGCAGGAATTGGCGGTAAACCTACACCAAGTCCAAATGAGACATGTCTTTTCTTGACACCACAATTCTCCGATTACTCAGATCAGAGAGCCCAGACTTACTTCACTTTGTTTCCAGACGTTATAAAGTGCAATAAACAAATGCATATTGCAGGTATTTGTGCAATAAAGCCAAAGTGGTGTTTCACAGATGGTTAAAGGATTGTGTGTAAATTCGCTGAGGTGTAATAAAATTGTGCAATTTAATGTCTGACATTCAGTTAAGAGATGTTTGGCTGTCTCCAGGCATTCTGATGATTTGCACAGGCAACAGACTCGCTCTTTAGCAGGGATATTTTCCCTGGCTCCCAAGTTACTCAGGGTGGGCAGTTGTTCCAATCTGAACAAGATGATAAAATGTCTGAGCCTTTTAGTGGGACAGAAATTCAAGCACGCTTCGGGTTTCATAAAGGTGTATAATCTGTATTTTATAAATTGATAAGTCTTTAGGGTGCTCAGATGTGCAAATTCTTTAAAGATGCTGATTCATGTCTTGCCAAATGCTTGTGGGGAAGAAAGAACATAGGATTTCCCTTGGTAGATTAAAGGAGAAAGTCACACGGGTAGGGGCAGACTTCCCAGATTTTATTAAATATAATTCTACCTTTATATTAAAGCAAGCACAGTGCTGGTTTCTCCAAGCTGAATATTTCTTTTTACCTGTCATGGGTTTGGTCAGAGAGAAATCTGTTTTGGTCTGTTTCTCTGTCAGACTATTAACATTTTTGATACTAAAAATAGATTTATTAAATGTAAGTATGTTCACATTATGGCCAAAAAGATTAGAAGGTATTTTACTTCTACAAATCCCTCCAAGTTCATATCATCGTTCATATGGTTTCACTGCCCTCCTGTGCCTGCACACGTAATCAGGCTCCCAAGGCCCTCTGCAAATAATAACAGTCATGATGGAAGCACCGCCACAGCGCGCCCCCAGAGAAATGGTACCAGTGTAACTGTCCCCCAGTGTTTCTATGTTTATGAAACCAGACTCATGCGTGTTTCCTATTCTCAATTACGGAGGCGAATGTGGCAAGGGGCTCCCCGCACTGTAAACTACTAAGCAGTGGACTAAACCTCACATAGAGGACAAGGGCTTGAGCGTGACTGTGCTTGTACATACAGTGGCCCCAGTTTTGAATGTCAATGATGTCCTCACTCCACACCTGAAGAGAATCCAAATAAAGGTCCTGTCATGACATATGCCATTGTTAGATGTGCTTTGCTCTTAAGAAGGCTGGGTTGATGGTTTACAATTGACCACAAAGACGAAACTCGAGTTGGCAGCCTGGCTAAAGTTTAGATATTAAACATTCAATAAGTAGACTTAGCCACAAAAATGGTTTAAACTTTGGCCAGTTGAATAATATGGCACCCTATGGGGAATTTGGGTCCAGGGCTGACATTCAGCACAGCCCACTAATGTTGAACTGGGTCAAAACTGCTATCTTGCACATTTTATTGTCAATTGTTTGAATGTGTATTTAGTGTTTGTTCAATGTCTGTGTCAGGTGTATGAGTGGGTATATGTGTCAGGTACGATGTTAGTTTGTAGCTAACATTGAGTGTATTTGTTTTTTCAAAATCGTGATGTATTACTGTTAAAAAAACTGATGACATTCTTTGTTTATTTTGTTTTCATTTGTCTTCCATCATCACAAATTTGTTGTTTGTTGACGTTATTATTATTGTATCTTACTGCTGGTTTTTTCAATAACATGATTAACTGATAACAACATTGAAATGAAATAATTTTCTAATTTCCAGCATAGACAGTTGCTTTTGTTTCTAAACATGACTCAGCAGGTCTAAGGGGACCGGGTCGGACATAGCCTCATGGTGAGGAATGATGTTAGAGCTGAAGAAGCAAGTGAATGGGCTGAGGAATTAGTGAGCCAGCACAAGGTATGGGGTCATGAAAGAGGGAGAATGAGGACTCTCAGCTGGGAGAGGAGAAAGTGATTGCCAAAGGGTATGGTGCCGACCAGCCAACCTTGTAGAAGATTGCGCAAGTGTGGACTTTAAAAATGCAATTCAGAGATATACTGTACAGGTGATAGATATAGGATGTCCTCAGAGGGGAGACCAAGGCTCCAGTGGCAAAGTTAAGGAGATAGTAATGCAGTTTTAAACCTCTCGTCATTTTGCTAATCTGCAGAGACGTTGCACGAGTGGGGGTCAACAGGAACTCATGAAATCAGAATCCACATTGTCATGGTGGTCGGTAGACAGATGGCCAGCAGGATTGTTGTGTATTCTAGTTATCTCCAGCTGTGTAGTCATTTTGCTTGAAAGCATGTAACTTGGGGCATGTATGAACAATTATAAAAAAAGTCTTTACCATCTACTGTGCAAGTCTGAGCTTTGAGCCAGGCTTATCAGTTGTTTTGGAACACCAAGGTACATTGCCAGTGTCATAGCTTCTGGGCTGTAATGCAGTGGTGTGGGATGTGTTCCAATAGTTCTTTTTTATATGTAAATAGTACCCTATGTTCTAGTAAGCAATTGTTACGCTCACCTGGTCTCTGCTGGGATGTTGGCCCACGGTTCGAGCCCTCCCTGGACTTGGAACCCTTGGATCGGCTCTCTCCCCAAGCTGCTGTGAAATCAACTGCTCTGGATTCTGGTACTGCCCCTGAGAGAAGATGAGAGGCAATGAGAATGGCGTGGTGGTGTCGTGATTCCCCTCGACCCTTTTGTGTCAGAATGAAGCGAGCAAGCATTTGCCCATGCAAGCTCACCTGTTTTTTCGTAATGATGAGCTCTCCGTCCTGCTTCTTGTAGCAGGGGCGCTTTGGGTGGACCTAGTTGCTTCACTGGTCTGTGGAAGTGGCGACCCAGACCGGCTGCGACCAACCACTTAGAAGGTGAATATTCTTAGCAATGATTATTGTTCGTATTCTTATTATAATGTCTTTTGCCGTCATTATAGTTCGTAATTCTTGCAATGTGTTTTCCCTCCTCTATAGGTGTGAAGATGGCTGCCCAGAGACATGGTGTTTGCAGCGAATCCAGTGATTCCCCAGAGGATGATGAAGCCTTAGAATTAGATGGTTGTTGGCTTTCAGGGTAGAGCGCTAGGCTCAGATATGGCGCAGCCGAGCGTTATTTATGTGACTTCTAACCTGTTGTGTTATTTTCTCTTGCAGGTGAAGTCTGGTGACGTCGAGCCGAGGATGACTGTTCGGAGGCCCGTCCGCGGCTGCAGGATGGAGGGTACCGCGAAGATGAAGAATGGAAGATAAGCTCCCGCATAGTGGGACATCGGACCAGGTGAGGAAGCGCTCCAATGACTATGGGAGTCAGGTAAAATGCGATGCGCTGCAGACTATGGAGTGCAGGAGACGGGTAAAATGCTCGTACAGCGGTGGTATAGCTGGAGTCAGGTAAGGTGCGCTTTCAGTGATGGTGTAGCTGGAGTCAGCTAAGGTGCGCTTTCAGCGATGGTGTAGCTGGAGTCAGGTAAGATGCGCCTTCAGCGATGGTGTAGCTGGAGTCAGGTAAGGTGCGCTTTCAGCGATGGTGCAGCTGGAGTCAGGTAAGATGCAGCTTCAGCGATGGAGTAGCTGGAGTCTGGAAGATGCGCAATGAGGTGGTGAGGTGGAAAACAGGTAAGGACGGCGGTAACATTACGCTGCAGAATGGAGACTAACGTGAAGTGCCAGTATGTGGGCGGGTTGGCCTTAAACAGGCTGGCCCCAGCCCCTCCCTTGGGCTCCACCTTGCCACTCCCAGAGGTTCTTGCATGTGCTCCTCAATGATCCTCTATGGCCACGCCCAGCCCTGATGCACGTGCCTTAGGCACAGAGTGTGCAAAGCACACTTTTTTATAAGCATGGTGCCAGAGGCACCAGGACTGAGTCCATTTGCACCCTGTAGGTGATAAAGACATGGGCCCTTGCCCAGTGGCCATGACAGCACTCCCCCTCAAGGCCCCCCTCACGGACGTTCTTCTCTCTGGTCCTGGTTTGGCACGGTTATTACGGTGGAACCGTCTGATTAATGGAGGTGCATGGACAAATTCAACAGGTTCCCAAGTGCGATCTTGAGGTCCGTAACCCTCCCAGTTGATTAAGTAGTACAGTTTTGATCGTACTATTTTGGAGTCCAGAATGTCTTTAACCTTGTACTCAGGTTCTCCTTCGATAATTTCAGGATCAGGTGATTTTTTAATCCTAGTGTCTGGTTTCACTGGTTTCAGGAGGGAACCGTGGAACATATTGGTGGGTAGATCTAATTTTACAGCGGCAGGATTGATGACGGCCTTGATGGGGTAAGGTCCGAGATATCTTGGACGCAAGACCCGAGATCCTTTTAATGGTATGGTCCTGGATGCCAACCATACTTTATTGCCAATTTGGTAATGCAAAGCTTCCCTTCTATGCCTGTCAGCAAACCTCTTCTGTTTTTCCTTGGCTTTGATTAGGTTCTTGGTTGCTTCCTTAAGAGTTTGAGTAATGGTCTTATGTAGAGAAGTGATCACCGGCATTTCTAGTTCATCAAGTGGATCAAAGGAGGATGTCCGAGGATGTCGACCATTCATGATATAAAATGAAGTTTGTCCAGTACTAGTGTGGATGAGAGATTGTAGGCAAATTCAGTGAGCCAGAGAATGTTTTTCCAGGATCCTTCCATCTGCTGCAGCATGCATCTCAGCTACTGCTCTAGCGTCTGATTGGTCCTTTCAGTTTGACCATCGGTTTGGGGGATGGTGACTGGTGGATAGGTGAAGATCGATTTGCGCTATATTACAACAACTCCTCCAGAAGGCTGAGACAAATTGCGTTCCCCAATCTGAAATCAGTACCGAGGGGCAACCATGTAGTTTGATTATTTGTTCTAAGAATACAGTAGCCAGAGTTCCAGTAGTAGGTAGCCCCTTTAGTGGAATGAAATGCGCCATTTAAATCTACCACGACTAGAATTGTGTTGAAGCCATCAGAGGGTGGAAAATCTGTAAGGAAGTCCATGGATAGCATATGCCATGGTGCTGGTGGTATAGCCAACGGATGAAATAATCCTGTGGGACTTGACTTTAGAGATTTTTGTTGCATGCAAACACCGCAGGTTGCAATAAACTAGACCACGTCCCTTCTCCAGGTTGGCCACCAATAGGTCTTCTGGATTTTGGCATGTGTTGTAGTAATTCCGGGTTGTCCCTCCATTAATGACTCGTGGTAATTTGCTATAATTTTGTTTTGTATTTCTTTGTCTTTAATGTATAGTCTTCCCTGAAAATAGGGTAAATTATCCTTGATGGAGAACTGGTCCCCTTTGTTCAACCATTCTTGTTGGGCTGTTTGGTCCATTTGAGACTGGAAGTCGGCCTTCAAGTCTTCCCAGCAGGCGGTTACTGCGATCTGGTTTTGAATTCGCCCCTCAGGAATGATGGGTGCTGGTTCCGAAGGTATAAATGCGTACTTGTCCTCTCCCATTCACGACAGAACATCTACTTTTCCGTTACGCACTCCTGGTCTGTATGTGATAACAAAATCGTACTCTGCGAAGAAAAGAGTCCAGCGAAGCTGACGTGAAGATTGGGCCTTGGCAGTTTTTAAATATTGCAGATTACGGTGGTCTGTAATAACTGTGACATTATGCCTAGCTCCTAGAAGGTAGTGTCTCCAGGTTTTAAGAGCTCCTTTAATAGATAGTAACTCTTTGTCAGTTATGGCATAGTTCATCTCTGGTGCAGTAAACGTATGGGACCAAAATGCACTGGGGTATAATTGCCCCGTGTCCGGGACCTTTTGTGATAAAACTGCCCCCATGGCCACGCTGGAGGCATCTGTTACAACTACATAGGGCAGGTCAGGTTGGGGATGCCGAAGAACGGGTGCTGAGGTGAAAGCCAATTTTAATTCATGGAAGGCTTATCCGGCTTCGGGAGACCAGGAAAACTTTTTAGTCTTTCTTAGTAAAGAGGTGATAGGATGAACGATCTGAGAAAATCCCAGGATGAACCGCTGGTAAAAATTGGCAAATCCGAGAACGCTCTGCACTCCCTTGGTCAATGTTGGGGATGGCCATTGAAGAATAGCTTCACCTTATCGGTATGTTGTGTTACTGGACTGGAAGACAACTGAGAGCCATCCACGGCAGTGACGTTTTCTGATTGTGGTTTTTGCTGAAGCGAAAGGCCTATCCGTGCAGCCAAATTCTGATCGATGTAATTTCCCACTGCTCCACTATCACTGTAGGCTTCTAGAGCATGTACTTTTGAGGGTTGTTGGTGGTGGATTAATAGTACCGGGATGACCAGGTGTGAGGTCTGTACAACTTTCTTTATTCCGCTCAACAACAGGACCCCTACACTTGCCGGGCGTCTGAGTTTTCCAACCTCTGTTCCTTTACTTTGTTGCCATTATCTGTGGCACCTACCATCTTCTAAGGGGGTTTTATAGGGCAATCTCGGAGGAAATGTCCAGCTTTTCCGCAATATAAACAGAGTTGTTGTTGTCTCCTTTTTTCCCTTTCAGCCATGGAAATAGGAGCTCATAATCCCCCAATTTGCATGGGCTCAGCAGGTTCATGAGTTCTGGTTTGGTTGTTCCGAGGTCGAATGTAAACTGACCTCCCTTCAGTCCTCGTGCGGTCCATTTTTTGGTCCTGTAATCTATGGTCCAATTGCACCGTCAGATTGATATATTCCGCACAACACTCGGGCAGGTTGACCACTTCAGCTAGCACATCTTTTAACTCACCACGTAGCCCCCGGTAAAAAAGTGTGGTCCTTTTTCTCCTCAGGCCAATTAGTCTGTGCAACAAGATGGTTGAAGGTGGCAATATAAGTCAAGAATTCGTGGCTTCCTTGTCCGAGAGACAATAATTTGTTATCTAAGGCTTGTCCTTGTGTGTGTCTGGCAAACAATTTTTCCAATTCCCGTTGGAATTACCCAAAAATGTCGAAGTATTGGATCATCCTGGGTTACTAATGGTATGGACCAGTCAGCTGCACTGCCTCCCAAATATGAAAGTACAAAGGCAACTCTTGCGCTAGCCTTAGGGAAAGCCCCAGGTCGACACAAAAAGTGGAGGCGGCACCGGTTCATGAATATGGCATATTTGTTCGGGTCGCCATTGAAACACTATGGCGGGGCCAGTGGGACTGCCCCTGGAAGTACCACTTGCACTGGTAGTGATGATTGTGACAAAGGAGTTGGTGCAATCCCAGGTAACGGAATCTGCTCTGGATGCTGGTACTGCCCCTGAGAGAAGATAAGAGGCAATGAGAATGGTGTGGTGGTGTTGTGTTTCCCCTCGACCCTTTCGTATCAGAATGAAGCGAGCAAGCGTTTTGCCCATGCAAGCTCACCTGTTTTTTCGCAATGATGAGCTCTCCGTCATGCTTCTTGTCGCAGGGGTGCTTTGGGTGGACCGAGTTGCTTCACTGGTCCGTGGAAGTGGCGACCCAGACTGGCTGCGACCAACCACTTAGAAGGTGAGTATTCTTAGCAATGATTATTGTTCATATTCTTATTATAATGTCTTTTGCCGTGATTATAGTTTGTAATTCTTGCAATGTCTTTTCCCTCCTCTATAGGTGTGAAGATGGCTGCCCGGAGTCCCAGTGTTTGAAGTGAGTCCAGTGATTCTCCAGTGATTCTCCAGAGGATGATGAAGCCTTAGAATTAAATTGTAGTTGGCTTTCAGTGTAGAACGCTAGTCTCAAATATTGGCGCAGCCGAGCGTTAGTTATTTATTCGACTTGTAACCTGTTGTGTTATTTTCTCTTGCAGGAGAAGTCTGGCGATGTAGAGCGGAGGATGACTGTTTGGAGGCCAGTCCACGAAGATGAAGAATGGAAGATAAGCTCCCACGTAGCTGGATGTCCGGAACAGGTGAGGAAGCACTCCAACTCCGATGATTATGGGAGTCAGGTAAGATGCGATGCACTGCAGACTATGGAGTGCAGGAGACAGGTAAGATGCGCGTACAGCGGTGGTATAGCTGGAGTCAGGTAAGGTGCGCTTTCAGTGATGGTGTAGCTGGAGTCGGGTAAGGTCCGCTTTCAGTGATGTTGTAATTGGAGTTAGGTAAGATGTGACTTCAGCAAGGGTGTAGCTAGAGTCAGGTAAGGTGCGGTTTCAGCGATGGTGCAGCTGGAGTCAGGTAAGATGTGCCTTCAGCGATGGAGTAGCTGGAGTTTGTAAGATGCGCGACGAGGTGGTGAGCAGGTAAGGATGGCGGTAAGCGTTATGATGCAGAAGGCACACTAATGCGAAGCCCCAGTATGTGGGCGGTTTGGCCTTAAATAGGCTGGCCCCAGCCCCTCCCTTTGGCTCCTCCTTGTGGGTCCACCTTGCCACTCCCAGAGGTTCTTGCACATGCTCCCAAATGATCCTTTATGGCCACGCCCAGCGCTGATGCACGTGCCTTAGGCACAAAGTGTGCAAAGCACACTTTTTTATGAGCCTGGTGCCAGAGGCGCCAGGTTTGGGTCCATTTGGACCCTGTAGGTGATAAAGACATGGGGCCTCTACTTTGGAGGTAGCCATGGCGCTACTGGGGAATTACCGGGCCATTCCGAGTTTGGAGGGCCAGGTAATTCCTCCTTCAGGGAACCCGGGCCCGGTCCTCCACCATTCCCATTTGAGCCCCCATAGGGCTCAATGGGAATGGGGAGGGAGCTAACAACGGGCCCACTCATAATAGGCCCGTTGTTAGCTCCCTGGTTCCCTCAAGGAACCTGATATGGACGTCTGGATAAACCACGTAATAGTGCAGAATGGGTTTAATGGTGCAGGCACCATTACTGGCGCCGTTAAACCCATTCCGCACATCTCATAATGAGGCCCATGGGCCCTTGCCCAGTGGCCATTACAGCAATAGCAATAGCTAAGCCTTAAAGACTACAATGGACTATAAGGGAAGATTGATGTGGCTTTCAGGCTAGGCCAGATGTGAGGGAGATTGTTGATTTATGGGCATGGAGATAAATAATCCAGGAGTGCTTGCAGTTAAATAATCACCTGGAGCCTGCAAGCTCAAATTTCTTCTGCAAATATAGCAAAACAAGTTGTTTACCAGAATCCTAGGGATTCTGGTAAACAAATGTGCTAAAAACTATAAAAGGCTAGTTTCTACTAGGGGGAGTCAGAGCTGTTCAAGCAATCCTGGAGATATGCTATCAGACTGGAGAGCAGATCTGGAAATACTCTCCCTATTATGGCCTATGGAGAGAGTAGGGGCTAATCTGTTCCTTTTTTCTGCATGGATTTTGAAGCATTAAAATTGCACTTAGGGCTCCAGAAGCTGGGAATGCCGTTCTGTTTGCTTTTTGAGAGAACTGCTATTTTTGAATGAGTTGCATAAGGTACCACTTCCACCCATTTTGTTCAGATTTAGCTCATGTTGGCATCATGATCAATTCCAATTGGCACCACAACTTTGTAAGGCTTTTCTTTTAATCTTTTTGTTGCTTTTTGCTAAGAGACCATGGGTTTTCCAATTGGATTTGATATTTTTGGATTTTCCTGGATTGCACAGAGAGCAAGCCTTCCTCCAGACTCGGGCTCACGACATGCAATTTCAGCTTGTTTCTCCCTACTATCAGAGGTTTGTAGTGAGTATGAGAGTCAGTTTTACCCATTTTTGATATCACATTAGGAAAGCAGAAAGGTATTAAGAAGCCTGTTCTTTTCATGAGGCTGTTTAGTGAGAAGTGGTGAGGTATTGACAAGGCGGTTCTTTTTGTGAAGCTGTTTAGTGAGAATTGATGCCCCCATAATTGCTTTTAAGGAGCTATTATGTTTTTAGATGGTTGACTCTTCTTGTGTAGACATATAGGCTAATAAAATGATAGCAGTGTGTTCATGTATAACCTTGTTCATATTGAGTGTGTTGTGTGCAGTTACAATAATAGTGCCAATGATTTTCTACTACTTATTTTTCTTACTAAGAATGAATGCACTTTGAAAGAGATTATTTGGGATTTGTTTAAATAACTATATACCCTGTGAAGGCATCATGACGTAAGACACAGAAAACAGACTTCAAATTCAAAGTAAAATACTTTATTAAATCAAATATCAGGATGTAGAAGGCCTAACGTGCCCTATACTAAGGTGGGATTTCCCGACCTGAACTAAACTAAAGAGTCAAAGAGTTCAACGTAAAAGTCTGTCTGTGTCCAAAACCTATGCTTACACTCAAATCTAAAGCTAACCAATGTTTAGAAGTGTCACAATCAACAAATATAGTGTTTCACTCAAAGTTCTGAGTCTCTTCCAATTCAGAGTTTTCTCTCAGCTCCCCCCAAGTATAACACAGTTCCATGAAAATGTTTCAGAGTTTACCTTCCTCTGGTTCAAGACAATATAGTTCAGAACCAATCCTTGGGGTTCCCTTCCACAAGTTTCAATTTACACAATCCAAAGCAAAAGAGTCTTGAGACTCCTTTCTCAAGAAAACAAGTGTGGTCCTTCAGGTCTCATGATTCCCATCCCCAAGACATCAACTTTGCCACATACACTTGTTTCAGACTTTCAAAAGGTCTTAACAAAACACTAGGTCACCTTGACCCTTGTCTGGCCTACCTTACCATATCATTTGCATTGGTTTCACTGGGCTGTTTAAAGGTGTCCTTATCTGTCAACATTCAGGACTCTCTGGTCTAGGCGCAGTTGTCAGATGGCATGGTCCTCCCATCACAGGTCAAGCAACCAGGATCCCTGGGCTCCTCAGCCCACACAGGTTCCTTGGCACTTGCTCCTGTGCACCAAGTCACATTCACTTAATTCCTTTTATTGGCCTCTTGGCTTAATGTTTAATCTTGCGCTCCTCTGGCTTCTCCCGGATAGCCCTGTGGCTCTGCCACCACGTGTCACACACCTCTTGCCAAACTGTTGCCTTGCTGCACTGCATTTACTCATTAAAGTTCACTGTTTGGCTCCCTTCAACCTTTAATGTACTTGACTTCAAGGCTTGAGTTAAATCCTTGTTTAAAATGTATTTAACATGGTTTACTTTCAGTTCAGTGTTCTATGTATTCCTATGTTACTCAATTATATTCCGTATTCAATATGCACTTGTTTGCTTCAATGTTAAGGTTCCATTTAGTTTGGTATTCAATATGCATTTATTTGCCTTAATGATAAGTTTTCATTTAGTTCGGTATTCGACATGCATTTGTTTGGATAAATGTTAAGTTTCCACCTGGTTCGGTATTCAATAAGTATTTGTTTGCTTATTTTCTCAGGCAGTTACTCCCTTGCGGTCTGTGCCCGGTACTGGAGCACCTTCAAGACACTCTCCAGCAGTCTTTGCCTCTCCCAAGTTGTTCCTCCGCCTTCCTCTTTGCTTTTGAAGCCAGGACATCCACCAGCATGAGCTCTGCTTGGTTGCTGTGTTTTTCCTTCCTCACACCACCACCTTTGATGCTCCTTGATGGACGGGGACAGCGTCCTCTGTGCTCCGGGCTCCCCAGCAGCTCCTGCTGCTCACACTAGACTATGGAGGCTTCCAGGCTTGTGGGAAGTACACGGCCCACTCAGTTCAGGACCCACAAGTCTTCTGGGATAACAGCCGGCGTCCTGGTTCTTTCCCCGGTCCAACCATGGCCTGCTGTTCTCCCAGACACCGGTCTTCCTTTTACTTTCCTGGTCGCTCTCTCACTTGTTGAGCTGGTCTATTTTAACACCTGCAGCACCTTGACAGGCTGCAGGTGTGCATGCTTCATTAGCCCTGTCTGACCACAATTAAAGGTGCATGCCTGACTCTCACTGCTCCTTGCAGGCATCGTTCTGGTTCCAGTACCAAAGTGGTGAAAAGGTATAATCTCCATCACTCTTAGTTGCCTCTTCTTCCTCCCAGTACTGTCAAGTGTCACATGTGGGAAAATTAGGGGAGATGGCTTATAATAGCCATAAAGGTTGGGAGAAGGTTAGGTTGGTTGTCAATAGGAAAAGGGGGATATCTTGTGAATCTCCCTTGCGTTTCCACCCCCAGTGTCAGGATCCAAGAGTGATGGCATTTCCCTTACCACCTGCACAGAGGACCAAAGGGGAGTAGGAGTGAAAATACCCTCCAGTTTCTCACAACACTCAATAAATTACATGACATTTGAAAATCAGTCCTGTGTGGAAGACTGACGGTGGCTAGCCCACTGCAGGTGCGCATTGCCTATTCTCTATTTTAATGCACAGTGACAGGTGTATACTTATCTCTACCTCTGTTCCTGTCACTACTGGGGAGGTTTAGCACACTAGCCCTGTGAGGTAGAGGTGATATGAATCACATCATTTTGGTGCCCGTGAAGTGGCCCAACAACTTAAACAACAATCATACACCCTAATATATTCTCCCTACATAGTTACTGAAGAGGGGCTGAAGGGGTTGCTACAGGCCTGGCAATACAACACATGTCTTTTAAACGTCTTAAAAACATACTCTAGTGAAGAGCAGCAATCTTGAAGCTATGTAGCTAAGAGACACTAGAAAGGCTAACCCATGTGTTGATGTTTCTATACCTGTAATTTGCCGCCAAGCAGTAACCAGATGGTTACATGAAGGAGGTGTTACGGTTGTTGACACCAGTTTCACAGTAGCAGTGGATGTGCCTGAAGGATTGCCTTGGGAAACCCTTTTTACATATATGAAGACACCTGCAGCAAGCCAGGCGACAGGTTTGACATTCTATACATTAGGAAGGACTTAGACCAAATACAGTATGCACCTTATAGGTATTCTGAGTTAGATTTGGGTTTGACATATCCCACCACCAGGGCTAGGCCTGGTCCTTTAGCTATGGGAGGGTTACCCTTAGAACTCATCCTTAGGTACCAACCAAATAGGGATGCCAATTACCCCTACTCCAGAGAACACTATCAAATTCTAAGGAGGCACTTTGACACTGGTCGTGCTCAGGCTGAAGAGTCACGATTGTGGGGGGCTGCACCCGCAATGCCTAGACCGGTATCAGAAGAGGAGGAAGGGCACTACCATTCAGACCCTGAAAGCCTTGTTGGGCACCTGCCCCACAAAACAAGAGGAAATCCCTAAATGGTATTCCACTAAATTGGATATAAGGTTTGGAGTGCACTGCTATTTGTTTTTTTTTAAAGTTTTTTAACATGCAATTCTTTTCAGTCAACATCAGGTGCTCATGGGTAAAGTTCTTGGCTACCCAGAAAGACCTACAAATACTCAAACAAGAAATGCCCATCATTGCTAATGTGGAACCCATTGGCACACCATTGGCACACCACCCGGGTTAACTTTCTGCACAATTACATCAAAGATGCAAGTTTCAATAATCACATGTAATCAAATTATAATTGTGCGTTTTAAATTTCATTAAGTGTCACTCATTATAAAAGTATGTTCACCAAAATATAATTTTTACATATAATTCAAGTGATGCATTTCAATGGGCCTCATTACACGGTAGGCGGTAACCATGGCGCTATTAGCGCCATGGTTGCCGCCTGTATTTTACCGTGTCCGCCTTGGTGGATGGCGGAATTACCGCCCTACTCCAAGGTGAGCGGGGGCGGTAATTCCCCATTCACCAAGGCCCTTCCCCATTCCCATTTTTGCCCCCATAGGTCATAATGGGAATGGGAAAGGCGCTAATTACGGTACCGCAAATTGCGGTACCGTAATTAGCACCAAGGTCCCTTTGCGGGTTGCTTTTTTAACGCCTGCTAAAAGCATGCGTTAAAGTACCAACCCGCAAAGGGACCTCGTAATAAGGCAGTAAGGGTTAACGGTCACCGGTACCCTTACCGGTGACCGTTAACCCTTATCGCCTACCGTGTAATGAGGCCCAATGACATTTATTATCAACAGTTTTCTCCTTTTTAAGAGCAACTCAATTTGATGAGAGATGTAAAACATATCCTTCTTCAGAGAACTAACAAAAATGGACTTCCTAAAAATAATCGCAAAGCAATAAACAATTTAGCAATAATGGCCATTTCTTATTCCACTAAATTGGGCCAGTTTAAGGATGCCTACTGTTAGGTTACTCCTCATCAGAGGCACAGGGCATTAGCCAGCAGGATGTAATCCACCTATAGAACACTGTGATAGTTGGGTTTCAGTGTATAGTTGGCTATACCTTCATCTAATAGGTTCTTCTTCAATGACAGCATTAACCCCCATTCTAGGAGAGTTAGTGAGTACCCAGGGAGAGGAAGCAGCAATGAGTTTAGGCGAAGCAATAGCTGGGGGCAGTTATCCCATAATAGAGGGGGTAATCATGACACTAATAAAAGTAGAATCAGTGAAACTAGAGGTCTTCAAGCACTTTGACACGTTGGCCGGTGAATAAGAAAAGAAAATACAGTTTGATAAAATTGTGACAGTTACCTATAGGTCCGTAGGTAAGGATCACCTGGGTAGTGTGAGAAACCTGATGGTATCCTCACACCTATTCCCCTTGGATACTCTTCTCAGGTGGCCAGGGAAGGGCCATCACTATTCGATCCTGCCCTTGGGGTTGGAGATGCGAGAGAGGAACACCTGGGTGAAGGGTCCTTGGGTATTGCGTGGAGGATATCTGCAGGCGAGACAGAGTACCGCCCTTACCCTCCCCCTACCTTGATAGGCTGTTGTATACCATCTCCCCTCATTTTTCCTCATTTAAACCATTATCGTACTGGAATGAAGAAGAGGCAACTAAGAGTAGTGGACACTATCAGGGAATTTCACCACTCTGGTACTGAGAGGAGGAGGGTGCCTGGGCACTGCTGTGAGGGACAGGCATTTCCCAATAACTATGGTCAGGCAAGTGAACCTAAGTGTTCACACCTGCAACCTGTTAAATGGTTGCAGGTGTATAAAAGATGTCAGAATCAGGAGATAAGAGAACCATTTGAGCCGGAGAGCGCAGCCATCCGACGTCGAGCGGGTGGAATATGGGCTGGTGAAAAGCACCCCGGCCACAGAGAAGCCAGGAAGATGCTTAGACCATTGCGGGCCACGAGAGGGTCTATAGCTGTGCAATGCCTGTTTCCCTGTGTTCCTCGTTGGGAGTGGGGAACACAGATACAGTGCTAAATATTGCCGTAAGAGCTGGAGAGGCTGATCACTGCTCGCCAGAGCTCATTAAGAGTGAGAGAGGAACGAGCGAGAACCCAGGAGCAAAACCAGAAGACCCGGAGGAGCGGATGCCCATCGCTGAGTGCAGGGAAGGTTCACTCAGGCTGGGGCGCTCTAGGAGCATGGTGTGGGTTACGGCAAATGCTGAACAAGCAATAATATACGGAAAAGGGGTCTGGAGACCAAAAAGTGAATTATTGAATACCAAACGAATCGCCAAGCAACTAATGGGTTTTTGAATACTGATAAATGGGTCCGATGACCAAATATGAACTATTGAAAAATGAACACTTTGAAAAGCACTGAATAAATTTTGAATGCAGAAGAAAAGTATATGAGAATATCGCACAAATGAAACTGGAAGTGAAATGCATTTGCGAATGAGAGGAATTTAAAGAAACTGTATTAATCTTGGGGAAGGGAACCCTGAGACCCTTTTGTTGGAACTGTCTTGAACTTGACGACGGGAGACAAGGGCAAGAATGGATCTGGAAGAAGCTCAGGACTTTAGTTTTAACATTGTTACTTTCGCTGCTGACATCCCTACACATTGTTTAGCTTTAGATGTGAGGGCAAATATAGGTTTTGGACACAGACAGCATTTTAAGTTGAACTTACTGACTTGGGCTATGCTTCGTTTATTTAGGTAGGGAAATCCTACCTTAGAATAGGGCAGGTTAGGCCTTACACCATCCTGACATTTAAGAAAATAAAGACCTTTTATTTGAACTTTGAATCTGTTGTCTGTGTCTTGCTTCCTGATGCCTTCACAGGAGAGGCCCCTGGGAGAGGACACATAAGGAATTAAGTGAAAATAAGCACACTAAAAGGATGCCACCTACTGGCACTGATGCTACCAGGCAGACACACCTTCTCCAGCCTGCCCCGTATAGGAGAGGAAGAGAGTGAGATCTTTCATAGCAGAGCAGTATCTGTAGCGAGGGATGGTACCGGGCCCAAAGCAGGAAGCTGGTTGGGGTAGTAGATCACATGAGGGCAGAAGTGGTGTGAGAAGTAACTATCACCACAGGGATAGGGCACAGCTTAGGTAACCACAAAGATAGAGATGAAGTCTATTCTGCTTCTACTTCACAGAAAGAGAAGAAACAGGGTTCAGCACCCAAGGGAGAACAGACTACTGCCAAAAGGGAGGAGAAGAAAGGGCAAAGGAAGCAAACTGCAGCTTTAACAGTGGACAATGATAATAGAACTAAACTAGACTCACAGGATAATACCTGTGTCTAATGTACCAGAAGACTGTCTAGTAGTACTGTTAGATTCTGGCACACAAGTCTCTATATTCAGAGAAAGACACAAGAAGCTCTTACAACACATCCTACTGATCAGAAAGGAGACTTTATTACTCCCATTGGAGAAGTAGTTGAGGACAATGAAGTGTACTTGGTTACCATACGGTAAGACGTTGTTACATCGGCAGGCCTTTTTTTGCAAAGATTTTTGCTGAAGGGTTTAGTCCTAAAGACTCCTATAAAATATTAGGGCTTGGGGGCTGTAAGGGGTAGGGGGGTGGGGAATAGGGACAAGATAATTGGCAAGGGGATTTTGAGGGGAACCCCACAAACATAAACACATGTATGAGTTTTATTGGCCAGAAATATTGAGCAACAAACTCTGTGAAAAGAAACCTGCCGATCTAAGAACATAGAGCATACATTACAACTTAAATAAGAACACCCAAACAAAATAAAGCTACTATTTTGGTCTCAGTTGCACATATCACAAGATGACTTTTTAGCAGAAAAAAACTGGCCCAGGCTTTAAGTTTTGGAACGCCCTAGGGGAGAACAGAAAATTAAGCAAGCCGTTTCAGAAGAGGTTGAATAACACTTTGTGAACATGGGCTGTTCTAGGTGCAGCACATTTTTTCAAGAATCATGTCATGTTTGTTTGTTTGTTTGTTTATTTATAATGCGCACCAGACCCGGGGTTATCAGGGCACAGGGTACAGAGAGGGTTACAAGATTACTTTCAGCTTAAAGATGATTAGGTTACAAGGATACCGAACAGCAGTAAGCACCACTCCCTAATAAAGAGCAATTTTAGGGATTGTAAACATAGTATACATGCAGGCAAATTACAATAACAATAATTACAAGCGAGCAGATATATTAGTATATAAAGTCAAGTAGTAATTACGTATTTACAGAGGTCAAAGGTGACTAAAAGCATTAATCAGTAAGTGGTAATGCGAGCCAGTCAGATTTGTGCAAGAGTCATAATGAGTCCTCGTTCGGGTTGGCAGTTGGATGGTTAGTGGTCATTTTCCCTAAGCCAGTTGATGGTATTGTATCTTAGTTTAAGAAAAGGTAGGGCAGAATATTGATTGCCCTCCGCATAGAATGCTGGTCTTTGCAACACCAAATCTTCAGAGACAGTATCCAATCAAAGCAAAGGCTAGTCCACATTTAAAGATAATAGTGGATATATTAGTAGACCTAGGGGTTGTGACAAAACAGTCAAGCCCACATAACACAGCACTGCAGTTCATATCCTCTGGTAATTGACTTTAGGATTCTCAATGCAATCAAACGCACAAAGTCTGCTCAGATCATACATAGTTCAGGCCTTTTGAGTAAAATACACAGATGTAAGTATGAGAGTATGTTGGATCTGGGTAATGGATTGTTTGCACAACCTTTGGATCCAGAGAGCAATAAATACACACCGATAACATTCAGAAGAAAACAGATTTGTTTCACAAGACTCCCACAAGGGTACAAAATAAACAGAATATAATCACTTTTAGAAGGCATTCAGAATTGCTGGACATATGTGGATGACATATACTGTCCAGATGATTTAAATGAACACTTAACAAAGGAGAATTTGAGCACAAGAACACTAGCAGCTGACGGCTACATTTTCAAATTTAAGAAATCTAAGATAGGACATAGAGAAATCATATTTCTGGGGGTTTCATTATCTGATGAAGGACGGGGACTTGCACCTCAATTCCAGGTGAAATATGCACACTTGCCGAGCCCACGCATACTTAAACCGTAAAAGGCCTTGCTGTTTGGGCGTTCATGTGTTGCAGAACATGCATCTTTAGTGACACCACTATATGACCCTTTGAACCCAAATCCTGTCCATCAGACTGGTAGGGGGAGCACAGACACATTGTGCAACACATTTACCAGCAAATGACTCAGAGTAGTCCTCTTCAGGACAGAAACATAGAAAAAGAATTGGAAGTTACATTGTTTTCTGATTTGAATGAAATTACATATGTAGTATGTAATCATGGTGCAACAAAACATCATAGCATACCATTCACATGATTATACAATTCCGGAGTAGAGGTTTTCTCCACAGGAGAATATTCTGGCTGCAGTACACATAATAGTGCAGAAGGAACAGACACTAAGTGCAAACATAAACACACCATTAGTGTAGTTAGAAGCAACTACATACTCTAGTATCTTAACAGCAAGGACACCACACTCGAGGTGGGTCCAATGGGCATCCATCCAAACAGCACCAGATATAAAATATAATTACAAGTCGGAACCACAAAAGATGCATGAACTGGAATGGTTTTTAAAAATAGCAGCAGATGCAGCAGCTCCAGACATCCTACTTTGGATGTGTTCAAATGTGATGTACTGTGATAGGAGTGTTGTTCCAGTAGTTGGAACATGCTCTAAATATTCTGCTGCCTGTGCTGATATAAAAGGTTGTTTCAACCATAAGAATGAGTTTGAACACCAGGACACACAAACAAAACATTTAAGTGATGCATCAGCTCAGGTGGGTGAGTACATTGCTTCCTCCTTACACTGCGACAAGTTGGCCCACATAAGCCCACATTCTTTTTGTGTGATTAGTACTATATGGCCTCATCACGGTTGGGAGAAGCAGTAAAAAATGTGACGGTAAAGCTATTACCGCTGCATTACCGCTCTGCTCAATCCCCAGTTTGGGTGGAAAGTTGGAAATTTACCTCCAGCTCTGAGCTGGAGGTATACCTTGCCACTTTCCACCCATTTACAGAGCTATAACTGTGGCACTATTAGCACTGCGGTAATAGCACCCAAAATGCCCCATTGTGTCCAATGGATCCAATGGGAATGGGTACTTACCTGTCCCCCGCAACTCAGCCATCAGCGCTAATACCACCGGACCGAGTTGCAGTAAAGTGCGTTGGGCGGTTTCCTGGCAGATTAACCGCTGGGATACTGCCCAACTTGTGATGAGGCCCTATGTAGGAAGAGGTTACACTTTGGCCTACAATGGTGACAAGCAAACTCATTCAGAGATTCCAATGGCAAACAAATATTGTCAAACCAACTTTGGACATCAAAGGAGCTAACCCTCTCACCTGGGTTATGCCTACAAATGCACACAGAAAGTATTCTGTGCACAGTGTAGGCAATGTGCTTGCTGATCATTCTGAAAAATGGTGGTGGCAGGGTTCACACACTCCCCTACATACATAGATGAGGACATTAAAGAATGTTTGGATGCAAATAGTCGGAGCCTAAAAGGGTTCCCCAATACTTATACATACACTGTAAAAGAGAACAGAGTGATAGTCACTATCCCTAGGTTAAAAGGAGACCCTGTTAACAGAGCACTTTTACATAAGCAGGATAGGTTGAAACTATCTCTTCATCACATGTAAGTGTATCCACAACCCACTTTGGGGTCCCGGCTATTACACAGCTCTTGCGAGACAGATATTGGTATACAGGGCTAAGTAAAAAAGTACAGCAGTACATAGCAAATTGTTCCATATGCTTGAAAAAACTGTGGACAATTCCAGAAAACCACAAGCGAGCACACTAACAAAGGTGACAGTGCCATCTGAATGCATTTATATGGATCACATAGGTCCACTGACATCTGTCAACAAATAGAAATACGTGTTAGTCGTGGTAGACTTGTGCACCAGATTTATCTTTTTAACTCAACAGAAGAAACCTAATAATTGTGAAGGGGGTCATAAAAGGATTGCTTGCTGTCCTTGGTAACTCTTCAGGGGCCTAGGGCCAAAATACCTTCAATTCTCTCTTCCTAAATATCTTCCTTCTCAAGCACTTCGCTCATCCGCCTCCAACTCCCTCAGGGTCAGCCGCTTGCACCTCCTCAGAGGTATCCTTCCTTTCCTCTCCTTCCCCCAGAAGCTCACTGTCTCCAGAGCCCTGGTTCTCTCGAAGCTGGACTACTGCAACAGCCTCTTTCTAAATCTGCCTGCCTCTACTCTCCGTCCTCTGCAACTCATCCAGAACAGGACTGCGAGACTTGTCCTTGGCCTCAAGCCCAGGGACCGTATCTCTCCAGGACTGAAATCGCTACACTGGCTCCCTGTGGCTGCGAGGATTAAGTTCAAAACCCTCTGCATTGTCCACAAGGCCTTCTGGGGCCTTGGGCCAAAATACCTTCAACTCTCTCTTCCTAAATATCTTCCTTCTTGAGCCCTTCGCTCATCCGCCTCCAACTCCCTCAGGGTCAGCCGCTTCTCCAAGCAACGAGTTGGGGGGGAGATCTCTCTCCGCAGCAGGGGCCTCCCTCTGGAACAGCCTTCCTGCCTCCCTGAAACTTGAGGAGAACCATCTCTGGTTCCGGAAGCACCTCAAAACATTCCTCTTTGCTTCTGCTTTCTCTCCCCCTCTCCCCTGCTAAATCACTGAAACTGTACTGAATCAGCAACTGGGCCACTCACCAATCTCGGTCCTTGGCCCAGCCACTCTCCCCTGTACTGCCTTCCTGGCAACCCCTGCACTGCGGGACTGTCTCTGTATCCCTACAGCCCCCCTTCCCAGCACTTGTCTGCACTTATCTTGCACTTTCCACCAGCTGGCCCTTATTATTTATCTTGTATGTTACTAACCCTGTACTGCATTTTCCCCTCTCCCTTTCCCCCTGCACTTTTCCCGATCCCCTACCCATGCACTTGCGCGATCTGAATGACAACTGGCCTAGTAGGATCGCTGTCTGTCTCCCCTTGTTCCCCCCTCCCTGCCTTGTTGCGCCTTGAAACACTTGTGTATAGGCGCGTTACAAATGCCATATCATATCATATCATGACAGCACATACATCACTCCAAACTTACAAATGGGCCAGCCTTTTCTGGCAAAGCCTTAAGAGATGCCCTGTCAAGGCGGGGTTGTAATTTGCATTTCTTAAACCCATTTTGGCCACACTCAAATGGGTTGGTTGAGAGAGCCAATGGGATAATCAAGCAGGCCGTCACTAAATGCACCCTGTCTTCTAGAGGTAATTGGGTAAATCATGTACCATGTACTAGTGCAGCATAGCATAAATACCCAACATCACCTTTCTCAGTGTGAGGGAGGGTAAAACCCCTTATGAGTTGCTATTTGGCACTCCCATGTACATGCCTGACTTATACAATCCTTGTAGTTCTCTCAGCAGGCGTGACCAGCTGCTGCTAACACATTTCATGAAGGACTCCATCCATGGTGAAGAAGTCTTAACACAGCACCAAGACAAAGACAAGTCACACAGCACCTGGAATCCTGAACATCCCTGCGCCAACAAGACCAACTCTATTGTGTGATAAATTGCCGTCCTGGGGTACCATGCATCAAGTGAAGCATCACTGGGTAAAAACCATCCATGAGGTACCCTACACCCATTCTTGTGTGATGCATGGGGATTCCACTGTTCACCATTATTCCCTGAAAGACTGTGTGGGAACACTTCATGTAAGATGCCAGGAGCTCGCAAATGTCTGCCCTTGTGAACAGAATTCAAACTCTACAATGTTTATATTGAATGCTATCCGAATGGGAACTTCCAGCAGCAAAACCCTGTTACTACCTAATGGTTCGTACATTGTGCAGTTCAACTCTTCCTGCTATGTTGCACCTGTGGGAGTTGCAGCCTGATCACTGTCTCAGAGGTGGTAAAATACTGAAGACTAAACTTGTACTAGTGAAGCCTCTTCAGTTCCCACAGTTATCGTTGAAGCTGGCATACCTCCTGAACATGATGATTATGTGGGATGTTTTTACCCATGCATCCAAGCCCTACCATACAACTGTGCATTACTGGCATTGAAAACATCATGATGGCCAGAACTCCCCAGAGAGTGCACAGGGAAAACATGAAGAATAGGCTGCCACCCATTTTTGCCTATGTTGTGAGCACAGGAGGGCACTGCCTAAAACCACCATTGGGCTACACACACAGTAGCCTGAAACCTTTGGGAATGGCAATGCTGATTGCCAAAAGCAACCCAGAACTGTGGGGAATTAATTTTCTTAATGTCAAAAACAGATGCAATACTGGTGCTCATCACTATCAGAAAGCCGGCGTTTTAAAACCACCAGACTTTTGTGCAAAACTGAACAAATGAACCCAAACCAGGCCAAAGAAAGACTTGCTAAGAGGTGGATACAATGTAAAACTATATTCTGAAATGACTTGAAGGAAGTAATTATTTAATGTATATATAAAAAATAGCTGGGGATGTCAGCAGCTTAAGTGAATTCGGGTTTAAAGCCACTAAAATTGAAATGTTTAGAATAAATGAGTGAGCTACTTGTGAGTGCCACATAGGTTGCAATTGTTAAATGTCATAGTTTTGAACTTCGAATCAGCATTCTAGCTGCATGTGTAAAAATTGTCAGTGTGATTTGAATGTAGAAAACTGGGAACTAAAGTGACATTTAGCTGAATTCTGCCTGACAACTACCCCCGACAGGAGAGGGAATTCAGCAGCTGTGTTCCCAGGCCTGGCTGCATCCTGCTGCCCCTGCCAAAAGGAGATGACACCTCTCTGATTGAATTAGGGGAGTGGCACCTGGGGACTACAGGAAACTAAACAAAGCCCTGTCCTGGACTCAGGCAAATGTTATATTGTGGGGGGTCGTAAATGGCTTCCTCTTGGGAGAAACTGGGAGGGGCAGTGCCTGTGAGAGCCAGCTGAGCTTGGGGGAAGTGGATAAACCAGAAATTCCACCATGTGCTTTGGAAGACCACACCCCTTTGGGGCCAGAGCATGATTTTAAAAAGATGGATGATTCACAGTGCGGACTTGTCAAAATTATATAAATAACATTATCATTCTTGTGATTTTTCTGTGCACATTTTAAGAGGTGTTAGGACCCTGTGGTATGTTCTTGTGGATCATGAGTGCACAACATACGGCCCACGGGCCAGTTGCGGCCCGCCATGCTCTTTTGTCCGGCCCGCGAGGCACAAAGACTTTCCTAATGGAGGACGGCCCGCGGCCGCCCTCCATTAGGAAAGTCTTTGTTGTCTTCCGGGCCGGACAAAATACTGGCCCTCATTGGCTCAGCACACACACACGCACCACGTCGCTCCTACGAGCCACGTAATGCGTGTGTGCTGCACCAATGGCGGGCCAGCACTAAGGCTGGCGTGGTCCATAAGGCTTGATGCCGGAAGGCATTTCAGCCTTGGACCACACCAGCCGTGGTACGATTCCAGCGTTCCAGCTTACCTGCCTTCCAGCCTTCCAGCACATCTCCGGTAAGTGCTCTGTTTGTGTTTGTGTGTCGGGTTTGTTTTGCTTTATGTTTGTGTGTGTATGTTGAGATGCGGGGGTGGGGGGGTGTGTCGGATGTGTATGAATGTTTGTATTTGAATGTATTTTGAGTGTATGTTGAGATGTGGGGGCGGGGGGTGTGTCGGATGTGTATGAATGTTTGTATTTGAATGTATTTTGTGTGTATGTTGAGATGCGGGGGTGGAGGGGGTGTCGGATGTGTATGAATGTTTGTATTTGAATGTATTTTGTGTGTATGTTGAGATGCGGGGGTGGGGAGGGGTGTCGGATGTGTGTGAATGTTTGTATTTGAATGTATTTTGTGTGTATGTTGAGATGTGGGGGTGGGGGAGGTGTGTCGGATGTGTATGAATGTTTGTATTTGAATGTATTTTGTGTGTATGTTGAGATGCGGGGGTGGGGGGGTGTGTCAGATGTGTATGAATGTTTGTATTTGAATGTATTTTGTGTGTATGTTGAGATGCGGGGGTGGGGGGGTGTGTCGGATGTGTATGAATGTTTGTATTTGAATGTATTTTGTGTGTATGTTGAGATGCTGGGGTGGGGGGGGTGTCAGATGTGTATGAATGTTTGGATTTGAATGTTTTTTGTGTGCTGAGTTGGGGGGTGGGGGTTCGGGTCTGTATGAGTGCATGTTTGTGTGTGTGCTGAGTTGGGGGGTGGGGGGTTCGGGTCTGCATGGGTGCATGCTTGAGAGTGTGTGCTGAGTTGGGGGGTTTGGAGTTGGGGGGGTTCGGGTCTTTATGGGTGCATGTTTGTGTGTGTGCTGAGTTGGGGGGTGGGGGTTTGGGTCTGTATGGGTGCTTGTTTGAGAGTGTGCTGATTTGTGAGGGTGGGGGGTTCGGGTCTGTATGGGTGCATGTTTGTGTGTGTGCTGAGTTGAGGGGTGGGGGGTTTGGGTCTGTATGGGTGCATGCTTGAGAGTGTGTGTGCTGAGTTGGGGGGTGGGGGGTTTGGAGTTGGGGGGGTTTGGGTCTTTATGGGTGCATGTTTGTGTGTGTGCTGAGTTGGGGGGTGGGGGTTCGGGTCTGTATGGGTGCTTGTTTGAAAGTGTGCTGATTTGGGGGGTTGGGGGGTTCAGGTCTGTATGGGTGCATGTTTGTGTGTGCTGAGTTGGGGGTGGGGGGTTCGGGTCTGTATGGGTGCATGCTTGAGAGTGTGTGTGCTGAGTTGGGCGGTGGGGGGTTTGGAGTTGGGGGCGTGGGGGGTTCGGGTCTTTATGGGTGCATGTTTGTGTGTGTGCTGAGTTGGAGGGTTGGGGTTCGGGTCTCTATTGGTGCTGGTTTGTGTGTGCTGATTTGGGGGGTGGGGGTTTGGTTGAGTGTGAGGGGGCCATGGGGTGGGGGGTTTGGTTGGGGGTGAGGAGGCCATGGGGCATAGTGTTTGGTTGGGGTGAGGGGGCCATGGGGTGGGGGGTTTGGTTGGGGGTGAGGAGGCCATGGGGCATAGTGTTTGGTTGGGGGTGAGGGGGACATGGGGCATAGTGTTTGGTTGGGGGTGAGGGACATGGGGCATAGTGTTTGGTTGGGGGTGAGGGGGCCATGGGGCATAGTGTTTGGTTGGGGGTGAGGGGGGCATAGGGCATTGTGTTTGGTTGGGGAGTAAGGGGGCCATGGGGCATAGTGTTTGGTTAGGGGTGAGGGACATGGGGCATTGTGCTTGGTTGGGTGTAAGGGGGCCATGGGACATAGTGTTTGGTTGGGGGTGAGGGACATGGGGCATAGTGTTTGGTTGGGGATGAGGGGGACATGGTGCATAGTGTTTGGTTGGGGGTGAGGGGGACATGGGGCATAGTGTTTGGTTGGGGGTGAGTGACATGGGGCATAGTGTTTGGTTGGGGTTGAGGGGGACATGGGGCATAGTGTTTGGTTGGGGGCGAGTGACATGGGGCATAGTGTTTGGTTGGGGTGAGGGGGCCATGGGGCATAGAGTTTGGTTGGGGGTAAGGGGGCCCTGGGGCATAGTGTTTGGTTGGGGGTGAGGGGGCCATGGGGCATAGTGTTGCACTCCAAGAGTGAACCCAATAATAAAGCTAAAACAGGCACAGTTAGGAGATGTTCATCTTTGGCTTTTTGAGGAAACCTGACTCAACGAAGGCCATACTCCTCTTGGGCAACCCAAATAGCAAACTGTAGCAGTCCAAAATAACGGCATGTCCAATCTAGGGTCAATAAAATATATATAAGTTAATTAAACAGGCGAGATACAATAACTAAATAGAAATAAATTATAACAATGGAAAATGTGTAGTACAAAATGTAAGTTTGAAATACAAATAAAAATCGTTACCCCTTAAAAACATTCTTTTCCCAAGTGTTTAGTACAACTTGGGGGTTTAAAAAGCCTCCTGCCACGCCCCGCCTACCGCCCCACCTACATTTACTTTTCGGCCCACTATAGCCCTCATGTAAGGTACTTTCGGCCCTCTGTCAAAATCAGTTGTGCACCCCTGTTGTGGATAGTAGCGGAAAAAAGGTTGTTACTCCAAATGTATGCATGTTAAAAATCTGACACTTTATCATCTGAAACCCATATCCCTGGTGCACATTTGTGTAAAATCTGGAAAGATTTAGAGGTCGTTATCTGGATGAAAAGGGGAGAATTCTGTCATAAGTGGACACGACATCGTACAAAGACAGGGATCGGATGGTTTGGTGCTACAGAAAATATGTTAACTGGACCTATAATATTACAAAAATGGTACATAGATAAATATGTATTTGGGTCAGAAATAGATGTGTGTGCAATTTGACAAGGGGAGGTTCCTCTGACCATAAAACCTACAGCATCACTCTGACACTCCATTTCTTTCCCCCAATCAAGGGAGAGAGGAAAGCTTGGCAAATGATAAGTGAGAGGGGCAAGCTTAGCTAGGCCCAGGCACACACCCATTTTCTAAACACATAAAAAAGAACATTGAAACCCAGGTAGAGACAGTCCCTTTCCACTTTCTTGTGGGACGCTTTGCCGGGAGACTTCAGACTTCACATCCAGAGATCCAGACTTCAAATCCATCAATCTCCAGAGACCAGAAATTAACTCCAGAATTTGTAGCAGAGAGGCCTGAATCCACAAGCTGAATCCTCTTCAGCAGGCCTCAAAACCAACCAAACTATTCAACAGCCGGGCGAGCTGTTTGAATTCTTTGCCAAGAACTTTTGCAAGAACCTGTAGCAGTATCCAGAAAGCAGTGCTGTATACGGAACCAGAGAGAACCAGAGACCAGATCGCTGTGAAGAACTGCTAGCAGAAGTCCAGCCAATCCTGACCCTATCGGTGATGAAGTCGCATTCCTGTCCAAAATCTAGTGTGAGTACCCAGCTAGCACTGTGCCAAAACCAATCTCTTAGTTTAAAATAATCTAATCCAAACTATTTTAGCCTATTAGAACTGCCTCCTAAAATCGTGTCTTTCGGTCATCTTTAAAACTGAAAACTGTCATCTGTCAAATTTCGAATCCGAAAAACGACCTTTACTAAATTGGCCATATCTCCGGAACCGTTTGTGCTAGGAGCGAGTTTTAACTGTCATCTTAAAGCTAAGATTCTAAGCTTTCCAACAAACCTAAAACCGACTTGCCCTTATAGTGCCTCCATAATTATGCTCGACGCACGCGACTAAATTTGCCGCAATTTGACATTTTGCTTAATTCCAGCCACGTGTGAAAATATTTGTCCTTGCTTTCCTTTGCTAAAATTCGTTTGCAACCTGACAATCATTCATAGAGCATTGCTAAAGTGATCCTGAACTAATACAAAGTAGCTGTCACCCACCCTGAACCTCTAGAGGGAATTAAAATCATTTTAGCATATTTTTCACTTCTTTGCATACCACATTTAAAGTACTTTGCCTGTGTTTAAAATCATCCCTGTTGCTCTAAGCTTGCTAGGGGGGTAACTGAATTATATCTGTTTGCATTCCTGAGAACTGTGTGCTTTCTTCCATCTCTTTACATTGCATAAGGGGGGTGGGTGAATTGCTACCAGGGGGAAAAGTGATTGCATTGTTTTGGTTGAAATCATATCAAGTTTATTTTCTGTACTGCATTTTCATTCATCATTGCATTGTCCTTGAAGCCATAAAAGCATTCTCAGCTACTTTATCCTCTCTATATCACTTCTAAGCCATTAAAAAGAGTGTACCACTATAACATTGTCCATTGTTGATCAACATCATATTCTCAAGTGTGATATCAAATATTAATTTACTATAAAAGTGTGATAGATATATATTGTTTAATTTTCAAATAAACCTTTTAATTTGCAAAACAAACCTACTTCTTGGCTCAGTGGGGTCAGGGGGATTCTAAGAGAGGGGTGTTATATAAGGGTTGTCATCCAGAGTAAACGAACTGGACATAAAAATATATCGATAAGGGCTTCCATCAGCATCCCAGACTAGGCATTGACTTAGCTGTAGTATTGAATTGAAGTCGCTTACAATTACCATGGCCAGCACCACGGAAACCTTTGCAGAAGCATCCAATGGAGCATTGCACTTGGCCAAAGCCCTGCTATAAAAAGCACATTCTTGACCAAAATGAGTTCAATCCCTACTGGACGTTCCACCCCATCAACCGGGAGCACCATTTTAGGGTCCATTATGGACTGGCTGATGCATTCAGTCTTTTCCTTCAATCCAGTGACAAGCATTATGGTCTTCATTGGGAAAATAGGCAAAGGGTTCTCCTATTTTCTGTATCCGCCCAGCTGGATTCATCCTGAACCTGATCATCTTTTTATTTCATTGTGGTCTATAACAAAGGATACCCTTAATGCACAAGAGCTCGATCTTGACTGACAAATGAGAACTATTTGCAACAACTTGTGCAAAGAAAATCTACCCATCTCTGTCAACATGTATGACTATTCTTAAATGGTTTTGCAGTGGCTACAATAGTGAACGGGCTTGCATCATGAACTAAAAGCGGTCTACAGTCCTCCCTCTGCCAGAGCCACTCTTCTCAATAATATATGTGTTTTAGATTTAATCATATTTTATTTCTAGGAAACAGTGCAGATCCTGAGAGAACCTCATCAGCGACTTGTCAAATGTTGAATACTTTGTTCTTTTGTGTCTTCACTCTTATTTCCATGATACCTAGACATCCTCCACAGCTTGTTCTATTTCTCATTGGAGGGACGGTGGTGTTTTGAATTCTAGTCAAACAGGAGATTGAGCATTATCTCAAACCATGTAGTCAATCAATCAATATTAGCCTTATTTCAGCCGTGCACCATAAAAACAGATCAAGCATACATGCATACAAAAGAGTAAAGTCACATTTCCTAGGTTTTTACATAACAATAATAATAAAATAATCAGAGCAAGTCTCAGCTCTCCATTATATTGTTAACACTTTCGCTCATCATAGTTCACGGTTGAGATGTGGCATAAATCAACATTTCTAATACTGTGAAATACCCTAGACTAATCTTTAAAAATTATTGCGGAAACTCTGCCTCTTTTTAAAGGCAGCAAATAGGAACATTGATACTGCATTGAAAATATTAACGGACAAGCATAATTTCTTGACAATGAGAGCCTCTCTCATGGAATTGGTCACCTGCGAGCTGAGTAGTGACTTCAACCATCTAGCTCTGGGATTTTTGTACAATGGGCAAAAGAATATGAAATCCGACTCGTCTTCGACTAGGGTGGGACATACTAGACGTTAAAGAGACAATCCCTTTCCCCAATATCTTGTGAATTTTGCAAGCGGGAGGATAACCAGTGGAGGTTTTGTGAGCAAGCATTTCTTATTTTTCTCTGCTGGATAATCAAGATAAAGCCCAAGGACCATGGCAGGTTTAACCACCATATACATGACAGATACTCTACCTGTATAGTGGCTATCCAGTCTTGTCCCTAGTACCCAATCAAGAAATGTCATCTTTAAAAAAAAAATTCTATTGGGAATTTATATGTAGGCGATCATGCCACAGGGAATCAAGATCTAAGATAGTAAGAAGCTGCTTGACATGTTTTAACCAAACGTTTTGCACCTTCCATTGATAAGACATCTACTAGGCCATCTCTGTATGGCAGAGTTTCCACAGTGTTCCAGATCCCATTTCAGTACAACAGAGGTTCCAGCATTACCTCATATTTAATGTCAATATAGCCAAATTCTAAGGGCACTGGGGTAGATGGGGCACTGGCTGGCAGGCCTAAGAGACACATCATGAATGTGTTTTTCCCTGTCTGAAGGGAAGCAGTTGGCATGTGGCCCCACAATTCTGTTCCGTAGGTGATGGCTGGGACCGTCTGGGTCCTGTATACCACCATTGCTGAGGACACAGACCTCCCTCTAAATCGCACTGAAAAGCTGGCACTGCGCAGGTTTGTCTGGCCGCTACTAGATTGCTTTTTTTCAAACTGTTTGTCCCACTTTAGGTTTTTTGCAAGAGTTATTTCCAAATGCTCAAAACTCTCCACCAAAATAAGCAGAGAGTTATTCAGGTCAAAACGGGCCAGATGTGGGAGTGAAGTTATGATGCGTTTATGGTCAAACTGTTGGCTGAGCGCAGCAAACCAAAGGTCATCAGCTGTTGTTGTAAACCCATGGGGGTCTTGGAGAGAAGTACTGCATCATTCACAAATAGCAGAAGACTCCATTTTGGCTGCACCCAGTTTAGCCTTGACATATCAGCAACAAAGCTATTTATATAGGGAGACATGAAAGAGGAGCCAGGCCACAGTCTGGTCTTACCCCTATATTAACCTTGAATGGATTTGTTAAATCCCTCCCTTCATCCCATCTTACCCTTGCATGATTGCCAGAGTTTGGAGCCATAATAGGTTTAATGAGCGTCACAGGGACCTGGAGGTCGATCAAAGCCGCCCCTCAGCTATCGGGAGGATAGCTCAGGGGCAACATGCTTGCCTTGGAAGCAAGACAACACAGAGCAACACAGATTCGATCCCTGGCTTCGCGCTTAGACACCTCTGGTTATTAAGCACGTTATAAATAACCAGTCATATCATATCATTGTTTTTTCCTAGGAACAGTGCTGAATGCTGTCTGGAGGCCGCTTGATAGGTTGGGATCAGAGTGTAACACATTTTAAGAGGAGAGGCACAGCCAGAAAGCCTGGTTGATAGTCGATCTTCCTTTTCAAAAACCTGCCTGAGCATTGCACAAGATGTTATGTTCTTCCACCCAACTTTCAACAAAGTGAAGTAGGACTTTTTCAGACAGATGGCCAACAGGATTGTGTATTCTAGTGATACAGGAGATTGAGCATTATCTCAAGCCATGTAGTCATGTAGCGCTTGGGGATAAATAATCCTCTGGAACTTGCAAATGTACTAGAAGGTCAGTTTTGGGATGGGGAAGGCAGACGTGTTCAAAAAATACAGGATCAATGCAGTCAGAAGCAGGCTGGAAATATTCTCTCTATTATGGAGAGCGGAGGGGGTTATCTGCACCTTTTTTTCTGCTTGGATTTTTAATCATTGAAATTGTATTTTGAGCTCTGGAAGCTCAAAAGACGTTCTTTTTGCTTTTTGAGAGAACTACTGTATTTGATTTAGCTACATAAGGAGGCACTCCTACCTATGGCAATCCGATCACTACCCATGGAAATATTTTATTCATATTTGTCTTTTGTTTGGCACCAAATCTTTTCTAAGGATTTTTTGTTCACCTTTTTGCTGCTTTTGCTAAGAGATCATGGTGGTTTTGTTAGGGTTCTAATTGGATTTGATAGTTTTGTATTTTCCTTGATTGTACAGACAGCAAGCCTTCCTCCAGACAGCAAGCCTTCCTCCAGACCCAGGCTTCTAGCCTTCATCTCTTTTCTCCCTACTGTCAGAGGACTTTAGTGAGTATGAGAGTCCATTTTGCCCATTTTGAATATCACATTGGGAAAGAAGAGAGGTATTGAGAAGGCAGTTCATTTTATGAGGCTGATTGAGCATTGATGAGGTATTGAGGAGGAAGTTCATTTCATGAGGCTGTTTGGTGAGAATTGATGAGCATACAATTGTGCTTTTAAGGAGCTATTATGTTTTGTAGACGTTGACTCATCTTGAGTAGACATATAGGCTAAGAAAATTATAGCAGTATTTTAATGTATATCCTTTTCTGTATTGAGTGTATTATGTGTAGTTCCAATAATAGTGGCAATACTTTTGTATTACTTATTTATTTTAATAAAAAATAAATTCACTTTGCAAGAGAGTGTGAGAGCTTTCATTTAGTGTTCATTATTGACAATCAATATAAAGCATGTGTGCATATGTGTTAAGTGTTGGACATCTATTTGAAGTAGTGTACATTGTTCCACTGTGTGTGGTGCAGGTTTTTGATAAGGAAAGGTTTATTAGAAGGTTTAACAGTAGACTCTCAATAACTTACATGACATTAGTTCATCAGTCCTATGTGGATGAGTGAGGGTGGCTAGCCCACTGCAGGGGTTAATTGCCTACTCTCTCTTTTGATGCATAGTGACAGGTATATGCTTTTCTCTGCTGCTTTTCCTGCCACAGCCCCTACTGGGGTGGTCTAGCACACTCCTCTTGGGGTGGAGGAAATGATCTGTGAGGTAGAGGTGATAAGAATCATGCCCGGATAATTGATATTGCACACACCTCCTAGGCTTGACCAGTCCAATCTGACCTCAGGTGTCACCTATCAGCTAAATGCACTTCCAGAAGAGGGGAGGACAGCCGTTGGCACTATGACTAGTTTACCATGACACCACCATTGTGAGTATGTTAGCGGCCTACAGTGGGGAGAAAGAGGAGAATATCCCTTAATGGAGGTCTCGGAATGGAATGCTTACACATCTGCCATCGTTATTTATTTGTTCACGGTAAAGTGGCCACAGTTATTTGCTTGATGATTACATACTGTAGAAATGTACTGCTCAGTATTTTATTTAAAGAAAAATGACTAACATGACTACGAGCCATATCGCTAAGGAACACGCATAATAATACATTTGCAATCAGGGGAAATTATTTTTTTTTGCATGCCAAGGAATTATTAAGTACGTAGTGTGCACTATGTTGTTTAAAATAATATTGTGGTTAGAGCTAGAGGCATGGACCACATCTACGGCTGGCTAGGATAAGACTTGCGTGCAGATTGTCAACCAGAATTAAAAAAAAAAAAAGAAAACACAAAGCACTTTCTCCGGGGCAACGCGCACGTCTTGGAAGCAAGACAAGGTGGAGCAACACAGGTTCGATCTCCGGATCCGCGCTTAGAAACCTCTGGGTATTAAGCGCATTATAAATAACACATTACATTACATTACTTCACACCGTTTACCCTCTTTCCAGCTGCTGCCAATGCCACACCAGTCATGCATTGCACACATTGCACTACAACAGAATCAATGTGATTCTTTATTTTAAATTCTGCATTCTTTATGAGTGAAATGTGAAGCATGAAAAATAACAAATAACCAGGTCCAGCAAACGTTTTCATTTCTCAAAGATCAATATAAAACAATTCTTAAATGTGTTGTCCTGAGGAAAGAGCAGTAGAACCATTTATTCACTTAATAATCGGAGCAAAAAGAAAATCTGCAGCCCTGAGCTGTCACCGCTCC
Source organism: Ambystoma mexicanum (assembly GCF_040938575.1). Classification (NCBI taxonomy): domain Eukaryota; kingdom Metazoa; phylum Chordata; class Amphibia; order Caudata; family Ambystomatidae; genus Ambystoma; species Ambystoma mexicanum. The sequence continues at coordinate 244,573,491 of NC_090926.1, read as the reverse complement.
CTTCATAACTATTTAATCATAAAGCCCTAGCGCGAGGAAAGACGCAGAGCGGGATTTAGACAAAGGGATGAACGAGACGTGGATCATCAAACATCCGATGCACACGGAAGTGATCCTTCATTTTGGGTTCCTGAAGTGTCAGAAAACAAGAACAAAGTGTCAGCATCAGCTCATATGGCCTGGCAACAGGAGGCATCTTAGTGCCCGCATCAGCTCATATGGCCTGGCAACAGAAGGCATCTTAGTGCCAGCATCAGCTCATATGGCCTGGCAACAGAAGGCATCTTAGTGTCCGCATCAGCTCATATGGCCTGGCAACAGGAGGCATCTTAGTGCCCGCATCAGCTCATATGGCCTGGCAACAGAAGGCATCTTAGTGCCAGCATCAGCTCATATGGCCTGGCAACAGGAGGCATCTTAGTGCCCGCATCAGCTCATATGGCCTGGCAACAGAAGGCATCTTAGTGCCCGCATCAGCTCATATGGCCTGGCAACATGAGGCATCTTAGTGCCAGCATCAGCTCATATGGCCTGGCAACAGAAGGCATCTTAGTGCCCGCATCAGCTCATATGGCCTGGCAACAGAAGGCATCTTAGTGCCCGCATCAGCTCATATGGCCTGGCAACAGAAGGCATCTCAGTGCCCGCATCAGCTCATATGGCCTGGCAACAGGAGGCATCTCAGTGCCAGCATCAGCTCATATGGCCTGGCAACAGAAGGCATCTCAGTGCCCGCATCAGCTCATATGGCCTGGCAACAGAAGGCATCTCAGTGCCCGCATCAGCTCATATGGCCTGGCAACATGAGGCATCTCAGTGCCCGCATCAGCTCATATGGCCTGGCAACATGAGGCATCTCAGTGCCAGCATCAGCTCATATGGCCTGGCAACAGAAGGCATCTCAGTGCCCGCATCAGCTCATATGGCCTGGCAACAGAAGGCATCTCCTGGCAACAGAAGGCATCTCGGTGCCCGCGTCAGCTCATATGGCCTGGCAACAGAAGGCATCTTAGTGCCCGCATCAGCTCATATGGCCTGGCAACAGAAGGCATCTTAGTGCCCGCATCAGCTCATATGGCCTGGCAACAGAAGGCATCTTAGTGCCCGCATCAGCTCATATGGCCTGGCAACAGAAGGCATCTTAGTGCCCGCATCAGCTCATATGGCCTGGCAACATGAGGCATCTTAGTGCCCGCATCAGCTCATATAGCCTGGCAACAGAAGGCATCTTAGTGCCCGCATCAGCTCATATGGCCTGGCAACAGAAGGCATCTTAGTGCCCGCATCAGCTCATATGGCCTGGCAACAGAAGGCATCTTAGTGCCCGCATCAGCTCATATGGCCTGGCAACAGAAGGCATCTTAGTGCCCGCATCAGCTCATATGGCCTGGCAACATGAGGCATCTTAGTGCCCGCATCAGCTCATATGGCCTGGCAACAGAAGGCATCTTAGTGCCAGCATCAGCTCATATGGCCTGGCAACAGAAGGCATCTTAGTGCCCGCATCAGCTCATATGGCCTGGCAACATGAGGCATCTCAGTGAAAGCATCAGCTCATATGGCCTGGCAACATGAGGCATCTTAGTGCCCGCATCAGCTCATATGGCCTGGCAACAGAAGGCATCTTAGTGCCCGCATCAGCTCATATGGTCTGGCAACAGAAGGCATCTTAGTGCCCGCATCAGCTCATATGGCCTGGCAACAGAAGGCATCTTAGTGCCCGCATCAGCTCATATGGCCTGGCAACAGAAGGCCTCTTAGTGTCAGTATTAATTAATATGGTCTGGCTACAGGAGGCCTCTTGGTGCCGTCCTCAGCTCATGTTGCCTAGCAACAGGAGACATCTTAGTGTCAGCATCAGCCCATATGGGTTGATAATAGGAGGCCCAGTAGTGCTCATATGGCCTGGCAACAGCAGTGCCCTTGGTGCCAGCTTCGCTTCATATGGTCTGGCTACAGGAGGCCTCTTGGTGCAAGCATCAGTTGGTACTTGGTATGTTATTGTATTTTTATACCGCTTTGCACCAAAGCTCTGAACACATGTATAAAACATTCGAAAGTGTTTCCGAGTGCCCGCATCAGCTGATATGGTCTGGCAACAGGAGGCCCCCTGGTTTCCGCATCTTCTCCTGCTGGCTGCTAATGGGAGGCCCCTTGGTTTCCGCATCTTCTCCTGCTGGCTGCTAATGGGAGGCCCCTTGGTTTCCGCATCTTCTCCTGCTGGCTGCTAATGGGAGGCCCCCTGGTTTCCGCATCTTCTCCTGCTGGCTGCTAATGGGAGGCCCCTTGGTTTCCGCATCTTCTCCTGCTGGCTGCTAATGGGAGGCCCCTTGGTTTCCGCATCTTCTCCTGCTGGCTGCTAATGGGAGGCCCCTTGGTTTCCGCATCTTCTCCTGCTGGCTGCTAATGGGAGGCCCCTGGTTTCCGCATCTTCTCCTGCTGGCTGCTAATGGGAGGCCCCTTGGTTTCCGCATCTTCTCCTGCTGGCTGCTAATGGGAGGCCCCTTGGTTTCCGCATCTTCTCCTGCTGGCTGCTAATGGGAGGCCCCTTGGTTTCCGCATCTTCTCCTGCTGGCTGCTAATGGGAGGCCCCTTGGTTTCCGCATCTTCTCCTGCTGGCTGCTAATGGGAGGCCCCTTGGTTTCCGCATCTTCTCCTGCTGGCTGCTAATGGGAGGCCCCTTAATGCCCGCATCAGCTCAGATGGGCCGGAGCCAGGAGGCGCCTCAATATCAGGATGAGCTCGTATGGGCTGGAAACAGGCATCCGCGTCAGCTCATATTGACTTGCAATAGGGCGCCCCTTTCCAGAGAGAGGCAAAGGGTTCCCGGGTGGCCCTTTATCTCAGTAAGGCAAAGATCTGCCATTGAGGTGTTTCTGACACTTGGGCGCAGTGCTTGGGTTGCCATCTTTCCTGCTCAGGGAGAGTTCAATGGAAGCCGGGCCTGGAAGTTGCATTGTCCTTCCTCCTGCCTGCAGGACTTTTATTAAACTGCTGGTTGACCCACTCTGTGCTCAACCTGGAACTTCAAATTGTAATGCAAACACATCTGAAAAAAATAAGGACTTCATATTGAGTGTGGCAGGGCTTGTTAAAATGTGCTTTCCTGCAAATGGGGTTTTTATCTTCAACTCTTCTGAGTGCCAATGAAGAAGCAAATAGACATGTCCTTAATTTGTTCTTGATTTTGATATACATTTTAGGATACGCGTATCAAAACGTGCTTCTAAAGATATGCTGGGTGGCAGAGAAAGGGGGACCTCTGCGCTGCAGCAGTCGAAGACTCTCTTTTTGGCTGCATGGACTCTGCAGTACATTTCCCCCCTCTCTGCAGGCTACAGTGCAGGTATGAAAAGAGTGAAGGACACCCTGTGCTTTGTTGTTGCTGTTTGATACTCGGATTTCATTAGAACATAGCATTTCGTCACACAGGATAGACACCTTGATTGTCTGTGCATGAATGTTTATTCAACTATGTTTTCAAAAATGTCATATGTCAATACGGTAAGCCTAGAGCTATAGGGAGTCCTTGGTCTGTAGAAAACTTTAGCGTCCGTAATGAGGTGGGTGCGGAAGAAACTACTCCCTTCCTTTTCTATGTCCTGAAGGACACTTTAGGCCACTGTTATGAGTTGGGCGGTTTCAGGAGCTAATTGAGCCGGGATATGGCCAACACAATTAGCGTTACCGCAACTCGGTCTGGCGGAATGTGTGCTGGATCCCTAGCTGCGATGGGGAGGTAAATACCAACTCCTGTTGGACCCAATGGGGGTTTGTCTGCACTAACAGCGCAGAAAATGGGGGGAAAGTGGTGATTTTTACCTCCAGGAAAAAGTTGGAGGTAAAACTCACATTTTCTGCCCAATTCAAGATTGGGCGGAGCGGAAAATGCGGCGGTACCGGCGCATTTTATCGCTCCGCCCAACTCGTAATTAAAGGAATGGAGAAACTTTGGAGAACATTTTTTTTTAATAACTATCCATGCCGACAAAAACATCGGAGTTTATTTTAAATAAAAGACTAATTGCTGTGCAATTGTGCCCCTCTGTGCCATTTTAAAGATTTGTAACACATACTAGCAACATAAAAGGTCAAAACACCATAGCACTTTTTCCATTGCCTGGTGCAAAGGGGTAAATGTCTCGATTGCAGGAGGAATCTAGATTGGATTCCTATGGAATTCGCCCACTTTTAGCAGCTGCTATAAATAGACAGATTCCGTCGGTACCCAATGGCTTTGCGGCAGCATAAACAGGTGGATTTGGCTGGCGGACAGGCAGGAGGGGATGAGTTATGTGTTAAGTCTGGCCCCTGCCAGTCCAATCATTGAAAATCAGGCACTGTGCAACAACAGGTGCACAACCTGATCTAAAAGGTTCGCGCGAATGAATGCTGAACTGGAATCACATGGGACGAACACATACTAACAACAGGGAACATGTGAGATTGTATCCAATGTTAGAATGGCAGAGATTTACAAAACGTGCTCAAAGAATGTCTGGTTGATGAGAACATCATGGCCAGCTAAAACCTTACAAAAACGAACATTAGTTTCATTTCATGTGAATCCGACAGAGTTATCAACGCGAAGAAAACATGATTTCACTTTAGGCATGTTTAATGGCTTAAAAGGTGATGTATAGTTGCACTAAACACGCCTTGTATTTTCTAAATTTGCAAATAAAAGCTTGATACAATGTTGCATGCCACAGATTGAAGCTACGGCTTACAAGGGTATTCGACGAGTGCTTGTACAAATAAATAAATACATAAATAAATAAATAAATACACTACACAAAAAGAAAATGGAAAAGTAATAAACAAAGACCTTAACATTGTTCCCAATATATTGCAGATGGCAGCTGCTTGCAGGTTCTGCTTTGTGGGTCCGCCTATGAATCTGTGTTAAGGTTTCTTTATGGAGGCAAACACTAAACTGTGACTTTCTGCGGGAAGACATACAAACATATGCACCGCTGCAACATATAAAAATACACGCATGCATGTGGGTACAGAGATCATGGGATACAATTTGAGGCATGACCATTTTACATGTGTAATCACACAACACATCGTGAAATGGCGATGATTTGTAGAAACATATGTGTCTAGGTTCTCATGTACTTAATTATTTCAGTACGTGAAAACACCTAAGACAGCGAGAACACTTTCTGGATGTTTTTCTGTATAGTTGAAACCGTGGCCCACTTTTCTCCCCTGTGTTGGTCATGACTTTACCATTGCTTTGCCTCAGACAGACAAAGAATGCTTAATTCCCCATTCAAGAAGGCCCTTGCATCTCCATTGCTCTGATCCAGAAAAGACACATGCTGCCCCAATCCCCCCAGATCCCCGCAGCTCTATTAGTTTGAACCAGGAAGAGATACATGCTGCACCCCCCCCCACCCCCTGCCCCGGGCCCCGCCCCTGCAGCTCCATTGGTTTGAACCAGGAAAGTACACATGCTGCCCCAACCTCCCCCAAACCCCCGCAGCTGCATTGGTTTGAACCAGGAAAAGACACGTGCTGCCCCCAACCCCCGCAGCTCCACTTCTTTGAACCAGAAAAAGACTCATGCTGCCCCAACCTCCCCCAAACCCCCGCAGCTGCATTGGTTTGAACCAGGAAAAGACACGTGCTATCCTCAACCCCCGCAGCTCCACTGCTTTGAACCAGAAAAAGACACATGCTGCCTTCTGGATCCCAAACCCACCCCCACAGCTCCTTTGCTTTGAACCAGTGAAGAAAGCACTGAATCTCCCCGAAGCCCCCTTGGTCCCTCAGGGAGATAGAGATGGAGGCTGCAGTATCTCCATTGCTTGCAGGCACCGCGACTGCAATGGATGCACCCATGGCTTCCTCTTTGCCTTGAATCAGCTGCAGAACCATAGAGGCCCATCCACGTAGCTTTGAATCAGGGAGCTCGTTCCTTATGACTCAATGAGTGAGGCTTGGAGGATGTGCTATCACCATGCTCCCGGGCCAATGAGCCAATGTGGGCTGTGGGAGTCCCAAATATACCGGCTCGTGGTGCGATTGACTTTCTCCTGCGTGCCTCTGGCTCCCGGAGACCGCGGCTTCTCTGCCCCTTTGCATCGGGAAGGTGGACCGAGTGATGGATGGCGCACTCGCTCCATGGTCTACCCATTCAGAACCCCGGCCTGCAGGCAGAGGCTGAGGAGAGAGGGGGCGGTCTTTGACTCCTCATTCTCTTGCCTGCAAGGAGAGGATGAGACGCATTCTTCCTGGGGCCCATCTTCCTAACCCGGCGCCATTAGGCTGATGGGTCCCCTTCTTAATGGTTCAATGCAAGACAAGGGGGGAGGCTGGATGGAAGTGAGGGTTCGCAAATGCTGCTGCATTACCCTGTGAGAATCAGGGAGATCATGCAATCCCCACTCCCCTACCAATAGACCCAGAAGCAGAGTCAATGTATACCACATTTCTCGGGCTCAGGAATAGACTTCAGGGGGCCGAGAGAAAGAGACAGGCGGGTAGAAGCAGAAATAGCTAGAGACTGAGCGAAACCTAAGAAACACATAGCTTGCGCTTCCGGGCCAGACAAGAGGGTACAGAATACCATTTCTTCTGTCTCAAAGGGAAAGATGAGGGGTGGCAGGGATGACATAGACTTTGCATTCCTCCCCAGCAGAAAGGCTTTTTCACTCATGATCCAGCGGGCCTCACTTGGCCGCTGCCTAGCATTGCAACACTGCACTCTTAAAGTGAGCACAGAGCAGCATAGAAGAGTTTTGGGTCCCTGGTTACAAGGGCACCGGTTCCATGGCTATACACCTCGGCTGTTCCTTCCTCTCTTCCCACTCTTCCGCGTCGTCAGCGGTCGTGGCGGCGCCTTTACAAATGGCGAGCTTTTCCTCCCAGCTTTGTGACAATGGGTACAGGATGTAGTTATACAGTAAAGATGCCAGAACGCCACCCAGCATAGGTCCGACCCAGAAGATCTGCAGACACAAGGAAGAAAAGAAAGTCTTATTAAATTGGCAAGGTGGAGGCCTAATTACTAATTAATTGAATCTATTAAAGCGTGAGTAATGTTAGCAGCCACAACACTTTGCCATTAAAGTACAGCTGAGTAGGCGTCTTTGCTGATAGTAGCACCCATGCTATTGTGGCCGATCTGCCAGGCACTACCACATCACAAGTTACCTGCAAACAGACAGTGGCAGCCCTTCGCACAGATCATGGAGCAGAGGCTGCTGACCAATGACAGACGACATGGTGGAGGTTTCCAAGGAGGTGAGATTGTTTTGTGTCGATTGCTTGTGGCTGCCAGTGTCTTGGGAGTCTGAATCTATGATGGGAAGGCCGCTGAGACCGACTCTATCTGATTGGATCTCGTTCGGCCTCATTACGAGTCCGGCGGTAGCCGGGCCAGAAAAAACGGCAGGCTGCCGCCGGACCTGGTATAAATTACCACCTCCGGACTTGATGAATTTACCGGGGCATTACAACTCCGGTGACCCGGTAATTCCGGAGGTGGAATTCCATTAATCCTCATTCCCATGGGTACCATGTAAACACTGGCACCGTAAATAACGGTGCTGGTGTTTCCATTTCCGTCTGCAGGCAGGTGGCGTTACTCCCATCAGGTCAGACTTGGCGGGAGTGACACCCCCCGCCTTCAGAACTCTTAATCTGCCGGTCTGGAGACAACGGGGGCAGCAGGTGTACCGCCACCGTTGTTTCCGGACCGGCAGGGTCATAATGAGGTCCTTTGGGGTTAGAAGCAGGGGTGTTGCTAGGTCTGGAAAAGATTGGGGGCTACGGTAACTTTGGGACTGTCGGGACTGGGGGCTAGCTAACCTTTTTGGTTGTAACCCCTGAGCTTCTATCCAGGGCTACAACCAGCAATGTCTCTGGTTAGAGGCCTGCGTCTATTGTTATGTTTACCTCATTGAGGCCAATTCGGAGCCTTGCTGTGTAATCAGACCTCATTTGACCCATGGAACCCCGGGTCCCAGTGTGTCTCTGTGTGCGCAATTCAGGAACTTCAAAGGCGAATGTGGCCCCATCTTCTGATGTTTACATAAAGCATATTTTGATATATTTCATGACATGTCGTCATTAAAGTGGAGATGCCTCAATATTATGACTGTATTCAGATCGGCACATTTCTGGAGTCAAAAAGCGCAAATGTGCTTGATTCTCCCCTAACGTATGCCATCAGAGAGAGAGAGAGAGAGAGAGAGAGAGAGAGAGAGAGAGAGAGAGAGAGAGAGAGAGAGAGAGAGAGAGAGAAACCCCTTGATAAAGGCCTTCAGCTGAATTATTGACTGCGTAGACTTCCATAGAGATGATCTGGCTACTGCTGCTGTCCTGTTGGAAGCAGGTCCTTTTCTATGATTCACCCATTCCTGCGTTTTTTCTAATCTATTCCCTTTCAGCAGAGACCCATAATGTGCTTCCAGTTGTTTGTAGAGGTTCTCACATAGAGAGGGAAAAGGTTTCCCACAAACATCTGCATGGAGCACCAGGTCTGAATACCCCCTAACAATCACCGACAAGCTTTCTGCTGACCTCCCATTTACCATCATCAGAGGGCGTTCATAGGAACTTCACTGCAATGTGTTTGCAACAATGTTCACATACTGGTGGCCTTGTTTTATATGTCTTTTGGGCATACATCGCCTGTGCTTGGTAAACCAATCACACTTCCACAGTGCAAATCCCACCACATCCTTTTCCTGCTAAAGTCCTTTGCTGAGTCCATGTGGAAAATCTTACCCATTGATAGGCGAACTTGCCCGTTATTACTGCAGGAGCGAAGGAGCGGGCAGGATTCATGGAACAGCCAGTATAATATATCTACAAGAATACCAAGAGAACATATTAATATAGGCATCTAGCTTTTCTGAATGTGTGGCATTTAATTACACATTTTACACTAAGCACATTTCACTGCTTTGGTGAGCGCAGCTGATTGCACAGGAGGTGTGCGAAACCACAGAGAACAGAAAGGAGAGACAGGCCGCGTGAGGGCTTGATCGGAGAATTCACCTCAAGGAGATCTGTAGCATTTCAATTCCTGCATGATTTTTACACTCTCGCCCAACCTGCATTCCTTAGCTATTCGCTGCTGCACTTCCTGTGGGAAGAGGCTTTGGGAGCGGAGCTTCATGATCCACCTGGAATATGGAATTCCCAAAGCTCTCTGAGTCTTGGATACCAAGGAGATGGCTCCCAAAGTTGCACTCTTATCCATACTCTGAATTACGGTCTGCTGCTAAACGGTTGGGGTGGGGCAAGTAGGGAGGTCCTGCCACAGCATGTGGAGGTCTGTGATACTGTGTGCTCAACCATAGTAACTGCTTTTAGTCCCCCCCACCCCCCAATAGTACCTCCCACTATAGGTGTATGCCTTCTGGTATCTTATCAATGTATGCATTTACTTGGATTAATGAAGTATGTACATTCAGGGGTGTTGCTAGGCCTGGAAAACATTTGGGACTTCGCTAATGTCAGGACTGTAAGGACTTGGGGCTAGCTAGCCTTTTGGTGGTAGCCCCTGAGCTTCTATCAGGGGCTACAATCAAAAGACCCGGGGCTATAGCCCCCGCAGCCTCCCTAGTAATGCCTCTGCCTGTACCTAAGTGCTGGAGATGATATAATAAGGATAGCACAGAAAATACATGAGGTCGAAGAAAGTTTGGTCGGTCTGATAGCAAAGCGAGTAGAGCGCTCGCTTTGACATCCATGCAGAGCCTGCTGAGGCAGGTTCGAATCCCGGCAGGGCCAAACGCAGCCTTTCATCCTTCCGAGGTTGATAAATGAGCACCACACACCGTGCGTAATAAGCAGCGCTCAGATACCTGAGGGTTTGTAGCGCTATATAAATGCACAAACAAACAAACAAGCAAAGTGCAACCATTAGGAAAAATCCCTAGGAACATGTGAAGGAGGAAAGAAGATGAGCGCTAAGAGCAAAGGGGAAAGAAGCAGGAGCAGAACTGGATGCAGAGACATGGGTAAGTAGCTCCAGATTGCAGATGCAAGAAGAGAGGAAGCCCAGAAGCAGAACCGGCAGTGGGCAAACAGTGGATATGGCAGAGTTAGTAAAAATAAGTAGGATGAGCGCAGGGAGCGATGAGGAGTATATAGAGAAATGAGAGATGGAAGATAGGAGGCAGCAAGATCATGCAGGCACTTAAAAACAATACCAAGGAAAAGAAACTGAAAATGAGCAGAACAAGTCATAGAGACGGCCCAGAGAGGCTAGACACAGTGCCACAGAAATCAAAGCTTCAGGCGACCACAGTGCCACTCTTAGAGGGGATGCGCAGCCACAGGCACGCAGTTGACTCCTTGGCTGGCCAATCTTCTCGCATTGCCTTGCAAGGTGACCGTGTGCCAAGTTGAGTAGGGAGCCTCGGCTCCGAGCCGTCGCCGGCTGCCATTCTCGCTGTAAAATTCGGCCTTGGTGCTGAATTTGTGGGGAAGCTTGGCAAGGTGGAATATGTGGAATGAAATACTGGTACCTACCGCCAACAAGTGCCCGAGGGCAACAGAAAGACCAATGGAAATGGCCGGGGATCCCACATTGTCCGTCCTGCGGGGGTCGGTTGAGGCAAAAATGCAGAGAAGCAGCTGCATTGTGCTGATGATCTCCACGCCCAGGCCTTGGCCTGCATTCACATTGTTCACGAGCTGCAAAGATTTGTTTGAAAACACATTAGACTCATCATTCCCACCCGAACTGTTTTAAGCTGCTACCTCCACACCCCACCTGTAACCCAAAATCCCCTTGGAGTGTCCCCTAAGAACAGCTCTTCTTACTTCCCAGCTAGACTTGAGCTGTAGAAATGTCATATATATATATACATACATATACACAGATGCGGAAGCTGCTTCAGCAGAAAGTCACTGGTCACATTACAATCCGGTTCCCCTGCCACATGTCTCGTTTCCTTTCCTGGGATTCCGTCGTTCCAATCAACCAGAGGGGAACCCGTTAATCACTGAAAGTGTGACGAGTTCTGCGACGAATTCCCCATGACTGAGTTTGGGAGACGCCGGTTGCACTGCATTCCCGATGTTACACAGGTGTGCGTGGCGCCAGGGTAATTGTGGCACATTTTTGACAGCATGCTCTCCTCGTCAGTGGCGCGGAAATCGTGCACTATGCGCTCACCAGGGCGGGAATATCCCGTGAACTGCGTCACAGATCGCAGGGCGCGCGAGAGAGCGCGGGCTTCTTTGCACGCGTGCGGGGGTGGTAAGTGAACCTTTCGCTGCATTTCGCTCTACTTTCCAAGGTTGTGGATTAGGCGGGAGCCATGGGGGATGTACGCCTTAATGTTCACGGTCTCTTTTCCTACCGTGTGCGCAGGGCCCTAGGCGTTAAAGGAGACTGAACTCGTACTTAAAGTAAAGAGTAACACTGTGGTGAACTTCCTTGCCATCTCCTGCAGAATAACATCTGACCAGCCCTGCACTGCACCACTTTTAAGGAAGCCTCATACAATATTGCGCTATCAGGAACATTGCAATACTCATCACATTATGAAAGGTGAAGTTGAACTCTATATGATGACCTTTTCATAGATGACACCACCAGTAGTGGGGACATGCATCTAAGGCAGTACATCACATGAAGAGCATAGCTGGGTGCCACTGGGGCAGCTGAGGTGAAAATTGGCTGTGCTTCACATTTCGATTGTTGCTGCCTTGCGGTTGTTCCTTAGTTCTAGCATTGTTCTATTAAAGCGTTTTGGTTGGATTGCTCTACGAACTGTAGTGTATTAGTGACAGGCATCAACTTTCTCTTTGAAAAGCTCCTGGAACCATTGGATTTTTGTCAGGGTCGGACCGGGGGCATGACATTGTCTCGGGCACCAATGATAAAGTGGGCCAAAGTTGTAAATGGAAATTCATTCCTTTTGTGACACTGTTTGAGTAGTGCCCAAGGGGAAGTTTTTGATAAAATGTGATGCAAATTGTGCAATTTAAAGATATTTATTCAGCAACACTGGTCAAAACTGCTAGCCGCGTAGTGGAGTAACTCATCAAACTAGCCCACATTGGCCAACGAAGTGGCGACATTGATCCAAAAAACTGGGCCACACCAGCATTTTGCATTTTAGGTTTGGGCATTGCTCTATTGCCCTATAGACTAGTCCGAGCCTGACTTTTGTACGCAAAACAAGAATGAGCCAGATGGGATCTTCCAATAAAAAACCCTCCATTACATGATGCTGATTATAACGATGTGGGGCCTAAGAGCGGCACACTCTTCCGAAGCTCCAAAGATGGTCCTAAGTGGGCTTTGCACAATGAATCCATTTTGCAACTGCTTTGCGCCATGGTCTTGTGCAACAGAGGTTGTAAAATGGAAACTTCTTCTCACCGTGCTGTTACATGCCCACCTCCAAATGCCTTTCATGCTTATCTGGGGACAAGGAACCCATGCCCTTGCCCCTTGCCTGTCACCTTAGCTGAGGAATCCTCCCTCCACCTCCCACCATCACCCAACTCCAACTCCCACCACTCCCTCCTCCTCCCTCAGACCTCCCCTTACGCCATCAACTCCCCACTCCACTGGCCCCCTTCCCAAACCCTTATCCCCTCACTCACCTCTCCTCCTCTTCACAGTTCACTAGCCCAGCCTGCCCCCCTACGTTTAGCACACTTTGCAGACAGGATGCTTTGCACTCGATTATGTGTGACATCCGAGTGGAAGGGGCCAGACTGATATGCAAATGAGTATTTCTCCTCTTTGAAAGGTGCAATGAGCTAAAACGTGGTTGTAGACCCCCCGAGTGGGCACCTTCCCAGAAAACAGGTCATCTGGCCATGTTTGTTCTCAGTAGAGAGGCTCCCAGGCCTTTTTTTTGAATTTTTAGGAACTTGGGGTTTCCCCCAGAGTTATTCTGGGTAATCCAGACTTGGACCCTTTGCTCACTGTGCCTTAGAGAGGCACAACTTAACCTCATTGGTGATGCATAACTAGACCGAAACACGTGTCCGAGGTTGCTAATGGTTCTCTTGTTCAGAGGAGATTTGCCTAGTATTTTGATGCTGGACTGCCCAAGTGGGTGGGACCAGATTGATATGGAAATGAGTATCTCTCCTCTCTAAAAGTTGCGGTAAGCTAAAACGTGGTTGTAGACCCTCCTGAGTGGGCACCTTTCCAGAGAACAGTTAATTTGTCTGTGTTCATTAGCGGAAGAGGGGCTCCCAGGACTTTTTTTCGGCATTGTTTTTTTTTTTAATTCTTTATTTTCAGTTTAAACATACAACTATATCTACATTCCATTATTAATTAATTGCAATGCATTTATAATGTTCATTTCATCTTCACAAATCACAAACAAATTAACTATATTTAACAACCAAGTCATTAGTACAACTATCCCACTATAATATCACAAGTTGCAGAGCTTCCCCCCTCCCTTTCAATTCCCCACCGCCACCCATCTTAAAATAATTATCTAAAAGGGCTAACACATATCCAGGAACGTCCCCCACATTTTATTAAATAATAATTGCTTTCTCTCCCGACCATAAATCACTCTCTCCATCTCTGCTAATTTTATCATCTCATCCGTCCAGTCCTCCACTTAGGGTTATGTTATGTTATATGCATTTGTACAGCGCACATACTCACAAGGGCATCATGGCGATAGTGGAGCAAAGAGGGACAGCGACACCCAAGGAGCCAAAAGCCTAGAACAATAGTGTTTTCAAAGAACGGCGGAACACAGAATGGTCATTCATGGCTCGCAGGGCCAATGGAAGGTAGTTCCATACCTTTGCAGCCATCGCTGAAAAAGGGCAACCCCTTTTATTTATGATTATTATTTTTATTATTATAATTTTTGTAAATATATATATATATATTTAGTTTTTTTTGTAATGAATTTTACTATTAATGTTTTTTTTTCTCAATATATTTTTCATTATTATTGTATGGATAATTGTCTATTGTATCTCTTTGTTACACTGATTTCTTCTGTTAATATTTAATAAATTGGTTTAAAATATAAAAAAAAAATAAAAAAAAATAATGAAAAGGGGCAACCCCGACTTCCAACCTCTCAGCATCATTTTCTTTGCAATTGATGCCCCCCTAAATACCAATTTCCGTTCCGTTCCGTAAGCTTCAGGTCCATTCATGTGCACAGTGTGTCACTGAGACGCAAAAGGCTTATGGGAGAATAAAGGGGGTTTTAGGCAGTCAGGATATAGTTTCCCCTTCCCCTTGCAGCAAGCTTTTACCTCCAACCCGAGTCTCACCTTCATTTGGTCAAGTCCTGCGTTCTGCTGAATGAGAGGGCAACGAGATCCTGGACATTTGTGGGGTGTTGGGTGACTTTGGGCATTGGATTGTGACTGCGATAGTTCAACTACACTCTTTTGGGAAAGTAGTGTGGCATGGTTCCCGCAGTCCTCCCATTGTGAAAGTCTCTGCACAGCTGCCTTTTGCTCACATGAGTGAGCTTGGGGTACAGGAGAGAGACTGTTAGATAACTTTCACTGGAACCCCCGATCCTTCTGTGCTCTCCATCCACCCACTTTCACAGACAGCAAGACCGTAGCTCCTAGACATTGTTCAGCTGACAGTGTGAGCTACAAAGTATAGGCTGTTGTCTGAATCTGTACTTCTAATGGTGTACAGCACTCCAACCCCTTTAGTTTCTTATATGTCTTTTGCAGAAATGAACAAAGAAGTACTTCCAAGGAATTATATCCACCAGAGATAGAGGAAGGGGCCTGAGCCCTCCCTCCCGGTGCTATCGATCTGGCATCAATTTTGGAAAGATAATCATTCATCTAACTTTCAGCATCCTTAAGGCCGTATTGTTAGCACTGGATGTTTTAGAACTGCACCAGAGCTTATTTTCAAAAAGTCCAGGGTGTGACTAGCAGGATGAATGAATCGAAAGAATTGACTTAGATCGCAAGACTGTGGACTGAGTCTCCTTAGGGCGTAGCCTCACTTTCAGTAGTGGCCACACAGAACATTCAGGAAAGGTGAATGTTACACGTTTTATGGGTTCCAAATAACGCATCACATAGACCACTCCACCACAGAGAACTCCAAAACAAGCTCCACCTCACTGATACGAGCAAAAGAAACACTACAACACTGACCCGCCAAAACAGTCTCTGCCTCCCGGATACCACCAAACAAGTTCATCATCGCTAACACCACCAAAGGAAGTTCGACAAGGCTGATAACACACGGACCAAGCTCTACATCACCAATGCTGCCAAAAGAAACTCTACACCACTGACACGCCAAACCAGTCTCCACTTCCCAATAACACTAAAATAAGCTCATCATCACTGATACCACCAAAGCAAGATCAACATAGCTGATACAATCAGAACAAGCTCTACATCACTGATCCTCTACATCATTGATCCACCAAACGAGACTCTGCCCTGTCGCTACTACCAAAAACAAGCTCAACATGGCTGATATGGCCAAAGCAAGTCTAACATAGCTGATGCCACAAAAACAATCTCTACATCACGGATATCACAAAATAATGCCTACATCAGCGACCCACCAAAATTCCTCCTCAATAGCACCAAATAGCAGCTCTCCAGCATGGATACCACCGAATCAAGGTTGACATCGTTGATGCCACTAAAACAAGCTCGACATTGCTGATATGAACAAAACAAGATCTGCATCCCTAGTGCAACCAAAACAAGCTCTAAAAGGCGGATACCACCAAGCCAAGGTCCCCCTCACCCACACCACCAAAACAAGGCCTTTACCACTAATATCATCACTGAAAGGAATTCACCAGTGATATGTGATAGTGAACAAGTTCTGCCTCACCACATCACTTTCACAGTTGCTCGATTACTGAAACTATGATCACGTTTTCTCCACCATTGAAAGCACAAAAGCCATTTGTCCCAGAGTGATAACAGATTCACACCTTCTGCATCACTGAAACCATCAGTGACCTGGCTTCTTATCCCTACTTGACGATACATCTTCCACTGATTTTAGTGTCCGCTATCACATTTCTTGCAAATTCTTTTTTTACTGGTAACACATCCCAAATACATCTGTTATTAAGGTGAAGCTTAATTGTCGAGATTTCCAGGACCAGTAGAACTGTTCCTCTGTGCTTAGTCTTAGCAAACATAAATGTCAATGAAGCGTCAACTTGTTAATAGCCGTGAAGAAACATGTGCTGACAATGTTAAGACGTAAAATCTGCGATCCAAATAAACCTCTTCACATAGTCTAAAATGAGGACATATTTTCATTTACACTCTTCAAAAAAAAATTTGCTGCATGTTTAAACAAAATACTGGAGAACTACATAAAAACGAAACCTGCCGACCACTACGTGCTGTATCGAATCAAAATATAAACCTAGCCGTGCAGGCTGTTGCTACCTTGCTCTTGTTATATATTACACCGTATGAGAGAGAGAGAGAGAGGGAATCTCTTGACAAGCCCAGCCGCTATGAGTTCTGGAGACATAAGCACATAGCTCTTCTCTTTCTATATGGGCAACGTTACCACTTCAGATCTATGATGGCACCATCATTGCCGCCTTGTAGAGCGAGACACCCATTACGACATCAGCTCTTCTTCTCACAGCATCACAACTGCCCCAGCAATGAGACCATTACCACAAATAGCGCCAGAACAGTAGAAACGGCAATAACTGAATGAGTGTGCGTGTAACAGGAGTCCCCCACTCTCTGAGATGTGATTGATTTATAGAACATATATTGAGTGAGGACTGAGTTTTCTTCACCCTGAAGGATGATACTACAGGGCAGCGGGCAAAGACTGGGGATGGGAACATGTAAACTCTCCTCTCGAACCATAGTGGTGGCCCCCACAGAAAGATCATGGGCAGAATGGGCATGCACCTGGAGCATAACCACCAGAGGTGGTCACAAGTGAAGTGGGCATAATGAAAGAGTGAACCCTACTCTGAGGTCAAGACATCCTTGGTACAGAGCAAGGAGGGCCAGCATCAAGGGAACATACAGATGGAACTCGCTTGGTTTTCTTCAAGGCGAACGCCCGATGGAAGGGTGATGCCATTAGAGATTAGAGTGAGCCGGACCAGTCAAGCACTTGTAGCTGAGATCCCATGTTAGTCCCTAGAGTTGAATGGCACAGACTGGTATCCAGGTTGGAATGGGCACAGGCCATGATGACCCTTCTCATATCTATTAGACTTTAACCGTTCCATTGATGTGGTCCATGTAACCATGGTCTATGATGGAAGCTGTGACAATAGCACAATAATGAACTATGGGAATGTACCCGTCCCAAGAGTGGTCAATAAATGCTGAGTTTTCCTCCCAACCCATAGAGGTGACTACTGCAGACAGTAATTAATGGAGGAATGGCAGTGACACGTATTACATGTGAATTGCCCATTTCCACGCCCCTCTGCTCTGCAGATGAGTTTCATTGGAAGTGTCTCATACATGTTGCCCATACCCAAAAGAACCTCTTGAAAGAATGGAGTATAACTTACCATATTAATACCCAAATTGCCCCGGAACTCTGCAGGAGTGAGCCCGTACAATATTCCAGCGCCCGCCACCGCTCCCACCAATTGGGCGCAGATGTAGACGTAGGCCCGCAGCAGGGAGATTTGAGATCCAACCAGAAAGGCCACTGTTACGGCTGGGTTGTAGTGAGCTCCGCTGATGTGCCCAAACATCTGAACCACAGTGGCGATGGCCAGGCCAAAGGTGAGTGCCACCTGCAGGATAGTCGGGGCATCTCTTGGCCAATGGAGGGTTGAGCCCAGTCCAAATAAAACGAAAATCAGTGTGCCCAAGAATTCTGCAAGGACTGCTCGTACCAGGGTCCATGAGCAGAGATCTCTCATTCTGAGGACTGCCATGAGCCTAGCAGAGGATCTTGGAAGCAGTGATCTTGGCTCACTCACTGACAGTAGCAGAGTAATTAGTGCAGAGAGATGACAAGATTATTTATACCATGTAAAATGCAAATAATTAATGATTAAAAGAAGAGGCGGTGCCAGAACCAGCAACCTCATTCCCTTTGACACAGCTAACAGAAATCCTGCCAGTGTGAAAGAGCGTGTACCAACGTCCGTCAGTCATTGCTAATTAGGAAACGCTTCACAATTATCTTGGATGTCTGTGAAGTGGACTTATGTAAGCGGTGGCAAGGAAGTGATTCTCCCTGCTGGCCTTCACTCTGCTATTTTTCACTTTCCTGGCATCTCCGATTCTGGAAAATGACAGCTGTCATTGGGATTTCCAGTTTCCTGATGACTGGTTCTTCTTTGCAAGAAGTTACATGTACCTGCAGAAACCATTGCCGTGCCTCCCCGCAGTGGTGGCAGGTCATGAGTTGTGAGACTGAAAGCTTTGCACTGTTTATTTTCCCCGAGCCAGGGCTGAATGAATCACCTGAAACCCCACCTGCCCCCAGTGTAGATTAAATCTGCAATTGCACTTGCTTGCATGCTCTTACTCGTTCGAGGCTTAGTGCCCCACCACTTGAAAATGTCGCCAACCGCCAGTGAGGACCGGAAAAATGATTGGCAGTTTGACCTTGCCCGTTGCCAATGCATTTCACAGCCTGTGGTGGGGCCAGCAGCCCAGATCTCACCCCAGCCTATGAGAGGCTTTAGGCAGTGGGCATGCTTAGAGCCAGTTTACAAACACAGAGGCGCACAAAGCTGTCGCCCCTCTGAGACCCATTCCGAGTAATTTAAAAAGTCTCCATAATCCCACACGCCCATCAGAACTGTACATATGTGGTGTGGGCTGTCTAGAAAAATCCCCCTCTACCCAGATATGCAATTCTAATCAAATATTTAGAGTCCTGGCTGCACCATATTGACAGTATGAGTGGCTCAAATTAAGGAGCGCACCACCCTCTTCGCCCCAATAGATGAGCCATTACTGAGTAGACGTATTAGCCATGTCAACCTGTTTTAGGGTGCTACGAGAAGGAGGGTTAATAATGTCAGATTGTTCATGGTCATCCTCTATTGTGGTACTCCAATCTAAGTCATTCAAATCCCATTTAATCTACACACTGCAAATTGCCCGGCATAGAAGCAGAAATGGAGTCGGTCAATTTTCTGTCAAGGCAGCCCAATGAGTGAGTTAAGTGATCCACGACACTGAAAGGTGTAGAGGAAGAAGGATCAATGGTAGCCGCAATCAAATGTTTAATAAATAAGTGATTTCAGGAGCGGTCTTGCACTCTGCCATGGGCATATGTTTTCAACGATTGATACCCTTTTTGCATCTGAACTGTGTATCGGTACTCGGAGGAAGCTTCAGTTTACCAGATTAGGACAAGGCCGTTGAGGAAAGTACAATGGTGCTGGTCTCATCAGTCAAATCTATGCAGCTGGAACCCACTTCACTGCGCAGTCAGTCATCGGAGACAGTGATGCCCTTTGTGAATTGTCGTGCCACTTAAGCACCCCTTCAGTTCACCTGCACCGATTATATGCAGGGGCGGTTCCAAGGGCACGTCGGCCCCGCAGTCACCACCATTTAGAGCTCTGTGTACTGAAGTCCTCAAAGCAGTTCCTCCGTTCAGCCAGCTGGTAGGTATGTAGAGATCAACAAATAAGCACTGCTTCAGTGCACCGCCACCGATTATATGCCGGGGAGGGGTGATTCCAAAAGCACGCCAGCCCCACAGTCACCACCGTTGAGAGTTATGGGTACTGAAGTCCTCCCAGGTGTGTTCCACCCTCCCTCACATGTTGTCTGTTACAGAGTTTTTGCGGGTGGAGAGCCCTCTGTGGTGTTAGGTAGTAATATCTTGTGTTCTTTTGTGTTTCTCATACAAATGCAATAGTAGGAAACGAGTTGAAGAGCACTGGTGGGACCGCACAGGGAGAGCAAGGCACGGACGATATGCTTCTGTAAGTCATTCTTTAGAGAAAGACGGGCATTTCACTGCAAGGGATTGGGACATCATTGGAGGTAGCAGGAAGCTCTGTATGCCCTGCGGGAGAAGGAGTGAGTGAACAATGCCATGGTGGCAGCCAAGAGAGGGCACTGTGTGTTGTCTCCTTCGGGGCTGTGGTAAGACACATTGGAATGTCAGACAGCCGCCCCTGCCTTGAGGTCATTAGTAGTCGTATGTTGGAGATTACAATGGCAAACCAGGCTCTGAGTGGTGTCAGCACAGAATGAGCTGGAACTGTGCTCGGGCAAGTTGGAATTTGTCTCTGGTTGGTGCTAATAAGGTGGTGGCAAACAGGAATGCAAGTAGCGATTGAAATGCACTGCTGCGTTGCCAGTTGTTGGTAGTATTCTGACAAACGTACAGTGAGACACACATATTTTAAATACACCATAGAGCCTTCAAGCTCTCTCTCATGCCTAAGTGAAAGTGAAAGAACTGCCAAAATTCCTCATGTTCACACATGTTGTCTACGTGTCCCCTGAGGGGAGTTGGGGACAGATTACCTCATGTTAATTTTCTCTGCAGGGGATACAGCGGTGTGTCTGAAACGGGCTTTTCTACTCATGCAGATTATTTTCATTCAATTTGTAGCACGTCAGAATATGGTTGGAGTTTGGTCTGGTTGAGGAACAATGTGCAATTCATACTTCTAAGACTAATTGCATTTACCCACAATGTGTCATTGAATTAGGGGCAGCTTGTATTCACAACATTGTTTTAACATTCCGATTGAATACTGAATAGCACAGCATTTGGTAAAGAACCAAGGTTTCAAACTCATCGGTCCTCATTACGAGTGCAGCGGTAAGGGGTTAACGGCACCGGTAAGGATGCCGGTGCCGTTAACCCCTTACCACCGCATTCCAAGGTCCCATAGCGGGTCCCACAAAGGCCCGCTGGTTTTACCAGCCGCCTTTAGCGGGAGACGCCAAGGGACCGGGGAGCTAATAACGGGCCCGCTATTTGCAGGCATGTTATTAGCTCCTTCCCCATTCCCATTGAGCCCTGTGGGGCTCAAGTGGGAATGGGGAATGGTTTTCAGAATGGGGACTTACCGGGTCCTCCAAGGTTGGAATGACCTGGTAAGTACCCATTCCGAGAACCCGGACACGACTTTGGAGGCAGCCATGGTGCTAATAGCAACATGGCTGCCTCCAAAGTCGTAATGAGGCGCATCGTCTAGCATCTGTAAGATCATTTGTAATTAGTAAAATCCTTATTTTAAGTTCCTATTTCAAATCAACAAGGATATCCTATAGTACAGATTCCCTAAGGACTGGACTTTCTGAGCTCAAATAAACTACTGTATAACCCGGGCCATGGAAAAGGTTGGCCTGTAAAGCTGATATTAAAATGATTCAGTTCTAATATAAGCCAACTTGGTAATGAGCGATTGTTAAAAAGCCATTGATAGGTACCATACTGTAATCCTTAAACAGTACTCAATGAGATCTATGATGTTTCCCTGCTGGCTGTTTTCACCAAAGCCTCCTTCCCTGCGCCTGGATTCAGTGCTGCGGGGAAACATCATTCCCTATGAGCGCCTCTTTCCCTGGCCTCTCCTAGTACAGGGAATACCTCTGCAACTCCCAATCTCTTAACCACCCTCCTCCACTCTCGATCTGCTGTGGGTTCAATGAGGTACACCTCTGCCACCCCCTACCCCAGGACCCCTGGCCGGCCCCACCCTCCCGTTTCCAACTCTAAAAACATTCATACACACACGCACACACACACATTCGCCCCTCCCCTGGAGCATGTTTTCTAAGTGACACTGTCAACTACTTAAGACTGCCTCATCGATGAGGCAATCATGGTCAGTAAAAATCTCAAAAAATCTCCAAAAATAAGGTTAACTTTTTATTTTGTTTGATTCTGACAGTGTGAAGCATAGACACAATGGTATGAGCCCGGTATTAGCAATATGTACAATATGATTACAGTAGGATTAACAGTATTAGGATGGCTGAAGTTGATGGCTGTCGCAAGCAGGCTCTTTATTGTCTTGTCTAACTATATTTGTCAATAAATGCTTGATAATGATAATTAAATATGGTATGGAACAGACTGACTGACATGGGAGAACACTTTACTGACACAAGTTGTAGCTAATTTAGGACATAAGTGATTGAAATATGCCTGGAGTTGGTTAAGTAGTAATATGGAAAGACTCACAAAATGGACTATGTGTTGCATCACATACTTGATTGGAGACTACGGTAAGCTCTTGTTAAGGAGAAACATACAACCATAATCAACAAAGACCTAAAAAGAAAAAAAGAATTGAAACATGCTGGGAAATACTAAATCTACGAAAAGCAAAATGAGTGTGGGCATTGTGGGCTGAATTTGAAACACAACCATTGTAGTTGCGTATTTTGCAAATTACTTCTCTCTAGGCACGTAATTACAGAATTGCATATGCACTTGTTAGTTTTAGTCTATTAAACAGTGTGTTTGAATTGGGGTTCATGTGCCACCCAAAGAGTAGCTGCTGTGAATTTTACACAGAAAACATTAAGAAATAGTTGTAATTTGTGCAAGTATTAAAAAACAAGTGCAACTATCCAGAGGTACATGTCAGTGCTCCTGATAAGATTTGGAAGTGGGAGTATTTTACTTCCTATTTTTGAAGTTGGGAGTAAATTGTTTTTTAGGGAGTAAAAATGTACATCCATGTCCCAATGAGGGTATTTTATAAGCAAGTAAAAATATGTTTTAACTGGAAAACAGAAATCATTTGTCCTATGTATTCCTTTGCACCCAGTTATACATGTACATTAAAAGATACCTGTCTACATCTTACAAACAGGCAGTTAAAATAGTTTCCTTCCTGTGGTACTAAGTTCACTTCTGGTCCAAACATATCCATGGAACAGTTCAGGTGAAAGCAGGGGTGTAAGATTCCACATGCCTTATTCGTAATTTTTTGTTGGCAGAATTTTTAATCCCTATTTTTATTTTTTGGGGGATATTTAAGTAAAAGTGGCCAATATACCCCTCATATGTAGGGCTGATACATGTTTTATATGTTCATGTATCACCCAAGCTAAGCATATTTAGGTTAGCATGAGGGTGGAATAAAACATAACTGCACTCATTTGGTCCAGGAGAGATCCATGCAGACCAAGGGATCTCAGTTGATTTTAATTAGTAAGAGGAGCAAGAAGTTCCTAATTTATCCATTGCATTGAACAAGTGAGAAAAGTAAGGGGGGCAATGATGCCACTGATTGTCCTGTGCTTTGATTCAGAGACAGAACCATGCAGAGTAGGACATTTCCATTGCTCTGACTCAAGGAGAGAACCAGGTGGGCTCTGGCTTCTCTGTTGCTCTGAATTAGCAAGAGAGTCAAGCTTCACTGTCCGTGGCTCGTGCCTCTGGGATCCCTCCCACTGGACATCCATTAATTACAAAATGTGTTGTGTTCCAGGAAGGCTATCAAAATACTTCCTTTAGATTAGTAGATTAGTTCTCTGATTCTGCATTTTATTAGCCCTGCAGTCCTTTTCAATACCCAGCTTTCTATCACATCTGGATAGAATGTTGTTTGTTATGAGACAGGTAAGCATGTATAAATCAAATCAAATCAAATCTATCAATCTTGGTTGCTTTGAATCTGGAAGAGAAACATGGAGGGCAGGACATCTCCTTTAATTTGAATCAGTGTGAAAATGATGATGGACATATAATTCCATGGATTTGAATGATTTGATGCCAGAAGCCAGTCTATTCAACTGCCATTATCTGGGGTGCGAGGGGGTGACAGACAGCTTAAGAAGAAACCAATCATAAATTCCAGAACCTTTGTGCTGGTAGTGGGCCGTTGTATAGTGCAGCATGTCCCGAAAGTGGCGCTCAAACATTTTCATGGGATGTAACAATTGAAAGTTTGGATTTTTCTGGGTTTAGTTTTAAATGATTGTTACTTATCTATTTATTAATCACCCGCAGGCAGGAAGGGGTGAGGAAGATGAGGTGACGTTGTATTTAAACAGAGGCTTGTTATTGACAGAATAACTATCTGATCTGGTTCAAAAGGGGAAGAATATACACAATGAAACGAATTTGGGGGAGTGTTGACCTCTGGATCCCCCACAATAATGCAAATCAAACTCTGATCCAGAAGGGGGAAGTAAGGTGGTTGAGGCTCGCTCTCTTAAAAAGGAAGGGATCCATATTAAATTGACACCCATGGCAACAGATCCTCCAGTACCTGGCAAAATTGGCTTTTTTGTAGGTCAGGTCACAGATAAATCTCGGAGGACGTTGGCTGTCATACTTGCAGAGGGCACACAGGTTTGATGGATAATCAAGGACTGAAAGTAGAACAGAGTCTGCACCACTCAAGGGTCTAAAACTTTGTTTATTTGGTCTAAGAGATTTTGGGGCCGATTCATGGAACAAACGTGCGCTGAAAATCCCAGCGCAAGCAGGCGCAAGGTGGCGCAAGCATGAGAAATCAAGGGCACGCGCATGCGTGCGATTCAAGGAAGGAGCTGCACTTGTTTCCCGCTGGTCGTGCGCCAAATCCATGCATGTCGCACATGGGCACACACACGTCATCAAACGGCGTGCGCTACGCGCACAGAAAAAGCGCACATAGCGTGGCGCACACAACAAAAGTGGGTGGAACAGTGGGCGTAACACGCAGAATGGGGAACAACGCGTGAAAAAGAAGGCGTAACTGGGGAAGTACTGCAGGGAACTACACGGAACGCCCACACGCACACGAACAACCCGTATTCATGGATTCGAATGCGGGAAACCCACACGCGGCAAAAGACGCGCACAGGCGTCAACGCGTCCGCCACACGAAGGCAGGCGGAAGCGTCCCCGCGCACAGTATAAAAGTGTGCGCAAACAACAAACACGTATATCTAGCTACGATGAATGCCCCATTTGTCGCAGCACTGATCGCGGGACACCGCAGGAGGAGGAGAATAGCCAGGGCACGTATTTTCTCACCACGGACAAGCCTTTTTGGGATGCCTGACGACCAGGTCTACGGCAGGTATAGGTTTCCACCCCATATCATCCTAGACCTGGTCAGGGAGTGGGAAGATGACCTTACATCCCCAACCCTTTGCTCCCAAGCATTGAGCCCCTTGGAGAAGGTGCTCAATGTCCTGCATTTTTTGGCCACTGGGTCATTTCAGCGGACTACTGCCATAGTGGGGTGGGGGGTCTCACAGGCCACGCAGTCACGCTGCCTACACCAGGTCTTGGCAATCATGACAGCACGCCCCTCAGTCCGCAGGCACATATACATGCCCAGAACACCCGCAGAAAGGCAGGCCGTAGTCCTGGATTTTTACAGGGTGGCACAATTCCCCAAAGTGCTCGGTGCCATAGATTGCACCCATGTGGCCCTACGTCCACCTAGGGCCACTGAGCACATCTACCGAAACCGCAATCACTGGCATTCCATCAGTGTACAGGTGGTATGCGATGCAAAGGGAATCATCACCTCTGTCTATGCAAACTACCCTGGCTCCACCCATGACAGTTTCATATACAGAATGTCCGCCCTGAGCCGGGCCCTGGAAGCTGGACAGCATGGTGACACATGGCTCCTAGGTGAGTACAAATGCCCTTGCACATGCATGCATGTCACACACACACACACACAAATAAACAAAACCCCAATAATCACAACCATTTTCACCTCCCCAGGGGACAGTGCCTACCCTCTGAGCAACCACATGATGACGGCAATCCGGAACACCACCATACCACCCCAGGTAAGATACAACGCGGCCCATATTGCAACCAGGGCCATAGTGGAGTGCACATTCGGAGTGCTCAAGACACGCTTCCGCTCCCTTGACCGCTCTGCCGGGCAGCTACTCTATGCACCCCCAGTAGTGTGCAGGATCATTGTGGCAGCATGTGTCCTGCACAATGTTCAACACGGCAGGGCATACCGGTGGACATTGTGGTGCCCCCACATCCACAACCACAGGCACAGGCGCTGCCCATGGGAGGGGATAGGGCATGTGGCGAGGAAGGCCGGACCCAGCTTGTGGCCACATTTTTCACCTAAGCTCCCACCCCTGCGGAGTGCACACAGGCCTGGCACATACCAGGTGACAATCGAAGATGACAAAGAGGCAGTCAACTGTCACAACCTTACCACCCTGAGATTGTTGCCATGGAAGTGCCACATTGTGTGCATCCCTAGCTACTTAAACACAAGCTACCCTGTGTGACCAAAAGGCACACATGTGATATATGACATGATATGATATGGCATTTGTAACGCGCCTTTACATGAGTGTTTCAAGGCAACGAGGCAGGGAGGGGGGAACAAGGGAAGACAGACAACGATCCTACTAGGCCAGGTGTCATTTAGATCGCGCAAGTGCAGGGGTAGGGGGAAGGGAAAAGTGCAAGGGGAAGGGGGGGAGTGCAGTACAGGGTAAGTAGAATAAAAAATAAATAAATAGTCCAGCTGGTGGCAAGTGCAAAGGTAAGTGCAGACAAGTGCTGGGAAGGGGGGGCTGTAGGGATACAGAGCCAGTCCTGCAGTGCAGGGGTTGCCAGGGAGGCAAGTGGAGAGTGGCTGGGCCAGGGACCGAGGTCGGTGAGAGTGGCCCAGTTGCAGATTCAGTGCAATTTCAGTGAAGAAATTAGCAAGGCAGAGGTAGAGAGAAAGCAGAAGCAAAGAGGAAGGTTTTAAGGTGCTTCCGGAACCGGAGATGGTTCTCCTCAAGTTTCATGGAGGCAGGAAGGCTGTTCCAGAGGGAGGCCCCTGCCGCGGAGAGAGATCTACCCCCAGCTCGTTGCTTCGAGAAGCGGCTGACCCTGACATGCAAGGTGTGAATCACACACACCTGCAAAAAAGGCCATGACCATCACTGTTATGTCACTCAAACCCTCCCAAACCACAATATGACATGGCAAGCAATAGCCATACACCAACACAGTACCAATAAGGTACACATTGCCATGTGAAAAATGTAAATTGGCATCAGACAATGATGCCTGACATGGAATCAGATGAAATGACTGACCAACAACCTCCCACCCAAAATAAGTAATTCCCAAATGCATTACAAAAGTTGTAGCTGTAACATAACAATGAATGCCTGTCTACATGCACATTGTGCATTGCAAAATCAACACTGCAGCTTCTGTGTGCTGTGTCCAACTCCTGCAACACACTGCTCAGCGCGCAGCACAGTGAACAGTCATTGTGTGTGATGCACACCCTGAGCATCACGTCTAAGCGACAAACCACATCAAAAAGCAAATTAGGCATGTACAGGATCCATAATTGGTCACAGAACATGTACTGCAGGGACACAGTGGGCAGCAGAAGGCAAACAGAGTGTACACGTGGATATCGAAGGGTGGTTGTACATGTAGTGCATCATAGTGCGAGTGTGTGGGTCAGTAAGGACATGCACTCAACATATGCATGTGCAATCAAGTGACCATCAGTGTCCTCTACACATCACATGTGAACATTCACCATGTGTACACACCAGCATGTCAAACCACAACTATCCCCTCACACCTGAAAGGTAAACACAACACATGAACAGGCATTGATCAGCAGAGCACATCATGTACATAGGATACCACAATTACAATGTCAGGGTTCCCATCACACTGCAGGGCAAGGCAACTATCAACAACAAAACACCCCCCCCACCCTCACAAATGACCATGACCCATTGAACAACTGCACCTGGGTCATGGAGCCTTCAACCCTCAATTTCACCTGGCCACAGGATCACCCTTCCCCTTCGTCACCATCTCCCACCTTGTGTGTAAAAAGTTGCCTGCACCCTCAGAGTCCACCTTCATTTGCAAAAACACAAAATCCAAGGCAGAAAAACGAACCAGAACAGCCTCCAGTAGATGACTTGAAGTAGCAGTGTGATGCTGGAAATGCGTCAGAGGGACAGGGCCTCTGAATCCTTGTCCTTTACTGTTTTTATCGTGTGTTCTGTCGTGTGTACTGCCCAGGAGTCCATGTGGGACTCCTGGCAGTGCAGCTCTCTCTTTTGGTTTGGTGAACAGACCCATGGGATACCCTTATGGCACCCATGGGTAGGGGTACAACCCTGTGCCCCTAGTGTATGTTCTTGGGCACCTGTGGGTGACCCACAGAGCAGGGTATGGGCTGCTGGCAGCTCCATGCTGAATTTGACAGGTGCTCTGGGTGTCCTCCATTTTGGGATACCCAGGCCCTGCCATTGGGATCAGTTGATTCCTGATAGGAAACAAGATGGCCCCTGTGGCCTCTTGCTTTCTATTGCCTGTTACCTTGTTTTCCCAAAGTCCTGGGAAGCCCTGACTCTATCCCTTCCCCCTGACTGGCTGTTGGGTGGAAGTTCCATATATGGTGTTGTTGTGAAGGTCTGGCTAGACTGACTGGAGCCTTCCCAGTGACTGTATGTTGTGGGTACCTCCTGTGGGTGGGACCTGGGTGAATGGAGTGTGTGACCAATATACACTCCTTGTTGTGGTTGTCTGGTTTCTGGCATGAGAGACAAAGACTGAGACAGCCCTGCCCGAAACTGGCCTGAATGCAGTGTGTAGTGATGAAGTGATGAATGGCTGGGTACTTGTCCCAATCCACATTCCTTGTTGTGAGTGTCTGAAAGGGAGGAGTGTGGCCTGAATGCACTGTGTGCCTGATTGGCTGACTGACTGCATGAATGCCCTTCTGTATGATTGGCTGCTGAGTGTGTGCCAGCAGTATGGATGAGAGACAGAATAGTATATCTGGGGACCTCTCACCACTGGTAATTGTTCAGAAGCGTTCAGGAGCTGAGTCTCCACTCTAAGAGTAACTGGAACTGCTGATCCTCGACGCCCAGCTGGAAGAAGAAGACTTGCTGTTGCACTTGCTTCGACCGATCTGAAAGCTGCCGAATTCGTCGAAGACTGACCCGAGAGAGGACCTGGTAAGGCGCCCTCTTCCCGTGCTCCGAGGGACCATCGAGCACCGCTCCATCTTCGCCGAAGCGCCCTGGAAGTCAGACCCTCGAAAGGCTGCCGACCCGAGACGGGACCGCCGAGGAGATCGAAGTGAAGCACCCTGGCATCGCCGCTGTCGAAGTCCATTGCCGTCGACCAGGGTTCGCAGGTTTGTGTAACCGCTGGAGGCCCGTCAAAGTTGTGTTGCCCAGCCGTGGGACCACTTGACACCGTGCCGCCGACGACCGGAGCCGCCCGCTCCTTTGCCTAAGAACATTCGAATCGAAGGACTCCCTCGCCCGCACCGTCGACCGCTTTATCCTGCCGGAGAAAGTCGAGGACGACCAACGCGCTGAGGAGAAACCTGTCAGTGGGTTTCCCGCCACCCGAAGACCACAAAGACTCGAACGACTCGACGCCCTTGCTGGGCACCCGTCTCCACAATCTTTGCGGTCCAGAACAATTGTCATCGAGGTGCCCCGCACGCCTCTGCCTTGCAGGACGCCAACGCTCCGTCGTCGACGAGCACCGCTTGGATCGAAGCTGCCGCCTCATCAACGCCGTTCTACCCTGTTTGTTGTCGGACGTTCGACGCCCCGTGTCTCAGGCTTGAAAGGGAAGGCATTCAATAAGGGCCGTCGATTCCCCGCTGCCGAACGCCGAGTTCCTCGACGCTTCTCGACGCCTCTCGACGATCCGTGACTCCCGCTTGAAAGGGGGTCGCTCAAGAAGGATCTGTCGACGCCTCTTCGAAGAACTCGACTCCACCAGGTACATTGGGGGGGGTAAAAACATTATAGGAGGGAATAAGACTTGCAGAACAATATATGGACTGGGCTTGTGCTATATCTTTATTTTACAGGTTGCCCAGGTGGGGGGATCTCCACACAGAACTGTGTCTAGTGGTAGGGGCCAGTATTCTGCCTATTGCTCAACCATCTTATTTTCTCTCCTCTCTCTATTGCTGGTTTCACTCTATTGATTCGTGTGACATTGTTACAGTATTGTT
The DNA here is from genome assembly GCF_040938575.1 of Ambystoma mexicanum. NCBI lineage: Eukaryota > Metazoa > Chordata > Amphibia > Caudata > Ambystomatidae > Ambystoma > Ambystoma mexicanum. The sequence continues at coordinate 244,543,621 of NC_090926.1, read as the reverse complement.
GATGCACTTTAATGAGATCTAATACAAAGGGTGGTACCACTTTAGAATTGTATATATTTGCCATTGTTGATTTTCCTAAGTACAAAGTGAGTTATTATGATAAGTGTACATAACCTTGAATATTGATTATATAAAGACTGTGTTCTAACCAATACAGTGTGTGGACATTCCTTTGTGGGGGCTTGGGGACTACACTGTACTTAAGAACCAGCCTGCATCACCTCCTGAGAAGCTAGGCCTTGATTGCTCGACCATAGCTACCGAATAGAGAATCTAGGCTGGGGTCCTCTGTGCCTCCCCTCTACCATATAGAGAACAGAAGTACAGACCACCCCCTACCAGTCTTTACAAGCAGTACCTAACAAAGGCCAAGTACTACCACAATGCTGTAACAACCAAGGTAGCACAGTAAAACAATGTCACAACAGGATGTGAACCATGTGTGGTACATAACATAGAATGATGCACCACGAACGGATGTGTACTGTCACAGCTCCCGTGTATAGGTGCAGGAGTGGCACGAACCAACCACCCCCACCGTGGCCTGGGTCCCTGCAAGGTCAAACTCACACAGGCCTCTGAGACCCTGGCAGGGAAGGAGGGTCAGGGATATGCAGTCGGGACAGGCGTTGGCATACTGGATAACTGGAATGTGGGGCAAGAGAGGGGAGTAGGAATGACACGTGAAAGTAGGAAATGCACTAAAATGTAGTACTTGCATTAACACATACACAATCATAACAAACTTGTACATCATTGTCAGGGCCTTCCGGAGTCCAGGTGCAGGAGTGGCATGAACCAACCACCCCCTCTAGGGTTTTGGCGCCTGCAAGCTTGGGGTTTACACAGGCATCCGCAACCCCAGCGGGGAAAGAGGGTTAGGGAACGTTGGTTGGATAGGTTTAGGAAGCAGGAACACCGGGTAGAGGGTACAGGGTTTAGAATTGGATAGGACTTGGGGTGATTAGGGAAAAAAAAACATACCAAATTGAATTACACATTCATCCATGCATTAGTGCACCCCCCCAGCAAGCCTATGCAGAGCAGTTTGAAAGAAAAACAACAAGACACTTAGCTCTGGTTTTGAGTGCTGGGCTCCTGCCTGCACACTCTTAGGTCCGGTTACAGGAGCACTTCAATGCTGCAAAGAGAGCCACACTTAATAATCTGTGTGTGCCCATAACACACAAACACACCCCCAAATATGCCCCATAGCAACAAACTACTCTACAAACAGACAATCTGGTGTGGATGCTTCGTACCCATACGTAACATTACCCCTGTGATGGTTCATACACAGTCAATGCAGTAAGTCAGGCGCCGGTGGGTGCGGGGCAAATGGAACACCAATGTGTCACGATTCACACAACATGCAATGTTCCCTGGGTAAGCAGACAGACGCATATAGGAAGGTATGACTTCAGAAAAAGTCGTGTTCCACCATGACCGAAACAAAGTAGGCAGTGCATGTTTCAAAATGTACATGGAAATGAAATGCACTGCACCCAAATCTGTCCCTTGCTGTATGTCCCTGTGAGCTGCTCCTTTCCATGTCTCGGAAGGCTACATGGGTGATACAAGTGCCTAAGTTCACCGTCAGTGCTGCTACTAAGCATGCATGTGCAACTGGCCTGGTGGAAGCTTTGCTGTGTTGTGGCCCCCCTGTGCTGCTCACCTTGCCTGGAGTCCCTTGAAACACGTCAGCAGTTCTAGGATGTATGTCTGCAATCCCTGTGTCCAGAATCCAGACGTCCAATGGGCCATGTCTGCTGGCAAAGGTGGTCTGGAGGCTCATCCCCCTGCAGAAAGGGCATGAAACACACGATTAATGCTTTAGAGTCATCTGTGTGTGTCTCTTCAGGTATCTCATTACTGGACCATGTCAGAGACGTACATCAGAAATCACACCATCAGTCCATCTTTCACATCCAAAGTGTGGAACACACTATCTATGGCATGAATTGCAACAAGCATGTGTACAGTAAAGATAAGAAAAATACTACACAATGCATAGCAATGAATGTACACATGAATCCTGAAACGCCCCATCTAACAAAAGCAGAACAGTGGTCAATAACACCGCAATCATCCCCACTAGGGGTGTTAACACAAGTTACACAGCACCAGACATGCCACAGATATGACAGTCCAAAGCCCTTGTGTAATAGGTTGTTATACCGAACCATCCTTGCGAGCCCATCGATAAGGGAAGCAGCAGTGGATGCTTTCAAAAGCCAAAAAGCACTGCACCGTCACATGAAAGCACAATAGACAAGCAATTTTAAACTATATTAAGTAATTACACTAACTATGAAAAACCTACATTACCTAATTAAACTAACTATCAAACAAAAACTTAACTAACTAAACTAAAAATCAAAAATGGCCACATACGACCCTGTGGGGGGAAACACACAGGAGGGGCAAGGGACAGGGTGCTGCTCAACACCCACATGCGATGATGCTGAGCCAAAAAAAAAAACTCAACGCCTGCACAGCCCGACCTATGTGGGAGATAGATTGTCGTCCGAGTTTGGCTCATCCTGGAAAGGAGGACGTGGCACAGTATCCTGGTCATGCCTAGCCGCAGCTTGCCCCTCGACGGCAGCAAGTCTGCCGGACGGGTGAGCCTGGTTCTGTGTGGCGATGTGACGTAGGTCTGCATGCAGAAACTCACGTGATACACGTGCTTCCTCTTGAAAGGTAGCACGTGTAACACAGAGTTCCTCCTGCAAGGCCTGGCTGGACAACCGCTGCACCTCCCGGCAAGCCTTTAGCTCAGCCGAGATGGTACGCTCAAGCTGTGCAAACCTCTCCTCTGCCCGCTGCCTCTGGGACATCAGAAGGACACCCAGAGTGGATTTGAGGGAAGCATACTCCTCCCTCAGGGCCTCCATGTGCGCCTCTGCATGAGCAGCAATTGCTTTACGCAGAGACGACATTTCAGCCTGGCGTGCCCTGTCGAGGCCGCCATGCCCAGCCTGAGCAAGCGGGCAGTGGACCGTGCCGCCTGCTGCTGGAGAAGCACCTGCCTAGCAGGGGGGAGCACAGATTGGGCCACACGCTCCATGCTCTCAGCGATGTTCTCTATTGCTGCCCCCTGCCGTTCAGAATTGGCAGAATTTCTCCCACTCAGTATACTGCGGTTGCGCGCGGCGACCGCTTTGCTTGGCTTGACCCCTGCGGGACCCAAGGACCGGGTGTCCTCGCTGTGTTGGCACCACCCACGGCTGCACGACTACATGCCCCTGTCGACGTGATGTCCCAGGCACATCAGTGACTGGTGTGGAGGGTGACCCTGCGTCCCGATCCACCACGGGCGGAGGAACCAAGACTGTCTGACCCCTCAGTGCAGGTGTCATGGACAGAGGAGTGTCCACATCAGAATCACTCACCCCTGACACATGGACTTGATGCTCATCCAACTCGACATGGATGTCAGAGTCGTCATCAGGCTGGACTCATAGGCAGCCAGAGACAAGATGGACTGTAGCAGTTGGGGGTTTTCGTGGCCTACCACCCCACGACCCCCACTTGTGCTGGGTTGATGTAGTGGTAACAACCCTGAGTCTGGCATGACAACACCATCCTCTGGCTCCATTGCGTCATCATCTGAAAAATATATAGAAAAAAGGTCACTACACATGTCAGAAGCACACAACACACACACACCAACAACAAACACATCAGGCAGACATGTGACACACAAAATAGAACCTGGCATGCATGCTGGGTCAACTTTGAATTGCTTCTGTGATCAGACCTGTTGAAAGGTGGCAGTTTGCATAGAAGTGGGTCTATGCAGTGCAGCAAATGTGTATGTCACTCACTACCTACATGTACAAGGACTTCATGGTGTGTGTCAGGAAATGTGAAGGCAGTGCAAGGTCAACTTCATGCATCACGTGCAATGTGCATTCAATGGGTAGCATATCTACAAGCAAAGCACCCCTCCACCCAAGTGCAAAAGCAGGGATGCCTAGCATGGTATCAAAAGGCTGACCATAGACCTGTGCATTGACAGGAAGTGTTGACTGGCATCAACAGCTTAATGTGATTCAAATGACAACACTGCAAATGATGATGGGACAGTAAGCAGGACACATGATGAAACCTCTGGAGGCCGCCCACGTGTGAAGAAGACACTACAACAGTCGGACAGAGTCATTGGCCATTAAACAGGCTGAGGCCTGTGACCCACACAGATTGTCAGACCCTAAACATGTGTGCAACGCAGTACTGAGCCACAGTTGACATGGGAAGGCTGATGAGATGCCATGCAATGTATGTCACCCAGGACTTGTATTACAGTGATCATCCAGTCAAGGACACATAGGGGCATGCGTGCAATGCAAATGGAGCATGAATGGGCACTCATGTCCCTGCGGGGCATCTGACCTCTGCACAGTACAAGTGAGATACCCTGCATCAAGTACTAAGAATGTACCACACAGCATATGTCTGGCAGATTGTCCGCTGGAAGTTAGCATGTACACAGGACGCATGAACAGGAAAGTACCCAATGGCAAGATTGAAGCAGACCAGTGCAAAGGTGGAACTGGGCTGCAGAGTGGCGGAGGAGGGGCAAGGGAGCACCCGCATGCAGGCAGAGGACACATGCACGTCAGTCATGCTATGACATTGTGCCTGGGCTGAGAGGAAGGTCACCACACGCTACATGCAGAAGGGCCAGTGAGCTGGAACATGGACCGGAGGGGTATACTGGTAACCAGCATGTGAGTAGGGTGCAATAGTGGTGATGCGGACACTCCCCATCTGCTCCACATATCCACCATCCAGCACAGCAGACATGCATCACGGAAGCATTGCATCACTTGCACATCAGAACCATGTACACGTCACATGTAGTGGCAATCATGCACAACACATCCCACAAGTATAACACACACGTCCTCAACAAACACGCATCAACACTCACTGGACTGGGCATCAAAGTCCAGAATCTCTCCCACTCCTTCGACCGATTCAGATGGTATGAACTCCGCAATGACTGACTCATGCGGAGTGAGCTCTTCCTCCTCTGGTGCAGGCCCACCGCCAGTCACCAGAGTCAAGTTGTAAGTTGAGGCACGCTTAGCCTTAGCGCTGCGTTTGAGGTCATTCCAACGCTTTTTGCACTCTTGCGCCATGCGCACCTCATGGCCGAATGAACTGACATGTTCCGCAACTTGCTTCCAGTGGGTGTCACGGTGGGTAGCCGTAGTCTGACTATTGGCACCCACTACCATGTCACGGCTGTGGCCCCGCACGTAATCCACGAGGAAGTCCAGTTCCTGCTTGCAGAAAGGCTTCTTCATCGACGTGCAGGAGGTCGTGGCTGTGTGTGGGGTCCCAGCCTGTGCTGCAGGTGCAACCTTCCTCCTCTTGGACTGTGGCGCAGACCCTGGCTGGCTAATGCCGCCCTGACCAGTGTGGCCAGTGGGTTCGGTGGATTGAGCCAAGGGAGTGGCAGGTGGAGGGACGACCAAAGGCCTGACTTGTGTCAGTGGCAGCTGGGTGCCCTCTAATGGACCCTGCGCAGCAACATCCGCTGTGGCAGGGTCATTGACCGCAACGGTCCTGGGTGGCAGACTCACAACCGGGGTGTTGTTGGGTGCATCTGCCCCTGCACTTGCCAACACCCGGCTGTTCGGGGCAGCAGATGACATAACTGCCCCAGGGACACGTGTCTTGGTCAGAGCAGCCCTGCGTGCCCCTACGGTTTCCCTCCTGGCCTGTTGGAAATCTTCCAAGGACTCCTCAAGTGCCAACGCAGCCTGCGCTGGCAGACCCTGAGCCTGGGTGGCGGTGTCCACAGCTGCACCTGCAGCTACCACTACCCTTGGGCCTGTGGCAGTCGATGGAACGGACTGCCGGGTCACACGGGCGCCAGTGCCAGATGCAGAAGCTGCATCTCCCGGAACCACAGGGGGTGGTGGCATGACTGCACCGACACATGGCACAACATTGTGCTCAAGTGGCGCACCCCTGCCTCTTCCCCCTCTGTGGTCACCCTGGACACCCTGGAGTCCCCCTACTCCCTGGTCACCACGGCCACGTCCCCGACCACGCCCGCCACGAGGAGTATGCCTAGCTGAGGCGCCCCTCACCTTTGGTGGCATCCCAACCATGGCACAGATGTAGTAGTGCCGGCACAGATGGAGTAGTGCCAATGGGAGGTGTACACCACAATTGACCTGGGCAATTGGGGTGAAGGGGGTGGGAAGCAAGATGTTAACAGCCCCCTGCACCTGCAAGGCTGTATGTGACCCCGGTGATGTAGTGACGCAACGCTCAGGCACCCCAAAACTGCAGTAAAACCGTGCACGCAACTCTGCAGCCTACTTACGTGGAATCAACCTCCCGCAGTATGCGGTGGCACCCAGTAACACGAATAACGCATACGCGTGGGACACGCAGGCTACTATGACCTCGAAAATGGGTGCGATACACAGGGGCACCCGCAGTGGGAAAAATAGCGTGTGCGACTCACCGTCTGACTAGCGCAATGCATAAAAACACTTGTAGCCAATACCCCCACCAAAAGAAGAGATACGTCCTTGATAGCTGTGAAGTTATGATGGCCCGCGTAACAACAGGAAGCAGCAACAAACGTCGATCTCCATGAAAGGCACGTACAGCGAACTGCTGCCCCCGCTCACCTTTAACCCGTGCTGAGGGAAAAGTCCTTGCGCGTCACGTCACTTACGCGCATAGGCCTTTTCCTCGGATTACACGCATTCACACGCGGACATGCAGTTTTTTCACACGTGCTGAACCACTATGCTAACGTCACGAGGGAAACACCCGCGCCCGCTGTTAGGAAAGATTTCATAATTGTAGGTAATTTTCCTTCCATGTGGCAACCCCTAAACTTTTTGCTGTTGTTTTCACCTTGTTATTGACTTTGCCAGAGAAGTGCAGCCTTCTGCCGCACTCCTCTGGGCTTTCGCTCCTTTTCTTATGGGGAAACTGACATGCCCTTAAGACAGTCAGTACCGGGGAACGCTGTTTCCCGTAGTTTCTTTTATCATGTTGCGGCTTTAGTGCAACATGACACAAGAGGGCACTGTAAGCTAAGTTACAGCTCTCTTGGGTCTCTAGCCTTCTACAGGCCCTAGATACTCTTTTAGGATGGTATTTTGATCGGTGCAAGTCATTCAGGGACTGGAATGGTGGCAGCGATCGTTTTGTTTATTTTGAGCTCCTTTTGGCGTTCTGAGCACGTTTTTCGCACTGAACCCAAAATGGTGGCCTGGCTCCCAAAATGGCCAGACCACGAGGCTCCTTTGTCCTGTCCACTGACCGTCTTGCTCCCTTCACCTTCCCCAGGTCGGGCGACCCAGGGCCTTCCTTATTTGGGCATGTACTTTCCCGCGAAACGTGGTTGCTTTCGCGGGCTTCTACATGTCGTTTGTGTGCCTCCAGGGTGTGGGCTGGGATGTCTGGTCCCAATACACATCCTGGGTGCCAGAGAGTCTGGGGTGGTGTGAATGCCTGGGACCACCGTGGTCCGTGATTGGTCCACGTATGGTGTGTGTGTTGATGAGCGGATCTCCCATTGGCTCCCCTCCATTTTGGCGCGAAGGGAACCGTGGATAAGAGGGAGCTGGAAACACCACTACCATGTCGATCTCCTGAGTTCTCACGAACGAAGGAATACAGGAGCCAAGTATCCTGCAACCAAGAGGCTGGACCGAGGAATCGCTGGTGACCCGCTGAAGGAATCCTCCTTTGCACTGCTGTCGTCCTGTGAAGCCCTTTCCTCCTTTGATCGAACCAGAAGGCCTGTACTGGTGCTTCGACCTTTGGAATAGCAGGAACAGCTATTCCCGGCGACTTCATCATCTCCTGCCAAGTAAGCCTTCGGAAGTGTCTCTGGGCCATCCAGTTGACTGACCAGCTTACAAGGGAGTCCTGCTCTGTAACTGCCGCCAGGTTGTGTTGTATTTCGAGTCCTTGTCACTCTCCCACGCTTCGTACGCTTGGCGTTCCCAAGTCTGAAGGGAGGAGTGTACATTTGGCTTGAATACACACGGTCACTCCGTTGTCCTGCTGCGGCAACAAACTGTGCTGGTTTCGTCGATTGGGACGTCTTTTTGCTCTACACGACTACGAGGCGTTCCCTGCTCTTCTGAACCTGCCAGCTGCTGAAACTAACATGGAGAAGCCTGGGTCTGCTTGCTTCGGGGACCGGTGAGTAGTTTAGCTAGGATCTGGTCGCCCTCCTGCAGTATCCCATTGCTTTTCCCTGCTGTGTAAAAACAGCACCCTTTTGGCCGTACTCGCGCTCTGCTTCTGCCCGCTGTGGAGGCTGCGCTTGAGTTGCTGAACCTGTTCTTCTTCTGTGTGCACTATACTGAACTGCCTGACTTCCTCCGAAGAGCTTCCCCTTTTGCCCGTTGGCACCGGCGTGGCAGGTACTTTGAGCACAAGGCTCCACTCTTCGCAGGGCTCGGACTTCCATCTAGTTAGGTGCCTCTGAAGGCGAACTGAGTCTAAAGCGTTATCGCACTGCCTGTTTTCCTTTCCTTTCAGGTGGACTACATATTTCGTGCTTTAAACGCTTGCGACTGTGTATTTGTATATATATTGTGTTGATATGGTATGTGTTGGTTTAATATTGTGATATTGTGATTTTCTCGCTACAGTCATTATTTTAAAGGCCTTAAAATAAATGTGTATCTATTTTTGATATAACAACTGTTTGGAGTAGTTTGTAAGCGCTCTTGCTTTGTGTGCTCACTGCGGGCTTTCAGTCACCCTCACCCCTCTTGAGACCTAGTCTTGACCGCCGCGATCGCTACCTTGATTGGTCTGGCTTGTCCAGAGGTTACCCTGTTCCAAGTAATTAGGTTGGCCTTCTGAACTTCTGCGCCACCAGGACAGAGTTCAGAAATCCGTCTTAACACCCGCCCGTGTGCGTCCCGTCACAGAGGCGCTTACGCTTGAAGGGCCTTTGGTCCAATGAAAGCGCGTACGAGTGCTGACACGCTTACGCGCTAGGAGCCTTTCCTCGAATTACACGCTGACGTGCACATTTTTCACGTGCCAAATCACTCTGTATCTAGCTGGCCATGCGAAAACACACAGAAGACCACGCTCCTGCCCAAAAGGCCGAATCACTGCCCCCAGAGCCCCAAGCACACTCCCACCTCCATCTGCTGCTGCCTGACTGCCTGCTGCACACGTGCCCTGCTATTTGCTGCCTGCACATCAGCCAGGGGTGCAGTTGCTGTGACCACCCCTGCTGGAACTGAAGACTCCCGACTGGGATACCATCGCTCCACAGCCCAGCCCCAGGACCCAGTTGCCCACCCACACCTGCCTCTGGGGTTGCCATGTCGGGCACTACACCATCTGGCACCACTGGCAACCCCCAGCCAGAGAGGCTTAGGGGCACCAGCTTCACTGCCACTGAAGTTGGTGTCCTGGTGGAGCAAGTCCTGTGGCAGTATGATGCCCTCTTCGGAACAAGATGCGCCAACAAGGAAGGACGGACTCGGATCTGGACGGACATCGTGACTGCCATCAACGCGGAGGGGGTGGCAGTCCGTGACTTCCAATATGTCAAGAAGCGCTGGGAGGACTTCAGGTCCAGGACCCTCAACAAGGCCCGGTGCCTCTTGAAGGCAGCAGATGCTAAGGGGCGCCGGGGCCACATGTCGGAACATCAGATGAGGGTCCTGGAACGCATATGCCCAGCGCTCCACGTCCAGGTCCTTGAGAGGCAGACCCGTCTGGAGTTGAGTGGTAAGTGTACATGCATACTGATTGGAAGCTGTGCGTGTGGTGGTGTGCCAGTAGTGTGCAGGTTGTACATGTGGTTTTCTAGGGCCATGTATGGATGTGTATGTACAGGGCTGTGAGGCTGACACATGCAAGTCCTTTCATGTGTGAGACACATGGATGGTGTATGTGTGGGTAAGCATACAAGCCAAATGCAGATGTGTGAGCACACATGTTTGGATTACTGTGTATGTCAGTTGGCATGGTTGTTGTGTCACACATGGATGTTGGTTCCAGCTGCATGTATCTGCACCGTGTACATGTGCATGTGTGTGTATTTGACAAGGGTGCAACAGTGATGCAACATGGATGCATGTGACACTGATATGTGGAAGACTGATTGGCAGATGTGACATGGATGCCGATCTCAACACTGCGACAGTTGGCGGAGGTGTACACATGCATGTAAGTGTGGTGGTGTGTGTACAAGTGTAGTGCACTCCCTGTGTTTCATGTGATGTCTGGCTCACCTTTGGCTGCTCATGCTGTTGTATGTGTATGGATGGTGCTGGCTGTTGTGATATGGCTGTGGAATAGCTCATGTGTGTGAGTCAAAATGACATGTGTGTTGGGGATTGTGATGCCATGTCTGAAGTTTGACAATGCCACTCATGTACAACTGTCATGTGTGTATGAGTCCATTGTACAGTGCCCTGATGCCTGTGTTTTATTTCTCCCTGTCTGCAGCGTCAACTGATGAAGAGGGCGGAGAAGGTGCTGTGGAGCACAGCGGCAGGGATCGCACCGCCAGCCGGAGACACAAGGCCCGGCTCCCCTCCCAGGTTGTCATCTCGTCGCGGAGTGAGGAGTCCGGTGCCGCGTCCCAGGCCGCAGCTGCTGAGGGGAGGTCCAAGAGGCGGAGGTCGGAGTTTGACTCCTCGGCAGCAGAAGGGGCAGCTGAGACCCCACAGGGCCCAATGGAGGAAGATGGCATGGAGTCATCCAGGTTGGTGGGGGGTTTGGTGGAGGAGGAGGCCGTGCAAGGGCCAGAGATGGGGTCTGGAGGTGGGGATTCCACTGGTGCTAGTGGTGCAGTACAGGACCAGGGACAGGAGGTAGCACAGGCCGCCGCGGAGGTGCCTGTGTGCAATTCTGTCCCTGATCCTGTCACTGCATCATCTCGCACCAGCAGGGATGCCTACGTCCAGACCCATTCTCAGGGAGGGGATTGGCTTACACCAACTGGCCTTCCTCTCCCTGCGGATGTGGCTATCCGGCACCGGGTTGAGCCTGTCCTGGGTGGGGCGGCGTTGTGTCAACGGGCCATGCGAGCTGACCTGCAGTCTTTTCATGAGGAGACTGCACGTCTTCTCGCATGGCTTGATGATCGCGGTGACCCACTGGGACGGCTCACCAGGGCCGGATTCCTACGTTTCCTGGACCTTGTTCCGACCCCCTCCTCAAGCTGAACCCCCTATGCCCCAGTCGTCCTCCATGCCATCTTCCCACCCATGTATCACCTGGATGCCCTGTGGAGCTGCCTCTGACCCTGCGGCCAGGCTGGTGGACAACAGATCCCTGCCACAGTCGGGAGTCGGATGTCCAGCAGGGGTGGCCACCTCAACAACTGCACCCCAGCTGGAGGAGGATGTGCAGGCAGCAGGAGTCAGGGCACAGGCAGCGTCACAGCAGCAGCAGCAACAAGGTGGGAGCTATGATGGCTCGGGGCCTTCATCATCGGAGGGGCAGGCATCGACCGGAGGGCAGGAGGACCGTGGATGGGAAGTGTCTTCCGTGTGGCAGTGCTTGGGCCATGTGATAGATGCGGAGCGGCAGCGGGCGGAAGAGGCACGGCTCACGATGGTCAGGGCGGAGAACTCCATGCGTAGGGCCCTGAGGCGGGCCGAGTGCCTCGAGGCCATTTGCAGGGACCTGAAGATCCAGATGTCATCGTCCCTGCGAACCCTCGGGCCATGGAAGAGGACCGCCTCCGGGACATCGAGCAGGAGTTCGATGATGCCCTGGCCCGGGACATCAACAGGTAAGCCGTTGGACTTGCCCGCTGCCCTTGTAAATAGTTAGTTAGTTACTATTAGGTTTCATTTCGTTTTTTCTTTATTTTGGACCACTTGGACAATGGACCACATTTTTGTATATAGTTTTTTTATTAGGCAGTTTTTGGTAGGTTTCATTTCTTAAGTTGGGCTCATGGACCCTGGATTCTTCTATTGTACATAGTTCTACATTGGATTAATCTTTTTAAATATTTTTTTTGTGTTCACCATGGAGCAATGGTTTTTCCCTTGGATTTGATTTATTGAACTCTGACTTCGAACAACATTTCTTTTGGGATTTCTTTTGCTTATGTTTTCTTGATTTTCATAATTTATCGGACATGGACCATTTCTTTTGTTATTCCCATTGTTGTGTGTTTAATTTGATTTACGTTCATGTTATCTTTAATATATATTTTATTATACTTCCATTTGTGGTATTATCTCATTGGTTTCATGCATGTCATGATATGGGTTTTGACATTCACTTGCACCCATTGTGTGTGTGTGACGGACATGTGTTCATTTACATACTTGCCATTGGGGTTATATCATGTAATTGGCATTTCTATGTGGGTGGATGCAATACTTTGGTGGATCTTTGGCATGTGGAGGCTGCCCATAAGGGCCAGGGATCTAGATTGTGATGACGTGTTGGCTGGGGGACATGTGTCGGGCATGCTGGCAGGTGCCCCGCACTGCTGGGTTGTGGGGGTGCAGGTGACATGTGTGGGGTCCAGCTGGAAGGTGTCCCGCACTACTGGGGGGTGGGGGTGCAGGGGACATGTGTGGGTGCCTGCTGGCAGGTGCCCCTCAGTGCTGGGAGGTGGGGGTGCAAGGGGACATGAGTGGGACATGAGTGGGGGCCTGTTGGCAGGTGCCCTGCACTGCTGGGGGGTGGGGGTTCAAGGGGACATGAGTGGGGCCTGCTGGCAGGTGCCCCTGATTGCTGCGGGGTGGGGGTGCAAGGGGACATGAGTGGGACATGAGTGGGGGCCTGCTGGCAGGTGCCCTGCACTGTTTGGGGGGTGCAAGGGGACATGAGTGTGGGCCTGCTGGCAGGTGCCCTGCACTGCTTGGGGGTGGGGGTTCAAGGGGACATGAGTGGGGCTTGCTGGCAGGTGCCCCGCACTGCTGGGGGGTGGGGGTGCAAAGGGACATGAGTGGGACATGAGTGGGGGCCTGCTGGCAGGTGCCCCTGACTGCTGGGGGGTGGGGGTGCTGGGGGACATGAGTGAGGGCCTGCAGGCAGGTGCCCTGCACATCTGGGGGGTGGGGGTGCAAGGGGGTAATGCATTGGTGATCACTAGTGCAAGGTGACAGGTGGCGTGGCTGGGGGGGCATGCCCATGGAGGATGGGCTGCCTGTGGGACATGACCAGGGGTGCAGGGTAGTCCCCTGAGGTGTGGTCTGCCTGCAGGGGCCGTGGAGGGTGTGAAGGGAACACGTGGGAGGACCCACACTGCCAATTCACGTGTAGGAATCCCCTGCACCCCCGAAATACATGTACCCCACTCGCACAGGGCCTATCGCGTGTGGAACTTCCCACGCACCCCAGTAATACACGTACCCTGCTGAAATCTCGTGTAAAACTTCCCCGCACTAGGAAATACATGTACCCTGCTGAAATCGCGTGTGGAACTTCATGCGCACCTCAGTAATACACGTACCCTGCTGAAATCGCGTGTTAAACTTCCCCGCACCCCAGAAATACACGTACCGTTCTGTAATCGCGTGTGGAACTTCCCGCGCACCCCAGTAATACACGTACCCTGCTGAAATCGCGTCTTAAACTTCCCCGCACCCCAGAAATACACGTACCCTGCTGAAATCGCATGTGGAACTTCCCGCGCACCCCATAAATACACGTACCCTGCTGAAATCACGTGTTAAACTTCCCCGCACCCCAGTAATACACGTACCCTGCTGAAATTGCATGTGGAACTTCCCCGCACCCCAGAAATACACGTACCCTGCTGAAATCACGTGTTAAACTTCCCTGCACCCCACAAATACACGTACCCTGCTGAAATTGCGTGTGGAACTTCCCGCACACCCCAGAAATACACGTACCCTGCTGAAATCGCGTGTTAAACTTCCCTGCACCCCAGAAATACATGTACCGTGCTGAAATTGCGTGTTAAACTTCCCCGCACCTCAGAAATACACATACCCTGCTGAAATTGCAGGTGAAACTTCCCGCGAACCCCAGTAATACACGTTCCCCGATTGCCGTGTGCTGTGTGGCGGCCTTGTATACTGGTACAGGGTTAGCGCAGCCCTTTTGGTGGCTAAAATCCATGAATACGCTGTGCGCCGAAATGGATTTTAGCGCATGCGGCTGGCGCAGACTATCGCACGCGCACACTGTGCGCCAGCTGCGTACACCACTTGTGCGCTAAATTCTATGAATTACCCCCTTTGAGTCTAATTGTAGCCAGTACTTTTTCATGCAATTTCCTGTGTACGGAAAAAATAAGATGGTACAATAATAAAACAAATCTGTAAAGTCTGCACCAACCTTTTTTATATCGGGGGAGGGGTGACTACAGCACTTCTTCACGGTATGCAGCAACTCATGAAAAAATAACAAATGAAAAAACAACTAATACCAAAATAACTAATTCTGGAAAAACAAAAAATGGGGTTGTGAGAGGGAATAATGATTTTGGGGGTGGGGGAAAAGTATTGTTAAAAAAGGTGGGGCTTGAGGGGGCAACCCCCCCAAAAACAACAAAAAATAACTTAGTTATTTTGGAATTAGTTGTTTTTTATTTGTTATTTTTTCATTAGTTATTATTTCATTAGCTATAATTTCATATAACCCTTCTTCACATGTGGAAGAACTAGCACTTTCAAAAAGGGACCTGCAGAGCACTTGTGCAAAAGGCTGAGCTACAACTTTAAAGATGGACAAATCCTTAAGCGGTGCAGCTGGACACGCATCTAAAGATGAGCCAGAACATATATTATTTCTTACCAACTGCTTAAGCTGTTACATGTTTAGAGGGGGGAAGCAACACACTTAAGAGGGTGTAGCAGTGTTAAAAGTGGTGTCATCCGCAAGATTACTGCAGTTCTCCATGATAGGCATGTCTAAAATAGCTTTTGAGATTTGCTCAATTTTGTTAGAAAAGGAACCGGCAAGTTGTTTAAGAAGTACAACAGAAGGAGGGACTGTTGTAATTATGTCTGGATGAGCGGGTAATTATAAAATATCTTTTTTCAGATTTTCCTCGTTACAAATTAGGTTATTAAAGTAGCAAACATTTTTAGCAAATCAATGTTTGAATTGCCATGGTTTGCTAAATGCTCTTGAGTTATTGGGCCATGTATGATATTATATTTTTCAAAGTCTTTCCTACTACCTTTTCTAAGTTTAGCATCCTTTACAATCGGAGTAAATCATTTTGTATTTTGTCACAGGTTTAAGGATTTTTTTGGGAGGGTCGAACATTGATTTCAGCCATTGGTCCTGAGTGTCAGGGATTATTGGATTCCAATCTGAGGGAAAGGGATGAGAAGCCAAGAAGTTACTAATGTTATAAGAGGATATGTCTTTCCAGGTGCTCAGGGATACGTGTGGCTGACAAAAGAAGATCCTCTCATTAAACAATAACTTTAAATTTGATACCTTTTTTCATGCGCAGAGACATAACTGAATTGTGTGAATTGATGAGAGTTTAGGTTCTGTAATAAATCTTGAGCAATCTGACAGTCAATTTGGCCGACCCAAAAATTACATTCCCCGAGAAGATATAAATTAGAATGCATTTGGCTAAATTCAAAAGTTAGATTAATGAGAGTGTCTGAAAACCCCACAGATGGATTGTGAAAACCTAGACATGAGCTAAAACGTGTGAGTGTCTCTTGAGGATAATTGACACTGCCGTAGACTGGAATCGTGGCTGGCTACAACCAAAGAAGTTAATTTCTTACTATGCAAATGACTTTGTAGAGCCAAACCCCACCAAACTGGTTGCTCGATTTTGGTGAATGAACTTATAGCCTGGGGGTATCAGCTCTGTTATTCCAGGTGAACTATGGTTCGCCCAGGAGCCATGGTTCTATGAAAAATAATCTATTCAATTTAAAGTTGATGATACATCATATATCTCTGTCCTATGCGTGATGTCAGAACGGACCGAAAAAACGCATGCATTGCGGAATGGTCTGGGCAGCATCATCATTCTGTATGTCTCCGGAGATCGACTTTATCAAGCAGGGTGTCTCCATTTCATAAGTTTCTTAGCATATATCCCAGTAATAAGGCTCCATGTCCCTAAGAGGACAGGCACCTATGGACTTGCCTTTGCTGCACCCGATGAAGAATATACAATGTAGTATTTTCCCCAAAGGTACTACATTTTGCTGGCAAAACTTAAAACACTACAATAGCAGTAAGACGAAAAGCTGCCCTGACCTTCAGCCTGTAAAATTAGGCTTTTCTCATGCCTAGGATTTAAACCGATTTACTGATCGATCATTAATAGATATCATTAAAGCAGCACATTTTAGTGGAGAAGCATACAGTGTGATGGTGTAATACCTTCATATACGTGCAATGTTCTCAATCAGTGTGAGGACCATGGCGCCACGGCATTTCCACTGCTCTGAATCAGGAAGAGAGACATGCAGGTTATGGCATCTCAACTACTTTGAATCAGTGTGAGAAACATGGAGGCCTAGCATTTCAGGTGCTAAAAATCAGTTAGTAAGGGAGCTATTAAGGCCAAGGCATCTCCATTACTCTATATTAGGTAGGCAAGCGTGGGGGCTATGGTACCTCCATTGCTCTGAATCGGGAAGAGAACCATGGAGGCCATGCCATGCTTTGAATCAGTGAGAGGCAGCTCGAGGATGCTGCTCCTCCAGTGTGCTGTACTCAAGGACTGACCAGTATTCTTGGTTCTTATGTCTCAAAAAGAGAAGCCCAATAAAGAAAGGTGCTGTTTCAGGATTCTCCAAAACATTGACCCGGGAGGTGATTCATTGGATCATCCTCGGGATGGCAGAGCTTCTCTGCCTGCCTGCTCCAGAGAAGGTACACTGGCATATCATTTGGATCCTCGTTCTTAAAACATCAGGAATTATGAAGGGGGCTATGGATTCCTCAACCTAAAACTAGGTCTACCAACATAGAAGTTTTTGGAATCCTCTTTAACCTAACCTGAGGTTCAGAGGCCAGGAGGATTTATTTACCTTTCCCTCTTGCCTCGAGCAGCCACTAGCACCTTGATGCCCACGGGGTTAGAACGCTTTACAAATGTAAAATAAATTAATAAATAACAATATATTTTTCCAGTGAGCTTGTATTGGAACCATTGGTTTCACTTCCTTCTGGCACAACGAAAAAAAATATGTGGTACGACATCCAAATTCTTCTGGCCTCGCAGAAAGAAACACAGCGAAGTCAAGGAATGCACTTTTTCGTGGATCAGTTGTGAGGAGCAGGGAAGGTGCACAATATTGATTTTCCTTGATAACAGAGTAAAAGCCAGGGTGGTCTGTTCTATTCCATGGCCACAGTAGTGGCCATGTAGTTATGGTTAAGTTGGTGTTTCCATAGGAAGAGCACTTTTTGGGCGGCTTATAACTTGGCTCCCCCTGGACGAATCCTCACCAAACCTTTCAAAAAAAGTATATGGCCCACTCTGAATTTATTTGCAAAGTTTGGTGAGGATTCGTCCAGGGGGGGAAAAGTTAAAGGGGTCCCAAAACTTTTTTTTTCCCATAGACTGAATGGGAAAAAACTTTGCGCACGGCTGCAGCCCGAACCGCTGGACGGATTTACACCAAATTTGTGGCAGTAGCGGCGGCCTGGTCCCGAAAGCGTGCTTTTGCAAATTTGGTGTAAATCCATCCAGTAGTTTTTTTAAAAATGACCAAAATGTAAGGCAAACAAATTAGTGATATCTGTGTTCGCTTCGCGGACAGACTTCCCTGTTCGCTCCGCAGACAGCACCCCGATTGGCCCATGGCCTTGCGTCATGTCTGCGGACATGTGACGTGTTTGCTGATTGGACGGCGAGGGGCGTGGAGCGCGTCAGATTTTCTGTGGCACCCGCCATCTTGTATTCGCCGTCGACCGCATACAGCGCGGTGAAACGTGGATAAAAAATTGTATTTAGTGCCCTGTGTTGGTGTGTAAGAGTGTTTGGGGAGGGTGGGGGAGTATGCGATAGGTTCAATGTTTTGTTTTTTTATGTGCTAGACGTTTTTGTTGCGTTCGATTTGTTCGCTTAGAACACGGCTGTTCTGACATTTTGTAACTAAACTAAATGGTGGGTTGTTTAGAGGACAGAGTATGTGCCATTTTTGTTCGCATGGAAGGTAAAAATGAGCTATGAACACTCGCGGTGTACTTAATTGTTCGTAAATACACAAACTGGGGGTTTCCTCAGGACGCTGTCCGTATTGTAATCTGTCTAGTTGAATGTGTTCTAAGAACACTCGCGGTGTCCCAAAATGGTTGCAATTACACAAAATGGGGATGTTCTGAGAACGTTGTTTGTATTGTTCGTTGTCAGGGTGAAAGTGTTTTAAGACCACTCCTTTTGTCCGCTAATAGTACAATTTCCAATGGGCGTCAACCGACTTTTTGTCCACTAAAGAAAGGATAAATCCGGCTGGTGTGCGCCGACATTATGTGATAATCCTATGAATGGCGCTATTGACCTGGCTGACTTGCTTTTGTGACACTAAATCATATCTCCCGCCCCTAAGCCTGATATTAACAAAGCATTCATATTGCCCGCCTCTCTCCGTGACGTTACAGGGTGCGTCATCAAACGCGCCCAGTCCTCTCCAGTCCTAAGTGACTTTACACAGAACCCGGAAGACAACACATATTATGTCACAACACAGCGCGCCACAATTCGGAATATGAAACAGTGATTTAAAAGCAAACAGCAAGATTGTAAATTTTGTAAAGTACATTTATTTGACATCAAATGTTCAGAGAATATTCAGCAATTTGCATTTGTTTTTGTTGTCGATCCGCAAAAGTTCATATAGAGGCACGCGATGTTCCTTTGCGGTACAGAGTTTGTTAGATCAGCTTAAAACTCAGTGCGCCACAATTCGGAATATGAAACTGTGGTTTAAAAGTAAACAGCAGGATTGTACATTTGGTAAAGTACATTTATTTCACATGAAATGTTTAGTGAATATTCAGCGATTTGCTATTGTCTCTGCTGTCGATCATCAAAAGTTGTTCCTTTGCGGTAGATAGGCTGTTGGTTTATGATAAAAGCAGTAAATGGTCGCTCTGATAATCGGAAGGTTGGTCCAACAATGAGCCATTAGACCACCCTATTGGTTGGTATGTTGTTTGTAGCCGCTAGTACTGCGTAAGGGCGTATTGGTCCTTGGCGATTGTCCCATAAAATGGTGAGGGTCATGAAGTTGCATATTTGGACCTGCACCTGGCAGTTGAAGACCCCATCCGCTGGAGTCTGTAAATCGTGACATAGGCAAAATGGGGCCACATACCTGTTTTAAAAAACATAAATTAGTCTCACCAGCCGATCTTCATTAAAAATCATAATTTTATTTATTAGGGTGTGAAACTATTTGCTATCGAAGATAGTGCAACAGAGTATGTTAGTAATAAAATAATAATATTTTCCCATTCATATAGCACTAAGAACCGTGAGGTATCTAAGCGGTGCTTATTAGTAACTACGGTGTGTGGTGCTCATTTATCGACCACGAAAGGATGAAAGGCTGAGTTTGGCCTTGCCGGGATTCGAACTTGTGTTAGCAAGCTGTGCACGGATGTCAAAGCGAGCGTTGTACTCGCTGTGCCACTTGACAGGCTACAGTGAAGTGGCACAGCGAGTAGAGCGCTTGACCGCCTATAGACCGGTTAAATTATTTCTATTAACCCACCATGTGTCGTCTGCCTTTTTCAGAGCCCTCTAAACGACAGGGGATCAATTTGGCGGTGATAATGCGCGGTAGAAAACATTATGCCACTTTCAACGAACAAGTTCAACTTGAGCGGTCTTTAATGCTATGCTATTGTAATTATATTTGGTATAAAATAATCTAAAGGGTTACTTACAGTACAATTGCAATTTCCATTGTCTACGAGTGGTGCGGTCCCAGAATACGACTCCGCGTCTGCCAACGATCTTTCGCATAGTGATATAATATATAAATGTGGTCTCGTTTCAGAAATTTCATCCTTATCTTCTCTTACGTTTTAGCAACACTACTTCAAGAGAAGTCTTTCATCACAATCTCTGTCAAGGTCAAAACACAATACAACCTTATAGTCCACTTCGTGAGCCTCTCCGGGGCCGAGAATAAAATGGAAGCAGCTGACCTTCACTGTGAACGAGCATAAATTCTTACTTTGCAACATTCTGTGTAAAGCCATCTGTAGAAGTTGGTTTTTGCATGACATGTTTGTATATTGTTTGCGTGATATTAAAAAAAGTTTGTTTAAAGGACGTTATGGTTCTAAGTACAGCCGAAAGACCCCTGAAAATCGCAAGTTATGGTAAGCTATGAAAAATAACTCACGTCACCACCATGCACTGCTAAGACTAACACCCAGGACATCAAAGATGACATCGCAAATGTCATTGATGAAATCACTGATGACATCACATGTGTATGTACTTTTCATGGAATTTGTGTACTAGGGATTTTTATTATAATGTTGCGAAAAAAGTGTCAAGGATATTGCAATAAATATCAGACCGCTATTAGTGCTTTGAATGATGCATTGATATAAATAGCATTGTATTATGGGATTCTATCTAGTATACTGAGCTACTAATGGAGAAACATAGCATTGTGTGCAGAGTACAAGATGAAAGTATAATATTTGTAATGTTAATATGTTGAATAATGAAATGATAATTGTCCTGAAATGTTCGAAAATTCACAAAATGGGGGTGTTCTGAGGACGTTATTCGTATTGTGCTTAGCTGTATGCAATGAGGGAATGGCACAGAGAGTAAAGTGGACGCCGTCCGCGGACACCGCGGCTGTTCGTGGACAGGGCGTGCTACATCCGGGTTTTTTTAGGAAATCTAACATGGAAAGAAGACTGTACGGATCAGCCAATCAGATGTCGAGGTTGTGGATTTGTGTTGAAAGAGACTGTGTGTGGTGAAGATGGCAGAAGTGGAGAAAGTCAGGGTGTTGGTGCTCAGAGATATGTTTGTGCATGGTTTACAGCAGTACGCTGAATGCAGGCATGTTGCAAAGAACTTTGATGTGAAAGGAGTGGAGGTGGTGTGGAGCACTGTGCCTGATTGCAATGTACAGGGAATTGTACAAGTTTGTGAGGATATGGCCATGATGAACAGTCCGCATGTGGTAGTTTTGCACTATGGTGCTTTCCACTTGGCAACGTCAGTGCCCCTACTTTGTTGGCTGATTTGGAACACTTGGTTCAAGCCGTAATGAAGATCCTTCCAAATGCGAAAGTAATTTTTTCTGGATTAATACCTAGGGCAATATGGGACAATAGTTCAGTTTTTTGTCCTCAGCAAAACATTGCTAGGTGTGTCATCAACCGAGGCATGTGTGCCTTCATGCTTACAGCTGGTATGTTCTTCTCTAACAATGAGAATATTGATGCCAGTAATGCTGTTAATTTTAAAGAAGATGGCATTTCTTTATCTTTTACGGGAAATGCCTTTCTATTTTGGAATGTAAGGGTTGCTTTGGAGAAGGTTATGTGAAGATTTTAGGAGTAAAGTAGGAAAAAAAACAAGAAAAAAAATACAAAATAACAGGTGTCTGTCAAGCATCTGTAAAAAAAAAAAACGCTCTTTTCAGAGCCAACTTCAAAGGGGAAATGGGGCACACTATTTAAATTTACATTCACCACGCTCAGATTTTCGATGTGTCCGCGGACATGGCGGTAGTCCGCGGACATGAAAATCACTACGAGGGGGTTAGTATGTTCTATGTTACATGTATACGAAGTCAGGGATAATATGGTTAAGTTGTGCTACTAAAAACCTATGAAATTCAGTGAAAAAAACTTTGATAAAGGGACGTTCTGGTTAAGTTGCGCTACTAAAAAGCTATGAAATTCAGTAAAAAAAACTTTGTTAAAGGGACGTTATGGTTCAAAGTAAAACCGAAAAACCCCTGAAATTCGGCAGTTATGGTAACATAAGCAACCATAACTCGTGCCACCGTGCACTGCTAACACTAACACCCAGGTGTACCATAACTTCAGAAAGGGGATTGCTCAATTTATCCACAGAATCTATAATCAGGGCATGAAGAATAACGCTTTCCCAGAAACCATGAAGTGCTTGAGCAGGATTTTACTTCTGAAAACTGGTAATTAGTGCCCAATGTCATGATGCGAATATCCTCATGAAGAGTTGGTCTGAATACATTTGGCATTGGTAGCTCCAGAGGTAAACGCAAAGATCAAACCTGCTTTACAAAGTCACGTCAATGCACCCACAACATAAGGAAAGTAGTTAATATAATTTAAAATGTATTGTGTGCCAGGATCAACTTATCTTCCCCAGCATAGACACATAGAAAACCTTTAACACTGTGTCCTGGCAATTCCACCTGAACTCCATGAGAGCAATGGAGAGGGGTTCTGTTCCTCTCGTCAACTTTTTACAGTGGTATATTGCTGAGGACCAACTAAAATGGGCACACAAGTGCACCAAGCAGGGAGCCCCTGGCTTTTGTGAGCTTGGTGGATGCTGACATCCTAGAAATAAAATGTATTAATTCATATTTTATTACGCGCTTAACACCGGAAACCAGTCTCTAAGCGCTGGACAGAGATTCACACCTGTGTTGCTCTGTGTTGTCTTGCTTCCAATAATCTTCTTTTTTGTGGGTGACATTTTGGTGGTCTTGACCAGAGACCTCAGTCCCCAGCTTGATCTCTCCGAAAAAGAGTCATGGTCCGTTATCGTGGAGCGCAAGGTGATCTGGAGCAAAAGCAGGGTTCTGCTAATATCAAGAGCTTTGCAATCCCAAGACTTTAAACACTGGCCTTTCAAGTGGCAGAAACGAGATATGACATATCACAGTATACCCAGCGTGTACTCTCTCCTCAGAACTGAAGAAAGCGACTGAGGGGATCAAGGAAGATCCAACGAGATTGGTCAATCTGAGTCTGAACCCCTGAGGGAAACAGATGGCTGTAAAGATAGCCATTCTATCTCTATCTAAGGTCCCCAATGCTCTGCACATCCTATGCGTACTGAGCTCAAATTCCATATGTAGACATTTGGAGAAACTGCTCCTGGGGTTTGTGAAGTCAGAAAACACCTCAGACAAACTTAATATTCCAGTAAGGAAAGAAGGTTTGGATTTTTTGGATCTCACACGCTACCACCACATTTTCGCTCTGCAACAAGTGAGTCTCTGGCCAAAGACATTTGACTGAGACGCACCGGTATGGGTCGAATGGAAGCACTATTCACAGCAAAGACATCTCTGTGGAAGTTAGTCTTCTCTGACAGTGTGAAGATTGCTACTCTGCCTCTCAGCTCTATCAGATTCACAAGAGGTTTCTCTTCAGAGGTGATGTGGAAATTGAGGAAAGACTAAACAGCTCTATTATTGGACACAGTAGGATCAGGCTGGGAGGCAGTCGTTTGATTCTGGGATTGAATTTATCAGTGCCGTGTGGTTAGCAGTACCATTCTATTACTCAGGTAAATCTCCATCAGTAATGCCCCACCCAAGATGCGAGCTCTGGGACTAGGTGTGCCCAAGCCAGGTTGTAAGGTTTGATGCCCTATGGCAGCACATGTCCAACAGACACTATGTTGTGAGATGAGAGGCTCTACTCTGAAAAGGAAAATAGCAACCCATTATGCTGAATGAGGTAATGACAACCTTCATTTATTTTATTGTTCATTTATAACACGCTTAATACCAGTGGTTTTGAAAAGTGGGAATGGGAGTCAAACCTGTGTTGTGGCACATTGCATTGCTTCCAAGACAAACGGTTTGCCCCTTAGCTATCCTTCCTCCCTTCATCTCCGTGAGATGGTGCACAGTGACTTAGAAACTGAACTAGGACTAGACTTACCAGCAAACCATTGGCATTAAGTACCGTGAGACACACGCTACAAGAGCTGTGAAACAGTCTATGACCAGCAAATGGTCACAATGTGCAACTATTGGCTGCCCAGGGAAATGCACAAACTTTGCCTAAGGGTAAACAGCAGGTGCTGGATCTACCACACAGCTGGGGCAAAAAACAAATATATGTTTATTTACTGCTGTCCTGTGAATAAGCTTAAGAAGGAAGTCAGGGAGTGATTCCAGTTAGTTTTAGGGCACCATTTTCAGCCTTACCTTGCTGAAATTGCGTGTTAAACTTCCCCACACCCCAGAAATACACGTACCCTGCTGAATCGCGTGTTGAACTTCCCCGCACCCCAGAAATACACGTACCCTGCTGAAATCGCGTGTTAAACTTCCCCGCGCCCCAGAAATACACGTACCCTGCTGAAATCATGGGTGAAACTTCCCGCGAACCCCAGTAATACATGTTTCCTGCTTGCCGTGTTCTGTGTGGCGGCCCTGTATACTGGTCCAGGGTTAGCACAGCCCTTTGCGCTGGATTGGGGATTTTGAAGGCTTTTCCTTGCGTGAGGGCCATTCTTGGGGGCGTTACTGGCGCTGCTGCAGGGTCGCTGCGCCACTGTGCGCCGCGGCTGCTTTTGGTGGCTAAAATACATGAATACGCTGTGCGCCGAAATGGATTTTAGCGCATGCGGCTGGCGCAGACTATCGCACGCGCACACTGTGCGCCAGCCGCGTGCACCACTTGTGTGCTAAATTCTCTGAATTACCCCCTTTGAGTCTAGTTGTAGCCAGTACCTTTTCATGCAATTTCCTGTGTAAGGAAAAAATAAGATGTACAATAATAAAACAAATCTGTAATGTCTGCACCAACCTTTTTTATATCGGGGGAGGGGTGACTACAGCACTTCCTCACGGTATGCAGCAACTAATGAAAAAATAACAAATGAAAAAACAACTAATACCAAAATAACTAATTCTGGAAAAAACAAAAAATGGGTTTGCGAGAGGGAATAGTGATTTTGGGGGTGGGAGAAAGTATTGTTAAAAAAGGGGGGGTTGAGGGGGCAACCCCACAAAAACAACAAAAAATAAATTCGTTTTTTGGGAATTAGTTGTTTTTTATTTGTTATTTTTTCATTAGTTATTATTTCATTAGCTATAATTTCATATAACCCTTCTTCACATGTGGAAGAACTAGCACTTTCAAAAAGGGACCTGCAGAGCACTTGTGCAAAAGGCTGAGCTACAACTTTAAAGATGGACAAATCCTTAAGCGGTGCAGCTGGACACGCATCTAAAGATGAGCCAGAACATATATTATTTCTTACCAACTGCTTAAGCTGTTACATGTTTAGAGGGGGGAAGCAACACACTTAAGAGGGTGTAGCAGTGTTAAAAGTGGTGTCATCCGCAAGATTACTGCAGTTCTCCATGATAGGCATGTCTAAAATAGCTTTTGAGATTTGCTCAATTTTGTTAGAAAAGGAACCGGCAAGTTGTTTAAGAAGTACAACAGAAGGAGGGACTGTTGTAATCATGTCCGGATGAGTGGGTAATTAAAAAATATCTTTTTTCAGATTTTCCTCATTACAAATTAGGTTATTAAAGTAGCAACCATTTTTAGCAAATCAATGTGTAAATTGCCATGGTTTGCTAAATGCTCTTGAGCTATTGGGCCATGTATGATAATATATTTTTCAAAGTCTTTCCAACTACCTTTTCTAAGTTTAGCATCCTTTACAATCGGAGTAAATTATTTTGTATTTTGTCAAAGGTTTAAGGATCTTTTTGGGAGGGTCGAACATTGATTTCAGCCATTGGTCCTGATTGTCAGGGATTATTGGATTCCAATCTGAGGGAAAGGGATGAGAAGCCAAGAAGTTACTAATGTTATGAGAGGATATGACTTTCCAGGTGCTCAAAATCTGACTTTGAACTTTAGATGGCTTTAATTACTCATTAACAAAGGCTTTAGGCAAAAAGTGATGGCAAAATGGTCAGACCAAACAAGTGGGATACCTGTGGCTGACAAAAGAAGATCCTCTCATTAAAAAATAACTTTAAATTTGATTCCTTTTTTCATGCGCAGAGACAAAACTAAATTGCATGAATTGATGAGAGTTTAGGTTCTATAATAAATCTTGAGCAATCTGACAGTCAATTTGGCCGACCCAAAAATTACATTCCCCGAGAAGATATAAATTAGAATGCATTCGGCTAAATTCAAAAGTTAGATTAATGAGAGTGTATGAAAACCCAACAGATGGATTGTGAAAACCTAGACATGAGCTAAAACGTGTGAGTGTCTCTTGAGGATAATTGACACTGCCATAGACTGGAATCGTGGCTGGCTACAACCAAAGAAGTTAATTTCTTACTATGCAAATGACTTTGTAGAGCCAGACCCCACCAAACTGGTTGCTCGATTTTGGTGAATGAACTTATAGCCTGGGGGTATCAGCTCTGCTATTCCAGGTGAACTATGGTTCGCCCAGGAGCCATGGTTCTATGAAAAATAATCTATCCAATTTAAAGTTGATGATACATCATATATCTCTGTCCTTTGCGTGATGTCAGAACGGACCGAAAAAACGCATGCATTGCGGAATGGTCTGGGCAGCATCATCATTCTGTATGTCTCCGGAGATCGACTTTATCAAGCAGGGTGTCTCCATTTCATAAGTTTCTTAGCATATATCCCAGTAATAAGGCTCCATGTCCCTAAAAGGACAGGCACCTACGGACTTGCCTTTGCTGCACCCGATGAAGAATATACATTGTAGTATTTTCCCCAAGGCTGGTACATTGTGCTGGCAAAACTTAAAACACTACAATAGCAGTAAGAGTAAAAGCTGCTCTGACCTTCAGCCTGTAAAATTAGGCTTTTCTGATGCCTAGGATTTAAACCGATTTACTGATCGATCATTAATAGATATCATTAAAGCAGCACATTTTAGTGGAGAAGCATACAGTGTGATGGTGTAATACCTTCATATACGTGCAATGTTCTCAATCAGTGTGAGGACCATGGCGGCCACGGCATTTCCACTGCTCTGAATCAGGAAGAGAGACATGCAGGTTATGGCATCTCAACTACTTTGAATCAGTGTGAGAAACATGGAGGCCTGGCATTTCAGGTGCTTAAAATCAGTTAGTAAGGGAGCTATTAAGGCCAAGGCATCTCCATTACTCTATATTAGGTAGGCAAGCGTGGGGGCTATGGTACCTCCATTGCTCTGAATCGGGAAGAGAACCATGGAGGCCATGCCATGCTTTGAATCAGTGAGAGGCAGCTCGAGGATGCTGCTCCTCCAGTGTGCTGTACTCAAGGACTGACCAGTATTCTTGGTTCTTATGTCTCAAAAAGAGAAGCCCAATAAAGAAAGGTGCTGTTTCAGGATTCTCCAAAACATTGACCCGGGAGGTGATTCATTGGATCATCCTTGGGATGGCAGAGCTTCTCTGCCTGCCTGCTCCAGAGAAGGTACACTGGCATATCATTTGGATCCTCGTTCTTAAAACATCAGGAATTATGAAGGGGGCTATGGATTCCTCAACCTAAAACTAGGTCTACAAACATAGAAGTTTTTGGAATCCTCTTTAACCTAACCTGAGGTTCAGAGGCCAGGAGGATTTATTTACCTTTCCCTCTTGCCTCCAGCAGCCACTGGCACCTTGATGCCCACGGGTTTAGAACGCTTTACAAATGTAAAATAAATTAATAAATAACAATATATTTTTCCAGTGAGCTTGTATTGGAACCATTGGTTTCACTTCCTTCTGGCACAACGAAAAAAAATATGTGGTACGACATCCAAATTCTTCTGGCCTCGCAGAAAGAAACACAGCGAAGTCAAGGAATGCACTTTTTCCTGGATCAGTTGTGAGGAGCAGGGAAGGTGCACAATATTGATTTTCCTTGATAACAGAGTAAAAAGCAGGGTCGTCTGTTCTATATATATATATAAATTGGCCCAGGCCATTTCTACACCCTCAACCTCAACCCGTATAGCCCTCTCCGGTGGGACATACACTGGTTTCAGTTTATTGGTTGATCTTTAAGGCTTTGAAAAGGAAAATGCTCACACCACAAGCATGGAGGTGCACAGCTGCGGCATTCTACAGCAATCCATCCACGGTATAGGTTGGTGGCTTCTGTTGAAATCAGGTAGTAAATGCACTAAAGCAGGTAGCAAAAGCGAAAGAAATAAGCTCCAAATCTGACATTCCCGCGAAACATCAACCCTGCGCAGTGGAAGGCTCTCAACTGCCAAATAAAAGCGAAGTACATCAAAAATTAAAAAGGAAAAGTCCTTCCTAGTATCTAGGATTTCCCCCCAGCAGCTCCTAGCTGCTCAAATCTAAAGGCTTCTTTTGGTATTTTCCACGGGGGCGCAAAAAACCTCCAAACTGGAAAGATTCCTAGCTCCACACAAAATAGAAAATCAGGTGGTCCTCCAAGTAGCGATCCTCACAACAAAAAGAAAGAAAAGACCAGATTTACAACGGTACCAAAACAACTTCCAATCTCAAAGAAATTCATTAGAAACTTAACAACGCCTCCAAAATCTAAAATCTTTGTCCGTGACAACACGCCAGGAAATTTGCCAAAGAGACAATCTTTATTCCAGACCCCGGTCTCTAACAGAGAAAACTCCAAAAAAGCAAAAGAAAAAACAGCCAACCATCCATCCCTGAAGAAAAATACGCTAAACTATGCGACTAAGCCAATAAAACTAAATCCACATAAGCGAAGGAGGGTCGTCTCGGATCCTGGCAGCGACTCAACCATAAATGACCTCGAGGAACTTTGTAACCTGTCCACTTACTCACATGATGTGAGTGTGGACGGCGGCCATATCCAGGACGCTAACATGTCAAACATTGACAAGTCCCCCCTTGAGCATCACACTCAACCACACAACAATCCCTGGAAAATAAAAGAAAAGCAAACATGTCTGTCAACAAAACTGAGTGGGAAACGCACACAAGATGCAAGAAAGTCTGATAGCAAATTGATCGGGGAAAAACATCTTAACCTAAAGACCAATGAGGAAAAGCTAGTAACAGTTCTAAATCCAAAGCGTACAATCGCCCAGAATCTTAAATTCAGGGACACAAGAGGAAAACGTTCCCCTGTCGAGCAACACCAAGTCATGACAGCAAAGAAAATCAAACTGTCTAACGTGTTGGCTGACGACTCTGATGTAAACTTGAATCGTGGCAATGTTATGCGCCTTCTGCATTCAGTCTCTTCTCTAAGGACAATTTCATCGGACGACATCCAAATTGTCGAATACTACTCCGAAGAAAGACTCGACTGCGTATTACTACATGTCAACTCACATGCAGTTAGAAGATCTATGATGGAGGCAAGAGAAGACATATTACGGCTCGGCTTTGAAATCCTTGAATACCTGGAATCACCCAAACAGTACAGAGATAACCCATCTGAGGAACTTGAACAAAAAACCATCCTGAGCTATCGGCGTGAGCAGATTCGAAGGCACCTGAACTCAAACTTGACACCTGCCAAGACAAACAGGACCTCACAACACGACAAGAAAAAACATTAACTAGACAATGGTGCACCCGAGGCCGCTAACACCCTGATCTCATGGAACACCAGAGGATTCGGCCACTTATATAACAACTTCCCAGTGGACCTCGAAGACAACTTTATAATATGCCTGCAAGAGACCTGGATGCGACAGCTTCCTGTAAAAGACGGCTACCATATACTAATAAACCCTGCAAGCAAAAATGCGAGAGGTCGTCCGTCCTCAGGATTACTAACACTGATAAAAATAGGAACAGGTTGGGAAGTGGCAGACACATCGAACCCTAATGGCCATGTCCAGTCAACTCTACTCGTAAGAAAAACTAGCGAATCTAGAAAAGACCTCAGCTTGCCTCAACATCTGTTGCTAATTAATGTATATTGGAACCCTGCAAAGATCTCGGCTGGGGTTTTTATTCACTCAATAACAACAATAATCGACACAAATTTAAGAAATCTTCACAATCTCTGGATAATTGTGTGTGGTGACCTAAATATATCTTGGCACAATGGAAACCACTTGGACTTCAATCATCGCTGCAATAAGGATCTCAAGGACTCTTCTAAAAGAACAAGATGGCAGGAGGCCATGGAAGCAAGAGATTGTACCATGTTAAACGGCAATGTCCCGGGCGACACTCCTCCGCAAATTACGTGGACGAACATGGGTTTAAAGAAAACCCTGGATTACATCTGGGTTTCAAATAACCTGATGCCGACAATCTTCAATATGCAGATTACGCCAACGAAGAACAGCGACCATTTTCCGCTGAAAATGCACTGGCAACCCCACTGTAAGCGCCTAAGCAGCACGGCATGCACCGACTTAGAGGTGAACGCCAGCCGTAATAGAATTCGGATGTCCTCTAAACAGATACAACACCTCACTGCCGACTTTCAATTAAGAAATGAAGCGTCGACAACCTTTACCGATTATCCCGCCATTCTCCAAACCGTGGCCAGCTCCCAACCAAGAAAAAACACGTCAGTGTCCAACCATAAACACACATGGAGTGTAGCCCAGAATAACGAGAAGAAGAAACTGAGGAAAGACCTGAAAGAACTAAGAGCGGAAAGTAGCGTTAATAAAGTTGCAAAAATTAAACACCGAAAACAATTATACCGAAATTGGACAAAAGCTTTTGCCCTCCAACGTGACCAAGAACGTGGCGAGGAGATGTTGTCCTTGATAAGATCTCAGAACACCAGAAACATTTGGAAAATCTTAAATATGGATCAGCCAAATCAAGCTGTAATCATGGCAAACGGTATTCCCGAGGCGGTCTGGGCAGCGCATTTCAGAAACATCTTCTCATCCACTAGCACCATGTTGGTGGCCGGGAAAAATGGTGGAAACGTGCGCTGGGATATTGCAGAAACTGCAAAGACCATACATGGCGCCATAGCAAAGTTAAAAAATTCCCGAGCAGCTGGCCCAGATGGCATATCGAACATCATGCTTAAACAACATCCCCACGAATGGGCAAAGTTCATAGCCGATCTATTCTTGACTATAGCCTCCTCCAGGACAATTCCGTCATCCTGGTTGGAGGCCATCATTGTTCCGATTTACAAAAAGGGCAACAGAGATGTACCTGCCAATTATCGCCCTATCGCGTTATTGGATACTATCGGGAAAGTCTTTGCCTCGTTCCTACAAGAAAAGATCTCAGCCTGGGCACGCTGCTGCGGACTAAACGATGTACGTCAAACTGGCTTTACAAAAGGAGTGGGCACTGAAAACAACCTTGCTATACTTAATCTACTAAAGTTGGAAACCCTGAGACGCAAGGGAATCCTGTTTTTTGCATTTATAGACCTGCAACAAGCTTTCGACGGAATCAACCGAGAAAAACTTTGGGGAAAACTGAACAAATGGAACTGTCCTCCAAATATATTAAATCCCATAAAAGCCCTACATGAATCTACATCAGTTAAAATAAAGTTGAACAAAGATGGTGTTCTTTCTGAAGCTATTCCAACGAAAAAGGGAGTGAAGCAAGGCTGCCCTCTAGCAGCGGAACTCTTTAAATTATACATTGCAGATGTATCAGACACATTAACAAATACCCACTGCTTTCCTCCCAAACTCAACGGATTTCCTGTAAGCTACCTGATTTACGCCGATGACTTTGTCCTAGTCGACAAAACGCAAATAGGGCTACAGAGGCTACTAAACGCATTGAACAGCTACATGATGGATCACGACCTAAAAATTAATGTGGATAAAACAAAAATTCTGAAATTAGGTCATGGCGAGACCCAGAAAAACAAGAAATACAAATGGTTTCTAAACAACGTCCCGATTGAGGAAGTGACCTCAATTCGATACTTGGGTATTCCATTTTCTATGTCCATAAGAGAATGGAGCTGGGTGTCCGAACTTGAAAAAAGAATAAAAATCTTATCTCTACAAGGAGCAAAGATACATTCACAATTTGGAAAATTCTCTCTGATTCCAGTACGAACCTTCTACCAACAAAAGGTGATACCATCCCTGACATTCGGTGCAGAGACAGGCTGGAATATCGACTTCAGAATCTGGCCTAAACTTGAAGGCTTATTCTGGCGCCGCGTGTTAAGACTACCCAAATACCTGTCAGTATCAGTAATTCGCCATGAATTGGGACTCGAACCAATGTACGGAGCTGTCATTTGGAAATCAATGACCTTACTACGAAAGATGTCGTTGGAGAAGGTTGAGCCAGCATATAAACTGTTCAACTCACAAACAAACTTAAATTCAAACACCCTACAAGAAGTATGGGCCGAAAAAGTAAAAACAATTATGCAAGTTGCTCACATCAACATGGAGATGTTGATAGAACGACCCCAAAATGCAAAAAAAAAACTGAGACGTTATCTCTGGATTGACAACTTGGAAAAACTCAATGAATTAAAGACTGCAATAGACCTAAGCATGATTCCGAACAAATTAGACTGCTTACCAAAATATCTGAGTACATTCCCGTCTCGCCATCACAGAGATGGCTTTCTACGCCTAAGAACAAACCTCCACAAAACCAGACAAATGTGCTTTCTACGACACATTGACAACGTAAAAGACCCCTCATGTAGGTTTTGTGGAAATCACTCAGAATCATTAAAACATCTCCTGACTGATTGTCACTCACTGAAGGACACAAGGTCTCTCCATTTACTTAAGTTCGCCCCTCAAACCGATTGCATGGAAGAACTGTGGTTGAAAATTTTAAGCGGGACCTCAGTTCACTTGACCTGTGCAGTTATAAACTTTCTGGAGCAAATTCTGAACAAATTTTGAAGTCATGAACCAAGGAGCTGGCAAATTCCAGATGTCAACGCAATTGCAGGGCGAAGTGATTGAGGAAGAAAGTTGTAATAAAAGTTTGTAAGAAACTAGAAATTGCAAAAAAAAAAAAAAAAAAAAAAAAAAAAATCAGGTGTGGCTCCTGGAGAAAGCTCTGTCCCAACCCCATGTTTTAAGGCATGCTTTAAGGCAATCAGGGTTTTTTGTGTTGTACAGGATTATTCAACCCGCTTATGTTCCCTGGGATTATTTTAATCTGGCGTGACATCACGACTACCCCACAGTAGCATGGACTGATTGGGCCCTTCCATCTCTGGGTATGGTTCATGATAGGTGGGTTTTATAAGGTTTTCATAACTTGCATAAACAGGAATAAAATAAGTGAATTAAGTAGGTACATCAATCGAAAGACAACTTTCCTTGGTTCACCTGTTGCTGTTGAACTAACTGTGGGTTGAGGTGGTGGAGTATCTGAAGGTCCTTCCCCCCAAACCACTAAGATTTCCCACAGCGAGGATTCAGAAGTAAGGGCAACAGCACTATCATCTATGGGTGATGCCACACTTAACTCACCCCACACCAGGGACAGGGTATATCTAATCTCTGCCCTCTATCAATTCTAAAGAGCCTGCCAAACTAAGGCCACACATGTACCGGCACCCTAGGACTCTTTAGCGCTCATTACATGTTTGTTGGTATGGAAATAAGGTGCCAGTAGTAACGTGTAGCCGCACCTTTCATGACCAGCAAACTACAAGTCTGCCAGTAAAGGTTGTGATCTACTGGAAGGCTTGACCTGTTGGTAGCTCAGGCACCTACCAGCAGACAATTGCCACTATCACTGGCACCTGTTTTACCAGTGCCAGTGATTGCGGCAGCCACATCCCATGGAGTCTTATGGGACTCCATGGGAATGGGGATTTACCAGCATCCCTGCCACCTGTAATTTCCAGGTAATACCAGGATATCGGGCGGATGAGACAGTACGGTAGTCCGCCGGTATCCCGCTGGAACTACCAGCGGGATACCGGGGGACTTGTAGTTTTCCCCTTTGTCTCATTTTTTTCCCCCTATACAGATGTAGTCATGTCTGGGGCAAGGGAAGGAATCCCAGGGGTGTATGGCACGTACAGCACAGGCACCACTTAAGAGTACTAGATCAACCCTTTCAGTGCTTCACCCACACAACGCATGTCACTTATCCAGCACCCACGCACAGGGAGGTTTGCATTCATTGTGGTCTGAGATTCCCTCCATTGTCAAATTTCCTCAAGGTGATAATGTGGTGGTGGGCAGTGATTTTAATATGACCCAAGATTCTCTGAGAGACAGAGTTACTTGATAAATGACAACTTGGCAAAGGTCAGGTCCGTACTTGCAGGCTTTATGATACACTTGGGCCTTACTAACACCTGGAGGATTCTCATCTCAACAGCTCATGGATACACTTGCTACTGACTGTGTCATGGGACCTTCTCAAGAATGGACTTTTTCCTGGTGGACAGGAAAATGACAGCCCTCCTGCTTTCAGGTAGTCTTGGAGACATTGCAGACTCTGACTACACCAGAGTTCAATGTCCCCTACACCTGGTCGGAGCAGATGCGACCTCTACACTGTGGGTTCTGGACCGCGTACTAGTGTGGGATGCCAATAGTGCGAGAGGCTTGAAGGCTTCCATAAAGGGAATATTCATCTTGACTGATGCCCCGGCTTGTCTATACACTGATTGAATGATGTTGCTGTTCTCCTGAACTTTCTGCTTGTGAGTTAGGAGTTTGCCAGGTTTGTCACCTCTTTCCAAGCACACGACCCTCATCCCTATCCTTCTGGAGTAACGTGAGTTCCGAAGGATACAGGTGAGGGTATAAGCAGACAAGCTCCTTAGTCACAAGTGGAAAATTATGGAGAACTCTAACATATCATGTTACAAAGGAGCGTGGGAGCCCCTCTACGTGGTTGTAGACCCTCCAGAGTGGGCACAGGTTATTTGGCCGCATCCTTTCTCGGTAGAGAGGCTCCCAGAACTTTTATTGCACTCAAAAATATCATGCATTAAGAAACCAAGTGAAGCCTTAGTTAAGAACAAGGCAGTGATACATGACACCTCGGTCTAATTCTAAGAAAACAGATATGCTTGTCACCCATATGATGCAATTCCGGCTCATTTCCTGGACTGCCTTCCAAAAATAAGCCAGGCACACGAAACACTCATGAACAATGAAGGTCACTGGGAGAAGTGCACAACTCGATTGCTGGCTTGAAATGCGGGGAGGCATCGGGCATAGCAGGCTGCTTCTACCATAACTTCAGGAAGGGGATTGCTCAATTTATCCACAGAATCTACAATCAGGGATTGAAGAATAACGCTTTCCCAGAAACCATGAAGTACTTGAGCAGGATTTTTCTTCTGAAAACTGGTAATTAGTGTCCAATGTCATGATGCGAATATCCTCATGAAGAGTTGGTCTGAATACATTTGGCACTGGTAGCTCCAGAGGTAAACGCAAAGATCAAACCTGCTTTACAAAGTCACGTCAATGCACCCACAACATAAGGAAAGTAGTTAATATAATTTAAAATATATCGTGTGCCAGGATCAACTTTTTTCCCCCAGCATAGACACATAGAAAACCTTTAACACTGTGTCCTGGCAATACCACCTGAACTCCGTGAGAGCAATGGAGAGGGGTTCTGTTCCTCTCATCAACTTTTTACAGTGGTATATTGCTGAGGACCAACTAAAATGGGCACAAAAGTGCACCAAGCAGGGAGCCCCTGGCTTTTGTGAGCTGGGTGGATGCTGACATCCTAGAAATAAAATGTATTAATTCATATTTTATTACGCGCTTAACACCGGAAACAAGTCTCTAAGCGCTGGACAGAGATTCACACCTGTGTTGCTCTGTGTTGTCTTGCTTCCAATAATCTTCTTTTTTGTGGGTGACATTTTGGTGGTCTTGACCAGAGACCTCAGTCCCCAGCTTGATCTCTCCGAAAAAGAGTCATGGTCCATTATCGTGGAGCGCAAGGTGATCTGGAGCAAAAGCAGGGTTCTGCTGATATCAAGAGCTTTGCAATTCCAAGACTTTAAACACTGGCCCTTCAAGTGGCAGAAACGAGATATGACATATCACAGTATACCCAGCGTGTACTCTCTACTCAGAACTGAAGAAAGCGACTGAGGGGATCAAGGAAGATCCAACCAGATTGGTCAATCTGAGTCTCAAACCCTGAGGGAAACAGATGGCCATTCTATCTCTATCTAAGGTCCCCAATGCTCTGCACATCCTATGCGCACTGAACTCAAATTCCATATGTAGACATTTAGAGAAACTGCTCCTGGGGTTTGTGAAGGGCAGAAAACAACTCAGACAAACGTAATATTCCAATAAGGAAAGAAGGTTTGGATTTCTTGGATCTCACACGCTACCACCACATTTTCGCTCTGCAACAAGTGAGTCTCTGGCCAAAGACATTTGACTGAGACGCACCGGGATGGTTCGAATGGAAGCGCTATTCGACAGCAAAGACATCTCTGTGGAAGTTAGTCTTCTCTGACAGTGTGAAGATTGCCACTCTGCCTCTCATCTCTATTAGACTCACAAGGTTTCTCTTCAGAGGTGATGTGGAAATTGAGGAAAGACTAAACAGCTCTATTATTGGACACAGTAGGATCAGGCTGGGAGGCAGTCGTTTGACTCTGGAATTGAATTTATCAGTGCCGTGTGGTTAGCAGTAACAATTCTATAACTCAGGGAAATCTCCATCAGTAATGCCCCACCCAAGATGCGAGCCCTGGGACTAGGTGTGCCCAAGCCAGGTTGGAAGGTTGGATGCCCTACGGCAGCACAAGTCCAACAGACACTATGGGCCTCATTACACGGTAGGCGGTGAGCCATGGCGCTATTAGCGCCATGGATCATGCTGGTAAAATACCGGCACCGCCTTGGCGGAAAGGGGATTTACCGCCCCATTCCAAGGTTGGAGGGGCGGTAAATCCCCTTTCCGCCATTGCCCTCCCCCATTCCCATTTCTGCCCCATAGGGCTCTATGGGAATGGGGAAGGCGCTAATAACGGCACCGCAATTTTGCGGTGCCGTAATTAGCTCTCAGGTCCCTTAGCGGGTTGGATTTTAACGCCTGCAAAAAGCAGGCGTTAAATCCCCCAACCCGCAAAGGGACCTCGTAGTAAGGCGGTAAGGATTTACCGGTACCAGTATTTTACCGGTACCGGTAAATCCTTACCGCCATCCGTGTAATGAGGCCCTATGTTGTGAGATGAGAGGCTCTACTCTGAAAAGAAAAATAGCAACCCATTATGCTGAATGAGGTAATGACAACCTTCATTTATTTCATTGTTTATTTATAACACGCTTAATACCAGTGATTTTTAAAAGTGGGAATGGGAGTCAAACCTGTGTTGTGGCACATTGCATTGCTTCCAAGACAAACGGTTTGCCCCTGAGCTATCCTTCCTCCCTTCATCTCCGTGAGATGGTGCACAGTGACTTAGAAACTGAACTAGGACTAGACTTACCAGCAAACCATTGGCATTAAGTACCGTGAGACACACGCTACAGGAGCTGTGAAACAGTCTATGACCAGCAAATGGTCACAATGTGCTACAATTGGCTGCCCAGGAAAATGCACAAACTTTGCCTAAGGTTAAACAGCAGGTGCTGGATCTACCACACAGCTGGGGCAAAAAACAAATACATGTTTATTTACTGCTGTCCTGTGAATAAGCTTAAGAAGGGAGTCAGGGAGTGATTCCAGTTAGTTTTAGGGCACCATTTTGAGCCTTACCCCTCCTCCCCCCTCGACCATGCTGCTTAGCGAGGTCCAAAGTGAGAATTTCATGGAGAAACAATTGCCTATTGCTCACGATAGGGTTCATGTTAGACAAGACTTTGATTTTGGAAAAAGTGGACTTAAAGTGTTGCGTGGAACATGGAATAGATGGTTGATCTCACACTGATGGAAATAATCCACGCTTGGATAAGGGGTATAGGAAAATCTTTCAGTTGGATTTGGACCAGTTTCTGGGCCGCCAAATCTAATTAGATTGACCACCCTTTTGGGGGAGGGGGTAGTGTTTAACCTTGGCCTTCATCAGGGTCATCCGCGTCTTGCCCTTTGCCCTATGCCACAAAACAAGTGAATGTACGTTCTGGATAATGGTGAAGAGGGCCTGGTGAGTAGGGTGTGTTTGTTACTCTGCGTAGATATTGGGATTTAGGGGATGTTAAGGTCAGTCAGTCTCAGTGTGCCTTATTGTTGCATGCCGGTTACCTTCTTCGGGTCAGGGATGGGTGGGTACTGTAAAGGAATAAAGACTATTTAAGATTAGAGATTGTCAGAAGCACAGGACCCATACTGTCTTATTTTTGATGTTTCAGAGAGAGAAAGAGAAGAGAGGGAGAGAGAAAGAGCCTAGAGTAGGAGACACTGAAGTAAAGTAACGATTCTCCATTGTTTCCTTTGGGAAGCGAGAGCCAATGGAGGAAGTGTGTGTGGGGGATAGATTTCTCATTCTTTTGGATCAGTGATAGAAAACATCATGGAATGAAAATTCTGCTGGATTCCAAAAATTGGTGTGGCCATGTCTTCTCCATTCTAGCTAAGATAGTGAGGTACCAGAGCCATAATCATTCTGCATTTTCCAGTGTCAGAGAGTGTGTGGGAGAGCGAGAGAGAGACAGAGAGACAGAGAGAGGGATGGGTGAGAGAGAGGTGGAGAGGGAGGTAGGGAAAGAGACAGACCACTGGAACACTGGATTCCCCCTCTTCTCTTTTAAAAAAGTGAAAGGGAGTGTTGCACAGGATTGCATATTCTTCTAGCTTAAAGTGAAAGGAGTGTGATGGCTCTGGTAGCCTTTGACCTTGTGCGCATTGGTTAACAGGAGCAAAGAGAGAATTAAGGAGGCCTGGCGTTTTCCTCTGCATGCAAGATTAACAACACTCTGAAAGCAACTCCCATAAGAGATGTCAATGCAGCCTAAAATGTAAAGCCAGCAGAGCAGTGACCAAACATTCAGCAAATTATAATGTGATGAGATTGTAAAGAAAAATGCTCCCTATCATCATATTGATAGGTTAAATATTGGCAAAGGCATCCGATGGCTTTCAGGTGTTTCTATCGCTAAAAAGCCAGTGACTTTCATGGGCATGACTGGATAAACTTCCAGTGCAGAATACACCTCGCTGGTGGGATCAAGGGCTCCTCTGATGCCTGTCCAGTTCCTTAAGTAGGCACCGACCCTTCAGAGTCACGGGCTAAGCCTTGTCACGAATGGTGGAAGTAACCATCTTACCTTCTCAGATATTTTCAGTTGGTGGATTCAATAGCTCCACTTTCCCACAAAATCATGGATTGGTGCTTTGCCATCAAACTTTATAATGTAGTATAACTTTGCATGTTTACATTCCCTTTTGCAAGGCTCACAGCATAATATCACTTGTTAGTCCTGTTTTGGTGAGTACAGCTTTCTAGGCAGGAGTGTCCTGCCCGTATTCTTTCAGTCCAGGGTTAGAAGCTGTCGAGTTCCATGGACTTCCTCCTCGGCTGCTCCTGCTTCTCTTCCCACTCCTCCACTTCCTCACATGCCGTGCTTCCTTTGCATATGGCGAGCTTCTCGGACCAGCTCTGTGGCCGTGGGCACAGGATGTAGTTATATATGAGGGATGCCAGAACGGCACCTATCAACGGTCCGATCCAGAAGACCTGCAAGGAAGAAAATCAAGTCTCATTTGTATTTATTTGTAAAGGCATGCTGTTCCTACCAGAAACACCGCAGGTCACAGCAGAGGGACGGGGAATCTTGTGCACCTCTGCTGTACCTAGGATCATTCATTTCAGAATGCGGTACAGTTTGGTGAGTGACAGGGGTGTAGGTGAGTGGGTGCGTGACTTGATGGGGTGGGAGGAGGCACAATGAAACATATGATGAGACAATGCAGAAGGCCATTGCAACATAATAAACAATATATACACATTGGAACTACCCTAAACCGTTGCTCGCATTATACACAGGAGCAGTAGATGGAAGGCCAGAGGGGCCGTATGATGGGATGTGTTAGTGCATCTGAGCCTTGAAGGGAGAGTGGATGTTGTTGAATGGCGGGTTTGAATGCTCGGGATTGTGGTGATTGTCTTGATGTCCAGTGGGAAGAGAGTTCAAGTCGTAGGGAGGAAGGGATGCAAAAGTATGAAAGGATAGACAGGGTAGGTGGGGGGGGGGGATTAATTAGGGCATTGGAGCAAAGGGTGCAAGGTGGTGCCTACAGACAAATAAAGGTCTTTGATTTGAAGTTCTCCTTGCCTTAATTACTGTTAGTGCCCTTAACAAAATTGCGAATTTCTTCAACCTTTCCTTGGGTCAGGGTGTGGTTCCAGGGTCTAAATAAGGCTTTCATCAATCCTCTTCTACAAACTGTTATTTATACCCTTTTATGTTGAGTAATTATTATCCAATAGCTCATCTTCCTTGGATAGCAAAGATTATTGGTGAAATTGGTGATCATAAAACTACAATGTATCGTTATATAAACAGATCATAGACCCATCAGGGTTCTGTTCTAATCACAGAACAGAAACGGATTTCGTCTCTGTTTGTGACCACATCTTGAGCAATTCTAACAGTGCCCCCCCCTCTGTCTTTGCTGGGAATGTTAAAGCTGACTGTCACTTTTGACATGGTAGAACACACCATTCTCTTAGGCTACTTAAACCATTGATTTGGGATATCCAGGCAAGCTATTCATTGGTTTCACAGTTTCCTCTCAGGAACATTTCAAGCTGTGAGGTGCATTCCTTTAATTCCCAAGCCAAATTCTGGTGACCTTTTTCCATCTCCAGTCCTGCTTTGAAGAATCTGGAAAATGGATCACACACAACAGACTCCAATTAAACCCTTTAAATACTGAGATAATGTTAGTGGTGCCAAAGCAAACGTTGTTGAGAGGCTCTTGTCAATGCTCATCTCTACTTCTGCTGTTTGGCTTACCCTCAAGCTTTTCTAATAATGTGAAGAATCTTTGTGTCATCTGGGAAAGTGATTTGAGACAAGTTCATCCAGTCAACCAAGTAGTTAAGTCCTCTCATTTCACATCTGCTTAGACACAATCTACCTTATTTACCTCACAAAGATACTGTTGTGGTGGTAACTCATGGATTAATTACACCAATGCGTCATACGTGGATATTGCAGAATACTTCTTGAATCAACTCCAAAATGTTCAAACCGCAGATGTCCATCTTATATTCTGAATTCCTACATTTCCCTCAATGTCATGCTTTAGACACATTACGTTGGTTACCTGTTCAACAATGCATTATTTTTAAGATAGTGTGTTTAATTTTTAAGAGCGATTATGTCCTGGCACCTCAATACCTCACTTGCAAGATGACTCCTATCAACCAGTAAGCAATGCTGCAATCTTTCCATCAACATCTACTGATCCCCCCCCACCCATAAGGTGGGAGGAGACAGACAATTCTCTGTATTGGGACCACGCCGACGGAACCACTTGCATCTGGAACTCTGCATGGTCAATTCCCTCTTTGCCTTCTGGAAAGGTCTGAAAACGAATCTCTTTTTATAATACTTTTACTGTGACTTACTTTTTGCTACTTCGCATGTGCCCAGATGCAGTCTACACTGCCCCGCAGGTTGTGTCATGCGCACTTAAACTATTTAAATAAATCAAATAATCAGAGTGTTGGATGCCATGGATGGTGATGTTGGAGAGGATATGGGAGGCAGAGGGATAGCTGACAGTGTCAAAGGGTGACAAAATATGAAGAAGGTTGAGTGTTTTGATTGGTGAGCACTAGTGAATATTAGTCAGTAAGTTGGAGATGTCACTCAGCACCATAGAGTAACGAATGCGGGTGCCAGATTCAAGCAGCTCGAAAAGACGTAGACCTTTAGGTAGCTAGCGATCCAATTAAACAGCACTTGTTCACGTATTTTAAAATAGTGTGGCTTAAACGCCACTGCATGGTC
Organism: Ambystoma mexicanum; assembly: GCF_040938575.1. Lineage (NCBI taxonomy): Eukaryota > Metazoa > Chordata > Amphibia > Caudata > Ambystomatidae > Ambystoma > Ambystoma mexicanum. The sequence continues at coordinate 244,501,932 of NC_090926.1, read as the reverse complement.
ATCGTCAGTTGACTGGTCTCACGGGAGATTGAAGGTTGGAGACGAGAGGGTGCGGAAGTGCGAGCTAGGAAGTGGTGTTCAGAAATGGAATTAAGAGCAGAATGAAAGTCAAGGAAGGCTCAGTTTACAAGAGACCAGGGTTGGAGAACATGATCTGTTAGGAGATATGATTGGGGTTACACACACTGCACACCAATCTCCCCAGCAGGCGCCTTAACATGCAGATCTTTGTGGCTGGAATCGGAGTCTGTCGTCGCTGCGATCTCCCACTAGCTGACCATTGATCATAAAATGCACAGTCCTCCATGCTTTGCTTGGGATGTTTACCAGGATCTACGTGATTTTTCTGTGGCTGATTTTGCCGTGATGGAAATGTTCGAATGGGAAATGCACGAATACAAAATGTTCGTACATTTCCCATGCGAACATGCAGGGATGCCCCCCTCAAATCTCGAGCACTATACTGTCCAGTATAGTAAGCGGGATGTTGTGGGGGACATCCCCACAGCCTCCATTTTTAAAAAAATAATAATTTTGTTCTGTCGGGATAGTTGTGGGGGTGTGTCCCGTAAACCCCTGCTCACTGTAGTGAGGGGGTGTTGCGGGGGACACCCCCCAACCCCTGGTTTAAAAAATAATAATAATTCACAGCAACCCGACCAAAACACCTAAAAACATACCACGAAAAGTTTGAACTTTTGGTAGTTAGAACTTTTGTAGTGTGTGTTTTAGGTCTTTTGGTGGGGTCAGTAATTTTTTTCCTGACATTTACCTATTCCGTTTAACCAGCATCCCATCAGCGCTTTCAAGAAGCCCTGCAGAAGTCAAGGATGAAATACAACTTGACAAGTACATTTTAACTGACTTCCCCTGAGGCCATTGCTAATGGGTCTTCTTGTACCTCTATACTGGCACCTGGTTTACCACACTGTAAAGAATGATAGGCTGGCATGTGAACATTATGAAATGTGATTCGTAAGAAGTTTGAAAACTTCACACATGATTGTAAATAAAAGCAAAGATGGAGATTTGGGTTGAATATGGGGGCTCAGCTGATGGGGTAAAGCCATAGGCAACTACCCAGCTCACCTCTGCACAGCTCGTGTGTTTGCAATGAATGGTGTCACTGCGATGCCATCTATTTGGAACTCACTTCTATTCACTAGCCAGTGCTTCACTAGGGTTACACACAACTACTCATTTCCAGGCGAGTCACCGGAGATAGCAACTCTTCGTACGGGTCCCTGATCAGCCATGTTATGCTGAAACTTTGAGGAAGTGCGGCAAAAAACATAGAAGGCAGTCTCGCCCCTATGCAACAGTGACTCAAAGTCCAGGATGAACAAATGAGTTTCTGCAGTTGGCTAACAAGTGTTTTTAGATGTCTGTCTCTGTGCCTGGGTGGCCCTCACAGGAACTAGAGCCTGTTTCGTGGGATGGGCAAAGCGGGTGGTTGAGGGCAACACAGGCACTTTGAGGGCATATAATCAGCTGTTTCCATCCAGCATTCGGAGATTAATGTACAGGCCCATTGCTATTGTCTGTATCTTTTGCTTTGAATTTCTAGTCCAACGAAATAAACAGGGCAGCACTGAGTCTGTCAAGTGTGTATTGAAGGTCTTATTTGTAAACAGAGCTTTTTAAATGGGGAGCGATTAGTGGTAGACGAATTGAGACACATCTTTAAGTGTCAATAGGCAAGACCTATTGTTAGTGGGATGTCCCTTTAGAAGGCCAAATATGGTGTGATTAGAAGCCGGAGGAGAGCCTAACAAGTACCCTGCTGTGTAAAACAAGGACAAGATTTACTTTATTTTGCATGTTATTTCACTGGTGACTTTACCACTGCCAAGTACTGCTGTAAAACCTAGTGAATATTTGCTCAAATTCCCATTAGCACATACCTGTTCCAATTAGAGATGAGAGGGTATGCACCCTAGTGTCTGTATTGCAGACTGGGTTCAAATGCCGCTTCACCACATAACCAAAGACTGTGAACCTGGGCAAATTGTCTAATCTCACTGTGCCTTAGCTGCCAAAAGTGGAAATCCCTAGATGTGAATCCGTGTGCGGTGTTCACCAATAAAACAATTTTTAAAAAAGTCTCACGCGTGTTTTACTTAAGCAATAGAACCCGAGCGTCGGGGGCCTTACCGAAGGCCCCGGGGCATTACCAGAGTCGGTAATGCCCCCGACGCGAGGGTTCTATTGATATTAGTACCCTGGCCCACAATAATTACGTGATCGGGGCACTAAAAGCTTTTTTTTTGTCCCGAAACGCTGTGTTCCCAGCGCGTCCGCTGCCGAAAAAGGATCAAAATGAAGGTAAGTGGGGTTGGGAGGGCGGGAGTGGGATGGGGGGAAGAGGGAAAAAAACGTACCTGCGTCCCCGGCGGGGGACGAGGGAAGCCCCCAGTCGTGGCCCCGCTCCGAGTCTCCACACGGCTGGAGGCTTCCCTCGTCCCCCGCCGGGGACGCAGGACCAAGAAGGTAAATTGGGGTGGGGGGGCGGGTGGAAGGGAGTGAAGGGATTTTAAAACAAAAAAAAAAAAAAACACTTACCCGAGTCCCCGGCGGGGGGCGAAGGCAGCTCTCAGCCGCGGGTAGGCTCGGAGCGGGGATGGTCCCGCTTTGAGCCTCCTCATTGGCTGAGGCGTTGCCACGCCCCCCGCCGGGGACAAAGGCCGTGGAATCCCGACGGAAAGATTTCCGGCTGGGTAGGGACCTGGCGAGAGCCAATCAGAATGCTTGTTTCATTCAGATAGTCTCTCGCTGGGTTTACTAATAGAACTTCTGGCTGTGGGTAGCGAAACTGCTTTCCGTGTTGCAATGTATTCACCATGCAAAGAAATGTTTGCCGTTTCAGAAAGTTTGGATTACCCTGAAAGTCTTGTTTTCAGGTGCTGTTGCTGAGTGAGGGGACTTACAGTAAATGAAATGGGACAAAACATATTCAGTCTTTAATGGCCCAAGAGCAGCTATTCTCTGTAATGACACATTCAGCAAAATCATTGCAAAATCCAATTATACAACAGCAATAAATGTACACAAGTGATAATGAAAGTGAATCGTGTTTTGCAATATCGTTGTCTACTTTACTGTCTCTGCTAGTTACTTGTAACTGTTTTAATTACCAGTTAGCTTCTTTTGTTTTTAGTGCAATGTTTGCATATTGGGGAGGTTATGTAGTGCAGGGGTCCCAGCATAGGGGTTTATTCTGAAGCCTAGTGTTTCATCCTGGACATTGGAACGCCCGCCCACTCAGTTTAAGAAACAAAGAATCCATCACAATGTTCAGAAAGGTGCTGAAAACTGAGTTATTCAAGTAGAATGTTTACCATACTGTTTCTTACACTGTTCCTCTGTAGCCTAGGGAACTCCCCTTCAACACTGTTATTGAGTTTGTATTGCCGCCTCTGTAATGTCTGGCCTAACCTGTTAAGTGAATATTCTGTAACAGCGCCAGGATTCCTCCAGGCCGCTGGGCACTTTATAAATCCAAATAAATACATTCTGCTATGCTGTGGAGAAATCTGATGGTCCAACATTTGGACACATTTAAGGTGGGGATTGTGTACCAGAATTAGGTCGTTTTTACCCCATTGACGTGTATTGAATGAATGTCAATTTTTGGTGGGAGGAAGTTGAAGATGATTGTGAAAAATCAACAGTGTGGGCTAAAGAAAAACAGGAGTCTCCCGTGAAAATCAGGATAATTGGTCGGTATCTAAAAACTGCCAGGCGAACACTCCTCCCAGCCAAAGGCCTGCTGCTTTTTTCCCCATTTTATGACAAAATTGTGACCCACAGCTAAATATATACTTTAACGCTTTCAGAAAGTTCTTGTAATATGGACTGCATTGCTTCAAAGCGGATGTATCAGCAATGCCACACGTTCTGCAAGGATGGGTGTTTCTATCATGGATGGCCCTTTCAAGAGAACACATATCCATGGCACAGACTGCTTCTCTTGTCAATTGCACCTTTGGGAATACTGATTTGAATGGCGCACAGGTAAATTGTATGAAGACAGCGCTCGGGGCGTGCTGCTTTGACACCGTCTCAATTCATATGCAAGGTGCAAAACCGAAGCGGATTTGCCACTAGATAATTGCTATTTGACCTTGCAGATATGCGCTGTAAAGCAATGTGATGTATGACAGTGTGGTGCCTCTGTTCTTTTGCATTGAAAACATCGCATCAAGAGAACATCTATTGTCAGCAACGTTGGGTGCTGCAGAGCAGGACAGCAGAGCGCTTTCAGTTCGGCCATTTCAGGAAAAAAAGGTGTTATGCACTGAACAGGGTTTTAATTGCACATAACTGCACAGGCACGTTTTACAAACAAAGGTGTGACGGCACATTCATATAAAACGCAGAACTGTGACATTCGTTGCATCTGGGGGTGTGGGGGCTTTGTCATATGGGGGGCCTGGTCCAGATCAACCTTTTGCTCCATGGTTGATCTGGCCGTGATGCAGGCCGAGGGAAGAGAGATAAGTGGGCTGTTGACATCGAAGTGCAGGAGAAAGTGGTGAGATGTGTAAGGATATTTGGCATGTTACAGCACTACTGTACAAGTAGCATTACAGCACTACTGCACAAGTAGCATTACAGCACTACTGCACAAGTAGCATTTTTTTTTTTCAGCACCACCACAAGGGTGCGGTGCATTGCTATATGGGTTAGCAGATTAACAAGGAAAGACAGGCTATTCAGTCAAAAAACGATTTTAACATATAAGATGCAAAGCTATTTTTACAGTTAAAAGCACACGTGTTCATTTAAAAATGCACACTATTTTTCACCTGAAATGCCTATATTGCTAGAGACACATTTGAAAATTAACAGCTAACATATTAACCATTAACCTGACTAATAAAACCTTATTTTATTATAACTCACTAATAAAATGTGTTCTCTACTGCAGAATTAGGCATATTTTGAAAACCAGTTAAATGAGTGTGCAGATTTTTCCTCTCTTCTCTGCCTGATTATCCGTGTTGTTGTGCACAGTAACTGCAGGAGGAAGGAAGTCAGATTTGCAACAATTGCAAATGTATAAGCGAAGCTATTGTTTAAAAGTAGGAGGATGAGAGATGATGGATTTCATTGGAACACGTCATAAAGAGGGCTGAGAGGAAAGTTTTAGTGGGCAGTAGCAGGGAAAAAGACAGAGAGACATCTTTCTGCACTACTGGGGAGAAGACCTGGCTGTGGGGGTGTCCTGCTGCAGTCGAGACTGGGGAAAGCTGAAAGAATTACATTTCCACTGGCAGAGGCTGTCCTATCTGAAAAAGCTGAGAATTCCAGGCAATGACCCCGGCTTGAGAAGGCAAGCGTCCCTTTTCGTTGGAGTTAAGCCAAGAGAGCCACATTCACAGAGAGAATCCTCTAAACAGATAAGGTAATTACCTAACTGGGGGAGCTGTGTGTGTGCACGAAAGTATGCAGTCAGTGTAGAAAAATGAAAGTCCCGTGCGTGTCTTAATCAAGTGCTAATGTTGCAATTTAAGTTCTGTTCTCCGCCACTATAATTGCAGTGTGTCATTGAAAATGCTTTGATTGTTCCCTTTTATTGCTGTAAAGAATGAGATTATGTCTAAATGCAAATTTTATAATACAGAAAATATTTGAAAACAGACGGGTGGTTTATTTTCTATTTACCATTACAATGCCAATGATGTGGGGAGATTTTTAAACAGTGCAATGGTCATTTTAAGACAGATGTGTGTATGTCAGAATCAGTATGAATAATTGTGAGTGACTGTAGTATAACTTGTTGGAGGTACATGAGCCAACGGGAAGAGAGACTCTCTGAACATAGCTCCCTACCGTATATAAGGTAGTGGAAATTACCACAAGACTACCACATATAGCTCTCTGTCGTAAATAAGTCAGTGAGTTTGCCCATGGTGGCGCACCAACACTATCCCTGGAAATTGTGGTTTCCCTAGAATGCAGGTCTGAGGTCTCTCTAGTGATCACACGAAAAATCTAAGCGAAGATAAGGGATTCTGGACATTGGGGCCACAAATAAAACAAGGGAATTATGCTCACCAAAATACCACCAACCATGTATACCAAATATGCAGGTCTGGGTGCTGAAATAATGCATGTCCATTGTATTATTGTTGCACATGGCCAAATCTGAATACAAAGAGTGATTATTGCTAAGTTATTTCTCAGCGGTAATAAAATACCGTCAGGCCCCAAATCTCCACAAAATACCCTACATATTTATGGTGCGTTGCAGGCCGGGAAAGTGATCATAGAGTACCTACTGGGCGTGGCAAGCGTGTCTCACACTGCCATTTGCACATTAAAGGGAACCCATTTTATAATAGCAGTGTGCCACTAGAAACGAATTTCAGAATGTCACAAAGGGAAACCACATTCTCAGATCTAGTGCAATATTTAGAGGCAAAGTTATTTGCACATGGGAATTGGTCTTCGAACAGTACCTTAGAATGGAGTAACCGCATTCAGGGTGAGGTGCAGAAAGAAAAACTAGACAATATTTTTGCAGAAGGCAGCATAATTCAGGTCTGCCTTACAAGATTATTGAATGCAGCCGATAAAAGTGCAGAGAAAGACTGTTTAATACGGCTATGCGGCAAAATATGGTTTATTTTAAACAAGTCACTGCGAATGCAAGAGAATGATACTCAGCTAATTAACAGGTTAAAGACTGAATTAGATGGGGCAAGTAAAAATCAGGAAATGTTGAGAGCAGAATTGGATGTATGCCAAAAAGACATGCAATTAAAATGCAGAGACTTTGATACTCAGTTATCCAAAAACAAGAAACAATTTGAAGATAGTGAGCAAGAATTGACACACTTAAAAGCCTTAGTGGATCACATTAGGCAGGATAAAGATGAGGTTGTTTCAGAAATGCAGATTTTACAAAAAGAACATTGCGAAAAAGAAGGTGATCTCCAGAGTGTAGAACAAGAAATGATTAAAATGATCCAAGAAAGAGACAAGAGAAGTAAAGAGTTCAATGAATGCCAAATGCAAATGTGCGATATGCAGGAGGCAATTAATAAAATGAGTGATGAAAATAATTATTTGCATGATGAAGCCAACAGACTCCTTAAAAAGTGTAAGGACTTAGAACAGCAAATGTGCATTCCCAGGTCCCAGGAGAGGCGGCAGGGCACCACATTCAATGGAGTGGAGGTGAATTCTAGCTCTGCCCAAAGAGCTAGTGCCCCAGTGACTGGGCCGGTGACTGAACTTGGTTGCAGCGCCCTTGGGGGATTTGATACTCCCATTGGGGGCAGCCACCAATCTCATACACCTGAAAACAGGATTGAATCACAAAATAGTGCAATTCCATGCATTGCAACAAGTAGCCCCATAAAAATAATGAAATCCATTAAAGCCCTGATCAAACCATTTAAAAAGGGAGGTGAATGCTGCATTGAGGATCACTTAGAAGCGGTGCATGACATTTTTAAAGCGCTCCAGATACCTAAGGAACAGTACAGACAATATTTTCATTTAACTTTAGATGCCCCGACGGCCAGCATCATAAGGGGATTAAATGAACAGCAGAATATGACATGGCTGGAGTTTGAAAAAGAAATTAGGCGCCATTTTTCTCCTTTTCAGTCATTGCAGGAGGCAAAGAAAGTTGCGTACACTATTACTGCTGGACCTAATACATCACCTCGCCAATTTTTACAAGACTTAAAAAGAGCATTCTCTCGCTTTGATGTATCTTTTGACTCAAATTCCAATGAGTTTAAAACCGCATACTTCTATGGGCTACAGAAAGACATTATATCCCAATTGGTCCGTGAATTTGACCGTGACAAGTCCCTTGAATGGATTGTACATCAAAGCACCAAGCTATATGAGGTACTCTATTGTCAGGGTAGAGAAAGTGATAAAATGAAAGATACTAGGCCTAAATCTAAAGAACCCTCAGCCACAGTAATGGAAATCAGGTCAGCCAAAATGTCCCTTGAGTCTGCTCAAAGCCAAGGTAAAAATAATGTGACACCTGAACAAAGGGGTAATCAACAAAGATCGCCATTTACTGTACCAATATTCCAATTACATGATCCTAGTAATAGAGAGAGCTACATCAGCCCTAGATATTTAGGAGATAGACCCCGGGTAAGATACCGGTCTGATATGGCAGGTATGAACAATAATCAGAGACAAAATCAAGATCAAAGAAATGATGGTCCCTACCAGTCATTGGGGACACAGAGCAGATTTGATCCCAGCACCATGATATATGGTAATCAGGATAGGCCCCGATATGTGGATCGATTTACTGATAATGGAAATCAATATAGGGGCCAGTACCCACAATCTGAGAAACAGGACATGAAGCAAAACGTGAACTACAGTCCACGCCAGTACAATGATTCCCCACCAGGGGACTATAATCAAAGGATGGGTGCAACCCGCTCCCCTCCACAAATGAATCAAGAGTTCAGAAACCATCCCAACCGGTATCAATCACCTGAGAGGTATCAGAATAGATCCAATCAGGGGGAAAACAACCAATATCGACCTAGGCCACAGAAAGAGGATCCTAGAGAGGTGGAAAGGTTCCAATGCCTTGAGGCCCAAGTGAAAATGTTAGCTGAGCAAATAGGAAAGCTCTATACAGCGCAAAAACAACCTTCCAAAGAGGGGGCTGATGGCCATAGCAATGACCGGGGGGCTTCCGAAAAGTGACTAAGTACTCATGATAACTGCAGTGCCAAAATGACAGATAGCTCTGATATAATTTTGCATAACGACTCTGAGATGTCTAATGGATTAAAAATGAAAGTACCAGTAAATGAAATTGTGACAGAAAGTGCAAATACTTCTAAAAAAGAGGTACGGTTTAACTTAGAGCTAAATAAAACAGTAAGGATTTGCACAAATGAAAAAGAAACATTAGGAATTCCAAAAGAACAAAGGGACAGATTTAAGAAAAATGACTCATGCATGGGGAATACCAGTGAACAGGGAGTAAGTGGGGATGCCATAGCTCCTTCCCTGGGCAAGCAAAACAATTACCAAACACAGACAGAAAAAGGAAATACTCACAAGGAGGGTACAAGTCAATCACCTGAAAAATTCTTTGAGCCACATATTTTTGAAGAGGCTGAAAGGGCTGGTATTACACTAAATGATCACAAATGCACAGAATTAAAAAATGACAAATTGCTGAATGATGTTGTGACACATGTTCAGTTGGAAGGTTGTAATGTGGTCTCTGATGTTACCCAGATGGATGGGCGAACGGTGGCCACACTCCAAAAAACCTCTGAACATGGAGAAATGAATAAAATATCTCGCACAGAAATGGGTAAAAAGGAGGGAAAAATGTCTTTTCATTTACCAATGTGCTTAGCCAAAAGTGAAAAAGACCTGAGAAAGGTGAGCCCTGAAATCAGTAAGAATTCACATTTCTTATGTGTATTAGAGGAAGTTGAGGACAGATATTATGCACCCATCACTGTAGAAGAAAAATGCCACACCTTTGCTATGATTGACACTGGCGCACAGGCCACAATTATGTCCAAGGAGCTGGTAAAGAGTATCAATGAAGGGAGGCCTCCACAGAGTCAGATCACAGTGAAGGCAAATCAAGGCCCAGTGCATAACTTTAATGGGGAGGAGGTGCCCATCATAGGTGTAACTGAGGTTGACATAAAAATAGGAAAGCACAGAATGAAACAAGAGGTATTGATCACATCTATTTGTGAAATTCCATTTCTGATGGGGACAGATTGCCTGAAAAGATTGTCTCCTCTCATAGATGGGGTGAATGGAGTGCTGTGGTCCTTAACCAAAAAACCATTGAGGCCTAAGAAACTAAAATCACAAAACAGCAATATAAAAGAATGTCACACCATTGCCAAAACAAATGATGCTGTGGAGGTATATCTCCAGAATAGCTGCATACCTAGTGTCACTGTTATATTAAGGTGTCAAGACAAAGATCAGAGCGACAATGAAAAACTACCTGTACAAATATACTTGGACCCAAGGAAAGATTGGCAGACTGCCATAGACGAACACACATTACGTTTCTATTTAAAAGAGAATACATGCAAACAGAATATTGTTCCTAAAACAGATTCAGAAAAACACATTACCACTCTGGCAGAGATACACATGGAAGATGAGCAACCATGGGTTCACGCTGGTATAAATGATTATCTTAAAACAATAAAAGCCACTTTAGCGCTTGAACATGAAAGGAGTTTCATTAATGAGAAATTGTTGCAAAAAATTATGGAGAGGGAAGAAATCCCGAAATTTAGGATTAAAAACCAATATGTTTCTGGGTTGGACAGTCCAGACTTTGAAAACCGAATTACAGGCAGATGCATGCTTAAAATTAGCATTGGGCAGAAAGCAATTTACCATAATGTATGGATAGTGAGTGGAGCACAAAATGAATTTTACATGGGCAATGACATCATGCACAGAATGTGTATGGTGTTAGATTTCCTTAATCAAAAAATATGGTCACGCCTAGGTGGGCCGGCGCCTGAATTTGGAGACAAAAGAAGGGCTTATCATTGTGCACAACTAGTTCCTTATGCAGTCGAATTACAGATGAGGAAAAATACTATTGTTCCTGCATTTACAAAACAGTTTGCAATAACACTGAAATGCAAAAATGGACAGCAGATGAAAGGCTCTGATGCATTTGTATGCCTGAATGAATCCATAAAACAGCAAGGCCTGGATTATGAATACATTCCATTGGTAGACATTGGTGAGGGATCTGTAAAAATCATGGTGAATAATAAAGGTTGTCAGGATATTCATTTAGAGGAAAACTCCCCATTAGGAATGGCCATACAAAAATCACATTATACGGCAGATTTAAATAACATGGTGATTGGGAATATTCCTGAAAAATATGTAGATGCCAAGGGCGAGTTGCCAGAACACCTGGACTCTCAGCCCAAAGGAATATTTAAAATTCACTCTGTGTATCCTTATGATTCAAATGAGACAGTGTGCTGCCATCAAGAGGATTGCATAATATTTAATTTAAATGAAAATGAAACAGGAAATCAGCCCATTGAAGTGGAAGCTGATCTGCCAAAATATTTGAAAGTGGCAGCTCTACAAAAAGACACAGCCACACAGTTAGAGGAAAGCGCTGAGATTCCTTTACCAGAAGAGTTTCCAGAATTTTCCAGAATGGTAGAAGAGCAGATCTCCTTAGCGGATGCATGTAACAGCGATGAGGATCGACGCAATCTGAGGGAAATATTTATGGAGTTTAAGGATGTATTTGCAAAAGATGCTTATGATTGTGGTTTAACTGATTTACATGTGGCCACACTACCAGAAGGTTGTAGCAGAAATCCAGTGTTTGTGCGCCAGTATAGACTACCGCTGGCATGTTTAGAATCATTGGCAGAGATTATTAAAAATTTGGAATCACGGGGAATAATTATAACGGAAGCTCGTGGTTGGTGTGCAGAGAGAAAGTGTATTAAATATTGAATGCTGTTTTATATGTGTTTGTTTTCTTTTAACTTGTGTTTAATTTCAGAAAAAAGAAAAAAAAAAACGAAGTATTTTTACCAAGCATGTTTTATTTTTGGCAAAAGGATGAAGTTAGTATTGTGCTATGTACTTAATCTGTTTATTTTCTATTTTGATTTAGACAATTAACATTATTTGATCGGAGGTTCCGGGATCAGAGGCCACGGGAGACGATGGAGTCCTGGAGTCCCCTGGATGAAGACCAAAAGATGCCTGCCTCCAGGTGGAGGTGAAGACAAAATAACCGGAATGCCAAAAGAGATGACTACTGTGGATTCAAGATTGCCAAGATGAAAGAGTACTCGAATGAACCGAATAACTTCGCTGGTCGGGATATACCAAAAGAGACAAAGCAAAAGTTCCGGCATATGAAGTTCCACGTATTTATTATTTTAATTATTTATTTTAACTTGTTATATTACTTATTTGTTTTAGTTAGTTGTTTTATTTCATTGTTTTTAATTGACTTGGAAAATTTAAACTTAAAGTAATGCCACTTCCACTGAGAAGGCAAATGTGGAACATTTTATGAACTGATGGACTCAGATGAAATGTTAATTGCAAATTTTCATTGATGCACATGAATATTCATTTTGTTGGATTGCTATATTGTAAAAAAAAAAAAATAGAACAAGTTGTTTTTAGGAATTGGCTTGGATTATAGCCAAGTTCTAAAAACAAAAGGAGGGTATATGTAAGGATATTTGGCATGTTACAGCACTACTGTACAAGTAGCATTACAGCACTACTGCACAAGTAGCATTACAGCACTACTGCACAAGTAGCATTTTTTTTTTTCAGCACCACCACAAGGGTGCGGTGCATTGCTATATGGGTTAGCAGATTAACAAGGAAAGACAGGCTATTCAGTCAAAAAACGATTTTAACATATAAGATGCAAAGCTATTTTTACAGTTAAAAGCACACGTGTTCATTTAAAAATGCACACTATTTTTCACCTGAAATGCCTATATTGCTAGAGACACATTTGAAAATTAACAGCTAACATATTAACCATTAACCTGACTAATAAAACCTTATTTTATTATAACTCACTAATAAAATGTGTTCTCTACTGCAGAATTAGGCATATTTTGAAAACCAGTTAAATGAGTGTGCAGATTTTTCCTCTCTTCTCTGCCTGATTATCCGTGTTGTTGTGCACAGTAACTGCAGGAGGAAGGAAGTCAGATTTGCAACAATTGCAAATGTATAAGCGAAGCTATTGTTTAAAAGTAGGAGGATGAGAGATGATGGATTTCATTGGAACACGTCATAAAGAGGGCTGAGAGGAAAGTTTTAGTGGGCAGTAGCAGGGAAAAAGACAGAGAGACATCTTTCTGCACTACTGGGGAGAAGACCTGGCTGTGGGGGTGTCCTGCTGCAGTCGAGACTGGGGAAAGCTGAAAGAATTACATTTCCACTGGCAGAGGCTGTCCTATCTGAAAAAGCTGAGAATTCCAGGCAATGACCCCGGCTTGAGAAGGCAAGCGTCCCTTTTCGTTGGAGTTAAGCCAAGAGAGCCACATTCACAGAGAGAATCCTCTAAACAGATAAGGTAATTACCTAACTGGGGGAGCTGTGTGTGTGCACGAAAGTATGCAGTCAGTGTAGAAAAATGAAAGTCCCGTGCGTGTCTTAATCAAGTGCTAATGTTGCAATTTAAGTTCTGTTCTCCGCCACTATAATTGCAGTGTGTCATTGAAAATGCTTTGATTGTTCCCTTTTATTGCTGTAAAGAATGAGATTATGTCTAAATGCAAATTTTATAATACAGAAAATATTTGAAAACAGACGGGTGGTTTATTTTCTATTTACCATTACAATGCCAATGATGTGGGGAGATTTTTAAACAGTGCAATGGTCATTTTAAGACAGATGTGTGTATGTCAGAATCAGTATGAATAATTGTGAGTGACTGTAGTATAACTTGTTGGAGGTACATGAGCCAACGGGAAGAGAGACTCTCTGAACATAGCTCCCTACCGTATATAAGGTAGTGGAAATTACCACAAGACTACCACATATAGCTCTCTGTCGTAAATAAGTCAGTGAGTTTGCCCATGGTGGCGCACCAACACTATCCCTGGAAATTGTGGTTTCCCTAGAATGCAGGTCTGAGGTCTCTCTAGTGATCACACGAAAAATCTAAGCGAAGATAAGGGATTCTGGACATTGGGGCCACAAATAAAACAAGGGAATTATGCTCACCAAAATACCACCAACCATGTATACCAAATATGCAGGTCTGGGTGCTGAAATAATGCATGTCCATTGTATTATTGTTGCACATGGCCAAATCTGAATACAAAGAGTGATTATTGCTAAGTTATTTCTCAGCGGTAATAAAATACCGTCAGGCCCCAAATCTCCACAAAATACCCTACAGATGGAGAGAGGGTGATGCTAGGAGCAGGCGAGGCGAGGGAGGACGATAGAAAGAAGAGGTTCTGTATTGGTATTGGTTGTAAATGGTGGTCAGACTGTGGACAGATAGGAAATAGCTATGTTCAAGGCAGTGGATATTTAAGATGTCTGCCTCTTTCGTAATTGGACAAGGAGAGCACACTCTAACCTCTTGTTTGTGCCAATGTTCTCAGGCATGAAAGAACATTTTCGATACAGTGCTACCGGGGTGGGGTATAGATGATTGTTAGGAATGTGTTTTTTCGCTATCATAATTTATTCAAATTGTTTTTTTTCTGTCCTCTGCATCCACCCCTTGTGTTGGGCCCCCATTCCCAGTGCTAAGTCAACCTGCAATTGCCGTCATTCTTGTTGTCTGTTAATGTCTAATATTTCTGGTGAAAACACTTGATTTTAGTCAAATGTGGCAAACATCTGCATGGAGCATGACCTCAAAACAGCCTCAAAAGGTCACTGACGGCCATTTTGTTGAGCTCCAGATTTTTACCATCCTCGCACTGGCCCCTTAGAAACTTCAATGCTTTTGTTCCTGCTATAGTGCTGACACAATTGTGGGGCACAATAAAATGGGTTTAGTGCCACCCTGAGCACACCCCACTCTCTGCTAACTTTCTTCTTAGAGTAAATTTCAAGATTCTTACCCAATGCATGTAGAACTTCCCCGTTACTATTGCAGGGCCGAAGGATCGGGCAGGATTCATGGAGCAGCCAGTAACATAAAACTGCAAAAATAAAGATAAATGTTAACATATTCATCTAACAGAACATATTTCGTTGCATGCCTGAAACTGTGGGAGTGTTACTAAAGCCAAGTATTCATGTTGTGGGTAAATTGTTCCTTCCTATTGGTGTTAGATTGTGGGGCAACGTGAAATGGGATAAACCACACAGCGCAAGTTCAGGGAGGCTGGGCCTGCCCACTTCATCACACCAACCACTTTCATAACTTTGCCCAAAGTGCATTAACAGACAAAGGCTGGACTACCACCCAACCTGCGCTCTTCCTTACACCACTTCCTTTGGGGAGCGCCACAGAGAGGAGAGCCTGCATAATCCACCTTAAACCTTTGCTTCCCCACGCTCCTCTCTCTGAGGCGTGCATATACAGCAGTTGACCCACAAATTGAGGCTTCAAACCCGCTGATGTATCTGCTCCTGGAACTTGGCCACCAGCACCTTGATGTCAGCATTACTGCGTGCTTAACCGCAATCAATCCCCTTTTGCTGCTCGGCCCGAGAACTGGGGAAAGGATCCGCTTTGCTGTATCTCCCCCAGTGCCCGCGTCTCCTTCCTTCACAGGACTCTACGGCTCCATGGCAACCACCATTCTGACAACCCTGACTACGGCCTCCTATCAGCGGGTGATGTTCGCATCTAAACTGCCTAAACTGACCTGTCTTCTAAAGCTGAACAATCCCTGTGCCCCTATTCTGGGCTGCCCTTCCTGCTGCCCGGTGTAGTCACTGTGCCCTTTGTGTGAGCTCGAAAAGGTGAAGTGTGCATGGTCGTACCTACCCCCAATAAGTGTCCAAGACACACGGAAAGGCCTATGGATATGGAGGGGGATCCCACATTGTCGGTGCGGTGGCTGTCGGTTGAGGCTAGAATGCAGAGGATGAGCTGCAAGGTGGTGATGATCTCCACGGTGACGCCCTGGCCTGCAGTTGCATTGTTGCTGAGCTGCAAAGATGTGTTTGAAAAAGACATTGCATTTGTCAGTCGTGCCAGGCATAATTTAATCTGCCGTTCTTGTCTATACATTGCAACTCTGTTTCCGTTGTACTCCCTAAACATTTCAAAGCCCTATGGGCCACAATTCTGAAAGATTTGCATTCGAGCAAATGAGGATCTGCCTTTGAGTAGGTTATATTTGCACCACCTGCTTTTTACCCGATTCACAAATCCCAAAATTGGAGCAAATCTGGAGATGCCTGCAGCCTCTTTGAGAAACTCCTATGCAAATTCGATTTAGAAAGATTTGCGCCAAAAGCATTTTAGGGATGCTCCACCGATCTCCAGAACTGCTCATCGTGCAGGCTTTGCGAGCCAGGAATCAGAAAGCAAGCACACGCTGGCTTTTCCTTCTTGCTGAGCAAGGCTCCTTGTGGCTTCTTCATAAACAACTTTCATTTGATAAGCCACTGCACTCTACACGGGTCCCTTTATTCTCACAGCTTGAAATCAATGCCTTTTACTAGATGACATTGGAGCTGTACATTTCCCATCAATATTGTCACTTTCACATAAAGACAAACCTGACATTGCTGATATTAGAGGCTCCTACTGATGCAGGTAAAGTCTAAGAAAAAGTTGAATTTTAGCTATATCATAAAACACATTTGCTGTATGCCATGTCCTCCCTGCCTCACATCCAGCATTGCAGTCACTGCCACCACAATTCTTGCATCATTGATGCCACCGTCACATCTTCTGCATCAATCATGCCAAAAGCACATTGTCCACATCATTCAGTCATACCACTGTCACATTGTCTGCATGGCTCCTACCATTAACACATCGTCTTCATGACTCACTATACCATCACCTCGTATACTTCATGGGCACCACCGTTGCCACCGTTACGCAACCTATATCTTCACTTGTACCCCGTCACATCATCACTTGTATCCCGTCACTTCGACTATCCTTCTCCGTCCATACTCACCCCTCCTCTTCACCCTACACATGGCCTGGAGGGGTGCAAAGCACTCTACAGGTGTCCTACTCACACCCCACTTACCCCAAGCATCCGCAAGAGCTCTGAGCTGGCCTGACAGGCTCAACAGCTCTACACAGGCCACCAAGATCAAGTACATCCGGGATACCAGCAAAATAAGTTTCCCACCACTGTTAACACCATTCCATCATCTACATCACAGGTACCTCTATCATAACTTCAGCATCACTGTTGCCATGTCACATCCTCTACAGCACGCATACCACCATTGCGTCGTCCGCGTCACATCGTTTTGTCTGCATTATTGACTCCATCATTTACAAGTGACGCATCAGAAAGGTTGCATCGCAGCTTGCACACCAGTGGAACACCATCAGCACATGCTCGCCAGCGTGAAATCCTCTTTGCAGGCTCTGCATCACTGAAACCCCTTTACGCGATCAGCGCCATTACTTTGAATGTTGATTGCTGAAGTCCCAGAATGCCCCTCCTGTCTCTCCGTACAGTTTCTTCTCAACATGGCCTGACCTATAGAAGTCCCTAAGGATGGATTCCTCCTCACAGAAGGACCTAGGGAAATATTTCACTCGAAAGAGCAATAAGGGAGTGCGTGGAGGCAGGGAGTGTCCTCTCCCCAATGAAGGTATTTGCTTCGGAGAAAGCAGGTAGGGAATGGATCTGGCAACTGAGCTCCCCTCACCGAGAAGGATGATCCTACTGGGCAGAGGGCAAAGACTAGAGAAGAACACAAATTCCATTCTCCTCTCAGCCTGGACTCAGAAAAACAGCCATGGGCATGTAATGAAGCCTTACAAACTGATGGAAGGGTCATTATCGCAGGATAATGACCGGCCCTCGCGTTATTGCACGATAATGACCCCTCCCGAGGTCTATAAGGCTTTTAGCACATGCTGATTTATAACGAAAAAGGCACATGCTTTTTTTTATGAGGGGAACTAATTAGCACACCAACATAACATGTAAAGTTAATGTAGAGAACCTGAAACCTTAACAATATACATTACCCATTTTATATATCAGTTTGTTGGTTTGGCGAATAGAACTGGTGCATGCTTCTCTCTGTTTCTACACAGCTAAAGACAATTATTGTCATGTTTATACTCAAGTCAGAATGCTTGGAACCAGCTCTGCATCGGGAATTATAGACTGCCTTGCACACATTCTGATTGGCCGAGAGAGAGTCTGTTATGGAATCCACGTAC